>NW_026944331.1:0-2400000 GCF_033439085.1 Chaetomium fimeti | reverse complement strand
AAAGCTGGGCGAGCCGGGCTCCCGGGTAATTTGATAGGTGGCGCCCGAGCGTTGGGACTGTGGTACTCGTGTACTCGCAGAAACTTTCAATTCGCCACTAGTTAGTTGGCAGTTCATGCACAGACGCAGTCCACCGTTTCCCAGCAGCCCAGGTCGTCACCCCTGGTTTTGGTGCGAACTCCCGATGGCATCATGCGAGATATCTCGCTTCCGGCAGCCAACCGACACAACGTGTGAACCAGGATGGGGATGGTGCCCAAGCGAATGCTCCCAAGCAACTGGACGATGTGCCCGTTGTGGAAGCAGACGGCTGCTGCTGGTCTTTGTTGAATGGGACCTGAGTCTTCAACGATCCCCCCTGTAACGGTCTGGGCACTACTGCGCCAGGATTCGAGATCTATTCTGCATCGAGTAGGTGGACACCGAACGGGGTATCAGTTGGAAAATCCCCCAGCGCAGTGTCTCACATGCGAGGAGCAGGTGCTTTGGGCCCAGAGAACTGGAAAAGGGCCGCCGCCCTGTTCTTAAACCCCGTAAGCCCCACCACTGGGCACGATAGTTCCGGACGCCAGTTTGCAATCGGTGTTGGGAAACGGGATATGATGTTCAAGTAGTGGTCGTGGTGATTCCAGCTCGTACCCGCCGTGTCCGCTCTTCTCGACCGACCGCGAGACCCCGAAACCGATACGATGGATCCCTCTCTCTTGCCGCCAGACCCCTCAACTTTCCCGCCCGAGTACGTCAACGCGAGCAATGCGGCCCGGATCGTGGGGATCGTGGGCTTTTTCCACTTCATCGCCTTGACTTTCGTCTCCCTAAGGCTATACGTCCGTCTGTTCATGGTCAGGGCGTTCGGGGTCGACGATGCGCTGATTCTTGCGGCCTATGTAAGGATACACCCTAATGATTGGTCGAGGAGGATAAGTTCGGTTGCTAATTCTACTGAAACAAACAAGGCTCTCGCGCTCATGTCATGGATCTGCTTGGTCCTCCAAATACCTTACGGTCTGGGCCGCCACGGCCTGGTGGTACCAGTTGAGGATCGGATAAAGTTTGAGGAAATTACTTTTTGGAAGACGGTCTTCTCGGACGGTTTTGCCATGGGGTTGCTGAGAGTATCCATGGCTGTTAGTTTACTGCGGCTCAAAAAGGACTTGAAGTGGTATCGGTGGTCGCTATTTGCCATCATGGGTGAGTCTCTTACGCCCCTTAGTTTCAGTTTTGTTTCCGTCTCCTTGCTAGATGCTGATTACCTAGCATTGCAGGTTTCGTCGTGGCGTACTCGATCCAAGCGATTGCCTGGTTATTTGTTTACTGCACCCCCTTTTCGGGCTGGTGGGAGTTTCAATGGATGAACCCCTTTGACCCAAGGTGTCACGACTTCAACCTGTTTGTCAACCTCGTGTATTGGAACATCTGTGAGTTTATTCTGTGCACCCCGCCTCCATACCCAGTAGGCGATACTGACACTAGCTAGCATGCAACATCTTCACCGATGTGCTTCTGGGTGCTCTTCCCATCCCCATCATCTGGACCCTCAAGATGAAACTTCGCGTGCGGCTCTATGTGATTGGCATTCTCAACCTGGGATATCTGTAAGTTGATACGGACTACGCTCGTTACCAGGTTTGCTATCTGCTAATCACTGGCAATGTTCCACAGCGCTGTCTTGATGGGCGTTCTCAAAGCGGTCTACATGCTCACGACCGGCGGAGACCCCGACGCCATCTTTGATTACTGGGTTCATTTCTGGCAGAAGTAAGTCGGAACGCACGCGATGGATTACCCAAACCCGCCCATGCTTACCCGCCCGTCCTCGCAGTCTCCAACTGAACATCGGCATCATCGCCGCCTGCGCCTCGTTCCTCAAGCCCCTCGTCGGCCGCCTCCTCAAAATCAACAGCTCGGTCGGCTACTCGTACCCGAGCACGCCGTACGGGCGCAGCGGGCGCACTCCCATGGGCGTCGAGACGATCGGCAGCAAGTACCCTAACCGGAGGCGGGCAGCGGACCAGAGCCACGAGGACGACTTCGAGCTGCGGACCAAGAATAACGGCTCGCCGGTGGGGGAGACCCGGGTGGTGACGAGCGTCGAGGGCGCCCCGTCACGCAGGAACTCGCCGGACTACTCGGCCGAGAACGTGGCGCCGGACAACAACAGCGAGGAGATCATCCTGCAGAAGCAGGACACGGCTTATGGGATTATGATGACGAGGGACGTTAGTGTACGGTATAGTAATAAGGGATGATAGCAATGAATATGGTGTACGGGTTAAAGGGCGGTCTGATTGGAATTTGGTGGGATAAATATTGCATAATACCCAGGTCGAGAACACGGGACGGTACCTCCGGTAGTCATGTCTACCTTGCTTTAGGCAGTTAGGTAGTTATCCATTCTTACCGAACTGCTCATTTTCTCCCTTCAAGCTCAGGATTATCAAGATTACAGTCAAGTGTCAAGGAAGCCCGAAACAAAGAACAACTTACTCCTCGGCCTCACAGGAATTGGCAACTCCTCGAGCCAGACACCAGCGAACAGCAGCAGTTCTGGCAAATGGACGAATGATGCTCCGGGATTACGAAAACTCACAAGCTTCCTCCCTGCGGACGACCTTGGCGGCTTGGCTGCTGATCTCTTGGCGGCCTCATGAGGCCGACGACGACGACGAGCTGACGACGGCTCTGCTCACGCCCACAACACTCCCACTTCCAAACCGCCACGCTCTCCCCAAACACTAGGATCAGATCTCACAATACCGAACCACCACCCGGTAGCCCAAGACAGGCAGGCAGGCCAGCCCCGGCAACAATGGGCCGTCACACCAAGCGCCCATCCACCACTGGCACCTCACCACCCGAACCACCACCGCAATATTCACTCTCAACCCTCAACCAACACCCACCCCCCGCCTCCCCACCACCCCCAAGCTACCACAGCGAACCCGCCACCTCCTCCACCACCGCCACCGCCCCCCTCTTACCAACCAACACCAACACCGTCACCAACGAGAGACAACGCATCGACGCCATCGTGTCCCACGCCGCTAGCCTTGCCGCAAAGCGCGTCGCCCGCCAGCTGCTGGTGTGCGCCCTGCTCCTCATCCCCGAGGTCGCTGCCATCGCGCTGGTGGCGTCGGCGCTCAAGGACTGGAAGCGGGTCGAGGCGCTGCCGGGGGAGGCGCGGACGCCTGTGTGAGTTTTTTTTTTTTTTTTTTTTTTTTTTTTTTTTTTTTTTTTTTTTTTTTTTTTTTTTTTTATTCTTTTTGGAAGAGAGGGGAAGGAGAGTGGTTGTGGTTGTGCTTTTGAACGGGGTGGCTGCTGACCTGTTGCGCAGCGCCGTGGTGATGGTTTCGATCATTGTTGAGGTCATGTGGATCGGCCTGTGGCTTCCGCTCCTCCTCCGCTGCTTAGTCCCCTGGCGTCACCGTATTCTTGCCGTCACCGCCGGGGTTTTGGGGTTTCTGGCGGCCGGGGCTTCGGTATATATGCTGGCCGTCCTCGAGCACCATATAAACAACGGGGCGTGCGATGCGGACGAGTACCGGGATGCTTGTGTTAGAGGGTTGAGAAAGGGGGGTCGCTGCGGGATGTGTTAGGGTGCTGGTTACGTGAGTTCTGTCTGGTATCTGAGGGTGTCGTGACTCGAGAATTGTTGCTGACTTATTGGTGAAACAGAGGTCCTCTATGCATTGCGCTCGCAGTCGTGGGTTTCATGGCCAGGAGGAATCATCCTCCACCCAAGGGACCGTGGATGAGGTTCGTTTACGGCGTGGGAGCACTCATGTTACCGGCTCCTTCCTGAGATTTTACCGCATTCGGAAGCTGGCACTCGCCGGATTGCAGTACCAGAGGCACGGCATCATCCTTGTGTTACTAGGCCGTCCACTCCTAAAACCGGCTCGGACTCGGGGGGGGATCGGACTTTGTAGTTGGTGTAATCTGAACAGCTTGTTGAAGGTGGTGTAGCGTCACACCGTCAATGGATCAGTTGACATTCCTGCGGGGCATCAGACTTCCAGACCCCATCATTTTATGGTGTGGCCGCCCCGGATCCGGGCACCGTCAGCTGTTTTACCCTTGTTTGGTGGGGCCGGGTCCGGCCGTGCCCACCCAGATCCCGGGTCTGAGACCGGGTCTCCGGCCCCACATAAACGGAAATCATGCCGATCACCCGGGGAAACATCTCATCTTGCACCACTCTGAAACACCCCATCCGATAAAACTCTCGAAACATCCCAAGGCTGGTCTCCGCGTTGCGGCGCCGGTCCCGAGGATTAGGACCACCAAACATGCCAATTAGAAACTCTGGTGCAAGCCCGCGATGGCGGCCACCAGCCGTTAGACGCCGAATCATGAACTGGAATGCGCCCGTAGCGAAGGGCGGGGAATTTGGCCGCATCGGCCTAGGGAGCTGGCATGATGGAGAGTCCGAGCACATCCCTCCGGGCTGCGAGACTTAACATCATCCCTGGGACGAAGTATAAGATAGGTCCCGTTCCCTGGCTCCATAACTGCCCAGCATCACCTGCAACAACCAACTCCACAGTCCCTTAACAACAACAATACACACACATTCCTTACAGTCCTTTTTTTCCAGCCCACTCATTATCACATCCACTCACTGCAACCAACACCATGCTCATCAGCTTCGCAGCAGCCGTGGTGGCACTCGCCCACCACGCCTCGGCGCACGCCACCGTGTTCCACGTCTCGGTCAACGGCAAGGACCAGGGCGACGGCGTGGACAAGTACATCCGGTCGCCGGGGAACAACGAACCGATCACGGATCTCGCCGACCCGGCCCTCGTCTGCAACGTCAAGGGCGGGACCGAAGTCGGGTCCTCCGTCAAGGCGGCCGCGGGCGACAAGCTGACGTTCCACTGGTGGCACTACAACCCGGACGACCCGAACGACTTCCCGCTGGACGACTCGCACAAGGGCGCGGTGCTGACGTGGATCGCCAACTACACGTCGTCGGACCCGACGGGCCCGATCTGGAGCAAGCTGGCGGAGGAGGGGTTCGAGGGCGGCAAGTGGGCGACGATGAAGCTGATCGAGAAGAAGGGCGCGGTCGAGTTCTCGCTGCCCAAGGCGCTGGCCAAGGGCAAGTACCTGATCCGGCAGGAGATCATCGCGCTGCACAAGGCCGACGGCCCCGGCGGCGACCCCGCGACCGACCGCGGCGCCGAGTTCTACCCGAGCTGCGCGCAGTTCGAAATCTCGGGCGACGGCGGCAAGGTCCCCGACCAGGACTTTGACTTCAACAAGGATTACAAGTACGATGACAAGGGGCTGTTCTTCAACCTCTATATCCCGTTTGACAAGTACACCCCGCCGGGGCCGAGGCCGTGGAAGGGTTAGTGACACTGCGGTGAACAGTTGCGGGGTTTAGGGTTGGGTTGGTGTTGGGGGAGTCATCCTGCTTTGTTTCTTTCCTTTCCATTTGATAGAATTGATGCCGTTACTATTCCAGCGTCCCTGGCGCATAGCCCCACGTCTATGAACCAGATCATCTTGGTCATTACAAGTTGTGATTACGCACCTGCTCTCATCTCAAGTGAGTTGTTCATGTGTGCAAGCCCTAGGTACTGATGTGTATGCGACCCATTATCCGATATAATATGAAAGAAAGGGGTATCCTGAGTGAGATAATAGCAGTAACAACTGTTCGTATCGACCAGAGTGAGGTCCAGTATATGTCATGGTAGTTTGGCGCGCGGCTGGCTTTGGTGCTAATAATGGCGTCGTCGATACAGAGCTCGTGTCCGAGGTTGCTTCCCGGTCGATGGCCGGTATGCGTGCACAGCCGGTCTGGCGGCTGTCCAGCACCCGCACCTTTAACACCACTAGGTGATCTAACGACCCCTCCGCAGTAGCCGTGGAAAGACAATAGCCAAAAGAGCCAACGCCAACCGTCAGACGACGTTACCAGGACGGCTCTTCAACCGACTGTATCCGCCCCTGCGGTACTTGCGATAGAACCGCAGACCGAACCAGGAGAGTAGCCCGATGGCGACAAACAGCAAGGTAAAGAACAGAAGCAGGTGGTCGCCGATGCTCGCAAAAAGCGTATTGTCCCAGTTGTCCCACGTTCCTCCGCCATCCCTCTGGTGCGTGAAGAACACCCACTCGTCGGCGCCGGGGGCCATGTCCATCATGATGCGGTACAAACGATGCTCGTGCTGCTGCCCGTCGACGGGCTTGGGGAGCAGCGCGTGATACTCCTCCCACATGGCCGTCAGGAACCACTGGCCGCTCGCGTACATGATGGTGACGAAGGGCAGCGGCCACTTCCAGTCGTAGGGGAGTAGCGACAGGGTCAGGCGGTGCCAGAAAGGGTGGTTCGGTCGGGCGCCGAGGATGTTGTTGCTGAGCGCGCCGCGGCCGCCGTCGGTGACCCAGACGGGGTAGTAGAGGAGCGGGGTCAGGTCGGTATTGCAGCCCTGAATCAAGCGTTGTGTCAGGATTTGGAAGATGTCGGCAACGCGGCAATGGAACAAAGAGTTAACCTACATTGTCGAGGTCCATATAAATGCCACCATAGTGCAGCATGATGAAGTACCGGACCGCATCGACGCGCTGAACTGGGTATCGGTAGCCATCGTATGTACGCAAGAACCAGGGATATTCTGTCTCGATAAAGTCTCGTGACGCTTTCTCGGTCCACAGCTGGAGTAGCACAATGTCAGCGTGGGGTCCAGGCGGTAGCGATAGCCGGTTTTGAGGGCGACAAGTCGGAAGCTGGGCGCACCTTGAACTCAAAGTCTGGATTTACATCGATACAGGTCTGGCGCATCTCGGCCCAGTCCGACGGCAGGGTGTCGTTCCCAGGCACGCGCCAGTTGTGGAAGACATTGTGGATGATTTTTGGGATGTGTTGGATGCGAGAGGAGGCTTCAGGACCGGCTGCTTCGACCGCCGCGGTTGCTACTTCGGGTTGCGTGAGTCGGATTCCGGCATGCTCGAAGAAGATGGACCTGAAAAATAGCAGTCTTGAAATGGCATATCCAACCAGCGTTACAAGGATAATTGCCCAGAGGACGACGGATATTCTGAAGGGGATGCGCATCTTGATTTGCGCTGGCGGCAATGGCCGAGAGATACAGGATGAAAGGAGAGAACCAAGCTGAGCGCGGCGAATTCGAGGTTTGACAAGGCACACAGGGATGCAGGGACCTTGTGGGCTAAACATGTGGGGGCCAAACTGCCGACCAGGCACGCGGGTGCCAGGGAACTCACAAAGGCGTTTTAAGTGGGGTCTCATTGTTTGGCGGTTACTTGTAGTTAAAGGCCATCCCCATCCTTCACAGCACCGAAAAGCATCGATTATCTTATTATCTGCGTCTTTTAACTCTCGCTCTGCACACTCTCTATCGATATTCTTGTAACAGGCTGTATTAGTCTTTTTCCTCAACACAATCCAGAACTCAAATCCGCCCTCACTCATTACCCAAGGCAGAGGGAGAGACCCAATCCACCGACCATCCATCACCACTGTCGGATCCAGGATCGGCGGTCGCCGAGGGGGCCAACGCGCCGCCGCCTTTGGCAAGAATCAGCATCTGCGCGGCACGCAATGCGCCAGTTCCGTTGAACCTTGAGCCCTTGGCATGCTCGCGTTGCTCCAAGGCACATCCTCCCTCGCAACCGATTATATGTATATGCGGCATCATGCACGCTTCCAAGCACCTGCGCCTGGTTCTTTGTCGGATTTTACGGGGGAACCACTTCACGCCGGTGCCGAGGAAAAGACCCAATTGCAGAACCCGTCCGGGCCCCGGCCTTGCCCTCAGACACAACGGCCGGCCTTGGTATTGATTTGGTCGACCCCGGCACGCTTACCCCCACTTCCCCGGTCTCACCCCGCAGCTTTGAGCCGTGGTGCTGTGGCGGTCCCGTTAAGCCTTGTTTCAGGGCGCCGTTGATCTCGCGCTCTCCCCAGCTCTCCAACCGTTCAATCAGTACTGAATGCATGTGGTCTCCAAAGACCTCGCGCGCGGGGCGTTGATGGCAGAAACCCGCCCGGATGCTGCCCGGCCGACAATCATCCAATGGCTTATATGGCAAGTTTCGGTCTCGGGGTCCCATGACCAAGCTAGAGAACTACGGGATCGGCGGTTGAGCTGCTTCTCGCATGCCTCGGGCGTTTCGACGTTCGGGATCGTGAGCGTGGATTCATCGGGCTCCCCCACGTGGTCCCAATTGTAGTGGAATGCGGCATCCGTCTGCTGCCATGGTGGCGTCTTGCCGTAGATTTCCCACAAGTCGTTCCACATGACCGGCTTGCTGACGTTCCGGAAGTAGTCGCCGACCTCCCGCATGGCCGAAGGGGTCGGCAGCTTGTGGAAGGAGACGAGCGGCGAGCAGAGCCTGTCGGCGCGGATCTTGCTGAGCAGCGGCGGCTCGCCGTTGAACAGGTGGCTGTACGATTCGTCGAGGTGGATGCCGAGCTTCAGCAGCGCCTTGGCCAGCAGCCGGTCGCCCCACGTCTCGTCGAGCGAGTCGACGTAGACGGACGCGAGGGCTCGCTGGTTCTCTATCAGCGCCTGCATGGCTGCGTGCGAGAGGATGACGGCAGATCCTCCGTGGGCGAAGCGGGCCTTGAAGTCGCCCACAGCGTTTCCGAGATAATGCGGCTCCTCGGGGTCAAGGTGCTCGAGAAGCGGTTTGAGCGAGGGCTGGATGATGAAGGTGTCGTCGTCGACGAGCAGGTACCACCGCTTGTGCGGGTACTTTTGGTAAGTCATTTCCAGGCCAGAAATAAACTGAAATGTGTTAGCCATCGGTAAGGGACAAGACATAAAATGAACGACGGAAATTTTACCTTCATCGCATCCAGTTCCCATCCAAACGACCGGCAGTGATTTTGTGCCAGTGCCTCATCATTATTAAAGATTGCCTCGGTCAACAGGTTGTACTTTGCAACCCTCGGATGATCCCCGTAGCGGCGCAAGTGAAGGCGCAGGGAGTGGCCCACAGCGTCATGAACATGCAACCCTTTATCATGATACCCGTCATTGAAGTCAATGTGACCCTCCGAGTCGGCGATGACGAGAATGTCTCTAAACTCGTTCGCGTCGCTCAGAGCGTCAAGCCAGGCCGGTACCCGCTCCCGCGTGCCATATCCCGTCTTGACGATCACCACAAGATCCTGACCCACGTCGACAGGGTGCTCCGGGTGCGCGTACACCCACCGCTCGCTGGAGCGTGAGAACAAGGCCGCCTTGAGCCTCTTTGCATTCCACCGGAACGCCAGCCGCGCGGCGTTATCGTACGGCAGGACCAACCACAGGAAGAAGAAGACGGCCAGGGCAAAGCCGAGGGACGGCCGTATCCCTATCCTCGGACGGGATCGAGGACGCGTCTTCGGCCCCAGACCCACGCGGTTCCACGGCGTCATGCTCGCGAGAGTCGCTAACCGAGTCAGTTAGACAGAGCATTTCCAAATGAGGGAAGCAAGTCGCGGGTACAAGCAGCGATCAGACGGGACGAACTGGTGGTAGTCGAGGGCGACCCCCCGGATTTGGAAATTGCAAGTTTATGGTTCAACCCCTTGTGGATTTTGTGTGTTGTTTTGTTGCTGGGGCGTTACGTCTTCTTGTTGCAGCGGCGGGAAGCGGGAGTTTGCCGTGGACCAAACACTGCAAAAGCGGGAACCAACTATAACAATGCTACTTACGGGGCGAAATCAGAAAAAGAGAATGGCATATTTAAGACCGTGATTTGGAGTGCACACAGAAGCTCAGGTACGGATATTGTCAGCCAACAAAACAAGGTTTTTGTTGGTTTCAGCGTTCTGCTGACCCAATGCCACCACAGAGCGTCGTGGTGGCATGTGATGACAGGGTTAGGGTTAGATCACCCAAGCTGAAGGCATCAAGAGGGCGTGAATCCTAGGTCGTCCTGCTTTTTCTATAAACCAGACAATCGCCATATACCTCAAAGAAATAACCACACGGTAGAGCCAACACCAGCGGGGCGCTACTCCCTCCTAGTCCTCTTCACCTCCCCCTCCACCACCGCCTCAGCATCACCCCCCGGAGCGCCACCACCCTCCTCCTCCTCTCTCCCATGCACAGCCCCCGCCCCCTCCCCCAGCTCACCACTGACCCCTTCCTCCCCGCCAATCCAATTCCCCTCCTCGTCAAAATACTCATGCACATTCTCCGCCGTAATCCACCCGCCACTACCCGGCATCGCAGGCGGCAACCCACCATCCCTCGCGCCGGCAAACACGCCGCTAAACCCCTCGACCGCCTCGTAGTCGCCCTCAAACAGGATCTGCGCCCCGCCGTCCTCTGTGTCCTCGTCGTCGTCATCGCCGTCCTGGGCTGCGTCTGGGTTCAGGTTGGAGCACTCCGAGACGGCCTCGAAGAGGAGGGTCGCTTCGGGTTTGGGCGGGGTTGTTGCCGCGCCGGAAGAGGTCTGGGGTGATTGCGGGATGAGGGTCAGCTCGACCGTGTCGAAGTCGTCGTCGCCCGCGCCGCCCGCGGCTAGCTCGAGCTGGAGGTAGACGGCCGGGTGGGCGGTTTGGTTGCTGTCGTGCAGGGTCTTGATGGCGTGGATGCTGATTTGTTGGTAGGGGATCGAGACGCCGCACTCGGCGGAGGGGCAGAATATCGAGAGGTTCCTGGGGGGTGCGCGGTCAGTCGGGGTGAGGGTGCGGGGCATGGAGGGAGGGGCGCATACTGTGAGTTCACAAACAGGTCGACCTTTTGCTCGACGCTTTCTTCGGTCTGGCCATTCAGCGCGCCGTTTTCGGGCGCTGTTGGCTCTGACGAGAGGTCGGCTGGGAAAAAGGGTAGCTTGCCGCGCTGCGACTTGGGAATCCAGGCCTTTGCGCCGGTCGAATGGTAGTGTAGCACGGGCTTGCCATCGTAGAAGCTGCTGGGGGTTTGCTCCTGGTGCTCGGACAGCGCAGTGTAATCGTTTAGGGAGAACGGTGACCTGACCGTTTGGAGGCTCATTTTGACGGTTGGGGGGGGGTGACGAATGTATTTGACGAAACAATGTTGACTTGGCGAGTCGGCGAGGGGTTTGAGCTTCGGGAGATTCAGTGGGGTCGAGCTCTTATCGCCTTAACTGTGTGGATTATGAGTGGCAAGGCGGGTGCCTGCCGCGCGCACCTTGATTATAAGAAGCTAAGCTCCCCGCAACTCTCCCAAAGCCACTCAGAAGCATCCTCGATCATCAACCAGTCAAACTTCAGAATAATAATCTCCAATAACCACCACCAAACACTACGCTACCGACACAACTATATCTCGCATTCACGACCGCACCACATTCACGATGCGCGACAATCGTGAGCCTCTCAACTCACCCCTCCCAATAACCCACTATTAACCAACCCAGGCACGCACCCGCTGCTCCAGCAACTCCCTCTAACCGTCTCCCCCTTCGTCAACCTCCCCACCGCCACCACCCTCCCCTACCGCTACAAACCAATGCCATCCACCCTGCCCCCCTCCACAACAGGCATCACCGCAACAACAACAGCATCCACAACCAACCCGGAAGATTCCGCCCCCGGCGGCAGCAACAACAACAACACCACCGACCCCACCTCCGCACGCCCCACCAGCAGCAACCACCGCCAGCAAAAACCGCGATACGTCGTCTCCGCCTCGGGCCACGCCGCGCACCCGGACGAGATCCTGGCCTCGTGCCGCGCCCTGCACGCCCACGTCGCCCAGATGTGTGCCGCGGCCGAGGCCGACGTCGCGCGCGTCGACGCCCGCATCCGCGCCGAGGAGCTCGCCGAGAAGAGGCGCGTTGCGCCCGGGTGGTTGGATAGCGAGGCGAGGTTGCTGGAGCCGGAGCGTCCTGCTGGGTCAACTGGGGCGGCTGCGAGTGGGGGTGAGGGTGGGGGGTTGATGGAGGCGGGGGATGGGCTGCTGCAGGGTGGTGGCTACGTGTGGGGTGGTCGTGGGCAAGGGGAGATGCTATTGCAGCAGCCTGTGAGGGGGGTTGGGGAGGCTTATGGGGCTGGGAATGGGTCTGGAGTAAATGGGCCGCCTGGGAGTGGGTATGGTGATGGGCATGGGCATGGGAGGGGAGGGGCGAGTGAGATGGCGGTGCCGGACGAAGGGGAGGAGTTGGATAGGGCGTTTGGGAAGCTGGAGATGGGGCAGTGAGGGACGAACTGATGATGAGTTCGTCATGGAAGGGAAGGCCCCCGCTTTTGTTACGTTGATGGACAGCCAGAAGACCGAAATCAGTGTCCAGATTTTCAGTGCTGAAAGATTGTCCGCACAAACTAACTTCAGGGTCACTGAGACTCGGTGTGCGGCAACTCATTTGGTGGAGTGACCAACTAGCCCGCAAAACTGGCTACAGCGGAGGCATGAGAGGCAGAATCTTCACTGACATCCCACGACTCACCCAAGCTCCAGTCGCGCCCACCTCGCTCCTGCTCCTGCACACCAGCATCAAGCTATCCACCCAATACCCAGACCCTTCCACGGCCGGAGCTCGTCTTGGCTCCATACCGAGCCTATTCACGCCTCGCACGGATCCTGCATACAGAGGGCTGCACCTGTGCCATAGGCACTGTCAGCTGCCGCACAAACGTGGCTAAAATGTCCTGTCGTTCCTCAAACATCCACCTCAAGACATCGGACCCCTCGGCCGCCCTAAAAATCGACCGGAAGCAGGGACTTTTCAGAACGTCTTCGCCTCCTTCGCCGGACTAATCAGCCTGCTGGAAGGGCGAAGTGGCCGTAGGCTGAAATCCCTTGCTTGCCTCCGTCTGTTGAACGGCGGCTTCAAAGTGGGACCCAAAACAGTCGCTCTGGACTAACTCTTGGATTTTCTTGTCAATGGCGAAGGAGAGCTTTACGAACATCTCTTCGCCCACGCAGGAGTAGACAAACTCGGCAAAGTCGACCTCGATGAGGTCCCGGTGGCCGGGATGCTGGGGGGATAGGCGGCTTCGAAAGCCGCCCTGAGGGCCGGGTGCATGATGCGTATCTTTGAGGACGTGCCATCTGAATTTGACGAGAGAGTCGGGCCGACGCCGGAGAACTGGTCGAGGGCGAGAATGGCCTGCCAGCACTTGATGCTGTTTTCTTTGCTTCTCGGTATACGCTCGCGGCTGGTGGCGATGAGATTGCTGAGGTCGCGTAGTGCAGTTATGTGGTTATCTACTATCTTCGCTCCTCGTTCCTGCGAGGGACCTGTAGCTCGGTCGGTCTGATGCCATGGCCGGTCGTCGGGATGGCCAAACCGGATCCCCTGCCTCTCCCACGTCTCCGCTCTCTCCCGCTGGAACTCGGCCAGTTCACTCTTGGCTCGCTCAAATCGCGCCCGGCGTCGAACTACAAGGAATGACCGCGCATGGCTAAGCGAGTAGGACGCAATGACTCGGTGGTGTTGTCGAGACAGGATGCCGATTCTCACGCGCCATGCCACCGTCGCCGGCCACGTCTTCTTGCCCCTTCGCTCGCTTGGTATATCAACGTTGATGATATCCTTGTGTGGCGCGTCCTTGAGCAGGCTATTCGCGAGGTATGGGATCTTAGCTTGGTGCATGGCGTCCGCAAAGGGCGACTCCCAGCATCGCGACTCGTCGCAGAAGCTAACTGCCACTTCCGGGTTTATAGGGAGAACGAGATGGATCATGTCATCCGTGGTCATTCTGACCCACTTGCCTTCTTGTTTTGACTTCTCCGTGAGCGAACTGCTTCAGGATGAAGCGAGGGATGTAGTGATGGTATTGGGTTTTGTGGTGAGCCATTGTTGGGGCCAAGTAGAAGTTAGACGACTGATTGGTGCTTGGGTCGGAGCTGCGCCGACGGGATCAGTCGAAGGTTAGGTGGGCATGGCAGTTGCGGCGGGGTAGCTTCATGTTCCCAAAGCTGCACTCTCGAGAGGACATGGCGTTGGAGACGTGACACATATTCGCAGACGGCTGGGCCAATGGAATGAATGGCGAGCTTCGACCTGCCGAGCCGAGCCGGCTTGTCCAACGACGATGCGCAGCCACAGGCCCTTTCGCCGCTCTTCGTGATGAGGAAGCTTACCATGCAGCTACTGATCGATCAGTGTGGATTCCACCTTGCCTAAGCCTTGCAGAGCCCTCGGAGATCCTCGGGTACCCCAAAACCCTATTAGGGACCCCAGTGTTGGCCCTGAGCATCACCTAGCCAACGATCTCATCGCGGTTACCCCTCAGGTTGTCAGTCGCGAGTGCCTGGCCAGACAGAAACTAACAAAATAAAAGCGGAAGGCAATTTCACTAGTGACTGTATATACCTACCTACCTAGGTAGGTAGCGTCGCTTGTTTCTCTTCCCTTTGTCACCTCCCACTCCATTCCCTACCATTCTGCAGTACGACACCCCGCCCCGCATCCAACGACGAGAAGACTCGCCAAAGCAGTCTCTCAACCGACTGTTCGGACCTAGAGTATCTGGTGATATAAGAACCCCGTCGCAAGACAAGATGTCCTGCTCTCTTTTCTTTTGCCCCCTTACGTTTAGGGTGCTCGTTTAGTCGTCCATAACCTGTTGCAATACACACACCGTGACCGTTACACACGTGTCATGGCCCTGCCCGCTCAGCCTCGTCGGCCCAGCACACTGTGACCCAGCTCCGGGAGTGGCCAGCTTTCATTCCGTTGTTCCGCAGCCAGCCGGCGCCGCTCGACAGTGCCGACCTAGCCAAGATGACGCGGGGATGGCGCTGGTCGGTATTTGACCTGCAGCCGCCGTTGGCCCCGTTGCTATCCGAAACGCATTAAAACCCAACTGCATTTGTACCCGATGTCGAGGCTATATTTGAGGACCGAGCCTTGCGCCGATGCTAGGCATTCATTTCTTGACACGATGCCGCTTAACCTCAACAAGAAAAGGCATATGTTGCCGGCCTGCCCCGACTAGGTACGTTCTAGGTCAAATTTGTCGAAGTTGAATCATTATTACAATAAAACCTTACGTTAGCTGCTGCTCAGTTTGTTTTAGCTTTTTCTTCTCTCCCCATTTCTACGATTCTTCCCTTAAGGAACTAACGGGGACCTGTCAAATTTCAGAGCTCGTCGGACAAAGTTAGACACTAGACTTGGAGGCATACCTCTTCTCTTTATCCAAGCACGCCATTCATGTAAGTTATACGGTCTTCTATATTATTCCGTATGCTAAATCGAAAATGGGGGCTGAAAATGACTAGCATGAGATTACACCAGCTGTTAGCCTTGCTGGCTGTACCCGTTGTCGTTGAATGCCTCTCTTTAGCAGCATGCCGAGAAGCTTGTCGAAAGGGTGACGAAGAGATGTGGAAGTTTTGCCGACGAGTCCGGCAACAGCAGCTTAAAGCCATTTGTTGGGGTGCATCTGTCGGTCTGAAATGCGCGAACAACCTCAGGATCTGCGAGAATGTTTGCTATACACTTACAGGTGGTTAGGGATTCCACACTTTTGCATATATGTTACAAAAGTGTGACGAATCACTAGGCCAGCCGCTTTATTAATATGGAATGCTTGAGCCCGGTCATTCCGACACGCTGAGCAGAATAGCTAACCTGTCATCGACGTTTGAAACCAGGGCTGGTGGGAGGAGATCGAGGACCATCAATCAAGGAAAGCAGTTGATTATGCAATACTGAGAGCGCCGCGTGGACAGCAGTGAGCTGGCAGATTTAGTTATGCCCCGACGTTTCGGTGATTCTGTGACTGAGTGCTGAGGTACTCCGCGAGTTCCAACACGTGTAGCGGACAAGTCTTGCGTCACTGCGCACGCAGATATAAGATTGCGACCATACGAGCCTCATAAGCTAACACACCTATTACTGTTGTACATGTATTCTCTCCTGAGTCTGCCCGAGAAGAGACCTTCTTCAAGCGGGGCGGCTCAGGTACCCGTAGCTTGTGGTCCGTGCTTTGCACCTCGAAAACGCGCCCAGCATCGGCCAATTCCCGAAATTTAAACTCCGAACCTGCTTCAACTGTCGACTGTCGCAAACGGACATCCACCCACCCATCCACTCACCCATCCACTCACCCATCCACTCACCCATCCACCCACTCACCCACCCACTCCCACCTCACCAAAATGCCGCCCCAAAAACGCATGACCGCGAATCCGGTCAAGCCAGCGCGTTATCGCGCTGGCAAGGCCGCTGCACCCGAATCATCCTCCGAATCCGAAGCCAGCGGCTCCGAGCAGGAAGGCGAAACCAAAAAAGCACCGACTAGGAGGACAGCACCACCACCCAAATTCGCCAGCGCTGCTGGTGCGGGACGTATTATCAGCCGTGGCGATGGCGCCAAGATCAACCTCAAGGGCGTCGGGATAGCAGATGGCGAAGACGAGGAAGCGCGACGGAAAGCCGCCAAGGTGGCCAGGCTGGAAGCGGAAAAGAAAGCAAAAGAGGAGGGATTCGTGACCGAGGAAGAGGAGGAAGAGAGCGAGGAAGAAGGCAGCGAAGAGGAAAGCTCAGAAGAGGAGAGCAGCGAAGAGGAGGAAGCCCCCCGGCGGCTGATGATGCGACCCAAGTTCATCCCCAAAAGCCAGCGCCAGGCCAACGGCGCCGCACCCACACCCTCAACCACAACCCAACCATCCGCCCCCGAAGAAGACGACGAAGCCGCCGCCGCCGCCGCCGCGGAGGAAGCCCGGCGCAAAGCCGCGGACGAGCTCGTGGAGGAACAGATCAAAAAAGACCTGGCCGCGCGGGCGGCGGGCCGGAAGCACTGGGAAGACGACGCGAGCGGGCCGGAGAACGAGGTCGACGACGCGGACGACGTGGACCCGGAGGCCGAGTACGCGGCGTGGAAGCTGCGGGAGCTGAAGCGGCTGCGGCGGGAGCGCGAGGCGATCGAGGCCCGGGAGCGCGAGCTGGCCGAGATCGAGCGCCGCCGCAACCTGACCGAGGAGGAGCGCCAGGCCGAGGACGACGCCCACCTGGCCCAGCAGCGCGAGGAGAAGGAGGGCCGCGGCAAGATGGCGTTTATGCAGAAGTACTTCCACAAGGGGGCGTTTTACCAGGATGAGAGCAAGGCGGCGGGGCTGGATAAGCGGGATATTGCCGGCGCGACGTTCGTGGATGATGTTAATCGGGAACTGCTGCCCAAGGCGCTGCAGATGCGGGATATGACCAAGATTGGTAAGAAGGGCGCGACCAAGTATAGGGACCTCAAGAGCGAGGATACGGGGCAGTGGGGCCGGCTGGACGATAGCCGGGGGAGGCGGGATTTTGACCGCAATGTGGACGAGCGGTTTCAACCGGACGACCACCGTCGGGACTGGGAGAGGGGCGGCGATGGTGCGAAGGGTGCGAACGCCATTCCGCTCGGCGAGCGGGGACAGAGGCCGCGTGAAAGCCGCGATCGGGACAGGGGGTACTACGACCGAGACAAGGGCGGATACAAAGATGCGAGTCGGGGAGAAGGCAGAGACGACCGGAGGGACTCATACCGACAGCGCGATGACGACCGGGATAGGAGATGGTCGAGGTCTCCGTCCCGGTCCCGGTCGCCCCGGCGAGACCGGAGTGATCGGCGGAAACGGTCCCCCTCCCGGGAACGGGAACGGGATCGGTACGAAAGCGATAAGCGGCGGAGGGTGGACACCCGATAGGCGTTCCATGCCTTCCAAACAGCTCTAGGATGTAACTTGTAATATATCATGCTTGATACCCACACAATCCCCCAACCCCATCCCTACCCCACGCTCCCAACCATCAAATCTTCGTTATCTCCACCCTCGCCCTCTCGAATATCATATGGGGAGCCATACCCCCGCTTGCGGTATTGTCCTGGGACGGCGGGTAGAGTATCATCTTGGCGTAGGTCCCGGCAGCTTTCCGCTTTGACAAGGAGCCGGGATTGATGACGAGCACACTGTCCACGACCTGCATCCGATGTCAGTCGAGGTCACAACCAGAGAAGCGAACACAAAACATACCTTTGCAAACGGCGGCAACGCGCTCGGCACCATCAACACATCCGGCCTCACGTCCACCATCTCCCCCAGCTTCAAATAGCTCACATCCAGCATCGCCCCGGGCGGCACGCCCCCACCAGCCCCGTCCACCGCGCCCGTCTTAGGCAACCGCTTCCTATCCGCCGACGGAAACAGCGGGAAAAAATGCCTCTGCTCAATCAAATAGCGACTCATGCGCGACAGCGCATCCCCCATGCGGGCACCACCCACCAACTCCTCATGGCGCAGCTCCCACAGCACATCCTGGCTACTGACCCCGAGCACCATCTCATTCATGCTTAGCGTCATGGGGTTCCCAATCACCCGCACCGCCTTGTGCAGGCCCAGCTCGCGGCGCGGGAACGCGTCCTGCGGCCACGAGACATGCTTGGCCAGCAGGTCGCGTGTCGACGGCACCAGCAGCACGGTCGCCGACGGGTTGGTCGCGGCCAGCCGGTTCAGTGCCGGCGCGACGAGGTACTTGAACACCGTCGCCATGCCGGCGGCATCGGCGTCGTGCGTTGCTGCTGCTTCGGGGGGCAGGTCGAAGTCGCCTGTTGCGAGCAGCGGGTGCTCGGCGTCGAGGAAGGGGCCGGTGAGCACGACGGCGTCTGCGTACGTGTCGGCGGCTTCGCTGCATAGCGTGTGTAGGGGTTCGAAGTCCAGGTTGTCGTCGGCGGTGTAGGGGCCCGAGGCGAAGAGGATGGTTAGCGGGGGGGTGGCGGTGTTGTCGTCGTCCGAGTCCATGGCGTCGGGCCCGCCGCGCAGTCGGGCGAGGTGGGCGGAGAGGGTGTCCGGGTCGGAGGCGGCGTTGGGGAGGAGCGGGATGTCGAGGACCTCGTGCACGGTGAAGTCCCGGCCCGAGGTGTTGATGCCGCGGAGGGCGACGATCTGGCCGGGGAAGAACTGGTAGCCTTTGAGCTTGCTGAGGTTGAGCGGCACGCGCAGGCCGTTGCCCATCCTCCTTGAGGACTCTAGGACCAGGGAGGCGGCGTTCAGCTTGCCCTCCGCGGAGTCTGATGCGATGCGTCCGACGGCGACGATCTCGGCGGTTCCCTGGCTCGCGGGACTCCCGAATGCCGAGTCTTCGAGCTGGTGTTGCTTCGCCACTAGGCCGACAAAATCCTCTATCCGGTCGTCCAAGATTTCCGACGCCTCTGACAGTTTCATCACCAGCCCTTTGTATCCAAGTTTCTTCTGGTCCGATGTGGCAGCCAGTTTGATGCGGGGTTCGGGGAAGGGGGAAATCGGGGGTTCGGCGGCCTCGAGTTGCTCGTTGAGGATCTCCAGTACTTCGCCGGCGTTTGGCCTGTCGTTGAAGGATGACGGACTGTAAACCCACGGGCTATTAGCTAGGCAACTCCCTAACCCCCTCGAGCAAGACAGCTACATACGGTATTGCGCCCATGGCGTTTAGTTGGTCTTCCATTTTCAGGGGGGAGCTGGTCGGCTCGGCCTTAACCCGCGAAACTGCCGGTGTCCTCCTAGCAGCTAGCTTGGTCCTCCCAGCACCCGGTGTCGCAAGCCCATCCAACATCCCAAAGACATCACCGCCGCCCTTGCTCACTCGCGGGGTGGCGCCCCCTCGCTTCTCCGTCTTGATGTGCACCTGCGACCGGTTGCTCCGCACGAGGTCGTCCTGCAGATTCTGTTTAAAAGCGCGGAGGTTGTCGATGGAGGCGTTGAAGTCGCCCATTTCCATCTTAATGCCATAAGACTCCCACTTGTAATACAGTTCCTGAACCGACAACTGGTGCATGCCCATGATCGACTTGAGTTCTGCAACCACGTCGGCCTCGAGATCCTTGGTTCCCGAGCCGAACCGCTCGTTCAACTCTACAATGGTTTCGTCAGCCATTGTGTAGTCGGGGTATCTTTGTTGTTGCGAGGCTGTCGTGGTGAGAATATTGGTCCCCAAAACCTCAAATGTCCGATGTCTTGGAGGGGTTCCCGTAGATATTTGGTAACCTTCCATAAGTGGGACGCGGTTGACGTGACGCGCCAAAAGCACTTAACGCGAAAATGCCAGGCTGCCCAATACGGTTAGGTTCGCCATGTGCTGGCCCTGCAGGGGGGCCTGTGGAGTCGACAGGGAAATTGGCAGGGGTTTGTTGATAACTCGAGCTCTTGCCCAACACTGACTTATTTGTTCAAGTTGTTCCTGCTGTTTTTAGGCTCTTGCAACTTGGGTTGGAGCATCGATCGAGCTTAGATTGTGAACATTTTACTCGGACTTAGCTTCCTAATTTTTACCTTTAATTGTCCACGTTCGAACTTTTTCAGGAAAAGCCACGCTAGAGCAAGTCGACTCATTTTGGATTCTAGCGGTGTGTAAATTTAGTTAGCAGTTATCCAACTCCGACTTCTTGTTCCGCTGATCATTTTCCAGCATTTTGCACTTTTTGAACCCAACAACTACTTTGTGATTAACTTATCCCCACTACGGAGCACAATCATGTCGACGACTGCTTCAACCCCCGGTGCCGGCCCGGTGCAGGAGAAAGCATGTGGGCCCCTCAAGCTCCCGCTGCTTGCTCCTACTCCCGAGAGCGTCCCCAAAGAACGGGCGCCCCTCACGGCGGAGCAGCAGACAAAATACGACTGGCTATTGCAACAAGCAAAAGGCTGGACTGAGATCCCGTCCACCAAAGACAAAGCCGGCCCGGTCACCGAGAGCGAGAGGTTCTGGCTCACCAGGGAATGCCTCCTTCGCTACCTACGGGCAACCAAGTGGAATGAGAAGGATGCGGAGAAGCGCCTGCTCGAGACGCTGACATGGCGGAGGGAGTACGGCGTCGAGGAGCTGACGGCGGAGCACATCTCGCCCGAGAACGAGACCGGCAAGCAGATCATCCTCGGCTACGACAAGGAGGCTCGAGTCTGCCACTACCTCAACCCCGGCCGCCAGAACACGGATCCGTCTCCTCGCCAGGTGCAGCATCTGGTCTTCATGGTGGAACGGGTCATCGATATCATGCCCCCCGGGCAGGAGACCCTGGCCCTGCTCATCAACTTCAAGCAGAGCAAGTCGCGGTCCAACACGGCGCCCGGGATTGGCCAGGCCCGCGAGGTGCTGAACATCCTGCAACACCACTACCCGGAGCGCCTCGGAAAGGCCCTCATCATCAACATGCCGTGGATCGTCACCGGCTTCTTCAAGCTCATCACGCCCTTCATCGACCCCAACACGCGCGAGAAGCTCAAGTTCAACGAGGACATGAGCCAGTACGTGCCGACCGAGCAGATGTGGACCGAGTTCAGCAGCGGCAAGCTCGAGTTCGAGTACGACCATTCGGTGTACTGGCCAGCCCTGCAGAAGGTTTGCGGCGAGAGGCGGGAGGCCCGGTGGCAGCGGTGGGTTGCTGGTGGGCAGCAGCTGGGTGAGTCGGAAGACTATCTGGCGGGTGCCGCCGACGTTGGTGTCGCCGGGCCGGAAACTACTCCACCGACTCCGGTCACTACGGATGAGAAGACTCCCGAGGTCACCGTGGAGCCTGCCGCGGCCCAAAATGCCGTTGCCTCAAACTGAGCGATGGACCTATCATCTGATCGGATTGGGCACGTTGGCCCCTCTTGTTAGTTTTCAGCCGCATTGGCATGTGAGCCTGCGGAGATGGCCGGATTCAGACGAGACCATCTCATAATCCTTCTCCCTAATACCACCATCATTCTGTGCCCGTGACTGCCTCCAACCTCCAAGTCGCCTTTCCTCCACCCCGCTTCATTCCTGGCGTCTAGCTGCAGGAGCTGAACGGCCGCACAATCGTAAAACGGGTTGGCCGTTGGTTCGCTAGGCTCAAGCCACATGCTTGGCTCGCTGAACACGGAACGACTGACGCGGCCACGGCGATTTAATGGTTGCACATGTATGTACAAAGAAAACGTCGCAACATTGGCAAATCGTGACTAAATGCGGTAGTGAATAGGGATAAACACCTTCGGAGCCCTGCCCAGTCGAGCTTGAGAACTGTCTCACAAACACTCGACACATTCATCCAGTTACCGAGCCACCAAGCTCTCTGTCCGTCTGTCTCAACCACCACTCGTAGCATCACAGCAACGTCTCAAACCATGTCCCCCTCACCACCACCCCCACCTCCCCAGACATCACCAACACCGCCCACAACCACCAAAGCATGGACCTTCTACCGGCCCGGCCCCTACCGCCAAACCCTCTCCCTCACCACCACCCACCCCCTGCCCCCCTTCCCGCCCCCTAACACAAACGAAGAATACCTCCTCCTGCGCGTCTCCCACGCCGCCCTCAACCCCGCCGACCTGGTCACCCTCTCGGTCATGCCCTTCTTCATCCGCTCCCACCGACACACCAACCCAGCCGCCGTGCCCGCCCTCGACTTCACCGCCACCGTGCTGCAAGTATATAACCCCCCCTCACCATCATCATCATCATCATCGCCATCCCAACCGCAACCGCGCTTCAACCCCGGCACAACCGCCATCTGCTTCCCCCCCCTCTCCCACCTCCTCGCCACCGGCATCGGCGGCCTGCAGGGTGTGGTCGCCCTCCCAGCACGGTACGCCGTACCCCTACCCGCGGGACGGACGGCGCGCGAGGCCGCGGGCCTGCTGCTGGGCGCGTGCACGGCCGACGTGCAGGTGGAAGCGTGCGGCGTGGGCGCGGGCCAGCGCGTGCTGGTGGTGGGTGCGAGTGGCGGGGTGGGGAGTATGGTGGTGCAGATGGTTAAGAGGAGGGTAGGGGGTGGGGGGAGGGTGGTGGCGGTTTGTTCGGGGCGGAATGCAGGTTTGGTGAGGGGGTTGGGGGCGGATGAGGTGAGTTTGTCTTTTTTTTTGCTGTTGTTGGTGGTGGGGGTGTTGCGTGCTTTGTTGGGTTCATTGGGGGGGTGGGTTGGGGACGGCGGTGATGGCTGGCTAACAACAATGGTGTGTGTAGGTGGTTGACTACACGCAGTACAAGGACCTGCCGGGCGAGTTGGCGCGGCGGTTTGGGGATCAGCCGTTTGACAACATTATTGATGCGTTCGGCAACCAGGAGTTGTACAAGCAGTGTGCGCGGTACCTCAAGCCCGAGGGTATGTACAACGCCGCGTCGATACACTATACGGAGTACACTTTCTGGGCCTTGCTGAAGAGCGCCTTGACTCTCGTCACCAACACTATCTGGCCGCGCTCAACTTGGCTTGGTGGCACTGGCCGGACTTGGAAGGCGGCGAGTCTGATGGATCCGGGATTGGACATGATGGAGCGGATTGTGAAACAATTTGGGGACGGGGAACTCCGAGTCGTTGTCGACAGTGAGTGGCCGTTTGAGAAGGTCCATGAGGCTCTCGATGTCGTGAAGAGCGGCCATGCCGCGGGCAAGGTTATCATCAAGGTTAATGATGAATGATTAGATTGGGTTGGTGTTAGGTCCTGTATCATATGTTATACCCAGCTCTAATGCTTCTTTTATTCTCCCAACCATTGACGCCCTTGATTTAAGGACTTGAACAACAGTCACGTCTACCACATTGACAAGTCACTAGGCAACTTCCGCATCTCAAAAAAAAAAACATGCTGTATTTGCTCTCGACTAGGGTATCCCCACCTCCTTTTTGACAAGGCCTCAGCCGATAATGAATGTGATGCAGTTGATCCAAAATACCCCAAGAAAGCTCAAGATATCCAATGCGCAAAACCAAGACCAAATGCCCAATACGCCCAAACACCCATGCTCCAAGTAAATGCACCGATATACACAGCTTTGGCGGTATATATATAGATTTGTGCATCCTTCCCAATCCAAAATCTCACGCGAGCCGACCCCTTTCCAACATACCCCATTTAGTCATAAACGAACGTGACATCAACCCCGTCGCGCATCCCCCTTACCCTTGGCCTCCACACTCTCCATGGGGTTCTCACGCTCCTCCGCCGGCGGCGTAAACTGGCGCCGCACAAACTCCCCCGTCAGACGCGCGCTGACGGGCGTACCGGCCGCGCCGTGCGCGGAATGCGACGCCTGCCCCTCCCACCGCTGCCAGCCGGGCACCGTCTCCTCGGGCCCCTGCGACGGCGCCGACGCCGACGCCGACATCGACGTGACTGTCTTGAGCGAGGCCGCATCGCCCCCGGCCCTCGCAGCAGCGGCGGCAGCACCACCACCACCGCCACCACCACCACCCTCCCCGCCAGCCCCGGCATGGGCGAGCCCCGCCTCCCCACCGTCCGCATGCTCCCGCAACACGTCCTTCACCCCATGCACATGCTCCACCTCCTGCATCAGATCCCGATCCGTCGGCCACAGCGACTTCCTCACGGCCGACACGCCGAGCTCAAAGACGATCAGCGCGGACAGCACGATAAAGTGCACGAGCCACCACAAGCCGTCGCGGCCGAAGCCCTCGAGAAAGGCATCGCGCACGACGTACGGCCCGATCTTGCCGCCAAACACGACGCTCAGCAGGATGTTCCACAGCCACCAGCCGAGGATGGAAATAGCCATGCCGGCGAGGATGACGAGGGTGCGGTCGTGGACCTCGAGGAACATGAGCTTGACGTTGATGAAGACGACGGCGAGGGAGAAGGCGAGGGTGCCGACGGGGGTAGAGGTCGGTAGGCGCGGTGCCGTGGGCGCCGAGCGCGTAGGCGTAGTAGACGGCGTAGTAGATGATGCCCGACTCGGCGACCGCCATGGCCATCCACCCGAGGTACTGCGGGAAGTTGAAGCCGCGGCAGCGCTGCCCGAACGTGTACAGCTCCGGCACGGCGAGCAGGGTCTCGGCGGTTAGGTCGCGCTCGAAGATGCCCGGGATGATGACCGAGAGGGAGGTGAAGATGGTGTTGAAGACGGTGAGGGAGGTGGACTCGAAGAGCGAGGTGCCCGTGTAGCCGTTGTAGCGCTGGTAGTGGGCCTGCAGCAGGTAGAAGACGACCTCCTTCCAGAAGGTGCCCAGGATGTACTTGCCGCTACGAGCGTAGTTCCAGCGGCCGTGGACGAACAGCAGGCGCTGGAGGAAACGGAACTGGGCGACCGAGTAGTCCGAGATGCGCGCGGCCTGCAGGCCCTCGCGGCCGGAAATGCCGATTCCGACGTGCGAGGCCTGGATCATGGCGATGTCGTTGGCGCCGTCGCCGACGGCGAGCGTGACGGCTGAGGGGGATTGGTGCCGGATGCAACGGACGAGGTTGGCCTTTTGCGAGGGCGACGCACGGCAGCAGATAACCGAGTCGACTCTAGCGACTAGGTCGAAGAATAGCACGCGGAGCGCGGGGTTGTCCTCTACTACCGACAGCGTATGTCCGTCGATCACGGCGACCGAGTGCGGGACCATGCCGCGGCAGACGTCAGTGAGTGTCATGGCGAGCCGTTCCTGGAGATTGCCTTGCGTGATGTCCAGAATATAGACTTCGGAGAAAGGCTTGCAAATCCGGGCTGAATGGGCAATGTTGATGGCCGTCTCCCGCTTGTCGCCGGTCAACATCCAAACCTTGATGTTGGCGCGCCGGAGCTTGTCGATCGTCTCGGGCACACCCTGCTGCAGCTTATCTTCAATAGCCGTGGCCCCGGCGAGTTCATAGTCCTGTTCGATGAGCTTAGCCGCACTCTCGATGCGCTCCTGGCGTTTGACGAGGCTGGTAGTGGCCTGGAGGTACACATCCTTCCATTTCCGATAATCATCCTCCTCCAAATAGCGGTACGCAAACATGAGCGTCCGGAGCCCTTCGGTGGCAAAGTCGTCGACGTGCTGGAAACAGCGCTCAAACACGGCCGCCTCGTTGAGCGCCAATGACTCGTCCACCATCCCCTCATAAGGATCAGCGAGGCGAGCAAGCTCCAGCGACCGGGCACCTCCCACAGAGCGGCGGGGACTGTGGTAGGGATCGGATTCGCTTGGTGACGCATCTACGCCCTCGCTCTCACGGCGAGAGAGCCAGTGATCAACTTCATCCGTGATAGCCATAGAGCGCCGCCAGCTATCCCTCCGGTCCAATGTCCGCCTGATATTTATGCTATCCCGTTTATGGCTATGCATGCTTTGCCGCCGGAGAGCCATCTCTTGCTCGACACTCCTGCGCATGCTCGCCCTCCTTTCGACGGCTGAGGCAGTCTGAATGGCAAGCTGCTTTTGCCTCAAACGCGGCAAAATGACGCTATCGGCGCCCTTGGTGAAGATGCACAGCCTGCCATCAGGCATGCGGATAATGATGGACATCCGCTTGCGCTTGCTGCTAAACTCGATGACGTCCAGGATCTCATATTTCTCGGTGATGGTTGCACCAGCCGAGTTGCGCACTTGCAACGTCATAGACTGCGCCGCCCTGTCAACAACGAGGAAACCCAGTTCCTTCGCGGCCTCTACCAGAGCAAGCTCGTCGGGAGACGCAGCCTGGAAACTGATTTCCCCGTCTTCGCCCGTTTCCGGGAGACAAGTATGGCACAGCGCCAGGCAGAGGATGAACTGCCGGGTTTTGCGCGAGAACTGCGAGTGGGGCTTGTTGGCGAGATAGCGAAGGAGGTCATCCGTATTGAGCTCGGGCTGGTTTTGAGCTGGGTGGACTGAGGATTTCCACCTCGAAGTAGTGCTCGTCCGCGGAGCACGGCCGCCCTGGGCCCGACGGCTCTCAACGGGAGACTCATCCATCATCTCCGTCTCAGCTGGACGAACTGACACCCTAGGGCTCAATGCCGGGGCCTTCCCTGTCTGTTCAACGGTCTCTTTGCACGGCACACCCCGGCCACCCTTTTCGTCCTCTGCGCGCAGGTCCGCGTCATGGAGCCATGCGGTTCCGGCGACGCTCATTTTGCGGAATTTCATCAAGTTCTCAGTCAAGGTACCAGTCTTGTCGGAGAAGACATAGCTAACCTGCCCCAGGTTCTCCAGAATGGTGGTCGTGTTGGCCACCATGGGCGTATCCGTAACCGGGTCGTACATCTCGATGTCGCTGAGAAGGAACAGCTGGCCGAGCTTCACAATTTCGAGGCTGACGTAGAGCGAGAGTGGAATGAGCGTGTTGTAAGCAATGACAAAGGCGATAAAGATTTGCCCCAGCGGTACACTCCCATGGTTAAGGTACCACGCGAAGGCCTGGTACTCGCGACGCCAAACGATATAGCCGACGGTGCAACCGACGCTGAGGACGATGACGAAAAACACCAGCATGAGGACAATGCGATTGACAGCGTACTGCAGCTCTGGGGCCTTGGCGCGGACATTCTTGTTGGCGTTCATGCGGATCTTGCACTCCTCGCCGCTGTTGATGACCAGCCCAATGGCATAGGTGGTATTTCGCAGCGTCGAGCCCCTGTAGACGACCTCGTTTAGTGTAAGCGGCATGGTTTCGCCGTTGATGGTAACTCTGCCCTCGAAATTGTAAAGATCGATATTCGGGTCTTCCGACACGATTTCGGCTTCGCTCCGTCCCATTCCGGCGATGGAAGAACAGTGCTTGGCGAGTAGCGGGCAGGCCTGCTTGCTTTTCAGGTTCGTTTCGCCGTCCAACGCCATCGTCTCGATGAATGCGACGCCATTCGGGCCCGTTGCGTGGAGCAGGACGATGTCGGCGGGCACGTTCTCGTCTCGGTGCAGTCGAACGATATCTCCCACTCTCAGATCCTGCCACTCCACCTTTGCCCACTGCCCGGGCTCTGCGCCTTCAGCACACGCGGATTCCAACTCGGTCGCTTGCGCCCCTGCCTCCGCCGCCGGCTTTTCCCTCTTAAAGAATCCCCGAGACACGCGGCGCTCTATCCTGGGCTCCCTTCTAACGGTGCCCTCCGGGTCCAGCACGGAAACGGAGCTCCTATTCTCCAGCTTGTCGAGCCTGTACCTGCGGTAGTCGTCGTATCCCTCCTTTGCCATACTAAGGGCCACAAATGCGATCAGAGGCCCGATTGTCGTATATGTGCCCGTCGTGCTGAGGCCGGGTATCATCTGCAGAATACCAATGATGAGGAAATAAAAGTTGGCAAGCTTGCTGAACTGAAAAAACAGCTGCTTGGGCAGAAAATCCCAGACGGTATATCGGCTCGACCGGATGAGATTGGGCACGTAGGAGTGCCCCGTCCGCTCGTCCTTCAGGGGCTTCCGTCTCGCCAGTCCCGGTCTCAGAGGGATATGCCTCCCATCCTTGCTCGGCGGGGTCGGTTTCTGCCTCAGCAGCCCCTCCACAATGTATCGATTGTAGGCCTTCTCGGTAGCCTCCTGGACCTTGATCCACGAGCGGCTAGCAGGCCCCCTTTTGCGGTCCTTTTTCCAACCACCCCAACCGAGCTGCGAGGGCGTAACAGTGCTCTTTTCGGTATCCGCGGGTAGTTCGATGTTGTCTCGCAATTCGTCAAACGTCTGACGGGGACGGGTCAGGGAAACCCTCGGTTCTTCCGCTCGAAGGCGCGCAGGGACGGTCGAAGGTCCATCGTGCCTCGGTGGCGACGCAAGAGTGCGCGACTGGATCGTATAGAGGTCGGGAGACCTTATTGGTAGAGGTGAGCGAGGCTGTCGAACACCAGGCGACCTGCTGCTGTCAAAACTGTGGGAGCGGGCCCCTGGGCGAGCTGGAAGGAGTCTCAGCGCCGGGCGTGAGCGTGTTCCTCGAGGTTCCTCGGCTTGCGAGCTCCCTTCGGCCACGCCAGCGTTTGAAGGGAAGCTGGAACTCGAACTCTGGTGGCGCAGTTCGATCGTCTCGAGCTGGTTCCGTAGCTCTTCAGCGGTATTTCCCTGGCCGTTTTCTGCCATGCCGCGGAAACTAACAAGGTGGCCGGCACCGGACCCAGACCAGTCCTCCACAGTTCGAGCAAAAATGCCTTTGTCAACGGAAAAGCGAGAGGGTGTAATTCTGGTCTTCGGGCCGCATTTCGAGGTCGGGCAAATCACTACACAACGAAGCGGAAAGAACAATAGTTAATTGGAAACCCGAAAAAGAGAGAAACAAATTGAAAACGAGCGACTCTGGCCTGTCTGTCGCCAAGTTGGCAGGTCATGCACGGATCCAGGTGCGCGGGTGGTGGCTTCAAGTGGGTACATGTACAATCCATGCATGCACCACAATGTGTGTCGCCTTGGAGCCGAAACGAAGCGGCTTTCGGACGGCTGAAGTCGTGGTGTGGGCCAGTGACCTATCACGTCCTGTCGCACACTGGAACATTGTGGCTGTGGGGGCGGCGAGACCGCCCAATACGCCCGATGCCCTCTCCGTCTCCGTCTCCGATCCTTGTTCGGGAGCGTGGCGCTGAGCTGGGGAAGCCAGGGGGACTGAGAACGAATTCCCTGCATCGCCTTTTTCAGATCGACAAGCGGCTGACGCAAGTACATACATATGTACTTCGTCCTGCCGGAAAGAGGAGCGGCGTTTCTCGGCGAAGGATCTGGCCTACAAATAGTGTATGGAGAACAGAAATAGGAAAAGAATAAGCAGGACTGACCAGTCCCTCAATCCCTCTCGACAACCCCGGTTGTTCGTATCGCGCAGGTGGGTGACGACAAGAACTACCGGGTCAGTCGAATCGCTTGGATGAACCGGACCAGGACTGCATCTGGAGCTCCGCCTCCACCGAGGGTAAAACCTGGATGGACGGACTGGACCGGGGATCCACATGGCAAGCGCGAAGGGCGGGTTCTGTTGTGTGCGCAGTAACGACCGGACCGTCCGTGCCGTGCGTGCGTATGGTAGTTACTTTTTACGCATAATATTCTGTTATGATAGTATACTATAGTGCCGTAGGGTAAAACTGGGAGGTCCGGTTTCTCACGTAGGCTGTTTGCTGTTTCCATCTTGGGATGCAAAGTTTTATCGCTGCAGGGAACCCAGTGGGTATGTACCATCAGCAAAAACCCGAGGCAGCCCACGGGATGGCCGACAGTTTGCAGTGACTGCCTCTCAACTTGTGGTTCGCCGTCCAACAGTGGTTGCGGAGGGGCCCACGTTGCCGGATGTATCCATCCTCGTTTTTGTTCGGACAACTCGAGGAGAGGAAAATTACATTTATCAGATGATCAGCTGGGCATAACATGCGAGAGGCATTATCGAGTACCGAGTACTTTCGAGTAGATACGCAAATAATCGGGAAAAGTACACGAGAGCGACGAGGTGTTTTGAGCGGCATACACACTCGATTCCGAGACAACTCGATCGCTGTTCAAGCCAGCAATCTGTAACCTCTTTACAAGCTGGCCACCTCCACCTTTCAGCTCCCCCAGCCCTCGCTTTCCACACGCACACAACGACCCTCTGCCTTTCGAACACCAAAAGATCCATCCACCTGAACTCCCACCAACCAACTCCAAAGCACCGAGGCAAAGCAAATAGCACCCAACGGCAAGCACTCTGGGTGCAACCACGCAATCTCACTCTGTGCGGCAAACCGACGATGCAGGTAACTAACCGTGTCGCATTAGATCCCTCGGCGCTGACGTGCCGCACACAACTCTTATTTTGTTGTTGAATGCGTCAGATGTCGCGAATACGGCCCCGTCATTCAACTTCACGTTGCGAGCCCCCGCTGCTTCAACGCTGTGGCCGGCTTGGCAGCTTTGGTAGGTATGGATCGTCAAGCCGGGCCGCCCATCAGCCCTGCCAGCATGTAAAGAATGCTTGTTCACTGCCTCCGCCATCAGCGATTCCCAAAGGGAGGACACAAAGCGGCGAGATGTTTCAGTGATATCGCGATCCCATTAGGTCCTACACTAAGTCATAATAACCACACTGGTAGTAATAACCTCACACACTTGACTTCCAAGTCCACCATTCCCACGCAGCCGAATTCCAACTATCTACCGCGGTAGACAACGACAAAAGCCTCAGCTCGCATGCTCACTCAGTTCACACCTCGACAGACCACCCCGCTTCCTCACCGCGCAAAAGAAAGGGCCACCGTCACCGTTCACAGTTCTCATTCATTGCTCCCTAAAACGATGGCAAGCCAGATATCAAACTCCTGATTCCACCAAGCCAACCATCCCTAGATATTGCGAAAACGCAAATGATGCTCCCAAAACCCTCACAAAGATAAATTAGAAACACATTACCAAAAAAACAAGAGCCTCCTGGGCTTTCTTTCGCCATTCATCCTTCCTCCCGCAGCCAACGAAACATCCCATCTCCTTCTCTGGAGGCCCTCTCCGGGTGGGGTTCGGGAGACCAGGTCGCCAACGACTAGGGAATAGATATTAAAAGGCTTCTTCCCGGCGAGCGTCAGAGTAGGTAACGCCCTAGGAACAGCGACAGGCGGAAAACTTCCGCATGCAAAACAAAGAAAGAACCAAAAAGCAACGCAAGCAAGTGCGAGATCGGGCGGAAAGCGAGAAGCGCGAGACCCCGAGTCACTGTGCCAAAAAGGGAGCACAAATGGCGGGATATCGTCATGGTATATTCGTGGCTGATGGATGAAATGCGATATGAAGTCGGATTGAAGAAGTATTTGTTTGTGTGCTGGTGAATCGGAGATGGGTTGGATACGGTCGCAGCCTTTGGTCGGTCGACATGGGAGACAAAAGACGGCAGCCGGACAAGCTTCCTGGTATATACAACGACCCCCCTTAAACGCCGCAAGGAAAATTCGAGCCAAGAGAAACCCCATTCTCGATGGGTATATTGCACGTCATGAAACCATCCATGCTTTTTTGTTGCCGAGAGCGAAGTCGATAAGCATCGCCCGGATCGGAAATGCAGAGCACGACGGAAGCGGGTGATCGCTCCCAGGCAGCTACTGCGCTTGAACGCTCTCGGGCGAGAGAGAGGCTTGCTCCGCATCGAAGCGCTTCAGGTCCATGAACTGGTTGAGCTCCATGTCGGCCTGGTTCGGCTCCACAAACGGCGAGTGCGGATGGAGTGGGAGCGTCATGGTTTGCTTTCCGGTCTGGTACATGTCGTTCATATTCGCACCGTCGTCCGAGATGCCAGAGCCCTCGCAAATCGGAGGCATCGACATCGGCGGGGACTCTCCCACGATCGCCGGGTCAGGATGGTTGAACGAGAGCGGCGAGATCGACGGGGGAGGGACGCCCAGGTTTGCTGGATTGACCAGAGGCGAAAACGTGCCGCTGTATGGGGTGAAGCTGGGCGCCGAAATTCCACCGTTGTCGGGTGCCTGACTGGCAAAGAAGTTGGGGCTCGAATAGTCAGACGGCGAAGGGGCCGTTGTCGCCGAGAGCGGGTACGCTCGCATGTCCAACGCGCCAAACCCAGCCCGGGTATCGATCCGCAAGTTCGGCCCGACAGGGCCCAGCATGTTGGGCTGCTGGGGCACCGGGCTGAAGATCTGGGGATTGTGGCTCGGGGCCTGGTTTTCGGGTTGCGTAATGTGGAAGCTCGGGGGGTGCTGTAGCATCTGCATCGTCTGGAAGTCGATGGGACCAGGGACACTACGGCTACGCTGCCTCTTGTGGCCCGGCCCACGCATCATCATGGTCTGGTGGTGGTTTGGCGCAATGCCCCACTGCGATTCCTGGAACATGCCCACGTGTGGCTGTGCGAAGTTGGGCTGCGATGACGGCCGTGCCGGCGAAACCGGGGCAGACATGGACATGGGGTGGAGCTGGTCGAAAACGGGAGCAGGGGCACTGTGACGGTGAATGAAAGCTTCCAAGCTGACTAACTTCGCCAGCTGGCCGCTCAGCACCTTCGGGTTTCCACCGAGGTGATGCGTGAGCACCCGCGAAGCTTGCAGATCCTCGGTGAAGTCATTGACCTGGATGAAGGTCGCGGTGGTCGACGAGTCCATGAAGAAGTTGGGCGAATTGAGGAGCTCGATTGTGATGCCGCCAAGCTGATCCCCGCCCTCGACGTTGTTCAGGTAGATGTTCTTGATGTAAGAAAACGGGTATTCGATCTTGTACCCGGCCTGGTCGTTGTTGATGTAGTAGGTCATGGTGCACTTGTCGGGTGAGTAGAAGATGATCAAATCCATCGCGTTCTGGCCGACCCGCATCCACCTGCCGATGGTCAGGGAGCGACAGTTGAGATGATGAATCACTACAAGGGTTAGCGCAGCCCCCCTTCCGTCTCCACGTCCGTCGGCTGTCACTTACAAACTTTGCCCGGCCCAGACTGCTCACCACCCATCATCCCCTGGTGGCCGTAGGGCATGAGACCGGTGCGACCGAAGAAGCCCGGGATGCTCTTGCCCGACTCCATGGCCTGCATCGCAAGATACTGGCGCATCGACTCGGGGATCGAGTCCATGTCTTCGCCGCTTTCGAGGCTCTTCTTGGCCAGCATCTTGATCTTGGCGCGGCTGCGCAGGGTTAGCAAACAGCCGCCTCTCGAGAGGGAGGGGTTGGGCTTTGGACTTACCGGTTCTGGAACCAAATCTGAACAGACCTCTCGGTCATGTTGATCTCTTCAGCTATCCTATCGCGCACAGTGGCTGTGGGCGTCGGGTTCTTGTTGAATTCCATCTCAAGCGTCGTCAACTGGTCCTGCGTCGCCCTCTGTCTCTTCTGGTTCTTCTGCTGCTGCGTGAGGGTGCTCTTGCGGGCCGGCCGCCTCGACCCGGAGCCCTGCGATTTGGATCCATTGATGGGGGATTTCATCATTTTGCTCGGCGTGCCGGAGTTGGGCGTCGGTAGAGGAGACTTGCAGGGAGACGGCGAGGCCGACATCGACGATCCCGAGGCGGCGAATCCCTCCTCTTCCTGAATGTCGTCGTGGAACTCATCCCTGAACTCCTGCTTAAACTCCTGCTTGACCACGTCGGTCGCCATTGTGGGCGGGGTGCTGTCCGGCGCCTAGGTGGGGTGTGTCGTTCCAAAGAGTGGTATCCTTCCCTTCACCTCAGCGCGAATCCCAAGACTCCCGTGTTGGGTGTGGCGGTGTGCCAAGTCTGGTGTCGATGTCAACGCCACAAGGGCTCGGAAGTGACGGGGTTCGGCAAGCTCGGAGGAGGATGAGAAAGAATGATCGAATAATATAGGGGAAAAAGTCGTTTGTTTCAAATGAGTGTCGTCCTGCGCGAATGACCGGGCAGGAGGGTTGAGTTGGTTGGTGCTATAAGGGGGGGTAAGGTGTGGTGGCAGTCGGTGCTGCCAGAAAAATGTCGCGCACGAGGCAAAACGAGTTGAACTGGAAACCGGAAAGAATGAACGGGTTCCGATAAATTGGTTGAATGGATATTCCAAGGGAGTGACTGTGGTGAGAAAAGCGAAGGTAGAAGTGGGGAGAGGTGAAGGGGAAAGGCGGTCGACAGGAGACGACGTGAGGCGATCGAAGATGGACAAAAAGAGAGACTAGGGGGAAAAACGAGAACGGGGACATGGGGGGTTCAAGAGGAAAAGCAAAACGAGCAAGGAGCAGCGGACCCGAGTGGGCGCTCCCACACTGGGCGGGTCCCTGGTTCCCTGCCGTGAAGCGCTTTTGGCACCACAGTCCAACGGGCGAAGCAGCGAATTAGCAGGAGCCGTGGAACAGCCAGACGGTGCGGTTAACCGTGCGGAAAGGGGAAAGCCTGGGGCCTTCGTCTGATGTGCCCAATCACCGCAGCGCTGCCCTGCAGCTGACATGCAATCCAGACGGGATGGATTGCGAACTTGGGTACGCTGCCCCTCGTGCTTCCCACCGTCGCAGCCTTGCACAGCAACACAAGCTTGCCCATTTTTGAACATTCAATTCGTAGGGCCGACCCAACTGCGGCCGTTGGAGAGGAGAGCCGGGGCAGAGCAGCAGTGGCGGCAGCTGGGGGGCGACGACATGGGCATGTGTCTCCTGGCAAAACAGCCTGTGTCACCTTCCGTCGGTATATCCCTGACTGGGGTCAGGCAGCACCGTTGCTGCAAGCCTGGGGGAGGGGGGGGGGTCCGCGTTCAAAACGATGAAACTGACCGTCACTTCTCAGAAACTGTCCAGCTTTGGAGTTTCGGGCAACATGATGACCTATGCTGCATGAATCCGGTGGACACGCGCTCGGTGGACGGGATACGCAGCGGCAATCATGGCCGTGCACCGCGGTAATTCCCGCCCCGTTCTTTCCAACCGTCCGATCTCGAACCATGTGGGAAGGAACCTCAGCTGGAAAAAAGGGCTGTTGCCCTGTGGAAAAAAAAAAGACCAAAAAAAGAAAACAATGCTCGCATGGCTTCCCCGTGGAAACTCGAATAAAACCAATACCAATCAACCTAATGCCTGACATTGCAATCCGATGTCGACTCGACGTTGATTGATTCAGGAAGCACATGCGGATGCTCGCCGACCCGATCCACTCGTCAAGTTGTGCCTCGCCGACATGGCACCATGATATCCGATCGCCGAAAAGGGCACGCATGCACAGCCTCCTGATGGGCGCTCAAATGCCGCTTCTCGGCAAGCACGAGTCGGGTTGTGCAGCCTTTCCAGCACGCGCCGCGACATCGATGTGGGCCGAACACCCGCTGCCCCTGGCTTGGCAGAGCCAGGATGGCGCCCAACACCACCACGACAAGGAGTCCCACGGGACAGCTCAACCGGGCGGCGTCATCGATCATTCCCGCGAAAACAGTGACCAGGCCGTCGGGTTCCGGTGAAGTTGGATTGGGACTAGTCTGCCCATTTCTCTCCTTTCCTTGTCCTCCGCCAACTTCGCCGTTTTTGAGCAATGCCGATTTCCATCTTTGCTCCATTTGACTGCGTCACCATCGAGGAAGCAACCCCGGTGGTGTCGACGGGGGCGAAAAGGGGAGAGCGCTAAATCCAAAGAAGTGCGACAAGTCTTTCTCGCCCCCGGATCGGCCACGGCCAGAAAGGAGCAGTTGCCGTCCCACACACACGACTACATGCACCGCACAACTGCGATACACGGCGCCCTTTGGCCTTGAGCTCTGGAGTGGCCAGCTTTACCGGTGCCAGCTTACAGACATCGAACCGGCCGAGGAACGGCCTGGGCCGACAAACATTGGCAGTGCATCGCCACCTCCTATGGCACAAGACATACTGATGATGTTTCCTGCAGTGGTGGTGCATCCCGCCTTGTGCAGCAGACATGAACATACCGTGCCACTGGCGTCCTACAGTGCACAGTGTTCGCCCTTGTGGTTGCCCTCCGTCCGCGTGGGGCCTTGCGGCCGTGGAGCGCTGAAGGACCGCTCGAGGCTTTCCGTGGTGCTGCAGGCCGGACACGACAGTCACGAACCAACCGTGTCCCTTGCATTGGGCTGACGCTACCCAACCTGTCGCCCAGTCACAAACGGAATGCGCGGCATCAACTCCAGCTGTGTGCCTGGCCCCTGTGCCCTGCTTCGTACAGGTAGGTAGTAATGTAGTATATTCTCTCTGACGGAAGCGACCGACAGCAAGGAAGGTCGGTTGAGATCCGATATCTCGACAGTGACGACGAAGCCACGTCGGATATCGAAACCACAGCTCCGGTTCTTTCGGTCGAGACTGGTGGCAGATCCCGCCTGTTGTGCCCACCGTGTCGGAGGCACTGTCTCACAACCCCACCCGTCCTGAGGGCCCACTTTACCCCTGAGAGCAGCAGTGGGTCAAGATGCAGGAACAGCTTGAGAACAAGCATCAGCATTGGTCCTCCGGCTTCCCCTCCAGCAATCCGGACCAGGGTTGGTTCGCCCCCCAGGCCCCCCAGTCTCCTTTTTGGGACAGACCGCGATTTTTTCTGCACACCACCCAAAGCCCATTTTTAGTCCACATCCAAAGAGTTTACCCGTGGCCATCAGCTCCGTCTTGGCTTGGCAAAGCAAAGCAAACGCTGGACGGATCAACCCCACGTCAGTTTCCCCATTCCATCCCACGCGGCCAGAAGCGAGAACCCAGGTCTTGTTCTGTTTTATTCTGGAACTGGCAAGGTTGTGCTGAAATCGACTTTCCCCCTTTCCGACAATGTCCTCGATTAACCAATACTGAGTGCTTGACTCTCAACATCGTACACTACGAGAATTTGAAGTCCGGGTTCCAACGTGTGAGGGCGCCTCGGACTCATTGGGTAATGCGAGACTGCGGTGCGGGTTCATGCACCGAGCCGCAGGAGATGTTAAAGATGCGACAATTGGTCACTGCGGGACCGCTGTTCATGCAGGGTCAGCAACAACAACAACAACAACAACAACGCGTAGACACCGAGGCTAAACCTTCCATGGCCATGAGATTCGAAAACCGGCTCACGAGAGCGAGCCATGTGGCCGCCAAATCCCTTCATTAGGCGAAAGCGATGTCTGGGTGTGGATTGGCCATTCGCGTCGCAGGTGGCTTGCGGACCGCGACTCACCTGTCTGCTCCCTCGGTAACTCACCCGCCCGTCTTGCGAAGTGGTCGGCCTCAGCTGTGGCGCTCTCGTGCGCCCGAAAAGCCGACGACGACACGCTCACATTCCAACCACTTCTTAAAAACAAACAACACGATCGCCCAGGCTTTGACCATGATTCCATGTTTGGCCAAGCCATAGAGGCAACCACGGGTGACGACCCTCGGGCCGTTCCAGAGTTCTACACTAGAAACAATTGCGCTTCGCAGACAACCCTCCCTCTGGTGCAGTGTGTGCCTCTCTCGAACTTCGATAGCGCTTCGGTCGAACTCTTTCCCGTCTTCAACCCCCTGTCGATAGGCGTATCACTAAGACTCCTCCCCCGGATCTGACGATCACCTCCGACGAACGCGGCCACGTCACTTCATGCGGCTCCCGGCTCCCGCATCGAGGCCGAGACGTTGCAGCAGGCGAGCCACCGACGAATTCGTCTGTTGCGAGAGTCTCCACTGCTGCGTCGGGGTCTCAACGTGTTGCACAACTCGCCGTCTACCGCAGTCGTGTACACAGTGTTTCGGCTTTTGCCCGACGTTCCCTGTCCACCTGTAACAGTCAGTCATCCGAACAATTATGCCTGCTCAGGCGGGTTTCGTCTCATCTCAGAGTCAACAACGTCAACCCGCCCATCATTTCTAAGCTCCTCCTATTCTTCCAACGCGACACATCACATCTTGGACGCGCTCCCCTATTCCACTGTCTCCCCCTTCCCCCCCCCATTTAAGGAGCATCACTTTGCGGTCCGCGTTATGAACGGACTGATCACCCGTGTTCATGCGTGAGCGGTTATTTTTGGATAGCGTCATCCCGGTCGAAGCGCTCGGTTAAAGCCGGGGTGCGCGGTAAACCAAGCGCGTGTGTCGCAGAGTCGAGGAGGTCCACTTGGAGGTTATGCTGGTGTTCTGTGTTAGGCCTAGCGACGGGTTCCAAAGGCACTGAAGGATGCCTCATCTAGGACTATCCCAGCAGCGTGGCGTTTCGAGTTGCGAGACCGAGATCGAACCGCTTGCTTGTGAGATCGAGCTCGAGGATCCAGGAACCGTCGCGTTGTTGCATCATAGTCCTCTTGGCAAACTCATGGATATGGGAATGCGTGAATCACTGGACCTAGGTACTTGTGGAGTAGGCGGTGATATAATATCCCAAGCACAGCTCTTATCTCCTATGTATGGCATGTTGGCTGTTGTTTGCACATCCCTTCCAGGCTCAATTCGTTTTTAGGTTGTCTATGGACATCCTGCCATTAAGTCTTTCTGGTGTATATTATTTTATTCGTATATCCACATTGGGCATTACCACATTGCGGTCTGTTGATGGGTGCAAAAGCAGCAACGAATGGTTAACCGTGCCCATCAACAAAAATATCACCCTGGGTTGCAACTAGGAGATATCTACGGTTGTGTTCTGAGTTGACTCTTCAGTTTGGTTGTTTGGCAACCCTTATGTTTGAAGCATAAAAGCCACGGCTAGGTATTACCATCAGAGTTCTTTCATGACCTCACCCACCGCTCGCGCTGCCATCCTCTTCCGTTGCTCCTCCGGTAGCCCGGCGCTTGCGTCTCTCACCGCTTGGAGTTTCATCATCATCCGTTCTAACTGTTGAACATCGTCCTCGCCAGCCTCCTCATCTTCGTCAACACCTCCGCGAGAGCCCTCCCCACCCCCATTCCCGCCTCCAGACCAAATGGCTTTCCTCAACCCGAGAAAGTCCTCCCGATCAAATCCGAAATCGAGCTTTTCCGGGTCAAGTTCCTCGTCCTCGTCTCCGCCCTGCTGTCCCTTCGCTTCCCAGCCATCTCCTTCATCTCCCTCGGGGCCCATCCCGCCACCCGACCAGTCATTCGCCTCCAGGGCCTCCATGACCCTCGCCAAACCCATCCTCTCCCCAAACTCATTCCTCTTCCCCCCCTCTCCCTTCCCCCCTTCCCCCCTCTTTATCCCAGTCTCGGCGACATGAACAAACTCCAACCCCCACTCAGCACACAAATCCTCCCACTCGTCCAACTCCTCTCCATCCCCACCCTCCCCAACCCCCTTCCCAACCCCCATCGCCAACCCCACCCCGTCCCACTCCCACCCACCCAAGCCCTCCTTCACAACCCGCCCAACCTGCCCGACCAGCTCCCTCGCCCGCGCCGCGCTCTCCCCAGATGCCGAACCACCACCCGAACCACCACTACCCGGACCCGACCCCCCTTTGCTAGCCCGGGGCTGGGTGGGAGAGGGCAGCGCAAAAACGACGACCACCCCGCCCAGCACGTCCAGCACCTCGGCGGCTTCGGGCGCGAGGAAGGAGGCGGCCCACTCGGTGGGGGAGGCGATCAGGTCGAGCCAGATGGGGACGGAGGCGGTGTAGTAGGCGGTTTTGAGGGGGAGGGCGTGGGTTGTGCCGGCGAGGGTTGTTGCTGGGGTCGTTTCTGGTGCTGTCGGGAGGCCCGGGGGGGTTGTTGTTGTTGTCGTGGGTTGGGGGGCCTCTGCTGGTGGGGTGGTGGTGGTGGTGGTGGTGGTTTTGGGTGGTGTTTCTTTTTGGGCTTCTTCTTCTTCTTCCGCGTCCTCTTCGGGGGATGGGGTGGGTTGGGGGGTTGGGTGGGTGCCGGTTAGGTCTGTTTTGCGGGGGAAGGGTGAGTTAGTGGGCGAGGTAGGATGAAGGGGGAATGATGAAATAAAACGGGGTATGAGGGGCGGGATGGAATTAGTTTTAATAGTGGTTCATACCTTTGATGACATTGCTCAAATGCTGCGTCGAGTCGCTCAGCGCGACGGCGAGAATCCGGCGGGGGTTTGAGATTTCCATTTTTGTTTTGTTTGAGTTCGCTGTCCTGAGTTGACGATGGTGGGGTGATGTTCTGAGGGGTCGTCAAACGCTGGAGTGGTAACTTTGTGATACCGAATACGTTACTTACGATACATAGTCTGTGACATCATGTCAACGACAAAACCCTAACCCGTCGTTACATGCCGCAACCAGCTCAAGCACTCCTTTTCGCGGCAGTCCTCTCAGACATGCAGGGTGGCAGCCTCACATAAGCTTATCCGCACTTGACTTGATTGTTTCTAGTGTATACTACCGAACTGTGATTCCCATGAAAACAAACCGACAGCCATTAGAAACCCCATATTTATGATCCACCACATATCCGAGATACAAACGCGCTATATTTCAGGCCGGATTCGCCGGAGAAGAGTGACCCTGTATTTCCCGCCCAAAACAAAACAAACCCAGAGCTTATCCTATACTTGGCGTTTTTCCCGAACGTGGCCATCTAGGTATGGGAGCCCTTGCTCCCAAGTCCGGATTCAACGTCATCCCAATTTCTCTCCTACCGCTGTGGGAGACCATTCTCAAACCACAACAAAGTCTCGCAGGATGCAAGCGGATACCATCGGAACCCCACTCCCACGCCACCGGGATCGGCACGGAAACTATGTCTCACCCGCACGCCCTCCTCGGCGACTTTCTCGACCCCACGATAACGCAGAGTCGGCCCAACTCGAAGGCGCACCCACACAGCGCACAGGCCTAACACCTCCCACACCCCGGAATTGTCTCCAGCAAAAACTGGGCTCGGGGAGAAACAAAAAAAAAAAAATACCCCACAAAACAGGCGGGCGGGCTGCCGTCATTCTCAGACATGGGATGAGCCCATCCATCACCACTCCGGCAACGGCGCCATGGCAAACGGCCCCAGCCCGGATACCCCCATGCCGGCGCTGTCGAGGTTGGCAGGTTGCGTGCCAAAGCCCCAATCCATCTGCCAGTAGTCGTCCAGGGAGGCGTGGGGGTCCATGGCAAAGTCGAGGGGCTCGGCGGGGGCGAACTCGGGGGCGTCGAAGGGGATCGGGGGCGTGGGCTGGGCGGCCTCGACCTTGCACTCGACGTCGGGGAGGCAGAGGCGCAGCTTGTCGACGTAGAAGGGGACCTGGGCCGGCTGGCCCGTCTTGGCGAGGACGAGCTGCTCGCGCATCTTCCAGGCCTGCAGCACGTAGACGGCGAGCGTCATGTAGTTCTTGTTGGTCATGTCGAACAGCTCCGGGTGGAACGAGTAGACGACGTCGACCTGCCGCCACGCGCGCTCCACCAGCGACCCGCTCACCAGCGAGCCCTCGGTGCGCCGGCACAGCTGCCCGGCCATGTACATGAAGATGTCGAGCTGGAAGTGCAGCAGCGAGAACCAGGCGAAGCCGCGGTTCGAGGTCGAGTTGTAGTTGGCCTCGTTGTGCTCGAGCGTCCCGATGGCGATCTTGAAGGTGTTGTCCGAGGCCGACTTCACTTCGCCCCCCCAATCGAGCTGCTCCTTCGGGGGGGTCATCAGTTCTTCGAGCTTCATGAAAAGGTGCTTCTTCATCTCGAGCGCCATGGCGTGCACAGGGCCGGCCGAGGAATCGCAGTGTTTATCGAGAATTTCCTTTAGGTCTTCGCGGAGCTGTGCGACTCCCCGTCGGTATGTCGCCAGCTGCTCTGCCGTGGGTGCCCCCTTGCCCGTCGACATGGACTCGTCTTCCGGTATCATAACGACCCCTTCAAAGCCGGGCATCTCCATTAGGAACTTGGCAAATCTGTACGTTATCAGGCAGAAGATCATCTCGGTAGGGCCGTCGCGGTCTTGGAACGGTTCCTCGGACGTCGGGAAGATGTCGGCGTCGTTGACGTTCGAGGGCGATTTCGTGTCGCTGTTTCTCGGGAGTAAGTTGTGGCTGAGCCCGGAGAACATGGCGTATTTGGCATCCGTCATGATGATTTGCCACCAGAGACGCCTTCGCATTTCGGACTCGAACGGAGAGAGGCCCAGGGTTGCCCCGTCACGGTGCAGGCCCATCTTTTGCGCGATGCGAATAGCCACGCCGCCTAGGATCCAGACCGCATGCCGGTCGTACCGGCCCTGGAGGGAGATCTGCGCACCAGCGTTAGCGAGGAGCGGGTGACACGGCTGTCAGGGGGTTCGCACCAGGTAGATAACGAGGGCTTGGAGGATTATCATGTCGTGGGACCTGAGAAACCCTACCCTGACCAGGGTTAACCGAACCCCCGACGAGTATCTTTGGAGAGCTTCTTCTCTGGCTATCCCAAGGAGCGCCTTGCACTCGTCGGGCGTCATCGCCACGACCGCCATGACAAAGATCGAGAACAGGAGCGCCTCGACGTTCCTAGGTAGCGCTTTCGAGTCGGTAATGACGGCCGCCATATAGGGCTGCACGGACGGGACGTGGATAATCTTGGTTAGTGGGTTCACCCTGTCTAAATACACTTGCCACAGGGGAAGTATCTGGGCGGGGGAGGGCCAGAGGTTGGCGAGGTCGACTTCCGGGCTGTCGCCGCCGAGCAGCATCTCGGTATTATCGTCGGTGGTCATGCTCTCCGGGCTGGCCTCGTAGGAATCCTCGTCGTCCATCATTTTCCTCATAGTTCGGACCTGTCACAGGTGGTGGCACTGTAAGCATGTATCGGGCGCAAACGGATCAAGGCATCGACGAACTTCCTCGTAGATAACGCCCAGCAACGGGCTGTCCACAAACCGGACATTTCCGTCTTCGTTGACCAGTTTCCCCGTCGGTTGCCATTCCGAGGTATCCGACGCGGCGGTGGGTTGGGAGAGCAGTAATGACTGCTGTTCGGCCAGCATTTTGGCATAGTCTTTGATCATCACCTCGCAGCGAGCTAGCCGGTCAGTCAGGTCCTGGTGAGGCCGCCTGCGCTTGCGCGGTTCCGCGGGGGTGCTTGGCGTGCATTTTACGTTCGCCTCGAATAAAGGTCAGCGATGCATCAAGATAATAAAGAGATACCACTCCTGAGGCGGGCGACGATGAGCTTGGCGCATGTTCGTACCTTGGTGCAGTTGGCGCATGGGAAGTGTCTGTCGCATTTGATCTTGCGGTGCTGGCAGAGTTCGCAGGCGAGGATACGGCGCGGGGGTTTGCCGTGGATCGGGATGCCTGAATTTGACGCCGTGTTTGGCCTGTTATTGTTGTTGTGGTTGTCGTTGTTGGGAACTGGGGTCGAGGCCTGTGAGGTTGTGGCCTCTGAAGCCGGGGTGGTTGACGCATCCATGGCCCGCTGATACCTATGCTAATATGTCGGGTGGCGGTCGCCGCGGGGAACGAGTGTTGGCGGGGTGCTTAGCGCCTTTATACTTGTAAAGGGCTCCCAGTGAAGGAATACGCGGAAACAGGTCGAATCTTCAGGTGCATGTAATTGTATGCACCCATCCGGGCTGTTGACATGGAAGGCAAGGGATCGTTAAGTAAAAGTAGATAGGTAGTTAAGGCGCCCTGTGCAGTCGCAAATGGAAGCCAGTCTGGTTCATGACATGACTGCGGACTGCCGGCTACGTAATGTTCCGGGCTGGCTGTCTCTTTTTGTTTCGAAACCCGCAGTCGCCTCGGAGGTCGGCGCGCACAATCTCCCTTCTTTCGTCTTGGTTGTTCCTGAGCCCGCAGCTTCCGGTCATTGGTTGCCAAAAAGTCCCCAGGCTGCCAGGCTGACAACAGTGGGTCTGCTCCACCTCCACCATCAAAGAGCAGACCCAAAAGAGTCCTCCCCATGGTCCTGGGAGGTGGTCCTGGGATGTGCTCCTGAGGCATCCAACTTGAGTCCCATGTTCCACAGCATAGTTACGGGCTGCTACCTTCAATACAGATCTCTGAATACCGGGTGCCTCATGCCGGACATTAACCTCGGAGAGGTTTATGGATACCTAGAGCCTAGACCACCACCGACATGAGGAAATGGCGGTGGGGATTTCGTGACCAGTACACATTACTGGTTGAACATTATCGTCATGACGATACCTGGCAGCCAGGCATCATGAAAGCAGGGCGATCGAGTCTGGAACTGATATGCAAACGGCTCAAGGTGTGTCTCCTCTGCATGCTGTTTGTTGGTGCCTGTCTCGAAACCGAAAGCGAGCCTTGACAGCCGTTTGCGCTCTGCAAAGACTGATGAATGCAGCAATTTGTTACCACCATCTGACCAATTGCGGTACTTCGTGCACCGGGGTTGACATTTCTGTCGGTTCGTTGCGGTCTTGTTCTGGATGCCTGGACGTACTTGTTCAAATGACAAATGGCAAGACGCCCAGTAAAAACCATTCAAGCAAGTTAGGTTGAGCTTGAATCAAACTGAGGGACCATAGGGTTGTGATAGGCAGAAGTGTTGTTGATTATCCAACCAATCCAGGTGGTGGTGGTGGTTGTTGTCGTCGTTGTTATTGGAACTTCCATCGATTCCTCAGCACTCGAAGACGGCCGATACAGCGGCCAAGCGCGGCAAAACCCGCTCGGGCTTGACTGCCGATCTCAAAGTCAATAACTAAATGTCTGCCTGTCCTTTAACACTTCTACCTGCATTGTCTCAGTAGCCTCGTAAGGAGGATTCCGCTCAGACCGCCCGGGGACATCATCACTATTGTTACCGTGTTGATTGGCGAAGGCGAGCTGGCTAAAGACAAGGGGCACTCAGAGAACCGGAGTCGTTGAGGTCAGAGATGATTTATTGTAGGGGCAGTATCTTCTGGGACGGCACAGACGGGTGTGGCCGCTACCAAGGCTCTGGACGGCACGGCATGGGCTGGAATCAGCTGCCTCTTCTTGGCAGCGCGCACCACCTTGAGATGTTTCCTGCTCGTGACATGTGCCTGCCACAGCTCTTCAGTTAACAGCGTCTTCTTGCAGACCTCGCAAGTCTTGCGACAGGGCGTGTCCTGGCGGTTGCTCCTTTCAACTGTTCCAGCCAGGACTTCCCTCGCCATTTCGGACATCCCGGTTGCTGGGGGCAAGGGTTCACGGGCGAGAAACTGCCTCGTCAACTCGACCCCCTTGTCCAACACCTCTGCGTTCCACCGCTGGATGTCCGAACTGTCGAGGAGGTAGAGCCGATCTAGCAGCTTCTCTTCCTGGAGGGATGAGATGGTCTTCATTGTCATCCAGCGCACCTGATATTTTGCGTACTGGCGCGTCGCAGACTTGGTGTCTTCAATGCCCGCCAGCTTGAGCTTATCCAGCCCGGGACTGTCAGGGGTTTCCCTCTCCGCTGTGAGGTAAGGCTCGAATTGGCGGAAGCCAATGGATTGCCAGATCCCCTTTGAGCGGTCGACCGTTTCACCGGCCGCGAGTCTCTGGCGGAGGTAATCATAAACCTCGGCCGTCTCGCGGAGCAGGCCATTCTGCACCATCCTGTCTACGCGCTTGTCGAGCCGCTCGTTAAGCACTTCCCGCTGGGCATAGAGCCAGAACAGAAGTATCTCGCCGAGGTCATGGTCTCGCGCGCGGCTCTCCGATGCCCACTTGGACTCTTTTTTGCTCCGCTGCTCCGCGTAGATGTCGGACGCACGGCGGCCTGTGGCAAAGTAGATTTCTAACGACGTCCGTATCTTGCGTGCATCATTCGGGTGCCATTTGTCCGCCATGACGGGATCGACTTCACGCAGCTTTGCCAGCATTGCCTCTGGAGTGTCTGTCAGGATCGGGTGTTTCGCAGCCAGTTCGTCACGGTTCGATGCGCCGCCTTCCAGTGCTGGTTGGTTGTCCACAACCCTTCCCTCAAAGAGCAGCCCGTCGAGGTAGTAGGAGGTGCCGCCCACCACAATCGGAAGCTTTCCTCGACCGCGAATCTCGGATATCATCTTTGTGGCTTCCTTTTTGAACTGCGTGACAACCCAAGGGTCTTCGCCGAGTTCGATGCTGCCGAGGAGATGATGGGGGACCCCCCGCTGCTCCTGGGTCGTGAGCTTGTTGGTTATGATCGGCAGCCCCTTGTATAGCTGCATCGCATCCGCGTTTATGATCTCGCCATTGTATCTCGTCGCCAGTTCAACGGCGAGCTGGTCGCTGTCAGCCACATTTGACGCCTTTCAGAGCACGTGCAAATAGCAAAGTGACATACGTACGTCCGACTTGCCAGTCCCGGTCGAGCCGTAGATGATGATGAGGGGTGTCATTCTTTTGACGGTAGCTCTGCCTGAACGCAGCGCGGAGCCGAGGAGGGGAACAAAACGGGAGAGGAAGCCCATCGGCGTCGCGCGGTGCTGAGTCGCAGCGGCATCTTTCAAGGCTTCGGGGCAGGTCTTCGATTTTTGGAGAAGGTGAAGGAACCCCACAGACCGATTGTTGGAGAAGCCTTGGCGAAGTTCCAGCCGCAAGCCGGTGCACGGAGCAGCCGCTGCTTGTTTTGGATTGGGTGCATCTGTCACGTGTGGACCCATTTCGAAATTGGACACATCACAGAATAACTCTGAAGCCAGATCTTTAAGGAGCCGTTTCTCCAGCTGCTTGCCTCCTCTTTCCCCCTTTCCGAATCCCCATTGCGCCGACGACAACTCGCTCCCTTTGCAGAGTCGTTGTCGCTCACTCCGCCACTTCTTTTTTTCTTCTGGATGATTTAATATTTGGTTTTCCCTTCCAATTGCCCAACATGAGTTCCTGTAAGTTGCAGCGCGGCGCGTCCCGGAGCTCGTGTGTCTGCTGGAGAGCTTGCGCGACTCGTGCAGCTCTTCCAGCTGAGGCGAGCCCCGTGTTCTTGATTAATGTTCGCGACAATGCGCTGACCATCTCCTTCGCCGTGCAGTACGGTTCCTCGACCTCGTCAAGCCCTTCGTGCCGTTCCTCCCCGAGGTTCAGCAGCCCGAGACCAAGATCCCCTTCAACCAAAAGTTGATGTGGACGGGCTTGACCCTCCTGATCTTCCTGGTCATGAGCCAAATGCCGCTCTACGGTATCGTTTCGTCGGACACATCCGATCCGCTATACTGGTTGCGTATGATGATGGCGAGTAACCGAGGTACCTTGATGGAACTCGGTATCACGCCCATCATCTCGTCTGGCATGGTCTTCCAGCTCCTCGCCGGTACCCACATGATCGACGTCAACCTCGACCTCAAGTCCGACCGCGAACTGTACCAGACCGCCCAGAAGCTCTTCGCCCTCATCCTCTCGGTCGGCACCGCCACCGTCTACGTCTTCACCGGTCTCTATGGCCCCCCGAGCGAGCTCGGTGCCGGCATTGTCTTCCTGCTCATTCTGCAGTTGGTCATCGCTGGCATGATCGTCATTCTCCTCGATGAGCTTCTCCAGAAGGGTTACGGCCTTGGCAGCGGTATCTCGCTGTTCATTGCCACCAACATCTGCGAGTCCATCATGTGGAAGGCTTTCTCCCCGACTTCGATCAACACCGGCCGTGGCCCCGAGTACGAGGGTGCCGTCATCGCCCTCTTCCACCTGCTCATGACTTGGCCCAACAAGCAGCGCGCGCTCCAGGAGGCTTTCTACCGCCAGAACCTGCCCAACATCATGAACCTGCTCGCAACCCTCGCCGTTTTCGCCGCTGTCATTTACCTGCAGGGCTTCCGCGTCGAGATCCCGGTCAAGTCGTCGCGCCAGCGTGGTGCTCGTGGCTCGTACCCCATCCGCCTGTTCTACACCTCGAACATGCCCATCATGCTGCAGTCGGCCCTGTCCTCCAACATCTTCCTGATCAGCCAGATGCTGTACTCGCGCTTCTCGGAGAACCTCTTGGTCCGCCTCTTCGGTGTCTGGGAGGCCAAGGACGGCTCTTCGCAGCTGTCGGCCGTTTCCGGTCTCGTCTACTACATGTCGCCTCCTCTCAACTTCAAGGACGCCCTGCTGGACCCCATCCACACCGCCGTCTACATCGCCTACATGCTGACTGCCTGCGCCATCTTCTCCAAGACGTGGATTGAGGTGTCTGGCTCGAGCCCCCGCGATGTTGCCAAGCAGCTCAAGGACCAGGGCCTCGTCATGGCTGGCCACCGTGAGCAGAGCATGTACAAGGAGCTCAAGCGCATCATCCCCACCGCCGCTGCCTTCGGTGGTGCCTGTATCGGCGCTCTCTCTGTCGCCAGTGACCTCATGGGCGCGCTTGGCTCTGGCACCGGAACCCTCCTTGCCGTCACGTAAGCTGAACCACCCTCGAATTAACAACCTATGGCACGGGCTAACTTGACTTAGGATTATTTACGGCTACTTCGAAATCGCCGCCAAGGAGGGAGATTTGGCGGGCATGAAGGGTATGATCATGGGCTGAGCAGCCAAACTATCTCTTTGCCGCTTGCTGCGCTCCTCGACCCATTTGCCGGTCGCGTTTCGCATCCGGAATTTAGTCGTGTCGATTTAGTCTGTAATTGTCTGGGGAGTCAAGCGCTGGCTTTACTGTATAGTAGCAACGAAGCAAGATTATAAAGGGAGGCTTCCTAAAAGCGGGCGGGTTATTTTGCATCCAGACGGGCAGTCGAATCGGGAGGTCTTTAAATAGTAAATTACGGGGCTTAGGCGCTCGGGTTGCTCATCAAGATGTTTTGAATTATTTTGCTCAGTTGCATGGGATAGCGCGAACGAGCCGGATACAGTTTCAAAGAGGTAAACATCAAAACAATAATTTCCAACCACCCCGCACATCACACACGCACACACGCACACACAAACACACAAACACAACATACACACCTCTGGCTTGCGATGGCTGCACCAGCAAATGTAGCCGCCAATGTCTTGTTAGGTTTCAAATGGAGTGACATCGGATTGGTTGTAGGGCCGCCGCTAAAGCAGGAAAATACCATTGCCTGGAGTCTTGTCCCCTAATTAGTGTATTCTCTAATTACATGATGAATAAGGACACCGCAAAGGAGCGAATCCTCCATCGCTTCTCCTCAACAAGCACCGGTATCGTGTCGCCGAGCTCAGTGAGGATGGCGTCGGCTTCGGGAACTATTCAGTGATGATATCGTGTTAGCCATCTTCCTTGTGTAGTACTAACATATGCATTGGCGTTGGGAGGTGTTCCCTAGACGCGGGGGGATATACATACCTCGGAGGCGATCAATATCCTCAAGAGTAGCAGGGAAGTTGGGAATAACCTTGCCCGTTCGCAGTGAATACAGCGGCACCAGTTGGCGGTCCGTCGCAGTGACTGACCGGGTATTTTGCAGGCGTGCGATAGCGTTTTTGTTACTATATCAAGTTAGTATGACCTGCTAGTTCATTTCGAGATAAAGGGAGGGCTAGGGGAGCGGACCTCGCTGTTTGATAAGCCTGCATCCTGTCCGATCGACCAGTGAGTTTGGTGACGTAGTCGTTAAGGGTTGCTTCTAGCGTGGTGATGCGGTTTTCGGTGGTGGCTAGCTCGGCGGTCTTGTTGTCTATCTTCGTTTCGAGCTCGGCAATGCGCTTGTCCATGGTGTCAAGCATTGTCCCTAGCTGGTCGATGGCATCGAGCATAGCTTGACCTTGCTCGCCATGTAGCGTCGAAGATGGAGAGAAGCGGTATCCAGGTTATCCATTTTGTTATCTGTGTCAGGGAAATAAGTTTGGGGCGGCTTAGTTTGTTGTTCCAATCTTATGACCTGCGCTTGGAATACTATGTCACATAAGCTTTTATAGATGGTGCTAGGTAACAATGTAATAGATAGGTACTCAGTCACAATGTCCCGCGAGAGCGTTCGGACTACTCTTTTGATCAGCTCGAACATGACGAGCACAATGAACAAGACGAACATAACAGTTGAGTGTAGTTAGAAAACAACGAGCACTTTGTGGGCAACCTGTACTAGGATGTGAAGCCCTGAATTACACGAGTTCACCAAACTAGAACGGAACAAACTTGAAAGCGAACAGGTATTCAGAAGTCCAAAGAAACTGCATTTACTCCATTAACTTGGCTTTTTTCATTCTTTTCTTCTTTTCGTCATGGATTCTTCTTTTTTTCATTTCTTTCATTTGTGTCACGGTCCTTTTCCTTGGGTTTTGTTGCTCGATCTTTTGTAATTTGATGTCTTTTACTCGATTTCTATTCTTCGATTCCTTTTGCTCGATTTGTTTTCTCGGTAACCTGTATTTGTTGCTTTTTGCTTCCCCCTCTGCTTTCCTTCCGAGTTCGGCCTTTTTTTGGCGAGAGGGTGCTCACACCACCTGCAAAACCCGTGCCCACCTTCGCCAGATAGTTTCCTCAAAGGGCTGCTGTGTCCGGCAAACGCCAGTACGTCTTGGCACGCGCGCGCGGGTTGCGCAACATTTTCTAATTTTTATCGATTTTTAGGGAAAAATAGGAGGATAGAAAACTATATACAGCTATATCAACCAAACCACAACATACGCGCGCCGCGCGAATACCTCAAGTAATATATCTAGATACGTAGAATCCGAATTCTGTACCTGATTAATGATGCGGATAATGCGCGTTGAGGTATCGATAGATTTCTGTTTTTCTTGATTTTGTTCGAACTTTTCGAAGATATCTTGGCAAAGCTTGGCAGATCTTAGCGATTTTTAGCAAAAATTTACCAGTTTTTAAAACCATCAAGATCTCAGCGCGTATTATCCGCGTCATTAATCGGGTACAATATTCTGATTCTATGTATTTAGATATATAGCTTAAGGTATTTGCGCGGTGCGCGTATGTGGTGGGTTGGTTGATATAGCTGTAGATAGTTCGACTGATTTCTAGTCTTCTGGCCGTTTTTTCAAAAAATTAGGGCGTGTTCGGCGCGCGCGCACGCCAAGACGAACTGGCGTTTGCCGGACACAGTGATGGATTAGGAAGGTCCCCTGCCTGACTGGATGGCGCGGCACTCGCGGGGATGCCAAAGGACCCCACCTTGCCCCGGTTCCGCAGCGAGCAAACGCTGCTCTATCCGAGCCGAAGTGCAGAAAAGCTTCAGCCGGAACGGTTGGACACAGTTCCAACGAGGGACATACCCGACACTCTCTGTACCTGGCTGGTCGGTTTGAATGGCGTGCGCCCCGGTCAAGGTGGCCGCATTAGCTCCCGCCAGTTGTGACCGCGAGTGGGACTGACTTGGCGGTGAAAGAAACCGTTGGCAACTGTTTTCTCGACACTGCATCACATATTGCAAACAACAAAGGGGCAGCCAAAGGGAGAACACAAACTGGATGATACGCAGGTAGTACTTCGTACTTTGCGGAACCTGGGAGCGGTCGATGTTTCGCAGGAGCATCAGCCGTCTGACATCATTGACCGCCCAGGGCAGATCCCGAGCTTTCGGCCCCCGCGGAAACTTACAGCGAGGTCCCAACCTTGAAAGCGGCAAAAAACGGTCACGTCAGTCCTCGAGAGCCAAGGGACCTACTGCGTAATGCCGGGCTTGTCACGGTATTGTTTTGTAGAGCGTTCTGGAACATTTTCTCTTTTCGCGCAAGTAGAAGTGGCCCCTTCCTTCCCGTCATCAGGTACAGTTAGCTGCGAAGATGGTTCGCTGTTCCCCTGAATTCTTCAACTGTTGTGTTCGTTCGTCGTCTTCGTCGTGTTCATCGCGTTCGGGCCGAGCAGAGCTCAAGATCGTGGACCGACCTCACACCTCGCTTGGTAGCTCCGCTCTCCAGCACCCGACCCCACCTTGCTGACCGGCGTCCCGGTCTCGCCGTTTCTCGGATCTTGATAAGCGCAACACCCCAGGCAGACCCGCACCAAGAACCTGCACGGTGTGCCCTCGAGAGGAGCAAATCCTAAGAAAGACGACCCCAGCGAGTCCACCCCGGCGAAGGGAATGCGGCAGGTGCAGCAGATGCAGCAGCTAGCGTATGCAGCAGGGTTTCCCTTTTCTGGACTTGCTGGAAGCCTAAGAGGCACCAAGACATCCTCCCGCGGATTGACAGGAACCATTCGTTCCCGTTTCTCTGCTTCTCTTTCAAGTTGTTTTAAAATCTTTTTTGGTCACTGTACCACAAACTGATTCCGTTCCCTCCAAAACCACCACCCCGTCGTGGCCCATCCTTCCGCCGGTCTTGCCCCCCTGCTTGGAGACCTGCAGTCGAGATTTGCGAGCCGACCTGCCATGCGCCTCGACGACGCGGGCGAGACGGGTTTCGCGTCGTGTTCCTGGCCAATATGGCGGACCGATGACTTCACCCGTTGCTTCCAGCGAGAGTAAGCACAAAACCCTAACTCCAAACCCAGTCCAGATCCATTCCACGCTTGACAGTCCCGACGCCGCCGTGCTGTGCCGTTGATCTACCTTCCAGCGGCGGCATGGCGTTCTGCAGAACCGTTAAGCTAATCAGCAGAGCTGAAACACAGCTATCTCAAGGTCTTGCTGCCATTGGCCGTCATCGGCCTCTCATTTCTCCAACTCGCCGCCCAAAACATCATTCGAGCCGTTAAGTTAAAAAGTGGTCGAGGATACGAGCGCATTGGCGAGATCCCGACGACGTTATCCCCGCAAACACATACGGAATTGCCGCGAGAGGAAGAGCCGGTTTGCGAGAGCGATGAGGAGGAAGACTTGACCATCACCGGCGGCCGCCTCGCGCTGGTAAAGACAACCACGAAGGGTTCGATCGTGCAAGCCGACACCCCACCCGGCCAGACACTCTCCGTTCTCGTCGAAGAACTCGCTGTTGCGGGGCTGGTGTCCGTCAATGCCGTCGCGCTGGTCAGCGGCGCGTATGGCAGTGAGTGGGGAGGCATTGCTGCCATCGCCGGCTTGGTCGTCTGGGTCTACGTCCTGGTGCTCACGTCGCTCCGGCTCTTCTTGGGAAACACGCAATGGCGTGTCCCGCATATCTGGAACCATACGGCTGCCATTTACAGCTGCCAATGGTTGTTCACATTGGTCGTATTCCGCTCCGTTCTGATCCGCTCGAGTTCCCAGTTGGCCCAGACGCTGGTCATTATCGAGTTTGCGTTGACATCGCTGCTCTTTGGTATGGCTCTCACCACCCGTAAGGGGAACAAGACAATCCTTTTGGAGTGGGAGGACGGCATCGAGCCCGGCCGGGAGAACTTGGCGTCGCTATTCTCGCACTACACCTTCTCCTGGGTCGACACGATCGTCTATTCCGGCTGGAAGGAGCCCCTAAATATCAAGAGGGTTTGGAACTTGCTTCCCAAGGACAAAGCTGCTGCTGTCCTGTCCAATTATCGTCTTTTCAAGAAGACCACCTCGCTGGCTATCCATCTTTTGAAGTATTTTAAAGGGGTCCTGCTTGCGCAAGCTGCCTGGGCTGCCGTAGGTGGCGCGCTCACTTTTGCCCCTACGCTGCTCCTGAGAGCCATTTTGCGATACGTCGAGGACCCCTCGATCGCCCCCAGAAACGTGCTTTGGCTGTACGTCATCCTCCTTCCTCTGACTGATGTCCTTCGCTCCGTCTGCGACGGACAGGCCTTGTGGATAGGCCGCAAAATCTGCATCAACATCCGTGCTATTCTGGTGGGCGAGATCTACGCCAAAGCCCTCCGCAGAAAAGCGGCGGCTGGCAAAGATACCAGCCTCGGCGGCGACCACAAGGATTCCGATGCGACTAAGAAGGGAGGCGTCATCGCGCGGGCCAAACGCCTTCTCGGGCTCGGAAAGGCGTCCAAGAATGGCGGGTCGGGAGCGAACCCTACTACAGATGCTGCTCCCGGCAAGGACAAGGCGGGTGATTCTGACGAGCAGGTCAATCTGGGCACTATCATCAACCTGATGTCCGTCGACAGCTTCAAGGTGTCCGAGGTTACCGCATACATGCACTTCCTCGTTGCGACAGCCCCCACCCAGCTCATCGTCTCCGTCGTCCTGCTCTACCAGGTCATGGGCCTGAGTGCCATCCCTGGCTTTGTGGTTATGGCGCTGCTGCTCCCCATCAACGTTGCGTTTGGAAAAGGTTTCAACTCAAGTCAGAAGAAGATTATGGCTGCTACGGACAAACGTATCCACACGACCAACGAAATCCTGCAGAATATCAGGATCATCAAGTACTTTGCCTGGGAGCACCGGTTCGCCGACATTGTTGACGAGAAACGCCGTGCCGAACTCAAGGCTTTGCGGTGGCGATTCATGATTTGGGCCGCGGCTGTTGCGGTATGGAACACGGTGCCGATTCTCATCACATTCTTCTCCTTCCTTATCTACACTGTTGTTGAGAAGAAGCCGCTGTATCCCTCAGTTGCCTTCACCGCTATCTCCCTGTTCATGCTTCTTCGCTACCCGCTCGACCAGCTCGGCGACATGATTGCCCACGTCCAGGAGTCCCGCGTGTCGATCGACCGTATTGAGGAGTTCTTGTCCGAGGAGGAGACCGAGAAGTTTGCGCAGTTGGGTGTCGACAACGTTGACGAGACTGGCAAACGGGTAATTGGGTTCAAGAAGGCCACCTTCGTTTGGGGCAGCAAGACGACCGTTGCCGATGACGGTTCCATGGCTTTCCGCCTCCTCGACCTCGACCTCGACTTCAAGCTCGGCAAACTGAATGTCATCACTGGCCCTACGGGTTGTGGAAAAACCTCGATGCTCATGGCGCTCCTTGGTGAGATGACTATCATGAAGGGCCGCGTTTTTCTCCCTGGTGGCCGCAGCCGTGAGGATGTCCGCCCCGACCCCGAAACAGGGCTTGCTGAGACGTGCGCCTATGTCGCCCAGCAGGCCTGGCTTGTCAACGCCAACATCAAGGACAATATTCTGTTTTCGGCCCCGCTCGACGAGCAGAGATACCGGGACGTCATCGTGGCGTGCGCGCTTGAACGGGATCTGGAAATCCTGGACAACGGAGACGAGACTTTGGTCGGCGAGAAGGGCATCACCCTCTCCGGCGGCCAGAAGCAGCGCATCTCGCTTGCGAGAGCGGTCTACTCGAACTCGAAGCACTTGCTCATGGACGACTGCCTCAGCGCTGTCGACTCTCATACCGCCCAGTGGATCTTCAACAACTGCATCATGGGCCCGTTGATGCGCCACCGGACTTGCATTCTCGTCTCTCACAATATCCCTCTGTGCGTCCCGCCGGCCGACTACGTTGTCACAATGGCTAACGGCCGCGTCACCGGTCAAGGGACGCCACAAGAGCTCATCGCGGCTGGCGTGCTGCCGGAAGACGCTGCCGTACAGAAGTCCGCTCCAGGCTCCGCTCACATCTCTCGTGTACCTTCTCGCGTTCCCTCGAGTGTCGGCGAGGAGAGCGGTGCGACTTTAATAAACGAGGTGGATGGTGACCAACATAAGACGAGGAACGAGACCACCAAGAAGAAGGAAAACAAGAAGCAAGACGCCATGGAGGAGACCAAGGCAACGGGTGCCGTCAAGTGGCCCGTCATGAAGCTCTACCTGCGGTCTATGGGAAGCTGGTGGTTTTGGATCGTCGCTGGTCTCGTCTTTGGGACGCAGCAATTTTCCGGCGTCGCTACTAGTCTGTGGATCAAGGAGTGGTCCAACCAATACGCCGCCGAGGAGACGGCCAAGATCAGCTTCAGCATGAACTCGCACAGCTACTCGGTCCAAACCCTATCGCCGACGTACTTCGCATCTATCGCGAACTATGTCAAGGGCAACTCGACGACGATCTCCACCTCTGAAATGCCCGAAGTGGATGTAACCTACTACCTGACAGTGCTGGCAGCTATTGGCATAGCGGGCGCGGCCGCAGCTCTGTTCAGAGATTTGTGGATATTCCTCGGTTCTCTCACTGCGTCGTGGAAGCTTCATAATCGCCTGATGACTACGGTGACTGGCGCAAAGTTCAAGTTCTTCGACGTGACGCCACTTGGGCAGATGATGAATCGGTTCAGCAAGGACTTGGAGGCCGTCGACCAGGAGGTGGCGCCCATCGCCATCGGTGTCATGTCGTGTGCTCTGGGCATCGTCGTAACTGTCGTCCTGATCGCCTACATCACACCGATGTTCTTGGTCGCTGGCATCTTCATCGCTCTCGCATACGTGTTCCTTGGGCAGTTCTACCTGCACGCGTCGCGCGACCTGAAGCGACTGGAGTCAGTCGAGCGAAGCCCACTCTTCCAGCAGTTCGGCGAGACCCTCAGTGGTGTCACGACGATTCGCGCGTACGGCGACGAGAGGCGCTTCATCCGGGACAACCTCGCCCGGATCAACACGCAGCTTCGGCCGTTCATCTATCTTTGGGCTGCTAACAGATGGCTCTCGTTCCGTACCGACTGCCTCGGTGACGTCGTGGCCTTCTTTGCCGGCGTGTTTGTCATTGTCGGCCTCGGCAAGATCGATCCCGGCTCGGCTGGTATCTCGCTCAGCTACGCGATTGGATTTGCCGACAACATCCTGTGGCTGGTTCGCCTGTACGCCCTGAACGAACAAAACATGAACTCGGTCGAGCGAATCAAGGAGTATCTGGACGTGGAACAGGAGGCGGCGGCCATCGTGGAGAAGAACCGGCCGGCCGCGAACTGGCCGTCCAAGGGGACGGTCGAGTTCATCAACTACAGCACACGGTACCGCGAGGAGCTGGAGCCTGTGTTGCGCAACCTCACCTTCAAGATCGAGGCCCGGGAGAAGATCGGCATTGTCGGGCGGACCGGCGCCGGCAAGAGCTCGCTCACGCTCGCCATCTTCCGGGCGCTGGAGGCCGACGAGGGCAAAATCCTCATCGACGATGTCGATATTGGCCCGATGGGTCTCCGTGACCTCCGCGAGGCCATCACGATCGTGCCGCAAGAACCAACCCTCTTCATGGGCACCATCCGCAGCAACCTCGACCCCTTTACCCTGTACACAGACGAGCAAATCTTCAACGCGCTCCGCCGCGTCCACCTGATCCAACCCGACGAGCTCGCCGCGTCCACCACACTCACGCTGCCGGAAGCCACAACCGCAACCACCACGATCAACAGCACGAGCGAAGCGCAGACCCCGACGCAACCGTCCCGCCCGGCCTCGGTCATCAACAAGAACGTCTTCCTCGACCTCTCGTCGCCCGTCACCGAGTCGGGCAACAACCTGTCGCAGGGCCAGCGGCAGCTCCTCTGCCTGGCGCGGGCGCTGCTCAAGAACCCGACGGTGCTGGTCATGGACGAGGCCACGGCGTCGATCGACTACGCCACCGACTCGGCCATCCAGGCCACCATCCGCGAGCTGACCAGCACCACCATCACCATCGCCCACCGCCTGCAGACCATCGTCGACTACGACAAGGTCCTCGTGCTCGACAAGGGCGAGATCGTCGAGTACGGCCACCCGTGGGAGCTGATGCGGAAGGGGGCCGGGGGTGTGTTCAGGGGCATGTGCGAGATGAGTGGCGATTATCCGGTGCTTGCCGTCGCGGCGAAGAAGGCGTGGAAGGGCAAGCAGCTGGTGGATGTCGATGAGGATGGGGATGAGGATGCGGAGGAGGGCGGGAGTGCGAGCGGGAGTGGGAGTGCGGCCGCTGCGGCTGCGGCTGCGGCTACCGCGGCCGAGGGGACGCAGGAGTCATAGGGGCGCTTTTGTTGTGGGGATGTGGCGAACTGGGTGTGTGCGCTTGAAGGGGTTGCGGTGTTGAGTTGAAGAGGGTAGGGTGGGGGGGGGGTTCAATGGTACCGGACTTGATGGTGTGTGTGCATACGTACTGGACATGGCAGTTAGTCGGAGTATATAGTAGCCAATCTTGGTGGCTCCGGGGCGAGGGTGGGCGTCGTGTCCTATGGGACGTGCGATGGAAAAGAAAGGTATGGGTTGATGCCGCCCTCGCCCCCACCCGAAGATAGGAGATCCGGGCACAGAGCGGATAGGTCCATGGTGTTGTTTTTAGGTTGGGCAAAAAGAAATACGTTTGCATTCTGTTACATTAACGGGTCCCTCAGTGATGTCGTCACCGTGCCGTGAAGAGGTTCAAGGGATTCAGTCTCCAGAAGGAGCCTGAGAATACCCGATGGAAAAGCTGAGAAGCTCGTGTCATCACCGAGTACCCGAGTTGGCCGATGCCATAATAGCTAGTCCTCAAAGGTTATCGGTATTCGGCATTCGGCATAGTCTCATCTCAAGCTGCTGCTTGTCAAGGGCTGTGTGTGATCGATCCACAGGGGCGGTTGGGGGTCACACAGAGATGCGACAGCCGTCCGAAAGTGACGATGGGGGTTGTATGACGCCGTCATGGTAGGGCGACCACGTGGTTACCTGGGTCCTGGGGATCTTATATAAAGACTTGTTGTGCCACAGTTGGAGGTGTGATGGGCGTTTATGGCTTTTTGCGAGCGCAGCAACGGGGTACGATTCACAGGCTGGTTACCTAGTTTTCATCACCAGCCAGACTTGAGTGGAGGGTACTAGAATAGAGGTAGGGTTAAGACACCACCACCTGGGGGTTGTTTAGGGACTTTTCGAGATATACTGACAATAGTATTTACACAGGGCATCTTGAAGTATCAGGAACAGCAAGACGGTCGATCAAGCAAATCGTTGGCTGTGGGATAGATTTTACAAGATATCCACGTTTGGGAATTACCAGATCGGCATCCATTCGTTAGTCGCAGCAAGTCAAGATACAGCCTCAGGTTCGCGGCCAAATGGAACGAGCTTGCTCTTGGTCTCCAAATCTCGCCATGGCCGCTCAACCAACACAAACGTTCTTTAAGTCAGAACCCGGCAAAGGGGACGACTCACCGTAAGCTACTACTACCCCCCCCCCCCTTCTTATTCCTTATCACCGCGGATCACTAACTTCACCAGTCCACCACCACCACCCGTCGACTCCCCAGACCCAAACCCCGACCCCCCTCCGCCACCCCCAACGCCAACTCCCGACCCACCCCCCCAATCCAAAGTCAACCCGCCCCCAACCCAAGACCCTCCGCCACCACCACCACCACCACCACCACCACCAAGCTCCACAGTCTACCTCTCCGTCACAATCACATCAACCACCACAAGAACAAAGTCCCTAACACCCCCAACAACCCTCCAAACCCTCACCTCATCAACACCCCCCCACCCATCAAGCACCGCCCGTCCCGACCCGTTCCCAAAGCCAGCGGGGACAGGACTACCCCCCGAACCCGCCACCACCAACAGCGCTAACGTTAGCAACAACGAAGCCCTCGACCTCGTCAAGATCGGCGTGCCCTCGGTAGTCGGCGGGCTGATGCTGTTCGGGGCGGTGTTTGCGGCGGCGTGGTGGGTGTGCGTGGTGCGGGTGCGGCGGCGGAGGGAGGAGATGAGGAGAGTGAAGGGGAAGGGAAGGGCTGTTGATGCTAATGTTGAGGAGGTGGGGGAGGGGGTTGTGGAGCGGAGGGGGGTTGGGGATAGGGGGGATGCTGGGGAGGGGGATTGGGAGGGGAGTGGGAAGGGGGGCGGGGATTGGGAGAGGAGTGGGAATGAGGATGGGGATGGGGATGATGCCGGTGAGGATTGGAGGGATAGTGTTTATGGTTTTGCGGGGGATGATGAAGACGGGAAGGGGTACGGTTTCGAGCGCGAGGCGGTGGTTCCTATCGTCATGATGGGGGATGATGCAGCACAGGGCAGTGGGAGTGGTGCCTCGGGGACGGGGTATGGGAACCTAGGGCGTGGAGCGGCAGTACCGGAGCAGGGGAATGGGTTCGAGAGGGGGTATTGGGGTGATAGGCACTGGATGGGCGGGTGAAGTTGGCGGTGATGGTGAACGCGCAGTTTCTGGCAGCGCTTTTGGAATTATAATCTTGGCCAGCTCTCAGGGTGTCTGCTTTGGTGAGAGAGCACGGGTGGAATATCAAGCGTGGTCTTTTGCCTGCATATCCATGGCTTGTCTACACAGAAATGATATGCATGGCCTATCCGGCCTGCTTCCATGAACAGTGGCAACTAATGAAGAAAAAGCAAGGCACCCGGAGCGTCCCTCAAAATTTCCCGACTTTTAGATTTCACCACATTTTGTACTTGCTTACTCGTGAGGCTTTTTCCCAAAGAGCCCATCACCCCGCAAATTACAGCCCCGGCCGCTTAGTCCGTCGCGACACAGCCCGCCGCAGCTTCGTGCGACCCGACCCAATCTGAGACGCGCACATCCGTTGGGCGAGGCAGAGCCTCACGGTAGGTGGCTATGCTCCCCTCTTCTCCTTTGAATTACCTCAAAGCCAATGTCGTGTGCCTTGATGTTGTTCATGAAACACTTCTGTTCTGGGCGGTATCATCTTCTTGGCCGAAATAGGGGTATTCTTCTCTGCCTTCTTTGTGTCGTTTCAACAGCAATTGTTGGTGGCGAGCTGGTAACCTTGATTAAAAAAGCGCTTTCCAGTGCGAGAGATATTGTGTTCCGCGTCCAGGAAGTTAGTCAACAAACTCTACCTAAGGCGTCCTTAGGAATGCTAATTCGTATACTCTTATAGAGCCATCAGCAGACCCGACCTTAGCAGATTCGCCATGGCCCCCACGGTCCCTCTCAAGTCTTTCCGGATGGGCGACCTCCAGATCATGAGACAACAGCAAGTGATTATGATTTGTTTCGTTTTCGCTTGCATTCTCATGGTCGCGGTTGTCTTGCTGTACGCCCGCCAACCCGCCTCCAACCCGCCGTCGCCGTCGCCATCGCAAGACGATGCTAAACACAGCGACGGTGCTGACCCGGATTTGGAGGCTCTCCCTGTCGATATTAGGGAGGCTGAACCGACGGAAACAACCCCATTGCTCTTGTCCGTCACCGGGGGGTCCGAGAGCTCGAGGACCGGACGTTCCGACAGCTCTGACAGCTCCTCCGACAGCTTCCCCGACAGTCCCGGACCTTGGTTTTCGGCGACGGCCAATAGTTCTTGAGAGGATTCGGCGTTGCTATTAGCATTGATTGAGCTGGTTGGGGGACTTTGGACACTGATTCCTTCTTTGTCTTTATTGAGGATGTTTGCTCGGGTTTGACACAGGCGGGCGCGAGACGTGTGTTAGCACCTGTGGTTTTAATATGACAAGAAAAAAAAACATCAAATACCCCAGTCCTTCGTTGGACTTCCTCTACATAGTAGTAGTAGTGTACGTGCAATAAATACGGTAATTGCCGCCCATCTTCACACACCCATATGTAGTTTTGTATGTACATGTAAAAGCTTCCTCCCGAATCGTCCCATCTTGCACCCAACCAACACTGACCCCCTCATCTCCTCATCCTCATAGCGTCCGGATCAAACAGCCCCCTCACCACCACCGGCTTCTTAAATCCCGTCAACCACATACCCAGGAACTGCGTCCCCACCAAAGTGCCGATCATGAGCCCCGAGATGATGTAGAGGTAGATGGGGATATCGGGCATCGCCATCTCATGTCCGTCTGTGCCCCCCATCTCTGCGTTTGTTTACTGGCGAGTGACGTGGGAGTTGCAATGTGAGATTTGACGCAAACTGTTGACGGATGGGGGTGGTTGTGGCCCCTGAGGCGATGCTTGAGACTGGGTCCTTTTCTGGTATATTAGTTAAAGATTGGTCGTCGGTACCCAAGTGGTTTGTGCTCACCGATTTCTTAAAGGAGTATATGTAGGCAGTTCACCTTCGACGGGCCGTCGTGCTCATAGACCGCTGATTTGTCTTTGTCTGATCGCCACACTTGTCGGACGCTCCAGAACGCAGTAAGCAGGTGCCGCTGAGGCTGAAATACGCAGTCCTTTATTCGGGGCTCTGAGCCACTGTGCGCTTGCGTAACTGGGGTTGAAGCTTTGGGCCTTTGTCTTAGTACGTTATGGCTGGCTGGTCGTCAACTGCTGCTGCACCACATGAATTGATAAAAACGACGGTGAGAGAGCTCGTTTCCGATGGGGTTCGGACTTGAAAAATAACTCTTCTCAGTTGGAAGGAAGCCTTGGGCTGTCAGGGGTATGAGTTCACTAAACCCGGATTTGTCTTGTCTTGTCCTCTGTCCGACTTGGCAGCGGGACCTCGTGCCGTGAGATAAGAAGCGACATTGGTCGTGTTTCAGGTGAGGCTTGGATTTCTGCCATGTCAGCATGTGCTCTGTGACAGCGAGAGGGTTGGTGGCGCAAACCACGTTGGAATTGCTGCGCTACGGGCAAACTTGGACGCCACAAAGTAACGGCGGCTGTAATTAGAACTCTTGATTGCACCTTGCAAATACGCGGAGCGGACTATATGATATCTCAGGCAACACTACGCCCTCTAAGTGACACTAGGAGACTTCCTACCACGTCGTTTGCTCCTAAATGTATAACATGATTCGTCTTCCCCTTCATAACACCCCTTAGAGCGTTACGAAACCCCATCTCCCACCCATTCCACCCACTGTTCCTCACCAGACACGCCCGACCCTCGCCCCAACCCATCCAGGATATCCTCAAACCCCATATCCACACCATCCAGCGCCCATTCCTCTCCATCTTCACCAACCACAGTGCTCGGCACATCTGGCCCAACCCCATCCCCCTCCAACCGCTCCACCTCCACGACCCCAAAATGCGGAATCAACACCTTCACCACCCTCCCCCCATCCAACACCCTCCCCACCCCACCTTGGACACTCCCACCCCCTCCACCAACACACGACCCGGTGCGATACACACCCCCGCGCGCCGCATCCTCCTCCATCCCAAGCAGCCGCCCTAGCACGTCCGCCATCTCCCCCGTCGCCACGTCATCCACATGCACACCCGCAAGCTGCTCGATGCAAACCAGCGTGCGCTCGGCCAGGCCGCGGTCGCTGGGCCGCTGGTGCGCGAGGAGGGAGAGGTGGTTTATCATCATCCCGCCATTACCACTACTATCTATGGAGTCTTTTTCGGGGTTGGTGTTGTGGTTGTGGTTTTGGTGGTGGTTGTTGTAGTTGTTGTGCTGCCGGCGCCGCCAGCCCCAGCCCTGGATGTGTGCGACGCAGAGCGTGGCGGCGGCGATGAAGGCGAAGAAGTCCATGCCGCGGCAGTAGGGGGCGGTCGGGCTCAGGGCGCGGAAGGCGAGGAAGCGGGCGAGCATCTCGCGCGTGGCGGTCATGGCGGTGAGTTGGCTGTAGGTGTGGTCGTGCCGGCTGGTGTGATCTGTTGACGACGGTGGATGGAGGAGGTAGGGTAGATGTAGGCGTCCGACGAGGTGGAAGTGCACGAATTGGTCCATGAGGGTTGTGCCGTTGGTGAGGGCGGTGGTGGGGTTGGTGAGGGATGTGGCGCTGAGGTCTGGTGTGAGCCACCACTGCGCTGGCATTGAGGCCGAGGCTGTTTGCAGTAAAGTGTCAATTTCGCGTGTTGTGGTGTAGTCGTTCATGTCGGCGGTTGTGCGTTGCAGGATGCGGCCGGCCGCGAGGCAGTCCAGCCGCCGCATCTTCTCCTGGGATGTGCAACGCTCAAGCGCTCTTGGGCTTGCGAAGACATCGTCGAGCGAGCTCTGCGGCAGATCTAGCATGAGTGATGTGTAGCGGTCTGCCTGGAGCAGACGTAGCCATAGGTTCTGGGGGTCGATGAAAACTCGAGGCCCGGTATCGAATACCTCCAGCGACGGGGTGTCTACGTCGGCTCCTCGGTGTAGACCCATCATCTGCGCCATGGTTATTGCCCGGCGGATGGCGACCCAGGCACGGCGGAGGTTACCGGCGAGATCGTGATACAGACTCTCCATCATGATGCACTCTATGCCTTCGATTGAGTTGGCGAGCTCATCGTTGCCCGTTACGAGGCTAGCTGCCTCCACCACCCCAGACGCAATATTGTAGCAACTGGGACTCGTATCTGTTGCTGCATCCTCAGATAAAGGCCCGGCCACAGGCCCTTGTAAGAATATGCCGAGAAGTAGGAGCTTTCGCGCAACAAATACGGGGTGGGAGCCCGGTGGTGGCATCTGCAGTATGTCTTGCACTGATGCGGAACCAGAATAGGGCATGCCCGAGGCTTTAAGCACAAGAGATTCGGAGGACTCGACTTGGCCACTCAAAAGGCGATCAAGCTCGTGTTGACTGGGCCATGCTTCAGCGAGTCTCTGAGAGAGTTTGCCGAGCTTGGAACTAGCCGCCACTGGCTTATCGCACGCCCAGGTAATGGATGTGTCTGGAGTGAGCAGCCTGGGGAGAGGCATTGAGCCGGCTAGAATGTTTCTGCCAAAGATGTTCGCATCTGGGGTTGACCTAAATAGTCCATCTCCCAGAAAGATGCCCGAAAACGCATTGGAATCTCGGGTCATCTGCTCAACTAGCTTTTTAACCAGCCTCTCCATGCGGCCCAACCTATCATGGACATCGACTTGGTTGCTGTTGACGACGCTCGCGACTGTGGGTTGTGGTACGTCGGGCAACTCCTGGCTCACACATGCCGTCCCACGGCGCTTACAGGGTTTGCAGAGAGTGTCTGTGGGCGCCGCAAACAAGCACCGGACCTTCCGCCGCTTACACTCCCAGCAGCTCCTCGTGCCTTTCCGGACCTTCTTCCGCGGCCGTTGTGCTTCATGTTCAGCCAGAAGGGAGTCGGAGTCGGGGAATTCGTGCATAGGGGGGGTTGTATCCGTCATATCTCCGGCATAAAAACGGCCGAGCGAAGGGATGTGGTTCGGTTGGAAAGGGGCTACAACGCGATGGAGGCTCGCCGTTGAAATCCGGAGAGAGCATGAGGATGGGGGTCGAAAGGATTCCGCCGAGGCTCGGCGGACGAAACATGTTTTAGTCAGCATTGGGCTGGGCACGCTGGGCTTGGGGGTTTGAGGGGGGATGTGCAGGGGGGAGGGAGGGATAGGGATAGGGATAGGGGTAGGGGTAGGAATGGGGTAGGGGTAGGATAGGGGTAGGGTCTAATTGTGAGGTTCTTCTCATACTAGGTAAGGTACCTATTACCCTTTTCCAGCTTGGGGTTAAGCTCGTTATTCTTAAAGGGCCATTAGGAGGGTAGGGTATGACTATTACCTAGTTACTATTCAAGGCTAGTAGACATAACTGTACGAAATCTGTGCCGTATGAGCGAAAACACAGAGCCACAAATGCTGGTAATCGCCGTTGTCCCTCCAACAACGATGGCGAGTATCTGGTCCAGGTCCTGGAAGGATACATTTGGGGGCGGTCCCAAAAGAGCCTTCAATCCAAGGATGACCCGGAGAAGATAGAAGAGTGTAAGGACATAGCCTAGAAGGGTGATACTAGGCAACACACTGGCAGAAAGAAAACAATACGTGTCCTGTGGCCAAAAGAAGGTTGCAGAGTCCCTGTCGAATATTAAAGTCCTCTAGATCCAAGCCCGCGAGTCTTCTCAAGAACGGTGATTCTGTAAATCCAATCTTCACGAGGTTAAAGAAAAAGGTCAATATTCCAAAAATGAATATGAAGACTCCTTGAATAATCCGGTACTCGGAGTACGAGTCGTTGAGCGGCGAGAAGACCGAGATGCCTCGGACAAAGTGCATCAACGCGCTGGGGTACCCGTCGGCGATGTGGAGGCGGCCCAACTTGCTGCTCCCGTACGTTGATATGGCCACGTCCAGCATAGAATTAAGCGTGCAGATGCCCATCGTATATTCCGGGCAGATACCTCGCTTCGCAGTTACGGCGATCCCCGCCACAACTGTAACAAGTGTCACCACGACCCTGAAATGAAGTCAGCGGGAAGGTAACGGCCACCACCATCGGGAAGGCCGGGTAAGGCAGCTGGTGAAGATGATGAAGACGGCCACGCTGATGAAGCTGTCGAGGACCCCCATTGCTGCCCGCACGGTCAAGATATGGGTCGCAGGGATGGGGCCGTATCCCGGCGGCACGGCGTCGATGCGCGGCCAGACGAGGATGTCCAAGGGGGACAGCTCCCCGCCCCTCAGCGAGATGTCACCGATGGCGATCCATACGACGACAAGGGTTAGGATGAGCTCTGTGTCTGCGTGCCAGAGCCAGCGGGCCTCGTGCGCCAAACGTGCGTACACAACCCAAAGTGTCCCCCAAAGTGTCCAACCACATGTCCAACTGCGTGTCGTCTCGGCGGTCGTCGGGGGTTTCGAATACGGAGTATGCCTTAGGCCAGCGAGCACGGCGGCAAGGAGGTCCATATGCCATGCAGCTAGGACACCCCCACCCGTAGTATCCCGAGACGGCGACATCAGGGTCGAGGAGGGGCTCGAAGTCTAAAGATGTTGGTTCAGCGAGAGTCCGAGTCAGGGGCTGTCTTGGGGATCAATCTCACCAAAACCCTCCATGTCGTACTCGCCATGGAAATGCACGCCCTTCCAGTACTCGTAAAGGGGCTGCTTCTTATCCTCTGCGCAAAACCGTCCAAACTAGGTTAAGGTAGCCTGGGCGACTACATAACTCTTGTGGTCGTCTGGTCCCTCTGCGCATTGTTCCCACACACACTCCCAGACCTCGGGGTAGTATGAGCGCCATGGGTGTTGAGGAACTGGGCAGCATGGGGTCGGAACTGTTGAATTATACTGTCCTTTGGCGCAGTTGGAGCCTTGGTATGTCCAAGTGTAGTCGGGACACCCGAGGCACGGGCGGGCGCACTCGGCGTATGCATCGTAATACGGGTCGATTTGTGCGGCGCCGTCACACTGCATGGGCACGAGATCCCAGGGAGATTCGTATAGCATTTTGAAGCCTTGGATACGAGGAGCAGAATGGGAGAGAAGGCTAGCGGCGGGCTCGAGATATCTAAGGCTTCCATACCGTCGCCAAGAATGCACAGCAGCTCGGAAGGGATGCACCGCCACCACCATTACTTCTTTTGAGCCACTAATATCCAACCTCATGCCCAGTGACGTCCAGCCACGACGTCTCAACGCCCTCGTGGGTGAGAATCATCCTTCATGGCTTATCACGCCAGGCCTCGGCCAGGAAATCCTCCGCCTTGGTAAACTTGTAGTCCGGCAACAGTTGATTCCACTCATCCGAAACACTCAAGCCACCGACCGAGATACCAAGAACCACTCCAGCGGTCATACGCTCTGCAAACTCCGATATCTGCTCGGGGGTGAAGGACGGGTGGTCGGGTGTGGGGATCCAAGTCGACTTCACCATCCCAGCTTTGAGGTCATCCGCCTTCAGTCTCTCGACATTGAACGTTCCACCTGGTTAAGTGATATCTCAAGTTAGAAGTCATCAATTGATATAGATGGCAAGACAATCAACTCACCGCGAACTCTTTCGCCCATCTTGATGATCTCGCCTATGGTCAAATCGTCACCCCTGATGCCCCCAGCAACCGGCCACTCGCCCTCGTACTCGACGGCTCTAGCCACAACATTGGCCATGTCCGTGACGGTGGTAAGGGTGATGCAAACGTCGTCGCTACCCTCCACCATGAGAAGGCGGCGGTTGCCAAAGTCGATCGGGGTCTGCATCGGGTGGACGTGCTTGGTCGTTTTGTACGGGAGGGTGAGGTAGCTTGTGAACAGCCCGGCCATGAAGAGAGTGTACTCGAGGACCTGTCGGCAGAGTGTCAGCATTTCGAAACGGGAATTAGTCGCCATGCTTGAGAAATATTGCCTTTTTCTCCTTGTTTAACTCCTTGAGGTACTCCCGGATCACACCTTTACTATCGTTCCAGGGCATGTAGTCAAATTTAGACCTGCAAGGTCCGAGTTAGCGAGGGCTGCAAGAGGCCGTGGTAATCATATTATAACATACGACGCCCATTCGCTCGGTGCAAAGCGTTTCACACCGGCCCGAACGGCCGCGTCGACCAAGCATTTCTGTGCCACACCGCCCGGATCCATATGCGCCGTGATGAACGAGAGAACCGTGTGAACTCCTCGTAAGGCTTCATCCAGCTGGTCCGGGTTCTCGTAGTTGATCTTGACCCAGGTCACGCCGGGCGCAAGCTTCTCCGTGGGAGTATCCTACATGCCGATTCAAGTCAGTGATTCGAGTCGAGAACGTGCTGTTCCAAGAGCCCGAACCTTTCGAGACAGGAGCAAGATCTCATGCTTCTTTGTTGCGGCGAGCACGTCGATGATCTCTTGGCCAACATCTGCGAAGATATGTCAGTGTCCTGTGGTTGAGATTGTTGAGGAGGAGACGACTCACTGCCAGCACCACCGGCGATAGCGATCTTGACCATTTTCTCTTGAAATGGGTGAAAGTGAACCTGTTCAAAGTTGGTGTTCGAATGGTTGATGGAGAGAAAATGACCAAGCCCAACGGTTTTGCATGGTTACTTATACTCGAGCCAAAGTTGCTTTGCGCATGGCTTCTCGACCGAGATTTCGGCGGAACGAACGGACACGCCAGTCCTTTGCCGAGCTCCGGTGTTTGCACCCGGAGGTCGGGGGTTGACCATGCGGCTTCGACCGAACCTCGGCGGAACAAGCAACTCACGCCCTCCAACCCTGAATTCAAAAATAGAAAATCGCGTCACCTTAATGGAGCATTTCAAATCTGCAGCTGAACAAGCATGTTGCTAGCATATGTTTGCGGTCCAGTCCCCGATGACTCCTCCCTCTCGCTTGGTACATGGCACCAAACGTCATCATGTTCCCGTTGCCGTTCGCCCTGTTTGCTTCTCACGGTTAATTGCAGCCCCGTCTTGCTATTCCTTCACGCACAGCACTTCATCCGCAGAGGGTGCGATAAAACGCAATCCTACTCAGACGGGCCCCAGAGAAACTCGACGTCGACATCCAAACCGCCAAAGGTTGGATCGTCACGTACCGCGGCCCTGATCCCATTAATGGTTGAACCAATCGGCGAGACGAAGTGAATGCCGTCGAAGTAAGGGGGCGTTATGGGCGGATTAACCTTGTAATCCTCGCGGTTCGGACCTTCGTTTTGTCTTCCGACATAAATACCGAGAACTTTGCCCCTGTAGTCGAACACTAGGCTTCCGAAGTCGCCTTTGCGGCCAAAGACGGGTGCAGAACCACAGCCTGGGGAGCCGGGACCTGTCGGGGACGTTTCCGAAGGGGAGAGAACAACCAAGGCACTCCCTACAACCGGAACATTGTCGCCGTAGCTCATCCGAACGCTCGAAATGATGGAGTTTAGTACCCCTCGGGTGTTCCCCGTAGTTCGTCCGCATTTGAATACCACATTCTTATGGGAGTCGTCCAGCCTGCCCGACGAGGCGGCGACCAAATCCTTCTGTGACGCGATGCCTCCATGTATTGTAAGTGACTCTGCATCCTGGTAGTGCCCCCGAAGATAGTCCACTACCTCCGAACTGAGTGCCTATGATATATGTGAGAAAAGCACCGGGTTTAATACACTAAAGACTGAAACTCACGGTTGAGAGGTTGTCAAAAGACGGGAACCTCTCTTGCGCCAACTCGACCAAACCCCAGTCCGAAATCCATCCGTCCGTTACACCCACTCCGGATGTGCAATAGACCTTGCCGAGATGATTCTGAAAGCGGGCAATCTTTTCGCATTTTTCTTCACCATCTTTTACCCTCTTGTCGCTCAAATGAAGCCGTTGTCTCCCGTTCTGGTCAAGGGTGCCAGCCTGTCTTTGAATTCGAAGAAGAGCGAGAGTGGCGCATGTGCTTTCACGTTCGATTCCTTTCTGTACGGTCGTCTTCTAAACGTCCATATCATTTGTAGAAGGGCATGAGACGGCAAGACCTGGTTCCCGCGACGGAAAGATTGGAGCTCCGTCACCTTATGCGGTCAGAACGAAGGTAACATGGGGGTGCTGGCTGGAGGACATACCGCTTAGAACTTGGTGGCAAGCAAGCGCCACATATTTGGACTTTTTGGCAGTGGAGATTCGAAGGTAACCGCCCAAGGTACCGGTCGAGCGAGAATCCGAGAGACCAAGGCCGGCACCAATGGGAGGGGTGGCGCAGAGCGCCTCGTCGAAGTGCTTCCGGTCCGGCAACGTGTCATCGGAGTGAGGAACGACATCGGCTTCGATGATTTCTATCGCGATGTCCCGAAGCCGAGTGAATCCGTACACGAAAGCGGCAGCGACATGAACAAGTCCGGCCGCCTTCTCTACGCCCAGTGTGTTTGGCCGGACTGCTACTAGAATTGTAGCAGGACATTCGCTCGGTCGTTGGCCCGGATACCCGATGCGCACAACGCTGATATGGGACCAGTCGGTACCAGCGAAGATGTCGTGGAGACGGGCTCGGATTTGCGTATCGAAAATGCCGACAATAGGATGGTCGCCAATGGGAGTCGCCATCATCTTCGGCACGAAAGGGAGATATGGGTTGTCGGGTCGCGGTACCCCAAGGCTGATCCGAGCGAGAAAATGGCCGCCAGAGCGGCCAAGTTCGAGATGGGTTCTTGTCGACATTCTTGCGCCTGTCAAGCTTTTTGATGAAGATTCCACCGAGGTTCTGTGGCGGTGGGAATATTTATGGAAAAGGTTTAACTAGACTTGGTGAATGGTCACCTGATTTTGTAACCGGAGGTAGTTCAGAAGAATGTGATAATAGCAGAGCACGTGGCTCAGATTGGTTTCAAGGGCGGACCCGGAGTTGATAATAATGTAAGGTGCAAACAGACCAACTGTGGTCAATGATCATTCCCACTGGCAATATGCATGGAAACAAAAACAACTTGGGTTAGATACGAGTCAAGGTATTAATTATAGGGAGATGATTAGTATCTAAATGTTAGATACAGCGCGGCACGACCGAGCCACGCTCCCTAAACCCCATGATAGGCTCACTCACTCAGTATGGCAGTCTCGAGTTTGTCGACAGAAACGCTATCAGGAGCAAGAGGCCGCGTGCGAGGTCGCTTAGAGTAAATGCCTTTGTTTAATAGTCTTGTCCAAGTCGCGGGGATACAAACCTCGTGTTTGTTCCGGGGGGGGGGGGGGGGGGGGGGGGGGGGGTTCTAGGGTAAACTTGGAAGACCAACGGACAAACTAACGGGGGGAGACCGCTGTGGCCGAAATAGAAGCTCGTCGAAGTTGGGAGTACCGACACCTCACCAACAAAAATGGGACCGTGTAATGGGTGGCCATGTGGTTGGTTGTTGCCTTACGATACGGCCGGAGAGCCCACTCACGCCGGACTAATCCGTCCACCCCGATACTCCATGGATATGTCTCAAGACTGTGTCACATTCCAGGCACCCCACCAGTGGGTAACACGCCAGCGGCCCACGACAACTCAATAACCGAGACAAACAAGCACATAGCAACAACAAAGAAAAACAAAGTCCCGTGGTACGTGAGGGGTGACAAGCCTGCCACCGCCCCCAAAACAAGTCTGAATTCATCGTCTGGCACTACGTTGTACCGGGCAACCTGGCACAGGGCCACCGCCTTGCCTTGCCCTGGCAGGCCGCCGCGCGATAAGTAAACTTCAAGAAGTTGCACAAAAAGCCCCTAGTCTCTGTACTATACTCTCGACAATACCCTATAATCGCCCATCCCTGGCATGTGATTATTATGTATCTTATGCACCCGAATCTGCCGTCTGCTGCCCGACGGTCTCAAACGAAACCAAAGTTTGCCGTCGTGTCGTGACGTGAAACCCCTTAACTCCATGCAAATGCTTCGCAACCCGTGGAAAAGAGAAAGGCACAAGAACGCCGAAACTGCGTGCTGTAGAAAACCAAGGCCAAAAGGCTATGGGGGAAGAAGTCGACCGGTGATGGTATCCCACGGGTAATTCGTCCCGTGAATGCAAAGACCTGTGCTAAAATCGCGCCGAAGAATTGTTGTGCTGATGTGTGACGCCGTGCTGCAGATGCAGAAGTCCCCCAAGGACAAAGGAAACCGGTTGATGGGGTATTTTTGCCGGCAAGATGGCTTGCGGTATCATACGGTGAGGGAGGAATCCAACCCTCAGACCTCAGGTCGAGACAAAACGCTCAATTCTGCGTCTCGCTGCGCCAGATGCCCGCGCCGAGCGGCTTGCTGACGCCAAACCCAACGCCAACGGCGATACCGACGATGAGGAGGATGATGAGAATCTTGACGGTGATGCGGTTGCGCTTGCTCATGCTTGCTAGGCAGTTGCAGCTGTGCTTGTTCTTCCTGGCCGCCTTGGCCTTCTGTTTCCAGTGGGCCTGCCCAGGCCAGGCATGGCAATCTGTCCCCCCCTTGGTGCATTCGGCTGATCTCCTGCTAGAGTCCTGTGTGACGACGTGCATAGCCTCGACGTCGGTGTCGAACGGGTTCGCGCGTGCCGTGGCGGGCGTCGAGATATCCGAGCGTCGCGGGTATGGCGTGTCCTTTTCTTCTAGCGTAGGAAATGGTTGGGAGAGCGTGTCCTGCGAGGACTTGTGTTTGAGAGTGGTGGTAGGGGTCATCTCGACGGTCAAGCCCGTCTTGTCAGCCGGGTCGTGGGGGTCGCCTGAAGACATGGCGTTGAGCTCGTGGGGTGGTGATAATGGCGACGGTAGGTAATTATATCATCAACAGATGACTATATGTGCAGGTCTTCGCCTTGGCGCAAGAGCGAATAACTCGGTATGGTGTATTTAAGATGGCGGGGGTTCTATCGTAACCTACTAGGTCAGATGTTAGGTCCTGAGAATGAAGCTGGGGACGGAGAAACATGGCACGCCCGTGCCCGTTGGGCAAGGGCAATGGTCGTTACGGCAGGAGGATGGGACGGACTAACCAACAATAGCAGCGAAACGTGTCCGTGTACGCCCCCAAACAACGGAAGTGACGACGCGGTGGCGGACAACGGAGGCGAACAGCGGTGGGCTGTGGAGGTGACCAGCGGACGAAGAGAAACAACGGGCGGGTCCGTGACCCCTTCCCAGCAGGAGACGCGCGGACTTCGATGCCAAAGGAACGACAGGCAGTTGGGTCGACAAAATTCGGTACACCGCAAGCGCAAGAGGTTATCGTGACGATCGGCGCCTTCTGAATCGTTCCACCACGGAGAGGGAGCGGTGAATCGAGGCGGGTTGGACCACGAAAGGGAGGGAGGGCCTGGCAATTGAATTGGCAAGAGAAATGGGAAATGGGAACACCACTGACCCCTGGTACGTACCTGGAAATCAAGGTTGTGGGGACCGAGAGGCGCAGCCAATCCGGCCCAAGATTCGGTTGGGAGCTGCGTCGGCCCTGGTCCACATCCAGACCCATGCTCGCCCCTGACCTGCAACCTTGTCCGCTAGCGTGGCCCCACTTACTTTTCTGGGCGATAGAGCGGAAGCTTGATTGGCTTTTTCTTGGCTGCCCAGCTGCGCGAATGCAACTCTCCTTTTTGCACCGAAAACCAAAAACAGCCAACGAAGATCGCTGGTCCCTGGAGCTTCGACAGAGCCCACACGGCCACCGCTGCGACCCACGAGTTTGAGCCCAAGACACCTCTGTCCGGCGCCAATTCAGGTCAGGAAATCGCGACGCGCCGATGATGCGGATATCAACGGGCTGGGTCACGACGAGGGGTCATCCATGAACACAAATACGCTGCCGGCCCGCTGTTCGTCGGAACTCGACACGGGCCAAGCGGGCCCCTTCTCCGGCGGCCTCTTTGGCAATCGAATGAATCGGGCTCTTCTTCCGGGTCCTGTTTCGAATTGATACTCGAATCTCACAATAGTTATCCCGCCGATTCTTTGTCGGATTGCCATCTCTTCTTGAGCCTCACGACGAACCGTATCTTTGGCTTGCTGCCCTGGCGCCGGTTTCCAGGTTTCTCCTCGGGCGAACGGCCGCGTCCCACCCTCCATGCCGCGTGGTTGCACATCCGGCGCGCTGGTGCGCTTCTGCAGGTCCATTTGAAGCGCACGCGATTGGAACGCTGAGTCGACTTCAAAGTGTGGGCTTCTCGGACTCAATCCCGGGTCCCCAAACCCTGGCCGTCACAGCACACACCAGGGGGAACTGCACTGGTTTATTTTCGTTCGACGCCAAAAACCGCGATTTTGTTCTTGTCGTCCGCCGAGCATGCTGATCGCTGCTGTCAGCTTTTCCTCGGCACCCCATTGCCCGGGCCCCTGTTCGACGTTCCGTCCCGACAACCAACGGTCAAATGAACTCTCGCAAGCGAACCCGCCATAGCATCGGATTCTCTCGCCTTGCGTCTTCCCCTCGTGTCATGACTGTCGCGGGGCTTTACCCGCCACTGATTACTGTTAAGCGACTTTTCTCACGCTCCTTCGTCGCCACCATGCGGTGCGCAATATTGTGTGGTGTGTAAAAAGCCAGCCTGAACACCAAACCACGTTGCATCCCACTGTTCGCACCATTGGCTCCTTCAGTCTTAGCTTCCAGCGCTGCGGGGTCGTTCTCTCTCAGAAGTCGAGAACCCCTGCCAAAATGGCGGGGAAAGGAGCGCAACGCACCGAATCTGTCGCCTTCGTAGCCCGCTCGGTTGGGTTGCGCCGCCTTCAGCTGGGGCAATCCTGCACCGCACCAACTGCGCCGGAGCACATTCCGAAAGCTTACCCCTCTGAGCGGAGTCCAGCGTGGTGTCTCGGCGCAAGCCAACGTACATGTACGTCTCGAATGTTGTGCGCCAGGCGATTTCTCCCCCCTCTCGGAATCCTCCACGGTCTGCGCGATATTCTGTGATCCAACCTGCCGCGCCTGCCAAGTCCATCGGCTGGTCCCTCGGGCGGTTTTGGCGCCATCCTGGCCCTCGTCGGCTGGCAGTGTCAGGGGCTGAAGTCTCAATTGAGTTCTTGGCCGGGAGCGCTGTCAAGGGAGATTCATTGGCTGGACGGATGTCCCCACAGCTCACCTCGCGCCCACAGGGAGAGCCCTCTCATTGACTCGTCGTTCAAGATCAACCTGAGAAAACAAATAATGATGCGAAGGAACTACATACCGCTCGTCCGGTCTGTTACCATCTTTGAACAGAACTTGGCCGACCAGTGCAGCCTTTCCTGGAAGGCGGATTGGTTAAGATTGTGCTCTGCCGACCAGCTGATCGATATGGCATTCTCGAAGATCCCGATGTTGCGCGCCGTTTCGGTCAAGTGATGATGGTTTCGAGCCCCGCAAAGGAAGATGAAAGGCGGGGTTTGCATCACCGGTAGAACGTTGACCGCGTCCTCATCTCTCATACCCAAATACCACGCCAACTCTCTTCAAGTTCCACCAAGACGACGAACTCGTTCCATGGTACCGGAGTGCCGTTACCAATCGGGGGTCCGGGGCCGAGGTGCTTCGGGGTGGCGCGCTAGCGGGCGTGATATCAAAACGACTATGTAGTAAGCAGTCGAAGGATAGAGGATAGTTCGAAATCGGAACACGCCCGTTCTGGTGGGGATCACTGGGGAGGATTTGCGACTAGCAACCTAGGTAGCCAAGCAAGCCCACGCCAGCCCGGTTGTTTCAGACCCCGCCACGCTCGGATTTCCTCAGACAGCGGGGTTGTTTGTCAAGCCTCTGCTCCAGCTTTTAGTCCGTTCATCAGATGATGATCATGGTCAACGTTTGGCAGGTGTACTTGTTCCAAATCCAGGAATCTTGGGAGGTTGTGGTTACGCGAGGCTTGGGGCATGGGACCGTCATACAGGTTTGGTTACTAAGGTTTGGTTACTAGTAACTTAAGAAGGCGAGGGTACACAGTTGTAGTTGTTGAAGTCGTGGTATCTCGGTACCTAACACTGGGCCGGGCGCAAGTGTGCTAGCAACGTCACGTTGGTGCACAGAAAGAGTGCTGGTAGAAACATATGACCTCGGTCTCAAGTCTGCGTGTCGAGTCACATTGCAGTGGCGGTTTGCGAATGCCTCCGTCACATACGTTGGACACAGTATATTTAAATAGCAACATTTCCATGTGACTACGGTCATTGGCATCTATCACGTAATCATCTGGTGTCGTAATGGATTTTGGGGATCATTCACACTGCCCGGACTACTGCCACTGGGAAACTGGATCCCCATGTGTGCCAGGTGAACGAAAAAATGCAGAAACAAAGCATAATACTTTCCCAGCTGACACATTAGTATGGTATAATTCAAGTCTAATCCTGATTTCAATCCGAGAAATCATGGAAATGTTGGTGGGAACCACACATCGGGCGGTCCCAAGAGGGAGGACCATACCAGTTTTTCAGGTTTCCTTATACTTAGAAGAGGCATACGACGGCCGCCATAACCTAATAGCTAACGCCCCTGGCGGGTATAAACAAGGCAAAGGGTTTATTGGTAAACATAGAATGAATAGAAACCAACCCTTTTCAACAGAGATCCAGGGATTAGTAGGTGGGTACCTGAGAACGGTTCGGACGAAGTCTATTCATTTGCCGCGTGCCAGTGATTCGCTTGATTTACTGTATTCACTGGCTTGCCTCGATTAACTCGTGACTAACTCTTCCCCGGCTAGAAATTCTATAACTTAGACATAAACTGCACAATTTGGGCACCGTTTCATATTATTCACACCACCTCACTCCTCTGCAATACCCTGCTCAGTCTTGGAAGCTGTGTGCAACAATAACACAACAAGCCAACAACAACTCAGCCGGATTCCTATACAACGATGATTTTCATCATTCCTTTTCTCGTTTTACTTTTCCAGGTGGCCCATTGTGGGCCCCTCGCAGAGCCACGCACGTTTTGCGATAACGGTATAGCGGATGATCTGCCCCCTGTTGAGAGCGAGTGCCGCCAAGTTATCGATGCATTCAATCGTGAGTTTTTCCGAGAGCCTTTCGACATATGTTGCATCTAACAATATGAACAGACCATGATTCCACTGGCTATATTACGGTCGAGGGCAATACCAGCCTCGTGATCAGCAGAGGCCGTTGCACAGGCGGACTGACCAACGTGTCCGGTTCTACATACGCAGTCAACGCAGATGCGCTCACAATCATCATGAAGAATTACATTTTCGACCGCTGCATTCTCAATAAGCAATGGGGATTTTACGCAACCAACAAGTATACCATCCAGCTGGTGTCTGTGCTCTTTGAAGACTACTTCGAGGACGGAGAACAGGAACCCTAGGACGACCTACTTGACGACCGAGACCATTGTGCTGGGACCAAACCCCTGCTGCAAGGCCTGACGCAATTCATACCATAATCCCGCTGGCTGGGACTCTGTGGTACCGTCAGCATGAAGCATCTAAGATGGCGTGTACGGTCTCCCGACGAACAAGTCACGTCCAACATTCAGGGCTGGGTAGTGGGGCATGTTAGCAGGCTTTGCTAGACTGGTTTAGAGACATGGACAGTAAAGGACAGAGAAAAATATCATATGATTTGCGGGATTGAGCCTCACTGCTGCGAGCATGGTGATGTTTGGAGGAAATGACGAGCACCTCGCACGTCGTGTACTGTGTAAGTGCTTCCAGGGTTAGGGCTGTACAAGATTGTTCCTCCCTAGCCGGCGCCACGTATTTTGCTAAGGAAGCCACAACGCCACAACCGACTCCATTCCAACGCGCCAAGATGGAGGCCACCAATGGCTCGCGTTCCAGCGACTCGAGCCGTTCCCTGACGCCTCCACAGTCTCGCATCCCACTGAGCTCCAGCATGAGCTTAACTGCGACCTCAGCAGCCGACGACGACGAGCCATTCCAAAACACCATTCTTCCAGACTCGTTCTTTCGAGCTCCCATCCCCTCTACAATGGTACGTAAACCAACCCCCCCAAAATACCCCACCAACCCACAAACCCACCCCACCAACCAACCAAAACATCCGCGCACCAATTCCATCCCATTCCCACCCCACCACCACCACCACCACCTACAACCCCCCCATATCTAACCCCACACCGGCAGAACAAAGACGCCTGCTTCACGCAGGTGCACATGCACCGGTCGCAGCACGCCGACCTGTTCGAGGAGTTCTGCAAGGACCGCCTGCCCAAGGACGACGTGCTGGTGCCGCCCGACCTGCAGCCCGTCAACCCGGAGGAGGAGGACGACGTGGTGCCGGACCAGCACGCCGCCTACGGCGTGCAAAAGGCCACGCAGCGCGCCCGCGAGCCCGCCTGGAAGGACCTGGGGCTGTCCGAGCTGATGGCGCGCGGCCCTGTGGCTGGGGTGGCGCCGAAGCGGCGGCTGGGGGGGAAGCGGAGGGGTGGTGGTGCTGGTGCTGGGGCCGGGGTTGGGGCTGGTGGTGGTGCTGCGGGTGGTGGGGGGCAGTATCAGGGTTTGCCGCGGTGAGGGGCTTTGGCTTTGGCTGGTTTGCTGGTTTTGGGGTGTTGCATGCATCGCTGGGAGTTTGGTTGGGAAGGTTATCAGGTCGTTAATCATGCTGATGCATTATTGGGGGTGGTCATGGACAGGCGCATTGTGGAGGCGTTAACGTAGCGATATCCATTCCTGATAGACACCACTGTCTAGCCGATCTCTTCGTAAACGTGATACCCAATGACCGTCCCCAAACGTAAAATCCGGACTGTCTGTCCCCTAACCCCAAACGCCAACCCGATGCCGAAACCCGCCCGATATTATCGTCTACTTGTATACTCCACCATCCCCGCTCAAGGCTTCCCGAGCAGCGCTTCCCTCTCCAAAATCTCCGGCTGGAACTTGACGAGAAACACCGTCTTCCCAGGCCACATCTCGCCCTCCTCCTTGCCCCCTACGCTGTGGGCAGTCACGCGCGCGGGGAACATGGCGCCGTCGCACACGCCCTCGATGATGCCGGCGACGAAGGCGGCGCAGTTGAGCTGGCTCATCTCGCGCGGCACGCTGATGTAGGCGTTGACGACGGGCTCGTTGTCGACGATCATGTACTCGTCGGGCGTGTCCGGGTTGGAGCTCTTCTCGAGCCGGTCCGCCTGCCGCCCGAACAGGTGCGTCCACAGGTTGATCTTGATGAAGTGCAGCAGCGCGATGATGGTCAGCGGCCGCGTCTGCGTCCGCGGCGGCTCGCGCATCAGTAGTAGGTCGAGCAGCTTGAGCCCTATCGGGTGGCCTTGGACGTTGAGCCTGGTGCGAGGTTCGTTAGCTAGTTGGGATGACGACGGAGGGGAAGGGCGGGGCGTGGGAGCGTACCGCTTCTCGAGCTCTTGGATACCTGTTACCCGCCGCTGCGCATAGGTCACCATCTCGGAAAACAGATAGGCGAAACTGGACTGGCTGAGCTCGGCTGTCTTGGTGCGGTTGAGTGGCCGGTGGTAGATGGTCTTGCCATTGGACGGGTAGCGCAGACCCGTCTGCTCCTTGCTGCTTGCCGCCTTGCCCGGCCCTAGGTGCGCCATTGTGGCGGCTGTGGAAATAGGGATTGGATTCTTTTCGTTGATTTTGCGGCGCAAGTATGGACTCGAATGCGGGCCGAAGGCGGGTCGGGTCGGACGCTGGGACCTCAGGCAGAGGTCGGTGAGGTAAGGTTCTCTGGTGTTGCAGCGACCAAGACACGACCAGGGCATGCTGCGCTCGGTGGGCCGAATCAAAGTGACGATCTAGCCGCATCCGGTATGGTCTTTATGCCCGTTGGGGAAAGCGGTGACCTCTTCTGGGTACAAGCTCATGCATTCCAGACTCCAACAGCGGCAGAATCAGCTACCCCGCCACCATCGCGCCGTTTGAGCTGCAGCGTGTTTCTGCTGATTTCCACCAGCATCTTTTCCCTTGCCAGTTACTAAAGTAAGAGGTAGTCTTTCTTGCTTTGTCCTCCTCTACGTCCTATGCTCGAGCCACAAGCATCGGTGAACCTGGACTGTCAGAACAAGTTTGCACGCTTCTTGGGCCAGCAAGGAATCGCACAACCCCCCTCTGCTTGACAACTGTTCCCCCCAAGTTCATCAACTTATACGGATTTATTCATTAAACCCATCACTCAAACAAATTCACGTCAACTGCAACCGCCATGTCTACAACGCTCGGCCATAAGGGCGTCGAAGCTGTCCAGAACAAAGACTATGCAGCTGCGATACCACTCCTCGACAAAGCTCTTGACTCGTCGACTTCTCCAGCCTGGCTGCTTGCCCGCGCCCAAGCACACCAGCAACTGAAGAACTACGATGCCGCCCTACGGGACGTTGAGCTGGCATACCACACCGCAGCCGAGCGCGGTTCGGGAAACTCTCGCAAGCAAATGATCGAATCTCAATATCGTCGTTCCGTCCTCTACTACAAGCTTGGCCGTCATGCAGACGCCGATTGCTGCGCCAAGTGGTGCATGTTATTGGCTGAGGGCCGCCCGGCACGCGAGGATGACGGCGTCGAGAAAAAGGTCGACGGTAATGGCAACTACACCGTAACCTACGAGGACGGTGTTGCTGACAAGAACGGCCAACCAGGCCAGAGCGGTGATTCTAAGGGCAACATCCTCTCTGGGATCATGGGAGGCGATGGGGGTACAGGATCCTCAGCGAAGACCGGCTTCGAGAGTGACTGGAAGCGCGCGTACACTTGGAGGAGCCAGGTGCTTGGTGCCCTCAACAGATTGCCAGAGGACGACCCGGGTCGGAAGGTCAACGTCACCAAGATTCCGAGCAAGCCCCAAGCGAAGCCCACAAAGCCGGACCCCAAACCGGAGCCGAAGCCCGAATCGGCCAAGCCCCCAGCGCCTGCTCCAGGCAGTGTTCCCGACGAACAGCTGAAGCTCAAGGTTGACTTTTACCAAAGCAACGACAAAGTTTCGGTGACGTTGTACATTAAGGATGTCAAGAAAGAGGAACTTGAGGTGGAATTCTCAGAAACTCAGGTAAGTTCAGACATTGAGCTGACAACTCCCTCTTCCAACATGGTCTGACCGGCTTATAGGTCCGACTTTCACCTCTTCCCCGTGCGGCGGCTCCCTACGTCAAGGCAGGGGACCGTGAAGCGGCATCTACCCTTACTCTGGACGGGAAAATCGACCCCTCGAAATCCCGCTTTACCGCCCACCCACGGAAAATTGAGCTTGTCCTCGCCAAGGCCACCCCCGGCATCAAATGGGGCTCATGGGGCAAGGAGCACATCGGCCTCGACGCGTGGAAAAACGATACGAGCGCGGCTTCGGATGCGGCCGGCACCTCAGCCCCTGCACCCGTTGCCGAGGCTCAACCCCAAGACCAATCCTCCTCGATCCCCGAGCCGACCCCGGAAGCCACCACCTCTGCAGGCCCCGCCTATCCGACGAGCAGCCGCTCCGGCCCCAAGAACTGGGACAAGCTGGTCAACTCCGAGGCTGAGGGAGAAGACGACGATGCCGGCAAGGGGGACCCCAACTACTTCTTCAAGCAACTCTACAAAGGCGCGACCCCAGAGCAGCAGCGGGCTATGCAGAAGAGCTTCATCGAGAGCAACGGCACCGCGCTCAGCACCGACTGGAACGACGTCAAAGCCCGCACTGTGGAGACGTTGCCGCCTGACGGTGTCGAGGCGAAGAAGTGGGAGTGAGATTGTGCAGGAATTGGATGTTTCTTGTTATTGGTTTCATTGACTTCGTTTTCTGTCTTGTTTTGCATGGAAATAGGTGGTCGCTTTTGCAGGCGTTGCTAGAAAAGGCTGTTGCCGCGCTGGTATGCGCTCGGGGCGCGGTGTCCCAAGGGGCGTCATCAGGAGCGGGCAGGGAGTGCCTTACAGGCGTTTAGGTAGCTTAATCAACAAATATTATTATGGACATCTAAGGGTATAACTCTATGCTGCCGAATCTAGTCTAGTCCACACGGTCTTTATTACGAGAATTAGGACGGCTGTCTTCCACCGAAGGCGCCGACGCCAGCGGCTGGCTTCCCCCGACTTCTACAACACTCATGTCCATACGCACCAGGAACTGCTTGCCTCTCCAGTTCACCGTAGCCCCCAGCAGGACCGCCCACGTCCAGATGGGCAAGGCCAACACCTCCCTCCCCAGCCAAGCGGCTAGCCACTCAAGAAACGGCCGCTGCTTGATGCCCCCCTGCCGGCCCGCCCCCCGCGCAAAGGCAGGCGTGTTCTCGTCCACCTCGACGCTCTCCAGCCGGCGCATCTTGCCGGTGAACCAGCGGTCGAGGCACATCCAGGCGGTGACGGTGGCGGCCCAGACGGCGGCCATGGCGGCCCACGTCGGGGCCAGGCCGAGCGCGTCGCGGGCCCAGGGGAGCGTGGTCAGCGCGAAGGACAGGTGCAGGCTGCAGAGCAGCGGCTCGATGCCCGGCTCGACCAGCGTCGCGAGCAGCACCGTCCACTTGCGCACCCGCAGCCACCGCACCCGCCGCGCCACGTACGCCGCCGCCGACATGCCCGACATGGGCTGGATCGCCACCTCGCCGAACACCAAGCCGTGGTTGCGGAACGCCGGCCCTGCTGTCGAGGGCGGGGCGGCCGAGCGCCATGTTAGGTCGCCGATCAGGTGGTCCTCGCAGATGTAGGACGAGAAGAAGTCCAGCCCGCGCCCGCGCGCGGCGTCCGAGGCCGAGAGGATTGGGTTCTGCGCCGGGTCGGTCATGGCGTCGAGGTGGGATTTGCGGAACATGCTGCTCTTGCCCACGATGCAGGGCGCGATGCCCACCGTGTTGATGGCGCTGTAGAACTTGGCGTGCGTGGTCGACATGAACATCTCCTCGAGGCGGCCGCCATGGTCGAGGAGGCCTTTGGGAGCCCGGGGCTTGCTCGTTTCGTTTGATAAGAGGCTACGCTGCTCGGCTGCTGTGGGTTCCTCGATGTCGATGACGAGCGGCAGCTGGTGCACCAGCTTGTAAGGGGCCGTCCTCACGCCGTCGGGGCCGAACCCGCAGAGTTTGTCCACCATCCTTCCCACAGAGCCGGCCCCAACCCAGACATTGCAGTCGACAATCCATATGAGGTCTCCTTTCGCCTCACGGTATGCGCGGCTCATGTTGCGGATCTTGGGGTTCGGGCCCAGGTTGTTGACATGCCCATCGGTTCCATGTAGCAGAGGGTCATCCTCCTCGACGAGCACCCTTGCGTCGAAGCCCGGGAAGTCCGCGACGAGTTTCTGAAGGAGTGGGTATGCTGGATCATCGGTGGACGAGACACACAAGTGGATGGTCAACTTCGACTTTGGGTAGGCGACCTGGAATGTCGAAGCGAGACAGTCGTAGAGACCGACTTCAACGCCCTTGACGGGCCGGATTATCGTAATGTGAGGGGTCTCGTCATGTTTTAGCGAGGGAGACACTGGCTTCGGACGTGTTGGAGAGTGATTGCGGAGGCTGCAGTGAGCAAACAGGCAAAGTCAGCAACAGTAACAGCGTGTCAACACAAACAGGATAGGGGGGGCCGTACAGCCGGGAGATTCCGATGGTTTGGACGAGGAAGACAGCGCAGCTCCAGACCAGGCTTACCAAGGCCGCGCCTTGGACTGCTATCGACATCGGATCATTGCCAACAGTCATCGCTGTGTGGACGAATAAGGAGGATGGTGAACCAGAGAGATCTGGCGCGGCAGGTTCGACAATTTCAGAGAAAAGGGACTTGAGGGCGACCGCAAATCCATGTGGGTCGCTGACAAGTCCGACCAGCCCAAAGGGATAAGCATCACTAACAAAAAACGCCAGCAGGGGTTCTGAGATCACAATATTACTAGCAAGGGCAGATGTCGCCTCACACACTGCTTAATTATCCATTCGCGACCGTGGTAGGTCCACCTTTGTTGAGCATGCACAATTGGAGGATGGGCATCGAGGCATCGCCTTGGAGGTTTGGAACTGGAGATGCACAATTCGCTGAACTTGAAAGCCAAGCAAACCTTGCAGGTGTGGAAAGATGGCCCCGCTTTCCCACTCTGCTGGGATGGATTCTGCCCCACTGCTGCCTCAATCGACAGGCAGCATTCGGTTCCTTCGGCCCTCTGCAAAATTCTGCAGCCGACACGAAAAGCGCACCATCATTTTTTCACCAAGCTTCTGGCAAGCTTGAGCACCATGCCAAAACAACGCAAACCCAAAGGCTCCTAGATGTGAGCAAAATCTTCAAAGACAACAGTTCAACTTGTATCACAGTCCCAGCGACCTTATCGGTTCGCCGTACGGTTTGATTGGTCTTCCTGCCCTTGATTGGGTTCAATTTTGGCCATTGAGTAAGTAAACCTTCTCGTCGAGCTCCCTTCTTTTTGATGGCTTTCGTTTGGAGATGTGCTCCACGCTTGCTTGGCCATTTCTGTTCTCGAGTGAGGATATCTGGGCCGCAAGAAGCGCACAACTACCTAGCACATGGCTACTTGTCTCCTCCATACACCTGCCCGTCGAGATGATGGAGGGGTAGAGGGGCTCACGGCTCCGTGCACTCCCCCAAATTGCGGTGATGACACCAAAATATCGGTGCTTAGAGCAATGTGCTTCAGTGTACGCTCGATGAAAGCCCTCTATTTATAGACTACAACGGTATCTGAGCAATCAATTTTGGTGTTTACATTTGTTCGGTTTTCCCCTTTGCTGCTGGAACTAACAATCCGCTGCCAGGCCGACATGAATCACAAAAGCTATGGCTGAAACCTCGACAGTCACCACCACTCCCGCCGGCAATGATGCCACAGTCATTAAAACGGGTCCACCTAGCGGCGCCGCGGGTACTGGCGCGCCTGCAGAGCGGGCATCCCCTCCTCGGCCACCAGTGAACCAGATCTACGCTCTGCCGGCCCCGATCCGGACCTTTCCTCTCCCTACCTTCTATCCGAATAATCCAGTTTCACTCCTACACCTCATTTATGCTTGGTTGAGCCAAGTCTTCCGAGCCCCACCACAAGAGCCGTCTGTGGTGCATACAGGAGTCTGGGACCCCGAAACGCGCTCGGTACATATTCTAGACGAATCTTCCGTCCGTGCTCTCTGGGAGCAAGGCTTCTACGGGAAAGGAAGCCTGAGTCGAAGTGAGCCGAACTGGTTGAAGCGGGAGCTGGCACGACGGGGCTCGCCGGAAGGCAAGACCGTCAGTGAGGCGCGCACCGAGCTGCGGCGAGAAGAGCGTCGCCTTGCCAAGTGGGAGAGAGCGAAAGCTGAGCTGGAAGCGCTCGAGAAGCAGAGGCTCGCCGAGACCCTCGCCCGTACTGCAGCGAGCGAAACAACCAGACTCAATGGGATCCTCAGCGAACCTGTCAAGGCGGCGGAGGCGTCTGTGCTTCCCAGCTCCGTTCGCCCCACTGCTGTAGAGCCGGAAGATGCTGATGAAGAGGCCGCGGTGGAGACTACGCCCGTTGTCGAGATTTCCCACCATCCAGAGCCTGCCGGCCGCCAAATCCGTCAGGAAGCCAAGCCTCCTGTTAGCCCGGCAGAGTTGCTCGCACTTCCAAACTCCTTAGCAGAGCTAAACAACCTGCTGGACACTCGTGGGAAATTCCACGATGTGAAAGCGCCAGTTGGTCCGGCGGAACTGCTCCTGCTTCCGAATTCCCACGCGGATCTCGTCTTGAGACCCGTCAGTGGACTCGCCATCTTTGAGATCGGGCAGACCGCTCCCAGCCAACCGACTGCCCAGGCGACTCACGAGGTTGATGGCCATGCGGAGGAATCCCATACTCGGCCCAAAACGAATGGTGGCATCAACGGGCATGCGATCAAGGCAAGTGCCTCGACTGGCAGCAAAGAGTTAGACGGCGTGTCCGGCAGTGGCATTTGTCCAAATGGAACTGGTAAAACCCCGATCACGCCTCTTTCACTGGCCTCGGATGATCCTGTTTTGTGCCCCTCGGCTGCCGAGTTGGAAGGCGACCTTTTGCAAAAGCGCGGGAAGAGCGTCCGCTTCTCGCCCAGGGTTGAATCAACCACCTTCCTGCATTCGGATCCGCCAAGCCCTGGCCTCTCTGTCGGCGTCCTACCGAAGAGCGCTGCCCCTGCGCTACCGAATGGTGGAGCGACCCCCGAGGCCGCCTCCGCTTCCGCTCTCTCTGCGGGCGCCCCTCGTCTGGCTCCGGATTCTGCGACGGAGATTGAGAACAAGGAGCACTTTCAGCTCGCTCCCGAGGAAGCCTTTTTCTTGGCGTTCTCACTCGGCGCTCTGAAGGTTGTAGACCCCGTAACCGGTTCTCCAATCTCTACTGAGCATCTATTGCCTCTATTTCGTTCTCATTCTTACTTCACCCCTCGCACATCCCACTCTGGTCTCAGGCCTGACGACCCATTCCTTATTAACTACGCTGTGTATCATCATTTCCGATCGCTGGGCTGGGTTCCGCGTCACGGTATCAAGTTTGGCGTGGACTGGATCATCTACCAACGCGGGCCGGTCTTCGACCATAGCGAGTTTGGTATTATGGTCATGCCGGCGTTTTCGGATGCGGCCTGGGAACAACACGAGCATGAAGAGCCAAAGCGGTCGTGGTCGTGGCTGATGGGTGTTAACCGGGTACTGTCGCACGTTCTCAAAAGCCTAGTGCTTGTTTATGTGGATATTCCCCCACCGACGGTGTTCGATGAAGAGATAAAGCGCGGGGGTATCGCGGCGGCGCTGAAAAAGTATACTATTCGGGAGGTTATGGTTCGGCGGTTCTCGGCAAACCGCAACCGGTGATGTACGAGGAACATGATGCACGGCTGGCGTTGGGGTTTATGTTACTGTACAAATACAAAGCACATCGCATAGGGAACGGGGACGGCGTTTATATGGCCGAAGCATTAATCCAACTTCACGCAAACAAACTCAGTATTCTGACTTGAGCCTGCCCCACTCCATTTTGTTTGGAGTGGTTCGGTTCGAACGTGATGTGCTGTGAACGAGACCGCGTCAAACCAAGCGGGGGCCCCCTTTGCCTCCATAGTCACCGGGGGGTTACGGACATCGCCATGGTCAAACACGACGTAGCAGAGGATAGCCTAGCACCGCCGCCTCGTTCGAAAAGCCGGTCAACCTCATCCCCGAGACCCATGGTATCCGCCCAACTCTGAACGGCCCGCTCGAGACGGTAATCACAGGCTCGAACGACTCATATTCTGATCGGACCACCTGCACGAGAGACCTAATATTCCCGATACCGAAGTTCTCGATGGCCCGTCCCCGGACGGATATCACAACGACGAGCTGGATGACAGCGACGGGTACTTGGTTGGTGTGTTGCGGGCAGAGGTGGCCGCTAAATAAAGGGGCGAGGGCGGCTTCATTACTGTTCACAATTTCATATCGACTGTGCACCCCCATTTGATGGCTAGTCGCGGCGAGGTGCTCAAGGCTATGAGCGAAGACCTTGGACCGGTGTGCCTTGTCCGTCTGGGACTAGGCTGGTGGTGTTTTGGTACAGTACTCCGAATGTGTACGCGGCAGGTGAGGCTTATTGGATACAGAATACATACCCGCCGACGCTGGGACGAGTCTGGAAGTTGACCCGTGGAGAGATGGACCAGTTGGCCTGGTGGATAGTATTGGGAAGGGATCGGACAAGGGGTCGGTCTTAGAAAGCGGAAAGCGGGTCGTATTGTTGCTTTAGGTGAGAGTACATGCATTGTCTCTATATCACAGATAACTCATCGTGTTATTATGTTGCAGTCTGGTCGAACTTACAATGTTGCTTACGCGCTCCTCACATACATCAGGTACCTACGTAATTAACCATGTATAGAAAGCTCAAGCATTGCCTTTTTTATTATTACATGCTATTTGATACAAGCTCTCCAGCGAGTGTTCGTCATGTATTCCCCAACCCCATTGTAGCTTTTACACATTGCATTATTTACGAAAGGAATCTAACGGCTAGATGCACCGACACATGTACAGGATCCCTGATACTAGCTTGGGCTTGATTAGGAAGCTGTAGATATCGGCCCTGGTTGCCCTTGAGGGCAGTAAGGTTACTGAATAAGATGCTGCTCAGCGGCGTATCTCAGAAACGTAAGAAGTTCGCCACATAGGCTATAGCCCGCCCATGGTGATACAATGGGGCCAAATTGTGACGTCAACGCCCTGAGAATGCGTACAGAATGGGCCCGTTGACAAAGCTGTCCTTACTCCATTGGCTTTCCAGATGAAACTAATGACGGGACTAAGCTCCTAGAGAGCCCGGCCCGGCCCGAAGTTAGTCTGTGCAAGCCGGGTTTATTTTGTCGTCACCCAAACAGAAATCTTGAGCAGAGCATTCAACCACATCAAGAATAGAATATCAAACCTCATCCTGAATCTTTCTGGCAGTGAGAAAGAGTTGAAAGCCTCTGAAAAAGGAGCCAACGGGTCCATCTTGAAAGAGAGCCAGGTAACAGCTTGTTCCACACGTGCGGGTTCGTTTCGATGGACGTACACGTACAACAGGCACTGCACTGCGGCCTACCAACCATACTTTCTATTTAGGTCATACCCAGTGAGGTCGTCCTAGGCCCGGGAATTACCCACCCACGGGTACCCATGGGTCCGCCAAGCTTTATTTGGGTTCTACCCACCCGACCCGAATGGAAAACGGGTTCGGGTGGGTTGGACCCAAAAAGTCTTGGCGTGGGTCCTCCTTACCCAGGACCATTTTTTGTGGGTTGAAGAAAACCCGAAACCCTATGATTACATCAATACTTACAATTTTCCAAAAATATTTTTATCAAGAAATAATACTATTAGTAGACCTGAAATTTCTATCTAAAAAAATTTAAGATTTTACTAGAGGATCCTGCTTTTGGGTCCAACCCACCCGAACCCGAAATCGTTTGGGTCCAACCCACCCGGACCCAAAAAGCTGTTGTGGGTTCGGGTCAGACCCAGATGGACCCACGGGTCTTTTTGGGTCACCCAAATCGACCCATGGGTCCGGGTGGGTGGGTTCGGGTCCGAATACCCGTGGGTAAACTGGGACGCAGCATAGGGTTAGGGTTTAACACAACTTGGCCCTCCCCGCCTCGCCAAGCGGACGGAGATCAAACCTCAAGCCGTCTGCTGCTGTATGTCCCGTGGAAGGCATTGCCTGCCGTTCCATTCCACCTTGCAGGATTTTCAGGTTGAGTGGTCGATCATGCTCGCCCGAGTATGGGGGTTGCAGTCAACATTTGCTTCTGCCAGCCCTGCGAGAGAGGGAGACGACAACACCTCCGCGGGATTTTGTCTTGGCTCAGTTTGACCCGCTCGCTCGCTGTCTCTTCTCTCATCAATTCCTTCCCTCCCTTCCCTTTTCTGGTTCCGCCAATGGCTCCCGTGCTGCCCCTGCTTGGGCCGAGCATCGCGCGACGAGACCCTGAGTCTGGAAAACCCCCACGCGGCACAGGGGCTCCTGCCAAAAGCTCTCTCCGAGTTCGAGTTTTACCCCGCGCCAGTACCCAAACGGCCAGTGTGGATGTCCAAATTTGGGGGTTCCCTTTCTTTCCCAACACCTCGCTTGGTCGTCTCTTCGCCCGCTGGCTGGTCCACGGCGATATCGCGACGGGGACCCGCGCACCCTGTTGGTGCTTCACAAACTTTTCATGACGATGCAGGCGACAGGGGTGTATTCTATCCGTAAGAATTTGCCGGTTTTGACCTGTTTCGACGGGACAGCCGCGCCTTCCCTTGCCCACACGTGGAGGGCAACGGGCTCTTCAGCGGTGGGGTGTGGAGATGAGCGTGGGGGCATCCCGCTGCTTGGGCGCACCTGGGCAATCTGGGGAAGCTGGCCCCTCTGAGCTTTTTGCGCTCATGCGTTCAGCTTACGGAATTATTGAACTCGACACCGAACATCGCCCAATCTGCAACGACCTGCTCTTCGAGCGCTGATTTCCCGATGTCCTTCTTTTGCTGCGGAAGGGTGCGCGCCGCTGCCTGACTTCAGCTTTTTAGCACCCACACGGGATTGTGCCCGAATGAGTTCCGCATTTCCCGAAGGCGGCGTGGCACCACACTCACACAACTCGGCCAGAAGCCATGGAATCCCAAGACGCGGCGGCGCAAGCCCAGAACCGAGCTGCTGGGCCGGGCCCATACAAGCGCGCAAGCCGAAAGGGAGCACCGCGCCGTTTCGCCTGCGACTACCCGGCCTGCGACAAGATTTATTCGAGGACCGAGCATCTCCAACGACACCAACTGAACCGTGCGATCGCCCTCCCACCATGGTGTATGCTGCTGTGAACTGACGCGACGGGATCTAGATGCCCCCAAGGAGATCTACCGTTGCGACATTGCCGGGGTATGCGCACTTCCTTCCACTCCATTCCAGCCCCAAGACTCCAAGCACACGCCCGCCGGGTCGCCTCCCCCCTCCTTGGCCAGTCGTCCAAAATATGAAGAGGCGCGGTATCCGCTGACACCTCCGAGCAGTGTGAGCAGAAGTTTGTGCGCGCAGACCTCTTAGCCCGCCATAGGAAGCGGCACTCCTCTTCGTACATTCCTCGGAACCGGATGCCAAGTTTCAGCGCAACTACGGACTCATCCCCTCCAGCTACCGCTGTCTTGTCGCCGACCACCACGGCCGAATCCCGTGCGGCCCTCCCCCGGGTCCCGCACGACGCTGCCATCTTGCTTGGCCGTGACTCGAACTCGAACTCGAACTCGAACTCGCAACCGTCTCCGTCTCTCCCAAACCCTGACCCGCGCAGGATGCACCAACACGCCGGCTGGCATCCCCAACTGCCCGATATGGGCGCCTGCAACATCATCCGCCCCAAGCCAGGCTACTACCCCCAGCAGGAGCAACGAGTCCCGGAACAGTCCACCCCTATGCCCTACCACACAGCCGAGTTCCAGCCGGATGATATATCTCGCGAGAACTTTGCAGTATGGTTGTTCAACCCTCACGCCCCCTTCGGCGAATTCAACGTCTCCTCCCATGTGCCCTTCGTCGACGGTGGCCTGGAGTCGACGCTCAACAACAACATCCACTATGACTACGAGTCGCTAACGAGCGGCCGATCTCAACTGGAGACCCCGACCCGCTTCGTTGAGACCGATGAGCTCATCTCCGAGTTTCGCCGCCAGGAGATACTGCGATGGTTCCAGGTGTTCCGCCAGAAGCAGCCCAAGGCGGAACCCCTCGTCGCAAACCTCGCCCATGACGGTAGCGGGGACATCCCCGCGCTGGGCCTCGAGATGATGCGCGACTGTTTGCAGGAGTATTGGGACCGCGTGTCGCCGCGGCTTCCTATTGTTCACCAGCCGACCTTCTCGTGCAACCGATGTTCAATCTTTCTCCTCATGGTCATGGTAGCCCTGGGCGCTGTTTCACTGCGCACCAGGGACGCAACCGGAAACCTAGCCGACTACGGCGGTTTTGCGGACATGGTCATCCTCGGGGTGAGGTCCGAGATTCTCACGGCCGAGGAGGCCCAACCTCCGGTCTCGCTCTGGGTATCTCAAGCTCTATTGCTGCTGGAGTTTTACGAAAAGATGTACTCGTCCCGTCGACTTCACGAACGGGCTCACATCTACCATGTCGTTGCGCTCAACCTTCTCCGGCGAGGAAGCCCCCTTATTGGCCGCTCTGGAAGCGAATCACCCCCCGAGGTGCCGTCAGCCGAGCAACCACAGGGTGTCGCCCTCGATTCTCATACCTGGTGGTGTCGATGGGCTGAGACCGAAGCAATGCATCGTGTCGTCTTTGCCGCATTCATGACAGACACCATCCACGCCGCCATGTTTGGGCACGCGGCCGACATGGCGCCTCACGAGATCAGACTTCCACTCCCCTGTGATGACAATATGTGGACCGCATCAAATCCGGACACGGTGCGCCAGCTTGATCAGAACCTCCGCATGTATGGCATCAGGCCCATATCCTTCCTGGACGGCCTCAAGCGTGCCTTGCATGGCAAGGAAGTCAAGACCCATTCCTTCGGTCGCATGATTATCATGTCTGGCCTCTTGAGCGTTGGATGGCACCTCAGCCACCGAGAGACACATGAAAAGTGGCTCGATTTGACCGCCCCGGCCACCGAAACACATGAGGCATGGAAGAAGACACTGTTGCGCGCGTTTGACGACTGGAAGCACAGTTTCGACGGTGCTCAAGGTGCAGCGGGGAACTCAAGCCTCGCCGACGCCCCGGGATCGAATGGCCCTGTCCATAGCGCCGCGATCCTCTACCACTTGGCGCAGATCAGCTTGCACGTTGATATTATCGACTGCCAAGTGTATAGTGGCGCCAAACGGTTGCTCGGAAGAAAGGTGTCAGTCAGAGACTACACCAACGTGGTCGCTAGGATGAGAGCATGGGCCGCCCTGGCGTCAACTCGCCATGCCATCCTACACGCCTTCAAACTCCTTCACCGGGTTCTGGTTGACCCGCGACGGAGTGCAAGCACTGCCGATCGCGAGCGGCTCGATATTGGGCCTGGCGTTGTGAGCCTGCCACCAATCGAGGTTCAGACGTACTCTTGCCGCACCGAGCCGGACCCGCACCGGCCCTGGGTGATGTACTACGCAGCCCTGAGCATCTGGTCCTTTGTACGAGCAATCAGCCGCCAGGATGCACTTCAAGAGCCGGCCGGCCATGCGAGTGGCCCGTTCCGTCCGGGGAAGCCGACTGCTGCCAACTACCGGCGCGTGGCCGCCTACCTGTCCAATATCGCGAGCCTTTACGACCTTACTGAGAGTACTGCGATGAGCCTGGGCGATGGCTTGCCGGATTTGCTCGACGTCTTGAGCTCGGTGCTTGCCGAGGCACATTCCGAGATACTACAGGAAGCGCATGAACGGCTGAGAGTGTGCAAGGAGATGCTCACTAACCCCAGTGGGTGAGAGTGTGGTCAGGTCTCCTGGCCACTTGTCGTTGGCCACGCCGGGACGAAGATAGCGGCATTCTCCCTTTCAACACTGGGAGCCCCTCCCGAGTGGGGTATACACCGGCGAGACATGGATCCCATGACGAGTATCTCGCCTTCTTAGAGACTGTGTGTGGCCACAGCCGTGTATCCCATCAAAAATGTGAGTACATATGAAAGGCGGGGTGGAATCCCATTACACTGTGACTCCCCAGCTAACTCAGTCTTAGGTTTGATATATAAGCTGCAACGGCGCTGTTTACGGCCGATCCTTGTCTCACAGCTTGAAATATCCCTGCCACAACTCTCCAAACTTCTCTCTTGGATCATACTTTTTTGCCACGCGCCTCAGTTTCGCGACGTTTTGCTTCCCGTACCCGGCGTACACGTCCTGCGTCTTTCCTGCGTAATTCATGTACACGTACCCGTTCTTGGAGCTTGCTCCGCGCGACGCCGCGAGCGCGTTGACCTTCTCTATTAGCTCCTTGGAACTGGTCTCCACCAACTCGTCCATGGCCGCGCTCGTCCAAGCCAAATTCAGCTGCACGATCATGAGTGGCCCGTCTTCAGGCTTCAAACCCAACGCGTTGCCTCCGTTAACCTGCATTGCCTCGAGGATATTCGACGAGATGGGGTGGTAGATGAGATATGGCGAAATGGTGGAATTGTCGGCTGCGGCCGCGGCGAGAAGAGGGGCGATGTTTTCCTCCCACAACGGGACAATGTCCAGCAGCAGATCCGGGGTCGCGGTGGCGGCCACGGTGGTATCCCACCACGTCTGGCGGAGACCATTTGCTTGTTCAATATCGCGCGAGAGCCGCGAGATGTTGCTTACCCGGGTGTTGATAGCCAGCGTAGGCAGGGCCGGGTCAAAAAACGGGGCGAACACCGCTGGCGGGGATGCGACGTCCGAATGGGTGGCGTGGAACTCATCGCTCAGCACCGCATAACCTCCCAGCTCGGCTGTGTGTGTCATGACAAAATACGTGTGCGCCGCGGGATCGTCCGGCAGCCCCTTCACCAGCAACTCGTGCATCATGGGGATGAGTGTTCTGTTCGCCGCCCCGGGGTAGACGTTCGAACTCGCCCACAGATCACCCTGCTCGAACGACACCAAATCGAACCTGGTCACAATCCCAAAATTCGACCCGCCACCACCGCGCAAAGCCCAGTACAAATCCTCATTCTCCGCCGGCGACGCGTTCACCACGTCACCCGACGCGAGAACAACCTCGTAATTCCGCACGTTATCACACGCCCAGCCGCGCATGCCGGAGAAATACGAGATCCCCCCGCCCAGCGTCAGGCCGCTGACGCCGACGGTCGAGCTGCGGCCGGCGACGACGGCCAGGCCGAGCGGGTCGAGCGCCTCGGACACGTTGATCCAGCGGTTGCCGGCGCCGACGGAGACGGTCTGCCGGTCGGCCGACACGGCGACGGCGTCGAGGTGGACCAGCGTCAGCGTCACGCCCGCGGGGATGTTGGACCCGCCCTCGAAGGCCGTGTGCCCGCCCGCCTTGACGCTGAAGGGCGCGTCGTGCGCGGTGAGCAGCTGGACGGCCGTGGCGACGTCCTGTGCGGTGCGGGGCGCCACGAAGCAGGCCGGGTGCACGTCGCTCTGCCGCGCGGACCAGTAGTTGTTGTGGATGGCGTAGGCGGTGCTGTTGGGGAAGGTGACGAGGTTGGGGAGGGCGGATGCTAGGGTTTGGCACTGGGGGTTGTGTGTTAGGGTGGTTTTTGTATGTATATGGGGGGGGGTTGAGAGATCTTACGATGGTGGAACAGTCATAGTTGCTGGTTGCGGCGGCGGGGAGCGCCAGGGCGAGGAGGACAGGCCATAATTGTGTCATATTGAATGTCAAACGATGCTTCGTACACGCCTGATAATCGCAAATGCTTCACGACGGGTAACACGACGTGCTCTTAAAGACCTCAGTGAACCAAATCGCAGCGGTGGACTGAAGGACCCCACCACCGAACGAACATTCGACGACCCGGATCTGCAGGGACCCGAATGTGCCACGCGTCTGCAGCGGGCAGCTGCAATGGCCTATTGTCGAACCAGGTTCTGGCCGCGTCTGGCCTCTGCTTCTCGGCCGGGAGCGCTGCGAGTGCCGCCCGACGCGGCCGCCAGAGCGAGGGTCCACTCCAATCACACTGTCTATCCCGCCGAGCCATCGCTTGCCACGCCGAACCACCGAACCCAGACGGAACTCGCAGATCCCGTCGTTAGTGCTGACTGGCCGCGGTGCCCGACGGATTCCCACCTTGAGTGAGTTATCCCCAGCCTCATCTGTTGTTCACTTCCGCCTGGTAATACACTGCGCCTGCTGGAAGGAATCGGGGGCCGCGGGACGCGATTCTGGGGGGTCATGATACGGTACACTTGGGTGAGTTGTTCGTACGATAACTAGTACTTGACCCCCCAACTACCTCAACAGCCCCAGCAACCGTTTAAGATGAAAGTAGAAGTCAAATTTATGAGCATTTGGAGAGGAGGTTCCAAATCAAGACCTTTGTTTTGTGAAAACAACACATTTTTTGCCGGTGAGTTGGAGATTCTGGCACGGTCCCGGTCTTCAAGTCAGGGAGTCGTTTAACTTCAACAAACGACGCACGGCTGCATTAGGCAAGATATGTACACTGCGGGGGGGACTTGCTGTTTTGTTGCCGGTTTTGGCAGGGCCGCGTCGTCATTTTCGGGTGTCTTGACATTACAGGCGGTTAGTCACCACTGCCCGGTGGACCGCTTTTGTACCTTAGTATGTACTACCTCGTGTACATATCTTCCTTAATTAGAGGCCTGCTCGATTCTAAAATGGGGTCTATAGAATACGTAGTTAGTCTATTAGTAGGGTTCTTGACCGCAAAATTCAAATGCGTGCATTAACCGAGCCCAGACCGCTTCGCCAGCATGGCGCAAACAACAAGACTTGAAATTTGTCAAAAAGATATAAACGTTATACGGTGAATCTCATTCAACCCCCTTGGACGTCGTGGGTTTGCAAACCGGGTAGATGGCGCTTGTACCACGGCCACAGGACGTCGAGCGACCAACGGCGGAGGCGGCGCAGGCCGGCGAGGACCTGAAAGACGCCGACGACGGAACCAGTGTTGCCAAACTCGACGCTGCACAGTATCGTCGTCGCGCCTCGGCGCCTCGTGCTCACGACAAGCGACCAAGTCTGGCCTTGGACAACGATGCCGGGCAGAAACTCGAGTCCTTCCGCAGCGTCTTGGCCGACGCGCGACACGAGAAACTCCCAGTGCGCGGCCTGCCATATGCCCAGCTGCTGCTCGCCCTTGACCGTGTCGCCGCCGTAACGCTTAGTTTCGATGCTGATGCCCAACGGGCACTGCTGCAAGAGTCGGTCGGTCGTCCAATTGAAGCAGGGGCACGCCGCCGGCAAGACGTCGCCATCTGACGATATTGTAGGATCGTGCTCGGGGAGGAATTGGAAGACATAGTCGACGCGGCTCGCGGCATCGGGGAAGCGATGGTAGGTTGGCTCAATGCTGGTCGTCGTGCAAGACAGGAAGTCGAACACGTCCTGGCCCGGACCGTCCTGCATGTCATGTACGAGCATATCGAGAAGGAGAGAGTGCACGTGGTTGTTCCATGCCAGCTCGTCGCTGAGCATGCGTGAGCTTTTGGCGGAGCGGGAAGCAATGCGTACGGCTCGACGGAGGAGGTCTTCGCCGTCTGGACAACTGTGATGCCATGTGCTGTCTTCGCAGAACATGTGTTCGTGTAAACGGTCGAACTGGCCGGTCGTCTCGATGTGCTTCTCCAGAGATGCCTTGACCCTTCGAGGTATGATGCCGTGTCTCCCCGCCGCATCGTCCATGTCGCCTAGGAGATGGCGAAGGGCTGGCGACGAAGAGGCAGTCTTCGTCATGGTGAGCGAGTCGCGGACTAGGCGATGGCCCTCGGCACCGTAGAGCGGGAATAGCTTAGTCGGGGAGTGCGACCGTTTAGATCGCTTGCTTGACGCGGAGGAAAGACTTGGCGTAGTACTGATGGGTCCTGCTCCGCTTCCCCTGGTCCTCGGAGCTCGTGGAGTTTCCTCATTAATGTCGGGAATTAATCGTTTTCCTGGCGGCTTATATGGAGTCGAGGGCGCCGTTGTCGATGAGGGTGGTGAGAGCCGTCCGTGGTATCGGCGCTTGCGCAAGTTGTTGGGTTCTTGGCATCGACCTCGTTTCCGGTCGCGCGCGCTCAAATCCAAGGGAAGCGCGTCAAGCCACGATACGGCGCTACTAATGGATATGTCAAAGTCCATGGGGTTCGCGGGATGAATGCATGAGCGATAGGCAATGATCGGGCTGTTGAGGTGGGCTGTGTTTGTGTTTCTCGTCGGGCGGTTTCTGGTTGGTGGAGTGATGATTTGCGCCTGCATCGCCTTGTCCGGCTCACTCACTTTAGTTTGTACTACTTTGAGCTTTGCGATCATGAGGCTAGCCTGTTTGGGCCGGGGATACTGCTGCTTCGTACTTCGTAAAGAAAACCCCCCTCCCCCCCCCCCTAATAAATATCCTAACTATCAGACGTCCACAGCTGTTTAGCCGTTTTAGGAAAGGGGGAGGGCGCTCTTGGCGACGATATTGCACGTTCCATCAACTAAAACGTATATCCGCAGCTTGATTTCGTTGTTTCGCTATTATCACTTCTAATTCTAAGCCGCTACTTCGACCTAGATACGTCGAATTCTACTCGAAGCTTGTAGTGGGGCACCCTTTTCCAACTTGTCAGTAATTCGGTTCATAATTCGGTATCTAGCATGTTCAACATGGCAAGTTAAATCGTTTGTATAAGACGAAAGAGGAAACTCGAGCACACCTGAGATCATTGACGTCACCCCGTTCATCAAGCAAACCAGCCAGTCCCGAACCAGCCCATCACGTTCCCTGCCCCAGTTCCCATCAAACCTTAATGAACTCGGAATCCAGGTAGGTTTACACCTAACATGCCCCTTCTACGCATACCAACCCTCAAGCCCTCCCTCCTATTATTAACCACCGCCCTCCGACACACCCACCACACCACCCCTTTACCACCACACCGCACCACCACCCTTCGATCATGTCCATCCACATGCAAGGCCGCTGCGTCTGCAACCGGCTCCAGTACGCCCTCAACCTCGACTCCCCCGACGCCGCCCGCACAACGCTCTGCCACTGCAACAGCTGCCGGCGCGCGTTCGGCGCCAACTACGGCCTGACGGCCAAGGTGCCGCTGGACGCCTTCCGTTATGAGGCGGGTAGCCCCAGGAGGTATAGGCAGGAGAATGGGGTGACGAGGGAGTTTTGTGGGGAATGTGGCGTGTTTGTTTGCGAGTATGGGGTATGTTTTCTTTTTTTCTTTCTTTTTTCTTTCTTTCTGGTGTGATAGTGGGGACTCTGGGGAGGTGGTGCTGATGGGGGTTGTAGGAAGAGGCTGCGGATAAGTTTCGCTATGTTGTGTGGGGGTCGCTGGACGAGCCTGAGAAGGTTCCGCCGAAGGGGGAGTTCTTTTGTGAGAGCCGGGCGGAGTGGATGCCCGAGCTTCAAGGTATGGCCCGGACGGCGGTGGTGGTGGCGGGTTGGGGTAGACTGAGGCTCTAATGCTGTGTGGCAGGTGTGTTTCACAAGAAGGAGATAAAGGAGTAGACGATGGTGGAGAGTTGGTGCTGTCTGTTGGCTGTGGCTGAGGTATGAGGTGAGTTGAGACGTGGCGGGCGCTACTGGCAAGGGGGTCGGTCTGTATGAAACACATTCTTCCATGACCGATTCCAGGGGAAACAAGCAAACAAAGAAGTCGGGGTTGGTTTAACACGCCACTGATTGGTTCTTGTCGATAGTGGGTGATACAGGCCGGAGGGAGGACAAAGAGACCACTGTTACAGGGCGGCGGGTGCTGGCATCCGACACGGCGACCCCGAAGCCCAACGAAGGTGCAAAAGCAAACAAACTGCCTACCGAGTGCAATGGGCCCAGAACTCCTTAAGATCATGTCTTGGCCCCCGATGCTTCGAGACACTTTTCCCCAGTAAACAGCAGTCATTTCATCTTGTTGGGCTTTGTTTGCATCCCAGAGCTCCAAGATGGAGAACAAATCGCCCGTTCTTGTCCCTGGCCGCCGTCAAGCTATTCACGGCAAGCATGTCAGCCTCGCAAATGGGTTGAAAGCCCTCTTTCTCTTCAACCCTCCCATGCCACCGGTCAGTCACGGCCAAACTGAACCGCAAGCATGCACCGACAAGCCAAGCTTCTCGGGTTTCTCCTGGAAGCCTCGTCAAGACTCGGGGAGCCCTCACCTTATCCCACCCATCTCACCTAGAGAGGTGTCATAGAAGCCTGGCGCCATGATGACGCACCCAGAAGGAGACCTAGCGGTGTGACTTTGAAGCTCATACACCGTTACACGTATGCAGACTTCATCCTTATTGAACTTCTCGAGGCTGATCTGTTCCCCATATAGAGCAATTGTGGGTATTATGCCCTTCTTACACGCTGTGTGCTTGTACAATGCACAACAATATGGTTGTCAAATGCACAAAGGCGGAGTGCCACGAGCAATATAATAGCATTTGATGTCCACCCATGACGGCTTCTTGCTGAAAGGGGTGGCTAAATGTACTTAACCAGCTGTCTTAAACAAGCTGCCTTCCTCTGGTCGAAACTGAAAAGCACTCTACATCTGCTTCCGCTAAGCCCGCGTCTGGCTGCAAGTGGGCAACTAATCTCCGGATTCAAGTTCCTACCCGTACTTTCTCTAGTCATAATACCGTTATTAATACAAACCAAACATGTCTAACGTGTCTAAGTGCTCTTCTTCAGCCCCTACTCGCGTCATACCGACCACCCACCCGGCGTGGTTCGACAGCCTCCGAGAAGCCAAGATGATCTACCAGTGCGGCGACCGGGTGGTCTGGGTGGTGGACGACCAATTCATCCTCAAGCGGATGCGGTACACGATCAACTCGGAGGCGCCGACGCACGAGTTCGTCAACAGCAAGACCGACATCCCCGTCCCGCACGTCTTCGCCGAGTGGCTCTCGGCCGACACGCGGACGCACTACCTGCTGGAGGGCCGGATCCCGGGCCAGACGCTGGGCGACTGCTGGGGCCAGCTGACGAACGAGACCAGGATCCGGCTGGCGCAGCAGGTGGCGCTCTACATGGCGCAGCTGGCGCGGGCCTTCCGCGGCAAGCGCATGCAGAGCGTGGCGCGCCAGCCCCTGCCCATCAACTGCTTCGTCCCCGGCGCCGACGAGCCGCGCGGCCCGCTCAAGGGCCGCTGGGCGACCGACGAGGACATCTTCAACAACGAGTTCCTGCCGGGGCTGAAGAGCAAGGGCCTGCCCGACGCGCTGATCCGCCTCGTGGGCGCCACCATGCCGCCCTGCCGCGGCCAGCTCGCCTTCACGCACTGCGACCTGTACGTGGGCAACATCATGGTGGACCCTGCGCACGGCGTGGTCACGGCCATCATCGACTGGGAGAGCGCGGGCTACTGGCCCGAGTGGTTCCAGTACGCCCGCATCACCCACGGCTGCAGCCCGGCCGACGGCCAGTGGAAGTACATCCTCGGCCGCGTCAGCCGCGGCCTGATCCCGCACGCCGACCACGGCCGCGTCTGGCTCGACATGGTCGGCCTGTTCATGCACCGCCCGGACAGCCTGCAGGCCCGCGCCTGGCTGCGCCTGCTGATCAAGTACCTGAAGGGCGAGGCGAGCTCGCGCGAGATGAGAGAGTATGAGAGTATTGATGGGCGTGACCAGCGGGAGCAGATCGAGAGGGAGGGGCTTCTGTTGAATGGCAAGGGCTATATCGGAAACGTGGGTTACTATAGTAGTGCTATGCGTTGCGAGTAGCAGACGTACGTGCTAGTCTGAAAAGCTCCAATGTTCAAAACACCAATTTTGTACTAGATTGTGCTAATATCTCATGCCGACAATGGCCTGGAGCAATTGGCGATTTGTTTCTTTCTTCGACTTCTGTTCCTTGCACAATATTATTCTACCCAAGAAAGCCCCTGTACTTCCTTCTCTTTTTGCTCTCCTTTGTCGTCATCGCCTGAACTGTCCGATGATAATGATAACAACACATCATTAGTGAGAACCAGAAGCGCCCTGTTGCTGCCCCGGCGATGGCATGGACGAGGGCATCTCATGATGCGAGCCGAGCATGTTCAGGTTTGCAAAGCTGACGGTGTTGGGCTGCTGGTAGTAGTGGGCGTTGACGTCTGCTACGTTTTTTGTGTTAGCGCTGGCCTGGTGCTGCTGCTGATGCTGCTGTTGGGCGAGGAGTTGGTTCAGTTGCTTTGGGGTCAACTGGTTGTTGGCGTTTGGTTGTGGGTATGACTGGGGCTGTGCTTGGTGGTGTTGCCGTTGTTGAATGCCCCCCCGTGCTTGCTGAGGTGGTGGGTTGGGGTTGGAAGTTGGCGTTGCCTTGATGAGGGGGCGGAAGGTGGTGGCTGTTGTTGTTGGCGTGCCATTGTTGGCTGGATGTTGTTTGAGGTTGTATGCCCACCATGTTACCAAACTGGTTGACGCCACCGCCGCTCATGTTGATATTCATGTTCATACCTCCAGTGTCCATCACACTGCTTACAGGGGCGGATGGTCTCGAAGGGGCAACCTGCTGACCAAAGCTGGACTGTGGGAAGGTTGGAAAACGAGGGACACGGTTAGCTTGTTGGATAGTCATTGTGTCTCCTCCTGAGGGGCACGCATAAGCCTAATCATCCCGGCGAACCATCTGCATGGCGTTCCACTGAGCATCTGAGTTGCGCTGCTTCACCAGCCAAACGTAACGGCTGAACTGGTCGGAAACGGTAAAGACCTGGCCGAAGTACTTTGGTTCCAGACTGATACGGAATATGTACGACCCGACGGCCAAAGCCCGAGTCCAATTGGTGGCCTCGGCTAGATACCCTGAGAGCGCTGCGCCCTCTGAAGAAGGAAAAGGGAGCACAACATGGTACACGATGCTGGATCCCGTCTCGGACAGGATGCCTCTCGAGCGCAGGCAAATTCTTAGGATTGTAGGCTACCTACCCAGGCCGCGTACGTATTACACGAAACCTCCTGCGTGACCCGTCTCCGTTCATCGAACGCACGGCTCCTGCTGTGCCTAACTGAACGTGAACCCATCTTCCCCTCCTTGCCTATTTTGGAACCGAGACCAAGGGGGCTCGCACAATATCGCGAAACGTCAAGGATCGAGACGTCAGCGAGGATTGCCAACAAAGATGACACGCAGAACCCAACACGAGAATGCGGGGCCATGGATAACCTTCAATGCTCCGGAGCACGACCCAGCATCGGCCTTCAAGCAAGCCATGGACAAGTACATGGCCCCGCCCGCATCTGAAAGGTACCTCCGACACGGTGACTATAAGGGAGCTGATGAGGTGTTGACCTTCTTTAGGCTTGAGGAGCGGAAGGACAATTTCCGCTGCTTTCTGAAGAACTTCCTCCACAAGTACAACGACGGAGGGGTGGGGAAAATTGCTTTTGATGAGAAAGCCACCTGGCCCCAGGTCCTTGAGGAGGCTACACGGGTCTTCGACGACTACACCGGGCGCGCTCGCAGCTGGAAACATCCGTTCCGCAGTACCCAGCATCTATTTGGATCGGTGGCCTGCCGGATAGAGTTTCTCATTGTACTGCTCCCGGACGGAGGCTTTACGGGCGCGCTTTGCGGGGGCTTGCTCTTGGTTTACAATGTGAGCCTGGCAATACACGCTCCGTTCTTGATAAATACAGTTGAGCTAAATCGACTTCTGGGTATGCAGGCCGCAAGACGCAAGAGAGACATCCAAGAGTTGATTATCCGGACCCTCGACTCGCTTACTGGGCATGTCGAGGGTAGCAAGGCATTCCTCAAGATGTATGCGTGGGATGAAGAGGTCCGACAAAAGACCGAGGACCCGTATATCGCCATCCTCGAAGTCATAGAGGCATTGACAGAATGGCTGCAGCGGTCATCCCGTATGTTGTTGACCGTTTGACTCAGTCCCAACGGCTAACCCCTGATATAGTTGGCGAATCTGTGAAGGCATTCTTTGAACAAAGCGATTATGGAAAGGAGCTCGAAGACAAACTCAGCACGAACCTTCGAGATAAGGGATCTGCATTTGAAGACTGTGTTTCGCGCTGCCTACACAAGACAGTGCAGGCCGTCCATGAAAATGTCCTCACCGTAGGCAAGAAGGTCGAGCAGGTGAACGAGAACATTACGGCATTGAGACTCGAAACTCTCAGCTCGCTTGAAGAGCGGTTCCAGGGCATGTCCAAAGACGTTGAACGTGAGTCCCTGCCTTTGGCTAACCCACAAGCACACTGACTGACTCCTCCAGGGAAAATCCACCGCCTCGAAGAGCGCCAACGCAACTTGCACCTCCAAGGCCTCCAAACCACACCCCCGACCCACCACAACGCTCCCCAACCTCACCACCATCTACCTCCCCACTCCAGCCCAAGCAGCCCAACCAACCGTCACAATCCCCACCCTCCTCACCCTCCTCACCCTCCTCAACCTCCTCAACCTCCTCAACTTCCTCAACCTCCTCAACCTCCTCAACAACCCATCCAACCTCACCACCACCACCACCATCACCACCACCACTATCCCCACGACCACCCTCGACCTCCTCAAAACCGACCAAACCTCTCCCCTCACCCTCCGCCGCGCCACCCTTCCCCCACAACAGCAACCAACCCTCCACTTCGCAACCCACTCCCACCAGCTCCAGACCCGGCTGCGCCCCCTCTCTTCACGCGTGCTCACCATCCACGGCATGGACGCCACCACTGCCAACGCAACGGCAACGGCAACGGCAACGACGCCCGGGATGCCGGGGGGGATGGTGCCTGTGTGGGAGGTGGGGACCATGGGGCCTTCCCTGGCCCACCTCACGTGCAGGAGGGCAACCGCCCGCGTCGTCTCCCACGGTTGCGGCGCTAGCTACCTTACCTAGGTAGTTTCCTCCCCGCGCACAGCATTCTACGCACGTTTTTCTCCACAGACTCGACTATCGCGAGTCCTGCGGCTTGCCACGAGCTATTTTTGTGCGTTGTTGATGTGGGGGAGGGGGGTGATATGGGGGTGGGGGTAATGATGCTGCTGGCTGGCAATGGTGGTGGTGAGGGCGGGTTTGATGGTCCGGTGGGGATGATGCGGTTTCTGATCGCGCTGGTGGTGGTGCTGCTCGCGACGAGGAGGGGGGGAGTTGGCTGTGGACCTGTCGCGGGTTGGGGTGGCCGAGGCGGAGGCGTTGCGGCGCGGGGATGCGTTGTGTATGGTGTTTGATGGGTTGATGAAGCAGATCGGGGTGGGTGTGGTGGCGTGCATAGTGGACTGGGTCGCGTGGTTTGAGCGGGAGCCGGCGTTTTTGGAGGGGTTGCATAGGTACTGTCGTGTTGTACTTGAACAGTCTTGTCGAGGCAGTCGAGGGGAGTCAGAGGGGGCTGGTGTTCAAATTGTTGGTTGCGAACCCGGTGACGAGCCGGCTTGTGAGGGATTGGTTTCCGGACCAGGAGGAGTTGTATTTGCCAGGGGGCATGTTAATTGGTGTTCAGGGGCTCGGGGAGGAGAATCTAAATGCTTGTATAAACGGATAGTAGGGGCCGTCTTTCGAGGTTTAGTTTAGGTCCTACATTGTTTAGTTACGCTCTTGTAGTTCACGTCCCGTGGAGCTCATCTGACAGTTGGTCTTGTGCTTATATTCATCAGGCACAACGGCCATTCTTTTACACCAGATTTCGTACCAGCCACGCTAAAACTACACCAAGTACCTGAAACCCTTGTTCATCTTCTCCGGGTCCCTCTCGCTGCCCGCCGTCGGCTGCGCGGCTCCACCGGTCCTCTCCTCCTCCTGCTCCAGCTCCTTGTTCATGCGTACCAACACCAGCTTGAACATTAGACAGCCCACAATAGTGACACCAAACATGGCCGTGACGATGCCGTAACTGTTGCGGAAGCCGTTGTCCTCGAGGTCCCAGACGTAGGATCCCGCCACGTTGCCCAGCTGGCTGAATGCGTTGATCATGGCGATGGCGACGGCGCGCTTTGCGGGCGGGCGGGGGAAGGAGGAAGAGATCCAGGAGTAAAAGACGATGAATCTGGGAAAAGAGGTTAGGATGTGGCCATGGAAAAAGGTGGTAGTGGGCAAAGCTCACCCGGCGTAGCTGCTCGCTTGGAGGAAGAGGGCCACGTAACGGGCAGCGATATTGCTGGTCGACATGCTGATGATAAACCCGATGAGGCCGAGGACTATGGGGCCAACGATGTGCCAGAACTTTCGAATACATGTTAGTTTCGCGTCACGTTGACGGGAACGGGACCGAATGGAGTCTCAACCAAGGGTAGGTACATACCTTATCCTGGGTGCGGTCCGAGTGCCAGGCATTAACCAACGAGACCAAGCAAGAGAAGGCCCATGGCGGTGCACTCATGAGAAGCGTAGGGACGTAGTCGAAGCCGAGGGTGCCGGTGAGCGTGGGCTGTAGTGACGTGAAAGACGCATCGGTCAGTGGATCCAGGGTATCACCCGATTCAGGGAGAGATGCTACTTACGAAGAAGGCGTTGAAGGAAAGGCCAACGACGTAAGCAGTCAGTGTGATCATCATCAGGTACACCTTGGGGTCCTTGAGAGCCATGATCAGGCCGGTGAAGGCGTTTTGGCCGGGTTCATCGGTATCGGCCACACCGACGTCTTCGGTCATGCGCAGCTGGGCGACATAACGCTCTTCCTCGGTGAATCCGCGCGTGTTGTGGGGCAGGTCGGGTAGGATGAACGCAGCGAGGATGGCAACGAGCATAGTAGCAGCACCCTCAACTGGAGAGAGCAAGCGTGTCAGTTATGGGGGTTCAAGCTAGGAAGAGACATTCCGACTGCTTACTGTAGAACAACCACCTCCAGGCAGCGTGGCCCAAGATGCCCTGCATGTTGGACAACACACCAGCTCCCACCAGAGCGGAAAATGCGTTGGAGATGAGGTTGCCACAAAACAACAGGGCATTCCTCGTAGTCAACTCGCGGCGGGTGTACCACTTGGACAAGATGAGCAGGGCGCCGGGGAGGAAGGCGGCTTCGACGAAGCCGAGGAAGAAGCGGATGGCGATCATGCCAGCAAAGTTGGTCACCACGCCCGAAAGGGTGGAAATCAACCCCCATAGCAACATAGCGAACCCAATGTAAATGGACGGCCGCGAGACGAGGTTGATGATCATGTTGGAGGGAACCTGCATGAGGATATAGCCGACGTAGAGAATGCTGAGGCAGGTGGCGTATTCGTTATAGGAGAGGTTCAAGTCGTCCTGGAGGCCCTTGAGGCGGGCCGCCGCGATATTGTTCCGATCCAGGTAGTTCAAGATATAAATCAAAATAAACAGACTGCAGCGCGCGTCTAGCTTGCGCTTCATACTCTTCTCAACTTGGATGCGACGTTCGGGATCCATGGTGGTAGGGACGGCGCCCGTCAGCTCCTTTTGCTGGGCCTCCGTCTTCTCTGCCGAATCCATGATGGCGGTGGTGATGTGTGGCGCAGGTTGACTTGGGCGCACGGAAATCACGGGGGAGAGGAGCGGGAGAGACCTAATATACTAATATTTGACCCTGGGAGTCAAGTTGGACCATGGCCCGGGGGGATGTCATTAGGGGGGTGGTATTGGTTGAACGGGAGGCACTCCGCTCCGGCCGGTGGATCCAATTGACTTACGGATATTTTCGATGTGGTTTGTCTGCGTCCTGAGGATGGTCAAGCATGTCAAGCTTCGTAGCGCACTGGAAGAATGCCGGTTGTAGGCAAGCAGGGTAGGGCCGAGACGGCCGGCATCATCGGGCAGACGCTTGTTTTCTTCCCGCCGAGCCTAACCAAGTAACCCGCCTTTCGCCCCCCTGTCATCCCATACTAAAAAGGGTAAAGGATCAGCCCGCGGGGCGACCCCGGCTGTTCGGCCCCATCATAACCAGTCGTCCCAAGAATTATCTTTCTTAAACGAAAAGAAGGGGCCCCGCCAGTTGATGCGTGGGTTCGTGGGGTCTGAGACAGGACGGGGATTGCGGAGGTGTGGGAGAGTGGAACTGATTGTAGACCGACTCTTTCTCTCTGTGAAAACTCTGAATGATTATTGCTCGGTGATACCATGGAAATGGAGAAATGCCACCGAGAGTTGTGGGGTGCGGCGAAAGTGATCGGTCCTTTTCCATCCCCACTGATCCTGGCGTACCACAGTACCACAGTACCACAGTAACTCGTGTACCTCGGGACCGACTTCAACGTCCATCCCCGCCTTCCCATCTCCGCCCTCCGCTTCCCGGGTATGCGGGTGGACAACGGGGGTATTCCCCCACAGGCGGGAGCGGACAACGTCATGCTCGCGATACGGAGCCAATGGCACCAACTCTACCGGGGACTCCCAACAAGAAGAATGTAGAGTTCAAGCACCGAGGACTCGAAATGAAAGTAGATCGAGGAACAAAAGTCAGAAAAAGAAAAGAAAAGAAAAAAGAAAAGGAAAAGGGAGAAAAGAGGAAAACAAGAAAGAGGAAGGAAAAATAACTGGATTGTCCATGGGCCGAGAAGGATTCTCTCGGGACAGAGGGTTGCAAGGCAGAGTATTTTTCTCGGCCCGGCCATCCGTCACTGTCATCCCTGGACTTCTCTCGCATCATCCCATCGTACTTGGAGTTCCAAGTTGGAGGACATTATGGTGTCTAATCCAAGAACAGACCAAAACACTTCGGACCTCGCCTTTCCAGCCCCCCCCCCCCCCACCCCCCGCCAGCTATAGACCCTCGGTTCTTACTTCGGATCAGCGTCTACGCCGGGCTTGTTGATGTTGGCATACCGTTGGCTCGGACTCTTGGTCATTCATCCCTTGTCAATGGCAGCCTAGCAAGTTTCAGCATCAGATTGCGAGACTGGGCCGGGGTGCATCGAATCGCGAGACCGGGCTGGGCACTGGGTACATCTACCGACAGATGGCGTTCCTCGTAGCCGGGCACTACTAGAACTGTAGAGCAGGATTTCGAGAATTAAAGGTGCTGTTTCTAACACCGGTGATGGACCATGGATGTCATACAAGATATGCAATGGTGGATCCGATCCGTCTTACGTACGAAGTAGATACTAGTTAATATCATGGTAATTTATAGAGTAATCAAAAACAGCGTTGGTGGCTCGCTGCGCCGCAACAGTTACAAGAAGGGTAACATATTAATTACCCATGCCGCTAACCCGTGCAGGCAGCACTCATGGTCCTTGATCCTTCGTTCCAAAGCACCGGTAACAAGTCCCCGCTCGTGATCGTAAGCTTCAAGGTGGCCGGAATAGGCACCTTTGTTCGGGCGTGGGAGAGGCCGTTCCCTCAAGGCTGCGAGACTTCTAAAGATTCTAATCGTGGGCTCATCTTGCATTCTTACATGGTTGCCTCCAGCGAGTAAGAAGGTTTCAAACTAGATGCGTGTGGCTTTGGCTTACACCTAGAGTACGCCGTTTCAACACAACCCGACCCGCACCAAACTTCACACGAGCCACGATCCACGACCATGGCCGTCATCATATCTGCGTCAGACTTTTATGCCGCACACACGTAGTAGCTTCTATTCTGGAACCACCGGCGGTCGGTTGGCCCGATGTAGAGGGCTGAGACCAAGCCCCCGTAGAGAACTGCGAGGAAGATGCAAGGAACAAAATGAGGTTGGCGGTGTTTACATGAAGACAAGCACAAGTATAAAGACCCGAACATGTTCCCAGTCTGGAGCAACAAAAAGCCAGAACACCATCACAACAGCAACACAGTCATCTAACCGAGCTTTGATCGCCACATCCGATCAACAGACAGCCAACTTACAAACCACTACAACGTACGTGTCTTGGATTCCCCCACCAATACAGCAGCGACCGAGGCACCCAAACCCAACCCCCTCCAAACAGCAGCACTCACTAACAAACCAACCTCCCCCCTTTCGCACAGACAGCCAACCCACCCCATCCCGACAAGCTAAGCTAAGCAACCATGTGCCGGTGGCGCCACTTCATCTATGCCTGCGGCCACCCCGCCCCTGATGCGCTGTCCCGCCCCTGCGAGAGGTACCCGACCTGCAACCGCCAGACCTTCGAGGGCGGCACTTTCAGCCGGCGCGACGACTGCCCCGGGTGCATCTACGACAAGTCCAGGAGGAAGGGCGGCGGAAGGCGCTAAGCATGGGAACACATACCATACCCGTCGTTGTATCCGGCGGGGGGGGGGGGGGGAGCCGGGGTTTGGTGGGGGGAGGGCTGTCGAGAGCTGGTCACTTGACAGGCAAATCGTGTTATGAAGCCGAACTGGTATTCGGCTGGGGGTCGTTCTGGGTCTGGAATCTGGAAGACGGGGTTGTTGGACGGAGCTTGGATGTAGACTTCGGTTCTTAGGTGCTACGTGTAGTAGTCCGCAGGTAGTCGTCATGGCGTAAGGCCCATGCTACCTTTAACGAAGCTCGCTTTGTCATGATTATGATCCTGCCTTCTGTGCCCGTTGCAAAAGTGATACATTCTCGACCTTTCTGGCTGTCACTTCCACTTCAGTTCACCGAGATGTGAAGATGGAGATCCCGAGATTTGCTCCCCATCTCGCGCTCCACAACTGAAACCCGGACCATATACCGACCCGTACTACTCTAAAACCACGACAAGGAGCAACCCTGTTAGAATGACTAGGTAGCTAGAGTTCTCGTATGGAACCTAACATGGCGGGGTCCCCCTTGGGTTGCGAGGTCAGGGCAGTTTACTCGGCAGCTTATTTATGTACATGTACCTGGTACTCTTATGGGGAAAGTGTAACTATCCCAATGGAAAGCAAAAGAAAGGTAAGGTATACGCTAGGTTTTTCGTGTTTCTTTCCCCCTTTCCCCTCTATTGTTTCCGAAGGTGGATTTCAAACCTGTAGGGCGCGGCAAAACAAACGGAACAAAGGCAAAAGGAAATGCCCAGTAACAGGATTGAACTGTTGACCTTCGCATCACTTGATATAGCCAGAACTATATTAGTACGACGCTCTAACCAGCTGAGCTAACCGGGCTGTTGTGATTCGATGGATGCACAACAGTTTCCTTCGCCTTTTGGATTGCATTCCAGCTGTTCTCCCCTACGGAAGTATTCATTGTGCAAGCACCCCCTTTCATACCTGCTGAGCTACTACCGAAATACGTTTTGGATACTTGGTGCTGTTATCTTCGTCTATTATGAACCGACCTCTTAAAGATCTCATATGAATACCATGAACTACACGCTTGCATTTCCCTCCGGCTTATTCGCCTTCACATCACCCTTCCTCCACTTCCACCGCCGCCGTGGCTTCAGAACTGGCGCGGCCAAGAAGCCAGACCAAGGACCCGATTGCCCGTGCCTCTCCCACTCTGCGTCCGTTATTTCACTGGGCATGTTGGAAGAAGGTTGACTCCCTCCAGACGCAAGACGAGCCGGAACTAGAGCGCGAAGGCGGGCGATCATGTATGGCATGGCCTTCTTACGGTCGACGAACAAAACGGACCCGAAAACGACCAAGTAGGTCACGATCGATACTGTAGCCATGGCTATGGCGTAAGGGCTCTTAAAATTGGCGAGATTTGTCTCGTGCAGGAGGTCCATGCTAAAAACGGCCTAGGATGAGTGCGGTTAGCCCACACGATGCGATCGGATGTCCTGGGGTCTGATGAGCTTACTGTGACGAAGCCGAGGGGGAGGTAGAAAATGGTGACGGTCGTGAAGATGATGATGGCTCGATTCATCGATGTAGCCTTGTGCGCCTCCAGCAGACTGCTTGCGTTGAAGAGCTATGGATCACCACGTTAGTAGGGAAAGAGGAGGGGGGAGGTCTTGCGTACGCCATCACGTAAGCCCCTGATCTCATCCGTCTTCGCGTCGATGCGCCTGCCGAGTTCATTTTCCAGCGCATGAAAGTGAGACAGCACTTCGTCCCAGTTTTGGCGCACTAGCTCCGTGGTCCCTAAGAAGGAGTGGTGGTCCGATCCCGGAATGGGGCTGGAGATTGTTATGTTGCATTCGTTGCGAAGTCTTTCCAGGTCGTACTTGGTCTCTCGTATCCACAAGGGCATGATCCGGAGGAGGTGTAGGAGCTGGAAGTAGAGTTTTGAATGGGCAAGCGAGTCGTCGAGCATGAGGTTCTCGGCGGAGTTCGGGTTGAGAATGTCCGCGGGCTGTGGCCAGGGCGTTAGCGAGTAAAGAAACCGGCAATTGAGGTGGTGGAATGTTCATAGAATGCAAGAGTGTACGTACTCGAACTTTGACACAGTCGTCAATCTCGTCTAGAAGACACATCCAGCCTTTGTACCAGGCGTGTTCGAGGATGTTACCCAAGACGAGCTGTAGGGCGCTAATGCTGCTCTCACCCGTGACACGTATCCTATGAGATCGTGAGGTGAACAACTTCGAGCCCAAGTTGGAGCGGTCGACAGGGAAGTCTTGGAGGATGACAGTGCTGAAGATCGGAGGGATGCTGAGGGAGCTGACAAAACGGAGCGAGACCCTCCCTTCTCTTACCGGCACCGCCGGCCGATTGCCAGGTTTAGGTAGCAAACCCCATTCTCGCTCGAGGGAAAGGCCGACAAACCCCGGCAATGGCTCAGTCGGACAGAGCCAGCGCATAGAAAAGTTGATCATGATCACCCGAGGCACTCCCGTGAGCCGTAGGAAACAAAGGTGCAGCAACCATTCGCGGGCAAGCGGCCAGGGGCTCAGGTACGACGCCAGAAACCTGTAATGAAGAAGACGATCACCATCCACGGCCTGGAATTGTTGCCTCACTTGCAGGGAGAGAATGAATGCGGCCGACTTCAAATCCATAACTTCCCGGCCCAAAGTGATCAACCTAACGGCCAGAGAACGGGTGTTAACAAACGGTGCGGCTAGTGCCTTTAGATTTCACTTACCAGACCTGTCCTGTGTTTATTGCTGGGGGTTGGTTAGTGGCATGACCAGTGGCAGCGGTAGGGTCCACTCGGAGATATTGAACCGACTGTACGCCTTCGTCAAGCCGGTATGACATTCGCGGCGTTTGGAGTTGAAACCCTGCCCCTGTGGGACGTACAGAGAGCTGGTAAACAAACGTGCTGTGAAGACTGGATCCGTTAAAGCCCCAGAACGGGCACGGGTCTTGGTCGGAATTCAGTGGCTCGGGGAATGTGGTCCAGGTTGCCCGTACGATACTCGAAGGCCACTGTGTTTGGACAAACTTCCGGCAGGCCGCCAACACTCCTGGAGTCGGTTGCTCGTCCGGTGAATGAAGAGTGAATCTGAGCGGTGCGGATGGAGCCGAGTTTGTGAACAACACTAGGATGGCGTTCCGAAACGTCCAATGCGTCCCGTGTGTCTTCCTGGGGTATTCGGCCATGGAGAGAACGGAAACTGGCTCGCCCCCGATTTTGCAATCACATGGATCGATTGCAGTCTCGAGGTCTCGAAGGATGAAGAGCAAAAGTTCAGGGGTGGGAAAGCATTCCAACATGGCTAATTCTTCTTGCGTAGGGTGGCCTGGTTGGTTCGCATTGGTGAGCGAGCTGATACCGATCCCGAGGCTTGGGGGGTTTTCCTGAGCATTCTGCTGTTGTTCTTGGGGGATAGTTTGGGGCCCGGACTGTTCCAGGGATTGTCTCGCTCTGTGGCCACTGAAGAAGGTGAAGTTTTCATTGAGTGCCTGGACCTCGGTCACAAGCTTTTGCAAGAGAATAACCATATTATCGGCGGTGTCATTGGCTTTGCCGATGTTGGTTTCCGAGGAGACATCGTCGGCTTGACAAGGCTGGATACTAGTGCTCATTTGAAACAGAGAAGGTCTTAGGGAAAGGGGTGGCGGATGGTGCACATCGGAGACTTGACAGCAGGCCGGCCATTTCTAGAATCTGGGGCTGCGTCTCCTGATATAACGGCCGTCGAGGGACTGGAATGTGATACAAATGCTGCGAAACTTGGCCTGTGACGGTGTCGTGGTCCTTGTGCTCTCTCAGGCCGAGGACTCTTGCATGGGGCGGTTACGTTGCGGGGCCAACAATAAGGCATCTCTGTTACTATTCTGCCTTGTCCGCCTAGGTAACGACCTAATATCGCCTGCGAACCACTTGGAAATCGGACTAGTTGTCGAGGCTTCTAAGGGAAAACGAGCCCGAAAACAGGGGAAAGGAAAGGGAAAGCGAAACGGAATAAAACGGAGTCATAATAGCCGCCTCTTGCTTTTCTAGCCTTGGTGATGCCTCGAACTATTCTCGAGTTTCAATATGGAGTGCGAACGAGACACAATGGACCTTGGGTCTGGAAACCGTGGGTTTCATGTTGGCTATAAAGGTCGGTGTGACGTCTAACACAGTAAAATACGACTACTGTACGACCAATGTACCACAACCCAACATGGCTACCTGCCGGGCAAGGCTGCGTTTGATAGTTGGAGTGTTAACAGCAAGTTAATTCGCAACCAACGACAGAAGAATTCATACCCACGGTGGTTCGTTCGTGGTTGAGACGATAAAACTCTCAGTATGGTAGACGAGAAAGCAAGTCACGAAATACCAAATAATGCCAACATTAACCAAGGACCCCTCGGTCCTCGGGTGGTATCTCTCCCGAGTTACTTCCCCGCAACATAATTTGGGGGCTGTGCCTGGAGCCGTTGTTTTCCCCTGGCCTTCTCTTGGTAGCGAATCGACCAAGTAAATTAATTACGTTTTATTAACTTTGTGTGCCCCCAGCCTTCCCATCTCTGCAAGGTTCCTGGCATGGACCATATTAACGCGTCGATCCTGACAATAGTTCCGCCGCGGGCTTCCCCTCTCTACACTACACTACAAAGCCTGTTGACTGCTGGATTTGGATAACCGAGCGGCATCTTTGCTGGCAATCCCCCCAAGATATCAGGTCCCCAAGCCGGTGGAATGTTCTCCACTTGGGGGCTACGGCTAATTTGAGAAGCAGACGTGGTTAACCGTTAACCGTCAAGGCGAGACCCGTTGTCCAGAAGCGGTTGGCCTCCAGTCGCGAGCCTAGGATCTGCCCTGCATCTCCTCCAGCCCTGTCGGCTTGGCTACTGGTCTTGGAATGGCTCGGGGCTGAAGAGCTCCCTCCACTGGTGTACCGACGAACTCGGGTCGTGCCTCTGCATAAATTGGAAGCGATGAAGACCATGGTCAGCTTGCAGACGCACCTTCCTGGCTTGGCGATCCTTCCAGGAAGCTGGAACCACGGCTGGCGGCCCTGGTCGATACGCTACCCCATTATGCCGCTGTTATAAAGCCCACTCTCTCCCGCGGTCGGTACCCGGGTGCCGCCCTAGCTTATTCCCTCGCCGTCTCGCAGTTTGCCTTGTTCTTAATCTCCCGTCCGTCCACGGACATATCCAACGACATGAAGGGTGGCATTTTTGGCTTGTGTGGAGCGCTCCTGTTCGTGCAGGATGCGATTGCTCAGCAGCTCGGTTCTACCCCCCCAGGATGGGTGTTACGGCGACAAGGCGACTCGGGCTATGAGTGCAAATGCTATCCTGATGACGACTGCTGGCCTAACAAGGGCCAATGGGAAAAGCTCAACAACACGGTGGGCGGGAACCTTCAGGTCAACATCCCCCCTGGAGCGCCGTGCTACAACACGTTCAAGGGACCTCTGGGTGACGTGGAGACGTACGATGAAGCCGAATGCGAGAAGGTGACCTCTAACTGGGCGGATGAGCAATTTCAGTGAGTCTGAACCAGAAAGATGGATTTGTGCGGTGGTACTAAGGGTTCCTAGGATTGAACTGCCCGCCGCCGGTCTCTGGACATACTTCACAAATGACACATGTCGCCCGACAACAACACCCACCGATACCTGTACTCTGGGGTACTACCCGGTGCTCGTGATCATGGCCAAGACGGATGCCCATATTCAGGCCGGAATCAACTTTGCCCGGGAGAACAACCTGCGCCTAATCATCCGCAACACCGGCCACGACTTCCTTGGACGCAGTGTTGGCTGGGGTTCCCTCGTTATCAACACCCACAGTTTCCAGGATATCAAATTCTCCGATACGTGGAGCGGAGGCTGCGGCTACAACGGTTCGGCTGTGACCGTTGGTGCTGGTGTCCAAGCCTTCCAGGTTCTGGAGCAGGCTAATGCTATGAACCCTCCCAAGATCATGGTGACCGGAGAGTGCGCCGTGAGTCAAGGCCATCCAACATAGTTACCATGGGACAAAAGCTAATATCAAACTCAGACAGTTGGCGTTGCCGGCGGTCTCGTTCAAGGCGGCGGTCACGGCCCGCTAACCAACTTCCACGGCTTCCTCGCCGATACGGCGCTCGAGTTCAAAGTCATCACCGCGGACGGCGCCCTGAAGACAGCCAACGCCAAAAAGAACCCCGACCTCTTCTGGGGCCTGCGCGGCGGCGGCCCGGGCGCGTTCGCCGTCATCCTCGAGGCAACCTACAAGACCTTCGACGACCCGCCGAGCGCGGGCATCAACCTCGACATCGACCGCACCCACACGACCAACGCGACGCTCTTCTGGGAGGCCGTGCGCATCTTCCACGGCTACAGCACCTACTTCGTCGACAACGACCTGTACGTCTACTACGAGCTGGGCACCGCCGGCCAGAACCTGCACGTGCACCCCTTCGTGGGCGTCGGCAAGACGCTCGCCGAGCTGCGGGCCGTGGTACAACCCATGTTCGACGACCTGGACGCGATCGGCATCGAGTACACGACCAGCGGCGCCGAAGACTTCGCCACCTTCTACGACCTCTACCAGACCATGTTCGAGGGCGAGGCCGCGGGCAACTCGGCGCTGACGGGCGGGTGGACCCTCGGGCGCCAGGACGTCGAGGACAACCATCCGGGTATCATCTCCGCGTTCCAGACCGTCCTCGCCGCGGGCTCCTTCATGATCGGTCACATGTGGAGCGCCGGCCGCGGCGTGCCCGAGTCGCAGTGGGCCAGCAGCTCCGTCAACCCGCGCTTCCGTAATGTTGTGGACAAGATCATCACGCTCGTTCCAGTTGCCGGGAACGCGCCGCTTGCGGAGAAGGCGGCCGCTCAGGATAAGTTGACGAACGTGGTTGATGCTGCGCTGCGGGAGGCCGCGCCCAATGGGTGCGCTTATGTCAATGAGGTGAGTTGGTTGCGACTGCCTGGCTAGGTGGTGAGGTGATGGTGATGCTAACAGCGTGGGAACAGGCCGATCCCTACGAGCCGAACTGGCAGGAGGCTTTCTGGGGCGACAACTACCCCAGGCTGTTTGAGCTCAGAAAGAAGTATGATCCCGAGGGGGTCTTTTATGCTGTATCAACACCGGGCACCGAGGACTGGGAGCAGATTGAAACTGGCACACGTCTCTGCCGCAAGGTTTGAGTGCGTGGGAAGCCGAGAAACAGCCACATATACATGCCAACGGAAGATACTCAACATTGTACAGCGTAGTAGCGTTGCCTTGCAGTAGTTGCCTACTTTGCATCAACTTGATATTTGGGGCTCTTGCGGATGGGCTCTCTCCGCTCTGCTATGGAGAAATGAAGAGAGGGACGGGCACGATTACCCAGGTAGCGGGGAGATAGAGTTCGAAAGACAGGTATTAACTACTCCTCGCCTCCTCTCGTGACCAACAACGTTTTCTCTCCTCAAGAAACGGCTTTCCGAGTATCAGACCAACAGTGGAGTTCTCGCAAACATCGCAGGTAATGGTCAGCGGCGGATAGGGTGGTTTGATGTAATCCCAGGCCTTCCACTTGAAAGTCGTCTTGCCGGATATCTTTTCTGGGGCTCCAGTCCCAAAGTCTAAGGTGGCGTCCTCGGGCAAAGTTAGAGTTTCGATCTCGAGATCTAGTTCTTTAGCCTTGCGGATGGAGATGATATTTCCGGGCAGGAACTCAACTAGGGAGGCTGTGGTTTGGTGCCAGCGCATGTCACCACTTGGGTTCTGCACGTAACCGTTGGTGCTCTTGACGCCATGTCCCTGTTTGTGTCGTGATGTCTTCTTGAATGACGGTGGTTCTGAGAAGCTCTCGGAACTAAGTGCTGGGCCGGTATCTGGCGGGGGATCTGGCGGCTCAGGAGAGGTTTGTCGTGAGGAGATTTCAGACCGGACGGGGTGTGGCATGTTGAAACCAGGGGGTTTTGGCGACGTACTGCGGGGTTCACGTGGTTGATTTGGATAATCTTGGAAGGAGCTTGAGGACGAGGGTTGGGGAGAGTTAGGAATCGATGCACGCTTGTATATTCTCCAACCGAGCTCGGTCAAAGGATCCTCTTCCTCCAACTCGAGATCCAGTGAGCCGACTGACGCTTCGCGTTCAACAGGACGAGTATGGCGGAGATGTGCCCGCAAATCTTGCATCGTCCCGAGATGATTCTTGATTACACGCCGGAGTTTGCGCCTATCACATTTGATTTAGCCGTCAGCGGTCGCATGCCCTGTCACGTCACTACTGAGGATGTTAGATTTAATTAGGTATTGAACTCACATCTGCGTTTGAAGCTCCCCGTTTGGCTCTTCACTGTTGGATGCGATCCCGGCGTCAACCACTGTCGTTAGGGCCTCGAATTGGGTCGTGGCGATTATGAGGTTCAGGTTGGTCTTGACGCTCTCCATCTCAGGGGACAACTCCAATATCGAAGCCTTGTTGAAACGCCACTTGATGGTTGCCCATAGTACCGATCTGCTCTTCATGTTGAGGACCCGGTCGCGGATGGCCCGAAGGTGCGCTCGGACGGTTTCGGCCTCATAATCGATGTTGGCGAGTATATTGCGCTCTTCCATGTCAGCCACAAGACGAGACGTGCGGTGATCCCGGCAGTAGATGAACAAAGTCCGCTCAGCGAGCTCGATCGAGTCTGAAAACGTCCGGACTTGGTTCGCAAAGCGTCTCACCTCGACGCCAGCGGCACCGGCGTCCGTAGCAAACTGGTGCAATATTTTGCAGAGCCGTCTTCCCGTTCCAGCGAGTTGCACGATAGCTGCAATGCCACCTGCGATAGCTATCAATTCGGCCATGTCTGTTGCTCAAGGTTTCCGAGGTTCGTTGTTTTCTGAATGTGTGCTGCTATATCGGGGTCCTTGTTGGGGCCCAGTTTCGAGTAATTCAGTCGACTTGACATATAAAGCCCGAGATCGTCAATGGGATGATTCAAACGTTCAAATATCAGTTGCATGGTATCATGACCCCTCGGTGTGCGCCACAGATTGAGGACGCACTGCCAACTGATAAACAATACCTGCAGGTTGTGAGTGGCCAGATTGCCACACTATTATTCGAGTGCGCAATACAGCCCAAGGCTTTGCTGCAGGTTGCTCAGAAGAGCCGCGGTTCGCGTCCCACTAGGCGGAGGGGGGTTGTGTCAAGAACCAGGCAAACCGTCGGAGATCCAATACGCTGTGCAGGCTAGAAAGAACTCAGCCCGGGGAAGCATCCCCGCAATGACGGAAGTGAAGCGAGCTGCAGGACCGGGATCTCGCCATTCTGGTTCGTGGATGGCGGCTCTGTCATGAATGCCCAACAGTCCGGTGCTACTCCAACCCAGGCATGAGGGGGGTCGGGCCGGCGGTGGGACGATCAACCTCGGCACTCACTGAAATTCTGCCTTACTCGAGAAAAAGAGACCACTCAGCCAAGGCTGATATGCAATAAGTCGACATGAATTTGGTTTGAATCTACCAACAAGTGCTGTATAGGTAGTAGTGCCAGATTCCTGACACTGATTACACCTTTCGGTCCCCCTTTCATTCCCCTTTCCCCTTCGCAGCCCTCACCATAGGACACTCAACATACGCCCCATCCAAGTAAACCAACCTCTCCACAACCTCAAACCCAAACCTCTCAAACAACCCCCTCCCCTGAGGCGACGCCTCCAAGTACGCCACGGCCCCATCCCCATCCACCCTCTCCAACCCCCACTGCACCAACCTCCTCCCCGTCCCCCGCCCCTTAACCTCCGCCTTCGTAGAGATCAACTCCAAATACCAATGCGCCCGCCGGCCCATAAACCTCTCATGCTGCTCGGCCTGCGCCCCAAAATACTCCATCGCGAACTCCCTGTCCCCCACCATCCCCCACAGCTCCTCCATCCCCACCCGCTCGTCCTCACTATCCCCACCGGAATCACCGCCCACAGCAGCGCTGGCGGCGATACCGGGCACGACCGCACCCTCCTCGACCCAGACCCACTTGGCGAAGCCCAGCAGCTCGCCCGAGGCGGCGTCCTCGGCCACGACGAGGTGGGCGTGGGGCTGGGCGAACGCGGCGCTGACGACGGCGGTCCACAGGCCGAGCGCCACGGATTCGGCGGCCGGGCGGATGTGCCGGATGATGGGGGAGGGGGCGAACGCGGCGTGGGCGATGGCGGCGCAGTCGAGGATGTCGGAGGGGGTGGCTGCGCGGAGGGTGGGTTGGAGGGCCATTTTGGGGGGGTTGTTGGTTGTTGGGGGGTGGTGTGTTGACGGGGATTTGGTTTGTTTAGGTGGTGGAGGTAAAACTGCGGTGTTGAGGTGAGGTTTGACTGTCTTTGAAACGGGCCGTGATGGTAAATAAGCTGGGTTGTTTAAGGGTGTACGAAGCTTGCTGAGCCGATGTCTGTGTTCGGAAAGGGAATGCTTCCAGGGAACTGGCAGTTTTATATCCCAGCTACCTTCAACCCAGTTCCATACATAGTATAAGACGAGCTTACGTGTAATGAGCAATTCGTTTACGCGGTGGCTCAGCAGAGTTCGTGGATCCTGCTCTTGGCGTCCCCAGACTCTGATCCGCGGACACCGAACCCGGAAAGGCACAACATCATTCCGACCCTCGGACACTTCCAAGTCACATCATCAAACTGGGTACACGACCCAAACGTGGTTTCGTCGCCATTAGCCCCACAGAGTGTGCGCCTCGTCGAAGTGGAGTGACAATAGTCCCGGGAGCCGCGGACACCGGCCCCAGCTCTTTTCAGGCAAATCGGTGCAGGAACTGGGGGGACCCGAACAGCTCTACCCGAATCTAGGCCAAACGAAAAGTCTCCATGGCCCGCGGGTTGTGCCGTCCAACTCGGACCTCCCACTTGGCAGCACCACCCGAGAAATGCAAGGTGAACCTGCCAGGACACGAACGAACACTGTGGTCAGCTAAAGTTCAACAAGCTGCACACGAACGATTACCGGATAGTTCTTGGGAAAGAAATCTTGATCTATGACATGACAAACCCAGAAACCACTCCTCTATGCCCAACCGATTATCACCCAACTCCCACCGAAGCCGTGCGTATCTGCCATCTGCGGACAGAGAGGTATCATACATCTTACCAAGCCATGAACGGAGATGCGAACAACTTAGAAGCCAGCCCCCCCGCCCCGACGATATCCAAGATCACCTAACACCACACATTAGCCCAACCACACATACACACGGACGCACACACCGCCCGACCATCACCACCTCGGCCTCTTCCGGCTGGGTTCCTCACTCTTGTTGCCCGAATCCTCGCCACCCCACTGGGATTGTCGTCTGCGCCCATCGGGACCGCCGCCGCCGCGTCCCCTGCCGCCCCTGCCACCTCTCCCACCCCTGCCGCCGCCACGAACAGGTCTCTCCCCGCCAAAGCCAGCCTCACCATCCCTCTCACCACCACCAAACCTGTCGCCACCATTGTTCTCACCACCATTCCTATCGCCGCCACCAAACCGATCGCCACCGTTCCTCTCACCACCACCATTCCTCATTCCACCCCCGCCACGTCCTCCACCCCTACCCCGACCCGCCTCCCTCCGACCCGGAGTAACAGCAGCGTTGCCCGACGAACCAGGCGGCCCACCCCGGATCTCACCCTTGCCCTCGACAAACAGGCCCGGCACGCCCTTGAGGCCCATCTTGCCGACCAGCATGGGGCTGAGCACGGGGATGTCGTCGCAGCCGAAGGCGACGGCGAAGCGGTTGGCCAGCTCGACGACGCCGGCGGCCTGCAGCGAGTAGCGGCGCATGAGCGACTTGACGAAGCCCAGGTTGCCGATGTAGGCCTGCTCCTTGACCTGCGTCGGGACCTTGGCGAGCGCGGCCTTGATGATCTCGGTGGAGGCGTAATTGGCGGCTTTGGGGTGGGTGCTGGTGGGGGGTGTTAGTATTCTGTTGTGTGTGTGTGTGTGTGGTTTTTGGTTAGGGTAGGGGTGGGGATTGGGGGGGGAGGGCTTACAAAGGACCGTCGTTCTTGATGGGGAAGTCCGGGTTGGAGCGGACGAACCACATCTCCTCGGGGGCGCTGATCATGACGGCCTCGCCGGCCTTGCCGGCGCGTCCCGTCCTGCCGACGCGGTGGACGTACTGCTCCTTCTCGCTGGGCACGCCGATCTGCACGACCAGGTTGATGTCGGGGAAGTCCATGCCGCGGCCGACCACGTCGGACGCGAACATGATCCCGCGGTCCGTCTCCTTGAACTGCTCGACCGTGCGCGTACGCTGCGTCTGCGACATGCGCGACTGCATCTGGAACACGGGCAGCTTGGGGGGTGCGGCGCCCCCAGAGTGGCCGAATATGTGGTACAGCAGCGCGGCGTGGCGCGCCGTCGGGCAAAAGACGATGGCTTTGAGGGCCGGGTTGTCGGCGCGCGCACACGCCAGCACCGAGTGCACGGTGGGCAGGATGTCGTCGACCGACTCAACCGGGTAGACCGTCTGCGGGACGGTCTCGACCGTGGGCGGCTCGTTCGCGTCAATGGTGGAGAGGCGCACGTGGTCCTTGGCCAGCACCATGGGCAGCATCTTCTGGATCTCCGTGGGCACGGTCGCGCTGAAGCACATGCCCTGCCAGCCCCCTTTGGCCTTGGGCGGGATCTGCTCGAGGATCTGGCGCAGCGCGGGCGCGAAGCCGGCGTCAAGCATGCGGTCGGCCTCGTCGAGCACGACGCAGCGAATCTTGGTCAGCTTCTTGCGCGCGGCATCCTCGGTGAGGTAGTCGATCAGGCGGCCGGGAGTGGCAACCAGAATGGTGGGTTTGCCCTTCAGAAACTTGTTCATGTGCGTCTGGCGTTTGCTCCCGCCGACAGCGATGTGGCATTCCATGGGCGGGTCGCAGGCGCTGGTCAGCTTGTCGCATTCGTCGTTGATCTGCTGGGCCAGCTCACGGGTCGGAGCCAGCACCAGGAGGCCGACGGACGACCTGTCCAGGTCCGTAGCAGTAAGTAGAGTCTGCAGTGCGGGCAGTAGAAAGGCGAGCGTCTTGCCGGTGCCTGTCTTGGCCTGCACAAGGCAGTCCTGAGTGAAACTGGGCAGCTGGAGGACCTTTTCTTGAACGGGCGTCATGTATGTGAAGCCATGGTTATCGAGCGCCTTGAGTAGCTGCGGTTGCATCCTCCCTGCGAGTTGCGCATAGGGAACGCGACTGTCGTCGCTATCCATGGTTGCGAGAGTGCGAGTGAGAATTGCTTTGAGTGTTTTGGGTTGGTTGTGATGGTTGTGAAGACGAAGCGGAAAATTTGCTGCGGTCCGGAAAACGCGGGTTAAGGAAAGCATTGGTGCCTAACAAAGGCAGCCAGTTTTTGCCTTTGTTCGAGTTTGCGAGGGGAAGTTCAGGCGCAGCTTTGTGATTCGGTCCGGGTGTGTGGTTGCAGAAAGAGGCAACTGAACTGAAACTTCCTTTGAAATTTCAACTTTTGGGAGCTGACCGCCAACCAGGAGCCCCGGCCATGGCCACCAATCGCAAGTGGGGCGAAGCTTGGCACTCGGGTCGAGCCGTCAAGGCGCGACTTCCTCCTTCCAGTCGCTGAGCAACAGCTGAGTTGGACCTTTCAAATTTTCAAAACGTGCTTGAATAAAACTCAGAATTAAACGCTCGAGCCAAGTCACAGTCTCAGGAAAAAGGTTGTGAAAATTATGACGCCGAGGTCGGGTACGAAGGAAGCCGATAACTAAAATCGACCTAGCTAATCCCATTTTAACCCTCGAGATCAACTTCCAATCGCCCAATACCTATCCGACGCTGACAAGTCTCAACTCCGCCGCTCGCAGCCGTTGGCAAATGCTCGCTTTGTCCCGAGTCACAAGGGCTTTGACAAACTGCGTTAATGGAATTCTCCGATCCGCGGCCCAAAATACTCCCCATCTGGGAGCACCTTCAACACACAATCGCCACTCCCATCACATCCCTCGCCAACGACCGTGTTCCCCCACCACTCCAACTCAATCTCGAAGATCTGCAGCGTAAAGAAGATCACGATGCCACTGAGTGCAATGGCACAAGAAAATGCGGCCGATGTGACAAAGTTGTACTTCAAAACATGTCAGTTCCCCGTTGTTCACTCAGGACTCCGGTTTCCGGATAGAAAACAGTAAACTTGTAAGTTAGACGTACCTTGGACCACAACCCCAAATACCGCTTCTTCAGGTACAGCCACGAAAACGCCGCGACGGGGACGGCCGGCCACAAGTAGGCCAGGTTGTAAGGCGCCCAGGCCAGGGCCCCGCTGATCATGACGACCGGGTGTGCGTTCCGGATGATTGGGTTCTTGGGCCATTTTCTGCCCAACATGTAGAAGAAGGCAACGAGGGCTACCCCGAACGGGAAACCGAGTAGCGTGACGGCATACTGTCCACCGGCGCCCCAGATCTTGCGGGGGCCTACAGTACCCCAGAAGACGGCTGCCGTGAAAAAGGTATTGGGGCCCGGGCAGGTGAACCGAAATGGCGCGTGGCGGGTGCAAATGTTCTCGATGTGGACCTGGTATTGCAGCACGGCGATGCTGATCAGGGTTGACACCAGCATGGGGACCATCTGCGCCCAAAAGGTGAAGCGCGGCGGGATCTTGAGGTAATGTGCCAGCTTCAAGTCGGCGCTGAAGGATATCGCGTGGGCGCAGGTGACATAGCCGTAGGTCTTGAAGAAGCACAAAGCAACGGCATTACCTTCGACCCAAATGCCGCCGATGAACTCGGCGAGCACGTTCAGCGTGACCTGGACACCGGTCATGGCGGAGATGATGCCAACGGGCACTACAAAGACGAGGCACAGAGCGACCCCGTACAGCACGACAAAGGGCGTCGTGTTGGTCGGCCACACGGCAATGCCCACCATCCCGAGCGCGATGGCGATGGCCAAGCAAATCATGTACCACAGCTCCGGCACTTCCGGGTAAACACCCATCAAACGGTTGTGCACATCGAGAAGGTTCACGTCCTCGGTAGCGTTGGACGTACTGGCATCGTCCGTCGAGCTGTCCGATCGCCCAAGTCTCGCACGCGTTTTTTTCATGGTTCTCCAAACGTCGCGAAACCCCAACATGATCTCATGACGGTGATGGAGGATGCCGTACGTAACGGTGGCCGAGTACACGGCGAAGAAGAACATGTACACGACGATGTTGCCGGCGGAGAGGAACGGAGGCGAATAGGCTTCGTATTTCTTGCCGTCAAAGATTCCATTTTCATCAATGATCGAGCTAACGTTGTAGAGTTGGCCGAAGTGGTCGAACGAGCGGTTCGAGTTAATCGGGAGATAGGCCGTGTTGAACGCGTTGGTGTAGTAAACGCCGATGATGATAAACATGGAGAAGAACATGCCGAGGAACGCGTTGAAGGTTGAAAAGAAGGGCACCATGAGTGGGTCGAGGTTGAACGTCCACATGTTCCAGTCAAAACTCGAAAATGGGTTCAGTCCGAGTCCGGTGGAGCTTCCAGTAATGTTGGCGAGGTTGGTGTTGGTTGGCGCGATCCAGGAGATCCAGCTGAAGAAGCTCAAGGCGCCAAAGATGTAGTTGGGGAACCAGAAGTACACGAACATGAGGCCAAAGGCGCAGCAAAAGTACTTCAGGCGCGATATCTTCCAGATGGACCTGAACGGGCCCGTTACTCTTATTGTCTCGCTCGACGCGTCGTGGAAGGCGGAATTGAGGGCAATCGTGACCAGGGACGTTGGCCAGACGCAGTATGCTGGGTACACGAGGAACCGGCGACAAATCCCAGCCAAGCCATAGCCGATGAAGTTAGTCGACAAGGCAATCAGTACTTGGTAACCAACGCTGACGGCCCATGTTTGGTTGAAGAACTGAGGAAGTATCTGGATCCAGGCAATGTAATTGGTGTAGGGCACGCTCTTGGCCACATTCGACATGATGGTGATGAGCATGTGCTCCTTCTTGTTGAACGGGCCCGGGTTGAGGCTATGGCGGACGCCGAACAAGGTGAAGCCAACATCGGGGAGCACGCGCTCGAACAATTTGCCCATCGGGTAGGCGAGGAGCTGTGGAACAGTCGATATGACAGTGATGCTCGGGAGACGAACATCGAAAAAGGAGTTGACAAAGGAAATGCAACACGCAAAGAAGCTTCCGATGACCCAGGCTCGGATGGTCGATACGGGCAACGACGGGTCGTCATGGTTGTCGACAACGGAGCGCACTTCTGCGTAGGGCGAGTTGTTCATTATCAGGGCCGCCTGAATGCTCATCGCTTCGATGATCCGTTCGTGCTTCTCGGGGCTGTTGAAGACGTGCTCATTGTCTTCCCCCATCACCCATCAATCATCTTCCTCTTTAAAGGGCAGTGAATGGGCTGGGAACATACGGAGGAATTCCTGGATTTTCTCGATGATTTGAACGGGAAAGTTGGGGTCGCGAGAATGCTGTTTATAAACCTGCACCATAAACTAGTTGATGACGAGAGAACGTGAGCAGACGGTCAATCTGGGTAAGTCTCTTGAAATTGGAGCCACCTACGCGCTTCGTGTCGTCAAGCGTGAACCTTCCGGCGGTTTTCTTGGCCTCGATGAGGTCCCTCTCGGTGACGTTGAAGATCTCGCCGGTCTCACGCAGCTCTGAGGGAATGCTCTCGCCCGAGCTCGACGGCTTGTGTTTGTTAGTCAGTCGGGCACCGAGTAATAGCCACTACACAGGAACCAGGAACCCAACCTATCGACTAAAACAAAATGTGACAGAAATAAGGAATGACTGGCTCCGGCATGCTAACATACCTGGAGAACGAGATGATCGACCTGCCCTGCATCAATGTCGGTAGCCTGGGAAGTCCCGGACTCTTTTATATCGGTTTTCTCGGTTCAATGGACCCGACATAATCGACAAGAATTAGAGGATGCCCGTGGTAATCGGCAAGGTATGAGTACCGGGCGAATATGGGAACCAGGGCGAAGGTGGCCGGTTTGGGGATGAAAAGATCGAAAGGGCAAAAGTGCCCGTGCAGTGCATTGGAGTGCGTGATGGCCCGTTGTTTAAATGTGTTGCAATTCCCGCTCACCCCGGCCTCGAATCGAACGACATGGACTCGGTACGAAGTGCATGCCGTGCAACGAACATGACACTAGATAGTAGGTATGTCAGGCAGTCGCCATCTAAGTCAGCAGTCTGTCAGATGGCACTTGCCCTACCAACGGGGAGGCCGAAGAAGGCCCGTTGCATGACCTCGGCGCTCCTTCCTGTTGAGATACGATGAAGTCGAGCAAGAGTGTCGTACAAACCCTTGTCACTTCCACCCCCGGTATTGCCCCTTTTCCTTAGTCAGGTCGTGCTCATCCAAATCCCGTTTATTCTTCGTACTAGTACAGTATCATACTAGTACCTTCCGGTTCCTTCCATACTTTTCGTCTCCACTTAAAAAATAGTTAATCCCACGAGTGTTTTCCAATGATGATCAACCACAGGCACTCCCATACAAGCTCGAAGGGGAAATTTCATGGAAAATTTTATAAACTTGTGTCTACCAACTGTCGTGCTGCCAGGCTGAAAAAGCCCGCATCAGTGGTTACCCAAATTGATCCTCCCTAACTGCGAGCAACAAGCAGTCTCTCGCATCCCACTACATCCAACCTGGGACAGAGGGTCAATACAAAGCTCCCATCATGTTGGCCGGCAGTGCCAGCGGTGTGTTGAGTTCAGCGAAAGTCTCGAACAACTAGAACATCCTATATGGATGATGGATAAGGTGCCTTTGGTACCTAACTGCCCTTTTGTCAAATAGGTAGGTACGTATGACTTGCGTTGATCGATTCGGTCGAGGGCACGCTGGTTTCGAAACATCCCCCCAGCACAGAGTCTGATTACGTGCAATCTGAACCTGAGAATTCATAATGGTGTACCCCATTCAACGGCAACACGACGGCGGGCTGTCCATTCAATAAACTCGAATAAAACATTGGTGAAACCTCGCATCGTTGGCGGTCTTGCATTTGGTGCGCGCACGGCGTTTTGATACCATCCAGCGGCCGCGGCGGTGGTACCTTCTAGCCAACGCCAAAGCAAAGCCCTAGGTATTGAGTTTGTTACTTAATTTTAGGTAAAACCGAATGTGGTACCTCTGGCCGGAAGCACGGGAAAGCATCCGGTGCCCTGGGGGGGCAGCCTTAATTACGGTATTACCTATGTCACTATCCCTTGGAGGACTCGATGACCCTTTGCTAAAAGGAAACCCTACTGGATGCGAGGCAGGTACCTAGGTAGTTAACCCCTCTTTAGCAGGTAGGTAGTAGGTACCTGGAGGTTTCATGGATACCTAGGTACCTACCTAAACGTCCTCGGGTTCGGGTTGAGCTTTATTGCCCAGTGACTTACCACTGAAACCTGGGAGCAGCATTCAAGCTGAATGAGATTGTAGATGGCCAAGCTGACCAGGCTGTCATGGTTAGCTATGCGTCTTTATTGCTTTCAACGAGGTCGAGTTGGAGATGCCGGATGCGGGAAAGCTGGGAGCAACCGTGACAACAAAGGCGGTGGGATCCATAAGTCGGCGGGCCTTTATGTGCCCGCGACCCTTAAAGAATAACAACAGCGACACCAGAGAGCTACCCACCCCAGCTACCGGCGTGTAACTGCACGAAACTGTTGCGACGTCCATCCCACCCACCTCCTGGATCACAATCCAACCGTCATTAAGAATTCTCCATGACTCTTTATTATCAGGCGATGCTCACTGAGTTTGGAGGCTCCCCAACTCCGGCGCCAACGATCCAGCTCAACCTGCCAAACCACCAAAGCTGGGATCCAGACGTTACCGAGAGCGACCTCATCGACGCGAGAATGAAGCGTATTAACTGCCGGAAAGTAGGGCCCATTGACGATGAAAGGCTTGAGCATTTCCTCACAGTTAAATACGGCCGGGTAGGCCACCAACTTCTCGACAGTGGCGACCAGACGAGCGTCTTCGAAGGTTGGCGGCATTGCCACAACGGCCTTTGTGAAGTGCGGCGTCGGGAGTGGCTGGATGACGAAAACATCTACTATCTCGCGGAGCGTCTGATAACCTGGAGTCAGGAGCAGGAACCCGCACGCCTAGGCGATCGCGCTTCGGGGAACTGGTGGATTGTGCCACCCAGATATCACATCCGTGTGCGGGAGCCCGGCGATGAGGAAGGGGAGATGTCAGCTGCGCTGGGCTGCGTGGAAAATAAGAGGGTGTCCGACGAATTTCACGAGAAGTTCGACAAGGCCAAGTTTACGGTGCACATGGTGCATCTCAAAAACCATTGGGCCGTCCTTATCTACCAACACTCGAACGGGAACACCTTCTACCTTGACTCCCTGCCAAAGGGTCTGCAGGATCGAAACAGGCGGGCTCGTGACGAGTTCAGGCGTTGGCTGCGGGAGTCGGACAAGGTGCTCCCACGAGGCGCCCGCCATCACATGATTCGAGTTCCCGATCAAGAGGATGCTTGGAGTTGTGGACTTCATGCACTAGCGAATGCAATGGCGTTCCTCCGGTATGAGTCCCTAGGATGGAACAAAATTCAGGGGTGGACAAGCATGGGCTCGAGGCCGATGCGCAGACAGCTCATCACCTGTTTGCATCAGCTCATGGGGCTCAAGTTTATCCCTCCAGAAACACCGCCGACGTCAAATGAAAAGGAGCATCAACGGGGGGTACAGAAACGTGCCGCAACCCCGAAGACGTCGCCGAAGAAGCCTGCCAACAAACCCGCACCTCGCGCCAAAACTCCCTCGCCGCACTCCTTGGGAGCGAGCCGTTCACCCCGCGGCCGTCAACTTTCCAACGAAATCCGCGCGGCAGCCGAAAAGGAGGCCCAAGAAAGCGCCAAGCGCCTGGCCGCCCTCCGGAAGCAGCAAGAGTCCGAGCAGAGAGCCGGACGGCGGGCCTCCAGAGCCGAACGGGCCGCCTCGACAGACGACGTCCCCGAGAATCCCCCAGCAGCAGGAAGACGGGGCGCCATCAGCGCACCCACCCAGTCCTCCTCGGGCACCAGCCCCAAAACCGCCAAACCACCATCCCGCAAGCGAGGATCCTCCCCGGCCGCTGCCCACCACGACGAAGATGGAACCAGCGGGCCCTCGCGAAAGAGGCGCAAGATTTCCGGCGCGGAGGCAGACGTCACCGAGAGCACCACGACGACGGTCACAACCCCAAAGGCAAAGGCAAAAGCAAAAGCCAGCACAGCGGCAACGTCGACCACAACCACAACGACCACGGAGTCCTCCCCTTCCAAACGCCGCAGCACCGCCGCCGTCTCTGCAACAGAGACCGCAAAGCCAAGGTCCGCGTCAACAGCAACAACCCCCTCCCCCTCCAAGCGCCGCCGCAGCGCCGCCGCCGAACCAACCACACCCACAACCGCAGCCCAGACTGCAAGGCCGGGGTCCGCACCAACGGCAACGGCAACGGCTACTACAAAGCCCAAGTCCCCCTCAACTACAAAGCCCAAGTCCCCATCAACTACAAAGCCCAAGTCCCCGTCAACAAAGTCCCCGTCCGCAGAGCGCCAGTCAGCCAAGAAGCGCAAGGCTCCGGAGCCGGAGCACACGACGCCGCCACCGCCACCGGGCAAGAGGCGCAGGAGTGATGGGGGTGATGCTAGTGGGGATGGCGAGGGTGGGGAGCGTGGTGAGGGTGGGGCTGGGAGTGGCAAGAGGAGGAAGGTGGGGAGCTTTTAGTTAGGTAGTGGGGGTGGTGGCACCCTCTGGCCAAAAAAAGCCGAACTCGAAAGGAAAGCAAGAAATCAAGCAAAAAGAACAAATGAAAAGAGATTGAGAAAATTAAGTCAAATAAAAAGAAAGAGGGTAAAAGAAAAGGAAATGGAGTAAATAGAGTTTCTTTAGGCTTTAGGATGACTTTCGTTATATTCCTCCAGCCGAGGACTCGAAGTTTCCATTGCCGACATCTGCACGTGGAGTTCGGCTTTTTTTGTCCATGAGGTGGGTGGGTGGATGGGTGGGTTACTGTAGGGAGTCATGTTGGGGGTGGGCGGGGGGTAGTGGACCGGTGGTGGGTGGGTTGGTGAGGTACCTTATGGTGGGTGTTTCCTTGTGTTGATGGGGCGAGGTTGGGGTTTGGGTTGGTGGCGTTGGTCTTGTTGTTTTGTTTTGTTTTGGGTTGTTTTGTTTCACTGGATGTTTGTTTCTAGATGTGGACGTCCTTCATTATTCCAGTCTGGGCATGATGGGTAGTGCTGTCTCAGCAGCGATATTAAAGTTTCTATGTTAACCCTGGGTATCTCTGAAGTGGTAAGCGTATTCGTAAACTTTACACCGTCATCGTATCCTCACAACATGCCCTTGTCGGCCAGCCTCCTGGCCCCCTCCTCCTCCTCCAGCATGCCCGCAAACGACACCTTCTGTGTCACGACCGTCGTCGTCTTGATCCCGTCCCCGCCCTCCACCGACACCTGATTAAAGCTGGACGGCTCCCAGCCCGCCACCACACTCACGCTATACCTCTTCCCGTTCGGATCTTGTGGCAACACCCCCTTATCCAACTCCTCAAACTCAATGTCGTTGCCGAGCCTGCTGCGCGGCAACCCCATCTCCTCGTCCTCCAGCCGCAATTCCTCGGTGCTGTCCGTGTCGCGCAGGGTAGTCCCCTTGAACATGGATGCGCGCGCCCCAGAGGACGCAGCGCCGGTGCCTCCGGCCCCACTGCCGGGTCCGCCAAAGGGGGTGCGGCTGCCGCGGTTCCCCTTCGGGCCCGTGCCGGCCGACTGTCCGGCGGAGCGGAGCAGCGAGCCGAAGATGCGGGGCATGGTCTGGATGAGAACGGGCCGTATCGTGGGGAGGCAGATGGCGATGACGCCGACGGAGAGCTCGAGGAAGGAGAAGGTGGCGGCGTCGACGTTGTCCCATGTAGGGTCGGTGGACTTGGCGGCCGCGCTGAGGGTGCGGATGCGGTAGATGGAGACGGCGCAAGGGCTAGTGAAAGGAGGGCTTATGAGCGGAGCCGTTCGTGGGGACCGGGACTCTAGAGGGATGTTGAGACTTACAAGATACCTAGCGTGAAGACGATGAGCAGCATCGCCTTTTGCTTTTTGGGCAGGTGCAGCGAGCTGATGACAGGGATGGGCATCGTGAAGACGGCAAAGTCCGTTACCACGTTGACGCCTGCCATAACGTACCAGATGGTAGCATTGTCGAGACAGAATCCCTTCACGTTGGGGTCCCAAAAGGCAGCGACGGGTATGCAGACCATGGGCAAGAGGAAGGAGAGCGTAATGCCCCAGCAGGTGAGGAAGCACAGGCCGAATATGATGATCTTTCGGAGGATCGTGTTCGAAAAGATGCGTTTGTACTGGAGCAGGATGGAAATCTTGGTCAGACAGACCGCCACGTTGTAAACGGCGATGGAGCTGTAAAAGGACTGCTTCTTGTTAATATCGGAAGCCTCTCGGACTGGTTAGGCTGGTGACCTGCCTTCATGTAAGGCACGAAATGTTCATCGGGCATCATCCAGACATGGCGGCCAAGGCCATACTTCGATTCTGTTTGCGGTTAGTTGGTGAGGTCTTTTAGCTCGGCAAATCCCCGTGCTTACCGAGCCCAATCGCCACTGCTGAGGCCAACGTTAAGATCTGGATAACCTCGGTTAGATACAATTGTGCTTCAACTCCTTCAGCGTTTAGCGGTCTCGTACCTGTGCTGGCACTATGACGGCGTCGTCCAAGCCAAAGGACCGAAGGATGACGGCGCGAGAATAGCACCTCAATGTGACGGCCAGGGTCGACAGAATGCTCGCCACGGAGAGGATAGCGATAATTTCGCCCACTCTGGACTCGCCATCCAGGGCGGGATCGGGGCTCGGGCCTCCCATATTGTTGTTGACAAGCCGGACGACGTCGAGTTGCAGGCTCCGTGAAAGGCGTGAAAATTATGAAGCGGATGGCCGGTGGCTATATGCACGCTCGGGGCCGCCTGGGCTGGGCTCTCCTCCAGAGTGTAACTGTCGATCGGAGATCGACGAACCGGCCCCAGGCTTGTGGAGAGTTGACGACACTCGAAGTCTCCTCTTCTGAGAAAGACGGCGGCGAGTGAGCGTCGAGCGCGGAGTTGGTGATCAGCAAGGATCCCTGGAAAACAACAGCCATCCTCGAGCCACCACGCGACGAGCTGCGGGCAGGCGAGGGATGATGACCCGGCGACAGGGATGGGCTTTGACAGGAGGAATCAAGGCTTTCCTGTCGACGATGTGACGATTCGATTCTCTGACATCCTGACTCGGGCATCCGAGCCCCTGGCCCCTGGCGACTGGAGTCAGGCATGTGGGGATATTCCCTGCTCCGATGGCGAATGCGGAGCCAGTGAGAGGATGGGTTTCTGTGATACGCCGGGACAGTTTTTGCAGCGTCGTGGCAAATCTTCTCGTGTTGAGCCAGCCAGCCTCAAGAGCGGGCTTGGGCCGAGCCCAATCACGGTTCATATCATTGTCGTCCAAGCGGTGACGGCGAGTTCTCAGGACGGGGATGCCCGAGCGCACAGCGATCATCAATCCTCAATCCCCCGAGGTTCTCATATGCATGTATGTGGCTTGGTACCCAGTCAAAGTGTCAAACTGGATGGCCGGGACTCGTTCATGTCAAGTGTCGGACCGGGAACCGGTGTGTTGTCTGAGATGGGCCTGCATGCTTGGCGGGTTCAAACGTCTGGGCATCTGGGGGGATCGTCGCGTGTCGGGGTCCAATGTTTGAAGACGCCGAGGAGCCGGGATTATCGTTGTGGGTATTGAGATGGAGTTTTTTGACGGTTTTTGATGGTTGTCTCATCTTCCCAGGCGACACGCGAGCATGCAAATCGATCAGCAGGGGATGCTGAACAATTGCGACAACCGTTCCTCGCAACGTGGACGCTAACCGAGGCGGAGACAAGTTGCAAATCGTCATGTTGGGTGACTCCGGCGATTACCAGCGCCAAGTCGGAAGTTTAGGTGATCTGAGGGTGATCGACAAATCAAAGAGTGCACCTTGGCGAGGGACCAAACCCGGAGGGGGAGGTCGTGGGGAAAGACAAGGGAGGACCCCTCCAACGCGCGCTGAAACCCGCTGTGCCTGTGCCCGCCACCACTGCCCGCTAAGGGTTGAAAGGGAAACGAGATCGGGAACCCGAATCGTACTGGTGCGACCCGTAAAACTGGTTGTGACTCGATGGAAACGCGTGCATCGATCGCTCTTTCCCGGAACCGGAAAGGGCAGGCGTGATGGCAGCCTGGGTTTCCGCATGCGGCACACTTTTCCTTTTCTTTTCTAGCAGAACAGAAACTTGGAAGGGAAAACCTGGACGTTGAAACAAAACATGCCTTATTTGCTCGTCGCCCACGGAAATGTCAGAAACGCGCTGTTCGACGACATGACGCTCACGACGCCCGACATGTTGGGATCGTCCCCGATGTTCCCGCTAGGGTAGCCGAGGTCAAATTCCTTGACCTTCTCGAGGGACTTGACCTGGTCCTCGGTGAGCCAGATGTCCAACGCCGCAATATTGTCCTTCAGCTGCTCAATCTTCCGCCCGCCGACAATAGGAAAGACATTGTGGACGCCAAGGAGCGCTGCTTTCCGTCGAACGTAGGCTATTGCGATGGCCACGACCGACTTGGTCCCGTGTTCGGCAGCAACCTTCGCTAAGGCCTCGCTCATCTCGACTTCACGGCCGCCGCCGAAAGGCCGCAATGTCTCACCAACCTTCTCCCTCTCTTTAACTTCTTCCTCGGTCTGGAACTTGCCAGCCGCCAAGACCCCCCAGGGAGCGATCGCCATGCCAAATGCCCTAGCCATGGGTATAATCTCGCGCTCCAGATCGCGCGCTAGCACGTTCCATTGGCCCGAGTAGACGCTAAACTGAGTTTTGCCGTGCGCTTTCGCGTACGTGTTGGCGGCGCTCACGATCCACGCCGGGGTGTTGGAGATGCCCAGGTACAGCACCTTGCCCTGCTGGACGAGCAGGTGCAGCGAGTCGACCACCTCCTCGATCGACGCCGTGTAGTCCCACCAGTGCACGTACAGGATGTCGATCCAGTCCGTCTGCAGCCGCCGCAGCGACTCGCGCACGCTCATGTGCAGGCTGCGCCGCGAGTTGCCGCCGTGGTTTGCCGTCTGGCCCTTCTGCACCCCCGGGTTGGACGCGTCGTACAGGCCCCAGTCGGACGTGTACTTGGTGGCGACGACGAGGCGGTCGCGCACCTTGCGGTCGGCCATCCACTCGCCCAGCCAGACTTCGGACTCGCCGTCTTGGTAGGTGTTGGCCGTGTCAATGAAGTTGCCGCCGGCCTGACTGTGTTAGTTGGATACACCGGCGAAACGTTCGGGGATTAGGTTGGATGGACGAACCTCAACGTACGCATCCAGAAGCTCAAAGGCCCGCTCCTTATCCATCGGGCCCCAATTGGCATTCCATGCTTGTCCGATGCTCCCACCACCGAGCGCGAGCGGCGACACGCGGATGCCGGCCGTCCTGGAGAGGATTCGGAGCCGTCCCACCTCCGTCGGCGGGTCAGGGGGCAGCGGAGGGCCGTCAAAGAAGCCAGCCATGTTTGATAATGATGGTCGCTGGATCAGTCAACGCTCGATATCGACTCGTGAACTGGGTCGTTTTCCTCAACGGCAACTCTCTCAGCACCGCGCACGCCATGCCTCTCGTCCCGTTCCGCCCTCTTATACCCCGCGCGGGCGGTTCGGGAGGGGCCGACGTGGGGGAACAACGTGCCGTGTTGGTTCTTGACAGCTCAATTAGCGCTCCTTTCGCCGGTGGTTGACGAGGGTATGGTTACACCGGAGCGCTTGGCTGGCCTACTATTCCTACGCTGCAGGTAAACCAACCCGCATGCAGGTGCAGAGTGCGACGACACCACGTCTCGCCGTTCTCGTTGCGGCAGTTTCACGCCTTGGCCTGTCCATTCAGGCGCCGTCGGATGCTGGCGTCTGCATGAGTTCGGCTTGTGTCTCCCGACAAAGGTCACATCGCTCCGGCTGAGGATGTCCGTTCAGGGTGAGGAAACAACGGCATCCCATAATGCACTGTGGCACGATTGTTCAATGCAGCATCCTAGGCCAAGGGGAGAGGAGGTTCGCTCAATCGCTGGCCGGCGTTTTACCCAAGCGGGGATTGCTTATAAATAGGAGGACGTACTATGGTGAGGTTAAAGCACCTTGTAACGCGACCGACACTGTAGCGATGAAGTTGATTTAACGTCCGCATTAACGGTTTCAGGAGACTAGAAAACCGTTTTATGGGTCGAAGGATTTCGACTAGTCGCTGGAGCGTCAAGGGGCCTCGTGGAGTTGACAGCTCACGAGCCGGGCTGATCCCACGACGGCGTCGGGTGGCAAGAAAGTAAGGAAGTGATGTCACAAAACCCTTAAAACCGACAGTTGCCGTTACGTGCCTGACATACAAATGCAAACCACAGTCGGGGTCGATCAAAACCTCGGCGCGACGCTGTGAGGTTTGTCTCATCGCGTCGTTAAACGCGCAGGTCTGCATGTTGGGAGACCGGGAGAGCTGTCCTGCAGATGGTTATTGCATGTTCCTCAAAACGTCAGCGAGGGAACGTAAAACCCGTTGTGTAATGCTTGTCCGAGTATGGTTTTATAGCTCTTGATTGAGTGGTGACTTGGTCAACGCCGAGGTACTTTACGCAATCCCTTTCTCTAATCTACGCCGAGCCCATTCCATCATCCGATATTGATACACTCTACCCGATCACGCTCACTCCTTACCATGCCGGCCTTGTTCATTGTGGTCCGCAAGAGACTGCACCTCGGCAGAAAGGGAGTCCTTTCCCGGCGCGTGTCCGACAGCGCGAGCCTAAGCAAATCACGAATGAATAAACGCCAACAAAGCGACACATCACAAAAGCAAGTAGGAAACTCACCTCAAAATGCCGAACCTTCTTCGCATCCTCCTGCGTCACCTCCCCGCTCGGCTTCCTCGCAACGTCACCAGCCACCTCGAAGAAGTTCTGCTGGCGGTCGTGCAGGCTCTGGGCGGTGGCGGCGGGGCCGCCCTTGATGGGCCCGCGGCGGGTCATGTCGAACTCATCATGGGCGATGGCCGAGGCCTCGGGCTGGGTGATCGGGCGGCCCGCTGTGGCCTGGGCAGCGAGCTGCTCCTTGGGGGGAAGTTCCGACTCCATCGCGAGAGGAAGGAGGGCTGTGTGGTGGTGGTGGTGGTGGTGGTGGGGGGAGAATGCGCTGGGAGCTGGAATGGCAGGGGGGCTGGGCGTGCGTCGGTGTCTCTTCGGTGGGAGGGAGGCGAGGCGCGGGGGCTGTCGACGCTGCTGCTTCGTCGTTCGCTTGGCCTGGCTTCTTGGGATTCTGGTCGGGGTTGTGGTGGAGGAGTGCTGGTGGCGGTGGTGGACTGTGGGTTGCTCTCGGTCCAGATGTGGAAGAAGTCGACCTGTTGCATTGTGGAGTGCAAGTGCAAGCAGTACCTTGTGTTTTTATTAGAAAACAGCAGTAATTGGAGAGTTAATTAGGTCTCCAAGGGCCATGGTAGGTTATCCCGGTTAAGGGCATCAGCCATCGTTTTAATGTTGCAGAATGCTGACGTATTTCCCGGTTCCTGGTGTGCTTGTGATGATCTCATCCCGTTGATCGCCCGCTCGAGCTTGGCCTTGACGTCGTCCAACTCCGTTGCCAAATGTTGAGTGGCAAGTGATACGACACGTGACATCCCAGGAGGGTCGTCATGAATCTCAAGGCTCTCCACAATCCAATCAACTCAAATCTGGGGGCATATTTGAGTTGATTGGGCCAAAACTTCACCAGATTTGAGTTGATTGTATTTGAGTTGACTCGGGTCAAATCCAGTCAAATCCCCATACATAACCCTAACCCCGCCAACCCACTCCTTGATTTCCCGACTTGCAGCTGTCAGATCTACCAACTCTACTAAAAACGTAGTTAAACTAATTGATCTTGCAATAGGCCGAGCAATTGTCTGTGTGGAAGTCCTATAAACGAACTCGCAATCCACCTGTTGTGGGCGCCTCGCGGTTATACAGGGTAAGGTTGGATGTGGCTGTTGTGGCGGTTGGGGGCATTTTGTAGCGCTCATTTACGATATCTGGCTTGGCAAATCTATCAAATCTAACAACTCAAATCCAACTGCTTATTTGATTGACGAAAACGTGGATTTGAGTTGTATTTGAGTTGAATTGGATTGATTGAGTTGACGAGATTTGCGTTGTGGAGAGCCTTGGTCATGATGGTCTAAGCCACCCACTAGGCATATATACGGTGCTCTCTCGTCCAAGCCCTCTCCTCTTTCTTTGTCTTGGTAGCAGAAAGCCGCTCATAGCGGTCTCCCAGAATGAAACGCTCGGCACGTTCGTTCAGCGCGTCTTCCTTCGACTTTAGCCAGGCTTCACCGCCGTCGGGTTCTCTCCAAGGACCCATGGCTCGATACTTCTCACGCGCCCATTTGGTCCATTTCCAAGGCCACGCAAAGTCCGCATAAAACTGGGCGAACCCGTCGTCGCCCCCGAGACGAGCCAAGGGTTTCAGGATACGGTCGTATCCGGCGAGCACTTCGATCCCCTGCGCCTCGGAGACTTCTTGACGACCGTCGGGGTGGTCCGGACCCATTCTTAGCAATCCAGACATGGTCAACCGCAGGGTGAGGCCGCGACTTCTAATCTTGTTATTGGCCCAGTCGATGGTCTCAATCCAGTCCTGCATAGCGGGATGGCCGTCGTCGGGCCAACACATATAATTGTAGGGGGGGAAGATCAATTCGAGGAAGCGGAGGTAGCCTAAGCAGTCGGCGGGGACCACCTCCCTCAAAAAGTGACTCGCTGCAAAACGTTCGGCCGGGTAGGCACGCGGAGGTTGTGCCTCGAGATACTGAGCCGTGCGGATGAAACGAAAGTAGTCTTCGGGCCACGGGATAGTGGCAAAAAGATTGAAAGCCTTGCAGGGGTGAAAGTGTGCGAGAGTATCGCTGACGACGAACCGATTGAGGGAAAAGAAGACGAATTTCGCGTCTTCGGAGAGAGCACGACAGATGATGAACAAGGGCGTGGGCGGAGCCCAGCAAATGCATGCGGATGCGGATGAGAAGGCGGCGTGTCGGAGGCGGCAGAAACAGCCGATGGAACCATGGTATATTTCATAGTCCATAAATATACGTGTCTGGTGATAGCATCCCCGGAATTGGCATCCGTGATGCCAGGGATACTTAGAGGGACATGGGCAATCGTCCCGCGGGTAACATCCTTCGGCGGGGTATCGATACCCGGGTTCTAGCCTAGTCCACATAACTTCCCTCCAAGGGGTGACAAGGTCGGTATATTCGAGAATGCGAAGACGCAGCTCCCGGGGAAGGTTGAGGAGGCGAAGGCTCGACGAACTTGGGGGGGGTTCTGGCCGACGGCAGGCTTGCAGCGCCGCGTTTCGTGCGATTCGGGTGAGTTCAGGGCTTGGACTTTTGCACAGCCGAAGATCACAGTCCCTTAACTTTGGAAGCAAAGAAAGTGGCGCAATGACTCTGGTCGCCGTATCCATACCGGCCTCTTCATGGTCAATGTCGCATACCAAGGATAGCCGAAGGTTACCAGGGCTGATTCTCGAAGAGAGGTAATTGGCTGTTTGGAGCCATTCGTCTAACATCGGCCCGGCCGTAGAGTGGGAGCTTCGAAGTGGCCTATCGTGGTCGTTTGTGTGATGTTGCTGGCAGTAACGCGCGCCGTGCGAGCCCATGTTGTCCCTTATATCGTCGCAGCATTTTCCGCCCGCTTCTTCTTCGCTCCGGTAATGGCAAGAGGTTTGGCTGAGCACAATCTTGAGATTGGCCAATGACGCAAGCGACGAAGCGGTGAGGTTTCGCAGCGGTTGAAGCGACGGTTCGGCACCGTCGTTTCCATCTTCGCGCGCGTGTCTGTAGTGGATGACGAATCGGTTGGAGGAATACAGCAGAGCGGATGCCTCGCCGTAGATGAGGCGGCAAGACAGCAATAAGCCTCGAATAGGAACCCACCTCCACCGCGGGAGGGGACCGTCCAGGTCGAACAGAATGGGTAGACCATCCCAACGCGCCAAGCCAAGGTACAGGTAAATGCGGCGTCGAACTGAAGGCGGGAGCCGCAGAATGAAAGAGGAAGGGCGAGATGAGTCATGCAACTGCGGCGCCATTTCTACACCTGTTCTCGGCGCGGACGAGGAGACCGGGCCAAGGAGAAGGTTGAGGGAAGGGGTCGGATTTCGGTAACATGAATGGAATTCCGGCCATGTGGTACACGTGGTCGGGCACCTCGGGCACGACTCACGAGAACCAGTCAGAAAGAACTTGGTGTTCTGATGGGACGGGGTTAGGGTTAACTCGGACTTTAGGGGTAGTTTGCGTTATTATCTCGGTAGGTAGGTATGTACCTAGTAGGTACGGTTCCATGTTGGCTTCCATTGCCCCCCCTGCATTTTCCCGCTACGGTACCTAGGTATGTTTACCTACCTACCCTCGGGCCGTCAATCTCGTCCTCGTCCATGACAATCATCTTCTACTCCTCTCTCCTCGTTGCGCTAGGAGTTAAGCATCATTCTCTGATGCCTAGAGCTTTTCATGCTCCTTGAGCCATCTCTTCTTATGAAACTCAACCTCCTTCTCCCTGTTTGTCTTCTTTTCGCTTTCATTGTCTCTCTCCTTTTCCTTCTCTTCCTTTTTCTCTTCCGCCTCCGCACGTCGCTCTGCAGCTTCTTTCTGTTTCTCCACAATCTTGTTGACTTCTTCCTCCAGCTCCTTCACTCTCTTCTCGCGGCTCTCGGGCTCCGACGGTTGTTCTTCGAGGTCCTTCCTCATAGACTCCAGTTCCGTCTTCCTCTTCTGAATCTCGGTCGCGTGGTCTTCATACTCTTGCCGCGCTCTCTTGATGACCTCCTGGAATTTCTCCACGTCCTTCAACGCGTCCTCATACTTCAGCTCTGCCTGCCGCCTCGCAATGCAGCTCTCCAGGTACGGCTCGTAGTTCTTCCTGTCAATGTCCGTCCCCAGTCGACTGTCGATGGCTTCGTTGATGACGGTTTTGGTCTGCAAGCCCCTGGCTCCCTCGAGAGCCTTGAGCTGCTCGGCGAGCTCGCGCCGCGAGAGTCCGGTGAGCGTCCGGACCAGCTCCTCGCGAAGGCCGCGTTCGATAAACTCTCGGATCTTCTCCGGCTTCTCGTTGCGGTACCCCGGCACGTCCATTGCTTCGTTGACGTTCCGCTCCACCGCTTCGTGAAACTGATCGAGCACTTCCTCTGGGAGGGGCTCCTCGGCGATGAACAACTTGGTTTTGTCGCTGTACTGATCGAGGACCTTGTTCTTTTTCCTCTTCTGGACGCCTTGGAGGAACTTCCATGCTCGGTATGGAGCCGTAACGGGCCACTCGATCAGGGCAATGATGTCCCGACACATACGTGGCGTTATCGCCGGAGCAGCGGCCTCAGGAGGAGCCATCAGCATCATCGGAGCGAAGAATCTCTCGGTCACGGCCGCCGCGTCGTTGGGCGACAGCGGCGGGACGCGCATCGGGGAAACCAAGTCAAGGCCCACGGCGTAATACTGATTGGCCTCGCGCTCCCAGTGCTTCTCCGCCGGTGACACGTCGCGCCGGTCCGGTCCGGTCGGCCGTTTGTCGTCCCATGGAAAGAATATCTCCCCGCTGACGGGAGACGTCTTGTCAGGGGCATCGGTCGGCCAGGTGCTGCCCGTGAGACCAGTGACGAGCCCGTCTTTGGCTGCAAACTCGAGCTTCAGGCGGTGTTCTCCTCCATCGCCGTCGGTGACCGTCACAAGCAGATTGCCGTTCGTCCCATCTGTCTCGGATGCGACGGTCTCCTGGCCGTCGATGTAGACCTTGCGGGTGACCGGGTGCACGAACAGCTCTTCGAACCCGAGGCTCTCATCCTTCAGCTTGTACACGCCTCCGGCGAACCGCACGTCGAACTTGGGACCAGGAAGCGTCAGGTCTTCCAGTTGTTTCTTCACGCCGCCCCAGGCAATCTGGTATCCCTGTTCGTGGAACCAATCCAACACCCCCTCGCCGTCCCTGTCGTCGGCAACGGTCATGGCGTCTCCGAGGAAGCGGTTGTCGGTATATAGCCGGTCTAGAAGCTCCTTGAGCCCCTGCGCAGCCCCGGCGGCAGCGGCGGGCATGTACATGTAAGCGGAGTAGGCCAATGATCTCGTGGTCGGGAGGTCAGTGGTGGTGGGAGCGCTCTCAACAGCAGCTATCCCAGCAAAGCCGCCCCCAGCAGCACCACCCCGAGCAGTTTCCACGACCATCTTCCCCGCGAGCACGACGTCATGCGGAAACAGGACCTGCGTGGCCGTCATGAAGCGCGTGCCCGGGGCGAAGACGTTCTGCGTGGCGAAGAAGTCGAGCTTGGGGAAGCTCAGCTCGAAGGGGGTGAGCTTGACACTGAGCTTGTGCAGCCGGTCGGGCACGTAATCTACCATTTCCCTGTGCACGTACCACGGCCTCTTGCGGTACTCGGCCTTGAAATTGAGTTTCGGCTGGTCCGTGGGGTCGCGGAAGGCGAGGCTGATGTCCAAGGAGTCGCCTGAGATGGTGGCGAAGGGGTGCGGCGTCTTGAGTTTGAAGTGTGTGTGTTAGCTACCTGCGTGCGGGGAGAAGAAGAAAGGGGTGGGATTTGGTGTGTCAGGCTAAACACTTACGCCCGGCATGGTAGCGGTTACTGTGGCTCTCCCGCCCAAGTTGGAAGAACCGCCAACTGTGGTATCAAATTCCCAATCTAAACGGGATGTGAACTCCCAGTGCCATTTCGCCTCTGGCGTGATCCCATCGCCTCCCTTGTCAATGACGACAGTGACCGGGTGCATGTCAAAGTCTGTCGTAAAATCGTGCACCGTGAACAACGTCGCACCCCATCCAGAGTTGAGGTCGGAGTAGCAGATCGTCTTGTTCTGGTCGAGGCGGAGATTGAGTTCCAGCCCCGTACCTGAGGTGGGCTTTTTGTCCTCGATGGGCCGGTCACTCTGGAGGTTTTTCAGGAATGTCTTCAGGTTGGGGAGGAGAAAGTCCTTGACGAAGAGGCGGCGAGATATGATGATGGACGAGTCGTAGCCGATCGGGAAAGGGAGAATGTCCCTGGTGCTGGAATGGCGAAACGACGGCGGGCTCATGCCGCTGCCGGCGGTACCGCCCTTGGTCTTGATGAAGACGTTGAGCGCGCCAGGCTGCGTGTTGAACATGCACGAGGTCGGGCGGAGAAAACTCGGACCACTCGTCCGCGGGATCGACCTTGTTGGTCACGACGGCGATGCTATAATGAATCCACTTCACGTGCTTCTTGTCCAGCACGTAGGTGACCAGTCCGTTAACGATGTTGTTCTTCGTCTTGAGCATGACCGAGTCGTCCTCGAGTGGCTTGCCGGTCGTGTTCCGGATCTCTGCATCGATCTTCTCATTGTCGAACTGGAAAGTTATGCAGGTGGACCCAATCTTGTCCTCCTCAAAGTGAATTTCCGTGCCGTCGCCGACAATGGCTCGCGACGGCTCCTCTGGTTTGTTACCCGCCAGCTCGCCTTCAGGCTCAGATATGGTGGACTCCGAGTCATTCGCAAACATGTGGATGACGGGGACGGAGATGTCCACGGCATAAGAGTTTGGCCTAATCGTCACGGGGTCCATTTCCCAATCCTTTCTGCCCTTCCCGACCATCTTGCTTTGCCAACCGCCTTCGATAGGGAAGCTGAGCATTGCCTTGCCCCTGGCGGTGGCAAATTGCAAAGAGGGCTCTCCGAGCTTAATGTCGAATGCCTGGACTAGAGCAGAGTTGCGGTCAATGGGGGTGCTGATCTCGAACTTGAGCGGCACCGGCTTCATCGAGCGCTTCCAGCGAACAGCAAGGAGGTCGTTCAGCTGCTTCTCCGAATAGGAAACCATGACATCCCAGCGGTCGGTAGCCGAATTAGCCTTCAACTCGTCAATGAACTCGACGGGCGGAATGATCGCCATGATGTCGTGTAAGGAGATTTGCTAGAGACTGGGGGGATGGTAATGCGGAATAAATTGGCGAGTATCAATGATGAAGATGCTCAGCGAAGCGAAACGTGAAGATTTCCTGCTCCTGATGGGTGCTGTACTAAGAAGGCATGAGCGCGGTCAAGCTCACGTCATTATTGTGCCCTTTCTTTGAGTGTTCGTCGTCTCAAAGTCCTACAACTTGGGATGAGCGGGTCCGACCCAAGAAGGGGGGGTGGAGGAGTTGGGCTTGAGACCTACACATGTAGCCACCCCAATAAGTAGGTACACGTATAAAGACATATACAGTCAATCCTAGACCGGCTAGATATCTCACCCTTCAAGTGACGTTATGCATCGCGACGCTGTTGGGCAAGGGAAGTTGATCTGTCCGTTTCTCGAGAAGCCTGTCTCCTGATGTGCCCCTTGGCACCCAGAGGCCATCATCCCTCGGGCAGCAAGCAGCATTTTGGCGGACTGGTCTCTTCCAGTACCTAGGTTCTCACGGTGGTTCTTTCTCCAGTTGTGCCGCTACTGCCAACCTGTCCTGCCAGGCGAGCTGTTCAACCCTACCTCTAGTCACTTCAACAGGGCAAGTCACCAACCCAACCCACCAGCAGGTATCACCAGAACTGTCTCGCCATGGCCGAACTCCCGCCCAACCCTGACCGAATGCTCATCCCTCAGCATGACCCGAAGCTTATTCTCTCCGCCGAAACTTCGTTCTCGATGCCAGATCTACCACGGTCAACAGACATCTACGCTGAGGATTTCCATCTCGACCGCGACCTGGTGCTCGAGAACAAGAGTGACGACCCCGAATCAAAAGCCAGCCTTGGCTCGTTCGTCAGGAGTCTCAGCGCTACCGTGCCCGAAGGCAGAGAGCTGCTCAAGATTGACCTCGGCGGCGCCAAAGGCACGGAGGCTGCCGCCAATGCGCTCAGCGGAGGCCAGGTTTCTTGCTTCATCCAGCGGCTAGACCAGCGATATGTTGACACGTTCAACATTGACGGTAAGTCCCAGCTGAAATCCATACCTGGTACCTTTGGATTGTCACGAGCGGCAATTGATAAAAGCCGCTTTCTTTAAAGTGTACGGTGGCCATGCCCACGACCAGGTCTTGAACCCCGACAAGGTGACTCCCGCCTCTCCGCCTGCTGGCGGCAACGGTGGTACTGGGGGCCATGTTTCCGTTGCCTTTGGCAGCTTCGTCAGCAGTCCCCTCAAACTAGCAAGGAAGCTCATCTCCGGCGTCCACCAGAAGCCTGAAGCGTACCCAGCCGGCTCAGCAGACCTCCTCACGCAGTTGACACGCCGTTGCGAGCCTAAGGAGGTTCAAGCCATCACTGGAGTCCCCGAGGCCCTCAAGACCTTGAAAAGGTATCCAAAGATTGACAAGAAAGACTTCTTGCAGGCCCTGATCGAGCTCGTCACCGTCTTTGCCAGCATCGAGGTCCACATGGAGTCTCGGGTCACCCAAAGCATCGGCGTAAAGGGGGGCACCCGGGGTGTCGGGCTTGAGAATCAGAGTGACAATGGCAAACCGGGAGCAGACGGCAACGCTGCTGTCACCCTTGTCAGCAACCCCAAGGCGCCGTGGGAGCTGAGCATGTGCTTTGCCCATCCCACACAGTGCAACATGGTGCTCGAGAGGGCCAAGGCTCGATACTACGCCGGTACGCCCCGGCCTGGGTCTGATGGCAAGGGCAAAGCATCGCTTTTGGCATGGGGTGAAGCGAGAGCGACGTTAGAGAACCTCCTAGATCGGTTGGAATTCCTCGATGATGCCCATCGCCCGACTGACCTGAGCAAGTCTAACCTCGTTGCCGCCTACAAGATTGGAAACGCGACTCTCAGTATCCCGGTTAGCGACACGGGGACCGACGATCTCCCTGCGTCGCTCTCGCAGCTCATTACGACCCGGAACGAGGCCGTCGGACTCTACGCCCAGATGGAAACGGGCTTGGATGCGTTTAATGACTCGTACAACAGCGTGCCACTGGGGTCATTCGGCTCCTACGAGGAGAACCTCAAGTCGAGCCTCACCTACCTCCGCGAAACTGAGCTCCGGTTCAAGGGATACAAGGAGGCCGTGGACAAGGCGGTGGAGAACAAGGAGCACATCGAAGCCAGCAGACGCGCCACCAACGCTGCGATTGCCCACAACGTCAACATGCACCGTGATATCGTGGGCGAGCTCAACAAGACGGCGGCGAACATTGCGCAGTTTGATTATCCCCTCTCCAGGGCCAGAACCAGCCTCACGGAAGCCGCAAACCAGGTCAAACGAGAGTTGGAAAAGGCCATCCCTTTCCCCTTCGAGGAACTGGTCAACGCGGGAACACAGCTCCTGTTTGTGGCCAAGTGGCCGATGGCGGTACTCCAGGGTGTCAACTTGGTCCATCACATGGCGACCAAGATCATCAAGGACGACGGAACTGCAGTGGAGCGGCAGTACCTGGTCCGAAGGGTCAGCAACATCACCGGCTCCATCAAGAGCCTCAAGGAGGGCTACAAGATGCTTTCCAATGGAAAGGTACACGACGAGGATCGGGACGCTTCCAAGCTCCTGGTCCAGGAGAAGGAGTTGTCTGACCTGATGGAAGACGTCAACAACTCGCTGAGCGTAGAGACAGTGAGAAGGGTCAAGACTCTGTTCAAGTTCTACATCAGTAAGCCGGCCCTTTACCCGTGGCCCCAAATAAAGATATCACGACTAACCTGACCTGTCGTCCAAGCCCTCGTTGTCCAGCGGAGCCACGACATCATGAGATATAACGCCCTAGCGTCGACCTTGGTGCGGTACAGGACCGAGTCTCAGTCGCTCCAGCAACAGCGTGACCGGCTCCAGCGCGCCAACGTCGCTACCATCGACGTCCACCACCCGGCCATCGTGGTGTATATGCAGAAACTCTACCTCAAAGCCATCCGCACGACGGAGTACTGGCTGTACAAGGCGCAGCGGGCGTACAACTACGCGGCGTTGAACGACGACAACATCATCGGCGACGTGCTGGGCGACGACCCGCCCTTCTCCCGCTTCGACTCGACCCTCCTCTCGGAGGCGCACAAGAGCCTCTCGGAAGCCTACCAGAAGTATTACTTGGACAAGCTGGGACCCGCGCGGGGGGACTTCCACAAGCGCACAGTCGATCTGGACCCGACGCAGCACATCGAGGTAATCCGCGACAGCGGCAAGAACAGCTGCACCTTCTTCGTCGAGGTCGTCCCGGGCAAGGCGTTCGACGGCATGGCGAACGTCCGGCTCCTGCGGGCGCGGTGCTACCTGGACGGCGCGAAGGTGTCGCCGTCCAACAAGCTGCACCTGACCCTGACGCACGCGGGGATGGAGACGCTGGTCGACGAGGTCAAGAAGAAGCACGAGTTCAAGCACAAGGCCCAGATCCTGACCGCGTTCAAGTGCCACCTCGAGACCAAGGAGGTCGAGTTGGCGAGCACCATCGGGCAGGGGCGCGAGGAGTCGGGCTACGCGCTCGTCGGGCCGTTTGTGACGTGGCGGGTCGATGTGAATAAGGAGTACAACACCGGGTTGGACCTCTCCAATGTGACGGGCGGCCGCTTGGAGTTTGATGGGCATTATCGGCCGATTCGCTAGTCGTGGTGGCGGAGGAAACGTGAGAAAACACTGCGATACGAGCTTCCGTTGTGTTGTAAACCCGTTTGTTGCTTCTGTTGCATAATTAATGCTAAGTTGGTGGTTAAGCAAGCAATTCCTTAAGTAGAGGACTTCAAGGGCCGAGGTAGTCGTTGAATAGTAAACAGGTAAGTCCTAGGAGGTATGTATATGAATGATATGAATCGACACCTAGGTCCAATCTTTGATTTCCGCATACTGAAAACAACGGTCATGTCTCACTGCGATACAATTATTCGGCCGGCTCTCCCAAGTCCCTCAACTTCTTGCGGTCCGCCTCTTTGGCCTGCTCCGACACATTGGGATTCTTCAGTGCAGCCTTGAGTCCGCGAATTCTTTGAATAGTCGCCCGTCAGTGCTTGTTTGGCCGGGGCTTACTGATACACACTCAAAGATGTCACTTACACATTACCCCTATCCTTCTCCTCGGCCATGTGTAAACCCCCGGTTTCGCCAACCGATGCCCTTCTCGCCTTTCTTCCAGCGTGTTGGCCCTTCTCGACGCCCGGCGAAGGGGGTTGTTGAGCTTGACTTCCGCTCGAGTGTGAGTGCGGGCCTGTTGACGAACTCTTGTGGCCGGACGACGAGCGACGTTTGGGTAGTGCCGCCTCCGGCTCCTCCACGGATTCGCCGAACTCGCTGGCTAGGAGGTCACGGTCATGTTCCTTGGCTTCTTGTGAGACACGGGGGTTATGAAGAGCGGCTTTGAGGCCTCGCTCGCGGTTTTTTGGGTCTGCCATGGTGGAAAGTGTCACTGGTGGGGAGAAAGAAATAGAGGTGAGGTTGGCTGGCAAAGCCAAAGATAAGCGAAGACAGTTACTCAAATGAGAAATCTAGATGGGATATTATATGGACTGACACGTCGTCTACCTGGCTGAAGGGTCATTCCCAGGACGCACTCGGACTATGACGTATAGAATGCGCAATTTCTTTCGTCGATCTCTTGCACCGTTCTGGACTGTCAAATCCAGCTACCCCTGACCTTGTGTTTCCAGATTACGGCAGTCTAGTAGTAGAACACATAGAATACAGTATCATACAATCTCCCCTTCAGACTCACCTACCTCAAGCCACGACTACAGCCCAAACGGCCACGTCTCGTCATATTCCAGAGCCACATGGGGCTGATGGACCTCGAGGGCGCCCACATGCCGCGTCTCGTCGAACCAAATAAAACCGTCAAATTGCTCCGGTAGCACCGCCGACGAATAATGTGACTGACGTTCCGTGTGTGGTGCGTAGATGACGCCGATGAAGCGCTCTAGCCGCTTTCTCATGAGCGCCTTCCGCAGCTTCTCGTCGCAGTGCCCTTCGCGGAGGTCGAGGACAAAGCTCTTGACCCCCGAGGCGTGCATCAACTCCTCATAGCTGTTAGCTAGGCCAGGCCGCACTTGCATCACCGACATGTCGCCGTCCCAGCGCCGAGCGGCCGCAACTGTGCCCGTGTTACCGGAGCAGCCGATACTGAGCGCCTGCTTGCCAAACGTCTCCTTGCACAGCTGCCCAATGTTGAGCTCTTCTCGAGACCAGCCCATGCTCGTTGCGCGGGCATCGCCGATGTGGCTGTTGTGTGCCCAGACGACGGCTTTAGCCGGCCCCTTCTTGCCGCGATGCTTCAGCACACGAACGAGCGTCTCAAACATGTGCCTGTCCCGCAGGTTCCAGGACTCGTCGCGGCCGTAGTACATGGCCTTGTAGTACTGTTCGGCGTCTACGCGCTATCAGCAGCAGTGCCTCCCCTGCCTAGCTCTCGCAAGTAAGTAAATCCAACTCACCCTTCACCAGTCTCGCATTCTGCTCTCCGCTATGAAACTCCTCCCCATCGGCCCCCCACGCCGCATACTCCAACCTCTTCGCCAACAAATCCCTCAACACCCTCACCACATCCTTCTCACACCCCTTAAACCCACTCGCCAGCGCCTCCAGCCCATACTCATGCGGCTCCTCCGCCCACATCATCATCCGCGCATACCTCTCCCCCGCCACCTTAGCCATCTCCGGATCCACCCCCTGCAGATACTCCACCACCGCCCGCATCGACGCCCCCAACGAATACAAATCCAACCCATAAAACCCCACCGCCTCGGCCCCCTCCTTCCTCTCACCCTCTCCCCCCCCAACATTCCACGCTCTCAACCACTCCGTAAACCGCTGCACCTCCTGATTCCGCCACATCCAGGTCGGAAAGCGCAGGAACGCCGGCTCGCGGCCCTCCGCGTCCGGCCCCCCCTTGTTCCCCGCCGGTCTCACGCGCGCCGCGTGCCCGGGCCGCTGCCGCACGTACCGGTCGACGGCCTCGGCGTCGGGCCAGTCGGCTTCGACGGCCACGATGTTGAAGCCGTGCTGGGTGATGAGGTGTTTGGTGAGCTCGGCGCGGGCGGCGTAGAATTCGGAGGTGCCGTGCGAGGCGTCGCCGAGGAGGATGATCTTGGGTTCTTCTGCTTCTGAGGAGGAGGGGGGGGTGGTGCAGAGGCGGGTGATGAAGTCGGTGAGGGTGGTGGTGGATTCGGTGAGGGGCGGGATGGGGGTGAGGTTGGCGCGGAGGAGGGGGAGGGCCGGGTCGTCTTGGATGGTGGTCATTTTGATTTTGGGGTGGTGGAAGGGGGTTTGTTTTGGGGTGGTGGTCGCCGTGTGGATGGTTTGTTGTTTGTGTTGTTGTTGTTGTTGATGTTGGTGTCGATTCTGTGGGTGTAAGCTGGTTGGCCTTGAAGTTGGTGAGAGAAATCGGACTAATGCAGAAATAGGGGCGAGTCGCGATGCTCGGCCGAGTGTGACGATGGGGTTCACGACGGTCCCTTTTGGAATATTCATGGCCTTGAATAATTCTGTACGTGTTAGACGCGTCCAAGGGATTCGTGGGTTACAGCGCGTCTAGTAGTTAGATCCATGACGAAAGCGGTCACCCGCGACAGGAAATATTGGATGGTTTGACGTCAGGGCGGCAAACTGATATGCGGGGTGACCAACCTCCCACGGCACAGCATCTCGATTCACTCCCATGGTCCCCATTGGCAGGTTTTACTGACCGGCTTTGTCAGAGGCACCGAGCCGTGAGGGCAACCACAACACGCTTTGCTTCTGGCGGTAAGGGTTAATTTTAATACTCCAGGGGATACTGGAAGCACATCGGGAATCAACAACAGTGGCTGCCTGATACTGACATAGAAACGTCCTGCGTTTATTATGCTTATAATCCTACTCTAAGCGCACCGCGCTGTCTAGGACCCCTCTACCCTATCCCGCCTCCTCACAACCCAACAGGCGCCAGGCCTTGTACTCGGCTGTCCCCTTCCCTGCCCAAACACCCGCGGATATCACCCCCTCAAACAAACCCCGAACGCCAGAAACCCCCCAGATGCAACCATGCAGTAATTAAATGCCATGGTGGACATCTACTTGTGGTTGTACGGGTTGTTGCACCTCTCCGAGACGCGGGCCTTGCCGGTGCCCTGGCAGGAACCGCACATCTGCAGGCGGTTGTTGTAAAGGTGACCGGCCATGGTTCTGGCGTTGCAGGTGCAGTAGGTCTTGGACTTGTGGCAGACCCGGCACATCTTACCGGTGCCGTGGCAGTGCTGGCAGTTGGCGTTGACGGTGTAGGTCCGGCTGGCGGTGGCCGAACGACGGCACGTGGGGCAGGTGGTGGCAGGCATGTTGGCGAGTGTGGTTTGGTATACCGAAAGTAATAGAGAGTAGGTAGTTGTTTGAGTTTGAATGTGGATGTTGGAGTGAGTTTGAAGGCTGAGTTGAGAAGTTGTGACTGTTGATGGCTTTCTTCCCCTTCAGAACGTGGAGAGGTTCGCCGACTTTATAGAGATGTGAACCCGGCATTGTTCTAAATGAGCTTGAGCTGCCTCCATGGTCACCTCGTTGGGTCCCGAGATGGAACCACGTAGTGATGCGATGGCCAGGACAGCGGTCCGAAACAAGTTGTTGTGAGCCTAGGAACTGGCTTGCAGGCTTCAAGGCGTGGCACCTTTGTTGCATGCCTTGGTGTCGTGCTTCAAGTTACCTATTTGGGAAACCTATCACGGCCCATCCGATGTAAGGCAGCGACAAGCTTCTAGTGTCATCGTCCTGTTACGGGGAGCCCGACGCCTTGGTCTCGGTGCTGTACAGGCACCGACCTTGTTTGAGACACAAGGAGGTGACCCGGCTTCGCATGGCGGAGCTGCGCCGCCGTTGAGTCTGCACGATCGTTAGACCAGAAGGATCTTGTAAGTTGTTGGTCTAGAGTGAAGAGCCCGAAGACAACTTGGTCAGAGGCAGCAGGTCAACGGATCCACCTAGCTACGGTATTGTGTCTCAGCTTTGACTATCAGTGTCTTCCTTAAGCCTAATCCCTAAACTTTTGGTGGAGGCACTGACAAGGCAACGAATTCTCAATCAACGTTCAGCGCCGCGATGGTGGCTTGTTGTCTCCATCGTCTCCATCGTCTCCATCGTCTCCATAGTCTCCACCGTCTCCATCATCTACGGGTGCTAATCCAGGCACCTAGACCTGAGACGCCTGCTCGACATCGCAAGACACGGAAGTAAGGGGTTGGCCAAGGTACCTACCAATGCACGCCCGTATTATAACTTGCCATGCTATTAACATTGCTCCTAGACGAGGAAGACTGAGGATCAAGGTAGGTAGCCTTGATACGGCGAGTTTTCGCCAGGCTGGCTGCAACCCACTTATGGAGTAGAGGAAGGGATATATCCTACGTAATACGAATAGAGCGTTTGAATATTGAAGGCAACTAGGACGGCAAGACACCCGGTTGGCTATTTAATTCCCACATCGGCACTCGGCAGTCAGGCAATGTTGGATGAAGCTTCCTGTGGTGCTGTGCCACCGACTATGGATTTGGACTCTTGGAGTCTTGGATCAATGCCACCATGAAAATCCATTCCGCGCAACCACCCACACGCTGTCTTTCTGAGTCCGGTTCCACTGCAATGCAACGCGACCTCGGTCTCAAAAGACCGAGGTCTCCACAAACCCAAACCCAGACCCGTTCGTTCCCCACGCGATAACCCAAAGGAGCGAGGGAGCCAAGATCCTTCTCAGGCGGTTGCGGCAGGCAGCTGCAATAACTGTTTGATCTGCCTCGGAGTGGGCCATAGAGTCGTCCATGGCTATTGCTAATATAAAGCTTTAAAATCCCCAGACAGCCAAACAACCTGAAGTTGGTCTGCCGTGCTCTAGTATGTACAGGCCAGAGCAAAGTATTAATTTGATTGGCTTCCCCGAACTCAGGAACACAAGGGGGCGATTTGATGTCACTCATGACATCATGGAACCAATAACCATAGCTATACCTGGATAGCTACCTGGATAGCAGTAGCGGAGGAGAAATCGACAGTGCAGTGGAGGAGTGAAACGGTTTATTCACCAACAAAACTCAAAAACCCCTGAAACCTACCGACTCTCTCCTAGGCAATGGTCCGACTTTCCCCCTTGTTCGTAATGTTGGGTTGGTTCTCCCTCGGAGACACGCAAGAGCATCACCAGCAGCATGTTCTGAGCGAAGAGGTGGCGGGGCCTGAACCGTTGCCACAGGCCGCCGAGATGGTCCGTGATAAGTGCGTTTGAGTGTCTTCACACGCCCCAGACTCAAACCATTAACGCAGCAACAGGCTGAAAAAGGCCGAGATCATACCCACTGGTACATACGCCCAGCCCCTCGAGCCACACCGCTCCCAAAGACACACACGACGACACCCCAACCCGGAAGCCCCAGTGTAGACTAACTCACCGTCCCAGTCATCGACGACTTCCTCCCCTCCCTCGGCCTGCACGCCACCTGGCCCTCACACCACAAGCGCGCCGAGCTGGGCAACACCCTGCCGCCCTCCCAACTCGGCGACGAGCCCTCCATCGCGCTGCACGACATGCGCGCATCCTCCCAGAACCCCACCACCACCACCTCCTCCTCCAAAAAAGTCACCTACGCCATCACCCTAACCGACCCGGACGCGCCGTCACGGAATGCACCCGCGTGGGGCGAGTTCTGCCACTGGGTCGCGGCCGGCGTGCTGGAGCCGGCGCTGTGCGACCCGCGCGAGCCGGGCCCCTGCGCCCCCGTGCTGTCCCACCTGCGCGAGATTGTGCGCTACAAGGCGCCGGCGCCGCCCAAGGGTACGGGCTTGCATCGGTACGTGCTGCTGGCGTTCGTGCCGAGTAATGGGACGACGGAGAGGTTGCGGCTGTCGAGGCCGGGGGGGAGGAAGAGGTGGGGGTATGGTGGCGGTGGTGGTGATGAGGGTGATGGGGATGGGGATGGGGATGGGGATGGTGGTGGTGGTGGTGATGCGGGGAAGGGTGGGACGAGAGGGGTGAGGCAGTGGGCGAGGGAGAATGGGCTCGCGCCTGTTGGTAAGTTATTGCTGTCCTGGGGTTGTTTGTTTGCTCGTTTTGTATACTTGGGACGTGGTGCTGATGACCGAGTTCAGGGGCCAACTTTATCTACGCCAAGCACGAGGAGTGAGTTGTTGGGTCTCCGTAACCATTGTCCTTGCGGAGTATTGTCCTTTTCCTTTTCCATAGGTGTCTTGGCTTTGGATTGAGACAGGGGGGCGCCGATCACAGCTGCAAGATCAGGCCTGGGCCCCATGTTTGCTACCCAAATCCCAAATCCGAGCCCTGGTGTTCTGTCCTCCCTTGCCTTTTGGGCCGTGTCCACACATAAATCCGACGGGTTACAGACAGCTCGCTATCCTGAATCCCATCAAACATGCATTCCACACGGTATCCGCTTTTGGGCTATCGGTTAACCCTCCTTGGCCCCGGAACCATCCCCGTCGGCCTAATCCGGATGCACCAGCATCCGCTTTAGCCCAGTCCAGCTGAGGAGAGCAGGTGAGTGCGGCAGCTCGGCTTGTTGAACTGTCTGCCATTGGTGGACGTCGGCACCGGGAGGCAACCTTGGAGGTCTGCCGTCCCATTCTGGTGGACGACTGGCTCGTCCATCTTGGTTTGAGAATGCAGTTCACTAATCGTTCTGGGTTGCTTTTTCTGCAGCTCAGCCCAGGAGGCTTGAGGCCTGAGCCCCCCTTGAACACCCCCTGAGTCCTCCAAAGAAGCCCCCCACGCCCCGGCCGGCACCCAAACCCATGGGATCGGCCCTGTGCCACCCCCGCTAATTAAGAGGGGCGAGAGCTCCCATCCCTTTTGCCATGTGTTACCTGAATTCCCTGGACCCTTCGTGCAAAACCAGCTGCTTGCGCTCGTGCGCTCGTGCGCTCGTCCACTCATTCTTCGAGAACCAGTCTGCGGGGACGCGCCAGGGGTGGAGAGCAGAAACAACCCAACGAAACGAAACACACTTCTTATTAGTTCACAAGGTGTCATTCGACGGCCATCGGTGAACCTCTTTACTTATTTATTTATCATGAGCCCACCGTCATACCGATCCATTCAACCAGCACCGGTCAGGGGCGCGAGGTCTGGGAGCGGCGCCCCCTCTGGCTCCTCCAGTTCCTCCGGCTCCACCGGCTCGGGCTGGCTCAGCGCAAAGGGGCTCACAAAGAGACTGAAAGCAGTGACACAAGCATGCCATACATGCCGCCGTAACAAGGCAAAGGTAAGAGCCGCTTCGGACGGTTGGACCCGGACTCCTGGAGCCCGCCAACCCCACGCGCCCAGCCAGTTGGTTAACATATCCACCCCCACCAGTGTGACGGCGTGCGACCTCGGTGTGGCGCTTGCACTTCGAGATCTTCCCCTTGTGGATACGATGGCGAGGCCGGACAGTCGCGACAGGCCGCTCTCAGGGCTCGCCTCGAGGAGCTGGAGAAGATGGTAAAGGACCTCCAGTCAATGTCCGACACCGACGCCGAACGCTATCTCCGTCGCATCAGATCCTCAGCAAATGATTCGTACATTGCCCCGCTTCTCAGCACCGAGACGGACGATCGATCCACCAGACAAGCAACCGTCGCAGCCTCCTACACATCTTCCGAGTCTTCTTTTCCCGATCGCTCCCCAGAGGCCTCGACTTCTCCCGCCGCCTCCGGAACTAGCGGAATTGCAGTCACGTCGTTATCTGACGATCCGTCGCCCTCCCCAAGAGCAACACAGTCGCCAGCCACTGATGACCTCGCCGCCCTCTTACACTTCGATCTGCCTCTCCCCAGCGCCAAAACAACATGGGCCGGCGTCCAGAGCTTCTTCAGCTCGTGTGGAAAGCTCTTCCATATCTACACCCAGGAGCAAATGCTGGACTACTACCGGGCCGTGTTTGGCATCGACGGCAAGGCCGACACCTCCCAAAAACTGGCCATATGTTGTCTGTATGCTTTCGCCTCGGTAGGTATCCAGTACAACGCCGGCGATTTCCAGAAGGGCCTGGGGGAGGCGTTCCACAATGTCAGCCGCCGCTTCTTCTCCGAAGTCATGGAGGACCGACCCCTCGACACCATCAAGGTCTGCACGCTGTTTGCCATGTATAACATCATCGACAAAGCGACGGTGGCCCTGGCTTACGTGGGTAGGTTGCCCCTTTCTTGTGGGGCTTGTCGAACAGCAGGACTGACAGCACCCCGCAGAGGTTGGTCTCAGCATGTCCAAGAGACAGAGCCAGAGTACTGGAGCCTGCCATCCCTCCATGATCTCGTCAGAAGAGTGGATCGACTTCCGGAGGACTTGGCGGGCCTTGCTATTCTTCGCTAGGTGTGTCCTTGCAACACAAGTGTGGCGGTTTAGCCCCCCATTAACCTTTACCAGTTGGCTTTCCTCAACCCTTGGGTATATTTCCGGTTCAGACGACTCCGAGTTTGCGAAACTCCTCCCGGTATGCCACCAAGGACACTGCTGCTAGTGAAACATGGCTTGCTAATCACCATCACCCTACCCTAGATAGCCGAGCAGGATCACGACAGCTACAGCGCGGAGCTGGGTGAGCGTACGTGGGCATTCCGTTCGCCGTGCAACTTGCAACCGTTGGTAGTCTAACCATGTGTGCCTTGCAGTCGTCCAAGCCGAGATGACCAAGATATCGCTCCTCCAAGCCGGCATCCTGCGCAACCACCTCGCCGTCCAGGAGCTCACGACGCTGGGCATGGACGGGGCGATCCGCGAGCTCCAAGACTGGCACAGCCAGCTCCCCGAAGCGATGCAGCTGCAGAGCCTGTACCGGACCGACTGGCCGCCGCTGGTGCGCTGGTCCATCTACCACCTGCACCTCCTCTACCACGGCGCCTTCATGCTGGTGTACCGCCGCATCGCCGCCCACTGCGTCCGCCTGCAGCGCACCGGCGGCGACCTCGCCGTGGCCGGCCGCGAACCCACCCTCAGGAGCCTGGTCGAGCAGGGCATCACCTCGGCCCGCGATACCGCCCGCATCGTTAGCCTGCTGCTCGGCGAGCAGGGCGTCTTCAAGCGCTGCTGGATCGTCATGTAAGTTCCTTCCGTCTCCATCCCCGTTCCACCCCACACCCCACACCCCCTTTTACCCACCCACCCATCCAAGCCCCATCACGCCCTAACACCTCTCTCCCATCACCAGCTTCGCCTCGCACACGGCCTGCGTCGTAATCCTGCACTCGGTCGCCCAAAAGCAACTCCACAACTTCCCCCCCTCCGCCTGGGCCGAGGACATGAAGCGAGCCCAACAATGCATCGACGTGCTGGGCTACTGCGGCAACGCCGACCCCGTCGCGCTGCGCTTCCGCGTGCGGCTCTCGGGCATCTACGACAGCCTGGTGTCGGCGTCCGAGGCCGCCACCCCCCCGCACGCCGCCCGCATGCGCCGCGTCGAGGACTGGGTGCCGCCCCACCCCGATGCCGCCCCCGACGACCTGCCCGCCTACGCCGAGCCCCACCCGGTCGAGTACCTCTTCACCGCGCCCGCGGCGGGGGCTGGGCCCGCGGCGAGCCTGGCGCTGTCGAACCTGGCGTTTTCGTTGCTGTTCGCGCTGTGCCGGCCGTGGACGGACCCGGCTAGTATCGCGGGGGTTTCGGGGACCGGTGCGGGTGGTGGGACCAAGATGGTGGGGGTTGGGTCGGAGGATGGGGATGGTAGTAGTGACGGGGGCCGGGTGGCGCACCCGCCGCTGGAGAAGCTGGATTGGGACTTTGAGAAGGTGACGCCGTTCCGGTGGGATACCGATGGGATGGGGATGCTGAAGGAGGGGGAGGTGGTCGGGGCGGGCGGCTGTTTCTTGGATAGTGAAGGGCCGAGTGGCTGGAGGCAGGCGGAGGATCTGGAGGAGGGCGGGGGGCAGTTGCAGGAGGTGAAGGAGGAGTGGACGGGTTCGGACCAGATGGTGTTGTGTTGATGATGCCTAGGTGGCGTCGGGCTTACCAGGACCTGTGCGTACCGGATGTTGTTGGAGTTGGGGCGATTGCGGTCTGCGACATGTTAGCGGCGGTGTTCTCTTGCCTTCTTTTCCCCGTATCACCTCTAGGCCTGTCCCCGAGGGTCGGACACCAAGGATCCAAAGTATGCTTATGGATACGGGGCAGAACTTGTTGGAACTGGTTGTACACAAGAAACAAATTGCTATTCGGAGAGATCTGAAACCCATGCCGCCCTCGGCAGTCCGTTCATCAAACGCCTTGACCAGCCAAATGGTCTGCCCTCCTCCTGTGAACCCCAAACGCCTATCCCGTAAATACGACAAAATGTCATGACCATATGGCTCTAGTTCCAGTAAATCTACGACGCCAGCAACCGCCCCTGCCCCTCCCCTGGCGCCAGCCCCAGTTTCATCTTCTGTTCACTCTCCTGCCACCGCCTCAACTCGTCGAGATTCACCTGTCCAATGATATTCCCCCTCTGCGTCTTCAACTCGGTCATCTTCATCTCATGCTTCTCCCGCGCCCCGCTCAGCTTGGCGTCCCGCTCGAGCTGTTTCCGCTTGTGCAGCAACTCATACTCCTGAATCATCTTCTGGTTCTCATACGTCAGCTGCTGCACGTTCTTCTCCTCGCGCCCTTGCAACTTCTGCTGCTGCACCTCGCGCATGTGCGCCAGGCTCCGGGCGTGGCGGAGGTCTTTCGCCTCGCTCTCAAGGGTGATCTTGTCGCGGCGCTGGTCGAGCCGTTGATGGTGTGAGTGGTACCGGTGGGAGAGGTCCGCCTCGCGCTTCTGGGCGAGCATCGAGAGGTCGTCGGTGTGCTTCTGCCAGCGGATGCTCGAATGCACGTTGGCAGCGCCGAGCTTAATTTGGGAGTCGTTGTGATGCTTCTCGGCGCGCATCTGGATGGTCTGGTTGTGTTCTAACCCGCGGTGGCGCTGCCGTTGATGGGAAATATCTTCATGTTGCTGAATGGTGCGGTGGTGTTTGTCCTCTTCGAGCTGTGCGATGGCGATGGCCTTTTCGCGCTCTCTCCGAATCGTGTTGGCATGATCTTCCTCCATTAAACGCTTTTGGCGCTCGCGGGCACGCCGGTCACGTTCGTAGTCCCGGATTTCCTCGGGGAGCCCGACCGCGTCGTGGGGTTGGGCTTCTTCAATCGTGGCGTAAAACCGATCCTCCGAGCCGTGGGCCCTGAGGAGTTGTAGGAGGGTCTCGGACGGTGTGCCGAGGAGAATACCCTTGGCCACGTACATTGTGGGTGAGTAGTGCAGAGTGCCATGTTGATACGTGTTTTCGTGGCTGTTGAGTGTTTTGTAGAGCATCCGCTCAAGAAGAAGTCGAGTGATGGATTCGTTGTGCTCGTTATCGAGAGCGAGGAAAATGACCGTTTTGCCGTGGACCTTGAGCAAAGGGCTGGCTTCTACCGCAGAGAGAAGGTCGAGTGCTTCTTCCGCGGCGGCGATGTCGGTCGGGGGAGTGGCTTTCAAGGCGATTTCTCCAAGGGCTGTACGGCCGCCGTGTTTGATCGACCTGAAGTTCGAATCATGCCCAGCTTCAAGGAGAAGCTGCATCACCTGAACATGGAACCCGCGGGTGGCCTCGTGGAAGCTTCCGTCGTTCACAACCGGCTTGCTCTCCAGTAAAAGCTCCACCAGGTCAGCATTCCCAGATCGAGAGGCATAGAAGAGCCCCGAGTGACCGAGAGCGTCCTTGGCCGACACCCTCGCGCCCGACTCTATCAGCATCCGCACAATGTCAACTCGGCCAGATTTCACGGCGAGTAAAAGCGGCGTGGTTCGTGATCTCGGCGTGGTGTATGAGATATCAGCTGGAATCGCTGGTTAGTATGTGTGAATTGCGCGGGATCATATGAGCAAGTGCTTACCGCCGTGATGGATCAACGATTTGAGGACATTCAGGCTAACGACGCCTTCCTCTTGAAGCAAAACCCACATGAGGACCGATGCGGGCTCGAGCTCCGAACTAACCACCCTGTCTTCCCTATCCCGAGCGTGATGAGAGAAAACATGCATAGGGACGGTCGTCTCCAGCCGGCATCCGGCCGAAACCAAGCTATCCAATATGGGTACGGAGTGGCCGTACGACTTGAGGCACTGAAAGATCGGGGGTGGCATTCCCGGGATAGACTTGTTGAAGTCCGGGGCTGTGGCGCGCACGCTCGCAAAAGTGCTGATCAATTTTAATAACAGTGACTCTTCGTGATGGGCCATAACGGAGGCTGTAAGGGCAAGGGTTGCGGAGGAAGGGGTAGCGCCATGGGTTAGTAACAGCATCAAGAGAATGGGGTCCCCTCGACTGGCTGCAATGCTGATGGCCTTGCCGTTCTCGTAGTTGACGTCGACGTTGGCAGCGAACATCCTACGCAAGAACGTGTCTGCTAGCTCGGCTTGGGACTCCTGGCAAGCGAGATGGTCGACAATCTCCACCATTGCTTTGCCCGCGATGGGTCCTGAAGCGCCGTTTTGGAGGAGAATGTCGATCACTTCGACGTTTTCGAAGGAGATCCAGTGCTTGCCGCGACTGACGATGGCCGCCAATGCTTGTCCATAGATAGTACTGTGATGACCCAGATATGCTGACAAGAGGCTAAGCAGGTCATGGTCGAGGGTAGACGCGGCGTACTTGATGCATAATCCATCCTCGAGTGCCGCTTCCGCGCCCGCGTCGAGGAGTAACCTGACCATGTCTAGGTCCGTGTCCTCTTCGAGCACGACGTGCTTGAGCGCTGTGTTGAGGTGATCGAGCTGGAGCCGACTAAGGAGATCACCGAAAAGGAGCCTGCGATCTTCTCTCGGGGCTTTCAGTGCCTCGAGGACAGCGGTGAACAAAGCTTTATAGCCCAGCCCTTGGCCGAGGAGTAGATGGAATGTTTCTTGTCGGAAATTCCGGATGGCATAAATGAAGACCTCGCCGTTGTTGTAATTTACCGATGCGCGTGTCAGGAGTAGCTCCACGATTGCCCTTCTCACTCATTAGCTTGCAAAAGAGGACGCGATGATAAAAGTCCGAGACTTACGCTTGGTCGGGTTCCGTTTTAAGAATTGCCACAAGGGCCTTTCCAGCCGCATCCTCGTTAATTTGGCGATGGACAAGCATTTCGACCAGCAGCTGCTTCTTTTGCCCATCTCGGACATCCATGGCCCATCCCAACGCAGTGCCCAGTGAGTCGGGCGAAGGCTCCTTGGCCAGAATCTCCTCGGCAACTTCCACGGAACCGGCCCGAACAGCGATCTGCAAAGCCTCCCCCTTCCCGAAGTTGACGTCTGCCTTCCCTTCGTGGAGCAAGAGGTAGAAAAGCCGCATATCCCGCTCGATTCCCATCTTGTCCCGGCGCTTCATGTTGGCAACGAGGCAGTGAACAGTCTTGACGAGTGCTTCAGCGGCACAGGGGCCCTGTGCGCCAGACTCCACGAGGAGGCGAGTTGCTTCGTATCGGAACTGCGGCCCGCCGACACCCACGGTTTGCGAGATGGCAATGGCGAGGCTCGTTGAGGATGGCTTGAACTCGAGTAGCTTGGCGACAACGTCGAGTTGCTCGGCGCGAATCGCTTCGATCAAAGCAGCCGCCTCGTACTGGCCTGGTGACTTTTTGTACCGCAGAATAATACCAATGAGGTGAATGCGCCGTCGCCTTACAAGCTCGATCAGGCCTTCGGTTACCAAACGGATCGTCTCAGGTCCGGTGGCGCCTGCAGCCAGGCATAACTCGAGCATCTCACGGTTCAGGCCGGTATCGTACTCTGCGAGCAATGGGCGGAGTTTTCCCACAGAAGCATCGAGAGAGCGGGAGGACGGCTGAACCGCACCGGATAAAAGGAGGGCGACAAGGTCGGGGCGAGATATCTCGACGGCCCTTGTTAGTGCAACGGCGTCGCCGTAGTTGACATCGGCCCAATGCTCCAGGAGCAGACGGACGACCTCGACGGAGCGGTTCTCAACGGCGATCCGAAGGCCAGTTGAACGGCAGGCCAGACAGGGGAGGTGGTGGCCAGATAGGAGAACCCTGAGGAGGTCCTGTTTGTCGTGGAAGACCACCTCCTGGAAATCGTCGTGGAGATGGACCGGGCTCGCACCATGTTCCAGCAACGCAGCCACAACTGCCAAGTTACCCCTGACTATCGCTTCGTGGAGAACGCTGTCAAGATTAGATTGGTCGGCGTGGGCAGCGATTGCATGGACAGTCTCGGGTCGACACCGGATAACGGCTCGGAGGAGGATGTTGTTTCGCTCCCCGGGCATGTTGCGTTGGGTGATTTTGTTCCAAGTGGTGGAGTGTCTCCGGCGGACGAAGTTGACGTCGGCCCCCAGGGCCAGGAGTGCCTTCACCACACCGAGCGAACCATCGGATTCGACAACCTCCGAGAGTACTTTGTTTACCTCCCGAGCCGTGTATACAGTCCCGGCCTGGGACGACAGGCGGTTCCGGACCCATGAGAGGGGTTGTCCGTCGCGGTCGACAGCCCGCTGGGCTTGGAGGAGCTGGGTCGCCTGCTTGATCTCGGGCTCCATGTCATCGCCGGGATGATGAATGCTGGGAGACTCAAGTGAGGCCAAAGGCGGATGTTGGTGTGACTATCATTGTTCGGTGGAAGATGGAAGGCTGAATGGGGTTAGGGGCCCCTTTCAAGCGACGCCGTGAAGGGGCGCTCTTGTCGTACATGCACATGGCTGCAACACAGAGCCAACAGCATGCCGGGCATTTTCACTGCCTTGGGGGCTGCCAACTTGAAACTGTCTGGCTGCAGCGGTCAGCGAGCAAGAAAGCAACTGGAGGATATCGCCCTTGCATGATTCGCGATTCTGGCCCGAGAGTGCGGAACTGCCTCAATAGTCCCATGAGCTGCGCCGCCCTCGCGCTTGACGGGCGATTGTTCACAGTTCCATTGGATGTCAGTGGGGTCGTCGAGGCCCCAAGCAGATCCCATGTGTCGTCGCTGGAGCGATGCTGGCCATTCATTTGGTTGGCTCCAAGCTGCCGAGTCTGCATCAGTAGCCGCTGAAACAATCGCAACCCCTGGCACTACCGCGAATCCCCAGGGGCAATTAAGCGCTCTGGACCTGCAGCTTGGTGTGCATGCGACCCTGGAGGCGACCATGGACCAACAAACCGCGACCTCGACATGCACTCAAGGCGACCAAGCGTTGATCGAAGGAAGAGAAGAAGTCGGCAATTGCCTGATGCGGCCAACACCAGGGTGCCACGACATTCAGGATTCCCTCCCAATTTCGATCCCAGGGGAGGTCACATCAACTCGCCTGCATGCACGATGGTTCCTGGGCCCTGAAAGCCGGGCAGCCTTGTTGGAGGAAATGTTGGAAAGATTTTCCCAATCGAGGGGAATTTTGGAGTTTGCCCAATCTGTGTGATCAGGCAAGCGCCTTCTTTCCAGCTTAGGCCACCATTTGAGGCCTGCGGTGTTCCTGTCAGATGCGGCCCGAACCATCGGCCTTAAGCGGGTGGGCACACATGGCATGGGAGCTGGAGACAAACGGGCAAGCACGAACTGACTGCAAAAGACTCAACGAATGGGAAGCATAGCCCTTTAATTTTCAGCTTGTTGCCTAGCGCACGGCCGCCTGTGTGTTTGTCACCCACCAGCTGGGATTTACCTGAATTGTTCCTGTCCATCTCCCAGGCACCATCATGATCATCCCACGCCCGCCGAACCCCGGAATTTGCCTCACCATTGGCGCGGGGTTTATTTGGTGCTGCGAAGCCCTCTTGCTCTGGCAAGGAGAGCAGTGCACACAGCAGCCGCCGCGACAGCCGTAGATACGGCAAAGGAGTAGCGAAGCCCGTCGTAGTAAACAAGCCGTGCTTTGAGTTGCACATCCGGAGGAAGCGTCTTGATGGCGGATACCGAGTGTCGGATCTCGTCAATAACCTGTGTTGTGCCCTGGTGTAAGTATCTCGCTTATCCCCGGCCTCCGATAATACACAAAGAAATGTAAACAGCAAGGAAAAGGGGCGTACTCTCCATTTGTCTGGTATCTCGCCCAAAGCATCCGGAAGCCGGACGCTGAGCGTGGTTTGCACAATGGCAGATGTGATGGCGACGCCATACACAGTTCCTAGAGAGCGGATCAAGTAGACCGTCGATGCGGTCACAGCATGATCTGAAGTTCGTCAGCGACCATGTCATCAGACCCCGGTCCGAATATTTGTGTGGTCACTCACCCGCGTGATCAAACGTGGCAAGTGAAGTGAAGAGAATGCCCGGATACACGATCCCTTGGCCCAGGTTCGCAGGAAATATGTACACGTAGTACTTCCATACGGAGTCCTCAAAGCCAAGCGACGTGACCAGGGCGTTCCCGATAACCATGAGGATGGCCCCGACTCGAACTAGGGTCACCAACTTCCCCCATCTCGACATGACGATGCCGGCAATGAGGCCACCGATGGGAGTCGCAAGTGAGGGGATCGCGAGGCGTCCACCGGCAGTTGTGGCAGAGTCAAGCAGGACCACCTGGAAGAAAAGAGGAAGGTTGAACAAATACTACAGCAACAGTCAGTCCCTGTTCCAGATCACCAACGCACGCCGATACTCACCGCATATGCAGATGTTCCAACACAGATGTTGGAAAACTGGATCAAAGCAGGCAGCTTGCCGTGAAGCAAGCGGAGCGGGATGATTGGAATGGCGGGAGTCTTTGCTTCCACGATCAGGAAGAGCCCGAGGAGGACGAAGCTGCATATGAGCGAGCCTACAACCCACGGACTGCTCCAGGGAAGCTCGTTGCCGCCGAGGCTGAGACCAACAAGCTGTAGGGAGATGGCAATGACCAGCAAGAATGAACCGGTAAAGTCCACCGTGGCCCACGTCTCTCGAAAGCTTTGGCCCAAGTGAAAGCCGCCCTCGGGGTTCTTGATGACCAATGCACCGACAAAGAGCGCAAAGATCGATATTGGAACCTGAAGGTTGAAGCACCACCGCCAACCGATGCTATCGGCGATGGACCCCCCAAAGGACGCGCCACAAATGGCTCCGAAACCAAACATGCCGTTTTGCAACGCCTGATACATGCCACGCTTGCGGAACGGAATCATATCCGAGTTCACAATCGTCGCTTGGGGAGTATTAGTTACCTGTCCACGCCGATGAGCTCAGAATACACATACCCATCGTCATCAAGCCGCCACCCCCGAACCCAGTCAACGCACGCATGCAGTTGAGGAGCACAATATCGCCAGCAATTCCGCAGCCCAGGCAGCCGAGGGCGAATGTGATGGTCGAGATGAAGAAGCACACCCTGCGCCCAAAAATATCCGACACCCGGCCGTACAAAGGTTGAAATGCCGTGCTTGTGACCAGGTACGAAGTCGTCAGCCACGATGCCGTGTTGGCTGCGTCGAACTCGGAGCTGATCACCGCATATGTCGCAGCTGTGATGGTCCCGTCAAAGCCGTACAGAAAGACATTGGACATGATGGCCACTTGGATCCATAGGAAACCCCTCGGCGGCTTCCAAGAGTCCTCCTCAGGCGCGCGAAGAAGTGGCTGGTCTTCTCGCGCCTGATGGACCCCATTCTCGGTTTCTGGAGATGTCATGATGTTTGCTGCTCTCGCAAAAAGGACGTTGCCGTTCTGGGAAGACTTGAACGATACGGATCGCAATCTACAAAGTCAATGGCGCAAAAGTTGTTGGATTTTGTTGAGCCCATGCTGGCCATCTGAAATTTTGTGGATCGTTGCGTTGGCGGGCGCCGATCGGCCGTGGAACATACTCAATTTACGCATATCCCCGGTATTGCCATACATTACCCCTGAGTCACGCCGAGGCCACCCCTGGCACTTCGGAGCAGACACCGACCGGTTGCCGGGCCGGGGGCATTGCGGGCCTCCTGCCTCCGGTCCCGGCACCACCCCGCACGCCGTCCCGCTCTCAACCAGCTTGCGGCCCATGGTTCTACATGACAACCCCTGGAATATCCAACTGGTCGCTGACACGACCGGTTTGTCGCCATCCATAGCTCCGATGATGAATCCAAGCTCGGGCTCATTGTCCGTTTTTATTGGTCAATTGGGAGGTCTGAGGGAAACGTGAACATTCGAGACCGATCCACGGGTCAACGTCGAGCTCCCCAGGGTCACACCGAGTAGAATGTCCAGAAGACCCCCACGGACGGCCATAGCTTGAGTTAATGCCGGTACTACATACCACAGGACGCCGTTGGCCGAACTTGGGGTTGCTCCTGTGTACAAGGGCGGAACGGAGTGCGTTGAATGGTTGCTTGGATACCGCAGACCATGTCCCTTCCCCAATGACGTCTTCTCCCCGCGCCATTGCAGCAGCAGGAAGAGCAGTGATCTGGCTCGGAAGATGGAACCATGAATTTCCCTGATGGCGTGATCCACCCGTTAACTTCGCCATTTCTCAAAGCTAGTCGTCGTCGAACTTAAATTCACACGGCATCCGCTGTGTTAGATATCTGATTGCTGCTTTGTTTACATTTGAAACGAGTGACTTTCAAGTGCATGCCAACTCATCCAACTCACTTTAAAGGAAAACGTGGAGGAATCTTAAAAAAAACATCTTTTCTTTTAGGAGCGTATACTAGCCAAAGGTGAATGTACCTATCGTTCAGCGTGATGGGGGTCTCGGTAGCTGACGCACTTAGCCCAACTCTCGAAGCGGTACCACGATGAGGACCACCGCCTCCCTCGCTGCAGCTTGCCTGCTACTTGGACAGGCCGCTGCCGACTGGCAGTTCCGCTCCCGCACTGACCTTGCGCCGCCCCGGTTGAACATCAGCATCCCGGCGACCAAGGACGTCGAACAGGGGTACCTCTTTGTGGCCCCTTTCGCTGGATTCCCCGACACGCCCAGCGAGCAGCATGGCCCTCGTCAAGCCGGCCCGTACATCTTCCGCGATGACGGAGATTTGATCTGGTCTGGCTACGCCATTTACAGCATCTGGTCGACCAACTTCCAGGCTGCCCGCTGGAAGGGCAAAGACGTCCTGTTCAACTTTGAGGGTGACCATAACGCTGGTTATGGGCACGGCCATGGTCACATCACCATCATGGATCAGCACTACGAGACCATCCGCGAGCTGCGAGCCGGAAACCACAAGTTGGTTGACAAGCACGAGTTCCATGTGATCAACGAGGAAACCGGCCTCATCCAGATCTACCAACCCGTTCCCCGCGACCTGACCAAGTGGGGAGGCAGCCCCGAGCAGCAGTGGATCGTCGATGCCATCATCCAAGGTCAGCACCCAAACCCCTCCCCCCTCAATAACAACCAACTAACCCATCCCCCAGAACTCGACATCGCCACGGGCCGTCTCCTCTTTGAGTGGCACAGCCTCGACCACGTAACCCCCTCGGAGGCCGTGCTCCCCCTCAACCCCGGCCAAGCCGGCTCGGGCTACAACTCCTCCGACGCGTGGGACTACTTCCACATCAACAGCGTCGACAAGGACCGCGCCGGCAACTACATCGTGTCGGCGCGCGACGCCTGCGCCGTGCACAAGATCAACGGCACCTCCGGCGAGATCATCTGGCGGCTGAACGGCAAGGCGTCCGACTTCGCCATGGGTCCCGACAGCGAGTTCTGCTTCCAGCACCACGCGCGCTGGCTGCAGGAGGACGAGGGGGACGGTGTCGAGGTCATTAGCCTGTACGACAACTCGGCGCATGGCACCGAGCATGGTGGCGGTCGCGAGGTCCATACCGCTGAGAATAGCAGTGGTAAGATCCTGCGCCTTGACACCCGCGCCTGGACGGCGGAGCTGGTTCATGGGTACTACCCGCCTAAGGGGTACAAATTGTTGTCCAAGAGCCAAGGGTCGACGCAGGTGCTGCCGGGTGGGAATGTGCTGGTCAACTGGGGCTCAGAGGGCGCCGTGACTGAGTACACCGAGGATGGGGAGGTGGTGTTCCATGCCGAGATGGATACCGGCGCGTTGAATGATGGCGTGGAGAACTACAGGGCCTTCCGGTTCAACTGGACCGGGCTGCCGAGCGAGGAGCCGGCGGTGGTGGCGCTGGAGGGGGAGGAGGGCACGTCGGTTTACGTGAGCTGGAATGGGGATACCGAGACGGCGACCTGGCGGTTCTTTGAGGTGGTCGATGGGCTCGGCTCGCGTTCGTTCCTCGGTGAAGCGCCACGCAAGACCTTTGAGACCAAGCTCGATCTTCCCAAGGGCAAGAAGGTTGATCGGGTTGCTGCTGAGGCGGTCGACAAGCAAGGAAGAGTGCTACGGACGACGCGTGAGGTTGGCGTCGAGCCCGAGATTCTCCCTGCTGGATCTGGCAAGACCAAGTCCACTACCTCTGGCCAGTCTGTCGTCAAGACTCAGACAACCTTGGACGTCGACTCTTCTGCCGGTAGTCGCTGGGAGGAGTACGCCATCCTCAAGTTCTTCCGCCTCTCGAAGGACCTTTGATTGGCGGCGACACCCCTCGAAACCATCAACTGGAACTGCTATTACAGCGTTATGTTTCAGTGGTGCAGTAACCTGTCACTCATTGCATTCCACCTTCTCGGCCGATGTCCCAGACTTCAACCTGATGTCGGCCTTCCCCCTCGACAAACTCTCCTACACTCATTTAATCATTCACACGGGCAGGAAACGGTGCTAGAATAGGCAAATATTGTAGCAATTACACTCTTTTGATTACGTGCGCAGCCTTTGCTGGAGGGAAAGTGGTTGTTAATTAGTTGTCCGCGGTGTTAGAGAACCTTGGTTTCCTCAAGCCATAACAATGTGAGGAACAGGCATTATGGCCTCAGGGCAACAAACTAAGGCCCATTAAGAAATAAAGTGCACTTGTGGGTCTGGAAAGGGTTTCGAACATTGTATTGTTTACATAAACTAGAAAAGAAAGTCAAGTACTTGGTATCCAAAGCACTGCTAACCGTTGCCGAGGAATCAAAACTACCTCTAGACTTTGCTCAAACAAGAAGATATGCAAGAAGCAGCATCCAAAAGGACACGATCGGAAGGACACAGCTGGATGTTTTCGAGGCGCCAGATTCAAACCAGCCGGGCCAGTCGTTACCGGGCGTCCATCCTTTCCCAGGGCCGTTAGTAACCGGCATCGGATCGGCTTGGGTGGACGGGGCAGGGACAATAACCGTTGGGATGGAAGGGGAGGGCTCACCTGAGGTTCCGCCAGAATTCTGCTCGCTCCCTTGTGCTGAACCAGATCCAGCCCCTGAGCCAGAACCCGGGGTACTCCCACCACCAGCACCCGTCGAACCACAGCTCCCAGTCGGCGCCGTCGCGCCAGCACCGGCATCAACATCCGGCCCAGGATCCGGAAACTTGACATCCGCCGAGTCCACCGTCCGACACCCATTCCCAATATTCGCCGTAAACAACCCGGGGCGGCTCGCAAACGCCACACCTCCGGCACCACCGCCACCCCCAACAATATCCACCACCGCACAATTCATGTACATCTCGCGGTTCCCAATATTATTAAACCACGTCCACGCAAACACCGCCCCCTCCCCCGCCGGCGTATCCCCCGGCACCACAAACCCAAACGAGCTCTCCCCCTCGCCAGGACACCCACCCTCATAACTATGCACCACCCGAAACGACCGCCCGCCATCAACGGACAGCGCAGCCTGGCAAGAACCACCTCCATGCGCGGCCCCGCCCGTGATGGTGAAGTTGTAGGACTGGCCGGCGGCCCAGGAGGCGACGGCGCCGCCCTCGGGCGTGCCGAGAAGGGGCAGGTAGCCCTTGCAGGGGAAGTCGGAGCCGTCGGCTTTCAGCGGGGAGGTCATGCTGTAGTCGGCGCTGGCGGTGTTGGGGTTGGTTTGGGATTTGAGGGGGGGCGGGTAGCTCATCTGCATGTGGGCGGTTGCGGTGCCCGCTGCTGCGAGAGCGAGGGTGAGGAAATGGTGGAGGTTTGGCATGTTGGCTGGTGGGTTGGTGGGTTTTGGGGGTGGTTGGGGTTTGATGGTGACTGTTGCTGAAAGGGGGAAGGGTGGATGAGGTATTGGGGAGGTGGTTGTAAGTGTTAAAATATGCTGGTTTGTGAGTCCGGTGTGGAACAATAAGATTCAACACAGTTGCCATTGTTGACAAGTCATTCTTACCACGTAGAATGCCAGAGTCATTGAGCAACGCGCGAAAGTTTGTTCTTTCCTGTGGTGTTTTTTCTTTCCTGTGGTGTTTTCTTCGAAACAAAGAATTCAGGGGGCGCTTTGCCCCTTTTAGGTAATGTAATGCCTCAGTTGAGATGGAACCGCAGAGAAAGCTTGAGCGGGAAACCGCCGCCAGAAGAAAGAAAGTGAATGCAAAGACATGTTGCTTCCTGGATCAAACAAGACTTTGGTTTATGCGGTGTGCCCATGAGTCTTTCCTTGGGGTGTATTGAACTTAGGAGACTCATGGCGACGGAGGAGATTCCGCCTAGATTGTGTTACTCAAAGTACCCGTTACCACTTATGACCATCCTTGTCCTTTATATGGTGGTTTTTCTTTCACGTGCGAGTATTTAGTTCCAACTTCTCAGCACGCGCAACGTTATAGTAGTCTGTGAACGATGTGAACGGCTGGACGGTATCTGAAAAGTTGATCCGTCTTTGAATCATAGTAAGTGAGTCAGATCTGATCTGCCAGATTACCTAGATCAGTATCACTCCAGCTTCTAGTGATTAGCCTAGAAAAGGGGATCGTGGTCGAGTGTGTGGTGCGGTCACGATGATGGTACCCCTGAGGGTAGCCTGTAACGGCCCTAACCCTGGCTTACCCTCGAGCCACCCACAACTCCCCTTGCGTCAAACGGATTCCAACCTTTAAATAATGTTTCTCTTGGGGGGTTTTCCTTAAAACCAGCGGCGGTTTTGTTTGGCCACATCCTCCCCTATCCTTCAAACTCCGTCCCTAGAGCAACACTTCCAAGGTTGGAAGTTTGATGGTTGTGGTTCTTTGTGGTCACGTGGGCGGGTCAGGTCTGCCGTTGTTCCACAAGCAAACCCCAACCCACAGGGATGGCTGCTGCTGGCATCGCCGGTTGACCGCTGCTGCCCCACTGTATGCCCACTGTGTGCCTGCCAACTCCCAAATCCGTCATCTCAACACCATCACCGTCTAAACCATCAGCCCGCCACGATATCTGCTGTGTACCCTTACCTGTGCATTTGTTTGACAAAGACTCGTTGGGTTCCAATGAGCTGACGAGGCATCATGTCGGAATATGAGACGAATATGGGCGCTTCGCCTGCAGCGGCGGCTGGCGGTGACCCGCTGAGTGCCTCGGCTGCTCACGCGCAACTTAAGAAGGTCAAGAAGCAAAAGGTGTTGCTCATGGGGAAGAGCGGTTCCGGGAAGTCCAGCATGCGTAGTATCATTTTTAGTAATTATCTCGCCCGAGACACCCGCCGATTGTGAGCACCCCTTTTGTTTATCTTTTCCCTCACCTCACATGAGACATGGCGCTGACTCCAATCCTCACACGCCAGAGGCGCCACCATCGACATCGATCTATCCCACGTCAAGTTCCTAGGCAACCTGACGCTGAACCTCTGGGATTGCGGCGGCCAAGAGGCTTTCATGGAGAACTATCTCTCCCAGCAGCGCGCCCACGTCTTCAGCAACGTCGGCGTTCTCATCTACGTCTTCGATATCGAGAGCCGGGACGTCGAGCGCGATCTGGCGACCTACGTCAACATCATCAGCGCCCTTGTGCAGTACTCGCGCGAGGCTAAGGTCTTTGTGCTCATCCACAAGATGGACCTGATCCAGCCCATGACGCGCGAGGACGTCTTCGACCAGCGCGCAACCCTGGTCCGGCGCAAGACCGCCGAGGCCGTCGCCATCGTGCACAAGCAAAAGCCCGAACAGGGCGGCGGCAGCCAGGCCCAACAACCGCCCCCCTCGGCATCCCAATCCGCCACCTCCACCACCGAACCCCCCATCAACCTCCAACTCTTCGCGACCTCTATCTGGGACCAATCCCTCTACAAAGCCTGGGCCTCCATCATCCACGACCTGGTCCCCAACCTGGCCGTCATCGAAACCCAACTCGCCAGCCTCGGGCTGGCCATCGACGCGGACGAGATCCTCTTATTCGAACGCACCTCCTTCCTGGTGGTCTCCAAATGGACATCGCGAGAAGGGGAGCGCAACCCGTACGGGGACCGGTTCGAGCGCATGAGCAACATCCTCAAGAGCTGGAAGCACACGTGCTCCAAGTACACGGGCACGCCGCGCAACGCCGAGCAGTTCTCCGACTTCGAGTACAAGATGGGCGCCACCTTCAGCATGTTCGCCACCAAGTTCACCACGAATACCTACATCCTCGTCTGCATGCCGCCGGGCGAGGCCCGGTTCAACAGCGCCAAGCTTAATGTGGCTGCCGCCAGGTCGTGGTTTAAGTTCTTGGATGGGCCCGTCGTGCCGACGCAGCAGGCGGGCGGTGCTAGGGGCATGGGGGCTTCGTCGGCTTATGGTGGGGAAGGGGTGGGGACGTCAGATAGCTGAAGGGGAGGGCATAGCTTTGGTCGGACAGGCTAGCCGAGCAAGTTGGCCGAGATGGATCTGGTGGATGGGGGTGTGTACCGCAGCAGGCTGTGAGATACCACGGTATTGGGCGTTTATGGTGTTAAAAATGGTTGGAGTACAGGCTAGCAGTTGGGAGGCAGGGGTACATTTTCTTTCGGGTCAGTCGGCATCGTTAGGGTTTCGATAGATTATCTCGTCGTTGGCCATCCACGTTATAGTATAGCATAGCAACTAGCAAAACCCGGGTGTGAAATCGTTCCCTCTATCATTCCTCTCGGTTAACCGTCCAACGCCAGTCGCCCAGGCCGTCATAAACGTGCGATGCCCCAACCTGTCTCCCCGAGTTTACTTCCACTTGACAACGGCAGTCCCGCCCCTCTTGAATTCGGCCATCTCGCCCAAAACCAAACCCTTCTCCTCGTGCTCCTTGTTCGGGAAGGTAGTTGACAGCACCCACTCCCGGCCGCCAATGGAAGACGAGGAGCGCTGAATGAAGTCGTAGACATCGCCAACCGTTTGGGCGGTGTTGAAGCGTGCGGGGAGCCGTGTGCCGTCGGGGAGCTGGATGCGGAGCATCAGGGTGGGCTGTGACTCGTCCGCACCAGTAGACGGGCCCTGGGCAGAAGCCGTAGCCGCTGGGGCGGTGGTTACAGGTTGTGGGACATCGGGCTGGCCCGGGACTGGGCTTCCCAAACGCCGGCCTTCGCCTCCGAATGGGCGGTACACCTTCGGAAGAGGCCTGTAGTCCTCGTTATGCTGCTCGAGTTTCACATCCACCCGCTGGTCCATCTGGATGTTCATCAGGTGAACTGGTGCCCGTCCTTCCCTGATCATCTGTAGATCGGCCCGGTTTTGAGGGTCGTCGAAGCGGCGCAGCTCCCCGTCGTCAATGCTGAAACCGTCGGTCCAAATGTGCAGGACGCGCTCCTGTACTGGACCGTCGCTGCTTGCGGTCGGGATGGCACTGCCGCGGGGATCGGGAATCGTACGGCTCTCGACGCCGTCGCCGCCCAGGGTCTGGCCTGTACCACGGAAATGAGCTCGCGAGGGCCCAGCGGGCTCTTCGTTCGAGTCACGGGCTTCCCTCGCGTTTCTGTTAAAGGGCACAGTCAGCTAACGAACATAAAGAGTGATTGTGGCTGGCCCGGTGCTTACGATCGGGCTTTATTCATAATGTCACCGAGGATCCTGCGCGAATCAGACGGACGCTGGCTAGGATCCTGAACGGCCAAACCAGACTTTTCGCCACCAGCGAACAGGTCCCTTGGGCCACGTCGCTCGTCGTCCTCGTCATCATAATCCTCGTCCTCCTCCGAGTCGTCATGGTCATGGCCGCCACCGAGAGAGCTTAGGGTAGCCAAGCCCGTTCGCTTTTGTGGCTTTTTTGCGGTCGATGACGAAGATGCAGCGGCGTATTGGGGCGCGGGGCGGCCGTCCAGTGTCCGGGGACCAGTGTACGCGGGTTCGGCTGGCACAGCTGAAGCGGTTGATGCGGGGCCTTGTGCGCTTTCGTCCATGTCCGTGTAGTATGAAGTGACGGCGGAGTCGATATCCCACTTGCTAGCGCTGAGATACTCTGTCGCCTGCGATAGTCAGAGGCTGGAATGAACTGGGGGCAAGGTGGAATGGTGGAACTGGGAATGCTTACCTGCTCCGTTGAAGACCCCGTCAAGTCGCAGAAGTTGCTGATCAATGTGTCATGGTCCGCCATATTGAGCGTTGGGTAGGGTGTTTGATCTTTCGTTAACTTTGTAGGACGGGAATTGGGAAGAAAAAAGAAAGGGTTTGAGCGTCAGTTGTTGAAGGGAAGTAAGGTACCCGGTGGTTAACGGAGTTGCATCAGGCAGCTCAAGGCGACGAGTGCCGCAACTCAGAAGGCTGCCCCGCGTCATTCAGCCCCGCCAACAACATGCCAGGCCGAATTAGGTACATCACGTTCTGGAACCGAATTTACACAGTGCACGGTCACCTCCTTCTCAACACAAGGCAGCCACCCCTGCCGAGGTTGAAATTCGTGACGGAATTCATGCTGTTTGTTTAGGCTAGGTGCGAATACATAAGAGCCAGTTAATTATTTAGAGTTGACCTTTCCACACTGTTCCGCGTTTCTATTTTTTGCTCACAACTCCTTCCGGCGTGTTTCCATGGGCGCAGGAAACAGTCGGATCAATTTTGCCCGGCCACCGCTGCAGCTTGTCAGGGCCCGGGGTCAAGGCCGATCCATCAATCCCGGCCGCCTTTGTCGAGTTCACTTGCGACCTGCATCTTTGGAGCTCCGGGCGTCGGCGTCAGGCATCCCGTCTACTATACCACCAACACAACAACACTTTCACTTCCATTATGGCATCCGAAGAGGCGCCAAATCCCATGGCTGAATCCGGGGTCACAATCCGGTCGGATAGCGAGCAGTATTCCCGCCACGAGGACCAGTCGATCTCACCCCCGTCGTCTTCCTCGCCCGCCGTCATTCTCTACCAACCGCCCACCGTCTGGTCCGTGATCCGCGGCGCCGCAATTAACCTGCTCCTGCCATTCGTTAACGGCATGATGCTTGGATTTGGCGAGCTGTTTGCGCACGAAGCGGCCTTCAGGTTAGGGTGGAGCAATACCAGGGTACGCCGTGGTTCCCGCCGTTTCTGGCAACCAGCCTCGAAGGTGCACAGTTAACCGACGCCATTCTAGGTCTTCCCCTTGTCGAGACGAGAAGCTCATCCCATCGGCCCCGGGATCGAAGCCGTGGAGAAACCGAGACAGCGGAACGAACTCGATGACCTGACGAGCTTGGAATGAAGACGATGCGTACCGCAGTTGGAATTGCCGCTGATACGGGAAATATCTTGGAATCATTTACCAGCGACCTCTAGGGGAAACAGGGCGATGTGTGTTTATAGGGTGTCTCCCGCGGAGCTTACAACCCGTTCCGACTGGGAAACGGAGGGAATATCGAGCACACGGATAAGCTTGGGATGGTTGGGCCCTAAGGTCGATGTCGCTCGTTATCCGTATATACACTTGGGCAACTTAGAGCATGCACCGCCTGATAAGCGTTCGGTGATTTTACAGCAGGGTTTCTGCTGTTCTACTTCGCACGTGCGAAACAATGGCAGTTCATCGAGAGTGGTGAAATCGTCAAACTCGGCCGGGAGCTTCGATCGGTCTGCCCCACACAACCCGCCCGATGAGCCGGCCAAGTGCCAAGGTTTTTGGCGTCTGCCAGTGACCTGACCCACTCAAAACTTTCGGGACGGCGCTCAGCGAGCGCGAAACTGGAAATTTTGGCCCGGACCGGCAGCTTTGCGACCCACGCATCTTCCTGTGTGTGCACCAACACGGAAACGGCCAGACAAGATGCTTCCCAGCAGGAACCTCTTCGTGTCAAGTCCCGCGCTAGGGAAGGGGCTTGTAAGAGCAGTACGTTATCCGACTTTATCATCCCAATGTACCGACCATGCAAGAAATGCTTCTTACTCACGGCAATCCAGGCAATTCCAAGGACTTCAACCCGCCTCGTCTCGAGACAGTTCAGCACGGGACTGCGAAACAATGGAGTGTCCCTGTATGGAGCACCGACGGCCAGGAGGATAGGCAGCCCGCTGGCTTATACTCTGGCTTCACAACGACTGATTTCCCCGCTCCGACAATCCCGCAATGCCTCGACTCAATCCCCGATCCCTCCGACCGCCGCATCCGATGTCTCGAATCTCGCCGACGTTACGGGGACACCAGTGAGCCTGACTGGTAGCGACCTTCTCGATATCCCCGAGCAGATCGGCTTTTTAAAGACACTGGGCCTCGAATTCGGTTGGGGCCCGACTTCGCTGATGCAAACGGTCTTGGAATCCATCTACGTGTACACTGGTCTCCCGTGGTGGGCATCGATTGCCATGGTGGCTGTCGGCATCAGATTGATTCTCCTCAAGCCCACCCTCGATGCATCCGAGAACTCAATCAAGTATCAAGAACTGCTGAAAGATCCGCGGTACGCATCCGCGATGGAGGACATGAAGAGCATGATGGTCACCGGCAACCACATGGCTGGCGCCGAGGCGCGAGCCAAGGTCAGCTTCATGAACAAGGCAGCGGGCTATTCGCTTTGGAAGACTATGGTCCCGATGCTCCAGCTGCCCTTGGGCGTGGGCATGTTCCGCCTGATCAAGGCCATGTCTGCACTTCCTGTGCCCTCATTCGAGACCGGCGGGCTGCTTTGGTTTACCGACCTAACCATGGCCGATCCGCTCTTTATTATGCCCATCATCACGGGCCTCCTCGTGATGGTGGGCATGAGGGTATGTCACTCGGACACTGCATAGGATTGGTAACAAGGCCTGGATGCTGACCGCGCGCGAACTAGATACCTCTGCCCTACATGGCTCCGCAGCAACGAAATACGGTCAAGACAATGGCCCTTGTTGTGATGCCGATTTCTACGGCAGTTGGCCTGTTCCTCCCGTCTGGTCTAACCTTATACTTCCTGCTCTCATCTATGATGCACACGCTGCAAACATACTTGATGCATCAGCATTGGTTCCGCCGGCTGGTTGGGTTGCCGCCACTCGTCGCTCCAGAGCAGGCGGGCGGGATGGCCTGGCAGGCGCCGCGCGTCGTCGACATGAGCGCCCCCAGGGTCACACCAATTCGGCCCCGGGCCGCGCCCGCTTCCGAAAGCATCTTTGGGAGTCTCCAGTCTTCCATTGCGAGCGCCAAGGAGAAGCTGAACGAACGCTCGGATAGAGACGCGGTGGAGCGTGCCCACAAGGCGGCTCGCCAGTACGAGGAGAAGCGGGCTCTTGAGGAGAAGGAGAAGACCATCATGCGCCTTCAAAACCGTGGGAAGCGGGGGCAGTACTGACGAAGGATGATCAGTAATACTCTCCCATCCTATTTAAACAACACGGCATTACGGGGACGGCATCCATATCTGAGTCAGCAGCGGGAAGGCTGTCCCCATCCATCTGTACATTAAGCCACACGACCCCCGCCCCCGCGTTACTCTCAGTCAACATCTAGCAACGACTCAGCCTTCACCTGCAAGGCGCAGATCGCTTGGATGGTGAGATGCGGTGGCTTTGTGAGGTAATCCCATCCCATAACTGATCGGGACTCGAATGAGGGGGTTGCTGAGCACGCCATGCCGCCTGACGATCGCAACGCCCACGCCGCAACCCTTCTCCGCCAAGCCGTCTTTGTCTGACAGGATCGGATTGGACAGCCTCCAGATGAGATTGCTGACGACGGCAGCGGGTTTGGTTTAGCTATATAATCTTCGCTGTGTATTTGTCCTGTACTTTCTCTCAAACCAAGACTTCATTCACTCCCATCTTCAGTTTCTTGGCAATCTGTGCTGTTTCACCACCCACCCCCTGAAACTCTCGAGTCGTCGTTTCCAACTCGCCCCATCAACTTATAAACCTCTCCCCCCTCGATATCTCGAGGAACAACCCCCCAACTCCCTGCCTCACCCACAACTCCTCCAACCCTTCTCGCCTCCCAAACCCCAAACCCCAACACCCCGCGCCATCACAACCAAACCCACAATCAAACAAAACCAAACCCACACCAACCCCACACCAACATGTCCACCACGCAAGAGAACGTCCAGTCCGCCTCGGCCACCTACGCGGCCTCCTTCACGCAAGGCCATCTCGCCCTGCCGCCCGCCAAGCACTACCTCGTCCTCACCTGCATGGACGCCCGCATCGACCCCGCGCGGGCCTTTGGCATCGAGCTGGGCGACGCACATGTCATTCGGAACGTAAGATTCCCCCTTTTCTTGTCTTGCCCCCTTTCTGGTGGAGGTTGTGGTGCTTGGTGGTGGGGTGGTTGTTGGGTGTGTATTCGGTGGGGGGTTGCTGTGATGGGGTTGTGGTTGTTGTTGTTCTTGGTGGGTGGTGATGGTGGTGTCTGGTTTGCTAACGGATGGGTTGTTTTAGGCTGGCGCGTCGGCTGTGGATGCCCTCCGCTCGGTGGTTATCAGCCAGCAGCTGCTGGGGACGAATGAGATTATCTTGGTGAAGCATACCGGTTGTGGGATGCTGACGTTCAAGAACGAGGATGCGTATGGGCTTGTGGAACAGCGGTTGGGGTGAGTTTTATCTTCTTTTTCTGCCTTTTTCCGCGGTGGGGGGTGTCTGGGGCTGCGGTATGGCTGACTGTTTCTTTTTACTTGCGCGGTTGACAGACCTGCCGCGACTGCAGAGCTCAAGGAGAAGAACCTCGATTTTCTGCCTTTCCCGGAGCTGGAGGCGGCTGTTCTTCAGGATGTGGAGTTTCTGAAGGCGTCGAAGCTGGTGCCGGAGTCCGTGACGATTAGCGGGTGGGTGTACGAGGTTGAGACTGGCAAGACCAGGCGGGTGGTTTAGGTTGGATGTTCGGGTTGGACGAAGATTTAGTCCTATGTTTGTAGCGGCGTGGTTTGCTTTCGGGGCGCAGTGGGAAGGGTAGGTGGGGGTAGGGGGGGGGGCGGGTATGGCGAGGTTTGTAATGAAGACAAGGGTGATGATTATGACGACGCGGATGATAAGAGGGGAGCATGTAAGGATATCCAAAGGCCAATACTTTCACGGTTATCGAATCCTTCAAACTATTTTTAAGCTTACCTGCGATGGAGACGGGAGGATGCCGGTTGAAAGATACGACCTTGACACGCATCGCATGGTGAACCCAACGCGTGTCCTGCTATGTATTGCATGAGTACCTATATTAAACCCGCTCGTCCGGGGCATATTTGAGATCCTCATTCCCAACTTTGTACTCGTATTCCACTGGCCTGAGTCCTTAGTCATATCACACAACCCGCCCCGAGGTATGAACGCAACTCGAGATTAAGTCCCCAACCTCAACCAACCGGTCATACACCTCACCCGGCAAGTGGACACCCTCTGCGGCGAGCACGTCTTCTAGGAGAGTGTGGGCTCGGCTAAGGTCAGCTCGGTTTACTTGGCTTGCTTGACGTAGGCCCTCATTCTCGGTTTCGAGTTGACGTGTGCGTTTCCTGAGACGGTCGTTGGTCCGTTGGAGGTGGGTTTCTGTAGAGGATGGTTGTTGGTGTGGCGGGGGCACAGGTGACAGTATTGTGGGGGACGGCTGCGCTGTTGATATTGCTGATGACGGTGGCCGTGTCATTGCTATGGTTGGTCCCAGTGTAGTTGGGAGTGGTGCTGATTGTGGCGGCCGTGGTGGTGGCGGCATGCTGCCGGGATTGACGGCTGTGTCCATACTCGCATAATTGCCTCTGCTAGATGGTGTGCACACAGAGACATTCGTGAGGCTGACGTGAGGAGGGGAGAGAGAAAGGTTCACGTTGCCCGCTGGCGAGGATGATGAGGATGTGTGCGAAGAGAGCATGGTGCCTGGCAAGGTCCGAAGGCTAGAAAGAGTGCTCGACCCGTCATTTGTGGACGGCGATGGTAAAGTCGGTGCTTCAAATAAGGGAACTGAGAAAGTTTGAGACAAATCGTAGGTCAGCTCGGGGTGTGTGGCCGCCATGGGAAGGCTTGAGTCTAGGAAACCGAGGTTCAAGTCTCGTAGACCGGCGGCATCGTTTCTGTCTCTTGTTGGCGAAGAGTAGAAAGCGGCGTCGGGAAAGGTAACGGCGGGTAGCATGAATGCCCGTGCCATATCAACATGGATAAAATCTGCCATTAAAGAAGCAGGTCAGCAGAGGCAAAGAACGGCATGGAGTGCTCAGCTTGAAGGGGAGGGTTGAGTTGCGGTCGACTAACACGGCGAGTAGTCAAGACTTAGGGCAACAACATCGCGACCCTCCATGCCAGGGATGAGGAGCTTGAACAGCCACCACCATGCATCCTCTTCTGACGCGGAGGGGCAGCTTCTCTCGATTAAACCCTCGTGAGGCGGATCCATGAAGAGCTCCTCGTCTGGCTTCGGTCTCGCCACACACTGCTTCTGCTGTTCATGGACTGAAGCTTTTGTCCGGCTGTCCAAGGATATCCAGCAGTTTGGACACCGGTACGAGACCATGTGTTTGCGTGCTAGGTGTTGTCTAATACGTGCAAAGCGTTAGTCACCAGGCATGGAGTTCCTAATAATAGTGAAGGCTTCATACTTGAGACGCCCGAGGCCGTCAGAGCCCCCTTTTGGGTTACGGCGACTTCTCCGCAGGCATGGACGCCCTCGCTCAAACGCCTGGTACGGGCAGGCAAACCGCGGGAGATTTGGCTTGCACGATGTGCTCCGAGACTTGCCGTTTGGCTTCCTCCACCTCTGCTCCTGCTCGTCCTCCTCCTCGGATTGCTCGCCATCCTCGGCGCCTGTTCGACCTTTGCGTGGCAACTTAGCAGAGCTCCCAATGGCTGGGGATCCTGGAGTCTCAGAAGCATTTGTGTCTCTGTTCCTGCTGCTATAACGGCCCTCGGCGTCGCCACGACCAGTCTCGTTATCCCCAGGACAGGAGCAATTATCCTCGGTGTCAGAAGACGCGGACAAATACTCAGAGGTGAAAGAAGAATTATGCTTGTCTGTCGTATATTGCCTGGCAAGAGAAACAGACTGGACCTGGATTGTAGCTATACCGACTTGCCGAGGCCTTCTGGTATGGAAACGGCGGGTCCTTGTTCCAAAGGTCGACGCTTCTCGCCCGTCGTAATGGTTAGTCTCCGTGCTAAAACTGCCCGTTCCTTGGTCCTCACTAGGGACTCTGGGGTGTGTAGGGAATGATTCTTCGAATATGTTGCCTGCTTGGGATTTCAGACTGCTCTGCACATGCAGGGTGGTATATGGGACCTCTGGAGCCGCGCTCGCAAGAACAGTCATCAGAGGGCTCGGGTCGGGGGCGCCGTTGGGTGTGTCACAAAAGGGGGTTGGTGTGGCGGTAGGGGGTCCACCCATGTCAGGTAGGGGGTACTGCCACAGGGTCATCATCCAGCGAAGTGAATGTGTTCTGGCTGTAATGCAACTCGACGTCGGTGCCTTGTTGTGACCCAAGATCCGGATCCCGGAGCTCCGGGTGCCAAGGTCTCTTGACACCTGCGGTTGACGGCTGGACGCTGGGTTCAGTGAGTCCAGGAGTCTTCCTCCGCAACGGCCATTTCTTAACCCGGCCCGCCTTTCCCGGTATCAGCGAAAGAAGCCTCCGCCGCTCCACTTCCAGTCTCGCGTCGTTGGCAAGGCACTGTCTCTCGAACTTCTCGATTGCAGCCTGGGATTTTGCGGGTTGACACTGAGAACAACAGGGGTCGCTTATGGAGTGGAGGACGGGCACACCATCCCAGACGCGACTTGGAGCGGTAGTTTCAAGATCTAGCGGTGTCATCTCACCCTGTGGAGGATTCAGGACGTAGGCTTGGCCATCAAGATCCTTGTTTTCTGTCGGCTCCAGCCAGTCGTCCTCTTCTCCTGGCAACACTTCGTTGGAACTATTCGGCGGGGAACTGACAGCTTCAACGTCCAGTTGGTACCCAGAGCTTTCCTCGAGCCATTTTCCAATGTCTTTGTTGCGGTGCTCTATGTTGCACATGGTGGCGACGTCGTTGATGGTTGGCAGCTTGGCTGAGCTATCTGTGCGTCTGGGTGATGGCGGGAAAAGGGTCCTTGATGCGTTCGCCCTTTGTCCCATTGGCATTCGGCCGTATACTGTTGCTTTTAAGGATCTTAGAGTGCCACCGGGAGCTTTTATAGAAGCATACCCACCTCCATTAAACCGACCGCCAGCCGTGGAGGTGCTGGCTTGGTTAAAGTCGACCGCTTTCCAACCTCCTTCGAACTCCCCCATGAGCGGGTTCTCGAGAATGTCATGATATGTACCAGCGGAGTATCCAAACCGGCGGCGCTTTGGCGACTGATTCGGTGACGGCAGGCTCGGGGACGACGGACTCAGGGGTGCGAGGCTATCATTACGTATTGGTTCGATGGGTGAGTCTTCAACGCGAGCCAATCCGCTGATATCGAAACCGGTTGTGTGGGACGCCATGGAGACTTGTTCTACTCTCGGACTGATGTTTATGGGAGAGAGGTACGAGTTAACAACAAATGTCGCTAAAAGAGAGCTCACTATCGGGCGAAACAGAGATTCGCGTCCTCGTGCCCAGACTCGGAGCCTCGTCGACACCGAACCAGCAATCTGATTGGCGCATCCGTCTTAGCTGGTGGCTGAATCCGGCTTGTGTCACCACACAAACACCCAATCAACACATCTCACACGAAGCTAGACCCGAAATGAGCTTAGGCGCCACGAAAGTCACTCTCAAGTCTCAAAAGGGTCAAGCAGCGGTTGTGTTGTGGTCAGCCAGAGTTGTATCAAGGCAGCGTTGTATTAAGCCATATGCTCCTATTTGCGCTTTGGGAATCAAAAAAAAAAAGAAAAAACATGCGGATGCTTTTTCGTCCACACTGTATGGGTTGGTTCAATGGCTGGGAATTCCCTATGCCGGGCACAGCCAGCCAACGTGGGGGTGGTTACACGCTTGCCCCCCTGAACCACACTGGCACAATCCAGACAACAAGGTACGAAGTAGGAAATAGTTCGCCCCAGCCCAAAAGGTGTCAACCTGCACGCGCATGCACACTCTGACCCCCGGATAGTGAAGCATCCCTTCGGGTTTCTCGCCCACTCTGCTCAGCATTTAAGCAGGCCACCGTAACCGACATGGCCCTCATATGCTCTAATGTTTGTCCTCACAGAACGCCCGAGGCTGTCCAGTTGGATTATTATCCGAATCCCAGCTTGTGATAAGACGCCATCAACTTGCCTCAACCTCTCCCAGAACACAACAAAGGACACAGACACTGAGAGACACTGAAGCAATCAAAATGGGTCACCAGAAGTAAGGGACCACGACGCCAGATGCTCCAAATTGTAGTATACTAATGATATTCGTATCAGAACTCAGGGGCTTTCGGGCCACAACGACGAGAAGCGGTCCATGGCAAGCAGCGTGGTCTGTGAACCTGACAGCATCCCAGAGACGCGGGAACGATGTGCACCCGAGCGTACCAAAAAGCCGAGCCTCCATAAGACGGCCTACAAGGCCTCGACCTCGGCGGATGCGTCGGTGTCTCTTCTCGGGATTGGGAGCCAGTTCGACTGTGGGAAGCAAGCTGAAATCAAGGGTGGGCAAGAGTTGGGCTTGGGAGAATTGGATATTTAAGGGACATTGATAACATTTCTGCTCCTGTGCTCGTCGTTGGGAATACGGGGGGACCAAGATACGGATGCAGGTTTGTTGGTTGGTTGTATGGAACTTGGAATCGCAGGTCTGGTGGTAGTATTCTCGATCAGCTGGTGAAACCGAACAACCCTGTGTAAACGCGGCTTGTTAGCCCTGGATTATAAAGTCACTGGTCCGGTTTGCTTGAGTGTTGTGATGATGGATTCCATACTACAGTACAACTCTTCCACCCAGATAAATCATAACTTTGCCCATTCGTACAAAGGCCCACCATGATCGTGTTTTGCTTAAGTCATCATATAGTTTTAGTTCGGGATGTTTTGTTATTGCCAGCATGGTATCGCTCTGCGCATTTGGCAATACCAGCCCGCTCGACATTCGGTCAGGGGCGGAATCGAGGTGGTCGCGAACAACCCCCTTGGCGTTTTGATGATCTTGGTGAACGAGCTGCGCATTCCAGCACCCTCCTCCAACTAGTTTAAACATGGATTTCAAGGTGATACTTCTTTGTCGACGATTGCAAGCTTCCTCGGGGGTTCCCTCTCCAGCTAGGAAACATGGGGTACTCCTATCCCCGACCCGTCCACTGGTCTACTCTTAGATAATTTGGGGTCCAGCGCCACGAAGCTACCTACCTATACAGTACGATATGAGTTACGACAACCAGAGTTGAGACCCGAGGCCCAGCAACGCGATCGAGCTGGTTTTGCCAGGCTACTCGTCGAATCCGGTGCCAACATCAATCACATGTGATGTCACGAAGAAAGTACCGGAGAGACCGCTGCGATGCTTGCTACCCGTCCCCGAGCCACGGTCGAGGGGCGCCATGATGTACTCAAGTGCGTCAAGTCGCTGGGGGCGAACTTCAACAAGTTGAACAGGACTGTCATGAGTGCTCTCCATTACCTGATCAAACAAGCCAGCGCGTTTTCTGACCTTACCGGATCGGGGGGGCTCGCCATAGCCCTCCCTATTCGGTAAGGTCGAATCTCAACAAGTTGTGCAGGAACTGGAGATCTGCCTTCAATTGACCAGCATTATCAAAAACAGGTTGCCGCGTACTACACAATCCAGCCCGCAAAAGCCTACCTAGCTTCTGCCTGTAGAAGCCGAGTAAAAGAAAGACTAAACATCCATCACGGCGCCCTCACCAGACTGTCGCCCTACAACCCACGCCCCAGGCACGTAATAGGTCCGAGGCGGTAGTGGGGGCGGAGGGGGAGGGGGCGGAGAGACTGTCGGTGTTGTACCCTCCCGCTTGTCACCACCACCACCACCACCACCACCACCAGTTACAGGACGCTGCGTAACAGCCCCCCTACAAAACCTCAACACCGCCGGCGCCACCCCCATCCCCCTCCTCCCCTCCATCACCGCGCCTTTCCCCGCGCCCCGCCAACTATACCCGCCCCCAACACGCGGGGTGGGCGTACCCAGCCTCGTCACCCCCTCCGAGCCCCCAACAACCCCCACGACCGAATCCCCCTCCGACGCCTCCCCGCCCGGCACAAACTCACCCTCTCCCTTCATAACAATCCCAATACCTCCCCCGCCCCCACCACCAACCCGACTACGACCACCACCCCCACCCCTCCTGCTCCCACCACAGCCACCACCACAACCCCCACAGTCACCACCACCGCCGCCGCCGCCACCCCCAACGAAACTCCCCCCACCAACACCAACACCAACACCAACACCAACACCAACCCCAACCCCAACCAAACCATCCACCTCCTCCCCCTTACTCCTCCCCCCATCCCCCACCCTCACCACCCCCACCGGCGACAGCGGCACCGGCGTCGGCGCCTCCAGCACATAGCGCCTCGTGCGCGTCATATTGCGCTTGCGGGCACGCGTGCCCGAGGACGAGTCAGACCTGCTGCTGGCCGGGGGCGAGGCTGATGAATCGGTAGACGAGGAGGTTTCGCAGTTGTGGGCGGGCGGGGTTGCACTCCCGGCGGTTGAGGCTGGGCCTGGACTATGGGGGGTTTTGGGGAAGGGGTTGCTGGTGCTGGGGGTGGTGGTGGTGGTGGTGCTGCTGGGGGGTGGGTGGTGGTTGTGGGTATATGGCTTGGGGGAGAGCCAGGGGAGGGTGAAGGGGCGGCGGGCGAGGTGGATGACGGTTAGGAGGACGGCGCTGAAGAGCAGGCCGGTGGCGCAGGCGAAGATATCGGTCTTGAGGTGCACCGTGGGGATGCCGCCGCCGCCGTCGCGGTAGATGCCTACGGCGACGGGGATACAGGCGCTCGCCCAGAGGGTGACGGTTAGGTGTATAGTGAGCGTTGCCCAGGCGTGGAGTTGGTGACGGAAGGGTGGGATGGGCGGGCCGAGGTAGAGGGTTTCTCCCTTGAGGCAGGCGGCGATGTGGAGGGGGATGTAGAAGAGGGATTGCATGGACTGATTCCAGGGGTTAGTGGTCGATTATATCAACAAAGCCAAATTTCGGTGATTTTGGCAGACAGGAAACCCACAGCAAACATGACGAAGCTCTGCGCGATGGCCTGTCCAGGCCTTCTCAACTCTTCAGTGTTGCTAAATCCCACGGCAGATAGGGACACGCCGATGATGGACGCAACGGCGAGGGAAAGCAGCGCCGCCAGGGCCAGCTGGGGCAGCCATTGTGTTATGTGAGGTCCGTTGGAGCTTTGGCTCTCGGTTTTACTTTCGGGTTGGCTTTCGGGTTGGCTTTCGGGTTGGCTTTCGGGTTGGCTTTCGGTGTAAGATGAGGAGGGCATGTCCACGCAGAGCCTAGAACTGTGAGGGTACTGCTACGTTGCGAAGCAGGACGCGATGTAATTGCTTATAGAAAGACGAAGTAAACAATCTGATTCGATTACCCCATGAATGAAGCGGCCATTCTCATCGGGGTGGGCGCGGTAGATGGGAAAGGCAGGACGACCGTATCCGACCCAGAAAACCAACCTAATCATGCAAAGAACAATGTTAAAATATTCCCCTGCCACTGTGTTTAACGGCATTCTTCGACGTGGCGGCGGGGCTGGCGTACTTTCTAAGGGCTGGGGTTCTGAGCGCTTAGCAATGTGTAGATTGAGACACCAGTGGAATGGAGGTGAACGGGGCAGCCACGTGGAAACATGCTGAGAACGATAGCTTCATTCCATAATGATGTTGGCCCACAATACAGAGGGATTGCCGGGAAAGCAGTTACAGAAAGGCAAAGGTGATGTGAAATGTGAAACAGGAGAATGTCTATCACGTAGATACCAACCGACTGGAAATGGCAGACATCGTAACCATAACCCATCACCACCACAGCATCATCCGCAAGGATCGCTAATACTCCTCGCCGACCCTGGCGGTCTTATCGCCAGCCCATCCCTCGCGCTCAAAGTAGCGGAAAACGAGATGGTAGTCGTCAAACTCGTGGACAATGCGATCCATGCGGCGGTATCCCTTGATTCCGTCCATGCGCTTGTCGACACCGGCCCTGGCGGGTTGAGAGACACCCTCCTCATCCGCAGTCCTATTCTTAGTCTCAAAGAACGTCACAGTGAAACGGCCAGGCTTGAAGATATCGACAACGTGCTGAATGGTGTCCGAGGTTTGGCGCCCGTTTTGGCCGCTCGGGACATTTGTCTCGAATGACGCGTAAGAGCAGATCGGCTCCGGCGTCACATGGACCGTCCAGTAGTGCGCGGGCTTGTTGCCATCCGCATCTACGCCGGAGTCAGGGGCGGGAACGACGCCGTTGGCCGAATAACCGCAGGGCGAGAACAGGTATGCATCGATGCGCGCATCCGGATAGTGCGAGGTAGGATACACCTGGGCGAGACCACAAGTGTCGGAAACGACGGTGCCAAGAGCATGGCCCTCGGTGGTCATGGCCTCGCCGGCAGTCACCTCGACGTCGGTGCCCTGCTCGCCCGAGATGTCAGACTCTCCGCAATTGGCGAAGACGTCGACAGTCGAATCGATATCTCCCAGGCTGTCGACGGCGGCGCGACGAGCTTCCTGAGCCTGGGCAGGCACCCGCTTGCTGGCGACCGCACTCGCCTGCTCCAGGTAGAACTGCTTCGCAAGCTCAGGATCGAGATCCATCATCAAGATCTCCAGAGTCTCGTCAGATTGGGAATCACCAGCTCCGGATACATACGGCACGGTGCCCGTTGGGATCTTGCGGCTGCGAGTCGGGCTGCCGGCGTTGCTCGAACGGGGTGTCAAAGGCGGCGTCAGCGCGGAGCTGGTGGGGGTCGTCATGTACAGGTACCAATGATCGGCATTCATCCTTCCGACCATGTAGGCACTGCCGTTCTCGAACGTATCGTCCAGGAACTTGACCTCCTCCTTCCAGCTCGAGTGGGGACCCTGCTGGCGGTCCGGGAAGAGGAAGTTCTTGCGGCTGTAGAAGACGCGGTGCGGGGTGGCTGCGACATTGATGTCATCGACCGAAGCGGCATTGTGGAAAGGGAAGCCAGCATCCACAGCAGCGATGCGCAAAAGGCGTCGCAGGCCCAGCAGCAGAGTGGTGGTGCCGCAAGTCTTGAGGATGATTTTGTGCGGGAAGACGAACAAGCTCGACTCGGAGAGGAGGTAGGCATCAACATGGTCCGACTTGACGATCGAGAGGACCTTGCAGTTGACCATGTCGAGCATACCCTCCCAGGTGGACGGGTTCACAGCCTTCAACCCATTTTCCCTGGCGGTGGGGGGGGAGAGCGTTCGGGCTCGGGGCGAACCAAACCTCGAGGAGCTTCTCGGGCCCCTCAAAGGCATTGCTGGAGTCTAGATCGGCAGCAATATCGTGATTGATCGTCAACTGAAGGCTCCCGGGAGCGGGGGAGTAGGTATAGTTGTCAGGGATCTCGAGGTTGACCATCGTTGACCGTTGGACAATGCCGAATGTGCCGTCTACGATGAAAGCGTCCGCGGGACACTAGCTGCCGCTCAAACGAACCTTGCGGCGTCCGTTTGAGAGAGTAGGCCCACAGGAAGTGGTCTTTTCAAGGATGCTGGCGGAGCCAGCTGCAGTGCGCGGATGTGAAAGTCGAACGTCGCCAGGGGGACGTTAAGGAGGCCGGCCACGGACGGTGTAGTGGAAGAACTTGGCGAACGGTATGTTGGGCTTGCGTTTCGACTGGGCCGTGGTTGTGGTTGGGCCGATACCTCGGGTGGTGTATCGGAAGGGATAGTGTAGAGGTAAGTTGCGACGGTGGTTGTCGACCAAGGGCTGTTCGGTACAGAAGGTTCTCTGGCGGGTGTTATCTAGGCCTGGGAAGATGGGAGTTAGCAACACCAGTATGGTAGGTGTCCCGGAGACGCACTTTGCTGGCTTGGAGAGGAATCGCAAGAGATCAATCGAGGTCATTGGCCAGTTAGAGAACCTGACGAAGCAAGGCCCAAGTTCAGTGCACAAAAAATCTGCGCGATCGAAGAAGCCGTCCTCACGAGGCGCTCAGCATGGCAGAATCGTCCGGGGTCTTCTTTCGGTGCGGCCTTTTGCGAAGCCTGTTGGGTCGTGGATGGGCTGTGCGGCACGAGTGATCCTTGGAACGCACCTCACTGGGGGGACTTGATTCGAGTTTATTCGTCGCCGCTATGGTTGGCAACGTATTCAACACGTAAATTTAGACGCTCGACAAATAGACCTGGTAACTCGAAAAGAAAACAAGCTCAGGGTTCGAGGGCACTGTTCTTTTTTTTCGGCGGCCATGGACGAGAACAGGGAAGTTTTGGCGGGGCAGGAAAAACCCTCGCCAAGAAGTAGCGGGGTTTTTTATTCGTCCCACATCCATGAACCTCTCAGCGACTCTGTGATACGAAAGCACCTCGGGCAATTTGGCATCCTTGACCCTTCATGATGGAGAACGTCAAGGCTTCGTGCATCAATCCAGAGACCAAATACCCACATACCCCAAGTACGGCCCTGGTCGTATCATTCCAAGGGCACCTCGCCGGGGTTTCTATGCTCACGTGGTTCCTTTTGTCGCAATCATTTCAGGTACGAGGTGCCGAGTGACAGGGGGGCACAAGGCCAGAGACGGGAGATCCCGCATTAGGCAATTCGCGTCGCGTTGGGGATGGTGGCATCAGAACAGCCTCGTTGCGTTGCATCAGTACCTATCACGCTATGTACGTGTTCGGTATGGATTCAGCCAGGTGGTTGGATAGGGACGGAGAACCTGATGGCGGTGATAGCTCTTGGCAGAGCGCGGCAGCCACTCATCAATGGCCACCTGGAGAGCCTCAGGGCCTGGCTGCATCTCGGGCAGACTGACCCGCGGCGGTGGCTGAGATGATGCTGCGCCCGGTTACACACACTGAATGTGTGATGTTTTCTGGATTTCACCTCCAGATCCCAATATCTCTCGTTCGACTCCCGTAGGTCACTTCACGGCAATTTCAAGGAGTCCCGGCCGAATATGGACTGGCCGACTCATCAGGAAAGCCCAGAACGCCTCGATGAAGCCTCAAAGAAACGACGACTGGACGAAGCGGGAGGATCTGGGAGCCTGGGAGCGGAACTCGATGTGGAATACACCAGGGCCTCGAAAAGACCATGTACAGCGCACGACCGGTCATCAGAACAACTCCAATATGGAGGTCTCAACCCCTTGCCAGTCGACCACCTTTTGTCGAATACGCAATCGGTGGAACAGCCCATAGCCCATTCCTCGTTACCGGAAAACCCCATTGGCCTTGGTCCTTTGGATGTTTCAGAGACGTCGCACATTTTGGGGAATGGGACTCAAACAACATTCGATATGGGTAAGACAAACGAGTCTTACCTTCAACGGATGGAAGATTTTAACACCTCGCTGTATAGCAGCAGATCAATTCGGCTTGAACTGGAACATGTGTTCCGGCTTCGAGGCTGAGAGCCAACAACTCTCCTCCGGCCAGGATTTCCGGTTCATTCAGACACCGCCCGTTGAAAGCTATGACTCTCTCGAACTATACGGCAATACCAATCTTCAGCCTACATTGGACAATCCAACGAGACTTTCCCTGCTGGAGGATTCGTTCTCTTTCAGTGGTGTGGTCCCCCAAGGGAACTTTGACGACATGGAGGTCGAACTGAACATAGATTATGGTGTCATGGACACCACCGATAGGAGAGAGGATTCTGCATTTGAGATTGATCAAAGCCCATGGGCAGACAGCGCGGTGACGGCAGAGACAACCACTACTAGTACAACACCACAAGCAGCAGTAGACGGGACGGGGTGTAAGGGAGAGAACAACAACACGAATGATGCGATTTGTGATACTTGCTTTGGAGTGGTGGGTGCCATATGAGCATTAACACTCGCTCACCTGGCTATTGTGCTAACCGCCACTTCTCTTACAGATCTTCATTGACACCCCTCAAATCCGAGACGGCTTCGTGGGGAACTCAGCGACAACCAGCAAGAAAGTCCTGCTCGAGGGGTACAGTGGTCTAATCATCATCCGCGACCCGACATCCAAATCCTACGGCGGCCTGATCCCTCAAAGCCACTTCGACCCCATATGGAAGTTGATCACCGATACAAACATAACGCTTTCGGCAACGCTCAAGTCAACTAAACCTTTAGAAATTACCATCTACGGCTGCCGAGCTAAAGCTGATGAGATAGGGGGGATGCTACTTGATCACGATTGCTTCCTCCAGCAGCCGGATTCGTTTGACGATTCAATGACGTACTTCAACCCGCAGTGCCTGACCCATGATGATGATTCAATACCAACATGGGAGCTATCTGGGGCAGATCTCGGCACTCCTGCTGCATGTTTGAGTGCAGTTGAAAAGTCCAAGGTCGCAGAGCTGCTAGACGCAGCTGGGGGGCCGACGGTCTTTAGGGATGTCCAGGTCAGCGAGATGTTGCAGACGAGCTTGAAAGAGTGCGTATAAGACCCCCGTTGTATTTGCGGTTCTTCATGGACACCGGCTGAAGAACTCCGGTAGGCACCAACGAAAAGCTTTGGCTATGATGGTAGAAAAGGAGGCTGGGACTCTTCGAGGGGCCGACTTCCCTTCGATTTGGGCTGAAGAGATTACAAACTGCACAGGCACTGTGAGGTACGTTACAACATCTGGTTTTAACTACTAATAGCCAAGTAATCTAACAAACCCCCAAGATTCTTGAACACCGTCACAGGGTCCCGCGTTTATCGAAAACCGAAGATTTGCCTTGGTGGCTTGATTGCAGACGTAGGTGATTGAGAGCCCAGGGCGCCAGGGCAGAGACCGCCACTCTATACTAATGCTGCTGTCACAGGACATGGGTCTGGGAAAAACCCTAACCGCCCTCGCGTTAATAGCAGGTTCTGTAACGAGACATAGGAGAGACAACGAAACAACGACTAGAGCGACCACTTTAGTTGTTGCGCCATTGTCCAGTACGTATTCCTACATTTGCAGCTGAAAAACATACTAGTTTAGCGCAGGGCTAATGAAGCCGGCTAGCTCTGACCGGTTGGCAAGATCAAATAGAACGGTAAGGTCATGTCGAAAGGTATCTGGCGGGGAAGGTCAGTTACTTACAACTTTTCAGGCATATAAAACCGGGCGCGCTGCGATTCACTGTTTATCATGGAACCCAGAGAGAGAAGAACGCAGCTCTGTTAACCAGCTTTGACGTGGTCCTGACGACATATGAAACTGTTCGGACCGAGTATTCACAAGAACTTCAAGTTGGTGGTACACAGAGCACAATCCAAGCTGTATCTTGGAATAGAATTGTTCTTGACGAGGGTGAGTGAATCCTGTGCGCTTAAACATGACGCTATGGTGGGACAGACGACTAACCAGTTGCCTGCTAAAACAAGCTCACGTCATCCAAAACCGCTCCTCGAAGAGGTTCAAAGCCCTTCACGCACTCAAGGCGAGGCACCGCTGGTGCTTGACAGGCACGCCGATCCAGAACCGTCTGGAGGACATGGGTTCTCTAGTTGAGTTCTTGCGTGTGGACCCGTTTGACAGCCCCGGAGCTTTTCGGCGCTTGTTTCTGGAGCCCATATCTCGCCGAGATGTTTCTGGGTGGGAGCGCCTTCGGACCTTGATCGGGTGTATATCCCTACGTCGAACTAAAGAGTCACTGAAGGACCAGCTAGCCTTGCCAACCAGACAAGAAATTGTCTGCAGGGTTTCACTCGATGAGGAGGAGAGGAGGGTTTACAGCCTAGTGAAGCGGCGCTTTGCCTTGGCTATCGACGCCGGGGGCAACAGAATGAGCGCGTTTGGGCTTATCCTCCGACTACGGCAGATCTGCGACCACGGTACTGCCCTTCTACCTGCCGACTTGCAGGCATGGATTCAGCAAGCCTCTCGGTTTGGCCCCCAGGTCCCTCTACAGGCTGAAACATGCCTATCTTGCGGTCAGATTCCGGAAGACGACGTGGATGACGACATTTTGTCAGAAGGCTTTCCATGCTCACATCAAGTTTGCCCTCCCTGTCGAGTCATGGCGAGATCGGCTTGTCAGGATAGCGCTGGAGAAGCGTCCTGCCCAGTTTGCCAATCCAAGGGCTTGCGTGAACAAAGTGAGGAGGGGAGTTTCTCAGAGGGCGGCGATTTACCACCACCTTACCGGCCATCTTCTAAGGTCAGAGAATTACTCCGGAATCTCAATCGTGACCAGCAACAGGCTGCAACGGCTGGAGTTCCAGCGGAAAAGAGGTTAGTTCACGCGAGTTTCGATGTTAAAACACCGGACCATGTTCAGACTTTTAACATACACCGCGTCTGCAGTGTTATCTTTTCCATCTGGACGGGCATGCTCGACCTCATTGGCACAGCCTTAACTGCTAGGGGGATTCCGTTTCAACGCCTTGATGGAACAAAGACCCAGGAACAGAGACGCGGTGCCCTGCAGCGTTTCAGAAGTGATGAGAACTGCAATATATTGATTGCATCAATCGGGAGTGCTGCCGTTGGGTCAGTAGAATTCCATCTTGGTCGTACAGTTAGGTATCGCCTCGACCATCTACTAAGTATGTGACAGCCTGGATTTAACAGCAGCCTCTCGGGTTCATATTATCGAACCTGGTTGGAATCCAATGCTTGAGCAGCAGGCGCTGCAGCGTGTGCATCGTCTTGGTCAGACCCGAACTGTCAAACAAATACGATACGTGGTGGATGGGGCAGATTCGGTAGAGCGCGTGAGTATCTTATATATCAGTCCAACGATACCTGCTACCTTTGGCTAACCCGGTACGGTCGCGATCAGTACATACTCCGGCGACAAGAATGCAAGTTGGCGCTCATCGATGCATCTGTTGATGGCTCCACCGGCAGGCAAAAAAAGGTCACAAGCTTATTAGAGGTCTGCGAATAGATGAGCCGATTCATCCCCATGGGCCTGCGCTAACGTCCATGCAATAGGATATGAGAGTTGGGCTTGGGATTGATGCAGTGTTGTGAATAAAAATGGCTCGAGGTTCAGTATTAATTCGCTTGGTCAAATGCAAGAAAATGGCCTTGACTTGCCCACAAGCTCCCGTCATCGCTGAAGCGAAAAGTCACCCTAAGCCCTTACTCGTTTTCTCTTACCCTCAACGTCCTCGCCTGCTTGAATCCTGCGGACTATATCATCCCACGGCATCTCAAAATACTTCTCAACCTTCTTCATCCCAGCAAGACTTTCTATCTGCTTGGTCCCTGTTCCGCTTGGACTCGCTCCATGCTGCAAGAGAAGCTTCACCAGCTCCGACCGTCCGCGTCTCACGGCGTTGTAAATTGGGTTAGTCCGATCCCCGCGGTTTGGGTCTGCTCCATGACGCAGGAGAAGTTCGGCGCAGTCCAGAATATTTGACGAGGTGATCGTCGATAACGATTGCAGAGCAGTCTCCCACACGTCTGTGCCACCGTTGTTCAGGGCGTTTGGATTGGCCTTGTATTCTAACAACACCTCCATGATCTCTCGGTGCGGTTCGCCGCGCTGGGTGATGCAGGCGTAAAGCGGGAATCGCGAAGACGAACTTTCACGTCTATTCGGGTCCCCGCCATTTTCGAGGCTAATCCTGACCAAAGCTGGCGACCGAGCCTGGGTAGCGAAATAAGGCCCCAGTGCATATGCTTCCGGCCATAGAATAAATGGCTTTATTGCGCTAAATCGACGCCTAGCGTTCTCCAATGTCGCGTCGGCTAAGTGGTTTGCCTCGAAAATGATACCGGGATCAGAGTCGACATTTGACACATGATACCTATCCCATGTCTGAGGAATCATGACGCCACACTCATCTACCAAGAACTTCATGAGTGCCCCGTTCCAGCGCTTTAAAGCTCGCAGGATACCAGGGAGACTTCCCCTATACCATGAATCATTGCTGTGGATTCGGACAACACATCTCGAGGTGATGTCGGCCCCATGGGACAGTAGAAGCTTGACATTTGGCAGGTTTTCGCCTTCGATGGCTGCATGCAGCGCTATATTAATGTGGTTGGTTTCCGCAGGTGGTGAACTTTTGCAGCACTCATGATCAAGCAACCAAGAAAGAAGGTCCGGGGGTGCATTCCAACCCGCTATCCCGATAAGCAGTGTAGAACACCCCGCAAGAACGGACGGGCTCGCTAGATTCCGTACCGCATCGAACTGTCCATTCGCGACTGCGTCGCAGAGCAACTCTTGTTGATCTCTCTCCGGCAAGGCAGCCGCTTGGACGGCACCAATTCGACTAAAATCCGGGATAGCCCGCGTTTCGTGAGCATTCCCAATGTGGCGGGAAAGCTCTTCGCTTGTCCGAAACCCAATGTCTGCGAATACGCAGTTTGGGAAGTGACAGCGGTGGTTCACGGCGTGTATCTTGAGATGTTCGATAAGAGACACGTTGGTTTCAAAGCCATTGGTGTATGCGCTGCAGAACGCCTTTCTGCAATGGTAGAGTCGTGGCCCATACAGCCTTTTCAATGTCGGACACGCACAGCCCGGGCTATGGTTTGGACCGTCACACACCGCGTGTTCCAAGTGTCGCCGAAATTCCACTAGTGCGGGCAGAATGCCGAGTGGGTTGTTGTTGGAAGTACCAGTGGCTTCTGCGACAGAGCATTAATTCCCTATCACAGATATCCATTCCGGGGCACAGGGTCCTTAGTTTGTACTTACCGTCCATGTCCACCACCCCTATCTTGACGCCTGTCAAAAATGACGATGCACTCGCGAGACGGTGTTGGAGATCTTGATCCGCTTGGAAAGTCTTGAATTCGCTGATGAACGATGCTGGAGGTGCCGACGAGTTGAAGAAGTGGTTCTGCCGAATCTCGAATAGCTGGTTCAGAGTAGTAGATATCTGTTCCACGGAGCCCTCGTCGGTCTTGTTCGCCATCCACCCCTTGATGTGGTCCATGTATTCCAACGCCGCATATTCAAGGAGAACAAAATCTCCGCTGCGAATCTGGCATTGGATATCTGTGGCCTCCCAATCCGCTGACAACAGACTGTCAAAAGACGTAAAACAAAGATACGTAGCGCACGTCAGGGCTGCGTCCAAATGGGCATCTGCCAGGCTCAGAAAGCTGTTGCTTTGCTCGTGAAGGAGGTATCTTCCTGTGGTTAGCCCGCTGTTCATACGCCATTCTCGGAAGGTAACGCCTCACTCTTTGGCGGAGAAGTGGACGAACCGCACTGCTCCATCCAGCACTTCAATGATAGGACCGCAATCACGTCTGACGTCGCGATACTCTTTTCGACCCCTGGTGAAGTCGTTTTCTCCAATGTCTATGACAAGGACCTGAAGCAACTCCTCTTCCCGAAGCGGCCGCGTAGCGCAGGCAATCCACATCAGAACTCGGCGGATGACGCTGCGGAGCTTGTTTGGCACATTCTTTTGCTCAATCCTTGAAATAAGGCGACCATATCTGCCAGCCATAGTGTCAGCCACCTCTTAGGGATCGAGCGGTATAGGGCTGCTCACGCTTTATATAGCCCATCGGGAAGGTTATCAACCTCAGCTTGGATCTCTTCTGCCGTTCCATAGTCTTTCACAACATGCAGTACGAGTTGGGCGTATAGAAACATGCCTTAAAGAGAGCAAAGGGCGTGTCAAAAAAGAACTCGAGGGCAGTGGTAGGGTGTCAAAAAAAACGTACCATCGGACTTATCAGGGATAAGCTCCAATGCGGCCCTAATCCTAGAGCGGACTTGCTCGTCGGCATCGCCAAATCGGAGAAGCAGACCTTCCATCTCACAACGGACGAATGCCCGAATATCCTCGTGGTTGTACTTGTTGATGTGAAGCGCGGTGGCTCGGTCCTTCAGGGCGAGGGTAATCTCTCGCTCCTCCCTACTGCTGATGAGGACCTTGGTCTCAGTACAGCGCTCTTTGATGCCGAAAACAGTAACGAGAAGGTCCCTCCAGCAGCTTTCCTCGATCTCGTCGAGGCCATCAAGAACAATATATGCTGGCCCGATGCTAGTGACAACCGTGCACAGGGTCTCCTTGACGAAGTCCCGATCGCGCAATAGTTTCCTGCGGTCCGGGCTCGAGTGGTCGGGGAGAAGCACCTGCAATGACGGGACTTGTTCGAGAGCTTGGAATAACAACGAGTGGAGAACGCCGAGTGTTTTACCAGAAGACTGCTGTTCGTGGGTGAGGAACGCAAACAAGACACATTGCCCGGTCCGCTGGAGACGTTGGATTATATTCCCAGCAAGGAATGTCTTTCCTGTTCTGGTTTAGTAGTGAGAGACCACTCGGTTCAGGGGTTGGGAGGCTGACCGGCGCCGGGGATTCCGCAAAGCCAAAAACAGCGAACTGTTCGATCCACTGGGTTCAACCAGTTCATAAACGCCTTTTCCTGGTCAAGCCAAGTGCCCGACCCTTTGGTTGTTTTTCGGAGAATATCATCCAGCTTCTCGTAGCGCGTCTCAGGGTTTACCTCGTCACGGACTGCGCGGAATTCTTGATAGTCGCGGAACTTTTGTGCGTGGTCGTACTCGGCCAGGGCTAGGTTTCTGGCTGTTTGCGCTCGGACAATGTCCTCCAGCGTTACAGCCTCCGTCATCAAGGCCTTGTGGCTCTGCATGTGTTCTCTAATCTTGTCGACCTTGGCTCGAACGCCTGGCCAGAACGGCTCGCAGATCATCCTCAACCCTGCGATGCTGGATCAGTACCTTTTAATTGCGGTGGATTAGTATTGGCAGAGGACTGACTGCTGTTGGTGGCAAAATTCAGCAGGACTGAGTAAAGACCGAGGATATCCTCAAAGAAGAGCAATAGGACCTGCCGAATAACGTCGTTCCGAGGAAACGTATCTCTGTACGTTTTGAAACTGGGGAGGATCAACCGAATCTCACCGAGGGTCTTGACGATGTTTTCGAAGGCCACAGTCACCGTGCTGGCGGTCTGCAATATAAATTTAAGGGGTCCCTGATACGGCCGGGGTCAGTCGCAACACGGTGACAGCATTGGAGGGCGGCGGACGTCCGCGCTTACCCATATCAAACATAGGACATCGGGCTTGACCTGGGCAAACGTATCAATCACGCCACTGTATTCCTGAAGCACAGTAATGAGGGGCTTGATCCTCGCGAGCCCGCGTTGAGTTTTCGTTTGTTTCTGTTGCTGCTCAATGACACGCGCTGCGTCAAGCACATCCTCGGCACTGGCGACTTTGGAGAAGTCGAACCCCGACTTATTCGCTAGACTTTTAAGGAACTCGTTTTTCGCCGAAAGAAAGGCTTCTTCAACCCAGAGCGATGAATCCGTTGGCTCAGCCATGGCTTCGTCATAATCGAGCGGCGAGCCTGACTAGGGCAATTTGTGGAGTTGTTGGTGAAAGATTGAAGTCGTCGCAGAAAGGGGGTGAGGTGAGGGGTAACGACCAGGAGCTACCTGCTGCCTACCTAGGGACGACACGAACGCCAGCCACTTACTGATGCAGGTCAGGCTCCAGACGAGGCAGATTCCCCAATCACGACTAAATGTATCAAATAGGTACCTACCCGAGGCGTTCAGCCGCTTGTCACTTCCGCGCCCCCTCTGGAACATTGGACGCATTCGGCAGGCACGGGAAATTCCCGGGGAATGAGGTTAAAACATTTCATGCAAAGTTGACGAGAAAAAGCAACCACACAACTTGGTAGTCCCTAAGGAAGAGCGTCAAGTTTTGCATTGTGTCTCGGAGCCCCAGCAATTACCTCTCTAATTTACGATGCCTTTCCTGGAGAAGCCTGAATCCCGTCATCATCATGCAAAGCGATAATGGGCGTAAGCACCGAACCTGTGAGTCTCAGGCTGAGAGTGGTTCCTACCAAGGTACTCCTATTAATTAGTTGGGATAACTTACACAATGTGGTAGAAACAACCGGATGGTGTGTGTGTGTGTTTGTTGTTATCCGCCGGCGGGTTTAACCAGAAAGGGCTCAGACTAATTCCATTCTAGCGATAAGTACATTTACCAAGATATTTCTTGATCTCCTTCAGCCTATGAATGGCTCAATCCTGACCTGTTTGCTGTCTTCTACTATTTCTCTTTGGATTCTCGTGGGTTAGACAGGATTAGCAGCTGGCTCGAAGACGATTCGCAAGGGTTCCTGTGGGGGAGGATGTGACTCACAGGAACCAAACGTGCCTAACCAATAGAGTACTAATGTCTAAGATACGCACTGGACGTCAAGGTACCAAACGTCCCAAGTGTGCGTCATGGGTTACCAATTTGTCATTGACAGTGACCCTGCCATGTGTCTGTCGTTCAGGCACATATTTAAAGGACCTCTCCAATCACCAAGCTGGTTTTCTCTTTCCGCGCCATCGCGCAGCCAATATCCCAATCCTCCCTAGTCTAAGTTTCCCAGCATGGCAACTTCACAAGAACAATACATTACCGATCCCGCTCAGCTACAAGAGTCGGACCTTGCCAGAAACCTGGCCGACTCGAGTCTGGCTGATGACACTGTTGAATCCAAGGAAACGACGACGCGGCACATAGCGCCGCCGCGAAGACTCGCCCTCCTCCAACCGCTGGCTGATCCGGCCATGTTGGCGGCCTGCCGCAACCCTGCCTCTCAAACAACCCACCGGCCCGACAGAGGTGTCGGCGAACTCATCCGCCATGAATATCTCGACATCTCGGCACTAGACAAGGCCTGGCGCCACGCCTTGTCCAAGGCGCCTCCAGCTTCACATGTTACGTTTGATCTGCGTCTTCCCAAGCCGGTCGGCAATGGTGAAGCTGCCCAAGCGATCTACTGGGAGACAGCAATGCCGCCAAGTGGACAGGGCTTTGGTATCTCGACGCGCAACGTGATGCGTTTAATGGCAACAATCGCCATTGTGGCGCGGATGCGGGTGCAGGGGGATGTGCGCTTCAGCGTCAGCTACGGTACGGTACGGCGGAGGGCCTGCCGATGAGGGTTATCAGTCTGATGAGCAGGCAGCTCGAAGGTATAGCGAAGGCAAAGGACATCATGCCAACGGGCACCGTTGGAAATTGGAAACTTGATGCCGACGGGGACAGTGCTGACGCGGCCGGTGATGACGAAAGCCCTGGTCTGGCCGAGGTGCAGAAGGAATAAGGGACGTAGCAACTGAATGAGGCGACGTAGAGATAGTGCGGTATTCGAAACGATCCTGCGCTCGAGAGTTAAATTTATCCGGCTGGGTTCTATTACTGTCCTACCCGCTCACACGTCTTAGGTACCCTCTCGTCCTCGCTGCTTATATGATCCCAATGAGACTCCTCCGAGCACACTGCCCCACCACGGCATCTAGCGCTTGCAGGTGTGTCATGGCAAGGGAAGTCGGTGGATCCGGACGGTGCCTGGAATCTATTGCTCACTTAACCAAGACAGCAAACCCGTGAAGAGGGAAGAGTAGACAAAGGGAGATCGCTGGGAATCCCTGTGGCTATGTAAGTGAGAGTTTCTGTGAACGGAGAGTCTCGAGGAAGGGCCCCTCTAGGAGATTCGAAGGACCCAGAAAGCAGGAGAAATTCCAGTGGAATGAGGTTAAAATGTAAGCTGTAGGAACGGTTGAGTACCCGAGGAAAAGGCGACCATATAACCTTGTAGTAAGTAGGCCTCGAAAAGTGTCGGCTTTTGCACTGCGTCGAGGAGGTCCTTATCATTTGGTCTCTAAATCCTTGGTCCCTTCCCTGGAAACCTGAATCTGTCGAAGGTCTTTTTTGTTGCTAAGCAACTTCATCTGAGTTCGGCGATGTTGGTTTCTTTGTTGTGAACTCGTAAAGACAACCCGGTTGATGGCCATTATTGTCCGTCCTGGTTTCTGAGAACAATCCATGGCTTTCATATCCATTCATTGTTGTTAGCTCCTGGCTTCCAGTGATACAATACCGATTTCCGGCCACCCAACTTGACCTGGGGCTGTTCCAACTCCCGGGTCATTGCTATCCAGTGGAGTATATAAAAGTAAAGATAGGCACAGCACCCTAGGGTGGGTTACCTAAACTTCCTAATCTTCCAATTTCAGGCGTTTCAAGTTGTTTTTCGGACAGGCTGGAACTATGGCTGTGCGCCCTCCCCTCCCGTACTTTGCCCCAGAAGGGTCACTCCCGACACCGAGGCTGCCAACCGTGGCCGAGATCCTCGCCTCGGAGACGTTTCTGGTGCGGTACGGGGCGGCCCCGATTGTCCGTGTTGGCGACCACTACGTCGTCAAGTACGGCCGAAAGGTGAGCCTGCAGGAGGGCGAAAACATGCTCTTTGTGCGGCAGTTCACTAGTGTGCCGGTTCCAACTGTTTACGCACTTTTCCATGACAAGGAGACTGGCAACAACTTCATCATTCAGGAGTATATCCCTGGAACGATGCTCGACCTGCTATGGGATAAACTTTCCTATACTGAGAAGATGAGGATCACTTGGCAGCTTCGGCAAAACATGGAGGAGTTACGCCGTATCCCGTCCCCAGGCTACTATGGAGGCATCTGGGAACAACCAGCACCGTACTACTCCTTTCGTGGCTTGGAGTCTGCCTTTTCGGCGGCGCAGGAAACCGAGGAATATTGGGCCTACGGCTTGTGGCGGAGTCTGGACCTAAAGTTGAAGGGCAATGCCAGGAGGATCCTGCGCAGTCGCTGGTGTAAGTACCAAGCTATTTTCAAGGGCCACGAGGCCGTCTTTACCCACGGGGGCCTTTACCCAGGGAACATTATGTTAAACGAAGAAACTGGGACCGTCGTCATCATCAACTGGGAGCTCTCAGGATGGTACCCTTCGTTCTGGGAGTACTGCTGCGCTATTATACTGCTTCAATACCGCCGGGACTGGGCTCTCTGGGTCCCGGTAATTCTCGACAAGTATGTCGAGGAACTGAAGTTGGTAAAAAGTCATCGGAAGTTGATGTTGAAGTCCTGAGAGGTAGATCTGGGGGGGTTAACGCTGAGATATTTTCTTCCTTCCAGCTTTCTTTTAGTTCTCTTCTGTTTCAGACCATCCATCCAACCAGGAGCCCCTCGATGCTTATCCAACCGTGTGTGATAGATTGATTTTCCCAATACAAATCGAATTCACTGTTCCCCGCCCATTACTTAACTCGTATTAATCCATGTAAACATAAGGTACACAGTATCCCGTATTCTTCGTCTGCAATCTTCCGCCGAAAAGCCCACCGGGGCACATTTATTCCTTGCATCTGGTAATGGAATGTTTTGGCTGCCAAAGACATAAGCAAAGCCTTCCTCGACTATGTTTTAAGGTTAGGAGTGCCAGCTAATTGAATTTATAGTTAAGTTCAATAATTAACAAGTTGGTCGCGAGGTATGCGGACAGCAATTGTTATGGGTCCTAAACGGTGCAAAGTGATACCATGCCTTATTTACTATAAACGCTACGTTGCTACACCGGCGATAATATCAGCCGTGATAGAGCCAAAAATGGGAGCAAGAGAGCAACTCTTGTACTTATGTACCAAGAAACCGGAATCCCGTGTCTCGTTGTCGCTTGGTGTGGCTTGGGTGGCTGAAGAAATATCCTTCCCGTTGACTGAGGTACCTTCTGGATACCGCGGGACTTTTCCGGTCTCAATAAGTACTAAAAATTGAGGATCGATGGGGATGCGCCCTAGGAATCGGACGTTGAAGTCCTTCGCCATGACCTCCCCGCCGCCGCTCATGAAAATGTTCGTGCACTCGCTGCAGTTCGGGCACACAAACCCGCTCATGTTTTCAACGACACCGAGCACGCGGATGCCTGTCTTGGTGCAGAAGTTGAGCTCCTTCCTGACGTCCGCCGTGGCCACAGCCTGGGGTGTAGTCACGACCACGGCACCGGCAAGCTGTTCTGGCCGTGCTTTCTGCAGGAGCGTCTCGGCCAACGATATGTGTTCGTCGCTCGTCCCCGGCGGCGTGTCTATCAAGAGATAGTCGAGTTCGTCCCAGAACACGTCTGACAGAAACTGTCGCACCATGGCTGTCTTCTTTGGCCCGCGCCACACGACGGCGTCGCCTCGTCGAGGGAGGAGGAACCCAAGGCTCATGACTCGAAGCGAGCCAGTGCCCGCGGATGGGTCGGCTTCGTGTACGGTGATGGGCAGCCATCCGCCGGGGGCTTGTGTGACTTTCGCATCCTCGATCCCGAACATGCGCGGTATCGAGGGCCCTGTGAGGTCGACATCGAGGACGCCGACGGAATGGCCCGCTAGAGAGAGCGATAGTGCCAATTGTGTTGTCACCGAGGACTTGCCGACGCCTCCTTTGCCTGAGAGCACCTGGGCGGGAGGTGGTTAGAGTGCTGATAAGAGTTGCGCGAAGGTGGGGCAAAAAGGGCGCTCACCAGGACGATGTGCTTGATTTTGGAGAGCGACATGGCGATGAGGTGTGCGGGTCCTCGGGTAGCGAGTGGATCGATGGATAACTCAAATGTCGGAAAACAGTATATTTCTCCTTCAAGGTGGTCGAGGGCTTGCCATCTCAACTGCTGGCATCTCGGGGAATGACAATCTCCTTCTTTTTTGTTCGAAGCTGAGCAATTGGCCCCTCCATCGGCCTGAATCGGCGTGCTTTATCAGCAGCAGGTGGAGCTGCAGCCACCCTTTGCGGATGCAGCTCGAAGAGCGCCACAGCCGTGCTCAGATGTCGACCGGGTCCTCGAAACCCCTCCGCTGGTGAAAAAAGAGAAAAAAAAAGGAAAACAGAAAAAGAGCATACATGGAACCTTAAAAGAGAACCGATAGAGCCTTCGGAATGGTCACATATCTTGGTGCACTGGAAACTGAAGTCCGGAATACCAAATGTGGAACCTTGAAGACCGCGTGCGAAATCCATCCCTGTTCCCGTCTGCCAAGTCTGGAAAGGTTCCGCTGACTTACCGGGCTGCTGGGCTCCATTCCATGGCCTTGGCCCAATTTGAATCGGGCACAGTGGAAATAACCTGGAGGTCACTTCCAGACGAAGTACCTCGGTTCGCCTTCTTTGCAAACGAACGCAGTGGTAGCTATCGTCTTCTGGTACAGACCTCATGTTGCTTCTCGACATGTTTTTGGCGCTAAAGGATAGATCAATGGCTTTTTGAAGCCAACTAATTGCTAGCATCCCGTCGAGTTCGCGGATGCCCCGGTGACATGAGCAAGGGGTCTCGGGCTCCAGGCACCTTGTTATTCTCACCTTGTGCCACCCTGGCCCGCTCACATTCGAATCCGTCAACGCATCTCCCATCGATGCGGCAAAGGGGCAGACCGCGCGTCTCAGTCAACGTCATCTACCCAGCGTCTCTACGGCACCAAACGACCCCGATACCGAACCGCTCTCTTGCTTGGCCCAGACGAACACGACCCCGATTGGCCGCCCCCTGGACCGACCAACTTCTGCCCCCCCCAACGATGCCGAGCTGCCCTCGACACGAGTTCTCGCCCGCAACATGACAATCGTCGCGATACACAATGGACGATCCATGGGGCTCACCATGGGCCGCGACAGATTCAGACAGGGACTTGAAGCCGGGGTCTCCCGCCAAGTCCGACATTGCCCCTCCACCACGCGCCTTCCTCTCCGCATCAAACTCTCCCCGCATCCCCGCCGTTTCAGAGCAGTCGCCATGGGGAGGTGACGATAATGGAGCTGGGGAATGGACAGCACCTTTGGAAACGCCGGCGCATTCGATATGGGCTGGAGGTTGGGGCGGTTCGAATCCAAACTTACTGGCCACACCACGAGAAGACCTGCTCAACAAGACTAGCCCGATCGCATTGCCGGGGAACATTGCTACGCCAAAGCCAGTCAATGGCTCCGCATTCCGACAGCCGTCGCCGGACCCTTGGGGTAGCGGGTTCTCCTCCCGAAAACCTTCATTTGAGGCTGCCTCCACCCCGCGTTTGGTTGTCGAAGTCGCCTCCCCTACTATCGAAACGCCTATTGCTACGTTCGGGGGGCTAGGGATCGCGCAAGAAGATACCGTATGGGATAGGTCGGATGGGGCTAGTATCAGCAATCCCTCAATCACCGTCGAGACCGACTCTCCCACGGCCGAGCCCGGAAACGTAAAGGGCGTGGAGGAACAAACTACACCTGTGGCAACCCGGGGTAGCGATGTGCGGTTAAGCGTCGAGTCGACCGCGCTAAACCGCGGGTACCAGTCTCCCACACCGTCCAATGACAACACCGATCACGAAGAGGAACGACAGGACTCACCAATTACGTCCATTGACGAGGAGCCAAGGGGTCTGTCAGCGGGTTCGCGAAAGGCATCTGGAAAGGTGCAAGAACTGGTCGTCAAGTTCGACGGTATTGCCAGGGCAGCGAGCGAAGAACGCGACATCGTTATCCCGCCCTCCGAAACCAGCCCACCCAGCGCTGAGAAAAGAGATGGTTTGCGCGATGGCGCCGACTTTGGAGAGTTCGAGGATACCAATCCAGATGAACTGCCTCCCCCGTCACGCTCGAAAGAACCAAGAGCTAGACTAAGTATTGAAGAACCGATCGAAGTTGGCGCACCGTCTGGTGATCTTTCCTCGGGCCCATCGGCAATTGCCCAATTTGGCCCCATAGACTTCCGTGTGGATTTCGGCTTGGTCGCCAAGTTGTTCAACGCCGCTCTAGAAGCCGCGTCCGATGTCAATGTGGATCACGAGGTGCCAGACCATGTCACTGACGATAGCTTCACCGAGATTTCGGAGCGGAAGACCTGGTATCGCATCTCCCGGCTGGGGTCCTCCCGGAGACATAATGCCGGAGACGACGACAGCTACAGGAGGATCACCTGGGCAACATCCACAGTTCACGATGACACCACCAAAATTGTCCGCCGGTGGATGGAGGAGGATTCTATTGCTGGACGCGTGGCGCTTGGAGGTGGGATATCCAAAACGCAGAAGAACATGTTTGGTTGGGATTCCTCTGTCGAGCCTGTCACGCTGCATGATGTGTTCAGGAAGAAGAACGCGCACGCCAGAGCTTCTTCGGTTCAGCAACCTCCCAGAACAACTGCCCTTCCCTTGGGCCTAATGGATGGGTCCTCAAACAAGTCGCCGCAACGACCGACGCACCACGCCTCAAGTAGCGTCGGGCCGGGTGTGCCTTCGTTCGGGTGGAACACGACCTCACCCACGTCCACCACCCACACCCGCACTACCAGCACAATATCTGGGCCGCCCAATTCGATTCACACAGGCCCCGCGCCTCAAATACCCCCTGCCGCTCAAGGACACAACGCAGTTGAGGATGACGACAACGACGATGATGAATGGGGCGAGATGATCTCCTCACCTGTTGCCCCCCAACCCAAAGCTACAACAGCCGGCTTAGCAACCCAGCGAACTGTCGTCAGCCCCACCTTGGATGCATCTGCGCTCGAGAATAACCACACTGCTATTGACACGCCCTCGGCCAAGGACACTGCACAAGACCCCTGGGGCGAACCCGACTTCACTGCCTTCGAGTCGGCTCCCGCCAAGCCGAGTTCCCAAGCCCAAGGAACGGCCGCCATTCCCAAAATTGTGGACCGTCCAGTTCTCTGTTCCGATTCGGAAAACTCCGTGTCTGTTTCCTTGGGGCCGCCGGCTGAAACCCGTCCTCAAGGATCTTCCTCACCTATTGAGGTACAGAAGCCGTCAACTAGCGACTCGCAACATGAGCACGAGAAAACGGCACAGCGGATTACCGCCAATCTTCCTGATCTCTCGTACATGCTACGTTGAGAAGTCGTGTGACACTTTGCAAACTGTGCAACAACGAACAACTCGAGCTATATTGTATCCGCTCGTGTCCAGCGGGGGATGTTCATACCTTTTTGTATCATATGTACGTTATGATGTGTTCATCTCATCAAAAACTACCGCAGGGGCTGAAAATATATCCACACGCGACCCCTTACCGCTTGAAGTCCGCGGCCCCATCTTTGACATCCTTAAGTAATGAGACGAGCAAATTTGTGGCTAGCATGGGTCGGTCTTCCACCTTAAACCGACAGCATGTCGTGTGTCGGATGAGAGCTTCGGCCCTTGCAACCACACGGTTCGCTCGCTCGCTTTATTTTCGGGCGCTCTTGGATACCCACACACGGCCAGAGGGTGCCATACTCCGGATACCGCCCCTCTTGGTCCACGCTCGGAGTCGCGAGAAGCGCGAACAGCCCCGGCAAATAAACGACTGAGCTCGGCCGCCGCCGTCTCCGCCCCTCTGCCGCCTCAAGCTGCCGGTGACCGCAGGCCCCGCATCCCCGCAATTTTGGGGGTGGCGCCCCGTCAGCCAAGAGATCAGAATCGTCCCCGGTCCCAGCGGAATCCGGGGCTCCCGCGTATCAGAGACCGCACATTTCGAAGCCGAGACCGCTGCCGGAAGCGCTGACGATCACCGCGTTTTCCTGGCTCCCGCCCACTGGGAGGCTCTGCTTCGGCCTTGGTAAAGCCAACAGCAGCTAGCTACCTAGTCAGTTCGCCCCGGGGGGCTAGGCGGGTATCACATGCGTCAGCTAAAACCCGAAGTGGCGGTCGAGTTGATATAAACCCCTGACATCTCAAAACATTCTGTCTCGTCTAGTTTTTCTTAATGCTGCGACACCAAACATGGCCCTCATCAACTTCATCTTCTCGCCGTGGGCACCAGCTGCCCTGTTAGTGGCTGCTGTGGTGTACTATATTTACCCGTATCTTGTGACCTACCGGCACCTCAAACACATTCCAGCGCCGTTCCCAGCTCAGTTCTCAAATTGGTGGTTACTCCTAGTAGCCCGCCGAGGCGACCGATACGACACGGTCGACAAGCTGCACAAGAAGTTGGGTCCGGTTGTGCGTATCCAGCCGAACCATGTCAGCCTCTGCGATGACGAGGCCATCCAACTCGTCTACGGCCACGGCAACGGTCTCCTGAAAGCGTGGGTTTGATTCGCTCAGCCAAAGGTGCGACATGTTCTGACACGCCTCAGGGACTTTTACGATGCTTTCGTGAGCATTCAGCGCGGCCTGTTCAACACGCGGGATCGCGCTGAGCACACGCGCAAGCGCAAGATCGTGTCGCACACCTTCTCCGTCAAATCGGTAGCCCAGTTCGAGCCGTACATCCACAGCAACCTGGAGCTCTTTGTCCGCCAACTGGACAACCTCATCTTGCGCTCCAACAACCCTGACGGCGCGGCTCACCTCGACTGCCTCAACTGGTTCAACTACCTCGCCTTTGACGTCATCGGCGATCTCGCTTTCGGCGCGCCGTTCGGCATGCTGTCCTCCGGCGCCGACATGGCCGAGGTCCGCGCTTCCCCGGAGAGCCCGCGCATCTACGCGTCCGCCATCGAGATCCTCAACCGGCGCGGCGAGGTCTCCGCGGCGCTCGGCAGCCTCCCCAGCCTCAAGCCCTACGCCAAGCACTTCCCAGACCCCTTCTTCAGCCAGGGCCTCCAAGCCGTCGAGAACCTCGCCGGCATCGCCATCGCGCGCGTCAAGTCCCGCCTCGAAAACCCGCCCCCATCCGAACGCAAGGACCTCCTGCAGCGACTAATCGACGGGCGCGACGAAAAAGGCCAACCACTCGGGCGGGAGGAGCTCACAGCGGAAGCCCTAACCCAACTCATCGCCGGCAGCGACACAACATCCAACTCATCATGCGCACTACTCTTCCACGCGGTGCGCACCCCCGGAGTCATCCAAAAACTGCAGGCCGAGCTCGACGGCGCGCTCCCCGCAGACCTGGACGTGCCGACCTTCGACATGGTGCGCGACCTGCCCTACCTGTCCGCCGTCGTCAACGAGACCCTGCGCTTCCACTCCACCTCGGGCATCGGCCTCCCGCGCCAGATCCCCGCCGACGCCGCCCAGGGCATCCATTACCACGGCCACTACTTCCCCCCCGGGACCGTGCTGAGCGTGCCGACCTACTCGATCCATCACTCCAAGGAGATTTGGGGCGCGGATGCGGATGAGTTCAAGCCGGAGCGATGGGAGGATTTGACGGCGAGGCAGAAGAATGCGTTTATTCCGTTTAGTTATGGTTCGCGCGCGTGCGTGGGGCGGAATGTGGCCGAGATGGAGATGAAGCTCATCGTGGCCACGTGGTCGAGGCGGTACCATGTTAGTTTGCGGCAGGATTATATGGACACCAAGGAGGGGTTCTTGAGGAAGCCGTTGGGGTTGGAGATTGCGTTGAAGCGGAGGATGTGAGGGGTGGTTCGTTGGGGATCATATCTCAGGGGGTTCTTCCTACCAACCCGTGACGCCTTTGACGCTGCAACGTGGGCAATAGCCGGTCTCACTGTACCTGTTTTAAACTACTGGTACACAACCGCAGTATCATAGCCAGCTCAGAAATCACCTGGCGCATTGTATATATGTTTATTTCATTTCTTGTACATGACTATTCTTTTCGATCACTGGACGATTTGAGTCATCGTCATGCCCTGTACAAGGACAAACAGGCTTATTCCGATACAAGAAACGAGTTGCATGCGATGCGGAAGATATTGGGGGATGGCGTCCGTTGGGTTCCCCGGTTCAACACCGAAGGTGTTCTGAAATCGAGCAGGAAACCATTCAATTCTGACTACTTCATGCACGACTGTCTACCTAGTGCTGGGCATCAGGCCTCGGCATCCCTTTTCATGCTTTCTGCGATCCACTTCACAGTGGCCCCAGAAAGCTTGTTCATCTCCTCCTCTGTCATCTTGTTGGTCGCGAGGGTACTTATTGGGCCCCGGAATATTAGCACCCTTCTGGAAGCCTGGACGCTCCAGCAACCCCCAGAACCACTTGGAGACGTTCGGGAACTCTTCTATGGCGCGTAATCCAGAGAACCCTAAGCCGGTTATTAATACAAAGAGACGACCTCACGGTGGATGCGTGTTGATCACCACTTACTGGTGGCAGAAACCCACGGCCAGATGGCGATGTCGGCGATGGTGAGACGATCACCAACCAAAAAGCCGGTCCCTTTCTTCTCAAGATGGCCATCCAGAACTCGAAGCAAGCGGCGGCTCTCATTGACGAAACGGTCGATCGAGTATTGGTGGACTCCCACCGCGGAACCTGTGGGAGACGTTAGACGGGATTCCAGACCTTTTGCGCTGTATTCTTACGTACGAGTGAAGAAATTGGACTGGCCCATCATAGGTCCGAGACCACCCATCTGCCACATCAACTACCGAAGAGTTAGTTGGACGTTTTTCATGTTGGTAAACCAGGCGTATCAGGATATTTCATTCCCTTACCCAGCTGATTGTCTCCCAGTGCTCCTTGGTCCCGTAAGGATAGGAGATCAGGTGGTCCTTGTCGTATGTCGCCACCAGGTACTCCAGGATAGCTCCCGACTCGAAGATCTTGAGCTCCACGCCGTCGGCTGTCTTGTCGGTGATGGCCGGGATACGTCCATTGGGGTTAATCTCGGTAAACCACGGCTCCTTCTGTTCGTTCCTGAACATATCAATCTGCACAAGCTGTGTGGTGTGTCAGTCAGGCTCGTCACTCGGCAGGGAGGAGAAAAGGGGTCACGACAGTACCTTGTACTCCAGGCCAAGCTCCTCCAGAGCAATGTGGACTTTCAGTCCGTTAGGCGTGCCCTCGCTGTACGCAGTGATGTTGGTCTTGGTCGTCATCTTGAATTAAATATGCCGGTTCGCTCGCCTCAGGACAGGCTGGTGTTTGTGCAACGAGAAGTGTCCATGAAAGTATCTGTGCACCAGGACCCAGGACTATGGGCATAAATACCCCAAACACCATGCGTCCCGCTGAATAATGTGCCAGACTATCCGACCGGGCGGTGTAAGATGAATAATAAGAGCAGTGTCAACATGATCTAAGTTTCGGGCCTTCCGCGAAATGTTTGCTTGCAGTCTGACAAATTGGACGGCATGATCGGAAAAGGACTGGACGCTGGGAGCTATGATGAGGCTGTCCTCAATATCTGATGATAAATTGATATTGTCCGTACGAGACAAAGCAAAAACCTGACTCTGAGTTGGTTGCTGCAAGGTCCCAGGGACCTGATGCCCGATCAAGAAGAGTGCATAACTCAAGTTCCGGAATCCGCCGGACTTTCGGCTTGCTGTAAGATGGGGAGGGAAGCATTGGTTGGCCGGGGACTCGTGGCTCGGGTTTGGCTTGGTTTGAGGGCTCTCCGTTTGATGTGAGAAAGGGCAGGCAGCATGGGTGTCTTCCTGCCATGAGGTTGTTTGGGTGGGTGACATCGGCCGATGTTTAAAAAGATATGGAGCAGTTCCTGCAAAAGGCAAGGGACCATATGCCTAATCGGGAAGCACCCCCCACACACCATCAGCTTGGGTGAAGTTCGAATCTCCGATGATGACTAAGGACTGGTAACGACGGTCATCCCACCATTCCCAGCACCGAAAAGCGACCTCACCATCTCCGGAGGTCTCCTTTCCCCCTCCCCTCTCTCTCTTCCTTCCTTCGGCCATTGCCTCCCACGCCCCTTGGGCCTTGTCCCCAGCCCTAGCCATACGGTCCCGTACCACCACCATGGCCCCCTCCAAGCAGCAACGACTCCTGTGGGTGCACTCAACCGAACCAACAAGCGTTCGCCGTCGTGATAAGACCACCATGACGAAAATCCGCCGCCATGTCATGGAAGATATCGGAATATCACGCCGCAAACCCCAACAAAATCCGCAATTCGTCATCGAGGTCGGGTCGCCTACTGAGGTCAACTCGCTCTTGCCGCCCTTCTGGAGCCAGGATCCGCTCAGCATTCTGGAACAAGAGTGGCAAATGGACAACTTCTCGGCGTACGGAATGTCTTTATTGGCTACCGAAGGCAAAAGACTACTCGGCAATGCAGATGCATTGACTTCCGAGGGTTTCTCCTTCCCCTTTGCCTTCACATCATCCGCATTCCTCCGTCACTTCAGGCCCATCTTCTCCGACCCTTCCGTGCTCAAACAAATCTACCACCAGTCATCGGGGAGGGTCAGAGTCATGGCATTGGAACGCTCCTTGGGGACCATCTCGTGCATCGAGGCGACTGTGGCTCAGCCGAAAATTGATCCGGCCACAGCGGACCGTGTCATTTGCGCCGTCCTGTCCATCATTTGTTACAATGTAAGTGGAAAGCATGGCTTGTACCGTCACTTTACCTGTCACTGACGACCGTCCCGCAAGCTGTTGAGCCTAGAGTTTAATCAAGCTCGTGTTCATTTAGGAGGTCTTGGGGGTTTGATTGCTGCCAGAGGCGGGATACAGTCTCTGAACGGCAACAATGAGCTGAGATTGATCATTTTCTGGTATGGCTAACCGGATGTGTGCTTCGACTGAACTAATATCTGGGTCCTAGGGTCGACGTCACGACATGCTTGCTGTTCAACATGAGGCCACGATATTCGCTACCCCTGGACCTCATCCCGGCAATGTTCCACACGGACTCGTCAAAGGGGTTACCGATGCCGCTCTCGAGAATTCTTGCAACTGCCGAAGCTGAAATCGGGGTCAAACTGACACACATACCGGTTTGCGTAGCCGACTTGAGCGAAGTAGCCCTCGCCATTGAGTCAGAACTGGCGGTGAGAGGGGATGCCTTGTGGGATGATGAGATCTTTCTGGGGCTACGAATTAACCCCCTGGCGCACCGTTTGTTTGACCGCGCAGGACCAACTGCCGGATTTTCTTCTCACTTGCATCAAATCTTGGAATCCGTACGGATAGGGATGATCGTTTGGATTATCTGGGTGAAACGCATGTGTCGATCATGGCCCGGCTCTCCCATGGCATACGTGCCAGAGTTGCTCTCCATGCTCAGTGCGGAGACCAACTGGGCAGCAAACACCGCCTTGGATGCTTTGGATGACATGCTGTCTGTGAGACTCTGGCTCAGTGTTCTCTGCGGTATTGCATCTTGCCACGGATCGTGCGAGCGAGAAACTGCTGTAAAGCTGATTGCAGAAGACGTGCATCGATTAAACCGAAAGGAATGGGGCGAGGTCATGGTGCGTGTACGGCAGATGCCCTGGATCAACTCCTTTGAGACACCCTTGGCCGGGCTAAGAAGTCATGTCCAATTGCTCCATCTCTCGTAATAGTTGTATTTTAGTTGGTAGCATCTTGGGAGATAGATCGGAACCCCTCACCGAAAATGATAACCGCCTACCTTACCTTACCTAGAAAGGAATCTTCTTCCTTTTTCAAATCAAGTCCTATCCAGCTTTAGCGTCATCAACACAGTATGATAAACCAATCTGTGGACATATTACCCATGCCCATGCACCCATGGAGGCAGAGACTTGGAAGCAGGGATAATACGCAATAGACTGGAAAGGATGGGTGGTGGAGGCGGGGATCACACGCAACGCGATCACACGCAACGCTCCAGAAGTCCGAGCCGGGCGGCAGGACAGAAAAGCCGCACATGATGTGGGTAACGCTCCTTGGATTGGTAATCCAATGCCTAATTAGCTGTATGTTTCCCAATTATTAAGCCGTTAATGAAATATAAGAAACGATAGACAGGTTGCTCCTCTTCCAGTTGCTTTCGATCTCGTCCCTCAAATGTTCGGACGAGTATGCTGTGAAAGACTCCTTGTCTGGCATCCTGAATTCATCATTTCTCATTTAAATTCCCTGCGTGACTACTCTTACACTAAACATGTCCACATCCTCAGGCAATCCAAGAGTCATCGCTATCCTTGGAGCCACGGGGCACCAAGGCGGTGGCGTCCTTCGGGCATTGCTCAAGTCCAAATCGTGGATTGTCCGCGCTGTCGTTCGCGACCCAGGCTCGTCCAAGTCCCAGAAGCTCCTGGCCGAGGAGCAAACCGAGGATGGCCGGTTGGACGTTGTTGCCGCACACGTGTACGACATCGAGACTCTGCGAAAGGCATTTGCTGGCGCCTTTGGAGTCTTCGCCATGACCTGGGAGTCGCATCCCGACAAGATGATAGTCGAGGAAGAGGAGATGCAACACGAAATCGAGGCCGGACGCAACATTGTTCTCGCCGCCAAGGAGTGCAACATTCAACATTTTGTCTTCAGTAGCCTGCCTGACATGATGCAGGCCACGTCTGGCCGGTTTCCTAAGCTCTACCACATGAACAACAAGTATGCCGTGGAGAAGATCGCCAGGGAAGAGCTCCCAGGAAAGGTCACTTGTCTCATACCGGGTTTCTTCTACACCAATTTACACTGGCGACATTGGTGTCGACGCCAGGGTATGTCAAGCTACACCTCATCACCTCGTTTGGCCTCCCACATCACCCGAAAAGATTGAAAAGAGGAAAGAAGCCAAGCTGACTTTGTCTCCCACTTCCTTTGGCACAGAGGACGGTGTAGTGAGGTTCTCTTGTCCAATTCCGTCGGACCAGGTAGCCCAGTTCACAGATCCGGAATATGACATGGGCTCTTTTGCAGCGAGTGAGTCCACCATTCCATCTCGAGACCACGAGTCGGAGGCTAGAACGAGTCCCTAACCTGCTACGAAACAGGAGTATTCGAGTTGGGCATCGATCGCACGCGCGACAAGACCTACCTCGTCCTGAGCGCCCGGGTCACGCCGCAGGAGATGGTAGAGACCTTCACGAGAGTCACTGGGCAGCCAGCCATCCACTCCCCAACAACAGCCGAGGAGTTTGGCAATAGCACGGCTCCATTTGTCGGACCAGCCTTTAAGGAGGACGCCAAGCAGATGATGGAATGGGCCGCTATCACTCCAAAGAACAAGGTCGCCTACGGGTCTCTGGATCCAGAGGCAGACCGCTCCGCCGAGGAACTTGGACTGGCTGCTAGCTCATTCGAAGAGTGGCTGAAGAGGACTGGTTGGACAGGACCGGATCGCGGGTAAATGCCGTCAAGCGAGCCCCGGTTTTGCTTGGACAAAATGGCGAGAGCTGAGAATGAGAGCCTGCCATATGTCATGACGTGTGGGAAGCGGCAAGATGCATCGAGAGATTCGCAGCAGCGAGTAAGGCGTAGGTAGCGCAATGGAGGGTTGGGGATATGTATGGGGGGGAAACACGTGGTGGTGGTACAAGTCCAGCACGACAAACAGACAGTGCAAACGCTCCTCTTATACAAACCTCTACTCAGCTTCGCCCGCTTTCCTTTATTCTGAAGAACTGTTCTTGACATACAGACACTGCTTCTTCACTTTGTCACATCTCGACCGCGATGACCCGACTCTCGATGCGACAGCTGCGTACGTGGCAGATGTCTCAGATGCCAAAGCCTCGCGCTGATCGCGGCTACCGCCCAGCAGCATTGATACCCAACCGTCCACCTCTCGGGCACAATTTCACAGCCCGCGTTCATAGCAACGTATTAATGGATGGATCAGGCACTGATAGCTGGTAGGTACCTGTCGCCTCCTTATCCTCCTCACCTTGACCTACTTGTCGTTTCCACTTACACACTTACACGGCTACACCACTCCACCTCTCGCCAACCTCAACCCTTTACCCTCGACTTTCAAATAACTAAACTACCTATACAGCATGACCAACCGTGCCAACGCCGCTCGGGACCTTATTGCCCTGTTGACACCTCTCATTAACGAAGAGGAAGGGCCAGCCTTGCCCAAAGCGTCTAACGGCACTTCCCCAGTTCCCGACCGCCGCAAGGTCCTCTCCGCCGTCGAGTCGCTGCTCCACACCTTGACCCCGGAGAAGCCCCTGTACGCCGCGTTCCATGATGGCCAGGTACATGATCCGCTCGGCGGCGGTTCTTACGCCTTCCGGGAGGACCTCGTCAGACCTCTCCTGGAAGGTCTCGTCCACGATGAAGCCCGCAGTGATGGTGATGTCCCGGGGTCCAAAGCACACCGAGCCTACGACATGCCTAGTCGCCCCATCGTCATCCACGCAGGAGCACAGCCGAACAACTCCCCGCATTGCGGCACCCTGATTGTCTTTTGCTACGCCTTCGCCGTCGCTCGAGCGATCCGGGATCGGATGCGGACCATGGCCGCCAACGCTGAGGTTGTGTGTCAGCCACCTCCAGTGTCGGTCGATATAACCTTTGTCGACACCGCACCAGTCAACGGGGCGGGCATGGAAGTGAACGGCATACACTACCAAAAGTCATACCGAGACACCCCGAGCGCCTCCACTGCGTGGACGGGCGACTACCACGAAGTCCTCAGCCTTCTCTCCACATGGTCCGACATCCCCGTCACGACCACCGTCCAGTCCGACTTCTTCTCCAACCCCTTCATGCCGCAACTGCTCGACTACATGGTGACCAACCACCACACGCTCGGCCGCCAGCTCTCCCCCAAGTACGGCACCCTGGCCCTGCGCGCCGCCTGCCCCGTCGCCGGCTGCGGCCTCGCCGAGAAACACGGCCGCCTAAACCAATACACCAAGAGCACACCCATCCCAACCAACACCACTACCGTGACCAAAACCAGCGATATCACCCCCCCACCAACCCCCACCCCCCCAGCAACAATAACCTTCCACTGCCCCCACCACGGCCCGCACACCCTCCCCCTCACGCCTAACCCCCTCACCCTCTCCCGCCTCGAAGCCAACGCGCCGACCCGCAACCTCCTCCGCAGCATGGCCCACCTCCTCGACACCAGCACCCACCACGTGCGGGTCACGGGCGCCGACTACGCCGGCGGGTACCAGGAGGCGATGCTATACCGTCCGCTGGCGGAGTGGGCTGCTGCTGGTTCTGAGACTGGTGGGGTGGGGGTGGGGGTTGGGGGGGTTGGTGGGAGGACGCCGCATATCTTGTACGCGCCGCTGGTGGTGGACTGGAGCGGGGCGAAGCTGTCCAAGTCGCTGTACGTGCGGGAGGGGGGGTATGAGGGAATGCGGCTGTTTGGGACGGAGGGGTTGGGGAGTTATCGCGTGCTGAAGGGGGTTGTGGGTGGTGCTGGTGGTGGTGAGAATGGTGGTGGTGGGGAGGAGGAGGGGTTGAGGAGGATTTGGGAGGAGGTAGGGCGGTGGGTGGCGGATCCGAGGAAGTTGTTTCGGTGTTATTCGGTGGAGTACTTGAGGCGGGTTGTTGTTGAGGGGAGGGGGTGGGAGTGAGACGGGTTTCTGGCTTTTGGTTGGTGTTGCGGGGGGTGGTAGATGATGATGTTGATGATAAATGATGGGTACCATCTTTGTTGTGCAAAGTAATACAGTCGACGGCGCTCCGTGGCTGGAAGCGATAGACGGCCGCTCAGAATAGCTTCTTCACCTTGTCGTCCCGCCCCTCTTCGCCCCCCCACCGGTCCTCCCACAGGCCGGCCCCGAGGTAGCGCCACCCCATCGGCGCACCTCCCATCCCCCATCGGCTTTTCATCTCTGCTAGTTTGACAGGCTTGACGAGCTCGTACAGCTCCAAAACTGGGTAACCGTACTTGGACTGCTTTAGTCCGGCATTGAAGTCTTCGTTGCCGATGCCGAAGGGCTCTGTGGGCACTTCTCCCGGTGTGCGTCGAACATCGGATGGTATCACGGCGATATGCCTACTGGGTGTTAGTGGAAACTGGAAAGGACAGAGTGGAGAAGGAGAGAGAACTTGACAAGGCAATTGTGAGTTACAGGGAATACATACGTGATAGCTGACCTGCCATTGCCCCCACCCGTCTCATAGAGCCACAAACGCTCCACCCCATCGCGCAACCGATACTTGCGGTATTCGTGATTCTTTTTTTGGCTGGAAATGTTGGCGAGGTGTTCTGGTTTGATGGCGAGGAGCACGTCGCTCTCAACGCGGTCGTCGCTTGCACCAGCTTTGGTTTTAGTTTTAGTTTTGGTTTTGGTTTTGGCTGGTGCTGTTCTCTTGGTGACGCGATGAGTCTGGCCGAGTGCCATTTTTGTTTGTCTTTGATGCTCCTGTTGTCGACCACGGGGTTACAACGAGCACTGAGCAAAAGGAAGCGGAAAATGGATCCTAATTGGTTTGGCTCGTTCAACTCGCCGAGTGGTGGGGGTTCCAATTGCGGAAACCGCGACGCGTTTGAGAACCTTGCTGGCCAGCGCTCGCTCTGTTGCGCTGAAGATGACAAGCCCCACATTGCTATCTTATCGGCATCCTATCTTATCGCGCCTCGAGCGTCCGTGCACCCGCTACGTGACGCCTTTGACCACTCGGCCATTCCTTGAGTTCGGGGTCTGAAGCTCACACAAACATCGACCTTTTCCCACGCCCCAATTCTGCCACCAAACCCCCACCCCCTGACTTGCAACACCACCGCTATGCTCAGATAGGCTTCTTCTTGGTCTTTCACCAAAAACCGTGTCTATTTTATTTCCTCTTCATTGTAGTCGATCTAGCCACCCCTTGCCTCTTTCTTTTGTTTTCCTTGCTTCTTCAAATGCTCGACTGCCGGTAATCATACTACCTACCTATTTACAATATCAATGATACTATTCACGGCTTACACCAACTTCTCTCTCGTTTCCATCACGGCCCCAACTCCCTTCATCACAAGCCAGCGTGACAGAACCGCGTGTAACCACCCCCCCAACCTGCTCTCCAGCAACGACGGCGCCTCGTCGTCCTTCCTCCACATCCAGGTCTCGTTGACAAACACAACATCACCATCACTCTGCAGCTCAACGCCGGCGGCGATCACCCCGTTAACTCGCGCGCCTTTGTAAGTGGGCGGCGCATCCAACGCCATCTCCACTCGTTCGTCGCCCCGCCGTCCCCCGTTGCCTCGATAGACAACCTTCCAGAACCCGTTCACGCGGTCGCCCTCGCAAAACCCAAGGTTCCGGATGAACGGCGTGTCGAACGTCTTCCTCGCCGCCTCGTCGCCAGCAGCCGCGCGGAGGAAGAAGGCCTGCGGCGTCCAGCTGAAAGCGGTCATGGTCGCTCGGACGTAGTCGGTCACCACGGCCGACAGGTCATCATCCACCAGGCTGGACCGCGGCAAGGGCTGGGAGACGATCCGTTCGTATGCGAGGACCCATTCCGACTCGTCGGCCCCGGCTTCTTTCGGCAGCGTGACCGGTTTGGAAAGGGCGGCTGGGACGGTAGAGACGCCTCTGTTCTTGTTGCGGACGCCCGTTGCGGTCTTGAGCTCTTTGGAAACGGTGCGGTCGAGGTAGATCAGGTAAGTGACGGGAAGAGCCAGGGGCAAGACGGCTAGGCAGACAGCCAGCTTGGAGGAGGGGAAGTTGAGGATTTTGCTGAACATCTCGTTCTGAATCATGAATATCAGGCCGGGCTGCTTTCCAAGATCAACATCGAATTTAAAATTGGAGAGTCAAATTCTTCTCCAGAAGTTCATGATCAAGCACGGGCCAATTGAGACGGCTTGTCATCGCACTGTGTCAGCCGGCCTAATTCATCTTCTTAGCCCGAGAGCTGCCAAATGCCGCACAAGTCAGAGGTATCAATGACATTCGCAACACCAAGGATATGCTTTAGGCGGGGCGAGAGCGGTCTTGCCTTGGCCCCAAGGGCTTATCGGGAGGTTCCACATCGACATCCAGGCTTCAACCAACCGGAGTAAGACCAACAGGCTCTGCAACCAAACCAAAGTACTATCAAGACTTATACCAAGCCATAGGTAGCTCGATGTAGATCGGCAAGCCCACTGCCTTGAAGTAGACCGCCTGTGTTTGTAGTAGCGTCTTGAGCTAGCGAATACGAAGAGGAAGAAGCTGAAGGGCTGGCCAGCTGGGGCCGCATTCGTGATATGATATATCCATCAAGAAGCCCGGAGCACGCAGGCAGTCGGTGGTGGAGCGAGCAAGTATGGATTCTGAGAGGGCGTGAAGAGTGGCTCGAGAGACACTTGATAACTGAGACGACGCGGCGATTTATCCTTCTGGTGTAAGTGGTTTGAACGTGGGACATACACTACACATGGCGCTCGACGCCAACTTCGCCTAACCACCGTAGCTCCTCTGTCGGTCTGGGTAGGAGGTAGGTATTGAGCGCCGGGCCGACAACGGCGACTGGGAAAGGGGGACCTCCCCCAACCGAAGAGTACTTACGCCACCAATGTGATGCCTACACCTGGCAACGGGACGCCTTCAGGGCTTTCACCGCCAATGTAAAATGCAATACCCAAGCAACGAAGGGAGGGGTGCAAAGCATCAGAGTGGAATTCAACCCCAGGCATTAAAGGCGCGAGTAATCATGGGTTTGTAACTATCGAGATAAGCGAGGAGAGAATAATACCCGGTAACTTAACAAACCTTTCTGTAGAGGTGTGTGGACTTGGTACACTGCCAACCGAACTCGGCCCAATGTTTTGGACTTTCCGCGACTACCTAACTAGCGCGGTGAGCGTGAGACATATCCCAGTATATCCCAGTCTCGATGCAGCTAGGTAGGTAGTGACCTATGTAGTTACTGCATATACAAATTTCAGCTCTCCACTTCACCATCGATCTTCGGCAACTTGGGCTTGATCGACACATCTGCATGTGCTTTTGAATCTGTACAGATTACAGCTCACACAGTGACACAACAAACCATGGGCGCCTTTGTTAGCTTATACCACTCCCACACACCTGGTCTGGTCATGATGTTGAACCATCTGCACTCGAAAGCCAAGAAACAACGTACCTATCCAGCATGACGGTCTCCCACAAATCACTTGCTCAGCTCGATGGGGGCTCCCAACGGCCCCATGGAAGCTCTGCCTGGTCCATCCTGCAGAACGGCATCGACAACAACCCAAACCGGGCCGCGTTGATCTCGATGCAGCAGCCGCCAGACCACCTCGCACAGCTTGTCGGGCCAGGTCCGGTCCAGTCTCCGGCGGTGCGCGGCCCAGACGAGATCCTCACCTGGTCGTACGCCCAGATGCGACGGGGAGCCGCTCGCCTCGCGACGGTTCTAGCGCGCCACGGCGTGCCTCTGCACTCGACGCTGCTCACCTTCATCCCCCAGAGCGCCGAGTGGGCGCTGCTGCTCTGGGTATCCGCTCTGTGTGAGAGGTGGGGCCTTCCCTGGCCCACCTCACGTGCAGGGCAACCGCCCACATCCTCCCGCAGTGGCAGGGCTAGCTAGCTTTTCCTCCCACACACAACATTCCACACACGTTTTCCCACCGACTCTACTATCGCGAGTCCCACAGGTTATAAGCTCCGTACAGCGTATTTTACGGTAGTTTTCGACTATTCTCCTTTGTTTCTTTACTTTTACGTATTCAGTTTCGTTATACTTTAGTAGTAGTACCTGAAAACGTTAATCGGTCGGTAAGGTCTATAAACAAAACAGTCCTAAGCCTGCTTCCTACCTTAGGCTTTGTATCTAATAAGCTAGGTTAATTCGAGTAAATTACCTAACAATTAAAAGTTCTTAAGGTCTATAATTCTAAACCGGAATTACAGTTAGTTTTATTACAGCCTGTTTTAATCCTAATACCCAGGATCCTTACAACTATCTTTACAGTTATATTAGCTATTATCGTTTAATAGCTTTTATAGCAAATTTCAGCGATTATCCTAGAGCATTTCAACATCCTATTTAATTAAACCTTTATCGACTTTATTACCAATATTATCCTTAATAACTTCGTTAATTAAAAACAATAATAACAAAAGAAAGTATTATAGCTAACTTAGGCGAAAATATAAGAGAGTTCCTTTGTACCCTAACTAACCAGATATAGAAGAGAGATAAGTAATAGAATAAGGTTATCTAAGACCTTATATAATAACTCTAAGAGGCGAAGATAATAGCGATCTCAACTAAGAAGAGAATGTTTATTACCCTACCTACTCTATCCAGCGAAAAGGATCTAGAGGCTTAGAAATCTTTGATATATACGTTACTGGTACCCAACAACCTCTTCCGATACTTCGAGAAGGATATTCCCGAACCTAAGGACGCTACTACTATCGAGTAGCGCTAGTAGAAGACGGATCAACAGGATATCTTTAAACTGTTAACGGTATCCATTAAGAAGGCAACAGTAATATCGCACATAATATACATCGGCTAGAAGCCGGACGATATCGACCCCTAGAAGCTATATTAGAAGGTCTTTAAAGCCCTCCAATATAGTACCGAGGAGACTATATATATCTTAATAAATAAGTACTTTACAACAGCACTGATGTCATGATCACTGTGCCAGACGCACGGAAGCGGGGCGCGGGACGCCCCGAGCCAATCGTCAAGGATGGGAGCGTCAGCCAATAAGAAGCGGATCGTGTGGGAGAATTCACGATCCATGGGATCGTGGAATAGATAAGACGATCCAGGATGGATCGTCTTGAGGATAAGACGATCCAGGAGGCATAGGTACGAAGGTACCTACGGACCTAGATAGTATATAGTCACTCGTTCTGGAGAGCTCTGGGAGTTCTCCAGTTAGCAATCACAACTACAGTTCGCTACAAGCTCGAGAGCCTACTGTTGAGACAAGTCTTTGTTGTGCACCCTTTGGCTGCACCGAACCTAAGCACCCTTGAGAGAATACCTTCGACCGATACTGAACCCTAACAGGACGGGTCCAGAGACAGGTTCGTCACACGTTGCTAACTCCCTTTGATCTGTTACAGTTCAGGCTCGAAGGTAAAACGACATGGCAACTCAACCGACGCCGGGCCAGATCACGGCCGCGCTTCAGAGAGTCACCGAACGACTCGACGAAACTGAAGAAGAGCTTGCGAAGACCAAGGCCAGCAACGCGGCATTGGCAGCCCGACTTGCGGCGACCGAGGTCCACACCAAGGACCCGGCCAAGACGAAGGTCAAATTGGAGCAACCCGAGAAGTACGGGGGCGACCAGGAAGCCTTGCCAGGTTGGATCACGGAGATGCGGAACTATCTCGACCACAACTCGCACCAGTTCGCCACTGAGGAGTCCAAGACCAGGTACGCCGCCACCCGACTCAAGGACAAGGCCCTCAAGTGGTTCACGGGAACACTGAGTGATTTCCTCGGCGGAGCAATCCACAAACCCTTCACCAAAAAGGTCTTCGAGAACTACTCCGAGTTCGAGAGTGAGATTCAGAAGGTGTTCGGTGACAAGGACGAGAAGTTACACGCCCAGGAACGGCTAGGACGGCTGAAGCAGACTAGGTCAGCCACCGCCTACGCCACGATTTTCCGACAAGACTCCATGAAGGCAGAGATAGACGACGAGGGGCTGATGCACCTGTTCTACGGAGGGCTGAAGGAGGAGGTCAAGGACGAGCTCTACAAGGAGAGCCGACCCGACACACTCGACGAGTACATCGCCATGGCTGTCAAGATTGACGACCGACAGTTCGCCCGCAAACAACAAAAGAAGGGCAGCGAGATTCAGCGATCCGCAGGCTACCACAAGCCCAACGACAAAAAGAAACGCCAGCACCAGAGCACGTCATACGGCACGCACTCGGGACCCATGGACGTCAGCGCTGCCCAGGCACAGTGGGCAGGAAAGAGAGATGGTGCCAAGGACAAATCAGGCATCACCTGTTACAACTGCGGGAGGAAGGGTCACTTCAAACGTGACTGCCGCAGCAAGAAAGAGTGGAGACCGGTTCCAGGGAAGGAAGCTGCCACCATCGACCAAGACACGGTCGGAAGAAGAACCCGGTTTCTGGAGGTCGCAGCCGCCAGCTACACGCAGGACGACCTCGAAATCGACATTGACCGAGTCATCGAGCAGGACGATGAACTCACCGACTCGGATCAAGAAGACTTGAGGAGCAGCAACCACCAGGAGGGAAATGACACCGCCCATCACGCTTTCATCGAAACGGATGACGAGGGAGAACTGGCTCCCCCGCGGTACATCCGACAAGTCGCTGAGGACTGGGGCATCACCCTGGTTCAGCAAGAGGACGGGCAATGGCGAACCCACGAGGGTGAAGGAGGAGTCAGCCCGAACCTCACCTTCCTACAGCAGAGGGTCCTAAGCCAACGGCAAAGGATCGAGGAGTTGTCGAGAGAAAAAGAAGAACTCGAGCAGCTTCTCCAAGAAAGGAACGACCAGTATGGACAACTTTGCGCGGAACTCGATTTCGCCAGAGAACGAGTCCAAGAGATCACCGAGGCCAACAACAGGGCCGGGGATCACGTCGAAAAGACATTAAGAGAGGCACAGGCCTTGCAGGACGACATCCGCCAGGCACTCCCGGATCACACTCCGTGGGATGGACCCACCGAAGAAGCGGAAGAATACGAAAACGGGGTACGATACCCCGAGCGACTTTTCGACTACGCACAGGAGCAAAATGCGACGAAAGGAAGGAAACAGCAGAGCTGGGAAGAATATTGGACTCGACATCAGCACATCGTGCGCACCGGACGACAAACCGCTGACCTTGAATGGTGGGGTTTCCGGGGCGAGAACAACACGGAGGGATTCCAGTTGCTGCCAGAGGACCATGAGCGGGTGGACCCACGAAAGGAGAATCACACCTATCTGCCCTGGTTCCAGTGCATCGCGCACGAATGTCGGTACCACTTCCAGGACAAATTTCGCAACAGTTTCTGGCCCACGAGGGAAGAAAAGGGGACGCAACCCCTACCCATCAGATGGGTATACGACAGCGGCGACGCGCCCGCAGGCACGTTGTGGGACACCCAACGCACTCACGAGGGCAGGCTGAGGGTTAAACCCAAGGCAGCCTGGCCCCGACGCTGTCTAACGGGCGTAGGAGTCAACGAATGCCGAAGCGCAGACTGCCTATCACACGCCGACGAGAAAATCTGGGGATACATGGAACAGCAATCCCAGAGGAAGCCACACCAGAGGACGAGAGCGCCCCGAAGAAACGAGAGGCGCCCAGTTGAGGCATGGGCGGCCCAATGGCTCCAAGAACACCAGACGATTGACGCCGCAAGCCAAGGTGCGGACAGGGACGCCTTGAAACACCACGAGAGCTTGGGAAACGGCTCAGGGCCCTCCGAGGGGCCCGGAAACCTCTAACTCCACAACAACGGAGACAGGCTGCGCAGTACAGGAAGAACTGGCGCAAGCAGAAGCCTTACAACGATCTCCCAGCAGACGAACACGAAGTAGCTGCTGTACGAAGCACCAAACCAGACAACAGACTCTGGATCACAGCGCGATGGGGGAAATTCGAAGCCCTCGCGTTAGTGGACGGAGGAGCGCAGATGGACCTCATTGCGCCCACATTTGTGAATCAACTCAGAATCCCATGGAGGATCAAGAAGCAGCCACACGTCGTCAAAGGACCATTCGACACGCAATGGGTACGACGGGAAACAGAACCACTCGACATTGAGGTGGAAGGAAAAACCACCCAAGTGGTGTTCGACATCGTAAACATGGGGCCGAAGAAAGACATGATTCTCGGGCGCCCATGGCATGAGGATTACGACCCAGACATCAGCTGGAAGGGAGATGGCCATCTGCGACCGCGGAAACAACGGGAGCATCCGACCAGCTTGATGGGAGAACGCGCAGAACAGGAGCCACGGAAGAGCAGCGGGTCAGAACGAACCCCCTCTACGGGCCCACCGCAGGAAGCAGCCAGTGCAGAACCACGCACTCTGGAGTCCGGAAGAAGCGGCACACGACGAAAGAAGCAGGCACGGGAGGAACGAACCATCGCCGTCGTCTCAGTCGACGAGCACGGAATGCTCAAACACGAACAATGGGTCAATCAGCTCGAAGCGGCAAGCATCGAGCTGGCAGCAGAAGAAGTCAGGGAACTCGAAGCAGCGAGCATCGAGCCTGGGAACAACAAGTTCGCGTACTACGAGGGTACAGCGAAGAACGCAAAGACGGGGCAGATCCCAGACGACTACAAGGGGCACCCGGCGTTCACGGCAAAACATCTTGCAGGGCTACCAGACCACGGACCTTGGGATCACGAGATCAAACTCAAGGAAGGAGCCCAGTTGAAGTTTTTCAAGGTGTACCACACCAACGAGAAGCAAGATGCAGAGTTGAGGAGTTATCTCGAAAAGAATCTCGAGATAGGACACATCAGACCATCGACATCTCCAGCAGGCTACCCAGTCCTCTTCGTTCCAAAGAAAGATGGGAAGCTCAGGATGTGTGTGGACTACCGACAGTTGAACAACGAGACGGTGAAGAACCGATACCCGCTGCCACTGATTTCGAGGCTTCGAGATCAGCTGTCAGGAGCACAACACTTCACACGACTCGACCTTCCAACAGCGTACGCCCACATCCGCATCAAGGAAGGAGACGAATGGAAGACGGCTTTTCGGACACCCTACGGGCACTACGAGTACCTCGTCATGCCGTTCGGGTTGACCAACGCACCAGCGACATTTCAAGCCGCTATCGACCACGCAATTCGACATTGCCTCGATAAATTTGCAGTCTGTTACTTGGATGACATTCTCATCTACTCCAAGACACTCGAAGAACACAAGAGACACGTGCGGCAGGTGCTGGACGCACTGCACGAGCACAAATTGTCAGTCAACAAGGACAAGAGCGAGTTTCATGTCAAGAAAACAGTGTTTCTGGGTTACGAAATCTCCCCGGGATGGGTCAAGATCGAACCCGAGAAACTGGAAGCTGTCAAGACGTGGCCGACACCGACGAACGCCACGGAGGTCAGAGGATTTATCGGATTCGCCAACTTCGTCAGAATGTTCATCAAGAATTTTGGCGACTTCGCGAGACCTCTGCACGAACTTACCAAAAAGGATGCCACATTCCAGTGGAAGCAGGAGCACGAGCAAGCTTTCCAGCGGATCCGCGATGCGATCATCGCCGACCCGGTGCTCATGCTGCCTGATCCAAGCACACCTTTCGAAGTCGAGGCTGATGCTTCGGACTTCGCGATCGGAGGACAACTTGGTCAGAGGGACAAGGACGGCAAGCTTCACCCAGTTGCGTTCTTCTCCAAGAAACTCGAAGGACCAAGGCTTAACTACCCGATCCACGACAAGGAGCTTCTCGCAATCATCGAAGCATTTCAGGAATGGAGACCATACCTCAGCGGCACGACACACGAAGTCCAGGTGTACACGGACCACAAGAACTTACGGTACTTCACCACCACCAAGGTGCTGAACGGACGACAAACTCGGTGGGCAGAATTTCTGTCCGAATTCAACTTCACGATCCACTACAAGAAAGGCTCAGAAAACGCACGAGCGGATGCCTTGAGTAGGAGAGCGGATCACCACGACAACACGTCTGAAGCCTCACCACCATTGCTACATCAACAGACAGACGGATCGCTACGGCACGCTTCCCAACCGACTGAAGACTACGAGATCGCAGCACTTCAGCAGCAGTCGGAAGATCCCGAAGCCAGGCCTCTGCAACCGTTTGTAGAATGCTGTGCGGCCTTCAGAGAACAAAGATTGGAACAAGACTTCCAAGGAATCATCGCGGACGACGAACGCGATGCATGGCAAGAAGAGCCAGAATCCAAGATCGCGGGATTGCGACTTGAAGGAACGAGACTCTGGTACCACGACAAGGCCTATGTCAGGCTGGGTGACCAAAAGGAGCTCATTCGAAAGATCCACGAGTCGAGACTCGGAGGACACATGGGAATCAGCAAGACAATTGCGAAAGTCAAGCAGAACTACGACTTCCCAGGAATCAAGCAGACGGCAGAAGAGGTCCGGGCGGAATGCGACCTCTGCAAGCGGAGCAAGCCAGGACGACACAAGCCGTACGGGCTACTACAGCCATTGCCAGTTGCAGAACGACCATGGAGTTCGGTGACGATGGACTTCATCACCAAACTACCAGCCTCCAAGGACTCAGTAACGGGAGTAGAATACGACAGCATCCTCACGATGGTGGACAGACTCACCAAGTGGAGTTACTTCCTCCCTTACAAGGAGACATGGTCAGCAGAACAACTCGCAGACGTGATCTACCGCAACATCACCTCGGTCCACGGCTGGCCGGAGGAATGGATCACGGACAGAGACACCAAGTTCGCATCAAAGTTTTGGCAGGCTCTGATGACGAGACTGGGTACGAAAAGTAAGCTCTCAACCGCTTACCACCCACAGACGGACGGACAGACGGAACGACTCAACCAGGTCGTCGAACAATACCTACGGTTGTACGTCAATTTCCAGCAGGATGACTGGGTCGAGCTGCTGCCGACAGCGCAACTCGCCTACAACACCACCGTCACGGAGACCACCAGGGTCACACCATTCTTCGCGAATTTCGGCTACGAAGCAGATTTGCGACAAGGGCCCGAAGTTTCGGTGCCCAGAGCGGCAGTCAAAGCCGACAAAATGAGCTCGCTGCACGCGATGCTCAAGGAAGAACTCGAATTCGTACGAACACGGATGAAGAAGTTCTACGACAGGAACAGGCTCGAGGGACCTCGCCTAGAAGAGGGGGGCAAAGTTTACCTCGTTTCTCGAAATCTTCGCACGAAGCGACCAAGCAGGAAACTCGATTTTCGCAAGATCGGACCGTTCAAAATCGACAAAAAGATTTCGGAGAACAATTACGCACTCGCGTTACCCTCGACAATGCGACTACGGACCAACGTTTTCCACATCTCACTTCTGGAACCAGCGCCCAAGGGCGCACGACTCGACAAGGACGCCGAGGCAGAAGACGAAGAGGAGGAATGGGACGTTGAGGAAGTCCTAGATTCACGCATCACGAAAGGACAGTTGGAGTATTTGGTCAAATGGCTGGACTTTGGCCCAGAAGACAATTCATGGCAACCAGCTACAAATCTCAACTGCCCCGAGAAACTTCAGGAGTTCCACCAGAGGAACCCGGATCGACCAAGGGAAGCCCCGCGGACAAGTCGACCCCGGCGAGGAAAGGGTCGTCCAGGGAGAAACTAAGACGGTCAGTACGGAACCAAGGGGAGGAGGGAACAAACGAACCCTTGTAGCCAAGGGGGTGGATCACGAGAGGAGGTGCCAATGGCCTCCCAGTCCAACACATCGACACCACCCGCCGTCTGCACCTGGCCAACCAACTGCTGTGTGGGAGACATGGGCGCAGGGGAAGGAGGGTCCTCTTCCTCTTCCAGACGCTCCATCCCACGACGAAACACTTCAACACCACGATCCCGAAGAGACCGCTGTTGGCCGCGCAGGCGCGACAAACGGCTCAAAGCTTCGGCAAGCGTTTGCTCCACCGCCTCAATCTCTTTCGCCACCTTCTCTTGTTCAGAAAGGTTTGACAAAACTACCACGATCAGCACACACGCAAAAAAAAAAAAAAAAAAACCATGTCACTTACGAGTGTCGGCCACGTTTGGCCCACTACACTTCTTACCCATCTTGACGCAGTTCGAACACTTCCTCCCATCCTCCAGCATCATGCATCGCTTTCGCGGTTTCGCATCCCAACACCGCTGGCAAGGCATGGCGACTTCGTAACCAGAACGATCAATTTCCGCGGCAAGAACTTGGCGTTCACGTTGCAGGTCGCGGCGAGCGCTACCCAGACGATTAGCCATCATGGCCAAGGGACTGCGATAAGGTCAAGGAAACATACTCACTAGCAAGGAAGTGGACGTTGGCGCGTATTTCAAGAGGAAGTGCGGCATCTCTCGGGGCGAGAGATGATGGAGAGGGGGCATCGTGTCACGAACCAACCATATAACGGGACCGCGTGGGGCGCAGCAGGACTGCCCTCCCAATCGGCTGGGAAGCCAAGACGCGGGGGCCCGTTGGGTAGCCCAGGGACGCTGGCTACCCGGGACAAGCGGTAGCCTTGGATCGCAGTCTACCACGAGCTACCACGGGTAGACTTGGGTAGACGGGCGACCATGAGCTACCACACACAGGACAGGTACAGAGATACCTGGGACTTAGATGGTATATAGTCACTCGTTCTGGAGAGCTCTGGGAGTTCTCCAGTTAGCAATCACAACTACAGTTCGCTACAAGCTCGAGAGCCTACTGTTGAGACAAGTCTTTGTTGTGCACCCTTTGGCTGCACCGAACCTAAGCACCCTTGAGAGAATACCTTCGACCGATACTGAACCCTAACAGGACGGGTCCAGAGACAGGTTCGTCACAGAGTTGTTTCGAATACTACTATACCGATATAGGTAGCTTTTGCGAAGTTTCTATCTATATAAAGATATATATTGGGATGCGCTAATGGATAAAGTTCTATAAACTACTTTAAATTATTGAAGATTATATCGCTAACGGCAGAGTTATAATAAATGTAATTTCTTACTACCTTAAGGGCCTATGTGACGAACCTGTCTCTGGACCCGTCCTGTTAGGGTTCAGTATCGGTCGAAGGTATTCTCTCAAGGGTGCTTAGGTTCGGTGCAGCCAAAGGGTGCACAACAAAGACTTGTCTCAACAGTAGGCTCTCGAGCTTGTAGCGAACTGTAGTTGTGATTGGTAACTGGAGAACTCCCAGAGCTCTCCAGAACGAGTGACTATATACTGCTATCTAACGTGTTGATCCCTCTGCTCCCTATGCTCCCGAGGAGCGATGGGAGCGTCGTGAGCAGTGAGTGCGGCGAGTGCTCCCCGTGCTCCCTTCCTCGAGAGGGAGCGTCGGGAGCGCTTTCACTTGTCGCAACGATTGGCCGTTGGACCCTTAAATGATTGGCCGGGACGTCCCGCATCCCGCAGGCCAAGACCGCGTTGGGCCTAATCCGTGACACGATGCCCCTCCTCCGCGGTCGACGTCCCGACGACCTTATTCCCTTCCGTGGTTCTTGTCATAAGGAGCCGGCTAGTCCTCCTCCCTTCGTCCTGGGGTGGGTGTCTCCCTTCTTTCTGCGCCTCTACCCATCATGCCTCCTAACCGTGTGCGAAAGAAACGATCGCAGAAATCCAGTACTGATCGCCGCCGCGATCGCGCATCCGCCCGAGACGAGTTTGCCGTTGAAATGGCCCGTTGTTCTCGTTGCAAAGAAAAGAACATTCCTGATTGCCGCGTGCCTCCTGAGGACGACGTCTGCACCGCATGCGCCAAGGTGCACAATAACAATTGTGACTCCTTCGGTTACGATAGTTCCGCCTTCCAACGCTTGGTCCTGCAGAAACGTCAACTGGACAAGGAGCGTCAAGAGGCCGATCAGGCCCTAGGCGCCGCCCTCGCGCGGGTTGACCGCTTGCGCCGTCAACACCAGTCCTTGGAGGATCAGGCACGCCGGATGTTTGACCAGGAGGGGAGGGTGCTGGAGGAGCAAGAGCGCCGCGAGGCTGCCGTCGCGCAGCCGTCTTCGAGTGCCGTTGTCGCTTCTCCCCTGGGTCCTTCCTGGGGTCAAAGGTGTGCCCCCTCTCTCTCCTGCTTCTTCTCGTCCTCGTGCTGACTATGCTAGTTTCTTTTCGGACGACCCCTTCCTCGCTGGGGTCGACTTGTCTGCGGGGTTTCCCTTGGTCGATCCGGGTTCCTCTGGTGGAACTCCTGAAGTTTCTCGGGGCAGTTGAGATTTGTAGCTGGTTGCCATGAATTGTCTTCTGGGCCAAAGTCCAGCCATTTGACCAAATACTCCAACTGTCCTTTCGTGATGCGTGAATCTAGGACTTCCTCAACGTCCCATTCCTCCTCTTCGTCTTCTGCCTCGGCGTCCTTGTCGAGTCGTGCGCCCTTGGGCGCTGGTTCCAGAAGTGAGATGTGGAAAACGTTGGTCCGTAGTCGCATTGTCGAGGGTAACGCGAGTGCGTAATTGTTCTCCGAAATCTTTTTGTCGATTTTGAACGGTCCGATCTTGCGAAAATCGAGTTTCCTGCTTGGTCGCTTCGTGCGAAGATTTCGAGAAACGAGGTAAACTTTGCCCCCCTCTTCTAGGCGAGGTCCCTCGAGCCTGTTCCTGTCGTAGAACTTCTTCATCCGTGTTCGTACGAATTCGAGTTCTTCCTTGAGCATCGCGTGCAGCGAGCTCATTTTGTCGGCTTTGACTGCCGCTCGGGGCACCGAAACATCGGGCCCTTGTCGCAAATCTGCTTCGTAGCCGTAATTCGCGAAGAATGGCGTGACCTTGGTGGTCTCCGTGACGGTGGTGTTGTAGGCGAGTTGTGCCGTTGGCAACAGCTCGACCCAATCATCCTGCTGGAAGTTGACGTACAACCGTAGGTATTGTTCAACGATCTGGTTGAGTCGTTCCGTCTGTCCGTCCGTTTGTGGGTGATAAGCAGTCGAAAGCTTACTCTTCGTACCCAGCTTCGTCATCAGAGCTTGCCAAAACTTTGATGCGAACTTCGTGTCTCTGTCCGTGATCCATTCCTCCGGCCATCCGTGGACCGAGGTGATGTTGCGATAGATCACGTCTGCGAGTTGTTCTGCTGACCATGTCTCCTTGTAAGGGAGGAAGTAGCTCCACTTGGTGAGTCTGTCCACCATTGTGAGGATGCTGTCGTATTCCACTCCCGTTACCGAGTCCTTGGAGACTGGCAGTTTGGTGATGAAGTCCATCGTCACCGAACTCCATGGTCGTTCTGCGATTGGCAGTGGCTGCAATAGCCCGTACGGCTTGTGTCGTCCTGGTTTGCTTCGTTTGCAGAGGTCGCATTCCGCCAGGACCCCTTCTGCCGTCTGCTTGATTCCTGGGAAGTCGTAGTTCTGCTTGACTTTCGCAATTGTCTTGCCGATTCCCATGTGTCCTCCGAGTCTCGACTCGTGGATCTTTCGAATGAGCTCCTTTTGGTCACCAAGCCTGACGTAGGCCTTGTCGTGGTACCAGAGTCTCGTTCCTTCAAGTCGCAATCCCGCGATTTTGGATTCTGGCTCTTTTTGCCATGCATCGCGCTCGTCTTCCGCGATGATTCCTTGGAAGTCTCGTTCCAATCTTTGTTCCCTGAAAGTCGCACAACATTCTACAAACGGTTGCAGAGGCCTGCCTTCAGGATCTTCCGACTGCTGCTGAAGCGCTGCGATCTCGTAGTCTTCAGTCGGTTGGGAAGCGTGCCGTAGGGATCCGTCTGTCTGCTGATATAGCAATGGTGGTGAGACTTCAGATGTGTTGTCGTGGTGATCCGCTCTCCTACTCAAGGCGTCCGCTCGTGCGTTCTCTGAGCCTTTCTTGTAGTGGATCGTGAAGTTGAATTCGGACAGAAATTCTGCCCATCGAGTCTGTCGTCCGTTCAGCACCTTGGTGGTGGTGAAGTATCGTAAGTTCTTGTGGTCCGTGTACACCTGGACTTCGTGTGTCGTGCCGCTGAGGTATGGTCTCCATTCCTGAAATGCTTCGATGATTGCGAGAAGCTCCTTGTCGTGGATCGGGTAGTTAAGCCTTGGTCCTTCGAGTTTCTTGGAGCAGAACGCAACTGGGTGAAGCTTGCCGTCCTTGTCCCTCTGACCAAGTTGTCCTCCGATCGCGAAGTCCGAAGCATCAGCCTCGACTTCGAAAGGTGTGCTTGGATCAGGCAGCATGAGCACCGGGTCGGCGATGATCGCATCGCGGATCCGCTGGAAAGCTTGCTCGTGCTCCTGCTTCCACTGGAATGTGGCATCCTTCTTCGTGAGTTCGTGTAGGGGTCTCGCGATGTTGCCAAAGTTCTTGATGAACATCCTGACAAAGTTGGCGAATCCGATGAATCCTCTGACCTCTGTGGCGTTCGTCGGTGTTGGCCACGTCCTGACAGCTTCCAGTTTCTCGGGTTCGATCTTGACCCATCCTGGGGAGATCTCGTAACCCAGAAATACTGTCTTTTTGACATGAAACTCGCTCTTGTCTTTGTTGACTGACAACTTGTGCTCGTGCAGTGCATCCAGCACCTGCCGCACGTGTTTTTGTGCTCTTCGAGTGTCTTGGAGTAGATGAGAATGTCATCCAGGTAACAGACTGCAAATTTATCGAGGCAATGTCGTATTGCGTGGTCGATAGCGGCTTGAAATGTCGCTGGTGCGTTGGTCAACCCGAACGGCATGACGAGGTACTCGTAGTGCCCGTAGGGTGTCCGAAAAGCCGTCTTCCATTCGTCTCCTTCCTTGATGCGGATGTGGGCGTACGCTGTTGGAAGGTCGAGTCGTGTGAAGTGTTGTGCTCCTGACAGCTGATCTCGAAGCCTCGAAATCAGTGGCAGCGGGTATCGGTTCTTCACCGTCTCGTTGTTCAACTGTCGGTAGTCCACACACATCCTGAGCTTCCCATCTTTCTTTGGAACGAAGAGGACTGGGTAGCCTGCTGGAGATGTCGATGGTCTGATGTGTCCTATCTCGAGATTCTTTTCGAGATAACTCCTCAACTCTGCATCTTGCTTCTCGTTGGTGTGGTACACCTTGAAAAACTTCAACTGGGCTCCTTCCTTGAGTTTGATCTCGTGATCCCAAGGTCCGTGGTCTGGTAGCCCTGCAAGATGTTTTGCCGTGAACGCCGGGTGCCCCTTGTAGTCGTCTGGGATCTGCCCCGTCTTTGCGTTCTTCGCTGTACCCTCGTAGTACGCGAACTTGTTGTTCCCAGGCTCGATGCTCGCTGCTTCGAGTTCCCTGACTTCTTCTGCTGCCAGCTCGATGCTTGCCGCTTCGAGCTGATTGACCCATTGTTCGTGTTTGAGCATTCCGTGCTCGTCGACTGAGACGACGGCGATGGTTCGTTCCTCCCGTGCCTGCTTCTTTCGTCGTGTGCCGCTTCTTCCGGACTCCAGAGTGCGTGGTTCTGCACTGGCTGCTTCCTGCGGTGGGCCCGTAGAGGGGGTTCGTTCTGACCCGCTGCTCTCCCGTGGCTCCTGTTCTGCGCGTTCTCCCATCGAGTTGGTCGGATGCTCCCGCTGTTCCCGCGGTCGCAGATGGCCATCTCCCTTCCAACTGATGTCTGGGTCGTAATCCTCATGCCATGGGCGCCCGAGAATCATGTCTTTCTCTGGTCCCATGTTCACGATGTCGAACACCACTTGGGTGGTTTTCCCTTCCACCTCGATGTCGAGTGGTTCTGTTTCTCGTCGTACCCATTGCGTGTCGAATGGTCCTTTGACGACGTGTGGTTGCTTCTTGATCCTCCATGGGATCCTGAGTTGATTCACAAATGTGGGCGCAATGAGGTCCATCTGCGCTCCTCCATCCACTAACGCGAGGGCCTTCGAATTTCCCCCATCGCGCTGTGATCCAGAGCCTGTTGTCTGGCTTGGTGCTTCGTACAGCAGCTACTTCGTGTTCGTCTGCTGGGAGGTCGTTGTAAGGCTTTTGTTTACGCCAGTTCTTCCTGTACTGCGCAGCCTGTCTCCGTTGTTGTGGAGTTAGAGGTTTCCGGGCCCCTCGGAGGGCCCTGAGCCGTTTCCCAAGCTCTCGTGGTGTTTCAAGGCGTCCCTGTCCGCACCTTGGCTTGCGGCGTCAATCGTCTGGTGTTCTTGGAGCCATTGGGCCGCCCATGCCTCAACTGGGCGCCTCTCGTTCCTTCGGGACGCTCTCGTCCTCTGGTGTGGCTTCCTCTGGGATTGCTGTTCCATGTATCCCCAGATTTTCTCGTCGGCGTGTGGATAGGCAGTCTGCGCTTCGGCATTCGTTGACTCCTACGCCCGCCATACAGCGTCGGGGCCAGGCTGCCTTGGGTTTAACCCTCAGCCTGCCCTCGTGAGTGCGTTGGGTGTCCCACAACATGCCTGCGGGAGCGTCGCCGCTGTCGTATACCCATCTGATGGGTAGGGGTTGCATTCCCCTTTTCTTCCTCTTGTGGGCCAGAAACTGTTGCGAAATTTGTCCTGGAAGTGGTACCGACATTCGTGCGCGATAGCACTGGAACCAGGGCAGGTAGATGTGACTTTCTTTTCGTGGGTCCACCCGCTCGTGGTCTTCTGATAACAACTGGAATCCCTCCGTGTTGTTCTCGCCCCGGAAACCCCACCATTCAAGGTCGGAGGTTTGTCGTCCCGGCGCGCACGATGTGCTGATGTCGCGTCCAGTATTCTTCCCAGCTCTGCTGTTTTCTTCCTTTCGCCGCATTCTGTTCCTGTGCGTAGTCGAAAAGTTGCTCGGGGTATCGTACTCCGTTTTCGTATCCTTCCGCCTCTTCGGTGGGTCCATCCCACGGTGTGTGGTGCGGAAGTGCCTGGCGGATGTCGTCCTGCAAGGCCTGTGCCTCTCTTAATGTCTTTTCGACGTGATCCCCGGCCCTGTTGTTGGCCTCGGTGATCTCTTGGACTCGTTCCCTGGCGAAATCGAGTTCCGCGCAAAGTCGTCCGTACTGGTCGTTCCTTCTCTGGAGAAGTTGCTCGAGTTCTTCTTTCTCTCTTGACAACTCCTCGATCCTTTGCCGTTGGCTTAGGACCTTCTGTTGCAGAAAAATGAGGTTCGGGCTGACTCCTCCTTCACCCTCGTGGGTTCGCCATTGCCCGTCCTCTTGCTGAACCAGGGTGATGCCCCAGTCCTCAGCGACTTGTCGGATGTGCCGCGGGGGAGCCAGTTCTCCCTCGTCATCCGTTTCGATGAAAGCGTGATGGGCGGTGTCATTTCCCTCCTGGTGGTTGCTGCTCATCAAGTCTTCTTGATCCGAGTCGGTGAGTTCATCGTCCTGCTCGATGACTCGGTCAATGTCGATTTCGAGGTCGTCCTGCGTGTAGCTGGCGGCTGCGACCTCCAGAAACCGGGTTCTTCTTCCGACCGTGTTTTGGTCGATGGTGGCAGCTTCCTTCCCTGGAACCGGTCTCCACTCTTTCTTGCTGCGGCAGTCGCGTTTGAAGTGACCCTTCTTGCCGCAATTGTAGCAAGTGATGCCTGATTTGTCCTTGGCACCATCTCTCTTTCCTGCCCATTGTGCCTGGGCAGCGCTGACGTCCATGGGTCCCGAGTGAGTGCCGTACGACGTGCTCTGGTGCTGGCGTTTCTTTTTGTCGTTGGGTTTGTGGTAGCCTGCGGATCGCTGAGTCTCGCTGCCCTTCTTCTGTTGTTTGCGGGCGAACTGTCGGTCGTCAATCTTGACAGCCATGGCGATGTACTCGTCGAGCGTGTCAGGTCGGCTCTCCTTGTAGAGCTCGTCCTTGACCTCCTCCTTCAGTCCTCCGTAGAACAGGTGCATCAGCCCCTCGTCGTCTATCTCTGCCTTCATGGAGTCTTGTCGGAAAATCGTGGCGTAGGCGGTGGCTGACCTAGTCTGCTTCAGCCGTCCTAGCCGTTCCTGGGCGTGCAACTTCTCGTCCTTGTCGCCGAACACCTTCTGAATCTCACTCTCGAACTCGGAGTAGTTCTCGAAGACCTTTTTGGTGAAGGGTTTGTGGATTGCTCCGCCGAGGAAATCACTCAGTGTTCCCGTGAACCACTTGAGGGCCTTGTCCTTGAGTCGGGTGGCGGCGTATCTGGTCTTGGATTCCTCAGTGGCGAACTGGTGCGAGTTGTGGTCGAGATAGTTCCGCATCTCCGTGATCCAACCTGGCAAGGCTTCCTGGTCGCCCCCGTACTTCTCGGGTTGCTCCAATTTGACCTTCGTCTTGGCCGGGTCCTTGGTGTGGACCTCGGTCGCCGCAAGTCGGGCTGCCAATGCCGCGTTGCTGGCCTTGGTCTTCGCAAGCTCTTCTTCAGTTTCGTCGAGTCGTTCGGTGACTCTCTGAAGCGCGGCCGTGATCTGGCCCGGCGTCGGTTGAGTTGCCATGTCGTTTTACCTTCGAGCCTGAACTGTAACAGATCAAAGGGAGTTAGCAACGTGTGACGAACCTGTCTCTGGACCCGTCCTGTTAGGGTTCAGTATCGGTCGAAGGTATTCTCTCAAGGGTGCGTAGGTTCGGTGCAGCCAAAGGGTGCACAACAAAGACTTGTCTCAACAGTAGGCTCTCGAGCTTGTAGCGAACTGTAGTTGTGATTGCTAACTGGAGAACTCCCAGAGCTCTCCAGGACGAGTGACTATATACCTGTCTAATTCTTGAGTGCTCAGTGTGCTCAGTTCCTCTGAACACTGATCACACTGATCACTTAGAACGTCCTGTTCATCCTGATTGGTGATTGGGATCGCGGTGCTCACTGTGCTCAGTCTGCTTGGCGACTGAGCTCACTGATCACCCTGCTGCATCCCTGATTGGTTTGACTGGCCCGGGGCGTCCCGTGCCTTGGGCCCCACATGTTGGCATATCCGTGACAGGAAGCCCCCGGGCAAAGTTTATAGACTAAAGAAAGCTCTCTACAGTTTAAGATAAAGTCCACTATACTAGTTTACAATATTAAAGCCAGTTATAGAGTTGTTAGGATATAAGTTAATGCCCTCTAACCTCTATCTCTTTTACTATAAAGAAAACAGCGCCTTAGTTATCCTCTACGTAGACGATATCTTAATCTCGGTACCAACTATCGATATTATTAATACTATATATAACAGGCTAAAGGCTCGTTTCAATATAAAGGAACTAGGCGAAGTTAAACGTTTCCTCAGCTTTAATATCGTTTATAACTAATAATAGAGGAAGATCTTCTTATTATAGGAAACATACTTACAGGCGATACTTAAACAATACAGTATCAACAACCTCAATCCTATACAAACCCTATAGCGCCTATACTTCAAACTTCTACATTTATAGGAGCCACTTAATAACGAAAAGACACCTTATTAATAAAAGATAGGAAGCCTTAACTAACTAACGATTGGTTCATACCCTAATATTATATATACTGTATTGTAATTATATAAAGCTAATAACGGTCTTTCGGAGGAGTATATCTCGCTTCTCCAGCATCTTTACCATTATTTAAACGGAACTATCGCACTTAGGATCGAACTTAACAGATCAATAACAATTAACAATTTAATAATAAAGGCATTTACTAATACCTCCTTCACTAACAATTTACTTAAATAATAGTTAACTAACAGCTATATCGTCTTCGTTATAGGAGGCCTAGTACTATAGAAAACAAAAAAGTAAACCTTCATTACCCTAAATACAATAGAGGCTGAATTTGTAAACCTTACCCCTACCGCTTTAGCAACGCAATAGGTAGCCAAGATACTAAAGGATTACAGTACCGAACAGCCGGTACCATATATAGTAATAACTGATAGTAAGAACACCCGGATAACGGTAATAAACCCGTTAAATATAGTATAAATAAGATATCTTAATATTCGATATAAGTAGATTATCGAGAAGGTTAAAGAGGGACGATTTACCGTTAACTATATTAAAAGAACGAATATAGTTGCCGATAGATTAACGAAACTATTAGAGTATAAGATATATATACAGTTCGTCAAGATATTGGGGATAATATTATAGGAGGTTCCGTAGAAGGACTGAGGTATTACGGGATCCATTGAGGGAGGCGTAGAGCCTTAATACCATATAAACTATCTAGACTTCTATATTCAGTAGTTGGGAGGAGGTATGTAGCCGTTTGTAGAGGGGTGTGAGAGGTGGGGCCTTCCCTGGCCCACCTCACGTACAGGGCAACCGCCCACATCCTCCCGTAGTGGCAGGGCTAGCTAGCTTTTCCTCCCACACACAACATTCCACACACGTTTTCCCACCGACTCTACTATCGCGAGTCCCACACTCTGCGATGCCTCACCGTCGTCAACCAGATGGCGCACGTCCTCCGGCTGCCCGAAAGCGAGGCAGACCTCCGCGCTTCCTTCGACATGATGCCTGCCGTCGTTGTCGTGCAAGACGAAGCCGCCGCTCGGCTCGCCGACGATGCCAGGGCGGTCGTCCAGTCAGCGAGCACGACCGGGGAGGCACCGCGCTCTTTTCTGGGCCTGTGCCTGTCGCGCCTGAGCGAGCCACGGCCTGGGTGGGTTAGCCTGGCAGATGTCGCCGAGATGTCCTTTACCGACAGCGAGAGCACCGTGGATGCCTCCGCGGTGGATGACCGCCTCGACCGCGTGGTGCAGATCTTCTTCACGAGCGGCTCGTCCGGGGCGGCCAAGGGCGTGGCCAAGACGGTCAAGAACCTCGCCGCCAGCACGGCAACCATGAGGGACCCTCGCCCTGGCTCTACGGTCGGGGTCGTCCTTGGGGGGAATTTCGCCTCGCTGGCATCGACGGCGCCGTATCTCCTCTGGAACAGCGGCAACACTGCCGTCCTGCCCAGCCCCGACTTTTCGTGGACCGCCGTCATCCGCGCCATGGAGACCTGTCGGATCACCGATATCAACATGATGCGGACGCAGCTTAGCATACTGTTGGAGAACCGCGATTTCTCGGTCGAAAAGGTCGCTTCTCGACGGTGTGTTGGTCTTTCCGGGGAGCTCGTCACGAAGGACTTTGTGAACAAGGCTCACGAGGTGCTCCCCGGTACCGTCGTCACGTCTAGATACGGCATGTCCGAGGTGACAGGCTTGTTCGGATGGCCCGGCGGTGTTCCTAACCCCGTCCCCGATCACGACGGCGTCGCCTCGTGCGGGATCCCGATGCCTGGGACCAGGGTCAGGGTTGTCAATGAGAAGGGGCTTGTCGCTGGGCTAGGTGAGGCGGGGGAGCTGCATGTTGGCAGCGACGCCACAATTGAAAGGTACTTTCACATGCGCCCGGGCGATAAGGGTGGCAGTGAGAGCTTTTATGAGGATGGGTTTGGCCGCTGGTTCAAGACGGGCGACATTGGTGTGATTGACAAGGCCGGATATGTCTATGTCGTGGGCCGTAAGAAAGATCTCATCAAGAATGTGACTGGCATCATCCAGCCGCACATGATCGAGTCCTGTCTCAGCACCGGATTCAATGTCCAGGTATGTTCCTATCCTACCCTCTCTTCGCGAGGCCTGTTCCTCCTTTGTCGTGACGCATGCTAATAACTGCCAAAAGACACAAGTAATCGGGCTCCCCTCTCCAATGAACGGCGAGGTGCCCTACCCCATTGTCGACCGCCTCCCCGAAGGGACCAGTCAGGGCGATATGAGGGAATATTTCAGCAATGCTGTAGGCTCCAGCTATTGCCTGGGTACAGTTTTGACACTTGAGCAGCTCGGCATGAAGAGTTGGCCCTTGACGGTCACTGGGAAAGTCTTAAAGCGGGAGTTGGAGTATGCGGCAACGGAGTATATGCGGAAACACCCGCAGCTCGGGCTTGCCTCGTACACCATTGCGTCGAGTTAATTCGTAGGGGTTCTAGATGTCATGAGTCTGGGTTTGTTACGCGCGAGGGACCTAGGTAGATATGAAGAAGAAAGTTGGTCCATAGATATTTGTACTACAAGATAAACTATACGTATTTCCCACCGCTAGGTCACTTCAGTCCCAGCCCCTCTGGGCGAGATTCGAAAATCAATTGCTGCAACCGTTCCTTTTCACCGCTGTTCTCAACCAGACTCCTAAAACTGCCGCCACAAATTCCCATCAGTGTCCGTGGACTGCCAAACTCGACCACTTTCCCTGCGTCCATCACGATGATGGAGTCAAAATCGGCGACGGTGCTGAGACGATGGGCAACAACCAACATGGTTGTCGAGTTGCCGCCAAATTGGGACCGTAACGATTTTTGGATCAAGGCATCTGTCTCCATGTCGATGGCTGATGTCGCCTCGTCCAGTACCAGGATCTTAGACCGCGATAGTGCGGCTCGGGCCAGGCAGATGAGCTGCCGCTGGCCCTGGGAAAGGTTATGGCCACCCGCTGATACGGGAGTAGATAGGGCCGGAAACACACCCTTCTCTTCCTGTTCCTCCGTTGGCCGTACCAGGGATACCTGTTCTAGCGCTTCGTATAACCGCACGTCGTCATGTTCGCCGAACGTGTCCAAGTTGGCCCGCAAGCTACCTGAAAACAGGACGGGGTCCTGTGGGATTACGGCAAGCTTGCTGCGCAGGTTGTGCAGTCTGATTGTGGAGATGTCGACGCCGTCGACGCGGACACATCCGCTGCGTGCCTCGAGGACGCGGAATAGGGCCAACGCCAACGTCGACTTGCCGGCCCCGGTGCGCCCCACGATGCCGACTCGTTGGTTGGGGAGGATAGTGAAGGACAGTCCGTTCAGCGAAGGGGCGAGTTCCGGAGCATAACCGACGACCAAGTCCTCCACCTCCAGGCGGCCCTCGGTTGGCCACGCTGCCGGGGCCTCTTTTCCCCCTTGGGTCTCGGTCGCCACGCCGGCATACTCGACAACGCGCTCGGCCGCGTTCATATCCATCTCCAAGTTTGCACACTGCTTGATAGCGGTTACCATCAGGGAGTTATAGCGGAAGACGAGGGTCAAGATCAAGCCCGCTGCCGAGGCCGGGATGCTCTCCATGCGCACGACGACGACGCTCGCCGTCACGGTTGAGAAGAGGGCGACAAGAAGGGTCAGGCGAAGCGTCATCCAGCTGTTCAATAGCCAGAGGTTCCAAGATGCCCTAGAACGGTCGTCTACCTTTGCGTGCATCAGTCGGACGTACTTCTCGACCAAGCCGAAGGCCCGGATGGTCGCCAGGCCCCTGGTGCAGGACCCGAACTGTTCAAGAATGGGGCTGCTCGCGACGCTTTCCAGCCGCTTTATCTCGCGAGCTCCCGCGAGGTAGACGGATCCTAGATAGGCGCAGATTGCCAGGAAAGCAATGGCCGGAGGCACCAGCACCGGGCAGACGACCACCGCCGTGACTGCGACTCCCACCATCTCCAGGGACCTTCCTACACTGACCAGAAGATCGAGGCCGAGCCTGCTATCGAGGAGCGACATGTCTGCAACAAACCGATTCATGATTCGGCCTTGTGGGACCCTGTCGAACCACCTCATCGGCGCCCGGAGGACCGTGTAGAGTAGGTCCTCGAACAAGCCTTTGGACGAGCTAAGAGCGGCGTAGTAGAGGAGCATGACCCGAACTGTGCCCATGATACAAGTAGCAATCGATATTCCCACGTAGATGCTGATGTACCAGGAGATATGCTTATCCAACTGATGGGTCGAGGAATTGGAGTTAGTCAGGTCCGAGGGAGGAGGAGAAGGGGGGCGTTGACTTGAAACAAATGACGCATGGTGCTCGGGCTGTCGGTTGGCGGCATTCGATCCCGTCCACAAAGCCATCCACAAGGACTAAATAGAAAGTCAGAGAGTCAACCTCGTAAAAGGGGTGAGATGCCGGAAGGAATAGACTTACACGGGCAATGACGAAAAAGGTATATGCAACAGAGGCGAGGAGGACAAGAGCCCATAGGAAGGCTCTCCTGCTTCTCCCAATATAGTTTCCATACAGCGCCCAGGACATGGATCCCGTTGCTCGTCCTTCATCCTGGACAAACTTGGTGGAAGTCGTGGCGCTTCTCCTATGGCCTGTGGCGTCACTAGGTCCGTCACGTCGATAGCGCGACTTCTGATCTCGGCCCTTGTCATCGCGCGACAAGCCAAGATGGGAACACAGGTCCGCCTTGACAAGTGTCTCGGCGCTACCCGCGTGTTGGACATGTCCCTGCTCGAGTACCACGCAATAATCGGCGTGCCCAAGACAAAGGCCGATGTGATGGGTTGCCAGAATTCTGGTCCGCCCGTTTGCAATCTCCCCCACGAGTCCATGCTCGAAGACGTGGCGGCTGGTGTGTGCGTCCAGGGCGCTAAAGATGTCGTCGATTACGAGCGTCCCAGCACGGGAATATAAGGCGCGGGCAAACGCTATCCGCCACTTCTGGCCGCCGCTGAGGTTCACCCCGTTGGCCCCGATGTCGGTGAGGTCGCCGTCAGGGAACATGTTCAGATCCTTTTCGAGACTGGTCGCGAATAGGACCTGGCGATAACGTGATTCGAAGTGTGGGAGGCCCATGAGGATGTTTGTCTTCACCGTACCGTTCTCGATCCAAGGGTTCTGCGAGACATAGGCCTGTGCCGTGTCGAGAAGCCAGTCTGCGGGGCTGGCGAGCTCGTCGTGTCGGTCCGCTGCCGTTGGCGGCGAGGGGACGCTCACGGTACCGGACACGATGTTGCAATCGCCAAGGACCGACGTCAAGAGGAGCGTCTTCCCGCTACCAGTCCTGCCTGCGATCAGAGTCAGGCCCCGTGGCGGGAAGGTCAGGTTGACGCGCCTGAGAAGGAACCGATCTAAACGAGGCTTTGCATCATCCGAGGTTGGCCACGAAATGGTAGCATCTCGGAGGCAAATGGGATGCACGACACCTGCGGTGGCCGTGTTCTTCTTTTCGGGAGACTTCAAGAAGGTCTGGATGCGACGGACGCCAACTGCCGCACCGGTTGCCTTGGCCAAGAGATCCGGCATACTGAACAAGGCAGTGCCGAGGTTGGCAAAAATGGACATGGCTGTAAAGGCAACCGCGGCCGTCAAGTCCCCGTGTATCAAAGAGTACACGGTGAGCGAGACGGCGGACACGATGATGGGGGAGAACACCCACACCGAGATGAGGGCCACGCGATACTTCACGGCGGTCGAAAGCGACGCAAGCTCCCCCTCTCGCTGAGCGAGAATCCGTGACTCCCACTGGCTTTCGAGCGCTGAGAACTTCACCTGGCGAATCCCTTGGAGGCACTCGGCCAAGGCGGAGGTCCGACGATCTGTCGCAGTCATGACATTGCCCTGAATTCGGCCCAATCCTCTTGTGAGAAAACTGTTTAAAGGAGCGACGAGAATGGTAACCCCCAAACCTGCCAACAGGCTCTTCAGGCCAAGGAGGCGAAACAGGAGGCCACACGCAACCAGCAGCCGGGTAAGGGAATCGGGGACCATATATTGCGACGAGGCGAACTCGGCTATACGTCGCGCATCAACGGCGGCCAAGTTGACCACGCTGCGCTGCCCGGTGCCCCGTTGTCCCTTGCCTTCGTCCACATTGCTCTGCGGCTGCGACGACTGGGCCGAGTCTCTCAGCCTCATGGACTTTGCAAAGATCATGCCGACGAGCTCGGCTTGGACAGGTATGCCCGCCTCGGATTGGGCCATCCATGAAAGCCTGGCACCAAGTACTGAGTCTAGAACCATGGCGACTGCCAATGCGAGAACCCAAAGCCACGGTGATAGCAGACCACTGCCTGGACCCGTCCGGGCACCCCCATCTCCGCCTTCCAACCCCCTCAGAAGGCCAAATAGGGCAACCTGCGGTCCAAAGCTTACAAGCGCAGACGCAACCCCGAGAATCGTCTGACGGAGGAGGGGGCCCCGGTGCGTTGCCAGGAGGAGTCGCCAGAGAGTCGCTCGTCCCTTGGCCCGCTGTTGCTCGAGGCGAGCGAGGAGCACGTCGGACCGCGCAGCATGCGAAACTTCGGGGAGGTCTTGGAGCCCCAAGTCGGGATTCCGTGCGACTTGCCCCAAAAGATCGGCTGCCCATCCGAAGCTGAGGTTACCAAAGGCGGAGGTGGTGGCTTGTCTGTCCACGCGCCTCCCGTTGTGAAACACGTCCGGACGTCTCGGAATCAGCGAGCTGCAGACGATACAAATCAACGCTGCGGCCACTTGTGCGGCCACTGGCACCTGCAGCGTCATACTCCTCCCTCGTGTTGCCGCATCGCCGAGGACGACAAGGCTGACGATGCTCAACGCTGGGGAAAACAACGTCAACACGGCGGTCCAAAGGACGTAGTTGCTCAGCCTGAAACGCTCCGTCGGCCAACGTTCGATATATAAAGCCGCGGCTTGAAGGGCAACGGAAGTCTACATTATTCGTTAGCCCGGACTCGCGGCCTCACACACCCGGTTGGAGCATCTCGATTAACTCACCCAGATGCCACTTTGCGCGGCCAAGGACGCCATCTGATGGCCATTTGCTCGTGAGGAAGACAGCAGCAGAGCGAGAGAGGCAACCAGTCCGATAACGGACGAAATGACAAGCGTCACACTCTGCCACTTGCTCGAGAAACACCGGGACGACTCGTCGCTTGCCTCGCCATCCTCGTCCGAGTAATAACTATCGGGCCGGTGGTATTTGAGGGTCCCACGGCGAGAAAGGCGCTTCCCAATCCCGAGAGCGGCGGGAACCCCAAGAAGATGAGCCAGGATCAAGGCGGCGAAGCTGGGAACCAGCAACGGTTCTGACGCTGAACTTGATGACGCCTCCATTATGGATGGCCAGTTGCTGTGATTCCGAATGTCACCTAGAGCTAGGTCATACTTCGTACCGATGCTTGGATTTCAACTTCTTCTGGGGAACACAAAAGATGGATGTGCCACGTGTAATCGTAACTCACGCTTGCAGTGGAATGGTGCCGTGAGCACCAGACATGTGCAGTTTCCCAGCGGGACCCGGAGGCCAAGTGGGTGAATCACAAGTCGGCTGCATCGACCAGAGGATCGTCGTGAGAGACTCGAATGCTTGTCCTGTCTCAGACGAACCCTGTTTTCAGCGATGGCAAAACCTTACTGGATAGGAAATGGTCGTCCACGAGATGATTGATCGACAAGTCTAGTTTGGGCGTCGATCATTGATCGCAACTTCGGATAACTCGCTGCAATTACGGTGTGTGATTATATGCCGTGGGTCCAGGTACCTAACCAGCTGGTCCATTGAAGCAAGTCGCAAGGGTTGGAGGACGACCGGTTTGACCGATGAAGCTTGACAGTTTGACTATGGCGGTTTTATGGACAACGGCTGCGAGATGGAATCATAAAACCCTCCTGGCACGATTTCCTAGCAAGATTCCTTTAAACTTAAAGTCGATGCGAGCGAGATGAGCAGAGCAATTGTACGTTGAAGAACACAACAACGCTTCCGCCGTTGCGAAACACTGATCATAGTTATAACCTAATCATCGTTTCCATCGACAACGGCTCAGGGGGCATGCCACATCCCAACATAAGGTACTTAGCGTTTCCCACTTATGAGCTAGCCACGGTGGACTGGGCTCCTGGAGCGCACTAACCATTCCCGAGCCCAATGACACGACACCACTTGGGCACCGAAGCCAGTCCCAGATTTTGGGTTGGTCAGCCATTTTAGTACGAGTTCTCGCCATACTGCTCATCCTCGGCCCCATCCGAACGTCCCAAACGCCCGAGTTGTGTTCGGAGGCCCCCTCGACGTGCGTCGAAGAGGGGCCTGGTGGCTTGGCCATCTACCGTCATCCTCGCCGTGGTATTCGCTAGTACCGGCCTATTGTCAGCATGCAGACAGAGGAAGGTCAGTCACTGGAGATGCATACCAAGCCCGGTGAGATGGTTATTGATGTAGATGTTTTCCCAGTGCCCCTTGGGTGCGTGGTAGACCTCGTGCATGATGCTCAGGTAAGGGTGCGTTTTGGTGATGGTATTCCACCAGTCCCTCGAGCAGAATGTTAGCGTTCCTTAAGGCCATGTCGTAGCATCAAGGGGATGATTACTTACCATGCCTTGCGGTGGATGGGCCCATGAGCGAAGGCGTGCAGGCCCTCGATAGACCGAAAGTAGCAGAGGATCATGGTTTGGTTGTTGCTATAGCGCTCGTTCGTTGATACCCATGATGTTTGTCCCAGGACTGTCAGAGCCTAGTTAGTCATAGAAGCGTACCCGACGGTCTAGCGTGCTTACACCCGTACTGCTCCCCGTCCTCGTGTAATTCTGTGAGCATGGCCTTCATGTGAACTCCCATATCGCGATAGCCTTTGGCGAGGAGTCCCAGAGGGCTGCATATAACAGTGCTACGGTCAGCTTCTGCCCCCAAAGGTAGCTAATTGTACGTCCCACTGCCGGTGCACCAGGTAGGGAGTTACTCACTGGTTTGATCGTGTGGCGAGGAGGATGACGACAATATCTTGCTCGGCAGGCTGCGTCGGTGGGCAGCCGTCGGTGCCGGGGATCTGAGCCGTGAACTTGCCCATCATGACACCGTCCATTTGCGTGTCTGGGATGATGCTATTTGCCATCATGATTGTGCGCACCAACCGTTGCAGCAGCAAGAAGACGATTGGCAGCAGAGCATGGCGGGCGGGCAGGACAAGACAGGCGATGCCCTGCACGAGTGCACCGAGGGCAACCCATGTTGTCAGATGGAAATTATCACGGAATGCCTGCCACCTTGTTAATTTACTGTTTTAGTGTTTACATGTACCGAGGTACGCAGTGCCGTAGCACCCTCATGCAAATAAATGTTAGGATTGGGCGCTTAGTTACTGAATAAAGAACAACCCTGGGTGCCTCACTACGGCTCTTGGGGACGGACGAGGCGGAAGGGAAGATTGGTTGTTGCAACGCCGCGACCATTTTGCAATTGAGAGGCTCCAGGCGGGCAAGGTCGGTAAAGTAGGTACCGAAGGGAAGATAGGGTAGGAGTGGATTTGGCAAGAGATGGATGCACGAGGAGTTGAGTCCTCGGTCTTCAGTCTTCACACGACAGATGTTGACAACGAGTTAATTAATACGAAGTACCCACGGATTACAGGGAGATTAGGTACACGTGGAGTTACCCCGCTGAGTGAGATTTAAAGAAGGATTCGGACACCCGACGGGGCGGAGTGAGATTCAGAGATTCGGTACCTTACCTTTCACACTAAATGTATGTACAGTCCCCCCCTGGTTTGTTCGTTAGCCCGTGACTTCAAGACCGGGGTCCATGCCAAAATCTCCAACTCAACGGCAAAACCGCGCCTTTTTCAACAGAAAAAAGGCCTTGACTAGAATTGTCTTCATAAAACATTCTATTTATCACAGTTTCCTCCATTTTAAACCGTTGTTGGGCTGTCAAGGTAGGGTTTTTCAACTTTTGAACCGGGACCCCTGTCAGATCGGACGCGCTAACAAACAAACCAGGGTTGAACTGTACAGAGCCAACATGCAACACAGCCACCCCGCCACTTCGCTACCAAGACTCGGGCAACCAGGCCAACACCGATTCGGGATACGATCCTCGATGTGCTCCGGGAGCATGGCCTACTAGAGCGGCTACCCCGGGAACTCCCAGAGATGTCCCTTCCCAAGGAGCAGCCGGCTCGCATGGCAACTCTAGTTGCAAGCCAACTGGCCTTCAGCCTTTCCCACATAAAAGTGCTCGAGGTCGGCGTGGGCACTGGCTTCCCGCGCAGCTTGTTGCGTTGTTGGGATGGCCTCCCCCAACAGTACCATATTAATCGCCCACCAAGCCAACGGTTCGCTTCGGGCAGCCATCGCCGCCTGCGCACCAACCACTGGGTTGAGGGTGCTGCTATTCCTCGAAGTCTGACCAGGCACCCTGTAGAAAGCCACGACAAGGCCGCGAATACTGTCAGTTGTCGTCCGGTTCGGTAGCAGACAGTATCCCATGCAGTGATCAAGAACACACGCTGCCGGAGCTGTCTCCACCAGATCGCCTTCGGCCAGGACGACAATCCGTGCCGTAAGGCGGCCATTACATTCAACGCGGTCGGGCCGTGCGGGGAAGAGGGCGTTGATGAGAACGGCAATGTTTTGTAGGTTGATGGGTTGAGTAAGGTAGGTAATCTCACATCATCCACCACGTAACGTGGATTTGGGGCCATCAACATGGTTACATTGGCTTCTCCATCGTCATCAACGGGTGGGAGAACGGGCTCGCTGCAAGTGCTTCCGGCCCTAGTAAAATCCCAGGCTTAGAAGAGACCGAGGCCAAATTGAGATAGCCGTGTGACCCATCTACCAGGTAACCGACGACGACATATTCCAAACCCACAGCCCCAGCGCCAACTTCGCCGACGCCTCTTCCTGCGGCGCACAGCAACAATCCATCTTCAACACCAACACCCAACTCATCGTCTACGAGCCCGGCGCCGGCAGCCCCCCGCTCACCCTCCAACCCGACTTCGCCTCCACTCCATCCCCGTCAACACGAGCAACTGGCCCCGCCACCCACCCCCTCTACCAACCCAATAGTCCGTCATACCCAGGTCATTGTCGCTGGGCGGCAAGACGGCGCTGGTCACGCGGCTGCGGGCCGACGGGAACCTGGTCGGTCTCGTCACCACTGGTGCCGAGTGGGCGGTCAGGTGGGCGAGCAGTAGGCACTCGGCCGCGTGCGGGGCCGACGGGTCCTTGTGCGAGTTGGGCTTTGGTGGGGATGGGAACTTTGTGCTGTACGATGCTAATCGTCCGGTGTGGGATGTCAGGACGTCAGGGGTTGGGGCGGGGTCGGTGTTTTCCGACGCCGCGCCGTGGGTGGCTGTTATGGGGCGGGATGGCGATATGGTGTGGACGATTGCGGATTTGGCATTTGGCTGGGTGAATGTCTTCACCTTGGAGGAGCTTGGTTGACATGTATTAGATCAACCTGAGGGGAGTAGTTCAGGGGTTAACAGAGCTGGTTTGGAGGATTCTGAAGTGGCACGGTTCATTAGAAGGCTGTCCATGTCCCGTTGCGCTGAGAGGCAGGTAAATCCGTACAGTCCTCGCACTACGAGGGGCACCATGATTGATGGCCGGAGGAAGTCGGGGCCGTCGGTAAAGAACCAACTACCTACATACCATGTGTTCAACCAGTTTGGTGTTGTCCCATGACCGGATGTCTCCAATGGTTTCTCACATGCATTCAATTTCTTTCTCGGCAACGCAACTCCTACGAGGGTGACATCAGCAGTTCTCATTAATTGTTACCTTTGTCACCGTGCCACTGTGCCACCTACCTACCTTAAGCAACTAATCCCACATCGATACACAATAATCACAGCAATATTGGAAGGCCCGAGGCTCAGCCGATCGTCGGCCGCGAGGTGTTGCAATATTACCACTCAATGTTGTCATTCGTCCAAGCTAAGAGCTCCCTCTGTCTCCCGCCCCGAGACGCCCCTGTTCAATTTGACAGCTCAACACCTACAACGCACGGTGTGACGTTCGTGTGACCCAAGTTTCGGTTCAGTTACCTTCCAGGTTCTAGTTTGTGGGTATGAGTAAGTCCGAGGCGACGCCATACATTGGAGGGAGAACTGTGTGTAAACCCTCCGGTTGGCTCGGGAGATAAATTACATGAAAGGGGCTCGAGTTTGACGGATGTTACCTACCCCAGGAGGTTGGTGGGGTTTGGAGACGATTGTACACGGTCCAATGTCAGAACTGAGCTTCACATGGGAGGCCATAGTTGCATACCTCGGCGGGCAAACACGGCCTGATCAGATGTTATTTGTTGGCGAGGTCGGTAAGGGGCTCTCCCCAATTTTGGATGTAACCCCCAGCCGATGCCGTGTAGCGCCGAGCCCCGTACCCTGGCTCTCCCCGCGAAGTGTGAGGTCAACGGGTGCCGAAGGAGAATGGATCGACGAAAATCCGGGGTAAAAACCTGCCTTTTCCGGACAGGTACCCCATACGGATCTCAGGCCGTGCATGAAGGGATCTGATGTGTGTCGGACCTGACCAAAAGTCCCGGCCCTCCACTCCACCATTGCAAGTTCTTGAACACCGCACGTTGATGTAGGGTAGCCCTCAGCTCCATGGGCCATGTAGCGTACTACGCCATTGGCTACAAGCATCGGCAAGACACAAAATAAGGAAACTAGAGTGAGGGGTTGGATCGGGAAAGGGTGGCGGCGAGGGTAACGAAACAGAAGGAGAAAGCATAATATCCTTGGCGTCAACTGCTGATGGCAGCATGTCATGAAGCTTAGAATAGTATAAATACTTGCCCTTTTCCTTTCCCCAGACCTCCCTTCTCCCTTCAACACACGGACAGATACACACCAACAGATACACAGCATCCTCAAGTCTATCAAACACACTTCTTTCGAACCAACAGCCATAATGCAGTTCTCCACTCTTATCATTGCTACCCTCGCCGCCGTGGTTTCCGCCAGCCCCGCCGTCAGACGCCAGGCTGAGTGCCCCCAGGTGGCGGACATCCCCGCTTGCGGTGTAAGTTTCTCTCAGCGCCGTAGGAGTTCTCATCGAGCGGAAGCCCTTTTGAAACAAGAATCACGCTAACGTGGGGAAACCATCGATCAGGCTCCCTGCATCCTCGAGGCTGCCGTAGCGGTTGGCTGTGCGGACACTGACTACCCCTGCATGTGCGGCAAGTTCGACGAACTCCAGACCAGCGCCGCCTCTTGCGTCATTGACGGCTGCGGCATTGCAGGTGCCCCGGCCGTGCTCACTGCTGCACAGGCAGTCTGCGATGCTTGCGGTTAATCTGGTCACTGCCATGCCCCGGGTTGGGCCAATGTGGTAATGCCGGATGGAAATACTACATACCTACCTAGGTAGTTACATATGCTTGTGCTATCGAAGGGGGCTCTTTGGGGATTTAGTGGGCGGAGGCCAACTGAAATAAAACACGACTGCAGTCACCCAACAGCTCTATTCCGTGACACCTCCAGGTTTTACATCCCGCTTCCCATACTTCGTGACTAAGCCCGTTGTCTCATGCATCTGTAACAGTGGAAGCTGCTGTACTCCGTAGAGAGTTTGGTTATTCAGGGGCTAAGATACGGCTGCGGTTACCAAACAAGGCCAAGCCCGGGTCTTCTTGTACGCAGTAAGTCACCTTAGCCACCCATCAAATTCCCCCACAAAAGCCGACAGTGGTTGGCAACAGTCTAAGGTCCCCTGATTCGAATCTCGATGACGGAACGAGGCCAGTGCTCATGCGAGAAAAAAAGAAGTCCCCTCGACCGGAATCGAGCCGGTGACCTTTCGGTAATCAATAAATTCCTTTACAGCCGAACGTGATAGCCAACTACACCACAAGGGGTTATTGCATGGTCGGCAGGTGGAGCAAGCCCTAGTTATCAACTCCACACAAGCCGAGAAGGTCTCTTCCGACCATGACCTGGCCAACACAGGTGGTCTCTGGGCACAACTATACCGTTTTGGACGCAACCGCAGGGTGTTGGAAGAGATGTCGTGGAGGGTTGAAATGTGTCCTGGTGTCCCGAGTCCCTTCAAGAACACAACCCCTTTTCCACGCCCCCTTTTAGCGGCCCTTCCCGCCTTCCCCATGCCTCCTTTCCACGGTGGAGCTGAGCCGCTGCCATAGTGGTACTGCTTGGGAGTGGCAGGTCATCCTGGCTTGGAACAACCCACGATGGATGCCCAGCTACACACTTCCATATGTTCGAGGGGTTTTGTCTAGGGCTTCTGTCGAGAGCCAGGTGTGTACGTGTGGACCCGCCAACCCTGGTAGCGGCGACCCAGGTATTGGTTCCCCCCTGTTCGTCACCATCTATGCCATGCCGCGGAAGATTCCTTGTTCTTCTCGTCTCGGTGTTCAGGGTTGCTCGTAGGCTGAAGCTGGTGTTGGAAGAGCCGGGCCGAAAAGGGTGGCCGTGAGGTCCTGGGGAAAACAATCTCGACGTTGGGGAGCTGGGTAATGAACGGGTTGTCGGCCGCAGTTCTCAAGCAGAGTCACGTATCGGAATCTTACCTGTTTCCACTTGGCAGGAGACTTGGAACGCATCCGAGGATGTGATGATTTGTCGCCTCCAGTTGGGTGATCCAACGCGGGCGGGGGATGACTGACGTTCCTCCGGGCATGTCGCAGGAGGGACTTCGAGCCCGGGTCCTCACCCGTCATTCCGCGAACCAGACAATGGTCTGAGATCCAAAGGCCTGTGTCTGCCGATGATCGATGATGCATCAAGTCCCCCGAAGAGCGGTACGTGAAGTAGAAGCCGTTGCCGAACTGCACAGCGACTTCTTCCCCCAATTCTCACTATCCCTGTTCCGGCTTGCCTCAGTCGCCGTGTGCGACAGGACAGGGCTCGGTTGCGCCTCCTCATCGCCCAGAAACCCCCTCGCCCGCCGCCTCGCCGCTTCCGATCCTCGCATGTCGGGGGGGACATGCATGAAGGAAATGTTGGGATCGTGCTCGACCAGGGGGATGCCGAACTTGTTCAGCAAGGTCTCGATGGGCTTCTTGAGCGAGGGGCTGCAGGCGGCTAAAATGGAGACGAACTGCTCGGTGATGGTCCATGTCGCGATCGCAATGGCCGTGGACCAGGAGTCCCCCGCCGTGTTCCATTCCGCAATGACGACCACTTTCATGACGGAGGCGAAGGTGGCGAACAAGCCGATGCTTGTCAGGCTGCAGATCAGGATGCGCTCGCGTAACGGGCGGTGCAGATTCCAGAACATGAACATGGGCGTGACGGACAAAACCAAGTCGGTTGCGATGTTTAAAGCCGAGGTGAAGTTGGAGACGGCGATGTCGGTCTCGCCACTGGGGCATCGTCTGTCAATGACACTCATGTCCCAGGCGGCATGGTAGGGTTGACATTTGACGAAGTTGTAGATGGTATTGGCGATGCCGAAGCCGAGCTGGACGGCCAGTAAGATATACAACATGACCTTGTATGACTGTTTCAGTGGGAGCCGAAGGAGCGTAAGGATAATTGATGTCTTGATCAGTGTCATGGCAATAGCCCACACCGGTATGGCGAAGTAGGCTAACTTGACTGCAAAGAGAGTTTCTTCGAAGGAGATCAGCTGTGTCTCAAAATAAAGCTCCTCTACGAGCAAGGCCCAGTCGGTGATGGCGCATAACTGGCGACGAAAGCGTCAGCGTCGAGCTTAGAAAAGGAGGGGCGGTGGTATGCCGGAAGCGGGAGGATTACCAGGCCAGCGACGATGAAGCCGTCGTCTACCCCGAACCTCCATACCGGCCAGATTCTGATGTACATCCGGTAGATAAAGGGAACGAGACACAAGACAAGCAGAGGTATGGTAGTACCGATGTGGACCCGGGAAAGGAGTGCGATGCGCTCACTGATGGGGAACATCGGAGGCGGCCCCGGCGGGGGACCCGGTGACGACTCCATCGTGGCAAGGCGAAATTAACTGTGGGCGGGTTGCCCACCGCCGTTCCGGTGGTGGCCGAAGCAGGCAGTTGAGACTCAAGTCAACATGAAACCGAGATAGCGGAGCCGGCGGAGAAAAACAAACAAAACGATGAACGGGAACGGGCCGAACAAAGGGAAAGGGAGAGGGGAGCAACAAGAAATGTGCAACCATGTCGCTGATTCCGAGAATTCCCATCTTGAGTGCTTCACGCATCTCCCCGACCTCCCCACATCCCGACCCGGAAACTGGAATGCCAATGAACCGGGGAACTCCTCGTGGTGTTTCCGTTTCAAGGCAAGCTCCGTGATTTGCACGGACGGTTCCACGCAAATCCCAGGGGCTTACCGCCTTGGCAGACTCACCCCCCGGCAGTGACAGGCCAGGAACGCTCGCCTCGCTCTCCTGATTTGACGGTCCGAGGTTAGCGTTCCTCGGCATTGACACCGGGGAAGTATCTTCCCTGTCCAGTCCCCAGTCGCCCAGCCCAAAGATATGATGACAGGTGAGACAGAACGGAGTGCCGGGACTCTTCGACCTGAGCGAGACGCAGCGGCCGTGCAGGCTACGAAAAGACCTCTCGAGGAAGCAGATCAAGATTTGTTTCCTGCGAAGAAAGCCCGACTGACGGAGGCGGACGCTCAACAAGCTGGGGTTGAGGACGAGAAAGCGAAGTCGTCTTCATCTTGGTCGTCGCTACTGTCCCCGAAGTCATCCTCTTCTTGGTCGCCGCCGTGATGGCTCTATCTGTTGCTCCAGAGGCGGACAGACGTCTGTTTGTCATGGGGGCTACTCGGGGCGAGGACTGTGGGCTGGCTGTCGATGCCACTGCGGGGGTGTTCGTGGCCCCCGCGTGTCACGGGCTCGATTTGCGGTGGCGTGACAGGCGGCGTGCCCTGGGCAATCAAGTCGGACACGGCTTCCAGGCACTGCACGGCTGTCGGCCGCTCGGCGGGCTTCTCACTCAGCATCTGGCTCAGCAGGTGCCGGTGGGTGTGTGAGGGGTCGTAGATGGCCAAGAAACCCGGTGTGGTCCGAGATGCAGAGCGCGGGGTCCGCTTCCGTTGACGAGTCGTCCTCGTTCGGGGGCTCTTCGACGTGCTCAAGGCCGACTAATCACGCGACCAGATGTCGACCGGGCTGCGATATCGGGCGTGGGCGAGCACCTCGGGAGCGCGGTAGTAAACGGTGCCGGCGCAGACCGTGGACATGGATTCCGCCGATTCTCCGGCCCAGCCAAAGTCGGCCAGCGCCACGTTGATGGGGTTGCGAAAGCCGAACAAAATGTTCAGGGGCTGACAACGGCATCGTCAGTACGGCCGGTAGAGGCATGGTCTTGTCTGCCGGGTTTTGGCTGGGATAATCATCCTGGGCATAGGGGTAACACCTTCTGACTATAGGAAAACCGATCCTCATCCCGTGCCTGGGGGCTCGGATCAAATCGTGTGGAAGTTCATGCGGCTGTAGGTTCTATTCTTACTTACCCACGTCTCAGGGCCACCGGTGTTTAGAGGGCTGCGCATTGTAGGTATTATCGTGGCGGTACCAGGTAGCTTTATACGAAAACGCTGGTGGGTTGTCAGAGCGCACCCGTGTGTATCTACCGGCGAGCGGGTTAGGTACCTGTACCTACCAACAGTATACACACCACCTCAGACATGGCTCCACCGGACTGGTGCTAGAACTGCTCACATCCCCCAACTGCTGGGAAAGTTTGTAGTGCTTGCGGCAACATGTTACCCTACCACTATCCCCCATACCGGCACGACGGTCAAGGCTGCGCTTCCGCTGCATGGAGGCATCTGTAACCAGGATGAATACGGCGGCCCTTGCATGGCTTTTGATGATGTTGTCTCCGGTCCGGCCCGATCAGAACTGCCAACCGGGGGGATGACTTTCCCATTCATGTGACCCACAGTCTCCAGTCCAAGTGGCAGCATTGTGGTGCACTGCCCGAGGCACCGTCAGCCCACGAGCGTAGTCTACCGCTTTTACAAGTGCTGGTAGGGGATTGGGTAGCTGGCGCATGACTCCGACCAGGGGAGAGATACGCGGTTGAGAGCTTGGAAAGGGGAAAGTGCTGCGCCTTCAGCTCCTCATAGGGCGGCAAGGTCCTAATAGGATCTGTAGACCTGGAAGAAACGTGTTAGCAGGTCGTGTTTTGTTGCCTTCATGAGGGAAATGGAAAAGATACGCACTTGAACTAGACGCCGCTAGAGTCGCCTATGGATTGGATCCAACCACTATCTGGATCAAAACCCTCCTCTGGTCCCTGGGAAACATTGTGGTTAGCAATCGATTTGTAGCAACACGTTGGGAATATACATACTACATTGCCGGCGATCCAAGGCATTGCAGCAACAGTATATGCCAACCCTACCCGGAGGTACTCGTAACTTACAAAACGACCATGTCAGTTCTCAAGAGTAGAGCCATTTGGTGAATAGGAAGTACTATCCAAGGTATACATTTGAGCGTAATCTACCTCAGCAGACAAAGCGAAGCACAAGATCCAGCGAAACCTGTAAACCCAGGGCAGGTTCATATCTAGAGGACTCAACTTCTGCTATACGGAGACATTGGGAAGGCTATACTTTTCGGCTAAAGCGAAGTCAGAATTGGCGTTGTTGGTAATGAGAGTCATATTGGCCAACGTGATGCTGGTCTATCCAGTAAAGGTTTTGTTGTGACAAGAACGGTATGTTGTCCATCCGTCTTATTCCGCCACCCGCCTCCCTCTACCTCAGGGTGCAACACACGAGGTACGCAGCGAATCTTCTGTGGTCTTTGGGGCTTCTCAGTACTCCCCAACCTGTTGCCTTGAGTTTCACTTCACATAGTCAAGACGTAAGGTACGGTAGTTAGGTACTTTAGCTTCAGACTTCAGTGTAATCCCTTTCAGAGACTGGGTCAGACGATTCATCACAACTCATAGTAGGGAAAAATGGGCAGATGTACAGTGCCTTACAAAAGGCTGGTGGATTGGAAAGGTCGACTTGACTACCTATCAAGAGAGTGAACTATACTGCAACCAGCTTCTGGGTTTGCGAAAAGGAGCGACTAAGTTAAACAAACAGCGACTTGACCCAATGCACTCTGCACATAACCAACCCCCAGTCCTGCTCTCGCAACTCGCGTAGCATGATGTTCCATACTGAACGCTGCCAAAGCCCTCTCAACATTCGGCGCAGTGGCAAATACCCTTCTCGCACCAAGATCTGTTACACAGCTGCGTCGCGCAGCTAATCGCACAAGCCGAGACCCACGGCAAGTTAATGTCGCATGAGCCTTGTCTTTTCTCATGTCGAGCCTCGAGCCCTTTGTGAATCACGACCTGAGCAATGTTCACGTTAACGATTCTCCTGTTTTCTTTCGTTATTTCAAGTAAAGGGACATTTTTGGACATACCTCTTGGACTTCAGCATCTCCATCTTGACCGCGATAACATTCCCAACCGCCGTTGGCGCCCGAGTTGCAAGTAATGTCGGCCGATGGCGAGTAGACTTTCTCAGCGGCAGCTGCGAGAGCCACAGAGGCAAGGACGGGGAAGAGAAGCTTCATGTTGAGCGAATTCGAAGTTGTTCTTTCGTGTATGCTTGAATGGAAATGTTTGTGATATGGATGGAAGATGTTGTGATGAAGGGGTGGTGCCTCTGAAGACTGACTGGGTGGTTGGACCAGACCGGCTTTATAGTATTCGGTCGTTGGTGATTGCACGTCCTTCGCACTGCTGCTTCCAACGCAACAGCAACCATAGGACGCAGCGGGACAACTTGCCGCAAGTCGAAAGAAAGAAGCAAAGACCCCTGTTTAGTTTAGAATCAAGGTCCGATAGTCAAGGTCCATAAGACGGATAGTTGGAGTGGCGACGACTACGAGGAACGGTCCGATTATGCATAGTAGCCAAGGCACGGATACCACATAACACTGTGGATCTTTCTTCAATTCTGTACACGTGCATCCTTCTCATTGCTATTCGGTGCTTGGGGCTGCAAGAGCTGCAAGACGCCGTGACCATTAAGGCAATAGATGTGTAACATCACAGTGCTGAACCTCAGCCGGTTTTCCGAGGCTGCGCTGAACCTCAGCCGATCTTCCGAGTTTGCCTCACGGAGGTCCCTCATCGCCATCGCCAAGGTTCATTCTTGTGGCTACCCAAGAGACAGTTCGGGTCATCATTCATACCGGGTCCCTCGCCAGTACTCCACCGTCATCGCCAAGGTTCATTTCTCGTACTATGTAGCTGTCTGTACCTGATCGCCATCGCAAAGGCTTTTTCTTGTGGCTCCCTACTCAAGGGACAGTTCGGGTCATCATTTGATAGAGGTTCCCTTACGAATACTACATCGCCATTGCCAAGGTTCTGTTGGCTTGTCCTCAGGACAGTTCGGGTCATCGTTTGTACCGATTCTTAGCAATGCAGAGGTACAGAGTTCGAGAATAGAACCTGAGCCTGTTGAAAACCTAGGACGGAGCGCACTGGTACTGTATCAAGCCGAACGGGCGATCAAGTATAAATATGGTCTGTCCTCCACGTCTAACCAGGAGTTGAGGACCAAGCACGCCAGCATCTGTTCACCATTACAACTGCGAGCCATCTTTCCAAACCATCATCTTCAACATGCATTACGCAATCCTCAAGAATGCCCTGATCCTGGGCATGGCAGCCTTTTCGAGCGCTCAGTTCATGGAGCGAGACCAATACTTCAATGAAGCCCCCAAGGCCCGCGCCCACATCGATGCCGCTCGCACCCGGCACGGCAACAACCTGTCCGATGCACAGGCGGCTGTTCTCAACCTCGCAGATGACGTGGTGAACACCTTTGCCACAAAGAGGATCCCTGAGCTTCTGACGAAGTGTGACGAGGCGTTCGGCAGCGAGGAGTGCAGACTCATTCTCGGCGATGCTTCCACCGAGTCTGCTGGTGGACTTGAGAAGCGGGCAACCTGCGGATGCTCTACGGGTGCCGATTACTGCGACGGGTCTTCGTCGTGCAACAGCAACGCCGCATGCGAATATCAAGCTCGTGAGTTCATAACTACCTAGCCGTGATATGGACTTCGTTTGTTAACGATTTACTAGGTGGATGTGGACATTTGTTTCTCATGTACTGCAATGGCGCGTGCCGTTAATGGCACAAAACACATGCCGTTGCCACGAATGGCGCAGGGATATCGGCTCATGTCCACTGGTAAGAGTCAGTATCAGGATCTCAGGTCTGAGCAGTGTTGTTGAGTGGAGCGTTTGAGTTGCGATGCTGTTGGTCCGGAAACACATGTCCCTAAGTAATAGGTACCTAGCTTATTGCAATGCGTTGTGACTCCTAGTGCCACGAGCCCATTACAGAAACAGAGCATGAGTTGCGTGGGATGTCGTGCTGACCCTGATTTCGGAAGAAAAGGCTGTCGAGCGGCATATGTCTTGGTGCAGGGACTGGTGAAGGGGGCAGTGAACGACATCACGAGGTGTCTGCCGTGAAGACTTCCGGGTATGAAGCCTGCGATATAGTAGGAGAACCCTCGTGTTGGAGCGTATGTCAAGGCCGGCAATCGTCGAGATTGCAAAGTTGGCGTCGTCCACGCGGCACTCGACGAAGCTGTCATTTGTAACTCGACTTGTCCAACTAAAATGGTTTCCCGTCCAGCCAGCAACTTGGAATAACTCCTTCGCATGCCCCCAACACCAACAACGCCAGACGAACACCCGCCCCCCCCCCCCCCCTTCCCCATTTCGTTATTCGTACTGCACTCAAAATCACTGGGTACGACCCAACGGTCGCCTCCTTCCGGGCCCCCAACATCTCCTCCCTCGCAGCCTTCTCCCTCCCCCCATTACTCAACCAGCCAAGCCAGGCTGCCCTTGTCCAAAGACCTCGCCAGCACACACCTCCCCGGCGCCCCTCCTCTGTGCAAGCCCGGGTTCATTGACAAAAGTTTCCACTGCAACCCACACTCGTCCCCCGCACACCGGCCCACGCACGCCACCCAGTTGCCGTAGCCCTTGTAGCAGCAGGCGCCAGGGCGGGGCGTGACGCCCACGCCGGCGTCGTCGTCGTCGTCGTTCCGGGGCTGCCAGGGCACGGGGCGGAAGCGCCGCAGGTGCAGCATGTTACACGGTTGCCATGACCAGGCCCGTGGGGGTGCCGCGAGTTGTGGATGGGTGTGGTTGGGTCCGACGCGGAGCAGGCGCGACCAGAGGGTTTTTGAGGGTGTGGTGCGAGGTGAGGTCCGCGATGAAGTGCTGCGTGGAGGAGGTGTCTTTTGGGCAGGGTTGGTAGGTAAGTGGCTGGCTGGGCTGGAACAGGGGAAAGTAAGGGGAGGTAGTTCTCGGATTGGAGGAGCGGGAGGGCAGAGGGAAGGGTGGGTAGTGGACGGGGGAGAGCTCAGCAGCAGCGGCATAGCTCACCCCGATAACCCATCGGCGGGTGAGTCGAAGTCATGCGCGCGAGAGTGCGCGAGCTCAATATTCCCGCCCGACAAGGACTGCCTGAACTGAAGCCCGTAAAGAAGACGAGGTATCGGAAAGCTGTCGCCATGTCTACCTCCATGGGAGCTCAGACTAACGCTTTGTTGACACTACATGTACTTAGGTAGCTGATCAAATACACAGTCAGTCTCGTGGCGGTCACGTCAGCAATTTCCCGGAACAGGATGTCATTGGCAAGGGAAGGGTATCGCCGCCGTGGCTATGACTCAGCGCAACTCCATGCTGGGTAATTGTTAGAACTGCCCCGTCCTGCCCTCCTCGTCGTCTCGGAGGAGCATAAAAGTTCGGTGTGGTCATGATAGCTTCATCGTTCAATTACCCCTGAACTGCGGTACATACACGATACGCACCTACTGAGACTGAGAGTACCACCGCCATGTATTTTCGAAGCGCCCACGTTGAGACTGACATCCCGGCACTGCGTGGTTTCATCCGCGAGAATCCGTTGGGAATCCTCATCACGACATTACCTTCGCCCAACTACCCCACGCTGCAATGCACCCACATTCCGTGGCTGCTCGATATGGCCGATGAAGACAGCCAGACGGAGCTCGGCACGCTACGGGGCCATCTAGCCAAGCAGAATCCGCACTCCAAAGCCATGCAAGAGGCCGTCGAACGTGCCTCGGACACGTCTACGAATGGCAGACTCGAACAAGAGGTGCTAGTGGTCTTTACTGGTCCCGTGCAGTCCTATGTCACAACCAAGTTCTACACGGAAACCAAGCCAACGACCGGCAAGGTGGCGCCGACGTGGAACTACTCTGCCGTACAGGTCTACGGGCGCGCGACAATCTTCTTCGACACGAAGGCGGATTCAACCGCCGCCTTTCTTAACAAGCAGCTTGTCGACTTGTCTGAGCATACCGAGCGTAACATCATGGGCTACACCGGCGTCGACGGTCGGCCAGCACCGTGGGAGGTTACGGATGCGCCCAGCTCTTTCATCAACATTCTCAAAAAGAGCATCACCGGTGTCGAGATCACCATCGACCGCCTCGAGGGAAAGCATAAGATGAGCCAGGAGTTGAGCGTTGGGGACCGCGAGGGTGTCATTGAAGGCTTCGAGGCTCTTGGGACCGACGATGGCCTTCGAATGGCCAATGTTGTTCGGGAGAGGGGCGCCATGAAAGACGCACAGCGAGCAGAGGAGAAGCGTCTTAGGCAAAAGGAGTGAAGGGAAATGGGGGGGTAAGGCGGGCCGCTCCCGACCCCTAAACAATACCACGTCTCGCGAGGGTGGTTTAAGAACAAAAGAATTAAGAGGGCATTGACCGTTAGGTGGTAGATAGATGAATGCAGCATTCCTCTCCCCGCCGTCTTCAACCTCGAAATCCTCAACGTTCCAGAATAGCCTTCTCGACTACGACGGAACTTGAAGTTTGGAACTTGTTTCTCATTCCCCGCTTTCCAGGCACTCAGCCACAGGCACGGAACCACTTGCAGAACCAAGGTTTTGCCAGACAACGCGTTCCCAGACCCTGGTCGTTGGATAGGTACCGACGCTTCTGTGTGGCGATACGCCGAGCGACAGTGTTCGGCGTCTTGGCAAAGTTGTTGGTTCATCGTTGCAATGGCTAACCAGTACCTCCGAGCCAAGGCAGTATCCGAGTTGGTCTCCGCGCCCCCTCTTCATTGCACTGCTACTGTAAACGTCCGGTCGTTATCCCTCTCACATCGTCTTACCGCCACACATACAACTCAAGCTTTCACGGACGACATGGTCAACCAAAAGAACGACGACAACGTTCCCCCGGCACCCCCGACCGCCGTTTGCACCCCTCTCGAGCGCCGGCTGACATCCTGGTGCTGCTTCTTCTTCGTCCTGGTGTGCAACGCCCTGCTCCGCCTCTTTCTCTGGCCATACCTCACGGGCAGTCGGTACATGGTCTTCATCGTCGTCGGCACGCGGATCCCCGTGGGCCTGTCGTGGCTGCGGCTCCATGAATATCTGACCGGAGAAAAGGAGATGAATCCTTGGGTTGGATTGGTTATCGGCCACCTGCCCATACTGCTAGTTGATCTTGGGTTGGGGAGTTGCTATGTGAGTTGCACCGTCAAGCCGTGGGCGAGGGGGTTTTGCAGGTATGGATGAGGGAGATGGGTTCGGGGGTTTGCAGAATGGGTGTGGTGGGATATGTTGTTGATGAGGCAAGTTGTAAGGGTTTCTGTGGCAACGATAGGAGAAAGGGATGAAAAGTGGAAAATGTGCATTCCCGACCCACCGTAGCAATGTCGAAAGAGCTGGTAATACCTTGGGAAGTTGGGAAGCTTGGAACTCAACTTTACATCTTGGTCAAGCCGTCTAGAGTAGGGGTATAAACGTTAGTTGGCTCGGGAGATGATTGTAACGTATTTGTGGATCCAACTTGGAGCGACAAGACGATTGTGATCACGCCGTAGTATTCTATCACAGTAAGGTAGATGAGAAACAGGGTTGGAAACCGGAACAAAAAGCAGCCAAGCGGGTACGATTCCTTAAATACACGGGATGACGCAAATTGCTGCTAAGTCAGCAATTTGGGCTAAAAAGCGGGTTAATAACGCTCAGGTTCAGAATCATGGTTTCACCCCCACAACAGCAGGAACAACTTCTATTCTTCGTCATACTAAGTATTTTATATTCACCAGTTCTAGGCCCTTTTGGACAGATACGGACATTTTATATGCAGACTCTCACCAGCCAGTCAAGATGCCCAGTTCACTCACAATCCAATTAACCAACCAAACAAACTCGCATAATGTCTACGCATTCATCACCGGGTTGGCCATCCAGCACAACATGGCCCGCGTGTTCCTCAAGCCGGACGGCAGGGATCTCTACTATCCCGAGTCACCGCCGCCGGGACAGATCCTACAACCGCTCACCCAAGACTGCGCTATCCTGCTTGGGTCTCCAGGAAACACAGTCACGGTGACCATCCCACAGATGGCCGGTGGCCGCATCTGGTTCAGCGCCGAGAAACGGCTCACCTTCCTACGCAACCCAGGCGGACCCGGTGGTGGTGCGGCACTCGTCGAGCCGTCAGTCCTCAACCCCAGCGACCCCAACGCCGACATCGACTTTTCATTTTGCGAGTTCACCCTCAACAACGACCAGCTATTCGCCAACATCAGCTACGTCGACTTCGTGCCTTGCTTGCCCGTTGCACTGACGCTGCAAATCAAGGGTGGCGCCGTGCAGCACGTCAGTGGGATGGCGCTAGACGGCCTGGAGAGAGTGTGTGCCGGGCTGAAAGAGCAGACCGCCAGGGATGGCCGGCCATGGGACAAGCTCGTCGTGACGCCTCAGGGGCAGGACAGGCCGTTGCGGGTATTGAGCCCAACGCACGGCAATGCCGTAGGCGCGAGTTTCGACGGGTACTTTGAACCGTTAGTCGAAGCAGCATGGAAGAAGTACTCCGCCTCTCAGCAACCACCACCACCACAACCATCACAACAACAACAACAACATCCAGAGGCACCCAAAGAACACCTCCACAGCAGGCTACGCCTCTCCCTCTTCCGGCGCAAGCCCGTCCCCAACCCCCCACCACAACCAACGCCCCCCCAACCCCAACAACAACAACCCCCCCAAACCCAAAACACCCTCTACATCAACACCCAATCCGCCCCCGGCATCCTCACCGGCCAGGTCCCCCCAGCTTCCGCCTCCCTCCTCATCGGGCCCGAACCCTTCGCCCGGCCCAGCACAGCCGACATCCTCAGCTGCAACAGCGGCCCCTTCACCACCGGCCCCTCCCCCATCCGCAACGCCATCATCCCACGACTCGCCGCCGCCTTCCAGCGCGGCTGCATCTGCGCGACGGCCGAGCACCCGTCGGCGCCGGAGTACTTTTATGCCATGACCGGCCCGGCGAACCACTACGCGCGCGTGGTGCATGGGTGCAACCTGGATGGGAAGGGGTATGCCTTTGCGTATGATGATGTGCAGCCGGATGGGGGGAGGGATGAGAGTGGGAAGGTGGAGGCGGGGGAGCCGGAGGTGTTGGTTGTGGCGGTGGGGGGGGGAGGAGCGTATGTGCGGTGAGTTGGATGGGATGGCGTGGGTTGGTGGGTTGGGTGCCGAGGTTGAGCGGGTGGGTGTGGGTGTGGTCAAGTGGAGGTGCTGGTTTGGTTTGTTTATTCGGGCCGTAAGGGGGGAAGGGGCGGCGCGTGTGTCGGTGACTGCGTGTTGTAGATGCCTCGGCTCGGCGGGGTTGGTGCGGTTGAGGGTTGGTTTGTTTGGTCAGATAGTAAGGGGGGGGAAGGGGGTAAGATTGCGGGATCTCGTATGAGATCCAACCGAGATCTTTCGGGTGCAATCTCAAGAATGCCTACAGGTTTGGTAGACTAGAGAGGGTTATGCAGGGGGGGTTCCGTCCCCGACAAATCGATACCAGCCATCACGAGAACTCACCTTCCCGCAGCCGAGGTTCGACCAAAAGGAGGCATAAATTGCGCCCCCAACAGGTGTCATGCATATATTCGAGTAACACAACGGGAGAGGCTCGGTGGTTCTCCTGCACATCAACAACAACATCATGATCCTATAGTATAGGCTTATTCTCAAACCGGGGGAACCATGCCCTCCGTTGCGGCTGGTTAGCGCCTGGGCAGCACCTGAACCGTCGGATGGGCAGTTATGGCGTTTAGAGGGGTTTCAGCCTCTTCTCCCAAAATAGCACGCACCGCCTCGAGGGGGGCATGGAAGATGTGAGTATCCGGTCTCACAGTGGCTTGCAGTGTCTCTCAGGTATTCGTACGAGGGGACTGCTTGGCAGATGTCAGCAACGGTTTGCAACAGTCTCAAACACTCGTCGAGTCGGCCACTTCTTGAGTCCCTCGTCTCGTGGCGAATGTGGTCTGAGACATGTTTTGTCCAATCACCCACGGCGGTAACTAACCATCATGCCACAACGCGGCGGAACCTAACGCCGATACCGCCAGATTGGGGTCCAACATCAAATATTGGCCGCCAAGCTGCCTCGGCTGCAACCCATTCAGAGGACGGGAGCGCCCCTAAGGCATTCAGCCTTCAGCTCAGTAGTGCTTACTTTCCCATTTTCTCGTGCCAACGTTTCCCCGGATCTGTTCACGAGCTACTGCGGCTCCTGTCCAACGGTTTCTAGACCTCCTGCTTACATATCGACCATCTCAAGCCGCTGCCTCTCCGCAGTGGCGCTGGCCGGTACCACCGTTGGGTTACAGTGCCTACTCCAAACGACGACCATGACACGGCCGCGGCGTAACTCAGCTTGACGACGACGGGGTGTTGTTGCCGTAATCATGCTGCAATCCCCAGTGTTTGGGCGTCCATGGCTGAGCAAGTAAGGCTTTTGGTAGCTTCGATGAAGGACTGTCCGAGCTGATGGCCTCTCCCTGCATTCCTCCGCAAGAATGTATCGACAGCCGATCACGCTGGGCAAGGAATGAATATTTAAAGGGCTGGCCCCCCCCCGAGTTGAAGCAGAATATTCACCAGCATCGACATCCACAGCAGCACAACAGCCAGCACAACCTCACAAACCAAACACGAGTCCCAACCACCAACAAGTGAAATCCCCCCATCCGAGCCCCTCTCTCTCCCAACCCCTCACTAACACACCCTCGCAGAACCAAAACCCCCCAAACCACCACCACCATGAAGGCCAGCCTCTTCCTCTTCGCGCTCCCCCTCGCCTCGGCCTGGAAGCTGGAGCTGTGGGCCAAGGGCGGGCGCAAGACGACCATGAGCGGCCGCCTGGACAGCGGCTGCAACGACATCTCCTTCACGCCCGTGCTCAACGTCAACAAGGCCCGCTTCTCGCCCAAGACCGACCTCCTCCCCGACCCCAAGACCTTCGACCTGTACGTCAACAAGGGCTGCAAGGGCCTGAGCTACCGCAACGGCAAGGGCACCCACAAGCTGCCCGCCCGCAAGATCCGCAGCTACAAGGTCTACTAAATCAGGGGCCGGTGGCGGGCTGACGCGCCCTGCCTGGGTGTGATGGGGTGATGGGGAGTTGAGGGGATGGGGAGGGGTTGCGGAAGGGGTGTGGTGGTTGCAGGGGATTGGATTGGGGTTGGATTGGGCTTCGGTTTTGGTTTGATTTGGGGTTCAGTTCTTGATTCGGTGTTCGGCCTGCCTCCTGAGCTGTACGCTACGCTCTTTCAATTTCCTCTGGCCTGTATATGTCCTCTTTTTGAATGGAATTGGTTTGTGCTGGACTTTATCTGTCCTCATGCCTACATCGTTTCTGAGTGATGCCTGCTTGAGAATGTCTGCTAGGGGCTGCTTTTTGACTCGCAGACAGCACACCTAAAAACGGTGGCAGGGGTAGATCTCCCAATGTGACTAGGTATCTAAGTCGACTTCTAATCCCTGCTGTGAAGGCGGTGGTAGCAACTATTATGTCACTTGCTACACAAGAAAACTGAGACTCGGCGGAATTTGACATTGTGTTAGTCTGATCTAACACTAAGCTAACATCACCAATTACCGGGGCTTAACACCGTAGAGCAACAACGTGCATGAGCTATATACCGAGCCGTCTTCATTTTAGCCGACCCCTAAGCCGGGTCTGGACACGCGGCGACCGTGGGCGGTTCATGGATATGGCGGCAACCCTGGTGCCACAAAGGAAAGGCTGGACCAGCGACTGCTGGAGGCGGCTTTGGCACTGCGGCGGGAGCTAGTCGAAGAGGCCGCCGCCTGCGGCCGATGACTGCTCGACAGTGTCCTCTGCTTTCGGCGGGTGCTCTTGGGGGCGGGAGTCGAACCTCCAGCGCCAGGGACCGGGTGAATAAGGGCGCCGGGGCGTAGGGGGTGAGGGCGGGGGTACCGCCTCAAGCGCGTCAACCTCGGAGGGAGTGAGCTCGAAGGTGGCGAGGTCTTCGAGGCCGGAAAGTTCTTCGGGTTCGGGGGTAGGGCTCTCGTGCCGCCACTTCCAGCCGATCAGGATTTTGCCCTCCTTACCCCCGCGCGGGTCTTTCCACTCTTCTTGCCAGTCGCCCCTCTCCTTCCAAAGTTCTTTGACATCCCCAAATGCGGAATTCCGGTGAAGCAAACGTATCTTCTCGGGCAGACGTCTGTGCCTCTGCACCTCCTCGCTGACTTCGACCGCAAACCTGAACCAAGGTCGGGATATAATAAACGACTCCGCCTGCGAAGCCGAAGCGTCACCCTCAAGCCCGGGATGCGGAAGAACGGGGGCATGCTCGCTCCGGCGCTGGCCCTGGCGTGATCGAAGGGCTCGCACGGAGGGATGCCGAGAGTTCAGTGACATCGCCCCGAGGCCGTTACGCCATTCGGCGGCGGCCTCGCCATGCTGCCATGGCCACTTCCATGTGTAGGTGTCGTCGTTGGGCTGTGGATTGGTTGTCCTATTGGGGATGCCCCATTTGGGATTCCAAACTCCAAGCTTTTGCCAGCGCCGCCTGATGTTCCGGCGTGCGATGATGTTGACGCGCTCCCGGCCAGCGCGCCCTTTGGCTGCCAGGCCATATTGGACAAGATATTCTCTGGTGTCGGTGCTAGCCTTGGTTCGGGCCCACCTCGCTACACGCTCTACCTCGGGCTCCAGCTCCATATCATAGCGCACTCCGGGGCTATACCATAGTGACTGACCCTCCAAGAACGATGCTGCTTCGTCGGTTTGATCACTGTTGAGAGGCTCATCGAGGTGGCGTTGCACCTCATCCAATAGATCGCCGCCAACGCGGTCTGATGCCGGGTAACGCATGACATCGTCCTCATCCTCGTCCTCATCCTCGTCCTCATCCTCGTCCTCGGTCGACGAAACGTATGGTGGGGGCTCGTCTCGACCGAATCGCGCGAGGGCTCTGTCGCGCAGAGAGGGATTTTGGGCCAGGCGCTCGAGAGCTGGCAGGGCTTCGTTGCGCAGCTCATTGGCGATCAGCATATTTTCGAATAAAAGAGGTGGCATGGTTTTGTGTTTTGTGTAAGGCTATCAACGTTGTGCGATGGCTTTGGCGGGCTGTGATAATGGTTGTGATAATTCGAGAATAGGTACCTTATGAAAGAGAGCTCGGTTTGAGAGTTGGCGGGATATTAATATTGACTTATTTCTAGGCGCTAATATTCACCGTGACTCAAGCCCTAAGTCCGACACTCTCTTTGATCCGGTCTGGTGAGCGACGAACAATGACTGGAGGTCAGATCCCACGTTGCCTCAGTCTCTAGCCGTGCCCTTCATTTCCAGATTAGACCAGAACAGCGAGAGTGTCTTGATATAACTATATTTTTAGTTGCGCCACGCCAATAGCTACCTCTCGGCTGGTTTTCCGGTGGTATTAGTCCGCCGACGCCAGCAACTGTTCCTTGTTGTCCTCCACATACTTCCGTAGATCAGTAAGCTTCACCCCCCGCCGGTAGTTCAGCGTCCTCTCCATCTCCCAAGACACCCCAACCCCCGCCCCAAACACATTCTGATACTTCAACATCAAGTCCTCCGGCTCCTGCTCAAGCCTCTCCCTCAGAAAGTCCCGATCCCACAGCTCCCGCTTAAACCCACCACCAAACCCCGCCTCCACAATATCCGCCACCTCACCATACGACACCGTATCCCCAGCCACATACACCACCCTATTCTCCGTCTCCCCCGGTTCAAACACCACCTCCGCCACCGCACGCCCAATCCCCTCCACATCCGTGACCGTCACCCTATTCCCCCACGCCCCCAACCCCCTCACAACCCTCCCCTTCAAATCCACCACCCCAAACCCCCTCAAAAACAAAAACTCATAAACAGCCCCGTCGACACCACCGTCCACCCCGTTCCCTCCTGCCCCCTCAACAGCGCCCTCACAGCCAACATCTCGCCAAACAGCGCCCCATGCCCACTCCCCTCCACACCACCCCCCTCCCCCGCCCCAAACACAGCATAATCCACCCCAAACTGCCACGGCAAGAACCGGCGCACGCCGCCTAACACCGCCGCTTCCGCCACCCGCAAGAGCACGCCCGGCGCCGCGCCGTACCCGCCCGCTTGGATCACCACGTCGTATTTGCTGAAGGTGGCGGCCAGCTCGGGGACGGGGGTGGTGGCGAAGTCGCCTGCTTCGAGGGTGATGCCGCGGGTGGTGAGGGCGGTGAGGGAGGCGAGGGTGGTTGGGTCGGTGGAGGCGAGGGTGGAGGGGCGGCGGAGGAGGGCGAGTTTGGCGGGGGTGGAATTGGGTTTGGGGTGGGTGTAGGCCGGGTGGGTGGTTAGAGCGGCGAGGATGGCGGTGCCGAGTTCGCCGGCGCCGATTATTAGGATGGAAGTGGGGGGTGTCATGGTTGGGGTTGTTGTTGGGGTTGGGGCTGGTCGGTCTGCTGTTTGTATCTATGTATGTATGTACCCCCTTTGTCGAGGAGGAGGACTGCTGGAGACGTGCGTTGGGGGGGGGGGTGTGTGGAAGGTTGAGTGTGTTTTTGTTGACCTGCCCGGGAAAAAGAGGACTAGGAGTGGGTGACTTCGCAGCTTTATATATTTTCCCATTAGCACCGTGAGACCGTGGGGAGCAGGTCAGGGGTGCCAATGGAGTCTTGAGTGCAGTCTCAAGTTCTCGGCATGCTGACAAATTCATCAAGACATGTGCTGCCAGAACAAACTGAGGCACTTATTCTCATGGTGTTAGTGGGGGCCATGACATCAAACCCTGTCAGAGTCTTGTTACTTGCTCGGTTTTTATTTACTATCTCCGGTTGACTTGATGGTGCTCTTCGTTTTCCCGTTTTACTTGGGATGTATTTACCCCGCCCGCCGTTAGTTCCCGGCCGATGCTTGGCCCTACCTATCGAGATGGAGCTATAATCAAATTCGATCCCAGATGGTGGTAAGACAAGGGTGAGATGCTAGGTCTCCTAGTCGTAGAAGTTCCTCGTTGGCATGACGTATGAGGGTTTAGGTACCGGGAAAGAAAACAGCTTGATTCTCTCCATATTTGCTCTTTCATGACCGATTCCAGTGAAACCACATAGCCTTTTCTGTGCCAAAGTCCGCATATCATAACCCATCGTATCAGAGCCCTTTCCCCCAACACCAGGTCGATAATCGTGATCGCATTTCAGCCTCCCGCCTTCACCTCAATATCCCAACCACCATCCAAGCCACCGCAACCGCCGGCACAACGTCCCCCCTTGACACTGCCCACCCAACCGACGCACCCGAGCTTTCAGTTGAAGCAGAACCCGCCTGGGACACCGACGTCGGGACTTCCGTCGAAGTCGCCGTTGGCCCCGCCGAGGTTGCCGTGGGGCTGGTGCCGGAACAGTACCCGGCGGCCCCGGCCTTGACGTATTTCCTGAACCTGTCCGGGGGCGTCCGTCCGTCGAGGCAGGCGTGGTACTGGCAGTCGCCCGAGATGGTGTCGAAGAAGGCCGACTGGCAGGTCGGGTCGTTGTCGCAGAATGTTACGCACTCTTCGTACTCGGTGAAACGGGGGTACGCGGACACGGTGCCGGCTAGGGCGAGGACGGCGAGGAGGAGGGGCTTCATTGCGGTTGTGGTTTTGTGAGTGGACGGGGATGGGGGGTGTGATGGAAGAAGGGACCTTGCATTTCCGATCGTTTCCAAGGAGGGCTGTCACCCTTTTGAAGTCCTCGTGGCCACGGAACTAAGCGGTTCCCGGCCCTGGATCAATTTCGCTAGGCTTTTCCTGCTTTGGGCTAAGCTTTCTTCCACCGCCTTAGCTATCGGAGCTGAATCGGGGGTTCCATGAATATCGTCGGGTGGGTTCGGCGACAAGCTGACAGGCTTAAGGTGCGGAACTTGTGTAAATTGGCAGACTGGGTTAATTCCGCCGACAGTTGCGACGCTGCTCATCTATGCTGTGAGTTTGTGGGCGCTTGATCAGAGTTCAACCAAGTACCGCCACGAGAGGGTTGTCTGAAGCAAGAAGCGACAGGCGTCAGAGCTACGAAATCTTTGCAGCTCTGAGACAACCGGGCCTGGTACTGTGTAAATTAAAACTACCGCTCAGAGTTCATCGTAACCCGACCATAGTTTGGCCAAACGAGGCATAGAACCCGTGGGCTTCTCGCTGTGACCCGTCGTCATGATTGGAAGGTTCCAAGTACTGGGCGAAGTGAGAATCCAATCGTTAATTGTCTTCACCATCGCCGCTTTCTCCCTCCCCATCGCTTTCCTCTTCATCGTCGTCTTCGTCATCTTCGTCATCATCGTCCGAACCATCCTCTGTGAACGCGGTTAGAAATTGATACCGAAAACATCCTGCAGGCGCACACATACCGTCCATTCGATCCGGTTCCGGTGGCCAATCGGGGACCATGGCTGCAACCGCTTGCGCGATGGCCTTGTCCAAAGTGACCAGGTTGGTGGAACAAGTCCAGTCCCGAATGGTCGCCGAGTCTTCTGTCGGCTTGAACGGCACGCTGCCTCTGAACCCGCCGCTCTGGTGCGCGATTTGGCTCAAGTCCAGGACTCGCAGATTCAGTCCACGCGTCCTGGATAACACAGACAGGCAGCGGTCCCAAGGGTTGATCTTGTCCGCCGTGTGGTCATTACTTTCGTCGAACAAGCACACCCTGCGGAGGTAGAGCGATGTCAAGGTGGGCGCCAACTTGACGACTAGATTGAGTATATTCTCCGCTTTGAGCTCGGTATCCCCTAGGTCGAGGCGCTCGAGGCGTGGAAGCTGGATAGGGGCCATGTCGAATGGGGCGTTGGGCTTCTGGGTGTCCTTGAGGGCCAACCAAGAGAGCACTTCTTCCTGGTCGTGCGGGGCCGTGTTCTTGAAGTTCACACGCAGCCAAGTCAGGCTGATCGTGAGTGACAGGAACTTCTGGAACATGAAGGGTTTCATCCCCAGGCTGTGTGTCAGGCTCAAAGTGAGATGGAGCGACTGCAAACTGGCGAGCATCGGCGATACCGCGGCCTCCATGCGCGGCGGAATATAGAAGGCAGAGTCGCGCAGCGCGATCCCACCGTAACCTGATCTTGATCTGGCAAGAATCTCGAGGCTCTTTGGCCGGGCTTGTGCAGCGGCCAGGGCGGCGGTAACAGCGCTGAAAATCTGACTAAGATAGGGGTCTTCGCTATTAACAATGCCGGTGAAGATGCTGGTATTGGTCGACGCAGCCAGCGTGTTGGCGCCCCAGCTCCTCCACTCAGTCCCCCGTCCATCGCGGCTGCGGCTTGGGGAGTTAAAGTCGCGGATGTCGACCGTCTCCAAGTTGGTGAGGTTAGCAAATGCCTCGGCGAGCATGTCTCGGAGCCCCCCTGCGGCCAACAGCTGCATGTGGTCTGCATTGGCGGTTGCAAGGCGGGCGCTCGCCTCCTCTTTCCTGTTCGGGAAGTGATAGCGCTGGCTTGGGCGGTCGGTGCCGATGATGACATGCTTGAGGAAGGGGGACAAATTTGGATGTTTGGAGATATCAATCAGGGCCTGCAGGCTGTCGCTGAGAACCATGAACTGCTTCTTGCGGAAGAACTCGTGCGAGAAGAAGTGGAAGAGGCCTTGCTCCAGGGCCTTGCAGCTTAATCGCACATTTCCAAGGTCGGTGGTTGAGATGAAGTGGGTGATGCGGGTGAGGACCTCTAGTGGAATTTGAACCAGGCCGGAACCATGTTGGGGGTCCATTGTAGCCACGGTTGTGCCGGTCATGCGTGAAGTGGTGTGGAGTGGGTTTAATTCTCAGTGTGAAGAATTCGTAGGGTACTTGGTTAAATGTTCAGATTTGAATTCATGGAGGTTCTGGATCGCGTTTTAATCATCAATGTGGAAGGCGCATTGGCGTCGTTTGGTCGGCATTGCTGCCTGCAAACCACACGCTTCGTCTGGCTCCAACCTGGGAGGTTTAGGCAGTGGTGGGTCAAGCTCGGTGAAGGCAAACCAATCAACGGGCCTTCTCGGCTCTCAGCTCTCACAACCCATCACTCAAAATCAACAACCAGACTCACCAAACAAGATGGCGAGACGCAGCCGTCAAGCCATGCATGAGTGCGACGTATGCGGGGTTCAGGCTTACAGAATATCTCAAGTTGCACAGTACAGACACGCAACTCCTCAGCAAGCCCTGGCCTTGACTTCCGGTGAGCACCCTCGCCGAGTTAATTCAGCAGGACTGCGCCTTTGGCCGGAACACATACGAGACGCCCAAAAACTTCGGATTTGAAGCTCATCTATTGTGTCTTGCTCTTTTGGGCAACAATCTCCCGGGCTACTTTTGCGGCGGCCTCGACAATCAACTCGTGCTCTTGTGAGTGTATCCTCTCTTCGAGCTGATGCAGTTCCTCCCCTGCACGGCATTCGATCTCTCTCACCAGAATCGGCTCGCCCCGGTCGACTTTGTCGATGACATAGTGAACCATGATGCCTGTCTTGTTGTTTTCGAGCTTGCCTTCCTTGAAGTCGTTGAAGGCTCGCTCGATCGCCCCGGCGCCATCGTATTTTCCTTCCGGTCGGTCAGTCACGGCGAGCCCAACGACAATGGAAAGGGGGCTCGTACCTGGCAGTGCGGGATGGAGGTTGATAATTTTGATGCCCGCAGCATCGATGGGGTCCAGGAAGTGCTTGCCAAACACGTACATCCAGCCGGCCAAGACCACGAGGTCTGGCTTGAAGTCACCCTGCAACAACTTCTCCGCCAACGCCGCGTCATACTTGTCCCTCGATTCTTGGATCTTCTGCATGTCCTTTTCGCCCTTGGCCTGAAATCCGTGCGAGATCAGGTTGAAATACTCCCATGGGATACCGACAAGGTCTGCTCGGGTGGTTGCATATGCCTTCCCCCGGTTCACAATCAGGCGGACAATTTTGGAATCTGCGATCCGGCCGGCGGCGACGGCGTCGATGAGGGCCTGGAAATTCGAACCATTCCCACTGGCCATCACGACGATGCGACAAGGGTCTGCCATGGTGTTCTGCGGGATGCCACGTGAAGACTTGGTGAGACCCTGGTGGCTGCTTTTGGCGCACTGGCTGGCTGAAAGAGAATCGCCCAAGGTATTTGACGAATCAGATCAGTGTCACCACGTGTGTCGTCAACGCAAAGGAGATGGTGGTTTGGTGTATGGTGAGGTGAGGACTACCCCGGTTCCGGCTTCGTCATGATGCGCCAATTCGGTGTTGCAGCCGTGAAAATGTTTTGCGGTGGGGAGCGGAAAACCGGGGTTAGGGTGAGCATGGCACGCGCAAGATATCCGACACCGGCATGTTGACGAGACTGTTTTCACGGGGCAATATTCCTGCACCTTCTGCGTTTTGTGGCCGCCGAGACGATTTGTCCCCGGTATCCTCCTACCGTGTAGCTTTTTGACCTGCTTCTGACTGACTATGGGATCTGGGTGACGGTGTTCGTCTGTGTCCAATTTCTTGTGGCTGGGCACGTGTGGACGTGCTCGCGAACTTTTCCGGGAATACACCGTCACGGAAACAAATGTGGAAAACCCCAGGGGATAAATTTCTGTCCCATCGGATTGTCCCACTTTCTTCCAGTTCAGTTTTCTATGTAAAGCCGACGAAGAAAGACGTTGGGTGATGAATTGTGCTCAGTGGTTATGATTGGTTGTCGATGCGGCACGTTTCAGAGGGATCGTGGCTCGGTTCCACCCGCCAACTCTCTCAAGCTTACAGAGGCATGGACGGAATACTTCCATCTTTGGGAAGACGATACGAAGCAACCGGGGCGGAGCGGGCAATGGCGTCGAATGAAGATCGATCCATCGCGAAAACAGTGCATTTGTCGATGATTCCCTGCAACAAGGTTTTGGCACCACGACAGTTTTTAGGCAACACCCAAAGTTCTGCATGTCCATTTCAAGGTTTCGGATGAATGCCTCTGCGGGGCAAGTGGGTGCTGTGCCCCACCAAGGCTGAGCAAGTTGCACTGATCATTGGCTTTCCGTCGCAACTCCCCACGATTCGAGATTCAGATCATTGGCCAACCCGGCCCCACCCCTATTTTTACAGGGAAGTGAGAGGGGACCACTCGCAAACCCCCCGGCTTCCCATGCACGCGAAATGGCCCAGGGCCGCCAGGATTGCAAACCGTCACACCAGCAGTGGGCACGGCACACTTTTCAGCGTTGCCTGGCGAGCCGGCCTCTTCGCGCGTTTCTATGCGACAGAATATGTTGTCGAAGTGATGGGTTTCCAGCGAGGGACGCTTCGAAGAGTTCATCCTTCTTGGATGTTTGATCAGGTCGGGCATGGCTAACGTTATCAGTGGTCGTGGAACTCTGAGCGCAACAGCATGGCAAGATCGATGGGCCGGCCGGGATGGCTTCAAGAAGATGCCCTGATTCGCTGGCCGCCGAAGGAGCGCGAGAAGGACGCCTCAAACCCCTGCAGTACACCCCTGCTCCCGTCAGCATCTGGGCGTGCCATGCCACGACGGGACGGGTTCCCGAGCGGGTGGTCCTCTCCAGAGCGTTTTCCTCGTTTGCCGGTTGCATGGGAGGCTGTGAGGAAAAGCGGCGCAATCCTCTTCGTTCCCGCTCCTTTCCCGTTCACGTCAACCTCGACAATCACCTGCTCTCGCTCCCTCGCCGATTCCGACCTACGCAAGCCCAAGCATCGCCGGCTCAGTTGCGGGCACCTTGTCTTGCGTGAGCCTTGTCTTTCACACGGGAGCATCCGCGCAAGAGTCCGATAGCCGCCATGCGGTCGCAACTTTGGCTCCTGGCCGCCTCGGGCCATCTCGCATGCGCGGACTGGGCATTCGGGCAGGAACTTGACTATCGCGGAGGAGAGGCAGCACGAGTACTGCCGCGGGAAACAAGAGCGTCAACTCACGACGGCGCGAATGGGTGGACACCAAGGCCCACCGATGGGCCCTCATTAGAGCTGGCGCGAAGGAGGCAGGACTGGGTCAAAGTGAAGCGGCAGTCGGACAACACTTGGGTGGACGAGACGACATGTGGTTGGCGTGCCAATACCGAATGTAAGTCTTTTTTCATCCCGCCTCGTTGAGGCGCCTGCTAATCATGCATCAGCCGCGCCGTTTACTTGCCCAGCATCGCATAGTTGCGCGACAAACACCAACCAAGTCGTTGGCTGCACATCCTCGGGGGGACCGAACCCATTCTTCACCGTATGTCTCGATTATCAGGCCGTCCAAAACGGAGCCTGCAAGTCTGCCGGCCCAAAAACCGGATGCTGGTAAGGAACAATCCAAAAGTTTCCCGTCTGCTTGGTGCGTGACTAACACATATCAGCATGACCGAATCTATCGGCGAGTGCATCACGTACCTCTGGCCTGGCGCTACCGTGAAGTCCATGTACCGATGCTACACTGAGAGGGCCGTTGTCACAATGTTGAGCTCGCCCTTCGTCTCCGAAACCAGCAGCGACACCAGCACTACCACATCCGAAACCTCGACTAGCTCAGCGACCACCAACACCCCGCCCGCACAAACAGAAACCGATACGCCTCCGCCGACTTCCGACACAGGCGGCAGTAACACCGGCGCAATCGTCGGCGGAGTGGTGGGCGGCGTCGCCGGCCTGGCGCTGATTGCTGGTGCCATCGCCTTCGTCATGATCCGCTCGCGCAAAAAGAAGAATAACACCGGCGGCAGCACGACTTATAGCGCCGTCGCGCCGGGCGACCCCAATTTCCCGGGGAGCCCCATGCCGCCGACTTCCGGCTATCCTCCATCCTACATGTCCCCGCAGATGAACCAAGGCGGCCAGTACTACAACCCGAGCACGATCGGCTCCACAACGTACCCCGAAACCCCGTACTTGTCCAGCACGACACCACAACCCCCCGGCGCCTACGATGGGCGGCACTCCTACTACGACCCGTCCAAGCCAGCGGACCAGCAGCAAGCTGGTGGCTTCCCTCACCCCGGATACGGGCCCTACCCCGGGCCTTATCCGCAGCAGCCGATCTCTGAGCTGGACAATACGAACGTGGCGCCGCAGCAGAACCCCCCAGTTGAGATGGCAGCCAACCCGCCTGAGCAGCGATAGATGATTCCCCTGTGTGTTTTGGAGATGGGGCTGCAACGAACGGATACTGGATATAAAGGGGTGGGGGTCTTCCGGCGGCAGCGGGTCACGGACATTAATAATGTCTTTTTGGTCATTCTTCTTGGGTATTTTTTTGGCTTTCTGAGCGAGCGGATTCCCATTTCATGTACACTTACCTGACATTCTACGGGGCGAAATGTCAAGCGTCAACGGCGTGTGTTTTACAAATCAAGGAGGGGGGTTCACTACCAAAAGTCAAAGGGGTTCGGGACATCGGCAACCCAACCCATCGGGCGCTTAATTTTTGGATTCTATCTACATACGAAGCGATACACAAGGCTACTAGCAAGAAATCACAAGCACCAGCGCCAGAGCTGGTCCTTCTACATACATCCATCCATCACCGTTCCAAAACGGCTCCTTCCACCCCTGATCTCCCACCCTGCGTCAATCGTCGCCACCCCCCCAACCAAAACAGACTATCTACAGGCTCATGCATTTCCATGGCGTTTCAAAACCGTTCAACCTCCAATCCTACCCGCAATCCCATCGCCCTCTGGGCCCCCACCCAGCACGAACGAAAGTCGGCCAGCCAGCACCACACACTCACCGCTTCAAAACCCCCATATTCACCGCCGTCACGGCCTCCCCACCCCTCAACACAGCCAAAATATTCCGCATACTCAGCTCCTCAAACCCGACATGCGTCTCCACCGTCCCGCCCGCATTATGGCACGTGAGCATGACGCGGCCCGAGCCGGGCGGCGGCGTCTCACCGCCAGCTTCACCATCAAAAGCAGGCAACCTGGTCGCGAGGCGCACCAGCCGCGGGTGCACGCGGGGCTCGTTGGCGTGCACGTCGAGAGCGGCAGCGGCCAGGTGTCCCGTCTCGAGGGCGTCGGCGAGCGCGTCCTCGTCGACGAGCGAGCCGCGCGCGACGTTGACGAAGCGCGCGCCGGGGCGGAAGCGGGCGAGGGTGGAGGCCGTGACGAGCGGGCGGCCGTCGGGCGACGCGGGCGTCGCGAGCACGACGCAGTCGGAGGCTTGGAGGAGGGCGTCGAGGGTCGGCTGGAAGGTGGCGTGCAGGGAGTTCTCGAGGGCCGCGGGCTTGCGCACCACGTCGTGGTAGGCGATGCGCATGCCGAAGGCCGGGTTGCCCAGCTTGGCGGCGATCTGCTGGCCGATGTTGCCGAAGCCGATGAGGCCGAGGACGTGGCCGCGCGGGTTGTGGCTGGCGGCGGTGGCGCGGGCGTGGCAGGTCTGGAAGGCCTCGCGCGCGCGCGCGTCGGTGTGGGCGGGGTCGGTGGACAGCGGGCTGGGAGGGGGGAAGGTCGCGGCGGTCATGCACCAGGGCAGGTGCCGGAAGGTGGAGATGATCATGGCTACGGCGAAGTCGGCGACCGCTTCGGCGGCGGCGAGGCCGGAGTTGCAGTAGATGATGCCTTGTGCGTGTCAGCAGGTGTGCGCTTTGTGGTTTGCGGCAAGCCGGGGGTTGGGAAGAGATCACCCACCCTTCTCTCCTAACAGCTCGGTATCAACCCAGTCGAAACCCGCACCGGCACTGGCAAAGACCTTCACTGTGTCCGGAAGTAGGCCGATAAGCTCGGCGTCCCATCGGCCCATCTCGCCGCCAGTGCCCCAGAATGGCCGGAAGATGGCGCTGAAGTCCCCCCAGCGGCGCTCTTTCAGGGCCCGTATGAACTCGCTCCGCTCACGCTCGGCGGCGTCCGGGCGGATCACTTCAAACTCGGTGCTGAATTCTGCGTATGTCCCCGGGTTGTATTTGATCGGGTCACCGATATGAAGGACCACGGGCCGTTTCGGTGTGGCGCGTCCGGTCGCAGGCGGTGGAAACATCCTGGACATGGCGGACATGGTCGCATTCGGTGATAGGTTCGGGACGGGCGGCGCGGGGGACATCGAACGCGGTGTTGATGCCGGCACCGGGGTGCTCGGGGGCATCGGGGTGTTTACCGGCTCGGCCATGGTCGCGATGTGGGGGTAGCAACTTAGACCTCGTTGGAGTCGGTCAAGTTTGGGAGTAAGGAAGTGGTGTGCCTCGTAGCCCCGTCTTGTCGATGCTTGCGCCAGGAAGCGCGTAGGATTGTCTTCAAGGAAAGCACAATGAACCTGTAACAATGTTTGTTGCTATCGCGAGCTGGGGAATATCACGGAATGCGGCGCGGGGCAGGGGGGAGTGTCGCAACGAATGAGCCCCGCTGTGTCTGCCGCGATAAGCTGCGAGAATAGCGACGGAGAGCGCCAATCCGCCGAGACCGCCGATCACGGCGAGGCTTATTATACGGTGACTGAACCATCATGGTGGTCATGAGAAAGAGCGGTCACGGGAGCGGAGAGAAAAGAAGGCTTCGGCTCCAACCCGTCACACAGGACGAGAACGCGGAGGAATGGACTTCAGACATTCGTCTGAGCTGTTGCTCGGTGCGGGGCACGCGGGGCGAGAAGAATGTGGAGCTGAGTTTTTGTGTTTCTTCCCCAAACCTTCCCCGCGCTCTCCGCGGTGGCTTTGGTGGGGTTTCAGCGCCACTCCGTCTGTTGCCCGACGACGATGGGGTAATTACCAAACCACGTCACGAAGGTATTCGTATCTGACAAGGAAATTGAGTCGAGAGACACAGCAACCACGCATCATTAACCTCACTCCCTCAGCACTTTCGCACACCAAAGCGACCCGCCCATAAAGAACATATTTCCAACAAAATCCAACCACATCAACTTGTTGACCATGCCCTTGGCTGGGCCGACACCGAACCAAAAGTTCCATCCGATGTACGGTATCATGGCTAAGCCGAACGCGGTAAAGCTGCAGGCAGTCATTTCAGAAGTGCCCAAGAGCAAGCCGCATGTCATGGCTTGGGCACCAAAGCATCGCGCAAAGAGATCGGTAGTGGCATTCGACATGGCGACATATTTGGGTGCGAAACCGAGCGCAATGACCGACTGAGGGTGGAACAGACACCTGTATTCGTTGGTACTGGGTAAGTATGAAGTTTTGATACAAACTGGACGAGCAGGATTCGTACCAGGTGCCCAGGCCGGCATACGCCGTTCCCATAATGGTCTGTAGGCGGCGAACCGTCTTGAGTCTCTGCGGAGTCGACATGTTGCTGATTGTATTAGGTTTGGGAAACTAGTAAATGCGCTTCCCAGCTCGTGGGAGAGTGGGCGTAGGTGATGGGGGTTTGTATGATGGTAATACCTTTTCGCAAAGCGCGCGTTGCGGATTTGGACCAAGCCCAAAGAAGACCGGGCCGGCTTTCGTTGTCGTGAGAATTCCGATCACAGCCCTGAAATACCCGACTCAACCCAGATGAGACCATCAATGACAAAAGAGGCCAGTGTTCACTTCAAGGTCATCAATCGATATCCCGGCATTAACCAAGCGTAATTCATTAAGGGCAACTGTCCGGTTTGCCGATGGAATTCATCACGCTAAGACTTAACCCGAGGGGATTGGGTATGTGTCTGGCCCCGGCTGCAGCTTGAATTGGATGGAGATTCGGGATGACTAGGTAGGTAGGTACATACCGCATATCTACAAGTATTGGACTTCTTTCTTTGACCGGAATCCCTGAATAACGAACGGTTCTCGGGTGTCCCTACATGTAGCCAGCGCGGTTAACCGCACCTGCGTACTTTGCTCTACCGTGGCATCTACACATCGAAGTAGCTATCGAGTTACAGAAGCATTGATATCCTAGGCTAAATTCCCAGAGGGCGCCGAATCCAGAGTGTTCAGCCACCCTCAAGCCACCACTGTCAACCAACAGCGTCGTACCGAGTCACATAGCCGCCCACAGAGTCAGGGGGCGATGCGGGCAGGCGGCCGCCAAGGTTTCAAGGATGGGAAAGGCGCAGCCTTTTAAGTTTCGAGCCTGCTGCCGTTGTTAGAAACCGACGTGTACCAGAAGTTCTGAAGTAAGGTTGGATTCGATAAGTATAGGTACCTACCTACCGTCCTACCCAAAGCGCGATCGTGTTCCGATTCCTTTCCCGAAATCTCGATTCTCGAGGTCCCGATGGCTTCAAGCTCAAAGATACCAAAACGCCGACGACTGATCAAGAAATACAAGATTCGGTTTGATGGGCCGGCCGAAAGTCCGTTCCAGTCCCCCGAAAACTGGCCCGCCGCTCGCGACAACCTCGTCAGAAGCGTCCAGAGCCTCGGCCAGACAGAATACCACCGATATCAAGCGAGCATCAGTTGCGATTCTCTTCACCGTCCTTGGAGAGAACAAGTGAGGCGGCGCGCAAAACGCGTGGCTGTGAAAGCCCAGACATGTCTAGCGAACCGCAAAAATGAATCTGGCTGGCGATTTGAAGTCGAGACAGAAGTCATGGCCCGAATGTCCATCGAGGTAGCGTGGTAAGTTTTGGCACCGACGCGGCTGCGGAAATTAGTCTTAACAAGCTCGAAGTAAGCGGTGTCGGGGGCGGCTTTGGCGGTCTGAGCAAGAGGTCGATCCTGGGAATACCGATGGAGCGGCTGCGAGGCGACTCCGCGAGCGCCAACGAGACCGAGAACCATGCGCCTGTGACCCAAGCGAGCAGCACGATGACTTGTAAGCCAGGTTCCCTGTCTCTCTCCTTCTTACCCCAAGCTGAAGCCTGGGCCCCGCGACAGGGACGATCCGGGCATCAGCCCCTTGTTCGATTACCATATTGAGGAGGCAATGGTCTATCCTCCGGAACTTAAATCCGAGCTGGCAAAACGGGAAGAGAAGCCAGATAGGATTTACGGGCTGCGATCAACCCGAAGGCTAGAGCGCCTCCTGTCTTCAACCGACAACAGGCCCTCGGCAGCCGGCCAGTGCGTCGGCGACAGTATCACTAGCCACCCCTTTCGTGGAGACGCGGAACCTCCGAACTTTCCCTTCTTCGTTCTCGAGGCCAAATCGGAGAAGGGTGCGGATTCCTTCAGCGATGCAGCATATCAGACCGCCTTCGCCATTAGGGAGCTGCTCTTGCTCCAGGAAAATCTACGCGCGGCGGCGGGAGAGGACCGCGAGTGGGACGCGGGCCCTCTTGTGTGGTTTCTCTCGTACAAGGGAGAGGAATGGAAGGTCTCCATTGCCTACATTGAGATAAAAGACGGATGCCAGTACTTTGTAAGTACCAGCCTGCTTCTCCGAAGTCGACTGATTTAGTCCACAAGACTAATCTCTGGGTCCCAGCGGATTGTTCAGCTTTGGCGCGGCGCCGTAAATGTCAAGGATGGGGCACTCCAACTGCTGCTGATCATCGATTATATCTTTGACTGGGCTCGTGACATGTATCGGGAAGCCATCATCCAGAGTCTGAGGAAGCTCGCTATCTCCGATTCCAAGAGCTTAGCATACCAGGACAGTGACATAATGTCCACCTACTATGCCCGTGATCGGGTTGGGTTGTGGGCTGAAGTTAACCCCGAGGCCGACAACACCAATACGGGGGCGTGGGTCGGGCAAGAATCAGGCATAAAGGACGCACTTCGATCCTTCGACACAAAATCGGGTGTGATCCGCGATATTCGTTACATCAAGAGTCGATTCTTTGGTCTCTATGTAACCCGGGAGAACCTGACCGCCTTTTTAGGATCGAGAGACTCGGACCTGGGATCCAAAAACTTGGCGGCTTCCCTCCTTAAGCACTTGGTGGAGGGTTGGAGAGTGAAAGGAGAAACTCTAGACGCGCTCGAGTTCGACTGGACGGGAAAGGATCGCGGTCAGGGCCAGTCACACCGGGAAGTCACTTTCTTGGTAGTGGCGGGCGTCGCTGCGTACCTTTCCTTCGACTGGGAGCAAACAAGAGAGCTGTCTTATCTTGCCGTCGAAGAGAGTGCTGTGGACGATATACTGGTCCATGCCGGATACAAGCTTGCTAGGGGTCATAAGCTCTCCGACCTTCCCTTTGTGGACAAGGATGCCTTTAGCGACATCCTCCTTGTTTTGCGTCGCCAGTCTACTGGGAGCAATCTGCTGGCCTGTATCTCCCGAGTTTGTCTCTCTACGGGGATACTGTCCACCAAAAACGGACAAGAACACCGGGATGCCCTCTCCGTCGTTTCTGTGGAAAGATCTGACGCAGGCCTCATTATTCGGGCCGACACGGTGCTCAAAGGTGACACAGCGGACACAACATATTTTGTCCGCACTCTCTATGACCAACACAAAGTGGGAAGAAATGAGCCATTCTGCTCTTTTCTACGAGGCTCTTCGGTGCTTGACGAGCTAGGGATATCTGAGCAGTCACCCTCATTTTGCCCTCGAGAAATCAAGTCCTCTCGTTGGTTCAGACGGCCGCCGGAGCTTCCTCCAATGCCTAAGCACGGAGTTCTCCTTGTCAACTCCAGTAAGCCCACCGCGGGGTGTACAGGTCCACGGCTCTGTGTCTTCGTCACCAATCCGGCTGAAATCCGAGCGGGTGGCTCACGGTTTCTGAAATTGCTACAGTCGGCACCAACCTGGCATCTCCGTGCTAAACTTTATGATGGGACAGGATGGTCTAACGCGTGGAACTATGACCCCCAGGAAGCGGTAACACATGAGCCTATCCTGCACCGGCGTAAGGCATTCATTGAAGCGCTTAAGACACCAGAAGCAAACTCCTTGACTCTGGGGCTGGAGTCCTCGATGGAGCCGATTTCCGGTGAGGACGAAAACGAAAACAAAATTCTCTTCTCTTGGGCCCCCCAAAAAGTCAACTCCCGATGGGATCTCCTCATCGCCCCCGACGTCGACCCCATAGTAGGAAAGTCCGTCGAGATGTCAGATGTACCTGTTGCGCGACCAATGCAACCCATTACCAACCCCCGGGGAATTCGACAAGTCAACCGCAAAGACATAGTGAGGCCGAGCGTAGAGCCACACTCGAAACGAAAACGACGGGAGGATGGTCAGGGATACAGGCGGCCTTTCTCGCCACACCAACCGCCAAACGGCGATTCCCCGTGGCCGCTACATACAGATCAGAGTGGTCGCTCGGGGAAATCGTCCTTGAGGCCTACGCGGCGGGATAGCGTGGAGATATTTGACCTGAGGCCCCGAAAGCGGTTCAAACACTGCTTGCCGCCGACTTCTTTTCGGGCTCGTGAACCTTGGCCCAGGTTCAAGCGGGAGAGAACTGTCAGGAGAGGGCCTGCTTCTGCGTTGTAACCACCTAGATACCGTATTATTCATCCTCAGAAACATTCCAAGACAAGTTTCCTCCTGCTTGTTACGTGTGCGGGAGTTTCTAAACGTCATGGAGTCTAGAACGCGAAGCGTGTCACCTTATGCCGTTGCCAGATGCCCATAGGCAACGATTTCACCACCCGAAAGTTCACCTGTTGTTTTCCATGCTCGCTCCAAAACTGCAACCCTCTCCGTTTGTCAGCGGAGCATGACCTTTCGATGGAGTGTAAGCTCACGTCCTTGGCCGCCGAATTCGTCGGTCTCGAGCAAAAGGGGTAACAGCTCCGCAGCCACCACGTCGCTTGGTACTTGGCTACGGTCTAGAAATCGCGCTCCATGGGCGCACAAGATGCAACGATCGTATGCTGTGGTAGTAGTATGGGACACACCGCCCAAAGTCGGTCAATGTGACGCGTGTCCGAGGGGGTCTCCCGGAATTACGCGCATACCCGGAACTTCTAGTTATTGATATGATCTCAAACTCATATATATCTTGCACGATCTCTCCCTACCGCCCCGTCAACCTCCCTCCAACCAAACCACCACCCCAGAACACAACAACAACCACCCAACCATCACCTCCCCACCCCATCACCCACAATGCGTCCTCAACCCCCCCTCCTCCTACTCTCCCTCCTCACCACCACCACAACCACCACCGCCCACCCCACCACCCCCCGCTCCACGACAGGTTTCACCGGCCGCGGCCAACTGCGCACCCTCTGGAACGAAGGCGACCACGCCGACCTGGGCTGCCTGACGCCCGCGGGCCTGTGGACGACCGACAACGCCCACTGCGGCACCTTCACGGGCACGGCGCTTGGCACGAGCAGCCTGCCGACTTTTACACTGACGTCCGCGGCGGGGCCGTGCCGGATCTATGGGGGGAGGTTTACCTGTGGCGGGGGGGATGCGGGGGTGGAGTTTGGGGTGTGTTTTTTTCTTTTCTCTGTTTCTTACGTTCTGTTCCTGGTGGGGTATGCTGACACGGGGGGTATACAGATCTGGCCGTTTCCGAACTCGATTCCGGGCAAGGACTGTTTGCGGTATGGGCAGTACGGGCTGATGGCTAGCTCGGGAGAGGGCGGGCCGCCGGCGGTCGGGGATCCGGCGCTGGAGGTGCATTTTGTGTCGTACAGTGAGCAGGGGAAGTACGTGTGGTTGACCTGGGCGGCGGTGTAGACGGCTTGGGATGACGCTGCAGGTCGAGGAAATGGAGATGGATAGCGTGAGGGTGGGATGGTGAGTAAGAGGTTGGTAAAAGGGTGAGATTGTGGCTTGCAGAATGCCGGATGACGGCATGAGGGGCGTTTGGTGCCCGGTAGACCGAGGATGCAAGTTTGACGTTGATTGGGTTCATTATGTATCTAACTATGCGTCAAGTACAATACTTTCTGCTGTGGTCGCCAAATCTGGGTTGACAGCGAGGCCATTTTCGGTCATCGACAGTGCGACGTGGAACATGATGGTGTCTAGATGCGGGTCAGAGACGAATATACATACCTGGAAGAAACGGACAAGTCTCATCCCGCCCCCCCCAAGTCGGCAGAAGTAACGAGGAAGAAAATGGTTGACCCGAGTATCGTGTGTGAGCGATCTTGGCTTTTCCGACTAAACCCCCCTGAACTTCAAACACACAAGTTGAGCCTGTGAGTGTCCATGCACATGGCTTCCTCTTTTCTCGGGACAACCCACCTTATTCCGCATTTCCCGCCATCCCATCGCTTATCTAGTTTAAGACAAGAAACCAAGGAGTCAATCCCCACGGGATCTGATCCGCGCAGGGCGGCCATGAAATCCCAATACATTCAGTCGGATATGTCGGGGTTGTCTTCTTCTCCACCCGAATCTTCGTTCCCTGTATTGCGACCTTGCGTTAGTATTGTCAATGAGCACACACGATAGTTTTCAACCTACAACGCCTAATCTGAAGGAGAACACGGTCTCTAGCTGGGACCCAGGACATTTCTAGCGGCTGGCTCGGCACTGGCTTCTTGAAGTTGACCTCGATAACATGGAGTGGCGGCGGCTCTGTCAAGCCATCTGCTTCTCTCGCTTTGACTGTGGCTGTCCACGTGGGCGTTGTATAACAGATAAATTCTCGCCTGCCTAATGGGATATAGTTGAGTACGTCGAGCTTGATCTCATCGTTGAATATAGCCTTGGCAGCTATCTTGCCCAGGAAATGCCAAAAAGGTCCGGGCCGATCCCAGTCGTACTGGTAACCCACACGGCGGAAGATGTCCTGTTGCCTTGTGATTGACACCCTGCCAGGGGTTAGGATACTTATGAGCATTTTATGCTAGGCTGGGTGCCTAGGTATCTTACTGTATAACAACGTGAGAGACAGCGGAGAGGTCAAAGGTGGCAAAACGTTCTTCTGCCGTAACTCGGGCGTCTGGAACCTGGGCGTCGATGGCGCCGGCGTCCGGCCCTCCCTTTGTGACGGTTCGAAGGGAGGGGTCTGGCTCTTGTTCTGCTAGAAATTGGGGTTTTGCCAAAGGGTCGGTAGCATCTGAGGTTGGCTCCATGGTCGTTGTTGTCGTCACAGTGTAGGGCTCAGGCCGCGAGGAAATGCCAGTAGCATAGAAATGCAATGTAAGTATTGGATCAGATGTAAGGCTAATTGCGGAATTGGTTGGAAATTGGATTGGATGCCTGGACGTGTTCTGTTCACCATTCACGACCCCGCCTTGCTTTACCCTCAGCCCCCAATCAGTGCCCTGGTCTGGGCAGTTGGTCTCGAGAAAACGGTTGGTCCCGCTCTTCACGAAAACTCGGCATCCATTTTGGAGACTTCAACATATAGTCGTGGCAACAAAAAGAAGAACCACTGAACCAGAGCTTGAACCCTTCCTCCTCCCCCGAAGAGTATAGCCCTTGACGGTCGGCGACCATGAGACCCTTGTCAGCAAGATGCAGCGGTATCTCACTCGTTACAATCTCGTGGTTGCGCTGATGGAGAGCGCCCTTGGATCCGTGGCCCAGAGTGACAGGCGCGATACCTTGCGCCTCTGCCAAGCAACCAAGTGGCAGATGGACATGGTATGTATGATCACGTGCAAGCAACTGCAACTTTGAACCACTGCAGACGTGCACAGACCAGCAAGACCTTAGCTATAAATCCCCGGCCAACTCCCCTAAACTTCCTCCTCTTCTCTTTTCTTCTTCATACTTACCTTGGTTGATTGCGGGGAGATCAAGAAAACCCTGCCATATGACGGAGAGCCTGCATTGCACATCGTGGTGCTAGCTGTCATGAATTGTCCTTCGGGGCCGTTCCGGCCGTAATTTTTGCTGTCAAACAAACCCTTTTTCACTGTGAACGTCGCCTGAGCGGCGTCATGGAGAAGAAGCTGATTGTCAACTTTTAACGATTCCCGATCCTCAAGCCTGGCCTGCCCTCGCTTAATCGAGAAAGAACCGCGTCGGATTTTGCCCATGTCGGTCGACAACCATGACGGGCTGGTCAGAATCTCACCAAATACCGTGTCTACTCAAGCGAGGGTGAAGTCTCGCTCGACCTTCTCTTTCCTAACACGATTTTATTTGAACAACAGGCCGGCGCACTGACGGGGAGGTTCCTGAGCCAATGTTAACTGAAGCTTGCGTCCAGAAGAGACCGCGACGCGAGCACCCCGTGCCACAGATACAGCACGACAAAGTCAAAGCATTAACTCGTCCAATACAGTTAGTCGCGTTCAACACGGGGCCTTCGCTGAAGCTTGAACAATTCGAAAACGAAGAAATGCGAGCTCCACCACGCGGTTGCTTCCGAGCCGCGAGCACCGGACGAAGCGGACCAAGCGGCCTCGGAGGATAGCGAGGTACTTAACTCCGGTGATCACCAGTCGAAGCAGGGCGGGAAGCGTCAGCCATTGGACAGGAGTCGCAGGACGATGGGTGCAACCGCGATGCCAGTGCATTCGGCGGGACGTTCGGCGGTAGGCTATAAATTGCTACATCTCCTACACTTCCCAAGGCCTTCTCGTCTCTAGAACACACACAACAGCTCTCGCTCCAGAGCCACAGCAACACCCTCCCCACAACACCAACCTCAACAACACCAACATGGCCACCACCATCCCCAAGCCCCTCTCCACCTGCTGCCTACAGGCCTCCCTCTGGGAGGGCACGCCAACCGGCACAGAAACCACGCTCGACGGCGTCCCCAACCCAACCTACGTCGCCTACCCCCCCAACACCAACACCACCAACACCACCACCACCACCACCGACACCCCCACCGCCATCCTCTACATCCACGACCTACTCGGGTGGGACGTTCCGCAACGGGCGCCTCCTCGCCGACGCCCTCGCCCTTACCACGGGCGCCACCGTCTACCTGCCCGATTTCTTCGGCGGCGAGGTCATCGACTTCGACGCCGCGCTGGCCGGCCGCTACGACGAGATCGACATCCCGGGCATCATGGCGCGGCAGGCGCGCGCGGTGCGCGAGCCCGAGGTGCTGGCTTATGCTAGGGCGTTGCGGGGGCGGTATGAGAGGGTGGGGGCGGTCGGGTATTGCTATGGGGGGTGGGCGGCGTTGAGGCTCGCGGCGGGGGAGTTTAAGGGGGAGTTTGGAGGGAGGGGCTTGGTGGATTGTGTTTCGGTGGGGCATCCGAGTTTGGTGGTTGAGGGGGATTTTGAGGGCGTGCGGGTGCCGGTGCAGTTGCTGGCGCCGGAGGTGGATGAGATGTTTACGCCGGAGTTGAAACTGTTTGCGTTTCTGACGCTGCAGAAGAGGGGGGTGCCGTTTGATTATCAACACTTCCCGGGGGTGGAGCACTGGTGTTTGGTTAGGGGGAATGCGAATGTGGAGGGGGAGAGGGCGGCTATGACGAGGGGTCACGAGGCGCTGGTTGCTTGGTTCAAGCAGTGGCTTCAGGAGTAGGCATGATCCATCGGTGTGATCTTGGTGGCAGGTCTGAGGTAAGTCATAGGTTACCGGGCTGGACTGAACTTGGTCAGTGTAAGCATGCAAGTGTAAAGTCTTGAGGTTCCATATGCTTTGATGTACTTGAAAGCTTTCTATTTCTGCGTCTCGATAGCGATAAATGAACGAAATCCGTTGGGCTAGCCCCTTGTCACGTCCGTTCAACCAGCAGCAGCACGGGTGCCGTACAACTTATCGGCAGCACTCTTGCTAACGGGGTTGTTACGGCGGTCCTCAAGGGTGTCATCGCCTCCAAGCTCCTTCAAGGCCTCCCTGCTGTTCTCTTTGGATTCTTCACTGGTGTCTACATGCTGTCAGTGCTAACTCCTCTACACCAGGAGAATAGTAACCTTACTCGGGTTGGACAGGTTGGCCTTGTGGCCCCGAATCCGGTTGGTGATGTCCTCCTTCCCCTGAGTGATCTCTTGCATGTCATTCGACATGGCTGACTTTGAGCCCGCAGAATCCATGGTGCTAGTATTGAAAGATGTATTGCAGGAGTTCGGTAAGGACTGATTAGAGAATCTGTAGTGTTTGTAGTGTGCGTAGTTGCAGTTTATGAGAGTAGCGAAGTGCAATGCTAATTCGAAAAATGGAACCAACAACTAAATATTGATTCCCTGACCCAGTTTCTGATATGACGTCTCTCCTGGCCGAAGGTTGGTTGGCGAAGTCGTCGAGGACGTCATGGTGCTTGGCGGGATCGGCATTAGGTTCATAAGGCCGTGGTGCAGATTCTCTTCCTATCGCATTCCAGGGAGCTTGGCTCAGTTGGAAGAGCGCAGGTCTCATACGTTTGTGTGATTCGGTGACAAATCGAAATATCCTGAGGTCGTGAGTTCGAGCCTCACAGTTCCCATTTACTTTTGCCGGTCTCCTCCCTCCGGAGGGAGAGATCTTAGCTTTTTGTCATTTATGCAGTTGTTCAATTCCCACCGTCAAGGCCAAAGCTAAATTTGTGCGGAGACCGGCACAAAGGAGCAAGCAAGTCAATCACATCCCTCAAGTTCACTCACTCAGTCTGTTCCACAAACCACAACCTCAAACTACCGTTCCCTAGTGCTCAAACAGATTCCCCCGTCACGCCATATTGAAACCACCAACTCATTATTAACGTACCTAGATAAAATAACAAAAGGTATCATGTAGAAAGGCAAAACACGCAATATCTAAAAATCCACCTCCCCAATGTGAATTCCCATGACCATCGAAGCACAGCTATCATGCGGTCTTCTCCGGGACGTCCCCTTTGATGCTGTGGCTAGGACTGCCAGTAATGCCCGTCATCGAGCCGTCAATATGACGGGTGATCTCGACATAGTCGTAGGCAAACTCCCCGAGCTCGCCATCGTCGAGGCCAATCTCCTCTTCTTCGGCACTGGCACGCAGCGACAGGCCGGGGACCAGGTTCATGAGGAACAGGATGACACAGGTCATGACGAAGGAGTAAGAGAACCCGGCGACACTGTCGGCTAACTGATAGCCGAGTTGGATATAGTTCTGATTCACCCAGCCGCCGGGGATCTCGGTGAAGCCGTCAAGGCGGGCGATGTAGTCACTGTACCGGTTAGCTTGGGCAGGCTTGATGGAACTGATAGCCTTAACTTACGAAGCAAAGAGACCTGTAAGCAGGTTGCCAACAATACCCCCCCACGCCGTGCTCCGCAAAGATATCGAGGGCGTCGTCGATGCCAAGGACAAACTTGAGCTTGGTCGCAAAGTTGCACACGACACCGCCCACAACGCCAAACACAACGGCTGACCAAGGCGGCACGTAACCCGCGGCGGGGGTGATGGCGACCAGGCCCGAGATGACGCCGCTGCAGAAGCCGACTGTGCTCCACTTCTTCTCGAGGCGGTAGTCGAGCAGGCACCACGTAAAACCGCCGACGCAGGCGGCGATGTGGGTGACGACGCAGGCCATGACGGCGCGCATGTTGGCGCCGAGGGCGCTGCCGCCGTTGAAGCCGAACCAGCCGACCCAGAGGAAGACGGTGCCGAGGACGACGTGGGTGACGTTGTGCGGGCGGTAGGGGAGGCCGTGCACGCGCGTGTAGCCGGTGCGCTTGCCGAGCATGAGCGAGTAGGCGAGCGCGGCGGCCCCCGAGCTGATGTGCACGGGCGTGCCGCCCGCGAAGTCGAGCCCGCCCATGACCAAGGACCAGCCGTTGGCGTTCCAGGTCCAGTACGCGATCGGGTCGTACACGATCGTCGCCCAGATGAAGATGAAGACGACGCAGGGCAGCATGCGGCCGCGGTCGGCGGCGGCGCCGATGGCGAGGGCGGGGCTGGAAAAGTACAGTTAGTTTGATCTTTGTCTCCTGTCGGGCGCAAGGGCCGTATCGGGGAAAGGGGTCACAAACGTGATGGCGGCGAACATGCCCTGGTATAGGCAGAATAGTATGTCTGGGAGCTTGGTGCTGCCGACGCTGGGTTGGGCGAGCACCTTCATCAGGCCGAAGTTGGTGAGGTCTCCAATGAAAGCGCTGCCCGTATGGGAGAAGGTGAGCGAGTAGCCCCAGAAAAACCACTGGAACCCTGCGATGGCTATGGATATCAGGGATAGCCAGATCAGAGCGAGGGCTGACTTCCGGCGTGCCAGACCGCTGTAGAAGAAGCCAACGCCGGGGACCATGAGCAAGACGAGAGCCGAGGATGTCATGATCCACGCGAAGTCGCCGGCCTGCGGGTAAGGTTAGTTAGTGACAGGGGCTACAGGTCTCTGCCTACGACACATGGTGCTGTCTTACCGAGTAATAGAGGTTGAGGTCCTCGGCCATGGAGTCACCGCCTGGGTCGGCAACGCCCGTGACGCCGGCATAGTCCTTTAAGGGCCCGGCCGACATGGTGAGGACGGCGGGATTTTCAAAGCAAAGGCGGCGTAAAACAAAACGGGATACTGGTTCGATGTGAATTTGAAGAGACCAAGAGTCGCGCCAGCTCGCGAGGGATTAGCAGGGTCAAATAAGCTCCCGCGTCCCGCCCGCTCGGGCGACACTCCAAGAGCTCGGCCAGCTCTTCAGCTCCTTTTGTCAACCTCGCTGCAGACTGATAAGACCATCGATTATTATCGGCCCCTTGATTCCGTTCTGGGCGCATCCTTTCTTGGCCGGGGGCCAACATCAAGAAGTTTTGGTGGGGCCACTGATAAGAGCAAACCGCAAGCGGCCCAGCTTCTGCTGCCACATTGTCATGGCTGAAGGATTGGTGGGGGCCAGCGACTGTCGCGTGGGACGAGGAAAGTGGACCGGAACTTCTTCTCGAGACCCATAACTTGCATCATTGCCGTGGGAGCGCCTCGTTTGCGCATCGCGAAATGGTACCAAGCTGTGCATGGTGTTGAGTCGAGACTCGAGACTTTTACGCTGTCGGTTTTGGGGGGTTCTCGGTTGCCAAGCCGTGAGCCAATCGCCCCATCCCAGCCATGATAAGGCAACGGTTTGAACCGATAACAGAGCGAAGCACGAGAAGTACGAATATAAGAAGTAATTCGTACCAACGACAATTCTCTGAATCTTTTCTCTCCTAGCCATGGGAAGGGGTTTCAAGGATTGCAAACACCCCGCTGTCCCCCACGTCCGTCCCAAGTCCGTGGAAAGGCACATCAGCGAAGTACTTCGTACCTTTGCAATTTACTCAGCTCCAAGCTTGTCGCAGTCTTCTTCGCTGCGTTATCTCTTGGCAGACGTCTTGGTCTTGGCAATTAGTTGGGTTCGGGGTTCTGCTCGACACAACAACGTAGAGGGACCTTCGCCCATCCCCGGGCCATTCCGATGTTCCCTTTTCACTTCGGCCTTGCACGCCGCCCGGCTCTCCCTCCGTATTGACGGCCGGGTATCCGAGTCATCGATCGTTCCGCAATCAAACATGGCGGTGTCGATGGGCGGCGTTTTGTCTCTTGGGTACCCACTTTTTAGTCATTCGTCACCAACTGCCGTCTTGGGATATTTGCTTCTCTACTGTGTTAATGCGTCATTTTAGAAGACGTGGAATAATAGCGAAGAACGGATAAGGCAAGAACTGTGTCACGTTAGGGATAGCAATCCATACAAGGAAATTGGATTTATTGGTGACAGAAAACGTTGTTGGAGCTGCGCGACCTCGGCCTCGAAGAGTGGGGCGGTCTCGTCTTAGTTGTAAGAAGCCGAACTCCCTTGCTACTTCGTACGGGCTGGGCTGTATCAGTTGCGATCGGCATCCATGTTTTTCTGCACAACATAAAATTGTTCAGGCTGAAATGTTTAACCAATGGTTGAATCACTGGTGATTGAAGATTTTCGGGCAGGCTCAAGCTAATGTCGTTGCTCAGCAGGAAGGTGGCTTGAAAGTTGAAACTGCCCAACTGAACCCCGCACTGGCCGGCTTGACGCCCCCCATGTACATACTGGGTACTGGTTGTACCTGAGGAGCTGAGGTTGTTTCCTTTAACTGAAACGAAACGAAACAAACCGACTCAAACTCGATCAAAACCATTCGGCATATTCACAGTACACGCAGTAGTGAGTTGCAATCGCCTTGCTTTCCCATGCGACACCTACGAACGACGAGCGAGAACAGGGCTGCCCGCTGAATTCAAGCAGCCACACAGGGCAGCCAGGAACAAACGGCACTTTCCAATGAACAGCCACATGTCGGGCCACCTACGGAACCCCTCAACGGGCTGAGAGCGCCCGGTCATGCAGGCAAACAGGCCTTGCTCCGCACCTCCGCTCTTCGCCTGGCTGGGCAGTTGCGAGCGGTCCGTCACGGTTGCCTGCCCTTACTGAACAACTTTGTGAGCGATTACCTGAGCGTCTCATGGCTGGTCAGTGGTCACGCTGCCCAGTGTATCGTGACCACCTAACCAGGCTAACCTAGCGGTCCCGACCGAAACCCATTCGAACACTTGAACAACTGCGTGAACCACACACCTCCTCCGGCCAAACTGAAAGGGCTGAGCCGGCGATCCTGCAGAGTTGGTCGCTTAACAACCTACCTGATGGATTCACCGAGCCTTGGGTGATTATCCACAACCTACCCGTATCTTTACACTCTGCTTGTTTGGCGTCATCACTTGATTATTGAGACGATTCCGTCCGTTCTACCTCCTCGCTGCACCAGTCTGGCCCGCCAACTTTCCGATTCATCATTCATTCGAACTCACTACTAAAAGAGGTAGTGGCTCGGACGGACGGAGCTGCAATCTGCAAACCTTGGGCTGCACGAGCAGTGAGGTTATTAGGACTCACCAGGCCCTCAACGGTCGGTCAATGGTACAACCGGGCTGGTACGACTCGTTGCGGCCTGTTACGGCCTCTTGCTTTCGTCACATTCCATCCCGGCATCTCCCCTCGGGGTTTGGTGCGCACGTTGACGTCCCGATTACGCCACTGTACGGCGTCCCGGTACAGCGACCTGGCCCAGCCCGAGGCCGAAGCCTTTCCCAACGATGCCCTCGTGGACCGTTTTGCGAGGAAAATTAGAAAAAGCAACCCATAGGTTGCATCAGTGGCCCGCCATGGCGAAACGGCGCATACACCCCCCAGATGACGCATCATATGGCTCTCGAGGGTCGAAGCAGCAGCGCATGATGACGACGACGACACATGGAGGTATGGGTCCCGGGACGTCAAAGTGGTCAAGCACCGACTCACCACCGACTAATCTCTCTTCAGATCAAGGAGAGGCGCCTACCCACTCGGCTTGTTCCTTTTCCGCAAATCCCTCGGGCAACGAAGGGCCAGGCTCAGAAACTAATCCTATCGGTAAGTGATCTCCTATCCGTCGTCTCTCGGTCCAACCATCCGATCCTGTGCCATGAGTTGCTAATCCCCCACCCTACTCAAGACCTCACAGCATCCCCAAGTGCTTCGAGCTGTTTGCCGGACGAACCAACCGACTCCTTGAACACCACTACCCAAAGTTCCCGCCGCGGAGTCTTGTTCCGCAAACGCCCTGGTCTCAAGTTTAACGATATGAATATCGAAATGACGCAAGTTGAGAACGACCGGCGGGCGGCCGAGATTCTGCAACAACAGTTGTATGACGAGCCCGAAAGCTCCTCAGGACAAGACCAGCTTGCTCGATCTCTTCAAATGCTTAAGTCCGCATTTGATTCCGATCCTTTCGCTGATTTACGGAAGCGACTGCAATCCCGGCGATGCCTTTCGTGTAATAAAGCTTCTCTCGAAATCGACGGCACCGCACTTATCCAGCAGACCCGAGAGATGTTAAAACGAGGTAGGTTCGGATATTATCCTTATCCTTACTTTTGCATGGCCGATAAAAACTCATCGTCGCAGGATATCTCCATCCATGTGCTTTCTGCCCCAAATGCAAAGGATGGTCTTGCATACACTGCGGCGGGTACCATGCCGGTGGTCAGTCACCTGGGCTCAAGCCTCTTGTCTCAACGAAAGAATTCAAATTTGCCTGGTGCTGCGACAAAGGCCGTTTGTTTCTCATATTTTCTCTCCTCTGCGGACTTGAGTCAACGACCCCACCGCTGGCAAAGAAACCGACAAAGGCCAGTCGCAACGAGGTTTCGTCCAGGAGTACTCCCGCGCACTCGCATCTTTCCAAAGGCACGGGTTATGGTGACAGCGACTGGGACTACATGCCGGAGATAGGCACTGTTCCGGCTGTTAACAACCAGAAAAAGGCCAACGACGATACAGCCGAGTTGACACTCTATTTCGACGCCCTCTCGTCGCTTTTGCCCTCTAAGATCAAGGCAACAACGCCATTCGACCGGTCCTCTCAGCCACTGATCTCGGAAATGATACGGAGAAGCCCAGTATTTGCACGTGCCTCTGAATTACTGAGGCATGCTGCGATCGAGGAAATCAACCAGCGATGCCGGCCCATCGCCGCTGTTCTCGACTTCTTGGAGACGATCGCCGGTCATGAGAGCACATGTCCGCTTCTCTTGCACCCCAGGACCCTCTACTCGACCACAGAACAGCTTCCTCAGATCGTTTTCGGGGCGCCCAAACAGAATTCAAGGCGACAGAAGTTGCAGAATACCGTCGGGATCGCCAAATACGACACATCCGAACCCCCAGCTGCCGTTCTCGAGCACCTGGCGATCCCAGTCCGTAAATTTGTGGAAGCCTCCCGCCGCGCTGGTACTGGCAGCCTCGGTGACGATTATGAGCAGGGGGAATCGCTTGAAGTTCTAAAGAAAATTTGCACGATGGCCGACGGCCTCGCGTATCTCCGTGCTAAAGTAGCTATTGGGCCACCCCGGCAGGAGCCTTCTTCCCCACCATCTGGCCGCCCGACAGCCAACGTCGCCACACGGAATACGCGCGCCAATGCCGCCAGGGTAGCCGAGGCCAAGGCCATGACGGAGGCAGCGAAGGCGGTATCGGAGTGGCACCGCGCAAACTGTCTCGAGGAGGTTTCGGACCACGTCATACTAAACAGCTTCCACTTCGCGTCCGAGGCAAAGAAGGCAGGGGAATCGAAACCATCGCCAGGCCGCATGAGAAGGCTCCTCGCTCAAGTGTCCTCTTTGAGTTCCGACTTGCCTGATGGCATTTACGTTCGGCACGGTGAGAGCCGCGTGGACGTGATGAAGGTCTTGATTGTTGGCCCATCTGACACGCCTTACGAAAACGGTCTTTTCGAGTTCGATCTGTTTTGTGGCCCGGAGTTCCCGCAACACCCACCGCAGATGTTCTTTCGGACAACGGGGAACGGAGCCGCCCGCTTTAACCCCAATCTGTATACAAATGGGAAGAGTAAGTTACGCCTCGGATTAGAATCACTCATTCACCTTGGAGGGGCCTGCTAACGCCGCAGCTAGTTTGCTTCTCGCTCCTAGGAACCTGGCGCGGCCAGCCGTGGAACCCGGACCAGTCTACTCTCTTACAACTTCTGGTTTCGATACAAGGTAAGCCGGCCCCTAGCCGTCATAAGTTCCATCTGACATCAAACCCAAGCTATGGTCTTTAATGACCAACCCTACTATAACGAGCCGGGCTACGAGTTGCGCAATACTCCCGCTCAGGCCGAAAATTACAACAGGGGTATCGAGGCATTGACAGTCCGCTACGCCATGATCCCTTGGCTAGCGGAGCGGTTGGTGGTCCCGACATTGCCGGCCAACACGCAGGTAAAGCCGGATCAACAGCTATCGGACCAAAAAACGCTGGTTCCACCGCACTCGACGACGATGACCCCATTTCTTCCTTCGTTCCTCCCCCCTTCCTTGATATTGGTTGACCCAAACGCTCAGGGTTATCATGGGTATATGGGTGCACCTGGATATTATGGAGCTTTCAATCCATCCTACTCCTATCCAACCCCCCTAGGAACAATCCAAGGGCAATCGGCAATCCCTATGAAGAAAGAGGAACACCATGGGGCCGAAGTACAGCACGTCGAGGATGAACTAGCCGAGGCAAAGGACGCGCAACATCTTGCACACTCTGAGAACGACCCATGCCAAGGGGCCACGAGTTCTCAACAGACCCTTGGGGTACCCTCCAAAGCAGACGACCCTATTTTCGGCACCGTAATCCGAGAGCACTTCAAACTAAAGGCTAGTGTAATCGTTACCACGGTGCACAAGTGGGAAAAGGTCTCTCCGAAGGGAGGGGGGTTGTCCAAGGTGACCCACAACCTCGAGAAGCTGTTGAACCAGCACGGGTTCAATGATTAGAAGACGAACCCCGAGGTTCAGTCTCAAATATCTGCCCGAAAGGAGCTGATGAGAAAGCCTTGGTTGTCGAGCTACGCGGGCAACCCTCTATCGCCTGTCCAAGCTCAGGGAAGCTCGGCGACTGGCCCTCTACCCCCTTGGCCGTCTCAACACCCCCAGACCTGGCACCAGACCTCTTTTCACGAGAAATCCCCCTTGCAGCTACTCCAAGATAAGTGGAAGAAACATGGGTCGCATCTCATATATCCCACGTCTGCCCAGCCCGGCATTCTCCCCACAGCCGGAGGCTTGGGGCACCAGAACGCACTCGCTCCCCAGCCTCAGCTTCTTCCATCGCCGCAATTTCTTCCACCGTCCCAGCTTGTTCCGGCGTCCCAACCGCCACAGCAGTTTCATTCTCCTTCTCCCCTCCAGCTCTACCAGCAATCACAGACCCTCCAAGGCGAAGGGACCGAGGAAAGCCCGGCAACCCAACAACCCCAAGCACCCGCGCAGCCCCAACTACCACCACAGCCCAAACTACCCTCGCAGCCGAAGCTTGACTCTATGTTCCCCGACGACTCCTGGCCACAGTTCTGAGTTGGGCCCACTGCCGGTTTTCACGGTCGATTTCGCGCGTCCGAGACTTCTCGTGGTCCCTACCCTCACAAACCACGAACTCATATGCATTGTAGTATCGATACTTCCCATTATGTTTACATTTCCTAGTACTCTCTCCTCTCTCCTGGCCTCGTCACGCGCGTCCATATGGAATCCGGGGGATGGCGGCGCTTAGGCGGAGCTCAAGGGTCACTGACAGGCGTTTTGTTTCGGTCTCGAGTCATTTTCAGGAGTTTTCCTTTTAGCGAAGTTGGTGAGGGATGGTTTATGGAATACCTGATATCTTTGCGGAGAGGAGGGAGGGAAAGGTGCGATAATCGTAACAGAAGGATAGCGGAATGCAGTGCTTTGGTTGACATGCGTTTGGGTCGACACACAGAACGCGAGATGTGATCCCATGCGCATGAAGGGACGACCTTTTGGTGTAGCACTGCCGTTCTTCGCCCGCCTCCCCTGAGCGCTTTTTGCATACTTCACGTATTTAGAGAAGAAGTACCTATCTACCTAGTAACCCAACCTTTTGCAGTTCTCAAACACTGACCCTCCAAACGCCATACCATACCATGCCACGCCATGCCATGACCGAAAACACACACCCCTTTTAAACCCCGAACCGCAGAAACCAACCAACCAACCAACCCCGCGAATCACAACGGCCCCCCAAACGGATCATCCAACCCCTTTCCCTTCTGCCCCGCCCCCTCACCCAGCACGCGCCTGCGCTTGGGATCCCGCGGCAGCGCGTCCCCGAACACGGCCGCGTCGCTTGCGTTGTTGTTATTGCTGTTCTTGTTGTTGGCCTTGCTGTCGTCGCGGTCGTCCGGGTCGCCGTCCTCCGAGTCGGATTTCTTGGCCGCCTGCTCGCGCCGCGCGCGCTGCAGCTCGACGAGATTCCAGCGCTCGGGGTCGCGGCACTTGTTGAGTTTCTTGCGGAGGGGGGTGATTTGGGCTTTTATTACGGCGCGCTGTTTTCGGGGCGGTGGTTAGTGTTTGGTTCGTTGGGTTGGGTTAAAAGGGTTTGGTTGGCGGGGGGGGGGGGGGAGGAGGGGTGGGAAAGGGAAAGGGGTTGTACATTTGTCCAGTGCTCCCGCCGCTCGGGCAACTCTCGTCCCAGCATGTCCCGGCATGCCTCGATCGTGCCGAGGACCTTGTCCCGGGCGACGGACCCGATTATTTGCGCCTTGTCGTCGCTGCGGGGTGCGGGTTCCTTCGCGGGGCCGTCGGTGCCGGACGCGGCCGGTGTGTCGGCGCCGGAGTCGGTGGGCGCGGCCACGTGATGGAAGGTTTGGGTTATTAGCTGCTCGGCGAGCCCGCGGTCGGCGAGGGAGAGGGCCGCCATCATGATCTGGCTCGGCGTGTAGTGGAAGTAGGCGTCGGTTATCAGGGGGCTGAAGCGGAGGATTTCGCGGGCGCGGGTTTCCGCGGCGCCGAGGCGGGCTCGCTGCGTAGGTGACTCGGGTTAGCGGATATCTCTAAGAGTGGTAGGGGACAGGCGTACGTCAACGTTTGGGTGAGAGGCGAGCTCCATCAGGGCACCGCGAAGGGCGCGGAAGGGGTGCTTCACGTCGATGGCAAACCGAAGCCCCTGGCAGAGCAAGAATTCGCCAGCGAGAATCTCTTCCGGGTTCTCCCTGCCGAATGTCTTGACAAAACTAAGTGGGAATATGCCATGATCAGCTGCGTACTCCGAAAGTCGCTTCGGCGGAGCTGCTCACTCGGTAATGCTCACGAAGGAGCCCTCAGCCTTGCACCCAAAGAACAGGGCGACAATCAACATCTCTTGCGGCGGATATGTCATGATGCTGTTTGTAACGTAGAACCTCCTGAAAAACGCCGCAGCGGTCGCTTTGATCTCGTCCGTCATCTCGGCGTGGTCTCCTGCTCTCAGCAGCTCCGACGTGAAGAAGGTGACGAGCTGGGCCTCCTCCGGTGCGGAGAGAAACGCGGGGAGCGCGGGGGTAGACGTGCCATCGGGGTCGGGAGTGTTGGCGCTCGACGTCGGCGCGGACGTGTTGTTGGCGAGGGCAGGAAGGGAAGAGAGGCGTTCGGCGATTCTAGTTCGAGCGGCGGCGTTGGTCTTCTCGCGCATCGAAGACAACTGGGTCGGTGAGAAAGACCACAGCTGAAACTGCGATGTTTGCCGGTAACGGGCATCTTCGGTAGCCATCGTAGCAGGTTTGCCACTTACCGCGGCTGCTTGTCCAGTATCCAATGTTGATCGAGGTCCAGCGTTTCGCGGTTCACGGGCGTGATCGAGAGCTGTCTGTCGCACCGTGCTGGGGCCAGTGGATGGAATTGAGGTCTGGAACCCCACATCAAAGCTGCATGTTTAGCGCCTCTTGGCCGCAGGGATTCGCAGGTGGTCCCGCTGGAAATCCCACCCTGCCGCGACTGGTTGCATGTCGCGACAACACACGACACCAAATTTATGCCAGCCCCGGACTTTTTGGACAAGTCGGCGGCGTGTCTGAGCAAAACGCTGAAAGTTTATTCGTATAATTGATCATAACCTTTGCCTTGCGGTTTGCATGGTTAACTGTGTCTATATAGGATCACCAGGTTCAAGCAAGAACCGCGCGGAGCCAGCCCACGAAACCAAAACAACACAGAGAACCCCGAAACGCCCCCAAAACCGAACCATACCAATAGTACCAATAGTTATCCTGGACATTTCATCACCTCATTGTCGACCTCCCACCGGCCGTTTACCATGCCCGACCCAAAGAACGCAGCCAATTATGTACCGCTCTTCCCTCACCGCCCACATTAGTACGCGACCTCCCTCCTCGCCGGCACGGGCGGAGGGGGCTTCTTCGCGCGGCTCGGTGGGGGCGGGGGCGGCGCCTTCTTCAGCCCGCCCAGACCATTAAAATTACCATTAGCATTGGCATTATTACTCGGCGTCCGGCTCAGGCTCCCGACGCTGGTCGTCGAGCTGGTGCTGCGGTTGCCCCATCCAGGGCTGCCCGTGTCGCTCGCGCCGCTGTCGTCGTCGCGGTCGGCAAAGACGTCGTTGTCGCGCCCGGCGCCGTTGGGGATGGGAGCGGTCACGATCCTGCTCACGGGGCGCAGCTGGCCGCGAAGGGCGCCCACGTTGGTGGTGATGTTGTGGGTGGTGGTCGGGGTTGAGACGCTGGCGCCACGCTCGCGCGTGAGGGTCGCGCCGCCCTGGAAGCCAGCGCTGGTGTGGCTCGGCTTGCCGATTGTTGGGCGGACGGGGCCGTCGGCCTGCTGGGTGAAGGACTGCATGCGCGAGTTGGCAGGCCGGACCGGCATGCGGACGGGCGGCGCGCCGCTGGATTCGGCTTCGAAGGTGTTGGTGCGCGACAGGCGGTCGGTGTAGCTGTGGGTGCTAGCGCGGCTGCGCACGACTGGGCGCCGCTCAACCGGGCTGTAGCTTGGGGAGGCGTTGCTGGGCCAGTTCTGACGGACGCGACGGAGCTCCTCGGCAGCCCGCTCGTGGTATTCGAGTTCCGCGTCCAGGAAATGGGTTAGGTCCCGAGTGTTGTCGGCTTCCATGTCCTGGATGTCTTGCATGCGGCGCAGCACGTCCTCGGATGACTCTTCGTATTTCGCCTTTGCGCCGCGGAGCTCCTCTTCGAGACGGAAATCGTCGCGCTTGGCTTTGTGGACTCTGCCCATGCTGGTGTCATAGTTCAGGCGGCGGGTCTCAAGCTTCTTGCGGGCGGTCTGGAAACGTCTGTTAGCGAAGTGTTCGAGGCATGAGGGGTGGAGAAGGGACTGACCTGGTACTCCCTCATCATGGCCAAAGACCTCTCGAGAGACTCCAACCACGATGCGGTGGCCTGGCCGACGAAGGTCTCCTGAATGGCTGATACGCTCTCGTTGGCACGGCCCATTGTTACCAGGCAGTTGCCAAACTCGGAGTCCGGGTGGAACTCCTCGCCATGGCCGACCATGGTGCGTCCTAGGTATCCCACTGGGAGGGCTTTCTCCCTGTCCTCGGAAGGTTCAAGGTGCCGGCCCATCCACTTGACATACTGGTTCATTGACCTCTGGAGGCGCTCCATGCCTAGGAAGCAGTCAGCAAGCTGTCCCCCCCAGGCTGTGTCACAGGTGGGACAAGCGACGCACCTTCAAAGCGCAGTGCCATCTCGGTCTCGAGCATCTTGAAGTCGTCTGACATGGTGGTCTTGGCTTCGCCGCCCATCTTCTCGCCCGCCCATTGGAAGGCGCGGTCGAACTTCTTGGTGATATTCATGGTTGCTGTTGCTGGGTGTCCTCAACGTGTAAACGATGGCGTCGGGAGGAGAAAGGTCGGGAGGGAGACAGAGGGAAGAATTCGAGTCTCCGGAAGTAAATGTAAGGGGCGTCTTCTCCTTTTGGTTCCTTGCGAAAACTGCCAACGCACAGCTTGGTTCACCAACCTCTCGGTTTTGGTGTGGCTGGTCGCGGTCCAATGCTTGCAGCGAGTGACGTTTCTCAATGCGACAAGGGCAGCGTCTTAGCCAAGGCTTTGTATAGTTGCAAATGTCGTGCAGTCCAACCTTCATGCAAGACGGTCGGGTAACTGGGTCGAGAATAATAAAACGAGAGACTGAGAGACCGTCCGACCGGGAGACCAGCGTTGATAAATAACGAATGTGGTGTGGTGGTCAACAATGGGGTGGCAATAAGACTGGACCTGGATCGCCAGCGCTGGATTGCGAAACTCGCCAAACAGTTCAAAGTTGACCCCTGTCCTGGCTGCCAGGGCCAGGGAGCCAGCGGGTGCTCCAGACCAGTCGTGTTGCCGCGCTTGTGTGCAGCTGCAGGGCCTGGACAATGCCTCCTTCGTTCCTGGCTGCCAAGGCACGGGACGGGACAAGTAACCGACGGAGTGATCGATGGGCGTGCTTTCCTGGCCTGCAACAAGGCCCGAAAATGGAAGTGGCAGGAAAATGGAAAAACACGAGGTCGACTCAAAGAATGCCCCCGAAGTCCTTTCCCTTACTTTGTGCTTCGTCCTAAAAACTGACTGCTATTCTTTCACGGCGGGCAGCGCTGGAACAATGCAGCGCATACCTAACTACGAGGTTTCTCTCCATGTTACCGACGGAGCTACCTTCGTACCACACAGCGTAGACGCGCGTCTGGAATCTGTTGGGGACATGATGGCCACTTCTCCTGACCCTGGCCTCCACCCGCCTGATCGAACGGCCTGATGGGACGGTCGTATGGCAGACAGTGGCCCATTTTCAGACCTCCTGTCTGTGAACTTGGGTCCTCAACTGGTGTGTCGGATTGTGGGTGTCTGGCAACCAGTGCAGGGTTCCCCAAAAACCCACGGCTCGCCTCAGCGAACCATTTGTGAGGCGCAGCAGTTTCCACCGCTGTCACTCTTTCCCCTTCAGCGAGACGCGGACTGCACATCGCGATCCGGTCCCGCGGGATCGACTGCAATCGACGCACAGTGGCGCTCGGGAGCACACCTTTCGGAAAGAAACCCCGTCGTGCCCCTGGCGCTTGCATATCTGGGGTGCAGCGTTTTCGTGAAGTGTGGCAGACCACGCAGACATACGCCGGCCCGGGTAGCCTAAAAAGTTGAGGCGAAATTGCACCGAACGGCCCTGCTTCAGAAAGATCACACTCAATTTCGATAAATTGAATAACCGGTCCGTTGGTGGTGATAAGGGCGTGTCCTTTGTGTCCTTTCTGGCCGCATTTTGGCCCCTATCATCGATGTGAGTGAGCGACCTTGGGGCTGCTTCATCAGTTTAGACGCCGGAGAAGTCCGTGAACCGCCAAATTCAGGGGTTGGCCGCCAATCGAGCCCCCGTTGCTTCAGGTCCCCGAAACGTCCAGGTGTCGACCCCACGAAGCACCCCTGTCATCAAGCCGTTTCAGCCTCAACCGTCGATGCTCCAGTCGTTCCATCGACGATCGACCGCGCCTCGACGAAGCGCAGATCCAATTGTTAATTCCTAAAAACAGGTTATTTTAGCACCAGAGAGCATCCCAGGTCTAGCCAGCCTCGATGAGGAATAATAAGGAGTGACACCGTGACCTGGAAAGATGTTCCTGGAACGGCATTCCCAGCGGTTAAGAAAGTGGCTCGAAATAGCTTCGAGAAACGTTGCATGGCCCAAAAGTGACAGAAGTCTCCATGAAATCTTGGCATCAACGTGCCCTCCCATCTCGCTTCCGACGATCCCACGCAAGATGTGCAAACAGCAACGAGGCAGTGCGAGAGACATGGACGATCTCCCGTGGAGAGCCGAGTCGTCCTTGTTTTGAGTTTCGGTCCTGCTCCTGGGTGAAGCGTCAAACGTTGCACTCAACGGGCTTCTAGAATATTAGCTTGCTTCAGACGAAGGATCCCCGGCCATGCCACTCCGGCGCGGCTCAAAAGCGCACCAGTTCCAGCACAATCCCCGAGACAGCACGATAGCCAATTATCTGAACATGCATGTTGAAGACGCTTCTCAAATCAATGTATCTGGTCAAGACCTATAGAACAGCACCGCGCCTAGAATGACGGGTATCTTTTCAGTTACACGCCCGTGCTCACCGGTATACCCTGTATAACTAACCAATGCCAGAACCAAACGCCGCAAAAGAGGTGTGATCTTCCTGCTCCCCAACTCGGGAGGCAGCAACCGGCACCATGCTCATATATCCTACTTCCCTACCCCAGAAGACGGGATCAAACGGTCCCGCTGATGCTCAGCTCCCTGATCTCCTGCAACACCTGCTCCACCCGCGTATCCAGCTGCCCTTGGGCGTACTGCTCGCGGGTGTCGGCGTCGAGATACTGTTGGACCTGGGCCATGCGGCTGTACGCCTCGGCGCAGAAGCGCAGCTGGATCTTGACGAGCGCCTCGAACGACGGGTCGAGGTACGGCACGCGCAGGTCGATCAGCTGCGGCAGTTCCGAGCACAGCTGCTCGTTGAGCTGCTCGTACGCCGCCTTGGCCATGTCCATCTCCTTCTCGGCTCGCGGCAGCTTGGTCACGTCCTTGTCGGGCTTCTCGACGAGCTTCTTGACCTTGGCGCGGAGCGCGTCGTAGTCGAGGAGCTTGTGGCCGCGTTTTTTGATGCCTGGCCGGGATTGTCAGCAGAGAAGCGGGGGGTGGGAGCCAAGGGTATTTTCGCAGCGTACATTCGTTTACGTCGGGGAAGTATGCGCAAAACCGCGAGATGGGTTCTAGTACTGTTGTGCGGTATGGCCCATCTAGCGCCTTGATCGTCTCGGCGTCGAGGTCCTCAACAGCTTGCTTGTAACTTCTGCTGACGCCGTCCTTGGCGCCCGAGTCGCCGTAAAATGCGTCGATCGTTTCGGCAATTCGCATTTGTGAAGCCGTCATTGCTGTGACCGGCCGTGTCAGTTCCGCGATCACGCCCTCCCTGTTCGTGGGTCGCCGTACCTCGTAATGAATCCAGGTATCCCTTGGCCTCCTTTTGTAACCGCAACGAGGCCGCCTCCATTGTCCTGAATCTCCTATTGGGAGTCTTAGTATTCGTGTCTCATGGCCCATTGTCCGCGCATCTTTCCGTACCTCTCCTCGACTTCATAATCCCGGTCGTTTGTCTTCTCGACATGACCTATCCCAGCTCCGTCAGCAACACGCGGGGGGTTTCGAGAGGGCGTGAGATCAGCGGGGTCGGATCGGCGTACCGGTTTTCATCATCACCTGCGTCGTCGCGCGGTTAACATTCTTCTTGAAACCTAAGGGCGAGGTCAGCATGGGAGACCGGGAAATCAAGCGACAGCCGGGCTCAGGACGCACCCGCCCAAGACATCTTCGCGGATTGCTGTGTTCTTCCTTGCAACGGCGGATTTGGGGTATCGAAGTCGCTGAACTGCTAATCGCAGTACAAGACAGCAAAAACGTAGTACGACGGGTGGCAAGCTGGATATCGTTTGTTACTGAGAGTCTCGGGAGAAATGCGCGTCGGCGTGCTGGACAAAAGCGTGGATCCTTGCGGTGCCTGGGAGGAACAGAGTGCCCGAGTGACGAAGTTGACTGTGGCGGTGCGTCCCGCCGCTTGCAGCCCCGAGCCCCGCGCAAATGTTCCTGGCCTGGGCACCAACGACGTCAGCGCTGGCAAGCCACGAAAGCCCTCGGTGCCAAGAAGTGGACCCCTGTCACCAGCTCGCTCATCCTCCTGCAGCGCTGGGGCTTTTGTTCTGCATTGAAAATCATCGTCGGCTGGTTGAGGACATCTTCGGTCAAGCCCGGTGACTCACGCGCCGGTCGGGTGGGCGTGTCTGGACGGCACATAACAAAGCGGCTTTCGTTCTTTTGGTTAATGGTGAGATTTCTCAACTTTATTAGCACACATACCTCCCCCAACACCAAAACCACGACCACGAATTGCAGAGGAATTGCATCCATTCGACCCTTGCCGGCCTCCCACCATCGCAAGCCAACAAGACCAAGACCTCCCAATTCCCGACGCGAGACCTCGAGATTGCACAATCTCTTCCCCAAATACGAGCACGACCTTCGGAAGCCGTTCATTTATGCCTGCCGGAACAAGTCCACAGCAAGTTGCGAAGAAAGAGAAAGGGAAAAGGAAGCGCAGATCGCGTTCTCCCACAGAGACTCCAGAACAAGCATCGGCACCCATGATTATCGAAGTATCAGACACCACCATGGTAATACGACGCCTCGTCGTCATCAGCCTCGGCAACCCGGGCGAGTTGCGCAACACATACCACTCGGCCGGCCACATCGTGCTCCAGGCTCTGCAGCAAGCCATTGGCCCATCACAGCCCTCCTTCGCGGCGCAGCGCATCGGGAAGCAAAACACCCTCGCATCAATCGGGTCCCAGTACTCCCTCCTCCAGTCCCCCGCCATCATGAACGTGACCGGGCCGTGGGCGGCGCAGGCCTACCGGCAGCAGCTGGTCGACAACCGGCTCGGCGCCGAGGAGGTCGGGGTCGTGCTCGTGCACGACGACCTCGAGGAGGAGCTGGGGGTGATCAAGATCCGGGAGTGGAAGCGGAGCCCCCGCGGCCACAACGGCGTCAAGAGCGTGCACGCCGCGCTGGGCGCCAACCCCGCGGCGGGCAAGTGGGCGCGCGTCTCGGTGGGGATTGGCCGGCCGGATGCGAGGGACAAGGCCGCTGTGTCGAACTTTGTGCTGAGCAAGATTCCCAGGGCCACGAGGAACGTCTTGGAGGATAATGGTAGCCGTGGGCTGTATCAGGCGCTTGCGGAGCTGAACACCAAGTGGGGTGGTTAGATGTCGATGAAATCAGGGCTGTGGTTGAGAACTTGTATGAGTAATGATTTGTGATACCCCGTCTAGATTTCACAATATTTATTGGGAGCAGTCGGTCTTGCTTCCAGGTGTTTGCACAGGTGGTAATCAACCATATCCCCGAGTCTTTCAAACTGGTTGAACATAGTAACCAAGATGCGATCATCTAGCTTGGTTGCGTACTCCTCCCGGACTGTCGCGCCGTTCCTTTGAACGCTGGAGCTTGCCAACAGCAACCAGAAGGCGAAATCAGGCGGTGGTGTATAAGCCGAGGGGGACTTTTCTGCATATCGTCCTCACCATACCTTCCAGACTTTAACTAGGAATTGTAATTAGAGCAAAGCTAACTAATTCTATATCTCGGTGGATTCTCAGCAGAACATCCATCTGACAGATCAAACCATCGTGACCTTGGAGGGGAGCCAAGCAATGGAGACTGCGTTGTGGCAGTCAGTTTTCCAACGCCGACATAGCACCTCGGTGGTACAGCGGCAGGAGTGTGTACCAACCTAATCAACCTCCCTTGCGAAATAGTGTTGGGATCGCTGACAAGGTACAGTCCCTCTTGTTCGATTCCTGTTGTTTCCATACAAACGTTGCTGGCTTTTGTACGGCGTTTCAAGCCTTATTTTCATAACTGAACTTCGACTGGAAAGAAAAAGAAGATCAAAAAACAGTGACGAGTACAAAAGTGGTGGATCAAGGAACATTGATACTATAGTGAATGACCTCTCCCCCCTAGCACGTAAACTACCACCCAACGTACACTGTCTCTCGACTGTCTCGGCCACTCCCCTTCCCCCGGTTCCTTTACCATCAACCAACACAATGGTCATACAACGCACAAGTACCACCCATCCCACCACCCTGCCGTTCACATCACCCCTATCACCCCTACGAACTACCTAAACTCCCCTTACAACTTCGACCCCCTCTTCCTCACCCCACCCACCGGCCCCGCCCCGCTCCCCAGCCCAACCACCACACCCCTCTCCTCCCCCTCTTGGTTCGGGTCCCCCTCCAGCGACGCACGAGGGATGCTGAGGTTGCTTCCGATGCCATTGCCGTCGTACGGGCTCTCGACAGGATCCTGTCCGTCGTTGGTCTCGGCCTTGAGGTCGATGGGGTCGCCGAGCTGGGACGGGTTGGCGGGCTTGTTGCTGCGGGCCTTTTCGGCGGCGAGTTGGCGGAGGGGTTTGTGGGGCATTGTTGCGGTGGTGTTTGGGAACCTAGGGGGGTTGGAGAATGGAGTGTGCGGGATGTGGTTTGTGTTGTTGGAAGTGTTTTGGGTTGAGAAGATGTGGTGTGAAGCGTGTGGCCGGCAGATGTAGACCGTAGACGTATCACGGGAAGGTTGTGTGTATCGGGGAGTTGCACTCAGCCCACGTACATCACTTCTCTAATGCTGGACTGCTTGGTGGTTGTGGGTATCTGATGTCAGGGGATGACGTCGTGGACATCCAAGTTGGAACCGATCTCGATAAGGAATGGCTGGTCAGTGCTAGGGGGACAACCTAGAATCTGTCAGCCTGTTACGACTGGTGGGTTTATACGTATGTACTAGCACCTGGGTAAAGCTGACCGACTACATACCTAGGTAGGTAGTTTGTAGTTATGCAGAGAATAACATAATTAATCGATATAGTTAATAGGTGCCCGCAGAGTTGCGGCCGAACAGCCAGCCCGTCTCGTATGTTATGCTTTTTACTCCATTCTCTACGTGACTACGTCTCGTGGTAGGTACCACGTCTGTAAACTAATGGTGATTTGTACCGCTCATAGTAGGACCAAAACAAGGGGCAAAGCAGCGAAAGGTTTGCGTGCATCTGCCCTCGTGTGGACTCTCCTGGAACTTTGGTACAGTGTTTGTCCTGAGTACTTCATATGGCCGTTACCAAATGCTCAGACGTGTACGACAACCTTGGATCTGGCCCCCATCTTTGACCCTCGTTGGGAACTTTCAAGTCTCGGCATAGCGTTTCCATGCCCTAGTCGGCTCCCACTCGCCTGGTTCGGGATCGGAATCTTCACCTGTGATCTCAGTCTCTGGATCGCATAATGTTCATGTTGCTTTTATTGATCCTGTGGCGTAAGTCCACGAATAGGCCATCAAGGAAAGTCACATTCGTGGATCCAAAGGATCGGCGCGGCCGCAGTTTTCTAACCCCCGGGCCGCACCGGTACACGACCAGAACCGGGCGGGGAGGAACGGGCGCCTTTTAACCAGGGAACAATATCCAGAAGTTCCATTTCTACAACCCGGACGAGTTAGAAAAACGGGCCCCCATCCCCTACAGCAAGCCTGAGTGGATGTCCCTTATGCAGAATCACCTGGGTTGCAACCCCATCCTCTCCGAGAGTGCCGGGGTCCAAGCTTAACACTCCTAAAAAGAACTCCAGATTAATTACAGACATGATGCAACTGGCAAATATATAAATCATGAATTGCCCCGTCTAAGGGCAACTCTCTTTCCTGGAGCATCTCACCCTTCACACAACATTTCCTCGCCCCTGACAAGATGAAGCTCCATGGCCTTTTCGGAGCGCTGCTCTTCCACACCCTCCTCAGCCATGTCCTCGCCGTCGGCAACATCCGGAGCATCTTCCTCTTCAAGGACGTGATGAAGTCCAACACAACAGCCCTCAAGACGTCCGGGTTCAACACGCTCATCGTCTTCGGCGTCGGCGTCCTCAGCAACGGCGACATCATGTACTACTCCAACACGCCCGGCAGCAGCGACGTGCTCATCGCATCCGGCGGGTCCTACGTCGGCGGCGACGCCCTCGCGGCCAAGGTCCAATCCTTCAAAGCCGGCGACACCCTCGTCAATCGCGTCGAGATCTGCATGAACGCCCAAAACATCCGCGACCTGATGGCCAGCCCCGGCCCGGGCCCCAACACCCCGCTCTACCGCAACTTCGCGGCCCTCAAAACGGCCTGGGCCCTCGACGCCGTCAACAACGACGACGAGAGCATCTACGACACGGTCAGCACCGTCGCCTTCGCGGGCATGCTCGGCGCCGTCGGCTACCGCTACACGATCGCGCCGTACGACGCCGGGCGCATGGCCTTCTGGGCCGGGGTGGTCTCGCGCGCCAACCAGGCCAGCGCGGGCCTGGTCGACCGCGTCTACCTGCAGCTGTACGACGGCGGGGCGCGCAACGTGCCGGCCACCTGGCAGACGGCGCTGGGCATGAAGGTGGTGCCGATCCTGTGGGTGGTCAACGATTCGAAGCCGCAGTTTGGGCAGAGTCCGGCGCAGGCGAGGGGGAGGCTGGCGCAGTGGAGTCGCGAGGCCCAGGTGGCTGGCGGTGGGCTGTGGAATGATTATGATATTGAGAAGATGAATCTGGCGTATGCGTCGTATGCTGAGTATGGGTATATTTTGAACGAGATCTTTTATGATGACTAGGTAGGTAGGTAGGTTGTGAGCTGAGGGTTAGCTACGACGTCTAGTCAGAGACCTTGGCCTTTACAATTAGTGCCATGTTGAAGACCCGTGTTCGTGCGAACAGGTGGTTAGCAGTGAACAGCAAATATGAGTCTTGTGTGGCAATGGTTTCTGCTTTGTATGCATGTATATTGCATGTCTAAAGTCTAAGAGGTATCCAGTCCAGATCCAACCATTAACCGCTAAGGCGGCCGAATTATTGTCAAAGCATAGTAGGTGATAACCAACCCATATGTGAGACTTCCCAGTCATTCATCAATCATGTACTCGTAAAAAAGAAAACCCGTCCGTCAGCCTTCTACGCCACAGCGGTCAACTCCGTGGGCTTGAAGGTGCTCTCGACGGGAGCACACGTGATGGTCCGACTGCTGTAGATCTGGCCCATCTCCCACTCCTTGTTCTCCCACTTCTCATCCTCGCACTCGAGCGTCAGGTCGACTTGGCCGCGGCCAGTGAAGGTGGTACTATACCCGAGTCAGCATTCTGTGTTGTCACTAAATCAGCAAGGGAAAGGTAAAACTTACGGCCACTTCGGGTCCTTGTCGTCGCAGGTCCAGGTCTGGTTGACCCGCAGCTGGTTGGTCGGCCGCGCAAAGTCAAAGCTGGTCTCGCCGATCCTCGCGGTGTCGTTGCACTTGTAGGCGACGGTGCCGTAGAAGAAGTCGCTGAGCTGGTTGCTGGCGCCCTCGCAGTGGGTGGTGCTCTGGTCGGCGGGGTTGAGCAAGTCGAACGACACATAGCCCCATGAGTTTTGGTGGGATGGTGTCGTGAAGATGTATGAGGCGTGGAAGTCGAAGTTCTTGGCCGTCCAGGCGAACGCCCCGAACGACGTGTCTGAGCAGCCGGCCGGTGACGTGCTGCCTTCGGCAGGGCTCGGGCTCGGGACGGGAGAGGCAGATGCCAGGCCGAGGAGGGAGAGAAGGGCGAAGGGGGTGCTGAAGTACATCTTGACGGTTGTGGTTTTGGGTGGTTGCTGATGCTTGGTGTTTGTGGTTTGCGGAGAGAGCAGACTCAGAGGAGAAGAGGGCTGTGAGGGCTGGTAGATTGGAGAGGGGAACGAAATGGGATGGCGTCAAGATATGATGATCGTTGCTTGTAGATCTTCACCGTTTGGGATGTCAACCGGACTATTGGATTTGGTGGGGATGATGGTATTAGAATTCGATTCGTGCAAGACGGGCAGCCGCCTCGTTATTTATACACATAATCTGTATGCACTCGGATGCACCATGTTCACATGCGTCAGATCGCCATCCCACTTCAGCCGGGTTTCCCTCTGTTCAGGTGAGATGTTCTGTGGGATGTGGTGCTGCACCAACCACGCGATGAGGGTGGCACAGTGAACAGGCGAGGGGGCTATTCGAAGCGCCAGCCACTGTCCCGAATGGATTGTGAGCTTGTAGATCCTCTCGTGATGACGACTTGCTGTGAGACTGGGCCACAAAGAATCACAGACATCATCGGGAAAATTGGGTCCGAGGATCTGAACGGCGCGGACAGTGGCGGGCGAGGCGGGGTTGTGGGACGGGAGCTGGAAGCGGGCTTGTCCGAGCGGGCACCGGAGCTGTCTCTTTGGAAGCCTGGCTCGCCTGGCTCGAGCCGAGGAGCTCCCGTCATAGGCGGCCGCCGTGTGCTACCTGCCCTTCTGCCGCTGCAATACCACCATGGCGCCAAATTCTCTTTTTCTTGAAGCTCGTATTGTGCTGGCGGGCATCGCGTATATGCAGTGATGCAGCAAACCCGATCTCGCCTCCGCAATGTGGGATTGGGAAAAAGGCCTGGATGCAGCTTTGTTGCGGGATGGAAAGGAATCGGAGGTGGTTGGCGTCCGGGTGGCGTGGACAGGCGGGGCAGCCCGCGAAGCACAGCTGCAGAGTGCCATTTGCCGGTGGCTGACAGTCGCCTGCCGCCTGGGTCACAGTGGGGTTCTTTCTCTGCTCTTGCCCTGATTGGAAGCGGGTCAGTGTTGTTATTGGCTGAATTCAGGCCATGCTGCGAGGTTCCCCAACAGTTTTTGCCGGCCTCCGATTCTTGACCGCCGACAAAGGAAGTGCTGTGGACTCCCTACCTAACTTCCATCGTACGGATACTGCGACGTCGTCTTCACTGTTCCTCGAGTGTTCTTCAACGGTTCGGATGCACACACGCCGCGGCCATGTCCGCTCGTTAGTAAGTTTCTGAACCGGGTAATACGGGTCGCACGCATTTTTCATGAGCCACGGCGAGAAACGCGATTGGGCTGTCGTGACACGGAGCTGAACCCACCACATCGGTTTTTCTCCGCTGTAGGAGGCAACCAACTTACACAGAAATAACTTAAACGGACTCTCCGCAACCTCGGCTAAGGCAAAAGGTAACGGAACACGCAACATGGACATGACGGGTATTGGTTCAGTTTTGAGCCTGTATAGAACCTGTAGGATACCCTCATGACCTACCCACGGGCCACAATCCAACTGAATTGCTCGGGATAGTACGCTACCTCCTTACGTGGAGGGTTCTCGTTACATGGAAGGCTCTCTCTTTCCTATGTCTGATTCAGTGTTTTCTTCGTTGCGTGGCTGCCTCCAACATGATTCAAGGAACCCCCGACCCGGCTACCCAACTGCTTCTCTACGTACTTATCGTACTCAACGCCCCAAAAGTTAAAGCCTCAAGCCTTCTCACCCGTCCGGCCACCCGGCAACGCATCGAGCCCTGTATGACTGTGTCAGTCTTGGTCCAACAGCCATCAGAGTTCATATGGATCACTTACAGCCGTCGAAGTTCTCGTCCACGGTATTCGGAACGGAACACTTGTTCATCTCCTCGACGCTCTGGGTCTTGAGCGTCGGGCAGTTGACGTAGCACGGTGAGTCCATGGCCCGCTGCAACGAGTCGTCCTTCCAGCCAAACATGTAGTCGCCGTGGGAACCGAACCCGGTGCTACTGAGTGTCAGCATGTTCGTTCTTCTCTCTTTCCCATTTAGCCCCCAAGGCGCCCAAGAGAAGACTTACGTATCATCCATCGACCACACGAACGGCTGGGATCCATCCTCAGGCCACAGCTCCGGGTCGTTATACTTGGACGTATCCCAAATGGTCTCATACATCAACTGCGGCACGCGCACGGGGTGCGACTCGGGGCAGGGACCACCGCTCTCAAAGGTACCCAACTCCGGGTACGACATATGGCTCATGTGGTCGGGGCTGTCGAGGTTCTTGCCGTCCCAGCAGGTCGGGAAGCGGACGTTGGCCATGATGCCGGCCGGGCACGGCTCCTTGGGGAAGTCCATGGACTCGGGGAAGCGGGTGCCCATGTCTTGGAGGCACGTGTAGGTGATCTGGCGGAAGCGGTTGGCCTGCTCCTTGGTGCGGTACGCCGCCTCGCCGACCAGCATGCGGAAGCCCGTCTTGAAGGCCGTCACCTTGGACGTCTGCTCGTAGTTGGCCAGCCCGTCCTGCATGTAGTAGACCGTCATGCCGCCCGTCTGGCCCTCGAACCCGACGTTGGGGATCTGCGGCACCCGCTGGTACGTGCCGTTGCGCGCCTTGAAGAAGAGCACCGCCGTCCAGTAGTTGGAGAAGTCCTCGGTGAACTGGCACGTCGTGCATGCGGCTTTCTCGGCGATGTCGCCCGCCTCCGCGTCCATGGTCACGTTGAAGGCATCCTGGTCCCGGTCGGTTAGTCCATTGATTGTTACCTCTGGGCACAGAAGGGCTCTATTAACTTACACCGCCAATGATTTGATGGAGATGCGGCGAGGGGTTGGAGCCGGGGTTGACGAGAGGGTCCAGGCGCTCAACGACGAGCTGCGAGCACCCAAAGCGAAGCAGAGCTGACGCCGGCGCAACGAGCGCCAGCGCGGCCAACGAGTTCATGTGCATGTTGACGTTATCCGAGGGGTGTCCTTTCCGGTTTTTACTTGAGAGTTTTCTTTCACTCCTAGCGGACTTCGTTGGGCTGGGTTATCTGATGACGGCAACGGCGGGGACAATGTCGGACATCCCATGGAACGGGAACCCGGGAGTTATATATGCATGCCTTGTTGCCAGCCTGCGTTGTTAATTCTTCACCGGCTGCGATCCGGCCGGTTCCTCCTGAGCCGCCTTCAAGTTACACGTGGGTGGGGGGACGGGAGGGTAATCATAATCTATTTCTTTGATCGACATGCTTCTAGTGTGGACCTCGACCCGGGTTAGTTTGTGTGAAGGAGGATTGTGTGGCGTTGAGGTGGTCGTCGTACAGTTCTGACCACCGGAGCTAATCTCGTGGGAATTGCCGACCTTTATTGGGGTTTCCATGCAATCTATTTACTTTACCATCGTTACATGTCCCGAACTTCCCGTCGAACGAAACCCCGCACGCAGCAGGAACCGGCCCTGCTCTCGGATGACCGGTGTTGATGATTGGTCCACAAGACCCGGCTGGGCCAATATACACAGCTATTTTCCCGGTTTGGCGGCGTTGATTGTCACTGCCATGCGCCGTCCTTGGGGGGCAGGCCTTCTAGAAGGCCGATCATGCTTCCTCGACTGCGCTCTCGTCTTCAGCCTGTTCATCTTTCCCATGTCAGATGGGCTTGGAAGTTCCATGGAAGCTGCCAAGGCTTCTCTGGAAATTATAGAACTCACCGCAGTCGGCCTAGGCTCAGATCGGCTGCTCCGAGGGAGTGAAGGTTGTAATATAAGCCGGCGATGGTTTAGTCCAGCAGTTGAAAGCCTCGGTTTGGACTGGGGTATGAAACTAAAGGATTATGGTTGGTTCATTGACTACCATTACCAGCTATAGGTACCCACCCAGGGAGTGTCAAAAGTCATGATCTTGGGGGTTGGGGTTTGAGCTTATTGGGTTATTAGATCCACAAGGTAAAGTCCCTTGATACCGAGATAGTTTACCTCATAGTGCACTTCGCACAAGAAGTCTCCTTCTTTTTGCATTTCACCCAGCAAGGAAGAAGAGGAAGGAATGGTAATGTGACAAGAGGGAGACAGGCAGGGTAGTAACATGTGCTGGCCCGGGCCAGTAAAGATAAATTCGAGTTGAATTATTCTACTAGTGGAGTGGTAAGCTGAACGGCGACCCTCCTGAAGGTAAAGGTTCCCATTCTCACCAATGACGTTTGCCACCGTCCACTCCCGCATATCCCTCTCAAGGGTAACACGGTTTGATCGACAGGACAGTTTTGCACTTCAAACAGATCACGACGCATAGGGCAGGCCCATAAAGTCATATTCATCATTATTCTAGGCGAGATGGTGTGGCAGATACCTTGACTCCTATTCCGCATCCAGAGGCGCCCGAGGTGGTGTGTTGTTGACCTGCACTCCGCCACGCTTCTTCTCGTGGCTGTCTGGCATGGGCAGGGCCCACCCGCCCTCGCCCTCCGGGGTCGCCAGCCACAGCCGTAAAAGATGGCGTCGCGGTGCCGGAGGAGCAAAGTCTGAATGGCTGTCAGTACGATCCAAAGGTTAAACAGAAAGACCAGGTACTCACCCTTATACGCCGTCCTCGCATGCAACAAGTGCGCATTGCTCACAAACTGAATATCCCCCACCTCCAGCACCATATGCAGCGCCTCCCTCTGACAAACCTCCTCCAGCACCTCCATCGCCCTCTTCTGCTCCTCACTCAGCGGCGGCACCACCCCCTTCTCCTCAAACCGCTTCAAACTCCTCACATAATACGGATCCCACTTCATATACACCCTCCCCTTGCCCCCAGTCTCCAGATACACGACCGCCTGGCGGATCCACTCCCCCTGGCCCTCCCCCACCTCCCCCTTCCGATCAAAATACCACACCGGCCTCGTCAACAACTCCGCCACATCCGGATACTCCCGCTGCAGCACGTTCCACACCCGATGCACGCTCACCACATCACTCTCCCCGCCCTCCGCCGCCCTGTGCACGCACAACAGCCCCACCAAATCCGCATCATCGGCATGGAAGAACTGCCGCGCCGCGGTGCGGTAGATGCGCACCGAGTCGATCTGCGCCGGGTCGTCGCCCACGTCCTTGACGTGGCCCAGCACGTGGCCGCGGCCGTTCTGCGAGACGGCGTACCCGAGCTGCGCGCCGAGGCCGAGGTAGGCCGCGGCGGTTTTGAGCGGGGTCCAGGTCTGGGAGGGGAAGTTTTTGAGGAGGGTGAAGCCGGCGCCGTTGAGGAGGGTTTCGCGGAGGGATTGGAGGGTGGGGGACAGGGTGGGGAGGGGGAAGGTGGATTTGGAGATGGCGGTTAGGGGCTGGTTTGAGGCGAGGAAGGTGTCGGTGGCGGCGGAGAGCTCGGCCAGGTCGGAGGGGGTGAGCGGGTGGATCCAGCGGGAGGGGTTGGAGGTGAATTCGGAGGCTTGCCAGACGGTTGGGCCGGTGATTTGCTTGGGGAAGGCGGAGTAGGGCTTTAGGAGGTCGTAGAGGGGTGGGTGCTGGCCTGAGGTGCGGATGCCGTCGGGGAAGATGTTGCGGGGGGCGTCATCGTTCCGCTTGGAGGGCTGTGGGAGGTTCTGCTGGACCTCGTCGATGAGGAGTCCGGGTGCCATTGTTTTTGTTGGTTCTGGTTTGGAAGGTTACCGGAGTGGAGGGGTTAAGTGGGTGTCGGGAGCTGTCTGACTAGGAGAAGGGGACAGATAACAAGGCAACTTGGGAAGGGTTAGACGACCAGAGAGCGGCGGATGAACAACGGGGTACAGACAGTTGGAAGGCGAAAATGCAGGTATAAGTACTACCCCGGATCCGAACACGGCACCATCGGTGGTCGCCGGCCGGAGAATGACGTGATTCCCGTTGGACCCATCGGCAAGGAGCTAAGATGGGGATTACTTTACGTTTTTAGCGACTTGGTTACTATGAACAGCGTGCCTTGTGTCGTTGCGATATCGAATCAAGGGATGGCGTGCTTATTGCCCGCCATGTTGTGTAACCATCGCCCCGCAATTTCCACCTCGATCCTACCGAAGCCATGCCCGGTCTGGTAGCAAGCATCTGATCGTGTCATCTCTCGGGAATCTTTGCCCAGTGTGAGGGATCGAGTGCCGTGCAGACCACCTTGATGTTGGGGTAGACCTCGGCTCGAACGTGGCTCCGCGGCCCGTTGAGGTGTGGGTGTTGAGGACGAACCAACGAGTCTCGGGATCGAGAACGTTGTAATGAAGGCACAAAGTAACCAATAACCACTGAAGTATTCTATGGTAGTAGTTAAACTCAAGAGCTTTCATATTTAATGGGAGATGTCCACTACAAACGCGGGGGGTGATATTGTTATTTAGGGGTAGGTGAGTGTGAGCTTGCCTTTAGGGTAACGATCCCCGTATATTCATCTCCAACCAGCGCAGAATATCATACACAAACAACCTAATGATGTCGACTATTGCATCCAAAATCCACAAACGAGGGCCCCGTGACAAGATAGCTCACGGAAGAAGCCTCTTTAGCGGATGGGCTTCTGTGTTGAAGACATATTCATCCAAGCTGATGAGATCGGGCTCGCTAAAGATCAAGTAGAAATACTTGAGCGTTTCGCCCAGCCAAAAGCTCTCCATCGAGTCGCTCTGTCCGGGTTTCCCCTCGGTGATGGTGATATCGTTGAGAGCCGAGTTGGCCAACGGGGTCTTGGTGTTCTCCTCGATGGCCTCGAACATTTTCCATGCTGACTCGAGAAGGTCCTTGCGACCGGTGATACGGTACAGTATGAAGACACTCTCGATGGCTTCGGGTCGCAGGATATACCGGGCGTCGTCGATGGAAACGAAGCCCTTCGGGATCCGTTTATGAGTAATGATTTCATCACCATGCTTCGGATCCATGTCGCCATCCAAACCAGCCTTGGTGAGCACTGCCCGCCGCCACTTCTCCTCATCCCACGGGCAGTGGTCGGCTGACTCGCAAGCCAGCATCTGGAACCACTCGGGCATGATTCCCAGGGGCATGGCCTGGTACGTCCAGATACAGCCGTCAGTCAATTTCTCGCCCTTGTCCACGTGGGTTTCGTTGTTGACAAGTTTCCCGCCGAGAGCGAACATGCCTCCGGCAAAGCACACGAGGTGCTGTCCTTCTGGTTGCAGCTTCCGGGTGGGCTCGTCGTTGTCCGTGCGGGACCTGACCAAACCAGACACGAGAACGTCCTTTTCGTCTGGCAGCATCGGCCGGAATAGGTTGTGTTGGATGGCGGTATCCATCGATTGCTCGTACATTTCCCGGTAGATAGGTAGCAGGCCACCGGCGAGCGCATACGTCTTTGGGAGGTATTCATACAGCGAATCGGCCATGGCGCCAAGGGTATATTCGTAGTGTTGAGCGAAGTCTCCCTTCCGGGCGTTGACCACAACTGGCCACATGCCCGGGAGGCGGGTGGTCTGCTGCTGTTCCCGGAGGAGCTCGATGATGCGCTGCACGGCGTCGTACCACTTGGCATCGCCTGTCAGAATCGACAGGCGTATGAACTCGAGCGAGAAGGAGCCGATCTCAGCGAGGAGGGTGTGATCCTGGGCGACCTGGGATTTGCCCCAACCCGCCGCCCACGCATTCCATCTGGTCAGCGGCATCCGGTTGGGCGTGTCGAAAGCGATGTAAAGCATCTCGCCGACTTCTCTGGCCTTGGTGAGCAGGCGCTTGTCACCACTGAGATCGTATGCAGCGAGGAAACCACCTAGGTAGCGAATGTTGGTCTCGAAGACGTTGATGTCCTGGTTTGGGACCTTGTCAAAGCTGATCTTTGATGTTGCAGCAACTGCGTGTTCAAATTCTTCCTTCAAGCCCATGATCCACAGCGTGTCGAGGCTGTCCACCAAGGTAGCCCCCCATCCGCCAAAGGGGTTGTGTCTGGCCCCGCTAATAGGCTTCAGTTCGTCGCTCATCCAGGCAAGTTTGCGGTACGACTTCCAGCATCGTTGGAAGGAGGCCAGGACGGCATCTTGGCGCTTGAGGCGTACGTCACGGTCCGAGTCGGACTCTGGGCCAAAGTCTTTCTGCACCTTGGGTAGAGCGAGCGGTTGTCTTGTTGGGAGGGCCCGCATATCCTTGACCGGGAATTTGGGCTTCATTTTGGCCCATTTTGATTTTATTTTGGGGGCGATGCCAGCATCGGTGTTGAGCCCAGAATTGGTCAAGAAACTGGAGTCGCTCGCGTTAAGACGGTGGAAGGCATAGAGGAAGAAGAGAATGAAGGCGGCGAAGACAAAGGCCCATGTTTTTCGTCTCCCAAACGTCGGCATCTTGGGCGTTGGAGTAGGCTGCACGAACTACAGCCTCCGTTGCTGTCGTTGCGGCTGTGAAGGTTTGAGGTCTGCATTATGTTGCCCTGGGGTCGGGTTTCAAACTCAGCTGAGTGCCGGCTGTGCCGTGCTGCCGACTCTCCTCGTGGTGGCGTGTTGACGATTACGGCCTGGGCGTAAAGCGGGGGTGGATTTCGCATTTTGGTTGGCAACTGGTGATAATAATTACCAAATATTGAAAACACGTGTAATATTACGCCAACCATCTCCTGTGTACTGCGTATCCTATCTCCGAGGAAGTGAATTGCAATTTTGGTTTTCAATTTGGGCTAGGGTTAGGGGTGGGCGACGACTGGAGAACGCTTTGCAACACGAGCCCTGTTTCCAGTTCATCCATCAGTCCACATATACAAACGACGACGCTTCGCTCCACTCCACCAACTCGGCCGACCCCCCATCGCTGAGAAGCTGAGCATGATACGCTTCGTCCTCAAGATACCACCAGTCCGACTCCGTGTACGACGGCGCAGGTTCTGCAACTTGAACCTCTTGTCGTCGACGATGATTCCCCTTCCTCCCCTTCTTCCTTGCTTCCACAAACCGGACAGTGTACGGACACATGTAATCGTCCCCGTCAATACCATCATGGTCCACCTGAAGGTCCTCGGCGGCAATGAGTCCGCGTCGAAGAAGTTCTGCAATCTCCCTGTCCTCGACGGTTGCATCGGCTGCAATTGGTTCCTGGCCCCGTGGCCACGCTTTCCGATTCGCGGCATGTATCCTTGCGACGTCGCCGTCGTCGTCGGATGCCAGACTAACGCCCTCATCAATCATGCGTTTTGGTCCGGTGCTTGATTTTGCTTGTCGCTGCTGTGTTTTCTTTGCGTCGACCTCGTGATATTGTTTCGGCTTTGGCGTTGACTTGGCTGCAGCGGGCAACGGCGACGCCTCTGCCTTCTCTGTCCCAGAGTCCGTCTCACTATCCACCTCAGCTGGCGTCCTCTCATCAACATGAAGCTTCCTCAGCCGGTCAAAAATCGAGACCCCAGTATTCGGACGGATAGGCAAGTAGTCCGGAACTCCTTTGTCCTCGGCCTTGGCTGCCGCCATCATGGCCCTCCTGTAGGCTTTGGATAGCGTCTTATTTCGCTTCGCTGCGTTCTCCATGCGCACGCGTTCGCACGCCTCCCATTTTGCGCGCAGCGTCTCTTTGGACCGATAAAGGCCGCGGAGACATGGTCGTTGCGTCCAGCTTCCCCTCACGCGACACCACTCGCACTCGTACCAGTCCCATTGATCGCTGTACCGGCCCATGGTATTTTAGGTATTTTGCGTGTTTTGTGTGTTTGTGGGTGGGGTGTTGAGAGAGAAGGAATGTAAATTGAGAGGCGTACGTTGGTGTTGTTGATTTACCTATGCAAGGGGGTTGTGTTGGATTACTGACCGGTGACTCTTACACCGGCCGAGTGACTTTGTCCGTGGTTGAAGAGAATATCTGGACTGATTCATTTTAGGGGCCTCTATTTATGGGATCTCTAGCGAGCAGCCCCCAAATGGCTTATCCAGCACCGCCCCGGCTCGGCTGTATGATACATCACTGCAAGGACTTTATGCAGTTGCAGCCGTGGTATCGCGGCTGTTGCCTGTTGGTCTTCTCACAAATGCGCCTGAAAAAATTGAATTTATCCCTGTAAACGGTCTTACCCCGTACCTGCCCAGGGCAACTCGGCCGCTACACATTGCAAACACCAGGTCCAGAGTCGCGGTTTCACTCTCTCTCTAACAACTACGGCTTCTGGTCCTAGTTGTTCAAAAGGCCCGCTTTCCTGTCCTCATAGCTGCGGTTCTAGACCACTCCAAGCAGATACGGAACTTCTAGCAGCAAACAAACAAAAAAGCGGACAAGCCATCAGGCCTCATCAACCCCAACACCGCCCACCAGGCCCAAATCCTGTACTCCCAAGGCCTCCATTATTTTCCCAAGCCCCTGTTCCTCGCCCTGCATGGTGGCGTACTTGTCGTTGTCGACCCAACCTACCGTGTTCCCTCCGCCAAAGTCAAGCACGACGGCGTCACCGTTGTCATCGATGAGAATGTTGTGGGTCTTGAGATCTCGCCAGAGAATTCCTACGCCATGCAGGCCCGCCACAGTCTCCTTAATCTGCCACGCCCACCTCTGCCGCGACGATGGGGTCGCTTCACTGGCTGGGATGGTGCCTTCTTTAACACCGGCCAGGATGGTGTGGAGACTGTGGTGCTTATGAGGGATGTAGGAAAGCAGGATGCCGACCACTCCGCGGTGGGATCGTATGATGCCTATGGAAACATGAATATCAGCCCCTAGGCCATGACTGGGATTGTGCCTACCTACCTTTTAGCTCGGGTATCTTGAACTTGACCCCGGCCGCTCTTATTTTCAGATACGTCGCAAGTTCATCGCCAACTGCATGTTCAAAGAGGTCAAGCGAGGCCTTGCAAACCATTTCTTCACCGTCCACCGTTACCGCCGAGACCAAGTGTTGTAGACGCCGAACCAGGATAACCTGCGATGGCTTGACAACAAGAAGATCGGTGGTGTCAAGGTCGAGTCCAATTGCCCGTAGCCTCTCGTCGGGTACGGGTGGGTGGCGCTCTGGGATCCCCGTGTAGCCGTCCAGCGTCAGACACGTCAGCTTGTTGCCCTCCGTGAGAACTTGTAGAGCATAGGTCGGGCGGTAGAGCTCGTCCTGCAGTGTTTGCACCGCCGGTAGCTGGCTCGGTGCCAGGCGCCGCATGGTCGGGAGGCACACATCGGCGGCCAGGTCAGCCAGCTGCATTTTCAGCCGTTCGGTTGCTTCTTGGTTTGCCGCGTCCCGCGCCGCGTCCCCTTCAAGCATGGACAGGTCGATGATTTCGTTGATGATTTTGCCTTCGATGGACTCGTCGTAATCGTAATCAACAGGAACCAAGGCTTCACCAGCATCGTCGGGGGTAGCTGCGACAACGCGGAACAACACACCGTTGAACACAAAGTTGAACACAATGGACCCAACAGAATTCCGTAGAGACCTCGTTCCGATATATCGGGGCCGCGTGTTCTCGATATTTGACATGGTCACGTGCCGGCTCGGTTGGGAAAGTCAGGAAATGCCTTAAGGAAGAGGAAAGCAGATTTCAGGTACGGATGAGAAGATTGTGACGAGTGTTCAAAAGGGCAGGGCTGTGAACTGGGCTGGGTTGTTGCCTACCTACCCCTCTCTTCCAGAACAAACACAACATTGAAACGATATGATTGGCAGTTATTTCTGGACTTGAGGCTGGCGGCAGGGTGCATCGACGTGTTGGTTCTTGGAAACAGAATTCGATCGACGTGTGGGTGGTGGTTGCGGGCCACTGCCGCCAATTTTGTCGAGCATTGGTCCGCCCCTAGGTTGACAAATCGACCAAGTCGAACAAGGCTTAGGTAGGTAGGTACCTACTCAAACTCGACTGATCAGGTTCCGAATTGACGCAGAGTACTGGGCCTGATTAATTGCCTTAGATAAGGTACCTAAGTACCTAGCCAGGGCAGTCTCAAAGTGATGGCGGCGTTCGACCCGTAGGCTAGGCTAGATGAGTTCGTGAAGTTTAATACTGCCGAAGCTGAGAACAGATTAAACAACCTCGAAGAGGTTTATATAAGGTCGGCCCAGGTCAAGAGCAAAGCCAATGTATTCGACTCCCAGCGGATAGATCAAACTTTGGCTCTCGGACTTCATCCACCTGGCCGAAGACGACGACCTCCCGAGCGAGTTTGACCGACCTCTCCGCGGCGTCCTAGCCGCAGTGATGAGTACTTCGTACTAAAGAAAATGACGCTGCAATATCATGTCTTATCAGTTCCTACGAGCCCGAGGTTAAGGGGGGGGGCTTGGTGATTGGTGGAGGTGTGTCCCAAGGTGTCTTGGTTCTGGTCTAGTCTGGTAGCCGGTACAGATTAGTTGGCTGCTATGGAGCAGGTGGCTTGTCTTTACCAAGTCTAGGTGTGGTGTCTGTTGGATATTACAACGGTCGCCGAATCAGTCCCTACTCAGGTCGGTGACGACTAGGGAATCCTCGGTGCTGACTCCTAACTACCGTAACCATAGCCCACTTTAACCCCTAACTCCTCGTAACTACAACCTCGACCTTCTTCGTAATCCCCCCCGGTGTCACGCACCGATCATGGTGATTCACCTCCACCTCCACATCCCGCGCACTCCCACCACCAACCCTGCAAAGATCTCGCCCCACCGAGTCCAAACTCCCATCCCCCCCCCTACTAGCAGCAGCAACAGCATCCCGCCCCTCGTCAAAACTCCCCATCTCAGTCGCGTTACTCGCCAGCGTCTCCATCCCCTCCTTATTACCCCGCGACCGCCACGCACCATACCACGAAACCGCCCTCCTACCGTCCGGCTTCCCGCTCCCCGATGCCATCCCCCCCCCACTACGACTATTCCCATAACCACTAGCACTGGCACCGGCACCGGCACCGCCGCGGCTCCCGCGGGAGGTGCGCTCGCTGTAGTACTTGACGAGGGGCGCGAGGGTGGGCACGTTGGCGACGACGAGGCCGAGGTTGGTCTCGACGGCGGACCACAGGATCAGCGGGGCCGAGTCGGTGTAGTTGGCGAGCTGGGCGACCGTCTGGATGCGGATGATCTGGATGACGGTGATGAAGACGCCGAGGCCGAAGAGGCCGAGGAGGACGACCTTTTTGCGCGTCTGGATGCGCGAGTGCAGGAGGACCGGGAAGGGGAGGAGCATGCTGTTGTTTAGGGGGGAGGTTAGTTGGGGAGGGGTGGAAAGTGGTCGTGTGTATGGGGGAGGGGAGGGGAGGGGGACGAACACTGTCACGTCAAAGACGATCGTTATCGAGGCCATGGAGGTGTAGAAGGGCACGCCGGGAATGCATGAGCCGTAGGTGATTGCCGGGTCCCACTGTTTCCGGATCGGCTGGCAGAGGTTGAGCTGGATGAGGAGGAAGGAGAGGTGGAACAGCACGCAGGCTGTGATGACGGTAAACAACGTGAGGCGGTAGGCGCCGATGGGGACAAAACGGCGGTAGGAGAATAGGAGGGCAAGTTTGAAGCCGAGTATGCTGGTGATGTAGCTATACGGGAGTGTTAACAACATAGCTATCTAGTAGACATGGAAATCCTGATACTTACAAAGGGGCACCCATATATTGGAGCTGTGGTCTGGTTAGTACGTCGACCTTACGAGTCCCATAACACCTTGACTCACAAGACCAAAGTTGTAAACGTCTTCAAGGGGTAAATCTTGGATATGCCGTAATCCGAGGCCCCATTTCGTCTCTGTTACAAACAATCAGTCTTCTGGCGGATATCCCTCGGAGTAGACTCGGTACTAACGAACGACGCTGACGATGGCGAACCCTGCCACGCAGATCTGGTTCTGTCAGGTTTCGGAGACCAACCACGTGTGATGGATACAACTTACCCATGTTACCAGAATAATCCAGTCATCTGTTCGCCTTGTAAATATTGGGATGCCGCCAGGGGGGGGGGGGAGAGCCTTACCAATCCCGAAAGCCTTGATTAAGCGGGCCCGCACATAAGTCCGAAGGCAGACTGTGACAAGAGAGAGGAAAGTGAGGGCAGTAGCAACACCCGTGATCATGGGCCCGATTGTGGGGGCATCGGGGTCTTTGGTGTTGTATGTCCAGCCCATATTGATGGCCTCTCTGGCGGTGGGGAGGACGAGGATTTTCAGGGGTACAGATGGACTTGGGAGGATGATCCGATACTTGACATTTATCAGCTTCAATGCTGCCCCGGACTCGGGATGTGGCGGGTCATTTGATTTGACATTGAGGGGCTGGTCATGGAAGAAAAATGGTAGAAGGAGACACCCTACAACCCGTGGGGAGGTTGAACCGCTGATCCACGGGTGATGGGAGTGGTTCTGCTATAATATCGACTTCCACGGGGTGGAGGGGGGCCGGATATGAAAGAGCGGCCGGAGGGTTTCTCGGTCACCATAGCAGGTCCAAACGCAAATAATTATGCGTTACGAGTCACATCACATGTGCTCGCGATAGAACAGGGAGTTCCATTGAGCTGGGATTCACAATGCCACAATGATCAGACCGACCACAGAGAGGATTGGCACTTGAAGATTCGTGACACGATGGTTCTACGCCACTATCGGCATGTTGTATCCAGAAACATCCGTTCCAAGTTGCACGACACTAAGTGGACGTGGTTCTGGTCTGTAGATATGCCGAGAAATGTGGACCGAGAAGCTGGGAGAATCCCTGTGGCGACGGCAGGAAGGGCATGACGATCAGCCTCTGGACCCCGAATTCGAGTCAAGACCATTTTGGTGGGACAATGAGGGCGTGATAAACCTCGACTGGTGGTGCAGGCGCATGCCAACCCGCAGCCGTCGGAGCTTCCATATAGCCAGTTCAGCGGGGAGTACATATCCGTAAAGACAGCAAGTTGATGATACCGATTTGTCGGGATGCCAGGGGGCATCGGGAAACTGAAGTCGGGACTTCTACTTGGACCAAAAACCGAGAGGCTAAGAAAATCTGAGAAAAAGCTCGGTGCAGATCCGGGGAGGGAGTCCGTGTACATTTCGAGGGATCTGCAGTCGCCGAGGACGGATGCAGTCGACACAGGGTTAGCCTAGCAGAAGAGATATGTCGACATGTCCCTACCTTCCTTCTCGAACAACCTATCCCGAGGGCCGTCGACAAGTGACCGGCGATTGCTCCCGGGCACGTCGTTCGCGTACATTGCCCGTTTGAGTACGCTTGACGACGATCAACACTTGAGAGGCTAAGATATAAGTCATCAGCCCGGTTGTATGGAGTTGTTTCTACGATGCAGAAGAAGAAATAACCTCGTCGTTTCGTCTGTTGCTAAAGTTGTGAATCGGTTTGTTGCCGAGTAGCTAAAACGAAGCGATAGATAGACACCAGGCGACATGGACCAACGCGATGAGGTCTCACGCATCTACCTAGTCTGGAACAGAAAAGATAAAGCGAAGCGATCGCTGATACCTCAAATCGAGGTGACAGAGCGGGAGACAGGGGATCCAGGCGGGAAAGATCGAAGATCGAAAGCCAAGTCGTCAAGGTACTGAGTGAGTGGATCTTTCCGTTTCCGGTATTAAAAAGACGTCCTTCCTACATAGTACTTGGGAACACAACCCGTGCCGATCGAGAAATGGGCAAGCAGGCTCTTTCCAAGCAGAGTCTGGATTGTCTGGGCCGGGATTTGGGCAGGATTGAACTCCTTTACATCGAACATAACATTTAACTCGTGTCTCATCCCTTCATTCATATTAAATTACTGGCTAGGTTCAGTTTAAACACCCCGAAGATAATAATCCCATGGTAGTCGGCCATCCTGTGCGGGGTGTTTCTCTTCGGTGCCACGTATCACCACCTTACAGGCCGGTTCAAGCCCGGAAAGCGCGAATGCCCACGGTGAGACCGGTGCTCGCTCGTTGTCGTCTCCTTCCCGGTCAATGAAATCCCAGTCCTGGGTGACCGGTGGGGAAATTCAGTGGAGAGAGAACTCTCTACCGGTATTTTGAACCTCAAAACCCCCTTCACCCATCTCCGCTGCCCCGGAATTTGCCAGGGTTCTCTGTCTACGGAACGAATAAGGGTATGGCTCCATTGATTTGCGATGCGGGGGCTGACGGAGGATCAAATGCCTGGGGCTTTTCTTTTCGTGCAACGATGATGTTTCTTTAGGAGACTCTCCTCGAGCACCTTCTTTCCCACGTTCACTTTTGTTTTGATAGCCTCACATTTCGTCACTCTTTTGTAGAAACCATGAAGGCGCCCTTCCTCACCGCCAGTCTACTCGCAGCTAGCGCTCTCGCAGTTGATCTGGATGCTTCGGTATCACTCAACCCCCTCAACTGCAAGTGCTTCCCGGGAGACACGTGTTGGCCATCAACCCAAGACTGGGACAGCTTGAACCAGACGGTCAGCGGCCGGTTGGTTGCCACGGTGCCGCTCGCCCAGGCCTGTCACGACCCCAACTACGACCCCGTGAGATGTCAGGCTCTGCGTGATGGCTGGCAGAATCCGGCTACTCAGTAAGACATGTCCCTCTTGCCCCTTCATAACTTTATCTCCGAAGCGCGGGGTTGTATGATGACCAGGATCGGCCAGGTCGGAGGATTGTATGTGTCGATCACTAACCGGGCCCTCGGCATAGCATGGATGATTCGGCTTCGGTCATGGCCCCTTTCTTTGCCAACCAGAGCTGTGACCCTTTTACCTCACAGTCGAAGCCCTGCACACTGGGCAATTATGTGGTCTACGCCGTCGAGGCCGAGTCGACCGCCGACATAGTTGCTGCAGTCAAGTTTGCCAAAAAGAACAACATTCGTTTTGTCATCCGCAACACCGGTCATGACTACCTTGGCCGCTCCACGGGCGCTGGGGCTCTGTCGGTATGGACTCACAAGCTCGACGGCATCGAGTTCAAGGAGTGGAACGACGAGGACTACAGAGGCAGTGCCGTGAAGCTTGGCGCCGGCGTACAAGGCTTCGAAGCCATGTCGGCGGCTCTCGAGAAGAAGCAGGTTGTCCTTGGCGGCGAATGCCCAAGCGTCGGCATTGCTGGTGGTTACACCCAGGGCGGTGGCCATTCCGCCCTGAGCACCTCCTTCGGCTTGTCGGCCGACAACACGCTCGAGTTTGAAGTCGTCACAGCTGCTGGTGAGATCGTCACGGCCTCGCAAGCACAAAATACCGATCTGTACTGGGCGCTCTCCGGCGGAGGCGGCGGCAACTATGGCGTCGTTGTCAGCATGACCGTCAAGACTTTCCCTGACGCCCACGTCAGCGGCGCTACCCTCTCGTTCTACGCCAGCGAAAACCCAACCGAGTCCTTTTATGGCGCCGTCGATGCCTTCCACGCCGCCCTCCCCGCCATGGTTGAAGCGGGAGCTATGACGGTGTACTTCTTCACCTCTGACTTTTTCATGATCGCGCCATTGACAGCCTACAACAAGACCGCCGCCGAGGTCGAGGCCATCATGGCCCCCTTCCTCACCACACTCACTGCAATGGGCGTCAAATACACCTCGGCCTACAGCCAAAGCGCCACCTACTACGAGCACTACGATAAGTACTTCGGCCCGCTCCCCGCAGGCAACATCCAGGTCGGCATCGCGCAGTACGGCGGGCGGCTAGTCCCGCTCTCAGCCTTCGAGGCCAACGCGACCGGCATGTCGGCCGTGACGCGGTACATCGCGGAGAAGAACGTGACCTGGATCGGCGTCGGCACCGACGTCTCGCGGTTCGGCGGGGGCGGCACCAACGCCGTGCTGCCGGCCTGGCGCGCCGGCCCGATCGTCCACGCCACCCTCACCACCGAGTGGTCGTTCGACCCGGCCGCGTGGGACCGCATGCTCGCCAACCAGCGCCTCATGACCGACGATATCCTTCCTAGGCTCGAGGCCGTCACCCCCGGCTCTGGTGCGTACATGAACGAGGCGGATTTTCGTCAGCCGCGGTTTCAGGAGGTGTTTTTTGGTGGGAATTATGAGCGACTGGAGCGTGTCAAGCGGGTGTACGACCCGGAGGGATTCTTTTATGTTTCCAAGGGGGTGGGGAGTGAGAGATGGGGGGTTAGGGAGGATGGGAGGATGTGCAGTGTGTTTTGAGAGAGAGGGCCCGGGGTTGTTGCGGTTATCGCGGTTGGATGAGCGACGATGGTAGCGAGCTGATTGCTTTGATGTTGGTTACCCAACGGGTCATAACTTTCTGATTACACTATTTTCTCGATATATTCTAATATAATTAATAGTATTCTTAATTCCCGAGCCAAATGTTTTGATCTGTAAGGGGGCCAAAAGACGATGGAGTTCTACATACTCGTAATGTCTCCATGCTCGGTATGAATACCTAAAGTAGATGCTCTTAACGCATCTAAAACCAAATCGAGCACTAGTGCTATTTATTGCAGCACCCCACCCACTGGCCTTCCCGGGTTATCCCTTTAATACACAATTGCAACAGTTTCAGCGGGGCGCCAAGTCTACTTGGGTACAAACAGCCACACTTGAGCCACACTATTTTGGTGGGATTTACACATTTACCGGGGGGCATTTTGGTGCGGTCCAGGGTCGACAAATGTATCACCACCAAAACGCAATGTACTGTGGATACGGTCTTGGCGCATCTACAGCTTCCAATTGGTGGCCCCGCTAAAACTGTTGCAATTGTGTATTAAAGGGATACCGAGCGAGTGCGGTCGAATCTTGTGGGCGGTATTGGTCTGAATGATGTTCCCCTCCCCATTGCGGAGTAATCGACAGAAAGGGGATCCTGATTTCTAAGCCCCGCATCGATGATGTTATGTTCGTGCTTCCGTCCCTGCCGTACGCACCGGGAACTTATTTATACGAACGAGCGTTCACAAGCACCTATTTAAACCATTGACTCTCGATGCAAAGAGTGGCTTTGTTAGCATCACACCTGATATCGAGTAGCGACAGCACATCCAGCAAAATGGCCGAGACCAAGTCAGATATCCACCTCTACACGGCCCAGACGCCCAACGGCATCAAGGTCTCGATGCTTCTTGAGGAGCTCGGTCTGCCGTACAAGGTACCTACTTTATGAAACCTCCCCATTAAGTACCCGTAGTGCACCCCAGGCTGACTTTGACAAGGTGACCGCCATCGAGCTGGGCAAGAACACCCAGAAGGTAGGAGCATCGTCCCGTTGGCAGCCGGACGGGCGACTTGTTTACTCCAGGACAAATCTGTTGACGGCCTTGCAAAGGAACCCTGGTTTCTCGAAATCAACCCCAACGGGCGCATCCCCGCGCTGACCGACACCCTCACCGATGGCTCGCCCATCCGCCTGTTTGAGAGCGGTTCCATCATGCAGTACCTGGTCGACCGCTACGACACCGAGCACAAGCTGTCGTACCCGCGGGGCACGCGCGAGTACTACGAAGTGAACAACTGGGTATGTACGCCCTCGGGTCTGAAGACACGAGCATGAGCGATCGCTAATGTTGGGTGGCGGGCAACAGTTGTTCTGGCAGATGGGCGGTCTTGGGCCGATGCAAGGGTGAGTGTGCCTAGCGAGTGAGAGAGGGCCGTGATCTGTACTGACTTACGGACCTGATTAGTCAAGCAAACCACTTTGCCAGTAAGCTAATGGTAGCACTTTTAAGGCCCTGAACCTGACTGACAACGACTAGGATACGCCCCTGAGAAGATCAAGTACGGCATCGACCGATACCAGAACGAGACGCGGCGCCTGTACCGTGTCATGGATGATCATCTGAAAAAGTCCAAGTCAGGCTATCTCGTTGGTGACAGATGCACCATCGCTGACATTGCCTGCTGGGGTTGGGTCGCTGCTGGCTGTGAGTGTCATTTGCCCACCTTTTTCCGAGAGGCAACGATAGGGGCTAACTGTGTAAAGACTGGGCGGGTATTTCATTGGACGACTTCCCCTCCTTGAATGCCTGGGTCGACAAGATTGTAGCCCGACCTGGGTCGGAAAAGGGCAGGCATGTCCCAAGCCGGCACAAGGCTTTGGAGAACCGGCACCAGACTGAGGAGGAAAAGGACAAGGCCGCTGAGGAGACGAGGGGCTGGGTCCTGCAGGGCATGCAGGAGGACGCGAAGAAGAAATGAAGAGTGACTTCAAACACGCTGGCTTATTGATGGATGTAGTTGATGGAAATCAAGAACTACTTCATCCCTCATATATTTGCGCTTATGATTGTCGTGTTTGATGAACGGTCGAATGTCTGGGAGGAGGAGTGTGAGTGTGAGCCTTGGCGTATCAAGTAAGCTGCCAGTAATCTGTACCACACAGAATATTTGGTACGGACCGCTTCGCACATACAGGGATCCGTGCACGGTGCCACCTCCGTCACGTGGGAACGAACGCCTTCGGGCCTCGATGGAGTTAGTGGCAATGCTGCTTTGTTCTTCGCCTCGACATCTCGATTTCTTTCAAAAGTATTTTGTTATCGCCTTGCGATACTTCCTATCCACCCACACCAGTCTGAGAACCAACCGCCAGCATGTCGTGGAGAAATCAAGGCATCACCGGCTCCAATAACATTCCCCTGGGAAAGCGCCGATTTGGTGGTGACGACGAAGAAGAAATTGGTGTCGCGAACGGAGTCTCGAATGGCGTCTCGAATGGCACCGTGTCGCCGAATGGATTTTCGAATAGCGACCGTGATGTCAAACGCGGCCGCAGCCCTGAGCGTACGTTCAGTCCACAGCCACATCCTCCTACCATGATGTTAACTCTCCATAGGATCCGACCTTGACGGACCGAGACGTCGCAAGAAGCGCAACCGCTGGGGCGAAGCAACCGAGAACAAGGCTGCCGGCCTAATGGGCCTACCGACCGCCATCGTCGCCGACATGACCAGCGAGCAGCTCGAGGCCTACACTCTTCATTTGCGCATTGAGGAAATCACCCAGAAGCTCAAGATTGACGATGTCGTTCCCGCCGACGGAGATAGGTATGCTCATCGCCCACCCAAACAGTTGCTGTCGCAATTGCTGACGCGCCCGGCTAGGTCGCCCTCGCCCCCCCCTCAGTACGACAACCATGGTCGCCGTGTCAACACCCGCGAATACCGCTACCGAAAGCGTCTCGAGGACGAGCGTCACAAGCTGATCGAGAAGGCCATGAAGACCATCCCGAACTACCACCCGCCCCAGGACTATCGCCGGCCCACCAAGACCCAGGAGAAGGTCTACGTGCCGGTCAACGATTATCCAGAGATCAATTTCAGTATGATTGCTAACCCTCTAACCTCTCTAACCACTTTGAACCTCCCCTTTTCCCGTGGTACTTTGCCAGGCACTCACTCGTGTCAGCATCCCGCCGTGATGCTGTGCCTTGCGGGCTGACCTTGCTGGGCTCTAACTCACTCACCGTTCTACTATTTGGCCCAGTTCACTAACACCTAGCTCTCCCTACTTAAGTTGGCTTACTCATCGGACCCCGTGGCAATACGCTCAAGAAAATGGAATCAGAATCCGGCGCCAAGATTGCCATCCGTGGAAAGGGCTCCGTCAAGGAGGGCAAAGGCCGCTCCGACGCTGCCCATTCCAGCAACCAGGAAGAGGATCTCCACTGCCTCATCATGGCCGACACCGAGGACAAGGTCAACAAGGCCAAAAAGCTGATCCACAATGTCATTGAGACGGTTCGTGTTCCTCACCCCTCGCATACCCACAGCGCATACTGATGACGTTTCTAGGCTGCCTCTATTCCCGAAGGCCAGAACGAGCTGAAGCGTAACCAGCTTCGTGAACTTGCTGCCCTCAACGGAACGCTTCGTGATGACGAAAACCAGGCATGCCAGAACTGCGGCCAGATTGGCCACCGCAAGTACGACTGCCCGGAGAAGCAGAACTACACGGCCAGCATCATCTGCCGTGTCTGTGGTAACGCTGGACATATGGCTCGTGATTGTCCTGACAGACAGCGGGGCGCGAGCTGGCGTAACGACAACCCGATGGGCCGGCCCGGCGCTCCTCGCTTGGGCGGCGGCGGCGGCGGCGATGCAGTGGACCGAGAGTACGAGGTATGTTCATGCTCCTTCTGTGACCCAACAAACCCATGTACTAATTCTTATCGTAGCAACTCATGCAAGAACTCGGTGGCACGGGCGCTGCTCCCGCGCGCATCGAAGCAGGGCCTGGATCCCAGGGTGCTCCCGCTGCTGGTGGCGCTGGTGGCGCCGATGCTCGGCCCTGGGCACGTGGCCCGACCGGCGGACCTGCTCCCTGGCGTTCTCGGAACAACGACCGCGACAGCGAAGGCGGACCTCCCGGCGGGCCTCCTGCTGGCCCCTCGGGCGGACCTGCGCCCTGGGCTCGCGACCGCGGTGGTGACCGCGATAGGGATCGTGGTTATCGCGGCTCCGATGGCCGTGATGGTGGTGATAGCTACTACCCGGGTGGTCAGGGCTCGTATGGCGGCGCCCCTTCCGCCCCGGGGACTGCTCCCTGGAACCAGCCGGCGGGTGCTGCAGCTGGATATGGTGGATACCCGAGCTACGGTGGTTATGGCGCTCCTGGCGCGCCCCCGGGAGTGGGTGGCGCCCCTCCTGGATTGCCTCCCCCGCCTCCTCCGGGCGGCGCACCGCCTGGCCTCCCGGGTGGACTCAATGCCCTCATCAGCCAATACGCTAATGCCGCCCCGCCTCCACCTCCACCCCCGTCGGGAGATGCTCCGCCGCCTCCTCCGCCCATGGACCTGCCGCCTCCTCCCCCTGGTGCTTAAGGGAGACGCTAGCGAACTAACTCTGCTCCAATATATTTTGCGTTGGGCAGTGGGATGCTACTGACCGATAGGATGTTTGTTGTTTTATTTTTATTTTACGATGGCGCGCTTCCTCCATAGCCTAACTCATCAACCAGCTTGACAATAGGTTGGCAACTAAGTTGACTGGTCTGCTAGCTAGACAGCTACACGAGCTCCGGTGGGCACTAACGGCACAAGTTTAGAGAGAATATCTTTTAACCCGTCTATGATCAGTGTGTAATCTGTGAAATGCAACGTGAGTAGAGTAAACATAGGCACTTGAGGGCGTTATGTAGCTCAAGAAGTGGTATCATGTTGGCCGTAATAAAGCTATTGCTTGTTGTCAATGGATCACTTACCCAATGAGGTTCCGATGCATTCTTTTATTCGACAGTTCGGTCTGAGTTGCGCGCAGAGGGGTGTTCCAGATCAGCTAGGGTCCGAGTCCCTGTGACATCACAGCACATGGGAGCTTGGGCCACGCATCAGCTGAGTGCAGCCTGCCGTGCCTCTCGGAGGCGCTTTCTCAGCTGCTCCCCGCAGATCTCCTACAGCGGCTCACCGGCCCTTCCACCTTCACAACATAACAACTTCAGCTCCTCTATTCGGTCCCAAGTAGAGAATCCGACGAGTGTTATTTATGCATTGAATTATACTAGACTTGCGGAATTTCCACCTGTCGGAAGGGGGTACAGTCAACTCAACTTTGCTCACCACAACTCCCGTCAATTGCCGACAAAGACGGGCAATCCCCAAACACCGAAAGCCGAGCTCACTGATGACGGGCGGCGCCGTTCGACTCGCCTCTCTCACTACTTAAATGCTTCACTAGGGAATCATCTGTGTGCTACCGCTACAACACTTCCCGCATTTGTACTTGTTTCGACCTTGTTCTCTGCCAATTTCATCCCATGTCATCTCAAAACCACCCTCGTTGTTTATGAGCAGGTGTCGCTTTCCGCTCCGGTGCCTCTACTGCTCATCTCGCTTCCCATCAACAATTCACGGGGGCCTAGAACTGGGGTAGCATTACCCAGATCAGGCAATATGGTCAACAACCCTTTTTCATTCCGGCCAGGACCGGTCACCTTCTGGACAACCGTCACCTACCTTGCCCTACTCATCCCCATCATCATCATCAACGAGGAAACACCGCCAGCACCGAGGGAGGAGTCTCCGATACGCGGCACCAACCTCACCGAGGCATGGCTCGACCTGACCACCCTCACCCGAGCCTACCATCCCTACAACAGCCACTACAATGACGATCTTCGGGGGTTCCTCCTCGAGCGGATACGCTCCATCTTGGATGATAATGAGGCGGCCTGGACGATGGATGAGTGGGTAGCAATGGATGTCGGTCCAAAGCTTCGCTAACCATGCAACAGGCCTGGTTCCAACAACTCGGAGGCCGCTGTCACAGTGTTCGACGACTTGAGATCTAACTGCACTTTCCTTATGTCGTCGGGCGTTGCCCCGCCCCCAAACACGCCCCAGGTTGCCGCGTACTTTGAGGGCACCAACATTCTTGTTTACATCAGGGGTAAAGCCGATGACCAGGGCAAGTGGTGGGACACAGCGGGCGTTCACGACTCCAGGCGAAACGAGAAAGGCTTGACGCTGGTCAACGCTCACTACGACTCGTGAGTTTACATCCTATTATGCTAACATGAGAGGTGACTGACAGCGATACTAGCGTTTCCACTGGATACGGCGCGACAGACGACGGCATGGGTGTCGTGACCTGCCTGCAACTAATCCAGTACTTCACCCGTCCCGAAAACCGACCGGAGAGGGGCATCGTTGTCATGCTCAACAACGGCGAGGAAGACTACCTCTACGGCGCTCGAGCCCTCGGACAACATCCATTAAACCCATACATCCATACCTTCCTGAACCTTGAGGGAGCTGGTGCCGGCGGCCGAGCCATCCTCTTCCGCACCACCGACCGTGAGGTGACCGCTGCCTACGCCGGGTCTCCCGACCCCTTCGGTACCGTCATCGGCTCCGATGCGTTTGGCCTCGGCTTCATAAGAAGCGGCACTGACTACTCGGTTCTCTATGACGTCTTCGGCCAGCGCGGCCTCGATCTGGCCTTCTTCAAGCCCCGCGCGAGGTACCACACCAACCAAGACGACGCCAGGCACGCATCCAGGGGTAGTCTCTGGCATATGCTGTCCGCCTCCATCCACACGGCTACCCAGCTGTCCAGCGACACAGGCGATACCTTTATTGGCCCCCGCGCTGACGGTGCGTCCGGGAAGGTCCACAATGGCAGTCCGAGCGACGGGGTGTGGTTCGATCTTTTTGGCAAGGGATTCGTGCTCTTCGGTCTCAGGGGATTGTTTGCTTGGTCGCTGACTGTGCTCATCGCCACGCCGCTTATTTTGATGCTGCTCAGCTACCTGCTCCATAGGGCGGATAAGTACTATATGTTCACCTCGAGCGTCAAGCCAGGCGACCAGCCCGATGATGAAGCCTTGCCGGTTGGCGGGTGGAAGGGCTTCTTCCGGTTCCCATTGGCGCTGGTGGTCGCCGGCTCCTTGACCATTGGAGCGGCGTTCTTGATGCGCAAGGTTAATCCGTTTATTATTTACAGCAGCCGGTATTCGGTGTAAGCTAGCCTTTTCCTCTGGATGCGGAGAGCACTAGCTGACAAGCCGGCAGTTTGGCCATGATGGTTTCATTGTTCTACTTTACGTTCTGGGCCATTATGCGCGGTGCCAATTTTGCGAGGCCTAGCGCTCTTCACCGAGTCTACGTCCAGATCTGGCTCTTCGTCCTCGGGTGGGCCATGCTCGTCGCGGTTACCGTTGCCGAGGACCGTCTCAGGATCGGTGCAGGGTACATGTTTGTCTTCCTCCAGTCCAGTGTGTTCCTCTCGCTCTTTATCGCGCTTTGCGAGTTTTTCGCGTTGCCAAAAAAGACTGCCTGGGCCCAGAAAACGCGAGACGAGCAGGAGGAGAGGGATTACCAGCGGGGCCGCTCTCATGGCGCCCTCTCGCCTTCCCAATTGCCACCCTCAGCTCCCAACCAGGAGTCAACACCCCCCGGGACGAGGCACTCGAACCACACCGCATCTACCCGCACGAATCCAACCGAAAACGACGATGAGGACTCCACCAACGCCCCGACAGAACGCACCCCCCTCGTCGGGGGCAATGCCGACCAAACCCGCACCACCTTCGCGACGAACTACCGGCGCTCCATATCGGCCCTCGTCACGCGGGCCCGCCGCTACAGCGACAGCGACAGCGGCGGCGACCGCCCGCACCGCGAGCCCTTCGAGCGCGAGCAGGCGTGGTCGGGCCGCCTGCCCTCCTGGACCTGGTTCCTGCAGTTCCTGCTGCTCGGGCCCTTCACCGTCATACTCGTCGCCCAGATCGCCCTCATGCTGGTCGACGCCGTCCACCAGACCGGCGCCGACGGCAGCAGCCTCCTGCTCCCTTACCTGCTCGCCGCCCTGGCCGTGCTCGTGCTGCTCCTGCCGCTGGCGCCCTTCGTCCACCGCGTCTCGCACCACGTGCCCGTGTTCCTGGCGGCCGTCTTCGTGGCCACGCTGGTGTACAACCTGGTCGCGTTTCCCTTCTCGCCCGCGGCGCGGTATAAGGTCTATTTCGTGCAGACGCTGGATCTGGAGACGGGTGCGAATAGAGTGTGCTACCATGGCGTGGACGAGTATGTCCGCGCCGTGGTCGCCTCGCTGCCCTCCGCCTCCGGGCGGGATGTGGACTGCACCGGGGGGTCGAAGAGGGCGGGCCTGGTCAGCTGCTGCTTTGATGGTGCCGGCACGCCGCCGAGTCTTGCTGCTGGTGGTGAGGGCCCTTCCGGTGGTGGGGATGGTGGTGGGTATGGGCATCTGGTGGCGGTCAATGCCTCGCGCACGGGTGGCCGTGCGGCCAGGATCGAGATCGACGCGAACAACACCAAGGCCTGCTTTCTGGAGTTTGACGAGCCGGTGTCGGCGCTGGCTGTGCATGGGAGCTCGGGGTGGGACGAGCGGTTCGGGCAGTTCCCTGACGCGGGGGTCAAGAACCTGCGGTTGTGGCACCGCCGGTGGGACGAGAAGTGGGTGGTGGATGTGGAGTGGAAGGGGGGAGAGGATGAAGAGGCGGGGTCTCCGGAGGACCCATTTCCTTCTGCTTCTCTTTCTTCCAAGGGCGATGGGGAGGTGCTGGGAGACGAGGAGCTAAGGAGGCGTGGGGAGGGCCTCAAGGGTACGGTCGTGTGTATGTGGAGCGATGCCAATGTACCGGGGACGATACCGGCGCTGGATGAGGCGCTCCAGTTTGCGCCCGCCTGGGTCGCGGTTACGAAGTTGTCGGAGGGGCTGGTGGAGGGGAGGAGGGCGTTTGAGGTGTGAGTGGCATGGGAGCTTGCTGCCTGGGGTTGTGTTCGTCTCGTGAGTAGCTAGGACTTGGTTTTCTGTTTTACTTTTGGAAGCATGGTGTTGCCAGTGGGCAGTGGGGGAATGTCATTGGCATTTGTGTGTAATTGTCCTGGGTGAGCGCCGAGTCTCCTAGGAGGGTTAGATGAGGGCGTAGGTGACACCATTTTGAGTGTCTGGGTAAGGTGCCTATGTAATACACTACAAGGTACTACGTCACTGGGGATGAACAGCATAACGTGTCTTTTCTTTGGATCTTACACATCGTGTGATTCTGTGGTTGTAGTAGTATGAGTGATGCTTCCCGCACACGCCTTGTGCTTCAACTTGTTTACTTTTGGGGAGGGTTTGCGTAGGATTGTCTCTCATTTCCATTGTCGTCCTACTTCACTGTTACACTAACCATCCTTTGATCTGCCGATGGTGTAGCACTGCAGTTACCCGTCTTGCGTGGCAGGATCGACAGTCGAGTCAGGACTGGGTTGGACAAGAAGGTTTGATCGTTCAGGCTCAGCCATTAGCCTGGTTATTTATTGGGCAATGACCGTGCCGATCTTGCCTCAGTGATATATACTGTGTAAATGTATATGTCGGAGATGGGCGCTTAATTCGGGCTTGATATTGAGCAGCCACCCGCTCCTCTACACCTTGGAGACTTGCAAGTAGGTAGTATTCGGGGGTGAATTGACATTCTGGAACCCAAATATCATGATTTCTCAAATGTGGCACCAAACGATCCATGTTGTACCGATGCTGGTGACAAGTTGGCGAAATTGACTCGTAAGTCATGTAAGGCAAAGAGCCGGACTGGTTGTTTAAGCTCGGCAAGTTTATATACGGTTAAAGAAACAGGTCAATAGGAGTCTTTTCTCGTTTTCTAACGTTCATCGACTTCTTGACAAGGCAGAGAAGCAGCATTCACGCGTTGATGAAGAGCACCTCGAACTCAAAAGAGAAGGGTGTGGCCAACACAGGTATCGCTCCTTCCCTCCCGTTCTAAGATTACTGTCGTTACCTAGGCAGTGAGGCTATTTATTCTTTTTGACCTCCGGGACTTTTCTTTTCTTTTTCTTTCTACTTCACACCCTTTCCCGTCAGCTGTCTTCTACAAAGCCACCCTTCACGACAAAACTCCTCGTCTCCAAAACTTCACATTGGTTCCACTGTCCTCAGGATGGCTGCCACCATGAAACTCATCTCCTTCCTTCTATTAGCCACCTTGGCTGCAGTGTCGCTGGCCGTGCCTCCTCAGGCCATCCACCACCGGGTTACCGACCCCATTCTGGCGACCCCGACTCGTGATGCGATGCCCTCGGTCTGCACTAATGGCATGCCGGCGTCTAAGCAGCACCCTGCGGGCTATCCGATCAACGATTACACCGTGGTGACTCCGGGTGACAGCAACTGGACTTCATATGAGGTCAAGCAGGACTGGTACAACGACCACTTTGTCTCTGGCCCGCACGTAAGTATTCTACTACCTCTATAAGGAACTGCCGAACATCCACTAATTGGGGAATAGATCATGAGCTTCACGCACCAGAGCGAACCTTACGGACCGTTCAAGTGCCAGTACACATGCAATTCCGATGACAGCTGCGCTGCCTACTTTGTCTGGTATGGTGAGTACAATTCCCCGAAATCTTCCCCAACTTGAACTTAGGTTAACTGCTGTGTAGCCAATGTGGGGACCGACAACGAGCATTTGAACTGTGTCCTGTTTGATGCTGTGTAAGAAGATCCCCTCTGCTTCATAGTCCCGGTTCTCCAATTGCTGACCACTCACAGCATCCCTACCTCGGCCTTTATCGAGACCACCGGTACCATTGCATCGGGCGCCTATGACAAGCTTTGCGACCACTCGTCCTAGGGTGCGTTCAGGACGCCCTCACAAGGTCGCTTCTGGCTCAGAAGGCTTCGGAGCGGGTAGTTGAGGTGGAAAAAGTAGGTGTGATGGGAGTATGGGCGCGGTTGAGAAGGACCCGCCTTCTACTTTAATCGAGGCAGACCAAATGAACAATATCACCTGCATAAACCAACCCCTTGTACGGTGCTGCCCATGAAGCGCTTGTATTGTATGCAGGGGAAAGAAAAGACGCTGTTGATAATGATGCTCACCCACTCCCAAGGGTATATCCATAACCTCCCAATCTCAACCCTGCCATTTACCAACGCCGGCGGTAGCGCCTCAAACCCATCCAACAAACCAGAAACCCACAAACGCCAACCAGCAACCTTCTGCCTCCCCACCCCGCGACCAAGGATATCTACTCCTGCATCCGATCACCATCCCCACCCTCCTCCAGCCCCTCCCCAACAACCTTACCGAGCTCCTCCCTCGCCCGCCGCCACAACTCGCGCTCCATATCCCTCTCCACCGTACTACTCGCCATATTCAACTTGCCCACATCCAGCGAGCCGTACCGGCCCATGCCATCCGGCTCCAGCCGCGCCGGCCCCGCAGCCCGCGCCCTGCCGCCGCTGCCCCCCGACTCGCCCCCGCCTGCCTGTTGTTGTTGTTGTTGTTGTTGTTGCTGTGGTTGTTGGCCCGAGCCCGCCTCGGCGCCTGGCTGGTTCTCGGCGGCGGCCCCGCTGTTGCGCAGCGTGATGATGCCGGCCTCTTCGAGCGCGAGGATCTGCCGGGTCAGGTGCTTGTCGATGCGGTCGACCGTGTTGAAGAAGGAGGATTGCGCCGTGTTGAAGGCGGTTATGGGGTCGGCGGCGGCGGCGGCTTCTTCTTCCTCCGAGTTGGGGATGGAGGGGTTGTTGTTGTTGTCGCTTGGGCTGTGGCCGTTTGTGGTTGTGGTGTTCTGGGGTACGGTGGTGCCGGGGGGTGTGGCGAGGGCGCGCATGGCGGAGGAGAGGTGGACGAGGAGGGAGGCGATGTCCTGGTCGATTTCGCCGAGCTGTTGGATGCGCTCGCCTGAGGTGAAGGGCTTGTGGATGTCGATTGGTGCTCCTCCATTGAGGTCCGGGGGTTGTGTCGGGTTGTCCATGGTGTGAGTTATGGGGTTGGAAGAGGAGATTGTTGATTGGGGTTATTGGATGTTGTTACTGATAACCATGTGCGGTATGGTTGGTGATTGTGGTAAAATCGAGAGTTCAAAATCAATGCCTCTCCCATCGAGATCAAATTGGGATGTTAAGCTTCCAAGCTCCCCCACATCGAATTGCTGTGGGGCTGCGGGACGCACAGGCCATCCTGCAGCAAGAACCTGGTCAACTCCGGCAGGCTCCGTTCTGGGCTCTGGGTCTTCATTCACAACCAGCCTCATCTCCGTTTGCATCTCTTGAATCGTGTGCAATATCAAACAACAAGAAAAACCGACATTCTCATCAATTCCCCATCAAACGCTGGACGCCTGATACATCCACGTAAAAATTACGATTTCGTTTATTATACTGGGATTTTGAACTGCGTGGGAGCGGAGCTCGTGGGGAAACGCGCCCCAGACTCCTTCGTTGCCCCTGCACGGCAGCACCAGCACACCACGCGCTCATAAGAGGTGGGAGCTCACCTCATAACAAGCGCTGCTGCGGCCCTTGCAACTTGTCTGGATACACGTACTCCAAACCTCCCGATATGTCGAACCCACCGCCCCAGGGCACCATGCCCGGATCAACTGGAGGGCCTTATGGCGTCCAGCCTCAATCGGCGGGGGGGTCCTGGTACCAGCAATGCGGCAGCGACGACGAACACCAACAACCCGCCATCCGCCCAGAATCTTAATCAGATTGTGAGTACTTGAAACTTCATGTGTTGTTCTCCGTTTTACAGCCGTCAATTCCTCATTCTCAAGACAATTCATCATGGACAATATCAACACAGCGCCCACAAACATGGAATGCAGCCGCTCTCCATGCACGCCTCGAAATGGAGTTTCCATGGCCATGAAAGGGCTTATCAAGAGGATGTTCTCAGTGCTGAGCCGGTTTGACCTGCCGATCGGATTTTCCTCGGTGGCAGCCTCATTCAACGTTTCTTGTGGCTATTGTTCCTTCTATTTTATCAACGGGGACAAAGCCTTCGCTCGGCATATATTCTCTTCCCGCTCCAACGCTTCCTTATCCCTTCTACATAGACATTCCCACCACAACCGCCAAATGCCTCGCCATGTTTCAGTGGCCATCTCAGAACCGCCCCGCTGGTGTTCAGCGAGCTCTCAACAGACCCACGAACCATAGCTTACCATCTCCCGACCAGGTCACCGATTACTTGAAGAAGAAAGGTTTCACCAAGACCGAAGCCGTCTTCCGGCAAGAAACGTCTTATCTGGGCCCCGACGGGAGACCCGCCCAGCGAAGCGATGATCCGGGTCCGAAGAAGTATCTCAAATCCTTTGTATTGCTGAGAAACTGGATTGAGAACAATCTCGATATCTACAAAGTAAGCATTCTGATAATTTGGACTCTACCTTACCTAGCGGCTAACTCGAGATTTTCTAGTTTGAACTCAGAAAGCTCCTCTGGCCCGTCTTTGTTTACTCTTACCTAGAGCTCATCGGGCAGGGCTACACCGATGACGCGAAGCATCTACTGGATACACTGCGCCCGAATTTCGACGCTGTCCACCATGATGCCCTGGCGCTGCTGACAACGGTCACGCTGCCCCAGCATGTCGAGGAAAACCAGACTACCCGGCTTTACCGGGAAAACAAGTACCGCATCCCACTGAACCAGTCGCTTTCTGGCAATCTCTTCCACTTCCTCGAGCGCGAGTCAGACGAAGGCGGGGCGACCATTACCTACATCCTCCAGACCTACTGCAGCGTTGAGACGAGCGCGCGCGGGCCAATTGAGCCTTACAGCTTCGAGGCCATCTACCGCCGCGCCCAGAACCTTGACCTGGACGAGGTGGACGCACAAGAAGGCATCCCAGGCGTGTTCACGGGAGTATCGAACCGCGACGTCCTTGATACGAGCGCCAAGCTCAAGCTTGGGCCGATGCCGATGGAGTTCGATCTGAGGGAGGATGTCCGGGCCGAACTCGAGGAGGAAGACCAACGAAATCCACCGGCCGACGGCCGGTCCTCCTTGGTCGAAGAGTTCGACAAGCGCATTAAGCGCGAGGAAAGCGCCGACGCCCCTTCGCGAGCGGACTTGCCGCTTCCTCCGTCCCGGGCCCGAGACGTGGTGATGGAGATGCAAAAGGTGCGCGAAAACCGCGACAGGTTTCAGATCGAGGGACGCACAGGCGGTATTGGCATCCCGGTTTCGTCCTGCATGTTCACTTTCCACAACACGCTCGGAAGGTACGTTGCGTCTTCGTATCTACATCTCCTAGGCTGGCTGAAACTGACAATTCCTTAGCGTGTCATGCATGGATTTCTCCAACGACCACCAGCTCGTGGCGGCTGGCACAATGGATTCTTACATCCGCGTGTGGTCTCTTGATGGCAAGCCGCTCCCGACGTCTGTCGAGAACGAGAGGGACCTCAAGGTGAACAACCGGAAACTTATCGGGCACTCGGGTCCCGTGTACGGGGTGGCATTCTCGGACTCAATCGCCAACCTGAACCGTAACATATATGGCGATGGCGACGACAAGAAGCCCGACACAGGCACGAAGTTGCTGTTGTCCTGTTCGGCCGACGGCCAAATACGCCTCTGGTCTTTGGATGTGTGGGCATGCTTGTGCATCTACAAGTCGCATTACGGGCCGGTTTTCCGTGTTCTCTGGAGTCCCCACGGACACTACTTTGCCACGGCAGGATGGGACAAGACGGTCCGTGTCTTTTCTCAAGACCATGCCTCGGCGCAACGCCTCATGGTCGGCCATGACACCAGTATCTCGGCGCTGACCTGGCACCCGAACGGCACCTATGTGTTTTCCGCTTCAGACGAGATGGACAAGTCGATCCGCATGTGGTCCATCACCACCGGTAACTGCGTACGGGTCTTTACCGGCCATGCTCACTACATCAGCGCTCTCGAGTGTGCCCACAACGGGAAAATACTGGCAAGCGCCGACGCAGGAGGAAACATCATCCTCTGGGACATTGACAAGGGCACGCGTATCAAACGATGCCGCGGGCACGGCAAAGGCGGGATTCCATCTCTCAGTTTTAGCGCCGAGTCGAACGTTCTTGTATCCGGCGGTCTGGATGGTACCGTCCGTGTCTGGGATGTTGAGCTACCCGCAGACCCCAGCAAGGCTAACCCGCTCACGGCCGGTGTTATCCAGCCGGCACCGCAAGTGGACGGGGCGGTGGCAGGTGACACCATCGCCGTCGGGGGCCCTTCGGATAGCCGCAGCATTACGGTGGGCGGTCAGTCAGCGCCTGCGCCCGGCGCGAGCGCATCCGGTGGTGGTGTTGGATCCGGCGGAGGCGGTGGTGGTAAGAAGAAAGGGAAGGAGGTTCAGGTCACACCAGACCAGATCAGCGCCTTTGCGACCAAGAAGACGCCGGTCATGAAGGTACAGTTCACACGTATGAACCTGATCGTAGCGGGCGGCTGTTATGACCCTGAGCGGTAGGACCGCCGAGGCTAAGCAGGTATAATTCCCGACAGGAGGGATGCGGAATAACTGCCATTCCAAAGATCGGACGGTTCAGTGATGGCTTTTTTGACTGGGCGGCCGGGTTCAAGTCTGGAGTTTGGGATATGTATAGTACACGGGTGCAACGGACTCAGATATCCACGGTGCATGATTTTGATTTCTAGACTCTATAACTAAGAGATTCAAACATTCAATGAGACGGGCTGCTTGCACGGGCACCATACAAACGATGTGCATGACAACGAAAGGGGGGCGCACTTCAGGGGCCGAGGGGCACCTTGAATCTCGCGATAACCCCACATCGATCAACTGCCAAGAAAGGCTTAGCTTAACGTCTGCTACGTAACACAGCGACTCCAGGCGGCTGCTCCTCTACCACTATCATCCACAAACACAATCCACCAGCATCCCGCAATTATCGCAAGGCCCCATCATCTGGCCTGGGATTGCTGCACGACACGTTTGGCTTCGGGTCCCTGAAGCGCAGCAATTGAACAATAAAGCCGTACCTACTCCGTATCCCAACCACTCCTCGCCCACAATGGAAGACCCGTGGGCCGACTCGGCCGCCACATCGGACCCTCTCGGTTCCTCCACCCAAGAGAGCGCCGACGACGGCACCGCCACCGCTCCCACCGGTTCCAGCGCCCCGTCCACAACCGCCGCCGCGACATCCTCCTCCGCCCGCCCCTCGCGCATCACCCCGCGCCGCTTCGTCGCCCAGCCCACCCGCCTGCAAGCAGTCGAAGACGACCCCCTCGGCCCGCTCGGCGCACCCGCCACCTCTGCCGCCGCCACCCCCCCGCTCCCCACCACCGCCGCCGATGCCCTCCACTCCCCGCTCGGCCCGGCCGCAGGCCAAGAAGGCGGGCCCCCCGTCCCGCCGCTCAAGGAGAACAACCTCCCCCTCCGCACCACCATGGGGCCCCCCACCCCGGGCTCGGCTGGCGGCGGGAGCAAGCTGCACCCGCACCAACAACACCGACCCGGCGCTGTTGGTGTTGGTGCTGCCGGCGGGCCGCCGGACCCGCATCGCATCGACGACGACGACAGCGAGAGGGATGATGGTGGGAGGCCGGGCGGGAGACAGCCGCCGCCCGTGCAGGCCGCCCACCCGAGTCCCTTGCACACGGCAACGCGCCCGAGTGTCAGCGTCGAGCAGGCGGCGCGGCCGAGCTTCCATATTGCGGTGGGCGATCCGCATAAGGTGGGGGATTTGACTAGTAGTCATATTGTTTATTCGGTTAGGACCACGGTATGTTTCTCTTTCCTGTTTGTTGTTGTTGCCTGGGTGGGGAGGTTGGTGGATAGGTGAGGGCTGACGTGTGTGGGCTGGGGGGGGGTTAGACGACGTCCAAGGCGTATAAGCAGAGCGAGTTCGAGGTTAAGAGACGGTACCGGGATTTCTTGTGGCTGTACAACACCCTGCACGCGAACAACCCCGGCGTGGTGGTGCCGCCGCCGCCCGAGAAGCAGGCCGTAGGCCGGTTCGAGAGCAATTTCGTCGAGGCGCGGCGCGCGGCGCTAGAGAAGATGCTCAACAAGACCGCGGCGCACCCGACGCTGCAGCAGGACGGCGATCTGAAGCTGTTCCTGGAGAGTGAGGCGTTTAATGTGGATGTCAAGCACAAGGAGCGGAAGGAGCCGAGTCTCGGGGAGAGCAAGAGCGTGCTCGGGTCGCTGGGGTTCGGCGTGGGCGGTGGGAATAAGTTCGTCGAGCAGGATGATGTGAGTACCCCAGACTGATAGTGCCGAGAGCGGTGGCTAATACCTCACAGTGGTTCCATGATCGCAGGGTCTATCTTGACGCGCTCGAAAACCAACTCAAGGCGCTCCTCAAAGCCATGGACGGCATGGTTGCCCAGCGCAAGGCCATGGCCGAGGCAGCCGGTGATTTCTCAGCTTCCCTCCACGCCCTCTCTACCGTCGAGCTCTCACCCACCCTCTCCGGGCCCCTCGACGCCCTCTCCGAGCTACAACTCACGATCCGCGACGTCTACGACCGCCAGGCACAACAAGACGTGCTCACATTTGGCATCATCCTCGAGGAGTACATCCGGCTGATCGGCAGCGTCAAGCAAGCGTTCTCACAGCGCCAAAAGGCCTTCCATAGCTGGCACGCAACCGAGTCGGAGCTCTCCAAGCGTAAAACCGCGCAGGACAAGCTGCTGCGCCAGGGCAAGAGCCAGCAGGACCGCCTCAACCAGGTCAACGCCGAGGTCGCCGACGCCGAGCACAAAGTGCACAAGGCGCGGCTTCTGTTTGAAGACATGGGCCGGCTGATGCGGTCGGAACTGGACCGCTTTGAGCGAGAGAAGGTGGAGGATTTCAAATCCGGGGTCGAGACTTTCCTCGAGAGCGCGGTCGAGGCGCAGAAGGAGGTAGGTCATTTTTCAGTTGAACGGGAGGGACAGTTCTTTGCTGACTTTCTTGCTTTTGTTTAGTTGATCGAGAAATGGGAGACGTTCTTGATGCAGCTCGATGCTGAGGACGACGAGACTGTCTTCTACCGCCCCCCTGTTATCCAGGCAAACAAGCCTGCCGGCGACACGGCTGTGGATCGGGCTAGGGCGAGGATCCACGAAGATTCGGATTAGGCGTAGGTTGGGGAACACCCTGCTTGATTCTGTCACGGAACAGATAGCATAGTGGATGTGCAAGGGCTGTATGGGGGCGTGTGGCGCTGGATGGAGCCATGTGGGATTCAGTCAGACAGCTTAGGAGCCTGTATGGCGTCGTTGTCATTGTATTATACACAGCCGTATCCGCATGCCGCGGTAGCCTTCTCCGGTTTCTCAATCCATCCATCTATCAGACGGGACGTCGGCTCCTCAAAATACACAGGTCTGTTTTCTATGTTACAGCATACACTACTCCCACAGAACCTCTGGCCCCTTAGGCAGCTTATTTCTTCTTCTTCTCCTTCCTCGCCTGGTCCTTGGCGCTCAACCCACCCTTAGTGTTCTTGTCCTCGCTCGCGTACGTGCTGATAAGGTCGACCAGCGAGTCGAAAGGATCGGCCGACGCCGCGGCCTCTGCTGGCTCCTGTGCCGCTGCTGGCTTGGCCTCCTTGGCATCCACCTGCTTCTTGTCGCCCTTCTCCTCCGCGGCGCCCTTCTTTTCGACCGCAGGGCCCTTCTCCCCGCCTTCCTTCGAAGCAGCAGCAGCATCACCCGCACCCGGAGCCGCAGCACCAGCACCCGGAGCATCAGCGCCAGCAGCAGTAGTAGGCGCGTCCAAATCCCACGAGGAGCCGTAGCGCTCGCGGAAGGCGGCGAGCTTGCCGGCCTCGTCGACCTCGACGTTGCGCAGCGACTTCTCGGTCGGCTGCCACAGGATGTGGTTGCGGCTGTCCTTGGCCGACCGGTACAGCGCCAGCGGGGACGTCGTCCGCACCGTGAAGGTCGACCCGTCGCTCAGCTGCACCAGCTGCGTGAACTGGTACGGCCGCCGCGACCGCGGCACGAACGTCGCGTGCCGCACCTGGCCTGCCGCTGCCGCTTTTTTTTGTGGTGTGGAGAGCAGGCCGCCCGCCGTTGTGGGTGTGTGGTGGGGGAGTGCCGGTGATGTTGATGGGAGGTAGCCGGCCAGCGACGGCCGCCGGAGGAGGGTGCTGGGGAGCTTCCCCATATTGGAAGAGGTTATCGTCGGGAGAGAGGGTGAATCGACGGGTTGGTGTGAAGGTTTCGGGCGTCGAGTGGAGAGGTTTCGGGATGGGAGGTGGGAGGGATGTGGTAGGACGGCGCAATTGGTATGGTTCCGCTCCTTGTCCGCGTCGCTGAGCTGGTGGTGTCCCCCAAATTCGTCTTGTCGGCTGCAGGCGTCCGGGTGCTGGAACTGCAATTGGGGCTTCGACTGGGGATGAAATTTTGATACGGTGAGCGGTTCGGCCGCTTGCGCAAATATTCTCGCGTGGTTGACGATCAGGGTTCTTATCGGATCGCTTATCGCCGGTTGGGTTCCGCCCGGGCTTGTGCTCGTCCCGGCTCAAGCTCCGCCAAAATTTCGGCCGCCCGAAGCCGACCACCCGGGTACCCGCAAAGTACCGAGCAACACCGAGACAATCCAAGTGGCTTCAATTGCAAGCCATTGGTATTCATGGGGTTGAGATGAGCAGTTGCCGTGTCCTGGCGGGCTTGGCCGCCGAGCGCGCTCCCCTGGCCCCTCTCGTTCCCCGGCGCAATCATGGTTGCTCGGCCTGGACAAACCCGATGCAACGGCCCCGAGCCGCAGCCACGCTGCCGACATTAGCCTCCGGGGGGATATGCTGCTACTCTAAACGTACGCAAACCACTCAGTGCCCATCCCATCAACCCACCCTCACCACCTACCTCCCCGCGTACTGAGTGCTAACAACTTCTCCCCCAGACCCTCCCGCCTCTCCCCGAACCCGACGACACTTCCATACCACCTCCCAACCTCACCACGACCGCCACCCACGAACCTTCCACCGCACCGCACCGCAACCCCCCTCCATCCACCCGCACCCCTCCTCCGCCGACGCATTACCAACACCACCCCTCCCCGAACAATTCCGCAGCGTCATGCGCCTCCTCACACACCCGGTAGTCGTCTGCACCTCCACCCACCCCCCACCCACGCCCAGCAACTCGCCCACACCCAACTCACCCAGCTCACCAAACCCACCCCCCCGTACACCAACACAAGGCACCCCCCGCGGCATGACAATGTCCTCATTCACCTCCCTCGCCCTGACCCCGACGCCCGTCGTGAGCTTCAACATCGCGACGCCGAGCCGCACGCTCGACGCGGTGGCGGCCAGCGGGTGCTTCAACATCCACGTGCTGGCGGACGACGCGGGCGGGGCGCGGGTGGCGGACTGGTTCACGGGGGGCAACGCCGAGGGGCGGGGCGCGTTCGAGCGGCTCGTTGAGGAGGGTGGTGGTATCGTTGGTGGTGGTGGTGGTGGTGGTGGTGGTGGTAAGGAGGCGCCGGTGTTGGAGGGGGAGGGGGGTGCTGTATGTCTTGAGGTGTAGGTTGCTCGATGACGAGCCTACCAGGGGGTTGGTGAGGGTGAGGGATCATGTCATTGTGCTCGGGGAGGTGTTGGAGATCGTGGAGGGTACTGGGGCGCAGAGGGAGAGGGAGGAGAGGTTTGGGTTGTTGTACACAGATAGACGGTACAGGCAACTCGGGGACTGCATCACCCCCGGCGAGGAGCGAAAACGGTCATAGATGGGGAGTAGACGGCATGTACAATCGGGTGTATTACCATTGGGTATAGTACGGTCGGATGTATTCCATTTTCGATTTAACGGCGGCGGCGTTGGTTAAGGCATTACGGGAATATAAGCATGTACGAGGAGAAAAGTGCGGCCGGAGGCCAACCCGAAGAAGTAATCTCGATTTAGAATGTCGTAACTCAACGAGCTAGTGTCATCGTTTACGCCTAGGCTTCACGCCCAAACCCGACCGCTGTCCAGAGACACCTCATCCATCATACCGAAAGTCCATCCATTATTTACTCGCCAGGGTTGACACCCTTGATACTAACGAGTTCGGTCTCGAAAACCAGGGTCGAGTAGGCCTTGATGGGAGTGCCGGCCATCTCTTTGTCGCCGTAGGCGAGGTGAGGGGCAATGGTCAGCTTGCGCTTCTCGCCGATCTTCATGCCGAGAAGACCTTCGTCCCAGCCCTTGATGACCTGGCCGCCGCCGGCCGTGAATTCGAGCGGATCTCCACGACTGTAACTGGAATCAAACGGGGTACCATCGACGAGCGTGCCGTTGTAGTGCACCGCGATTTTGTCGCCTGGATTATACGTCAGTCGCTGTATCAAGGCCTGCACAACCTATTCGCAGGCACCCCGAGCTCCTTGGAGGGGTGCTAAAGGCGGGGTAAATCGGGAAACCTTACCACGCTTGGTCTCACGGGTGCCCTGTCCTTCGGCCAAAACCACGATCTCAAGACCGTCAAGCTGCGGGATGCCCATTTTGTTGAGATGGAGTGATTGAATTTGGAACTGGTGTCAATTGATTGATTTTGGAGAATGGGACGAATTTGTTCAGAGAGAAAGAATGGAAAGAGGGAGCCGAGTTAGTCGAGGGTCAATGGGTATGTACTTGAGGCGGGGAGGCGGGGTAGCTTGCAGGTTAGTTTTGTGACGCAATCGGATGGAGGAGCGATCGACGGCACCTTCTATTTATTTCAGCCAACTAACGCACGAGTTGGGGTTTCAGGGACGCCATCTCGAGCCATCCACCCGCAAGACACGCAAGCAATGAATGTTCCACAGCTCCGAACTGCTGCATGGGACTTCCATCCGCCTTGTTTATCGAGGGGCGGTGCACCAACCTTTTATGTGCCAAGGGCTTGGGGTGGGTGGCTCAGGGGTGGGTGGCTCAGGGGTGTGTGAGGAGGGGAGGTCCCGCGGCTCACAGGGTTAGGGTTTACAGACGTCGCGATCGTCTACGGCAGAAACTCCACCACATCCGTCAACTTGGAGGGAAAAAAGCTCGAGGAGAGCGCGACAAAAGACCTAAAAGGGATCTGACGGTGCCATCGACGGTCCTTGCTAACCACTTAAACTGCATATAACGGGATAATTGCTGTATTCATAAGCATTATGTAGCTGCTTACTCACGCCAACCCATGTTCAGGAACAAAAGGCGAGAAATCACGACGATCAAGGTTTGCTAGGTAGGTAGTTATATAACGGTAAGTAGCCAAGATGGCAGGAGAAGTAGAGGGGTCGTCGTCGCAGAAATATGCGAAAATATCCATTACGACGACTTAGAGACGCCGGATACGAATAGTCCAATGCCAGCTCCCTCCTCGGCCCCGCCGCCCTTACGGGAGAGAACCAGCTCCAAGATGACGGACTCGCGGGATGTTGACGGTGCATTCGAGGGCTCATTTGCCGGGACAGGACGGGACATCGCCGGAGTTCGCCCTCAGCCGTGGTATTATCGACGAGAGTACTATCTTGATGGCTGGACGAATCCCGTAATTCAACGGGCTGCTGTAAGTGTGACGGGTTCCTTAGGTAACTTCCTTCCCAGGTCTGTCTGTTGCTTACAATCGCTCCTAGTTTGTTGAGTGCTTTGCCACGACATGTTCAATCTACCTCTCCGGACAGTTTAGCATGACTCTGATGAACACCGGTGTCACCCAAGTCACGGCCTATGTCGGCATCTACAACGCCGTTTTCCTCACTCTTTTCGTATACGCAACAGCTACTGCCACGGGCGGTCACATAAACCCCATGATCACCTTCACGACTATGCTGTGTGGCTTGACGCCTATCCCAAGAGGTAAGAGCAGCCGAACTCGGCGACAAAAGGCTTATAACTAACAAGCAAGGCGTGGTGTTAATCACGGCCCAAATTCTCGGCGGTGTCCTCGCTGGAGGCGTGCTACTCGGTTCCTGGGGTCAAGATAGAGCTATTTCGTGAGTGCTTTATCGGTGATATATACCCTCTGCCGTGGTGAAACTGCTGACCTTTGGCGTCCACTATGCCGACAGCCGCATGGGAGGCGGCAACTTTTTCGATCCGACGCAAATCTCGCCCGGTCAGGTCTTGCTAATCGAGGTGATGTCCTCAATGACCATTCTGTACGCCGCCAGCCTTCCCTTCCCTGAAAGTCCCGAGACCAGATGCTCATGCTCCGCGATTATCTACGCAGTTACCTGGCGATCGGCACCGGGTTGGATCCACGACAGCAAGTCCTGTACGGGCGCCAGCTTGGGCCGCTGCTTGTGGGGCTCAGCTTAGGTCTCGTGTCGTCCTCAACGACAGGCGTTGCCCCCGGGTACACAGGCGCCTCGATGAACCCCGCGCGAGCCATCGCGCTCGCCATTGCAGGACGAAATTGGCATCGTCAGTATCTCCTTATGCCAATGTATCACAGTCGAGAAGCTAACCGAGGCAACGCAACCCAACACAGACCATTGGGTGTGGTGGGTAGGACCGGTAAGAACCAAGTTTCCATCGTCACGCTCCGCGCAAACGGAATCCAAATCCAAGGAGGGCCGTGTTTGGAATTCGTACTAACGCAAAGAACTACCCAGGCTCTCGCTTCAATCTTGATGGCTTTGATGTACCGTTTTGCTCCCCCGTCTTATGCCGAGAAGGCCAAACGCAAGGCAATGGTGGAATCGTCCGGGCAGCAAGAAGCACGTACGGCGGGTGTCTGAAACCTCCGGGGCGCGACACCAAAACCGGCGCAAGGGGCATGGAGAGGATGTAAGATGAGCAGGTAGCCCAGAAGCTGAGCCAAAGCCGCCGAGAGACGACGCCTCCATACATTCCTCGGACTCCGAAAATAAAATAATAAACTGTATGACCCGCCCAAGGCTGCTACCATCGGTCGCTGTTGAGGTTGAAGGCGGTTGACCGCCTGTTGGAGGGGCAACTGCGGGGCAGTTGGGCAACGACCAGCCTCGTTTCAGCCTCGTAGGCGGGGTTGTGGTCGAGACTCTTCTAGGTCATTCCGAATTTCCATGCCTTGCCACTGGCAGTGCTTGCCAAAATGCGAAACAAACCACGGAAATCTAGGCTGCTTCTTGATGTTTGTGGAGGCTTGGTGTCACGTTTCTAATTCCGTACATGCACTTCTTTCAAAGGTTTGAGCATCTGTTGGAATCCCGAGCTTGTGATTCCATCGTAGCCTCCAGTGGGCCGCTGCCTGAGAGGACCTGGGGTGAGTGGCCAATCAGCGGTATCCATTGGTCGCTGTGGAGGCGGGGAGAAGCGAATCAGAAGAAAGCCGCAGAATTTGGGCGATAGAATCCCGTAGAAACTCCTCAGAGCACAGCCCAGGAACAGCCCGCAATACATTTTAGCTGCCACGGCTCCTCCTCCCTCAACTCTTCCTCCTCCATCTTCTCCATCGCTCCTCTTATTCTCACTTTTCCTCTACAAACCCACAGAAAGGTCTTCGAGGTGTAGACCGTTGATCATCCTCCACGTCCCATTTCTTTGGTAAGTGCATCTTGTTGGTTCCCCGCCATCGCTCTCGCCTTCAGCCTCGTCAACGGCCTTCGACAAGGCCCCAACGCTTTTCCCCAATTCCTACGATTTCCTTTGCCTCGTTTCCCACAATCTCGCGATCCTCGAGTCACATTTTCCTGGATCACAATCTTGAAGATTCGTTTCCTTTGTTGCAATTTGCTGCGGCAACAAGCAAAACCCACCCCGCACTTGACTCGCACGGAGCTTGCCCCGCGGCCGACCAACTTTTTATTTTTTTATTTTTACACAGCGGTACTGACTCCTCTCAACCACCAGATACCCAAGAGATCACACACATACCCTCAAGATGGCCGAGACTTTCGAGTTCCAGGCTGAGATTTCTCAGCTTCTCTCGCTCATCATCAACACCGTTTACTCCAACAAGGAGATCTTCCTGCGAGAGATTGTCTCGAACGCATCTGATGCGCTCGACAAGATCCGCTACGAGGCCTTGTCCGACCCCAGCAAGCTGGACTCGGGCAAGGACCTCCGCATCGACATCATCCCGGACAAGGAGAACAAGACCTTGACCATCCAGGATTCTGGTATCGGCATGACCAAGGCTGTAAGTATACCTGCTTTCTTCTTTCACCTTCCCGGGTGAGGGCACTCGCTAACAAATCGTCACAGGACCTTGTGAACAACCTTGGTACCATTGCTCGCTCTGGCACCAAGCAGTTTATGGAGGCCCTCACCGCCGGTGCCGACATTTCCATGATTGGCCAGTTCGGTGTCGGTTTCTACTCTGCCTACCTGGTTGCCGACCGGGTCACCGTCATCTCCAAGAACAACGATGATGAGCAGTACGTCTGGGAGTCTAGCGCCGGCGGCACCTTCAACATCACCCCGGACACCGAGGGCGAGCAGATCGGCCGCGGCACCAAGATCATCCTCCACCTCAAGGATGAGCAGATGGATTACCTCAACGAGAGCCGTGTCAAAGAGGTCATCAAGAAGCACTCCGAGTTCATCTCGTACCCCATCTACCTCCACGTCCAGAAGGAGACCGAGAAGGAGGTCCCTGATGAGGAGGCCGAGGAGGTTGAGGAGGGCGATGACAAGAAGCCCAAGATCGAGGAGGTCGATGATGAGGAAGAGGACAAGGAGAAGAAGCCCAAGACCAAGAAGGTCAAGGAGACCACCATTGAGGAGGAGGAGTTGAACAAGCAGAAGCCCATCTGGACCCGCAACCCGCAGGACATCACCCAGGAGGAGTACGCCGCTTTCTACAAGTCGCTCTCCAACGACTGGGAGGACCACCTCGGTGTCAAGCACTTCTCCGTCGAGGGTCAGCTCGAGTTCCGCGCCATCCTCTTCGTTCCCAAGCGCGCTCCCTTTGACCTCTTCGAGACCAAGAAGACCAAGAACAACATCAAGCTCTACGTCCGCCGTGTGTTCATCACCGACGATGCCACCGACCTCGTCCCCGAGTGGCTGAGCTTCGTCAAGGGTGTCGTCGACTCCGAGGATCTGCCCCTCAACCTGTCTCGCGAGACCCTCCAGCAGAACAAGATCATGAAGGTGATCAAGAAGAACATCGTCAAGAAGTCTCTGGAGCTCTTCCAAGAGATCGCCGAGGACAAGGAGCAATTCGACAAGTTCTACAGCGCCTTCTCCAAGAACCTCAAGCTTGGCATCCACGAGGATTCGCAGAACCGCTCCATCCTCGCCAAGCTGCTGCGCTTCAACTCGACCAAGTCTGGTGATGAGCAGACCTCGCTCACCGACTACGTCACCCGCATGCCCGAGCACCAGAAGAACATGTACTACATCACTGGCGAGTCGCTCAAGGCTGTCACCAAGTCGCCCTTCCTCGATTCGCTCAAGGAGAAGGGCTTCGAGGTCCTCTTCCTGGTTGACCCCATCGATGAGTATGCCATGACTCAGCTGAAGGAGTTCGAGGGCAAGAAGCTCGTCGACATCACCAAGGACTTCGAGCTTGAGGAGACCGACGAGGAGAAGCAGCAGCGTGAGGCTGAGGAGAAGGAGTACGAGGACCTCGCCAAGGCGCTCAAGAACGTCCTCGGCGAGAAGGTTGAGAAGGTCGTCGTCTCCCACAAGCTGGTCGGCTCTCCTTGCGCCATCCGCACTGGCCAGTTCGGCTGGTCTGCCAACATGGAGCGCATCATGAAGGCGCAGGCCCTCCGTGACACCTCCATGAGCAGCTACATGTCCTCGAAGAAGACGTTCGAGATCTCGCCCAAGAGCCCCATCATCAAGGAGCTCAAGAAGAAGGTCGAGGCGGACGGTGAGGGCGACAAGACCGTCAAGTCGATCGTCCAGCTTCTCTTCGAGACCTCGCTTCTCGTCTCTGGCTTCACTATCGAGGAGCCTGCTGGCTTCGCCGAGCGCATCCACAAGCTCGTCTCGCTCGGCCTGAACCTGGATGAGGAGCCCGAGGCCGCTGAGGAGGCCCCGGCTGCTGATGCCGGCGTTCCCGCCGCCGAGACCGGCGACAGCGCCATGGAGGAGGTCGACTAAATGATAACATGACTGGGAAATGAAAAAGCGGCCTTGGGAATTCGGAGTTGGACGGTTCATTTTTCTCGTTTTATTGGCACTTTAGTTACCCATCCGCATCATTCGCCGACCTCGCCTAATTCCTTACAGTCAGTCTCGTTGCTCTGTAACTTTAGTCTAGGACGGGAATGGTCACGATCTGACGTAGACATGAATACAGCAATTAGATGGAATGGGATCTTGACTTGCTTTTGCCGAGTGCGTGTCGAAATGCGAAACCGGCGTGGTTTTAAAATGTGACTTGACCTTTCCAGAGAATCGGTCGACGAGCATCAAAGCACGCTTTGCCTGCCCGTCCCCCTGTTAGACCCTCCAGCATGGCCATACGAAGCATTTAAAATGAAAGATATTGAAAGCGCCCTATAATTAGTTAGCCTTGGGTGGGAGCACACCTCTCGTCGTCATGAAAGTACAGCGCTTTGACATGACCACAGCCGCCAACACGGAGGGAGATTCCTTTGGGAATCCGAACTCATTGGCACAGGGTGACAGCTTGGGACCTATGTGGATGTTTGCTTCTGATTCAATTCCAATGCAACAATAAGATGCCCCTTTATGGTGTAGGTAGCTGCATGATGACTGACAGACAATGATATGATGTGATGCAACAACCCACCCTCCCCCCTTCCAAAATAAATACAATGCATATAAACCCCCGCTGGCCCCCAGTCCTCGTACTTTAAAAAAACGCCGTTTCCTCGTCTGTCATCGTCATCATCGTCATCGTCTTCTTCTTCTTCCCTTGTTGTATCGTCATAAGTCAATGAGAAGAGAAAGAAGAAGAAAAAAGGATATGCTAATTTACATCACCAACACAGCAGCAGCAGGATGGAAGTTCAGCCGGCCACGGATCCCACGGCCTCCCCCTCGCCTCCCCTTCCTTGTCAGTCAGCATAGAAGAAATTAATGTCGGCCTTCCCCGGGCCCGAGTCCACCCCCTTCGCTCTTCAAGATGCAGCAAGATTACCTCCTCTCTCACCCTTCCAACCACCGACCCCCCTTTCTCCACTCCTCTCGAGGCTTCAACCGTGATACCACTCCCCTCCCCTCCCCCGCTAGGTTATGCGTAAGGCAAAGAGAGAGAGAGAGAGAGAGAGAGAGAGAGAGAGAGGCAGAAACCCCCAAGGTCATACCTCCTCGCCCTCCTCCTCCTCCCGAAACCTAATACCACCCTCGACACGGACGCCGCCAGCAACCCACTCCGTCTGGCCGACGGTGCTCAGCGGCCAGCGACTCCTGGCGCGCTTCAGCAATCCCTCAACAACCTCCATCGCGCCGAGCAGCCCCCTCTCCTCAAACTTCTTGGGCTCGGCCTCGTGGTCGCCCTCGCCGTCGTCGGCCTCGGCGGCGCCGTACTCGAACCAGCGCCACTCGACGCGGGCGATGCGGTGGCTGGTGCGGCTGCGCATGCGCATCTGCATGGCGTGGTCGACGCCCTGCGGGCCCGCGGGCGGCGGGTCGAAGGGCAGGCGCGCCTCGAGCAGCGCGTACAGCAGCACGCCGAGCGACCACGCGTCGGTCGCGCGCCCGTCGTACGGCTGGCCCATGATGACCTCGGGCGCCGCGTAGTCGTCGGACCCGCAGCGGGTCTCGAGCTTCTCGTCCGGCGCGATGCGCCGCGAGAGGCCCAGGTCGGTGAGCGTGGCGACCGAGTAGGGGTACGTTGTCCAGTCGGTTTCGGGAGAGAGTTCCGATGGGGGTAGGTTGATGAGGACGTCTGCAATGGGATGTTAGTTGGGAGGGGAGGTATGGGGGTGTGGACACGAGCGGGGAGGCATACTCTCGAGTTTTATATCGCGGTGGACGATATTTTGGGCGTGAAGGTAGGCGACGGCGCCGACGAGTTCGGAGAAAATACGGCGGATGAGGGATGGTGTGAGAAGGTCGCGATGGCGAGTCGCCACGTCGAAGAGATCTCCGCCGGGGTGGTAACTGAGCACGAGGATGGCGCGGGACGGCTCGATGTTCCAAGCCTTGAGGTTCACGAGCGATGGGTGCCGTACTGACTGCATGATCTCGAGCTCCCGCTTCAGGCTCATCTCGATGCGGTCCTCAGATGCACCTCCCCGGGGCCCGTGCTCGCAGACCTTGACGGCTACTAGGGATCGACGCTGCCGAGCCGAAGCCTGATCCGGGTTCTGTCCGGCGGTACCTGAACTGCAATCCTCATCATCGGAGGAAGATGAAGATATATGGCTGGTGGCCAAGTAGACTTGGCTGAAAGTGCCTTGGCCGAGCACTCTGACGGCCCGCCAACGGCGCCGCTTTCGGTCATATCGGCCAAGGGCCTCAAAATACTCGGCCGTTGACTGTTTGCTACTACTAGCCGCCGAGCTAGCAGGTAGGGCCAAGTCCGTCGTACTCAGTGATGATTCGCTCGGGGGCGGTGTGGGTGGCTTCTCTATGGGGGTCAGACCCCTCGCTTCGGAGAGGTGGGGTTCGCGTCGCAAGTGTCCCTCGGCGGCGCTCTTTAGGTCGGGTTTGACACGGGTTCCAGACATAGTCGACATGCGCTTAGGTATCAACATGGGGTCCGGGATGTACTCGCTGATGCTCCGATTCCTCGTGTGGTGTACCGGAGGCTGAGCGAGTCTGCCGTTTTGCTGTTGGCTGGTCCCATCGGCGGGCGCAGGACCCGACGTGAGGCCTGTGTATCCTTTCTTCGCGGTCCCCGCGACATGGTTTTGGTCGTGCGAGTCCAGTGGCGCCGAAGCTGGCGGGGACATTGCAGTCTCGCGCGACATCCTCCGACCCAACTGTTTCCACGGACCTGGCGAGTCGCCTGCCAAAAGGGGCGATGGAAACGGAGTGAGGTCGCCCATGGCAGAAATGATCGGACTCGCAACGGTGGAGCTGGCGGCCGAGGCAGAGCCAAATGAACCGTAGATGCCGGCTTTGAGACTCGGGGTCCTCGAGATGGGCCGGAGCGACTGAGCCGAGGATTGGTTCCGCAGCGAGATCGCCGGGCGCCTCGTGGACTTGACAGGCGTCGCGTAGCCGTAGGCCGGGTGCGTAAGGTCTGTCTGCAGGTTCAAGCCGGTTTCTCTGGTGTGGTCCAGGTGGTCGGGAGACTGGGTGAGGCGACCCGACTCTTCAAGGGGCACGGCTGACGGAGACCGAGATCGGTTCCCGGGAGCCAGCACCGGGGGTGACGGAGCGATGGTGTAGGAGCGAAACGGGATAGTGTCTACGGATGCTGCGATACCTGGGGCATCCGACATGTCAGAGACTGGAGAAGCAACAAAGTCAACATTGATTGTCGAGTTTGCTTGGGCGTTGCGACGGTTGAGGGCCGCCGCAGCGACTATCGCAGCCGATGTGTCCACGAGAGGTGCATTGTGTCCACTTGGTTTGTCGCTTCTGTCAGATGATAGCGATTGAAAGGGCGTCGAGGTCATGGCTGTGCGCACTTGCGGTTGAGAGTAACCTGAGCCTGGGTGAAGTGGGCGACGAGGCGGGAGTGCGAGGGTGTGAGGACCTCGCCGGGTCGGCGTGGCAGAGTGAGGTGGGAGCCCTGAGAGGTTGTTCCAGCGGGTTGTGCGTGAAACAGAGCCACCTACGCAGTAACTACCCCAGCGTCTGGGTGCCCTCTGACTCCCGTCTGAGACTTTGGCGGCACTGTGGGCGGCAAGTGGGGCTGCGCCAAACCAGGGGCGGACTTCTTCCCACTGCACCGTTCCAGGGGCTGGTAATTGCACTAACCGCCGTCCACCAACGAACAAGAAGGGGGCTGGAGTGATAACGCTAAGGAACGGCTGCAGCCTACCTGAGGAGTGATTGCACGACACTGAATCCCGAATGTTGAGGTCCGCGTAGGTAAATGTAGTCTTGTAAAGTTACTAGGTAGGTAGGTAACGTCGGTAGGTAACGTAGCTCGAGCGTAGCTTGCTCGAACGGGGTCGAGAACGTGTGTAGAGTGGAACGGGAAAAGTTCGCAGGTGGGGGTGTGCCTTCTATACTTTTTCGCCAATGCTTCATTCAACACACGCTGATGATTTCGCGGTTTATGATGCGCAACGCCGACTCCTCCAGAACCGCAGCCTGCGTGAGGCGAGATACCGAGGGTGAGGTGCAGGTTTGCTGCAAATTGCCCGTGAGAGTCCGTACGGATACCAGGTAGTTTAACCAGGAACGTGGGTCGTCGGTTGGGTTGCTGTCCGTGGGCGGCTCGTGATCGGATCGGTGCAGTCCTTTAATGTCGGATGCTAAAACCTCAGGCACAGACGTCTATATAAAGGGGGCCGTTTAGATAAAGAGAGATAAAGAGTGACAAAACTCCGAGTCCGAATTCAAAACATAAAGAGAGTAAGCCGCAGTTTGCGCGCTTCATCAAGAGCGCCCAAAAGACTCAAAGTGCCAAGACGATCGGGAACAATGGAAGCTTCGGTAGCGTGGGTCCTCGGCTCCGTCTTGCCCGCCTCGAGGCCGCTTGGTTTTAACTCGAGTTTACTTATCGGCGTGTTTGCTCGAGTGTAAGACCTCTTGGCCTCATTCCGAGTCGGTGATACTTGGTACCGCGTGGCATTTCGAGCCACATCATGGATACTTTATTCATCTGCATATCTCCCACCGGGCTCGCCGCGATTGCAACCGCTTATCAGTCTATCAACCCAACCCGGAGAGGGTGCGAGCGTCTATCCGAGATTGGCGATTGAAGGGTCCCTCGTAGAGTTACAAAGGGATAAACGACGAATTCACCTCTCGAGTGTTACATCAGACGAGACGAGACGAGGATCATCGAGGACCAGCAACCCCTCGTTGGGCTTCGCAACACCACGATGGCCAATCCTCGACACCAATTGGTCGCACTTTTCAGAGAACCACCAGACTGCGTCTGGCCCGTCTTACAGACCTTTGCTGCTCACAAGTTTGTGCGGCACGGACCGGGCGTGCAGGAAGGACGATGTTTGCCGCAAAAATATACAAGTAGAGGCCATGAAGTGGAAACTGCATCAAATGCAAGAGCCGCGGATACCGCGTCCACGTCCCGTGCTGTGTGCTGAATGCATCCATCGAGTAAACGCTGGGAGGCCACACTGTGGCTATCCTTTTGTGGTATCGGGAGTCGGTTGAGCTGCACAATATAGATGCCTATGTAGCCAGTTTCAGCTTTCAGGGACGTTGTCTAGCCATATTCGTCGCAATAAGGACCGGAAAGGGGCTCGGTTGCATGTCCCTCGGAATCGCCACAAGTTGACAAAGCTCGTGCAAAGACGAGAGAGAGTTGAAATGAAATGGGTCAGGTGCCCCGCTGAATTCAATCCGGGGAAACTCCCTATCTGAACCCCTGTCGTACCTGGCCGCAGCCAAAAGGACAGGCAAATCACGTGGCAGTGACGTAGTTGGCTGACGCTTCCCAAGCCAGGAAGAACAGGACAGGCTGACGACTGCCGAGATGCGCCGTTGGTCAGAGATGGAAAATGGAACATGCAGAGAGGATGATGGAACCATCCGAGGCAACGCGCCGCGCCGCCCTGATGGGCATCCAAATATATGTCAGTAAGCTATGGCTGACTACCGAACATTGAGTTTGACCCAGGAGTGCATTGGTTGATTCTGTCATTTTTTTATCATTATTTTCTACCGCCAATTGATGCCTGCCGACTCGCGAAAAAGAAGGCGATCCATTCCCAATTCGACTTCGATACCCGTTTTCTCCAATACTCGTCTCCAATATCCATCTCCGGGTTAGAGCAACCTTTCCTTTGCGACCTGCTGGATCAGGAGGCGGTGGAACCAAACGAGACATAATCACTTCGCCTGAACTGGGCTGTTGACGTTGCGATTGAAGTCGCTCACCCCCGGACAAAAAGGAGAGAAAAGGCCCCGTGCCCGGTGGTTTTCCCGACTGCGCTGCGACTGATCCATCTCCCGCACAATGGCTTCCACCTCGGCCGATGTCTTGGATGCCGCCGGCGATTACCTCGTGCGGCCCCGACCACGGAAGCCCCTCCATTCCCAGCTGTCGCAGATTAGCAACGCATCCGAGACAAACGGCACGCTCGAACCCCCCAGCAATGGCCACGCTACTGGTTCAACAAGGTAGGTCGGACGAGTATTGAACCTTTCGAACCAGAAGACTCACTCACCGTTTCTCCCGCTCATAGTGGTCGCTCCACGCCGGTACCCGTCGATGCGCCACCATCGGTCAAGTCCCTCTCGACGGCCCGAAAGCAGGCCCGCGCAGAGCAGCGCCGCCGCCTCTTCCCAACCATCGAGTTCGCAAGCCGCGTGTCGCACTTTGATCCGAACAGCGACTACCGCGATTTCCGGGGCTTCTTCAACCTCTTCTGGATTGGGCTTGCCATCATGGCCATAACATCCATGCTACGGAATATAAAAGACACCGGGTACCCACTCCGCGTCGAGATATGGAGTCTGTTCACCGTCAAGCTCTGGCACCTGGCCATTGCCGACTTTCTGATGGTGGCCACCACTGCCGTTTCTCTCCCCTTGCAACGCATTTTCCGCGCTGCACCAGCCGGAGGTGCATTGACGTGGGCCAAGGGCGGCATGGCCATCATGAGCGTATACCAGGTCTTGTGGCTGGCCTTGTGGATTGCCGTGCCTTTCTTGCTGGGCTGGACGTGGACGTCTCAGGTCTTCTTTTTGCTCCATACCATGGTTCTCCTAATGAAGATGCATTCCTACGTCTTCTACAACGGCCATCTTAGCGAGACCGAGAAGCGACTGCGCTCCCTTGACAACCCCTCCACCGCATCGCGGGCCCCGGCATATCTTTACCCGACCCCAGACAACCCCATGGGCGCGATGGCGGGTAGCCCTAAGAGAGCCGATGCGGCAGGCGAGGGGGTGGGGGAGGGCGAAGATGACGTCCCTGTGGACAGTGATGAGATTGTCGAGCTCCGTGAGGACCTGGCCCGGGAGTTAACCAGCCCCATCGGCACAATAACGTATCCGGCCAACTTAACCTGGCCAAACTATGCCGATTACATATGCTGTCCGACCCTGTGCTACGAGATCGAGTACCCGCGGAACGACAAGATCGACTGGCAAAACCTCTTCTCCAAGATCGCTGCCATCTTCGGCTGCATCTTCCTCCTGACCATCATCTCGGAGGAGTTCATCCTCCCAGCCCTAGTCGATGCCTCACAGAGGCTCGACCCGTCGCTGCGAACGGCCGACTCGGCCCTTACGGCCCTCGAAGTGCTCCTCATCCTGGCCGAGACCATCTCCTGGCTACTCTTCCCCTTCATGCTGACCTTCCTGCTCGTCTTCCTCGTCATCTTTGAGTACGTGCTCGGGGCCTGCGCCGAGATCACGCGGTTCGCGGACCGGCACTTCTACAGCGACTGGTGGAACAGCACCGACTGGATGGAGTTCTCGCGCGAGTGGAACGTGCCCGTCTACAGCTTCCTCCGGCGCCACGTCTACAGCGCCAGCCGGCCCCACATCGGCAAGGCCAACGCGACCGTCATCACCTTCCTCGTCAGCGCCCTCGGCCACGAGATCGTCATGGCCTGCATCACCAAGAAGCTGCGCGGCTACGGCTTCATCTGCCAGATGCTGCAGCTCCCCATCGTCATGCTGCAGCGGACCAAGTGGGTCAGGGGCCGCAAGACCTTCAACAATGTGTGCTTCTGGTGCAGCATGATCCTGGGGTTGAGCCTAGTAAGTCTGCTTTTGGCTTTTACGTGTCCCTGTTCCCGCCGCGTCAAACAACAACACCGAGAACGAATGAAACTAATAATTATTTTTTCAATTCCCATGCAGATCTGTTCACTCTACGTCTTGGTATGAGGCAGAACCGCAGAGCAAGCCAGTGGGCGGGTGCCGGGGGAGGAGGAGGGAGGGTCGGCAATGCGGGCACGTGGTACACCTGCGCCCCAATCCCCGAGCACACCCTTCCTCCACACGAGTCGCATTTGCCCAACCTCTTGCGAGCTTGCATGGGCCGGACGATCCGACAGGGCATTTGCGTTTCTGCGCGGGGCGGGCGCGCACGCGCAAAAGGCAAGGCGGACAGGTTTCCCCTGGTCTGGTCGGGTTGGGTCGGGCGCCCCGTTTTCCAATTGCCCCCGTCGGACTTGGAGGTGGCCATCCATCCCTGACGTGGCTTCGTGAAGAACATCAGTGGGGCGGTGATGCAGCGAGACAATCATCGTCACTTCGACGGGGAATGTGCAGGAACTGGATACAAAGATACATTTGGCATGATTACATTGGAATTGGACAGATACAGCGGCAGGAAAACAAGACTTGTAGATGCAGATATCTCGTGCTTGTCCACGATACCAGCGGTGCTACATGAGATTATGACAAATAGAAATCAAAACTCATACCTTGTCGCAGAAGGGACGACATTACTAGCCAGCCAGCTTCGTATTCATGTGATGGCCAAGATTGAAAGCGAATCTAGTTAGCCAAAACTCCGCGATACAATTCTCGAGAAGGTCATCGCGGCAAAGGACACCGAAAACCAAGCGTGCATCATTTTGTCTTTGTATTTGTATTGTGCGTAGAGGGGCATTCATCACCCAGTCATAGCTAACTAAGTACATCCAAAAAGGGGGAAGAAGAAAAAGGGAACCAAAACCGACGACGAAACAAGGATCCAAATAAGATGCTCTCATCCAGTCATTCCAATTCCCTTCCTCCCATTCCATGCCAGGTCCTTGGAGGTAGGCATTTATTTCGCTCGGGAAGTAGCAAGCGAGGAAAGCTTCAACTCTTTCGAGGTTTGAGTCTTGTCCATAGCTCCCAGTTCCTGACCTTGATGCCCTCTCAGACCGTCCCTTTCCCAGCCTTTCTCCATCTGAACCCATCGATCCATCCAACCGTCCATCCAACCATCCATCCATGCTGACCCACCCGCTCAAAATGCCATGCCATGATAGCCCCTAGAAGCCAAATCCTCGCCATCATGATGAGGAGGCCCATAGCCAAAATGAGAGATAAAAGACACGACTGGTTCGTTACTGTTTTTTTTTCCATGACGCTCTTTCGTCGTTCATGTCAATGCTGTGTAATGAAACCAAGCCAAAAAAGAAAAACACCCAAGACTCCAAAATTCCCCGTCCGAGATCCGTGAACGCCAGCGACAGGCAGAGAGGGAATGTAAAGAAAACCATAAAACTCATCATCATGACCTCATCTTTGACACTTACCATCATCCGCTCATTAGAGATTATAACAGAAATCAACAAGCAGATGGGAGAAAATACACCGAGAACGAGAGGCGCATCTCCTCTCGCCTCTTGATCATCCGCCAAGCGTTCAGGCCTTGGCGGTATACCCGTCCATGCCGTGTGAGGAGTAGTACGCTGGCTGGTCGTACTGAGCATACTTGACATCGTCCACCCCGAAGCTTTTGCTTTGCTTGACCCGGGAGAAGGGAGCACTGGCGTAAGTTGCCGACGACGGGGAGTGCCCAAGATGCTCTTCACCCGCGTACCGCCTTGTCGAAGTCGGAGATTCGCCGTACGAGTACTGCGAGTCCAGCTTGGACGTCTTGCCGCTATCGACTTTATACCGAGTGGACTGGCCCGAAGGCGAGCGTGTGCGGCGGCTACGGCGGCGGCGGTCGCGGTCCCGGTCGTCTTCGGACTCGATGTCGGCATAGTATACAGGGGTAGAGGTGCTGCCAGGAGCCCATGTTTGGGTGCGGGGCAGGTGCGGCATCGTTCTGTACGACGAATCGTGCGGCGTCGTCTGCGACCGGCTGACGCGCGGAGGAGATTCTGGAACTATAGGAGGAGTGCTGTACGACTTGGGAAGGGAGGGGGGGACCGGCCGGGCCGTGGGAGTGACATCGCTTGGCTCGTATTTGAGCTTCTCCCTGGACCTCGCAGGATCGTTGGAGGCACGGCGACCTGCCGCACGGGATGCCGATTTGAGAATGCTATCATCCTCAAAGTCGGCAGGCGGCGGAGTCGGCGCGAGTGGTGTGATGTACGAAGGCTCCGGAGGGGTCTGCGACTTCCAGAAGGCGGTTGAGGGATTGATAGCACTGCCTTTGGTTACCAAGTAACTCGCAGCACTCTCGTAAAGGTTGATATGCTTCCGCTCGCTGTTCGCATGCGGTGACTTGGCCCGGCGCGAGCTCGACTTATCTCGTTCCCGTTCCCGATCCCTATCCCTGTCGCGCTCGCGCTCGCGGTCTCGGTCGCGTGTCTCGTCATGCTTCCTGCTCGAGGACCGTTTCTTCTCTGGCTTGGATGTGGATGTGACAAACTCCTCGTCCTGAAGGATGATCTCCTCGACGCCGAGGTCGATGTCGCCCATGTAAGTCTCGTAGTGTTCTACGTAGGGCTTGTGGCGGCGGGCCTTATCTTCGGCATCCCGTTTCCTGTCCTTCTCGCGTTCCTTCTCCCGCTCCCTTTCAAGTCGCTTCTTCTCGGCTTTGCGCTCACGCTCCTCTTCCTTCTTCCTCTCCCTCTCCCTCTCCCTGTCGCGTTCCCGTTCCTTCTCCTGTAACCTGAACGCCTCATCTTCTCTTCTGCGTCTCCGCTCGTCTCGGTCTCGCTCACGCCTCTCGTCATCCCGCTTGGACGGCTTCTCGTAACTCGCGGCCCTGCGAGCCTGCTTATCAACGTCTTCGTATATATTGTAGCCGCGGGATGATGGCATCTCCTCGTGCGAGCGGGTGTGTGTCGTGGAGTATGTGTACACCTTCGACGAGCTCTTGTACCGCGAGGCCGGCTCGGCAGTGCGCACCTCGTACGTGGCATGTTTCGACGAGCGCGGAACCGAGGTGTTGGGCGAGTTCTTTACGTCCTGTTGGACCTTGGCAGCGCGCTGCAGCTCGGCGAGCCGAAGCTTCTGCTCGTACTTTGCCTTCTCAGCATCGTCATTGAGCAGCTCCCACGCCTGCTGGACCTTCTGAAACTCATCGGCCTTCAGTGCCTTCAGCGTCGGATCCTGGATCTTGTCCGGGTGACACTTAAGCACCAGCTTCCTGTATGCAGTCCGAATTTCCGACTTGTCTGCATTCCTCTCGATACCAAGAGCTTTCCAAGGATCCGGGGGTAGAGAGGAGGTCATCTTGGGAAAGGTTTGAGATGCGAGAAAAGTGGTTTCCCGTCAAATACCAGCGCTGGGCGTCTGATAGAGAGAGCGGGAAAACGAGTGAGCCGGTGAGGTAATTAGACGAACGTCGTATAAGAGTCGTATGCGAAGGCAGCAGCAGTCGGCAGTCGACTTTTGCGGGTGGCTATTGCATCGGAGGTGCGACGAGATGACCTTGGCTCCGGTAGAAGGAGCGTGGGTGGTGTTGTGCAGGGAGGCGTATGCGGCGATGGAATGAAAGGAAGGCTGGCTGCTCGCGGGGGGGTCGGTGGTCGGCGGCCGGCAGCACAACAATTAGATGTACAAGAAATGCAGTGTGTTGATGGTTTGAGGGGGGGTGTTGTTGCAAGGTCGTAGGACAACAAGCGGGGGGGTGAATGGGACTAAAAAGGGAGCGGTGGAAAGAAGGGGGCGTATTGTATATGGGATGAACAGGTCGGCTGGTGGAGTACGCCCCAGCACCAAGCAACCGTCGTTGCCGTCTTGGATCGTGGCTCGGTTGTTATTCCCTCGGCATGGGACTTGTCGATGGCAAGTGCAAAACAAAAAGGGCAAAAGTCGGCCTGTTTGTTGGCCCGCTGGCAAAAGATGGTCAGGACCAGCCCAAAATCCGGCCTATTGTTCGAGCTCAGGTGGTGGTTGTCGTGGTGTAAGGTGATAAGAGAGAGGGATGGAAACATGCCATGAGATCACCCGCTCAAGAAGGGTCGGGACCTGGGAAAGGCGGGATGGATGGATGGCTTGTCGGGCAGCGGCCAGGGCGGGTGAGGGGACCTTCCACGCAGCGGCCAGGGCAGTGGGGCACTTCGGGGGGGTGCACCTTTCGGCGGGTGATGGCTGATCCCCGGGCCCCGTTCCTGCCAAAAGGAGGGAAATGGAATCGATTGGGGGGCAAGAGAGGTCGCTGCCAGTGAGGAAGCAGCAGTGGCTTCCCTGTGGACACCAGAGGGGGCCAAGGGGGGTCCGCTGCGGGTGGTTGTGGGGAGAAGGTGGGTCGACAGGGGCTACAGTGAGCGTCGTCGATTGGTCTCTCGTACCTTGCTTCTCCCATTTAGGATGGCTTACGGCATCCCCTCTTCTTGCCGGCCAAGAGTTCCCTCTCGGTCGGTCGTCCTTTGAATTCTGTCGGCTTCTGTCTCCTTCAGCTTTCGTTATTGCCGCTAGCGATGCAGCTGCTCCGGGCGCTGCCCACGTCTCTCTTCGGGGAGCGCGAGCAAAGACAGCCAACTGCTCCAGCCTCAACGGCGGCGCTGCTAACGTTAAGCTGACGCGACCGGTGCCGCATCATGACAGATCCGCAGCCACCGGTCTCCGATGGCAAGGCCTCCATTCATGCCGCGCTCGGATAGGTACGAAAACAACAACACCGTCCGGGCGAGGCCATAACGACCCCTGCACAAGCGGCCTCCCACCCGGGCTTCGGCAAGCAGCGAGACTGCGATGCGATGAATCACAAGCCACAGCTGAGCTCCACAGAAAGGCAAGTCGCCTTCCGTGGCAACGTGGAAGCTGAACGCTGGGATGAAATCACCCTTCCAAGGTCAACGAGCCCGGTATAATTACGTGGACTTTCTTTTAGAAAAGAATTAGTTACTCTAATCGCATGACTGGCGTCTGAAGTTTCAGCTGTGCCACAACGGGCAACGCGAAGCTCCGAGGTTCAAATCCAAGCACCGGTGGCTTGGGCTTTAACTCCCCCGTGGCTGTGGCGGCCAAACGAGGTCTCAGGAACGGGCTGCCTGTGGATATTCTATCTTGGTTGTGGCAACGCTGGGAACGATCAACTACTGTGTACATCCGGATCCGCATCCTCCCAAAACTGATCATGCCTAAGCTCCTCGGCTCGGAAAGAATGTTGGCGAGAGCCCAGGGCAGCATGAAGCCGTGATTCAAACAATTGTCGGTGCCGGGCCGATAGCGGACGGTGCGCATCGGAAAAGAGAGGGAGCGGTCGGTGTTTCATGCCGCAAGGAGACAATCGGCGGTGAAGATGCAGCACAGGTCTTCACCCGGCAACGAGGTCCTGGGATCATGGGCGATGGGTCGTCCCCATCAATCAAGGACGGCAGTCGAATGTTCGACAGCATTCCAAGCGCTGTCCCAGCTTGCTGGATGGCCGGGGAAAGGGACCGTGATTCCTTCTGCCTCCGGTCAGCCTCAACAGCCACCAACTACATAAGTAGCCTTACAGGTCACCAACTGACTAGCCAACACAACCTGTCTTGTTTGTTGTGCTGCGTTGGCGGGCAGTTACCCTACATTACGCTCTTTTTAGCAACCCTTCCTCGCATCCCGCACAGGGCCTGTCCGTCAGAAGCCTGTATCACGAGTTCGTCTCGTCTCCTCATACTGGCTGGGCAACCCCGCCTGCCTCGTCTCAACCCATGCGCCGCTACGGCTGTCGAGGCACGTCCCCGAAGCAAACTTCATCGAGCAATGGAAATGCAAGATTGGGCGCCATGTCTCAACAAGCTGCAAGACCCCATCATGCGGCAGTTCGCAGCCAGGCCATCTCCCGTCGAGCTCCCGCTTTTCATCCCATCTGAAGTGTCAGCCAGCGTTGCACTACTGGAGAGGAACCAAGCCGTTCCCGAGCCCCGATTCGATTGCAAAAATGACGGCCGGGGCGACGCTGCGCCAGTGTGGTGCAGCCAGCGGACACACGCAGCCATGCGAGGCGACTTGGCTATCGTTCTGTGGCTCTCGCCAACCATTCCCCTTCGGTTGTGATGTCCTGCAGGGGACGAGCCATCAACCCCCCTCGAGGAAGCCCCGCGCCTATTTCATCACCTTTGAGGCTTCCTCATGACTTTCAAGGCTCCTCGGAGGCGTGACATGCAATGGAATTGACGAACCATGATCGAACACCCACCAATTGGCCCAAATTTCATCGTCAAATCGGCGCCAGCCGCGGGTTCTCTCCTGTCTCTTTTCAACCGTAGATCGACTCGCAAAAGTCAAGGCCCACTGTGAGGTGGGATCCGTTGCGGATGTTAGGTAAAAGTCTCTCTCCAAGACGGGGCTCAATCCCGCTGCCGTTGCCCCAGTAAGAGTTTCAAACACGAGGCTCTGTGACGCTTCCCCTCCCCTCTCCGGCATGGTGTGGACGACAGCAACCAACACCAACACCACGACCGCCCCAGCCAACCACCTCTGGCCCATCCGTTCGGCCTCGAAGCAGGTACGGTGGCACTGCCGTGCCTGCTGCTCACCTCACAAGGCGGAGGGCCATGCAACACCGACACCTCGGGACGGCAATGATTGGGGCGCCGTGAACCCGACGGTGAGCCTTGGGGGGAGCACCGCACACCCTCACGACAAACCACGCGGGCCACCTTTGGCCCGGCCAGCAGCAGCCGACGTTGATGACGCGAGTCATTGGAGGGTTGCTTCCATCTGGGCCTCCCCTTCCTCCCTCCCGTCTGGATTGGGTGATTGGCCAGAAGCTGCCAACGTCTCAGCACTGGCGTGGTGCACCGACCGAAACGATCTGTGAATGGACGGTGCATGTGCTGGCGATGGTCCTATCAGCGGCCAACGCGGGGCAGGTCTGGGGTGGGGGCGAGGCGCGTCTGCCAATCACCTGCGCCCGAGGCCGAATATGCAGGGCGTTCAGCGGCACTCGATGGGCCTGTCTCACCGGCCGCCGCGGGGGAAAGCGGGCCATGGGGCACACAAGCCGATCGGAACGCTTGTTGCGCTTTCCCCACGGATCAACCCGCTGTCAAAAAAGGACGGGAACGTGGTGCCTGAAGGGATGAGGTGCCGCTGACTGTGCCCTGTGCTGGTGGTGGAGGTAAGCAACGGTTTGGACGGCTCGGACGGCAACCGTTGGTCGGTCGTGGTCAGCTGTTGAGACTTGGAGAAGCTCAGAAGACACGCCAGTATCCGTTTCTTGTTTTCTTCTTGTCGAACATGGTCATTCCCGATCCACGTTTCAAGATCAGCGGAATTGCCGGTCCACGCTATCTTCAGACCCCCATTCTCCAAGTGAGACTACTGTCTCCCACAAGACTTCCTTTCCCGTAACAGGATTGTATTCCCGATGGTCTGCTGGAGCTTTCTGCACCGCTCAGGAGACCCACGTTGCGCTTTAGCGAGTCGGAGGCCAGAAGCTGCGACTTTTACCCCGCCAGAAAATGCACGTTACCCCTCCTTGCCCGCTTCCTTCGTCCAACCTCGAGAGACACCATCCATGGATTCATCGAAGTGCAGAAAGTTTCGTGGGAGCGGCACAGGGACTGGTACCGGAATATTCTTGACGCGGATCGGTCACAGAATTCTCCCCTCGATGGGGACGGGATTCTCGTTCGATGAACCACGACTTGTGACACCCACCCATCTTAGGGTAAGACGATGCGGTCAGGAAAATCGAGAGCAAAAATTCTTGAGCGAGTCCTCATCTGCCATTCGTCCGTGGCCGATGCCCACCGAGTAACACATGTCACACGCTGTTGGCCGTTTTGTGCGTGGCGGTGAGCCGCCCGGAGTTGGCTCCAATTCGTTGTCTCGCCCTCGGATCGAAAAACTTCCACGTCTTCTATTTGTCCTTCGGTGCTGCAGCTCTTCTCCAGAGACGGGCGGGGGGCTCTTCGGTAGCTCCGGTGTCACCTCGGGCTTGCATCGTTGCCGCCGGGCTGAAGGCCAAGCTCGCTTTCTAAGCCCGGTTCCTGAGCTCGAAAACGAGAATGCATTACGAGGCGACTGCGTAATACGGCAAACGGCTGTGTGAGGGAGCTGATGCAGCCACCGGATGATTTACTATACCAAAGAGTTACTCTCGCGTCCTGTATTCGGACAATAATTCATGTGGAGGGTCGTATCGTCCCAGCGTACACCACCACATCGAGGCTGAGCTCTGAGGTGAGCTGACGCAAGTTCCGGATGAATCATATATTGTGTAAGTTGTAGGGAGGAGATTATTGCCTACGTAAACTTTTGGTGGATGCCCTAATCGACGTCGGCCAAAGGATAGTTAGGAAATTCAACTGGGGCAATATCCAAGCGGATCGGTGGTGAGTTGTCTGCCTCGCCGTTCCGCCTAGCTCGTGATCCCATCCAGTATGGGCTTTTTCAACAAGAGAAAGGAGGCCAGCCACCTGACGTCTTTTCCCATGTCACTCACTGAGCTCCATACTGGACATATGAAGGGATGCAATGAGGTTCCGCGGATTCTAGCATGTTTTGCTCGAGACCAATATGCACCGATATGTCAATGTCGATATCGTCACCTCCACACGGGCAAGTCGAGGTCAACCACGATGGGCTTGTTGAACCGTTTGCCCCCCGTATGCGGCCAACCGGTGGCAACAATGGCGCAGTTGACAATACACGTTTCCCGTCTGCCCGTGCGGTCCATCGCCACCGGCTGCCCCGTGCTTTCAGAGATGACGGCGCCCCCATGTTCTGGAGCTGAATCAGGGTTCCCGATCCGCACTACCGGATCCCCCGGCCCCACCACCCTATCCTGACCCCCGGGCCCGGGATGGGACGAGGCGCACGGGACCCGTTGCGCTGGGTCCGGCAAGCGGCGGTCGGACGTGTCGCCGACTGGTCGTGCGGCGTTGTGAAAATCGAGAGGCCGCTTCCCACCGCGCGCCGTGAGGTCGACTAAGCTGATCTTGGCGGATGAGGGATCCGGGTGGGGATCTTCCCACGCCTCCACGGAGGCCTCGGCGGCGGCGACGGCCTCGTCTTCGGCGGCGAGGTCGTCCGTGTTCCACCTCACGCGCTCTGCCCCTCTGCCCTGGTGGACGTGGCCGCACACGTGGAGCCGGGGCCGTACTTTGGCGAGCGTCTTCCGCAGCTCCTCGCAGCCGCAAGCGTCGTCGCAGTGCGAGTAGGGCGGCGTGTGGGTGACGAGGATATCGGTGGTTGGGGGAATGGCTGCCCATAGCTCTGCTGCCGTGTTGGCCTGCCCTGACGATTCTGGTTCTTCACCTGATGAGCGGGGGTACATGAATGCCCATGTGCCGTACCGAGGGCTGTAAGGGGACCCGAAGATGGTGAATTCGGTACCGGGGCCGTTGGGACTTGCTAGTCTAACAGTAGCGCTCTCATTCTGGAGATAAGTGATGGTGCTACTCGAAGTAAATAGTGACAGACACTCGGCCGGATCTTGGGGTGTTTGGTTGTGGAAGCTTGATCCATGTTTCGAGTAGAAGTCACGGTCGAGCGTGATATCATGGTTTCCTACGCCGTATCAGTCCGCGCCTCGCAGACCATATGCTTTTGTGAACTGGTTCCGACCTGCAATAACAATTTTGGCTTCGAAGTCGGCTTTTTCTAGCCACTGAACAGCCTTGGAGAGCTGCACAGTCATGTTAGCCATCTCGCTTTAAAAATAAACGCATCCCCTGGGACACGGCGGGATCACCTGAGGTGCTTGCCTCGGAGTAGCTCCCCTGATTAGTGAGGTCGCCAGCGTGAATTAGGACATCGCCCTTTGGCAGCTTAACAGTGGAGTTGTGGGTGTCGCTGATGCACACGATCCTAGTCCGCCGTGTAGGACGAGCAGTCGATGAAGTGGACATAATTAATTTTTTTCTTCAAATTTCGGCTTAGGTTTTCCGATATTAGGTTTTATGCCCTCTCGTTAACTGAACCCTCAGGGCTGCCCATTAACATAAAGTCAAGTCTGTTGTCGCGACAATTAAGTTTAGGAGATGAGATGAACGTGAATCCCGCTGCGGAAGTCGATCCCGTTGATTCTCATACCCCGTTATGGCTAGGCAGGTACGGGAAATTTACGATTGATACGGGTATCGCGAGTGGCGGCGACAAGAGTCTCAGTGGTGTTGGCGGTCGATGACCGAATGGCTGGTAGTTAGTGGCTGGCAAACCGAATAGGGAAGCAAGACCCTGGAAATCCACATGACCCACATCATTGACGAATGGCATTACGCAGGCAGATTAATGGAGCTGGAATCCCTGTCAGATCCATTCGACGGGTCCCCCTTTGAAGCGAATTCTCGAAGCTCTTCACGTTGGGGAAAACAGGAGGGCCATTCACAGGCCGCCACTCAGGAATTTCGCTGGAGTTGTTGGCTGGCCTCGGATCGCCTGCAGCAATCGACACCAGACTAAACAAAAGAAAAGGAGGCTAGTCGAGTGATGCGCTATCTAAGCCCTCCAACGCCCCTCATCTGCTAGCTGGCAGCCGCCGTCAGTGCTGCAGCAATCAAGCCTCACTCTCAGGACTCGCATCATCCTGTCTGCAGTCCGCCACACCTCCTGACGACGGATCCCCCCGTGATCTCTGCTGCCAGGAACTGCAGTTTACCGCGACGCCAGACAAACAAAAGGCAGAGGATAGAAAGGGAGAACCCGGCACCCGCCGATGCAAGGATAATTGCTTTTTTCGAGAGGCAGGCTCAGCCAACTTTGATCCACGAAACACCATCGGAATACCCACGATTGACAACACACCGCCACCAACCGACCCAATACCCGACGCTGCTTAACCCAACCATAGCAAACTCGCGGGGTGGACATTGCAGCAAAGACAATCGGGCATATTTCCGGCGCATGTGTATTCTGGAAACCCTCCTGCCCAACCATTGAGAATCCGTTGGCCAATTTTGGCCCGCTGGAGGCTGGGCCGGGCACGAGACAACCCATCGTCCCACCCTCGCCGACAGCCTCAAGAATCCAATCAACACTTCCAGCGGCACCCCATATTCCGTACCCCAACCATCTCCACGACTCTGGCGGGGTGGATTGAGATTTGCAATCTTGCCTCGTCATCGCCAGAATCAGATACCCCGGGTCGCCCTTCAACTCCAACCTCGCAGACACCCGACCGGCATTTAACAGCAAGCGGGGTGCCTCATTAATGAGAGGATGGCGACCGTTTCGCAAACCGCGACGGCTCTAACGCCGTCACCTTATTTGTGGGAAGATGCCCTACCGGCCGAAACAGAGGTAAGATGCCATGCTGCCTTCGCTTTGCTCTGCCCCTCCACATCCCAACAACGACGATCAACCGTCCTTCCTCCCCACTCGCCCAGGTTTTACGCATGTACCGGACTAACCTATGTTTGTCGCTGCAGAACTTCCACAATGAAAAGACCCAACTGAACGAGCACAACCTCTCCACATCTGGTCGCCTGCCGCTGGCATCTCAAAACGGGAACTCGACTATGCGCACTACCACGAATCCACACTCCCTACCGCAAGGGTACAGCGATGAGGACCAAGGCGCAGGCGGTTTGAACCCCGAGGGCCTCAATGGCGTTCAATCCTCCCACCTCGATCACAAGGATATGACCCCACGAAGCATCAAAGAACACGCAACTCCCGAAAGCTCGGTGGAGCAGCAGGACACCGCAAACGGGGTACGTCCTAAGGATACGCCCAGGAAAGTGTCGGGCGGGCGCTCGCCGGGTTCGGACAGCGACGAAAACTCGAAATGGATTCACCGCGACAAGCTCGCCAAGATAGAGAGCGCAGAGCTGCAGGCCGCAGGGATATTTATTCCCCGCCAAAGGGATGATAGGGCGAGGTCAAAGAGCCAAAACAGGCCGAGGCGGGATCAGAGCCAAGATAAGATGAACGGATCGGGCAGGTCGATTGGAGGCTCCGAGTACACAGTCTCAAGGTCGAGGAAGAACTCGGCCGCGACGACAACAGACGCAAGGCTCCTCGACCAACCGGCCACTCCCAGCTGGGATCTGAGGCGGCCTGAGGAGATTCTGGAAGAAGTCGACGGGCACTGGGTGGCCAACGGTAACGGGAAAGGCTCGTCCCGGATACCCGTGGCAAAGACCAGCCCAGTGCCTCTACCAAACGAGCACCTCGCACGAGACACGAGGCTGGCGCGGAAACGAGATGGCAGCCCTGGCGAGGAGGATAGTATAACGTACCCCAAACCCCGTACGAGGAGTGGTAGCACAGGCAACGCACTGGGGCTTGCAAAGGCGCCAGGCACGACTTCGACTCCACAGCCCAAACGACCAGATTCCTCCCCGAAGAAGCCCGGCGCTGTCACTACGGCGAGAAAACCGAAGCCGGCCAACGGCGCCGCAGGACGACCAAAGACGCGAGGCGGCCCGAGCAAGGACTCGACAAACGGTGGCAACGGCGCAACTCGACCGTCCACCCGATCCGGCGAACGTGAGTTCTCCACCGGCAACTCCAAACCGATGGAGGGCGAACCTCCATGGATGGTTTCGGCTTATCGGCCCGACCCACGGCTGCCGCCAGACCAGCAGTTGCTACCAACGGTGGCGAAGCGGTTGCAGCAGGAGAAGTGGGAGCGGGAGGGCAAATTCGGGAGCATTTACGACAAAGAGTTTAGGCCGCTCACTGACGAGGGCTTCCTCAAGCCCCCCGAAGGCGGCGCCCAGGATAAGGAGACTGAGAAGGAAGCCGAGGAAGAACAAAACGAGGAGCAGGGAGACTGGCCACTGAAAGCAGAACCCAAGAGCCCGACGCTTCCCGGGAGAACAAATTCTTACTCCACCATGCCCAGGATTTCCGACACACCGGCGGCCAATTCTCTATCGAGCCCCAGGGCGCCCGCGCATCAAACCCAGCCGTCACAAACACCGGGCTTGCCAGAGCCCGCCGAGGAGCCCGAGGACAAGAAAGCAGGCTGCGGTTGCTGTATCGTGATGTGAGCCGGCTTCGTTGTCCTGGTCGCAATGAGTTCCGGATTCCGTCAACCCAGCGAATCAAGAGCCAGCGGTCATCACTCCCAGCCTCCAAACCTTATCGGGTTGCAACCAAGCATTGCGCTAGTCAGAGGATAGACTCGTCCCACATACCCATTTTCTTTGAAGACTTCCGGAAAGACAAGCCGGCTTATGAGAGACGATTTTTTTTCGGTTCCAGGCGTCGTTCAGCAGATTCCCATCCCCTCACCCGGTCCATCACACATGGCCTGTACTTACCTTACCCCCCAGGTCTCGTCTTCCTTCCTTTTGTCCTCCTGTTTCATACCCGCTTTGGCACATCGCTGTACGTATCCGGCCTGTTGGGCCTGACACAATACCCCGATGAAGCCCGATACAGCCAGCACAGAGCTAAAGCACCACCACCAGTACATACACTCGTAGCCAGGAGCCACGGTGACCTTTTAATACAGAGGGGAGGATTTCTTATTTAGCCTGCGCTGTTTCTCGTTTTTCTTCTTTTATTTTCTGCGTGCCCAGCCCGGATATGTCCGACTTGGGACTAACGCTACTGGAGATACCTACTCGTACCGTCATAGCCAGCCATACATCAAAACGAGGGTGACCCCATTTTCCTTTACTTTCCGTTGTCTGGGCGACTGAAGTGATCTTGGCTTATTGACAGAAGGAAGCGGGGAGAGAGTGCCATGCCCAACTATGCTGACCGGCGTTGTTGTTTCCCTTTGGGCTGTACATATTAGACTGTCGAGGGGGGCTCTTTCTGAGTGGCTCCCTGCTTTTTTCGTTGGTAAGCAGGGGAAGGGGACGGGGCGCTTCCAGCCGGTTTGTTGGGGAGTTGCGGTTCTCGGGGGTAGCATAGCTGGACAACAAGATAGAGAAGCCAAGATATCTTGATGTCAAACACATCTACGGCTGTGAGTGGATGGTGATGGTGATATCCTGGTAGCTAATCTTGCCGTGATCCTATGTGGGACGGCGTTGGTGATCAAGCACACGACCGTAGGAGGAGTAGCTGCGAGAGGGTGGTATATAACTTTGGCTTTTGTTGCTAGTCTTCAATCACGAGGAAACCACCTTGGTAGTACAATGCTAAAGTGTGAACCTAGTCGATCCCCCCCCCCCCCCCACCCGCCGTGACGGAGAATGACCACAGTCCCCCTTTTTCGATTCCTGGCTGTGGCTTTCCCGCTTGTTTTTTTACATCTTTTTTCCCTCCTTTCGTCCGAATTGTGTCACCGCCCGACCCCGAACCTTATACCCTCTCACTAAGCCACCGCGAAGCAGGGCGAGCGGCGCCGACCATCCAACACCGTCCAACAAAGCAGCACTTCCCGCCAACCTCTCCATCCCCGCCCCGTTTCCCCCTCTCCCCTACTATCGTACCATTCTAGCTAGCACGCAATGCAAGGCCACGTCCTCAGCAGCAACAGCTTACAAACCAGCCAAACGGAGAACGCCGTCACGGTGGACGCATGAGCGCAACGCCACGTCTCCAGCAGCAGCAGCAACATGCAGCAACCCAAGCAAACAAACGGAGAACGCCGCCGGCACCGATGCCTCGGGCTCACCTACCTACTACCTAGGTACATACCCATCGAGGTGCTCGAAGTATGTCCTGGCCCGGTTAGCCGCCCATAACGTACGTACCACTTACACAACCCCGCCCGTCTTCCGCTCCTTGTCTACCCCCTCCTGTGGCCTTCGCCGAACGACATACCCCCATGTCCGGCAGGGATGGAGCTACTTCGGTCCCTTCCCCGCTCGCTCAAACGCGCGGCCTACTGTGTAGACAGACAACCCGTCTGACGTTAGATGGAAGGGGTGGTGGTGGAGTGTTTGTTTTTTTCCCCGTTATTTATTTGCCATCGGATATGTGGACGCTTTGGGTGAAGTGGAGGTGGGACGGGGATGGGGATGGGGAAGGGTTGGGGATGGAGATGGAGATGGAGATGGAGATGGAGATGGAGCAAAGGAGCTGGAGCCTGCTATAAGCGGCAAACCCTCATCAAACGGTTCAGGCGAAGCGTTATTGTGGCGGGCGGGAACATTTCACCTTCAGCCACGGCCATGACTCGGAGGTTATGGCGGGGTTGGAGCCGTTGGAACCTCCGAGGTGTCTCGGAAGGGTTCGAACAAGTTGGATGCCCGAAGTTAAGGGAAAGTGTTCGGAAGTGGCCTCAATGCGGCGGCGGCGGCCGTACCCGTTTATGGTCTGATGGTGATGGGGAGGGGATGCAGAGGGTGTATCAGACTGGAGGAAATGCATTTTGGTGAGGATACACCAGGGAAGATCCACGGCCAAGGAAGTGACCGCCTATGGTGATGACTGGCGGACCGAGAGGACTATCGCGAACTCCCACCGATGGCGGTTATTGCAGATGATCCCCAACACTAGTATCCTCTCGGGTCCCCCACAGTCATGCCATATCTGATGCACATGCGATGAAGCCTTGAGGGAGATTACCTTTGGTCTACTCTTGTTTCAGGTAGCATCCCGGATGCCTGGCATTTTTCTTCAGCGCCGGGATCAACTCCAGCGGTCATCCCACTTGTTGCTTGGGCGGCCGGTGTAATAACTGTAACGCATCCCGAAAGGACTAAACAAAGCTACTGTGGTAGATAGGTCTGTTTCGAATGCGAGACCTCCCGGGTAAGCCTTCCATTTCTGGCGAGATGATATCCAGACCGCCGGTTACGGTCGGTTCTGGAACTTGTGGTCTTCTTTGTCGACTGATTGCGGGGCCCGGTGAGTACGCGTCAACGATGACTCCGTCCTCAGGCAACGTACCTACCTCGAGTGGAAGCACGTCGGCTTGGTCGGTTTCGGTGACAACCTACCTCTCCCGCGGGGGTGACCGTTATGGTAGGCCAAAAGTTGGGTAGCGGGTATCCTCAACGAAACCCTGCGCGTGTCCTGTAAAGCTTCGCGTCTTGGCTGGCTCTGAGAGCAATGCGAGGTTCTGGAGCCGCTTCTTCTATGTACGTCGCCGATGGTCAGGGCGGTCTTCCTAATCTCTGAGGATATTGAGATTGATGCTGCTGAAATCGATGCCGCGTCCGATCGATGCTGAATTGCATGTGTACCAAGCCTCGCAAACTCAACACACAACGGGACGAGGTAGAAAGGGGGCTAGCATGCAAGCTCCGCGACGAACGGTGTACTGTCGCGCTGTAAGTTTACGAAACAAAGGTCGTGGGGGCGATGACAGGCCATCATCGCAGTTGACGAATGGGGCAAGATGCCGGCATACTAGCTTCACGGGAATGGCTGTAACCGAGCTTAGGTTGTTCAGCTGCAATGAGGGTGCCGATGAGGGAGCGGAAACTCGATATAAGGTGATGTGGCTGACTGGACATGTAATGAGATCGGATCGTCCCCAACCCGGCTGATATGGCAAGCCACCCATGGCCATCCTGCATCCGCGAAATTTGGGACATCTTTGCCGAATAGTGGTTCGCTATCAGATCAAGATGACCGCTATCGCCTGTTGTTGCTGACACGGCTCAACTCAAGATGAATCGAGCGGAGGTCGGATCGTTAGCCTCGATCCAAGGGCCCGTTCATCGATCTTGGGGGCGATCGAATCGCAAAAGACGATCAAAAAGAACACCAACTCATGTCGCACAGGAGCTGAGAGACCAATCTTCACTGGTCCATGTGTCGCTAAGATCAGCAAAGGCAAAGGGGAAAAGGAGTGCTGTCGATGCATGTCTTTTTGCTTTTTCCACCTTCTCAACAAGTGTGAGATCTGCAACACTTTTGTCGATGGTTGGCCGAAAGCGAGAATCCGATCGATCGGTCTCGAACGTTGCACTCGCATGCCAAGCACGGGAGATGGCTGAGACAGCGGGTCCTTTGGAATAGGGCTGGACTTTGAGGCCATGTCGCCCGGTCAGCGCCTGATCAACAAGATTTTCCTCGCATCCCGTCGGGCGGAGAGATTGGGCAAAAAAGATAACGCGTTTGTAAATTCCAAAGATGCGTTTCCAGGTTTGCATGCGAATTGTTTGGCTTTTCCCGGTATCCACCAAGTTGTTTCCTTGAGATTGAGCACGTTCTGTAGAGGTGGGTCTGAGGTGAAACGTTCCTGCGTCCCGCAGGATATTAAGGTCGGAAGAAGGGTCCCGCTAAGGAAAGAGCCCGCATGAACGAAATGATTCCTTTTCTTTCTTGAGTCCAATGAACTGACTTTCCCATCAACGGGAAACTGAAAGGAAAGGGGTGGGGGAGGGGGAGAGCTTCTTGGTGCAACCGGAAGTTTCTACAAGTTGCATTCGGGAATGATTGAGGGCGCCACAGCGCTCGCTGTGAACGCCCCGCTTCAGTCCTTGAGTGCGAGAACGGTGCTTGACGAGGGACCTCTGGGAATCGCCGATCAGAAAGCAGCTGCAAGCTGAAAAGAGTGGGGTACCCTCATCCAGTCGAAGTTTCATTGTCGGAGCCTCATTCCCCGTCCTCGACCAATTCCCAGAAAGAGCGGCAGGATGGAAAACGCCTTTGCTTGTCCCGCGCCTTGTCGCTCTTGCGAGTTTTCGCCGATTTGGCGATGCTGGACTTGGGTTCTGCGGTGTCCCGTGATGAGATTTACGCGGAGATGCTGGTTCCAGCCTTCTTGGCGCAAGCTTTCGCGGCCTTGGTCTAGACTTGGCCGCGCTGGGACTTATGTAATCGGTCTGCTGGAGCCTGGACTTCTCAAAAACGCGAGCACCCGATCGTGGAATTCGGGTGAAATCGCGTTCCGGATTGCAAACGCAAATGCATCGAATCTTACAAACCAAATCTAGACCGAAATCACCAACATCGCGCCAGTGGTCTGGTGATGTGCAGTCAGCATCTGTTCGAGCTAGCCGCAGGATCAGGCAAGGGGAGCAGGCATCACCTCGCTCTCAATGTATTTATTTCGATGAGAGCGCCACCCGTTCGATCCCCAGCCGTGCGCGAATAACAAGCCACCCTCGGGCTCACGTACACAGCACAAGCCGACGGAGGAGGGATGGTCCACGGGTGCTTGTCTGACATCGATTCCAGCCACCGCAACCCACAGACTCCACACAGGACCGGCCGCGACCGTTATCATCAGCAAACGGGACGAATTGTGAGTCAGCGCTCGTCACGTTTGCCGGCGCTCTCGAACGAGAGCGGAAGGCCAAGGAGATCGAAACCCATTTTTCGGTTTTCAGTCGCAAACCCCGATCACCGGGCTGCGTCTATGGGGAGGGATCGAAACGGCAGGCGACTTCGTCCAATCGCAGTTGTCTCGGCATGCTCGCCGTTTGGGCGACAGCATGCGTGGCCCCGGCTGTACGCATGCAGCGTAATCTTCGTAACTGGATACAGGGTAAAATTATCCCAGCAACGCCCACATCCCTGACCCCCTGACAAGAAAACCTCCCTTGGCGTGCCTGACTCCCAGATGGACCCACATTGGCCAGACCCCAGCCCTTCTCAGTTGGTGGGTCCGAAACCAAGCCCCGGGCCTTGGTCTGGCCCAGCCCACCTCCCGCAAATCCACTGTTCCCCCAAATAAAGCAGCGACACCCCCCTCCAACTTTGCAACTCGCACCCTGCCATCTAGAACACGCCCAGACTTCAACAACCAACACCTCCATATCTATCCAATGGTTCCTTCCTGGCTTCGGCCTCAAATTGCTAGATAAACCAGCATACCCTCTAGCCGACGCTTTTTGCCCACAATGTCCACTGCTGCAACACGCCCACCACAGGTCCCATATACAGGCAGCGTGTCGTCCTCGTCTTCATCATCTTCCTCATCATCATACTCATCATCCGACTCGGATCTTCCGTCTTCGAACACGATGAGCTCGACAGTCGTCGCCCGGACCAGCATGGAGTCAGGATCCCGACCGGTAGTCCAGGTCGCCATCATCCGCTGCCTGAGGTGCGCCCGCGCCGAAGAGCTGACCTCGACCGACGACCCGAGCCTCTCTGGCATGGTCCAGATCGGCACCAACATTTACTATTGCAACCGTTGCGCAAAGATGGTTGGCTACACGTGAAGGGTGTTCCCAAAGGGGGGACGCTTGGAAACGAAGACGACGGACGGACGGACGGTGATGGAACCAGGGGTTTCCTGGGGCAGAATGGAAGAAGTCTTCCCCTGGGCAAAAACACCATGGTTAACCGCCGAACGCCGAACGTCGCAGCCATCAGTTTTCTGCCTTCGATGGGCGGCCTCGCGCTGCAAGATCCCGGACGATCTCGTTCGTCTCACAAATATGAGATGTGGCGGGAACAAGGACCCCTGGATCGTGCGGCGGCCTCAGAACCCCGGCAACACCTGCATTTCCGGATTGCCGGACCCGCCAGCCTTTTCGGCCGTCCGAGGTTGGGTCGCAAGCCGCAGGCATTTGCTTGTCGCCGGCCTCCTCCGGCTGCTCCGGCTCCTCCGCCTCGGCAGTCTTGGCTAAACACCCCTGGCGAAACAACCCGCCAACGCAGGAGGCAAAAAGCTCCCAACCGACCGACCTTCGCTTGCGACTGGGCCGGCCCTTCGCATCCGTGATTGCAGGTCCGGTAATCGACGCAGCTTTCTATCCTCCAACCTGTTTGGCAACTATCTATCAAGTCGGGGCGTCGACAAGAGCGCCGGTTGTGTCGCAAAACCCTCCGCTCCCCTTCCCTCTCCACACCACAACGCGACACCACATCGAATCGACAGCCAGGGCCCTCAATCTCCCTTCTTGCAGCGCGGTATCATCATCGTGCGTCAGGCCGCTGCAGGCTTTGGACCCCGGACACCCCATTGGGCAGCACGACTCGCCCCAACTTGCAACATCACCTTTTCCGCCAATGGTGGGGTTCACGATACCACCCCCTGGGCTTTGCCAAGCCGCTGACGTCGACGTGCTTCAACTCGTCCGCACCTGGCTCATCTTGGTAAACAGAATCGAGAGGGGTCGACGCATGCGACGACGCCCTGCAACAACACCCTGCACGGGCGGCTGGGCCCAGGCCCGGAAGGGGACGCCGGCGTCTTGCTTTGCGGCCTTTTTACTCTTCATGGACACGCCTCGCTTTCACACACGTTGCATCTCGAAGATGCTCTGTGTTTACCCGGGCCGACGGAGGTTTCTTTCTTTCCCCTCCTGTGTTTGTTCTCTTTTTTCCTTTCTTTCTTTTCTACTCGAGCGCTAGGGTATTTGTGGGTTGGCCTGTTGTATTTGGGTTGTGATCTTTCAGCGACGGCGTCTTTGGGAAAGGGGCGGGGGGAAGGGACATCACCAAAAAAAACGGGGCGGACGGAATACATGGAACGGCAGCACTTGCGGGCGCCACGGGATACCAACACTATCGGGCAACGTTTTGGGTCGGGTTGTGAGCATGCGGGATTATGGATACGCTATACCACCTTGTTCGGGCTCTATGTAATCTGTACTCTAGCTTAGCAACCTCGCCCATGAGCGATGGGAACAACATTTTCGAAATGGTTCCACCACCACCTCCAACACTGTTCCCTACCATCCGAGTAAAGCGCCATCTGTGGCCATGTTCGCTTCCCCAGATGATGTGTTCGTCGACCCCAACCTTTCCGTGCTGAATTAATGAAACCTGGGGTCGGTCCGCAATGCTGCAGCGAGAGCACACACACACACGGGCAGCGAGACGTGCGCTAAATAACCGCACCCAATCGAGCCTTCCAGCGTCTCATGTGCCGTGCTGCCAACTGAACCCGAAGCGGAAAGACGCAGCAGCAGCTTGCAACCCCCCCGGGCGGACGGCGCTGCAGTGCCAGCTCACCACCCCAATGGAACTTCTGCGGCCAGAAGTCGTCGGCCCCGAACCAATGGCACCGGCCCTCTTCCAGGGCTTGCCCTTAACCACCTCCCAACTCTGGCATCCTGCCCACCCCCCCCCCCCCCCCCCCCCTCCCCTTTTTCCTCCGCTGTCGCCGGCCTGCTTCAGACCGCGACGCGACGCACAGCGTTGCCCGGTCTCATTTGCATTTTACACCAACCACCCTGGCTGGCTTTTTCGCTACCTGTGCATGAAAGGGGAGAGGGTGGCGTCTTGGGCGCTCGATTACTGGACTCGCCTGTGGGACGTGCTGAGCTGACCCTCCTCCCCTCCTGCAAGGCGCAGCCGCAGCAGCGTCATTTCGTGTCTGCATGTCTGTGATACCTACCCGGCGCCCGCGCGAGGCGAGTGTTGTCCGGTGTTGGAATGTTCGACTTTGGGACTTACATGCGGCTGGTTAGGTGGGGAAGGATCGGCGCTGGGGTTGGCCCCGGGGCGCGCGCCGCGCGCCCCATGGCCTGGGTTGTTGGATGTTGAATGTTTCTTGTGTGAGAGTTGGTGGTGTTCAGATGGGGGATGGTAGCACGGTGAAACAAATGTGTGGTTACGCCCATGGAATTCTTTTAACGAGATTGGATTGTTACCGTTCCCGGTCCTTCAGCAACCTAAGTTGAATAGACTTCCTCTGGCTGGAGGCGACCGGGGTTAGCGATTATGTTTGATGCTGAGAAAGGTGTCTCGGTCCCTAATCTGTATAACACAGTATTCATCTTGTCAAGTTAGCACCTACAATGTTGTAGGGGCACTTTACTGAAAACAGCCAGTCATCAATGCAGCATGCCGCTATCAGGCTATGCGGCAAGGGAACGACCTACATGGAATCTCAGCTCCGAATTTACGACTCCTAGCTCGGAAGGTTCTCGCTTTCAGATGCTACCGAGCTCAAGGTAAGGAGGCAAGGTACAGTAGCAACCCCCCAAACCTCCACCGGACCACGTTCATTCTTCGCGGGCGCCCCGTCGTTTGTAGGGTCGGCATCGGTGATTCAATGATCTGTCGTCGATGACGTTCACCTAGGTAGGGAGACTCGGAGGCAATTTCTTCTCCACTCTAGCCCGTTCTAGGCCCGGGACGGCATCTTCGGTCATGATCGGCGCGGGCCCGCGTTCATGCCTGTTGGCCGCGCCAGCGCCGGGACGGTTACACTAGCACGAACTCGCAAACCTACACGAGGTGACTCGCTCACCTACTCGCCCGGGACACGGACTCAACGGACAAGGCCGGAAGAAACGGAGATGGGGACCCATCAACAACAAATCCCACTCTCAACCCTTCAGCGACCCGCCAGATGACCTCATGCCGCATCCTACCCTACGTCCGCCGTTGCTTTGAGATCATACTACTGTGTAGGCCACGGTAGTTAAAAAGACACGCGAGATAGCGCTAACTGGGATACGTGGAGACGTGGGTGTGTTATTCCGACAAGTGTGGCCCTCGATCGCCCCGATTCCCCTCGATCCGTGGGGCTAGACATCATTTCCGACGCCAACCCGAGACCTTGTTCGTGCAAGACATCATGATTTAGACATTGCAAGACGTCAGAAACACACGGGGCTTGGTTGGTCCAGTTAGCACACTTTCGATCGTCACACGAGCACAGCACGACAACAACGGACAGGTGTCCCCAGCGGAGGCATGGACGTTGTCAAGTTGGGGTAACACGGTAACTAGGTACCTACCTAGTATCCCGTCTTTTTGATCGGACCGGAGGACCGACAATACTTACCGGAGCGAACAATTCCAAGCCAACGACGGGATGTTAATAACGATGACCGAACGCGGCCCGACCTTCCCCGGGAAGCCTTTGAGAAGTGTGAATCCCCTCAAAACGCCACAGTCAAAAGCCAGACAGCAAGGAAAGTAGGGCAAAACAAGGCCAAGAGCACGCAAACTCCATCGGAAACAACACTCCGGACCAAAACGTCCGGAGTCTCAACGACATCAACAATAACAATGGAAAAGCCCAGAAATCCTGGCAGGACCGCATGCATTTTGTCAAGTTTTCGGATGGCGCCGAGCGGACCGTTAATGGGGGGCCGCCCACAAAAACACAAGGTTTGGTAGGTTCATCAAGCTGATGGGGCGGAAAAAAACCGTCATCATTTCCTGCTTTGTCTTTCCAGAAAGTGTTTCCACTCTGGATCCCCGTGGGGATCTTGACTCCAGCGTCGCAGCCGATCCGTTCTTCGATGGCCGTTTGCTGCGGCACGTTTCTTGAATCGACGCAAGGGGGCGAGGGATCGAAAGTTCGATCACGGTCTCGATTCTCGCTGCGACCGGAGTAATTGTGACGGTAATTCGTTACACCATCTCACGTAATAATCCATCGAAAAGCTGCGACGGCGAACTCAACGGAACCGCGAACGGCCGACCGTTTGTTCCCTCACACACCATCCATTCGGGCTCGGTCTCGAGTCGGTGTGCCAAGGTGAGGCTGTCACGGCACCACGGCTTCTCCAAGGCCGATTGGAATCTGATAAGTTCCATTTGTTGAAAGTGTGAGGCAACGCCTGACCCTTCCCTCGTGCTTACGCCCTGCGCATTCACATGCCAGCGGTTATATTCTGTATGTTGTATGTAAAAGCCCAACACCGGCAGCCTGGGACGGGTGCCAAAGCCAACCAAATCCGACACCACAACACCACCATCCCGAATCCATCCCACGCTCTTTCAACACAACATAAAGTGGTGGGGGTCAGGTGCCGACACAGCTGACCCTCCCACCTGAGCCACCATTCGGTCGGTCTCGACGACTTTGTCACCTCTCACTTCCGAGCCATCCCATCCCATCCCCATCCCATCAATCACCATCACTATCACCCTTCCATCTTGACATCCCCCTTCTCCTTTTGTGACTTCCCGCCGTCCATATTCTTCAGCAGATAGCTCCGCTTGAAGTACTCGTTCGGGTGCACAATGGTCTCGAGCTGCGCCGCCGTCATGACACCCTCCTCTTTGGCCCGTTTCATCTCCGTCTTGTGCAAATGCTCAAACACACTGCAACCACCCCCAATTTGCGTTAGCTTACGTACTCTTTCCGCCCTAAAAATAAAAATGAAAAAAGGGGCAGACGCGCGTGCGTGACGTGACGTGCGTGACGTGACGTGACACATGTCAGATGGATATAACAAAAAAAAGGACATACCGGTTACACGCCATGTGAAACTTCTGGCTGTCCTTATCCTCCTTGACGCCCTGCAGGACGGCGCGGTCGCCGACGCCCGAGGCGCGGAGCAGGGTGGTCAGGTTCTCGAGGGAGAAGTGGCGGTAGGGGCAGCCGTGGGCGTCGCCGGGCCCCGGGGCGTGCTCGGTGAGGATCTTCTGGCAGCTGTAGGGGCTGTAGCCGCCGCTGCGGCGGTTGGAGTCGCCGCCGACGTCGCCGTAGACGTGCCGCACGTTGTAGCGGTACTCCTTGTTGAAGGTGTCGTCCGTGATCTTGCTGAACCCGGACCGCCAGAAGACCAGGCACTCCTCCAGGTTGAGCCCGATGCCCTTGAGGAAGAGCGTGTACTGCAGCCGCCCGAAGTGCTTGAGGTGCGCGTCCCGCCGGAGCGACCGGTGCAGGTGCGTCATGCACATCGGGAAGTGCTGTGATAGGTTGTCCATGTTGCGCGCCGTGATCTCGGCGCCCTCGATCGCCGCCCCGGAGCCCGTGTAGCTCGCGTCTGGCGCGACGAAGTTCTTGGAGAGGTGGTCGAGGATTGGCGCGAGGCGGTCGTCTTCGTCTAATCGCGGGAGCGCGCGGGCTGTGAGCTGTAGGGTTTGTTAGTCGACAGCACACACCTAAAACGAAATTCTCGTGTGTGCGTGTGTGTGTATGCCCACCTCTAACGCCTGCGCCAACCGCTTCGTGTACGCATTCAACACCATGCTCTGCTGCTCCCTCCCGGGCACGTACGCCTTGCCCGCCTTGACATACACCTTGCGCGCCTCCACTAGATCAGGCACGCGCGTCCAGTCGACCTTGCACCAGTCCTCGTCCAGCACCTGCTGGGCGCGCTTGCCGTACCCGAACCCGATGGTAGTCGCCAGCTGGGGCGCCAGCTCGCGTTTCTCCGCATCCGACACGGGCTCCCAGTCGAGGTTGAGCCCGCTCACAAAGGCGGCGCGCTCGCGCGAGTCGTCCGTCTGGAAGCGCAGGCGGAACAACATGGTCTCGACGCGGGCGAAGCGCCGCCGCAGGTCCTCGGTCGACGCGAAGGCCAGCCGCAGGATGAAGTGGCTGTAGTGGTCCCGCTGGCGCTGCAGGTGCAGCTCCGAGCTGTTTGAGCTAGTGGCGTCTAGCGGGAGGTACTTGTCGAGGAGCGGCTTCATGTGCAGGGCCGTCTCGGCGGGGGTTTTGTTGCGGAAGGAACATGCTTCGAGTTCGGCGAGGACTGGAGCGCCATGGCCGGTCAGTATTGGTATTGGGAGTGACCGACTGTCCTCGTCTATATGTTTGTACACTGACCTCGTAGCCTGTTTATCGCCCATTGCTCAAACTGTTCGAGGGTAATGTCGGCGGTGGGTGGTGTTGCGTAAAAGTTTAGGCGGTGCGGATACTGCGTCTCCTTGTACGCAGGACCCGCGAACTGCTTCTTTCGGTGGTCGACATTTCGCTTTTTGATGTCGATGCGGTTCATTGTGGAGGCTACGTGGCTTTGGTCTCCAACGGAACTCTTGATTCTTGCTTGGGGTCGTCGCCGATGTGGATGGACTCGGGCAAAAACGGTCCCGCAATGGGGAGACGCGCCGCGACGCGCTTTCTTGGGGCACAATTAAAGTGGCCCAATCGGCGTGTCGGAGTGCTTGATAAACAACCCTAACCCTATTCCTTTGCGAGTTCCCATTCCCAGCCGTGACGACTCTCGTCTTCAGGATAGCCATGGGTGTGAGTTCACTGCCGAAATTTTCAGGATGGCAGTGTTAGGCACAAGGTCGTGACAAGAGTGCCTGCAAGGACGGTGCTATATAATTTACATTTTAGTTGCTAGTTTTCAACCACTACGAAACCACCTCGGTAGTGCAGTGGTAAGAGTGAACCTCGTCGATTTCCCCCCGTGACGCAAGACCGCTCCGGGGCCGGAGAATGACCACAGTCTTCCTTTTTCGATTCCTAGTTGTAGATTTCCCGTTTGTTTTTGTATACCTTCCCCCCTTTTCGTCCGAATTATGTAACCGCCCGATGCCGCACCTTCCCTACCCCCTCCCATTCAGTCAACTCTTTCTTCGCAGAATCGTATAGGCATATCAGTAGAATTGAGTTCATCAGCCCTGTCCGGGCTCCTCGATGTATTCACCGGACTTTCATCCACGGCGTGGGACGAGAGTGCTGTCGTACAACATTTGCCCGAAACCACGCCGGCTTCGCCATCTCTAGCGATACTGCCATCAACGGTATGGTGCTTTAATTTAGCCCATCCCATCGAGCAACCGCCTTCGATAGCCTTGTACAAACGGCGAGGTCAGTTTTCCGATCGAGGGTGGGGTTCCCCAAATCTTTCCGGGGACCGTTGCCAACATAAAAAAATGACCGTTGCTGGCGTTTATTGTGCCGAGTCGCCGTCTGCTTTTGCCGTATCCGCTTGTTCTCCCCACGCCATGTACCCCTGGAGTTTCCACAGCAGCATCTGCAGAGGAACGGTCGCTTTCCTGCCCAGCAGATACAGAGACCCATCCTGAAGCAGTTCCTGCTGCCTCAGCTCGCTGAGGTGCTTTTCCCCCAAAAGCTCACGCAGATTGTGAACCGCGAGCTTCGCCCCAAACCGCACGGGGCCCATATCCATTGTCGACAACCTCGGCGGAACATACTCGGAAGCGGGCTCCGAAGACGGATTACCATCCGGGGGGCCTAGATATAGCAGACATCCCCGATGTTTGCGGTCCTTGACATTGTTCCAGGGCTCGCACTTGGTGAGATACTTCCGTTCGGAGCCTGTGACCATGTTTGAAAAGTAGCAGAGTCGCTCAACAACGCGCCTGCGCATAATTTCCAGCAAGACCGTGTCCATATCGCTGCGCCAATTGGCCTGGTTTAGGAGAGTGCCGGATTTGGATTGCCCATATTGGCTCATGCGGAGGAGTCTTTTTTGACCCCTGAAGTACGGGGACTTGTCCCGCTGCAGTTCTTGAAGCAGCCGTTGACTAGCAAGCGTGTATGCACCAGGGCCTGTCTTGTCAGCATCTTCTGTCTGCGCGGCTGACTTGTCCGCTTTCAGCTCTGCCTCGGCCGACTCCGGTGGATCCTGTGCCGCCTCCGGTGACGGCGGCTCGGCTGGTTCGGGCTCGGGGTGGACCGTTTCTGAAGCTTCAGGTTCGGCCGTTGTGTGAGTGGCTGGTTCTGACCCGGGTCCGACTGTTTCGGGCTCGGCAACTGTGGGAGCGGCTGGGACCTTTGTCTCCAGATTGTCAGGCACAAACCAAGGGACGTTTGTCTCTGGGTGTGCGATGAGATTAAAGCGCTGAAGGAAGAAGGCGGGGAGGGCGACGCCGGTAAGGGGACATTTCCGTACAGGTCTGGCCAGAGCTTGGGCTAGAGGCAGGTTAGAGAATATCTAGATAGACTCAAAGACGCACGGAGTATTACCGTAGGGATTGCGGGCCAAGTGTTGTTGCCATTTGGTCGGCTTGTGCTCAATCTGTCGCGGTTTGGGCGTGGTGAATCTCTGCCTAGCCTCATGGAATGCTGGGTCCATCAACGGGGATATGGGTAGTTCCCCAACAGCGGTATCTACTGTCTTCGCTTCTGGATCTACTTGTACATTCGAGTAGACATCATCCGAGACGGAGTGGTCATCTTGCGAGGTCTGTGGTTCCGCATCATTGTTGATGTTGCTGTTGTGAGAACCTCTAGCACCCGGGGCCCGGCATGCCCCATGATAAATGGTGGGGTATAGTGATGGTCTGTGCCAGCTTCGACATATGGCTTGCATGACGGAGCCGGTTTCAAGTTTTTTGGATGATTGTTGGTTATGAGGCCTGAGTGTGAAGGTGATCTCGAATAATTGAACCTCGAAGTGGAATATACATGCCAAGAGGCGGGATCCTCCCTTGAACTTTCTTGGCGACGCAGCCAGCTCCACTCCACTTCAGCCATTGATTTGGTCGGCCGTTACGGTGCCCGCCTTTCACTCCTCCCACCACGGCAGGAGAGGTACTCCAAATCCACCCACTTCACCAACATAACATGAATACCCAAAGAACAGCATTACGCCTCCTAAATGGGATAGGCGCGCGACAATGCCGGAGATTCTCCCAGTTTAGCGCGCCTGGGGTGGCAATGCCACCCACCGGCGGCATCCCGATGCCATACATCACCGAGGTCACAGTAGGTTGTCTCGAGCCACCCGTGTTGTCGCATTGCTAATAGGTCAGTCCGGGGGTTGGCGGACATGTGAGTTCTAGTTCAGAAACGTCTTCGACCTCTCAATTGGCACTAACCACACCCCGAAGCCGACATCTTTTCCAAGTTGTTGCAAGTCAGTGTAAACCCTGCCCGACGCCATCGGCGCAACTCTGACCCGGATAGGAACGCATAGTATGCCTTAACGGAGCCATCGACGACACCGTATCGGCAGCGATTGTCGCCCAATTGCTATGGCTCGAGTCGGACAACCCGGACAAGCCCATCACCATGTACATCAACTCTCCCGGCGGTGAGGTGAGCTCGGGGCTCGCCATTTACGACACCATGACCTACATCAAGTCGCCCGTCTCGACCGTATGCGTGGGCGGCGCAGCATCTATGGCTGCCATCCTCCTGATCGGCGGCCAGCCTGGGAAGCGATACGCTCTTCCGCATAGCTCCATCATGGTGCATCAGCCCTTGGGCGGGACCCGCGGGCAGGCCGCCGATATCTTGATCTACGCGACTCAGATTCAGAGGCTACGGGAGCAGATCAACAAGATCGTGCAAAGGCATATCAACAAGTCGCTCGGCTACGAGAAATACGACGTGCAGGCTGTCAACGACATGATGGAGCGGGACAAGTACTTGACTGCCGAAGAGGCCAAGGAGATGGGGATCGTGGACGAAATCCTGCATAAGAGAGAGAAGGGGGACGACAAGCCCGGGATCGGCGACGGGAAGGTGAAGCCATGATGCATGCATGGTCAATGACAGGGCGCAAGATGGAGGGGGAGTGGTGCACAGGACCGCTTCGCGTTCCGAGATAACAGCGAAGAGCGACGACGTGCATGGAAGGAACCAGGTTTCCACTTAACTGCGGTCACCGCGCTGGTCTTCACCATCGGCATCAAGGTACCTATTCGGGGGCGGATGGTGGTGTTGTTGAAGGTCCTGGCCTGGACTAGACAGTGAGTTTGTTAGAGAGTGCAACACCGAGGATCTAGGCTGGTGGAAGAAGCAAGGTTCCCGGGGTTGAATATCCGGTGGGAGAAGAATCCTGTCGATGCACTCTCTCCTCTTCTCTCTCGTTGCATGTCGAGTCACAGGAACGTCAAAGCTCCTTGACACTTTTCCCCATAAGCCAATCGGGAAGCTTGTAATTCGATGCAGCTGTTGCGGGGATCCCGCGGGGACCCTTGTCTCTGTCCCTGTGACTTGGGAACACAACTATTATTTTAGCTCCGACTTCGCCCAAAAGTTCGAGTCGGGTTCCAATTTCTCAAGACAACTCACTCTTCAAACATCACTAGAGGGTCAATTGGCTGGTCTTGGTGGCTCTAGGGTGATTCAGATACGCCTTAACCTTTTTCACCTCATCCCGTTGCTATTTTTGTCTCGTCTTCGTTTCTTCCTCTGATCGAGCGTCATGCTCTCGCCGTCTCTTCTGCGCACTGGCACTCCCAGGGCCCTGGCTACGAGCCGGGCCCTACCCTCTAGGAATCAGTTGTATGTCGAGGCAAGGCGATGTCACTTCTCATAGGGGCACAAACTCACCCATGCCTCTAGCCGCCTTCTATCCACAACACCCCGCCGATATGCCGACGAGAAGCTCAACCGGGTGTCCGCCACCATCACACAACCCAAGTCCCAGGGCGCCTCGCAGGCTATGCTCTACGCCACCGGTTTGAATGAGGCAGACATGTCCAAGGCCCAAGTCGGTATCTCGTCTGTCTGGTACGAGGGCAACCCCTGCAACATGCACCTGATGGGCCTCTCGAGTCTTGTTCGCGACAGCATCGAGAAGGCCGGGCTTGTTCCCATGCGTTTCAACACCATTGGTGTCTCAGACGGTATTAGCATGGGTACCACGGGCATGCGCTACAGCTTACAGAGCAGAGAGATCATCGCCGACAGCATCGAGACGGTCATGCAGGGGCAGTGGTATGACGCCAACGTCTCGCTGCCTGGTTGCGACAAGAACATGCCTGGTGTCCTGATCGCCATGGGACGTGTCAACAGGCCTAGCATCATGGTGTACGGCGGCACCATCAAGCCGGGCTGCACCATGAAGGGCGATCCCATCGACATTGTTAGCGCCTTCCAGGCGTACGGCCAGTTCCTCTCGGGGGAGATCAACGAGAAGGAGCGCTTCGACATCATCCGCAACGCCTGCCCCGGCGGTGGCGCTTGTGGTGGCATGTACACGGCCAACACCATGGCCTCGGCGATTGAGACCCTCGGCATGACCCTCCCCGGCAGCAGCAGCTTCCCGGCCGAGGACGCGCGCAAGAAGGCCGAGTGCGAGGGCGTGGGCGAGGCCGTCAAGAACATCCTCCGTGAGAACATCCGGCCCAGCGACATCCTAACGCGGCAGGCGTTCGAGAACGCCATGATCGTCGTCGGCGTGCTGGGCGGCAGCACCAACGCCGTGCTGCACCTCATCGCCATCGCCGACTCGGTCGGCATCAAGCTCACCGTCGACGACTTCCAGGCCGTCTCCGACCGCACCCCCCTGCTGGCCGACCTGAAGCCCTCGGGCAAGTACGTCATGGAGGACCTGTTCAAGATCGGCGGCACCCCGGCGCTGCTCAAGTTCCTCCTCAAGGAGGGACTCCTCGACGGCTCGGGCATCACCGTGACGGGCAAGACCATGAAGGAGAACGTGGCCGACCTGCCCGGCTTCCCCGACGACCAGCCCATCATCCGGCCGCTGAGCAACCCGCTCAAGCCGACGGGCCACATCCAGATCCTGCGCGGGTCGCTGGCCCCCGGCGGGTCGGTGGGCAAGATCACGGGCAAGGAGGGGCTCCGGTTCGAGGGCACGGCCAAGGTGTACGACTACGAGGACGCCTTCATCGAGGCGCTGGAGCGGGGCGAGATCAAGAAGGGCGAGAAGACGGTGGTGGTGATCCGGTACGAGGGCCCCAAGGGCGGGCCCGGCATGCCCGAGATGCTCAAGCCCAGCTCGGCCATCATGGGCGCCGGGCTCGGCCAGGACGTCGCCCTCATCACCGACGGCCGCTTCTCCGGCGGCAGCCACGGCTTCCTGATCGGCCACATCGTGCCCGAGGCCATGGAGGGCGGGCCCATCGGCCTGGTCCGCGACGGCGACAAGATCGTCATCGACGCCGACAAGCGCGTCCTCGACCTCGAGGTGCCCGCCGCCGAGATGGACAAGCGCAGGTCCGAGTGGAAGGCCCCCGAGCCCAGGGCGAAGCGCGGTACCCTGAAGAAGTACGCCGCCCTGGTCAGCGATGCTAGCCAAGGGTGTGTCACCGACAAGGCATAACGGTATTAGAAGGAGGGTATGGGGAAAGTTGTGGGGGAGCGTGGGGGCTGGTGTTTCGAATCTCCTGATTGTACAGATGTGTTTGTGTGTCTGGGCTGGAAAAGGCGCTCGCGATACACTGTCTGGCCGGTGATTAAAAGGGATACCGGGTCAGCAATCTAGGATTTAATCGTCATGTTATTCGTTTTTGTGTTGAACCACCCAGCGGCGATCACCGTCGCTCTGAAAGTTGAACAGATACAACAACCGGTCCAAGCATATCACGCTTCGACCTATGACACAGCATATAAGTCATCCCTTGTTCCCCGAGCAAACACCTCTCTCCACACCATCACCTCTTCGCCCAAGCAGCCAAAAACTCCTTCTTCCGCCTCAACGTCAGCCCAACCCTCTTCACCCTCCCCAACCTCGCCAACGCCTCCCCAATGCGATCCAGCAACTGTTGCTCCTCCGCAGTCGGCCGGTCCTCCGCGCGCCCCTCCCACTCACCACCCAACGCACCACCACCAACAGCAGCAGCACCGCGACCCGAAACCCCGTTCGGCGCAGCCGTAGTGTTGTGCACGGCCTCGGCGATGCGCACGCGGACGCAATGCGTCGGGCGGCCCAGCAGCTTCCACACAAACCCGGCCCACCCGGCGTACCCCAGGACGGGGGTGGTGACGTCGGGGGGCGCGTAGCGCAGGCTGAGTGGGAAGATGGCGCTGTCGGCGGGCGCGGCCAGCAGGGCGGGGCCCAGCGGCAGGATCCCCCGGCCGTTGGTCGTGCCGCACTCCGGGAACACGGCGACCACGCGGTCCGGGTGGCGGGTTATGAGGGCGCGTAGGTCGGTTAGTTCTTGTGGTTGCTGTTCCCACTCTTCGAGGGAGCAGAGCTGGGCGGCGGGGGAGAGGGCGGCGGCGATGGCGGCGAGCAGGCTGATCTGGCGGACCTTGCGGGAGGCTGGGTGGGAGGCGACGAAGATGGGGTCGAAGACGGCGGCGAGGTAGAGGGCGTCGATGGGCGAGGTGCAGTTGGCCGCGATGATGGAGCGCGGGTGCGGCACGCGCGACCGCGGCTGCTGGCTCAGCGAGCCGCGCTTCACCCCGTCCAGCTGCAGGTCTACCCACCACACGCCCGGGATCGCGAGCAGTGACCAGAGCAGGAGCTTGCGCGCGACTGTGGGCAGGAAGGGGAGGTGATGCAGGACGAGGAAGTAGGCGGTTGCGTAGGTGAGGAAGAAGGGCAGGCGGGTGAGGAAGAGGATCGCGTGGAAGATGGTGGCTGGGATCGAGGACGGCGTCGTCACGGGTAGGAAGGGGGAGATGCCGGAGCCTATTGAGTTAAGTGTTAGTTGACGATATAATTAAATGAGGTGGGGGAATAGGAGGAGCCAGCTTGGGTTACCTCTATCGCGAAACTGAGAGAACTTCTCCATGATGGCCACGGCCTCGAGATCGCTTGCTTGCTGTTGGCCGTCGGTGTCTAAACACAGTCAAAGAAAATATGGCGTGCAGGCCGTTGCGTTGGCTTTATGGTCGCATGTGTGTTTCGAGTTGTCGCAGCAGCTGTTCAGAGAAAAGCTGTTGGTGACGATTTGGATGGCCCGACAAAAGATGGGTTTCCAACTTGAGCGGTGGTTGACTTGACGGAGACAGCTGTCCCTGTCCCTTGTCCCTGGGCATAACTTTTGGAGTCGGTGGGGTGCATTGGGAGCCTTGTTGCATGTGAAGGGGATCTGACATGGCTCGTGCGTCAGAGCAAGTGGCGGCGGGCATTCCAAATGCAGCAAAGAGCCAACCCTAACCCGACATCCAAACCAACCCCACGGCATGCACCTCGTAATGATTGGATCTCCGACTTTTGTTTGGTTGCCGGGGTGATTGTTGATAAACTGAGCATCCAGCAATCTGCGCCACACCCATTGCGGAGAGGAGCAAATAACTGCGCCAGACAAGGACCCCCCTCATTATTCACGACGTTGCCGACAACCATATCTGCGCATGGGGCTTTGCTCCTCTCCTCCTACTTGCTTGTGCACTTTGTCATCCCTCGAATGCGCGCAGTCAACATGGAACCCTCCGAGAACGCGGTACGTGCAACATCACGACAACCCCTTCAACTCGACGTTACTTACTGACTGCGACACATCAGACCTTCCGATCGGGGCTGCGGCCCCCTCAAGTCCGCGCCGGCGCAGCCACCGCGGCAGCAACCGCGACATGTCTCCAGGAAATCACCGATTCTCAACACAATTCACGAGTGCAACAGACCGGAATCCCTCAAAAACGTAACCACAAAGGAAGCGGTACGCATGGCATCCCCGCTTGGGCTTGCGATGTGCTATCGATAGCTGACCTAGAGGAACCTGAGCAGTATCTTACCCGGAACAGAAGCGCAAAACATTAGCAGAGAGGGCAGGCGAAACTTCCAGGCCTGCAATCCCCTCCACAACCGGCGGTCTATCGAGGGCTCCGAGCGTTAAGGGCGCCTCCATCACGAGCCTATCCGCCAATGTTCCCGCCCCAGCATCAAAATATGGACGCGCCGGCGGCTTCGCAAAAAGCGTCGGTCCCGCATCTCGCCCCCCGATATCAGGGAGACCTCCGACCTCGATGGGCTTCACTCAATCCACGATGACCCGACCACGAGGGAACACACGAACCCGGCCAGCGAGTGTCATGGCGAACAGAGAAATGGAGGATGAACCTGAACCGGCCAACCAGAAGAAGGGTATGCAGATCCCAGTCTATTCTCAACTCCGTCCACGGGATCCCGGTTTGCGAAAGACGCTTCCCCAACAGTCAGCGGCTTTGCAGACCCGGCAACAACATAGGGACATCTCGTTGCTCAGCAGAGGCATTAAGAATCTATCACTCGATGACCAGCCCAAAAAGAGCACAAATGAAGGCCAAGTGGTCTCCAACCAACTCAAGCGGCCTCCGTCTCGACCATCCCAGTCGGATGTCAAGACGGAGATTACCACTCCCAGCAAGCTTCAACCAGAAGACGCAGCCAGAGAAACCTCACTCGGGCCTGCCGACTCCCAAAGTGCGCTTGCGCCAGTGCCAACAACACCGCCGGAAGCCAAAGTGTTCAACGAGGCGCTGGACACGGTGCGCAAGGGTGTCCGGAGTCCTTACAAGTGTCCCATTTCACCAACCAAGTCCTCTTTCTCTCCGACGAAATCGTCGTATCTCTCTAAAGACTCGAATGTAACATCTTTTACAGGTTGGGACGTCGACGGCCGGCTGAACGAGTTTGAATCGCAATTCAAGGTCATGAAGGAGACCTTCGAGGGCACCATGACCGACAGAAAGGTCTTGGAGGAAGCGATTGACATGGCCAAGAATCGAGGTATGTGCTCTCTAGCCGCCGGCACTCGGGTGAGATGCTAATACTGGGGCAGCGAGCGATCTTGAACGGGAACAGCAACGGCTGGTGGACCAAAATACACAACTCCAGGGTCAGCTTGACCTCCAAAGGCAAGAAAACCACTCATTACAGCAGGAGAAGCAATCGATGGTGCTCGAGATGGAAGCCGAACAAAGAAGACAAAAGTTCGATATGGAGGACCGACAACGGGGACACAAGCACGAAGTTGACGAAATCAGGCGTGAGTTTAAGGGTGAATTTGACCAGCTGAAGAGGGAGCATGCGCATGCCTTGGAGGCTATGGAAAGACACTACCGGGCGGAGCTGGCCGAAGAACAGGCGCAGAGGTCGAGGGAGCTCCAAAATCTGCGCTCCAAGCTCGGGGCAGAGCAGCAAGACATGAATCTGGATATCCTAAAGAAGGAGCGAGAAGTCCAGGAGATGCGGTCACAGGCCGAGATGCTCAAATCCGACCTCGACCTCGAGCAAACAATCAAGGCCACCCTCCAGCAACAGATCGCCGAAATGACGGCCACAAACATGACGCTTGAGGATCGGATGCGCGGACTGCGGGCAAAAATCGACTTCCTTGAATCAGACAGCAAGCAACAATCGGATTCATACGCGAACATGGAGGCGCGTCTCCAGGAGGCCTTGCGTGTTGCCGATGAAGCACGGCAAAAGCTGATCAAAGAAGAAACGGAGCGTCGTGTACTATTCAACAAGTACCAGGAACTGAAGGGCAACATTCGCGTCATGTGCAGAGTACGACCCGTCCTCGACTCGTCAGAAGGCGAGGTCGCCAGGATAGCTTTTCCCGACGTCAAAACATCGGCGCAAATCGACGTCACGGGCCCAGAGGAAAAGAGTAGTCTGGGGGCCATCAGCCGCAAGGTGCTTCCCTTCGAGTTCGACCGCGTCTTTGACCCGCCCGTGCAGAACGAGGAGGTGTTTGGCGAGATCTCTCAGCTCGTGCAGAGTGCCCTCGACGGCTATAACGTGTGCATTTTCTGCTACGGCCAAACCGGTTCCGGCAAGACGTACACCATGTCCTCGCAGGACGGCATGATCCCGCGGGCCACCCACATGATCTACGACACGATCACCAAGCTGCAAGAGAAGTCGTGGACGTACACGATGGAAGGCAGCTTCGTCGAAGTCTACAACGAGGAGCTGCACGACCTTCTCACGCCCGGGCGCGAGTCAGACGGCCGCAAGAGGCTCGAGATCCGGCACGACGACGCCCGCAAGCAGACAACCGTCATAAACTGCAAGACGGTCGCGCTCGACTCGCCCGACAAGGTCGAGACGATGCTCAAGCAGGCGCAAAACAACCGCAGCGTGGCGGCCACCAAGGCCAACGAGCGCTCCTCGCGCTCCCACTCGGTCTTCATCCTCAAGCTGGTGGGCGAGAACAGCGCGACCAAGGAGCGGTGCGAGGGCACGCTCAACCTGGTCGACCTGGCCGGGTCGGAGCGGCTCAAGCACTCGCAGGCCGAGGGCGAGCGCATGAAGGAGACGCAGAACATCAACAAGAGCCTGGCGTGCCTCGGCGACGTCATCGAGGCGCTCGGCCGCGGGTCGGGCCACATCCCCTACCGCAACTCCAAGCTGACCCACCTGCTGCAGTACTCGCTCGGCGGGAACTCCAAGACGCTCATGTTTGTCATGGTCAGCCCGCTCGAGGCGCATCTGAAGGAGACGATTACGAGTTTGCGGTTTGCTACGAAGGTGAGTTCCCTCTTCCTGTTTTCTCTCCGGCGATGGGAAGGACTGCCCAAGGATATATAAACGCTAACGACGTGCGTGTAGGTGCATAACACCCATATTGGCACGGCCAAGTCGACCAAGAAGTTGACTGCTGGAACGCCCGAGTCGGGTCGCTGAGTTCAGTCTCGAGCCTGGGCGGTGTGGTGTTGTGATGTCGTTCGTGTGTGTGGTGTGTGGTGAATCGGGGTTGGGCGGGAGTTTCAGTGTTTATGATACCATGACTCACTCTATAGTATTTACCCCGTGTGGATTGCGCAGCGGGCAGCGCTGTCGAGTATTGTTTTTGTTTTAGGAGGGGAGGGGGGGGGGGGTTTGTTGGCTCGGTTTTTCAGGGGCCGACTGGTCACCGCCGCCGCGTTCAGGGGTTTTGGTTGGGGGGTTGGGGTTGTTTGTATCTTGGGAACGGTGGCCAGCTCTCCTGTTTTTTTCCCTTCGTTTTTTCTTTGTTTACCTTCCCTCAATGTGGAAATCACTTTGATGCTTTTGCCATATGACCACGAGTTGGGACCGTTTTGCTGTGTATGTCTGTTCCCGTTCATGAGTCTTGCGCTGGTGAAAGGGAGCACAGTTTGCCGATAACTATGGAACTACCTATTTCTCAATTTCCTAAGAACACCAAGATTCTTAACAGCTGTCTTCTCAACCAGAGATCCCTCCTCTGACTGGGATACACAGTAGACCAAGCCATTGCGGTATGATCCTTTCTTTTTTTTCTTTTTTTTTTTTTTTTTTTTTTTTTTTTTTTTTTTTTTTTTTTTTTTTTTTTTTTTTTTTTTTTTTTTTTTTTTTTCACTTACGGCGCCCCTTTACGGCCCGGGGCCGTGCTTGGTGAAAGCCAAGGCCCGCCGTGGTTGCCGGGAAATCTTTTTGAGATTTCGCCGATGCGGTCGGCAGAAGAAACCGGCAGGCACCGCCGCGGTTGGAAAATGTCGGTGCATCCTGTCAGCGCGCCAAGAGTCTCCGGGGTCAGCTTCCTCCATGCCGCACAGCAAGCAGCACAGCCGCAGCACCTTTCAGGTTTAACGACCTACACGAGTCATCGAACTCGCGCTCCCCCGGTCACGTTCACGGCGCGACACCGATGCGGGCTTGATTAACTGCCGGGGACAGCAAAGCATCAGGACAATTTTCAAAACTACCATTCACAGATCTTGCCCGTTTGTTCAAGGTAACGTTAATTAGCGAAAAGCTCGCCCAACATCAACATGACCTCGGACTTCCAGGTTGGCCCCGTATCAGGCCGTAAACTGATGAGAGCAATCCTGAACGGCGCTTGACATTCCCGATCGCTGCTTGGCTCGCGCTCCGGTCTCGATCCTTGGACCTTCGGCCACTTAGCCCGCCAGCGGGGTCGGTCGCTTGCCGCCCCGACACCACATTGATAGGGCAATGGAAGGGTTGCAACCAATTCCATATTCCATCGTGGCTCACTGCCGGAGCCAACAGACTCACCATCCTCCGACCACCGTCGTGGATGGGGGGATATAAAGAATCTAGGTTGGTCTGAGCGATGAGCCACCGGTTGGTCGTTTTCCATCTTAGTAACTAACACAACAACAATAACTCCCGAATACCTCGCACCTCATATCCCCCCTCTTGTTATTATTGACTTCTCTCTTCTGCCACCTTGAAGAGATCCTAAAGAGAACAAGTTACCATGACGTACGACTGTGACGTCTTCATTGTCGGGGCCGGCCCGGTCGGCACCGCTCTTGCGCTGGAGCTCGCCCTCCACCGTGTTTCCTTCCGCATCATTGACCGGGAGCCGGTCCGAAACGACAAAAGCCGGGCATTGGTCATGCAGCCCCGGACGCTCGAGCTCCTGAACCGTCATGGAGCCGCCGACGCCATGGTGCAGCGAGGGCCGCATCCTACGCGGTGGGCAAGTGTACGTCAAGAGGAAGCTTGCCTCATCCGTCATCCTCGATGGCCTCGGTACCACCGACACCGAGTTCATCTTGCCCTTGAACGTCTCCCAGGTCGAAACCGAGAAGTTTCTGGATACCTGTCTCGACAAGTACGACATCAAGGTCGAGCGCCCCGTCACCGCCACCAGCATCAGCCAAGATGATTCGGGAGTCACCGTCACCCTCGAACGGCCCGATGGAAAGAGGGAGACGATACGGTCCAGATACATCGTCGGCTGCGATGGCGCCCATAGCGTCGTCCGCCACGCCTCCGACAAGATGACTTTCCCCGGCGGCGCTTACCCCCAAGACTTCGTCCTCTGCGACACCCGCCTGCGTGATTCATGCATCCCGCTGGATCGCTTGACTCTCAACCTCAACAACAAGGGCATCGTCGCCATCCTGCCCATAAAGGACGACATCGTTCGCGTGACCGCCTCGCGCTCGGTCGCCATCCAGAACCAAGAAGAAACGCCCAGCTTGGACGAGCTCCAAACATACTTCACCGCGATGACCCCGGAGGGGTCAGGCACCCTCGGAACCCCAATCTGGCTCGCCCGCTTCCGCCTCCACCACCGCTGCGTCAGCCAGTACCGTGACGGCCGCCTCTTCGTCGCCGGCGACGCCGCGCACATCCACTCCCCGGCAGGCGGGCAGGGGATGAACGCGGGCATCCAGGACGCCATCAACCTCGGCTGGAAGCTCGCGCGCGCGCTATCCCTCCAGGCGCAGTCCCGGAACATCAAAACCGCCACGCCCCACGCGCTCGCGGCCGCCGACGCCCTCCTGGACACGTACGACCTCGAGCGGCGGCCCGTGGGCATGATGCTGCTGCGCGGGACCGACCGGCTCTTCACCTTCCTGAGCTCGCCGGCGGCCTGGTTCGCGCCCATCCGCAACTTCTTCCTGCGGCACGTCTCCCCGCGCCTCGTGCGGAGCCCCGCCGCCCGCCGCAAGATCCTGTACTTCATGTCCCAGTTCGGCGTCACCTACCGCGGCCGCACCCGCCTCGTCGGCGACGCCGCCGGCCTCTTCTGGCGGGCCCCCGTCCGCGGCGGCGACCGCCTGCCGGACGGCAAGGTCGGCGTGGTGCGCACCGCCGCCGCCGCCGCCGAGGCGGGGACGCAGGCGCAGACGCAGACCAGCCTGCAGCGGATCTGTGTCGGCGCGCCGCACCACCTGTTGCTCTTTGCGGGCGACGCGGCGAAGGGTGGGCTGGGCGAGGCCGACTTGAGCCGTGCGGCGGAGAGCGTGGTGCGGGCGTGCCAGGCCGACGTCAGGGTGCACTTCATCGCCGGGGACGACAGGTCGGCGGCGACGGCGGCGGCGCAGGGCGGCGAGGACTGGTACGCCGACCCGCGCGGCGAGCTGCACGCCAAGTTTGGGTTTGGGCCCCGGGCCGGCTACGTGCTCGTGCGCCCTGATGGCTATGTCGCGCATATCGGGCCGCTGGCGAAGTTGCAACAGCTGCTTGCGTTTTTGGAGGGGTATCTGGTCTCGCCTGTTGTCACGCCCGTGCGGTCACGGTTCGATTTTGTTCGCCTTCTTCTTTGGGCGGTTGTGGGTGCTTGTGTGGTCGCTGAGTTGGTGACGGAGGTTGCCCAGATGGTGTGATGGAGCGGCTGGTTGCATCTTGACCCTGGTCGAACTCGATGCTGGGCTTTGCTCTGTTCTTTTTTCCCTTTTTTCCCCTCCCTCATTCTTTCTTTTGTTCTTCTCTGCTCAATGTCTGCTCTGTAAATTAGGTTGTTAAAATGTGCCATCTTGGGTAGCGGACGGCGTTTGGTTCTAGGTTGTACGATTACAAATCTGAGCTTCTTGTTTGGAAATTTCACAATTATTTGTGTATTCTTGTGCTTACTCAATAGGACCGCAAATATGGGGAACGGGGGCGCCTGGCGCTCGTTATCGTAGCCTTGGTTGTAAGCTACCTAGGCAACAGTGTCGCAGGCCACTAGGTACCTAATAGGTAAGGTAGGTAGCTCATGGATCTGGTGGTGCCGCACAATTGGGCCAGGCGGGCTAGTGGCCCCGGGGGAGGCGGCCCGCTTTTGTTTTACGCACATTGAATGCGTCCCGTTGCCTGCGGTATTCGAGTTTCACCATTGAGTCCGAGGTCAGATGGGTTTCAGCTTTGATGGGATGGATATACGCCGGCGCCTTCAGTACCTAGTAGATGCGGATCGTGAAACCATCGCACCTTGATGATAAATAAATGAATAGGCATCAAGTGTGCAGAACTGGCTACCTGCTATAATCAAAGGGACACCTGTCAGCTCCAGGCATCATAGCGTTTTGGGCACCATCAACACCATCAACCAATTTCATCAACTTCAGCAACTCCAACAGACCAACCTAACCTACGACAATGAGCGCCAGATCTCCGGAACCACTGGAAACGCCGGGAACGCTAGAAACACCGGAAATGCTGGGAACACCGGAAACGTTGGAAGCACCGGAAACGCGGGGAACACTGGAAACGCCAGAAACGGCGGGAACGCTAGAAACGCCGGAAATGCTGGAAACACCGGAAGCTCCAGGACTCGGTCGCCTATATTCAGCGCTGAGATCGAGGTCTACATCAAGATCAAACACAACGTGGAAGCTGCACTGCGAGAAAAGCAAAGAACGAACCCTTCTTCCCTACCAGCTTATTGGCGGGGCTGGAACCTTGACGCCAAAAACGACGACGAGGCCAGAGTAAAATCGGAACAGCAGTGCCAGGTTGTTAGAGCTGTTTATAGCAACTATTGATGGCGTTTTGGGCGACGGCAATGGATGGACGTGCGAGTTGGACTCCAGCTTGAGAGATGAGTGGCTCCAATTGGGCCCGGGAACCGAACCAAGAAAGTGGTGTATGTATAGGGCCATCCTTACTCCTTTTCCGTTTCAATATGCTAATAACAGTACAGGGGGTGTCGAGATCATCACGCCACCTATGTCGGTATCGAAGCAGTGGCAACTGGAGATAAACATGGTTTTTGAAGAACTCGGTAAGACGTTCGACTTCTGGACTAATCCCCAATACTGCGGCTTCCACGTACACGTATCGCCCGGGGCAAACACCCGTTATACGCTGGATCAGCTTGTCAGGACGGCCAAAGCGGCCTACTTCTGGGAGTATGCGCTGGCCGAGATTGTCCCGAAACAGCGTAACTGGAATCAATACGCTCAACCGAACTATACCGCTTTCGCGTACCACGAATACATGCTAGTCCGTACCCGGGGTTGGGCTAGAGTCTTTAAGGAGATCGATGAAGTTGCTACAACAGCGCCGAAGCTTCTCGACGTATTGAAAGGCGGGCAGACGGGGGAGGGCGGGACAGCGAACTACTCGACCAACTTTTCTCCAGTCTATGAGAGAGGAACAATCGAGCTGCGCCGTCAGGCCGGGGTTGCCTCGGCTCTGAGTGCCATCCGTGGTATACTCCTGGCTGTTACGCTTCATATTAGCGCTCTCCGCTACGATTTCGATGCGGTTACCAGCCGGACCGACCACCCAAGCCAAGCAGAATTGATAAGGGAGCTTGCTGGCTGCATCAAAAAGCTTCCCGAAACGTGCCACGGTTCCCGATTCGTTCACTGGCTCAAATGGTGCCACGAGTCCTACATTCACTCCAAAATTTTCACAAGCGCGCAGATCAACATCAGGGAGGAGGCCTTCCGTAAGGGTCTTCCGCCACCTGACCAGGAGTCCTACCACAGTACTTCGGAGGTAGCCCCTCCCGGATCGATGGTACCCCCCTCATATGTACTGGCTCCCACCGCCAGGAACACTGCCCCGCAAGCACGTCAAGGAACAACAGCCACGCCCCAGGAAAGAGGAGGAGCGAGCGGAAGAGGAGGAGCGAGCAGAAGAGGAGGAGCGAGCGGAAGAGGAGGAGCGAGCGGAAGAGGAGGAGCAAGCGGAAGGGGAGGCGGAGGCCAGAGCTCATCAACCCCATCGCGGACCCCCGCGGCCCAAGACGGAAGAGGAGGAGTAGCAAGCGGAAGGAGAGGAGAAACGAGCGGAAGAGGAGGCGGAGGCCAGGGCCCATCAACCGGAACAGCGCGACCGCCCGCGCCCAGCACCCCCGCTGCTACCGGTGCTCCCACCCGACCGCCCGCGCCCAGCACCCCCGCTGCTACCGGTGCTCCCACCCGACCGTCCGCGGCCCGGACCGGCGGCAACACGACGCGTCTGCCCGAACGCCCCGCAGCGTCTGCTTCCCGACCCACGGCCACTTCTTCCCGGCCCGCGGCCGGCTCCGGCAACACCGACACCACCGCTTCCGCCCCCCCTACCCAGCGCCGCCGCCGTCAGGGAGAGGGCGATACCAATGCCTAGATTGGTACTCCAACGGCGGTTGGATTCCCTGGGCGGTTTCAAGTGACTTAACGTCATCGCCGCCGGCGGACGGAACAGTTACTTTACGGTCGACGTCACCAAGACCTGGAGGGGGACGTGGTGAGATGGGGGGGACGTACCTAGCGGGGATTTGGAGCTTTTCGGCGTTTTCTTTTTATTCTTTTTTCCAGTTCTCCATCTTCCTCTTCAGTGAAATTCAAATTGAAGAGTGCTAGGTTGGGATACATAGGTACCTTGCTGCCCGCGGTTCACCCTGTATTCCCACAATTAGACGATCACAAATTAATTTAATAATTAGATGACGGCGAAAGCAACAGCGCGCTGTGGCACCCCAACTTTAAATAGATATGACTCGATTCGTGTAACCCTCGTTTAGTTTTCTTACTCTTATTATTGGGTACTGTATTATTTTATTATGTGGTAGGCACAGCTGCCTTCGAACTATGATTTCTTTCTGGTGTTATTGAAAACCAGTGTCATCGAATCGTGGCGAAAACGTTGTTATACCGCGGATAGATTCAATTTACCATGTTGAAGCTGCAGTTGTGGTGATCACAGTTACATGTTCTGCCCACGGTTTTGGTGGAGTTGAGGGTGTTCTTATCCACTGCTTGGATGCGCGGCTCGATTCGGGTGCCGATGTGACAATGCCATCCTGCTCCGATAATGCCCTCCGAACCTCTCGGGATAATCGCGCCATCCGCGACGCACCGCGGACAACAACAACTTCATCACGGCCAGCGACCGCGCCATCGCCCATCGTAGACGTCGCTCGTCAGTATAAATATTTTGGTTGTCTTTTTTTCTTCCTTAGATAACAGCGACGGATTATTTTTGGGACGTTGCCTTTTTACGCCGATCCTGCCCAACCTGTTGCGACCTTGAGAACCACAAAATCCTGATCACGACCAACTGCATCAAGACCTGGAGTCCTGAACCGACATCGGTTCTTTGGTAATTATATAACCCACCCCTCCCTCGACCGCTCTCATGCTAGACCTCTTCCTCTAACCCACAAACACAGCCAGCCACTACCTACCACCCAACACAACCCATAGTCGGCTATCACAGCCATCACAACCACACCGCCATGGGCAGCAACAGCATGTTCGAGGACCAACCCAGCCTAATCCAGGTCTTCGACCCGGAGGACGCCACCACCACCACCACGGGATCATCATCACCATGGAACCAGGAACACCCCAACCCAACCCGCACACCAAAAGCCCCCACCCCGCTCATCCTCATGCACGACGGCGGCGGCACCATCTTCTCGTACTACTGCCTGGGCGACCTCCGCCGGACCGTGCACGGCATCGCCAACCCGCACTACGAGACCGGGCGGGCCTGGGCGGGGGGCATCCCCGAGATGGCGCGCGACTACCTCGGCTTCGTCGCGTCGGTCGTCCCCACGGGCGGCGACGTCATCCTCGGCGGCTGGTCGCTGGGCGGGCTGCTCGCGCTCGAGATGGCGCGCCAGGCGGCCGCGGATGGCAGCGTGCGCGTGGTGGGTTTGGTTATGGTTGATTCGGTGTGTCCGCTCGCGCCGGTGGGCGGGGGGCGGAACCCGCCGCTGGTGGTGCCGCATGCCATGCAGTGGCATGAGCACACGCGCCCCGAGACGCGCGAGAAGGTCATGCGCTGCTTTGCGGAGGCGGTGCGCATGGTTGGGGAGTGGACACTGCCGGTGTGGGAGGGCAAGGCGGGGGATGGGCCCAAGCCGCCGCCGGTGGTGATGCTCCGCGCGCGGGAGAGTGTGCCCGTGGCTGAGGGTGTGAGTCGGGTTGACCTGCATCGGTCGGATCGTCTGCTGGGGTGGGGCGGCTACAGGAAGGATCTCATCAAGGAGATTATTGATATTCCGGGGCACCATTACAATGTCTTTGATACGGAGGATAACGTGGATGCGGCTACTGAGGCGATCGCGAAGGCTTGTCTGTTAGTGGAGAAGTTGGATGCTGGCCGGGCGTTTTCGTGAGCTTGGATTGGGGTGTTGAGAGAGTGTTCGGATCTGGGAGGAGACTTGGATGTTGTGGATAGGGCTGCGCGGAGAAGCAGCCGTGTTGGGATTTCAGGATAGACCGTCCTTGATAGACCGAATGAGAGTATACAAGTTGTCTTTGTTATACAATGGACCCTTGCACCTCATACTTCTAGTCACACTGCTATCGTGTGTATAACCACTGGTACATACTCACAACCCGTTCGCTTGATTCCTTATGTTGTCCGTGGCTCATCACTGGTTATTTACGTGTCCCGGCTTTTGAACAAGAGACTTTACCAGGGGAACCATTTGTCTGTTTCTCCTGATTCTGTACTCCTGCGAACGATCCAGGGCTTCTGCTGGGAAATGGTGGAGTTTGAATTTTACCCGCCCGGGTTATGTACATCATATCCGAACCATCTTGATTTTCTTCGGCGTACCTCAGGTAACTAAGACCGGGAGTATTTTGAGACGGCGATATTAGTATACTGTGTATGGATGAGACATCAGTGTCGATTTCCATACTATTCACAAAATGTAATTCTCTTTCGAACTGATAGACTTTCGATCTCCCTAGTCCCACCAAACACTCCTGTCGTACTTGTTCTGTTTGAGAAAGAGACAATGAATGCAAGGAATCCGCGCAGTGCCGCACGGCGAACTCGAAGGTATCGTCTGCCGGTGGTTCGAACCTATCGCTCGACAAGTAAAACGGCACTTAAAGAGCCCCTCGGGAATTGGCTCGTGGGAGCCGCTGAAAGAAGCTTGGTGAGACGATGACTCGAACTGTGCGACTCCACAATGTGGCGGCTTGTGGTGCTGAACGGAACTCGGAGAATTGGCGGTTGCGCTCATGTAATTGGTGGAGATTTGAGGACCGACTCGGATCGGAGCGGCGACGGTGCCGCTGAGGCCAAATTCCGAGCTCCACGCACAGGCAAAGTGGGGCGTTGCAGATTGCAGACGTGCACAGACCAGCCACACCCGCCTATATATTCTTCTCCCGGCTCCCAAATTCTGGAACTCTTTTCTTTTCTTCTTTAGCTCTCTTTGCCTTTTGGCTTAGATCAAGTGTAGTATCTGTTCTTTTCAGTTTAATCTCTGAAACTGCTCTACGGAGTAGATTTATTTGATTAAATTAATTTTTGTCCCTCGAGACTCAGTCCACTCGGCTTGCCGAGCCTGAATCTCACCGTGTCTCCAGTATTACACTGCCTCTGGACGACGCAAACCTTTTTCATTGCATTCTCGGGCTTTGCTCGGGATGTGGGGAAGAAGAAGATTGTCAAATGCGGCGCGTTTCGCTAATTGTTCAGTTACGGCTTCCAGGCCTCGGCCGAGGCGCTATCTTGTCAATTTGGAACAAGGACCTGTTACGCCTTGCTCTAATCCCAAGTTGGCTTTCTCAACAAAGATGCATGCGAGGCAAAGGGGCAATGTTCAGCTGTTACGCGCCTCTGTTCAGGATGAAACAAACGCCGTGTTTGACGCCGGGTGAGCGACCTGTCGACTTGTGACGTCGGTGGAGCGCGGGCTCCTCCAACATCGACTGTGTATTTCTCGACGCGATTTTCCGACCGGCCATTTCGAGATGCGCTTTCCGAGTACTCACTTACACGTCCATTGATTCCCTCCCTCTATTCTTACCATGGCCGGCCTCGCCGCTTCACGACACGCTCCGTTCCCGCGGCACCCGCGACGCAATGGCGGCTACGCAGACGCGAACCTAACGGTACCACCCGCCCCAACAGGAAACGCCAACATCCCCGTCCCCCGCTCCCCATCACCACCACAACAACCATCAACACAAACAACAACAACAACACCACCACCACCACCGCACCACCCCCCAACAACCACCGACGCAAAACGAGACGCCGCACGCCACGAGCTCGGCCGCTACAGCAAGATCGTCCGGCGGCTGCAGTGGAAGCTGCCCTTCCTCGCGCAGGGCTACCGGCAGGCGGTCGACCGGGTCGGCGCCGACCCCGACGCCGTGTGCGAGGCGGAGCTCATGTTCAAGCTCGACTTCTTCGAGTACTACATGCTGGTCGAGCGCGCGCTGGTGCACCTGCTGGGCGTGTTCGGCGTGGACGTGCCGCGGCACGCGCACGGGCTCGGGCGTGGGCGTGGTGGTGGTGGTGGTGGTGGTTCTTGGGGCGTTGGGGGGGAGGGGGGTGGTGGTGGTGATAATAAGAATAATAACAATAATGGGAAAGGACTTGGGGCGAGTGTGTGGCACGGCGAGGGCAGGCACCGCTATCATGCCAATGTGCTGGCCGCGCTGGACCGGGAGGAGAACCCGCTGCACGGCGCGTTGGGGACGGGGGAGGTGAGGGCGCAGCTGGGACGGGCGAAGGATTTGCGGAACCGGTGGAAGACGGCGGCGGATGAGCCCGAGCATGATCACGGCCGCGGGAGCAGGTCCCCCGCAAAGGGTGGTGCGAGCCCGGGGAGGGAGTGGCGGTCTAGGAAGGTCGCTGCGCCGCTGGACTCGTACCGGCTCGAGCACATGCTGGAGGTCATCTTCCAAGGGTTTGACGAGGGGTTTAGGATCGCCGAGGAGTATGCGAAGGGCGAGCGGGATACGGATATGCTCGAGAGCGATGGGAGAGCCATAGATTGGACTACCATCGGGGATGAGGAGGAGCAGTGGGAGTTCATGGTGGAGGCTATGGACTGGGAGGCGGTTTGAACCGCCCGCCTCCCTTTGGTGACCGAGGGGGCATGTGGCTACGGCTTGGTATGTAGATTGCGTCGTCTAATCGAGCATTTTTGCCCACGGCGGCGTATACTACGCCGCACAAGGAAACTTTACCCATTTCTTCACGACAACCGCCAGGGGCGAGGCCGACGTTGAATGCTGCGACTTCATGCCTTGAATATTGAGTCCTGGTCCTAAGCATCCCACAACTAACCGCTTCCCCAGTCGTCCGGACTTAAACTAGGCAGCGACCCGAGACTGAGCTCTATTTCCTGAGCTGACAGAAGGAACCCGCCGTTCCAACGCCCGCCGATCACACCTGTTACGACGGCCGTGGGATCCTTCACTCAGCGCCCGTCAGCTCGTGTCTGCATACCTCGAGCATTTCGTGGCTCAAGTCGGCGCGCGCGGTGCTCAACAACTCATCGTCAGCACGTCTCTGTTTTTGACTGGTGTCCGACAAGGGCCGGGCATCATTCGCACAGTTCACAGTTGGTTAACTAAGCCGGGATCATTTTCCGGCAATGACATGTCAAGGTTCGCTTCTGTAACGTTACTGCGTACTGCGAAGAATCCGCCTTGTCTGGTCTTCCATTGTTTACACGGTGCAAACAGAAAAGGAACGAGTGACGATGGTATTAACTGAGAACGGGTCGATTTTGAACCAGTTAGCGCGGCAACGGTTTTACACAGCATCAACCGGAAATCATGCCGTCCCAAAGAGACGGGGCCGAGCCGACCGGGAGGTGGTGTTCGGTATTCCGACGGAAGAGCCGGCCCCACCCCCGCCGGAGCCCAATGCCTTGCAGCGGACGTAAATAACACTAGCAGTGCTGCAGTTGTCTCAGTGCGAGTGGCAACCGGGGCGGATAGGTGCCATCACAGCCAGACATCGGCTAGGCGGAAGATGATCGGCACTCTACCAACCTCGTATTGCAACGGCTAATTCTCCGCTGTGCCACTTTTCGATGGAGCACAAGGGAAAAGCGAGGACCCCGCTGCGGTGTTGGCAGTGCGCATGTGCTTGTTGGAATACGAAGAAGGCAGGCATGACTGCAGCTGCATCGGCTGCTCGCTGTGCACATGCATCTACGGAGAAGTCACGATGCCGCCGGAAACAGAACAACGCGATGGATGCAGCTTGGCAGCCTGCCAGCCTGCCGTCTGGGGTGAAAGACAGGGTTCAATGCCGGTTCTCGCCCTTGGACCATGACGACACGGGAAGGAGCTGTCGTATCGAGGGCAACCACAGCATAGCGGGGGAGGAAGGCATGAAGGGCAGCAACAACACGGTCATGATTTCCCTATAAATCAAGCCTCAGAACCACCAAACAAACTACTCTTCTTCCACCATCATCAGCTCACGTCTTGGATTACCACAGTCTACATCCCCTCACAACCATCTTCATACATCTTCAGCAGTCCGTCCACCAGACTCAAAAAATATCACCATGCAGTTCTCCAAGATCCTCAGCATTTTCTCGCTCGCCGCCGCCACGTCGGCCATCCGCGGTTCGTCGACACCCTTCCTGTTCCTTCACAACCACGCAAACAACTGACACAGGCACAGTGAGCTACGATGAGGGCTACGACCGGGCTGGGCGTAGCCTGACGGAAGTTGCTTGCTCGGACGGCGTTAACGGTTTGATCTGGAAGTACGGCTGGTAAGTCAAGGCCGCCTGTTCCCCGATAAAACTGCCAAAGAGACGACGAGGCTGACATCATTCAGGCAAACTCAGGGCGAGGTCCAGGGCTTCCCCTACATCGGCGGCTCTGATTCCATCCCAGAGTGGAACAGCCCCAACTGCGGCTCGTGCTGGTCCGCGACCTTCAACGGCAAGACGATCCATATTATCGCTCTTGACCGCGCGGCGTCTGGCCTCAACATTGGCCTCAATGCCTTCAACGACTTGACGGGCGGCCACGGCACCGACCTGGGCCAGGTTGACGCCGTTGTCCGGCGGGAGGAGCTCAGCGTCTGTGGTCTGTAAAGGGGCTGAGTGAGGAATGTACTTAGGGTTTGCATTGGCGGTTGGGTTTGGATTCATTACATTACTATCATGGACGTACAGCCATGACGAGCTCAGTTTTCTAACAAAATAATGATTTTACGACGCTTCATTGTCTTGTTTTCAACGTATTCGAAGTGCTAGGAATGAGGCCATGTCGGTAAGCATCGCCCCAGAGTACCAGTGCCCGAGGCCTTCATACACCCTCCATTCAGTATCCATCTCAACAGCCATTAAGCACTCGGCCGCCGCCCTCCCACGAGCAACCGGGACCTTGTCATCCTGAGTCCCGTGCCCCAGAAACACCGGCGTGTCAAACGACAGTGGACGACCACCCGGCGGCTTCCCCTCCAACTCCAGCATCTCCCTCAACACCCTCACCACCTTACCCTCCACACTCACCACCTCCTCTTCCCCCTCCCTATCCTCATCCCCATCCTCCCTCTCGAACGGATCAAACCCCCCATCCCCATCTCCACCCTCTCCCTCCCCCTCCGCCAAAACCCCCCTCACCCCCGCCTCAAAAACCAACCACCCACACATCCCCAGATACCCCCCCAACGCCCCCCCCTCCCACAACAACAGCGCCACCAACCCCGCCGCACACCCCTGGCTGATCCCCCCCAGCACCACGTTGTGCGCCCCACCCACCAGCGCCGCCTCGGCGCGGATGAGGTCGTGCAGGTGGCGGACTGTGTCGTGAAGTCCGGGGATGCAGCGCCATTCTTCGGTTGTGGTGGGGATGGAGGAGGTGGTGGGGTTGAGGTGCCAGCTGTCGAACCATTGGCGGATTATGCTGCGGGCGTAGATGGTGGCGCGGTGGCGCGGGGCGAGGGGGAGGAGGAATTTGGCGTGGGGGTGGAGGGCGCGGAGGGTTGTTAGTGGTGGTTGGGTTTGGGGTTGAGGGGGTTGAGGGGGTTGAGGGGGTTGGGGGGTTGGTGTGTCTGGGGATGGTGATGGAGACGATGATGGGGATGATGATGGGGATGGGGTGGCGGATGGTGAAGCTGGTGGGAATGGGAAGCGGGTGGAGATGAAATCCGGGCCGAAGGTCTCCCAGCTGAGGCCACGGCCGTGGAGGAGGATGAAGGTTTGTCGGTGGGGAGGTGAGAGGGGCGGTATGGAGCGGACGGGCGGGAAGAAACCTGGCGGATCGGGGGCCATGCTGCCGTTTGGGGAGTTGATACGGTCGTTGAGAGTGTGGTGGGTGTTGTTCTTGGTGTATGTAGATGTTGCCGTTGGGTTTAGGAGGCGTTAAATCAGACGAGTAAAGTAATATGTTATATTATCTAGATGCCGCTCGAGTGGGTGAGGAGGTATCAGATATGTCACAGGTCCTAGGAATCGACTCGTGGGTAAAGCAACTTTCCAGTTTAAAGACCTAGGAGGGAGCTCGATGAGAAGAGCTCGTTGGTGCTGCACGATCAGCATAGGTACCCGCGGGACGCCAAGCCCTACCATCCGATCACACGTTTACTGGCTCAGCCCTTCAGCGGGACCTCCATGAGTCTGGCCCCTTTTCCTCAACTCCACCATCTGCTGAGTCCCACGGAGGACGCATCTCCCATGAACCATCAGTGGGGAGTTCTGACTCGGTGAGGTATTGAGGGTCAGCTCAGGATGTTCCCCAATAAACTCCCGAATCGGCTTTAACCATGGCATGTATGCGAGCACCTTCTCTCACAGCTTTCCTTTATCAACAACAACCCCTAAGATGCCTTGCCGCACCCTCTCAACGGTACGTTAGCATGCCCTCTTGACAAACGAACTCATGAGCTGCCACAATAGCAGACCCACTGCCGGCAGCTCGTGTTGCTTGGTACACTCGGGCGGGTGGATGTTGCTCACCCAGGTAGTTCTATTAGGTACACTGGCTACGGTACGCAAGTGCCTCCGCCTTTGTGTGTCCCTGAGCAACCGCGTCTCTTTCTCGGCCTAGACAACCAGCACGCAACCTACATCAGCACGCTCTCGGCGGAATGGTCGTTTCTCGCGCCACGGGAGGAGGTAATATTTTGCATGTGGTTGGCATGTGTGCAAACGGGCAGCTGTCCCCGCGCAGGACCTGGGGGAGGGGGAAGTGGGGAACTGTGAGGGTTTGGTGAGTTATTTGCCCAAGAGGTAAAGGGGGGAGCTGTAAGAGTTTGGGGTAGGATGGGCTTGGTTCGGTGCTTCGTGTTCATTGTATAGGGGGGTTCATGGGTGTCGGAGTCCAAGCGGAGTTTGCAGCGAGTTCGGTTCTTCGTGGCTACTTGTAATGGGGGTTTTCTCGGATCGGGCGTCTACTGGGTTGCGGAGTTGAGGTATTTGAATCATAGGAAGCTGAGGCTCTAATGCAGCACAACCAGCATGCCATGCATGACGGGCCGACTGCGCAGGCGACACATCTCAACAACAACATGGGGTCTGGCCGGCCGACCGCTTCCCTACCCGCACGTGGAAATGATTCCTCGTCTCAGATCCATCTCTTCGTCATTCCTAGCCAATTGCCATGTCCGAGATTCGCGAAGAGCAGTGTTCACCCAAGGGATCTCGACCGGCATCGACTAGCGCGACGCACGCAAGCCAGGGGCAAAGGACCGACTAACGATGCGCGTTGATTGCTGACGGTGCAAAGGCCCGGAGGACTGTATGGAAGGGGAGCGGTCGTTGTCGTTCGCTGTTGTCGCCGCCCGGCTTGCTTCCCCTTTCCGGACAGGAGCGACACCGCGCTGCAACCGAGGCTTATTCCGAGCGCCGGACGCCGGCACTTCCCGGCGCATGTGTTGAGATCAGGACCTTACAAGTATGCTGTCGACCGTTGCGGGCTCCGATCGGTCCTGCATGAGGATCGCGAAGAAGTCGGGCCCTTAAAAAGAGATCCGGCACGGATATCGGTCCGAAGCGCCAGTTTTAGCAAGACCTGGGGGTTAGCGTGGTGCAAGAACAGGAGAGGCTGGCGTTGTTGTGGTGATAATAGAGTATGGAAGCGACCCCGCTCTCATCCACTTCGGCCCTAATGTGTAGCAGACTGACGAGAAAGCTTGCTTGACGATACTGGGTTGGGGGTTGAGGCACAGGAGGATCTACCCCACAATCTGGCCGAAGTTGAAATCCGGGGTAGCTGGGGATTGTGATGCAGTGCAGCAGGAACTAGTGGACTGTGTAAAAAGGTCAACCATTAGGCGCATTTGAAACCGTGAGCGCGAATGCGACTGTCCCATCGCGGGACCGAAAAGGCTGCAGGTGGTGGGTTCCGTTTGGTGTTTGACAATGGCCAACAAAAGTCGCAATCACGAGGCTGAATCAAGGCTCAGCCCTGTTGCTGGTTCAGCAAGGGCGAAAGCGAATCTCAGGCCGCCGAGCCAGGAATGTGTAACACGGTGTGATTTTGAAGTTCGGAAGTTTGATGTTGCAGTTCAGCTTGCATGCATCGTCCAAAATGGAAGCCAAGGAATGAGGCTTCGATCTTACTTTTTGGGGGCGCCCGTTTTTGCGCGAGCGTTTTTCGAGCATGACGGACTGGAAGCGAAGCCTCGTCGGTCCGATTGTGGGGCCACGGCGCGAGAGCGTTGCCATCCTCCGCATTCCCGAATTCCAAGCATCTCGCGACCCCAGCTTTCCCGCACTCCGATGCGACCTACACAAGACTTCCCGTTTCACCTTGTTGTGTGCCGGGAAAACGGCTTGGGTTTGGTGTTGTAACGACTGTGGAGCGATTTCTCTTTGTTCTCACACCGTGGATCATCCAGATCCGACCCGTCATTCTGGATCTTTTGTTCGTCTGAACTCGACGGCAGAGTGTGGCCACTACCGAGGTATGTCGTGTAGTTCGCAAGCCCGGTGACCCCGATCATGTCAGCGTCAAGAGAGAACGGAAAACCGCTTCGGCAGATGCGGAGTGGGCCAGCACCGCCGGCTCGGCAGCTGCGCGCCAAGCAGACGGTGCCAAAAAGAGCGCAAGAAGAGAACGAAAAAACGGAGACGCCACATTCTGCTTCCGACCCGACGCGAGCAATTCTCGACTGACTGCAGGCTGAACTCATGCACGAAGCTGCGGCTTGTCATTCCCAAACAGGACGCCTTCCCGCTTTCAGAACGAGGAATTTGTGTGATGAGACCCTTGCTTGGGCGCCCCAATTCCCAACTGGTTATGAGTTCGTACTCGACACAGGAGACGACCGCAATGTGGCTGGCGGCACGCTGTCTTGCTGGATGAAGCCAAACCTTCGCATCTCGCAGTTTGCTTGGCGATGTGTGGTGCGGGCCTGGAACATTGATGGATGCCTCGCGTGCCTGGGAAGGCCAAGTGGTGAGGGGCAGTCGGGCATGGACGAGCGCCAACGCTTCTCTGCGGTGCCGAGGGCCAAAGCAAGCCCACCAGCCCGCCTGCTAAATTTGCCAGTTTTGTTTCGAAACTGGGCCGTTTAGTTATGCGCCAGTGAGCGCGAGGGGAAAGCAACCTCGAGATGCGGGCTCCGTTTTGGCGAACGGTGCGCCATCATTGGCCCTGCATATGCGCACTGGCCAGGCAAGAAGCCCAGCTGTCCCCGCCGCCAAATGAGAGAACCCTTGGCGAGCCCCCCTTGCGGTTTTCGCCCTGGTAGTGTGTTCCCCAGGGCTTCTTTCATTTCCGTCCCTTCCCAGGTTCCTCCCCTTCTTCACACCCATCTCGTCGCCGTCCCTGCTCTCCGACAAGCACAGATCGTCAAAACCCCAGCCCACCTCACGACATCTCGACGACAAATGCGGCGCCCGAAACACGGATTTTGGTTTTAGTCCTGGACGCACCGAGGGGCCGCTGTCTTCTAGAGCGCGGTCCCTTCCTAGGGATCTTAGCGACCAGTTTACCGGGCCGATTCAACCCCAGACTGCCTGCAATTGATTCTGGAGTCCCCACGATTGCGCACCGTCACCCCAGACCAACCGTTCCCGACCCTCCGGATCTCGTCTGAATAAGGCTGTGGATGCGGCACTGTGACACGCGCTCCCCGCTCTTCGCGTTCAGCAATTGAAGGACACCGAGGGTAACACGGCACAGTCGGAAATCATGACGACGGCGGCAGTGAAGCGGGCGTGCGATGCCTGCCATCGGCGCAAGGTGAAATGCGACGGAATCACGCCCTGCCGCAATTGCTCGGCCTCCCAGCTGGCCTGCACCTACAATGCGGTCCCGCAGAAGAAGGGTCCGAAGGGGTCCCGAGCCAAGGTCATCAACGAACTGAAGGAGACGCAACGCCAAACCAGCCTATCGGCCAAGTTGCAGGGCGGCATGAACGGCGGCGCGTCGAGCCCGACTCTCGCTCCGACCCCGAGGCTTTTGACCAAGGAGACCCTCAAGGCCTGCATCGACTTCTTCTTTGCCCACATGCAACCCACTCTCCCGATTCTCGACCGCCAGCGCCTCGAGCAGGATGCCATGTACATGGACCAGAATCTCGACACCTACTGCCTCCTGACGTCGCTCTGCTCGTTTGTCTGCCTTCAACCGGGCATGGTGATGCCCGGCGCGGGAATGAACGACCCCTTCAGCCCGGACATGATGATTGGCAACAACATCGTCACTAGCACGCTTCTAATGGAGGAGACGATCCGCGTTCGCAAGGGTTACGACTACCAGTCTTCCCAGACCGTCAACAACCTCTGCACGAGCTACTTTTTGTTTGCGGTACACCACGGCCTGGACCTGCACGACAAGGCGTGGTTCCATTTGCGCGAGGCTGCTACCCTGGCGTGCATCGCCAAGATGACCGAGGAACAAGCGTATCTGCAGTACGACAGCATTGATGCATCACGGCGCAGGCGCTTGTACTGGCTCCTTTTCGTCAACGAACGGTTCGTAACAAGTCCTTGCGGTTAATTCTTCTTTTTTTTCCCTTTGGAACCTGGAAACTGACCAGACCCCACAGTGCTTACGGACTGCACCACGGTCGCCCTTTGACACTCAAAGCCAGCATCAACACACCAACCCCGCAAGAACACCCCGCCGATCCCTTGATGGGTCAGGGCACAAGTTCTTTGCGCATGATCAGCCTGTTTCGAGGTTTCGACGACGCCTTGACCCAACTTTGGAACAGGTCAAGGAACGAGTGCTCCGATGAGTATCTCGCAACCCTCGACAGGCAGCTTCAAGAGGTCCGATCTCCGTACGCAAATGACACACAGGCTCAGCTCGGCGAAATGTCGATGATCCAGCAATGGTTGAAGCACAAGGCCTGGGGGCTGGGCGTAGCGAACGGCAACATAAACAACGCCGAGGCTTCCTATATGGATGGCAACCATGACCTTCTCCCCATGGTGTCTCACTTCCACGGCAGCCCGGGCTTGCAGGGCCTCAGCTTGTGCGAGCACCTGTTCAACGTCACCTGCGAGGTGACCGATATCCTCGCCCTCCTTCCAGCGCCTCGCACACCCTTCACGCCCGGACCTCGGGATGAGCTCTGCAAGATTTTGAGCATCGTAACGGTTATCCGTAACGGCGATTACCGATTCCTCCCGCTGCTGCTGAGCAAGGTCGCCTTGGCTCTTCCGAAACTAGCCAACCCAATGCTTCAAAACGCCCCCGAGAGTGCGGCCCCTTGCAACATGGACATATTTGACGGGTTCGGCAGCAGCAGCATGTGCCCGCCCCCAATGTATTCCTCGGGAGATATCGACAACAAATATGCCGTCCCACGTTTCGATGACATGAACTCGGATTCCAACAGCCCCAACGGCGGGCCTTCTTCGAGCAGCAACGACATGAACTCGCCATTTGCCAGCTCTCCAGCGATCATGTCCCCTAGTGTGGAGTTGCCTCATAGACTGCAAACCGACTTCACTTCCATGCCCGAGATGGTCATGAGCCCGGTAGGCCACGCGCCCCCCTCGTCGTTCGGCACGCCGGGAGGGATGAACCAGCAGCAACCACAGCACTCTCAACACGGGCCGTTGTCCCCGTTTCCAAATTCGAACCCTCAGATGCAAGGTCTAAATGCCAACAACATCAACCCGCCGCCCAACATAGGCCTCGCCTCCCAAATGCACCTCGGTCAGGGCCTCGGCGGTGGGATAAATAGCGGCCTGGGACAAGGAGTCAACAACAATAATCTGATGTCCAGAGCGCCGGTCCCACAACGAGCGAATAGTTTCGCCGTGAACGCGCCCCCAATACGAACGGTCGGCGACTTTCAAGCACTTCAAAGATCCAATACGGACATGAACCACCCCATGGGCTCGCTTGGGATGAGTCCGTTAGGGCCCGACCTGAACTTCAACACACTGACAGGGTAGTAACGCCGGATTGGCGAGCGTTGCCAGAGCGAAGCGGAGGTGCCTAGCGAGCAAGCCTGTCCGTACACATCTGTGGCTCGTTAGGCCCTCGGTGTTCACTTATTATTTCTTTTGTCGGCTTCAAAAGGTCTGTCAGCAAGCATTCAGCATCTGTTATTGGAGTATCTCTTTCCTATCTATCCCCTTGCTTATTTATCACTCGTCGGAGGGAAGGGGGGGGGTTCTATCTGGATTCCAAAGTACGAATGACGAATCCTCAGGGGAACAGTACCACAGCGGACAGAACCTTCGCAGCACAACACCACTTTTCCTTTGTTTCAGACCCAACAGTTGGTGCGTCGTTCTCGGGATCTTGGGTGGGGGCTGTTTTGTATAAAGACTTTTTGGTGTAAGGAAAGCGGCGGCGGGTGTTCGGCGGATTCTAATCGCGGATGTTTGGGAGGGTCAGCGTTTTGGGTGGTGGAATGGGTGAGAAGTGTGTGGGCAAGCATAGCAACAGCGGTTGGAGCAAGTTCGTGCCGTTGTCCGAGTTTCCTCGCCTACCGCCGACGTGCAAGTCCTGCCAGCTTGGGTTGGTGTAACAATAGAATTGTGAATTATTATCGTCTTCCCTGCTTGTCTTGTCTCGTGGCAGACCCCACAAGACGGAGTGACCGTCAAACCGAGTCTCGGGTTTCCTCTGCCCTCCCGGTCGGACATCGGGTGTCAGGTGCGTCACACGGGATATGTGATTATGTTGTAGCGAGCAAGGAAGACCCGGCCGCAACACGTCCCGTGCGTGCAACGGCCCTCAGCTTCGACTGCGTTAACACCGGAAATAGAATCCACGGAGTACAAGAATGGTGTACATACATTCCGACTTTCCACGCTTGGGTAACGAATGGAAGCGAGCGTACAAAGGTGAGTGGACAAGGCGGGGAAAGAGAGCCGGATAGTAGGTTGAACGAAGCAACAGGCACATGGCTGCACGGGTTTTCCCCAACCTAACGTCCATCCAACCCCCGCCCAAAGATGCAAGACAGCCTCAACCTCGCGGGCGTCGTCCTTGATGTACAACTAGGATAAGACGCTGCCGGGAACTCGTTTACATGGCCTGCTGGCTGATACAGTTGCCCGTCTTTCTCTGCATCGAGCCATAAACTCCAGAGTCGTGTATTTATTTACATGTACTCACGGACGACACGGCTCAGCCAAGGCAACCCTCAGCTGATAGCTTAGGTTTATCATACTTTTACTGAATGTGAGCCACCCACCGCTCACTCTACGTCATACCGGGGCGATGTGTGGTACGGGTCGAAGGCTGTTGACGCCAGCCCCCTTATCATTGCACAGCTGGCGTGTCAGTGAAGTTCGGACGTTGCTCCGACCGCAAACTATCACGAGCGGGCCAAGGAAATGGGGGGTCCTGACGGAGTATGGGACCGGCGAGGAGTCTCAATGATCCGTGAAAGGTTGGTCACTCGGTGTGTTTTATTCTAGGGTTTCGTTTCGCCACGAGACCAGAAGGAGGGCTGCGCGGTGTCTCTCTACACCGCCCAGTCTGTCTTACCACTCGTCGACCACACCTTCCAAGATTCGGTTCTTTATATACTTCGTGTCACACACCATTCGCGCCATGGACCATACAACGCCCATTCCCGTGGCCCTCTTCACCAAAGATCCCAAGGTCGCCAGATCCGTTTGCGAGAAGCTTCTCCCAGACCTTGACGGTAGGTCACCACCCTTACCTCCCTTCACCCGACTCTCGCCCCTTTCCCCCCATACCGTCTCGTTCCGTTCCTCCTGCCTTCACCTCCTTGTCCTTTCTATATGAACTTACCCTCCCATTAAGTTGTACACGTCTGTCTGGACCTACCCACAGCCCTCGCCGAGCTACCACTGCTTTTCTCCTCCAATGTTGGTAGCAGCACCAACAGCAAAACCGACGACACACCCACACAGCCCCGTCCATCACAAGCCTCAAGGCTCGGCAGCAACACCTGCCCGCCCGGCCCAGCCAAGCGCCCCCTCAAGATCCCACGGGCCGTCCTCTTCGGCAGCAAGACCACCAGTGACGAGTATCACGCGATCGTCGACGCCATCACTAACGCCACCGCCACCATCACCGTCACCACCACCGTCACCACAACAACAACATCCCCAGCCATCCCCACGGCAACAGCACCAGCAATCGCCACAACAACCCCCACCATCATCACCATCCCAACCATCCCTACCGCATCATCCATCCCATCAATACCATCCATCCCATCAACCCCCTCCACCCCCTCCACCCCCTCCGCCCAATCCCTAACTTCCCTCCTCCCCAACCACCACCACCACCACCACCACCAACACCGCCAACACGAGTACAGCACCAGCTCAGCAGCCATCACCACCGACCCATCCGCAGCGAGGACCCAGACCCAGACCCAAGTAGCCGTGCATTTCATCCGGGCACGGAAACGCGATGTGTTCGCCGCAGGCGGGCTCGGGTTTGGGTGGGGCAGCGTCGGCGGGGTTTGCAGGGTCTTTCGTCGGGGGGTGGAGGGCGCGGTGGCGGAGGGTGAGGGAGTTGACGGGGGGGTTGACGGGGGGGTTGAAAGGGGGGTTGAAAAGGGGGTTGAGAGGGGGGGTTGGGGGTGGGGGTGGAAGGGGAGATTGGGTTGGAGGGGGAGGGGGTAGTGGTGAGGGTGAAAGTGGGAGTGGGAGTGGGAATGAGAGTATAAGTGGGGGTATGAGTGGAAGTGGGAGTGCCAGTGCTATGGGTAATGGGAAGAATATCAAGAGCGGGAGGCGCGCGAGTTATGCCGGAGCGTGGGTTGAGACTGGTGCTGGCGCTGGCGTTAGCACTACGGGGATTGCGGCGGGTAGCAGGCGCAGTAGCACCAGTAGCACCAGTAGTATTAGTATTGTTTCTTTATCAGCGGCGACGGCCGGCCCTTTGCTGGGGGGTGCGGCTCGGGCGAGATCGTCGCGGTTTGGAGGGATTCCGGCACGCTGGTCGTGGTCGGGGGTCGAGAATATATCCGTATCTAGGGGGGCGTCGTTATTGTTTGGTGGTGACAATGAGGGTAATGGGGAATATAATGCGCGGTCCAGTTGGTATAAACGGAGTTCGGCAGTAATATTGGGTTGGCGAAGGGAGTTCATAGTCCTTTGCGAGGAGGGAGCGGAAGACGTGGATGGAGATAAACACGAACGGGTATGGTGGGACACGATCATGGTGGGCGTTGGGAATATTTCGAACTTGTATCTTCCCGTCGGAGATTTCTGCGAGCTAGAACTGGGGTCAACACCTCGGCCAGGCCTTGGAGCGATACTCGAGGAGGAAGGGATAGAACTGTCGGAAATATGAGAATTTGTTGTTTTTATCCAAGCAAAGGGAGGTGCCAAAGAGCACTCATACATACCGTGACGGGCACCGATAGCCACACGCACGAGATGGCAGCAAACAGAAGATACATGGGGGAACGACAAAGACAACGGCAATATATTCCTACATGACACCTCAGAACCCACGTCCATATTGCACCATTCCCTTTCCCTCTCCATCCGAGCTGCCATGCTTCGAAACAAGCCGACCGGCCGAAGCGCCTCTCCCCTTCTCCATTCAACTGACCGGCCCACCCAGTCACCCAGCCCGGCGAACCCAAACCGACCCGTGCTATGGACGCGCCCCCTTCATTGCCCGCATACCAGTCCCGCCAGCCAACCAAACGCTCAAGCCAAACAAAACCGACCAGACCCAGGATACGGAAGGACGAGGAGATGATGTGTCGAAGAGAACGGCGACGCATCGGAGGGACTATGGTCAGCCCCTCCGATCATTGCTCCCCGAGCCGAAGTCCGGCTCCTGGACCATCTTCTTGTCCTTCCTCGCCTTGATGACTAGCTCGGCCATGATCTGGATGTGGTCCGCGGGAAAGTGATAGTTCGGGAATCCGGGGACGCGCTTGAGATGGTCGCGGTCGGGCGGGCCGAGCAGACTGACCACCTCGAGCGTGTTAGTAGAGTACCAGATGTAGTCAATCACCTCGGCAAAGCCGGGGACGTAGTTGGTGAAGGGCAGATCGTCAGGGGTGCCCTTCAGGTGGACGTATGCGGAACGCATGCTGAAGGGGTGCTCGATGCCGTCGCGCGTGAAACTGCCGTACTGGTGATCGCCGAAGTCGCTGTGGTTAGGCGCGACGCGGCCCATGGAGAGCAGCTCGTATACGCTGCTGTCATACGTCGAGTTATAATCGCCGCAGACGACCAGCGGGATGTCCGTGTTGTTACGGTACTCCTGTGACGGCCCAGGTTCGGGCACGTCGGCGCGCTGTTCCCCTTCTTCGAGCGGCAGCTGGATCATTTTCTTGTCCTTGAGGGCGGGCCACCGGGCATATTTTTCGGCGAGCCTCGTGATGTTCTCCATCATGATGGCCGTCTGCACGAGCTTGACATCGGGAAGCGTTGGTTCCCAGGCCAAGTGAGTGTTGGCGACGATCATCCGCGCGCCGGTCTGTCTGCTCTCAAACAGGCAGATCAGGCCAATATTGTCCTTGGGCATCACTCGGTTGAAAATGTCGTGTTGGTTCTTCATGTCCGGACGGTTGATGGCGATGTTTGCGTAGTCAAGGAGCTGCTTGTCGAGCAGGATCCACTTGCTGGCCTTGTAGAAGACGGCACAACCGTCGACCGCCTGGGCGTCCTTCTCTGCCATGGTCTTGGCCTTGGGTCTCGGCCAGTGCACCCCCTTGTAGCCGTCCTGGGCTAATTCCGGGCTGAAGAAGTCGCGGAAGACGTCGGTCGCGATTTCCTGCAGGCACAGAATGTCCGCATCCCTCTCGTGGAGTTCCTGTAGGATCCTCTCGCTCCGGTAGACCCAATGGAGCGCGGGGGGTGGCGTGTAGCCGTAGAGAGTCGAGGTGGCGAATTTGTCGCAGAGTATGTTCCAGGAGAGGACCTTGACCCGCTCGAGGGTCGATGACACGTCCTCTTGGACAACAATCGGCTTTCTGTCAATGGGAGGGATAGGAACTGTGGTAGTGGAAAAAGTCAGTCACAAAGCCAGGGTTTTCCTTATCCAGGGGGGTTTGCTAACCTGGGGCGTCCGTTAGGAGCTTATGGACCAGTTTCTTCGTGTCGCCCCCCATTATCTCCTGCTTAAGGGACGGGTCGAGGGGATTCCCCTCGATGCCGAGCATATCCAAGAGGTACAGGGACCCGAACTCGAAGGGCAGACTGCGGATTTGGTTGTTGAACAGGTAGAGCGACTTGAGGTTGGTGCACATGCCGATCTCAGGAGGCAGCTCCGAGATGACATTGTTCGACGCGTCGAGGTGGCGTAGATGGCGCAACCGGCCAATCTCGGCGGGGAGATAGGTGAGTCGGTTGGACGCGATGTAGAGTTCTTGCAAGAATTCGTAGGCGAACAGGGGCGGGGCGAGGACGCGCAGCCCCTGACCGCTCATATCGAGGTTGTACCAGTCCTGCCTCTTGTTGGTCTTTTCGAGGCTCCACGGCCGTCTCCTGTCGTCCTCCCCGTCGACAGAAGGTCCGGAATCGCCGCCGGTCAGCGCGGCGCCACCAATGCCGCGATTCTCGGCCGCCTTGAGCCGGGCGTAGAAGTGGGGTTGGTGTTGCTCAGTCATAGTGGCATGCGCCCGTTCCGCCTCCTTGTGCAACCGCAGCTGCTCCGCCCAATGTTCGGTAAGTTGCTGCGTCTGGCCTCCCCGGGAAGACGACGTGTGGCCGTTCTGCAGGTTGTTGGAAGAGAAGGGGCTCGCGTTCGGCAAGACACCGCTCGAGAAGGCCGAATGGCCCATGATGGAGGCGCCGCCATGGTCTTGCTGGATACCCTGGTGGTGCTGCGCATGAGCCTGGTGGGGGTGGGCCGACTGCTGCTGGAAGTTGTACAGCATGGGCATGGCCTGCTGCCGGCCCGGCGCCCCATTGATGCGGGAGTTGTGCCCTTGCTGGTGGTTCTGGCCGTACATGCCGCGCGGATTCTGGCTCGCGGAGCCGTGGGGGGGTGTTTTGGAGTGTGAGGGTGGCTGGGCGGTGGCGAGATGGGTGAGGAGGGAGTTCAGAAAGAGCTCGTTGGCGACTCGGTCGCTAGAGGCGCCGTTGGAAGAAAGCGGGTTCGGGAAGGCGTGTGACAGAGGGCGGTGACCATCTGCCATCTACAACTCGGGGCGTACCGGTTCTGAAGGCGGGTCGGGAGGCGGGGAGGTAGGAAGGCGGGGATATGGGCTCCTCGAAGGTCGAGGGTATGGGGGACGCGGTGGGTTTAGAGTTCGAAGCAACAGGGTTCGCATGGGGCAGAGCAAAATGTATGTCGTGCATAGATGCATGTGCTAGTCGCTCTGCTGTTGCACCCGGTGTCGTGATGGTTGCAGATGGCTCAGAGGGCCATTCATCAGCATGCGACAGATGCCAATAGCAGGCAACCACCTTGAGTTCTGAAGGGGCCGTTCGAAGATGGATCGTCGTCGTTCGGCTCTCGGCGGGTTCTTCGATGCGGACGCACACGTTGGTTGGGAGGACGAGGAAAAGATGTTCGCTGGTGGAGTGGGTTTTTCTACTTTTCGTTTTCTTTGTTCTCGGTACTCTGGGCTACAAGTCTAGTAAATGAATAGGGTAGACCCGTCAGTCAGCGCATTGATCGTGGAGTTCAGAGGATTATCAGTGAGTGAACGATGCTGTTGGATGTGGTGGAGGGAGTAGGGGGGGGAGGTGAGACTGAATGTGGGCCCTGGGCATGATCGATGGGGAACAAAGGGCGACGGGCAGCAGCAGCAGCAGCAGCAGCTGAACCTATCGCTGCATCACCAAAAAGAGGAACTGACTCGCGTTTTGTTCTCCGGGTTCCGATGAAATCTGCACCGCTGGGTTTTTCTCACCTATCGAAAACAAAAAGATCGTGCAACAAACTTTAATGGCAATGGTTCAGAGCGGGGAGAATGTATATTTTAGAGGAAAGATATGGTGTTGCGAATGCGTGGGCTACAGCGTGGCGTGGTGGATAGTGTCGGGTGCTCAATGCGTCAATCGCTTCTTGTTGGCTGTGGCCGCTTCGTTCGAGCCCAGCCAGCGCCCCACAGCTTTCTTAGGCGGGCACAGTTTGACGCGGCTGACCTGCCCACATGAGACCGTCTCTCATTTCACGTGATGCTTGATTCACCATCTTCCGCCTCGCGCCTTGGCAGGCGCGGCGCACTCGTGCCCTGGCAAGTGATCTGCGAATATTGACAGAAAAGAAGTCAGAAAACCATCAGGCCAGGTTAGGTAGGGAGGTTGCTCAGGTAAAAAAAAATGCACAGGAGTCAGTCATATTTCCGGATGGATAGGCAGGATTAACCATCGGAGGACTCCGACGCCAACCTCGGGTTAATATCAGAGGGAGAAAAAAACAGAGTGGTCAGAAGGAAGAGAGGGGAGTCTATTTAAAGAGCCTTTTTATCTAGAAGATATTTTTCTCAATGTTATTTTGTATTATTTTTAGAGAATTTTGACGCTCTCTCTCCATGGCTCCAGCTGTTTGTTTGGGCCCTTTTAGCAGCGATTTTAGAAGAGTGACACTCTCCTTCCTCAACCTTGGAAGGTTCTTGGCCATGCGAATAAGTGTACCTCTTTCGTACGACAAGTACAGCATCATGTGCTCCCGCTCAGTCCTCCATCGACCACTCTAGACTCCGGTTGGTTCGCGCTATTTCTGGGGTTTTCGCTGCCATGCATAAACTCACAGAGTGGCAACGTCTCCCCCACATCATCCACGCCCAGAGATGGCATCCATGGCATCTAGTGTATGGAGCAGCAGCACCAAACTCCGTTCTTTCCGTTTCAGTCAGTTTCCGATTGTAGGCTAGGGCCGTATTCCAGAAACGAAGCATGGAAGCCGCTGGGAGTGAGTGAGCGACTTGGCTGCTCGGCAACAGCCCCGACTTGACTCCGAACTTGGGAAATAAGCCGTCGGCATTCGCAGACGCGCTCGCACCCTCTTCCTCGCACCTCTCGCGCCAGTCTCAGTGAAGGATCATCAACCGCAGGATGGCTGCCGCCGAGCCTCGAAAACAGTATGGTTTGCAGCGTTTTGGGCAGGATGGCTGGCTGGTGCAACGACCGGTCAGACACTCGGCGGTCCAAAAGGCCAGCGTAATGCCTGCCAGAGCCATGGCCTCGCCCCTCAGCAGCATGTGCTTGGCCAGTGAAGCCAATGAGGGCCACCGGACGCCTTCCTCTCCAGCGTCCGGGGCCTCCTGGGACCGGGCGCGGAGCAGGGGACAGACAGGCAATGGTCTTCCGAAACAGCCAATCCACGGGGCGCAACAGCGGTGCGGGGAAGGTTCCAACTGCCCTCACCACCGTTTGCTCCACACCACTAAGTTTGTGGGCGCTGCAAGGGATGGCGAAGGTGAAGGTTGACGGCCAGAATCGGGGAAAGTCTGGGGGAGGCTAAGAGAGCATCATGGGGCCTTCTCGAGCAAAATGCGCTCGTCTGGCAAGGAATAAGACGACTGGAAAGGCCGTGCCATCGGCGACTTTCATCGATCGAGCTTTTTGGTTTTCGTGCTGTGTTCCTAAATGTCGGCCTGCCCGCCTTCGCGTCGCAGTCTCGCGCCCCCGATCAGTCTTCCTGGGTCTGTCCTACCTACCAACGAGACTGTCCAGGACGGTCATGTTGCCAGGCGCTGCGGTCTTTCCCACGTCGTTCCTTCATTTCGATTCTCGCCTTTCTCCAAAAATAAACTACAATTGCAACCAACCGCCCGTGGGACATCGCGAGTTTTACTTGCTTCGGACCGTCACGGCCGCTTGAGCCCCACCCAGGAAACAGAAAACAGCAGAGGGCGCCCTCTAGGTCCTCCCGCTGTCGCCTCCTCCGAGCTTCCGCAGGGCCGCTGAGCCAGAGAGCCGACCGTGGCTGCGAGGACCTGAGGTGTTAAAACCTAGGCATGCGCCACGGCCTCTGACAACCTGGAAACTTCCAGTTTTGCAGCCATCGAGGAGCTTGCTGAATTGGCCATGTCGAATCTTCTGAAGACGGTTGAAGAACCCAGAAAAGGCGAAAGAAGCACTTACACGCGGGACAGCAACTCCTAATCAGACAGCCGACATCAATCCCCCACCAACCGAGTCGCTCCAGCGGGTGACCCCCAACCGGGAAATACCACCCGTTGCACCTCTTTGGCCACTTCGTTGCTTTTGTCAGTTCTCGTTCCACCCGGTTGGGACGACCCATCACTTCTGGCCTGTCACAGGGGAGACAGCTGCAGCCGGGGCTGAACAAGGGAGAGCGACGGACGCACGAATTGGTCAGTTAACGAGTTACCTCTCGCCGAATTGATAGCAGGGGCAAGGAGGACAGGGCGGCCAGCAATTCCGCCAAAAAGCGACCTGGGAGCTCACCGGTTGAAAACCAACAGCCGGAGGCGACAGGGACACGAAACCGGCCCAAACACGGAAGGCTTCTAGAAAGGGGCGGTGTCCGGGTCGGCATCCCCGGTACCCCGTTGATCGGCTCGGGGGGTTTCTCAAGAATCCAAAAGAATCCAGGGCACGGTCGCTGCAGTTGACTAGGAATCCTAGGGAATTCGTGCGGGCTTGGCTTTGAATTTGGAAGGTCTAACGTCGAAGGGGAAGAAGGCAATTTCCGCGCCTTTTTGCCGGCAGCACAGGTCCCCCCAAACAACCTGGAAGGGCGGCCGGAGGGTGCTGGAAGAAGGAGCGCTGCGAGATTTTGGCGGTTGAGCGGCAGCATCCCACTGGAGCTGCAGCACCCAACGCACCGGAACACGCGCCGCGGACAGCCCGGGCGGGGCACCATTGACCCCCGTTCCCGGCCGCAGCAACCCCTGACGGGTGGGATTGAGGAAAAAACCCGCTTGGGGTCAAAATGGAGTTTCTCTCAGGATATGCAGCCGCCAAGGCCCCTTACCTCACTTATGAAGTCGAGGGCTCGCCGCATTCGCGCTCGAAGCCGACTCGCTCCAATTCGACATCTGCGCCGGCGACAAAGAAGCGATCGCGCATTCCGGGCCACGCAAGGACCAACAGTGCGAGTACGAGCAGCAGCGGCGGCGGGCGCACTGAGCACCAGGCACCACCGCCGCACAGCAGCGCTGGGTGGCTGCAGCAGTCGTCGGCCGGTGCCGACGGCGACTCAGGGGCAGCAGCAGCAGCAGCAGGAGCAGTGGTGACGTCGACCGGCTTGGGAGACCGTGCGGACACCATCCCCGAGCATCAACATCACCACCCCGCGGCTCGCCGTAATTCGACCCGGGAACGAGATCGGATGCATTCGTCACTCAAATACTTTCAGGACAAGCAGCTGCCGGCGACGCCCCGACTTAACACAGCCGACGCGACCGCAAAACTCTTCGGCGCCGGCAGCAACTCAGAACCAGCCTCGGCTCGCACGCCGGCTTCCGCAACTACTGCGACGGCCGGCCATACTTTTGGCAATCCCGGCGCTGTTGTCGCCGCTGTCGCCTTTCCCGATCGCCGGGCGCAGCACGGTGGGATGCTCCCGTACACAGAGGCCGGCCCGGGCAGGGGGCCCGGGAACGGTGGCGCTCGGGCCGAGAGCATATCCAGCGTATCCGGTGCTACCACGACGAGCAATCGCACAGTGTACTCGAGCGAACACACATCCGACTCGGCGTACCAGCAACGGCCCTTCGTCGTCCGCAATGGGCGGACCTACCTCGCCGACCCGTCCCTCCCATACCCGTTGCCCGTCGACTTGGAAGAGCTGCACCGTCAGAACCTCAAAACGATACTCTTGATGCAATTGTACGGCCGCCCAATCTGCGCCCCGGCCTTCGCCAACAAACCGCCTGCGCGGATACTGGAAGTCGGCTGCGGAACGGGCTTCTGGAGCACCATGTGCTACAAGCACTACGAAGCGCGCGGTCAGCACAAGGACATATCATTTACCGGCATCGACATCGTGGCGCTGCCGCCCAACGCATCCTCCGGCGAGCCCGCCGCCGACACGCGGCCGGACAAGGCCATGAACTGGCGCTTCGTGCAACACGACATACGCAAGCTGCCGTTCCCCTTTGCCAACAACAGCTTCGACTTCCTCATGATCAAGGACATGACCCTCGTCACACCAACACACATGCAACAAGCCTACATCGAAGAATACATCCGCATCCTCACACCCGGCGGCACAATCGAGATCTGGGAAACCGACAACCTGGTACGCATGCTCCGCCCGCACGTCCCGGACTGCGCAACCACCTCGGGCCCAACCGAAGCCGACGACTTCGACCTGACCACCCCCTCCCCCTCCACCACCACCACCTCCCTCTCCGACCCATACCTCAACCACAACCACCCCCCAACCGACAGCACCAACCCCACCAACGGCAACTCCACCACCGAAAAAGACGAGATCGGCGGCGCCTACGTCATCACGACCAACACGCCCCTGTCCACCCCCCTCAACAACTTCCTGGTCGAGTACAACGGCTGGGCGTCGCGCGCCCTCGACGCCCGCGCCCTCTGCGCCGTGCCCTGCACCGTCATCGGCCCGCTGCTGCTGCAGGAGGCCGAGGTGCTGGCGGGGCTGGGGTCGCGGCGGCTGGCCGTGCCGTTGTCTGAGATTCGCTGGGAGAGGGAAGGGGTCGGCGGTGTGGTGACGAAGGATGGGAAGAGCTATATCGAGACGAAGGCCCGCAGGGGGGCGGGCGGGGGGGTGTCGCCTAGTGGGGGGAGTGTGAAGGATGGTGGTGGTGGTGGTGGTGGGGCGAGGGGGTTGGAGCCGGCGGGGGCGGCGTTGCGGAGGACGGCGTTGGTTACCGTTGTGCAGATGATTCAGGCGATGGAGCCGATGCTGCGCGAGGCGAGTGGGAAGAGTCAGGATGAGTGGGATGCGTGGTTGGGGAAGATGATGAATGATCTGGTGAGGGAGAATGGGACGAGTTGGGGGGAGTGTTTGGAGGTGGGGGCTTGGTGGGCGAGGAAGAGGTGATTCTGTTGATTCGGGTGATTCCGTGTACTTGTTTTGTGTAGGTTGTGTTCGGTTTGTGACGAAGCGGCTGGGAGCGTGGTGGCTGGCTCACTGGGCTCCTGGGAGCGAGGGACGGGTGATGAGTTCTGATGTATACATACATGATCTGTGAATGTTATACTACCGCTTGTATTCGCTTGCTATTTATTTACAGTCCGACCGTGGCGCCCTTCTATGCTCCGTCATATCTCTTTCGCAGTGTCCGGTATCGTTTGAGGTAGTACCTAGACATGGACGTAATCAGCGGAAATCTGGGACCGTGCAAGGTGTCGGGGAGGCTTGACAAAAAGGGATGATATGACAGGAAACAAGCAATTGCATTTCCGAAAAACGTTCTTCCCCTTAAGATAGCGTGAGAACTCGAACTTACAACGCTTCAATTTCTGTCACGCGGATTCACATTATTAGCCCAGTCCCACTCCCCACCACAGCGCCCTGAATCATGACCATCGTTGACTGCTGGCATAGGAGGGGAAGTGAAGTACAACATCTACATTACCTTTTCTTACAAAGTCGGCCCTTGCGATGCCCTCCCGGATCGCCTTTTCGTCCGTGAGGTTCGCCTTGGCCATGAAGGCCCGGTGCAGCCGCGGGCGGAAGAAGTCATAACCCTGGGGATAGTCCCGGCCGAGGTAGAGGAGTTCTGCCGGAAATGATTGGTGTAAGTGGCTAATGTCTTGGGTGGATGCGCATGGTGAGAGTCGGTGGAGGAAGACAATGACTTGCGTTTGTAGATGGCAATGACCTGCCGTCTTAGCTCGGGATTTGGGGCCAGAGGCATTGTGGTAAATGGTGTTTTCGTCGCTATGTCTCATTCATGGCTTGAAACTGTGGCGGCCCGAGCTGGATATCTTGGGTGCAGGTCCAAAGCATGGGCGGATCGCGACATTTGGTGTTGAGTCGCTGCTTTGGGAAATGCTGCCGTTGACGAGTGACGACATGCTCGAGTCTTGGCAAAGAACACGGGAACGGTGTGGATTCGCACCGCTCGCTGGCCATCCTCGGAGCATATGGTTTCACTTCATGTATGTACACTGAAGGATGTGCAATTTCTATTATTTGGTTCTTGCAACTTCCTTCGGCTTATTTCCCGTCCTTGCAGCCTGCAGTGTGAGGTTGAACATGGCAAGATACCTACTTCGTATCTCGCACCGGTTGACATGATCCGGATGTAAAAAGCCCCACCTCATCCTCGCTCTCCGCCCTGCCGAGGGGCCGAAGCCGATGGTGACCGACGAAGGATGACCGGACCAGACCTCGCCTCAGGCCTGCCTCGACGAGACAACTGAAGTCGCATACGGTCCCAGCCGTCCCATGTAGCAACCATCGGATCAATTGACCCGCCCAACCCCCAATCTGCCATGGCCGCGCGCCCAACCACCACGAAGCTCGCCGGGAGCGCATGCCGCCGCGCATATCCCCTCTCCCTGCGCCGGCCATTCTCCGCCGCCGCAGCGCGTGCCAGTTCCAACCAGACATCTCTCAACCCTCAGGAAACATCACTCTCGCTCCCCCCGTCACGATGGACCAGCGAGCTCCCTGCGCGCATCGGCAAGTGCCTCTCGTTCGGCTGCAACGCGCAGCAAGTCTCACAAGCGGCCGCCGTCCTGCGCGTCATAGCGACCGAGTGGAAGGACTTGCTGGCTAGCAGCGAGGGGTTCCTGACCGGCGGACGGCGCGGGCTGGACGCGAGAGAGATTGCTTGGGGAGAGATGGACACCTTCGTGGGTATCCCATCCCGTTACGCATCTCCCTCCCCACGTTCGGCGGTGGGAGCACGAAAAGCATGGGAACATGAAACTGACACTGGCTGACCAGGCGCACGTTAATAACGTCAACTACTACCGCTACGCCGAGTCGGCGCGGGTGAACTGGATCACCAACTTCGCCGTGCACGTCGACCCGGCGCATCGCAAGCAGTGGCGGGAGCTGATGTCGCCCATCTCAACGGGGCTGATCATGCGGAGCCTGAAGGCGGATTTCAAGTTTGTACGTCACTCGCTCGTCGGCTCGCAGTAACTACCTACCTACTATCAGACACAACAGCAAGCTAACCCGGACCCAGCCGATGGTGTACCCCGACCGCATCTCCGTCTACCACAAGCTGCGGACCAGGCCCGAGGGGGAGCCGGCGGCCCCGAGCTCCTTCTACCTCGACTGCGTGGTCCTGTCGCACCGCCACAGGCGCGTCGCTTGCCGGCTGGAGGAGGACATCGTCATCTACGACTACAAGAAGGCCGGCAAGACAGGCATGCCAGGGTTTATGCTGGATATGTTTCAGGAGACGTGGAAGCTTCAGGAGCAAGCCATACTGCAGGCGAGGTCGCGGATATGGGAGCTGCACGCGGCCGTTGACCGGCTGGAGGGCGAGACTTGGAATAGACCGGACGCTGTCGAGGATATGGGGGGTGCAAAGGGGAGTAAATGATGGCTCTGATGGACTGAGGGGGTTTGGTTGTGCGTATAGACGGCGTACACTCTTAGAATAGAGCAAACCTGCCTTTACTCCAGCTAAGGCGTTTGGATTTATATTGTGACAGGCCAAACAAGACCACCCGTCGCAACAGCCGAGAGGTTGGTGCAGCGACACGGCATCACAAGTTTCTCTGTACCCTCGAGGTACCATGAGTGGTTGGGTCTCTGGGGTCCACTGGTGGCGATCATGAGAGCTGACAGCAACGGCTGCGGCCGGGAAGCACATTGATTCGCACGGTTGGATGGCTTCATGGCTTCATGGCTGCTACTGGTGGGTGAGGGGACTGATTAACCCCTCTTATGCTGGGATTGATATAGGGCCAGGGTGTGTCTCCAGGCGGCAAAGCACGCGGTCATTTGCTCCCCGAGCATGCGTCGAGAGTGGCTTGCCAGGAGAGGGGATTGCCCGAGGAGACGTGCAACTATCGTGAAGAAGCTGCCCCCCAAGCAGTCCCATGATAAACTCCAATTGGTGATGGCTGTCGGAGACTGAGCGGAGTGAGCTCGGCGTCTTGGGAACCGGCGAGAAAATCTGGACGCACGAGCAATGTGGAGATCAAGCCGCCCTTGCGATCCTACCCTGGACCCCACCGATGAAACGGCTAGAACCTATCACAACGGCTTGATGGAAGAGGAAAACTTGGGCACGTTGCATGCAAAAGCTTGGCCATGAGACGATCGCCAAGCTCCGCCCCGTGGTCTGGCTGCGGGATTTGCGGAGCAACAACCGCTGTCTGTCTGATGTTTTTGTCACAGGGCGAGAAGGGACCACGCGTGAGCACGCGAGTCGCTTGGGTCTGAGAAGCTGGCGTCACGGACTTCCATGGTTTGCTTTTTCTCGTCCAGGGACATGTCGCACTTGGACCGAGAAGGAAGGTGGTCATCCTGAATGCCGGGGTTGGTGGGCCAAGAGATCAGTCTGGCCAATCCGGGCGGTCGTGTGTGGTTCAAATGCCGAAAGAGATCGACGTCTGCGGCTGCGTGCTTGACTTTCGACATGAGGTCCGCACTGAGGGGTTTGCGAGGTCGACGGATGACTTCGTACGGATTACGAAGTACATGCCTGGTTGAGCATGTGGTGCGATACTCATCTCGACGCGACCGGAACAGAGAATCCCAATCGCAGGCGCTGTAAGCCGGCCAAAAAGGACCTCTCCCTCGGTTGCCGTGGGGAGGGTGCTGGGTTTGTAGAAGTCTCTGATTGATGAGGGGTCTTTCGTCGATGTGGAGTCGTTTCCGCCTTGCGAGCCTGTGTTTAGGGTCTTGGAGTTCCGCTTACTGTGCACATAACTCTGGCCGCACCCGGAAATGGCATGTTGAAATCAGGAGATATCGGTGGCTGCGCGGGGAGCCTGGGGGCTATTTGGATTGTCGGCCGAGATCAAGCAGTGATCGGCGTGGTCGAGTCGCTCCCCCGCATCCCGCCATATGGATTCGGGGTTGGTTCGCTGTGGTCTCATTCGGCACTCCTTCCGATAACAAAGTTGCTTGTTTGTTGTTTGCCATTGTATACTGTGCAAGAGATTGATTTGACGGCTGCGTGAATCGAGAGAGGGTCGAACAAAAAGTCTGTGGGGGTCGCATAGTTTTCTCGCCCGGTTTGGGGGTCGTTTCTTGGGTAATGGTTACCACCTTTTAACAATTTGAATCCCCAGAGACCTTGCGATTGGTGCGTGACCAGCCGCCAGCGAGAGCCCCGATGGCCGTTGAGAAAATTGAAGCGAACTTGAAATCCACCAAAGCCATTCTCTTCTCACGATCCACACGCAACTTCAAAACCATGACCCCACCATCTTCCGGCCAAGTCCCAGCGCAGCATGGGTTGTCCGCAGGATCAACGGCCCAGCAAGCCGGGCTACCGGGGCAGTCCTTTGATGCTCGGGGCGTCGGGAAGCGCTGCGCAGGATATCCGATTCCACTGCCCGGTCGATCAATGTTGGAGCCTCATCTGGACTGCTCGGATTGGATTTGCATGTTTTGGCTTGAACGTGCCTGACTCACCCGTTGAAATGGGACGCTGCGATTTGTACTGCCATGTACCTTGCATCCGGCGCTGTGCGGCTTTGCCACAGGCCCACAGTGCTGGAGCGACTTTGAAGAGACTCATTTAATCCTTGGCCCACAGCACCCGTCCCAGCCAGGATGCACTGAAAGGGAGCTGACACTGTGCTCGAATCCTCCCGTCAGCCGCCAATCCAAAAATCCGCTTTTCTCCTTTTAAACACAACCAACCGACCTGCATCGCCTCGATCCGGACCCCCCAGCATAGCACGGTATTTTCTGGGTCCGCCGCCACGACATCGGTGTCAGGCGAAACCTCCCCCGCTACCAAGTATATACCTCGAATCCGTCCATGTGCGATCCCGGGCCGACCGTTATTTGTGTGCGACTTCTTGGCCGTCACTCGAGGAGGATAACCAAGGAGAGGACGTGATCGTTTCGAATATTGGGAAAGAAGTCAGCCTTTGTGCGCTCGACTTCCCCCCCCACGCCGTCGCCTCGACTCCAACCCCTTGTTGGCCTGGCCCAGAACTCGCTTCTGGGTCAGTGGATGCGTATGCCTCGCGCGTCAAATTCAGCAAAGCGACACCAGGCAGCGAGCAACCAGCGCGACACCCGCCACGAGAATGGCCTGGTAGGCCCCGGCAAGCGCGTCATCAAGCGAAAGAGCCAAACCCAGCTTGATGACGGCCCCAGGCTCGCCGTCGACAGCGCCTCGGTGCCGCCCGTCCCCCCTCTTCCCACTACTCTGAATGGTTTCGCCACACATCTCGACGACATGGCTCCCGAGCACAGAGCGACCGAGCTGCTGCGCCGCGGCTCCCTCGGGACCTACTCCGAGTCCTCGTCGACCGATTCGCTCCCCGCCCCTTCCACGCATGATGTCTCCGAAGGAACCCATCGGCGGATCGATGTCAACGATGCGAAGAATACCAATGTGCACCGCGACCCGGGACCCCTGGATCTTGCCATCACCGTGCTCCGGTCCTGCCCCCTCGCCGATACCATTGCCATCTTGATCATCCTCATGCAGGCGTCGCCCGCCGTCTTGGCCACCATCTACATGCTCTTCACTGTTCTCACTTTCGTCCCGCCGGTGACCACCAGTTCGGGTCTCAGCTTCACCGAGATCTTTGACGGCAGCCAGGGCATCCCCTCCTTGTGGACGTTGATCTGGATGGATGTTATTATGTTGCTCATCTGGCTGTTTCTCTGGGCGCCCGTTCAGCAGTTCATACTAGATCTCGCCCAGGTCGTCATATCGTATACATTAGGGGGTGGGGGCACGTCTAGGCAAGGAACGACCCCTGGCATTGTGCTCTGTGTTGGCATTGTCGGCGTTACGCATTGGATCCAAAAATGGAATGGGCTGTCTCGGTTTACAACGATATTTGGTTCGAGTCGTCTTCTAACTTCCGACGCGGAACCCAGTCTACGGATGTTCGATAAGAAGGGTCCGTATGGATGGGTGAGGAGCGTCTTGGCGATCCACATCCTCACACAAGGCATTGTTCGATGCATCCGAGAATGGTATTTGCGCAGGGAACGGCGGGATTTGCAGTCGCAAGGCCTTCTAGACCCGGAGTCGGGCAAGTCGGTGCCGTTCCCGGGGGAAGGCTGTTCTGATGTCGCCCTCATGGCGGCCGACAGTGACGCTCACTTACAGACAAGCGCAGCCCATCTCACGAGCAAAAAAAGGCGGAAACAGAGCGCCCAGGTCAGGATCAAGCAGCCGCTCTGGGCGGCACTTGCTAGCACCAAGATTGTCATGGTCAAGGAATACGAGTTGTCGCACGCAGCAAGCGAGTCGGCCGGCTCCAACGCCACGGACATCCACAATCTCGGCAACGCGCCCTTTCACACCCAACCTGAACAAGTCTGGATCTGCTACGTCGGCTGCGACGAGGTCTGCTTCAACACCAGCCACTTCCCGGATGTTGAGGACGTGGAGGATGACGAGGCGCCGCAGGAGAGGAAGCTGGGGATCGACGCATCCAAGCCATTCTACGTTCGAGTCAACAAGGCTATTTGGCAGCCAACGCGCATCATACCAATCGAAAACCCCGAGGAGGAAAACTACGAAGGCACGCGCTGGACCGGCGATATTTATGGTCTTACCCCTCTATCCAACTACGAATGCGAGTTCATCAGCACGCGGACGGGTGAGGTGCTCTTCTCGACAAGCATCCGAACCGTCCCAGCCAAGAGCAAGGACCCCGAAGCTCCTCCCACAAACAAGCCGCGGTCCCATTCGCGCCATGACTCTCCAGCCACGACACTTCGAGCCTCGATTGCAGCAGCCGAGGTGAAGCTGGCCGACGAAAAGGCTCGCCTCAAGGCTGTTCGGAAGGACAATAACCGAAAGCTAAACGCTACCCGGAAGGAGATCGAGAAGCTCACATCAGCAGTTCAATCAGCCGGGGGTGACGACGAGAAATTGCGGCAGAAGATCGCTCAGAACAAAATCCAGGAGAAACGTGCCGAAGAATCCACCTGCGAGCTTGAAGTCCAGCTCAAGGAACTTGAGGCAGTGCCGGAGAAGTTGGTCAAGGAGCACCGCGCGAAGCATGACGAGTGGACGTCGGAAAAGACCAAGTTTGACAAGGCCCGCGCATCGTTCAAGAGTTTCAAGTCGTCAATCGACAAGCAGATCAAGTCCCTGGACGAGGAGAAGGCCAGCCTACAGGCGAAGAGGAACAAGATCGCCGCCCGCATCGCCAAGGTCGACGACGAGCACGCGCGGATAACAGATGCCAATGCGAGGGGGCTGAATGAGGCCGAGCGGCGTCGTCAGGAGCGCGCCAACCTCGCCGCGGAACTGGCGAGGGCCGAGCAGAATCTCCGAGACAGAGTCCAGGCCCTGCGCCTCAACAACGCCACCAAGCAAGCCCAAGTCCACGCCATGGCAGCTCACATGCAGGAGTACCTAGCCAGCTTCCAAAAGGAGCCCACCTACGAGATGGGCCCGCAGCCGAACCACTTCTCGTCCGCCGGGCCCTGGGCGACCATCCCCGCCCCGCAGTTCAACGCGCCGCAGCAGCCCGTCTGGCCACCAGTGTCGATGCCCATGTCCACCCAAGCCACGCCCCTCATGGCCCACGCCCAGCTCTCCCTCTCCACCTTCTCGACCCCGATGCAAGCCGCCCTCAGCACCCCGCCGCAGCCCCACAGGATGCGCGGCCGCTCCTCGTCCATGCTCAGCGACGTCTCGGGCTTCACCCAGTCCACCGACGAGGACGAGCACGCCAGCGGAAGCGGCAGCGGCAGCGGCGGGAGCGGCAGCCTCAACAACGCGAGCACCGTCGTCGGCGCCCCCATCGGCCACCACCACCACCACCACCACCACCACCACCACCGTGGCGGCGGCCTCCTCGGCGGCAGCAGCAGCAGCGGTGGCGGCGGCGCGTATGCGGCCGCTCCGGCCGGCACGATCGCCAGGCCCCCGCCGGGCTTCCACGTCAAGAGCGGGTCTGCGTTTGGGTCGGGGTCGTCCGGGTCCGGGTCTGGGTTCGGGTCCGGCTCGGGCCGCAGTAGCGTGCGGTCGGGCAGCGGCAGCGGCGCGTCTCTGGGCGAGGCCGTTAGTCCGGTATGAGTGGGGTGGGTAGTGAGTGGCTGGGTCGGGTGTTCGCGGTGCTGCTGGGGCTGTGATATGTCTCGGCGCTGGCGGGCGGGCCGACCGGGCTGCTTGCTTGCTTGCTTGCTTGCTCTGCTCTGCTCTGCTGGGGGTTGGCTTGGCTTGGCTTCTGCTGCCTGTGGCTCTCTGCCTGATAGGGTGGGCGTCGCGTTCTGCTCGGCTAGATGGCTGGCTTCTCTGCGTTTCTGGTGTCGATGAGCGGCGCTTGTTGGTTTGCGGTGCTGCTGTTGTCTGAGCCCTTGCTTGTGCTGCGATGGCGTGTTTTTGTTTTGCCCTCGCCGGGCGGTCCATAGATGCATTGGATGTCAGCGTTGGTCAATGCTAAAAGTTGCTTGTTTTGCTTTGCCTTTTGAGTTGCTGACTTGATTCATATCTTTGGTCGGTTTTGTGTGCATATTGCTCTTTGCTTCTTGTTGCGCCCTGCTAGCCAGCAGCAAGGCTGTTTGTTGTTGTTTGAGGAAGCCTCGTTACCCCCGCTGCTTGTTGTGCCTGTTCACTGATTCTCGCTTCCTGTGCCACGGCCGCCCCAAGACCGTATATACAAGGCTGACTCACTGTGTATCGCTTCAACCACGTCAGGGGCGGAAACACTTAGTCCTTGGCACGAGGTTAGGCAAGTAATGCACAACATCCTGGTCAGGAGTAACAAGGTGCTGGGTTGTGTCCCTTTCACTTGTTCAAACACTCCATTCTTAGTGGAAGGGGATGTGAGCCACTGTTTCACAGGTTGTTGTACCTATTTGGCAGCAACTTGTGTCAGTATTAACGCTGTGCTATGTTTCTGTATATCCACTCAAATCACAAGTCGGGGTCAAGCTTTATATTGCCCTGAATGACGGAGCATGGAGTCTGATAAGACCTCTCCTCACCGCACCAGGTCGTTTGGCTTGTCATAGGTAGGGAAATTATTAAGTGCTGGTAAAGGAACAACACTGAATATTTACCTCAACTCGCTTTAACACACCCCCGCTTGTGTCTCAGACGCATCGGCCCCCCTGCCACTGGCACTTCAAGTCTTGTTTTCTTTTTCTTTTTCTTTTTCCTTGTTCCTTTTCTTGCCTCGCTGTGGTGCTCCAATGGATGTCAGAGGGTAGGCTTTTGAGGACCATCATGGCATTATTATTCAGGGGGCTCTCAAGTGACCCGAGGGCTAAAGCAGAGCAAGCAAGCAACAGCCAAGACAACTTGAACCTGGAATGGAACGGGTGAAGCTCAGACTCACAGCACAATCATATGCCTCTTGGCACTGCATTGGTGGTCGGCCTCGGCATCGGGCAGCTGCAGCTGGGCGATGTTCAAGGACAGGAAAGGCAGGAAGTTGATGCGGGGAGACAGATGGGGCAGGGGTGCAGGGGGCCAGTTTCCCCACAGGTTTGGCTTGAGCCCCCTGTTCTCCCCTACCGGTCATTGGGGCACTAGGCTGGATCTGGGGGTCACGGCCCGCTTTGCATGTCAGGGGTTGCCACCTCTTTCCTCTCCTCCGACTTGTCAAGTGGTGCTTTTGATGGGAGGTCCGTTTTGTTGGCGAATTGTTGCGCGAGTGTAGAAAGGGGGATGTTGACAACAGATGTATTGGCAATGGCTGGTTTTGACTACCTAACTGACATGTCCCTTAGGCATTTTTTATTATCCATACATGTTTCACCAAGTGATGGGTAAAAACACCGGGTGACTGGTCGCGAACCACTGCCTCGTGTGTTCCCATGGAGGGGGTGTACGGATATTCGGCTTGTTGGTGGACAATATCGGAGCATAAACAAACCAAGCGACCAACAGCCCGGCCGGGCCAGCCACCCAGCCCAACTAGGGTCATCCTGTCCAACACGCAGGCCATTCCGACCGCGCCACTATTGCAGATGGGAAGAACTGGTTTCAAAACACTCCTTCCTCTCTCCGGCTTGAGGACCGAAAGCACGGCTTTTGTGCTACACAATCAGCTGATAGCTCGGGGAGGACAACCGTTTCGGACAGCCATTAAACTTGACAGAGCGTATTGGGGCCGAGGCTGCCCTTCCCACCATCATATGCAACGTCCCACTTCCCCGGATTCGATCCTTCGACTTGGCTGACGGTCCCCTGTGGCGCTCAATCTGGGGGAAGTTGCATTCAGGAACAGGGAACCATCTTGCCTCCCATCGGGTGTGTCCCGACCGGCCAATGAAGGACGCTCCTGCGCCCGTCTCCCAATATCTTCATGAAATGTTGGATAGTGTGTCTCCACCCCCTACCCAGGGCCGAGCACCATCGTGTTCGTCTTGTCTGCCATGACACGGGGATGTTCATTCTTGGCTGTGATGTAAGGCAGACGCCGCCGTATAAAAGACCGTCCTCCATCCCCAAGCCCGCCTCGTCCTCTCTCTCTCCTCTCCCCATCACACTCGTTACGTGACCAGACCACACCCACCAGACGCTCGTTGTCTCAACCCCTTACCCTCACACAACACAACCACTTACACCCCACACCAACCGCACCGCCACGATGAAGTACAGCTCCGCCGTCCTCGCCCTGGCCGCCGCCGCCACGGCCCAGGACATCTCCATCTTCCCCGAGTGCGCCCTGCCCTGCATCATCGACGCCGTCGGCACGACCTCGTGCGAGGCGACCGACTTTGCCTGCGTGTGCAAGAACATGGAGGCCGTCAAGCAGGCCGCCACCCCCTGCGTCGTCGAGAAGTGCGGCATTGACACCGCTCTGAGTGCGTGCCCCCCCTCCTCCTTCTCCCAGCCAGCCACCAGCCACCCCCTCCCCCCCTCTGTTCCTTCTACCCGACACCCCACTAACACAACCCAGACGAGGTCCTCCCCGCCACGGAGAAGTTCTGCGCTGACGTCGGCAACGGCGACGACGGCGGCGACGACGGCGGCGACGACGGCGGCGAGACCCCCCCGCCCCCGCCCACCACCACCATGGCCACCGTGACGACCTCCGCGGCCCCCGAGCAGCCGGAGCCGACCGAGACCGAGACGCCCGGCGAGGATGACGGTGGCGAGGATGACGGTGAGGACGACGACGAGCCGACCGAGACGGCCTCGTTCGGCAGCTCCATGGTCACGCCGGCCCCCACCGGCAGCGCCATCCCCTCCCCCACGGGCGGCGATGACGACGATGACACCCCGCCGCCGGCGACCTCGTCGATCCAGACCGCTGGCGCGGCGGTGGTTGGTGCCGTGGGCAGCTTCGGCATGCTCCTCCTGGGCGCTGTCGCTGCTCTGTAAGCGGACCCCATACGCTGTTCGCTTGCTGGGTTTGGGAGTCCCAAGCTGTGAGTGGGTTGGTGGTTAGACCCCTGAAGTAGGGGTAGGAATGATGAAATGCCATATCCTGGCTGTATGTAGTAGGAATTAATGAGGTGTGACGACTGAATGGACGATGGCTTTCTCAAAGATCGAACCTCGCTCTCCTTTGCTGAACCGTTGCACCGCCTGGTGTTCGTGCCCTTGTCTTGTAACGTTTGTACTCGCCCTTGGCCGTGTCACAACCATACCACGCGCTTTTCTATGTCCCGAGAGGCCCGGGGATTGTCGGATAGCGTTGACTTCAGCCCCTGAATGGCGAGCCATGGTCCGGCTTGAAATCGGCAAAGTCATCTCATATCGTCAGCACAAACAACACCAAAACCAGCAGACACGCCGGCCTCCGTATACAAAGTTTCATTTCGGGGTATCAAGTTCTCCAGCTATACAAAGCACCACCATATTTACGGCTCCTCGACCGGCTCCCCAAAGGGATAATTAAACTTCAGCAGGCCATTCAGCCCCCCCACCCACGAATCATCATCCTCCGCAATACCATCCTGATCACCGCCCCTGGTCGACGACGCGCGGATCACACACGGGACGCCGCCGCGCCAGCCCTCGACGCCCTTCTCGAGGCGCTCCCCTTCGACGCGGACCTCCATGCCGATGGTGACGGCGACGCGGCGCTTGCCGTCGATGCTGACGGGCAGCTCGCGGCCCCGGTTGCGCTTGCTCAGCTTCAGCACCACTTTCGTGTGCAGCGGCAGGACCAGCGGGCGGAAGCTGAGGCTGCGCGGGCTGATGGGCGTGATGAGCAGCGACTTGACCAGCGGGTGCACGATGGACCCCCCCGCGCTGAGCGAGTAGGCCGTCGACCCCGTCGGCGTGCTGATGAGGATGCCGTCGGCCACGGCCTCGGTGAGGAAGTGCGAGTTGACGTAGATGTCGATGATGGCCAGGTGCGGGTGCGAGCCGCGGTCGATCGAGACCTCGTTGATGGCGTGGAGGTAGGGGGGGTTCATCGCCGTGTTGGTGCCGCCACCGCTGCTGCTCCCGAGGTCGGGCTCGGCGGTCGAGGTGGGCAGGAGCTGCTCGTTGATGTTGCGGCCGTTGCTGTCGTAGATTCCGACCCGGAGCCGGTTCCGGAGGAGGACCTTGGAGGTGCGGCTTAGACCCATGCATTGGCCGTTGCCCCGCACGTTATCCCAGCCGGAGAGGGGGGCGAAATCGGATGATATGTCGCCCGGTTGCGTGCCTGCTACGGCTGCGCGGGTGTGCGGGTCGCCGAGGTCTTCGATGGCTACGGAACAGCCGCTCATGTAGCACTCCCTCCAGGCGCGCTTGTATTCGCTGAACTTCCACTCGCCCAGGAAGCCGAGGGTGCCCATGCTAAAGGACAGGATCGGCGGCACGCTGTTGTGCATGGAGAACAGGCTCGCCGCGCGCAGGATTGTTCCATCGCCGCCCATAGTCGTGACCAGGTCGATCTTTTTGGCAAACAGCGTCGGGGCATCGCTCGGATCGGTTGTGTAGATGGGAAACGGCAGCGTCTCGTGGATGTCCTTGGCGATGTGGCTCTCGAAGACGAGGTTGAGCCCCGGGTAGTTGTTGTATATGTGCTTCGCAAACTCGATGGCTCTACCTGTGACTCGGGGTGCATGCAGCTTGGGCATGAGTAGAATATTCTGGGGCGGTTGCGGCCAGTGTAGCGAGAGCAGCGACGAAGTTTTTGTCTGCTGGTAATGGGGGACGGTCCGGTCGGGGAGAGCCCCGACATCGAGAATCTGCTTGTGGGCGGCCGAGATAGAGAACAGCCGGTACCCCCCAGGTGTTCCTCCTAATCCAAACCTCCAACAGTTGCCTCCGAGGGCGGCCATGGTGGCGGGATTCAAGGCCATGGTGGTGATAAGACGGGAGTGGCAGTTTCGAGCCAGAAATGACCCCGACATCCCGACATGGCGCTGGTCACAGTTGTTCTCCCCGGTTGCGATGTCGGTGTGGTGGTGAAACTTTAGGCCAAGTTCTGTATTTTGGCGGCGATACCTCCGAAGCTCGCAGGTCAAAGATGGGTTGTTTGGTGGATCTGGTTTTCTGGTGATGGAGCTTGGGAGCCTCTGAACCGCCAAGAACATGCAACGGAGTTTTTGCCCTTGTGACGTGTGAGCCGACAGTACCCACGCAGGCCGTTGGAGACCCAATCACGGCGCACGGAATACAAGCAAACTCCCGCTTTAATCGTTTGGGCTGGGCCCTGCAAGGTCCGAGCTTGGGGGGAGTCAAGCTCATCACCTCATCTCGAGCTCATCCATTGACAGGCTGCCAGCGGGCGGCGGTCGGTATGATGGTGGGGCTTGCTGCAGGGGGCATCCGAGCTCTCAGAAGCCCAACAGCAGCAATCAGCAATGGAGCACATGCATCTGTTCTCCATCAAAGTCAGTCCCGACCGGACTTGGAAAATGCCCACCTGATCAGCCTCATCAATTTCATCATGTTTTTGGTCCCATCCCGGGCCAGATGTCATCAACGATGCCCTCACCAGTAGCTGCGCCACACGAGGGTTAGACCGTTGGGCTTTTTGTTGCAAGGTTGTGCCGTTGGTGGAATCTGTGACGAGTTACCCGACACCTTGCCTCTTCGTAGTTTAACTTGTTATCGCCGGAAGTGCCGGTCATCGACCCTGCAGTGTACGGAGTACGAAATATGGACCTTACCAGTTCAGCTTCCTGCGCCGCCGGTGCCTGTCCCTGTGGCTGGGTCAACCACGCATTTACCTACTAACAAAAACTCGATCCACCAGCCGCTCGTCTGATCTGACCGCTCTCCTCCTCGACCCTGAGTTTCGCAATTCCGTTTCCCCTCCGCTGACCGACCCTCCCCCCCGGATCTCGACCCGAAAGCTTGGCACCCATCGCTGGAGACCCGGACGGTGTCTGCGTCATCGCGCACCGAGTCAAAATGACGGCCAGAGTCAAGTCGCCGGCTACGGCGGTTCCAACTACACAACACCCGTCCGGCCGGGAAAAGCATGGCCAGGTGGTGCAAATCCTCCGGACCATCTCGGTTGCCCTCTACTTCCTGGCCGGCGCCACTGCGTATGCACCTCCCCACCTACCCCCGATTCCCGCCGCCTACCTACCTACCAGGTATCCATCCATAGCTGACATTGGTGATGGGATGACAGTATCCACGCAACCCAGCTTATCGGCGCACCCCTCTACTGGATCAACCGCGAGCTCTACTATGCCTACATGACCCTCACCAAGCAGTCCTTCGGGCTGCTCATCACCACCATGACCCATTGGTGGGGCCCGACCACGATACGCATCAGCGGCGATGCCTCGGTAGCCGATCAGATTCGCAAGACGGAGGATGGCTTGGTGGAATTCTCCTTCCCCGAGCGCATGGTCATGATTGCCAACCATCAGGTATGCCACCTGACTTTCTTGGTTGTTTAACTTTCGGGCGCTGACATGTGCAGATTTATACCGACTGGCTGTACCTGTGGTGGGTCGGCTACGCGAACACCCCGAAGATGCACGGCTCTCTCTTCATCATCCTAAAGGAGTCGCTCAAGTACATCCCGATCGTTGGGCCCGGCATGATGTTTTACGGCTTCATCTTCATGTCCCGGAAGATGGCCGTTGACCAGCCCCGGATGGCCCACCGTCTAAAGAAGCTCAAGACTTCGCACACGGCGCCCGACGGGAAGAAATATCTGGACCCGATGTGGCTGCTCTTGTTTCCCGAGGGGACCAATGCGTCACAGAATGGGAAGAACAAGTCGGCGAAGTGGGCGGCCAAGATTGGCGTGAAGGATCCCGAACATATGCTGCTCCCCAGGAGCACCGGCACCTACTTTTGCCTCAACGAACTCAAGGGCACCGTTGACTACGTTTACGACTGCACCGTTGCCTACGAGGGAGTCCCGTACGTACAACCCCATCCCCAGTGGTCTATGAGTGTATCAGCTAACAATCAATGCTCCTAGCCGTGGCAAGTTCGGCGAGAGGATTTTCACCCTCGCAGGGACCTACGTCAAAGGACAGACACCCAAATCGGTAAACTTCTACTGGCGCCGGTTCCGTATCGACGACATTCCGCTCGGCAGCCATGAGGAGTTCGACGTCTGGCTTCGCGAAAGGTGGTACGAGAAGGATGCTCTCATGGAGCAATATGTCTCGACCGGTCGCTTCCCGCCAAACCCTGCCGACGCCGTCACCAAGGGCCAAGAGCCTTTCCTCGAGACCGAGGTGCGGACAAAGTACCCTTGGGAGTTTCTTCAGATTTTCAGCGTGCTCGGCGCTTTTGGCTTGGCCGTCAACTTCCTCTGCAAGACCTGGAACCGTTTTGTTTCGGTGCTATTCTGATATCCTGAACTTCGGCGTTTTGGAACGAGATACCCCTCCACTCACACACGGATTATGCTTACACGGACACTATGCGACTTATGACGGAGGGAAAGGGCGGGCATTGGCGTTTTGCAATTTGGCTTGCCGGGGCCGAAATTGGTTTCGCGCTGGACTCTTGGAAACGGGATTCCTGCGGTTGGCCCAAGAAATACCACTGGGTTTGCATTCGATACCTCGGGTTGGCGTTATGACGGGGGGAAAGAATGGATCGTGCGGCGAAGGGCGAGTTTTCTGGGGGGTATATCCTTTTTAGAAAGCACTACTTACACGATATCGTATACGGAGCATGCTCTTGAGCACCTTGCAATCATGAGGATTAGGAACCGGTTCGGCCCCTTTGCATTTCCGTGACTGACCGCGGCATATTTAGTCAATCAATCTGGTCGAGCCCATGGGTCACCTCAAGCCCGCCGGCACCGCTCTCGAGAGTCGGAACGGTACCGGAGCCATGGGTGTGGATATCCCGGTTCGGCATCGTAACAACCGCCCCGGCATCAGACACCGCTCGGCACGACAGAGAATGGACGTCAACATTCTTCAACGGCCATATGACCTCTTGCATCTGTCGGGAACCAATCGGGTTCACGCTCCTTGTCCCGGCGGTAGCGGACCCACGGGGCGACTCCCAGTTCATGCACAATGTCGGCCTAGACGTGGGAGGGATATCCCTTGCCTCTCGTGTTCTGCATGGTTGTTGCGGCTCTTGTTACCCTGGCTTGTTGGACCGAGGGCGTCTGGGCCCGGCCCAGACAGCCGTTGGAGGCGCTCTCCTTGGCCAGGAACCTCGCTGGTATTCGTTGGTTACACCGCTCCCATTCTCAAAACCTGCAGCATGGCCCCGGGTATGGTTACCGGGCCCCAGAGCGTGCTGGTCTGGCCTGTCTAACGGTGATATCGGTTTGTCAACCCTCGACCACCGGCATCACCCTGCTTTCGTGATGTGATGAGAAGGCAAACTTGCGAGTTGGGAATGTTACAGACCGCCAAAGGGGATGAGTGCTTAGAGCGTCTTGGCTCCGGACTCTGACTTACACACCGTATTCCCGGAACCGTCTCCACTCGAGGTCAACACTCGCGCCGAGCATCATGGGCATGTTGAGCAACGAAGTCAGTATCATATTCCTTTTCCACGGACTCACACATGCCTAGCATTCCCAATATGCTTCCTGCTGCCCTACACCCGCCCTTTGACCGTGGGCTTCGACCAACATAGCCGGCACGGGAAATAGGACCGCCTAAGCGTCTGGAAACCCACTCTCGCCGATGGCCTCCGGACCGGACGATCTCTAACCAGGGCTAGGCCTTGACCCACAGTCTCCGATGAAACCGGAGGACCATCGGACCCTTCCGGCCCGGCGCTACGGACCGTCATCGGAGGCCAATGACACTGGGACTTTTCGACACACGAAGACATTCAGTCGGTGGTAGGTCAGCCAGAAAGGGCATGCCGGCCAGGAGTCGTGCAAGTTGCACCGTATGCCCTCGAGGGGGTCGATTGTGTGCATGGCTAGCAAGAAAGAGGACTGGACGGCGGCTGCCATGGCCCGCGCAGGATGTCATTGTGCTAGTTAGACACTGACATGGCCCGCACAGAAGCACAGGATGGAATGGTCGTTCTGGAACCCTTCAAACGGCGCTTTTGCCGGGAGCTCGCCGATACTAGCCCCCTACTTGTCGTCATACTGGAGCTACGATGTGTCATTGTCGGATTGTTACCAGGGATGCGAGGATGCCGGACGAATTCTTGATCTTGGGGGCGACATAAAAGGCAGCTGCCATGCTCGGTTTCCTATCTTTGCCAAAGGCTTGCTCGCCATGACCCATCGGCCCTGAATCGCCGCTATAAGTGCCTCTACTGTACCGATCACCTCTGGTGTTCACTCCGCCCTTTCCCATAAAACATCTCCCACCACAACCATGGAGAAGGCCGACTACAGTGAAAAGGTCGAAAAGACCGGTCCCATCGTCTCGGTCTCAAGCAGCAGTAGCAGCACCAAAAGCGAGACCGCGCCACCCCTGACAGGCAACCACCACCACCCATCGTCCCCCGGAGCCTCGCCACAAGAGGAATACACCGTCGTCTCATTCGAACCCAACGACCGCGCCAACCCCCACAACTGGTCATTAGTGAGCCCTTTTCCTTTCCCTCTCGAGAAAGCATATTTTCGCCTGTTTCCTGGCTTTCTTTACCCCCTCCCTTTTCCCTTCCCAACTGCACCATAGCCCCTTAACCATTCCCCTCACTTCCTTCACTCCAAAACCTCCTCCCCCCTCCAAAAGCACATCCACAAACCAACTAACCCCCCTTCCCCAACCACAGCTAACCAAATCCCTAATCTTCCTCTCCGCCTTCCTCTCCACAACAACCACCTCCTTCTCCTCGACCCTCCCCTCCAACTTCTCCCCCTCCCTGCCCGTCCTCTTCGCCGTCCCCGACCCCTCCGGCCCCCAGCGCGTGCTGCCCGCCTCGCTGTACCTCGCCGGCTTCGTCTTCGGCCCGCTGGTCTGGGCGCCCCTGAGCGAGTCGCCGCTGGTGGGTCGTTGGAGGGTGCTGGTGTCCGCTGCGGGGTTGTTTGTGGTTATGTGTTTGGGCCAGGCGGTGGTCAGGGAGGGGGATTGGGTGGGGTTTTTGGTGTTGAGGTTTTTTGGGGGGGTCGTGGCGTCGCCGCCGGTGAGTGTTTTTGGGGGGGTGATTGCGGATTTGTTTGAGGGGGAGGTGGTGAGGGGGAATGTGATGATGTGGTGGTGAGTTTGCGTTTCTTTGTTAGGTTGTGGATGTGGGGGGTGGAGGTTGGGGTTGGGGGATGGGAGTGAGGTGTTGTGGTCTGATACTCGGGAGTGAACTCGGACTCGGACTCAGGGAAGTAGGGTCTGGTTGTTGATGAAGCCGGGGGGGGGGGGGGGGCGGGAAGGGATGATAAGCAAACTACTCTCGTTCAGGAGACTAACATCATCACCAGGTCTGCAACAACATTCGTTGGCCCCCTGGGTGCTCCGATTTTAGCCGGCTATGTGAGCACTTCTCTAGGATGGAGGGCCGTCATGTGGTGAGTATGCTTCTCCTTGGTTTCCTTCTCCCCGACCTCGGCCCACTGCTAAGATGCTTTTCCTCTAGGATTGCGCTGTCTCTCGCTGTGGCCTCATTCATCGGCGTACTCCTCATGCCCGAGACGCTAGCGTCTACTATCCTGAGGAGAAAAGCGGCGCGGCTGAATAAGGAGTTCCCAGGCACGGGGAAGGTCTTTGTGGCGCCGTCGGATCTGAAACAGGAGAGTGCTTGGGTAGAATATGTGAGTGCGCCTCCGTAACGAGACGGGCGACCCCCGGGAGATGACAACAAGACACTGACTCAGTTTCGGGTAGAAAACAACTCTGTCGAGACCGTGGCATCTGCTCTTTGGGGAGATGGTAGTGTCGCTCTCTTGCGCGTACCTGGGTTTTGTCTACGCCGTGTTCTACATGTGAGTCCATCACGAAACCCCCATCTTTTTGCCTCCGTGACTGACGCGGCCAAGGCTACTGCAGATCTTCCCGCGCATCTTCCAAGGCGTATACAGCTTCACGCCCGGCATGTCTGGCATACTCTTCACCATCAGTACGCCAGCCTCACCCACACCTAACCCACTCAGTGGCATCACAATACTGACACGCAAATAGTGGGACTCGGCACGGCGACGGGCTGCTGCCTCTTCGTCTGGTACGACGGCGTGGCGCCACGCCTCATCGCAAAGCACCCCACCAAGCGGGAGGAGTATCTCCGACTCCCGCTGGTGTGTGCCGGCGGGCCCCTCTACGTCGCCTCCATGCTGTGGCTGGGCTGGTCGGCGCGGTCCGACATCCACTGGCTGGTGCCCCTATCGTCCATGATACCCTACGGCCTAGCCTACCACTTGATCTACGTGGGCATCGTCAACGTACGTAAAACCCACCACCCACCCCCCCAACCCTTTTCTTTTAATCCCACCCCCCTGAAACCGCAGACCAACTAACTAACCAACGAAACCCAGTACGTCGCGGACGCGTACGGCATCTACTCGGCGTCGGCGCTGGCAGCGATGAGCATGACGCGGAGCGTGCTGGGCACGCTGCTGCCGCTGGCCATCGAGGACATGGTGGACGGGCTGGGGATCGCGTGGTCGTGCACGCTGCTGGCGGGCGTTAGTGCCGGCCTGGCGCTGGTCCCATTCGGGTTCGTTGCATACGGCGAGAGGATTCGGGCGGCAAGCCGGTTTAGCGCGGCGCTCAAGCCTGCGGCGGCGGCAGCAAGGGAGGGGGGTGGTGTTGGTCTGGCGAGGGTCACGAGCTTGTCTGCGGTGTGAGGTTGGGCGGCGGGGGAGTCCCGTTTGGAGAGTACCTAAGATGGAGACGTGGAGAGGTTGGTATGGTTGGTTGTATTGCGTGAGGGAAAAGGCATGTACCTTAGTTTGAAAAAGATGGCTGGTCTAGAATTAGGAAAAGCGATGACTGACAGCGGGTGTCCCCTGGAAAATGAGGACGAGTCAGAGTCCTTCCGCCTTCCGACTCGTTTTGTAACCCCGTGGATAGTTTACCTGCAGGAAATCAAACCGGGCCAAGTTAACACGCAGGTGTGTGTGATGGAAACACTTCCAGCAACGATGAATAGAGGTGACAGGAAGTTCAGGAACCGAGTGCGGTGCGTCAGGACAGGCCGACAGGGGGTCGCAGGAGGAAATGGACGTGGGGAACTCTCACTTCGGTCATATTGAGAGCGGTAGTGAATTGTGTAGAAAAGCACGCTAGGTTCGGCGCCTTAGCCGCGGTCGTTAAGGAGTAAATTGAGTGTTGCACTGCTTGCGTCGCCGTTGACTCGTTGGGGTCGGGGATCTCGGTAAGGAGCTGCAAGATGGATCAATTTCGATACCGGAGATTTCTCTATGTGCGGGGTTTCCTGCAGTCAGTTGTGTAACGTGGCACTCGCTCCTGACCTTTCGGTCTCTCCAACTCGCATGGGGGGATCTGCTGGTGAACGCTTTCGGTCAGGGCTTGTATGCACAGCGATCCTCCCGATCACCAACTGCATGCAACGGTGAGCTTTCAGATATCTCCACACACGCAAATCTTATCTATCAGTATGAAGCGGAGTGATCCATCCAGTGATGGCTAGCTTCGTCGACGGAATACAACAACTCCTGCCTCAGAGGCTTTATCAAATGGTACTCAGGCTCATGGCTAGCTTCCTAGCTTTGTCAATACAACCCTTCAAATTAACGTCCTAATCAGGTTTGTCTCAACCAACTTTTGATCCTCGGGGATGGGTGAATAACAAAGGATAAGCGGGAAGAGAGTCAAGGGTGCGTGCTGGGAGAGGGATGCTGAGAGCCGCATCACCCGTCGTCCCTTGACATCGCTCTCGATGCCGGCAGCTGACGACATTGCTGGACTCGGCCTACCGAAATTTTAAGGGGTCCTACCCCGGAACGAGCCGTTTGTGGAAACAAATCCTGATTGGGGGTGTGGTTAGGAAGGGGCGTGAGGTGGAGGGGCGACTTGATATCAACAAACACAAACAGGGGCTAACCGGCCTCGGCCGGGCCCGCCGTACCAGCCTTTGCTCGCACCACAACCCGCACTGGGACTGTGGGAACACTCACCTGTGCCTATTCGAGCAGAAGGATTGGCTCGACCAAGCGGAAGCCCTGCACGGGAGGGTTCCTTTTCGGTTCCGGGCATCGGCCCGAAACCTTTCGGTGCTTACGCGCGGGCCGTGATTGCATTAGACCAGTGCCGGTATAACGAGCCGTTATTGAAATCTTTGGAGAGATGTCCAGCCAAGGAGGCTGTTTGTTGGCTGCTTCGGGACAGGCCAACGTCCTACAGTCAGCGCCGGGCAAGGTCAGCGGCAGTGAGCGATGCTGAAGGTATTCAATGGCATGCGAGTGGCATAGAGAAGCACTCTGTGCCGTGTTACCATACCCAGTCGAGGTGATTTGGCAACTTCGCCCATACCCCCGTCATGACAGGAGTACTGACTGAGAACAAGTTGACTGCTCCCCGCCCGCCCCGTCAATGTTAGATCAGCAGGGCGGCATCCGACCAACGCTGCCGCCGGAGAATACCCAAATCAAGTAATGAAAGGTGGTGTAACCAAAAGTCCTGCAAAGGACCTGGCGCGGAGCATCCTGTTGGTTAGTGGCACATTCGAGGGAGGGTGTCTGGACGCGGAATAATACGTCTGCGTATCACGGCAAACCAGTTCGGATGACCCCTTAACCTGTGGGGTGGAAGCAACTTATGGCGAAAGAGTGAGTTTGTCATCCACACAACATTCTGATTAATGGGCGCGACTGCAGTCCAAACGAGGAAAAGCTTGCAGTATTGCTGTCTGCTGTTGGCTTGTTAAGGCCACAGAAGTTGTGAGCGGCGGTTAGGTCGCGTTGGCTAGGAGGCGCCTGGCATCAACCTGGCCAACCCTGACGAGGTACTTCATACGGAGTGAGATTCCTCCATGGTAGTCTGGTCCTGCCGTGGGGTTGACAAGGTGTGACACTCACTGCCTTCGAGCCTAGCCTAGGTCGGATCATTGGTTGACAGGCCAGCGTCAAATGCGGCAATTATCGAATACAGATCATCCCTGCCTGAGTCAACATGTGTGGCCAACTTGGTCAGTATTGGCCCGCGGAAGTGGGAGGGCGGAGAGGAAGAGATTGGGCTGGTTGAGGGTACCATACTCGAAGATCTACGGCTTTGCTATCCACTTGCGGGAAGCCGGGATATAGGCAGGGGCCTGTTATCATTGTACCAACCTGGGAAAACCTCGCGAGAGCCGAAGCTATCCACCGGTTCGTCTCATCCTGACTGGAGAGAGTGGGGTGGGAGCTCACGAATACTGGACTGAGGATGCAAACTGAAATGCGGGCATATCATTGTTGGTGCCCAAGCTAGCCGATACGTCGCAATCATGCTTGCTGCGCTTAGGCTGTACGGAGAATCTCCATTCCCACTGCTTCCTTGAAGGAAGTTCCTTCGCATCCATCCAGCCCGGGAACCGGCCGTGACGCAGACGCAGTGTGTGATTATAAGGATTCATAGCCCAGACTTGAAAAAGAACACGGAATAGTTGTGTGAGGATGGGGTAGAAATTGGCATAGGCGCCAAACCATCCGTAGATGGGGCTGTGTATATCGTTGAAGAAAAGTGATTGTGTCAGAGGGCTAGAGTCCAAAGAATGTACGCCCTTTCGTGATAATTCCAGGCCTTGCATGTCCCGAACTAAATGTGAAAGTAGAAAGATGGGAATGGTCATGGCGCGTCAAGAGCCGGGGTTGTTGACATCTTCGCCGTCCTCGAGAACAAAAGCAGCCGAGCCGGCTGTGTACTTTGGCGGCTTGTACACCGGCGTCGGTGTTACCGGATACCGTTTGACGAGTCCGGGAAAGCCGTTCCCTTCAGGGCCGAACGCGGCCTCCCAGGGCGCACGCATTGACTGGGGGATCGTCCAAGCTAGCTTCGAATTCCGCAACCACAACCGGACAAAATGACGCCCAGGTCCGTCCTTGGGGTCGATGTATGAGTCGCGGGCGTGGAGAAGGCTTAGGTTGTTGATGAAAACCATGTCACCTTGCTCCATGTCCAGACAATACTGGTGTTTGGAGGCTAGAGCGGAAAGAATTTCGAGGGAATCGAGTTGTGAAGGACTCAGCGCCGGGATACAGGATTCATGGCCTGTCTTGGCAGTTGCAGGATGGAGGCCCAGCCGGCCTGGATCGACACTGATCAGGACCTTGTCCTCCGAAACATGCAGCAGCGGCGCGAGGATATATCGCGGTGGATTCCCAGACCTGTGTCTTGATGGTTAGAAATGCATCGGAGAATGATGCGGGTTGTGACAGGAATCAAAATCAAAACTGGCGGCAACGAGGGTTCAAGACTAACACCTGGATCGGCCAGCTCGGGTCGCGTAGTGTGTCTAGAGCTTCGGGGTACGACGCCGCAAGCTCTTTGTAGATGGTCCATGACGATGCCACGAAGGTATTCCCGCCAGTTTCAGCCAGCGAGCGGGCATGCAAAGCAAGAATATCGGCTCCCATATCACAGTGCCAAGCCTGTCAGAGCATCACCGCGTCTGGTCAGCGAAACGAGGCCTTAGAATGTTTGCAGAATCGACTTGCCAGGCTGGTAGTTGTGTGAATACCATGGCGCATCTCGGGTGGGGTTGTCCAGATCTTGGACTCCGTGACATGGGCTGTCGTAAACTAGTTAGCATCAGGGTGAGAATAGCTTTGGGGGGGGGGGGGGGGGGGTGGTAACCTACTCAGCATGGAGCCTTTTTTGTCTTGGATGCCCCTTTGCTCGCCAATGTAGTTCGAAATCCCCAGAAAGATTGCCATGTTATCCTCTGCAGTGTATCTCCGAGGGTCGAGCCCCCTAACAATGGCGAAACCACGGCCTTGATGGATATCGATGCAGGCACGGGTAAGCTGCGCCTGGACTGTAGGGAGGGGGAAGTTCTCCCGCGTCACGGCACCTGCGTCGAGATCAAGCTCTATTTGTTGTCAGCTGCCTGTCCGAAGACGCCAAACCTAGGTGGATATTAACCTCTAAACTTCCTCAGGGCCTTTTCCACCTCGACAACCCCTTTCTCGCGAACTTGCGTGACGTGCTGAGCCGGGCCGGCCGAATCCTGGGTGTTAACCAAATCATCGGGTGTCCAAGACATTGGATGAGAGTCCATGATCTGAAGTCCTTCAGCCATTCTACCAAGGCCGTACAGGCTAGTACCAAAGCCGAGTAATAGGACGAAGTTGTACGGGTTTGTAGGGTAGTCGTGGTCACTTGAAGATCCTCGACGCGTTCGGGTACCGGAGAACCGAGACTGACGTGGGATACTAGTAGCTGCGCCATATTGACGGAGACGACGAGCTCAAGTATCCTGCACCTCCCACTGCAGTGGGGTCATCCGTCGCAGAAGCGATAAAGTAAGAACATGCGGTTCGTCGGCCTAGTAGTTCGTTCTCTGGTGCTCTTCGGACGGGCTGTAGCCAGAGGGAGGGGGCGAAGGATGGAGTGGTGTGTTGCCCAGCAGCGTCGAGTACCGCGATTCGTTCCAATCGTTCTTCATCTCGAGGGTGCCGGTTGGGGGGGGAGGGTCGTGTTTTTCCCGTTATCGCGCGGGGGCACCGGTATCGTCATTGTCATTGCCACGGCTATTCGGACTCGGCAGGAGGGTCAAGAGGAAGTTTGGTTGGGAGGACAGTCGAAGCAACCAGCACACCGCGACGGCCCACCTGACACAGTGAGCGAAGGGGCCTCAGGGGCTTGACAATAATCACAACAGTGCACTCCAGTACCAGCCGCCAAGGGGGGGAGGGGGGTTAGGTACACCCCTGGTGAACGTAAGGACAACAGCGAGCTCCCAAATCCTGGAACTCTCATCGCTTTGAACCAATGGGTTCCGTAGGACGCTGAGAGCCTGGGAGCACTGTCCGAGGTACCGCGGGCTCTCGGACGAATCGAATTGGCAATGACAGGTTTCGCCGGAGCATTTGTTCCCATCGTCAGGGAGGAACCGGACCAGGATACATGCTCACCTCCTGGTGCTCATGCCCAATGGCGGCGCCCCTGGGGGACCCTGCGGAACCGAGACCACGGAATTTTGTTTTCCAAGTCTCTTTCCCCGCGCAACGAGCAGAGCCGCGGGGGTTGGAGCTCGGTGGACCCAAACCCAAACACATAATCAGATGATTCCGCTGCTCTTTTCCTCGGAGCGCTCAGTGAGGGCCCAATTCCGACTCACGACCTTGCCTGAAGGGGGTCAGTTCCCGGGGAGATCTTGCCGGATCGGAACGGTCCGCCTGTCCGGCCCACGCTTGAATCTGACGAGGTATTCTGCATTCATGCAGCACCCACACACATGCATCTTGTCCCGTGCACAGTGGTTGTTCTCGTCCTCTCACCAGCGTTGTTTTGATAGTGTAGGATCACTAGGATGTGCTGGGCAGGCATGCGGCCAGGTGATGAGTGCCATGGCTGTGGCCGTACGAGCCTGACCCTCGTTATCCGATCGTTCCTCGTTTCCCAGATTCCTGCCGATCTTTAGTTCGCAGTTCCACCGATTATACATAAAAACGGGGTGCTCGTCAGACTTGACGTGCGCAGGCGCGGGAGAAGCGTGGAGCTTCGGGTATTTACTCCACACAACGGGATTTCGGCGCGCTTCCGAGTGGCTGTTGTGTAACCTTCCGGCATCGAGATGGAACACCGGGCACCTTTGGGAGCTTGGCGAGCGAGCGCGACGAGATAAACACAACGTTTGTTTCGCCGCAGAAAGGCGAATGGCTTCGGAACAGGTCCGTGACGGGCACGATAACTAATCGAGAAACGACACGATCCCAATTTGTGTTTGGCATTGCATTTTCATGCTTCCGATCCTAAAGTACATAACTAGTTGTGGTTCTCGGCTAGCATCGAACGCCTGTGTACGAAGTACGCCTGCAAGAAGCTCGTGGCGCCGGGATCAAGAGTGTGCTTGATGGTTCATGTTGCGGATCAGGGTCGACTCGACTTTCGGCGTTGGGGGAGCCGGCGAGAGAGTTGCAACGTCCTGCAGGCGCGCGAAACGCACAACCGAGAAATAGCCAGGCGGCCCAGGCAAAGCCGCAACCCCTCGGATGGAATGTGGCTTGTTGGACCTCTCTCAGTGGGTGGCAGGTGTGCAGTGGTGCGGTCCATGCGCACTTGTCAGCCCAGAAAGAGCAACTTGCATGTTCACCGGTCGCATCTTTTGGCACTCCCATCCCCAGCGCACCTGCCTCCTCGACTTCCCGACCGACATCCCGTTCAATTCCATTGGGAAGGCAGGTGCCCAGGCGAGAATCAGCCACGATACCACGCAAATCCAATCTCCCTTGGCTTTTATCGCCCTTGGCCCTGATTCGCGAGTCCCGTCTTTTTTAAGTTTGAATGCCGGAAGGACTGAAAGGCGGGGAGGTGCCTTGTCTTGGGCTTGGAAACGGCGCCACTTTGCGTGTTGCGTCGGGGTGAGTGACAGCCTTGTGCAGGGTTCAGATCGCAAATTCCCTGCGCGAAGGTTTCACGTCACCGCTCCGGGCCAGGAAAGACGTTGAGTTCATCGCTTGGCAACTTTTCGACTCCTCTTCATCCTCTTTCGTTGGGTACCAACCCGGCGGGTGGTATCTGTCTGGCCTGTCCTTCCCCAAAACCCCGGTCTCACCTCTCGAGGCAGGCCTGCGCGCCAACTCCCCCAGTCCAGTCCACCAGCGCTTGCTTGCAGGTTGGTGACCCCTTGCGCCTGCGCAGTGCCCCGTCAAACACGCCGCTGGGCCACGGAATGATTCGCGCAGCCATTCCCTCTCGAGAGAGCCCCTTGGCCGGTTCGGGGCCGTTCGCCTCATTTGGATGTTGAGCTCACCACCCTGTCCCGGTTGTACCACCCACACCGGCTGCGAAGCAATTCCAGGCACATCTGGCCCGACCTCCGACGACTTGGACATTGTTCCCCGCCGCCAATCGGAAACAGGGGCCGCCTCGATCCAGAGCCACGGCACCGGGAACGACGTGTCCTGCGGTGCCTTGCCGGTGCCATGTCTGGGGCCTCTTAGGGCTGGGCAACCCGGAGGCGCCGGAGGGGAAGCTTGGATGAGGGTTGCTGGATACACGCCATCAATGGAGGCAATTGTTCCCGCGCCATTTTTGTCTTCGCATGCAGCTGTAAATAACCCTCCATTTCCCGAGTTTTGCTCTTACCCTTCGAAGCATCCACGAGCTGTGATTAACGTTCCGTCTTCTCAACCTAGACTGCCATCACTGTGGTACAAAATAGTACCACGGATGCGGAGGCCCGGCCATCGAAGAAACGTCGCACAAAAGCCCCCCGAACGCAGGTCAGCCCCAGTCGGGTCCCGAGCGAAGCGATTTGGCACAACGAGCCCGTGTACGGGCCCGGGCGAGAAACGCATGGGGCGGGGACCGGCAGTGCCGACAACATCCTAGGGTTAGCAGGGTCAGGTCTCTCTCCATACCCCTCCGATAGCCAGTATCCGTTCCGTCACATGGGGCCGGCGAGCTTCAACCAAACCCCATACTCACCCCAAGGGAACTGGATGCCACACGCGCCTCAACTCGATGCGGATCCACCACCACCATTGGGTGCAATTGTCTCGACAGCCCCCGGTCACACGCTGTGGGGTGTCCTTCCTCCCTCACCGGTCGATCAGGCCGCCGCTGGGTCCCTACCCTATCATTGGTCCTTGACTGCGCCAACCATCCCACCGTCGGTTGGTGACATAGGATCATATGATCAGCTTCATGCCGGCTTTGTTCATCATAACACCCACGCTTCTCTTCCGACTCCGCCACTCTTCACAGGGGCAGAAGCTCATTCGTATGCCGGTTTTCCCTTCGTCCATTCGGATGGTGGGTGTTCTCCTCTCACAGGAGAGCAACCGGTAGATGGACCCGGTGCGCCGGATGACCCAGGAACCTATTTACCATTGCTACAAGGGCCGGGAGACGCGACGCTTCTTCGAAATCCCGCCGATTCCAAGTTTGACCAAGTTGAGGGTTACTGCGCTTCCACTGCTGTGTTCGACTCATACCACGCACCCACCCTTCGCCCTACAGCGAACGGCAACCCACCTGCACAGCTCAACATTGGTGGGTTGGAGCGATGTGGACTGTATGCCCAAACTGCCGAGCAGCTGGGAGGTGGAGGCTGGATTAAAGAAGAGGGTTTGGCCCCGGCCAACGGGGCTAGGGGGGAGCCCATTCCGGCGGGACTCCTGATGAACGTTCCCCATGCAGACTTGGTAGAAGGACCGTCGAAACCCATCACTGGGTTAGAGGATGAAGGTGCGCACGACCGGAAGAAGCGGGGTAAGTTCAACGAACGGTTGCGCAGTGAGACATCCAAAACGCGACAAATTGGCGCCTGCATGCGATGTCATAATCAACGACTCCGCGTAAGTGATGCTCCCTCATGGCCTTTGCAGACAATTCCTAGAACTAACATGGCGAAGTGCGTGCCTAACGAGGGAGACCCCACAAATCCCCTCGCACCGTGTGTGACGTGCCTCAAAGTCCACAGAAACTCTAAAAAGACCATTCACTTTACCCCTTGTTTGCGGTTTAAGGTGACGTCGATGGTCGTGTACCGTGCGGGCGGTTTGGGTTACACCGAACGCTTCGACCACACGAAGGTTGTGGACGTCGTCGACTACAGTGACGGCGTTATTTACAACATCGAGATAACACAAGGGCTTTGTCAGTCCCCCATGCTGCTCCAGGTCCGACGGTTTCGTCCGAGGCAAACCGACAAGACGCACTGGAGGTATCACATCGATGATGGCGCCCGCGCCCATAAATCCCAAGATACCGGTGCGTTTTGTTTGGCCGACATTGAGGAAACGGCCAAGAAGTTCAACGACTACATCGATTCCAATGCTGTCGAAGGCCTGGCGGAAGCGGTGAAGGGCTCAGATGACATAGTCAAGGAAGTCTTTGCTATGATCGAGACACACTGTAACTCGCTCCCAGTATGGATCCCCTGTGTTTCCCATCCCTGCCCCGAATATCGTTCAAATACTAAATCTCTCCAAAGCTTGCCAAGAAAACCAAAGTCGGTCAAGGAGCAAAGGGGGCGAAGAAGCAGCCGGATCAGAGAGAGTTTCTGCGAAAGATGGTCCGTCTGTGGTTCGCGATACGTAAGTGCTACACGATATTCATTAATATACCGTGCGTGTCACTCACAGTGTCGTCCAGGGCATGGAACAGGTTCTGCATGGCTCTGCGGCAACGAGCGTCTGGGGCTGAGCCCGATACTTGAGCCCAACCACCCCTTTCGCGGTCGGGTTCTAGTGTCGCGGATGATTGTCGCCCAATTCGACAGCATACGGCATGAGTTTATTTACAAAAAGCTCGCACCAGATGTGCTCCGGACAATCGACGCATTCCTCGCATCATCCAACAAAGAAGCCTGGTTCACCGTCTTCCTGGCCACATTCTTGTTGCTTCATCTGGCTGCCTGCACCTCCCAGGACCGACACCGCCATGCCAAACAAAACTCAAGGGGGAAACGACTGGTGCGCACTTTGACCAGATCGCTATCTGAACGCAGCTGACGGGTTTCTAGGATACACGATACGGAAACCTCCATGACCCCCTTACCCGTTTTGTTGAGGAGGTTCATTATGGTGCCGTCATGCTCTTGGCCCACTGGCAATACTTTAAGCGTTGTGATCTAATGACGTTCAATTGGGATAATGTCGGAGAGTCGGCGTTGACGTCCCTTGAAGCGGAGCAAATTGACTGCGTTAAGCGCGTTGTGGCGCGTCTTAAGGAAAGATGTAAGTTGAGTTTTCGTCACCTCGTTCGCTATCGTTCGGTTCAAAAGCTAGGTGGATTCTAATGCTTGCATCAGTGCCCTCCATTCCTACCACACCAGCTGGAGGCTGTTGGGAGCATGAGCTCTTCTGGGTTTCCAAGATGTTTGTTTCCGGCCCGTCCTCGAAGGCTGATTGGACACCACCGGAGATATTTACACGGGCCAAACCCAGTGTTGGCAGGGAATGATTTAATCGCGTGAGGTGGAATGCGTCTCCAAGAGAACAATTTGCATTCGGTAATACGGTTGTTGGGTTTGCTGTTTGGGTCTGGTTGGAATTGTGCCAAAGGAGGGCGTTTGTGGTTTACACACCCGCCTGGTGCTCTACTAAGGGTGAGAAACGAAGGTTTGGGGTTACAAAACAAGGTGATCCTAAATATAATATGATACCCCGGCCTGGAACTCCCGTTTCTCCTTGTATTATCGAGGTAAATGTTTCCTTTCCGCCCACCCCTTGTCGCGAGAGATGGCAGAGTTTGCTTCAGGCCAGCCACGAGGGATCGTTGCGTAGATTTTACACTCGAAACAACTTACTAATTCAGGCACTGGTTCCCAAAACCTTTCCGCTTCCATTATCGGGTCCCTTGTTGGGTGCTTGACGTTAGCCTTCTGTGGAGGAGAGCAACGAGGAGGCCGTCTTGTTGACGCCGGGACAGGGGTAAAGTGGGTCTGGTAAACATCATCATGTCGGCTTAGTCATCGATTTCCCGGACGATAAGATAAGCATTTCCTGGGATCTGGGACCGTCAGGTCAACTCACAGCTGTCCTTTTCTGGCAATCTGAACGTGGTCCATTGTAGTGACAGCAACCAACCCAACAACTCAATGCGAGAACAACACTCATTTTTCTACGCGCTTGGTTAGAAATACCTCCGGCTCTATTGCACCGCGAGAAGCCTCTGATAATCGCCCATACTGCTCCACTGCGACAACGATTTTAATTCCATCGCCCATCGACTCGGACTTTCCACCTTTCTTCAACCCTCGCTCAACATCACCACTACACTCCACCCCCCTCAACCCACCGCCACAATGTCAGACCTCGAATCCTTCGACTTCATCCCCCTCCACATCGACCCGAAATCCAAAGCCATCAGCGCGGCCCAGACACCCGCCTCCCGGGCGCTGGAGGCCGAGCTCAACGCGCTCAACTCGCTGCACCGGTCGCTGCACGGGCTGGACCCGCCGCACGTGGTGCCGCCGCCGCCGGTGCCGGTGAACCCGAAGCGCAGCGCCAACATCGGCAAGCTGCGCGAGTCGGGCAACGCCGACTACCGCAAGCAGCGCTACGGCGAGGCCGCCAAGTTCTACACGCTGGGCTTGCAGATGGCGCTCACCCGCGCCGCCTGGGAGCCCAGCCAGCTCGTGCGCGAGGAGGTCCACGCGCTCTACAGCAACCGCGCCCAGGCCCACATGCACCTCGGCAACTGGCCCGAGGCGGCGGCCGACGCGGAGGCCAGCGTGGAGGCCAAGCGCCAGGGCAACGCGAAGGCCTGGTTCAGGAGGGGGAGGTCGCTCGTCGAGATGGGCCGTCTGGCAGAGGCGAGGGAGTGGGTCGCGAGGGGCCTGGAGTTTGAGGGCGAGGAGAAGGAGCTGATTGAGCTGCTGCGGGAGGTGGACGGGAAGATGGAGGAGGAGAAGGTGAGGAGGGATGCTTGAGGTGCGTTACCTAGGATTTGTTCTTGGAGGATTGATAGGGCGAGATGTCGTTCCATAGCGACGGCGTGGAGTAGCCGTCAGGACGAGGGGAGCATGTTCATATCGAGTCATGGTGGGTCGTTCAACAACCTTTGGGCTAGGCGTTACGGGATTTTGCAGCACCGGGAATGAAGGGATTGTTTGAGGGAAGACGTATTCGTAAATGGGAATGTTTGAACGGTGGTTAGATGATTGACGCAACTCATGACAGCCTCCACCCGACGTGCAACCTCGCAAACTCCGGCCCCCGCTGGGCGTTGCATCTTCACTCGATCTGGTTCTTCTGTAGTCCCGCCGCCTCGTTAGATCCTCCTATGGACGCCCATTCCCACGCCCGGTTGACTTTCTCCCATAAACAAGAACGATGCCAATATGATGATGCCCAGATACGAACACAAAAAAACAGAGGCAGAAAACCCGACCATGCAGCTAATGAACTAGCCCTCCCACTTTCTCTCCCTTCCCGCCCATACTTCAATCCGTCGTCCGACTCGTGGCGCAGAGAACGCTAGATGGGGTATATTGTTCGTTGAGAGCAGGACGGCGTGTTTCCAAAACGGAATTTCGCTCGCCCCAAGCCACGACGCCTAGCGCCACTCCTATCCTCCGTCGGTCGAATTGTTCCTGCCTAGCGCCATGATATTCGCTTCAGATCTTCTCCTTCTCCGAGGTGACCTCCAAGACCGACGGCTTCCGCGGGCGCATGACGGCGTCCTGGCTCGTCATGCGGCGGTCAAGGGCGCGCTCTAGCTTGGCGCTCAGGGCGAGCTTGGCGAGGTTGGTGGTCTTCTCCTCGTTGAGGTACACGCGCTGGTCCGAGAGGCGCGGGTTCTTGAGGCGCTCGAGCCCGTCGACGATGGGGCGGATCTCGGCCGTCACGCTGTCGGTGCTGAGGACCGTCGGGGTAATGGACGGCGCGGTCATGCTGTAGGTGGAAAAGCGGACTGAGGTGCGGGTCTGGATAGCGAGTGATGGTTTAGTCGTGGTTAGCGACGATTGGTTTATTTCAGATATGTTGGGCGGGTGGTGTTGGACTGGTTAGGGCAGGTGACGAGGGAAAAGACGAACCGAAGGGGCCATGATCGGGCGCGAAGACTCCAGGGAGGTCGGCATTCTGGCAATGATACGAGCGTGCGTTCGGACTTTCCGTGCTGGCTTTCGACGCTGTCGGATTTGAAACGCCGGAGCAAGACAAAGCCTGTTGAGAGCAACCTTGGCCCGGGGGTGGAAATTCGCTGGCTCCGCTCACGGTCGCCGAAACCCTGCCAAATAGTTGCTTATCACTTGCCGTTTGTCGCTTGTCACTTGTCGCTTGTCGAACAGCCCGTCGGTTCTGTTGTTCAGCCAATTGTTGTGTCGTTGATAGCACACGGTCGATTCGAAATGAGATGAGCGGAGTAACAGCGGAGCAAAGGTGGTGGCGATGAACAAAGAGGAGATGCCGGGCGGGAGAGGAAGCAGGAAGGTGGCACCACTCAGAACGGCCCGGGAGGACTGGCGCACACCAGGGCAGGACGGGACGCCCATGTGGGAGGGCTGCAGCTGCCGCGGCCAGCCCGCAAAAAAGTCAGCGAGCCCCCAACTAAAAGCGGGCCTCAGGGGTTCGTCAGGGCAGATCATCACCCAGTCACGCCGGTCCCCGATCACACCAGTCATTCGGGCCCATCCCACTCATCACAAACGCCTCAACGACGAGTTAACTGACTTGCTGTGATGGCATTCCCGACAAGATGAGTTGGTGGGTTTCTCTGCAGCAGGAGGTTAAATTAACGCTCTCATTCGGGATCCCATCACGTTCTATTTTGCATCCTCCAGAACGGAAGGGATGGGTGGCCGTCTCGCGAAGATTGACTCCTCAACAGGGCAACCGGGGTTTACCTGGGGACTGCTTCCTTCTCGGCAAAACGCCCCTTGAAGATATTCAGCCAACCATCCTTTTTGGCCATGCGTGCGGGGGGTTTTCCAGGTGCGACCCCCAGGCTCCGGAGAGATGGAGATGCTCTGATGCCCCGAGATGCCCCAAGAATGCCGCCTATCGGGTAGTTAAGCACATGGTCAGTTACAAAGCGCCTGGATGTTGTGTGTCAAGCGATAACTATCAAAAATACACGCTCGACACAATATTTTCATCTCCTTCCATGGTCCAAGCCCTCTGTCGTTTCTGTCTTGCCCCATGTCGCCCCAGCTGGATCCGACAGGCTGGACGGCGGAAGATGACGGCAGCGATTTGGCAATCAAGGTTCTGAACCTTGCTCCTGCCTCCCATGTGAGCAACACAACACTGCCGAAGATCTGGTGCGACGCCCCGCCACGAGCGAAAAGCGCGCACGTGGCATTTTATCAGGTCACCATCCGGGGACAAACCCGCCTTGGCGATAAAAGGGTCGGGACCGCGCCAAGACCGAGACAGTCAGCGGTTGTGACCATCTTACGCCTTTTCTCGCTCTGCAATTTCCGAGTCTGACGGAATCAATCCTGTGTAATCTGTAATGTGTATGTAATCTGTACATACGGATCTGTCAATGCCCTCTGTATCACGTTAATCTGCCAAGCCAGTTCACATCGCTCACCTGGCTTGAGCAGCGAGCGGTCAGAGTCTGAATTGGAATATACCTACCAGCCTAGCAGGAGTGCCCCCCCGTATGGTCTCCTCAAGTCATTCTGCAGTATGCCATGTCGTGTTGGGTTGAAAAACATCCCAGGACCGTCTACTAATTCCACTCCGAGCACGATTTGTAGCCCGCTGGTGCCAAAACGCCTTAACGATGTTCTTAAGAAGAGAGAGTTGAGGGACGAGGACCAGTCAGAGCGGGCAAGTCGGGCAGAGCTGGCGTGTCCGAAGTTGGCCCGGGGGGTCTCAAACTGAAACTCGAATACAAACACCAACGATTCACAGTCCAAGGTCTCGCGATACCCGTAATTAGGGATCGGTGGCCACAGATCGCCAAGGCCGAATTGGCTTGTGATACAACTTGATTGCAGGGATAGGGCACGCCCCATTTGTGTATGAGCCTGTTCTCTGGTTGCCTTCGGATTCTTGAAACTTGGTTATCGGGAGGACATTGCCGTCTACCTATGCATGTCCCCGAGAGGAGGATCACAAGACTCGAAAGCGCAAGCCGCTTGTGCCGCCGGGCTAGGTCGTGCTGGATGAACCGGGCAATAGGTCGTTCATCTCCCCCTCTTTATTAGGTAGAGGCAGGATGCCCAACCATTCGCCCCTTCCTTCTCACACCTTTATTCCCACATGAACTTCAGTACCAAGAACCACCGCTGGCGCCTTCCATCCCCAAACCACCCACCTAGAGGTACCTACCTAGGTAGCCACCTCACTTGACCCTTCCTCCACTACCTGCATGAAGTGCCTTCCCTCCCAATGGCAGCCTACCTACCTTACCTAGAAAACCGGGAAGCCACACATGGAAACCCTGAAGGGGGTTGGTCAACTTTCTTGTTTCGAGCTTTTTACCTTGAATTCTAGGAGAGCACTTTCACGATTTATTGGACACCGACAACCATGATTCCACCATTAATTACTGCGCCTCAGACCCATTTGGGTGCGACCGCCATTCTTTCTACGAAAATACAGAGACGCTCCCCGGCCATGAGAACTTAACCAAAGCGTCGCCGACCCTTGCGAGTCTTCCCAATCTTCTTCTGACCAATGCGCCAGCCTAGAAAGAAAACAATAAAATGGACACCAAGCCAGGCACGCCTCCGACTTCCAACTTCATTCCGCCGTGGCTCGTTGCATCCCCCCTCTCTTAAACTCTTGGAATCTGCTGCACATACATTTTACCTCTGCCCTCCGTTCCATATCCAGGTCTTTTACCCGGTGGTAAACATTTTCACCTCTTCCTATGCGATGACTTAGACGGCCTATCCCCGTCTTTCCCGCTGTAATTCAGCTCGATATTATACGAGGTCACTGAATCAGAGCTGGGTGAACTGGATGACGCAGTTTGCCGATGTCTCCTTGATTCTTTTCCTTTTCGCCCGTCTTTGCGGTTGGAGTCACCAGAGTTAACCTGAGCTGAAAATGTGTTAGAACCGTTCCATCTATGCGCCAAGGGGAGGAAGGGAGCGGCAATCCCTTCACGCGTGCGCAGTCATCGGGGTTCTGCTTACGATCTTTGGTACAGCTGCGACAACACCCGTGGTCGCACCTCTCCATCCACTCCCACTCGTTCGTGATGGAGTTCTTCTCCCATTTCGGCTCGGGCGACGTGTTTAGGCACCACCCGCTACTATTCCGTCCTCCGCATTTGCAGCACGTCCACCCGCCCCCTCCAGCACTGCGGAAGTCGCAGTTTGCTAGTGGACACGCTGCTGTCGATGACTGGGATGCCGCAAACGTGATATTCGGGCACGGTGTCTCATAGCCGGTTTCCAAGTCTATGAGCGCCGACGGGCAATAATGCCACGTTACGGACTGGTGGCCGCACGAATGGTAGTGAGGGTGTCCGTGACACATGGCTGGTTATGAAAGTCGAAAGATCGAGGGCGGGATTCCGGATAGCTAACGAGGTCTTGTTGATCAAGAGGTTTCTGCAAAGTGTGGGTGTCTTGCGGAAATTCACCGAACTGTGCTAACTGGACCGACATGAGAATCTCAGATAACGGCTTGTACGCCCAACTCAGAGCAAGAGACATCAGATGGAATTATTTATACGTGGGTCATTCGTCATCCCAAAGGTTGGAACCCTCCCGGACCGCTCCGGCTGCTGTCACCGAGGCCGAGGGAGGCTAGTCGGGCCACCGCCCTTCAGCTACCCCTCCTGGACAGGGTGGCTTAACACCCGAGCCCTCAATGGAGATGGTAAGCTCCTTCTGGATTTCACATAAAGCGGCCGATCTGCACTGACGGGCACCTCGCTTCTCTGGTGATGGACAAGACTAATATCGTTGATAGGTTGCCGAATCCCCGAGGAAACGCGGAGTCAGCCTCGAGAAGTCACTATCGTTGCGCCGTCTCTTCTGGCACAACCACATTGTGGTGCGATATTTTGCGGTCCATCTTTCCCCTCAGTCATTTCACACTGTTATGTGTGTCGTTGGCGGCGTGTGCGATGCTTTTGTGATCCGAGACTCGATCGGCCGGCCGATCACATCGAGGTGGGCTTCTCGACAAATCAGCTCCTTCAAAAAAATACCCCGAGACTGGTTCGCCAGGGTCCTGGGGCTCCGATTCCTCGGTTGTAACCAGATTGGGGTTTCCACATTCAGCCTGATCGACGCGCCATTGGCACCGCTCGCGGCTGCAGCAATCCATTTCCGACCACCCGCTTCCTCGCATTCCAGCCTTCGTTGACCCAAAAGCAACACGCCTCCCGACAGGAGGATATCGGGAGATGCCTTTTGGGACCGATCGACACCAGGATAACAATGCCCGGTTTTTATTCCCAGCAGTTACCCTTGTTGCGCAGCTCTTGCGGGGATTCCAGGGTCAGCCACAAAATATGAGGATCGGAGTCCAGCAGGATCTCCGCCCACAGGTATGCAACACAAGATCTGGCGAGCCAAAGCCACAAGATCGCCCGGCACGCCTACCATGGGACTGGGACGGCCTCGACTCCGCTAATCTGAGCTCCGGCGATCCGCGGTCTCGATCGAGAGCTCCCTTCAGCTGTTCATTGCCGGTTTCGTCGCTCGTTATTCGGTGACCCAGCTTCACTTGACCAGCGCAGGGCAACCTTGGGCTCAGCTGGGATAATCAGCGCGACCCCAGCCCATGGTGTTGGGAACAGCCTCAGCGCTAATCGTTTGTTATTAAGACAAGGGGCGTTTACCGAGTCGGGTTCGCTCCCTGGCCAACATCACGCAACTCAACATTCGGGTGTTGGGGCAACCAGCTGTGTTTCATCCGTTCACACCGCCCCCACCCCCGTCTCACACTGCTACGATACTTGGATAGAGAGCGCATTCGGGAGCGACGGCGAGGCCCAGCCCATTGCCGCGTTTCCTCATTGACACCCTTGGACTCGGGATAGTGACGCCACCGCAGCCTCACTCACCGGTATCATGCTTGTAGGATGGGTCCCTGACGGCCTCAATCCACTCCGACTTTAACATTCCTCATGGGCGAGCGGACAGATAGCGTCGGGGATTGTCGATCTCCGTCAACCGACACGATGGCGTGTCTGGCACTAACGTCGAGGCGCTGACGCAAGACCAACCGGGAGACCGGCAAGAGCGTGGGCCTCATGTTTTGGGTGCATGGCTTACCGTTTACATGACCCAAGGAGATCATTTGCTTGGTCAGCTGTTCTAGAGGCACCAGGACTGCCACACCCATCCGTCAAAATAAGCATGATTGGCACATATGTATTACCACGGCGAGAAACATGGCGCCGGGTTTCGCACCCGAGTGACCCATGCCCAACTCGAAGTGGTGTAATCGGCATCCGGATTTCTACCTCAAATCTGCCGTCGAGTCCCAAATCGACGTTGGGATCCCTTTTAGGAATACCGGATCCTCCCGCGAGTCCCACCTGACCAACGGGATGGTTGACGGAAGTGAGCTGTCCGCTTGCCTGCAGCGCTATCCGTGAGGCCCCATTGGTGTGACCAAACGAGGAGACTGGGGTGGCACACTTGATTCTCACTACTCGATCTGGAAATACAGGACAGGAATGATGCTTGTGGCTTTCCTGCATGTCATCATCCTGCGTCCCCGACTTCACGTACCTCAGATCCCCGGGCCGATCTCGCCGGCCATGGTATGAACGCATCGGTATTGACACGCTGGGTTGATGATGCGCCTTGCAGGGTGGGGATACATCCACAAACGCTCGGGTGAAGCTAGGGTGGCCCCAGGGAATCATAACTTCGGGCCGTCGAGCGGGAGCTAAGGTAGCGGGACACTGGCTCGAGGTCCCGCCGCATCAGCACAGGGCCTCCTTGTCGAGGGAGTGGACCGGACCAGAAGTGAACCGTTAACTCACGATTGGCCGGGGAAAGGGCCATCACAGGTGGCTTGGGAGCTTGGTCAGTGTGGTTGGCAAGCTGAGGGGGGATCGTGAGCGGTTTCTTCCGCGGTTTTTGAATGTTTCCTGCCGGCCGTCATCACCATCACCTTGATTACTGAACCCTTGATTCGTCAACGTTACACCACGCCCAGAATGTGGCGAGAGCCCGGCTGGACGGCTGATAGGATGCGAACCACCGGAACACTGTCGTCCGGCTTGGAGAAGCTGAGCCAGGGATTGTCAAGTAGGCCCAGGCCTTTCACCCCAACCCACGATAGGCCGCTGCAGGTGGTGCAAATACCCGGAATAACAACAAGGAACACTGTCCGGCGGATCGCCAGCCAGGTGTCTCAGACAACGGGCCAACGCCTCGACAACGAACGGATTCCTGGTGGCACCACATTGAGACTTTCGCCGGTCTCGAACACCGGTCGTCGTCGAGGAATGGTTTGGCATTCTCGTGGGAAAAAGAGACAAAATACAGACAAGAAGATGAGTAGGGAAACTCAAGGAAGGTTTCCTCCGAGCCCGATAACCATCGGTACAATCTCTGGCCCCTGCTAGCGAAGGGGGGTCCATGCCCCTCCCCGGCTTCGATGACCACCCAAGGGATCCTCGTTTCCCGACTGGCAGCAATGCGGCTCCGTCTCCTCAAAACGAGCCTAAAAGCCAGGACTTCCCCAGAAAAGAACAAAGAAAAACCGCACGAGAACAAAACCTGCCTCCTTTTCCCATAACACCCCAGTCCCCACCCACACCATATTCCATCACATTCACCTCCGACCCCTCCGAGCGGAAGGAGCACCCGTCCCGGACGAGGCCGAACCCCCCGGGTCGGCCCTGCAACCTTCGCAGCAAGTGTGGTAGCAAAATGTGTCCGGGCTTGTCCGCAACCGGTGCTGACACCAGCGGTGCTCGTTGGCTCGACCCCCACACTGGCAGCACGCCCAGCAACCACCCAGCTGAGCGAGGCGGCACCCACCAGATTCGCAATCCGGCGAGATCAGGCAACCGCCTGTTGCGCTGAATGGCAAGGGTGTTGTTAGCTGACTCTGTTCTCTTGCTGTCTGTCTTCCTTGCTTCTTTCCAGCCTTGCTTGGAAAGGGGGGTGGTGGATGGAGGGGGGTTACACTGCTGAGGGATTGGGAGGTCAGGAGACCAGGCTACTGGTACGTACCATGGGTCGTTGTAATCGACCTGGTTCATGGGAGAAGCGTTATCGCCACAGAACGCGCGGTCGCACGCCTGCGTCTCGCCGGTCATTGGGTCGGTAACGGCGCAGTGGCAGTACTCGTAGTTGACGATGATCTCGATTGGCCGGGTGCAGGGAGGGAGGTCTGGAGTGGGACCGTCAGCGCGCGGTTCTACACTACACTGCATAACGAGCAGTAGAAGTGGCTTCTGCTGGTTTGGCCTGGCCTGGCCCCGGCACGGCATGTGGGAAGGCGCCGTGATGCCGGTGGCGAGGTCATCTTGCAGAAGTTCCCGAGCCAGCCGGGGAGGGGAGGCCAATCGGCTGGAGGGATGGGGTTGACGTACGGTGGTGGTGGGAGTAGCTCCAGAAACACATCTTGTTGGTCTTCGTCCTTTTCTCTCTTTTCACCTTTTCTTTTTCTTTTTCACGCTCTCTTCTCCACTTTCCCCTTTCTTTTCCTTGCGGTTACCTTCTTTCAGTCTCCGAGTTCAACGACGCGGTATGTATGACCACTCTATTCTTTCGGTTTGTCCCCTTCGTTTTGATTTGGGCACAGCCGTCGACGATGTCGTCTTCCCCGTTACGTATGCCCACAATGGCCAGTACAATGACCAGTACCACGCTCTTGGACAGAGGGGTTATCAAGTGATGCCCAAAGTCGAAGCAGGTGACGGGTGGGGATATAGCCTGCTCGCAAGGATGCCGACGGCAAGACTTGGTTTCACGGTGTGTCGGTGGGGAAGTGCTGGGATCGTTGGACTGATATACCGAGTGGGGATATCGTCGTCCGGGGTGGTAGACTGTTTAGGTTGATGCTGTCTCGTGATGTATCACAAGGTTGGAGTGTGGTTGGTTTCAACACACTAAAGGCGGCCCCGGGCTGGTGGTCCCGGCGACTGTGTTAGCCCACAGGTTCAGTCATGCCCTGGGTAATCTGGACGAGCAGTTCAAGTGACGAACCCAAGACAGATGATCAAAGCAAGGCTCAACCGGAGGTGGGAGATCTTCCAACAAAAACGATCGAGTGGTTGTTGAAAAGAGAAAGCTGAGCTTAACCAAGGTACGCCGGGTGCTGACCGCTAAGCGAGGGGTGAGTGGATGAGGTTGAATAGAGTAGGAGTTCAACAGGGCCCAAAGCGACGGCAACGTCTTTGATGATGCTTACACGGCGAGAGGCTGGTGTTGTCCGGATATTTCAAACAGGAAAATCGGCAATACGGTTCCTAATATATCGGCTTGGCCAGCGGTGCTTGGAGGGGAAGCGTGGGCCGCAAGGCTGTTGGCGTCGACGAAGCCTACGGACCGCCAGACGCGGCATCGATGGAAACGGTGTGACCGTGTCTGACTTCCCAGCCGTCTGCAGCACACCGGCCCTCTTCAACCCCTCCTCCTCTTGCTAGGCGATTGGGTTTCGTCGTCATGAAGCCTCCCCCCGTGGCTAAGCTCTCACTCCGAAACCTTGGCAATATTTTGTTTAGGGCTCTGTGCCCGGGAACGGGGGGGCTAGTCGTCATCAAGACGGATAGGGAAATCATAGGCGCCCGGGGACCCCGATCTGTCTCGTCACTGGGTTGGCGTCCATTATTGACAGCCATTGTCCAACATAACGGCGGCGGCACGTGGCCCGGGGGCTTCTGTGAGCTTGGCTTCCCCCCGGCGATGGTAGAGGTGGTACAGCGTAGGTGTGGGCTCGAGACAGGAGTGACACAAAGCTGAGACATGGTCGTCTCCCCCCCTCCACGGTGGCACCGATGGAGAACTCTCAGCAATTTTGGCCTCCGAAAGAGGTCGGACAAGGCTTTTTGATTGGTAGTAGCTGACATCTAAGACAGGGTTGGGCTTGTTATATTGCCTTGTTTGGCTATTCTGGCGCCGGTTTCCTCGGTTTAGCCCCATCGTCTAGCACCGAGGGCTCGGGTCCGCCGGAAGTCGAGGCTTTTTCCCGACGCGGACCCCGGAACTTGCCAGGAAGAACATTCTATTAATATTCCACGTCGGAGCTGAAGTCGCCTACAGTACCCGACTTGACGTATCCCACCAGATCCCAACCCCCCTTCGGGTGCTTTCCGCATTCCGCACACTCCTCTTACACTGAGACACGGGGAAACGCGACAGGGACAAACAGATTTAACCCCGGTGTGAAGCATGGATCTCCACAGCCACTATTTGCCGCAACAATGACAAGAATCAATGAGAAAGCAAAGGTTGATTGATAAGATGCCGCCCGCCACAGCTGCCGATTGGATAACTCCAGTTCTCCATGTCGGACTCCTCACACAGCTTGGATACGCTTCTGAGGCGGTGAACCATTGACGTCTCATGTCCAGAGGGGTCACAAGCAAGGGGGGAATGACAGTTCTAGAACGGACCCCACAAACCTTCTCCCAACACCCATAACTTTAGGTTTCTTCCTTGATTTGAGATCGAGGTTGGGGTATGGGGAGCGGGGTTTGGAGCGGCTCTTACACCGCACAGCCACCCCCCTAGATCCCTGTAACCTGTTCCATCTTTTGACGTCTCAACGGTTTGGAGGCGAGATCAGAAGATCTACGCCAACGGCGATCGCCCAGACCAGATCGACTGCGCATACGCAGGCCTCGTCATGGCATCGGACTGTACAGACAGTAATCTGATCAATGGCATGTCGTTACCGTCGATCACGAAGACGTGGAAGATTCTATAAAAAGCAACGCATTTCCCTGGAGATACAACAAGCGTTGTTGCCAAGCCGGGAGCTCTCCCGAGCTGAGACGATTTTCTTGCGTCAACTTATTCACTGTCCACGACGCTTCGGATTTCGTGATGCTGACGCAGCACAGATCTCCAGGCTCGGGGCGTTGACGACGGGGCTGTTCTCGATCTAGCTGGGGGGTGACTGAAACCCTAGCGATGGAGTCATGATACACCAAGCGGGAGCCCCGTTCCCCCCAGCCCCATTCTCCACGCCGACCTGTCGATCAAAGATAAGGAAGCAAAAGGACCATTAGACAATTCAATTTGTCTTCAGACTCAAAATCCCCCGTCACCAACCGGGTCCTTTCGACAGCTTCTCCGCGGCATGAAGGCTTGTTCCTGGCCCCAAGAGACCAAGACTGAAACGCGTCAAAGTTTCAAACAAAACCCAACGCTCATAGGGCAGCACTAACCTTGTCGAGGAATCAGACCTAGACTCCCCCGTGTCTCTCAACAAGCACTTGCGCGCCGAGCCTCAGCGACCGATGACCGGATGAACAACCAGTTCGGACCGCCCGGTGGTAGCGGCATCCAATGCAGTGAGTGAAGTGACTTCCAACCGGTGAAACTAGGTAGTATCACTTCCCAATGATAATACCTCCTCTTCTCCGAGCCAAGCTGAAAAAGCGACACACTCGGTCAATGCTTTTATCAACATTGCCCAACATTATTCGGGAACGCCGACGGCCCGTCTTTGCATGCATGTAGAGAGACCGTCGATCCAACCGCTGCTGATGCCGCCCGGAGCTATGAATATAGCAATGGAAAAGCTGAGCTATCCGGTTGAAACACAAGACGGTTAAATGATTGGGAGTTTGGACCACAGTGAGGGGACAGTCGTGAGGGCGGCGAGCTGGTCCACTGGTGTTTTGTTGCTGTCTTGCTTTTGTTCTGTTCTTAGAAAGGAGCCAAGGGCAGGAGGAAGACACCAGTGGTCTGACCGATGTTTGATTGCCCAGTGCCGTAAAGAGAAGAAAATAGTGACCCGATACCAATTTGACAGTGAGCCCGGAACCTGAGGTTCCTACCAGCGACCCGCCGCTTCTTTCCGGGACAAGGCAAGTTCTCAAATCATTTCGGTGTCGTTTCTGGCCGAAGTAGCACGGGGAGGCATGAATCATCCACTCGAGACTGCCGGATGCGTGTCTACGGCCGAAGAAGCACCACGGTCTTGCCGGTGACACCCTCCACTTCCATAAATGGATCTTCAAACATCCCACACGAAAATCAGATCTGTCTATATGTTACGCGTATATCACAGCCTCGGCAGTTGGCGCCCCCAACCGCATTCACGTCCCCTTGGAGAAGGACACGACCGCCCACTTCCCGTTCCACGCCCACTTGCGCGCGCCCGAATCACCGCCCCCGCCCTCCATCGCCCTGAGCTTCTCGTCCTCGCCCGGCTGCAACCCCACCACGACATCGGCCTTGCACGTCCGCAGCGCCAGCACGTTGAGCCCCGAGCCCGGCCCCAGCGGGCCAATGGCCTCGGTGAAGGGCGTCGTCGGGTCCCAGGCAACCTGCACAGGTCAGTTCAGTCAGCAGCAATCCAGCCAGCAAAACCCAACCCCCCTCGAAAATGGAAGAGAGACAGAGAGAGACTCACATCGCCCGTCAGCTTCCGGTAGTTCAGATCCCCCTTAAACACGACCAACTCCCCCTCCCTCAGATCCTCCACCAACGGCCCCGCCTCGCCGGGCAGGCGCCAAAAGCTGCCGGGCCCAGTCCAGACGCGGTTCGGGCGCAGGACGAGCTGGCCCTCGGCGTGGAAGCGGCTCCACTCGGCGAACAGGAACGCCAGCTCCTCGACCTCGGCCTCGGACAGGCGCGGCGGCTGGACGCCCTGGAGGGTGTCCTCGTCGGAGGGCGTCTCGTAGAAGGCGCGCGGGTCGGCGAGGGCGGACAGCAGCGAGGCGAAGTCGGTCGGCAGCACGTCCGACACGAACCAGGGGATGGACTTGGGGTGCAGCACCACCGTCGTTGCCAGCCCGGCTGAGAGTAGGTAGCCCGCCAGGATCAGGTCCACGTACAGCTCGAAGCCGGCGTTGTCCAACACGATGTCGACGCGGCGGTCCGCCTTCGATTCTTTGGTGGCGCGCAGGTGGGCGTAGACGTGGGGCAGGTCGTTGACGAGGATGTTCTTCTCGGCGGCGCGGCGGGCCTCGGACCCCTGCAGCTTCTGGATGTCCTCGTAGGTCAGGCTGGTGAGCAGCGAGAGGTCGGTCGCGTTGCCCCAGAGGCACACCTCGCACATCTCGGTGAAGAGGAGCGCGTCGGCCTCCGGGTCGTGCGGCGCCTGCGACCGCAGCTGCGTGACGAGGTCCTTGTAGCGCGCGGCGAGCTCGAGCACGGCCGGCCGCGACGAGCGGAAGGTTTTGATCTTTTGACGGGCGAAGACGTCGTAGTTCTTCCAGTGGGCGGAGAGTCTGAAGGAGGTGGACATGCGGCTGGGTGGGAGGAGGGGTGGTTAGTGATGGGAAGTGGATTCCTGGTATCGTAAGGGGCATAGGGGGCAATGGTACCGGAAGAGATAGCACTCGGTGAAGAGCCAGGGGGCATTGTGCCAAGTGACCTTGCCGAGCTTCTCCAGCTCCTTGTTGTATCCGGCCACGTCGGGGTGGCCATCATCGCGGATGGGCCTGTAATGGCGTATCTTTAGCCGCTGCTATTTGTCTTGGAAAACTGCAGGCGTACCCACGTCAAGGCTCGGTCGTGTTGCACCTCGTACTTGAGCTCGGCAAGCTCGGCGACGATCTTCTTGCCCTCCTCCAGTTTGTCACCAGCGTCGCAAGAACCCACGGTGCGATAGGCATCGTCAATCGCTTGGGTCTAGAAGAGTAGTAGTACCATTAGTCGATATCCTTCGATATCCTCAAGGTTCGGATAGAAGCTGCTCAGAAGTGACCAACGATGATGATGGGCCATCGCTGCCGGGCCGTCTGCCAGGCGAACGATGTTTGGTCGGCCGTCGAGTACGGGGCTGTGGCAGGAGAAATTAGGAGTCAGTTTTGCCCAGAAAGGACAGAGGGAGTGCTCATACCAAGCTTGGGGTCGAGATCCATCTTGGCGGTTGTTGGCAAGTACTCGAGTTGCAACTTTGGGGGATGGAATGGGAATGTTTATTGGCGGGGGAGCTTTGGAGGGGTCAATTCCGGCCGCGATAGCGATATCGGGCTCGGCGGGCAGGGGAGTTGGGGGGTTCCTTGACCCCCTGAACATCATTATATGTTGGGGGTTGATATCAACAACTCAAGCGGCTGGGTTAAATAGAGGGTAGATTATGTGCCTTGCCATATATAATATCGATCTTGAAGTCGTGTCTCGTTACTCATCACGGCGGCGGTTATCAACACCAATGCCCAGACTGTGAACACCGCCGCCCCTCATACAGATTAAGGAAAACAGAAACAAACAGCCGCCAAAACGCCATGGTATCTTTCCCAAACAAAATAAACCACAATGGATCTCAAACTCAATACCCCATCCCCGTAACCGCCCCCACAGCAAGCACCTCAATCCGCCCCGCATACAGCCGCATCATATGCGCCACCGGATCCCCCCACACCACCCCCCGTAGCTGCTCGTCCGTAACAATCTGGGCAACAACCCCCTCATGCAAGCGCTCCTCAACAGTCGTCTTGCCCCTCCTCAGCCGGGCCTTGGGATCCCCCGACCGCAGCACCACCACACGGCCCGCACAGCTTAGCGTGCTGGGCGGGACGGTCCACGCCGGGCCGGTGGATTTGGAGGAGCGGGAGGAGGTTGTGGATGAGAAGGATGATGATATTGTCGAGAGGGACTTGCTGGAGGACTTATCGCCGCGTCGGGACTTTCTGCTGTCGCGGAACGACGACTCCGACGACTTTCGCGAGTCCGTGGTGGTTTTCGGGGCTGGCGCGGCAAAGAGCTCTAGGAGGCTCTTGACGTAGGCCTTGTCGGCGCGCGTTACTGGGTCGCCTTCGTTGACGAAGCTGAGGAAGACGCTTTTGCGGAGCTGGGGGCGGCGGAGGTAATCGCTGGGTTTTGACAGGGGGACCAGGCTGATGGGCGGTGTGCCGAAGGTGATACAGTGGATGCGCTTGAAGCAGCCCGCGACGATGTTGAGTTCCGTTTCGGCTTCCTTGGAGGTCGCGAGCATATGGCTGTAGAGGAGCGCGGCAACTGCACCGCCGGCGCTGTGACCTGTGATGAGGAGAGAGTAAGACGCGCGCCATGGGTCCTCTTCGAGAAGTTGACGGAGACGGCGGGCGACTGGGCCCACCATCTTGCGCGCTACGGAGAGAAAGCCGGAGTGACAAAGGTTGCCCGGGTCATCCTGGCTTGTGTTAGCATCAGGAAGGTCGGGGGAGGCGAGGAGATAACGTACCAAGAAGCCCGCTGGCGACGTTGGCGTCATATCCAGGTTCACCGCCCAGTCCATAAACGTCGCTGTGCCGCGGATGGCAAAGACGATGGTGTTCATGGAGTCCATGGGTACCGATTTAATCACCATGGCCTTGGTGCCCGTTCGCCAGTCGGCGTCCACGTGGGCATCTCGCTCGGCCCGCGCAGTTGGCGGTTCATACACCCTCTCCGAGTACTGCGCCGCTAGACAAAGAAGGGGGTAGGTTGGGATGTATCTGAGACCCTGTTAGTGAAGACTCTAGACTGCTCGGCGTAGCAAGGCATACAGCTTTAGGGGCGGTAGGTTCATTGGCAGCCTCGAGTTTGAGTAGTGATCCACCTTCGCAAAGAAGCTCCCCGAGACAACCGCAGCGGCAGCCGTTGTCTGACCCTTTGGGTGTGCTTTGCCCTGGCTCCTCCTGCTTGAGCTTGACTTGGAACGAGTTCTCTGGACGGCTGGTAACTCGGGCGACGGCGGTTGCACGGGGGTTTGTGCGGATTGCCACGCAAATATGTCGTGCTCTTTCCCATTGTAGCCGCCACAATCGATTTTGGTTAAGACGTTGTCGAAACGGTGAGATATCTCATCAACGACCGCGTTGCCCTGGTGAACTAGCTGTCCCCCACAATTGTGCAACGACGGCAACATTCCATCCAAAAGCTGCTGGGTGCCCTGACAAACGCGATTCGAGACCTCGTCTACTACCCCGTTGCCTTGATTGACCAGCTGATTCCCGCGGTTGTGCCACGCCGAGAGGCCATCGTCCAGTAGCTGTTCGGTGCCCTGATATACCTCCTTGGCCAGGTCTACCGCAGAACTGAGATTCAGTTTACTCAAAGATGTGCTGGGTGCTTGTGATGGCGGCGGGGCTTGTCTGGGCGGCGCGGCCTGCTTGGGCGGCGGGGGACCGAGATAGTAGTGGTGTTGGTTCACGATGATGGGAGGGTACTGGCCATGTTGATGATAGGGAGGTGGGGATTGGCCTTCATCATTCCAGCCGGGAGGTGGAAGGAGAAGACCGGCTGGCCGGAAGGGTTGAGTAGGCGGCGACGGTGGCGGCGGTTGGAGCTGCGGAGGCGGCCTCTGACCCTTGGACCGAGGGGATGGTGCCTCTTTCTTCACCTTCTTGGATCTGAGGAAGAACCCCATTTTGGCGTAGGGTTCAGCATCGATGAATTACCGTATAAGCTACTCCACTCGGAGGAAAATGACAGAAACAAAGTGAGAGATAGAAGCCACTCGAGCTCTGGTCGGTAATATTTTGGAAAGATCGAAAAGGCCAAGGGGCGGCCGGGCCGTGACAAGAGGTCTGGTGACACTACATAGTTCAACCCGAGGGCAAACGGCCGGCCACCAGGCACCCTCGCACCCAGGCCAGGGCGGGAGTGCCTTGCTGCTACTGCAGCCAAGATATGACTCGACATCCCAGTCCGGGGAGGTTGTGTGTTCCCATTCGCTGCTGTGGCATTGCTTCGCCTCGAATCGCGATCCGACGTGGCGGTTTTGCGGACCCGGCCAAGTCATCTTCGGCCAACTACCGGGGTCAGGATTGTGGTCTGCATGTGAAACCGCAGAAAAAAGGTGCGGTGGGTGCCATAGTTTTTTCTGATAGCCGCCGAGCGAGTGGAGTGCAGGCGGGGGATGCTTCGGGATTCGATGACAACAAATCGGTGGTTCACCGTTCCATGAAGCTTCCCCTCAATCAGCATGTGGCTAGCGTGTGCCTGACACTGAGCTGCAGATTCCCGCCTGCGGGCTACGGGCGTGGGCCAGTAAAACATGCGGGCCAACGGTGGAAGTCTGCAACTCATTAAAAAACACTGGCTGTCGCTTGACTCTTGAACTGCGAGATAGCCTCGACTTTTTTGGTACCTAACGCTGCGGGGGGTGCATGGCTTCTCCATTTCTTGATTAGTGAGGTTGTAGCCGGATGGATGCATGTGGAAGCCGCCCATACCGCCGGCCAGTTACGACGGGGATTTTTCAGAAGTGCATATTTAGGTTAGTCGGTCATGCCCAACTCGATTCATCCGAGAGTGACGACAGTTTCGGGACGGATGAACATGGGGAGGTCGGTATTTTTGGAGAGAGAGCGATGTGTAGGGAGTTACTTGGAGAGTCGAGTCATCGTGGGGGAGGAAAGGGACGAGTGGACCCTTTGCCTGGGAATTGACTGGCATCATTGGCTGAGGTGCAGCTGATGTCTGTGCTCCCAACCCCAGCTGCTGCCAGCCGAGGAAGCGACAGAGGGGCCTGGACCTGCAGGGCAACCTGATGCATGCTTCAACGGCCAAACAATTTCGCGGCACTTGGAAACACGACAGTTCATGCAACCGTGACGGGACTGCTGAGTTGGAGTTCCGGACTAGCCCAGTGAGGTAACCGTCGACACTGTTTGGACTCGTCCCCGAGATGAGTTCAGGGACGCCATGGATTTTGTGAGTGACCGTTCCCCGTCAAATTATTTAAATTCGGGACGAGATGGATGCTGCATGGCGTGAGGTAGTTACTTGGAATCTTGGATCCGCTAACCTAACACCTGTGCTTCTTCTAGTGGTCGCGCCTCCTAGCACACACGCCGCTATCGTCGGCTAGTTCCCGCAAGGACTTTGCGAAGGATCCCGCCCGTCGCCTGCATCGGTTCGAGAAGGAGTACAGCCAGTTGCTGGTGAGCATGGTCAGGATCATCAAAGACGGAAGCCCCCCAAGCTGACGACGTTACCAGCACGCATGGCGCAACTCGTCCAACCTTGCCCACGATGACGAAGCCGCCGAACACATCGAGATCCGCCTCCAGGAACTGACGAACCTTCTCAACGACGAGTCCCGCCGACCGCTGCCTCACCCGTGTATCTCCTTCGCCGCCGCCAAGCAGGTCTATATACCAGTGGCCAAGATCGCCACGAGCTCCTTCAATGAGTGGATCATTAAGGAAGCAGTGCTCTTCTTCGCGAGCCTGATCGAGAGCGAGGAGGAGGCCTTCGTCGAGAATGAGACCTTTGCCGCTAGTTTGACGAACCTACTGGTCCGGATAACCGGCGCTAATAGTATCCGCCTCGGTGCCGATACCGAAGCCCGCGTCGTTGAGCTGGCCTTCAATATCACTACAAAGATCCGACTTGAACCCGATATCCTGACCGCTTGGTTCAAGTCTCAACAACATGGGGACACGAGGCAACTGGACCACCGCGAGAAGTTCGCAGGGAGAACACAGAAGCAGGACTTCCCCCTGTTTTACCTGTTGATGGATTACATTCACCACGAGGGCAAAATTGGCGACTTTGCAAGGACTGGGTTGCTCTACATTATCGAAGCCGCTTCGAACTCTGTCCCTCTCGAACAGTGGATCGTCGAAAGCGATCTGTCGACTTTGATGGCGACAGGTCTGGGCGCTCTGTATAGTCAACTGAGTCGCAAGCTTGTGATCGACCACCTACCCAACGAACTCCCACCTATCCTCGCCTTCTCCGACTACCAACACCCCAAGTCCAACTACGAAGTTGTCAGCTCTTGTTCCTTCCAGTTTCAGTCACATCTGGACACGTTTCTCTCCCACCTGCTTTTCTGGCAGGACGTTCTGAACCACTGTAGGTCCGTTGAGGTCAAGTCAACTTTGCTGGAGCATTTCCAGGTCATTTTCTTGCAGCAGCTATTGTAGGTACCCGCACCCGGTTTACTCATCTCCTGCTCACCGTTTCCCAGATACCCCTCTCTCCTTGAGTCTTCCGATGTCGACGGCGGTTCATCCGTTGCCGTGTTGACCTACCTCCGCCGTATCCTGGAGTCACTGGACCATCCCGACATGGTCAACCTCATTCTCCACTATTTACTTGGTCTTCCTGACCTTGTGGGCTCCGTCAGTGCCAACACTGGAGATGTCGTCAGCGCCGCCCGTAAGCGCAAGTCGTTGGACCTGGCCACCATGATGGCCTCCAAGGGGGAGGCCGCCGCAGATCCGTTGCTGTTCAACCTCGTCGATCTTATCCTGGCTTGTCTTCGGTCGCAGAACAACCAAACAGTCTACGTCACTCTTCAACTGGTGTCGGTGATTCTTAAGAGGCATCATCGATACGCAGTTATCACCTTGCTCTACACCGAAGGCGTACTCGGCGAGTCTCATCACAGGACATCTGGCGCACACCAACAGGAGGTCGAGTACTTGATGTCCCTCGCGGGGAGTATCGGAGGCGAGGACAACTTTGACGAGATCTACGATAATATCCTAAAAGACACGCTGCTACGGCTGGAAAACCACCCTTGTTCCATCAAGCTGGTCACACCAAAAACTTCAACGCACAACCACAAGCTGCCAGCGGTCCCCGACACTCTTCCCGGCGCGCCGAGGGACGTCCGGTCTCACACCCTTCACCCGAGTGATCCCTTGCTCAACATTGTCTTGGATCGGCTGGACACCTTTTTCCTCAACTCCGTCGACACGAACCTTGCCTTGACGGAAGCCATCTTCGACCTCGCTGTGTGCGGCTTTATGCACCTCGAAGGTTGGTTCATGCGGAGTCCGCTGAACTACGTTTACGAAGAGGAGGACGATAGCCCTCCGCTACCCGAGCCCCCGTTGGATCCCGAATCTCAAGAGTACATTGAGTACAAGCAGATGCAATCCATGCAGGAGGCGCGTCGGCGCCCGAGGTGGATCCAGTCGGCCCTCCCTCGCCTGCTCAAAATACTGCAGACCCTCTGCGACCAGGTCGCCGGTTACCGGGAGACTGTCCCGCGCTTTGACGATCTGTTACAGCAACGCCGCGAGGCTTTCCAAATAGCAGACTCTGCAAGCCAACACCTACCTATTCATCCTCCCCGATCCAAAACGCCGGTTTCTTCGACCGCCGGTACCGTCACCCCCAGTGAACGGACGGTTATCTACACCGACGAAGGGCGTGACACGTCCCGTGAGCGGCCCTCCGGATTCGAAGGTTTCGCTCAGCGCCTTCTCTCTGAGCTCAGCTCGCCTACCCTCTCCGGCAGTCCACGCGGGCGGAAGGAAGCAAAGCGGGTCGTTTCAGACCGCTCCACGCCTGCCTCTTTCCTATCCGCCGACACGCCTTTGCACTTGCCGTCACCGCAAGCCGGGCGGTCCTTTTCCCCTAGAACCCCTTCCCCTTCAAACATGCCCGGAAGCGGCCCGTGGGACAGCGGCAAGCCTGACGCCTTCGCAAGTCAAGCGAAAGCGTTCCAGGCCGTCGACCAGAGCATCCTTGCCCGCCGCGTCGGCGTCCCCGACGTCAAGCCTTCCACCGAGAAGTCCATCGAGCCGATCGGCCTGAGCTTCGACAGACAGCGCACGGCGGGCGGGGTGTCCTCGGCAGACGAGAAATACGCCGCCGACGAGGAGGAGGCCAAGGCGGAGGAGGGCGGCGGCGAGGACGCGCTCCTTGCGCCCTCGGAAGACGGCGAGCAGACGGATGACGACAACCGTGATGGGGTTACTGCCGGAGCCGGAACCAGGGAGGGCGAGCCGGGGACGCCGACGATCGACCGGTCCGTGTCGGTGTCGCATGTGCTGACGAATGTTATTGTGCTGCAGGCGTTCTTGTTTGAGCTGGCTAGTGTAGTGCAGGTGCGCGCTGGGTTGTTCGATGAGGTGCGGTTTGCTTAGGAGGCGGACGAGGGGGCGGGCTGTGGTTTAGAGGATGAGATGAACGGGGATGCGTTTGTGGGAACTGTGCTGCCATCGGTGGTTGAGGATGAAGGAGAGAGGGACTGGCTTGGGCCTGCGTGTGTCGGCCCTGCGTTTGATGCGAGCGACGTGTTGAGGGGGTTGCTTGGGCTTCGAGAGTGAGTATTGGGCCGGAACGCAGAGGAGAGAGGTAGGGCTTGGGATTTTGGGGTGCATTGCTTGGTGTTAGTGGATTGCTGGTATTGTTGTTGACGCGGAGTTAGTGTTACATGACATGGTTGCATATTATCGAGTTGAAGCTTCACTGATTCTCTCCCGGTCCGCGTTCTACCAGAGGTTTACGCGGCTCGACTATCTCATCACGTTGCTAAGCTACGCATGGGCATGACGACGTCCATGAACATCACCGTCGGCTGTCCTTCTCGGGCCGCGCAACTCGGCGTCGCCGGCCGTCAGTGTAAATAAACTTGGGACTCGTCGTCTCAGCCTCGTACCTTGAGGCTTCGAGAAGATGTCGCCCGTCTTCTAGAAGACTTTTTGGTTGCATTTGACGCAGACCCCTGCCCCTGAGGTTCGGAGCTGGAACCGAACCCGGTTTCACCAACCGCCATCACCATTCACACTCAACACCACAAGGTCGTATCGGGAAATGCCCGCATGATGTCACAGGGCTCGGCAGGTTCGATTGAAGTTCAGGAACTGGGGAATGTCAAACTCCAAGCCAATAACGCATGATGCATTGACAAAAGCTGCATTCACAACAAGGGAATACAGTGGTTACGTGGTTCAGGGGTAACGGTTCCGGGCTGAAACACGCAAGATCGACGACACCACGTCGTCTCGTCTCGATACGTCCCGTCCCAATGAGTCAAGGGACATGGGACCGCAGGCCGATATCCGTATGTGTACGCGACTTCAACGGGGCAGGAATGTGGGCGGCCTGTACCCGGCATGATCCCCTTCAAGACTGGGGGCTATTTGATGACCCGGAAAATAGAAATAGACTCCATTCGCCTTAAAGGCATCTGGTGGTACCAAAACATTTCTTTATTGGCCATTTCACTATCCAGCGGCCATCTATCCATCCAACAGCAAGACGTGTTCTGAGAGCAGTTCCAGGAGCGAAACCACGCCGAATCTCGAAATGTCGAGACTTACACGAACTTTGTTGCTGGCCTCCAGCCTGGCATCTGGCGCAGCAGCACAGAACGGGACCCAAGGCGAGGGCCTACATTCACTGATGGTGGCGGCGGGCAAACTCTATTTCGGCACCGCCATGGAGACAAACAACTTCGACGACGCCGCCTACCAGGCCATCGCAACCAACAAAAACGAGTTCGGCATGTTCACGCCCGAGAACTCGCAGAAATGGGAAGTGACAGAACCCACACAAAACGACTTCTCCTTCACCCAAGCAGACAGCATCGCGGAAAGGGTCCTGTCCAACGGCCAACTCTTCCGCTGCCACACCCTGACATGGCACTCCCAACTCCCCCCTTTCGGTAAGCCCACCACCACGTCTCCCACCACCCTCCCCACCTAACCTTATTCCCTCCCTAGTCGCCAACGGCACCTGGACCCCCGAAACCCTGACCGCCGTCCTCACCGCGCACATCACCACCGTGATGCAGCACTACGCGGGCCAATGCTACGCCTGGGATGTCGTCAACGAAGCGCTCAACGAAGACGGCAGCCTCCGCTCCTCCCCCTTCCTCACCACCCTCGGCGAGGCCTACATCCCGCTCTCCTTCACCATCGCCGCGCAAGCCGACCCCTCCACAAAGCTCTACTACAACGACTTCAACCTGGAGACCACCCCGCCCAAAACCGCCGCCGCCCTCTCCCTTGTCCGCGCCGTCCAGTCCGCCGGCGCCCCCATCCACGGCGTCGGCTTCCAAGCCCACCTCAACGTGGGGCAGACCCCCTCGCGCGCCGACCTCGCCGCCATCCTAACCAGCTTCACCGCGCTCGGGGTCGAGGTGGCGTACACGGAATTAGACATCGCGCACGTGGCGCCGGCGCTGCCTGCCGATGAGGCGGGGAACGCGCAGCAGGCGGAGGACTATGCGGCCGTGGTGGGGTCGTGTCTGGACGTGGAGGCGTGTGTCGGGGTCACGGTGTGGCAGTTTACGGATCGGTACAGCTGGGTGCCGAGCACGTTTCCGGGGAAGGGGGAGGCGTGTTTGTGGACGGAAGGGTACGAGAAGAAGGTGGCGTATGAGAGGGTGGTGGGGTTGTTGAGGGAGGCTGCGGTTGTTGAGGGGGGTGGTGGTGGTGCTGGGGGTGGTGCCGGGGATGGGAGTGGGAGTGGGAATGGGGTGAGGCCGAATTTGACGAGTGGGGTGGGGGAGGCGGTTGCGACGGGACGGCCGGCGTTTATGACGCCGCCGCCGGGGTTTAATGGCGCGGGGACGGTTTGGGGTGGGGTAGTTGGGTTGGTGTTGCCGGCTCTGGTTGCGGTGGTTCTTTTGTAAGGGGTATGTATACTGACGGGGGAGGTTGGTTGAGTAGGAAAAGGGGGGTTTGGGCGGCGTTGGGTGGCATGGTATGGAGCGAGTAGGCTATTCATTGCGTTCTATCCACACCCGGGTGATTATGCCGGAGCGGGTGAGATACACATCATGACAGAGGTGGGGGAAATGGGTTGACTTTTTCAGGGGCAAGTTGGAATATGTCATGTTTGATGCATACACCCCCAGACCATGAGACCCGCCCATCTCCGGCTTCGTACCCGATACAATACAATGCAACCTCTATCCCATCACTCATCTAATGCTCTCTTTCCCGGACGCTCGCATGTAAGCCTCTCGCACTTCACGCCGCTTCCCGTCACAACCACCCTTAGACAGCAGGCAAGACACCCTGCGGGTAGTGGAACACGTCTGTCGGATCAACGTCCTTCTTGATGGCCTGCAGCTTGGCCAGGTTGTCGCCCCAGTAGTTGACCTGAGCGTCCTGCTGGCTGAGCCTGGAGTTCGGGTAGTTGATGTACATGCCCCAGTCGCTCCGCTCCATGCCCTGGGTGATGTTGCTGGCAAAGTTCTCCATCACGGTGTGGCCCTCGGCCGGGTACTCGCCCCTGTCGACACGGTCGTACAGGAGGTACATCAGGAGGTAGTCGCGGTGGGCATACGACGTCGAGTCCGGTGCGGGTGTGGACACGGCCGAGTTCTCGCCGCCGTGCAGGTCGATCTGCACGTACCAGTCCCGGGTGTTGTTCTTGGCCTGGTTGAACCAGTAGCCGACAAAGTTTTGGAGCTGCTCGTCGTTGAGCTCCTTGGTGTACAGGCTGGTCGAGTAGAAGGTTTCGTGCTGGGCAAGTCAGCGGAAGCTCAGTCAGGGGGACACCAACCGAGACTCACCTCCTCATAACCGTGACCGTGGTCGATGTTTGAACCACCACCAAAGTGCTTAACCTGCTCCATCCAGTCACCCGTCTTCGCCAGCGCGAGCGTCGCGTTTGTCTTCTCGACCAACGGCGCGAGAGCAGCCTCCAGGCCCTCCTTGTCACCATAGTACAGCCCTTCGAGGTTAATAAAACGCCGGGCAATAAACAGACGCATGTTCAACTCAGCCGGCATGGTTTTTGCAAACTCCTGCACCGCGGTAACGCCGACGAGGGCCCTAGCTTCGGTGGGCCACTGGACGGGGGCGACAAAGTAGGTCACCTGCTCGGGGACCTCGAAGGTCTTGAGGCGGAACTCGGTCACGATGCCCATGGACGCGCCGGCGCCGCGGATCGCCCAGAACAGGTCGGCGTTCTCCGTCTCGGAGCACTCGACAACGGTCGCGTTGGCCAGCACCACGGTGGCGCCCACCACCCAGTCTAGAGCCAGACCGTGGGTGTGGGAGCTCACGCCGTAGCCGCCGTGCAGCAAGTGGCCGCCGACTCCGACGCTGCAGAATGTCAGTTCGTGGTCTCTCTCAAGGGTCTGTCTGTTGTTTGCAGCTGGGTCACTTACCCAGGGCATGTTCCGTGGCTGATCGCCCTCTTCCCCTGGGTGTAGAGCTCCGTGGCGAGATGGCCCAGACGGGTACCGCCCTCGGCCGTGGCGATGCCCGTGGTGTTGTCCAAGACGACCTTGTTCATGCGGCTCATCTCGATGACCAGGTGGCCATCCTCGCCGCCGAGGCCGAAGGAAGCGTAGCTGTGACCGCCGCACTTGGCAGTGGCCTTGATGCCCAGCTTGTTTGCGCAGCTGACGGCATCCTGGACGTGCTGGGCCGTCGAAGCGGCAACGACCGCCACGGGCGTGTAGTTGAGCCGGAGGTTGAAGCTCGAGACGTCGATCTGGTAGTCCGGCGTCCCAGAGGCACCAACGGGCACGGCGGCCTTGGTCAGGCAGTCGGCGAGCGGGTCTGTCTCGTTGGAGAACCGGAGGGCATGCGAGGTCGCCGCCAAGCCCAAGAGGGCGAAAAGGGGCGCGAGGGTCTGCATGGGGTGGGTAGAGGTTGAGTCCGGGAAACGGGTAGCTATTCTTGGGGATATCCGTGTCTCGCGCCGCTATCTGGGGTCGGGCCTGGTCGCGGGAAGAAGTCTAGGGAAAGGCAAGCCGAGATATAATTTATAATTATACGGCTGCGGGATGGGCCGAGGGGTGGGGGTCCGGGCACTTCCTCGCCCTCGTTGCTTAAGAAGCAGTAGTGACTGACGAGCGTGGTGGTGCCATTCCTGGACCCGATCGTCCGGTGCTTTCACCACCCTTATTATACCATCTCGCACTCTCGTCCGTCGTTCCGCCGCCCAGAGTCGGTCACCCCAGCGGACCCATAGAATCGGATCATCGACCCTTTTGCCGGCTCTGCTTTAATTTACAACGAGCATGTGTCGGAGAATCAATGGCATGGGGCGGCTGATCCCGGGAATCCTCCTCCTGCCGCGCCCCGTTGGAGGCTGAAGAACGTTGGGGGCAAGGGCGGCAAGGCCATATTAATCCGGACCTGCAGCATGGTTTAGTCGCGCTTAAAGAGAGGATCTTCAGAAGCGCAGTTTGCCGAGCTCGTTAGGGAGGTTTCGGCTGGCCACCGTTGGGATGTGCAGGAGGAGGGTGATCTTGTTGACGGCTGGTCGGGAAGGCATCCGAAGACAGGACACGATCCGCGTTGACGGGTGGGTACTGACACTCGACATATTGCCAAGCTCCTGAAGCGAAGCCGTCACCAGCTTCGATCTCGAAATCCCTCTGTGTGGTGCTTGGCGATCTGAACATGGTGCTTAGCTGACCGGGGAATCCAGCCACCCAATGCAACGGAATGTTCGACAGCTGTTCTTTGCCGGCGGAGAGTGTGTGTGACATGTTGGGACAACTCCATCAGAAAGACGATGATCAGCCCCTCCTCTCTGGGTGCGGGATGATATGAGGGCCCCCTGAAAGCATATATTGCACGGCTTGATATTATCCGGCAGTCAGCCTCCGAGCGGCATGGATTGCACGGAGATATCAGGGGAGGGCCTGTCATCCTTGGGGCGATTGTGGGGTCCAAGACACGGATTCCGGGTGCAGCAGCCTGGAGAATGTGATGTGACTGTCGATCATGACGCCTAAAGAGCCAGCTGCATGGAAGGAATGGTTGTGCACTGACAACGGTGTCGCGAAGAGAAAGAAAACATTGGGAATTCGGGACGACAAGAGTCGTCTGGTCCGCCAATCAGGAAGCCGGCTCTCAAACAGATAAGCTTAAAACTGTGTGCCCTTGAACTGCGTGGGGGTTCTGTACGGAAGACGATAGCCGCCACAGTAACATAACCCAGATTAGGCAGGTATTGCAGGGGGGGGCAGCTAGTGCAAAATAGACAGACCCCCCAGCGTTGCAATTGTAACGAATTTAGCCAATTAGAACCTCGACCCCCATTTTATCAATCCTTCTAACCACCAGTTTTCCAGCTCTCTCCGCAATAGGACCTAATGTATATGGAACTGGGTTAGGTATAATCGCAGGGCACTGCATTGGGTGCAATTGCAGGGCACTGCACCGAGTGCAATTGCAGGGTACTGCATTTAGTGGGTGCAATCGCAGGGCACTGCATTTGGTGGGTGCAATCGCAGGGCACTGTACCGAGTGCAATTGCAAGGCACTGCACCGAGTGCAATTGCAAGGCACTGCACCGAGTGCAATTGCAAGGCACTGCACCGAGTGCAATTGCAGGGTACTGCATTTAGTGGGTGCAATTGCAAGGCACTGCACCGAGTGCAATTGCAGGGCACTGCACCGAGTGCAATTGCAGGGCACTGCATTTGGTGGGTGCAATCGCAGGGCACTGCATTGGGTGCAATTGCAAGGCACTGCACCGAGTGCAATTGTAGGGCACTACGTTGGGTGTGCCTCGGTACCGAAGCACTATCAGAAAGTTAAAAATTGGGCTGGAGGTTGAGCCCAATAACGATATAGCCGGTATCCCAATATGGTATATATGCATATCATGTGATAATTATGTTGTAAATCGCTAAATGTCAACCTGTTGTGTGGGGTGTACCTGGAATTAGTGGTGTAATTCTAAATGCTGCAAAAGCTGCAAAAGCTGGTTATGTTACTGTGGCGGCTATCGTCTTCCGTAGTTCTGTGCACAAAGGAGACTTGAATCAGGCTGCCGGGTCAAATTATGGTGGTCGAATTTAGCCAGGGGCCAAAGGAAGAAGGACCGATATTCAAAAAAACGACAAATGTGCCCATCGGCTCCTGCTTCCGGATTGCCAGGCTGCGAGCTGTATTCCTTACTTTGAATGAGTCGCTTGAAGCATGGCCAAGGGGGGGTGGTCTGATAATGGGTACAATCAGGAGTATCTGGCTGCCCCTTATATAAAGCAGGACTCGGTTGGTCTTGTTCCTCTGCTTCCTTGGCATACCTTTGGCCAACCTTGCCCGTATCCGTGCTTCTCTGTATTGGGAGATAAAATGGACGCGAGCCCCGTCAGTGGTATGGTTACAGCGTCAAGTGTCGCTCGGAGCTGAGTTATATCCGACAACAACGGTAATCAGCCGCAACATAAAGGGAGGTCCCCCACCTGGTTATACTCACCACCACCGGTAGGAAGAGTATGATGCGGCAGCCGAGCGAAGTTGGGCCTTGTCGCCGCTCCCAGTATCCCTCCGGTGGCGGCTCCGTTACGGAGGCAGGAATGTTGAGAACCCTTGGGGTTGTGCGATGTTGGTAGGACGACGTCGCGCATCTCGAAACGGAAACCGCCTCCCGTTGGGGAACCTGTCGGGACAGAAGATATACCATCTCCTGCAACAAATGACCGAGGAGTTGGACTGGTGTTGAAGACGGCGGGAATCTGGGTAGCGGCGAAAGGGGGGAAAGGGCGAAAGGAGGGTGAACCCGGTGAAGCACCGAGGTCGACCGAGGTTCGGTGATGGGAAAATTGCATTGTAATAACCACTGTGGTGGCTTGCGGTACTCATGAACGTATGATATGGCCCGAGGTCTGAGGGAGGTTTGGTTGACGTTGCTGTCCTGTACCTCCTGTCTCAGTGTTTATTCCCGCCAATCGCAAGCAACACTCCTTCAGGCAGTCTGCCCCCAAGCCTTGTGCCTGAGTCGTGTTTCACCAAACGGTGGATCCCGGCATTTGGCAGCGGAGAGGCCGGGCACATGGGATGTGGAACTCCTCCGGGTGCCCCGGCGTGGCGTTGGCGCCGGCACCGCAGATCCTCATCCAATCGGCGGGATTCGACACCAGGATTCCCCATCCCAAGAATCCTCGGACCTGCTGCGTTGGGAATCACAGTACCATTGGCAACTCGCCCGAGCCCGGAATAAGCACACCTCTCCGCTTCCACCAGTCGCAACACTAAAGATGGTGAGGTTCTTGGCTGGGGATCGACGCACAGCTAGTACGATCGCGGTATGGGTTGGTCTCCGGCATTGGGGTTCGCCCCACGATCCCCCTCTTTGACAGTGAGATGTGTGAAGCATCGGGGCTGCCAAGGGTGGTGAGGGCTCGAGCTTCGAGCCTTGAGCTCTGCGCATAAATAGGGACCTGGAGTCAACGATCCTGATGTTCAACTTGGTGCTCGCCAGGACTTCATTCACTCGTTCCCTTCGACACAACCTTGCCCATCCCTCGCTCGACAACGCTCTCCAACCGCAACCATGAAGTTCGTCCAGATTCTCGGTGCTGCTGGCCTTGCCGCCGCTCTTCCGGCTGCGCCCGCCAACGACATGGCCGATGTTATGGCCCGTCAGTGGGGTGGCAGCAGCACCCGCAACGACCTCCAGGACGGCAACGCGGCGGCTTGCCCCAAGGTGATCTTCATCTTTGCCCGGGCCTCGGGTGAGCGTGGTAACATGGTACGTTTGCTCTCGACTCCTTATCCTTTGGTCGTCTTTCCTGGAAAACAAACCAACACTCTGATAGGGCTCGAGCACGGGACCTGCGGTCGCGAGCGCGCTCACGAGGACCTACTCGGATATGTGGGTGCAGGGTGTGGGCGGCCCGTACGACGCGGGGCTGGGGGATAACGCTCTTCCCGCGGGCACGTCGAAGGCAGCCATCGACGAGGCTAAGAAGATGTTCACCATGGCCAACGAGAAGTGCCCCGATGCGGCCGTCGTTGCCGGCGGCTACAGCCAGGGCACCGCCGTCATGTCCAACTCGCTCGGCCAGCTGCCGTCCGAGGTGCAGGACCAGGTCAAGGGCGTCGTGCTCTTCGGCTACACCAAGAACGCCCAGAACCGCGGCTCGATCCCCGACTTCCCCGACGACAAGCTCAAGGTGTTCTGCAACGCGGGTGACCGGGTCTGCACCGGCTCGCTCATCGTCGCCGCCCCCCACTTTGCCTATGGTCGTGTGGCCGCAAGCGAGGCTCCGGAGTTCCTCAAGCAGAAGATCGAGAGCGCGTAAAGATAAGGGATGGTGATAGCTTGTGATTGAGGAAGTATGTTCCAATAGTTGAGCTTCTAAATAGTACAAGACAATACCAATCTCTCCGCTGTAATCATTGCCGTGAAACCAGGTCCCATGTTGCAAGTACGCGGCAAAATGTCTATTCAGAGAAGTGTGAAGAGAAAGACTCCCCTATCCTAGACTCTAATTAACTCAAGGTATACTCTCTTGTGAGTTTATCTATATCAGTAGAGTAATACCACCTTGCAAAGCCTTGTTTTTAGAATTATTAGCTCGACAGACTTATGTACCTGTGTACTGATATACCCACTACCACCACCTAATTACAACACGAATAGGAAAAGATAAGAAGAACAGAAAAGGTATGTGCCAAAACTTCCAACCCCTTTTCGGGGTACCGATGGCAACTGCTACTCATGTTCCCACAGATGGAACCTACAACCAATCAAGCAGCCCGATTAGCTCAGCTGGTTAGAGCGTCGTACTAATACCGGGAAACCCGTATAAGGTATGCGAAGGTCAACAGTTCAATCCTGTTATTGGGCATTCTCTTTTGCTTTCGCGCAGTTCTTTTTGCTTGGTCTTGTGATTTGAACCACCGTCTCGGCAGGACAAACAACCAGTGTTTTGTCTGAGGTCTGAACAAGAAGGATTTTAAGTTTTGTTTTGTACCATCTTGTTTGTGCTGGCTGTTGCCTAATTAATCCATTCATTCACCTTCAACCCACAACTTCGATTATTATTTCATTTGGAAACAATCGAGGTCCCGACCACATCCTCCCCCATCCATCGGCCATAGGCATCACCAAGTAACAAAACGCAGAAAAAGCGCCGAAAATGAAACTCGTCAAGGTCAACTCCCTCCTGGTCAGCGAGGCCGAGCGCCACCACGACACGCCCCAGCAAGCCTTCAACACCTGCTTCCACCCAGCCGCGTTGGCCCCAGGCCTCCCCTTACCCGACGAAACGCCCTACTCCTTCAAGCGCTGGCTCCCCCTGATCCTGCAGACCCGCCAAAAGCCCCCCCAACCACCACCACCCAACACCTCACCCTCCCCATCTCCACCCTCCTCATCTCCACCCACCACTACCACAACCACCACTACCACAACCACCACCACCACCCCCATCCCCCCCATCCAAACAATCACCCTCACCCCCCCGCAAACCCGCCTCCTCCTCGCCGCCACCAACGCCTCCCTCCCGCGCGGCGAGCCCAACCGCACCTTCCGCGAAGACCTGTCCGACCTGCTCCTGCCCGTGCTCCGCGCCCAGCTGGTCTTCCCCCCGCAAGGCCTCTTCCTGCGCCTGGCGGCGTGCTCGCCCAAGGATGGGGCCGGCGGGAATGCGCCGTTGAGGGATGTGGAGGGGGTTGTGGAGAGGTTGGTTACGTCCGTGAGGGCAAGGAATGCGGTGGTGAGGTGTTTGGAGGGGGGTGAACGGGGGGATGGGGATGGGGGTGAGGAAGGGGATGGGGGGGTGGAGTTGTTCTTTTTGGGGTTTGATGGAAGGATGGCGGCCGAGAGGGAGTATAGAGTGTTTTGTTGCCCTGGGGATGGAAGGGTGGTGGGGGTGAGTCAGTATCGGTGGTATCGGCCGTGGCGGTTTCAGGGGGTGGATGAGAGGGGCCAGGAGAGGGTGGTGAGGAGGGTGGTGGAGGGGGCGGAGGAGGTGAGGGGGTTGATTCTGGTAGAGGTGGAGAGGAGGGGGGATGGGCTGGATCGGTTGATGATGGAGCAAGGGTTCTCGTTTGATTTGTTTTATGACGAGGATGCGGACAGGTGTGAGCTGGTGGAGCTGAATACGTTTGGGACGAGGAGCGGGTGCGGCTCGTGCCTGTTCCAGTGGGTGGAGGATGGGCGTGTTGTATGGTCAGGAGGAGCCCGAGTTTCGCGTCTCGGTGGACATGGGTGGTGTGCCAGGCCCGCCGACGGTGAGGGTATCGAGGCTACAGGAGGAGAGTGAGAGTGATGCCGAGACAACAGAGTTCTGCGGGGATGATTGGCGGGGTTTCATTCGGTCGTTTGACTGAAAACCCCCATAGAACACCCTTCCTGATATCCCTACAAAAGGCACATCACATTCACCCAACTAATGGATACGGATCTCTCGCGTTTACGGTATTATGAGCTTGTATGTCATATGAATGCCGCGCTAGGTATATTTGGTGACCCATGGACCGCCAAATCTGACGGCTCTGGGGTGCTCGTTCCGTTGAAAATAGCGTCCCAATGTGGCCGAAATATGTCTTCACCCTGCCGTGTCTCCAGCCACAAAACGCTTTTCACGTGAGCTGAGGCGTCATCCCAGGTACTCAGGTTCAACTCCACAGCCGTGACCCTTGCTGTGTCCCTAAACCACGAGTAGTAGGGTGTGCCGGTCGATGCCACCATCCCAACGGCGAGGAACCAAACGGTGATCGGGTCTTGCGTGTCCTGCTCTCGCAGTTGGAGGTGCTTGACGAGCCGGCCAAGAATCTGGCTGAATATTACTACATGTGTAAAGTAGGTCGGGCCCTGCATAATGAACATGTAGAGAATAATTGCGTAGCGCACGCATTCGGTAAGCGGCTTTGTTTCGCTCGCCATGTCCAGAACCGAAGGCAGAAGCCGGTGGATGACGAAGCACGCCAAATCATGGAGCCGGGTGGTCGTAAACGGTATCTGTTGTGCCCTTTGGAAGACACTGCGGAGGCGGATGAAGACCTCGTTGACTTCGCGATCGATGTCCAGACAAGTGAGTTCGGGTGGAGCTTCGTGGATGGTGGCCGAACTCAGCTGCCATTCTGGAGTAGGGGGTATGCCATGCCCAGTTCCCATGTCATCTTGTGTATCGAACTGGGGATGGCCCATGATGAGCATCGACACCCTGGCGCGTGTAAGTGTTGGCATTTTCATTAATTAGTGGGGTAGTGCTGGGTACTTACCAGCTAACCATCCTTGCAGTGAGCGGGCTGGTCTGCCTCACGGAGTTGATGCCGCCCCTCAGGCCGACCAGCCGTTTTACTCCGTCGACGTGCATTTGGGCGACCTCGATATTGCCTTTGCCGAACTGGGGAGGGGCGGGTCAGTTAGGCTCGACCGGAATAATAAGCGTGGTGGCTTACCTCGATAGTTGCCAGAGTGATGACTGAGTTCATGGTCCCGTCTTGCACAGCCAGGGATGTGTTCTCAACCTTCCGGCGCAGTAAAGCGACAGAATCAGCCATGAGAATCTCGGAGTTGTGAAAGCCCCTTTGGGCTATCAACTCCTCGTCCAGGCATGCCGTCTGCAGAGACACGTGAAACAAAGCCGGGTCACCGAGAGCGAGTGGCCACCAGGACACGAGAAAGGGATTTGTGGTGGCGTTGAGATCGAGGGGGTAATATTGGAAAGCAATCTTGTGGAGAACTAAACTTGATGAGTGACAGGCCCAGCCAGGATGTATGGCGGAGGTGGGAAGAAGCAGACATACAGCTGTGGATGAGACGTTGGACATGCACCCGGGGCAACCTCGTGGAGGGGTATGATTCAAAGGGGTCAACTGGTGGGAACTTGTAGCCAACTAAGGGCCCGGATGCTCCGGACTCGTCTGATGATGGTAAGAGGGCGGCGGTAAGGGGCTCGTTTGCGTAAACGCACTGCACTTTGCGTTTGGTGCAGCGAGAGCAACGGGGTGTGGCGAGGTCGCAGCTGTGCTTGGATTTAGCACAAGCAGCACAGGATCGCCGAAGACTGCGACGCATTTCGGGATCGAGATTCGGTGTGCGGCTGTGCCAGACGAGAATTGGCACTAACGACGGGGCGCAACGGATTCCGGTCTAGTAAAAATACCTCGCTGTGGGTTGTTGAGTGAGTAAACTGTAACTGGGTGGCTAGGTACATCCATACCAGGACTCCAGGAGGGTGGGATGGGGACGTTTCCACAGGTCTCACGATCCCGGAAGGGCTTGAGGACACGTGCTGATTGGTCCTGTTTCCAACTAGCCACCGTACCACAGTATGATCAATGGCCACGCAGCGATAAGAACGACAATTTTGGGAGGATTTTGCGGACGTTTCCGAATCTGTTGCTTCAAGTTGTCAATGAGCGAAAACGGGTCAAGGATTCAGGAACGAGGGTGCGGATGAGCGGACCACAAAAGACCAGAACCATTCCAACACCGGCCATAATAGGACTAGTCTCCGATTTCATGGTCTTGGCTTTGGATTACTTGTATGTCGTGTTTGGAGTCTAGTCCCAGTTCGGCAGTTTTGAGTGGGGTTTCTCTGGTGCCTCCGAAGTATACTGCCAGCGTAAAAGTCCGTGTCTGCTTAGAAGGGCCTAGAACTGGTAGCCACCTGATGATGAAGATAGGAAACTGCACCCTTTGAACCACAAGCAAGACCAAACGTTGTCGTTTTTGTTAGGGAGGGCAAGAACGTGAATCTGGACTGGGGGGCTCTTTTTTCGAGTTTAGATTGCTAACTTGGTAGAGTTCGGGTCACATGTTGAAAAGGCTTTCTAAGGATTAAACGGGAGGTACAGAGAGAGCGCGTGTCTAGGTTCCTCGGTACCTAGGTAGTCAGTTTTTATTATTCCCTTAGTGGGTTCCGTTTGTCATCTACATTGTGGTGTGATCCCAACACCGCGGCCCCAACCCGCCCGGCGGCCCAACGCACACTCACCACCCGCGATTAGCAAAGTACATCAGATCCCAATCGCTGGGCGCCGGCTCCTTCCTGTCATCCGCATACAGGCTCTCGTACCGCGCGCCCATGACGTAGCGCTCGAGGCGTTCTTTGAGGTCTCTTTTGTGAAACCACGGGTCGTACCACGGGCCGCACCGCGGCGGGTAATCGAGCTCGTCGTCCCAGGCCGTTTCCCAAGGGTGCCGGAAGTGGGCGTAGAACCGCGCGAGGCCGGGCGGCTCCGCCAGCCCCCGGAGCGGCCGCACGAGATCAGCGTACGCCCTCAGTAGCGCCGCTGCCTCCTCGGCCGTGGCTGCGCCGGCGCGGTTCGGCGTCCCGTTGCTCTCGTCCATGACTATCACCCGCAGCGTGAGCGCCGGCAGGCTGAGCCCACCCCGGAGCCAGCCAACTGTGGCTCGCCAGTCCCGTGCTGCCGGGTGTTCCGGCCCGGGCCAGAGCGTAGAGGGGTAGGGTGGGAAGACCAGCTCGAGAAAGCGGAGGTAGGCGAGGGCAGACGCGGGCACCACGTCGCGGAGGAATTCCGAGGCGGCGAATTTCTCGAACGGGTAGGAGTCGGGCAGCTCGCCCGGGCCTGCGGAGGACCCCAGTTGTAGCGACGGCAGCCGCCAGACCGGGTACGCCTTGTAGTCGTGGATGATGAACCGGTTGCGGGAAAAGAAGACGTACTGGGCCACCTGGGACACGGTGCGGCACACGAGGAAGAGCGCAGGCCCCGGCGGCGCCCAGCAGGTGCAGTGCAACGAAAAGACGGCGTGGCGGCGCCGGCAGAAGCAGCCCTCCGGTCTATCGCGGTAGCACTCGAAGAACTGCTCGCCGTGCGCCTCATCCGGGGTCGGGGGTGGCTCTGCTACGCGCCGGAAGCGGAGCACCACATACGCACGGTCCTGTCGGCTCCATACTACCTGCCTCCGCGGTGCGACTAGGTCGGTGTACTCCAAGATGCGGACGTGGAGCTCGCGCGGGAGGCTGGCCAGGGTGGCGGTGGCCGGGGCGCCGAGCGGTTTTGGGGAGGCGTGCGGAACAGGGGTGGGCAGCCCGCAGGCGTGCACAGCGGCATCTCGAGCAAGCTGCTGGAGCGGCCCGTTCGGCGTCTTGGCCAGCCGAATCCGGCATTCGGAGAGGTAAGAGCGAGGAAGGAGGTACAAGGGCGCGAGAATAGACTCGGCGAGATCGAGCGCTAGCGGGTGCTGCGGGTCGATATCGCACACGAGCGAGAGGGCGAGGCGGCCGGGAGCAACACGAGAGAAGAGCTGGGCGGCGGCGGAATGCCAGGCGCGCCGCCACGCGTCGTCGTCGGCCGACATGGCACCATCGCTTAGGAGCGGGGCCTGGTGAATATCGCAGTGCTTCTGCCGGCACCACAGCAAGGACGACCAGTCGTACTCGTCGCGGTCCTGGCAGCAGCAAGTCTCGTTGCAGTCGTTTTTTGTCACTCTATTGTGGCAGGCCGCCTCGTTAAGGACAATCTTGAGCTGAGAGAGCGACCGGAGCGACGGCTCGGTGAGCGCACAAAGGGAGTGGAGCCCTGGTAACTGGGCAGGGTCATAATTGTGGACAACGAAGCTGTTGGCCGAGTAAAGCAAGGCAGCTGCCTCGGAGTAGATGGTGCGGCATGAGATTAGAAGGCCATGAAAATCGATCGGGACGGCCGGGCAGGTTGCGTACCTCCTGCAGCTGGCTCGTCCGCCTCGCAAGTCGAACTTATACGGCCGGCCGTTCCACGATGCCAACCCCAAGTAGCGGTAAAGGAGCAGCCGAATTTCTGGCGTGAGTTGCAGGAGCGGGGGCGCCGATGGCGATGGCGACGACGACGTGTGGGCGGGGACGTACGCCATAGTCCAAAGTGGGTATACAATAATACAAGTCCACGTATAATAGGACTAGTCTCCGATTTCCTGGTCTTGGATTGAAATTCCATTCAATTTATTCGCAGTGTTCGGAGTCTAGTCCCAGTTCGGCACCTCTGACCGGGGTTTCTTCGGCGCTCCGGAGGACCAACCCCGATACCCCTATCTCGGGGCCGAAGACCGTGCAAGTCAAAAGGCATGAAACGTCCAGTTTTTCATGATTTGGTCGTGGGAACTTTGTTTCTTCAACTCATTTTTTAATATGGCCGCCGACCTCGTTAACCGCTCCGGAATCCCCCCTGAGCTGCTCCCGAGATCCTCCGGGTTGGCTTCCGGGAGTTCACCATGGCAGCTACGAGACGTCGTCCCGGGTCCAACCACAGAATGGTCTGCATGGCAGTATGTAATCGCCTTGTTGCTTGGACTGGTAGTCTATGACCAAGGTATGTGGCCAAGCTAGTTGACCACAAAATCCAACACGTCACGTTAACATTTCCTTCTAGTTATATACCTGTACCGAAAAGGTTCTATCACGGGCCCTCGGTTCAAAGTTCCCCTCACCGGACCCTTTATCCAGGCACTACATCCAAAGTTCGAATCCTATCTAGCACAATGGGCGAGCGGACCACTTAGCTGCGTCTCCGTCTTTCACAAGTATGTACCCTGTCCCAGCGTTCCACTCACACACACTTCCACCGACACCTCACGCAACAGATTCGTTGTCCTCGCCTCCGACCGCGATCTCGCCCACAGGGTCTTCAAATCCCCGACGTATACTGAACCGTGCATCGTGCCACTCGCAAAAGACATCATTGGCCACAAGGCATGGGTGTTCCTCCAGGGCAAAACCCATGCCGAGTACCGACGGGGACTGACTCCCCTCTTCACCAACAAAGCCATGGCCACCTACCTCCCCGCCCAGGAAAGGGTGCTGGCCGACTACTTCGACAAGTTCGTCGCGGCCAGCAAGGCCAACCACAACCAGCCCCTCCCCTTCATGACCCTGTTCCGGGAAATCAACTGCGCCCTCTCCTGCCGCACCTTCTTCGGCGACTACATCTCCCCGGCGGCCGTCAAGAAGATCGCCGACGACTTCTACCTCGCCACGGCAGCCCTCGAGCTGGTCAACGTGCCCTTCTCCATGTACATCCCCTTCACCAAGCCCTGGCGCGGCAAGCGGACCGCCGACGCCGTGCACGCCGAGTTCGCAAAGTGTGCCGCCGCCTGTAAGCGCAACATGGCCACGGCGGGCGCCGTCCCGACCTGCATCGTCGACCACTGGGTGCTGCACATGTTCGAGTCGAACCGCTACCGCGAGCGCGTCGCCGCGGGTGAGGTCGATGCCGAGAAGCCGCCGAACTTGATTCGCGAGTTTACCGATGAGGAGATCTCCGAGACGCTGTTTACGTTTTTGTTCGCTTCCCAGGACGCCTCGAGCAGCGCTACCACCTGGCTGTTCCAGATCCTTGCGCAGCGCCCCGATGTCTTGGATAGGCTGCGCGAGGAGAACCTCGCCGCAAGGGGCGGGGACAGGAATAAGCCGTTTGATTTGCCCATGTTGGAGTCGCTGACTTACACCGCGGCTGTCGTGAAGGAATTGCTCCGGTACAGGCCGCCCGTCATCTTCGTCCCGTACCTGGCGACGAAGCCCTTCCCCATCACCCCTGACTACACGGTTCCCAAGGGTGCCATGGTCATCCCCTCGTGTTATCCCGCGCTGCACGACCCGAAGGTGTATCCCAACCCGGACATGTTTGATCCGGATAGGTGGATCACCGGGGATGCCGAGTCCAAGACCAAGAACTGGCTGGTGTTTGGCGCTGGGGCGCATGATTGCCTAGCGAGGAGGTATGTGCCGCTCACTATGGCGGCCATGATTGGGAAGGCAGCCCTGGAGTTGGACTGGAGGCATGTGGCTACGGAGAAGTCGGAAGAGATTCGCGTCTTTGCGACCTTGTTCCCTATGGTAAGTGTTCATCCCATAAGGGTGTGATGGATGGTTGTGCTAATCTCGATACAGGATGGTGCACAGTTGGTGTTTGAGAAGCGGGAGAAATAGGAGCGGTGCTTGATGAGAGGAATTGGGATACTCGGGGACTATCACCATACGAGACACTCACTCACGATCAAGCCGGCGTGAGATTAATACTATCAGTAATCTGTACAAGCCGCCTATCGGTTTGTTAATACTAATTACACTCCCTGCACTGGGTTAATTCCTTTTGGACCTCTTTCCCTTGCCCTCCTTGCCCTTACCCTTGCCCTTGCCCTTGACTTCGCGGGGAGCCATCTCCGTCTCGGTGATGTACTGCCCATCTCCCGTGTACCTCCACCTCTTGAAGTACGCACTGGGCGTGTCGGCAGGGCAGTCAATTCCCTCACCCGCACCATTGCAGGTAGCATACACACCGATCAAAGTGCCAACAAACGACCCCGAGCCGCCGCTCAACAACTTCGCCGATGCGGTCCCCAGCTCAACGCTGTCCTTGGGGTTAGACGCCAGGGCAGCCGAGAAGGTATATTCGGTCAGCTCGGCCATCTTGATCTCCAGACGGACTGTCTCCCCAGCCCATCCCTCCGGCACCACACTCTCCGTCACCTCACCAGACACATTGAAGCGGAAGCTCAGCTGTCCATCCACCAGCACCAACCCCAGCTGCAGGTTCGCCTCCTGCGTCAAAAAGGCCGTCACACCCGCCTCCTGGCCGTCCTCCAGCGGCTCAAAGTCCAAATCCACAGTATACGTGAACAAGCTATCCGTCTGGCGGCGCCCAATAAACGAGATGGCCTTAGCCTCCGGCTCCGGACCGCCCGGCAAACCGGCAAGACTATTCCGGCCCAGAACAACCTGCAAGCCCTCACCCCCCTTAGCAACGGAGAACGCCCCATCGCGCGGCACGCGCCAGTAGACCAAGTTCCGCGGCAGAGCAGCCTCCGTCTCCGCCTCAAAGTCATAAACATCCGGATCCGAGTTGAAGGGTCCCACCCCCGGCACATCCCGCGACGCGGGCGGCAGCTGCCAGCCGGACATCTTGCCGCGCACGGGCTGCAGGATGGGCCAGTCGCCCTCGCGCCAAGTCACCGGGAAGAGGACGGTCTCGCGGCCCATCGGGTAGGACTCGTAAGCCGGCCCGGAGCGGGTAGCCAGCGCGGTGCCCCACCAGTTGCCGTCGGGGTCCTGGAAGAGGTCGCCGTGGCCGACCGTCTGGAAGTACTCGTCCGTGCCGCGGTTGGTGAGGATCGGGTTGTTGGGGGAAGGGTCGTAGGGCCCCGTGAGGGACTCGGAGCGCGCGATGGTGATGGCGTGGTCCTCGGCCGTGCCGCCCTCGGCGATCATCAGGTAGTAGTGGCCGTCGCCGGGGCGCTTGTAGATGTGCGGGCCCTCGGGCCACACGCCGCCCGTGCCGTTCCACAGTGGGATCATGGGCCCCATCTCGCCCGTGTCGATGTTCATTTCTTGGAGCTGGCAGCCCTGGGTGGCGACGTAGACCTTGCCGTCGTCGTCCCAGAAGAGGTCCGGGTCGATCTTGGGTGCTAGGAATGTTACGGCGTCGCTCCAGGAGGCGTCGTCGAAGGGGTCGGTGGTTCGGAACAGCACGCCCGAGTCCTTGCCTTCGACGTCGAGGTACTCGCAGATGACGTAGAAGACGCCGTCGCGCACGCGGATGGTGGCCGCGTACATGCCGTCTTGCTGCCCGAAGGTGGCCCAGCTGTAGCCGGGGAGCTGCGACTCGCGGTTCCAGACATGGCTGACGTGCTTCCAGTTGATCAGATCCTTGGACGCGTAGATCGGGAGGCCGGGGAACGAGATGAAGGTGGATGTGACGCAGTAGAAGGTGCCGTCAACGTGGATGCAAGACGGATCCGAGTGCCAGCCGGGGAGGATTGGGTTGTAGTAAGTCGAGTTCGCCGCCGCTGCTGACCCGGCCAGGGCCAGAGTCAAGCCGGACAGGAGTTTCATGGTGAGGTGGAACAGAAGAAGAGATAACAGTCCGCGGGTGTGGGAGCGGTAGACTGTAACGCACCTGGATCTCGGGAACGAGGCCCCTCGGTGAGTATATATATCCCCTCCTGCTTCGCCGTGGCCTTTTGTTCGAACATGCAGGCGTGCATCACCACCACTCTGCCAAGACGGCTGATCGTTGTTTACACAGGCGGTCTTTTAGTTGATTCGGGCGCATCGATACCACCCGGCCGGTAAATTAGATGGCTAAATCGCTAATGTGGCTCCAAGTTGCAGTACCTGACATGGTTGGAGGTCCAAGGACCCGGTATCCCGGATTTAACACTTCCATCAATGGATGAGCACATGAGAGGGGAAATCCCTAATAGGGGAGGCGGGGAGGAACTCGTTCACCCTTGGCCAAGTTGCGAATAGACTCGGCGGGTTTGAAGGAACCCCTCTCCAACAAGCCAAGGTTTGATGCACCGAGACTCTCACCATACCAGCCACGCGTCATTTCACCCTACGTTTCCCAGCACTAAAATACCTGACTGTGCCTAAGGAGGTATAGGTTAATTACCTTAGGCTACGCTCCTACAGGGCGGTTGGAATTCTCTCTAGGTACTATGCTACAAGAAACGAACGTGAGAAGCCAAGAATGAGCACATCGGTAGTGAGCTATACAGGTGTAGTCACTGGAGTGTCTCTAGCAGAGAAGGTGCCCTATAACCAGGCGCCTCAGCTTCATACGAACCCCTCCACCAACGACAAGCCAACTATCACGGCTGGTTCACACAAACACCATCACACGCTATCTTTGGCATCTATTGCAAATTCAGCACACGGGAAGCAATGGAAATTGAAGTTATCATGGGCTGTTAAGTTGAATTCGCCGAGGAGCAACCCCGCACCATTCATGGAGGAAAGTCCCCCTAGGTGGTAGCTACCTGTATGTACCTAGGTAATGGCAGCTAGGATATCAATGAGCTTGATTACGCCGGGTTGGACGAGGTCCTACGTGGTATCATCAACGAAGCACAGCGATTATTCCTACGAGCCATGAGTCGAGCTTGCCCTGTTTTATCCGCGGGGAGGAGTTAACCATGATAGACAAAGTGGGTTAGCGGCCACGAGGATTGGTAGGTGCCGGCTGGGAAAAGACGTCTATACCAGTTTCGGTACTAATGCTCAGACCCTAGACCTTGTTAGCAATTACTACCAAGGCCAAATCCTCTCTCTCTATCGTAAACGGCGAAGATAAGAAATTTATCATATAGCAACCTTCTACCCTGTTCATCGTTGCTCCTGTAGCTACCGGTAGCTTCCCCCTACTTACGGTCCTAATTCCCACTATTACATTGTACGGTCGGAGCGTACCTAGAGGCAATGTTCGTATTGCGAGTACCATTGTATAGGTACTCAGAAAGGATAGCGTCCGCCTAGAAAGTCTACAAGTAAGTAGAATTGCTAAGGTGAAAAAAAGAGAAAAAACGAAAACTCCTTCCAAAGCAATTTTCTGACCCCAACCCGACTTGAACGGATAACCTTTCGATCTGGAGTCGAACGCGCTACCAATTACGCCATGAGGCCGACTTATTTGCGAATATCGGATTTAGTTAAAGATAATGAAGGAGGGCATTCGTTCTGAGCTTTTGGTATTCACATCATGGCCCGGGGAAGCTGCGAGTGATCTCAGCCACTTGCTCGTCTCTCTAACCATACTATAGCCTATCTTATATTAAGGGAGACTTTAACTCCTACCTTCTTATTTTGCTATGTTATGTCCTGTTAGAAACTTTGCTAGGTGAACCGTAGGTAGATGTATACGCCGTTTGTGCGCTGTGCTGGTGTCAACGAAATATACCTACCTAGGTACCTAGTCTAACTCGAGGCTATGGAGCCGTCGTATACTTGTAAGATCGTATCTTTGTAAATGGTAACCAGATGACTGAGTAGACTCGGCAGACCTGGCCCAGACTTTCACACCGGCCAAGTCACGGCGACACCAGTAATGGTACTGAGCTTCTGCACCACGACCGGCATGTTGCAAGGGGAGCTGAGCAACTCGGAGGGCCAAATATCATGAACCGGTTACGTTAGGGTGCATCGATCTATTTACCGCAGAGCAGACCTGAAACGCTGCTGGCCGACGGATCGGTGTTGATACCGAGGGAGAAGTCCGAGTAGGCGCAGGGAACTGAAGTCAAAGCGCAACTACCTACCGGTCCTATTCAACAGCAAACCTCCGATGACGCGAGTTCAACAGGGCCAAAACACCACCATTTCATCGACTACTCTACGAGACAAGGCATTGACGTGTGGTTTCACATGCCTAGGGTGATGGTAGATGTCGAAGTTGGTGTGTTGCGGCAATCTGGTTTAACCGCGAGTGGGATGATGTTGGGTGGCTACATTTAAAGTTGCTTCGACGTCCCCTTTCTGCAATGGCCAAAGAATGATTGGTGGCCCTGTCAATGCACGCGGGCGTCATGATCTCCGGAGGCGGGGTCGGCAGTCGGCATGGCGGGGTAGACACGCCGGACTCAGACGGACATGCAGCTGCCATCCACTTACTGTTCTCAATTCGTGGGTACCCAACCTTGTCCGAATCCATACCCAACATTGTGGGATACAAGTGCTGCGCCGCTTGCAAGGTAGGCGTGCTTTATAAACGACGGCCCGACACTGAACTCAAATCTTCGAAAGGGGAATAACGAGAAGCTAGCCCTTCTCGTTAGCAATCTCACCTTCACCATGGCCAACCTAACCAGCGTCATCAACGACGAGATCAAGGCCCGTAACACCGAGATCTCGTCCATCAACGAGCAAATCCACGCCAACCCCGAGCTGGCCTACGAAGAGTACAAGGCCCACGATGCCTTTGTCTCGATTCTCAAGTCCCTCGGGTTCGAGGTCACCCCGCACGCCTTCGGCCTCGAGACGGCATTCTCGGCCGAGTACGGTTCGGGCGGCCGGCTGGTCATCTACAACGCCGAGTACGACGCGCTCCCGGGGATCGGCCACGCTTGCGGGCACAACCTGATCGCATCCTCCTCCTTCGCCGCGTTTCTCGGCGCGGTCGCGGCTCTCAAGACCTCCGGTCAGCCGGGTCGGGTCCGGCTGCTCGGGACACCAGCCGAAGAAGGCGGCGGCGGCAAGCTCAAGCTGATCGCGAACGGGGCCTTCGCGGGCGCGGCGGCGAGCCTGATGGTGCACGCGGGGCCGGGCCACAACCTGTCCGAACCAATACGCGGGGTGGCGTTCGTGCGGATGCTGGCCAACATCAAGACGCGGATCCACTACACGGGCCGCGAGTCGCACGCGGCCATCGCGCCCTGGGACGGCGTCAACGCGCTCGACGCCGTGTGCCTGTCCTACAACGCCGTCAGCATGCTGCGCCAGCAGATCCGCCCCTACGAGCGCATCCACGGCATCTTCCGCGCCGCCGGCGACCGCCCCAACGTCACCCCCGCCGACTGCACCGTCGAGTACTACTGCCGCAGCGCCACCAAGCGCGGCGCCGAGGCGCTGTGGGGGCGGCTGCAGAAGTGCTTCGAGGGCGCCGCCACCGCGACCGGCTGCGCCATGCGCCTGGAGCCGCTCAACTCGTACGCCGACGTGCGCCCGAGCAAGGGGCTCTGCGAGGCCTACATCGAGGCCATGCCCGAGGGGACCGTCGACATGTACGAGCCTGCGGACATCCTGGCGGGGAGTACCGACATGGGAGACGTGTGCTACGAGTGTCCGGGGTTTCATGGCGTGTTTGGCATCGACACCAAGGAGGGCGAGGCAAACCACACCAAGGGGTTTGCGGCGGCCGCTGGGACGCCGGACGCGTTTGAGCGGGCGCTGGAGTGCGGGCGCGCCATGGCGGCGGTCGGGTGGAAGATGTTGAGTGATGATGCGTTTGCGGGGAGGGTGAAGAAGGAATGGGAGGAGGATATGCAGCGGGCGGTGGAGGGGAAGGTGGCGGCATAAGCATGGGTCTGAAGTTTGAACGGTCGAAATGATGAAGGTCCCCGGGATAAGAAAAAGGTCCGCGGAGAACCAAAGTCGAAAAAGTGATGGATGAAAGGGGTGAGAGATGAAAGAGGTGAGGAAAAGTCGTTAAATGCCGCTCAAACTGCTAGAAATCAGGAAATATCTTGAACCTGCCGGAGCTGTCTCTGCTTCTCCCACAGATTATTTATTCTTTAATACAGCCGTTAATACGAACTCAGGTTTCGTTGTCAGTTCCCAGGCCAAGCTTCGCTGTCTTGAGCCCAGCATTTGCCGAGAAGGAGGGAGAAATTTGAACCCCACTTCTGCAAGGCCGAATCCAATCAGAGTCAAGGCTTTCGCATGATGCATGGATCGGTACGTACCGGGCGGGACTTCAGGAGATATTGGCCTCTTGGTGACAAAGGATCATTCCGACGAGGCCGAGCCTCAGCTCTCCGCGCCAACATCTGATCGTTCTCTTCCTTTTTCTTCCCAACCAACACACGACGGATTCCACCAACCTACGCGGCAGGCATTCAATTGCGCTGCATCCCACGTCGCACGAGCCGACCGTAACCTTGTCCGATCTTGCGAATCTGCCCCTCAAAAGATCACCACGCTCCTTGTCCGCCCGACGTCACCATGAACATCCATGCGGGTCGGGGCAGTGGCCCCTCGGTGCGACCACTTCGGCTTCGACTCTCACAACAGGTTGCGACGATAGCTTTGGCGGCGGCATTTCTGCCGACGGCGCTGGGACATGGAGGGCACCACACGGACAAAATTCCCGAGGGGGAAGCCGTTTCTCTCGAGCCGATGGTATGCTGGCATCATCATGTCAAACTCGCATGGCCAGCAGTGGGTTGACAAGGCATAGGATACCACATTATGGATACACATTTTCGTCCAGATGCTCGCCTTCGGCATCCTCTTCCCAGTCGGGATGGTCCTAGGGGTGAGTAAACGGTTAATCGGGAGAGCTTGTCTCGGACTAACGACCCTATGTGCAGATAGTCAAGAGCCGGTGGCACGTTCCGTTACAAATATTCAGCACCGCGCTCGCCCTACTCGGCTACGTCCTCGGCCACCTGCACCGCGGTCGGCAATTCCAACCAAACAACGTCCACGCAAAGGCCGCCACCCCTCTTTTCTTCCTCATGGTGGCTCAGGTTGTCTTCGGTGTCTACCTGAAGTTGCATCTCGAAAAGGGGATTCACGGCCGTATCCGACCCTTCTTCCGACTGGTACATAGCATCAACGGGAAGGCGTTTCCGATCTACGCATGGGTCCAGATGATATTTGGCGGCATCACGGCGCTCGGTTTCTGCCAGGGCGACCATCTGGGGCAATGCCTGGCCCACTTCATCATGGGCGGTGCTTTCATCGCCTACGGCGTTCTTCTTACCATCCTACTGCTGGCCGGCCAGCTCTGGCTCCGCCGCACCGGCCGTAGCCAGGAGTTCTTCGACAGCGCCGTCATCGCCGCCTGGGGTTGCGTCAACACCTTCACCGAGCACCGCTGGGGCACCGCGTGGGTCAGGAACGACTGGCAGCACACGACCATGGGCATCATCTGGTGGAGCGCCGGCCTGGTGGGCGTGTGGCTCAGCAGGGACAGGAACGGCGCGCCGAAGCGCAACTTCATCCCCGGCTTCGTCATCCTCATTACCGGCTGGGGCATGTCGGCCCATCCGCAAGAGCTGATGATCAGCGCAATGACCCACCAGATGTTCGGCTACACCCTCATGGCGGCTGGCGTCACCCGGATCATCGAGGTTTCGTTTATCCTCAGGGATAAGCCGAGTGTGTCTGAAGACGGCACCGAAACCAACAGTTTCCAGTTCATCCCCGTCTTCGTAAGTTCTCGACCGTTGTTTCTATCATGAAGGAAGACTAACACGGACAACAGCTCCTCTACGCCGCCGGCTTCCTCTTCATGGGCGCGACCGAAGAGCAGATGGTGCTTCTCGCCGGCTCCGGCATCGACCACGTCGCCTACGTCATGATCCTGTACAGCCTGGCCTCGCTGCTCTTCCTCTTCACCATGACCCTCATCCACATCTACGACCGCGCCAACCCCGTCGCCAAGAAGCCCCTCGCCAACGGGCAGGCGGTGCGCGGTGTTGACGATGCGCAGCTGCGCGCCGCCAACGAGTTCGAGCTCGACGGCCTGGTCAGCGATGACGAGGACGAGGAGCGCGCCGCGCGGAGGAAGCTGCTGACGGACGACGGGCTGGAGGAGGACGGGCCGAGCAGCCCGAGCACGGTGGGGAGGAACAGCGATCGGGTGGCGTAGATGGGGGTGGTTGATGAGCGTGTTTTGTTTTGTCTTTGCATTAGTTACAATGGTGGGTGGGTTGGGAGTTTGGGCTGCCGTTTGGAGAGCGGCATGATCATTTCTTTTTGGGAAGTTTTAGGTAATAACTCTGGGAAGTTTCAGCAATGGCAGTGGTCCTATTGTTTGTTATACTCGTGTTGCTGGGAGTGTGGTTGTTCGGAGTAATCATGTACGCTCTCTCGACCCCCTTTAGGCAACAAAGGGGTTATCTCCAACTCTTGCACAGCGACCTTCCTCTTTTCGTCAAGGTTGTGGTCAAGATCGATGCTCATCCCTCGCAACCCCTCATTACCCCAACCGTCAGCATCGGCACCGATACACCCGGGCCGACAACACGAAACCACCCCGTATCTCCGACTCCGTTCCGGGCACAACAGCGGAGTACTTAAACACAACGACGACACGCCGTCCTCCCCCGCAACAAACCGCGACAAAACCACAAAACCACCAACCAAATACAGCCTCTCTCAACTCACCATCAAACCACCCAACTCCAAAAAATGACCACCACCACCCAGCAAACAATAACCCTCCACGCCCAATGCCTCTGCCGCGCCCACTCCTTCGCCACCCCCCCGCTCCCCACCACCTCCCTCCCCCTGCCGTCCTCCTCCTGCCACTGCACCTCCTGCCGCCACCTCACCGGCGCCCTGCGTTCCTCCGACGCGCCCTGGCCCGGCCCAGCCAACGTCATCCACGCCGCTGCTGACGCTGATGCTGAGGGTGGGGGTACGCTGCGGCGGTATGTGCAGACGGAGAAGATGAATATACTGTTCTGTGGGCGGTGTGGGAGTCCCTTGTTTTGTGAGCAGCTCCCGGCAGAGGGCGGTGGTGCCGGTGCCGGGGAACCGGAGTATTTGGCTTTTACGGGGGCGTTGTCGGTGGAGGGGGACGGCCCGGGTGCGACGCTGCCGCCGGTGGTGAGGTGTGTGGATCATATTTTTGTGGGGGATACGCTTGATGGGGGGGCGCTGCCGTGGTTGAGGGGGATGGATGGGGAGGGGGGGCCGGCGGCGAAAGTGTGGCTTGGTGGGCGCGATTGTAGTGAAGAGGTTCCTGCTGGGGCGCGGTGGCCGGCGGTGGGGGCGTTGGAGAAGGGGTATGAGGCTGGGTTGAAGACTGAGGGGGCCAAGGGGGATGTGTCGCTTCGGTGCCACTGTCGCGGGATCGATTTGGTGCTGCGCGCGGGCGAGGCGCAGAGGGAGTTTGAGGAGACGCAGAGAAGGGGTGGGGAGTTGCCGTGGTATATTGATCCCGTCACGCACAAGGGCATGGGCTCGCTGGATGGCTGCGACTCGTGCCGGCTCGCAGCCGGATCCGAGGTATACAACTGGACCTTTGCGGCGCTCAGGCATATATCGTTTGCGGGCGCCAACAAGGAGGGGTTCCCCCGAGACACGTCGCAGCTGAGGATAGCTACCGAGGCAAAAGATGGTGAGGGGCGCGATCCCAGGCTAGGTACGCTCGCTTTCTACGCCAGTTCTCCTGACGTTCAGCGGTACTTTTGCGGTAGATGCTCGGCAACCCTGTTCTACGCCGTAGATGACAGGCCCGACATCGTCGATGTGGCGGTCGGATTGTTGGACTCTCCCGATGGCGCGAGAGCTGAGAGCGCCATCTCGTGGTCTTTCGGGGGTGCCATGACTTGGAGGCAGGACATGATCGGTACCTGGAGGGAGATAATGCTGCATGCAGTGGAAAAGGATGCTGAGGAGTGGAGGGTCGAAAGGGGTTACCCCAAGCACTGGCGCAGGGTTGCAAGGGAGGAAGCTGAGAAGGCCGGTGAAAAGTAAGAGCCACGCTTTCGGGGTTTATATCTGGTGCCCCTGGCCCGCGCACTGTTGCACTACGCCATTCTTGCCGTCTGTCAACACTATTAGGTACATGAAATGGAGATCTAGGTCAAACTCATATTCAACATGTTGGCAGGGTTTATAGAACTGGCAAAGCCACCACTCAGCCGGGTTAGGGGAGGCGTCCATATCGAGGTAGCTGAGCCCAGTGAACACGTCGACGAAACAAAAAGGAGAAGATGCTTCCTCCAGCAAAACAAAACGTCACCTGCAGGATTCGAACCTGCGCTCCCGAGGGAACTGCCTAACACGCTAACTGTTGATTAGCAGGGCAGCGCGTTAACCACTCCGCCAAAGTGACTAACTTGAGATAGTGTGAGAATATCACCGTCTACGTGAACTCATACGACAGTTCCACCGGAAATACTCGGTATTAACAACCGAGAAGGCGGCAAGGGAGACCTCCGCTCGAGAGCAGCTATAAAAGTTAGGCGAGGGTGTATATGCCTCCCTTCAACAGAACAGGTATATGAGGGTTTAGTAGAGCGCTTCTCTTTTTGACTGTTCTTCTAAAACAGGCCCAAATGCCACGATTAACATGCTCTGCTCGAATCTAAGGTAGTTACAGGTATGGATCTTCACCGTCATTGACTCATTCATCTCTTTTCACCCGTCGTTCATTTTCTTCTCCATCCCCCTTTTCAAACCCCGTATCCTGATTTTCTCTTCTCCCTTTTCTTGTTACAACTAAACTCCACAGGTTCTTCCCTGGGACTAACCAAATCCCGAATATTAGTTTTTGTTTGCAAGTCTATTCTCGGTCTTTGTTGGTTGCAGTTGTCACTTTCTTCCATGCATAGCAAAAACCATCGTTCTGTATGTTTTGCTAGGGGGGGATCTTGTATTATATATTTTGGGAGGGCAAGACTTTCTGCATATTGACTACCTATTCACTCTTGATATATTTCAAGAAGTGATGACAATTCACTAGAACGGAAACTTGAGAGTTGTGTTTAGTGAGCACTAGTAACATAGGTATGGTCCAGAACTTTGTTGATTAATCAACCCGTAAAAAAGCCCCAAGACTCGGCCGAATTGTGGCCCGCGTTCCTCGCGGACACATATGCTCGCCCCGGCGCGATATCCCGCCGGCGGAGCTTTGGGTGGGGGCCTCAAGACTAACCTGCGATGAAGAGGATTTTCGCCAGCCTCGGCATCCAGGGGTCGTATTGCCGGGATATCTTGTGTTTCGGGTGGGGAAGAGAGCCCGTGGCCAACTCGACTACACAGTATAAGATATCGATCATCGTCCCGTATCATGTTGTATTGAGGTCGTAGTCTTCTCAGGGGTTTCGTCAGCAGAAATAACGACAGTCCCCCTTTTTTAAACGATACCCGCCATCTTTGCCCCCCATCACAAACACAGCCCTCACAATGGGGGGACAATTCGACCTCCAGATCGCCCAGCCCCTGACGCTCAAATGCGGCCTCACGCTCCCCAATCGGCTGGTCAAAGCCGCCATGGCTGAGCAACTCGCCGGCACCAACCAACTCCCCGATGAGCGCCTCCTGACACTCTACAAACACTGGGCGCAAGGCGGCTGGGGGCTGATAATAACCGGTACACTCACCCATATCTTACCTTACCCCTTTCAATACTCCCCCCCGATATCTAACCACCCCCCCAGGCCACGTCCACGTCGACGACGCGCACCTGGGCGCGCCCGCCGACTCCGCCATCCCGCCCTCCCTGCCCCCAACCACGCTCCTCCCCGCCTACTCCGCCCTCGCGCGCGCCAGCCAGGGGGACACGCACACGCCCACCATCGGGCAGCTGAACCACCCGGGCCGCCAATCCCCGCGCGGCACGGGCCGGCGCGGCTTCTTCGCCCCCGCCGTCGCGCCCTCGGCCGTGCCCGTCTCTCTCGGCTCCGGTTGGGTGGCGACGGCGGTGCGCATGCTGGGGTTTGGTACGCCACGCGCGCTGACGGTGGACGAGATCGGGGACGTGGTGGCGCAATTTGCGCGCGCGGCGAGGGTGTGTGCGGAGGCCGGGTTTGAGGGGGTCGAGGTGCATGCGGCGCATGGGTATTTGCTGTCGCAGTTTCTGAGTGGGAGGTCGAATGTGAGGGGGGACGGGTATGGTGGGGATGCGAGGGCCAGGGCGAGGGTGGTGGTGGAGGTGGTGAGGGCTGTGAGGAAGGCGGTGGAGGGGTTTGAGGGGTTCTGTGTGGGGGTGAAGCTGAATAGTGCTGATCATCAGAATGAGGGGGAGATGAGGGATTGTGTGGAGCAGGTGAGGGCGATCGTGGAGGCCGGGGTGGATTTTGTGGAGGTGAGCGGTGGGAGTTTTGAGAATCCGAAGGTATGTTCTCTTTGTTGTTTGCTACTGCTCGTTTTGTTGGCGGGTGCGGGTGCCGTGACGATGATGGCTCGATGGCTGACTGAACCTAGATGATATGGGGCAATGATGGCCCAGATGGCCCGGAGGAAAAGTCGGACCGCACCAAGGCCCGCGAGGCTTTCTTCCTCGAGTTTGCCCACGTCATCCGGAAAGAATTCCCGGATGTCCCCCTCATGGTCACCGGCGGCTTCAGCAGCCGGGGCGGGATGGAGAAGGCAGTTGTCGACGGCGACTGCGATCTGATCGGCCTTGGGAGGCCCGCCGTCCTCAACCCCTCTACCCCCAACAGCGTCATGTTTAACGCCGAGGTCAAGGACCAGGACGCTACGCTGTACCGGAAGAAGAACAAAACACCCTGGTTCTTCAAGTGGATCGGGCTCCCGATCGTCGGCGCAGGAATGGATAGTGTAAGTGGCGAGTTACTGGCAGGAAGATCAAGACTGACGTTAGTGGCAGCAATACTATACGGAGCGGATTCACGAGTTGTCAAAGGCATAGATACCTAAGAGAAGAGAGGTAATGGCTAGGTTTTTAGAGAATAGTTAATTTGTTCGAGTACGGTAGATTACAGGTCAACCTTGGTTGCGATGATGTTGTTGGACATAAAGCCCGTTGCGAACAGCCATGCCTGTCTCGATGGCCCTGCACTTCCCCCCTCTGCCGGGTCAATGGCCACGAGAACCGCCGCACTGCCGGTCCTGATCTTAGTACCATCATCTTCTAAGATCACCCGTTTCTCCCAACCACCAGACAAGATTGGCTTCATGTAGGTGACCATAACGGGGTCTTTGGCGGCCGGGTCGCGCATGTTCTTGGCAAGATCGACGGCTCGCGCCAGGCCCGTCTCAAGGAACCCGCTCTTGTCATTGCCAGGGGTGGCGTATGGGTCGGCAAAATAAGCAGGATTGTCGGCGACGTGGTCGACCTCGATAGAGTCCACTAGTGTGATGTTACCGGCTCCATCCTCGGGGAGCTGGCCGATATAGAGCAGTCCGCTTGAGCAGCTTGCGATGAGGATCTCGCGGTTTGACCGGCCATGCCCGAGACCGTTTGCATTGTGTATGTTGGACAAGGCAACATTGCCAGTGACGCCTGCAGCCGCCTCTGCGACAGCCAATGACTCAAGCTGGATATGCACAACTTCGGTCCACTTTGCGCCGAAGTAGACATCCTCAATCGTACGCATGAATCCGTGGTGACGGTGCTTGTGGTCGTTTGTGACGTAGATGGAGGTTACGCTTTGGGCAAAGACGTCGTTGGGGGTTTTGATGAGGGGATGCCAGATGGAACGGATGTGCTTAGCAGCTGACGACCCAATAACGTGGTGAAAGAGCTCTAGCTGCGAGCGGGCGTGCGGCCCCTTTTCACCGGATGGTTGGGACTCGGGCACATGGTTAATGGCAAAAATGTACACGGCCTCCCCGTCCGGCCGTTCCTGGTCCGGAATCACATCGATGCCGTGGGTAACGAAGGGCCCGTCAAAGTTCTCAAACTTGAGCCTCTGCGATTTCATGGTCTTGACGAGTGAGTTAGTGGCGGCTATGTTACAAAACAGGTCCTGCTTACCTTGGGGTCGATCACATGCAAAGAGCCCCGGCTCTTGCTGCCCAGCTCCGGGTTGTCGAAGTTGGCCAGCGGAGGGAACCACTTGAACCTTGCCTCGGGATCGTCCTCACAGGCAGTGAAAAGGGTCCCGCTGGGGGCATGGTAATGAAGGTCCTCGCAGTGGACGGTGTCCGGGATGGCAATCACGTCGCCCTGAACGGTGGCGCCATGGGGATACTTGCGTAGTGCTCCGAACACAATGGCTGCCCGGGAGATAGAAGGGTATGCAGTGTAGACCACGTAGGCAAGCAAGGCCCCAAGGAGGGAGAGTGAGAGCAACCTCATGACCGCGTGTTGTGCCTTTCGTGTATTAGTTTGGGAGAGACGGTCCCCCTTTGGAACAAGAATCCAGACAGTAACGGACTATCGGACCCTTTAGTACTTAAAGCTGGACGTCATCAATATGTGGGTCTTTGGAAGTCCGAGCCTCGGTCAGGAAGGAACCTCGTCCGGGCGACCCGGGCTGCCGGGGTAGCGTTGCCTCCGGATGGGGGCCGCAAGGGGGAGAGCATGGGATGGGAGGCGGACCTCGCGTCTGTGAGGAACAAACTGAGTTTACTCTGCGATTGTTGGTGCTGCCATCAAATAGAAAGTCTTCCATGTGGCAAATTTCTCAAATGTAGACTTCATATGCGTCCCGGTAAACCATAACATCGGTCATTGACTGTACTGTGCAGGTTGTTTGGGTGCATGTTTTTGTTCCAAAAACTTGGAATGCTCAAGGGTGCATGCAAGGGTGCAAGGATCGGAGGTGGCGCCTCGACCTTGCATGAGGTCCGTCCCGAGCTGTCACACAAGCTCCCAGATTGGTCCCCAAGGCTGATTGATGATGGTTGGTCGTCAAGTTAAAGTGCTGACAGTCAGAGCCCATCAAACGGCATGCTCCAATAGAATACAAATACCGAGGCGAGGTCGCGAGAAATGAGAAGGCGATGATGCTGTGTAGGTACACAGTGGAATTGGAGGGGAACCTGTTTGTGCTGTGCTGTGCTGCTGTGCCTCGCCTGTAATTTTGAGAGTTACCTATCCAATTACCCCACCATCGGGTGCCCCACTTCCCCACGATTTCTTGCAGACTCCCCTCACCCCACCGCACCTGCCGCACTCTGTGTACCGGACGATCGAGAACACATATCAACCTTCAAGTTTCTGCCGTTCTTTCCAGGATCCAACTCGAGATCTCGTCAGTGCCCTGCGAATAGAAATTACCATGGAAGTGACCATGATGAACCCCAATCTTGGGTCATGCCAATCATCTCCCGGGCCTAACCAGCAACTGGCGTCGCCGCTTTTTGCAAAACTCCCCACCGAGCTGCGCGCCCTGATCTTCACGGAGCTTTTTGGTGGCCGAAGAATTCACCTCGAATTCATGCCGCATCCCCTGCGCGCCGACAAAGTGGGCAATAGGCGGAGATGGCGGCATGGCATTTGCGAGGATGGAATGGAGACGCCTTTTGGCCGTGTGATTGCTCACCAGCACTACTGTCTCACCGCTGCCCGTCGCCGAGCCCTCGACATTTCCATGCTCTTCACATGCCACCGAGCGTAAGTCTGCGTCTGCCGTCGCAATAGGTGCTAAATCCCACCGACTAAAGCAGCGCAGGCTCATGGACGGCATCCCTGTTTTGTACCACAGCAACGTATTTCTCGTCATCAACAGCGGTAGCCGGAGACTGCCCGTCGATGACATCCGCAGCCTCCAGGCCAAGATGCCCAAGCATTGGCCTCTCGTACGATCCCTTGAGATCAAGTGGGAGGTGGCCCCTTTTGATCGGAATCACGCCAGCATGGTGCCACACTCCTACGGTCGGGATGCCTACGAGGCGTTTTGGGATGCTCTGGCCGAGATGCCCGTGCTCTCCCGCCTACGGATCGCCCTCCTGATGCCTCCTTGTCCCCAGACCGACCAGAACCCACACCCATTTGCGCTGCGGGACTTGTACTTGGGTCCCATACAACGTCTGAGAAGCCTCAGAATGTGCGAAGTCGCCATGCCAAGATCGTATGTCTCTGCCTTTGGCGCACAGGAGTGGGAATCCATCATGGCTCGCACTTCCGAGGGCCAATACCGCATCTCCTGGGTTGACGATGATTCGGGGTTGGTACCGGCTGGGCCAGCCACGGCCCAGCTATTCTACCTGCCCCGGGGCCATTGAGTCAAAGTTCCGAAACATAGGTGTTGCGATGACATGAATTCGCCGCCGACAGGAGGAGGACTGGAGCATACGCTGGCCAGAGCTGTGCGTTTGGCATCGTCGGGGATGTTTGCATCACACAAGGCACGGTCCTCCTCTCGGTCGTGGTCAATTGCTGCATCGAGCTGTTGACCTCGATGGTGTTCAGGTTCGAAGCCAAAAGAAATGAGAAGCAATGTCATGGGGACCCGGGCAAGCGTCCGGATTCTAGACTGCGTGTTAAGATGGGACGAAAGCTTAGCGTCAGCTATCGTTCCCAATGACGACGGTCTCCCCTCATCGAAGCACATGCCGCACCGATCCGCGGCATGGGGGAAACAACGCAAGTAGAATCGAAATGGCTGTGGCATCGTTGTACTTTGCGCGCTTTAACCCCGTGTTCACAGTTCACGTTGGACTGTGATAATATATCCCGCGCATATTTACTCTGAACACCAAGGGCACTCACCACCAACTATTTCGCCATGCCTGGCGGGGAAAGCCCGTGGTGGCCTAGTCGGGCAATCGCCTTTGTCCAAAGCTTCTTCCAGAAACCACTTAACCCTAACCTCCCCGCCCCTCCCCCAAAGTTAGCCGCCGAGCGTCCCAACCAGCAGACCATACTCAAGCACCTGCCGGAAACAAAGTATTTAGCTCAGACTCTACCTGATGCTGTCGAAGATGTTCCGCTGCCGTCGTTTGACCCGGGCGTTTTCGACAATGAGATCATGAAGCAGAAGCTGTACCCATCTGTCGACCCCCAGGACCCGTCTTCTGTGGGAGAGCCGGAGGGAAATATCGTGGAGGGAACCTACGTAGGGACGCAGGTAGCGCTGACCCAGGCTTACTCACGGATAGAGCAGAGGTCAGTGTCTTCATTCGTTACCTGACTCTTAAGTGATCGCTTAACACCAGCAAGATACTTACCCTCAGTCCTAGGTTCGCCTCGCTGTTCGACGTTCTTGGCATTGAAACGACATTACCGCGTCACCGTACCCTCCAGGAGCAGAGAGGTCTTTATCAGTTCTCGGAATACCCAAAAAATGCTGATGGAACCCCGACCCAGTATCCGCCGCACATCCAGCACGTGCCCGAAGACCAGTCCGTCAGCGTGTTTAGGGTCTTCAACATTGCAGGCTTGATCGAGACTAAAGTCCTCCTCCAGAAGATTATACCCGACGAGGAGGGTATCCGTGGACGTACGAGAGAATTCCTACTCGACAAGGCCCGCGCTGCGGCGTTCGGCGGCGACCCGGACGAGGGGGTCACGATTCAGGATGTTGTCGACTACAATAAGTATCACCGCAAATTCGGTACGGATATTGACCACGGCGGAAACATCGGGTTGCTAGATGACTGGTTTAGCGACCGCCGGTTTGCAGACCAGCAATTCACGGGCACCAACCCCACTACCATCACGCGCGCCACCCCAGCGTGGATCGCCGACTTTTGCGCGGCAGCACAAGCTGGAAACTACCGCCGATGGACCACGGCTCTCACCAGGGCAGACCCAGAGTCTCTTTTCGTGCAGGATGGAGGTTTCTTCCGGAGAGCCGTCGGCGTGTCGGACCCGGCTGAGACCCTTCACCATAAGCAGCCAGGCAGCGAGGAGTGCTGGACCGTGGGCGCAGTCAGCCTCTTCCAGCTACACGAGAACGGAAAATTGCATCCCGTTGCTATCTGCATCGACTATAGGGGATCACTGGACAACTCCGTCACCATCTTCAACAATCGCATGTCCCCCAGTGACTCAACCAGAAACGAGAAACAAGACTGGCCCTGGCGGTACGCGAAGACATGCGCCCAGGCCACTGACTGGATGCGCCATGAGCTAGCAGTGCACCTCACGTGCTCACACTTCGTCGAGGAAGCCATCATCATCGCGACGAACCGCTCCATCCCCATGGACCACCCCGTGTACCGGCTGCTCTACCCGCACTGGTACAAGACGCTGTCACTCAACGCTGCGGGGCGCTCGACGCTGGTGCCACAGATCGCAGTCGACATCATGGGCATCAGCCCCGACCAGGCCTACCACTTCCTTTGCCACGCGTACGACACGTACGACTTTGTCGGCAGCTACGTGCCCAACGACCTCAAGCTGCGCGGCTTCCCCAGCACGCAGAAGGGCCTCGCGCACCCGCGGTACCGCAACTACCCCTACGCCAAAAACGTGCTCGCCCTCTGGACCGCCCTCCACGCCTACACCAAAGCCATGCTGCATATCGCCTACCCCACCGACGCCAGCGTAGCCGCGGACGAGGCGCTCCAGCAGTGGGCGACCGAGGTGCAAACAGCAGGGCACATGCCGACCTTCCCAGCCCTCACCACGCTCGACTCGCTAGTCGACGCAACAACCATGTGCATCTTCATCGCATCCCCCTTCCACACGGCCATCAACTACCTCCAAAACTTCTACCAAGCCTTCGTCGCCGCCAAACCACCAGCCCTATGCACCGCACCACCCACAACCCTCGACCAACTGCGCGCCTACCGCGAGCGAGACCTCGTAGCGGCCTTACCCATCAACCGGCAGCGGCAGTGGCTGCTGGCCGCGCAGGTGCCCTGGCTGCTGAGCTTCAAGGTCGAGCCCGACCGCAGCCTGCTCAACTACGCGGCCAGCCAGTGGCACGTGTACCGGTACAAGCGGGACGAGAAGGACATGCGCGTCAAGGAGGCGAGTGCGAAGCTGTATGCGGATCTGAAAGGGCTGCAGAAGGTGTTTTATCGGAATAGTGTGGCGATGGATCGGGGGAGTATCCCGTATATGGTGTTGGATCCGGGGTTGACGGCGGTGTCGATTCTTATTTAGGGAGAGGGGAGGGGGTGGTGGTTTGGTGGAGGGTTCCTGTCGGTGGATATCTAGGATATTGAGATGTACGGATCTGTACAAGGTGTTGAATGGCGTTGTCATGCACTCTGCAGTGCAGAGTCTGCAAACACGAAGTCGACCGTTGCCCCCTTATCGAATCGCGGCACGCGGCCCCACTAAAACGAGTGCCCGACGGAATCTGCCACAACCTCACCCGTGCCTCAACAAATATCCCGTAACTATCACAGCAGTGACCAAATCATCTTGCGCAAACAAATCGGCATTACTCAAGTACAACAGATAGAACCCAACAAAGCAGCCCGAAAGCATAGTTTAAACCAACCCCTAACTGGCACCCAGTACAAAACGAACCCCCCACTGCACCACCCATTACCCAAACTCCCCTTACAGCAGCACCATAGACGCACCGACACCCATGGCCACGACAACGTACAGGCCAACCGCCATCTCACCGAGCGCAAACCCGCCCCGCAGAGGCCCACCGGCCATGGCGGCGTTGCTGCTCTCCTCGGCGCCGGCATCGCTGGAGCCGGTGGCAGTAGCAGCGATCTGGTTGGCCGAGCTGGCGCTAGCCAGGGCGTCCTCGCAGTTGCCATCGTCGCTGGCGCTCTGGACGGTGGCCTGGCCCTCGAAGTCGCAGGCGTTGGACGCGGAGTCCTGGCCCTGGTAGTACTGGTCGAGAACGAAACCGAGCTTCTCGCGGGCGCCGCACATGGAGTAGGCGCCGTACACGCCCGATGTGGTGTTGCCCTTGATGCCGGAGCAGTTCTCGGGGAACTTGTCGCAGACGAAGTCGAAGATGGCGCCGAACGCCTTGGGCTTCAGGTCCTCGGTCGGGACGCAGGTCAGGGACTTGTACATGCACTCGCACAGGCTCGAGTCGGGGGTCGGCGGCAGCGTGTCGCCCTTGACCTTCCAGTCCTTGCCGACTGCCGGGCAAGAGGCGGGGGTGTTGGTCGGCTTGTAGGAGTCCATCGAGGTGGCCGAGGGCTTCACCGAGGCGATGGCCGACTTGAGAGTGTCGTAGTTCTTCATGGTGGAAACCTCCTCGTTCTTGAGCTTGACCAGACCGTAGTCATTGGCTTCCTGGAAGTACATGTAGACGATGCCACCGGACATGACGTCGGTCATATCGTCCGAGTAGAGGGCCTTAGTCTCCTCCCAGATGCGACCCTCGGCGCCGTCGGGGATGTTGCAGCCGTACTCGGCGAAGAAGACGGGGACGGAGAAGTTGCGGAAGAACTCGACTTGGGTGTCGTAGCCCGAGTCAGTCATGCTGCTCTTGCCGCACCACGAGTAAATGTTGTAACCCCAGAAGTCGATGGCGTCGCTCTGCTCGCCGCAGTTGAAGTACTCGGCGATCTGAGCGCGAATAAAGGGGTCATCGTTGGCGGCGTAGCCAACGCCCATCCAGCGGTCGACGTTCTTCTTGATGTACGACTTGGTGTCGCGGACGGCCGCCTTGACGTAGGCCGACGCGGGGGTGTTGGTGTTGTTGTTGGACACCTCATTGCCGGCGAAGAAGCCGATCACGTTGCTGTACTTGCTGAGGTTGTCTACCACGCCCGTGTAGCGCTCGAACAGCTCAACGTCCCAAGACGGGCTGTCGCGGTTGACGGAGAGCGAGGGTTCGCCGAGATCGCTGATGACGTAGATGCCGGCTTCGTCCAGCAGCTTCATGCACGTGTCGTGATCACCCTTCGGGTCAATGGCGTACGTCCGGATGGTGTTGGTGTGAAGCGCCTTCAGAAGAGGCACATCGCGCTTGCAAGCCTCAACGTTGACCAGAGGGTCAGAATACTTGGTACTGCCGGTCGAGGCACCCCCGGCGGCGATGTCCTGTTGGTACGCAATGCCCTTCATGTAGAATTGTGTGCCATTTTCGTAAAAGAACTTGCTTCCCTGTGAAACGGTCAGCAAGGTAGTCAATAACGGTTGGTTCGGCGGCATCGACCTTCATGACAATGGGCTGGAGAGCGGCAGATGCCTGCCCCAAGAGGAGCGAGGCGGAAAGAATGGACGCGGTCGTGGCGCGCATCTTGGCGATGGCCCGAGACGCTCTTCTTGCTGGTTGATGGTTATTGAGTCGAACAGAGAACTGAAGGGCGTGTTGATGTGGGCTTATTCCCGAGGTGATGTAATGGATCGCGGAAGTAGGAAACGGTAAAAAGAAAGATCAAGGCTTGTTTGTTAACGAGTGTCAGAATGGGAAGAGTGTGTAGCGAAGGGCAAGAATGCAGCTCCCTTCCCCCAAAATTAAAAGTGAGAAAGATGTGTTGGAATGTCTGAGGGAGAGACAGAGGCACGGGGCACGGTGGAATCAGGGGACGGGTTGCTCAAAAGCAGGAAGGCACCCCCGGGTGTCCCCACCATGTGCCCACCAACGCCGAACGGTCGTGCTTGCTGGATCCAGACGAAACTCGACGTGGAACTGTGTGCAGGGTTCTGGTCATTGACTCTCTGCATTTGGAAAGGTCACTGGTCGAGCAGAAGGAGCTGACGCACCCCCTTCGGTCGGGCCTACGGAGATAACTGCAGATCGAGCCTCCACCCCACCGTGACCACAGTTCCAAATGCTACGGGTTGTATTCGGGGAGCGCGCTAGCGAGCAGGCGCTCCATCGTCATCTCGTTGTGCTCAGGGGAAAGTCGATGGACTTTGTATCATCCTGGCTCGACTCCTCGTGCTCTCACAAGGGGACACTTGAGGATCGAACTGGAAAACATGAGACCCGTCACCTGCCTTCTCGGAGACGCACGCATTGAAGGTGTGGCTCCGTGGTCTCAAAGGACACGAACTTTAGCTTGCGGGGAGGGGAATTGTCGTATCAACACGAAGGCGCTTGTGGTACGAATACTTCATACTGTGCTTCACGAACGGCCACTGTTTGATGGCGCACTGGGCTGGCCGAGGTTTGATGAGCTTGGCAGGGTTCCCCAGGGAGACCGAGGAGGATGTCTGCGGTTGCGCGCCGGCATTCCCAAGTGACAGGTTTCACCGTCTCGCTGTTTGAGGTCGTCTCCCCTTGGCGCGCGATACAATGACATGATGGCAGTGGTCGGTGACATGCAGGTTCGGGATCGGCATGGCTTCCTTGGAAATGCTTGGTGGTCTTGGAAAAATGCTTGGTTCTTGAAACAAGACTTTGCCCAGAAGTCGCGGTTGGCTCGGCGCTAACCCCTGCCTCTCGGCATGCACGCATTGCACAGCCCCAGCAAGCACTCCACCATTCGTTCATCAGCGCCAGAACACGACGAGAGAATGGTGGGTGTGCCAAATTTGCTGTGATGGCTACGATGAAGATTGGCAAATTGGCTCGAGATTGGGTCGGACATCACGACATGTTCCTGAAAGAGATTTATGTGGATTCTTTTATGCACTGCCTCGCTGCTCGAAATGGCGTGAATGGTTCCTGGCTCCCGTCCTGAGACCGGCTCACCTCAAGCGCTCGAGCCCGGATGTTTCGCGAACCCGAATTTTTGAGGTTGCTCTCGGCTCGCGGCCACCATGTGTCGCATTCCGCTCCTGCTCTTGGCGCCGAAAGGGCCCTGCATCCACAGTTCTTGGCGATCTGTCCCCCGATCTGCAATGCGGCAGCAAGGGGAACATCCACACCGACTTTGGCGGGGGAGTCGGGGCTTTAATGAAGTGCTCGAGCCCTCTCGACTGAGCTCGCGAACAGCTCAGACTCAAACCTCGCAGGTCGCAACCTCGTCCACGCTTTCATCTCGAGGTGCTGCCTGTTCATCGCCTACAATGTCTAGCGACAACAACGCGTTCAGCCTTCAGCGTTTGGCCATTTGGCTAGAAGCCTTGTTACCAAGGGACGTGGGAGTTGGGCCGCACCGAGGTGCTCGCAGAACATTCGCTACCTAGGTGATTACCAAAAGTCCACAACTCAACCCTCCTTAAGGCATACAGGAGGAAAACAACTTCCGCATAACACTAGGCGGCTTACCACTGTCTGCGGTTGGTCTTTTTGGTATAGCCCCTCTTGCCGACGTCCCTCCCCCCGACGCCAACGTCATTGCTTCCGGAACCCCTCTTGTCGTCATGAGATGTTCTCCGGGCATTTCACTCGGTTCTCGCTCCAGCACTACCAGTTTGTATAATTTGTCCAATCGTCGATTATTCTCGTTCCATTTGTCCCCTTCCATGTGTTCGGCATTCGCGACAGCGTCCCTCAGCTCCCTGATACTCCCCTTCAGCGCTTCAACCTTCTCCCCCAGTCCCTTAACCTCCTTGCGTAGCTCCGACACATCGTTGCCGTGGCCAGGGCCCAAGGGTAAGTTTTCAAGATTCTCCATGAGTTGACCCAGGCCTTTTTCGACCGGGTCCCAACTCTTGTCAACTGCGCGCGTGATACTGGATGGGTCGGTATCCATAGGGTCGGCAAAATGCGCACTATCGTCGTCTGCCCCGCCCGGAGCCGCCATGGGCGCTGAAGTTGCTGGCACTTGGACGTTCGGTACTATTTCTTCGCTCATCGCGCCCGTCGGGCTTGCGGTTCGAACTCGACTTCGGGGGCTCGTGGGCGATTGTGACCTCGGCGCAGCGTTGGGTGCGTGGGCGGGAGGGTTCTGTCCAATCCCGTTGGTTAGCGAAAATGGGGGTTCTCAGAGATCGGCCTCGGCCTCCCCCGCGCCGGTCCGCCAGTCGACCCACTGGCGGCAGGTGCTTACCTGGTGCCCAGTCCTCCAGCGGTCAGGTCGTATCCAAAAAGAAAAGCGACACCGACTTGGCCCAGGTGATTCTTCGTTGGGGGGTTTGGATGGGTTTTCTCAGGCGCTCATAGATGGATCTCGGCAACCACCTGCACCCCCGCGTCTGTCAGCCAGTTTGATTTGCGGCCCGCTGGGACCATGTCTCACTTTTCAGCTTGCTTTTTCAAGCGAGGCTGCAGCGAGTTCGGCGACCATAACCCGAACATGGCAAGCCCCGCATGCCTCTTGATAACACACCTGAGAAACTGACTTCCACTCCTCCGCCTTCCCCAGGATGTGGCACAATTTTTAATTTTTGTTTTTGATCCGAACATCATTGTCGGGACTTGCCCGGCGGCCGTTTAGAGTGCTCAAACATGCCTCGAGTCCAAGATGAGGTCGCCCAGGCGGGTGGCTGGGGGCTAAACCTCGTGCATGATGGTTCGGGTGAGGGGGATGCGAAACAGAAGTTGCGCCTTGAGTAAGTACCTAAAATACACAGCGTACGTTTCACTCGACCCTATGCGTTGGTGCCCTGACAGTTCCGCCGTTAGCATCGTCCTGGTTCATGGGCTTGGTGGTGACCCGAACGGCAGTTGGATAACCAAGAACGGGTTTCTCTGGGCCAAGAATGCACTTTCGCCGTCTATCCCCAACCTCAGGGTCTTTGTATACGGATATTCCGGTACCCCCAATAGTACATGCAACAAAACGACGGCCCAGAGCATCGCAATTAATCTCCTTGGTCTTCTTACCGACCACAGGGGCAAGCCACATCTAGAATCTCGCCCTCTGATCTTGGCCGGGCACAATCTAGGTGGAAACATCATCAAACACGTCCTTGTGGTGGGGAACTCTAGGCGCAGCTATCGAGACATCCGTAATTCTATCTGTGGGTTTGTAAGTGACGAGCGGAGGACGCCCGGTGGTCATTTAGCGCTGTCAGAAACTTACTCTATTGTCCGGCACAGCTCTTCTTCGCGACACCTCACAAGGGTCTTGATGCACGCACGTTCAATAAATTCATGATGTTGAATAAGCCCCGGGGCGTTCGGTTCCGCAACAACCCGCCAAGTGAACTGCTCGAGGAAATGGACAGAAACTACAGGTGGACGGACAATCTCTCGAACCTCTTTCGGATGGTCGCCGATGATATCCCCCATCTCAGGGTCCTTGGCCTACTAGAGGGCGCCTACGTCCCTCGGATGAAGGAAGTGGTATGTACGTGTTGTTGGTTACCCTCGCCACGGCCACCGTAGCTGACCAATCTCATCAACATGGCAGATCGTGAACGACGCCTCCGGCAGCCTGGATTGGGCAAATGAAACTGTAACCAAGCTGGACGGGGCAGATCACATCCAGATATGCAAGTTGGGTGGAGGTGAGTCCGATACCGAAGCAACAAACAACGGAGTGCGCGTTCTGGCGCAGCAGATCCACGCCATCGTCACCAATTGGCCTAAACCGACTAGTGAGTGTGCCTCATGGCCTTCCCCGGTGGTTTATTTTTAACACGGCTGGAAAACAGCGCTCGAGGACAAAAACGGCCGCGCGCTGCAGCGGCTGGGTATTTCCAAGATGCAGCCTAGCCCGCGGCCTGTTGTACCCGCCGAGGGCACGTGCGAGTCAGCCGCTCAAGAGTGTTTTGATAACTGGCCTGTTAGAGCCGAGGATGGGAACTTCAGCACCCTCTGGGTCCGGGGGCCGGAAGGGTGCGGAAAGGCCCACCTAGCCAAACACATGGCGGAGCGGTGGCGGAACTACAGACGCCCTAACTCTTCCGGACCCCAGCACCGGGCCATCGTCGCGCACTGCTCGGTCAGTGACATGGCCGCCCAGTACAGAACGGCCAGTTGCGTGGCCGTGTGCTGGCTCCGCGAGATCCTCGATGCCCAGCCGACGTCGGTCAGTCACCTGACGACCAAGTTCGAGAAAGAGGTTAATGACTTCGGGCAATACGTATGCGAGTGGAGGGAAGCGCGCATCGTTCACCTCTGGCAGGAAGTGATCCTCGCTGTGGCCGACGAGGTGGACTTGGTTTTCGTCGTCGACGGGGTGGACAAGTGTCATGACGCGCAGGCCGCCGTGCCAACTCTCCTCGACTGGGTAGCTGAGGTGGCCCTCAAAGCAGCCGAAAGTCCGCGTCGCAAGGCCCAATTCCAGGTCCTAGTTTTCTCCAACGACTCAGAGGAGTTCCGCCATCTGAACCAGATTCCGGTGCACCAGCTCAGCACAAAAGGCTTCGAGAATGACGTCAAGTGTGCCGTAAGAGATCGCGTGAAGGCAATCCTGCACAGGTATGGCAAGGGTAAAGAGCCTGACGAAACGCGAGGTCCACGGCGTGATGGAGAGGTCGGCGAGAACGCTGGCGGGGCGGGGGAGAGCGAACTCGAGAGGCTGCTCTGGAAGACGATCTCGGGTGGTGAGGAGAAGACACATCTGTGGGCTGCTGTCCTCGTGGGCGAAATCGAGGCCGCCAATTTCTCGGACAAGGCGGTTTTGATCAAGTTCCTCGATTTTCTCAACAATAGCCCCGAGGGCGGCAAGTTCGATGCGCTCTATCGTATTATCATCGAGCGAATCTTCTCGACCGGCGGCGGGCTGGCAAGGCATTCTCTCAACGTGCTTTTCTGGGTTATGCACCATATTGGTGCCATCAACGCAGAGGAATTACAGACAGGGTGCGGCCTGCTCGACGCAGCCGGGTTCGCACAAGCTGATTCAGGAGACGAGCCTCCTGAGAGGCACATCCAGGAAGTGGACGTGGAGAGGACTCGCGTTCGTTATTCCACCCTACGTTGGGCTGTTCAAAACTGCGGGGGGCTGATCAAGGGCTGGCCTCGAGGGCTTTGCCTCATTCACGACTCGTTTCGGAAGTTTTTCACAACCTGCAAAACCTCCATTCACCAGCACTACCGCTGTTCCCAAGAACATGCGGACAAGCTTATTAGCCGCCTTTGCGGTGAGTATCTCCTCTTGCCCCGCTTCAGCAATGCCGGCCCCTCGGTAGCCGTGGTGACGGCGCAGGAGAGGAACGAATGGGAAGATAAAGTCCACAACCGTATAAAGAAGAACAAATTCGTGCGCTACGCATCGCTGCGCTGGACTGAGCACCTCCAGAGGTCGGGATCTCCGTTCAAACCGCGGCATATGAAGTATAAGAAACGGTCGCGATTCCAAAGGCTCTTCGACCCCGAGACGGGATACATGAGAAACTGGACTGAGGTGCTGTGGTTCTGGACTAAGTCCGCCGAAGGTGTGACATATCCCGCCAGGAATTTCCCTTGGGAGCTCTTCGTCTGGAAAAAGTCCAAACATTGGCGGCCTGAACCGAAGCTGCCGCGACTACCTCCCCCACAACCACCCAGCTCACCACCCAGCTCACCACCCGGCGCACAACCCGGCTCACAACCCGGATCACCACCGGGCTTGGGATATTCGGATGGCGAACGGCCTATCTTAGACACCCGCTCTCCTGAAGCGCCGAATGAGGGCAAAGGTTCTAAGGAAACATGGTGGCGCAAAAAGCGGGTTTGGTTTGTTATTGCGGCCCTCGTCGTCATCGTCATCGGCGGCACGGTTGGCGGCACCCTCGGGTCACGACGTTCTAGTTAAAGCAACGAAGGACAAGAGCCAAGGGCAGGACCATGAGGACAGTTCTTCAAGAATCAATTTAAAGGACAAGCTGAACGGTCTGATATCAAAAGAACTCTACCTAACAGCCGTCGCATTCTGGTACCCTAGCACATCTCTCACATCGGTCTTACGCCAGTGGCCGTAAAACTCCGCCGCAGAAACCGACTCAGAACCATCGGTGATTTCCCTGACCTCAAGCACCCGCGGCTGTGGCGCCTCGCCCGTGAACGCAACAGGAACCCCCACCGGCTCACCTGCCGACACAACCCCTTTACTCCGGCCCTGCGAGTCCACACGGCCCCGGGATGCGCGCTCGATGCGTTTGACGACAGCATGAAACCACTGATTGTCAAGGCTAGTGAAGCGGCACATGCCGGTGTGCGACGCCGGGATCCCCAACTGCTCTTCGTGCGGCAGATACGTCAAGGCCGACGACTTGTCGACGATGGCCGCGCCGCTGCTACCGTACGCCTCCGTCTCGTACAGGCTGACCAGCGCGTAGTGCTCCGCTAGGTGCCGGAAGTCCTGCACCAGGTCATAGAGGGACGATGCGTTCTCCTTCAGCGCTTCGACGAGGGGCGACACACGTCCGCGCCCGAATCCGAGTCGCGCGCCGAGCGGGGCGAAGCCGTCCGCGATTCGGAGCCAGGAGTCTTCGCTGCTTCCGCCGTGCGGTGTGCTGAAGAAGACCTGGTTTTTGACGGGATGGTTAGCCCTTGCTCTTGCGTACGGTGGGAAATGCCATTCTCAGCCAGGAAAGAGGATCTCCTTCTGGGCAGTTTAGAATCCATCCCTCCCGTGACTTGCGGTTGAGTCTATGAAGCAAAAGGAAACGGGGTAGCCCCAAGAGAAAAAAGATAGAGACTCGGATACCGGGAGTCGAACCCGGGGCTGTTGAGAGAGCAGTCACTCCTGAGAAGTGAGAGTCAACGATGTTACCGCTACACCATACCCGATTGAATCGTGTGTGGTCCCGATTTGATGGAAACGGGCAAGCGAGAGTGGACTTTTCTTCGTGCAGAATTTTCGCGGTGGGTCAGGAGAAAAGGGGTGGGGGGCTCTTACGAATCCGCGGGTAGCGGCGAGAATGGCCTTGTGGCCCATGTCCTCGGAATGCTGTTTGGCCTCCCGAAGTGCCTATTCGACGTTAGCATGGAACGGATGTGTCCTCCGCGAGGTCGAATCCTGGGTGCCGGACCTCCTTAACGAGCAGTCCCCCGAGACTGTGAGCGACGAAAACGATCGGCCTCTCGAACTTCTCTATACCGGTCTGGGGGCGGTTGGCAATCAAATGGATGAGCAAGTTCAGCCCATGGTCTCTGATCCTCCCGAGAGAAGCGCTGTTGTAGATGTCGGCGTCGTAACTGAAGGAGAGAACGCGGGCATTCTCCATCCGCCTCGGGAGGAGGTCCCTAGGCCAGCATACAGAGGACTCCTCCCAGGTGTGGATGTAATGCCCGTTGAGACCGTGCACAAAAACGATGCTGAGAGATGTTGGTGAGCGAGCTGGACTACAAACCCTCGTGACGGGGGTGGGGGTGGAGGGTGGGGGTTGCGTTGGGCTTACTCCATGCTCACTCCGAACCCCTGGGCAGTTGGATCGTAAAGGACGTTCAAACCGGTTCTTCTTGGCAGGGCCTGTGGGTTAGGTGACGGAGCCCTGCGGCCTAACAGGGAGCGAAGTGACGGCATGTTGGCGCAAGGAATGCAGGGACAGCTGGGCACGTGGGGGGATCAATGGCAAATGGTGTGATGGGACTGAGAGAAGCAGAAAACGCGACGAACAACAGAGAAGGCGAGAGAAGTCCGGATCCGCTGTCGTGGCAGATACACTAAATATCGTGGACATGATGACGCTGGCATTCTGCAACACGGCACTTACACCACGGGCATCAGAGGACGGCCTAACTGAACCCTTCGCCATAGCCCACTTGCTCCTGGGCACCCGCGTTGGAGGCTCTAGTGATGGTATGACGTACGGCTGCGAATGAGGCTGAAGATAAGGGCAAAGGAGCCGATGGGTCAGTCTGAGGTAGCACTGAGGTACCAAGAATATGCGCACGGGACACAGCCGGGCACTGCCGTTGGTCCCGTCCACGGCTGCTCAGTGCTTGACGTATGCCGTGGGTCAGGTGTTTTAATTGCCCAAGGCAGTTCAGGTTGGGCACTGTTGGGCGGCTGTGTTCGTCGGCCGTCGCCGAGAACACTGGAGGCTCGAAGACCTGTTTGAGCCGCAAAATTTCCCCTTCCACCACGGGTTCCCCGTTCCGAACCCTCAGGGCGATTGGAAAGGCTCCATGATTGCGGCTCTTTCCCAAGACAGCTGGCACCAGTCGTGCAGATGGTGGCTGAGCTGGGCCTTCAGGACCTCAACACTTGCAGATTACCCCAGAAAAGTCTGCAATACCAGGTCCCTGACACACAGCCAAAGTTATCTGCTTCTCCATGTGTGCTATTTTGATTGGCCCCCGGATTCAAAATATCCGCTCGTCAATCTGTGCGTCGCCAGGCCAATCAAGGGGTCCAATGTTTAGATTGCTACCCAATAATCCCGCTGCCATGGAACGGAGCTGTTATAGCCTTACTGAAGGCGCAGTACCGAAGAATGCGCTGGCTTACCTACGATCTACTTCCAAGTTTCACCGTTCCATTGTTTCTGCCTCACGCGGTGGTGCGAGGTGATGGGGGTGAAGGGGATAGGACAATCAGGAAGCCCAACTGCGTCACGAGCGATGACAAAGTTAGATTTCCATTGACTGAACTCCAAGAGCCTCATCCCCTGGACTTCATGTGACTCATCACTCGGTATGGCGATCTGTCAGGTTTCAGCTGCCACGAGAATATGGCGGCATCTCGAACTAGCGGGCGCGAAGATCCCATCCCGTCGATCGTAAGGCCGCAAATATTGTACGCTAAGATGGAAACACCGTGAATGGCTGGTGGTGAGGCATTGGATTGGGTTCGTTGTAGGCGCCCGCAAGTTGTGGCTGCCCGGGCAGTGCTCCGAGGAGAGTACTGTGTACATGTCTTTGTATAAGTTCATGCCCTTCTCCGCTCTCGTCTTGAACGCTCTTTGCTTTAACTAAGCATTAGCACCAAAGGCTCCCGAGCTACAGACCAATACCACAACCAAAACATTCACTTGTTGACTACCTATCCTCCCTCTCCACCTACACAACAGTCCTCCACGCTACCCACCATGTCCCCCCCGACAGAAATTGGTTCCTCCAAAAGTGGCAGGGACAGACATGCCTCTGTGTCTGACGCAGCTGCGCTCACCACAAAGGACGCAGCAGCCAAGCAGCAACAAGCCCCTGTCCCCCCCGTGGCTTCCGATCCCGTTGTGGATGATGATATCGACGTCGACGCGGAGCTTGCCGCCCTTGACCAGGAAATCGAGACCACCGCGGCCGATAAGGAGCAGGATGCGCGCGAAAAAAAGCGGTTGAGGCAGGAGGCCAAGGACAGCAATGACCAGCTCGACGCCATCAGGAATGCCACAGGCGAGGGCAGTTCCGATCTCGCCACATCGGACGACGACCACGGCGCTGAGGCCTTCGCCAATGAGACGCTCGAGCATGCCAAGGGCATTGCGGCCGACAAGGCAGAGGCTGAGAAGGTCAAACAACAGCTGATCAACGATCTCGATGCCGCGAAAGACAAGATCGTTGAGTTGCAGGAGACGGAGAAGCGCTTGACGTCCGAGCTAGAGGACACAAAGGCTGATAAAGAGAGATTGGAGACCGAGCTCGCCAAGGTAAAGGAGGAGAAGGAGGCCTTGGAGGAGAAGGTCACCAAGTTGGAGGAGGACAAGGAGGACTTGGAGAAGCAGCTCGCCAAGTTGAAGGAGGAAAAGGAGGACGTTGAGAAGCAGCTCGCCAAGTTGAAGGAGGAAAAGGAGGACGTTGAGAAGCAGCTGCAGGACAAGACGGAAGAGCACCTGAACGAGCTCCGCATGTCTACCCGTTTGCGACAAGAGCGTGACACGGTGCAGCAACAGTTGGACCAGTACAAACGGGCGTCAGACGAGAAGCTGAAGAGGGTTGCCCAGAGCCTGAAGAGGGCCAATGAGCTCCTAAAGGCGGCGAGAGCCCGTTAAGCTGATGCCTGTGGGGGGCGGAGACTTTCAAGATTAACCGGTGGTGGTGATGGTGGTGTGTGTTTGAGCATGGCGAGGCGTACTGGGTATTACTGGAGACTGTCGTTGAACTTTTCTTTATACTGTTTAACCCTTACTGTCGTTAGACTTTCTTTTGTATCATTTAGCCCTCACTGTCGTTAGACCTTTCTAGTACAACTTAGCTCTTGGAAGTGATCTCCAAAACCTCAGTTGTCATGGTCCTCTCCCAACCTCCAATGGCCCATCAAACCTATCCCAGTCTGCCTTTGACCATGATTCGCTCGATGTGTCTGCAAGTGATGAGGAATCCTGAGTCGTTATTACTTTCAAACCGGATCATGTCCATGTGATGTTGGTCAAGTGGAATCGGCTCCTCCCGCGGCAGGCCCATCACGGCGCTCGTTTTGTTGACGATGGTACTTTTGGAGCCCGGGAAAACGACGATCTCGTAAAAGCTCATGATGTCATAAGAGCTAGCCAAGTGCCGGAAATCATCGCAGAGGGCTTGAAGTTCCGCCGAGTGTCTCGTCAGCGACTCAACCAGCGGCGACGGCCGGCTCCAGCCGATAAAACGGGACCCCGGAGCAAGCGGCGCGAACTTCTTTGCCATGGCTAGCCAGCGCTTCTTGTCCGACCCGGAGTGAGGCGTTCCGAAGAAGATCTGCATTTAGGGGTTAACGGTGACTGTCCACTAGCAGCGGATACTTTACACATGTGGGAGCCGTACTAAACCTCCCGTTGAGGTACCCAGGGCGTTGTAGACTCTATCGTTGTGTGCCATGCGTAAAGCCTGTTAGAGCCGAGGTGTTTATCAGCCATGGCCAGTTCCGAGTGGAGAGCTACCAGATCCAACACTGACCTGCTTAACGATGATACCCCCGAGACTGTGAGCGGCAAACACAATAGGCCGACTATCCTCCTCGTCCTCCCGCAAATCCCGGAGACTTGACAGTAGGTTCTGGGCATTGCCCCGTATACCCGCGATGGATGTGTTGCCGTATACATTAGCACTGTAGCTAAAGGATAACACACGAATGCCGGGTAGTTGCTCAGGCAGAAGGTCCCTAGGCCAGCAGATCCCGCTCTCCTGGTGTGTCCACGATTCAATGTGGTCGCCGTTCAGCCCGTGTACTAAAACTAGACTGCAGCGCAAGAGTTAGTATCTGCTCCGGACGGTTGGTTGTATTCGACGAAACGAAATAAACGAGAACACGAAACCCGCTTACTCCAAGGTTGGGGCTCTGGAATGGGATACCTCGGGGTCGTATATGGTGTGAAGGATCGCGTCCTCTTTCGGTGCCATCGTAGCGGTTGAAAGTGAGCTGAAGAGATCTTTGATCGTGGGAGGTTTGGGCTTACGGACTCTGTAGAACACGGAAGGAGAACGGCCGGCAAACTGGGAGACGGATTTGTGCTTTTAAAGGTAGCTTTGCATTTGAGAGGCTGGAGCAGGTTGGGCAGCAATGCCAACACTGCTGACCTACCTAACAACCAACGCCTTTTACCTCCTCGCCCAGAGCGAGGTACCTGAACCATTACTACGCATTATACACCTTTATAGCGCGATAAATAATCAGATCCCAGTAACTTTGTGCCTTGAAACTACCGAAGTTGAGCTAACTCATGGTTCGGTCAGGGGCATCACGCCATCGCTGTTATGTTAATATCCTGGGAAGTCCGACGGTATACACAAACCGCCAGCCGGAGCTACAAGAACAATACCTCGGGATATTTTTTGCTCGGCCCAGCAAGCAGCCCCTTACCCTTGCCATCGAGCGTAAACTCAAAGAAGTCCGACAGGTACGCCCGCAAGATTTCCATAGTCCGGGCTCCGGTAATGGTCCCAATCAAGTTCCCGACCACCTGCTTGTCATCACCCCTCAGACCCGCCACGTCTGCAACCAGAGCAAAGTCAATCAACAACCCATGTATCGCGCCCTCCAAACTCAACTCCTTCATCCAACTGCGCGGATAATTCTCCCCCGTCGCATTAAAAAACCTCTCCCACGTCTCATCACTCGACGAGTTATGGCCCGGCGACCCAAACATCAAAAACGGCCCCTCCACACCCTCATCCACCGCCGGCCCAAACATCATCCCATCCATATTCACCCCCGCCCCCACCCTCGCATCCTTACGCATCACATCCGCGGCCGCCGGCCCGCCAAACGAATCCCCCACAAACCCCACCACCCCCTTTTCATCGCGCCCCACCCCCAAATAATCCAGCACCAGCGTCGTATCGCGGGAGCGGACATCCAGCGCGGCCGCCAGGGCTTCCACGGCGTCGGGGTCGCGCGGCACCCGCCCGCCGTAGATGACGGACCCGTCGGGGAACTGCACGGCGTCGGTCTCGTACGGGTGGTCCATCACGACTACCTCGTAGCCCACGCTGGCGAGGTGCTGGGCGGCGGCGGAGTAGAGCAGGCGGGTGGTGTTGCGGCCTGTGCCGTAGAGGATTGTGGGGAAGCGCCGGTGGTGGTGCGGGTCATGGACTTTGGTGTTGGTGTTATGGGGGGCGCGCACCGCACAGCACAGCTCCAGCTCCATGCGGCCCAGCACGCCGTGCGGCCAGCCGATGTCGGCGCCGACGAAGGCGTCGATGATGGCGTCCTCGACGGAGGACATGAAGGCGTTCATGTAGGGCACGCGGCAGGTGCGGACGCAGTCGCGGGGGTGCACCGGGGTGAAGCGCGAGATCATGATGCGGCGCGCGTGCGTGGCGTTGAAGGGGTCCGGCCGCGCGGGGTCGACGAGCTCCGTCGACGTCCATTGTACCTTGTAGGGTGAGTCGGGGGCCGGCAAGACGGCGGCGTGGATCAGGCCTGCGCCGGATAGGGCGGCCGGGAGCAGGTGGGAGAGCTTCATCGGCCTCGGAGTTGGTGGGCTTGAGAAGTGCAGTTGTGAAGAAAGAGGTCAAGGTGTTCGGCGAAGGATTTGCTGCGATGGTGGAGGGGAAGTAAGACGAGCAGGGCGTCGAGCGTTGAGTCGTAATGGAGGATGCAACATCATGCCGACCTGCCCGATTCAGCACCGCACCATACTCGAGTAGACCCGGGGGGCTGGTAACCCGACACCGAGGGCCGCGTCTTTCTATTGCCGCCAAGTGCCAAGTCGGACAAACAAATCGTCGTGCGGTTTGGCACGATAACCTGAGGAAAGATTCTTGTGTGGCCAATACGGCACGTTTGAGTTTCCTCTCGTTGCTAAGCTAGGGGTTGCGGCGGGGAACTTGAAATAAAAGACTGCGAATGCATGCCCATGGAATCTACTCATGACCTGTGATGTGTCAAATTGACGAATCAGTTGGTTGAGGAGCCTCTTGAATCGTGCAGCGTTCCGGACATCAAGACACTTCATAATATCCCTCGCAGAATCTCTCTTCTTGGGTTCATAATAGACACGGCCAACTGTGCCGCCGATAGAGCCATTTTCACAACCGCTAAGAGAATGGCTAGCATGCCCACAATCAGTACTACCCAAAATGTCTACCACTTTGACTTGTCCCTAATGCCCTCAGAAAGTCCGGAAACTCCCTCGAATACTTGAGTATCTGTCTTTGCTTCAGAACCCTCGGAGTAGATGACACCGTCCAGTATGTATGCTGGTAAAATCTGAATTCGCTTACCCCGATGGAACCGTTTGAACTATTCAGGAGTCACCCCCTTGGGGGTGGAGAGTTCGGCTTGCTGGATTTTCCATAATTTAGGTGTGCAGGTTGAAGACGCTGACTGGACCAACCTTGGCCGCCCTGGGATAGGTCAAACTCTCTGGTCGTCCTAGCCACATGGCGACGTAAACGGGATCAAATTTAGCCGCTCCGAGAATGACCGGCGCTGAAACTGCAGCCCAATGGCCACCCCAGGGCGCCGTCGATTTGGAGGTTTCTCCTCGAGAACGAAGCACCCGTCTGATAGAAGGTGATACATTCAATGCGAACCTCGAACGAAGCTCGGATAGAGATATAGTAACGGCAGTAATGGATACGGGTTTCCCGAAACTCTCGCGTTTTGTGGATCGAACGAAACAGGTGCTCTCCCGGAAGCCCCGCTCGCCGAGTCAGAGGGTGGAGCACCCGCAAGGCCTGGAGGTTGTCTCTGAGGGGCAGGACCCGATCATCGAGTATGTGCCATCAACTTGTGAAGTGCATGCTCCCGCTCCTTCCTGGCTCACAACGACAGCATCGTCGCACTGCATGGTCTCAACGGCCACCGAGAGAAAACATGGACGGCGGAGAATGGCGTCCACTGGCTCCGAGACCTGCTCCCCGAAGACCTCCCACAAGCTCGTATTCTCTGCTGGGGCTACGACGCCAATACCCATGCCACTGACCGAGTGAGCTGGCAGTATCTCTACGACCACGCGAGAACTCTGGTGTCCGATCTGTGCAGGAAGCGAAAATTGACGAATGTGGGTGCGCACCGTTACCATCTTACCATCTTGCGCCGATCCTGAGACGGTTTTCTAGTCCATCGACCGACCCATCATCTTTGTCGCCCACAGCCTAGGAGGGCTCGTTTTGAAGAGTGTAGGCCAATCCGCTTGATTCAACGCACGAAACCTTTGTTCACTGGTAACACAGGCTCTTATCCACTCCGACGCCGCTCGGCAGGGCGCCTTGGCCGACCACCGATCGATCAAACTATCAACTCATGGCATTTTGTTTATGGGAACTCCTCACCAGGGCGGCAACGGCGTGCAGCTGGGGCGAGTTCTCGCTAATGTGGCGTCCCTTTTCGTTGCGGCCAACGGCCGACTCCTGAAACATCTCGAGCGAGATTCGGAGTGGTTGCAGCAGCAGCTGGGACAATACGCACCGATCAGCAACCACTTTGTGACAAAGTATGCCTTCGAAGAGTATTCGACTCCAACAGTTCTGGGGCATAGAATCCTGGTTCGTGATTTCGTTCGCCACTACAGGGAAATGACACTAAGCAGCATCAGGTGGTTCCAAGGACGTCGGCGATCGTGCCAGGACACGCGGATGCCGAGCCGATCGCTATCCACGCAGATCATACCTCCATGGTCCGCTATCCATCGAAAACAGACGTCGGATACGTGGCGGTGTCGGAATACCTGCAAATAATGGTCACAGATGCCACGGACAGTGTACAACGGCGTTGGGAAGGGGAAGCGAGGGCAGACGATGGTAGGGAAGCCTCATCATGCCTGTCGTGAGTTTGAATTGACGTTGTATGCGAAACAGCACGAGGCAAAATCAATCGGTTTGCCCTTTCACCCAGCCTGTCGGGAGCCACTGAAACAAGCCACTTTGTCGCCAGAGAAGAGGAGCTTGCATGGATGCACCAGAAGCTCTGCGGGCAGTCAGGGCGCCGCACCGTTGTTGTGCACGGTCTGGGTGGCATGGGAAAGACGCAGCTCGCCATCGCATACATGAAACGGCACAGAAATGACTATTCTGCATCGATTTGGCTGAACGCAAGAGACGAAACAACGCTCAAACAGAGCTTCCGGAATGCAGCTGTAAGGATCCTCCGGCAGCACCCTGCCGTGAGCTACATGCAGACCACGGTGTCGGACAAAGATGGTGATGCATCGCTGGCTGTCAGGAGGTGGCTGGACGAACCGACGAATGAACGATGGCTATTGATCTACGACAACTATGACCACCCCAAGATGGGAGGCGACAACGAGGAAGCTCCCGCGGGAGACGGCGGCAACTCAGACCGGCATAGCGAGGCGGATCAACCGGCACTAGAGGGGTACGATATTCGCCAGTACCTCCCTGATACGGACCATGGAACGGTCATCGTGACGACACGATCATCAACAGTTCAGATCGGCGAGGTTCTGCGATTGCAAAAATTGCGCAAGATAGAAGACAGTCTCCGCATTCTCGAGTCAACATCGGGTCGCACTGGAGCCCAAGACGGTAGGTGGCTATTCCTCAACTTCGGTAAATACACACACTCCTGACAAATTCTCCTGATGACAGATGTTGCCGCCGTTGCCCTCGCCCGCAAGCTCGACGGTCTACCGCTCGCCTTATCGACGGCCGGTGCATATCTCACGCAGGTCTCGACGTCGTGGCGACAATACTTGTAGGATTACGAGAGCGCGTGGGGTCAGTTGCAGAAGCTAAGCCCACAACTCCTCACGTACGAGAATCGTGCCATGTACTCGACCTGGAACATCTCATTTGCGAGTATCCAGCGCCAGAGCGAATCCGCCGCGATGCTTCTGCGATTGTGGGCATTCTTCGGCAACGAAGACTTGTGGTACGAGTTACTACAGCAAGGAGGTACAAGAAGAGATGAGCCGGAGTGGAAGTGGCTCCAAGATCTTACAGAGACCCGGCTCGCATTCGAGCAAAACATGCGGGTGCTCTGCGGTCACGGACTCGTGGAAGTGCATTCGATAACAGCGCAAACGGGGTCGGGGTTGGGTGGCTATAGCGTACACGCTTGTGTGCACTCATGGATGATCCACGTACTGAGTGGTCCAGACGAGCAAGACTTGGCAAAGCTGGCCATGGAGTGTACGAGCCTGTGTCTGCCGGAACCAGAGATTCCGGAGTACTGGTTGATTGAACGCCGACTTTTGCTCCACGCTGATCGATGCCGACAATTACTAGGCGAGGTTGATAACGATGGGAGTAGAGGCTGGATGCTAGCAACCCTCGGTATCCTCTACGCGAGCCAGGGGCGATATGACGAGGCCGAGGCGATGTTCAAGCGGGCACTGGAAGGTAAGGAGAAGGTGTGGGGACGGGAGCATATATCCAGGCTCGACACAGTTAATAACCTCGGAGCCCTCTATGAGAGCCAAGGGCGGTATAAGGAGGCCGAGGCGATGTTCAAGCGGGCGCTGAAAAGCAGTAAGAAGGTGTGCGGATGGGAGCATATATCGACGTTCCAAACAGTCAACCACCTCGGAGTCCTCTATGGGAGCCAAGGGCAATATAAGGAGGCCGAGGCGATGTTCGAGCAGGCGCTAGAAGGCAGTGAGAAGGTGTGCGGATGGGAGCATCCATTGACGTTCCAAACGGTCAACAACCTCGGAATCCTCTATGGGAGCCAAGGGCGATATGAGGAGGCCGAGGTGATGTTGAAGCGGGCGCTAGAAGGTAAGGAGAAGGTGTACGGATGGGAGCATCCATCGACGTTCCAAACGGTCAACAACCTCGGAATCATCTATGAGAGACAAGAGCGATGTGAGGAGGCCGAGGCGATGTTCAAGCGGGCGCTGGAAGGTAAGGAGAAGGTGTGGGGACCGGAGCATATATCAACGCTTGCTACAGTTAACAATCTCGGAGTCCTCTATAAGTACCAAGGGCGATATGAGGAGGCCGAGACGATGTATAAGCGGGCGCTAGAAGGCTACGAAAAGGTATGGGGACCGGATCACATATCGACACTCGATACAGTTCACAATCTCGGAGTCCTCTATAAGGACCAAGGGCGATATGAGCAGGCTGAAGCGATGTATAAACGGGCCCTAGAAGGCTGCGAGGCTGCCTAGGCAAAGACGCTGTTATAATCTACGTTCCGTTTTTGTACGCCGTTGCCAACATGGGGGTTCTTAACGCCGATACGGGACAAGCGGCACGAGCGGAGGAATTGTTTATAGTAGCTCTTACAGGTGTTCGAAAGGTCTTTGGCGATGGTGGCGACCGGTATAAACAGTTCAAACATTGTCTAGCTAGGTAGTCTCTCCAACTAAGCTTCCAATTTTGCGGCAGAGCCTGCCGCCCGATTAAGAGGCATCAGCAGCAAATCCTCTTTTTATGGAGTAATTTGTGAATGTTTGATCCTATCATCCCAAAGCTGGTGTTTTCCATTTTGCTCGTTTTGCTGCTCCTTAACTTGGTTTCCGCCTTCTTGCCCTAATTCGCGTAAACTACCTAGCTACTTAGAGGTACTTTACGCACTGCTTCGAGTGCTACCGGCTGTTCGAGGCGAAAAATGGCGGCCAATCTCCCACTTCGAAATTCGCTTGCCTTACTCAGATCATTCAAGTTGCAGTTCTCGGTGTTCAACAACAGGCGTTCGATAATCTATGGCCCCAAGTATTTCAGTTGTTGGCAATCCAAAGGCGAACTTTTGGTTGTTCCATCCGGACCATGGCTTCGACTTGACTCATCCATCGTCGCCCGACCAAGCTCCCTCGGGCCGGCGCATCAGGCTTTCGACGACAACGATGCCCGTGACCATCGCGCCCGAGAAGACGGCCCTCGTTATCATAGATATGCAGAACCTCTTTCTGTCACCGGCGTTTTTGGAAAAGTTCGTGGTGAGGGCCACGAGGCCGAGGATACACTCCTGCGCACCGGCATCCCAGCTGCGCGCACGGCTGGCATCCAGATTGTCTATATTGGGTGGGGAATTTCTGAGAAAGAGTTGGACGTGTTGCCGCCGGCCATCTTTCGCGGCTTTGGCTTCTCTGAGACTGAAGAAGACCACGGGACCGGTGGCAAGAAGGAGCTCGAGGCGGACGGCGGCGTTGGAGATGATATTGGTGATGTCCAGCTGCCGGACGGTTCCACTGTGTCCGCCGGCAGGTTGCTCATGCGCGACCAGTGGAACACAAGGCTTCATGGGCCGCTGCAGGGGGACTTCGACAAGTCCCAGACGACGAACCTACCAGACGTCCGATTCCACAAGAGCAGAGTGTCGGGATTTTGGGGAGGCACGACACCATGCATCGGCTACTTGAAGGAGAAGGGAATCACCACCCTGCTGTTTACAGGCGTCAACACCGACCAGTGTGTCCTCGCATCCCTCCAGGACGCATGCAGCATAGGGTTCGATACCATTCTCCTGAAGGATGGCTGTGGCACGAGCAGTCCGGAATACGCCACTAAGATGGTCGAGTTCAACTGCTGCTTACCCGCGCAAGGGGGGGGTCGAGGAGCGGTACCTGGACCGGTTATCAACACCACGTCAACAGTTCACGAAAACACCAGCGGGGAAAATTTAACTCAGCTAAAAGAGCGGCTCTCGAACGGTTCAAACTGAAATGAGCGGCTCGATTGACATACAGCTCATTCAAGGAAGGGGCTATAGTCCGCTCCTTCCCCTAAGGTGTTCGAGAGCAACGTGTAGATCGCTCAAGCGGCAAGAGCGACTCCTACGTTGAGCCGTTCGAAGATCAAGCGGTTAAAGTACTATTAATGCTCTCCTCAAGGGCATTTAAGCAGTGTATTAACTATTTAACTGTTTGAGTGGTTCATTACAATAAGGTGGAAAAATTTGACTCCCCAACCCCCCCTATGTGCGGGTAAGTGCAAGTCCTGGGGTTTCGTGTCTTCCTGCCAGTGGCTGGAGAATGGGGTGGAAAATATGGAAGCGGTGTAACCGCCGGGTCATCTCGCCGCAGGAAAGTTACCTAGGTACCAAACTGAACGAGCTGAAGTCATGACCTGAAAACCAGCGGCGCAGAGTTACTAGTACCTTAGATCCAGTCTTCCTCTACCGCCTCTATTCTATCTGCTCTTAGCTCCACCAAAGAAAAGCCCAATCCCTCATGATCAGTCACACTCCCCCTTCGGTATCTTAAACCCCGACCCACGCAACGTCTGAAACACACCATCGGGATCATACTTCCTCGCCGCAGCCCTCAGCCTCCCCAAAGCAACCGGCCCAATACTCGCCAGTGGATCCTGCTCCCGCCCAGCATAATTCAGATACCTCCACTCCCACGCCACCCCCAGCTCCCTCGCGTAAGCCTCCACCTCCCGCGCCCACTCTCTCATAACCGGATACGCCTTCGCCTCATTCTCGGCCCCCCGGACACCGAGCTCGAGCAGCAGCAGGATGCCGCTGTCGCCGTTCTGCATCCAGTAGTCCAGCCCCATGACGTTACCGCCGTTGCGCACGCCGTGCTGCGCGATGGCGTGGCTGAGGGGCTGGAAGGCGCACATGGTGGTGAAGTTGCTGTCGGGTGAGAGGGACGCGGAGAGCTTGGCGACGGCGGCGGTGTGGCGCGAGGCGGCGTACTTCATGACGCGCGCGTCGGCTTTGAAGGTGAGGGTGAACCAGATGTTTCTGCGCGCGGGTTAGTTGTGTGTGTGTGGGGCATGTTGGTTGGGTTGGTTCGTCTTACCGGACGCCTGCTGCCTGGGCTGGGTTCTCGGAGCGCACGAGATCGGCCATGGGTACGACTAATGAGTTGGTAGAGAGGATCTTGCCGGCGTTGAGGTAACCTGCAACGGCGGGAGGGTCGACGATGCCCTTTGTGTTTTCCAGTCCGAGATGGAGGACCATTCCTCCGGCGGCTGGGATGTGACCGAAGAACATGATTGACGAGGTGTTTTGGTCTAGGTGGGCGTGCTCGGTGAAGTTGACCATGGCGTCGATGGCATTGTCGCCGTCTGCCAAATCGAAAGAAAGAAACTTCCCCCAAATATCCGGCTTCGCCGCATCCGGGAACTTGATGACGCGCAAGTCGAACCGAGTAACCAGGCCCAGGTTGGCGGATCCTCCTTTGAGCGCTATCCAGAGATCCGGGTTCTGCTCAGCGTTGGCGTTGATGATGGACCCGTCCGCGATGACAACCTCGAAGTTGACGACGGTGTCGCAGGCCATGCCGTGAGATGCTGCGTGAAACGAATTGCCGCCTCCGGTCAAGAAGCCGCCGATTCCTACCGTACCTGCGCGACCACCGGTGACTGTCACGCCGTGCGGCGCCAGTGTTTCGTACACCTCTTGCCATGAGCCGCCGGGCAGGATCGACGCAACTTCGGTTTCAGCGTTGTAGGTGGTACCGTTCATATTGGCTGCTCAGGTCAACCATTGTGTTCTGTGCCTTGTAAACCTCTGGAACGTGAGGACTAGACGTACCGAAGTCAATGGTCACACCGTCCTCCACGGCGTTGGACAACGCGAAGGAGCCATGGCCACCCCCCTTGACGCCAAAGGAACAGTTTCCCGACACCAAGGTTTTGATAATGCTAGATACATCTTCGGCCGTATACGGGAGCACCATGCACCATGGGCTCAAAGCGGCGCTCACAGACCAGTACGAACCGAGACGACTCGTGTATTCGGTCTGGTTGGGCAAGAGCACTTTATCTCCCAAGCCCGAAGCGACGAGCATACCACACTGCAAAGGGTTCAGCAAGCTTGATCATGATCCGAGGAAGAGATGGGACTTACGCAGTTTAAATCCGGCGATGGGCCACACGTTGTTGCTACGATGGCGTCGTAAAAGGTAGCTGCCACCATGAACATCCCCAACAAGGGGGGGCTAAACTTGACCATCTTCTTGACGTTGACTGTTATCGCAACAGGAAAGCATGCGCAGATGCAAAATATTGAACGGTCTGTCGGACGAGTTGTTTGACTGAAGTGAACTGGCAACTCTTTATCAACTTTCTCCCAAGCCATCCGATCAACAAACAAGCATACAGCCCTGCCGCCAAGATTTCGGCCATGGAACCTCATTCAACTTCGCGGAATACGGATCGCGCCGATTCGCAACCCCGAGTTCATCCGGTCTTATGCGTAACTTCATTTAGGATACGTATGGCTGGGGTCGGATTAGAAAAGTCGACAGAAAGGGGTTTCGTGTGGTTGATCAATGGTACTGTTGCGACTAAAATCGGGAACCGTCCAAGCAATTATGCGTCGCTGACGTCGCCGTCGGATTTGAATCCGACACTTGCGTTTATGCCCCCGAATGGTAATTGCAAGTGCGCCCGGCTCAGCCGCACATCCCAGGCTTTCCCCGAGGCGGTGTAAACTCAGTATAGGCACGAGCAGAGAACCCGAAATGTAATTATACGGAGAAACCGGCCTTTGCCTCATCGGCTTGAAGTGGGATTGGCTGGGGCTGATGTCTGTCAACGCAACGCCTCGGACTGAGACCGAGCCACAAGTTTCAGCGAGGAGGGTATGTACAAACACCGGCAAGTGAAGTGTTTTGTTGATGTACTCTGACCCAAAGTTGTTGTCTGTTCAATTTGCGACGCAGTGGTTTCTGGTACGATGTTTTCTTCCCCATTCCGCCCCGTGCATCCAGTGAATCGCGGCCCACTCCTCGTCATACCACCTGCCGCGCGGAAATTGGGGGTTGAATGGTTGCTAGTAGACTGCTCGGGAAGAAAAGTATTTCCAGGGAATAATTCGGTGCGTCTCTGCTTGGGAGATGTCCATGTCAGCGCCGGCGCCATCAGTCAGATTGAGAAATGAAGTCAAAGGGGAACGAGGCCTCGGTCAGACCATAATATCTTTCGTCATATGGGTTATCAGTACTCCATTTGATGTTGTACACTTTCCATCACGGAGGGTTTGGGAGCGGGCGGGATTGGATGTCACTTGCCTCTTCGTATACGCTGAGGATGGCGGTGTTCATGCGCGTCGTCGTATCGCATATTGAGTCGGGAAGGATGGCGTTGGGCCGACGTGCCTTTGCTTTAATAGGGTGATCGTTATCGGGGGATTGGGTGGCGAGGAAGTCTATCCTTGAAAAACCATCAATGTCCCCCAGAGTGCACACTGTGGTTCTAAGCGGGATGTCGGTCCAGGTCCATCACCCCGCGGTCCGGTGCGGTCAAAACAATGCGGCGTTGTCTTAGTTAATAAAAGACAAGCGAGGTGACATCAGCTCGAGTATGAAACGGCTGAACACAACTCGAGGTTAGCCGTTATAGAAGAGAGAAAATAGGAGAAGGAGGGTTGCATATAGCAGTCAGATCAACAAAGTATTCTTCGTCCTCGCGGTTGGAGACTGAGACTACATGTAAATTTATCATGTGCCAAGGGCGAGATATTTACGGTTAGGGATGACAGAAAAGGGGAACTTGCTTGGTGAAGGTAGAACATGGACCCGCGGAGACAAGGTGAGGGGCGATACCTTCATCTAGCACGGCGTGTAAAAGAGCTCGGGTTCGTTTCGATGGTTGCCGGGGGGTAATCTAAGAGGGGATTAGTGTGCCTTGTCTCAAAAGTTCGTTTCCAGTAGGCGGGCAGAAGAGGCGACCTGTTGGACGGGAAATGGCAGCCGGAACAAACGCCGCCTTCGTTGCATATATCATATTTGGTCTTCCGATTTTGAACGCTTCTCTTGAAAATACGACCAAGATCAGTAGATTGCTCTCGAGGTTGGGGGTTATCGAGACAGTCGGGAGGGGCTCAGATACGTAGAGTTCATATCATGTCATTTCTCAACTGGAAACAGAACATTGATCATCATCGCCAGGTTGGTGTAATGGGGGCTTGAACTTACCTCGGAAGCCTCGACAGATGTGTCCTCAACGGGAGGGGAGCGGGGTGAGATTGGGCTAGAGACATGTGCTCTTGTTTCTGTCTGTCGTAAGGGCACGAGCAAATCTGGTTGCTGACCGCTTCGCAACCCGGCTGGGGTGGCATGGGATGTCGATTGCAAAGCTTCAGGCATCTGTGTCTTTCGGGTTCAAGAACCGGTTAGCATACCGTCAAACGGGAGCGAGAAACTGATTCACGTTAGGGAGGGGTTCAGCTCAGATGATGGCAAAAGGTATTTAGCCATCAGGTGCGTTCAGGAGAATTCGAAGGTTTATCATCATTGTCGCCAAGTTGAAACGGGGAATATGGTGCTCGACTCACTTGGAGAACTCTAAAGGCATCCCTCCCCTAGAGCAGGGGGCGGGCAGATGTATGGTGGTGCAAGGTGGCCGACCAATTGATCGGGCTTGACCATCCGTGATCGAATTGTTGTGCAACTGAGCGAAGAATTGTGCTGGTTGCTGCATGTTTCCTGGCCCTAATAAAAACAAGCGGTTAACAAGCCATTAGGTAGAGGTGGCTGCTTCTAACATGAGCAAGGTTTTGGTGGCTCAGATTTCTACAGGAGTGTCCCCATAGTTGCTCGGAAAAAGGAAGAGTGGATCATCATCGCCAACATGAACGTGGTTTGGTTGGGGTAACATACTTTATAAACGGACGATGAGAGTCGAAAGTTTGGTGTGAAGGTCGTGTGTTTCTCGCTGCGGTGCTGATGACAAACACCATGGGAGCAGTCGGGCCGTCTTGTTTGTCATTGGACCCTACAAGAAAAGCGATGTATAGTCAGCGACAAGTTAACCGGGCGGGGGAAAAGAGGTTAGGGTTATGACGGGACTTGCTTTGGAAGCCAGAATTGTCGCTGTCGCTAGGCGGCGGTGTGGATGTGGAGGGGAATAATAGGAAGAACAGATCAGAACTTACTACTTGCCATGACTTGGGTTATTGCTGTCGGGAGCTTCAATCAAATCTTACCCCGCTGTTTTCTCTTGAGGTCAGGCCAGACCGGTCGGTCGGTCGGCAGATTCGGCATGGGAAGCGCTCGTGACAAGATCGAGGCGAGCTGAGTGGGAGTCGAGTGGAGCGGACGCTAGTTCTAGATGACGATGATGATTGCGGGTTCCGGAGTTGGAGAGGAAGGGAAGGAATAAGAATGTAGGTAAAGTGGGAAGAATTTGATTTGTGGGAGGGGAAAGGGAATGCAAACAAGAGCACAAAGCGGGATGTTGAGCGGCCTTCCCAGGTATTGACCACAGACCCGCTCTTGAACTAGGTAGCGGCGAATAACGCGCCCCGATTATGAAAAGCCATCCATTCTCTGATGTTTTTTGGTTTCAAAGCATGCAGAAACAGGAAAGCACAGGTAAGTGACTGGAGATTGCCTCGATGGGGCCGGTTATTGCTTGGATGACTTGCCAAAGGTGTTGACGTTTACCAAGCATCATGAACAAAACACCCAGACAACAACGACTTATATTATTAAGTGAAATGAATTGCGTTCCATTGACTAGAGGATGTTGAGCCCCATGGTGAACAGCTCATGCAAATAGCATGTGAGAGCTGGCTTGATGAGGGGATGATGGGGGCATTAAAAGTCATAGGGGGTAAAAGAGGGCTTGGTCCCAGGCCGGCTGGTGAGGACTGAGCATTGGTGGCCCTTTGGGCGTAGCATAAACTTGGGAACCTGCAAATTTGACAACACATTGGACATCAATAAACTCTCAACTTACCAGTGAGTGGCCAGAGAATAATGGATTAAAGTCAACAATGTGAAAGCCGGAGGTTAGAATACAAACATTGGTGCAGCGTCACTCGCGATGGGTTTAAGTATAGTCAGGCAAGATCAAAGGTGAATTTTGTGCACAGCAAGGCCCATAGCGTTAACTAACTCCTTTGTCCGTGGGCTCAGGGGTCATTCAGGGGCTCGTATGTAAACAATGGAATGGACACCCTTAACCCGAACCCTAACAGCACTCCCACCCCAATTGTCAACCCCTGAGTTGGATCATCAACATCAACCAGGTTTCATACTATAAAACCGGAGAAATAGAAGGCCGCATCGATAGAGACCAAATCCTCAACCTATTATTAAGGCTCAATGGCCCCTTCACCTCAGCGTTGATGATCGCTTGATGAAATCAAGAGGAGACGTCATGCCAAGGAAGTCGAGCGTTGTCGGCCCGATGTCTAAGTGGCCCACAGCCATACGAGAACTTTCAACTACCCCGCAAAGACGAGAGAAGAACCTGACTCAGTCCCTTTAACTTCATTGTATTAATAATGCGCTGAACCTCTCTACACGGTATAATATATCCCTCATCTCCCATATCGCCACCCTACCGTCTCATCATCTTAGCCCCAGGTCAATAACCATCAACAACCGCCCGAATTCAACACAATTCAACACCGCCAACATGAGCTCCCAGAAGCAGTTCAACGTCGGTATCGTAGGCTACGGGTAAGTCCCCCCATCCCCTTTCCACAACCCAACCCCAATCTAACAACCAACCCCCAGCCTCTCCGCCAAAGTCTTCCACATCCCCTTCATCGCCCTCACCCCCTCCCTCAACCTGCACACCATCCTCCAACGCAACCCCACCCCCGGAAACTCCGCCCCGGCCGACCACCCCACCATCAACCACACCACCTACCTCGACACCCTCATGACCAACCCGGCCATCGACATCGTCATCCTCTGCACCCCGCCCAACACCCACTACGCCTTCGCGCGCGCCGCCCTCGCGGCCGGCAAGCACGTGCTCGTGGAAAAGCCCTTCGTGCCCACCGCCGCCGAGGCCGACTCCCTGGCGGACCTCGCGCGCGAGTGCAAGCGTGTCTTGTGCGTGTATCAGAACCGGCGGTGGGATGCGGACTTTTTGACCGTGCGGCGGCTGCTTGCGGATGGGACGCTGGGGCGCGTGGTGGAGTTCGAGACGCATTTTGATCGGCTGCGCATTCAGCCGCCGGCGGCCGGGGGGTGGAAGGCGGGGATGGGGATGAAGGATGGGGGTGGGGTGGTGTTTGATTTGGGGACGCATTTGCTGGATCAGGTGTTTGTGCTCTTTGGGATGCCGAGTGGGGTGTATGGGCGGTTTGTGAGGCAGAGGGAGGGGAGGCTGGTGAAGGGGGTTGAGGGGGAAGGGGATGAGCCGGATAGTGTGACGGCCGTGTTGAGCTATGAGGAGACGGGGCTGGTGGTGTATGTGCGGATTGGGGTGGTTAGTGTGGAGGCGGAGCAGGTTAGGTTTTGGGTTCGGGGGAGCAAGGGGAGCTATCACAAGAATGGGCTGGATCCGCAGGAGGGGCAGCTTAGGGGCGGTGGGAAAGCGACGGACGCTGGGTTTGGCAGGGAGACCGAGGCCGAGTATGGACGGCTGTCTCTCTTGGGGGAGGATGGGGCAGTCGTGGACCGCCCTTACCCGAGTGTCGAGCCGGACACGTACCTCAAGTTCTATGAGCTGTTTGCAAAGGCGGTGGAGAGCGGTAAGGAGGAGGATGTGCCCGTGCCGGCCACGCAGGCAGCCCAGGTGTTGAGGATCATCGAGGCACTCAAGGAGAGCGCTAAGACTGGGAGGGAGGTTGCTCCTTGAATCATATAATCATTCGCCAAATAACGTTTATTGCCTTCTTAAGAACCTGCTCACTAGCAATCATCCCGTCAAAAGTCCCCAACCCCAGTGGTACCAGCCCACCCACCAGGCTCGGACAGTCCAACCACGCCCCTTACTCCATAACCGGGCTCACTGTCCTTATGTGTAGCCTTGTCTTTTGTGCAACCTCGTGGTGTTTTACGGGCCGAACGAACAAAATGGCCATCGGAGTCGGCCTGCCGTTACCGATAGCGAGAGGCTGCTCCTCGAGTGTAGACCGAGGCTCAAAACATTCCTCCCACTTCTTTCTGAGCCTGATCTAACAGCTTGTCCAAGCGCTTTTCATACCGTTCATATACCCAGAAGCCGGCTCCGGTAGCGCTGAACAGTTCCCGGAAAGTTTTGTCGCGATGCCCCTGGTACTTGCCCTTGCAATGCATTATTCCCTGCCACAGCCCCGGGTTGTATAGTGCCTTGTCTAAGAGGGCCCGCCAGGTCGCGTCCCACCAATTATGCCATTTACCTTTCCAGTCGGCATGGCACGCATCGCAAAGCCGCCAACTTTGCCGGAATTCATAGCCGCCAGGGGCATTTCGAAGGTCGGTGCAAGGCGAGCATTTTCCCGTCTTACTCTGCTTGGCTTTATCGCATTCCTTTTTCTCAATCTTGCGGTGTGGACAGGAGTACCCGGTGGTTTTGGAGACAAGACACATGGTGAAGTTGCCGCCGGTTGTGAACTAGTTGTGTATCCAGCGGCAGTGATGATGTTTTGGATATGAGCGAAACTGATAGCAATGTTGTTACGAAAGATGAAGTGTGAATGGTAGCTAGGCTAAGCGAGGAGTGGTGTCCGGGGTGTTGGTGGAAGTTGCTTGCTACAGAACAGCGTATGCACTTTCAACAGGTTGTTATAGCTCTATATACTCGTGCCCGCATCAAAATGCCCGAGAGCTGAATCCCATGCCTTGAAGAAGGCTAGAAGACCAACTAACTGCGCGGTTCCAGCTTCACAAAAAGCCTATGTTCGTTATTCTCAGAAACCGGTCACATTTAGCAATGCCTGCGTTGTACCGAGATTTCATTGAGAACCTCGTAAGTTTCAAGATGAGACGAGTTGGTAAATATAAAGACTACATAGCACGTGTTCAAGAAGCCTGCCTTAGATGTGACATAACCTGCCGGAATCCTAAAGACTAGGAAATGAGTTAGTTTTTAGAAAGCCCTGTTATCTTCGTTACTTGCTAGCAAATCACCACACTTTAGCAACCTAATGCGGACGTAACCGGTGGTGAAAAAGAGTAAACCTTTATGCAATCTCGTTCGATCTGATCGTAGGAGGCGTAGATAGCCGTATATCACCAAACCATTATTCTTGCCTTGCGAACCACCGCCAGCCTAGTATTGCTGCCGGCTTAGATCTGCTTTAGAGTGGCTACCTACCTACCTTTCCCTTCGTGATCGACTTCTTTGCCAGCTTGCTCCCTGAGTTGATGCTCATACCGCGGTATCTGAGCCACTGTCAGTGGAAAGCCCTGGGCAGCTGCTCCCATCGCTGTCGTAGCCATCTTGAGCAATTGCCTCGGGTCGGTTTGTCTCATATTTTATGGCCTTCAATTTGGCAACGAGGTTCACCATGGCGGCGAGAACCTTCTTGATCTTGGCGGGGTAATGATCGTAGACGGTTCCTCCAGAGTTGCGTTCTGTATCAGCCTCCCATTTAGGGATGTGCCCTGTAGCAAATTTCTTCTTTTGAGCTCTGATCTGGATTTCCATGTATTTTTCAACGATGGGATATCCTCTTGTCAACTCCATGATGTGGGTTGTACACTTCTCGTCAAAGTAGTCGGCCTGGTGTTTCATCCATCGGCTATGACATTCGGGGCATTTCATCTTAGTCTCTTGTTTGGGTTCCCATTTCGTTTTGCACCCGTATGGAAGTGGGGTCTTGTTGTCTTTAATTCGGGCTTCAGCTAGTTCGCACAGCTTGTCCACTTTGGTAATATAGTGCACACAGGAGTGCTTTTGGCGGTGTTTGATGCACATGGTCGGAATGTGGTAGGTGAAATTGCTGATTCGGTCGAAAGACGGGTCAAAGGGGTAGAAAGTGAATTGCCCAGGTACATACTTACCGAGGTAGTTATTATATCCGGTTTTCTCCTCGTATTCCGTAACACACTCGCAAACCCTTACTCGTCTGTTTTAAATTTCCAACAAAGCGACTCAGGCAATACACTTTGATCTGTACCTCTCGAGAGGAATGAAGAGCTTCTTACATTTCAGATACAGTGTACCCTGAACATGAAATGTCAGTAGTGCCGTATTGCTAACAGGAACAGAGCACAAAGCCCAACGCCGACACGGTCGACCTGCGTACCTGGTGCCGTGTTACACTTAGTCAATTGTCAGATGTCAGTCATTTGCAAAAGGATACTTCATGGTCAAAATAGGCAAGTGGGAGCAGATGCGTTGGTTTTCGACCCCTGCCGCCTTCCTCATGGCTCGGGGTTGTGTGGGGGGCGCCACATTGGGGGCTGATGAAGAGTGCCAAGCAATGCTGAGTGAGTGCAGCCACGCTCTGTCCCACGGCACGCAACGTCATTGCCTCAACGCGTTGGCGGCAGCCGCGATGTGCTCCCCATTCCCAATTTCCCATTACTCCCCCCGCCTCCCTTGACTGTCAGGTTTTGAACTCGCTCGTTTATTGCGTTGCGTTCATCATCGAAAACATTCGAGAATTACAAGTTTCTTTTGAGATACTATAGCTAGGTACCCACAGCAACACACAACCGCATTCAGCCCACCATGCATTTGGATGAAACGGTGGCCGATATGTTCGACTTCGCTCATCGCCAGCTCGACCGTGTCGCGCCTCCAGAATTTCGACAGAATGCCTTCACCACGATGAAAACGTATTATGCCGAGCACCCCTTGAGCTTCGTATGTTCTAGAATTGCTTCTTCCCGTCACCTCGAGCTGACCCCCTGACCTCGTAAACAGAGCTTCATCGTCGTTCAAGTAATTTTTGCTTCGATGCCTGTTCTTTGCTTCATCGCTTTCGCCTTATCCGTATTCTTTGCCTTCGCCACGGCCTTCCTTTTTATGACCCTTTTCTGGGCGGGCCTGGCCTTCTGTATCCTGATCCCGGTCCTCCTCGTTACGTTCGGTATGGCCTTGTTTACCTGGGGTTTCGCCGTGGCCGTATTCCATCTCAGCCGTCTAGCCTACACAGCATGGATCCCCATTTCTGCCGGAAACAGGGGGGGCCTCAGGGAGAGCCGCCCCAACTATGAGAAGGACTACCCATCCTTCTGCACTCTGCAGCCGTCAGGGACCCAAAAGGACCACTTATCCCCCCCCGCGCAAGACGAGCAGCCAGGCGACAAGGAGGAGGGACTGACGCACGGTGCCCCGGGCTCGGACTTGAACGCTCCGGATCGCTAGGCACGAAGCTGGAACACCGAGGGACCGGGCGGCCCCGCAGACGCCATACGTAGCGCAGTAGACACCGATAGGAGAAGAGCCCCGCAGAGGAGACACGCCCTGGAGAGACTGAAGGCTGAGGAGAGAGAAGCGGCCCACAAGACTGAAGACATGCCCATGACAATGGGGGCCCAGAGAGGAAGGGAGACCCAGACGGGAAACGACACGGTAGCGATTACCGAGTACGTGAGCCAACCAGCGGGTCACTCATACTCGCCAAACATAACGCGCGTGTCGTCCCGCGGAGCCTTGGCCGCGCAGGATGGGCCCGAAACCCTTGCGAGCAAGACGATCGGAGTGGATGATGGGCCGGCACCGAACAGTGGGACCACGACAACTCCCAACTCCAACCCAACACCCCAGAGCTCATCCTCGATGGTCTTGGTCAGCGATGCGGTTCCGTTTTTTAACCCCGATGACCTCTGAGCTGAGAGAGTGGGTAGCCAACAAAGAATATTGGCATGTTGCCGTGCTAGCGCTGGAGATGGCGTCTTCTGTAAGGTTAGAAAAGGAGATGACTGTGTTTAACGTATCCCTACCTCCGAAACACGGGATATTCTTCGCCCCCACGAGGATTGTCGAACATTGAGGGGCAGGCTCGGGCTCCTTTAGAAATATAATTGCATCCAGCCTTCCCACCATGGTTCAGTTTGCAAGAACGACGTGACTTGCCTTCTCTCTCAAACGGGGACAGGTCCATCGCAGGACAACCTGCAAACTGCATGCTCAACTGATGTCTATACCAGCTCCTATTAAGCTAAGTTACTAAAAAAACTACCACATTCTGACACAAGGAAAATGAAGTTGTCGCAAGTCGCCGCGCTGTGCATTGCCCGTGCTGTATGTATCCCCATCCCCGCCCCCTAGTTCTCCTCCCAAACATGCCACACGCCGGTCCAAATGATCCCATCCCTTCATCCGTCTGTCTGTTGTTAAGGAAAACTGAGACCACATCGCCTCATTTTAGGTGCCCCCCGTGCCTGTGTGTCTGTGACCGGTTTGTGGCAAAACATGTGCCAAGCAGAACCCGAACAAACGCACACTTGGTGTCCTCTTCTTTCTCCGTATTCGTACAATGCAGCCTTTGCAACGCCCATCCTTGCGCCGCCAGGGGTCCGTAAACTGTGCCGGGGTTCATGTTGAAAGGACGACATGGACCGGTCGTTCGACGTGAGCGGCTCCGATATTCGAGATATTCGACTGATCCCCACCGGGGAGCCCGCAGCCAGGCAGCGGTCGGAGGAGGGTTTAAATCTCGCCATCCGCGATAGCCAGGCGCTGCTTGGTGGTCTTGGCTTTCTTACTGCCCATCTTCTTGCGCTTGCCGCCCCGGCCGTCGTCGCCGCCGGCGGCCGTGGGCGTTGCCGTGCCGGAGCCCTGTTTGTCGTCGAAGTTGCCCTCGCCTGTAGCGTGAAGATGCTGCGTCAGTCTACGTCGTTTCTGGGCTACGCCGGAGCCAGGGTTGGAAGCAGACAAAGAAAACGCATTGGAAGGGTCAGAAGAGTTGAGAAAAGAAAAAGTCGGCTCACCCTCATGATACATCTCGTCCAGGCTGACTGACGCTGCCGCAGCCGTGGCCGCGGCCTCGCCACCGCGCTTGCGCTTGCCGCCGCCGCGCTTCTTCTGGATCTTGTCATACTCGCCGCTCTCGAGCAGCTCCTTCTCGCGCCGTTCGATGAGCTCGGCCTGCTCGTCGTCGGCGAGCCACAGGGCGATGTCGCGGTTGCGGTTCTCGGGCGCCCTACGGCCTGAGAAGTCGACGCCTCCGCCAGCCGCCGAGGACCCACCAGTGATGACGACACGCTGAACCTCCTCTTTCTGCATGGCGCGCTTGCGAATGCGCTCCTCGATCGTGCCGCGCGTGATGAGGCGGTAGACGGTGACTTGTTTGGTCTGTCCGAGACGATGGGCGCGGTCCATGGCTTGCGAGTCGATGGTCGGGTTCCAATCGGAGTCGTAGAAGATGACAGTATCGGCGGTCGTGAGGTTGATGCCGAGACCACCGGCACGAGTCGAGAGAAGGAAGATAAAAATCTCGGGCCGCGTCTGGAAGTCGGCGACCGTGTCTCGTCTGTCTTCGAGCTTGGTGGAACCGTCTAGGCGGCAATACTTGTAGTTGCGGTACGTGAGGTACTCCTCCATCAGGTCGATCATGCGGGTCATCTGGAAGTACAGAAGGACACGGTGCCCGCCTTCCTTCAATTGGCGCAAGAGTTCGTCCAGCTTGGCAAGCTTGCCGGAATCAGTGACAAAGCGGCGCATAGATGGCACCGTGATGCTGGTGAACCGCTGCTTCTCGTTGTCCGGTGCCGGCAGGAGAGCAGGAGTTGGGTAGAGCTCAACTGGGACCTTTTGCGTGACAAAGGCTTTCGCTTCGGGGGGTGTCGGACCGTACAGCGCCTTGCGCATTTGGCGATTGAACAAGATGTTCTCACGCTCGATAACGGAGCCACGGCTGTTGCAGGAAACGTCAATTGGCGGAGCCGATGCACGCGAGCGCGCAGCTTGTTCGAGACGGCCGAGGCCGAGATCATCACAAGTCGAACGAGCCACGTTCATGAGGTTGCCAAGCACACCTTGTTCCGTGATTTCGGCCAGCGGCCTACGATCTTGGCGGTCGCAGATCTGGAATAGAGCGTGCGAAGGAGCCCAATTCTGGTCCTCGGGCTCGCTGTAGAGAACATTCATGTCCCCCAGCCGGTTCTTCTTTGTGACCATGTCCCTTGCACGAGCAAAGGCATCCTGGTGGCCGGCCTTGTAGACTTCCTGCGGGCTGGTGTCGGCAAAGCGAAGCCATGTGAAGTTGTCGGTACCCTCAAGGCTGTCCTGGATGTTCTCGGGCGTCCAGATGTTCATCATCTGGTCCAGATACCTGTTGCGGAAACCAGCAGTCAAGTTGTCGGGGCCAGCCTTGTGTAGCCGTCCACCGTCACGCCAGACGAGACGGGGCAGCTCGTACTCGATCAAACTGCGCGTCGAATAACCCACGGTAACATTCGTGCCCTCTCGAACAAACGAGGCTGTCTCGGCAAAGTAACCGCAGGAGAAGGGCGAAGAGGTGTCGGCGCGCTCGAACAGATCCGGATGGTTGCAGACCTTCCGGAACTGCATGACGAGATTCATGAGACTAGCCGAGTCGTCGTCGCCGAGGGTTGCCTTCTCGATCAGATCCATAATGCTGATCTGGTTGCGCAGGTTCGAGTACATCGCCCGCTGGCGGTAGGTGAGGTCGCAGAACACATCCAGCTCAATCTTGTCACCCAGTTCTTTCTGGACATGTTTCTTCACACGACGAAGCATGAACGGCTTCAGAATCATGTGCAGGCGCTTGAGCTGGTCTTCGTTCAGCTTGGTGTTGCTCTGTGCATGCGACTCGATATCCTTGGAGAACCACTCGCTGAACTCATCGTGAGAGTCGAAGAGGGACGGCATGATGAAATGAAGCAGCGCCCACAGTTCCTGCATGTTGTTCTGAATCGGCGTACCAGTCAGCAGCAGCCTGTTGCGGCAATGGAAGCCCAACAGGCACTTCCACCGGGAGCTCTGGGAGCTCTTGATGGCCTGGGCCTCATCCAGGATCATGTACTGCCACTTCATCTTCTGGAAGTATGCAACATCAGAGACCACAAGCTGGTATGAGGTGATCATAACGTGGAAGGGCGCGTCCTTCTTGTACGTCGTGTGCTTGCGGTCCCAAAACTTCCGCAGCACCTTGCGATCTGCCGCGGTACCCCAGTATGGCAGCACCTTGAACTCGGGGACGAACCTCGTGATCTCCTGTTGCCAGTTGTGCAAAGTTGACGCAGGGGCAACGACAAGGAACGGGCCCCAGATATCGTACTTCTCCGCCAAGTAAGCCATGACTGAGATGGACTGAACTGTCTTGCCGAGACCCATCTCGTCGGCGAGAATGCCGTTGATGCCTTGTTCGTACAGGTTGACCAGCCAGTTGAGGCCCTTGAGCTGGTATTCTTTGAGTTGGCAGTTGAGAAGCTTCGGCTGCTCGATCTCAACGTCGCCCATGCCGGTGGGGTTCTGGAAGTTCATCTCGCCATCTTCGTCGATGTTGTTATCGTCCTTGTTAAACTCGCGCGCCTTCTTCTGTGCCTCGGCGATGGCATTCTGAGCATTGGCCATGGCGGCAGCACGAAGTGTCGACTCATCCTCGGCATCGAAATCCAGGTTTTCGAAGTTTGTGACTTTGCTGCCGACGGGTCCCGTGGGCTCATCGACGTCCAACTCGTGGTCCGGGATTTTGTCCTTGTCATCCTTGGCCACGTCCGGATGATCGGTGCTGCGTTCGACCTCGTTCGTCTTGATCTTCTTGCCGATAAAGTGAGAATACAACTCGGTCTGCGAGATAAGGAAGTTGAGCTTCCTCTTTTGGCGGGCGGCCTCGCGGTCGGCTTCCTCTTTACGAGCGTTCTCGAGCTCCTGCTTTTCGGCAGCCTTCCGTAGGTCACGCTCCTCGCGCTCATTCCGTTTCCAGAAACCCATCATGTCACGCATGACACGCTTGGCGCGCGCTTGCAAATCCTTGGTGCCCTTGTTGGTCCGAAGTTGCCATCGCTTCGCTTCCTTGGACGCCAAAATAGCCGTCTTCTTGAGGTTGGATGCCTTGGTCGAGTACGAATCGGTCGCCAGCCTGAAGACCTTGTTCACATCCTTTCGCGCCAGATCGCGCCAAATCTGGTCGTAGATCTGGTTGAAACCCTTGGATTGGAACCTTGTCTCTAGCGTGTCCTTGGGCTCCTCGGCAGCCTTCTCCTTGTCCTTGGAATCTTTCGGTTCCTTGTTCTCCTTGTCGGCGTCGTCTTTCCCACCCTTCGACTTGCTGAACTTGATGCGGATCTTGGCGGTTTCTTCCCTGCTGGGAAGCTCTTCGCCGGCATCCAAGGCGGCCTGCGCAGCCTCGGCCGATTCCTTCTCCGCTTGTTTCTGTTCCTTGGATTTCTTGAGCCTGCCCCCAGAGCGGCCTTTGCCCTTGGTCTTGCCCGGTTCCATGTTTTCGGCCGAAAAAGTAGCCATTGTTCCGCCCTCGAGGTTCGGTTCGATCGGGCCCATGTTGCGGGCGGGGCCCTTGAGGCCTTTCTGCAAAATGTACTTGGTCTGCTGCACCTTCTTATTTGCACGCTCGGCCTCACGCATGTACTTCTGCCTCTCGGCCTCGTCTTGGGCAGCAGAAGCTCTCGCCAGAGCCGCAGCCCGCTGGTCCATGGTTGTTGCCATGGATTTCTCGCGCCGCCTCTTGCGCTGCATATCCTTCTTCCGCTCCTTCTCGGCGAACAGCTCCTGCTCCCTCACCTCATTGAGAGCTTCGTCATAATTGATCTCGTAGTATCGGCCTTTCCCGAAGTCGGCATGTGATTGGAGTTTGTCGGCCTCAAAGCTAGCGTAGTCGCTTCGCCGGGCCTGTCGGTGGGTCACATCTCGCCGGTTCATTTCCTGTCGGCGGCGCTGTGCACGCTCCTTCCAAGCGCTCAGCTCGTCATCGAAGTCGGTGGCATCCACATCTTCAAAATCGAGCTGTTCCATGAGCTCCCGTATCTTCTTTTCTTTCTCAGCAGAAAAGACTTTGTGCTTCGGAACGCCATTGGCCGCTCTCTTAGCCGGGACTCGTGCCGAAGAAGGGGTGTCGGCCTTCGGCTGGGCGGGCCTCCGGGGAATCTTCGGGGTCGACTCGATGCTCCTGATGTCCGAGACGCGTGACGTCTTCATGCTCTTACGATGTTGCTTCTTTTCCTTGTCCGCCCTCTCCCTCTTCTCTACGGCAACGACCGTGTCGTCCACAGGGACCGGCGAGGTCGGCCTGGGTTTGGAGACTGGCTCGGAGCTCGAAAGGATGTTGGAGAAAGACATGACGCCCGCAGCCCGACTCGGGGTCTATGCCAGATTGTTAGCAGACGGGGTGCGTATAGCATGGCTCATAGAAACTTACACCTGAGGCCGGGGTCTTGGACGAAGGCGCTGGTGACTCGGTCCGTGCCAGAGCGGGCAGGACCGATGTCCCGTTGGTGGTCGCGCTGGGCATCGCGATGTGCCTTAGGCTGGGTGAGGTGATAACGGGCGGTCTGGTCGATGGACTGGTGGGTCCTACCGCCGGGGAACGATGGGGATGCGCGCTGGGACTCCGCGGTCGATACGGTGCTGTCGTCGGCGATGCGTAGGTCCCGTTGTTATAGTATTCCGCGGAAGATTGCGAATAATTGTACGGGTCGCGAGCCTAAAGTGGCGTGGGACAGATTTCGCGTCAGTGAATCTGGCGAAAAAGGAAAGGCGGATGGATGGTGATTTGGTAGGTGGAAAGAAGATAAAGTCACGCTTCGCGGCGTGGAAGAAAAAAAAAGGGCCGGCGTGCTGGCGTGATGGCGTGTCGATGATTGGAGGGTGGGGAGAACCGGAAGTGAAGCGGAAAACTGATGATCGGTGGCAGAGGTTGATGGGGCAAGGGATGGGTCGGGGACAAAGGAAGGTGGACAAGGCTTGGTGCCTAGCAATGGATGGCGTTGGAGGGTTCCCCAAAATTGAGATTGCTTGCTTACCTTTGGCGGAGAGGCCTGCGCACTGGAGCGCCAGGAGCCAGTTTCTGAAACCCTGCGCTCGCGGTCTCGATTGCCGTCAGTTGTCGGGTCGTAAAAACTGCTGGCTCTCGATTTCTCGCGTATCGGATCGCGATCGCGTATTTCTGCTGGGTAGTAAACGGGTGGCGCGTGCAGTGGTGACCGCGGCGGATGCTGCAGGCCTGACGATGTCGCCGCCGACACAATGTTTGGTGGAGCTTGCAACGGTGGCGGCAATGACGAGGAGGGCGCGGGTCCAAATGGGTTGTTCAGAATTGAACGGGATCCCGATGGCTGACCCGCGGCAGATGATGGCGAGGCGGCGTAAGTGTTCGGATGGTGGTAATCGGATTGTTGGGTCGGGGATCGTAGGTTAAATGACGAGTGCGGTCGAGGCGGCGCAGGCGCTCCAGGCGTTCCTGGCTGTGTTGTCGCGCTCATCGGGTTCAAGATGTCGCGCAACCCCCCGCGCGGACCTCGATCCTCGCCCACAGCTCCATTGCTCCCATCCTCATCAAAATGAGGTGGTCGCTGCAGTACGGTGGAGAAGTGGTCCATTGTTAGCTGGCCACTTCGATGGCCCTCTTCCGCAGCAAGTTACTCGATATTTTTTACGAATTATGCGAGCCCATCGAGCTCTCGGCCGTCGCGGATCACGTCGGAGTCACAGCGCTATTCGACACCTTGAATCTAATTGCACTGCAAATGCTGTCGACGGCGATGCGGCCGGGTTAATGTACGGTGTACCAAACTCGAGACGCCGTGCGAGCTCGATTCGGCGCGGATCGAGGCGGCCGGATTGGTGCTGGTGCCAGACAGGAACACGCCGACTTCGGTGGTGGTCGGGTGGACGTCAGGGTCGGCGAAGGTATCGCGAAATAAATCGGACGGAATCGGGCGGTCGGCGGTAACCGCGTTGCCGCCTCGAGTTTACGTGGTCTTCTTTCGGGCAGGGGTTGGGACTGCTGGCAGAAGGGAGACACGAATCACTAAAATGGACAATTAAGGAATTCAGGCTCGGGCGCCGGATGTTGGAGGGCGGCGCTGCCGACGATGCTGCGATGGAAAGGCGCGGTGGTGGTGATGGTGATGGTGATGGGAGGAAAGAACATGCGATGGGGTCAGTTTCGGTGGTTGGGAATCCATGGGCCAGGCTGGATATCGCTCCTCGATTTGGCCACATCCGCCTCGCTGCGTTGGTGTGCCGCGCAGAGTCTTTCCCCCAAAATGCCCCTTTGACACCCGCTTCCACGCACCTCTCGCGAAGGTGATCCATCCACCGGTCCACCCCCGACCGATTGAGCAAAGTGAGTGCCACTCCACAAGTTGTCAGCCCCCTCACTATGTATACCCCCGGTTCCTGTTAGTCCTGTGCCTTTCGACTCCCGGCCTTTGTTACCGCAACTTGTACATTTTACTTCAACAAACATCATCATCTAGCCGCAAGATATCCATTGTTCCTAATTTACCGCTCATTCGGTCGTAAATAGTCCTTCTTGAGCCCCCTTACGTCTAAAGTTTGCTTGTAAACGACAGCCAAGCATCCGCAAACAACTAACATCTTAGTAGCACCCCTCCCCTGCTGGCCAGGTACAGTCCACCTCAGCCCTGGTGCCAATTACCCGCCGGGGCTGCACGCTGGTGCGTGCGTCAAAGCATGCTTCCACAAAGCCCTGCTTCTCCCGCGCCCCGTCGTTCCGGACCTCGAACCAACCAGAGTTGAAAGCAGCCCAAAACCCGAGACCATCGCCTCGCAACCGTCAGAGCTGGATAATGGATCACTGGTCCATGATGACCGGCGCTGACAGGCGTGGATTCTTGCGGAAGAGACTCGACGTGTCGCTTGAACTGATTCCATTCACGAAATACGACGTATGGTTCTCGACGGTTTTGTCGGTATCGCGCCAAATGCGGATGTAGGAAATAATTACCTCCCCAACAATGGACGCATGTTGATGAGGGTGTGTGTGGGCAGGCCTGGACCCAACTTTCAATGTTGGGGAAAGAGGCGGGCTGGCGGGGTTCGAAACTGCGGTCCACCAACTCCACCATTTTTGGGTATCACTACTTCTGTTCGTACCTGATGGTTGATTGCTTTGGCCCCGAGCAAAACAAAGGGGGGCAGGGGGCCGGGAGTACAATCAGCAAACAGGAAGACGGATTTTGCCACGGTCGATACTTGTTGAAATAACACAAATGAATGATTCATTCTGGATTCCGTCATTACTCGGCTTTCTAGCTCCCGAGATATGCAACTCATGAATGGGGACCTCTGTAACGCGGAGGAAAGGGTCACAGTCTATCCCGTCCCAAAAGCATCATGGCCACGCAAATGACCGCGGCCATACTGATCCAACCACCTTCCTGCCCCTCGGCGCGCTTTTCGTGCGATCTTGGGCGCCCCGGGGCGACCCCCTTTTCGCCAGGCCGCTTTGCAGGGTGGCATGTTGTGTAGCGCACCGGCTGCGGTGCGGCCTGCCGTTATTCTACTCCTCTCGTGCATCCGAACTGTGCCCTTCAACCACTTCAAACAGCGCCGGCAGAGATCATCTTCTTCCGCAAGTAGTTCTTGTAGTCGGAGATGGTGCCGTCCCATTGCTTAATAGTCCTGTTTTCGCACACGAGAATCTGCTTGGCGATCTTGTCCAATAACCTGCAAACATGTCAGTATCGTCACCCGTGAAGCACCGAAAATGGGAACTGGGACACAAAGAGCTTACCTGAAGTCGTGGCTCACAACGATGACACCACCGCTGAACGCGTTGATAGCATCCGCCAAACTGTCGATTGTGGGGATATCCAAACCGTTCGTGGGCTCGTCGAGCAACAGCATGTTTGGCCCCTCGATGGCGAGCATGGCGAAGACGATACGACTCTTCTGTCCGTCGGACAAAGTGCCAATCAATGAAGTCTGTGCCTCTCCCGTTAGACCATAACGGCCGAGCTGCTGCCTCCAGTACTGGTAGTCCTGCGACTTGTCCTTGTGCTTGTCCCGCACAAAGTCGAGCGCCGACTTGGTGAGGTCGAGCTGCTCGGCTGAGTGTTGCGAGTACAAGCCCATCTTCAAATGAGTATGCCTTGTCACTGAACCGCCGGTGGGAGACAGCTTGCCCGTCATGAGACGCAACAGCGTGGACTTGCCGACACCGTTCGGTCCAACAAGAGCAGTCCGCGAGTCCATGTCGAAGCCGAGGTCAATGTTGCGGTACAGGTCATCCTTGGGGTTGCCCGAGTAGGAAAAGGTCACGGCATCGAAGGATAGAACTGGCGGGGGCAGCTTTTCGACATCAGCAAAGCGGAAAGTGAAGACCCTGTCGGCAACGACGGGCTGGATGAAGCCATCGGCCTCCATCTTGTCGAGAATCTTCTGGCGCGACTTGGCCTGTCTAACCAGGTTGGCGTAAGTACCGGCACTGGCGATGAACTTCTTGATGTGGGCAATTTCGTCTTGCTGCTTCTGGTAGGCCTTCATCTGGTTCGTCTCCTGCTCGGACCTGGTCTTGGTGTAGGAGTCGTAGTTGCCACCATAGTAGATAAGTTTCTTGTCCCTCATGTCGATCATCTGTGAGCACACGCCGTTTAGGAAATCCATGGAGTGGGAAACCAGAACAAGGGTGCGTTCCCATTTCTTGAGATACTCCTCCAGCCACACGCAAGCCTCGAGATCCAAATGGGCAGTAGGATCGTCAAGGAGCAAGAGCGTGGGCTTGACGAACAGCGCCTTGCCGAGAGCAACACGCATCCTCCACCCTCCGGACATGTCCTTGGTCTTCTTGTGGATGGTTTCTTTGTTGAAACCGAGACCCGTCAGAATGAGCGAGGCGCGAGTCGCGAAGGTCGAGGGATCCATCGTCTCCATATGCTAAGGGTTCGGTCAGCGTCAATTGTCACGAAATAGAAACGAGGGTTGTGTCTACATACCTCATAAAGATCCATCAGGACGGGGGACTCGGGGCCCTCCTCCTCGAGCAGCTTCTCGGCCAGCTTATCGAGGCGCTCCATCTCGAGCTCGGCTTCCTTGACAACCCACTCCAGGGCGCCGAGGTCGCTGGGAGGAGCACCCTCGTTCAGGAGATAGATGTCTACGTGCTCGGGGATCGGGTACTCGCGGGCGGCGATGGCCTTCAGCAGTGTACTCTTGCCGCAACCGTTCTCGCCCAACAGGCCGTATCGGCGGCCCGAGGTGAGTTCGAGCGTGGAATCTGTGATTAGGACCCGACCGTGGAACACCAAGCTCACACTGGTCATCTTCACGTCCTTGCTGGTGGAGGTTGAGGCCAGGACACCGGTGGTGACTCGGTCCGAAAGACCATGCTTGTCCAGCTGCTCGGCCAGGCGCTTAACCTCGCCCATTTTGTCGGAGGACGTAGCGGGCTCATCAGGTTCGACGGGGTTTCCATGAGCGTCAAGCTCGGTCGGGGGGGTCTCATCCCCGTTTACGGAGGCGGCGGCGCTGGCATTCTTAGAGTTGGCCTTCGACCGCGAGGCGACCGTCTTCTTCCCCTCAGCAGCGCGCTTGGCGAGGCGCTTTTCCTTGGATGCTGACGGTGCCATGGTGAATCTGAGAAATAAGGTGTGCTGAGAAGAAGAAGAAAAAAAAGAGGATAAAGAATCACTAGCTCGAATTCCGGAAACTGGGAGCAAGAATTCTGCTCTCGTCTTTTGTCCCCGATCGAGTACGTATGATGGAGGAGGCGAAAGTTAGCTGCGACGCCTGTGGTGGGTTGGTATCAGAACATGGAAGGTGGGGGAGTCGGGTTTGGTGGGGCAGGATATTTTCGAAAAATTCTGATAACAGATAGCGGCCTGGTTCTGCTTCAGGCACTAAGGCATCCCATCCAAGCCACCACAGTCTTTGTGATTTGGTATTAGTAGCATGCAGCGAGCCAACAAAACGTAAAAATGCAGATTAAAATTTGTAAATAATTACCTACTGATATTAGAACAAACGTATTGCGCCTTTGTGAATTCGGGAGAGGCAGACCCGGTCGGCTTGTCGGGCTCAAGCCCCAGGTTCACTGATGGCGCGACTGACGTCACTGCCCTTTCTGCTCAGCTTCGCGAGGTAATCACGTGATAGCATCTGCATTCCACTGTGTGTGGAGAATTTTTGAGGTCTTGGCTGAATTGCAGTGCACGTTTCAGCCACCTGAAGCCTCCATCAAAGCCTCCGTGCCGTCGCCGCAACAGTTAGCGTTGTTACCAAAACAAGCACCAACAACCTGGAGCCTGCAGAAACAGAACATCAAATGCATCCTAGTGCACGGCCCTCATGATCCTCTTGACCTTCACCTACACGAAATCACTCAGAATCGTAAATTGCAGTCTCATTCACGATCTAGAAGCTTAGTAGCACTGAAAAGCAACGAATGACCTCTCTCCAACCGGGGACGTGCTCCTGAAAGTCTCCCAATTCTCACTCACACTCAACAACAAAAATAGTTTCAAGCCTCGAACAAACCAAAATGCAAAACATATCATTGCCTTCCCAGTTGAAAGCATCCTGGCTTTCCGGCGCATCTTTTGCCGGTCATCTTCCACATTTCAGGGGAGGTGCCCGTTTCAACATTGAGGATTAAGCGCCGGCGAAGTCTCACCCCAGGCGGCGTCTCTTTGAGGCTCATCTCCTTTCCCGAGCAGGCAGAGAGGACGGAACGGGTTCAGGATTTCAAGGCGCCGCAGCGCACCGGTACCGAACAAGACCGCCGGGGCGAGGAAATGAGACGCGAGCCGAGAGATCGGCACCGAAAGACACGGCCCGGCGCGCTAGTTAATTGCGGAAGCGGCGGGAAATGCCACCTCGAGCGGCGGAATTTGTCCGTCTTTCTGAGCATCCACCAAGTTACGGGAGGCAAAGGGTCTCAAAAGCAAGACGAAGGGAAGCAAGCATACGGCTCTTTCGGCTCTGACACACAGTAAGATTGCTTGGGACACGGGGGAATGGGGGGAGGGAATGAGAGGGATGGGGCAACCGCAGCGCATGACAGGGGGCCGTTATACGGGTGCCTAAAGCCTATTCCACACACCAGGACCAAAGCGCACCAACATCCTGGCGGATTCCCATCACCGGGCTTAGCAGCTTTGGGTCTCCTTTAAGGATACAGAAACGCAACCTTAGCATTATGGGTTCCCTTAAAGCGATAGCTATAAACGGCCAAACCAACAGTCTCGTTGGCAATAGTCGATAGATTCCAGGCCTGGAACGCGATGGATAGATGCAGCATTCCTCAGAGTTGACACGGCCAACCCACGGGAAAGGCCCCATTCCACCAACCAAGACATCCATCCCACCCAACCGACAGCTGCAGGTCGGAGACGAAGTCTGGCGAGTCCACGCATCCAACGATAGGACTCTCCCAAATCATCTTTCAGCCTTACACCCCCGGAAACTCGACATGCTGTGCACCAGCACCGGAAAGAGAGTCGACTCTGTTCTCCAAACACCACCTTAGGCCGTCGACCATCCACTCAATGTGGAGGATAAACCTGCGGTCACAGCCGTCTCGGCCATCTCCTCCTTTCGATCCCGCTGTCGAAGCTTGGCTGGACTCACTCCCGCCGCCAACAACGAAGCCGTCGGCGAAAGAGCTCCAGCAGTGGAGGCTCACCGATTACCATGGCCTCGGCTGGACTGTTTTTGTTACTTGTAACGTCCTTCGGACCGCATCCTTGATCATTGCCTTGACCGTGACCGGCATCATCGGGCCCGTCGCTGCCGGACGGCAAGGCCCGTTGTATGGCCTCGAACGCCTTGTCCCGATCCTGGTGGTGGTTAGTTGTCCTCCGATCTGGCGTCCACTTTGACCGGAACTTTGCTGACACAACTCCAAACAGTGTCCCGTAGTTGCTCTCTGGAACACGGCCGAGTTGGTTGTCGCGAGTCTCCGCCGGGATGGTGGGATTCCACCCAACGTCCACGTTGGAGTCGACGGCGTTCTCTCTCTGGGAGTCGCCACCGCGACGGGCATGCTACTGGTGGATGTCATCTGCGGCATTTCTGACTTTGGGCCCGTCTTCAACACGGCGGGGCAAGAGATCGCCAGCGTCTGCCTCTTGGTTATCATGATGTGAGGGACTCCAAAGACGAGAAAACTCCGACGCGCACGCAGAAACTAATCCGGCGCCGCAGGGTTATCCACTCGTTTCTCCTATTCTTCTTCATTTGCAACTACGTCGAAAGCATCCGGGGGAGGACAGCTGCAGCGTCGACTGGCCAAACCATGGTGCCTCAATACGCCCAAAATGCTGGACCGTGGCCCTACGCTACATACACAGCCAGCAATAAAGGGCCGCTGGCTACATCTGAGCTTCTAAAACCCTCGCCGCTCACCTCGACTTTAGAGATGCGGGACTCCTACCCGAAGCCATGTTACGGAACACCCGGGTTTGGTGTCGCTTCACAGCCCGGGCCAGCAACCCAGTTACCCCCTGCCGCGGTGTTGGAAGGAGCCGCCATAGCACAGGCGATGTCGGGATTATGGGATGTGGAAACGAAACCACCTCATCAGGTAGGATGGTCCGGCAGCGGCGAGAAGACCGTCAGCAGCCATGCGGTTCAAAGCATAGGAGGATACATCTAGGGGGCAGGGTCACACGCGTTTGCAGTTTTACGAACATCAGAAGTGTCATGCAAATCAGGGAATTGATGGCGGCGGGTATCACAATCACCCCAACTGCAACAGGCGGGCGGGGAGTGCATTGTTGGCATCTGCCCACACGCACAGGAAACGACTGAATCAAGGGGTTATGGTTACGGCGTTCTCTAGGATACCCAAATGGCGGTTGATTTTCCCTCAACGGACGAGATAGCAAAAAAACCAGATTCCATCAAGCTGCACTTGGCCGAAAGTCGTCGGACTACCCGATTGGGAAACAATGGTTCCCAATGGTGATCACGGCATGCTGCAGTTGACAGCTGAACCTTGGAGTTTTGATATTCGGTGGAGCTGTCGCGGCCAATCTTGAGCGAGAGAATTCGGGTGCCTAAACTTGGCTGTCAATATCGCTGCTCTCCCGCTCTGCCGGATCGCGCCCACTCCACTGGCCGCGATGTCAAGCGAAAGACATGCCCCTCCTATTGGGTCGATCGTAAACCGGGTTGGGTGACTGGGGTGCCTCGTTGCGGTGTCGGCAGTCGAGCGGTCGGTATCGCCTTAATAGTCAACGTCTAGATGGTGTGCCCCTGCGCGGTCCGGCCCGGTCTAGGTTGAAAGTTGAAAACCACGTCGGCTCCCCATACTTTCCGATGAATCATTCCGCGAAGGGGCATGGGGCCCGGTTGACACGGGAGAAAGAGGGCTTCAACTTGCTGATCGCAGCCCAGAAGTTCCTGGTTGCTCCATGCATGGGCTTCGAAACCATCAGGGCAGAAACCTGAGACGGAATACTTCCGCCGAAAGTCCCAGGCATTCTGAGGTGAAAGAGCAGCTCCGGTGGCCACTGGACAGCAGCACGGCCGCATATCAAGCCTCTTGGCCACCAGCAGAGCGGCCGGGTGGCCGTGTATCCGGCCTTCCCCTCACTGGCGACCGCCAATATCCTCGATCCAGCCTTTCACCTTCTCGGCCACCGACTCGCTGTGATCTGTATCCCATCATCAGTCAACCAAACCAACCCCGAGACAAACACAGGTACCAACTTACGAAGGCAAAAAGCATGCGGAATCCCCGTCCCATCCACCACGACCCTCACCCTCCCCTTCTCATGCCTCCTCCGCCGCTCCACAAACTCCTCCCTCCCCCAATCCGCAACCCAATGATCCCGCTCCGCAAACCAAAAATAAAACTTCTCCCCCCCCTCCTTCACCAACCCCACCCCCTCCTCCCCCCCCTCTCTCACCTCCCACAACCCCTCCCCCCACCTCTCCTCCCCAATACACCGCATCTCATCCTTGCCCAAATACACCGCCTGCCAAATCCCGTCCCTCCCCGCCAGAAACCGCAGCGTCGCCGCCGCCGCGTGCGCGGGAAAACCTAGTAGCTTGCGCACCACGCCGCCGAGCGCCCAGCCGGGCCACACGCTGACAAAGGCTTTGGCGATGTGGTGGGCGGTGCGGTCGAAGAAGGGGATGGTGCGGAGCAGGTTGAGCTGGCGGCCGCTGGGGGAGTGGGCGATGTGGGAGACGGTGGGGAAGAGGAGGATGCCGGAGCGGAGGGGGATGGTGGTGAGATTGGGGGCTGGGGTTGTTGGGGGTTTGGGTGGGGTGGTGGTGGCCGTGGTGTTGGTGGTGGTGGTGGGGCTGGAGAGAAGGGCGGTGTGGTGGCGGTGGAAGGTTTCGAGGGCGATGTAGGCGCCGACGGAGTGGCCGATGAGGATTACGGAGTCGAAGGTTTGTTTGGTTTTGAGGGTGGTGGTGTTGACTGTTTGGAGATGCGAGCAGACGCCGTCGATTTGGTCCTCTAGAGAGAAGGGTTCCGTCTGAGTGCCGGAGCTGGTGGTTGTCCCGAACGGGGGCTCGTGGTCGCCATCCTCGAAACCGAGGAGGTTGCGCCCGTAGATGTGATATGCATAGTTATGCTCCTCTTTGGCCTCAATCTCGTCAAGGAGCTGTCGCAGGGTATTCAGGAACGGCTCATAGTAATCGATGAGTCCGGGGTTGCCGGGAATCATGTAAATTAAGCATTGCTGGCGGCCATGGTCTTGTTTCGGAGAAGGGAATTGCAGAAATGGCACGTTGCCTTGCCTGACTGTCGTGAGCCTCGTCCTAGTATCATCCATGGTGGTGATGTTTGACTCTGGCGATGTTTCTCTCCGGTGTAACTGTTTACTTCAGAGGGCGTCGGTGAGAAAGCCGAGTTTCCGGGTTCATCCGAACTGAGAGCTCGCTGAAAAAGAGGGCGGCCAGTGAGAGTGCTGTCAGGTTTCAGCGGGGCGCCAGCTGTGGACGGGCCGATAGTAACTTGATTTGGGCAGCCACAGTCGTCGCCGGCCCGTCCAGGTTGCTCTTGACCCAATTCGTTCCCAATTTCATTCATTCATTCATTCATTCCCTTTCAGATTTCATTGTCGAGGTCTGTCGGCCAGCAAGCACAACCCGCAGCCTGCAGAGAAGCCCAGAAATCGCCCTCGATCCCAACAAGCCCCCCATCGCCTTCCTAGACAAAACAAACTGAGCGAAGATCAGAAAAAGATAACTACATTGGGAAGCCCAACCCGCCAAGGAAAGAATGGAATGTGCGTGCGGACTTGGAACATTAAAGTTTTCACTTCTCGGGTCTGAAAGGCACAGTCACAGTTGGAACTGTGTTCCCGTGACACAGTTGACGGCCGAACGGCAGTCCTCTCCATGGCAAGGATCGCCAATGGAATTTTGGGTTCCAAGGATTTCCGCATGCCGGACGCTGTCGCTCCGAGTAGGCAGGCTGCTGCAACCTCCGAGTCCGCTTGACAAGTCAAATGTTCGGGGTGACTTTACACCGAGAACTCCTAGCAACGACAAGATTCGTTTGGGAAGACGAGAGGAAAACGATGGTGACTACTTATCCAATTCAGGTTACCTAGCAATTGAAGAACTTATCCATGAAATTCAACATTCTTTTCGAAACTCAGTTATGGATCGACCGAAGAACTGCGTAACGAAACACAGACAGAGGAAGATTAATCGACCATAGGCCCAGTGACTGAGACATGGGAGGCTGCTGACCACTAGATTTGCCCGAACCGGTTCATCATTCGGGACACCGCGATCATGATCGATGTGGTCGAAAGCTCATTCAGCTGGTTCGCTCATATGGCATGGGGCAGTCGGGTTCGAGGATGAGATTGCCACCACACCGACCAAGGCCGGTTACCGAGTTTCCGCGGAATTAATCGACTCAATCAGCTGCGTCGGATTGATATCGTTACATCGGTATCGGCGGCACTCTTTGGGCAATATACAATCCCAAGAGTCAGGATCTCAGCGTGAAGGATGGGATCTGGCGTTATGGCTTTCCCCGGCCACCATTCTCTAGGAGGCTGCCCGACCTTCAAAGATTCAGGGAGAATGCCGATACTCACTGTTTAACATCGGCGAGCACTAACGTTCTTTTGAAGATTTGTGCCGCGTCTCTTAGGCTCAACCAGCCAGTATATTGCCAGCCAATCGTCTAGAGCCGCCATAGCGCTTCAACCAGCAATGAGGGCCCGCAAACTTGATTTACCCGGGCGTGGTTTATTAAACTATCAAGATAGCAGATAAATGGTCTAAAATTAGGTAGGCTCACTATCGCGGGTTTTGCTTGGGCACCGCTCATACGGATATCAAGGCATCTTCCAGGCGGTCCTCATCACCGAAAGGCATGCCCCTGAGCCACCCGAGAAGCTGGAACCCGGTTTGGCCGCCCGATCCAAGCATCCGGACGACAGCTTCAATGGCAACCTCAATAACAGTAGCTACCCCTCTCCCAAACACGTTGTAACCTTGGGTTGCTTCCAATTGCCCCAAGCACGGTTTCCATCAATGATCCTCCGGCCCAGAACCCCCAGAAGCTCCTGGGTTCCGGGCTGACTACACCGCTCTCCGCTTCAGCTTTCGCTTATAACAACTGACACACCTGGCCACCCCAATCGGGATCTGATCAACGGGTACTGGCTCTTCACACGCACATTTCTAACCACCATGAAGTCCATCCTTTCCATTCTGGTCCTTGGCCTCAGTGCCTCTGGGGCTCTTGCCGCCAACTTTGCCGGATCTTGCGAGACCAATTCGATCAAGGTTAGCGGTAGGACCTTGACGGCAAACTGCAGGAACATCTTTGGGCAGTACAAGTGCTCCAGGCTCGACCTGAACCGCTGCCTTAAGAACAGCTACGGCACTCTGCAGGCGGACCCGTCTGGGAATGGGTATGTCCAACGTACTAAGTAGTTTCTCAAATAACATACTGACAAAGATCGATAGTGCCCATCTTGGAGACCAATGCATCCAGTGCACCAATGGCAAGCCCGAGAACGGCCTGATCGTTGACGGCGGCCCGTCGTTGATGTATTGCAAGTGCAATCCTGGCACCGGCGCCGCCCAGGCCAACTGGCCGACTGCCATTTTTGATCTCAGTCAGTGTCCCCCTGGATCCTTGGACCACACCCTGGACTAACCAATGTCACTCGACATACAGACACCGTTGTTGACAACCGCAATGGCGCGCTGGAGTGTTACGGCATCAAGTCCTCGGGATGCTGAGGGGGCTGGAGTCACTTCAGAACAAATTTCGATTCAAGTATCACACTTATGTCCAGCGGTAGTGCCCCTAGTGTTACCGTTAAATCCACCATTACCAATTTACCATTTCATTACCCCCTTTCCTTAACCGACCCCCTCGCAACTTTATGCCGCGTTCGCGGCGTTCAACACATCCGCGACAACCCCAATCGTCGCTGGCTCATCCTCAAAAGCATGATATCCCCTCGTGTTGAAAAACGTCGCGCCAATCCCCCTCTGCACCACAGCCCCAACCAATTCTTCCAGCACCGCCTCCGTCGCAGTCAGGTTCGCCGTCGGCCCATTAAAGTGATGGAAGCCATGCACCAGCACCGCCGTGCGGGCGGCATTGGCCTCCCCAACCGACGGGAACAGCACATTATCAATCGAACTGCCCGGCCCATCATGGTCGTAGATCTCGTAAACCCCCGTAGCAGGGCACTGGTCATAGTCCCCGCCGGCATGCTCCGGCACGGTAAAGCACGTCTCCAGCGCGACAATGTAGTCCGGCTCCATCTCATAGTACGGCTGCAGCTGCCCCGTACCGCCCGGGTTAAACACGACCACGGGCTGCGGCCCAAACTTCTCCACCAACTCCGCATCGGTACGGATCAGCGTCGTCAAGTTCTGCATATACGCCTCGCACTCCGGGTTGACGCTATTATTCGGCGCCTCATCGATGAAGATCCCGCGCATCGCCACCCCGGCATCCACCCACGTCGCCCAGGTGCGGATATCCGCCTCGACGTCCGCCCATGGCACCGTGCAGCGCGTGGCGCCGCCGTCGGTCGACGTGTGCACGTACCCGAGCAGCTGGGCGTTGGCGTGTGCCGCGAGCAACTTGCCGCCCGCCTCGTACTGCGGGTCGTTGATGCCCTGGCTGGGGCCCTCCCCGGGCCCGTTGTTGGGGTTGATGATGATCTTGGCGGTGAGGGACGGGTTGGCGGTCAGCGCGTCTTCGATGGGCTGCCAGGCGCCGCCGTTGTCGGCGGGGTATTGGTAGAGCGGGAGGAGGAGCTCGGTTGCCGTTGCCGTGGTGGCGGCGAGGGTGGTGAGGAGGGTGGGCTTCATCATCATGGTGGGTGGTGGTGTTGGAGTCTGGGGTTTGGTGATTTCAATGGTGGTGGATGGGCAAACCGAACAGGTTGCAATGTGAATCGTGACCCGGTAAGGTGGTTGTCCTTCGAGCCTTTATGTTCAGTCGTCACCTGAACTTGATGCCGTGTGTAACTTCCCCTGAGCTGAGGTCGCGCTTAAGCCAAGATATGTATGGAGGTGGCTGTGGCATGTAGGATTCTGGGACCCGAGTATTCGTCTAGCCCTGTAATTTATTGCAACCTTATGACCGTTCAGTTCCCACGCCGCGCTTGGTGAGGGAGGGCAGCCTGTTTGGAAGTTTCAGGCGCTCCTGCTTCCCTTTTAAAGTGGTAACCAATGGGTTCCATCTTCACTGTCACGCTGACGGTGGGAAATATGCTTAACCCCTGCGCCGGCTCCTTTTGCTCGGCTGCGCCGCACGCCATGGTCTCATCCTTCAATGCGATCCACTACCGGAGCCTCCGGCGAATTCGACCATTGGGCCGAGATTCGAGATGGCTGTGATATCCGAGACCTATTATAAACTCAATCCGAGATGGTGGGTTAGTACACAGTTGAGTCGGCGGGGGTATAAATTTAGAAATCGACGGCGGCGTTGTTGTCCGTCCAAGCCATGAGATGGTATTTGTTGGATCTGAATCTGATTGGAGGACCTACTCGAAAAAGCAAGAAAGCATGGGAAAAAAACAAGGCCAAGGAGAGAAAGTCAAAAAGCTCATCACCAAGCCCCATTTTCGCTGGTCTATTAGGTAATGAAGGTTGGTGGCTACGAAACCCCTGAAAATAGAGGTTTTGCGCCGCGAGGGGGGGTTGAACCGGTCCTCCCCCAAATGCCGCCGAGCCAAGCCGGTGTTTGACTTCAATTGGGAGGAGGTGTTGACAGCGTGAGGTGCGAACCTAATACATATAGTGTTGGGAGGCGCGTGATACAAGATGGTGTCTGTTGAGGTTGGCCTGAGATCAGATGGAAGGGAGTAGAGAGTGCCCCTCTCCGAGCCAGGCACCAAAGTCCGTAGTAGGTTGTTAGCAAAGTCCGAATGCCCAAGACATCTTAGGCATGATTAGGAGAGCCCCTTGGCCTCCCCAGAGTGGCCTATTTTGCTAGGCAACATCAGATATTCGCCCTTACGCCAACTACCTAGGTACTTACAACCGACTGAATAAATACACTGTAGAAACGAATCAAACCCTTAGTTCCTCACCTCCACAACACCACACATTCTTCTCCAAGCACCATTTTAACCCCACCCCCCCCTTGAACAAAAGCCACCCTCACCCTCACCTATCTTCACCCATCTGCATCCCCTTCCATCACCCCCCTCACCAATTACCCCTCAGTACCCCCCATACCCATACCCATACCCACCCCCACCACCAGCTCTCGAAGCCGTCGACACCACCTCAGCAGAGCTCCCACCAGCCGGCTTAGACGTAGTCAACAGCGTCGTCGGAATAGACACGGAAGCAGTATCAGTGCGGGTGAAAGTGGCGGTGCCCCCGATAGGGTCGACCGACGCCACGCTGCTGGCGTTTGTTGAGGATAGAGACGGGGACGGGTAGGTGTAGCTGCCGTATTGGCCGCCGGTGTCGTCGCCGTTGGTGGTGGATGTGATGGATGAGGATGTGGTCAGGCTGGTAGGGGTGCTGGTCCAACTTGGGGTTGTGGTCGTGTTGGTCCAGGCGGGGATGGAGGAGGTGGCGGTGGTGAAGAGGGGGTCGTTGGTTTCGGTGGTGATGATGGAGTGGGAGGTGGTGTTGGTTGGCGTGCCCGAGATGGTGCTGGTGTTCCAGCTTGGCGGAAGGGACCACGTGTGGGTGGGAAGGGACGACCAAGACCTGGTCGCGGATCCGTTCGTGGACGTGTGAGGCGTGGTTGCGCTGGATGGTGCTGTGGAAGGGTTAGTTTCGAAAGCATGAGGAAGCAAGTGGCCAACTTACCCCGGGTGGTGGTCTGATATGTCAGGCTGGGGTGATAGGACGTCGGAATATCCGAGGGGCTGTGGCCGGGGAGCCCAGTCCCTGTGCTGAAGCCAGAAGGTGCAGAGTAACCGGAAGTCACGGTCGCGTTCACAGTGACCATCGCGGAAGAGGTCACCGTGAGAGTGAGGACGCTTGTCCAGTCCTCTTCCGCGGTCGAGCTCCGGGTCGAGTTTGTCCAGTGGGCGGAAGACGTGCCGATGGGATCGGCGGTCTCAATGGTGGTGCCAGAAGTCCCGGTAAGAGTCGGGAGTGAAGTGACCGTCGTGTGGTTCCAACCAAGAGTGCTGGAGAAGTTGCTAGGGACGACGCTGGAAATCGGAAAGTCATGGGTGCAGGGGGCATCCGGAGCGGAAGTGATATTGGTCCAGGGGCCCTGGCTGCTGTAGCTGCCGAGAGGCAGACCGGAGACGCTAGACGGGTCTAATGTGAACGAGCAGTCGGTGTAAACCGTGACTGTCGTTGGGATGTAGAGGGTATCACAAATGCTTCCATCCACAGTCACCGTGGAAACCGCAGTTGTCGTGAGAGTGGCTGTAACGGTAGGCTGCGAGAGAGATTGGTCGCCATACCCATAGTCACGGTTAACGTGACCTAGAGCAGGCGCGAAATTGCGGCTAAAGGTCAATTAGCACATTGAATTGTTGCCAAGACGGTGTTGTGACTGTACCTGAGACTCAGGAGAGCCATTAAACGATGGACCCTTGTCATGGTGATAACGGTTCTTGGGGCGGGTGGGTGTGGCGGCGCCGGAAAGGGGGCTTTTGGGGTGATGACGGCCAGTAGATGAGTCCAACCATCTTATAACCTCCGTTGACTCCTTGCCTCGCTCTGACGGGCTTTCTGCATTCGCAACCACCATCCCTGGATCCCGTCGGCTCCACAGCGAGTCTGTTTGCGCTCAACCACTTAGACGGATCCCCTTCCCTCAGTACCATTCAATCCACTGCTAACGAGGGTATGCCGGGTTGTCCTCCCGCGAGCTAGGGGGGGTGGTTGAGAACACATTGTTGCCTTCTCGGATGGGATATTAGGGGGAGGAACAAACAAAGGTCGAGGGCTACTCCGTCGGCATTGCCAATGCCAGCTGGGATTCCGGTACTTTACTCGCGGATGTTTCTGCACTGGTCCGTTTTCCCCTCCCGCGGCCGCGTATTACCGACGGGGCTAGACTTGGACCCTCGATGCTTCCGTCGGGGGCTATGCCAGATGGATCAAACAAACATCCCAAAAGGCGTCCATATTCGCCAGACCATACTAGAGATGCAGAATTCTTGTCCGGGAAGGTGGTACAGACCCATGGGGCACGGCGGCTAGCTGCTGTGCTTGAGCGACCTCGGAGAATTAGCTAGCTGTCATTTGAATTTCTCGTGTCGTGTTAGGTGTGAGTCCTGCCGCGGATAGCAGATCCCGGGGGATGTCGTGTTGAGGCCGTGTCGAACAAGCCGAATCGCATTGGACCCCGTTCAAGGAAAGTCCGCCTTTACAATTGATGGCCGACTTGGGGATTGTTCACAGTTTCTGATTCACTGGCTTCCAGTGGCGGAAAGTCGTGGTATACCCGACAAGCCGACGAGCAGAGCGTAATGAAATTGGACCGGACATGATAAAAATCAGCCAGTTGCATTTTTACGACCTGGTTCCGTTCTGCGCGGTTTCTGCAGCGGCTGAGATGCAGGTTACCGGTGGTGCCGGTCGAGATTTAGCAAACACTGCGTATGCGTCACACCGTGGGACCAACACCGATGATCCATCGGTTGCAGGGTGCGCAAGACAGCGCTTGGCCGGCGGACGGGGGACCTCGTGGTTGTGAGACCGATCTCGCATGTTGTTGGCTCTGCAGTGTGGGCCGAGCCCGTGTTGATTTGGGTGCCTGCTGGAGAGGCGTCGGTGAGTCTTGATGGGGGTAAATGACCTGTGTCAGGTAAATGATTGCTCGAGATCGGACGGGACTTTTTGTGGCTGGGTGGAATGAGTCGAGGCCTCCGGTCAAAGTCTTTCATGCCGCTCCTCAACAGGTTTAGCTGAACACATCAAGCACTGAGGTTGACTGTCGCCCGCGTGAACCGGCAAGTAAAGAAATTAGAATTTAGCTATTCAAACACGCGAAACCCGTCATGTTTTAAAGTTCGGTCTTCTCCTCAGACCTCCCCGCGAAACGGTCCTGGGCGGTCTTCCAGTTGATAACATTCCAGATGTTCTCAACGTACGCAGCCTTCCCGTTCAGATACTAAATCCCAGTTAGCAAGACGGCGGAATGAGGAGATAGCCAGGGGGACCAACCTGAAGGTAGTAGGCATGCTCCCACATGTCGACCCCGAAGATCGCCACATCCCCGCCAACGACAGGGTCTTGGTCTTTGGTGGTGACGATGCGCAGGCCGGCTCCGTTCCCAGCTTCCTTGACCAGCCAGCCCCAGCCACTTCCCTGAAGCCCCAGCAGCGCCGCGGAGAATGCCTTCTTGAAAGCGTCAAAGCTCCCCCACGTCTTCTCAATCTCGGCCACCAAACCGCCGGCCTGGTTTAGGTTCGCCTCATCGCTCCCCGCAGGCGCCAAGTTCTTCCAGAACAGCGAGTGATTGATGTGACCACCGCCGTTAAACTTGATGACCTGCTGGAGGGCGATCTGGCCAGCCACGTCGTCCGATGCGACGGCGGCGACGTGCGACTCGAGGGCCTTGTTGAGGTTGGTCACGTAAGCCTGGTGGTGCTTGCTGTGGTGCAGCTCCATGATCTGGGCCGAGATGTGCGGCTCGAGCGCATCGTAAGAGTACGGCAAGGCCGGCAGGGTGTAGGCGGTGAGACCCATCTTGGCGAGATTGAGAGTGGTGTTGTTGGGGTCGGTGGTGTCGCTCGAGTGTAGCGGTGACTGCAGGGCGAGATACTGGAGGAGATTGCTGAAGTTGACCATTTTGGCGCTTCCCTCTTCGGTGGGCCGTCTGCTGCACGTTTTAGGGTTCGGACGGGATGAAAATGGCGAATCGGCGAAACGTGCTCATCAAGGTGCGCAGTTGTCTGAGTGAGCAAGTTGTCTGAGTTGCACTTGCCGTGGAGCACGTCGCGTCGGGTCTTCCTGCCTGGGAAGGGTTGCAGTTGCTGTTGACACGCGTCAGGTGTGTGGTGAAATGCCCCGCAATTTACCGGCGCAAATGTGCTCAAATGGGCCTGGTGAGGGGCTGGTGGCCTGTGCTCAAACAGGCGCCAAGAGGAATAAACGACCAAAGTGGCAATTTTCGCATGTTTCAGCCGGCTTGATTGGCCTGCCACAGTCCCTTGTTGGACGATCTGGGCATCTTTGGCAGGTCTCGAAGCAGGCTCAAACGGGACGACGGGCTGCTGATCAGGGCACCTTGAGGGACTACCTTGTTGGCCACCCAGTGTCACCAGCTCACAACTTGAACCTGGAAGGCAGGCCGCGACTCAGGCTCATGTTCCGAGACAGAAAGTGGAATCGAGAAGGTTTTCTTTGAGGGGGTTCACTAGGTAACTCGAGCAATAAAAACCAGAATGTCCTGCTGGCCATCTTAAATGCCAACATCCACTCCCTCAACTCAATCACAACATTGACTTGAGAGCCATCCACACATACGCTTCCTCGGGACTCTTTCAACCCGCCTATCCTCATTCATCCACCACAACACCTAAGTTCACCCCACACACCAAAAGCAGTACTACCTCCCTTATCTACCACCCACCAGACAGACAGTCAGACAACATGTGCGGCCCAGAGACCCCCTCCTCCACACCCCGCATCGGCGCCCGCGTCGACCTCTCCTCCCCCACCGGCCGCGGCAGCCTCGGCAACCTACTCTTCCTAAACCCGACATCGCCCTCGAGCGTCCACGCCACTCACGTCCGCTTCTTCCACCCCGCTCAGCCCGCAGCATCAAACCCGCTCGACGACAGCCTGCTCGTCTCCATCCAGTATGCTTCCCCTCCTGCCCCACGCTTTCACCTCCCACCCTTTCCCCGCCTGCACCCCCCATCCCACCACAGCAACCCCACTAACATCTTTCCCACCCGCACAGCATGACAGGCGACCTCACCAAACCGCTCGCCGACGCCGGCCTGATGCAGCAGTTCACCCTCCACCGCCCCAACACCGCCTCCAATAACAGCCCGCACGACGACGGCCTAGGCGGGTTCGAGGAGACGGCCCTCGGAGCAGCGCTGTCGCTGCAGGTTGGCAGCGACGGGATCATTGGCCGGCGCGTGACGATGCGGCGCGGGGAGGAGCTGCTGGCGGACGGGATCGTGGGGTTTAACTCGCTGCCGGTGGTGGTTGGTACCGGTGCTGGCGGGGTGTGAGTTGGGAGATGACCCGAGATAAGTGGGGGTGTTGGTGTGTGTGCATGCATGCATGGGGTGGTGTTTTGGTGTTTGCTTTCTTTCTGATGGGCCTGGTGTGCTTGGGTTGGGTGGGGGAACTGGGAGCATCAATGGTCGGCGTTCTTTTACCTCCTGCTTCGTATTTTTATTAGTAGAGCATGGTTAGTCACCTACCTAGGTTGAGCACGCATATGGAATTGAGCCTGGGAGTGCGAGATTGTTAGCGACGCTGCAAGTTGAGACTAGCGTCACGTTTGCGGGCGAGGCCAACGCTGTGATATTGCCGTTATAAAATGGCTCCCTCTATGATGCACCCCCTGAAATGTCAACACAAAACGCAAGGATGAACGCCAAACCAATGCCAAATGCAACACCCCTAAAGCAACCCCTCATCCCAATCCGACCACCGCCTCACCACCTCATCCACATCAGCCACGGCGCTCCTCGACGCCTCGACCTCGAACCACTCTCGGTGCTCGCGGCCGCAGGCCTCGCACTTCTCGCGGTCCGCCACGCGCAGGCCGCGCCCGGTCAGCTCGATGTGCACCAGCCGCTCGACCTTGTGGCTGTGCGGGATCTTGCGCGGCACCGTGCTGCCGGGGCTGCTGGAGGGCACGTAGGGGTAGTAGCGGATCAGCGAGAGGTTGTAGCCGCACTGGCGCTGCCACTCGTTGAGGCGGCGCTGCACGTTGGTGGCGCGGCCGATCTTGAGGAGGATCTTCTTCTTCTTGTTCTTGCCGTGGCTGTTTTGCTGCTCGCCGTTGTTGTCGTCGCCGTCGTCTCCGAGGGCTAACCGGGCGAAGGAGGTGAGGACGTCGCTCGGTCGGCGGCCGCGGTCGCCCGTGGCGGGCGGCGCCAGCAGAGAGCGGGCTGCCTCGGCGGGGGGCGTGGCCGGTTCGGATTCGGGCGTCAGCCAGAAGATGTAGATGTATCCTGCTTCGTCTTGCTGCGAGACGGTCTTCTCGAGTTCGGCGACGAGTTGGGACGCCGTCTCCGTCGGGAGGTCTTCGGGGATGAGCGAGGAGGCTCTGCGTCTGTTCGATTTCTTTTTCTTACCGCCCGGCGTGGACACGGATGCTGGCTGCACCGGGTGTGGTTTCGGGCGCGGAGGAAGCTCGACCTCGTCGAAGTCGAAGGGGAGGCTGAAGCAGCAGCAGAATGTGGTTTTTTTCTTCGGGTTCGGCCGGTTCGAGGGCCTCCCGCTTCCCCAAGGTAGACCGGATCCGTGCTGCGGCTTCTCCGACTGGGTGCGAGCGAGCCCTAGGCGTTCGGCCAGTGTGTCCACACTGGACCGGCCTCCAAGAATGGGCGTATGGGACGGCTTTGGTCCCGGGCTCGAGTGGGCCGAGGCGCTCGCCTGGTCTTTGTGCTGCCAGCAATACAGGCTCTCGTCGGCCGGGTTATCGGTGCGGATGTTCGCGGGTCTCAAGCGCGAATTGGCCGGCGGTTCATCATCCCCAGCCAGGTCACGACGGCATGGTCGGCCGCTCGAGGTGATACCTCTGCATGTCGTCGACGGGTTCTTGGAGTCGGCGCGGCCCAGTCGTGCCTCGGGCGTGTTGGCGTAGACAGGCATCGCAGCTAGGTAAGCAACCGGGGGTTCGGCTGTCGGTGCAGAGAAGGAGAAAAAAAGAGAAGAAAAGCCCTAATGACCTTCAACCGAACCTGGAATAGTCCATGGAAGAAAAGGGACCAGGTGCTCCAGCGCAGGAGCACTGGGGCGTGGAACCGTGACCAGCTGTGGGCCGCCATCATGGGCTGCATGGGTTTCGAGTTGTGAATGACTCGGCCACGATTCCAGGGGCTGGACTGGGGTGTGTTGGCGCGAGGCTGGCTCGCTGGACAGCAAGTCGAAATGCCAAGACGTGGGGCTGGCCAGGCACAGCCACGGCTTTGGTTCATCGTTGCAGGAGAGTGGACCAGTCACGAATTCCCGCTTTTTTCAGGCTCAATCCCGAGCATGCCACGGCGAATCCCCGAACACGCTGGCGGTTGGGTCGTTCTTTAGCTGGCCCTGCACACGTGGACATCCCCAGCTCAACATGCCGCTCAAGCCGCGCAACCAGCCCAACGAGCTGCAACTCGCCTCACATTATTGTATCGGTTGCGACTTGCGAGAAGTTTCGTCGTGACTCGTCCCGATGCTGCCTGCAGCCTGTGCCCTACACCTGCCGATTCGTATCCAATCTGGGGTCTGGTGACCCCTTCAGGCGAAATCTCGTTGCGTAAATCGCTTCTGTATACTTCGGGGTCATCCTCGCTACCTTCCCCACGATAGCCCGTGTCCACTCCCTCCGAGCGTCAGGAGATAACGAGAGCGACGCCATGAGGCCAGGAAGACCTGGCCGGGACTCGCAGATCAGCTCATTCTTGCGCTTGATGTATTCGATCGGCTCTCGGTCCAAATCCAGATTCTCGTAGCCCCATTCTTCATCCAGGTCCATGCCGTCAACGAGATCTTCCAGGCCGGCGTAGTTTTGCGTGTCGAGCAGACTTTGGGCCAAGTCCTCGAGTTTGGGATAGGGTATCCCGCTATGGCTGCGCTCGCACTTGGCGGGATCGCAGTCGATGCATGGCTCCGAGGCCGGCACGAGGGAGAAGGTGAAGGCGGCGTGCTTCAGCTTGTACAACGGGTATGTGTGGATGAGAGACTTGGCCTGTGGCATGATGGGTTTCACCGCCTCATATTCGTCCTTGTGTGTGAAGAAGACGTTGGCCTGGTCCAAAAGCTCGTCTGGCACGGCGATTTCCCAATCCTGCGGGCCAGATTCATCAGCGCGATTCCCCGTACAATTGCAGATGGCAATGTAGACAAACTCACTTGAGCAACTCTGCCAGCGCCATAGTACGCCAATGCCTTGGCACCGGTGACGCAGTTGGGGACGCCCTCGTGCTCGAGTGTTTGAATGACACGGAGCACTTCCTGGACACCCACGCCGCAATTTCGGTCACCCGAGGTGCCGAAACATACCGTTGTGTGTTTGGGTCGGGGCTTGCTGCTCTGCATTTGCATTGTGTTAGGTTGAGGTTGAGGTCGATTTACACCATCTAGCTGCTGCTGCTGCTGCTTATGAATAAATGCCTTGCTCGCTTGGCCAAAGCCGGCCCACAATTGGTTACCCTTGGGTATGGGGCGACCTCCATGGAGGTACTTGGTAACGACATACATACCGGGGTTTGCTCCTTTCATGTTTGTCTCAGGACTTTCGGGACAGGCAGTGGACGAAAATTGGTCAAGGTCCGGAGCTTGCTATGTCGAATTGTTGGTTTTTTGGTTGTCAATCCTTCATTGCGGACCAAGGTTCGTCAAAACGCAAATCCAAGGCAACCTTGAAATCGGCCTTTCAAACAAACAAACTGCAAAATTCAAAACTGGCCTCGCCCCTACTGCGAACCTCTAACCGCTCAGCATGTACACACACCCACCACCCCATTCAACCAATCTCAGCCCTTTCCTCAACCCCGACGACGAAACACCGCTCCGAGCGAGCCGGCAGCCGCACCTCGACCGGCAGCCCCCGCCGGCTCGAGCCCCACAAAAGACGGCGCCGAACCGGCCGCGCGAAGCGGAGCCCAAGCCCGGCCCCCCCTTCCCAGCGCGGGACGAAGAAGATTGAGGTGGTACTGGAACGGGACGCATGTGGGGCGTGGGGCCGCGGACGGACGAGCTGGTGCGAACTTTTCCGGGAGGGCGTGAGCCGGCCTGCTAACAGCGGTAGCAGCAGCAGGGGACGTCGGCGGTGGGCTTGGGGTTGCTGGGCGTCTACTAACTCTGACCCTGGTCCTGGTCGCGGGTGATGTGATGTGTGGGTTGGGTTGAGTTTGTTTCACCATGGTCCGGCTTCTCACCGCTGGACACGTCTGGCGGTGGATAAACGAACGATGCTCGCTCGGGACTCGGGGGTACAAATACGCAGTTCGTTACGAATACTTCGTACTCGACTTTGAATCAACAATCGATAATCTACGTTATGAAATGTCGCCTGAAGGGCCTCAATATTGGCGGAAGCGCCAGCATCGCACAACACTTCCGACACATCAAACGGGGTGTTGGTTTGGTCACTGTAGCGGGAATATTGCGTGAGCCCCAGGATAAACACTCGCCGCTTTTGACTCCATGTCAGCTACCACCTATGACAACAGGGACGTTAACCCTAGCATGCCGTCATAACGGAGATCGGCGGCATTTTCCCGGTCCGTCCTTCGAGAAACATGCTCGAACCCGTCAGCCAATTCTAACTGCTCCTTGCACTTCTGTCTCACGAGCGCTAGGGAGTCACTGCCCAACACCACCCGTACCGGCAACTGCCCTGCCATCCCCTCAGACGACCGCACCAAGTCCACAACGATGTCGGCCAACTTCACCACGTCCCCTGGAATGTTGGGAGCGACTTCGTTGGCAAACACCCCCATGGTCTCGGCGAACAACCCGGCGTAGTCCGGAACGGTCGGTTGGTATTGGCCAAAGCCCTCGTCGTCGGATCTATCCCGGGGACGTCCGAGCTGCGAGGCAAAACCGCCGGGCTCGAAGATTGTGCAGTGGATGCACTGACCGCGGAGCTCTTTTCGCAGCCCCTCGGCAAACCGGTCCAGGGCCGCCTTGGAAGCGGAATAGTGAGCGAGGAAGGGGATCGGAGCCCATGCGACTCCCGCGCCGATGAAGGCTACCGACCCGCATCCTTGGGATCGGAAGTAGGGGAGTATGGCTTGGGTGACGCGAATCGGGCCGAAGACGTTGACGTCGAATATGCGCTGCATAAACCCATCACTTCAGACAGGGTTGGCTGGTGATGAGCTTGACTTTGCTCCACAGGCTTGGATCAGACTCACATACCTCGCTTCCTCGATGGCCTTCGGGGCAGAGAAACCCGCGTTGTTCACCAAGATATCAATCCGCCCAAAGCACTCCCACGCCTTCTTCACCTGAGTCTCAATACGCTCTCGGCTCGCCGATACGTCGAGGTCGACGACGGCGACCTTGTCGGATTTTAGGTGAGCAAGTCTTTCCTCCGCCTGTCGACCCGTGGCAACGACTGCATCGCCCGCCGCCAATGCACGGGACACCAAGGCTTCTCCGAGGCCTGACGTTGCGCCGGTGATGAGCCAGATAAGGGGAGCCATGTACTTGCTTGCGCGAAACGCCGGCTGTGCGCGAGAAAGGAGAATCAAACGCCAACAGGGAAAGAGGGGGTGAACCGGAAGCAAGACGCTTTGTATGCGATCTAAGTTCGATGGGTGGCGCTGACTAGGAAGCGCTGGTGTCCGGCGTTACTCGGCGTTACTTGGTAGTCGTGATCCCCCAGTCCCTTGGCTTGCATTGGGTCTGACGCACGACGCTGAACCCGGAACCCCGAGTCCCTGGTTCGAATCCGATCAAGATTCGTCCAGCTTTCGAGCTACAGAGTTTTCGTCGTTCGGTTTGATGATCAAAGTGAAAATCTCCAACCCTCCGTGGTATGAAGAAGGGATGCAATTGAAGGGGTATATATTCCAAGATGAACCTCTCTCTGTCTCAAGCTGGCTCATACAGGCACTTTTCTCCATCCCTTCGCCGGTCAGGCCTCACCAACGCGCCAGTATGCCGGAATTAATGATTTACGGATGTACGGGGTACACCGGCCGCCTTGTGGCCGAGTACGCAAAGTCACTTGGACTCGGCTTCATCCTAGCGGGCCGGTCGGAGAACGGGGTACGGGCTCTCGCCGCTCGATTCGATGCGCGGTATCGCGCCTTCGACCTCGGCGACGAACTCCTCATCGACGCGTCCCTACAAGACGTCTCAGTTCTCCTAAACTGCGCCGGCCCCTTTGCGCGCACAGCAGGCCCGCTCATGGAGGCCTGCATCCGAAGCGGAACCCACTACCTCGACGTTGCCGCGGAGCTCGACGGCTATCACCTGGCGGACGAGTTGGATCGGAAAGCAAGGGAAGCAAAGGTCATGCTCATGCCGGGGTGCGGAGGCAGCGTTGCGATGCTCGGATGTCTCGCCGGCCACGCGTTGGAGCGCGTCGAGCGCCCGGTTTCCCTGGATATCGCTCTATGTGTCGCAGGACCAATGTCGCGTGGTTCGGTAGTCAGTGCAGCGGAAAGCAGTCTGGCGACTCAATGTCTCGAGCGTGTTTGGGGAGCCCTAGCACAGAAGCAGGATGCCGGCGCCGCGACGAGCGCCTTCGACTTCGACGACGGCAAGGGCCAGGTTGCCTGTTTCCCAGTAACGCTACCCGACCTCATCACGATCTGGAAGGCGACCAAGGTGCCCAACATCCGAACATTTGTCCACGCCTCGGGGAATGCACTGGCAGCCCTACCCACCGGCGATCTTACGAGCCTGCCTGATGGCCCAACCGCGCAAGAGAGAGCCGCCAGTCCGTATCATGCCTGTGTGGTGGTTACCAGCGAGGACAGGTCTGTCAAGCGTGCGGTGCTGCATACTGTAAACGGTTACACATTTACCTCGCAGGCCTCGGTCGAAGCGGTGAAGCGGGTCCTGGCAGGGGAAGCTGCGGGAGGATTCCAGACGCCGGCGGGCATGTTTGGGGCACGTTTTGTGGAGAGTGTTGCCGGTACTGAAATCCAAGATGCTGTGTATTAATTAGTGTGGAAGCAAAATACTTAGGTACCTACAGCTGACGAGAGGGAAGGTTGTGCTGCCCTGTCAATCATGCCCACATATATGTCTCTGCCGACCCCTGAGCCCTCTTGGTGCCACTCACACTCTTCTGTGACCAGCCAACCAGCAGTTTTCTTACCAAGCAACACCACATACACCAGGGCCCACCCACACAACTCGGAACCCCGGGTGCCGGAGATCTGGACATAAGGTTCCTTACCTCTTAAGACCCCCCGGGCTAAGCCCAAATCTCCGGAACCGCCCTCACATTCTGCCAGCGAGTTTGACGGACCACCAATCGCACCTGCAAACTCGTATTCCGTAATTAATCATGGTATCATCGGAGCAATCACTCACCTGTACGCGCTGTTCCAGGCGCTTCACTCAGAGTAAGCTCCGCTGACCGAGCCTGTCCCTGGAGTTGCGAGAAAGGACCACGGTTAACGTCACTCTACCCACTTCTCTCTAGGGTCATCGTTGGTGAGGCATCGAAAGCGGTGCGTTGGGGGCGTCAGAGCGCCGTCTAGGCAAAAGGCATGCCGCCAATGCACAAGTGCGAAGGTGCGGTGCGACCTGCAGCATCCAACCTGCGGTCGGTGTCTGGCGAGGTCCTTTCATGGGTGCGAGTATGCGCCGAGGAACGCTTCGGCCGTGGCGCCGCCTCCAGCACCCCTGCCATTACCAACGGCCACCAATGATGAATTCTCCCGTGAAGACGACGACGGGCAAGCTGACACTGTGTCCTCTCTCACGGCACCTGTATGGGACGAAGGCGACCGGTCAACTCGTGCCGCCACTGACGACAACACCCCGCTGTCGGCCCCGGACACCGACTCCCACGTAGAAACCCTTCTTTCCCACATACCGGAGGGAATCCCGCCCGAGCTGGTAGTTTCCCAGGAGCGGCGCCAGATCCTGCTCGGCAAGGCACCCGGTACTCCGAACCACGATCTTGTCGTGCGCCACACAATGCACTTCACTATCCGCGTGCTGAGATCGTGGCCACGGATGATGGCTGCCCACCACACTGCTCAGCTCCCGCCTCCGATCCACAGGCTCCAACTTGTGGATGGCGTTCCGACTCCGCTGGCAAATTGTTACGCTTTGACCAAGATGTGGAGTGAACATACGGACGGGAGTCGTGAGCTGGTGAAGAACACCATCCTCCACGAGATAGAGCGGTTGCTCGGCGAGGTATGTCCATGTACATCTATCTAGGTACCTACCAGGCAAGAAGACGGAGAGAAATGGGGGGTTAAAGTAATTTAGGCATAAGTGACTCTAACACGTAACACACACACAAACAGTATACCACGTACAACGAAGCCGATCTCCTCGCCGCCGCCCAATCCCTCCTCATAATGCTCATCATGCTCCTATTCGGCATGCCAGGGCCATCCGCCGGTAGCAGCAGCAACAGCAACGGCGCACTCACCCACCCAGCCGACGCCCGACTCCTCATCCGCATGTGGGACGTCAAAGCGCACCTCTCCCGCACGGGACTCCTCCTGGACCAAGAGGCGTCGCACACCGTCCCGCCCTCGTGGCGGCAATGGGCCGCGGTGGCCGCCAAGCGCAAGACGATCCACTCGTTCCACCACGTCGAGTGGGCGTGGTCGCTGCTGCACGGCTACCCCGTGCTGACCTGCTTCGAGCTGGCCCCGCTGCCGGCGCCCCCGCCACGCTACCTCTGGCAGGAGGCGGAGGATGAGGCGCGCTGGCGGGGGTTGTATGGGGATTGGTTGGCGCTGTGGAAGGGCGGGTTCTATAGGATGATGGAGTTCTTTCATATTAATCCTGGGGGGGTGTTAGATGCGAGGAGTGAGTTGTGGCTGGCGGAGGCGGATGAGTTTGGGATGATGGTTATGGCTGAAGGCAAGCACATATTTTCTTTTTTTTCTCTTTCACGTTGGCGCAACTAACCGTCTCTTAGTGAATGCTGTTGGCGGGCCCTGAGACTCTTTTCGGTTGGGAACTAGCTGGTGACCTACGGGAACATGATCATACAAAATTACATCCTCGCGGACAGATCTTTCGAAAACTCTATCGTTTGTTGACCTAACTGTGGCCCCTCCGCGTAACTATCTAACTTCAACCGAGTCCACCTAGCTACTTAAAGTCCCCCCCTCTACATAGCAAGCGTAATGGTCCCAAAGCTAGGATCCTTAGCGTACTTCTCCTTCAGCGCCACCAGCTCATCAACATCCCAACCCGACATGACGAACCGGCCCTTCAGAAAGGCCGCCTCGGGACTAGCTAGCCACACAGCGAATCCCCGTGGCAAACTCTCGTCGTCCCACTGGAACGACGCTGCCCCCTTGTCCTTGTCCAACAGCTTCGAAACACCCGTGGTGAAGACGCTGCCTGGGTTGAAGGAGTGGACGCGAACCGGCTGGCCCGGGATCCCGTCCACCTCGCCCTGCAGCGACCGCAGGATCTGCGTGAAGGCCAGCTTGGAAGCCGTATACGGCGCTTGGCCCGGCAGGCACAGGTAGGCCGCGGAAGAAGACACGTCGAGGATGACCTTTTGCCGGGTGGGCGGTGCTGCAATCGCCGAGGTGTCCTTGGAGATGCCGTCGAAGGTGGTGTACGGGATGCTGGGGATCTCGGGGCCGAGAAAGGCGCGCACGAGGTTCAGGTTGCCGCCGACGTTGGTCTCGAAGGTCTCGGCGTAGCCCTCGGCCTCAAACTCGAGCGCCGTCCTGCCCTGCAGCAGGCTGGCCGCGCTCGTGACTAGGATGTCGGCATCCATGACGTTGGCTCCCATCGGCTCTGTCTCGTCCCGAGTCTGGTTCAAGAGCCCGCGGATGGCCTTGAACACGGCATTGGTAGCGGACGTGCTCCGGATGTCCAGCAAGAAGGTCCAGACGTCGGTCGCACGCCCGGCTGCCAAATTCTCGGCCTTGAGTTTCGTCGCCGCCTCATCCAAGGCCTCCTGGCGGCGGGCGAGAATCACCACCCGCGCTGCGCCCGCGACGCAGAATCCTTGCGCGATGGCATAGCCAATGCCGCTGGCGCCGCCTGAGATAATGACCGTCTTTCCAGACGCAGAAAGCTTGGGGTTGGTTGGGTCAATGGCTGCGTACCCAGTTGTATGGACCGTTTTGGTGAGGTGGGGGATAAAAACAGACATGGTATGGTGGCTTAGGTGTGATCTTGATAGAGATATATTGGATAGGATCTTGGATTGTTATTGGGAGCTATCTGTAGGAAAGGAACCAGCCTTGTACTTATACTCAAGGTCCGCGTCTGTCTACCTCAGGTACCTCCTTTCGGTACGTGGTGGGCGTTGCGTGTCCGGAGCTAGGTGCACGGAAGTCCGGTCTTCTCCCGCGATCGTAGTGCTCCCCTGCTACCGTAGCTTAGAAATGGCATTGAATGCATCATTAGTAATTCAGAATCTTGCTATACGTGACGAAGTCCGGTCTAGACTTCGACTTAAGTTTTGAGAGGCATGAATGGGCCGACAAGAGACTGTGTCGTGAATAATCAACGGCCAGCGAGCATGCGGTAGGGTCACATCAACGTCGGCCGCCGTGCTCGGTGTTCGGAGTACCGAGTGCGTGTCAGCAACGTGCGGCAAGGTGCCTGCCCAACGCGAAATTCTAGTCCTGTTCTCTCGGGCAGCGACTCATGAATCGTTCCGTGCCCTGACTGATCAACCACTGCGGCAGTCGGGCCGGCCACCAAGGGGTCAAATCCCTCACGTAAGCGCAAACCGAGGAGTAAGGCATTATCTGGATGCAGCAGGCAGTGGCAGCCATTATGGCAGTCACCGGCTTGGCGGTGCTGAAGACGAGAGGGTCAACCGTTGTTGCGATCACGGGCATGAGGCATGAATGCGTTGGTAAGCGGGCTCAAAGGTGATACCTGGGGCGGGTTATGAAGTGCTTATTGTTGCCGTTGCCAATGACATGGGGGGTCGTAATCTTGGGGAACGCCATTACGCCGGCACTAGATAACAATGCACCAGACGAACAGTCGCACTCTGCCAGTTAAAATACGGAGCAGGGAGGTGGGGGGCGACGTTTTACTCCAGCTGATTAGCAGGATAGTGCCGAGCCCGGGTGAGATGGATGATAGATTTCCCCATCGACGTCGACATCGCTACGCTACGGTTAGGTATGTATGCTGTTAGTGGCCTATTTCGTTATGGACAATATGTTGCCTTCAGTAGGATATGCTGCGGAGTACGCTGGTTCTATCGCTATAGGCTGTCAGCCTGAGAAGTGGGAGGGAAGCTCTGATCCGACCAAACGATCACTCCGATCAGCTGGCCACCAAGCCTTCAGCCGTCGGTGATTGTGTGCCGTCGTATTCGGTTTAACAGCCCTCGTTTTTGATTGATACCCATCTCTCCTTAATAGCTATTAACATGAATTTCCAAGTGCCCTTCTTTGCAAATCACCTCAGGTGGGCTGGACTCGCCAAGTTTATATGTCTCGTTCACGTAGAGCCATTCGAGGAATAGAGCCCGCGTCTTCGTCGGTCCCTGTTCGTCCCTTCTGGTCTCTCTGCAAGCACGGCTCTCAACAACGGGTCATCCTTGTCGTAGCTGTGGTGGACCCTAACATGCCTGTTCGAGAACGCGATTAAGCCAGGAAGTTAGTTTCCTACTTGTAATCTCCATGAAAATTCTACCTTTAAGAGCCACATACCGTTGCAGATTGTCAGGCCGGGGGTATTTTTGTTCTCCGTCCGGGCAGAACGGGCAGACATACCCTGGCATCTCGTGCACAAGGCGGTGTCTGATCATTTCGTTTTTCCTCTTGAAACCCTTCCCGCCCTGACCTCGGGGGCATCCATCCACGGGACAGTGGTGAGGTCTTGCCGATGAGTGTATATTTGCGTGGGAGTTGAGGAGGTACTGCGCTTGGAACGGGGGCGCCGTACAATCGGGAAATTCACACTTGTAGGCGGCCCCTGTGGCTTCTGCCTCGCGACGTGCGTTCTCTCGCTGCATTGCTATGAGGTCATCTTCGGGGTTTTCGATATCTACCACGAGGCTTGCTAGAACAAGAAACAAAACGGTTAGGGAGATTAACCATGATAGTGTGCGTCTATCAAAGACTTGGGTCTTCAAACATACGGCTATGCGTGTCTTGCCGACTGAAAATCTTCTTGACCGTTCTGAGAGCTGATATGGCGGTGCGCTCAACGCTTCCAATGTGACGAATGATGTTGCAGTCGGACAGCCCCGGCTGCGGTACCGAGTCTATCACTAGGTCGCCATTTTCGCTGATGACGTGCATCTCCTCCAGGGTATCCTGACCGACCAGAATATCCGATGTCAGATCATCAAGGATAAAAAACTCAAGGTCTAACTCGCTTCCTCGAGGCACGAATCCACGTTCGTTGTCGACGTTTCCAATGGCGAAGCGAACATCGATGCTCCCACGGGTCCGTCCAGTGCTGCCGTCGGCAAATTCGAGAATCATGTAAATGTCATCTCGGATCTTGAGCCCTCGTTGATGCACGAACTTGGGGCTGACCAGATCCAAATCGGAGCCCGTGTCCGCATTCGCACAGCCAACAAAGCTATCAAGACGACAGACCAACCCCTTTCTGGGCTTACCAATGCTACACACGCGAAGCGATTGCAGAGCAGTCACTCTTTGTTCAACCAGGCGATCCCGGTGCTTGGTGAACGTTTCCGTTTCGTCTAGGAACGAGGAGCCGATGATGGCGGGCACGGCCAAGGTTTCGAAAACATGGACGGTAAACTTGAGGCGTTTGGATGCTTCGGCTTTCACCACTCCCGGGGTCCCAAACGAGCATCGGACAGTAGCGATTCCGAGGGATTTGACAACTTTGCCATTGGCCAGAGCAAAACTCTCCTCCACCGGGCTGACTTGAAGGCCGAGCTGCTTCGCCAACTCCAGCGGGATGATACTCTCGAAGGATCCGGTATCTGGGCAGGCCATAACCGCCACGGACTCGGTTTCGCCGTCGATGATGATTGGGAGCGCGAATCTCTTCTTTTCCTTGCGCCTGGTAGTCTCTCGTATCGGGACCGGTTGTAGGGAAGCCTGAGCCGGAGCTGCGGGAATGATATCCAAGGCCGGCGAAGGATGCCATTCGATTGCGAGGTCCTTGAGCTCGGGACCACCTGGAGTCCAGATTCCATTGCCCATTACGTTGAGCAAAGCCCTTGTCACCCTGTCATTTTCGCTGCCGGGAGAAGACTCAACACGAGGGAATTTGTTGGGACTTTGAGTTTTCCGTGGTTCAAAGATGTCTGCTGCCCAGGGCGAGTTCTTGCAAGCAGTACGAAGTAAGTCAGTGTAGCAATTGAAATAAATCGCAAAGGAGCACCAACCAGGTCGAGTTCATCATCATCCGAGCTCAACTCGTCAGACAGCCCCCTCTTCCCACTTTTCCAGTTTACCTGAACGGGTTGAAGATCCGGAGATCCGGGTGTCAGGTAGTCCTTGTCGCTGAAGTAGTCGTCGCTCGTGATTGCCATCGGGAGCTATCCGGTGTCGCCCGGAGTGGATTCCGACGACTTTTGTGTGTGCATTCTCGCTTGTGGTCGGGATACCAGTCGTCCACCGGAGAAGGCGGACACGAGGTTTTACGCCTAACGGGAGGCCTCGGCCGCTTGGATTCGCTGAACCGGCCGCAGCGATGTCTGCCTTGGGTGCTTGGCAAGCGAGCCGGTAGGTTTTCGGGGAAGAGAAACGAGTTCACTTTCCACCCTCAGGTTGTCCGTCACTTGTCAGGGTTATCACAACGCGCAACTTCAACCCGAACAACTCGCGACATAGACTGGAGATAAGGCAACGGACATTCCCAAAATGCCACCACATTCTGGAGGCAAGTCGACATATGTTGATGGCTTCCCCTCACTTGCTGCCTTCATGGCCAGCGACAGGGACAAGACAACCAAGATTTTTAAACGATTTGACCGCCTTGCAGCCAGGAACTTGCTTTGTCTGCAGAGCGAGCTTGTCGAGATAGAGTCGCAACTCGACCAGTTCGACCGAGACGACCAAGGGAACCGCGAAATGATGCAGACTTTGAGGAATTGGGGGGCGTACAAAACGAGATGCGCAAATGAACCCAAGAGGATGCAATTAATGGCGCGGTTGAGAAGTACCATGCGCGAGTACAGTGCGCGCACCTTCGTGTCCCCCCCTCTCTCTTGACGTTGCCTACCTACCTACCTAACCATTCGCTCGGATTAGGAGAAGCGCTGGTCTTTGAGAGCACCCTCGCCCGCATACAGCCACCAGATCGCAAAACACTCAAAGCCTTTCGCCGCAATTTCTTTCATGGCCGCCCCGGCGAGACACGATCCTTCCCAATGCTGGGAGGTCCCAGCTCCAGTGTCTATGACGATGAAGACGACCTTCTTGCTCTCCACGGCACCGAAGATCCTGATCGACTGACCGTCTTTGTTAGGGACAACTTTGGGTTTCTGTTCCCGGTATGCCACCGCATTTATAGGTTGCGGAGGGTCAACTGACAATATCCCAGGATAAAGCACCCACTGGGGGATCCGAGAACCCCCTCGTGGGCTATGCATCAGGCAAGAAGATTGCCAACTTCATCTCGTACCTGAGCACGATTCTCGCTGCCATGTTATTAGTCGGAGCGATTCTTGCTCTGTACAATATCAAATCGGATAACCTAAAACTTGGCCTTATCGGGCTCTTCACCTTCCTTTTCGCCGCAAGTACCGGCTTGATGACGAATGCAAAGAGGTCAGAGGTGTTTGCTTCGACGGCAGCGTAAGCTCAGCCTGATGTCCTTTGAGACCAAGGCTGACCCGAGTTCTAGGTACGCCGCTGTTTTGGTGGTTTTTGTTAGCGGCGACCTCGGCGGGTCGGGATCGGGACAGGAAGCTCACGGGGTCTGCTCACCAGGGACCAATGGTACATGTCAGTAGACTGGCTGAGGGGGGTGATCCACTCGCTGTCTCGCAGCGTCATCGAGCAGGAAAGGTGATGCTCAACGATGAGCTGAATGACCAGTTTACCTTCTGTGAGTGCCCAACAGAGAGTGAATGGCCCTCTTACCTAACGCCGCTGGTGCATGCGGCGGGGAGTAATTCCGCGGTTAAATGCTGCTTTACACCACTCTGTTGTACAGCACCATCGGGGGCACATGAGCGGTGGTGGGTTCACCTTTCAAGCCTATCTCGAGCCTCGCATTCAGACTCTCACCATGAAGATCTTCTCCCCAACCAAGTCTGAGGTGCCGACCAAACAGAAAGGGAAGACCAAAGTTCGAACCAAAAAGAGCCAAATCTTCTTCTCCGTGTCGCGACTGCGGCCGCGATCATAGTGAAAAAATTGGTAGCGTCTCTTTGAGTAGCGTGTCATCCTTAGTGCAGGGGCCATGCTAATCTTCTCTGTATCGTTTCAAATTGACCAAATGCCCCGAAGGGCGAGGAAAGAAAGAAGAGAAGAGGAGGAAGATCGGGTGCGATGGACGTTTCTTTTATGGGCGAGGGAGTGGCCTGTGCACTTCACCTCCAATCGACAACGCTCGACGCCACAGCCTAAGGGTGGCAAAGTGGCGTATTCCAGTGGGTGACGACAGCACATAGCGTAGTACCTATCAGGTTGATGCCCTGAGCTAGTCTTTGTCGGCTAGTAAACTCCTCAACTCCTCGTTCTCGCTGTGGTCCTCTGCATTATCTCGCTCCTTCTGGGCCCCGCGATGGCCATCCTCCTCATCCCGGTCCGGGAAACAGCCATTATCGACCAGCTTTCGTCCCGCCGCTTTGTCCAGTTAAATTCCGAGCATCCTCCCAATCTCATCATCCCACCCCACCCAGCATCCCCCGGGCGTTACGTTGGCCACCAACCGGCGACACTCTTCCACCGCAAGAACATTGACCAGCTGGCGGATGACTTTACTAGGAACAGCGGTCATGTCTATCCCTCGGCGAGAAACCGCATGGTTCGGTCGGAAATTTGGATAAACGACTGGCCCGTGTACGGCAGCATTTGGATCCCGTGCCGGAAGGTGTTGGACCAACTTCTTACTCAGCTTGGCAGGTATAGCATCTCTATGGTGTTTGACTGGGATACATTGGATCAGAATCAGCGAGAAAGCAATGTGAGCGGCATTGAACTCAGCTCCCTCAACGACCTCGCCCCACGCCAGGACACGACCGAGACGGTCTTTTATGACGGAGAGTCACTGCCGGAGTCTCTTTATCAAACATACAAATCCGTCCCGGAAATCGGATTCAGACGGCACGGTCCTGCCCTTGGTTTCTCCGGCAGTTGCTTCTGGGGCAATGTTTCCGTCATGTCCGTTGCAAAAGACATGTCAGTCCGCTGCTACACCGTCACCGACACGGGTTTAATGCAAACTTTTCAGTCATCTTCCCCCAACCCAGAGAAGGAAATATCGACGAGATGCATTCAAGTTGGCCAAGGTTGGGCCGGGTCAAGAAATCACCACGGTCAATTTTATATCAACGAGACCAAACCACTAACGAACGAGACTTCTGACACTGTCTCAGTCGACTTCTACTCGCTTTCTCGTATCGTCTTTTTGAACTCGACAACAAGGAACTGCGGTATTCCCATGGTGGACGGCCGGTCAAACCCTCCCTGTGACTGGAACGCCCTATTTTCCGAATCCCCATCGCCGGGGCATCGGGCTGCTTCTTTGAACCAGCAGGTAGTAGAGTACAGTTACAGAAATGGCAGCGTGGACGCTGATGGTTCACAATTCAATCCTCACTCGCACGTTTACTCGACTGCCTGGTGCAACTCGGCCTCTCATCTGGGGTTTGGCACTTACGAACTGGCCGCCACCCGACGTCTCATCAACGCGACCGGGGACGCGAGGCTTACCATCGAAACTGAGCCGGAACCCGCAGAACCCGTCTACATACACCCGGACTGGGTGCTCGCAAGCTGGGAAGTGAGTCACTCAGTGACCGTGCCGGTTGACTCGAACAACCCGGCCGCGACTTTAGTCCTCAACGCATTGCGCCAGGTTTTCAGTTATAGAAATGCGCCTATGAAGGATCTATGGGGCCTCTTCTCCATTCACGCCATTATCATGATCAGCGCCTTGGGCATCATCGATTATGACGAGCTACCCCTTAATGATGCCGACCCGGAAAGTACGAGCACCAACCGGATTCTTGACAACTTCATCACCTCCGAGATGTGGGTGTACAAGCTTTCATCCCAGACAAGCGTTCTGGCGTTTACCGTCGTTTTCATAGCCTGTGCCGTCGTCGGACTTAGCATAGCTCTAAGCCTTGCCCCATGGCCGTTTACCACCCAACCTACCGGCCTGAGCTTGTTCAGGGGGGCTTTCACGCAACACCCGGCGGAGAAACTAGGGAGTCTTTCGGTTAAAAAGGTCGGCTGGCTTCCTTACAAATTTGTCACGGGACAAAATAGAGATGATGTCAAGGATGATAAAGAAGAGGACGAAGAACACTCGCAGCTTGGGTTGTCCGGAGGGGTGAACAATGGTCTAGACGTTCCACCACACCCGGCCGCGAAGCCAGAGACCCGTAAATATAGAGGTCGCCTGTTTTGTAATTAGATGTCTAGTTGTTTACTCGCCACCTCCATCTACCTAGAGACCTACTCCCCTGCCTAACGTGAGGAAGCGTTCAAGATGTGGCATCTCTGACCCACACAAAAGGGTGAAAATGCGATGGGGACGATGCAAGATCTTTTCCTTTACATCCTTCCCATCGGCCTCTCCTCGCCTCGACCCTTGATCTCGCATTTAATCTGGGGCCCCTTCCATTCCCAACCCCATCATCGCCATCAAACCCTTGATCACCACTTCCTGCGAGTCGGGATGCTTCTCTTGATACTTGGCCACGAAGTTGGCCCGCTCTTCTTCGCCATACGTATCCGCCGCCTCAGCAACCTCGGTAGCAAAGTTCATGCAAAGCCACTCCAGATCGCCAAAGTCCCGCTCCGCTTCCCGCTGGTACAGGGCGTGCAGCTTGGCCCGGCAGAGCTGCTGCACAGAGAGAACGTTGTACGACCGAAGCCCCGCCGCCGTCTGCGCCGTCCTGGTGGTCGTCGCACCAGCAAGAGTTTTGGGCGCGCCGAGATGTCCTAGGAAGACGACGTCAGCCAGCTCCCTCCACATCCTCCACCACAACACCCCACAACCCTGTCCAACTCCAACTCCGAAAAGAACCACCGGAACTCACCCGCCAAAATAACATCCACCTCCACCACCCCCTCCCCATCCCCTTCACCCCCATCATCCCCACCCCCCACAACAACATAAAACCTTCCACACCCACTCCCCACAACAGACAACAACGGCGGAGTATAAACCCTCCCGCACCCCAAAGCGGCAATGACCTCCCTCGCCTTCACCCCCTCCCCTACCGCGACGTCCACATCCCGCGTGGTGCGGTTGCGGAACCCGTGCAACAGCAGCGCCAGGCCGCCCATCAGCGCCCAGGGGATGTGGGCCGCGTCGAGCAGGGTGCCGACGGCGTCGAGGGCGCGGATGAGGGTGGTGGGGGTGGCGAGGAGGCTGGCGCGCTCGAGGTGGGGGAGGTGCAGGTCGAGGTCCCATTGGGTGGGTGGTGGTGGGAGGGAAGGGTTTGGGTTGGTTGGTGATGATGATGATGAGGGGGAGGGGGGTGTTGAGGGGTCAGAGGGGGATGGTGAGTTTAAGGGGTGTGGAGAGGTCATTATGTTATTCGGTTGTCTTTTGGGAGGTGGACGTTATTCGGCGGTGGTGGTTTGGCTTGAAGTTGGTTAACGGGCGGGCTGGTTGCGCCTGTTGAGGTGCCTCCCCAAACAGGCAGCCCGTCGGGTGGATTTGGGGGCCGGAATCTGTCGACTGCATTTGTGGAATCCGTCTGCGCGGGGTACCTCAACTGTAACATGGGTTTGGTGTAGAGGGAGTTACGGAGACAACCTTACGTTTCTTGTCCGCAACCAGTAAACACAACTCAGGGGTTACAGTCAAAGTGGCTTGACACCCCCTATTCGTTGCTACGGCAACCGTATTGTTTCGCGGTCACCTTTGACAAACCGGTTTGTGACAGGTTCCGGCAATGGGAAATGTAGTGTTAAGTAGCTGTTCTTGCAAAGAAAGAAATCTCGAGAAACGCACGCTGCTATATCCAAATGTCTCGCTATCTGCTGGCCAAGAGCCAAATGTACCCACTGAAAACCGATGAAAGCAAGTGAAAACAGGTTGTTGACTGAGTGAGGAAAGTCGGACACAAAGGTTGGGTATCGGATCGTAAACTCCACCAACTTGAAGCATAAAACCATCGCAAAGAACACTCCCTCGCTGAATCCTAATATCCGTACAACCCTCACGGTGGAAGGATCGAGGAACAAACACCCCTCTCAGCCGACTACCACGCGGCCACGTCATCCTCGGCGTGTGCCGGGCTTGGAGAGTTTTTCGTCTTCTTATCCTTCTTTCCCACGACAACCTCCACTGGATCAGGGACCGCAGATCCAATGGCAACCGCCGTTGTCGTGCTTGAAGGTCCCTCGAACGGTGCGTCAGGGTCATCCCTATACCGATCACGTTCGTTCTGCTCGTCGTCGACAAAGAGGCTGGCATCTGGGTTTCTGCCCCTCATCCAGGCCGGAGCCTTCCACTCGCGAGGCCCCTTCAAGCCGGAGAACTTGGGCACGCTGAAGGATGGCAGCGACGGCCGGGGAATGGACGGTGCCGTAATCCGCGGGAGCGACACCTTCGGGCGCGAGACAGTCTCGTACCACGGAATAGGAGGCAGCGAGTCTGGCCGCAGCCGGTTTCCGCAATGCGGGCAGTCGGCCGGCACGACGCGCCACGCCGTGTACTCGACCAAACCCGGGATAGCCAGACCAGCGACGAGCTCGCGTGCGGCGAGGTACGAGTGAATCAAGCTGTGTCCATGTCAGCAAACCACCGTTCAACCCCAAGCGCGCCATTCTCAAACTCACAAGTTCACCAACAACGGCATAGTCGCGTAAGCCGCCAGCATGGCCAGCTGGGGGCGCCTGTCCCCCTTCCGCCCGGTCCGGATCCAGGTAAACACCAAGACCACCATCAACCCAGTCGCAAGAACCACGTCCACCACAAACACCAAAATCCGATGCGTAAACACCGACCCCCCATCTCCCCCACCCTCATCGTCCCCATAGTCCTCCTCCTCCTCCTCCCCCAACCCAAGCCCACTCTCCTCACCTCTCTCCTCCCCCTCGTCATCCCCTCCCCTCCGCCTCGCAGCAGCAACCAACCCCTCCAACCCCTGCAACCCCTCCAAATCCCTCTCGCCCCCCAACCTCCTCCCTACCACCCCCTTCCCCTTGGCACCCACACCCACACCCACACCCCCAGCCCCATCGCGAGCACCCTGCGACCGAGCGCGGAGCACCAGAAAAAGCGATACCGCGGCCGAGAAAAACAGCGGGACGAGGCCCAGCGCGGGCACAACGTCGCGCGAGAGAGCGCCGTGTGCGACACACAGCGGGAGGGCGGGGACGAAGGATAGGAGGGCGGCGGTGCGGAGGAGCGGGGCGGGGAGGGTTGTTGGTGTTATTAGATTGGTCCTGGCCCCGGGATGGGGGTGGTTGGGGTTGGGCCGTGGCATGGTGGGTGGTGGGAATGTTATCATGAGATGATTTTGGTGTTGTTGAGTTTTGGATGGCTTGGCGGGTTGGGTGAAATGGCGGTGGGGGTTGGCTGTTTCTGAGGGCTGGCTGTCGTCTGTCGATGTGCGCCAGGCACGGACGGATGCAGAATTGAGTCGGGATGCGAGATGGGTTGGGTTTGTCTCGCTGGCTGGCCTGGTGCCGGCGCGTTTAGCTACGTGCCTGACGCGGGAGGAGGTGTCGGAGGGAGAAGAGCTGGAGGTTGTTTGGAATCGTGGGGGGTTGGTTGGTGATCTTGACCAATGGCAACCTAATTGAGCGAAGAGCGAGTCACGTGTAGATCACGCGCACGTGGGGGTGTCTCGCGCTCTTGCTCGGGGTGAAACTGATCCCTCAAACGCCCGTTCCTCTTTTGCGCCCTGACTTAAGGTACATGGTGCAGGCCACATTGGATTGGACGCTTGCAGTCTTATCACGAACCAGAACAAGGCGGCTTTCCTCCGAGGCAGCGATGCCATCGAACTATTTAGTGGCCTAACGCTGGTGAACTCATCTAGGTATGGACATCCCCAATGGTCGTCGACTGTCGGGTCCTGAGTTCCTAAGTCCTTTGTCGCGTTCAACACCCCTGGTTCACCTAGGTAATTAATAAAGACGGAACCAGATCGCTGCACTGCTAACAAATCTCACGAGCTGCAAGCCATGCATGCAAGACTATTAGTACTACTTGATGATTGAGGGTTACCCCGAACCCTTGAGTTAATAACTTAATCCATCCTACAAGGGCTCAACCTGTCGCCAGATTGAAAAGTCAATACTGCCCGAGTAAAGTAGCGGCTCTTGAACGCGGCTCTTGACCTTGGTGTAGGAACGGACCCAAACTAGCATGCACGACCTGCCGTTGCGGGCGGTGAAGGAAGGCGCGCGAACGAGCCTCTGCAGGTCAGGTTGGAGGTAGACCCGGGAATTGCCTATGGTTATCCGAACCCAGAAGGACCCATGGGTCGATTTGGGTAGCAACAACAACGAAAATGATCTTGCCTCCCCAGCAGCACCCCCAAGCCTGAACATGAAGCCTGAGCCTCTGTGGTCTCGATGTCCGGGAGGGCTTGACCGAAGCGCGGTTGTCCTGAACGGTCGACCACGACGGCCGCTTCGTGAGTGATCCGGGGGGCGGGGGGCGATGAAAAGCTGCTAACAGGAGGATGAAACTGTGAATTAGAGGCCAAGAAAGTATTTAGTTTGAACGGCCCGGGTTCGAATCGGGCACCGTTCACACTCGTTCGCTTAGCCAGCTCGAAAAAAGCATCATGCTTAATGCTGCTCATGTTCCACACATAGCTGAACGAGCAATGGAGATGTCGAAGCTGTTAAGGCCACGCCTGTCTAGAGAAAGGCTAGTGGAGAAGGGCCCTCGACATACCGTCATGAGGCTGGCTTGCGTGAGAAGAGGGGAAAGGACGAGGTGTGACGGGAGGAGAAGCTTACCAATGTCCACATAGCACCCTAGATGGGCTGCACGAATACATGTTTCGAGTTCGGAACGAATGTGTGTATGCATATACACACGCCCATTCTTGGACTCGCTCCTCATGAGCATTACAAGCGACCAAGCAGTTCGAGACGTCATATCTGCCTCCTCAAATCAGCTTCAACGCAGCGCACCTCCTTAGCCGTGGCAATGTGGCTGCCTTCGGAGCTCGTTCCGGAGCTTCAGCCTTCCTCCCTTCATACTTGCTTCTGGGGAGGCTAGCGTTCGCCGGCAGCTGGGGGCTGCTCAAGTCCCCCATTGATCTCGCCCAATGCAAGCATCCGATGCTGCCAAGATGGCGAGAGCCACGGCGCAGGATGTGTTCGCGCAACGTCCCGTCCAGCCACGATACCGGCCGTCAGCCAATTGGAAAGGCAACCAAACCCTTGCGAGATGCATCCGCCCCACCACCGACGCAGCCAGAATGGAGTTCGGCAAGCATGGAGCCGACGGGGATTGCCGATATCGCAGAACGACAGGGCATCGCGAGAGGCGCGAGGACTTGAAGGAATTGTGGAAGGGACAGTAGCGGTTCTCAGGACGGTAAGGGGATTCGGAATGTACGTACAAAGAGTCCGAGCAGGCGCCACTCGGTGCCGCTAAGTGACTACTAGGTAGGTAGGGTAGGTAGTTTAGCGCCGCCGTCGCGCAATTGCTTTACCCCAAGTCGGGGCTCGCGGTTGGCAACTTGGGTGCTCGGTACTGCTGCATGCTGATAGACCTTTGTTGTCTGACCACCGGGCAATCGAGGCCATTCCATTCGCCCCGACCTTTTCGCAATGTTGGTTCGTTCAGACATAGTAGGGGTGAGCCAGCGTTCATTTGTAGAGACCGGGGTTCCCAACCCCGGTAGCTTGTATTGCTTGGGGCGAGTGCTCGTATTGACACCGAGATGGGCGTGTCGCTAAGTTTGACTGTGCCGCGTCTGAGCGTCGCCATGGTTGATGACCCGAGTAAAAGGTAGGGAGGGCAAGCCCAGTGAGACTGAAGCCCAAGGTTGAGCTCCCTCTTGTCTCTAGCCGCTAATTGGTGGCTTAGGGAGACGTGTTGCATTGCTTGAAGTCCGATCAAGCGACTAGCTGCGGGCTTGCTCTTGGATCATCGACAAGCAAGGAGCCAACGGTGCAGGGTCCGGTATGCCACCTGCCATGCGCAGACACAGTGTATCCAGGCGAAGGGAGTTCGTAGGTCATCCCAGCCAGTGATAGATCAAGAGATAAACCCGACTGACTGCTGAACGATGGCAAACCTCCTGCCCAGTGCTAGGTAAATAAACCCACCATGGCGGGGCCAGAGGTAGCGTCGTTTGTAATGTAAGTCGGCAGCAACTGTCGAAATCCCGGTTCTGGTGACTGGTTCGCAGTTTTGGTATGTAAAGCGCCATGTCCCAGCTAGGCTTTTCGCACGCAGGCAACAATGGGCTTAGTGACGTTCGTGGGGACCGCGCCTATGTACCTAGTAATATAACGCGGAGATGACCGTTCAAGGATGAATCGGCGAGCGTCACTTGTTGCTGGTTTAAGACCATGTTGTCGGAGGTCAGAGTAAACGTGTCTGGAGGTGTGCAGTACGCCCACACCCGGCGGCGTGAAGCAAATCTGAAGTCGCCGTCCTCGAGGGAGATCATGTCGAAAAGACGGGCCCAGCTCCGGCTTTCTCCTGAGACACACACCGAGTTAGTCAACCATTCGATGGTATTAGCGAGAGAAAGAGATGTGGAAGAAAAGCTAACCCACCACCATCAGCGATCCATCCTGTCTTCAATCGAAAACCCAAAGGGCGGCGTGTCTGTAGCTCGGCGGCCGTGAGATACGTCCATACACGACAGGTATGGCCAACAGCGTTCAAGGACGCGGAGGGGTTGGATGGGCTCGTAAGTCTCGCGGAGTTGATGTGTCGGGAGAGAACTTGAACCTGGAAGACCAACAAAGGGGCGAGAGAAAGGGATGGAAGGAAAGTGAAAGTCACCAGGAAGTTGGGACTCAAACCTGCATCCTTGGGTGACGTGGTGGGCCTAACCGCCTAAGAGAGAATCGGTGAAGGGACTGGGCCTCCAGTATTCCGCCCCAAAACGTGATAGAGCCATTTTCGTTTCTTTTGTTTTATTCCGTGACGCGCCTTTTGGTACCTTCTTTCCCCTCTCGGTGTGTGTGTGTGCGCCGTCAAGCGATGTCATTGGCTGACCATGGTCCCTCCGCCGTGAGCCTGCATCAAGGAGTTCTCAACGGGGTATCAACGGCAGGTAATGATACGTCCAAGAGTGCTCTGCTCCCCAATCAAGCCTAAACGAGCCAAGGTGAGCCCTTTGGTTGAGACATGCAACATGGTGAAGCAACCCGGGATCCTGGTCACCGCTTTACCGCATCTCAAAGCCCCCCTAGGTACCGTCCCGCCCGCTCTCCCGTTTTTTTTTCCCTTTTTCATTTCGCTAAATTGCCCGTTTTGGCCGCCGCATTCTTCTATACGAATAGTCATCTATGTCTCACGACTATTCTGTTGCCGGTTTGCCAGGAAGCTAAGCTATTTTGATCCCTGAGCCCACCCCCCATGCGGGTAGCTGAAAACTTTAATCTCCTTCCGGTCTGCTGGGCTTGGGTTTTTGCAGGTGATCAGCGCCCAGGGGACAGGGAGGACGAAGGCAAGCAGGCTCCGGCCTGCTCATTACCTCCGATCGAAAAACTCTGTTCGAGGTTGGCAAGAGACACGTCAGTCAACCTTCCAGCCATTCCCACTCGATCTCTTGCCCGGGCACGCGGTGCGGTGAGAGACTTGGACAGCCACCAATGGAGCTCCTTCCCGAATCTTCCCCCCTGCATCCAGTCCAGCTCCGTTGCTTCTTCTCAGAATATGGCCTATCACTTTGCCACTGCGGCGGCTCCCGTCCGATGCTTCACTGCAGCGGAAGCCCCCCGGCTGTTGGTCCGGGGACTGCAGAATCATTCGGCCCACAGGGTCAAGCCAACTCAAGGGGATTCCGCCTCGCTTCTCCCATCCTCGACCGTGAACCATTCTCCTTATCGTCAGTGCCCCTGGTCTTCAGCCTCTTGTCCGCCTGGGTTTGCGCTCACTTGTTCTCGGAGCATGGGTCATTCGTTATCTCAAGGACTTATGGGAGACCTCTTGGTATTAATGAAGACTCTGCCCGGAACTAGCCCCGGTTTCCGCCACTGGCTCTCAAGGGCGTGTGCTCTATGTGTAGCGCATGGTATTGTATGGTACATAAACCTAAGGATAGTGACGTTTACACAGAATAAGAAAGAAACAGACAGTCAGAGAATATGCACCAGCCCAGAATGGGGTAGCTGATCTTCGATTGCAAAAGCTTCCCCGGCGACACTGGGTCTATAAAGGGGCGAGAGAACGATGGCCGTTGTCGAAATTCACTGCATTCGCAACTCGCACGACCGCCCGTCAACAAGATCACCAGGATAGAGCCATCATTTGCGCCGACGAGATGTGTAGGTCCCGTCCTTGCCACCCCAAATCAGCGTGTGGAGGTCCCGTCCGTACTCATGACTTGTGTTCCGTTAAAGCTCGCGACAATACTCTGAAGAACGAGGGGTCAAGGCGCGTAATCGACAAGCTGCTTCGCGGAATCGGCGCGTGGGCCCAGTTTGTGCGAGTCGACGCAACCGAGGACGACGAGATAGTTCTTACACCTCCGTATTCAGGTAAGTTCCATCTGAACCGACTTCCATCTGAGACGACACTCACCCACCCCCTCAGTCGGGTTGCCCTAAGCTTAACCATCATCAATAGTTTGGGGGATTCTGAATCGTCACAACATCATGAATCAATCTTCGCCTTATTCCCCGCCGTGGGATCCCTTGCAGGTTCATTACCTGCCGGATTACGGGTTGGGATCCGGCATTCGCGAATAAACGGTAAAACGGAAGCGGAAGCGTGAGAGGCCGAGACAAAACTCTTATCATTCAACGGGCGCGGTTTAAAAACGGTGGATGTTTTGTGGGTGGTGGGTAGTACAAGAAAATAAACTGTGTCTGTGCGTGTTCAAAATAAAAACAACGCGGATTGTGGCCGGCAACGTTGCGTTATTTGACCGGGCAGTGAGTGGCAAGCGCGTTATGCACACGAAAAGCAACTCGGGCTCGGGGGTCGCAGCCCTGAAGAACTCGGCGCACAGCACTGAAGACGGTTGGAAAGGCCCTTGTGCGGCTCTTCCATGCGAAACAGGGGCGGGGAGCCGGGTCGAGAACTGAGGCGACCGGCCCGAGATTGCCCTCTTCCGTTCTCACCACTGCCTGGGTCCGTAAACGGCAAAAGGCTGGGCGTTGTTTCTAGGCTGCATGCTGCAAAAAGGAATCGGGAAATAACGCTGTCGTTTCCTCAGTGATCCCCAAGGGCCCCACGCAGAGAATGGGCACTCAAGAACTGCAAGAGTTCCAACATGAAATGCTTTTGGCCCGATGGAATGCCTGGGGGGTTGGCTTAATCAACTGCAGGCAGACATCAGGTCCAGGCGGGCTGAACCCGGGGCGCCTGGGAGGTCGCTGGAAAGCCTTGGATGGGGGGCCTTCGACCGCGTGGCCGACAAATACATTTCCCTTTTTCAGTTTAGGCCCGGGCTCCGAAAGAAAACAAGTCATCAGCAGATGACCTTCCAAAGCCGTTTCTGTCCTGTCTCTCAATTCTGTCCAAGTCCTCCTGAGAAACGGAAAACGGCCTCTCGCGCGCGTTCACCGGCAAAAGCCGCAACATCCGTCAGACTGGGAGTTTACAATGGAGCACCACATCGACACGCAAGATCCATCAGTTGCTGCCTTGTCCCCGAGCCGCCTGTACGGAGACACCCGGTCAATGCGTCCGCTTCTTCCCCAAAAGCAATCAGCCAAATCCCCAGATGTTGTTGTCTTTTGACGCTCAGTTGCATCTTTCAGTCGGAACCGCGCACCCGTGCCTCCTCTTCCCAACGTACCCGTTCGGTCCTGGAATTTATCGGTGGAATAGCAGCCCAATCTAGCATTCCCAGAGGCAGCAACACGCAACATCTCTGTCCAAAAGTCGTGAGGCTCTTTTTCTTATAGCCACCCCTTCCTCTTGTTGACATCGTGGAGCCTGTTGGCCAACTCAAACCATTCGCCAACAACTGGTGACGACAATACCCGACAAAAGAGAACCAGAGACTTACTGACGTCTCCAAACCCGCAGGTGTCCCAAACATCCATGCCGACCTGTCGACTCCCACGCCGGGGGAGACATAGCCACGAACAACCCTGAGCACTCCCACCCCCTCCAATCCTTTGAAGAACCTCGGCCGTACCCACTCCCTCGTGTGCAAGAATCGACCGAGAGGCTGTCGACTGCTAGATGGAAGGGCCCTTTGTAGAGTGGGACTGACAAAGCCCCGGCCTGAGGAGCAAACCTCGACGTTCTCCCTTTTATCTCCCCCATCTCTGCTGTTCCAAAGGCTGCCGAACAGGTCACAGAGGTAAGAGGCGGACGGCCCCCGACCCAGAAAGCACAGTGACTAACCTAAACCGGCAGGTTTTAGGTACGGCCTTGGATACAGAGGTCGGCGTCCGGAAACGACGGTGTGTGGCGCGCAGTCGGTGGCGGGAGATGGCGTTGTTAAGGACAAGGGGATTATCACGGCGGGTGTGATGATGGTCCGCAAGAGTGAGCACCCTCCCTTCCCTCGTCGGCCCATTCCGCTGCCCCTTAACAATGCGGCTTAGTGTTAACACGATCCATTCGCAGGTCAACTTGGAACTGGATCCTTTTCGAGACTACCACGAAAAGTCCAAACAATACGATCGATGAAGCGCGCAAGCGGGCACGGCGCCCGAGATCCTTGGTGATGCAATCTATGTACGAGCGATGCCCGTGGAGACAGCCAAATTCGATAACTACGGCTACCGCAGCCAGTTATTCAATCCCCGGTGCCCTTTGAGTTGCTCCCCCCTCCACGGCCGGGTGCCTGGCTTGGAATTGGTTTTCAGGGCCGGCATGGAAGAGAAGCTGTATTCAATGAGCTCCGCCTTCTTGGAGCTGCCCATTATCCCTCCGAATATGTGCCAACCCTCTGACTCGAACGTCTTCGCAGTCCCCGTCCCAGAAAAATAGATATTGGTAGTCGGGCTACTATATAACGCTGCTAGTCCAGCGAGTCTCATTCCACAGGACGTCCTCGAGCTGCATGCCCACGTGCTCGCTACGTCCACTCAGCTCCAACACGATTCGCAGCTGGGGCCCGCTCTCTGCAACCACATTTGAGCTGGCCGCATTGGCTCCCTACCTACCTACCTACACAGTAGGGACCGACCTGCCTGCCGCCGTGAGCTGAATCTGCGGATGTTGACGGATTTGTAAAATATTAATATGGACTCGGGCATAGGCGCTCCGAACTCGAGCGCGTGAATAATATACACTATCGACGCCGACACTTGTGTTCGCCTTCTCGCAAATTCTAAACGCGGCGCACGAGCTGGTCGGGGTAAGCAAGCACCCTGGCCAATAACTAGTGCGAGCATATTCCCCGGCAAGATTGCCGTATGCAGAACGGTGCCGGGATATGGGTGAAGCGTCGTGGGTATCGTGCTTCTGCCCTAAGTTGGCGACTGTCTATCGTGTGCAATATTGACCATTGTCCCTCTCGGGCTCAAAACCGAAAGAAGGCAACGCATACCAGAAACCCGTGCAAATTTTGAACTACCTAAGTATCCAGTCATGACAGATGGTAGTTGCCGCCAACGCCTCCCAAGTCATGCATGCTGATGTCGCCCAACGCCAAGATGCCCTGAAGCCGGCCCCCAAATATTCTCCCAGTCGGTTTTGATGCCGCCTACCGGCCCCGTTTATTCCTCCGGCCCCGGCCTCCCATCGAGATACTTGCTCATGTAAGGGCCGTCCAACCAGTACCCCCAGCTTGGCATAATAGCTCCGGACACCCACCCCCGAGATCACACTCATCTTCTCACTCCCATGCTCCTCGCGCGCGATGCGCTCCGCCTCCTCCATCAACAGCGTCCCAAAACCCTGATGCTGAAACTTCCTCGGATCACGCGCATGCACCGGCACCGCCATACCATAAACATGCAGCTCGCGCACCAGACTGGTCGGCTGGCCGGTCAGTTCCTCGCGGAAGGTGTACTTCTCGCTGCACTTGCGCAGGCGCAGCAGGGCGACGAGGATGTCCTGCTTGGGGTCCTCGTAGGCGAGGAAGGTCTCCCAGCCGCCGTTGGCCGCGTAGTCGCGCCGCACGAGCTCGATCTGGTTGGGCCGGATCTTGTGCTTGACCTCGTTGACGCCCACCTCGCGCGTGCGCACGTCGCGGCACGTCGTGCCAAAGTCCATCATGCGCGCCAGCGCCAGCTCTCGCAGGTTGCCGTTCTCTACCCCCGACGAGACCAGCGGCATGGGGATGTCGCGCTGCACACGGTAGATGCGGGTCCAAGGGGGCACGAGCGCGAGGATGCGTGCTACTAGGTCGATTAGCCCGTTGGGCGTGTAGTTCTGATAGCGGCCTGTGCGCCAGAGCTCGTAGAGTCCCGTGCCGCGGATCACCAGCGTCGGGTAGATCTTGAGGCCGTCGGTGCGGAAGGCGGGGGACTCGAAATACTCCTTGAACTGGTCCAGGTCGCGCTCCATCCCGACGTTGGGTAGGTCGGGCATCATGTGGCTGACGACTTTGAACCCGGCATCTTTGGAAAGGCAGAAGGTCTCGGCCACGGCCGCCACCGTGTGGCCACGGTTAGTGTCGCGAGCCACGTCTTCGTACAGTGACTGAACACCGACTTCGAGGCGAGTGCAGCCGTACCGCAGCATGCTGGAAAGGTGTGGTTGGAGGCAGTAATCCGGCCGTGTCTCGATGGTGATCCCCACGCACTTGATGCTGCTTTGTTCGCCGGCCCGGACGGCCTCGTCCACATTTAGCGTCCCGTATCCGCTGAGTGCGTTGTGAAGCTGCGATATGAACTCGTCCCTGTACGATTCCGGCAACGACATAAATGTCCCTCCCATGATGATGAATTCCACTTTATCCACCGAGTGGCCGAGTGCCTTGAGCTGGTCGACTCGCCCGCGAGCCTGTTCAAAGGGGTCGTAGCGGGCGCGAATGGCTCGCATAGATGTTGGTTCATAGCCGGTATATGACTGTGTACTATATTCGAAGTCTGAGTCCGGGCCGCCTGGGCAGTAGACGCAGATGTTTCCAGTGTAGGCGATGTGAGGACAACGATGTGGCTTGCACATGACAGCCACCACAGCGATACCGGATGATGTACCTAGTGAATGTTAGTCGTCTAACATCTCCTCCAATCCTCAAACAACGGGGAACTCACGGATAGGCTTTGCTACAAGCCTCGGGAGAATGTACTTCTTGTAATGCTCAGGTACTGCCGCGATGATGGCCGTGAGAGGCGGCACATTGTTGATCTTGTGCTTTTTGGCGAACTTGGATCGAAGCGTATTTAGGTTGATATCTTTTCGAGGCCGACTCGGGTCCCTAGCCGCCTCATGGTCTTCTATCAAGGCACTGGCAATGTCTGCACAGCACCGAAGGAAGCGCTCGTTCTCTGGGGGGAGGTTTGCCTCCTTCTTGCGGATCGTCGCTGTTACGGTTGTGGTCGCCATCGCGAGTGTGGGGGGCTAGCGAGCCCTGTCGAGTGTCAAAAAGCAAGCGGGAGTCGTAGTAGTGACGGCGTCGGCGGAAGATAAGCGAATAGGTGTACCTTATGTCGGTTTATATTCGCGAATCGAAGGGCCCGGCTCCTGTTGAGGATGTTTCTTCTTTAATGGATTGGTGTGTCACAGTTCAAGATCTGTTGGTAATTTTGGCGGGGTCAAACCGTCGTAACATGAAATGGAAATACAACAGGATGGTATTGTTAAACACACGGCTCCCGTATTCGCGAAAAGACGCCTGCACGGGCCACAAGAGGAGCAATTTCTGGACATGGCCCGTGCACAGCTCTCCGTTCCACGTGGGGCCGAGCCCCGGAAGGTCCCGACCTTGTGCCGGAGCCAAGGCCGGCGGGTTTCATCGGAAAAATACCACCGCCGCAATTGCCGAGGATTCACATCTGAGCCAATGGCAGCAGGCGAGCCCTTGCTTGTCAGATCGAGGGGCCCCGTTGGTTGGAGCTGGACAATTTTGGGCAAGGTCGCGGGTTGGAGAGAAATGACGAAGGCTGTTGCATCCCGTTAAACGACACCCTTGATCAAGCCATCACCATTCTGCATTGGCTCTTTCCTCCCGCTCACCTTGCTCCGACGACCTCCCTTCGATTCCTCCGTTGCTCGCTTCAGAAACAACACAATGCAGGCATTCTCAAGGCAATCGCGGCCCGCGGGCGCTCTCCTGCGACAGCTTGCCCAGAGGAACTACAGCTCCTCCGCCTCCCCCTATGCTGCGACCATCCAGAACCTTCGCATCAACGGCGACACCAAGGTCCTCTACCAGGGTTTCACTGGCAAGCAGGGAACGTGAGTACCAAATATTCACCCGCTTCTTTCGCGCTGCAAGCCCCCCGCGCGGTCTATCGTGGGGTCGCAGTTTACCAACCTGCGCAGAGAGAGCCAGGGGTTGTTTTGAGGAGTCAAGGCTAACGGCGACTGTTATGACAGATTCCACGCGCAACAGGCGATCGATTATGGTAATTCTACCTGAAACCGAGCGAGGACAAACCAGATAGCGGCGGGCGAGCATTGGATCTAATACGCGCGATTTGTTCAGGCACCAAGGTTGTTGGCGGCACCAACCCCAAGAAGGCCGGCCAAACGCATCTTGGCCTCCCCGTTTTCGCCAACGTCGGCGAAGCTGTGAAGGAGACGGGCGCAAATGCGACGGCCATTTTCGTGCCGTAAGGAAACTCTTAAAACAGCTCACCCGAGGCAAGCCGCGCTAACAAGGTGCGGATCAACAGGCCCCCACTCGCCGCTGCCGGTATTGAAGAGGCTATCGCCGCCGAGGTCCCGCTCGTTGTGTGCATCACTGAGGGCATCCCCCAGCATGGTCAGTCGCGAGCAGGAGAATGAACCGACGCAGATGTGGACAAGAGTTTTGACATGGTTTCAGACATGGTGCGCATCACCTCGATGCTCAAGTCGCAGAGCAAGACCCGCCTTGTGGGCCCCAACTGCCCTGGTATCATCGCACCCGGACAGTGCAAGATCGGCATCATGCCCGGCTTCATCCACAAGCGCGGCCGCATCGGCATCGTCAGCCGCTCCGGCACCCTGACCTACGAGGCCGTCAACCAGACCACCAACGCCGGCCTGGGCCAGTCGCTCGTCGTCGGCATCGGCGGCGACCCCTTCAGCGGCACCAACTTCATCGACTGCCTCAAGGTCTTCCTCGAGGACGCCGAGACGGACGGCATCATCATGATTGGCGAGATCGGCGGTTCCGCCGAGGAGGACGCCGCCGACTTCATCCGCGAGAACAACACCGTCAACGGCGGCAAGCCCGTCGTGTCCTTCATCGCCGGTATCTCGGCGCCCCCCGGCCGCCGCATGGGCCACGCCGGCGCCATCGTGTCCGGCGGCAAGGGCGGTGCCGACTCCAAGATCAAGGCGCTCGAGTCGGCCGGCGTCATCGTCGAGCGGTCGCCCGCCGGTCTGGGCAAGGCCCTCCGCGACGAGTTCGTCAGGCGCGATCTTCTCTAAATCACGAGCGCCATAGTATCATGGTAATGCTATCCCGGCGCTGGCCTTGTACATGATGTTGGTCCTTTCTTTTGTCACCGTGAGTGAATGCGGAGGGTGGCTAGAGAGGAGCGGTCAGTTGTGAGAGTAAGGAGAGTACGCTCAGGGAGCGGGGTGAAACTAAGGCATTAGCAAACTTATAGACTGGGGGGAACTTGGTGGTTTGGCATAATACGTTGTGCATTATGAGCCTCTTGTTTTTTTATCGTGCATTTCACCAACATGCTTCGAGGTCCGTCTACCGATGAGTTTATGATGTGCTATTTTCCCACCCTTGAGCCCGCGTTAGGAAGACTGGGGCATACTATGGTATTGTTTCGCGGTTCGGAGGGGCGGCCACGCAACCGTGGGTGCTTTCCGGGTTAGGCTGAGCAGGTTGAGTGTGGGAGGCTCACGTCAGCTTCCGTTTCGACACTACCAAAACAGATCCGGAGAGGTATTGTGATGGCGAGGGGTAATCGTTTCCTACCCAACATGAACACCGCACTCGGTGCTTCTCGAAAGAGTGGGTTCAGGACTGCCCGCCTGGCGAGGTGGCTGTTGAGACGTGTTGGAAGCAATGGGTTGCATTTAGATTCCGTCTAAGTAATGAAAAGAAAACAAGCACGGAGCCCCATGAAATTGTCCACCTGTGCGCCATCCGTAAACTCCTTTCCTTATGCGTATAGGGACAAGTAGGATCGGGCTCTGCCTGCCGGATACCCCCAGCACCGCACATCTCCTCGTGCCCGTCGCAACAATGTCAACCGCCCAGTGGAGCGTAGCCTAACTACGCTACGGTCCAATCGCTGATTATTTCGCACGCCTGTTGGTCCTGCTACTGCTCTCCGAGGAGCCGAGCGGTGATATCGCCCATATACGCCTCCTCCAGCTCATAGTCCTCGCCCCCGTTGCGGTCGATACCCACAAAGATGAACGCATCGACCACGGCGTCAACCTCGAAGCCCATGTTGACAAAGCGATCCACCAGTTCCTTATTATACCCTTTGTATCTGTAAGAGTAACGGCAAACGCCCGTCCATTATCAGCACGGTCCTTAACCCACAACTAGTAATGTCTCCAGTCCCAGTTAAACCTTGCCGTATCGAATAGGAAACGTACCGTGACGGGTCATCCTTGACAACGGGCGCGGTTGACTTTTCGTAGTTGTGTGTGAGCGTCTCCCTCCGCGGGGCACCGGCGTACTTGACGGCCCAGTCGTGGGCTTTGGCGGCAAACTCGTTAGGTTGTTCCATCATCATCTTTGCCACCTCGGCGTCTTGCGGGTCCTTGGGGTTCGGCGACTCGAGCAGCATGCGCAGCGAGATTAGCGCCATCTTAATGGTGCCCACGGGCGACCATCCCGAGCCGAGCGTGTCGAGGCAAATAGCTCCCTGGTAAGCGCCGCAAGTTAGCTTCTGTCGCCCTGTTGTGCCCGAGTTTGCCCTGCCCCGCCCTCCGTTTGCTTCCTGCCTTGCTGTGACGCTCGGACCTACCGTCACACTGCTGACGTTTGGGTGCCAGATCTTGGTGTCGAACTTCATAATGGGCGATTTGAACGGGTACATGTCGGGGACGACGATATCGATTTGGTAGGTGCCCCCCGCATACGGCGTGTCGGGCGGCCCTGGAAAAGTTCCCTTGAGGTGCGTCAAGTTGGAGGGGTCGATGGGGTTCGCCAGCACGCCCGAGTTATCCTTGTCATTGTGGATGTCGGCTAGCTCCTTCGCAATCCGGCGCTCGCGGGTGGTGGCCATGGCGGTCGGCGATGTCCAGGGACAGGAGTTGGAGTGCTCGCTGGTGGTTGTGGTTCGGCTACACCTGGTTGAGCCTGCGGTTTCGCGGCGGAAGACGATGGATGGGTGGGGAGATCATCCGGGGGCAAGTACTTCGGTACTTCTTGGAGGGGTCGGGTAGCGGTGAAAGGTGGTTCGCTGAAACTTGGGGCAGTGACAAGGGCACGGAGGCTTGCTGGTATTTTTCTAGCCTGGACACTGATAAACTCTACTGCCTGGCGTTGATGTGAATAAAATTTGATCGAATGTTTCGGTATTGCTATAGAATCCGGAACAGGCTCTCCCAAACTCTTTATCGTGTTCTCGGTCGGTTGGTCTTTCCATCCCCCGCACCGAACTAACACCAAACCCGTCTCCATTGCGAGCCAGATGATTCATGAGCAAGGCGTTTCGGGCGGGCAAGGCACTTCGGGTCTCAGCTCCGATAAAGGGAGAACAGCCTTGCTCCCTTGGTACACGCCGAAGCAGCAGCCCTGCAACTGTAGCATTAATAACACCCGGCTTAGGCTCTTACACGGGGCAGTACAGATTACATACACAACCAGCCTTCAGCTGATGGCGGGCTGGAAGAAGACGGTTTGATATCATTGGTGGTGGGGCATCTTCAGACCCACTCGCTAGTTGGCGCGTCGCTCTGCCGCCTGGCGACTCCCAACAAAGCTCGCCTCAAGCTCGCACTGACCATCGACATCACCTCGACCAACAAACCCCAAGACCCGCCGTCTGGTCACTTATCGCCCGCATCATCAAACCACGCCTTGGGAGCATTCAGTAACACACCCTGTGTGTAAATAAACCTCGTCGTACCAAAGGCAGTCGTTTGCCCCGTAGCTTCGACCGAGGTCGCACACGAGCACCATGGTAGAGTTGCCCGAATCGGCTATGGTTGCGGAATGGGTTCTGACGATCTTTGTAGGGCCAGAATCAATCCGGCATGGGCGGAGGTATGGGTGGGGGAAAGGATGGGCGAGATGACAAGGACAAGAAGGTTCGAGTTCCTGAGGATTCAGGTGGCCATCTACCACGGTCAACCAAATCATCACCAGCACGTTGCTAACCAGCCTCGCCGCAATAGAAGGACAAACCCAAGTATGAACCGCCCCCGAGGCCGACCGCGCGCATCGGTCGCAAGAAGAAGAGGGCCGGCGGCACCAGCGCTGCCGCGAAGATGCCACCCGTCTACCCGACGAGCCGATGCAAGCTCCGACTGCTGCGCATGCAACGTATCCACGATCACCTGCTGCTCGAGGAGGAGTACGTCGAGAACCAGGAGCGCCTTCGAAAAGCGAAAGCCGTCAAGGACAACTCCGCGCCCACTTCAGAGCTGGAATCCACAGACCGGGTCGCCGACGAGCGCAGCCGTGTTGACGACATGCGGGGTAGCCCGATGGGGGTCGGCACGCTCGAGGAGATGATCGACGACGACCACGCCATCGTTTCTAGCACCACTGGACCGGAGTACTATGTCAGCATCATGAGTTTTGTTGACAAGGACCTGCTGGAGCCCGGTGCCAGTGTACTCTTGCACCACAAAACCGTCAGCATCGTCGGCGTCCTCACAGACGACACAGACCCGCTTGTGAGCGTCATGAAGCTGGACAAGGCGCCCACGGAGTCGTACGCGGATATTGGTGGTTTGGAGCAACAGATTCAGGAGGTGCGGGAGTCCGTCGAACTACCTTTGTTGCACCCCGAGCTGTACGAGGAGATGGGCATCAAGCCGCCCAAGGGTGTCATCCTCTACGGTGCGCCCGGTACCGGAAAGACTCTTCTAGCCAAGGCCGTGGCCAACCAGACCTCTGCTACGTTCTTGCGCATTGTCGGAAGCGAGTTGATCCAGAAGTACCTCGGCGATGGTCCCCGGTTGGTCCGCCAGTTGTTCCAGGTAAGCTTCGCCCAAATATTCACCACGAGCTTGCGCTAACGCAGTTTAGGTTGCCGCTGAGAACGCCCCGTCAATCGTCTTCATTGACGAGATCGACGCCATTGGCACGAAACGTTACGACTCTACATCGGGTGGCGAGCGCGAAGTGCAGCGGACTATGCTGGAGCTGCTTAACCAGCTCGACGGCTTCGACGACCGCGGTGACGTGAAGGTTATCATGGCCACCAACAAGATCGAGACGCTCGATCCCGCCCTCATCCGGCCGGGCCGTATTGACCGCAAGATCTTGTTCGAGAACCCCGACCAAAACACCAAGCGCAAGATCTTCACACTGCACACGAGCAAAATGTCTCTTAACGAGGACGTCGACCTGGAGGAGTTTATCGCCCAGAAGGACGACCTATCCGGCGCCGACATCAAGGCCATCTGCTCCGAAGCCGGTCTCATGGCTCTCCGGGAGCGCCGCATGCGCGTGCAGATGGCCGACTTCCGCTCCGCCCGTGAGCGGGTATTGCGTACGAAGCAGGAGGGTGAGCCGGAGGGCTTGTATCTGTAATGTCCGTGTATGAGGAGAGACCGTCCGCTTCGCGGAGGGTTTAGCAGAATGCAAATAGACCAGCGAACCTTCAAGTCGAGAAGGTGTTGTGGGGATCACCCCGTGCCTTGTGCTCTGTCGAACGTTGTGCGGCGATGTGACTGACGAGGGAACACTGACCCATATGACGTAGGAACCAGGGCAACCACCCCCGCCGCAATCCTCCCCGACGCCGCCGACGACCCTTGACCAACAGTTCCTTTACGACTCCGACAAGTTCCAAAAAGGGATGTCAAGCAAAAGGAAAATGGGAACTGTGAGGCTCGAACTCACGACCTCAGGATATTTTCGATTTGCCACCGAATCATACAGCAGTATGAGACCTGCGCTCTTCCAACTGAGCCAAGCTCCCGTTGTGATTCGTTGAGAGACCTGCACCGGATTCCGGCCCCACATCACCAAGTTCGGCGGCGGGCGGCGCCCGGTCGTCTTGTCAACGACATTGTTTAACATCAGCCCCTTACATCTCCCTCCTCTTAGCCTTTCGAGAAAGTTCTATTGCTAATAAGCTTGGTCTTAGAATATATTAGGGGTTTAGGATATTAGGGCTACATTGTAGCATATACGAAACTGAGGGTAGATAGGTAATTATATCCTACCTTACGATGGTAATTAAGAATTGCAGCGCGAATTACTTATAATAAGGAGCCTTAAAACTTATAAAAAGTCTATAGAATAAGCAATTATCTTACTTCCTTACGGTATAAATCTTCAGTGGGTGTACGAAACTACGATGATTGTAACAAAGGAGGGTAAAGTCTAAGATTAAGTAGTTTTGTCAATGTACTTTTTAGTTTATATGACACGCAGTTCAGTGAGATGAACGACTCAACGATCGAAATAACCTTTTCTTATGCCTTTTCTTCACCTCTTGCGTAAGTACCGGTTAGCTAAAGTTTCTCCTCTCAACGGATGGGGTTTACAATGTTACCCACATCCAGAAAGCAATGGAGCAGACCGGACATTGCCTGGGAACGTACGACGCTTCCTAAGCGAACGTGACCTGGAGAGTCTTAAACTCTTCATTGACGATGACGAGATGCATGCAGTGGGGATGGTCTGTTATTGGGATGGGTGAACTCGAGTGTCAAATTGCATATGCCCAATGGCTACACCTTAGGACCTCCCTTGTAATTTGATATATACTTAGGTAGCCTCTAGTTACTCCATTCAGGGGCTCCCGGTTAGGAACCGCTGTTGTTAACGGTCCCGGGGACCATTTGTATAGCGCACAACCCGGCTTTAGCAGCCCACTTGATGATAGAACTGTAAAGTTCCGTCCAAGGGAAGCTCGGGCGAAGCCTGCAGCGACTGCCAGTGTAACGGCACTCCTGGAAGAGGACCTGGCAGGACCTTGAAAGGGTTTCAGTACAGGCTTTCCGCGCCGACAGAGTCACATTTCTGTCCTAGGGAGTTTAGATGAAACTACTTCGGGAACATATGAGTGGCGACCAGGAAAGTGGCAAGAACCCATTGAAATGATGTGATGTTAAAACAGAAGAAACAACATCATTTTCTCTCAGTCGAGGACGCAAGGACGACAGGGTTGGTGACCGCCGTTTAGAAGCCATCTTGGGATATTTTAGGTACTGCTACTAGTATGCTCGCTTGTTAGGGTTGGACTATGTGGCACCAATCCAGTTCAGATCCCCAACGCAGACGTCCAGCTCCGGAATCGCAGTTCGTGACGTACAATGCTTATGCAAGAACGTATACCTGAGAGTGGCCCAGAAGATATTGTCAACGCTTCCAGGTTCAGCCAGGACTCCCAGGCTTGGCCCGATTGGGTTGGCTTAGTACTGAGTATTTGAAAAAGTAAAATGCAAGTTGCTATTATTTTAAGCATTTACCGTGTGTTCTTCAAGTCGTGGTACGAGGAACGCTAAAAGCTCTTGTGACGACAGTGTAGCGTAATGAGGAACAGCCGAGAGAAATATGTTTAGTCTGGCATTGTAACTTCCCTATCCTTTTAACAAGATCTATATGCATACCTTATTGCTTGGTTGAGAGCTTCCAAAGTATGGGAAGGCATTGCAAACCCCTCAAATATTGACAGTTAACTGGGCAGGTATGTATTTGAATACATGTTCTCTTGTTGGTTTAATTACTTAATGGGGAATAAGATTGACTGCCTCATCTAAAACACGAAATCCCAGGTGTTTTTAATTTCTTTAATCCAAATAATGACTAGCTTGGGAGTTTAGAGTGGCATATGACTTACAAGTGCTGGCTGATCTTATCATCCGTTTAGAGGAGCTTGGGGCTGGTGAGAAGGTTGAGCCACTCTGTCAAACTTGATATGTAAAGTATTCGAATAGTGAGGGGATGCTGGCTTGGGTCAAATGTTGATAGATGTTCTTCTACTGGTTTGGGAATAGGGTCACGGGCGGGGGTCAATGATGGATGTTGGTCCGTTAGGTAGCATGAGACCGGGCATTGGAATAGTTTGGTCTTTTACTTTTTACGTCTTGACTCGATAGAAGGAGCATCACGACGGTGATTCACCCAGTGGACGGGTAATACCTCAGACTTGAGACTCGAGAGAACATACGGCAAAGGAGGGGGGCCCGATGTGAGGGTGCCCTGGTGGGAGCCCGGGGTTTCAACTCGAGAATTAACAGTAAGGCAAGGCTACGGGAAATACCTGGACCCATGACATCACAGCCCGGGAAAACTCTTGAGATGGCTGTCACGGTTGAGGTGTCGGCACTCAGGGGTTAATAGGAAAAACGGACCGAGGGAGGATTGGGGGCGATGAGGTTGCTCAGAGTGTGCCAGCGCCTCCAGCTTACACGACTCGGAAGGCCTCTGGTTTTGGATAGACAGTTCCTTTTCCTTTTCAGCACGACTTGCACCCAAACAGACGGTAGGTACGTCATCGTACCCACCCTTGCAGCTCTGCCGGCGCGATGATCTCGGAGCTACACGCGGTGGCGTCGCGTCTGTTGCCTCCGTACTTGGGGTGTTCCAGATGGCTCCGACACTCCCCAAGATCAGGTCACAGAAGATTCTCAAGACATTGCCAAATGGTTTCACCAGCCCACCCGGGCTCGTCCCTTTGCATTCACAACTAACTGGCGCTGGTACAGATTATGGTCATTTATTCAGCATGAGCGGGGCACTGGCCGAGGCATTCGGCGGTCATTTCGAGAGGCCTGACTTAACAGCGCCTCTGCCCAACAACATCACGAAGCCTTGCCGCCAGAGCCGGGTATTTCGTTTTCTGCTGTCTTCGTCCCATGCAACCTCGGTCTCCATTGGTTGATCTCATGTATTTATGAGGTCCCAAGCCTGGGACGCACAGCGAGTCAGATAGCCATTGCCTATCCCCACCATCCACGCAAATGAAGTTGATGCCCCGAACCACCGCGCCAATCTAGAGGGAAATCGCATAAAGGACAAGGAGGTGTGCGAGTCGGCCACTATCTCTAGTAGCCAAAGGCCTGGAGGGCCTCGGTCGTCTTCGTGTCGACCGTCGCGGTCTTCTTCGCCTCGGTGAGCTGCCTCGCGGCAAGCTTCTTGCGCTCGTAGTAGGCGGCGCCCTTGGCCTTGCGCCTCTCCTCGAGCCTATCACAGAGTCAGTATTTCGGCGTGTTTCCCGGACCCGTACGAGCGGGGCCCGTTCGGGGATTCCGTGCGCGACGTACCTCTCGACAACGTCCTGGTACTTCCAGCCGACCTCGTGGCTGAGACGACCGACGGTGCAGTACTTGCGGCCGGGCTGCAGTCTCAGGACACGGAGGGCCTGGGGAACAACCATCTTCTTCTTCTTGTCGTAGGGGGGCGGGACACCCTCGAAGACCTTGAGGCGCTCAAGGGCGGCGGCACCGCGGGCGGTCTTGTGGGGCATCATGCCGCGGACGGCCTTGTAGAAAATGCGGGAGGGGGCGCGGAAGTGGAAGGGACCTGTGCGCCGTTAGAATCGCCTGGTCGCGAAGCCATCGGCCGTTTGCATGTTGGACTCACCACCGCGAGTGGGGTTGTACCGGGTGGCCTTGCGGAGGTAGGCGTGGTACTTGACTGTTTCCGTCCGTCAGCATCTTATTCTCGTTCTCATCATGGCGTTCCCCATTATCCGAGCAGCAGAAACCCAAGCGCTCCCTGTTCCCGTCCCGGCCTGTCCCAACCCGTCCCCAGCCTCAGCCCCGCCTCCATCCTGACGACCGAAATCCCGCCCAATGCCGAACAATGAAAGGTGGTACGTACGCTTCGCGCGGAAAAACTCGCCGGAGATGTTGAGGTCCTCGCAGCGGACGATGACAATCTTCTGGCCACTGAGGAGCTGCTTGGCGACAATGCTGGCCAGGCGGCCAAGCAAGTGGCCCTTGCCATCGATCACGACCTGTTGCGCACCGCTGTTAGCATTCCTGCAATTCCGACTCCCAATGTTCCCCCGAATGCGCCACCGCCCGGTCATCCGCCGGCGCCGTTGCTCGCTCCCGGAAGTAATTGCATCGCGAACTTGGAGCGGCCGGCGCCCGCGCGGGTTTCGAGGTGCAGGAGTTGGGGGGATCTGAGGCGTACGTACCACAGACTCGAACGAAGACATTTTGGCGTGATGACCTGGGCTAAAAGAAAGAAAGAAAAGGTTGATCAGTCACAGTCCGGCTGATCGAGTAGCAGCTGGCTGCTTCCTTACCCTTGTGATGGTTGATGGTCGTTCTTCGACTTTTTTGTGTGTGCTGAAAATTGGCCTTGTGCAGCCAACCCGGCGAGAATGCGCTAGGCCGAATTCGGAGCGGGTGGAGGTCGGCAAGCGAGTGCTGATTGTGGCCTGAGGCAGAGTGCGATAGGGTTAGACCTACCGCGCCCGCATGGGTGGGGCCTCGTTTCTCTCTTCCCCAGACCCACCAGTTGGCGATGGTCGAAGCAGCTGCCAGTCCTGACCTCCCACTCCTTTGAGTTTGACGGGAGCTTGGGTCGTCCGTGGTCATTACCGTGTAAGAGTGTGGTAGGCATGCATGCCCACACTTCAGTTCAGTCATGAATCGTGGATTTGAGCTGTCATCCGCTCTCGAAAGCAAGTTTATTATCTTATTATGAGAGGGGATGTCAATCATCAAAGGGAGGTTGAGGGCGAGTTGACCTCCCAGATTACAAAGAAACGCCGACAAAACAAAACGTGATCTCTTGTGCTTAACATGTTGATGCTGGAAATATGCCGGACTCGCACAGAGCCGGAAACAACGGTCTGAATCTCGCTATGCTGTCTGCAGTAAAAAACGGAACAAAATAACCTACACAAGAACTAAAAGAGGGAGATGGTGAATAAAACTCTCGGAGGAAGTGAAAACATCGAGGCTGGGCTTGGCCCAGAAACGCGTGTGGGATTCGGACTTCAGTGCCGTGGCGAGCGTGGGGAGTAGCCCAGGAGTTCTAGGGGCCGCTATGCTGCATTCTTCGCAGCATCCATCTTGTTCAAGACGCCCTGCACCTCGACCACCAACGCTTTCCTTATCGCCCGCGCGCCTTCTTCTGTGGAAGTTTCAATCGCGTCAAGCTTCAACAGGGTTTGTTGCATGATGCTCTCGGAAATCCTGCGATGCTCATCGACGCGTTTCTTCGGGTCGCTCGGAGTTCTGGCGATGAAGTCGAGGCAAAGGGGTAGCCATTTGGTGTTGAAGTCTGCGGCGATGCCGTTCAGCTTCTCGATGGGGCCTCCGGGCTTGCCGACGGGGGTGGCGGCAGGGGCACTGGCGGTAGAAACTCCAGATCCCGGTGACTGGGTCCGAACTCTCGAGGTGGCTCTTCTTCTGTTGTCGTCCACCGGGACATCGAGACCGACTTGCGACCCGCTGCCACGCGGGCTCCGGTCGTCCCACCTGCCTGACCTGCCGACTCTTGGCGAGTTACCCTGCGTTTCGTACCGTTCCCGGTCGTCTCGCCTGCCTCCCACGACCTCTTCGCTGGTCTCACTGCCGCTCCCACGACTTGAATCTCCAGGGACCATCAGGATCTCACTATTATTCTTGACACCGTACTCGCGCACCGGAAGGTCGGCTTTCTTTAGCCGACGCCCTTTGTAGTAAAGCTTGATCCTTCCCGCCTGACGATCTGAGAGGTCCAAGATCATCTTAACACGCTCACGGACGTCGCTGACCAAGAGCTTTCCGTCGCCGATGGAATACGCTGGAAAATGCTCCGGGTAGTTGATGGCCTTGTGTTTGATCAGCAGGACGTCGTCCTCAGGCTGATGTCGGCCGTAGGTCGGCGGCGGCGCCGAATGCGGGTGCGAGTCGACGTGAGAGTGAGGAGGGACGAAGTGAGAATGAGGCGGGGCGAAGTGCGGTTCGACGACGTGAGAGTGAGGTGCGTATGGCCGAGGAACATCGATGCCATGGTCTTCCAGGTCTGCCGAGGTGATGTAGCTGTAGTCTTCCGAGGTCACGTCGGGAACGCCCTCCTGCGAGCTGAAGGGCGAGACGGCCCAGCGATTCGAGAAGCCATAGCGCGGCATGATCCCGGATTTCTTGTTGCCCTGTCCGTTGCGTGATGCGACGGCCGGTATGGCGCCGAGCAGCAGGATGACACCAGCGGTGGTGTAGAGAACTGTCGGCGAAAAGCCGGTTGTTGATTGGAGATACTCGGTAGCACCAACCACACGGTCCGCGGTGGTATCCAAGTAAGGCTGAAGCGAGGCGGGGAGGCTCCGCAGTGCTGAAGTAAGGTTGCCAGCAAGGTTCGCGAACGAGGCACCTGGTGATGCCCAAATTTCCGAACCTGAAGCCACCTTGGCGACTTTAGTGCGGTCTTACGACAGGATGCCGTCGACCTAATGAGCAAGTGAATAGGTCCGGTGGCCGGATTATATCAACCTGCTCGTCGCCTGGTACGATGAACGCGGAGGCGCGGGGAATCGTGAAGTTTGCTGGACTGATGCATCAGTCGAAGGGAGAGGACTGGTCCGTCAATGACCACGTTTGAGGCTAAAGCCGTTGCCCTTGGAATGGGAGTACAAGAGTTGTGTTGTCCTCACACCAGAATTCCGGAAAAGGAAAGAAAACAACGCCGTTTCGTCGATCACCACCTTGGGGGCAACGAGAAGGTCACGTCGAAGTTGCTGGCCGTCTGAATGTGTCCTGTCCGTTCCCGACCGGTCGATTACTTTTGGGTGGCGGTCTTCGCTGAGGACAGGGCTGCAAGGGTGCCAAATTTTAATGTTCTGGGACGACCCCGTGGTCCGAGACCCCCGCCTTAAATGTGGGTCAAGTTCCCTCCTCCCAGCTGCGATTTGTCCGTGGTCCAATTTCTGACCAACTGCATCCCAAGGTCCATCGACCCTGAGTCGTGTTGATGCAAACATGCTGCGCAACAGATCGCCGATAACCCGATGCGCATCTCGCGGAATTCGAAAATAACGATTAACGAGTTGGGCAACCGGCGGTCGACTGGATAGGCTGCCTTGTTGAGACGTTCGATACGGGCCCGACACGCCTGATGTTGCAGCGCGTGCTCCCATCCATCATCACCCGCATCAAGATGGCACCATTTGGTTGCTGTTGAACAGAACCGGGATGCGGATCATCCCATTTGAGCCGCGCAACCGCTTCGTTCCAGACGAGTGGTTAGGAAACCACCACGAGGACAAGCGCGAACGATCGTCCCAGGTCCAAGACTTTGCCTCCTGGCATTGCGTGCTCTGGGGTTGAACGGGGGGGCAAATTACAGAATAGGTGGAGTTCGAGAACAATGAGGTCATGCTCCTGACAGGATTCGGCCGCTTGGAGACGGGAATGATCTTTGCGAATAGCTTCGCTTTCAACCCCATTTGCATGACTAACTCTACCGCCATGCCTTTCTGATGAAGCCTTCTGATGGAGTCAGTTCCATGCCTCGCTGGCACATTCTGGCTCTTGAACCTGAGCAGACAGGGTCTTGCACGGACCATTTGCGTCATCGGCCTTTTGGTGACAGCGTTCCGCGCAGGGAAAGGCTGATCTCAAGTTCAGGGGCTTGGCGGGATAAATCTGTCTCCTGAGATCCGTTTCCAATGGCCCGATTCCGAGAGAAACGTTTTGGTTCACTGATCACTGCGGTTTATTCCTTGCATACAGTCCTTCGTCATTCTATCCTTGTATTCCACGCTGATTCCTGTGATTTCGCCATCGGTTAACTCCGGTTGACAAATCCGCTTATTTTTCTGGTGGTACCTTGCGGTCTGTCCCCATTGCAACCACGACCCGGGCCATTAAAACGAGTCCGTTTGCCCCTCACCTTACTCACCCTCTTCTCGAACGTCACCACCCCGCATCGACTTCCATGTCCTTCATCTTTCGCAGATTATTTGGCTCAACCCCATCGATCACAATGGAAGCCGCGCAGACGAAAGCCCAGCAGTTGATCGACGACAATGCCGTCAGTAAGTTATCCCGACAGAAACAGCTTCCTTTTCACGCAAACCTCGCTAACCACCACCGCTTTCAGTGATCTTCAGCAAGTCGTACTGCCCTTACTGTAACAATGCCAAGGGTGTCTTCAACAGCCGGGACGCCAAGTACAAGGCGATTGAGCTCAACCAGATAGACGACGGCGACGACATCCAGAGCGCTCTGCACAAGATGACGGGCCAGCGTACCGTCCCCAACATCTTCATCGGTGGCGCTCACATCGGCGGTAGCTCGGATCTCGATGCGGTCGTCAAAAACGGCAAGAACGGCAAGACGCTCGAGGAGCTGTTGAAGGAGGCTGGTGCTTTGTAATTGTGGCCGTTTCAAAGCCTAGGCATGAGGAGGGATACCCATTATTTTATAGACAGGCGCGGCTCTCTGGAATTTGCTCTGTGTATAGGTGCACACTTGCAGCGCGGAGTGCGGAGAATTGCTCAATCGTGCATGAATTGACATACTGCGCATGCTCTCGCTGCTCTGGTGGTATTTCTATTCGTACAAAACTAGGACACACGGCTTTAAGGTCTCCCGCTACACCCTCGCGCTCACAACAGGCACAACCTGCGCTGCAACGGTGCCGATGGGCCGCTCCACAAACTCCATGAGCCCCTCCACAATACTCTTCCTCGCGGGCTCGCTGGCGACCTTCTTCCCCGCCAGGTAGTTCAGCCACAGCGCCCTCGACACGCGCTCGTCCTCAACCACCCCGATCAGCTGCCGCCCCGCCGGCCGCCCCTCTTTTTTGTTGGCACCGCCATCGTACGCGATGCTCATCCTCCCCGTCTCATCCCGCACGAGCAGGAGCTCCTTGCGCTTGGGCACGCTGCCGCGGTTGAAGACGGCGCGGAACTGGCGCATGGCCTCGCCGAACGAGTCGTCGGCCGCCGCCGCGGGCGAGGCGCGCGCCTGCACGGCGCGCACGAAGCCGTCGCGGAGGTGGTGGAAGTCGGTGTCGCGCACGGGCACGACGCGGAAGGCGGAGCGCGCGGGCACGCCCGCGGACAGCAGCTCGTCCCACGTGCGCTCGCCCTCGGCCGGGTCTAGCAGCGCCGCGCGCAGCTCCTCGCGCTCGCCCGCCACCAGCGTCGTCGCGATCGGGTTGACCTTTTTGGTGAGCGCGCTCTGCAGCGCCGCGATGTCGGCTGTTGCTACGTAGTAGCCCACCACGTATACTTGCAGGTTGATGAAGGTCACCGTGCGCAGGCCGAGCCCGACTAGCGTGTACTCGGTGGTGCCGGAGGGGGTGGTGATGGTGTGCGTGAGCCTGTCGGTTTGATCTGGGGAGGGGGTGGTGATCGGCGCCGTGAAGGCCGGGAGGGCGAGAGTGCGGGGAAAAGTTGGGACGGTGCTGTTGCCAGTTGCTACGATCTCGCGGCCCTCCTCATCGTGGACGACTACTTTACGGTCCGCTGCGTTGGGTGATGAGAGTGGGTCCGAGGAGGGAAGGTTGGCGTCGAGCTTCACGGGCTTCGATAGCTCGACTTTGAGTTTCCAGGCAGTGTAGATGAAGGACAGAACACCAGCGATGGCGCCGCACCAGAGAAAGGTGCGCCGGTTGCGGTGCCACTCATCCGACTGTGCCGAGATGCGCCTGATATCGAGGTTCTCAACAGCCCGGCCGGACCTCCTCCTCGTGTCCTTCCCAGAGAAAAGTGACCGGCGGGGAACATGTACTCGCAATGGCGCGGCAGCCACGGGAGCCACGGTGATTCGTCGCAAGGCGGTTTGTCGGAGCGTCATGATGTCTCTTATTTCTCTTTTTCTTCAGCTTTGCCGTCACTCATGGCTCGGGACGTAATGTGTTGTTTGCGACGGCCCCGCTCCCGGCGAAGAACTGAACTGGGCTCGGGTCGGATGTTTGTGCTCGGTCTCGCCCGGTCCAAAATTGACATCACTTCTGTCTGCCGGGCCCTGCCAGGAACCTGAATTCGTCGTCCCGACCTCGCTTAGTGCAAACACCGAGAATTAGCCGATCCAGTCCATCCTCGCCTTGAATTCCCTCAATTCCATCTGATTATCACAGCGCTCTCTGGTAGGTACCGAGTTATGAGCTTGCCCAGGTAGTGGCGAAGCCGATGGATTAGGGATGAGGCAAAAGGAGGCACAGCCAGCACAGCCGTCATGAGAACCGTCTCAATCATTTGCACTCGCAATTTGCTTTTTTACCTCGTGAGATTCGGTTGTTTCCCTCCCGATGCAATGATGAGGTCATTCGCTAACCGGGGGTGTCAGGTGCGCAGAGAAGGGCCTGGATCGACACATCCCAAAGTTCACTCGAAACCGACGAGTCGTGCCAACTGCAGTGCCGTCCGTGCGTCCCGGAGACCTCCTCCAGTAAACTTGACTCGGCTTCCTTCTGTGAACGTCTTTCCTCCATTCCATCTGAAACAGGCTGGGCCGCGCATTCAGATTCGTAGATCCATTACGACGTTGTCGCAAAGCCATCCCATGTTTCGTAATCTAGAGGTTTTGGGACGGGACTCCAGACCTCCGAAGGCCGACTTTGTTGACGATAGCATCTAGGAAGATCCCGGCCTTTAAAGTGTTTGTGTTCTGATGAGAGATGGGCATTGAGCTTCGTGATGATATCGACCAAGTTGTCGCTGACAGAGTGGGCATTGGTACCCAGCTCAGAGAACGCCCAAGCGGCATAAATGAGCGTCGCATCCCAGCCGCTGCACGCAGTTCCCACGTATTGTCATATTTCTATCGGGTCGAACAAATCCTCCCTATTCTGCACTTCAGAGAACTTGAAGAGCGCGCCTCGACTTTGACCGAAAAACAAAGCACAGGCGGGGGCTCCGAGTGACCCTTGAGCGTGACCAACTCGAGCCGGTGTCAAAGCTCCGCTACTTATTTGCCCCGCCGCCGCCTTGCGTTTACAGCAACCAACTGACCGCCCGGCGGGACCTTCTGCCTTCGGTTCCCCAGTCGCACCTTCATTAACGTAAGTTGGGCGCATGGTGGTGACACGGGCATCGACCTTCTTCGCCCAGAGAGTTTGCCTTACCATATGACGATCCAGGACCACCTCATCTACTCCTGCACCCCTGCATGCGTGCCAAAACCCCACGCTCGAAAACACCAAATTCGAAAACCCTACGTTGCAAAGACAGCTTCTTGCCCGATCCCAACCCCATAACTTCTACTTTTCCCATCGCTGTCACCCAGCCCATCGAGCTGGAGACTTGTGGCGCGCTGTGCCGAGAGTGCCGCCCACGCCAAGGCTATATTCTGGGCCAGGGCAACCCTCTTGGGCCAACTCTCACTCAGCCTGGGCCCCGCTGGTTGAATCACAATTGAAGCCCTGCGTCGCGCGCCAACAGCCCACCCTTGCTTGCTCTCCACATCACCGCCATCAACCGATCGCCGCCCCATCAACCTGATCTCCCGCAACATCTACAGCAGTCTGCGTGCTGCGCTGCGGAACCGTCACAACATAAAAAATGAAACTAGTCTCGTCTCTCGATGCTATCGCGGCCGAAGACGGGGGCGCGCAGGCCGCGCCGGACACCACCGACCGACAGCCTCAGGAAGACTCTCGCACGAGCTCGTCGAGCAGTTCGCCCGTCCCCCCCGACAATGAAGAATCCGACTTCTTCCTCGCCGCCAACGACTCCCAGTCTTCGCTAGGCGTGCCGAATATCCAGGATATGCAGGTCTTTGACGATGAATGCCTCCAGCCCATCCACCGTCTGCCGAACGAGATCCTGATTGCCGTCTTCGCGAAGCTGGGCAGTTCAGGAGACATCTTCAATGCGATGCTGACTTGCAGAAAGTGGGCTCGCAATGCTGTCGACATTCTCTGGCACCGCCCTTCATGTTCGACATGGCCGAAACACGAAAAAATCTGCCAGACGCTCAGCCTCGAGAACCCCTCGTTTTCGTACCGCGACTTCATTCGGCGCCTGAACCTGGCCGCTCTCGCCGATGGCATCAATGACGGCAGCGTTATGGCCTTGGCTGGGTGCACACGGATAGAGCGCCTGACTCTGACCGGCTGCAGCCACCTGACAGACTCCGGGCTCATTGCCCTCGTCTCGAACAACAGTCACCTGTATTCTCTCGACATCTCTCTGCTCCCCGCGGCTGCCACAGGAACTCCCTTCCGCGACAATATAACCGCTGCCTCCATCGACGCAATAACCGAGCACTGCCCTCGGCTTCAGGGCCTCAACATATCAGGCTGCCAGAAGATCTCGAATAGCAGTCTGATCCGGCTCGCCCAGCGTTGTCGGTACATCAAGAGGGTAGGTCGTGTCCTTGTTTGCTCAAGTTTGGCGGGCATGTCTGCTAACACACCGGTCCAGCTCAAATTCAACGAATGCGCTCAGATTCAGGACAGGACGGTTCTTGCATTTGCCGAAAATTGCCCCAATATCCTCGAAATCGACCTCCAACAGTGCCGGCTTATCGGCAACGAGCCAGTTACTGCGCTCTTCACCAAAGGCAACGCGCTGCGTGAGCTTCGCCTTGGTGGTTGCGAGTTGGTAGACGACGCCGCTTTTCTTTCCCTTCCGCCCAACAGGACCTATGAACATCTCCGTATCCTCGACCTGAGCAACTCCACGGGGATCACCGACCGCACTATCGAAAAGATCATTGATGTTGCGTCGCGCCTTCGAAATCTTGTGCTCCAAAAATGTCGCAACTTGACCGATGCTGCCGTGTACGCCATTTCGCGCCTCGGAAGGAACCTACACTTTCTTCATATGGGTCACTGTAGTCAGATCACGGACGACGGTGTGAAGCGGCTCGTCACCATGTGCAACCGGATTCGTTATATCGACCTCGGGTGTTGCCAGAACTTAACAGACGACTCAATCACCAAACTTGCTACTCTTCCGAAGCTCAAGAGGATCGGCCTCGTTAAGTGTGCTAGTATCACGGACGCCAGCGTCATCGCTCTTGCGAATGCAAACCGCCGGCCGAGAATGCGCAGAGATGCGCATGGCAACCACATCCCGGGAGAGTATAGCAGTAGCCAGAGCTGCTTGGAGAGAGTCCACTTGAGCTATTGCGTGCATTTGACCCAAGCGGTAAGTTCCTCCGTCCTGATTTCCCACCAGCAGACATTCACTAACCTCTTGTCCCAGAGCATCATCCGGCTTCTCAATTGCTGCCCTCGCCTGACTCACCTCAGCCTGACCGGGGTCCAAGAATTTCTCCGGGAGGACCTGGAAAGCTACTCCCGGGCCGCTCCTCCTGGTAAGCGTCTGCCGTTCCCTCGTCCGAATACCCAGAGCGTTACTAATAGCTCCTGTTTAGAATTCACCGACCATCAGCGCTCAGTCTTCTGCGTGTTTTCCGGCCAGGGCGTTGTTGGCCTGCGCAAACATTTCAACCGCCTAATCCAGGCCGAGGAGACGCGGCGTTCAACACGGCCCGGCCCCACGGATGCCCCCATCTTCCCGCCGCCACCTCAAGGGGTTCCTCCGCTCATTGAACTTTCAGTCGACGGAGACCAAGACGCCATAGAGGACGACGATGTCCCAGAAGACGATATGGTCATTGACACACAGCCACTTCTTAACCAGCACAATATCGGTCTTGGCCTCAACCATGCCGCCCCAGGCACGATCCCGGCGCCCCCACCCATACCGGCCCCGCCGCCAGCTCCCGAACCCGCGGACCCGGATGATCCTTTTGACCACGTCGTCGTGTATCACGCAGAAGGCGTTATTCCTTCACACCACGTGCCGACATATCCTTCTCCGCTAGCGGACGATGTTCCAAACAATGGCCAAAGTGCCACGCAAGGCGATACGGCTGGGCAGAGCTCGGCAGCTGACGGTGAAACGAGCGGCCACGGCGTTCGCGTTGTACAGGCATCAATTGACATATCAGCCGACCTTGGGCGTCCTGATGCTCCCTCGGGGCACCCTGATGCTCCCTCGGGACACCCTGATGCTCCCTTCGGGCACCCTGATGCTCCCTCGGAACACTAAAGGACTCCCTGCCGTCGGTTTTTGTGATGCCGCCGATGCTTCACCCAATGTCTCTTAATGCCCCAGGTGGAACGGAAACGAGGAATATGGATACCCCGAGGCAACCCCATCCTCCGTGTTTGAAGCAGAAGGATGCGTTGCTATTTCCTGTATGGCCTATTTACACGATGTTTGAGAGACCCAGTCTCTTGCCCTAGGTCGTCATCGTCTTTTAGTCTTGGCTTTGTGGGTACGAAGGAGGATCGGGACGGCGCATACTTCTCAATGTAGTGACAGCCTTTTATCGGGTTTTCCTCGCCCTATTATGGGCACGATGAGTTGTATCATGCTTTTCATGGGTTACAGGGCATTGGCTTACATTCCTCATTGCTCCTTTTGTTTTGTTTTCCTTTTCCGCGCTATGAGCGGCCATATTTGCATTTGAAGGATGGGACATGGCTATTATGGGACGGGCGCTACACACGAGACCTTTTCAGTGTCCATGACGAGACGCGCGATGGGTCATCATGTATGGCATGGGAGGTAACGACCGGGGACGCTTCGCTTGCCCAGGGGGGGAATCGTCGCCCATGCAATGTACGTATATGATGGACAGGATTCAGGGGTTTGCCCACAGCGAGCTGCGGACACAACCACCGCAAAGCCAAGGTCCGTTCAACATGAACAGGTTTTGACTTAATATTCACATGAAGCTTCTCTTGAATCATCAACATTGAACACCCCTCCCAAGTTACGTATGCCGAATCGGCAATGTACTCCCGAACTACACTATTTTCCCATCCTGATATCCCCGACATTGACTAACATATCCACATTCCCGTGGACCCTACCATGGCCGTGTTCATTCTCCCGCCTTCGCAACATTACGCAGTTCAAGATCAGCAGTCCCGGATGTTACGGTGCCGCCGACGGTTTCTTTCTCCCGAACCTCATTGGTGCGCTTTCTTAATTATCCGTCGCCCCTCAATATACCGACCAGTTGGCTCTGGCAAACAAATTACTTACATGGCCCTAGTTAACCCCATCCGTATGCTAACTTGAAGCAGAAAGATGATACATAATACTGCATCTTTCCGTCCGCTGACCTGAGGCGGTATTGTTTCTTGTCGGATCAGGCAGAACTTCACTCACCCTCCAGATGCGGTAAAAACACTACTTATCTTGTGCAATCTCTCTGCAAGGAGCGTTGCATACGAACCACATATTCCTCCAGCACCGTGATTTTCTGGTCCCCAATCATGGGGTACTTGCCTCGCCTCGGGGGTTTCTCCGGAGGCCTTTTCTTGCTTGGGCTGCTCTCGCTCCCCTTCCACGTTAGCCTTTTCGCGAATGCTTCTTCGCCCTGGCCGATACTTGACAATGGACTCCAGGACGAAATCCAATGGGACCACCACAGCATCATCATCAATGGCGAACGCTTGTTTCTGTTCGGGGGAGAGATGCACCCTTTCCGACTGCCAGTACCCGAGCTATGGGAGGATATCCTTCAGAAGATCAAAGCCACGGGCATGCGGATGGTATCGATCTACACACACTGGGGGTTTCATGCCCCAACCCCGGAGAATGTGGACTTCAGCACTGGACCCCGCAATATAACCCGCTTTCTCGAGATGGCGAAAGATATTGGTCTGTATGTCACGGTCCGGCCGGGCCCGTATATCAACGGAGAGCTGAGTGCTGGGGGCATGGCCCTGTGGGCGACGACGGGCGAGTACGGAACACCGCGATTAAACGGCACGGCCTTTACAGAGGCTTGGACGCCGTATCAGGATTGTATCTCCCAACTTACGCGGCCCTTTCAGCTGACCGAAGACGGAACGGTTCTCATGTACCAAATCGAGAACGAGTACGCCAAACAGTGGAGGGACGTAGAGGCTCGGGTTCCCAACCTAGAAGTCATCTCTTACATGGAAAAGTTGAAGGAAAACGCAAGAGCGAACGGCATTGTCGTCCCGCTCATACACAACGTGCCGAACCGGAGTGGCCCGTCGTGGTCCAAGGACTACGATACCGTTGGTGCCGGTGGGAACGTGGATATTTATGGTTTGGACAGTTATGTAAGTGTGAGGGAGGCAAATTGTCTGTTTCATTCTACTAACGCCTCCGCTTCCCGTTCAGCCACAATGCTGGTCCTGTGTCCTCGAGCAATGCGGCGTGATCACGCCTTGGGCCGTCTCCAGCTACTTCGACCAATTCCAGCTCGCGTCTCCCAAGCAGCCGTCCCTGATGCCCGAGTTTCAAGGCGGGGCCACGACCCCCTGGGACGGTCCGCCTGGTGGGTGCAAGGAGCGAATAGGAGTGGACTTTGTTAATTTCTACTACCGGGACAACATTGCCCAGCGGGTTACCATACTGACCCTCTACATGATACACGGCGGAACTAACTGGGGCTGGCTCGCGGCACCCTTCCTTGGCAGCAGCTACGACTATGGGGCTGCTATAGCTGAGGATAGGAGTATTGGCGACAAGTACTATGAGATCAAGAACCTGGGCCTGTTTACAAGAGTTGCTGACGAACTTGCGTTGACCGAACGTGTGGGAACGGGCACGGAGTATACGAACAACACGAAGCTGTTTACAACCGAGTTGCGGAACCCCGAGACAGGGGCAGGCTTCTACGCTATCCGGCATGCTGAGACGGCTTCGGCGTCAGAGGAGTGGTTTGCCCTCAAAGTAAACACCAGCATTGGGGAGTTTTTCGTGCCCAAGATTTCCGGCGCCGTTGTCCTCAGTGGGCACGAGGGTAAGATGCTCTTGGCCGATTTCCACTTTGGAAACCACACGCTGTACTACTCGACCGCTGAGGTTCTCACGTACTCCATCATCGATGGGAGACCGGTATTGGTGCTGTGGACACCCACTGGCAGGACGGGGGAGTTCTACCTACGGGGAGCTAAAGAGGGAGCCATTGCCTCAGGACCATCCGTGACTATTTCCACAAGCGAGCACGGGATCATCGTTGGATATTCACAGAAAGAGGAGATGACGGTCATCGACTTTGACAATGGCGTCAGAGTGGTAGTCGTGGACAGGAAGACAGCGTACAAGATCTGGGCTCCGGCCCTGACGAACGATCCTAAAGTACCTGTGGACCAGACCGGTACGTTCCCAGCCACACCTGCTCCTGAACCAAACCTAAATAATGCTAACAACCAACCCCATAGCCCTGGTCGTCGGCCCCTACCTCGTCCGCACCGCCCTCCTCACCGACAACACCACCATTTCCCTCACCGGCGACACCAACCGCACCATCCCCCTCGAAGTCTTCACCACCTCCGCCATAACCCGCATCCGCTGGAACGGCATCGACCTGCCCACCACCCAAACCAACCACTCCACCCTCGTCGCCACCATCCCCGCCCCCCCAACTTCCTACCAACCCCCGCAAATCACCGCCTGGAAATCCCGCGACTCCCTCCCGGAGCGCCTCCCCTCCTACACCGCCACCTCCCCAGCCTGGACCACCATCAACACCACCACCACCACCACCACCTTCCCCCTCTCCGCTGACCGCCACGGCTTCCACACCGGCACCCGCCTCTGGCGCGGCCTCTTCACCACCACCCCCGGCAACTCCACCACCCCAACAGGCGTGTACATCTCGGTACAAGGCGGCACCGCGCACGGGTGGTCGGCCTACCTGAACGGCGCGTATCTCGGGTCATGGACGGGGCGCAGCGATGTGGCGAGGGGGAATTTGACGCTGCCCTTTCCGGAGGGGGCTTTGGTTATGGGTGGGGGTGAGGGGGGTGGGGGGGAGAATGTGTTGCTGGTGGTGCATGACGATACGGGGCATGACCAGGGAGAGGGGGCGGGGAATGTGAGGGGGTTGATGGAGGTGCGGTTGTTGGGGGGTGGTGAGGGTGGTGAGGGCGAGGAGGTGGCGGGGGGGTTTAGGGAGTGGATGGTTGCGGGTACGGCGGGTGGGGTTAAGGGGGGGTTGGATGGGATGAGGACGGCGTATAATGAGGGGGGGTTCGCGGCGGAGAGGGGGGGGTGGCATCTGCCGGGATTTGATGATGCGGGTTGGGAAGAGGGAGGAACGCCTGGGGATGGGTTTGATGGGGCTGGGGTGAGGTTTTATCGTGGGAAGCTGCCGCTGGATGTGCCAGGGGGAGTGGATGTGTCATTGGCGTTCCGGTTTACACCGGCTGAGGAAGATGTGGAAAGGGAGACGCTTGCATACAGGGTGCTGCTCTTTGTGAACGGCTGGCAGTATGGGCGGTACTACCCGTCGATTTCCCTTGAAAATACGTTCCCCGTGCCGGCTGGCGTGCTGGACTACAGTGGGGAGAACGTCGTGGGCCTAGCGGTGTGGGCATTGCAGGAAGAGGGGGCACGGGTGGATGTCGAGGTTGTGGTGCGGTACGTGGTGGACTCGTCTTTGGACCTCAAGTTTGATGGCAGCTATTTGCGGCCAGGGTGGGACCCGGTGAGGTTGGAATATGCTTGAGATCATGGGATGGGCAGCATCTCATCTCTACCTGTAGCTGAGGTGTGCCACTACGTGATTCCTAGCAGTTGTTTAACCATGGGTCCTTCAAGAGCTCCTTCGCCGTCTTCCTATCTTCCGGGCGCCACTGCAGCATTCCCCGCATAAAATTCAAGAATTCCTCCTTGTTGGTCCCTTCCAAGTTCTCCTCGGATTCCTCAAGGCTCCTGCCTTCACTGATAGGAACATCGGCTTTCCATTTCCCTACACAAGTGTCGTCAGGTAGGTAAGTAGCGGGGACGTGGAAAGGTGCGTCAAGCGGGTGGAACTTACCATCTTCTGTGAAGAATTCAGGGCTTCGCAGCCCTCGCTGAATTAGATCGAGCGGGGGTGGTCCAAGTAACTCGATAACCTCGGCGAGGTGTGCTCGGGTGGTATAACACTTCTTCTCCTGATCGTATCCGTAGAACATATGTTTGGCCTGAAACACATCCCAGATCTGGTATGGCAGTTAGAATTATCTAGGAGACCGAAGGAAGCGACCAGGCATAGAATCATACCATAGCCCCGACGTTCCAGATGTCGATTGGATAGCCCCAGTCCATCTTCAGCATGACCTCGGGTGATCGGTACACCATTGGCTGACAGTCGTAGTTTCTCTTCTCATCACCATGGACAGCGGATCCAAAATCACTCAGAACGACGCCGCCGAAATCGTTTGGCAAGTCGAAAGCGCGTGATTCATACACCGGCGCACCGTTGATAAACTTTCTTCGCGATGGCGTCTCTAGTTCGGCCGTGGTGAAAGCTTCAAGAATCCCCTCGTCGACGATTTCATGCAGAATGTTATCAGCTTTGATGTCTGTGTGGACGACCCTGCACTTGGTGTGGAGGTAGTCGAGGGCGAGCAAGAGCTGTTGCAGCGAGGTTTTTAACAGAATTTCGGTATATCTTCCGGCTGGGTTACGGCGAAGAAGGTCCTTCCAGCTATCCCACATGGGCATCTGAACAAGGCACCGGTTGTCATGCCCATGGCGAGGGAGCGTGAACATGTCGAGTGCAGTGCGGACGTGATGACGACCGGGATGGGAAGCGGTTGCTTTGCGTATCCGCTCATAGATGTCAAGCTCGTCTGTGCTACGTCCATCTCGAGTAAACACCTTTAACGCAACGTGCCTGTGTTCTCTGGGTCCCTCATTTAGTTCTCATTTCGGTTACTGGGCAGGGAATCTACGTACTGAAGATTGCGAGCGAGCCACACGGTTGAAGTCGTTCCGAAGCCGAGTTTCCCCAGCACTTGGTACTTGGAAGCATACACATCTCCAATATGTACAGGATAGTACTGACCTGCCGTAAACTCATCGAAGCGTTCTTCTTCAAGTACCTTGGAGTCATCGACGACCTGGAAGCCAGCCGTTGGGAACTTCAAGGGCGTTAATGGGGCTCTACGTAAGAACCCTCTGGTCCATTTGAGGAGTGATGACATAGCTAGGTCCAGTCCTGGGCAGATGAATAATTTCCCCTTTCTAGCAGCAAACGTCACCCAGAAGTCAGGACCTATTTTCCACGGGTGCTGACTGCAGTTTGCCAGTTGTCGAGTTACTCTGAATTGGCAGTTGTGCTAAAACAAGTCTCAATGAACGCTTGGTTGGCTGGATTGGATTTGAATTGCAATGAAATTGCCGAATCTGGTTGGTTCTGGGAGTTGCGATGAACAAGCCAAACCCATTCTCGCTTTTGCTTGTGTTCAAGGGAAAGATCGCGAGTGAGGGAAGGGGGAAAGCCCACTCCCGAGAGCAGCCCGCTTGAACCAGACCCACCCAGCGTCAAGCTGCGGAGCCGAGCGCCTGATTACAAAGGCGCGTCTTTTCCTCCTGTTTCTTTCCTCCTATTTCTTTTCTTTTGTTTCTTTTCTCCTGTTTTCTTTCTCCTATTTTCTTTTTTCTGTTTCTTTCCTCCTATTTCTTTTCTCCTATTTTCTTTCTCCTGTCTTCTTTCTCCTGTTTCTTTTCTCCTGTTTCTTTTCTCCTATTTCTTTTCTCCTGTTTCTTTTCTCCTGTTTCTTTTCTCCTGTTTTCTTTCTCCTGTTTCCTTTCTCCTGTTTCTTTTCTCCTGTTTCTTTTCTCTTCTGCTAATCTGTCTCCCGATCATAGAAAACCTTCCGGCGAGGGTCGATGCCAAAAGGTCGAACCCCAACACGTTCCGCATCATGTAACATGGTAAACAATCGAATCCATTACCCGCCCACAGCCGGGGGAATCAGGAAATGGCGAAAGAGCTCTCGTTCGATGATGAGGTTGTGAATCATCATGATTGATTGTTGACGAGTCACCCTGCTTTTTAGTTTCCGTATAAGCCACCCTCCAGGTCGCCAGCAGAACCCGCCTTTTTACTTGGCCCCTCCGCCCGGATCTGGTTTTAATCCGCCACCAGGTTTTGAATTTACTGTCTTCAGTTCCTCTAATTGTCCATTTTCGTCCTAATGGGTTCCCTAGGGTGAATACGGTGATTGGGGGAACAGGTCTAGCACATTGTTCCTCGTTACTACCTCACCTTAACCACGCCCACACCGTAACCTCGGTGTTCGCCCTTCGTCTGATAGTTTGAGTCGAAATAATCGACATCTTCCTGCCCATATTAACGTTCGTTACACGGCGTGCCGGAGAGGACTGGCAATGCCGGGCTTAACCATGTCCTAATGATGTCCCTCCACCTCGCGGCAAGGCCCAACGTTGCATACGGGTATTCTAACCCATGCGAGGGGTATGCGTCCCGCGCAATAATATCCCGGGCGTTTCCAACCATTGATGCAATCTCGCCAATTGAGTGGCCAGACGCGTGGTGAGGGGAATTCGGCATATAGGGTTGGCCTTTGGCTAACAACCCCAATCCTGGTCGGTCGGCTTCGATGGTGAGTTCTAGACCACCTACTTATCTAGACCAGGTCCAGGTACATACCCAGTCGACTCCCCTTCTTCACCATGGCCTTCACGGCTCTATCTCCCCTCCTCCCCCTTAAACCACCCAAAACCACCGCCACCACACCAACAACAACCCCTTCACCACCTCACCATGACCGCCCCAACCCCCACCCCCGCCCCAGCAACGCGCAGCCGCCTCCTCGCCGAGAAGCGCGTAGTGCTCATCTGCTTCCTAATCGCCCTAGGCCAGTTCCAGTACGGGTACGACTCCGCCGCCATCGCCGGCTTCCAGAGCATGCCCGGCTTCCTCGAGGTATACGGCTACGTTGATCCGGCCAACCCGATCGGATTCAACATCAGCACCGACGTGCAGCGGCTGATCCAGTCGCTCATGAACGTGGGCGGATTCCTGGCCGCCGTCGCCATCTACTTCGCCCATACCCGCGTGTCGCGCCGGGTCGGGTTGTGGGTGGGCTGTGGGTTCGCGTTTCTGTCGATTTCGTTGCAGCTGGGGCTGCATAGCCTGGGGGGGCTGTATGCGGGGAGACTGTTGTTGGGGGTGTCGAATGGGTTCTTGGTGCCGTACTGTGTGACGTATATGACCGAGGCGGCGCCGTCGCTGCTGCGCGGGCCGATTGTGGGGATGAGCACCTTTCAGACGTCGCTCGGGGCGTTGTTTGGGATTCTGGTGGATAATTATTGTCAGCCGTACGGGGGTACTGCGTCGTGGAAGATCCCGCTGGGGGTCATGTACATTGTGCCGGCGTTCTTGACGGTGTTGTTGTTGTTTTTGCCGGATACGCCGCGGTTTTATGTCACGCAGGGCCGGGAGGACAAGGCGATGCGGGCTATTCGACGGCTGCGCGGGATTCAGGACGAGGCGATGCTCCGGGCTGAGGTGGAGGACATCAAGAGTGCGTTTCTGATGGAGCAGGAGATACACGCCGGCGTGCATCTGGGCGATATGTTCAGGGGCTCGGACCTTCGGCGGACGATGCTTAGCTATGGGGCGAACATCGCCGGGATCGCCACCGGCGTCACTTTCATGGCCGGGTTCTCGGTGTACCTGTTTGTGCAGGCCAGAGTCGGCTCGCCCTTTGCCTGGGTTATGATATCCTTGGCGATCGCGTTGACGGGCAACATGTTGGCGTTCCCGGCGATGCGTTACTTTGGGCGCCGCGAGCTCCTCGTCGTCACCTCCATCATCTCGTCGGCCATGATGTTCGGCATGGCCATCGTCTACACCGCCTCGGGTGGGCACTCATCTGCCGCGAGCAAAGCCCTCGTTGCCCTGAGTATCGTGTATACTTGGGTGTATGGTGTCGGCCAGGGACCGGTTTTGTGGGCGCTTGGGACGGAGATTCCCTCGCAACGACTGCGCTCGCAGACTGTAGGTACCGCATCGGGGTTGAATTTCATTGTCGGTTGGTTAGTGTCCTTCTTTACACCGTACTTCATCAACCCGGACCAACTGGGCTGGGGGCCAAAGTACGGGTACATTTGGGGCGGGAGCAACTTGATCCTGGCTGTGTGGGCGTTTCTCTTCGTTCCCGAGACGAAGGGTAGGAGTCTGGAGCAACTCGACGAGCTATTTGAAAAGAGGGTGGCGGCGCGGAAGTTTTCATCTTTCATGCCGGAGCGGCAGCTGGTCGATGACCACGTTGGCGATGCGATTCACAAGAGGAACCGGGGCGTCGAAGATCAGGCCATTGTTGTTGAGACGGAAGATTTGGAGAAAAGGTGAAGGAAGGGGGGCGAGGGGTGGTTGAATCAACCATGTATTTATTCGAGGTCACAGTTCATAAATTATTGTATTAGCTGTGGTGGGTTGTTTATTATCAACTCATCGATGGCGCAGAACCTGCGTTGGTGGTTGAGGGACTGAGACTCTCGCAGAGCAACCGGGCTCGCATTTCTCAACCAAGGATTTCTTCCGACTTTCAAAAAGTCCCCCAAAGCTTTTGCGTTGTCCCTCGAGAATTTGATGTATTTATCTATTTTATGAAATCGGGAAAAACCAACGCACAATGCTGCAGGCTCAAACAGCAAAGTGTCGCCCAGAACCGGCCTAAGCCGTCCTCGCTACAACATCGATTCCCTTGAGCTGCCCGTCGGCACGATACTCCTCCAACGCCTCTATGAAAGTGACGATACCCTGCGTCCAGTTACCTGCCCTGGCATTCTTGGCCATCTCCATCGGATCCTCGGGCTGCTTCAGAGCCTCGCCCTCGGCTGTGATGTAGCCCGGTGTGCATACCATGACACTCGCGAACCAGGGCGCACGCTTCATGATCTCGAGGGCCCACGCCTCCTCAGCCTCGCTCGTCACTTCGATGATGGCACTGCCACCGGCCTTGGCTTCGGCTTGCTCGATGATATGGACAGCGTGTTGGCTGCCGACGTCGAGGGTGAAGACGTTGTTGGCCGAGTGGCTGGACTGGGAAAGGGGCGCAAAGAAGAGGTTGGGGAACCCGTTCGAGGACGCGCCGTGGAGCGTGGAGGCGCCCTGGCTCTTCCACTTCTCATCCAGAGACCGGCCGCCGCGGCCGTAGACGTCGATGCCGGTGCGCATCGCCGGGCTGCCGCCGCCAATGCTCGGAGTCACGTAACCCGTGCTCAGGATGAGAATGTCGAGAGGATATTCCTTTCCGGCAACCACCAACCCGTTGGCGGTCGCGGAGTCGACACCCTTGCCGTCGGTGTCGACAAGGTGCACGTTCGGCTGGTTGAAGGCTTGGAGGTATTCGTCGCTAAAGGTCGCCCGCTTGCACCTAGACTTCCGGTTAGCTGTGTTCTTTTATCGGCCCTCGTATTCATCACAAACGGCCACACTTACCACGTTGGGTACCACGCCTTGAGCTTGGCGGCTGTCTCGGGATCCTTGACGATCTCATCGGTGCGCGCTCTCACTGCCTCAGAGTGAGGTGCGTCGAGCTTGTACAGACGCCCGATGTGCTCCGCAATCTTCTCCGGCGTAGGCTCGACAAGGGGGTATCTGGGAGAGCCGAGGAGGGCGGAGAAGCCGGGCATCTCAGTCCATCCGTCCGCGACCATGTTCTCCTGGCCCTCCTGGACATTGTCGGTCACATATGTCTCAAAATTCAGCCGCCGCTCCCGTTGCCAACCCTTCTTCCTGGCAATCTTTGTCTTCCTGTGCGCCTGAGATTAGCTACCCGGTAACTCAACGAAGCTCTGGGGACTAGTTAACTCACCACTCCTCGGGGTCAGTCTCACGCTGACCACGCCACCAGACGCCAGACGGCGTGCGCTGGAACACATACAGCTCCTTAGCGTACTTGGCGAGCCTGGGGACCGCCTGAATCGCGGTTGCGCCCGTGCCGATAACGCCCACGCGCTTGCCCTCGAGGCCCGTCAGAGTGGCATCCTGTGGGGTCCCGCCGGTGGCCTTGTAGTCCCAGCGCGCCGTGTGGAACAGGGGCCCGGAGAAGGTCTCGAGTTCGGGAATCTTGGGGACATGCGGGTTCGTGAGCACGCCAGACGCAATAATGACATACTGGCCCTGAAGCGTCAGGTCGCGGTTCTGCTCGCCAGGCCCACGCCCCTCGGTGACTTCGACATTCCACAACTGAGTGGCGTCGTCCCACCGAGCGGTCTTCACGTTCGTTCGGAAAAGCGCCTTGTCGTGCAGCTTCCATTGCGTGGCAATACGGTCGGCATGTTCCAGCAGCTCGGAGCCGGATACGTACTTCTTAGTCGGGATGTACCCGGTCTCTTCGAGCAGCGGCATGTAGCTGTAGCTCTCGATGTCGCAGTGCAGGCCGGGATAGCGGTTCCACCACCAAGTGCCGCCGAAGCCGCCGCTGGCGTCGATGAGGCGGATATCGTCGGGCCCGCTCGCGAGGCCGGCTTCGATCAAGCGAACGGCGTACATCATGCCGGCGTATCCGGCGCCGAGGATCACAAACTTGTATTTAGAGCCGTCCTTGACGGGCGGCTTCGCATTCAAGGCAACGTGGTCAACCCAAGGGTCTTCGGCGAGCGCGCGGAACCGCTCGCTGCCGGCGTCCTTGAGGCGAACGAACTGGTCGAGGCCCTCTGGGCGGAAACGTTTGGCCACTTCGGCCGTGTACTTTTGGGACAGCTCATAGACCTTGAGGTCTTCGGCGCTTGGGGCAGCGTTAGCCCCGTTCGCGGTTTCAGCGGATGTTGTCATTTTGAGCGTCTTGTTCACGGTGGGATGTTGTTGATTAGAGGTTTGAACTACCTATACTAAGAGGCGGGAACGATGAGAGCTTTATATGCTTCTCCTTTACTGCAGTTGTGCCAGGCTCGCCTGACAAACTTGCTCGAAAGCCCGGGCCCGTGAGGTGATTTCGGGCTCGGTTTCTGATGCAGGTTGGGAGCCCGACCACCAACGGCATGATGGCCAGCCAAAGATGATCGACGAAAGGTAGAAAGCGAAAACGAATGTCACCGTCGCATTCGCATTCGTTTATTTTTTGCTGTGCAGGCGCTAAGGCCAAACCGGAGAACCCGGGGAGGGGAGGGGGGGAAACCAACCGCTTCACTGGCCTAGAAAACAACGTTTTGAGGAGCTTTGCAGGCCCAACTTGGCACAGACACCCCGTGGGATATCAGATTGCCCGTGCTCTTAGGACGAACGACGGTGGCAATGTGGCGTGTGGGGAAGTGATGATGACTGTACTATGGAGGTCTTTGGTGGATTGTAATAACGGAGGGGTAAAGGAGGCGGATCGATGCAGTTGAGTTCCCCGCCCCTACATAGTAGGTACTTGAGACGGGACGGGAATCAAGCAGGCAGGCAGGATTGATAACGTGCCGCGGAATGCATGCGTGCGACGGAGTACTGTATACAGCTTTGTGTACCTAGGTACCTGCCGGATTCAGGTACAGCATGTAGAAGTATGGGAAGTATGGGAAGTATGGGAGGTTGGGAAAGAAGGCATTCTGTTGGCAGCAGCAGTATGTGATTTCCCAAGTTGGGAATCACGAAATGGTGGATACTGGAATACTAGGATAGCTCGAAAGGAGACGCATCTTTAACATGCACGTCCATCTGACCTCCCTCCACTCAGGAGCTTGATTCCACGAAATTCTCCAGCAGGCGCACCAAGCGCGATGGTTCCGGGGGGCGCTTGGCTCTACGGCATTGGACTCTCGGCTTTGGCTCTGCATTAGGGCGGCCAACTTTAATGCGCCGGACCGCCGGTTGAAGGCCAGCACTCGACCTCCACTTAGCTAGCGGCTGACAGCATGACGGCCTTGGGACTGAAGAGGACTCCGCTAACTAGGGGTCATTGTCCGAGCGGTCCCTCCGTCTGAAAGAGGGGACTTGGGATGCCCAGTCACGGAGGCTCGGGGGCCTCCACAATGAAGTCACAGCCCCTGTTCACAGAGTCACACTGGCTCAAGCCGCCCCCTCAGGTTCATTCACCGCCCCGATCCTGCGGGGGCGAACCAATATATTATCTCAGGCAAGAAGCCCTCCCTAGTGTGCTAGTAACCACATAACCACACTCTTTGAGGTCGACCCGAAACCCCGATACCGTTCGCTATGGACCCAAGTTCAGTCCCAGACTTTGACGATCTGCCCAAGGTCGATGGGCAGCCTCAGGGCTGCGCTTGGGGCGTATTTGACAAAGACGGCAAGAAAGATGTGTTTGGCACTCTGAACTTCATCACGCCCAAGATCGTGGCTGAGGCTGCTGCTGAGGTCAAGGATGGCGTCTCAATTTCCCTCAAGTAGGTTGATTCCGTTGCGGCAGGGGACGATTGCAATGAAGCTGACGACATATAGCTGGCCATTGAACGGCATCAAGTTCCCAGTGGCGGGTCGCAAGCCGCCGGTACATCGCCCGCACCGCCTGAGAGATCTAGACATGGACTGCGAAGGCTGGGATGACGAGCTCGAGTTTAATACCCAGTTCGGCAGCCAGTGGGACAGCCTCTGCCACATCACCACCGACGGCACCACATACAATGGCCAAAAGCCAACGGCGGAAGGCCTCTCGGTGCAATCCACGGCCGAGAATCCCCTCCCGACCATCGAGCACTGGCACTCGCGCGGCGCCCTCGCCGGACGTGGTGTCCTGATCGACTGGAAGCGGTACCACGAGGAGACGACGGGCGAGCCATACCACCCGCTCGACGGGTACCGTATCACGGCTGAGGATATTGAGAAGGTGGCCAAGCACCAAGGCGTCGAGTTCAAGCACGGTGATATTCTCATTATCCGGACCGGATACACCCAGATGCTGGAGGCCCCGACGCCCGAGGACTTTGCCAAGTTTCAGGCCGGTACCATGTCGGGTCTCCACGGGCACGCGGATACGGCGCGCTGGGTGTGGAATCACCGCTTTGCGGCTGTGGCGGGCGATGCCCACGCGTTTGAGGCGCTTCCGGCGCTGAAGCCCGATGGAACGCCGGGCGGTGTTTCGGACCTGGGTGAGTTTCCCCGGAGCAGTAGCCGAACTATGAAAAGTATAGGCGAATAGTGCTAACAACCAGCCTAGTTCTACATCCCTGGTTTCTCAACCAGTTCGGCATGTCTATCGGCGAGCTGTGGGACCTCAAAGCGCTGGGCGAATACGCCAAAAAGACGGGGAGATACAGCTTCTTGTTGACTTCGGCGCCCCTGAACCACCCCGGGCTGGTCGCCTCGCCGCCCAACGCGATTGCTTTGTTCTAAGCCACAACCGGCAGGCAAATTAACCGAGCCATAGAAATGTTTGATTTTTGAGTTTTTAAGTGCTGAAGCCTATTTATATCCCTGTGTGTGAAACATCTGTCTCTACCAACACCACTAGACCATCCTGGAACAAACAAGGTATAAAGAAAAGGCGACCTTGGATGTTGATAACATAGCCGCGTGACCACTGAACACAGATTTATTTAATAAGTAGACCAGAGTAATGACGAGGCGGTTTGTACAGCTATATAATACACGCCCCAGAAACACCAGACACCAGATATACCTCGACTGTAGTACCACACCATCCGCCAACCAACACCGGGTTCGTCTGTCTCACCATGGCCCCTACCCATTTCAAGGCTATGAGCTTGATGACGATGACGTTCATGGTAGCAGCAGCTCTACCGATCCCGGAGGAACAGGCAGCTCTATCAACCCGAGAGGAACAGGCAGACGATGGGCCCAGCCCCGAATTTCTCACGACGTTCGTTAGCGTTCTCGGTGCTGCGACGGCTGTCGTACTATTTTTCGCCCTTTTAGATATTCTTATGCTACGTGGCTGTCTGCAAAAGGGCTGCCCCAAATGGAAAGAGGAAAGACGGAAGGCCAAGAGACAGAAGCGTCAAGCTGAGCAGGCGGAAGGCAACACCGAAACCAAGACTGAAACCACTTGGGCAGCCAGGTTCGGGCTCACCAAGGTCTGGCGCATCTTGTCACGACGTGGAAACGAAACCCCCCCTCCACAACCAACGCCTCTCTGCCCCCTCCAGAAGACTGAGAATCCCCTACCAACCGCCCCGCCACCCGCGTTGACTCCGCCTGACTATGCCTCGTCTAACGCCCAGTATACACCTCCCCCATACTCTCCGTCCACATCCCCACCATACAGTCACGGGCCACGGACATGAACGTCCTGCTATTCAGCTGGCCGCCCTGATGACGCCCCGGGTAGGGACGCTGACGCGACGGATGGTGAGCTGCGGAGTAGGCAAAGATGAGGTGGTTCTAGGTGGCGTTGGTGGTGTCAGTGTGAGTCTGTAGCTATTAACAGGATGGCCGAGTACTCTGAGGTGTGCGATTTCCTTGTCACAATCATCTATTCTTCGGTACAAGCCCGCTATCAGGATCAATAAATACATTCACACTTTCCCGACGTCGTGCACCAACCACCGCTTTCTTCTAATAACCACAACGTCTTGAATTCTAGGTCGAAATACGAGATTGTAGGATAGAATTGACGCTTGATGTTCAAGCTCTCTGGGGAGTCCAAAAGCAACCTAGGTACCCATACCAAAAAGGGCTTCGGCTATTATAGCTTGAAAGTCCACCTACGTAACTGAGTCTCGTGACAGGTTCTCGCAGCCAACTTCCGGTGCAGCTTGTCCACCATCTCCGGTAGTTCTGAAAGCTTCGACGGCGGTAGAGTAGTCATATAAAATATATACTGTAGTGAACCCCAAGGACTATGGCCCTATGCTTTCTAAGAACAACGGGTCGAGTAGAGTAAAGGTGGCCGATGCCCTGACGGTTGTGTGGGAGACGGTGCTGGAGGGTCTTATCGACGAGCTAGTTGTGTCGACGCCCAGTCTGAGAGGGGAAGGAGAAGCAGAGAAACAAGGCTCGCAGCGGTAGCCACGCAACGAAAGCGCACCCGGCCCCCGAGAGGGGTGCAAGTTGCAACGATACCTAGCTTTTCATGCTTTCAACATGGATGATGATCGGTAGCGAGTGTAGAAGGATGCTCGCATGGCAAGCTGCGCCTCCTCGAGGCGAGAAAATCAGACGGTGGAGAGGAAACAAGTTGGCGAAGACGGGCTGCGAGCGCCCTGCTTTGAGCGCAAGTTTCAGAACAATGAAAGGTGAGCATGAGGTCTCATCTCTCATTGTGAACCAACCGCATACTGACAAATGACAGCCGCAACCTCGGCGTGCCCAGTTAACCGCCCGCGCAAGTGATTGGGCAAGTTTGACGAGGGTGTCCACGCTACCAAATCCGATTGGCAACAGAACCCCCTGATCGAGCCCCCTGTCGACCCACCACGCGACATGGCTGCTGTGTAGCCGGCCCAGGACCCAAGACCATGCTGCTGGTATCAGACGACAGCAAGAGGCGTGTGCAATCCAGTGTCGACTCCTTGACTTGTGTGACGATGGGCCGAGGTAGGTATTTGGTGATAGGGCTAACTTGGTTAAACCTCGATGAGCGCATTCATCCCCCGAACGCGGTGATCTGCCCATCACCGTTCGACCTCTCAGCCCGAGCTAAATTAGGCGCGCTCAGTCCCCAATGTGGACCCTGTTCAGGGATGAGAGAAAAAAAAGAGAGGAAATCTGGGGGCCAAAAGGTAAAAACGGGCCTGGAAGACGCGGTCGTGGGGGCTGAAGAGGAATAAATAAGTCGACACCCCCCCGGTTTGCCAGAGTGGACAAACCCGAACCTCTTCCGAATCCCGTCATACTGTTCGGTGCGCCTTCATAGCCGGCCTTTCTTTTCCCGCCAGCACAATGCCCGTCACTGGCGCATCCGGCACATGGCTTGGGCCGTTGACCACGGCCTGGTCCATCCCCGATAGCTGCAGCCTCCATGTCGTCGGCTGCGAAACTTGCGACGGGGCGTTCAGGGGACAACAATGCGCAATAAAGGACGAGAAAGCGGCTCCAATGGACAATACGAGCTGTTGGCCTCCTGTCAGACGAGGGGCCGGGACACCAGCCGCCCCTTTCGCGGGATGGGGCTTCTACTCCCCCGGTCTGGCGTGTCCGACAGGCTATACATCGGCCTGCACGGCGGAATATGGCAGGCGACAGGACTGGGACCTGCAGTTCACCTTGGTAGAAGGCGAGACGGCAGTTGGGTGTTGCCCCACGTATGTACCATGATGCTCTGCTAGGCACTTTTCGTCGGCACTGACAGCAGTCGTAGTGGCTTCAAGTGCACGAACCTCAACGGCAACACGTGTATAGCGACGGAAACCGGCGTGACGGTCAGCACCGCCAGGTGTTCCGGGACAGACATGGTCAACTTCGGCACGAGCACCTACCCGGTCTTTGTCGACTTTACGACAACCGTGACCGAAGACACCGAGACCGGCGGACGAGGCACGACCGCGCTGCCGACCACGGCGCAGGTGGTTTTGCTAGCCCAGATGTTTCAGCTGAATTATCAGTCGTCAGATCTCGCACTGGCATCCAGCACAACACCGCCCACGACACAATCCTCGGCCTCGGAGACCGCATTCTCGAGCGCTTCGGAGTCGGCCGACTCGGGCTCTGCCTCCGACTCCTCCCCACCAGCCGCGGAAGAAGGCGGGCTTTCAACGGGCGCGGTAGTTGGAATCGCCGTCGGTGCGGCGCTGGCGGGCATCCTGCTGGGCGTGCTGGCGATAATAATGTGTATGAGGAATAGGAAGAGGAAGAGAGCGGAGGGGGCAGCGTGGCAGGACACGCAAGCGGCGGAACAATCGCACGACGACTACAAGTACACGGTGGAAATGCCGCCCGGCGCGGACCAGCAGGGCTATTCCGGGGTGGCGAACCAACCGCACTACCAACCGCAGTACGCCGAGATGGTGGGTCAGCCGGGTTATGTGAACGAGCTTGGGGTGACGAACTCGCCGGTTGAGTTGCCAACCGGAACCGGTTACGTGGCTCACAGTCCAACCCGGGGGTATAATGACTGAAATACAACCTCACGGCGGAATGGAACGCACATTGCATGGACACACCAAGTCTCTCTCGGCCTCGGCCGACGCCCCCGACGTGACACCATGTCTCGTAAACACGCTTGAAATTTGATCCAACAGTAGCTACAAGTCCGAGATATTCCATCGTCATGTTTGGGTCCCTCAAACTCTCTGGGAGTTGTCGTCGACCCGGCCCACGACGTGCTCCTCATCCGCGGGCGTCATGGCAGTGGGGTCATCCTTGATTCCGGTAAGCGATTGGAGGACCCTGGCAGCGTACATGTCACCCGAGACGTTGACGGCTGTCCGGAAGCGGTCCAAGAACCAGTCGATGCTGATGATGATGGCCTGGGTCGGGGGTTAGCTGGATCCGATATGAGGGGCAGACAGCAGGAGAATAACACGTACGTACATGCCCGTGATGGGCACATTGACGCTCTGGGCGATCATGACGGTCAAGACCAGGGAAGAGCTGGGAATCGGGGTGGTGCCGATACTGGCGAGCGTGGAAAGCAGGCAGATAATGACGTAGTCAACCGGCGTGAGCTTGATTCCCTGCGTTACCGCGAGGAAAACGACGCATCTAGATTTCCGTTAGCTTTCTCGCCTCGAAACCCGGGACGCAATATGAAAGGCTAGAGTCCAACGTACAGTGGGAAGTAGATAGCGGTGCCATCCATGTTGACCAAGCAGCCAAGCGGGACGCTGAACTTGGTGATGGCGAGGGGCACACCTTGGGCCGTGACACACTTCATCGACAAGGGGAGCGTGGCCGCAGACGATGCCGAACCCCACGCCGTGATCCACGCCCTCGAGCACTTAAACCAGTAGAGGTAGGGATTCCTCCTTGTGATGGCGAAGAATATTATGGGAAGCACGATGAACAGATGGATCGCCATGTTGGTGACGCCTCCGCCGATGAGAATGCCGAGGTTGAAGCCGATTTCGCTAATGTTGAGCTTGAAGAGGTTCGGCAAGATCAGGAAGAAAACACCGATGGGAGCAAGCTTGATAAGGACGGTGATGATCTTGGTGATCATGACTTCCACTTCTTCCAAGACGCGAATGATTGCCGACCCTGGCTGGAGCAGGTAACCGACAACGATAGCGGTGATGAGGACGGCAAGCAGGCTGTCGGTGGCCAGGGCGTTAACGATGTTGTCCGGGATGAACGAGTCGAACATCTGAGAGACAACGTCTGCGATTGCGAGCTCTTCGCGGTCCGCAATCGTCTTGGCGTCTTCCTCGGACACTGCCAGGCTCTCGCCGCTAACCACTTGCATCAACCGGCCCCAGACGAGGTCCGTCAGGATGGTGCTGATGACAATGGCCAGGAGCGTGGTGAGAACATAGTAACCGACAGTCCAGCGGGCAAGGATCTTTCCACCTAGTTGACCCAGGATGTCAGCCGTTAACTGCCTCTTCCATCGATTACTTGCAGGTACTTACCACCCGTCATCACACGGAGGCGCTGGACAGCCAGAATCATAGCCGTGACAATCAAGGGCAAGACTAAAATGGGGGGAAAACCGTCAGCTGAAACCGTCCCTGCCATTGCGCTGCATCATTGCGTCACTCGCCACGTACCAACAGCCTTCAAAGCCCGCAGCCAGAGTCTGCCCGGAATGGCGACGATGGTGGTCGCTGCCGCCGGAATATCGTCAACGGTCGAACTCACGGCGAGGCCGATGCCGACACCGAGGGCGGCGGCAATGACGATTTGCGTGGCCGAGCCCGCTTCGCGGATCGAGTTCCACCATGGCTTCTTCTTGGTCTCGAGTTCAGCCGTCTCGGGCGGGGAGCTCGTGGACGTGGTCGTGCGGCGCACGTCCGAGTCGTCGTTGATCGCGTCCGTCTTTTCCGCTGACATTTTGCCGGTGGTGATGAAGCTCTCGCGACACCAGACGTACGTGGTGGTGAGTCGTCGTCGTCGTCGTCGAAGGGGATTCAGTGCACGCGACCGAGTGGAAGAGGACCGGATGAGGCTCGCATCGCACCAAGTGAGGAGGGTGGGTTCAGATTATTATGCTTCGGCCCGACCTTGATTGCGCCCCCGTTGGTAGCCATCTTGCATTGCGCCCTCGCCACGAGTGGTCAGAGATACTCACCACCAAGACCGGGGGTGGGCGTTTTCCACCTGCCCCATCCGGTTACATCAAGGGCAACTGGACTGCCATGGCCTGCCGAAGGGACGACCAATCCTCGAGGATTTTATCGCCGCTGCCCCAGTGCCAAGTGACAGTGTTAGGAAGGTCCAGGGAAAATCCCCAGAATCCAGGAAGGAAACCGAGACTTGGCGCCTCTCAGGCCTGGCCAAGCTCGCCAAGCGGACCAAGGGGGGTGCTTACCCGCCCCAGATTCCGTGCTCTGAGCCGACGCTGCTCGCACTGCTGGGTCGCTCGAGGTCCGTCATAATCCCTGTCTCTAACCGGCCAAATCTCGAAGCGTCACCGAGCAGAACAATCTCCATCTTCTTGGCCCGAGAATCCTGTCTGAGAAACTGACCGATTGTGGGGAACCTGGCACGCCTGATGAGATAAAAGTGAGCCAAGGAACGTTTAAGGTAGTGGAGAATGTCTCTGAGCCTCCTCCACGTTTTGCAGGCGCAGATCCGACCCGTATCATCGGGCACTCCTCTTGATGATAAGCACGGCCGGATCCCGGAGTTGGCACCACTTTAATGCCCGCCCGACAGCCTTGGCCCCAACAACGCGAGGTCCGAAATCCACAGAGCCTTATCGTCTGTCGGTGAAGGATTCGGGCTCGCTTACACCACGAGATACTCGGAAGACACCGCCCTCTTCTCTGCGCTCTGTTGGCACAAGACAAGACAAGTTCAAGAGGAGGCAAGATGCGGGGAGGTGGGGCTCTCGGACTGCTTGCTGCACGCAGTCTCGGTCTGGCTCCCGAATTCGAAATGCAGAGCCCTAACCCTTTAGCCCACGCCTGGTTTGGAATGACTTCGTTGGCATCCAGCTCTCCAAGGTTGATATCATGATACCCTCCCACTGCCATGCGTTGCGGCGTATGGATGCAGCAATCCTGTCACCTGGGGGGGCTGGAAACCTGGCACGACTGGGGCAGCGCCCTGTGTTGAAATCGGGCTCTCGGCTGCGGGGCGCGTGGGTTAGGGTACCTCGTCAGATGGTTGAGAGTGCCGTGCTCTGCGACATCACTGCGTCACCCGGTCAGACAAAAATGAACATGGATAATACCACGTATTGTGGGCGCGTGCAGCCATGTTTACAGCGCTTCTGCTGAAGAAATTCAGCTCTGCGATATCTTTGGCGGCGTTTTTGCTTGATTTGATGGGTCTGGGTGAAGAGAAAGGACGGTGTGTGCCCCACCTTCCTTTCGCGACCTCCATCCGCCCCTCAGCTGCTGCCTGGAACAGCCCTCGAGAGAAGCGCTGAATTAGGGGCTGAAAACCTGAATCGGCCCCCACCAACGCCGCCTCCGGGCTCTCGCGACGTCGATGCCGATCGGTTCGGCGTCGGGGATTCGGAAATACTCGACGGCCCTCGAGTCGAGGATGATATCTATCAAAGAGGTTTTCTTTTATTGAACATCCCCAAAACAATCATCCATGTGATACTTAGTTCATAGTCTCTCCAACCCCGTTTCACGTGCACACAACACCATGACATCCAAACCAATCCCTCCTCTCACCCTCCACCGCGGCTTCCCGGCCCGGGGCAGCTACGTCCCCTCGCCCTTCGTGAACAAGCTCGAGACGCGCCTGCGCATCGGCGGAGTGCCGTACAAGGTCGGCGCTGGCTCCGTGTTCAAGGCGCCCCGCGGCAAGATCCCTTACATCGATGTGGAAAGGGCGCCGGGTGCAACACCCGAGCAGCTGGCCGACTCGACGCTTATCACGCGCAGGTTGGTCGAGGAAGGCTACATCGCGGACCTGAACGCGGGCCTGACGCCGGCCGAGAGGGCAACGGACTTGGCGGTGCGCGCGTTGTTGGAGGATAAGCTGTACTTTTATCAGGTGGGATTAGCGACGGTAGTGTGGAAGAGAGTGAAAAGACCCCAAGGGCTAACCTCTGCCGCAGGTTCGCGAGCGGTGGATTGACAACTACTACGTGATGCGGGATAACGCCCTCAGCGCCATGCCCTTTTTTATTAGGTTCTTCATCGGCATGTTTGCCTACCGTTCCGTCAAGGCCAGGCTCATAGGTCAGGGCGTGCTTCGGTTTACCGACGATGAGGCCAAGGACGCGAGGGTCGAGGTTTGGGAGAGTGTGAACGCGCTGTTGGTCGACTCACGCAATAAGGCTCACGAGGCTGGCCGGGACGGCCCTTTCTGGATTCTCGGCGGCATCTCCCCAACGGAGGCTGATGCGACCGTGTTTGGGTTCGTCGGCGCGGCTCTAGATTGTGCCCAGTACGTTTCCCCGGAAATGAGATGACAGCTCTAAAACAATGCAAAGAGGCATGCTGACCGTCCCAGGGCACCGACCACAGAACAGATCGTTCGTGGCTTTCCCGTCATTATGGATTACGCGAGGAGGATCCACGATCAGTACTTTAGTGATTATAAGCTCTGGAAGGAATAGTGAAAGTAGTGGTCAATATTGGAAGGTGTGCGATAGCTTAAGGATCCATGATCCATGTCTAGTCAATACTACCCAGATTAGAGTGTAGATGAGGTAGTTAGTAAAGATCCGGCGGTTAGAGCAGGACTAACTCCAACGCAAGAGACATATTAGTTATTAGTTGTCTTCGTCTTCCGCCTTTATATGTAATGTGACATATTGGCGAATTTCAGTCGCCAGCAATCATCCTCATGTGGCATACCTAGTTCGTAGTCTAATATCCAAGCCACCGTTTTCACATCAAGCTTGTCTCATTGTACGTAGAAGAGGAAGCGGTGGGGGGGTCCCAACTTGGACGACCAGATTCAGAAACGGGTGTCATTCAGCAATGGCTGACAATCTATAGCCTAAATCAAATATCATTGTTTTCCAGATCAAGACACGTTCTACTTCGTCACTTTCCCATTACCTAGACCATCCCCATCATCGGCAGTCCCCTTGTTACCGGCAGCCCCATTTCCACCCCCACCCTTCTTCAACGACTTTACCACCATCGGACATCTCTTCTTCCCCCGAAATATCACCTCATACTTCCCCGTCGCATCATACTCCACTTCCGCCCTGTTCTCCAATCTCTTCTTCTCACTATAGTTCACGTGACAAATCCTAGCAGCTGTCACCGTACTACCCCCGAGTCCTCCGTTCTTGCTGCTGTCCCAGGTGGTGAGCGTCGTCTCCAGCACCTCGGGCAGCGACTCGATCCCCACGAGGCGTTGCAGGGCTTCGGGCGACGGTACGGGGCCGTCCGGACTCAGGACGACGGGGATGCGGACCTCGGTACGTTTGAATGTGCCGTCGGCCATAGCCTTGCGCGCGGCCGCCCATCGCGCCGCTCGCCATGCGTCGTCATCCTCCTCCTCTTGTTGGGCCTTGCTGGCGATCGCGCGTTGAAGAGCAGACATTTTGCTTTGTTTGTGAGAGGCGACGTGAAGATGATTGTGGGAAAGCAAGGAAGGGAATGATTGCGACGGTGTGGTTTTGCGATTCGAGGATGGCGGGCAGGCAGCTTGCTTGCTTGCTTGCTTGCTTGCTTGCTTGTTCAGAGGCAAAGGCGCGTGGCGCAGTGTGGTGTTTTTGTCGGCTTTATGTCGTCGGGAGCCTGGTAGGTATATAGGTCCACTTGTGCAGCAGGGGGCTCATTCGGGTTGGAAAGAATCGAAAAGTGCTGGAATTCTGGACTGTTCAGTGTGTTTGCTTATAGCCCTATGTAGGTAGATACCTATCTGCCGTGGTTACTTCTCGTTAAATATTTTCCTCTGCTCCCAAGTCAAAACACAGCCGGCCCCATATATGGCCCGCGGCCCGAGCCGCACTGTGGTCAAGGCAGGCCGTCACCAACACTTCGCCACCCCCTACTATGTACATACGTGGTAGGGAGATAGTTGCACCGAATGGCTAACCAACCAAATGTCCAACTGTCTCCGGTGAGTCCAATCAAAAGGTAGATCACCCACAGGGGCACTTCTTCTGAAACATTCGGTGCAGAAGATCAGAGACATCTGGCCGCGCTAGTTTCAAAAGCCGCCGTGATGGCTGCGAGACATACCTAAAATTAGCATGCATCGTTCAAGATGAGGCCCAGAGGAGGTGGGTAAATGTGGCCGTAGATAGCGCAAAACACCAACACTTTAGTCCGTGCCACATCTTGGAGCTGGTATCGAGCAACCAAGCCGAGGGTGGGCAATGGCCATGGCCAGTCAGTCAGCCTGTCAGGCCAGTTTGACCTCTCTATTCTCGCCCCACGGTTGGGAGGCCGAAACGAAGAAGGCTGCGCCTTCTAGAGTGGGCAGACGGGGCAGGGGCACTTTGGATTGGAAGATCAGGAGCGACTGGAGTCTCCTTGTGGCGTCTCATATAGATAAACTAGGGCAATGGAAGCTTCGAGTCCTCGGCTGGAGGAATATAACGAAAGTCATCCTGAAGCCCAAGGAAACTCTATTTACTCCATTTCCTTTTCTTTTACCCTCTTTTTTTCATTTGACTTAGTCTTCTCCATCTCTTTTCATTTGTTCTTTTTGCTTGATTTCTTGCTTTCCTTCAGTTTCGAGTTCGGCCTTTTTTGGCCAGAGGGTGCTAATCAACATGGAAGCCATCACCGCCATCCCAACCTCGAAAGTAAAAGTCGACGGCACCGGCTAATGAACGCCGACTTTTCCAACCCACCCTTATCAACCCGAGCCTCGGCCTTTTCCTCAATTCCGCTCGGCTTCTTAGCTTTCGCCCAGCTTGCGCTTCACCCCCTCCCAATCGAAATGTTCGAGCGGCATCGCCGACGAGGTGTTTTCGGTCAGCTCACGGGTATCCAGAAGGTGTTCCCAACCAAGGAGCTCAAGTCCACTCGAGACAAAGGATTGGAGCTCGCCAACGGTGGCGCTCCTTTTGTTCAACAGCCACGGAGCCTGCCAGTCTGATTGGGTGCCGGCACAAACGAAGGCGACGGCGAAGGTAGCCCATTTCTGTGCGGCCGCAGCTGTCTTGACACCAGGGGGTCGTCGGAACTCGACAGTTTCAGATTTGTGGAGGGATGCAAGATTCCATGACACCTCGCGGACCTGTCCCCAAGTGAGGAGAACGTTGGTCATCTCGATCTTGTCAAAAACCGCAAATAGCGGTTTCCAGGCTTTCGAAGGGACCTCGTCGAATGCTTTTTTCAGCGCCGGCTGTGCTTTGTCTGCGGGCCCAGGGCCATCGTGGAAGTTGGATCTAGCCCAAGGGTTCTTCTTGCGCTCCGCAGGCATGATCTTCGTGATAGCGTCGTCGAAAACTCCCGTCGCCTTCATAAAGTTGCGCAAAGACGTCACATTCCACTTCGGCCCCGGGGCAACGTGGACATGCATAGAGCAGCCTTTGGTCAACAAGACATCGAAGTTGGTCAACACAACCTGGAACACGTTTTCGAGATCATCGGCCCAGTTCTCTTCATCGGTCGACATGATTTTAGAGACCAATTTAATGGCCCCTATTCACCGACATTAGTGTCCGTTAGATGATCATTGTAGCGGGTGTTTTGCGAGCCGAACTTACAGTAACCGCCCCCTCTCTCGTCCGCAACTTCACTGAGGCTACCCTCCTCCTTGACGTACCACGTTTCGTAGCTGGCACCATCGATTTTGGCTTCAACATCGCAGACGGTCAAGGCTGCCGCCAAAGCCTTACGTATTTCTGTCCGATTTCTCTCTGCCTTTTTCTTGTCCGCATCATGGCCTGGTTTGAGAGCTGGATCAAAGCCCGACGCCTTGAGGTCCCTGTACAGTTTAGTATTGCCCTCTTTAGGCTTGACCAGGAGCTCGATCTCGACCTCGAAGTTGAAATGGGGTCGGACGGTAGCGGTAGTGGACATGTCGAGGATGGTAGTGTTGCTACTGGCTATGGCCCATGGGATGTAGAACTTTCAGACGAAACGTGCCAAACTTGTTGGAGGGATTCTGGTATGGTCGAGATCGATGTAAAGAGTTGTGTGTCATCTGAATTCTCATGTTTTACAGGTGGGGAGTTGCCCGCCTATCTCTATATATCTCTATATACCATACTAGCGAACGGTCTTTTCATACGGGTAGTGCGTTGCCACTTTGCAGTGCGTTCCAGGGGTCCGCACTAACAATTTGGTAGCGTGTAAGCTTACTCTTGCGGCATTCTTTAACAATTGCAGGTTACATGCCGTTACTATTTCTCTATTGGTACAAAAGATCTTGGCTCCTTCGGTACGTGATCCAATTGAACAGGTTGACGAATGGAGGGAGAAGTTCGATATTCAGTTTTTTTTGTTTTCTTTTCTTCCTTCCATTCCAGTCCATAACTCTACCTACCAAACCTAACCACCAGTTGCATTGCGATCCGGGGAGCCGGTCGCGATCTAGGGTACAATTCGAACCTACCTAGGTAGTATACCCAGTGGAAGCCAGGGCATAGGGTATAGTTAGAAGCCAGGGCACAGGTTGGAAGCCAGGGCACAGGGCACAGTTCAAACCCAGGGGTAGCTCCTGCTTCTTTTTGCAACTGGCGCCACCGGCGAGACAGTGCCGAAATACCGGTTTATACTTGCCCTGCCCCACCATTGATTGGAAGTGGGGTCAGGCCGCGGGACGGCTTGAACCATCTTTGCCCAAACAACTTCGGACAGCTATCTTGAGCTTCGAGCCTGCTCGCCCGCGTCATCCGAAAACGAACCGGACACAGCACTTTCCTTGACACCATCGAAGCATAATTAAGTAAACCCAACCACCCAACATGAGTCGGCCGACCCCCCGCAAGTCGCGGCACCGCCACCACCCGAGCAACAGCGGTCCCCGACAAGTAGCCGCCTCCGACTACGAGTCCGACGCTGCGCAGTACATGGAGAACCGCGAGACGATGCCGCTATCCAACCCGCAGCCGGCCCGCGATAACACCGAGCTCAGTCTGCGCGTCCTGCGCCGGTACCAACCGAGCATCCGGTCCATCACGGCCATCGCCGCCAACGCCGTTGCGTACAACTTCCTCGAGGCTACACAAGGGTGGGAGAAGCACGGGGCAGAGGGGACCATGTTCATCTGCGAGCAAGAGCCCGTCGTGGCACACACCGGACAGACACTGCCGCGGGTGTGCGTGTTTGTGTTCAATCGCCGGAGCATGGAAAACCTCGTGATCGACCTCTTGAGGGTGACAGATTGCGAGGTGGTGGGGGAGCTCATCGTCTTTCGGCTCGAGGACGGCGCTGTAATCAGTGGCAACAACCAGGGAACGGAAGCATCTGGAAAGAAGATCCTCGGGCTTTGGATCCATGCCGACGAGAGCGATACGCGGGAGATGCACGCGAACCTGATCCTGGGTGCCTGGAAGCAGGGCCGGGAAGCATTCGACGCGTACATTCAAGCGGCGACAGCGGAGGCGCTGGACAACAACGATAGCTTGACTTCAGAGCCGCAGGCAGTTACCGCCGCCCGGGGGGACTCGGGCGCTGGAAAACGGCTGAGTATGACGGAGCTCTTTGGGAAAAACAACGGTGCATGACTGAGCGCCTCGTTGCCCTAAGGGAACTTGACCTGGTATTCGAGAAAATGAAGACAGCGACAGTTCTCCTCCACCGACGGGACCGCACGACCCGCGCCATGCATTAAACCTCACCCCAGCATGCACAGTGTCTCGCTTTCGCAGCACATACTGTGCATTTTATCATTTCGCAGCCTCGACCAACCTGAACCTCGAGTTCTTCCCCATCCCCCTTCCATCGAAATGGCGACCAACAACAACGAGTCTAGAAACGGCACGCCGCCCAGGGATGATAGTGGCGATGCAATCGTCATTGCGATACGGACTCAAATATCCCTTGCCACATCGTTCCATCAATGGCTGGCGCAAAAGACGGACGATGATGGAGATCGCAACGGCATTCTCGTCAGGGTTCAGTCACGTTTAGACAGCTACAAGCAGTGGCTTCTTGAGGCTAGTCATGCACCAGTCAACGTCCCGGAGGATGTTGAGCCATGGGTTATGAGTGCTCGTGTGCAGTCTGGGAACGAGGATGGGTCAGCGATTATCGTTACTGGACCGGGTTCGGGCGAACCCATCGAGATTGCCGCGAAGGATGACCGGGAACTTGGATGTCTGATGAGCGTATGCAAAGTACCTCTCTAGATACTTGACCAGGTAGCTAATCCATCTTGGCAACTCAGGACAACGACCTAGGGTACATAATCAAGATTGTGCGCAGCCTCCGCTGAAGCGTTCCGGGTTTCAATAACCACAGGTCTAATTCATTCCCTCAACAGTGCGACGCCTTCGCCAAATCCCAAGACACTTTGCGATTGCTGCTCCGCACCACGAGTGAGCTGCAAGAAGAAGAAACGCAACTGAGGTATGTGCGGCTGCCTCCGAGTGACGGATAACTCTATTTACCATGCGCCATATAAGCAAGAATAGAGCCCTGCTAACCGATCGCGTCAGTAGCCAACCACCCGAGACCACTGTCAAGACATACATCCGCCGCCTACAGGAGTACAACGATATCAAGGACATCGGCCAGCAGCTCATCGGCTTCATTGCCGAGAACAGAGGCGTGCCGGTCCGGACGATCTATGAACAGGGGGAGTTTGGTGTCAGTTATCCACAATACCGTGCTTGAATTCAAAGCCCATGAGTGAGCCATGAGCCAATTTGCCCTCCCCAAGATCGTCATCCAGGCTTGTCGGTGACATTAACGACTCCTTAACCAACACCGACACACACAGGAAGCAGATGGGATCACTCGCAAACGCAAACCCTCTTTGCCCGTCTCACAAGTAGGTAGCCATTTCTGTCAGGCGCCTAGCTGACATGCTAGCGAACAATGTGACAAAGTCCATCCACCCAGAGAAAGTCACCAACCCACACACACCAACCCCCCCCCCCCCTTAACCATAACCATTCTACTCACACCCAGCTTAACCGGAACGGCAAGCAACAAAGGCGTTGCCGCTGGCGCCCTGGTGGGTGATGAGCAGGTCGAAGTTGCCGTCGCCGTCGAAGACGACGCGGTCGGCGCCCGGCGAGCCGCCGTTGTAGACGCTGTGGCTCGACATGATGGGGTACTCGTACCAGGGGCCCGGGGTCGGGAAGTCGAAGTCCTCGTAGTTGTTGTACCGGTGCGGGTAGTTGTCTAGAGGAGGGGGAGGGGTGTGAGTATTTCTGGAGCTGTGGAGATGTGGAAAGGGGAGGGAAAAGTCTTTTTCTTTCTTTCTTTTTCTTTTTTCCCTTTATTCCTTTTTTCTTTTTTCTTTCTTTTTATTCTTCCCTTCTTTTTGTGGTGGAGGGAAAAGGGGAACTCACTGATGTCGTCGCCGTCCAGGTGCAGGGAGTAGCCCTTGTTGAGGGCGGCGTTGATGTGCGAGCTCTCGTAGCACACGCTGCCGCAGGTGAAGGCGCACGCGCGGGCCTCAACCTCGGCGTGGAGCGGCGCGGCCGAGACCGAGAGGACGGTAACGAGGCTGAGGAGGGCGGGGATGATCTAGCTATGGTGTTAGTGCTACATCATGAATTGGGCAATACGCAAGAATGGGTTTCTTACGCGGACCATTTTGTCGGCGGGCTAGGGAGACTTCGAGGGTTGGAGGGGTGAGGTTGGGAGAGATGTCGAGTATGCTACTAGTTGAGTTGGCTATGTGCGAAGTGCACCTCACTTATATGCTGTTCGAGTTCTGAAGGAGACCGCGGGATAGTGTCCAGAAAGGGAAGGTTCGATAACTCGATGCCTACTTGACGCCGATCTCTTCTACTCTTTGTTACAACCCCATTCAACAATGCAACCACCCCGCGGTCTCAGCATATCTCTCTCTCTGGCTTTGAGACGTTCTATTTCTAACGATTAAGGCACGTTCAGTCCTCTGCCACCCGCTAACCCTTAAATCTCACCGAGACAATCGAGTAACCCCTGGACTCCCGCTTGAATGGTACGCAGATTCGGTGGGCGTTCCTGTCCCGTCTGGGGTTGTTTCAACCAAGCGTGCTCTTGCCCGCACGAGTGAGATCCCCAACACTGATTGGGCCGAGGTTTTCCAAAGTCCAGCGGGGAGTTCCCGCAGATCGGCATCGGAGCGCGGCACACTCGGCGAATCAGTGTTCGCAAACTGCCGGAGAGAGGAGCTGCCCCTGACATCGCTACTTTCCGAAGGGGGAAGCTGCTGTTAGCCTGTTACTCAGGTAAGAACTTTGCAACCTTGCTGCCTGTCACGTTGCTCCTTGCTTGGTTCGAGTTCGTTGTTATCAGTTGCCCAGCCGCGCATTCCGGCCACATACTCTTACCCCCACGCCCACCGCTTAAGTCTCTTATTCAGGTAGCATTTCCAGCCGCGAGTCTCGATAAATCCTTCATCAGTGCATCCCCTCGGTGGTCGGCACCCATAATGTCTGTTGAAGACCATGCCAGTTTGTCCCGAGCCAAAACATACTCTCTGAGCCTCCGCCGCGCCCCTTACGAATGCCCTCGATCACAGCAACGTCCAATTTTCTTAACGTTCGGCCACATCGCAGCCTAGGCAATGATTCCCTCCAATGTATCCAGAAACGCCTGAATTACCTACTAGCCGATGCTCGGCGCCGTGTGATTGTAGGGAAGCCACGGTGAGATCACATTGCGCCCGCGCTCACAAAGGACCCACGCTGCACGTCCAGGAGTCGCCTACCTGATCTTTGGTACTTTCTCAGACCTGCACGCTCTCTTTAAGCTTGCCGCTTGCGAATTTGGACGAAGAGATTGGGTGGCACATGATTGATAGGGGTTGTCCACAACCACGTCTGAGACCAGGACCTCGAGGCTTGACCTACGCAGGATTGGCTTTCTTGCGGTGGCTGCCATCCATGATTGCAGGGGAAACTGAGTATTTCCCTTTTTTATTTTCCATTTTATCTTTCTCTACAACAACCATACCAGAAGAACACGACCACAGCGACTAAGCTACTAATTTAGACCAGCACATCCCTGGGCCGGGCACGCCGTGGAGTGGTCGGAACCTACATGTAGACAGCCACGGTTTGCAGCATGTAACACGCAACGCCACCCTGACCACAGAGTATTTAGATGTGCATCTTTGACACGGCATCCCGTTGATAACAGAACAAACAGCCCCAGGAACAACACGCAAGCCTCCGCCAGGTTGTCAGTCACGTAAAGTAAGGAGCACAGGGGATGAATAACCCGAAACCAGCCGGCGCTATTTTCATCTTCTATGAAATTGTGTTTCCTTCCGGAGTTTAGCAGCGTCCGGTGTACAATTCGACGTGAGAGGGTGGGCGGGGTATTTCAACCCCCGTGCGAGCAATAGAACGTCCTCTTGGGGTGAGCAGAAGCAACACACCTTGAAAGGGGTCAACGATAACAGGGACATGAATGGTACATTCATTGTTGGACACGCCTTGGATCAGGAACGGACTATGAACTGAGACGAGAATGAATTTTAGCTACGTAGTAGGAAACAATTCTATCGAGTTTAAGAAAGGTCCTGCTGCCAACACCCCTTCGTTCATAAAAGTTTGAGTACCGGTCCACTCGCTCCTTTGAAGTCCAAGTCTCGCCCCGCCCCTACTGATTGTTGTTGATGGTCGTGTTCCCAGAGTTCTGGATGGCCATCAGTGGCGGGAGAGTCTTGAAAGGAGTCTGGGTAGAAGGAAGGATCGGTCTTGGTTTGTTGAGGGCTGTCGAGAAGTCTGAGCCAGTCAGGCTGGCCCGCAAGCTCTTGATCAACAGAATGGTCCCCATCGAACAAGAACTGTTGGGAAGCGTCAGATTGGCCATAGGGAGGGCAGATGAACTGCTGACTGCCTGACCCTCCAGACACGGGATTAGTAAAGGGTTTGTGAAACCCAGAGACCGGGCTGTGGGTACTCCGCCGGTAATGAGCCCTCTCGTCCCTGTCTGGGATCGAAACGTATGAGTCGTCAGGTTGATAAAACATTGAATCATAACCCTCTTGAGCCAGCTCCGAAGCTGAAAGTGAAAACCACCCATTCACTTGGGTGGTAAGCATGGGTCCATTTTCATATACGGGGGTCAGGGCAAATGATTCGGGATAATCGTCACCTGAGCCTTCGGTGTTTTGTGGCTCTTCAATGTCTTGTGGCTCTTCAAGCTCAGTCCTGTCCGTCTGGTCAGTCATGAACAAGTCTTCGACCATACCTGCAAAAAGACGATGTTGGCCGTTGGTAAAGGTGTTAACTCTGGGACGCCGTTCAATCAGTTGCGTGGAAACGTCCAACTTGAGACGCTTGTTCATACCCTCTCCCCGTGCTTGCTGGTGCTTGGCATCTAGATCCAGAATCGTCGGATTGATAGTTTCAGGAGCCATGTTCATCGCCAGAAAGAAATGCCAGGGTTTTCAGTTAGGATAGTGATGAGAATCAACCTAGAATCGAGTGGATGGGAGGATGTAGCGCCGCGAGATGAAAGTACGGGTTTTTAAACAACAAGAAGGTACCTATATAGTTCGGGGCAGTTCGGGTCGTCAAAGGATATAAATTAAGGGCCTTTAATTATATAGGTACTTATGATATATGGGCTGTGATCATTCCTTTGTCGCGATTTGAACGGCACAACGGTATTGTCGGCTCGGAAACCTGATCAATTTCATTGTTGATACGTCGTTGGACACCCCTGGACGATGATCGGCAATTTGTTTTGGCCGCAACAGTCAGGTGAGGATGGACGTGTAGCCCATGAACATATCCTGATAATCGCTCTCACCAGTCACGGAGAGGAAGTTATATCAACTTCGCCGTCTTGAGGAGCTGTTGAAGATTACCTGCCTTAATTAGAGGCGGTTTTGAACACCAGCAACTGGCCGGTACCTGGGTAATCAGACTCCGCGGCACGTTCCACAGCGGCACGGAATATCCACGTAGACATTTCTTCATTATGTGCCACCAAGTGCAGTTGCCCCAAGCGTGGCGATGACTGGAGCGGCGAGGTAATCAGGACATTCCCGAAGACGATCTTTTGAGGACGTTTATTTCTTGCAAGGATAAGCCCTTGTCATACAATTTGAATCATGTACAGTCATGTAGATACCACACCGAGGTCGGAAATTGAACCGATCGGAAGTGGTCCTAGGTGTTTAAGCTATGTATGTACAAGAAGCCATAGGGTGCCAGGAGGTGGCAAGGCGGCCAAAGTGGCTGTCCATGGCCACCCCCGTGGATGCAACGCCACCACACCATGCAATATCATCACCGTCTCCCAGATCCGCCACTGTATCACCACCTCGCTAAAAGCGTTTAGCAGGTGAAGACGCTGGGGCCGGGGATCTGGTAGTTCTCGACCGGGGGCCAGTAGATGCTGATTTTGACTCCGGGGTCGGTGCCCTTGTAAGCACCGGGGAAGCTGACGGTGTTCGAGGGCGTCTTGCTGCCGGAGCCGCCAACGACTGTTTAACAATATCAGTCAAACCATTCATGACATTCCTCGTCCTCACCTGGGATGTGATCATAACTTACCATTAATCTGAGCGCACTCCATGTAGAACTGCGCACCCGGGTAGTTCCCGGCGCCGTGCAGGGCGATCATCTCAGCACGGAGGAGGTACTGGCCCGGGGCAATGCACTCCGGGATCTTGATGCTGTGGCGGCCCTGGCCGTTGATGACCTTCTCGGTACCCCAGACACCGTTGCTGTAGCCGTCCTGCTGGATCTTGAACCAGCCGCCACCGACGCCCGAGTCGGAGGTGGCGTCGCCGACCTTCTTGAGGTAGGCCAAGGTGGGACCCTTGTGGCTGCTGTCCATGACATCGTTCGGGGCCGAGCCGGTGGTGCTCAGCATGTACCGCCAGACGGCGGTCACGCTCTCGCCGGCCTGGACGGTGATGACCTTGGAGGTGGACTGGGTGGGGTTGGGGTTGCCGTTGCAGGCCAGCGAGTTGGACGTGACGTCCTCGATGGGGCCGTTGTACGAGGGCACGCGGACACCCTGACCGACACCCTGGTTGACACCGCCAACCTCGAGCGAGGAGAAGATGGTGTGGGCGCTGGCGGCGCCGGCCAGCATCAGGGGGGCGAGGACCTTCATGATTATGGTGGTTGGGAGAGGAGGGGGAGAAGGATAATGGACTCAAACTTGCTCGCGACGAGTTCAGGGGACACACGTTATATAGAGGTAGCTTCGAAGCCCCCTTCTCGAGCTGTTCGAGCCATGCCCTTTCCTGCCGGCAACTGGCTCGCCTCTCACCCCGGACTTCACTCCCGCATGGGCTGCCCAAAAGTCCGGAGTGCATGTGGAGAGGCGTGCTTGGCTGGCGTCTCTCTGGGGACGAAGGTGATCTGAGTGCAACGTTTCGGGCGCTATCCCGAGTCGGGGCAGGGACTTGCCGATCCGAGGCTGCCTCCAGGGGGTTGGCGGAGGGCTCTGGTCCGGATAATATATTACAGAGGGTCCGGCAGCCTTACCGTTACTTCCTAGAGCGGCCGAGCCAAGCGTCTGGGCTCGCATCTGCAGCACTAGCAGGGGGTTACTGACGCCTCTTTGGCCCAGACGCAACTGGTTACCCGGTTTCGACTCTGTCGCCCCACGCCTCCCGCGCCGTCCAACAAACACCAAGAGCCCAAGACGGAGAATGCACCCCCGGGCAGTTGCTCACGAGCACCCTCCTTCGGCATGTGAGCTGCTTTGGCTGGCGTTTGGCTCGGTCTGCTTCTTTGGGCTTCCGTTACTCCCTTTCGGTACCCCCCTCTAGGTTCCATTGGTCATCTCTGACGAGATGCGCAATGACGAATGTCTTTACGGTTTATGAGTCGGCGGCACGCCTGAGGCAGTTTTCTTATCTTTCCGCTGCTTTCGTTGGATGGGACTGAGGGAGTGAAATAAATGCCGCGAAACATCCGTTGCGGCTTGAAATGAGGGTGACTCTGGCGGTCTCTGGTCGTGGTAACCCGACCAGGATAGCGGACGACGGGTGGCAGTACCGGAGAAGGCGTGATATTGAAGTTTGATGCCCCGTTATTCACCCCCAACGTTCCTATCTCAGTAAGGAGGAGAGTTGGCTCGAGAATATGGGATGTAAAGATCCGATCATACCAAGTGGTTGCAGTTCATCTGCCATGGTGCCCGGTTGTTCTTATCTTCCAACGCAGAGCCTCAGACCAGGATTATATCCTCCCAGTTACAAGGGGCTCCTAATTTCTCACCGTACATTATACCGTGAACGTAGGCCTCCCCGACGACCCGATAACGGTCCCCCTTTTCATGTCGCAAAATGAAGGGAACATCTGCGCCACTTAGAATCCATATCTCATCCTTGCAGCCGGGCTCTTTGCCGACTGATCGGGGCCCAAGCCCGATCCGTCCGCGCGGAGTGCGGAAGAGGGACCTCCCCTCGGTAGCTATCCGCATCCTTTCCTCGAAGGATGCGGCGCCTTTTCGTTCTTCAGATGTCAGTCGAGAGCGGGCGTTGGCTCGGTAAGCCCCGGAAAGGTGCTCCTGGGCGATCTCGGCGTCCAGTTCGTCGACTGGATCGCCTACACATTCCATCAACCGGTTGGCAGTCGGAAAGTGGAGGATGCCAACCGTTGGCTCTGGGATGCCGAGGTGGAGGTCGAGCTGGTACTGTTCCCGTTCGTCTCCCCTCTTCCGATAGAGTTTGCCGATGGCACGCTCATAATAGGGGATGTGAATATTGTTCAACTCCTGGTGTGCTACGACCTGATGGCCGTCGTACATGGCCGACCAGAGGGCCAGCTTTGAGCAGAATGAGTCGACCCCAAGGCTTCGCACCCAATGCATTTTCTCGAGCTCAGCGTGCTCATGAATGCCTACGCGTGTCTCTAGGATGTCGCGAAGTACCCAGCTGGCAAACCCGTTGCCCAGATAATCGGCGAACTCGCCCGGATAGTATCCCTCCGCCTTAACATTGTCCGCCAGGAGAGTTCGCCACAACGCCTCGACGCGACTAACAGTCCGTGGGCGAAGCTCCTCGCTAGAACTCCCTCCGCCTGCCTTCACGAGACACCAACTGAGGGGCTTGTCGGGATACCACGCCGGTAGCCCAAGGGCCACCTTCAATATTTGGGACACAGGATCGACGTCCATATCGGTGACAGTAGACACGGTATCAATCCGGATGGCGAAAACACCCAATGTGCCGTTAGGATTCGCCGCTAGGCGGTACACCGATTCTCCAGAGGCGCGGAAATCGCATTCGCTAGTAGTTCCCTTGTCAAGGGGCACCCTCCCGAGCCGGACGCTAAAGTCTGGGACCCAGCTGGGTAGGTCTCGAATGTTGGTATTCTGAGCATCTTGGACATGAGAAAGGATGGAGAGGCGGAGCCTTTTCTCTATCGTGGCCACCGTGGCCGTTCGATACAAATCCTGTATCGTGGCACCGTAATCTGGTATGATACCAAGTTCGTCATCGACAAGGCCGAGGAACGCAAAGATCTTATCTCTGGGATCGGTCGTGTCGAGATCGCGGAGCGCAGAGAGGGCAGAGGTGAGCCGAGGCCGGCGGTGCTGTCGAATGTAGTGGAAGCCACGAATGAAGGTGAAAATGTCCTTCGGTTCCACTACAAGCGCCTCCGTCACCGACGCAGGGGAAGGCTCTGCCCCCTCCAAGTTAGCGGCGGCGAGGAGCTTTGTAACGTATCTGCCCGGATCTGAGACGGGCTCGCCGGTGAGGAATGCTCGGCCAAATGCACAAAACTCCGGGCCCAAGCCGCGGTTGTCCAGATATGTCAGCACCCGAACGACGAGAGACATATCCACCATGTTCTCGCCATAGACCATGTACGCCTGCCGAGCGAGGATGATGTTCTGTGCAGCCCAGGCGCTGCGGAACCAGCGTCGTTGGAAGAAGGCAAAGAGGGCAAACCAATGCGCCGTTGTCATTTCCAGGATGCTGGACATCGTAAATTCCTCCGGTAATGGGCGGTCTAAGGCGATGCCTAAAGGATCCCCCTGTCGCAACTCTTGAGCATGGATGTAGCCGAGGATAATGTCGATGGCCTCCGTCGCCCGGTCTCCCAGTCTGTCACTCGGCCCAACCCACGCAAACACATGCAGTGCCGACTTGAAGATCGCCCTCGCCAGCGTCACATGTGCGGCCTTCTCCTCCAAGTCTTCTTGGTTGACACAGACGGCATTAATCCAAATGGGCAGCCGGAGCGCGTCTCTCGCCTCGAGCAACTCGGAAGCTTCCAGTGGCTCTTCCGACATTTGCTTCCTCAACTCGCCAAGGGACGCCAGAAAGCGGAACAAATTCTCCCCAACCTGTACTGCGCACCCATCGACCTCGATGACACGCGGGGGCCCGTCCGGGTAGTTGACATCCTCGTACGGAAAGTTGTGGACATGCTCGAGCGTCTGGTGGTAGTACTCGCGTCTCGCACCGTCGACAATGGCGAAAGACTTCGGCACTACAGCCGGGCCTGGGTGGGTGATGGAACGCTCAAAGGGGAGTTGGGGATTCCCCACCTCGTGCAGAGCGACGGGGTCGGAGAGACGGCGGTCATGGACCGTGATGGGGTTGCGTGCCGTGTAAGACAGCGCCGCATAGGCGGGGTTGGTTTCCAGGTTGACGACGTGCATGGTGCAGCGGACCCTAGTCGAGCTAGCCTCGAGCAGGTCGAGAACTCGGATCGAGGTGGCGTTGGGGAGCGCATCGTACATGAGTTCGGGTAACGAGTCCGCTGGGGGCTCATGCCCGTCCTGTGTGCGTAATGACATGCCACCGACGTTGGGTAGCGAGGAACCTGTGGTGGCTTATAGATGGAATGGGACCCTCTCCCGTCCGAATGTTGCGGATGTGGCGAGCAAACGGGGTTGCAAAAGTCCCATTGCCTTTCCCGTCTGTCTCCGAGGCTGTTTGGGGAACCATGGTGGACCAGGCAGCAATGCATGAGATTGGGGGTCTGGAGCGATGCCAAGGAGGGCGATCCGTTCAGTTACTTGTGAGCGTTGGTTGGGCATCCCATCACCGATGGTACAAAGGTGTAAGAGTGGAATGGCTCGTTCAGGATATAAGACGGCTGATAGTTTCACTCGACATTGACTTTCCGAAATTGGGAGAAGTGGAAAGGGTACGGACTATTAGACATGGGACGGCAAAGGAAGAAGCTGGGCCTAGAAAACGGTGACTTGATGGTAGGTTGTGGCCCCTGAATCAACTTTGAATGCATTTCTTGACCCTGCCTCGGCCCCGCCTTCTGCCGGCTTTCCTCATCTACATCCTATGGTTCCTATCCAACCCCGCCTATTGCCCGCAACAGACAGCTAAACAGTAGCAATGATCCGCCGAGGCAGTACCCGACTCTCCTTCACACCCCTGGTATTGGTATTGGCCTATTTGGCGGGCGGGGGGGTCATCTTGTTGACGAGCTTGGGATATCCCCAGAGCGCACAAGCTTCGGCGAACATCATATCGCTGAAGGTGTTGATACCGTCAGCCGCCCACTGCTGGGGGCCGTTGGGGCCGCCGTAGTTCTTGACAAACTGTTCCAGCTCGTCGGCACACGTCGCGGCATCCGCCTCGGTTCCGGCGCCGGCCGTATTCTTCCCCCATTGGATGATGAGCTTGAGCTTCTTCTTCTCCTTGCTAATATCGGGGACGAGCTCAATGCAGCGCTTGCACGGCATCCAGGCCACCATGCCATGGTACAGGGGCTGGCCTTGGGGGCCGACGCTGCGGAACAGGGTGGGGATGTTGAACTTGACGCCGGCCTCGACGCCGGCCAGGCACAGGTACATGGCTTGGGCAGGGCTACTAAGGGCGGCCGACGATGCCTGTATTGTTTTAGCGCGTTGTCTTAAGAGATGGACCCAGGGGTGGAAGTGAACGTACCACTTTCCCGCTAGCATCACCAGCTCTCTCGAACTTGGACTCGGAGTTCTTGAACTTCCAGCTGGCATCCGTCTTCTCGAACTTTTGCCAGCGGTTCTCGGGAAGAACGAAGGCGCCGCCGGGGATGGTCGAGCTGGAGTCAATGACGACCTGGGTATTGAGGCAGCGTGCGACGCGGTGGCCCGCCAAATCGTAGGTGGCAAAGTTATACACCGGCTTCTTTTTCGCGTCGACCTTTCGAGATAGGGCGGCGGTGGCCTTGACTGCGAAAGATGTGCAGCGGCCAGTCTTGCTAGCCCAGACAGGCTGCATTTGATCAAGGGTATGTTTGCCGGCAATGGCAGTTTCAGTGATACCGGTCACGGTCCCGACCGGGTCCGCCACGAAGGAGCGGATATCCTTCCTACCTGCCTGCAGAATGTACTCCACCATCTTTAGCGACGTGTAAGGGCCGTTGGAAAAGATGCCCTGCCACGTTTCGATGGCATCTTGCGGCGGCGGCGGAGGGGGGCTGCTTCTAGACATGGTGTATGCTTCGGACAAGAGTAATGAGAAGAAAACAAGAAGGGGAGCAAGGCTCGGGGGGTGTGGTGAGGAGCGGGGATGGAAAGATGAGATGGAAGAACCTAACCAGAGGTGAGAGTGTGTAGCCGGATGGATAGAGAGTCTGAACTTGATGGTAAGATCCGGTTCTTATATCTTTCTGGCTTCAAGTGATGAGAGGAACGGCCAACGGCAATATCAAAACCAGGGGTTGTTTGACCGGACCATCGGGCTTGGGCTGAACTCATCGACGGCCCCCTCGCCACGTCAGCACAAACGGGACAGACGATACTCGATGGCGCCTCTGAGACCAACCATAGTGCCATCTCATGGTGCCGTGCTATGTTTGGCACCCGGTCCCAAGTCCCAAGGCCGTCGTCCAACGGCGCGGGCAACCTCCGTCCGGCCACAATGGGGACAATGCTGACGATGCCCGCAGGATCCCAAACTGGAGTTTTTCCGGCGCTGGGGAGATATGCTGACATTTGGTCCCAAGGCCTGCTCCGGCTACCTAGTTTGAAAACATCACACGCATCGTGTACGACGGGTCATGGACCCATACAATGCGGCGGAGGATGGGTCAGATCTTCGCCAAGAGGACCCTCCGTAGGGCTATGGGGCCCACGTCCCGCTGAGAGGATGGTTTGTGAAACGCTGGCGGGTAGCGCCGCAGCCACCCCAAAGAAGATACGCTTTTCGCCCTGAGTCATGGTCATCGTGCACTGCGCCGCACTTGGCCCCTTGGAGTTTTCAGATGCAGGTCCCAGTCCCACATGCGCCCGAGTGAGGCTCAAATCTTCTAGTAAGACTTCTTGTTCCTGATATTGGCGTCGGATGTAGGGACCGGGCCTAGGCGACGCGCAGGATCAGCCAGTGTTGCTGGTCCAGCCGAGGCCCCAATCCGTGGATTGTTGGCAAGGGGTAAGGGTGTCTCCATAATACCGCGTGAAGCTCGTTTATGGCTGAACCAAGCGCCTCAAAGTCGCCGTCGGGTGTTACGGCATTTCATGTGCCAGTACAGTCAGAATTGCTGGCGAGAAAGCTGAACGCGCTACCGAGTACACGGCCTCGAATTTTTGGTACTTGATTTCTCTCCATCTGTCTCAGGAGTCCCCGGTTCTTTGTGCGCAGACCGTTTGTGCAGCGCCGCAATCCTCACTTGTCAGCCCTCGCCGCCCCGCGGGGGTGGTCTGGGAGGGTTCCAGCGAGTTTCGTGTCGCGGAGGATTTCGCTGGCCGGACCCGTCAGCTATGACCCGGGCGGCGAAGTGTCGGGTGTCATCTTTGGCAATGGTTTTCGGCCGCACTGGTTGAAAAGATGGCTGCCGTGGGCAAAGGCTGTACCCGTCGGCTCTTCCCAACCGTATAATAAAGGCCTAGCTCCCATCTCAAAAAGAGTGTTTAATAGCCCAAGCAGTCGAAAACAAAGCTACATACCGGCCTTCTTCTTCCGTTACCTCCTCGATCCCATTTCAGCACGCAACACGCAACACGCACTCCATCCACCGAATCGCCGCCATGTCATCGCGGATGCAGAAGGACGTGTTGGCGATGCTCCGCCAGGCGCGGGCAAAGCCGAAGAGCACGGACATCGTTAGTAAGTGTGCCTGCCCCAAGACTGACGGCATTTTATTCCCTTGCGAATCGACTACCACACCCTGCCGCGTGCAAGCCACAGCCCGCCCATGTCCAACAGCCAGACTGACACGAACATCAGAGACCTGCGGCAAGCCGGTTCCAGTTTCCGGGCTGGCGGCCCTGCCTATGCTGTATGAGCTGGAACACGGCCCGCCACCCGCAGCCGCCCCGGCCGCGACGACGACTCTACCGGTGAGGACCACTGCCGCGACGAGTACCAATGCCGCAAGGACCACCGCCGCAAAGACCAATATCAGCGGTACAAAGACCGCTGGTACAAAGGTCACTGGTACAAAGGTCACTGGTACAAAGGTCACTGGTACAAAGCCCAACGGGGCACAGGGGTAACCGAGTCGGGATCACGGCGGCACGCAAAGTACCTGGGCATGCTCAACAAGACGGCCCTTTCCCCGTTTTCGATGTCGCGCTAGGACCGGGCGCAGAAGAGCGATGGGAGTTGGGTCTAGGCGCGAGCTGTCAGTGGGAGGGCCAGAATGATTGCAAAGGGTAGAATCTTGGCTGGACCAGGAGGAGGTAGAAGATGAATAGACTCACGCGGGTGGTTCAAGGGTCCCCACCATATCGTGCCAACGTCGCTGCACCTGCATCCCACTGTCGTTGTGTCAGTCCAGGCTCGTCTCCCGTGAATGTCTTGTAGCATATCGGCGGTGGGCGGTCTTACTCCAGGCGCTCTCTGATTTGGGCGCGCTCTTCTTCGCTGGTTTCGGGATTCAACAGATCCTCCTGCAGTCCCTCCTCCTCCATATCTAGCAATGCTCCCATGGCGACAGCCGGAGAGACACCACTGTGTACGGGGGCCGCTATTACCGGTATCAGCGTTTTGGAGCTTTCCGGATTTAGGTGGATTCAGAAATGCGCCGACTGTTGCACTGTGGCACTCACATGTGTTGTTGCTTGCTCTCGCCCTGGCTGCGCTCAGCATGTTTTGCGCCGCTTCCGAAGAGGCACCTCTGCCGTTTGACGACTGTGAGTTGTTGGTCGCATCGCCGCTTGCCTTGTCAGATGACGATTTGCTACTTTCAGCCATGGTGCTAAGCAGTTGGTAGTTTTGTGACGCCGATGTTGGGGTGTTCGAAGCTGTTGCGATGGTTGATGCGCGAGTGTCTGATTGCGATTTCTGGGTGTTGACGGGAGAGAAAGTAAGATCTAACGACCGGAAAGATAAAATACCAGTCAGATGGGGGATACGGCCTTTAATCAAGGCCGGCATGGCGGTTGCGCCGGGTTGCCTTTGGTGGCCTCAGTGGCTCACGGCGAACTCAATCCGGACAGGCCGGCCTGGGGATTGAGCGAGGGGCGGCCGTGCTGGGGCACCCGCCAATGCGGGGGATGTGGGGAGCAGTAGGTGGCGGTTCATGCAGGCCTCGTGGCCCAAATCTCAGCCGGAAACCCCCACCTGAGAGCCTGGATTCGCTGCCCACTCTCCCACTTCCATCGCGACGACAGCCGCGCACAGCCGTCGCAACACGCAACACGCAAGGAGTCCACAGCAACAGGTTGTCCATTCCAACCACAACAATCCCGCTTGTCGCTATGTGTTCGCCCGCTCCTATATAAAACCAGCTCCCTCGACTTCCAATGAACACCCCCCCGCACCCGGCCCGTTTTTACACTCCCGTTCGCTGTGCCACTCCCCCTCCGCCAATGACCGTCGAGGTTCGAGTCCCCGAGTTCGAGAGGAACACGAGTACATCGAAAAGTCGCCCGCCGTCTTAGCTGTCACGACCGCCGCATAAATACACAGACACGCCGATACCCTTTGCCCGGATCGGCTCGGATACGATAAATGTCGTCATGGGATCCTCGGGGACGCCCACCGGTTCTGCGACCGCCGACGCTGCCGATTTGTCTTCCACGAATCCGTATTCCCTCCACAGTGCACTGCATAGCCGCCGCTCGGAATACGTGCGTGCCCATCGCATGCGTATAAAGGTGGGCACTTGGAATGTCGCCGCGTGCCCGGGCACGGACAAAGACCTTGCGAGGTGGTTCATCGACGGGGAAGGGTTGGACCCCGCCCTTGGGTCCTCGAAGCCGCCCGAGTACGGGGTGGAAGAAGGGCAAGGGGGTCACAACGGCTCCTCTAATACCGGGGATCCTATAGAGCTATCAGGCAGCGGCGCGGTTGGGCTCTACGTCCTCGGGCTCCAAGAGGTTAATGTCCTCACGGCCCCGAGCCAGTACATGTCATGGATTTACACCGCCGACGACACGACGATGGGGAAGTGGAAGGCAGCCCTTGAGGCGGCTTTACCACCTGACTACCAACTTGTTGCCGCCGAGCAGCTGGCAGGCTTGCTGCTCCTAGCTTACGCTTCACCTGAGATCGCCCCGACGATAAGCAACGTCAGCACCAGTACCGTTGGCACCGGCGCGCTGGGATACTTGGGGAATAAAGGGGCCGTTTGCACCCGTATCGTTATGGGAGAAGTCACACAGTTGTTGTTTGTTAATTCCCACTTGGCGAGCGGCGTTGAGGACTATTATCTGGAGCGTCGAACCAGCCAGACGCAACAGATCATGACCCACGCGCGATTTGACCCCATCACCATTTCTGGGGTCTCCGAGGATGAGAAGAACAAGATCGGTGACGAGGATTTTGCATTCTGGTTCGGCGACCTCAATTTCCGCTTGGACCGCCTGCCTGGCGACGACATTCGGCGACTTTTGATGCTGCACACCCGAGGCGAATACGATCTATCCAAGCGGGAGCTGCGCCGCGAGAGCTCTCTCGAAGGGGAGCCCATCGTGGTCCATCGCCTGTCCGATAGTAGCGATGAGGTTGCTGACCGGGATCCCGGCGAGCAACCCCAGGAACCGGCCGAAGACAAGGCTGCCGACTCCAAAGGGGCGGATGACGACTCCCTTAACCTTCCAGACCCTGACGAGTTCCCCCAAGACCCGCATGGAGATCCCGGCTCCCTCCAAGCTACGCTTGACTCTCTTCTTCCACACGACCAGCTCAAGCGACTCATCAAACAACGCAAGGTCTTCCACGAGGGCTGGCGAGAGGGCCCTATCGCCTTTTTGCCCACTTACAAGTATGATGTGGGAACCGTCACGCTCTTCGACTCTAGCGAGAAGCGCCGCCCGCCTAGTTGGTGCGACCGGGTCTTATACCGCACACGCAAAGACCTGCAGAAGTATGAGCAGAAGGTCAAGGAAGAGGAGGAAACACGCAAGAAGGACGAGGAGATGAAGGCTCGGGGCATGGAAGAGGGTATTGATGACGACGTCCTATTTTCGTACGACCCTGAAAATGACGGGGAGGAACAGCCAAGCTCGACGAGCCTGGAGTACGACGAATATGACGAGGCCGAGGATGGAGGCGATGATGAAAACACCAGTCAAGCTGGTCACGACAGGTTACGGCTTGAACTTTACACCTCCCACCAGCGGATCACATCATCCGACCACAAGCCCGTTACAACCATTTTCGCGCTCGATTACGATGCCGTGGTCCCCGAACTAAAAGCCAAGGTGCATGCGGAAGTTGCGCGAGAGCTGGACCGGGCGGAAAATGAGGGTCGACCGGGAATCACCATCGTAGTTGACCGCCACGACGCCCGAGATCACGCACGGCTTGATGCCACGGACTCCCCGACACACGTTGACTTTGGCGAGATCCGATTCCTCGAGAGGCACACCTCCACCCTGACGCTAGCGAATACTAGCGGCGTGCCTGCCACATTATCCTTCATCGAGAAGCGGGCGACAGACGACTTAGAGGGTGACGATCTAGCCCAGGTACAATGGCTGATGACATCCTTTGTGCACCCAGAGGCCGCGGACGATGACACCGAACCCGTTGATGTAGGAAAGGAGGTCACGCTAGAGCCAGGCGAGACGCTGAATGCTGTGCTCGACACGCTGATCACCAACGTTGCGCACGCCCAAATGCTGAACGCAGGGCATTCTACTTTGGAAGAGGTTCTCGTCCTTAGAGTGACGGACGGCCGAGACCACTTTATCCCTGTCCGCGCCTCTTGGGCACCAACCTGCATTGGCCGCTCCGTCGAGGAGCTCATCCGGGTACCCGATGGCGGGATTCGAGCCTTTGCCCATTCCCTCTCAAAACAGAGAGGAAGTAACGGCCCGATCCCACACGACCTCCCAGCCCACCGCCCCGCTCCGAGGGAGCTCTTCCAACTCACCGAAGCCATCGAATCCGTAACCCAACGAGTGGTCGCCGATGCCCAGATGCTCGAGGACTGCACCATCCCCACCGACCCCGGCTGGCCCTTCGACGAAGTCGTCTGCAAATCCACCGACGCCGACACCCGAACAGAGCACATCCTCTCGCTCATCTCCGCCCTTGACCAAAACCACACCCTCTCCTCCGCCCTCCCCCCGGAAACACCCTCCCTCGCCCGCCTCGAAGCCCTCGCCCAAACCCTCCTCCTCTTCCTGCGCGGCCTGACCGACGGCATCATCCCCGCCGCACTCTGGGAACGCATCGACCAGGCCGCGCCCTCCATCCCTGCCCTCGCCAACCCAGCAGCAGCCAACCCGCCCCTCGACGACGCCGCCCTCGACACCGACCGCACCACCGTCCTCGACATCCTGCAGTCCGCGCCCAACCATAACATCTGCTTCGTCTTCCTGACTACTACCCTCGCACGGGTGGTGTCGGAGCTGGCGCCGCTTTCTAAAGCGGAGTTGGATGCCATGAAGAGCGATGTCGCGTCCCTGCCGGCCAGGGGGGGGATTGGTGGCGTGCTGGGCGGGGTGGGGCGGAAGTCGCTGAGCTTGGTCAGGCGGGGGACGGTGTCGCCTGTGGCGGAGGCGTTGGCTGCGCTGGAGAGGCGGAGAGCCCGCGAGAGAAGGGTGGCGGAGGTGTTTGGGGGTGTTGTTTGTCGGGGGTTGGGTGTTGGGGAGGGGGCGAGGGAGCGCAGGGTTGGGGAGGGCAGGCGGAGGGCGGTGATGGAGTTGTTTTTGAGGCGGAGGGGGGAGTGAGGGATGGACTACGTTGGTGGGTGGTGTTTTTGGATGGTTTTAGGGATGGTTTAGCATAGGACTTGTCACGGGGATCATGGTGTTTGGTTTGGTGGATGGGTTAGGTTGGGCTGGCCTCGGTTTTAGGTCTGGACATCGTCTCGGCACGTTTGCATTTTGACCCCGGCGTTGCTGCTTGGTTACCCCAAGAAGGCTGCGTATGGTGTTCAGTCAACGATGGTATTCCCATAGTCCAATACTTTCCTCGTCGAATACACACATCGCTGAGTTGGTCGGCATTTGGGAGCCAAAACCAGCCCGGCTCGTGTCCAGCAAACGCGCTGTCCCCGCATCCCGCCAACACGTATTCGTACATACATCCAAAGTACCAATCCTGTGGATTGGGAGCGAACAAAGTCGGATTCCATGTCGATCCCTTATATCTGGGGTATTATGGGTTCATTTACGCTTGCATCGGCGCCGTTTATTTTTGCCTTGTTCGCTCAGCCTAAACTCTGTCTCCCGGTCATCACACAAAGTTCCTTCGGCCACTTCCCGCAAAGGACCCGGTCTCGTCGATCTCGAACCAGCAGCCTGGTTCTGATTAAGAAAGGCTCTTCGTTAAAACCTGATATCGTCTCTTGGCATGTCATAATTGCAGTAATGATCGTGATATGAGACACTATGCCTGAGATCTAGCAGTGTGACGCTGGAAAGGGGCCGGACGGGCCTCGACTCTCCGTAATTGTTTCGAAGGCGCATAGAAGCCTTATAGATAGCCTATGAAATTCAACACATTGCCGTCCTTACTAGCCGTCGGCGAGATCCGAAGACCCCTTGCATAATCCCATTGCGTGGCAACTCACCCGAACCACCTCCCGAGTTAGGGTAGAAGACACCTGACACTGTACATACCTTGACAGGGTATTACATCTAGGGTTACTTTTACTACACTACTACTCTTCCGAGAGGGGCTGCCTGGTTTGCGGAGCTTGCCCCTGTCGGATAATACGTAAATACCTGGATTCGCGTCTTTAGCGACCGCATCCGTGTGAATACCGGTCCTACTCCCTACTCCACCGGACATCATCTTCGAGCAATTCGAGACGGGAATCACGATGCATCTTGTTCTTGCCGCTCTCGTGGCGTTCGTCCCCCTCGTTCCCCTTTCAGCAGCCAGGCAGAACTGCCCTCTGTATGGCCCCTTACTCCCCCGGCCAACGAACCTTCTGCAGAGTCCTGTTATCGCCAGCGTGGCCCAGACCCTGGATGATGTCTTTTTCAAGAACATCGACAATGATACCAGCACTGGCTCGCCATACTTCTCCTATGCGGTCGAGGTGTTTACGGGAAGTGAGGACTTGCCGTTATGGTCCCATTACTGGACAGCACCAAATTTGGGCTCGTTTAACTCGAGCGGTGTCACCGAAGTCGACACCAACACCGTCTTCCGGATCGGCAGCGTCACCAAGATCTTTACGGTGCTCACCTTCCTAGCAACGGTGGGTGACGGCATATGGAACGACCCGATCACCAAGCATCTGCCCGAGATAGCGGAAATCGCCGAGAATGCCTCTAGTTCGCCCATATTCACGCCGGATTGGGAGTCCATCACCATCGGTTCCCTCGCAAGCCAGATGTCCGGGTTGATTCGAGACTGTACGCCACTGCACCAGCCCTCTCCAATGCAGTGCCTTAACATCTTCACATCTTCAATTACTAACGGGAGTGAATAGACGCCCTGCTCGGCGAACTCAGCCAGCAACTGCCCATGGCCAACCTATACAACATTGGCTTTCCTCCTCTGCCCAACTCCACCTTTCCGCCCTGCGGCACCAACCCGACCTGTGATCGGAAACAGCTATTTGAGGGGCTGGCCAAACTGCCGCCGTCATTCGCGCCCTTCACGACACCGGCGTACTCGGATCTGGGTTTCGTGTTGCTGTCATACGTGGCCGAACGCATCACGGGCAAACCGTTCAAGTCCCTGATGACAGATGCGGTGCTAACGCCCCTGAACCTCGAGCACACCTTCTACGACGAGCCGGTTGAGTCGGTCAGCATCATCCCTGGGACGAAGCGTAAAACGACCTGGGGAGGAGAACTGGGAGAGGAAAAGGCGTAAGTGCAGAAGCTATTATTATTCTGATATATGCTAAAGATGTGATAGGACCGGCAACATGTACACCTCGACAGGCGATATGTCGACCCTCGGCCGGGCGATACTGAGGTCGTCCCTGATCAAGCCAGCCATGACAAAGCGGTGGCTAAAGCCGACATCGTTCAGCTCAGACCCCTTGGCGATGGTTGGCATGCCGTGGGGCATCCGACGAATCGAACTCCAGCAGAGTCCGTTTTCAACTCCTCGATGGGATCATTGGAATACCAGCTGACAAAGGAAAACACAGACCAAACGTATCAATTCGTCCACACTTTCAACAAGATCGGCAGCATCGGCTCGTACAGCTCCCTCTTCGCTCTCATTCCCGAACTCGACATCGGCATCAGCGTCCTCGCAGCCGGCGACGCACCCGGCGGCATCACCAACGCCATCGCCGAAGCTCTCGCCAACACCTACATCCCCACCCTCTCCAACCTCGCACGAGCCCAAGCCAACGTCACCTTCTCAGGCCACTACCGGCACGCCAGCCTCGCCGGCAACACCACCACCACCACCACCGGCGCCCCTTACAGCAACAGCACCACCCCACCCCTCAACTCCTCCCTCACCATCTCCGTCGACCCGGTAGCCCCAGGGCTCAACGTAACCCACTGGCTCTCCAACGGCACGGACATGGGCCTACTCGCGCTCGCGCTCAGCAGCAACGTGTCGAGCGCGCTGCTGCCCCACCTGCGGCCCTCGGTGCGGCTGTACCCGACGGGGCTCGAGGAGGCCCGGGCCGACGGCGGGCGCCGGGTCGCGTTCAAGGCCACGTTTGAGGACGTCAGTCAGCCGGATAGTGAGGGGGGTGGTGTGTTTGTCACGGACTGTGCTACCTGGGTGACGGTTACCGCGACGGTGTACGGGTCGGTGCCGTTGGATTTGTTTGTCTTTGAGGTCGCGCCCGATGGGAGGGTGGAGGCGGTTGTTAATGAGGGGTTGAGGGTGAGGATGGAGAGGGTTGGTTAGTTTGTTTGTTAGTGCGTGGGGGGAGACGGCGGCGAGTTCGGCGTCGGAGGTGTCGGCGGCGTCGCCGGCCAGCACGGCGGCGACGTCGGTTGCGGATGAGGGGGGTGGTGTTGCCGCCGCGATGGTTGCTTCTGAGGAGGTGGTCAAGGTGCACTGGGGGCGTTGTGAGGGCGATTCGGGGGTTGGTGTTGGAGGACGCTGTCTGTTGGGGGGGACGGCGAGGTTGTTCGTTGAGGCTACACTGCCTGAACGCCTGTTCCAAGGAAGGAATGGATCCTGGGGTGATTGTTGGCATGATGAATGTAGGTAGCTTTACGTCGGTGTTCTCTGTGGAGGCAAGTAAGGTACCTAGGTAGCTTTGTCATTTGGTTTACTCAACTACCTACCTTTATGGTATGCACCCCCGAGCTCGACGCAGATGGGAATGATGACGAGAACCTACCATGCTAGCCTTTATATAGGTAAGGTAGGTACCGCACAAACCCAGATGATGTGATAGGACATCCGTGCGAGAGGCCCCGTGCCCGTCCGGATGTTTCTTTGCCCGTCTACCTATCTAGTTCCGAAGGGTATCGCCGTGCGGGTTCTCTGGGCTTCCTATTTGCTACATGCCTTCGATGGCGTGATGTATTATGCACAGACTGGAAATGCTGATTGTGAGTCCGAGCCCAGCGTATAAAAGCCCTTCTGCCCCCCGATTCCAGAGCACCTGTCTGCCAGCAGCGTTCCGACGCGTTCACCCATCAACCATCAATTCAATTGATCGAACCTACGCTCACTATGTTCTTTCTGTGGTTCTTTTTCATGCTCGCAGCGGCCGCTGTCGCTCGTGCACAAACGTTGGAAGAAGTCCTCACCGCGCACAGCGATACGCTTTCCATGATGCTTATGTGGCTCGCGTCGCAAGAGTTCATCTTCGAGTGCTTGAGCGAGGCGAAGGGCATCACCCTACTCGCGCCCAGCAACACTGCACTCGCTCGACTCTTCGGCACATCGCTGCCGGCCCGTCTTGCATCGGATATGAATCTACTAACTGCCTTCGTGAACTACCATATACTCGATGGAGTCTATCACATGGCGGACTTTGTTAGCGCTCGCACGACCTCGGCCCCGACATTCCTCAGCATCCCGGCCTATTCCAACATGAGTGAGGTCCAAGTCATCCAAGAGCGGTCCGAGAACGGCACCCTCACCTTCTTCACCGGCGGCGGTGCCCAGTCCATCGTCCAATCCCACTTTCGTTAACCCTCCCCCCTCCGCCCTTAGCTAACAGCCTAGGAACAAGACCGAATTGACATCCAGCTCAGGACTTGGACTTTACCGGCGGCACGTTACACGTCATCGACTCGGTGTTGATGGTCCCGGGCCGCGTGACTGACACCCTGGTGGTAGCTGGATACACCGCGGCCGTCGGAGCATTGCGTCTGGCTAACATCGATGGGCCGCTCGACGCCTTGTCGAACATGACCGTGTTCGTGCCCAACAACGAGGCATTCATCGCCATCGGAAGTGCCATCAGCTACATGACTATCGAGCAGCTGACCATTGTGCTCAACTACCACTTCGTGCGCGGCAGGGTCCTGCGCAGCCAGCTGATCACCACTGGCACCCAGCGGAGCGCCCAGGGCGCCGTCCTCAACTTCCGCGTTGAGAACGGTGCGCTGTTCGTCAATAGCGCCCGTGTCATCGCCACCGATCTGCTCGTTAAGAACGGCGTCGTCCATATCCTCGATGGGTAAGTATTAATTGTGGTCGAATCCAACCTCATAAGCTACAATATGCCATGCTAACAAGTTACAACAGCGTGCTCAATCCCGCCAACGCGACCGCTACGCCAGACCCGAACGCTGCCACCCAGGCACCGGCTTTCAACGGCCTTACCACCACAACCTGTGGTGTGTCCTTCACCGCGCCAGTCGTCCCCACGACTACGGTCTCGACCAACGCGGTTCCGACGGCGACCGCCTCCTCGCCTACTACGCCTACCCCGACACTTGTCCGGGGAGACGCAGCCCAGGCGAGGAGAGCTCTGGGCGTGACCGTTGTGGTTTGTTGTGCGGTGATGTTTTTGACCGGATGGGTTTATCGTGTTCGCCTCGGTTACAAGTAGGTATTCTGGCGGTGGCCGAGTGTGGCCTCGCCCAGTATGACCACTACGTGTAACACGTGAAGATATAACATGTAATGTTGACAGTAGATCGGATGGTATCATCGTAGGAGGTTCGTTCATTGCCATCGTTGCTGTGGGCGAACTCTCGACTATGATTTTAATAAAGAATACCCATGGTCCAGATGACACCTCCAGTTTACCATTCCTTAATCTCCCCCGTGTAGACTACAAGCCTCCCTCCATGTGCCTCCTTGGTAGCCGTCGTGAGGACCTTGAACATGCCGTCGACCGAATCATCCAGCTTGTCTGGAGCCGCTTCCGCGACACCCCAAACCTGGGCCGCCTTGTTGCCCATCTCCGTTTGGACCCAGCCGGGATCCAGAATGAAGGCAGTAAGCCACTCGTCCTCTGCGTTGATCCGGATCCCGTACCAGTTCAGCATGGCCTTGGATGGGCCGTAGCAGCCACTGGGCACCGGTGGTTGTTGCCTGCCCATCACCCGAGTCAGTCATAGCACCGCTTTAGCCTCGGCTTTCACTCTCCTAGCGACAACTCACCCTAAAGCACCCGCCATCGACCCCATTGCGACAAACCGAGGCCCAGCCGTCGACCGCTGCAATAGGTCACGCGTCGCCTGGTACAGCGAAACGACGCCCATCACATTCACCTCGACATGCGCCTGAATGTCAGCCCGCTTGACGTCCTTGACCAATGGCCACTGGGTCGAGATGCCCGCATTGGCGAGGACGATGTCCAGGTGGTCGACGCCGTGCTTGGCCCGGAGCTCGGCCACGGCGTCGGCAGCGCTCTGTTCGCTACTAGCGTCATACCGCACCGTGATCAGCGTGCTGCCGAGGCCCCGGGGCAGGTCGCCGAGGGCCTCGGCTGTCGGGTGGGCTGGGTGGCGGACTGCCGCTATGACTGTCTGAAATGCTCGTGCGGTCAGTCTGACGTGACGTGACGTTTTCCTGTCCGGGTGAATAGGAATGAGTGGTACTGACGTAGTTGGGTTGCGCGAGGAACCGTGTGACGAGACCGTGGCCTAGGCCTCGGTTCCCGCCGGTGATGAGGACGATGATGGGTGCCATTTTTGTGTATGACGGTAGATAGGTACCTAAGTGGCGGATAAGTGCGGTGTGAGAAAGGACTAAACACAAATATAAAGTGACTTGGACTTGGATAAGGTACCTAGGTACGCACGGTTGAGGCACGGCGAGAACCACTAGATTATGTACTCGGCGATGAGTAGGTACCTTATTCAACAATCATACGCTCGGTGACATATTCTGGGTTCCCCACACCCTCTCGCATCTCATTGAATAACTCATGGAGTCGTGAATATACAAGGTCCCGACATCGACAACCCCTGACCCAACAAAACACGATGCTGACCAATGGCGACACCTCAACACATGGCCCCGTCTCCGTCCCTCAACAGATCTGGCGGCGTAACATGGCCGCCTCAACATCGCATCACGCAGATTAATTATCAGTAATCACTCCGTGGCTGGAAACGAAAACGGTCCGTGTGGCACGCCGACGCCGACATGCCTCGGCGCCCGGTGTTTTAAGGGGGAACACCAAGAAAAGAAAGCTTTGCGGAGCTTTGACTGAGCATTTGAATAGCCCAGATTGAAACCTAAAACGTCGGAACGTGGGTGGCCAAGTGCGGCATTCCTGTCACAGCGGGTTTTGAGGGTATCTAGGTAGGTAGTTTACAAGGTCGAAATTGGTGGAAATTGAAGTTATCCGAAAGTACCTAGCTAAAATGGGTGTATGAACCCTACAGCCGACGTGAGCCAGGGCCTCCCATCTTCCTGTTTGCCCTCGTCGGCCGTCTGTGATAGCTGTCCTCGCAACACATCAACCGCGCGAGATAACTGCGCATCTGACACGGTTAAAGTATTCCGATTTCTCGGATCCGAAAGATAGGATAGAATCCAGCTACGAACGCTTGGTGTAGGATCCGCCCCAGCCGCGAGAAACATGGCCGTGATATCCGCAATGTCTGCTACGTCTTGGGGGGGGGTTGGGTCGAGTACGACCCAGTTCAACCAGCCTCTCCAGGGCGTGTCAAGGTAGATCGACCACCCCCCATGTCCATTGTCCGACCCACGGAACTCTACTGTCATGTTCGGGTCGGCGCCTAGAGAAAGGAGCAGCGCGATGGTGGTTCTGAGCGCCGATGGCGGCCCCGGTCGGTTGGTTATCATCATTCCGGCGGTGAACGGGTGTGCCGCGGCGTGGTACAATAGCGGGAGGCAGCCGCAAGGGCTTTCCTCCCACTGGCAAAGCCATGTGAAGTCAGGGTGTGCTTGCATGTAATTCACAGCGCCCGATTCTGCCGCCAGGAGGAGAGCAGCGTGGGAGGCGGCCTGGCTAGCATCCAAATGCCGATCCAGCCATGTCTTTAACACCGAAAAGTCGCAAGCGTCCGCAAAGATCGGATCTATACGCCGCATCTCAACCAAATAAGGGTCAATCCGCCAGAAGCTGTGATCCTTCCGCTCTGGGGCCTCCGCGTCGGCAAAAGCACCACAGTCGAGCATGCCAGCAAAGAGCACATTGTAGCGGATCCTGGACCTTTGATCCTCTTGCATGATCGTATGCAGATAGTAAAGCGATAAGGACGCCGGGATTCCGGGTCGATCTTCGTCGATATGAAGGCATTCCAACTCCCAAGTGCCGTCGCCGTTCAGGAACTCGACGACGGATCTGTGCGTCCACTCGACGTAGGTCCCAGTGAGGGGATCCTTAGGATGAGGCTTTTGGTGTGTTTCCAACAAGCCTCCGCATCGGCTGGTCAGCCAACCTTGGAGATCATCGCGGAGGGCCTCCTTTTCCCCTACCGAGAGCACCTCGGGATCGGCGTCCTCCTGGCAGAGGAGAGCAAGGGGAACCGCACTCATGTCTCCAAGCGCATGAAAGGGGGTTGACGAGCCGATACCCACGGTGAGAGAGTGGCAAACTCGGAGGGTGAAGGCTCCCTGCTCCCTGTGGCGCTTGTTGATCTTGGAGAGCATGAGCTTGAACATGTCCTCCAGCTCCGGCGGGAGCTCGTCCACGCGACGCCATAGCTCGTCTATCCGGTCGTAGTCGGCGAACCCGGCAAGCACCGACCGACAGGCGAGGACAACCCATAGGAACACACCCGAGGACTTTGCGGTAATGGCTCCCATTAGCTGCCGCGCCTTGGCTGGGTGTCGATTCATTAGCTTCTTCATGTACTTGTGTCCGCCTATAACGTCGTTGACGTAGGTGGAGATATCGGGGTACGTAAGCTGATTCAACCGCAGCCCTGGGTTGTCCTCAAACGCGTCGACGCATTCGGGAATGGGTCGGCTCGAGACCACTGCTTTGAAGCCCGGGTTGGCCGTGAGGTCTTCGATGAAGTCGATCGCGTTCCGATAGTCGCCGGTAAACTCGTCGAGGCCGTCGATCAGGAAGCAGAACTTGCCGAGCTCACCCGCCTTCGCCGCCACTACTTGGAAAGCACGTCGCGCCTCGGCCAGGGAAGGCAGGCTGACGGTGTCGTTGGTGCGGTTCAGCTCCTTCCACATGCCCGGGAGTGCCTCGCGGATGAGGGAAGGATGGCGCGACAAGATCTGATGAAGGAGAGACCTCGCGAGGCCCTCCTGGGTTTTCTGTTCAGGGGTTCCGAGGTTCCAAAAGAAGAAACTGATGAGATGGACTGGACCACCCTTTGCCCACTCCGAGAGAAGCTCTTTGGTGCGCTCGTGGTGAAAAAGCCGCTTCATCAGCGTTGACTTGCCGCTGCCGGCCTTGCCAGACACCCAATAGATGTCTTTCCCCGACCTGAGCCACTCTGACAGGTCATCCCACTCGACTGTGCCATCGGGGGCCTCAAATACCCAATTCAGCGTTTTGGAATGAGCGAACTTGATTTCTTCCTCCCTTGCTTCCATGGTCCGGAACCACAGTGTTTCCAGGATTTTGTCCTGGTACTTTTCGTCGACGACATCCTGAGCAGTGTTGGGGATGCCGCGCTTCTCGATACCAGACTCGCCATTCAGTGTTCCCGGTCCTCTGGAGTGCCCGGGAAACCCTTGGTAGGGTGGCGGTTCGCTCTGGGCAACCGAAGGGCCCGAGTTGGCCGGAAGGAGGTCGTTGAGCTTTGTAGTAAAATGTGAGAGATCACTGGCCAGGTTGCCGAACTGTTGCTTGTCTCTGACAGCCCAACTGAACCTCTTCACGAGTTTGGGTTGCTGAGGGGGCTGCTGCCGCAAGCGCAATTTGTCGAGTTCCCGTGTCAATCGTTCCATCGGAGCGCCGCTGATCGTCTTTTTTGTGTCCTCAGAAGCAACCGACTCAATGCTGATCGGCGTGTCCGAGTCCGGGGCTTCCAAGGCCTGGAGGCCATATCTCGTCTTCAGCTGGGCCGTGTCACTGAGAAGAGTGCGGATGCAGGCCAGGACCCTGAAGACGGTCTCCTGCGTATTGGGGACATCCAGTCGGGGGTCGTAGTCGCTTCGAAGAAGGCCAACACGGTCGGCCCAGTGGAGAAGCATCGTCCTTTCAACCTCCAGCTTGGTGTCGAGCATCTCATAATCTCGCCCAACCCTCCTTGAGTCGACAAACAGCGCGTAAAGCTCGGCCACATCCTTGAAGGTACTTAGGATGGTCACCACACCGAGAGCCAACCCGGCGGCCTCCATGTTGGCTTGTAGTATGGCGCCACCGAGTAAGAAGGTTCAAAAGAAAGACGAGATACCTCGAGGCAGGCAGGCAGGTATGCCTACATAGGCGCACAGCACTGGGACTCCTCTCTCTCGCGAGCGGGGAAGCAAATTATATAATAAGAGTCATTTGTTGGCACCGTTACTTGCCAATCGGACAGCTGCGGCCTGCAGGCTGCAGCCACCCGTTGGTGCACCGTGGGGGCCAAAATACCACAATCAAGTTCTCGAGATCCGACGTGCAAGCTAGCTTATTGTCAGGACAGCAATAATAACGCCGGATGGGTTCCCGGCAAGTCACAACTTAGTTGATCACAGAGTATATATAAAGTCCGTGTTGCAATGTGGCCCTCATGTACTGACGGGTCCGTTTGTTGGCCTCCCTACCAGTAATAATAAGTTCAACCAAGTCTAAGTTAATTTGCAATGGTCGGGTTTAACTTGACTGCGTCAAACCAACTAGGTAACTGCCTTGAACTGACTATGGCTGGAGCGAAGTTGATCGAACTGGAACTACCGACGTGTGCCTTTGAAACTTGGATCTTGGACGTAGGTAGGTACTTGGTGCTCGGTTTGTTACGAAACAGAAGATACACTCCAACAAAGACTTGGACTCCATCCATGCTGGTATTTCTGCAGATCACTTGTCCCGGGCGATCATCAACTGCACCATGGTTAGCAACACAATCTAGGATGCCAGTTGATGGGATCGGTAACGCTCACATTGTTCCTCAGGCTCAAGAGCTCTCCAGATCTCTTCTCGATCCTATCGGCAAGCTTTCCGTGCAGAGCGTCAGCGTGCTCGATCAGCCGAGACCAGTTCCTCAGCAGTGCCAACTGGGTGTGGTTGTCAAAACGCTGCAGGAGGTCCGAATCCACGCCCGGGTAGGTCATCTCCCACTTTGATCTCATCTGCTTAAGGGAACGGGGCAAGACGTCAATATGCTGACGGAACATCTTGAGAAGGTTGGCTGTGACGAAGTATTCCTTGGCCAGCCCGCCGCGAAGGTCAAACATGAGATAGTGGAGCCTGTATGGGTCGCTGTTGTCTATGTCGCTGACCTGGTGAGACCGAGTTGTTAGCGCCTCTCTTAGCGACGTTCAGTTGGGAGATAGAGGCGAAGATTAGGTACCTGGACTTGGTGCAGACGGTCAACATAATCAAGACACGCGTTCCACCCCCTACTCCAGTCCTCCACGCCACCCCAAAGGAGCATTTGGAAACCTTTGACGCCCCCATGCCCTTTAGCAGGCTCCATGTCGCGCACTAACCACTCCTTTTTCGTCATTCCGATCCTGTGATGGAATGCGTCGGCTAGGACAACCCCAACGGTATCTGGCCCCTTAAGCTTATCCGCGTCCGCTTGCTGACCGCTTTCATATGGCGTTGCAGTACGCATGCTGAGCCAGACTCGCTGTTCTCTGAAGGTCTCCTTGCGCTCAGGGTCCCCAATTCGAACCGTGATGCTACGACGATCGCAGCGAATACCGGAGCCAATCCACTCGTCCGCGTCGACATCGTGTGGGGTGAAGTAGAAAAAGATGAAGTTGAAGTACATCCAGCAGTCCGCAAATGTGCCCAACGACCACGAAAGGTGGCGATCGCCGTCTTCGAGGCCTTCTTTCCTGCAAAATCCGTGAAGAGAATCCAAAGTCCACGATAAGTCTCTATCGGGATTGTCGGGCAGGGGGTTGACCTCCTTTGTCGGATGCGTCATAAGCAGGAGGATCGTGGCAACCACAGGCAACGAGATGACCCAGCTATCCGGGCCGGTAAATGACCTAAAGGTGAGCACAGAGGACCGCGATCAGTGCCTAACTTTGCCACTCTTTGCAGAAAAAGGGGCAACGAGTCAAGAGAAAGAAGTTACCATATCTGGGCAACAGATCCGTCGGTTATGACTTCTTCTGCACCTGAATCCGTGTGTACGGTGATATCTGTCCGGTCTGTCTCTGGGGATGGCTTAACAGCGAGGCCTCGCTATGGGAGGGACACACGGATCAAAATGTCAGTTCTGGTACTTGATGCCAACGCAACGCCAGGTCATAAAAAAGACGAATACGTACAGCCACCTGTCGAAGGGGCCGATAGAACCAGTCCTTGGAGCCGTAGAAATGGATCAACATGATTCCTTCGCTGACGGGGTTCAGATCCTTGGAAGCAAGCCATTGGAAAAGTTGGTAATCCGGCAAGGCGGGATCAACGAAGGGTGGCCCGAGTTGGCGACGTTTTGAAGGGCCAACAACATTGGCGTCCGGCCAGGCGTAGCGGAGAAGCTTGGCCATCTGTTGTGCCAATTTAATGGTGGCTGTCGCCTCGGACTCGGATTGTAGGGTGACGTCGCAGAGGGGAAGACATATTTTGTCCGACTTCTCGTCATCCCGGTCGAGCTGCATCACGGCCTTCCACGAAGGCGAAGAACCGAACGAGGTTTGAACGTGGAAGTCATTCCCAACCATAGGCCGCAGGGCGTAGCGGGGGACATCACCGATTTCACGCTGGAGAGGTTGACTGGGAAGCCCTCCTCCGTCTAGGATGGACTCATCACCAAACACGGTCAGCAGCTTCTCTAGCAGCCCGGAGAGGTTTCTTTCTGTTGGCAGCAGCTGACTAGGGTGGACAGCAACGCCGAAGGTGAACGACATGTTGGATACAATGTTGGTGTATGGGTTTGAAGAGAGTGGACACCTCGTGATCGGATGAATGATGGGTTGAAAGAAGGGAAAGGTGAGGGAAAACACTGGCGCGGGGTCGGGTGCCTCTAAGACGAAAGGAAATCGACCAACATGTTTGCGAGCAACCAACCGTCCTGCAGGCAGGTCCGTATTTCAACCAATTATCTCCCATATCCCCCGCATTGGCATTGAGGAAAGGAATGGCTGCAGACGACCACCCGTCCCGTGACAGGGCAGGAGAATGCGTATGAGCACCAAAGACTCTGGTTTCCTGTCGTGAGCTTCAGTTGGCCGAGAGGGCGGCCAACCGCGACCCCTCAACGGAGAGGTAACCCACCAAAGGGGGGCAACTAGCAATATAATCGTCCGAATTCCTTCACAAGGACGTGGCCCGTAAGTCAACTGGCATGGAGGAATGGTTGGCCTCATAGTATGATATGGAGAAGGAATACATCAGTCGGAGAAGTAAGTTGGGCAGCCAAGGCACGAGAAAAGGACGAGTCAATGAAGATGAAAGAAACACATTTAGCACGTATGATACGGCACTGGATCCCATGATCCTCGAGGAATTGCTTTCGTGGACCGTCATGTTGTAAAGTGTCAGACCCGTGGACGGACAGTTTTTCAGGCTGGACGTGTCTGCACAGCAAGCAAAGGGTAAGACCCGGCCAACTTCACAGTCATATTCAAGAAAGAAAATAGAAAGTATGAAAGGAGCGGAAGTCCTGTCATCCTCAGTGCTCGTTTTCCAAGATCTCATCACAAACACAATTCGATATTCACCTCAGCTCCTTGATCTAATTCACAAACCCCAGCGTCTCAACTATTCCAAAGGTTCAGGGAACTGCACCACTTGATCCCTTTTATCGAGCATGCATGCCGTTGGCCTTATTTTCTAACTAAAACTCAATCCAACGCCGCTTCTCCCCTGATATCCCACATCTCTGCAGCCGCCGGCAGCTGCTGAGAAGACAGACATCTATCCTCCATCATCCCACTTTCATGCACCCCAAACACGCACCCCAAACATGCACCCCAAAGTTGCTGTTGTTGAAAATGCAACCTGCCGGTGTCGTGGGTTCCATTCGGAAGCCCGCTAAGAGTTATAAAACTCTCCGCACTGGGAGCAGACAACATGACCGTCCTTCGTTGTCTTGGTCTCGGTATTGTCTTGGCAAGTGTTGTAATATTTGAGCGCCATTTTGAATGGTATTTAGATATCTATGGTAGTTAGCGTATTGTTACCTGAAAGGTTTATTCATTCCAAGTATTGCTTGGGGGAGGGCGTACCTACCTCGGACCGTCCGAGTCACTGCATAAGACGGCTACGCGTGCTTCGTACATACACCAAGCTCTCTCACCATCAAGCTGACACCACGCCATACCTCACCAACCCCATCACAGCCCCCAGCAGAATCGCCAACGGAGCATTCACCCCAAAATACCTCCCCCCCACATAACTCGTAGCCGTGATGACCACCCACCACGGATCATCCCCCAAGCTCCTACCAGCCTGAAACCCCTCATCAATATAGCCCACCCCAAAGATCCGATACACCGCCGTGTATATCAACCCAACCGCCCCAGCGTTCACCCCCCTCAGCACACTCTTCACCCACCTCCGACTGCGCACCGCACTCCACACCCCCATCGTCCCATGCACCAGCACCAGCCCCGGCGTAAAGATCCCCACCCACGCAATCACCGCCCCAGCCAGCGAGTGATACCCCCCACCCAGCGCGGCCAAACTGCCCAAGAACACCGCAAAGTTAAAATTCGGCCCCGGAAACGCCTGGATCAGCGCCAGGCCGATCAAGAAATCCCGCGGCGCCACCCAGCCCTCGGCGACGACGTACTCGCGCAGCAGGGGGATGACGACGGGCCCGCCGCCGAAGATGATGGTGCCGGCGAGGAACATGTTGGCGAAGAGGCGGTAGAGGAGGGGCGGGGCGGGCAAGGTGCCGCGCAGGGTGATGGCGGCGATGAAGGTGAGGAGGAAGGTGGCGATGATGGCGCTGCCGGTTTTCCAGGTTAGGGAGGCGGGCAGGGAGAGCGTGTGGGAGGCGGGGATGATGCGCTGTTCAGTTTCGGTGGTGGAGGGGGGAGGGGTGGTGTCCTGCCGCCGCTGGTGGGCTTCGGTTTCGGTGATGGGGAGGTCGGAAATGGGGGTGGGTTGTGTTGTCGTCGGGGGAGGGTTGGCGTGGCTAGTGGGTTCAGGGGTAGGTGAGGAGCGGGATTCGGGAGAGGTCTCGTTGGGTCGGGCTTGTCGACCGGGCCGCAACTTTTTAGCGGCCCCGACGAGCTTCGCAAGTGGGCGATGGATCCAGCGGAAATCGAAGGTGACGGTTGCGAGTCCGGAGATGACCATCAGTACGGGGAAGTACCATAGCGCGTTGTACATCATGCCAGCGGCGGCCGTGAAGAAGACGACGAGGCGGGTCAACTTGTCCGTGATAGCCTTCTGGGACAGTTCCACCGCGGCTAACGCAATCACACCCACGGTGGCCGAGTTGAGGCCGGACAGCAGGGCGTAGACGGGGCCTGGGAGGGTCTCATCGATGCTCGCCACGCCAATGGACAAGGCGTACATGCCGATGGCGCCTGGGAGACTCCAGAGCAGAAAGCTCAACACGGCTGACATGGCTCCGCCACGCATCAAATTAATGCAGTACAGCATCTTGGTACTGGCGGGGCCGGACAGTGACTGGGAGATGCTGAACAACTCCTGGAACACCTGCTCGTCGATCCATTCTGTTTTGTGGACAAACTTTTCGTTGAACTAGCGAGGGAACAATGAGCTTCGGGGTGGGAAACAAACACAAAACGCATGATAGACATACAATTCTAAAATGGACGGGCGGACCGCCAAAAGCAGTCACTCCGAGATGCCAGTTGGCTTGCACAACCTTCCACGCACGCCGACCAAGGCTCTTGACGTTGCGAGGTAGCATGTTGGCGGTATGGCCGTTCAAGATCGTTAGGCAATTTTTCTTCGTGGCGGGCACAAGTAAATAAGAAGAGTCAATGAAAAGAACTATGGTGCTGGCGGATGAAGATTGCTCAAATTGGTCGCATCTCTACGATGATGCCATCCCATGCTAACCTGTCTGGGACAAATGCTTGCATATTCTCGAGGTTCAAGCTAAAATGGGGGTGAGGAAATAGTCCATTACTCGCGCCCACTTTTTGGACCTAGTGACATTCCACATTTTGTTCCGTCGTTATGGGGTTCTCGTGGCCTTATATAGGTATCTACTTAATCCTCTCTCTCCGGATGGTGGGGGTGGAATATTGTTCGTTGTTAGGGGCTCTCTAATCGAGCTAGGGAGTCAGGGGCTTGACCCGAGGACCACGAGCGAGCGGGGGTTGTGGGAGGTGGGGCCTTCCCTGGCCCACCTCACGTGCAGGACAACCGCCCACATCCTCTCCCACGGTTACCCACACACTACTATCGCGAGTCCCACAGGTAATGAACCCGCTGAATGTGGTGCACACGAGATGTCTTGATATCCGCTAGTACAAACTTATAGGAAAACTTGCTACACACCTAGGCCACTTTAACGTAAGCAGATACTAACTTAGGAGCTTAGCAATAAGCAAAAATGTTCAAGAGAGCCGGCACTCCCTATGATAGCTTCATGTCTGCTATGAACCTTTCTAACCACGATGGCAAAAGCTGCTTCAACACGCCGTAGTCGAATATCCTAAGCACTCCGCCAACGCGCAACCAAAAGAGACGGAGCCACCGAACCTCGACGCGCAAACCCAAAACGCCGGCCATGCCATGTCCTGTCCTGCCTGCCCATCGACCCGGTTCAGGATATTGTTGCTTTTCCCAAAATATACAGAACACTGAGACTGGGTATATCGCTGCCCATCCCTTCCTTTTTTTTAAACTGTCTTGTACGTACCCTCTCGGGGTGGTTAAGAGGGTGGGTGAGTTAGTTACTCCTGCATCGGCGCCACCACCCGCCCCGCATCCACCAGGATCAGCTCCTCGATCCGCTTATCTACGTCGGGCCCGTACTCGGCACGCTTCCAGGTGGTGATGCGGGCCTCGTTCGTGTTGAAGTCGAAGATGCGGATCTTGCGGTAGAAGCCGCCGTAGCCCGCGTAGCCGCCGAACCCGACGCCGCCACCGTGGCACATCCAAAGGGCCGGCTTTGCGTCTTTTGTTTGGGAGAGGCCGCAGTGTTCGTTTACGTGATCGCTACGGGGTTAGGTTAGTTTGATTTGAGTGGCCAGGTGGATAAGGAGGGAGAGGATAACATACTGCCCACAGCTGACCATGGAGATCCCCTCGTCGACTAGTGCGTCATAGAACCCCGAGTTATAACCCGGCGCGGTACTCGGTTCCTTCCACTGACCCACCAACGTCACATTCGGGTACGTGTACTCAGGGATGGGTATGTGGATGAACGCTACGTCCATGTGGTGGTGGGTGTACTCCTTGTGGCTCTTCTTGAGGCCCTGGGCGGTCTTGCGGAACCAGTCGATCTGGTTCTGCTTAATCCAGTCGTATCCCTTGAACTTGCGCTCGTTGGGCGAGTACGAGTGAGAGTCGAGCAAGTACACAGTGATGGCGGAATGGCCCGAGCTGCCGCGGGCCAGAACCTCGACGTAGTAATTGCCGACCCCGTCGATGTCTGCGGGGCCCGCCTTGGAGAGAGAGTAGGGGAGCTTTTCGATAAGTTCCATCTGTAATGCACGCGACATGGAGCCCTCGTCGTCGTGGTTACCGAAGATGGATGCGTAAGGAATTTTGTGCTTGATGAGGATTTGCGCGTATTTGAAGATAGCCTAGCCATAATTAGTACGACGTCTAGTGAAAGAAATCGAGCACATGTTTCACTCACCGTTTGCGCATCTGGCGCAGTCTCGCCGTTGACCTGGTCCCCGCTGAGCACGACCAGATTCGGTCTCTCCTCCTCCAAGATCTTCTCGACAAAATCCAGCGTCCTCGGATCAGCCTCGCACTTCCCCCCATTCCAGTCCTCCGGCACCGCATCTCTGCATTTTCCTACTCCCGTACTCAGATGCAAATCCGCCAGTTGCATGATCTTAAACCGGCCATTGTCCATAACCTTCGGCACCGGCTGGTAAGGATCATGCTCGGCGCCGCGCCGAATGGTGACGTGGACCGGCAACATCCCCGAACTCCCATCCAGCAGCATGGCCGTCCCCGCCGTGATCTCCCACCCAGGCCGCGCCTCGACGGCATCATCCCCAAACAGCACGTCGATCTCGGTCACGGCGCTCTTGGAATCGCTCACGCCGCGCTTGTTGCTTCGCTTGATCCACAACCCGCCGGGACGCGACTCCCACCATTCCTCCCCCCCTCCACCATCACCACTCTCGGGCGCTTCCCTCGCGAGGTTGTGTCCACTGCTCTTGGCGGCCATGACGTCCGGGTGCAGGCGGCCGACGCTGACGTCGATGACCACCTTGTCCTCGGGCGTCAGCTCCTCCTCGCGCTTGCGCTGGATGTGTAGGTAGGCGGACGAGAACATGCTGCGGCGCAGGTACAGGTCCTTGTCGATGCGGTGCCAGACGGTGGAGTCGAGCTTGCACGACGAGAAGACGTTCAGGGACGAGCATTTTGTCAGGGTGATGTCGGTGACGACGGTGCCCGAGTGGTGGGAGGGTAGGTATTCGTGTATGGCGTTGGGGAGGACACGGTAGTTGCGGTCGAGGAAGAAGATGACGATGAAGGTGAAGATGGCGGCGGTAGTGGTTTGCACTATTGTGCGGACCTGTTCGTGAGGGAGAGGGGCGGTGGTTAGTGCGATATTTATAGTACTAGGAGATTGGGAAAGGGAATCGTACAATGCGCCGTGTCATGGTGGACTCGGAGCGGGATGTAATGGGGCGCTAGAGTCGCCGGGCATTTATCTACCGCTCGCCCTCGTCTAGCCGAAGTCGTGCAATTCGGGCGGATGGTTTCTTTTTTTTGTGTCGCGTCGTCTCGTCTGCTTCGGCAACTACCTCTACTCCAAAACAAAAAAGTAATAGCCGTTTAAGAAAACAACGGCGTGCTCAACCCGGCTCTGGTGAATAGGAGGGAGTGGACGAGTCGAAGCTCAAGGCCCATGATCGACCATGTCTCGGACACGGCAGGCAGGACAAGTACTCGAAAGCAAGCCTGTGCTTTCCTTTCTCAGTGGAGAGGGCCCTTGTCGGTCGTCAAGTCGTCTGCTTTTTTGACAGGCATTCGTGCATGCGATGGAAGAAGGATGCTCTGCGATGGTCCTGTGTGCGTAGGAGTATACTTGGGTGCTTGGGGACAGGGGTCTGGGCGAACTGGAGGAAAGTGCTGCTGCTTGCTCCTCGGAGATCGGAGACCTGGAAAGGTCTGGCCCGCAAAGCGGCCGCCAATCCGGGGAAGCAACCTACCCCGCCAAGCAAGACCCAAGCCGTTGGAACAAAGCACACTTTCACTCCCGAGCTCCCGTCCAAAGGAAGAAATAATCAAGTAAAAAGATGTGAAATAAAAGGGAAAAGAATATGAAAGAAAAGAAGTCGAGGAGAATGAATCAAATAAAAGAAATCGAGTAAAAACAATAAAAAACAAGAACTCAAGTAAAACAAAAATAAATTGAGCAAATACAGTTTCCTTGGGGTTTTTGTATCTTTCGTTTCGTTGGTTTGGTCGACATTTACATGGCGGCGTGCCTGCCTTCCTGGGCAGATTAACACCGTTCAAGTATGCCCACACGGATGCAACTCACCAGAGACCTCAATCCCGGCTATCACAGGAGGAGTGTGTCTGTGTCGGGCGTTGTCGACTGGACCTATTTTGGGCCTCGTTGAGATTCGTTCTCGCTCTCGGGTATCTCTCGGGAGCGCCTGCAGCCCAGCGGCGTGTGCCCCGCTCCAAGGGGGAACGAGGTCATGAAGACAAATGTGTACCTGGTAGCCAAGGACCAAAGAAACCGAGAACCTCTGGCTATCTAGGGCCAGAAAACTAAACTTGGGTATTTAGATGCCCAGCAAGCTGCTTGATGGTCAGTCTACGTCATATCACCATTCTCTCTTTCACCAAAATCTTGCTCAACGACACTCGTGACTCCCCACCATGACTGCGTAGGTAATGTACCTTACCTCGTACGGTACGCAAAGTCACAGTGCCCAGTGCCTGATCAACACTCACTGGGCCAATCACAAGGGGCTGAATTCAAGGGCCGGAATCGGAGACCGCCAGGGTTGAGTGGGCCAATCGATGCCGAGCCGAGATTTTGGAACATCGACAGACGATGAGTTTATTCGTACTATGACTCTCTTTCGAAAGGTTTGTCCGTCAACATCCAGGTATTTACCTAACACACACGTCGAGGTTTTGCCATAACCTCTGCGGTACAACATGGCGTACAGAGCAAGAGGGGTAAGTCAGACAGTGCTCCTTTTCCGTATTCTAGCCTTTTGACTAACCCTCCATATCAAGCTCTGCCCCATGAGCAGGCGGGCTATGCGCCTCTCCAGCAGTTGGTATCCTGTCAGTCAAGCCAGCGTACGGACGATCCAGTCGTTGCGATCAGTACCGAGTTCCCGATGCCTTCGTACACCTACAATTGCCTTTTCTCAGTCCCAATGCCTTCGCTCCCAACATCGCGGCTATGCCACGACGACCTCCGCCGCCGAGAGAGGGTCCCCTCAAACCCTCACCGAGAAGATCGTTCAACGCTATGCTGTTGGCCTACCCCCAGGCAAGCGTGTCCGGAGCGGCGACTACATCAGCATCGAGCCGGCCGCTATTCTTACCCACGACAATTCGTTCCCGGTCATGACGAAATTCATGTCGATAGGAGCAACCAAAGTCCACCGCCCCGGTCAACTCATCATGGCGTTGGATCACGATGTGTCCAACCGCAGCGAGGTCAACCTCGCCAAGTACAAAAAAATCGAGGCCTTCGCTAAGGAGCAAGGGGCTGCCTTCTACCCCGCCGGCCACGGAATCGGTCACCAAATCATGGTGGAGGAGGGGCATGCCTGGCCAGGGACCATGGCTGTTGCCTCGGACAGCCACAGCACTCACTACGGCGGAGTGGGTTGCCTTGGATCCCCCGTCGTGCGCACCGATGCTTGCAGTATTTGGGCTACAGGTCGGACATGGTGGAACGTCCCGCCCATTGCGCGTGTCACGCTTACGGGAACGCTGCCGCAGGGTGTGACCGGCAAAGATGTCATCGTTGCGCTGTGCGGCATCTTCAAGAGCGACGTTCTAAACCATGTCGTTGAGTTCACGGGGCCCGAAGAGACCATGCAGACCCTACCGGTCGATACTCGCGTAACGATCGCCAACATGTCCTGCGAATGGGGCGCCCTTGCCGGCCTGTTCCCCATCGACCGTACTCTGGAGCGCTGGTTGCGGTATAAGGCGACCGAAGCGGCCATGCTTGAAGACCGAACCACGCGGGATCGCATCACGCATGAGACGGTGGACAAACTCTTCGCTAACCCAGTCACGGCAGACCCCGATGCCGTGTACGCTAAGCAGCTCTACCTAAACCTCTCCACGCTCTCGCCCTACGTCTCCGGTCCTGACTCCGTCAAGGTTGCGACGCCCCTCCACGAGTTAGCGCCGCAGAAGATCAAAGTCGACCGCGCGTATATCGTGTCTTGCACCAATAGCCGAGCCTCCGACATCAGGGCTGCTGCCAAGGTTTTCAGGGACGCCGGTGAGGCCAACGGGGGCGTTATTCCCAAGATCTCCGACAGTGTCAAGCTCTACGTCGCGGCAGCCTCAGCAGCAGAGCAGGAGGCCGCCGAGGTTATGGGTGACTGGCAGATCCTCGTCGAGGCCGGCGCCCAGCCCCTCATGGCTGGCTGCGGCCCTTGCATTGGCCTCGTTAGTTTTCCGAGTTCTTGTGATTCATTTCTTAATACTAACGAAATTAGGGAACGGGGCTGCTCGAACCCGGCGAGGTCGGCATCAGCGCCAGCAACCGCAACTTCAAGGGACGCATGGGATCGCGCGACGCAAAGGCATACCTCGCGAGCCCCGAAGTCGTGGCTGCCAGCGCTCTCAGCGGCATTATCACGGGGCCGGGCATCTACCAGGTACCCGAGGGCTGGTCCGGCGTGGACGCGGGGTACGGCACCGGCCTCCCACGCACCCCCGAGACCGAGCTCTCCGGTCTCGTACAGCAGCTCGACTCGCTCATCGACCGGGTCGAGTCGGCCGTGGCACCGGCCGACGACAAGTCCGCGACAGAAATCCTGCCGGGCTTCCCCGAGCGCATCAGCGGCGAGATCGTCTTCTGCGACGCCGACAACCTCGACACGGACGCCATCTACCCGGGCCGGCTGACGTACCAGGACAACGTGTCGCGCGAGGACATGGCGCGCGCCTGCTTCTCCAACTACGACCCCCAATTCGACGGCATCGCCAAGCCGAACGACATCATCGTCTCGGGCTTCAACTTCGGCTGCGGCTCGTCGCGCGAGCAGAGCGCCACCGCCATCCTCGCCCGCGACATCCCCCTCGTCGTCGCCGCCAGCTTCGGCAACGTCTTCTCCCGCAACAGCATCAACAACGCCCTGATGGGGCTCGAGATCCCGCGCCTCGTCGAGCGCCTGCGCGCGCGCTTCGCCCCGCAGGCCGCCGCCGGGGAGGCGCGCGTGCTCACGCGCCGCACGGGCTGGACCCTGACGTGGGATGTCCGCCGCAGCCTCGTCGAGGTGACCGAGGGCCCCGGCGGGGAGACGTGGACGGAGCAGGTCGGGGAGCTGCCGGCCAACGTGCAGGAGATCATCGCCGCGGGGGGGCTCGAGGCTTGGGTCAAGGCCGAGCTGGCCAAGGCGGCGTGATTGTGGAAAGTCTGGAAAGGGTGTGTTGGGTGGGGGGAACGACGATGTGTAGAACACCTACTCGTGAGCAAGGTCTTGTTTAGACTCTCTCATATCGATCTGTACATAAAAGGTAACATAAAAGGTCAGCGGAATCCTGACCGAACCAGGGTTTAGTAAACACAGAAAAGAAAAGACAATTTTAGCAACAAAAATATCCATCAACTTCACCAAATCATCACGTTCTGCGCATTGCTCATCGATATGGCTTCAACATCTCATATTCATCATTCACTCATACTATGTACGTTTCCATCCTCCCATCCCATCTCATAAAGCCCAGCTGGAAAAGGACCGGTGGGGGTATCTCGCGGATGCTCGCTTGCTCGCTCGCCAACAGTAAACCAAAAAGAAGAACCAGAAAATAATGGACCGAAACCCAACGCCAGTCATCTCGTCCCAGGCAATCTCCTTGCGGACAAGGGATGTCCAAAGCCCCAAACCCCCAAACCAGAAAATGTCCAAATCCAAACCATTGCAGCCAGCCAGCGGGTTCCTGTCGTGGTAGGTAGGGTGATTATTAATTGTCCTCCCCAGGATGACCATTAAAAAAGAAACGAAGCAATATGTATGCCGAAAAAAATTAGAATCCGTCCCGCTTTCGTTCCTGTCGATTGAGGGTAGGTTGGTAGAAAGAAGAAGAAAAGAAAGTAAAAGGGGCCAAAACAGCCGCTCTGAGCCGTCCTCGCTCTATTACCACCGGCTCGCGCCTTGGTGGTAAATGCGACGGTCGTGAAAAATGTGTATGGATGATACCCTCGGGCTCGCGCCCTCTTGGTCTTTGTATGCGTCATGTGTATGTTGTTGTATGTCGTCGTAGTGGTTGTCGTGTTGTTGTTTGCACAGCCTCGCTCATTCTTCCATCCCTTCCGTTCCGTTCCGTCCAACGTCGGGGGCAAAAAGAAAAGAAAGAAAGAAAAAAAGAAACCCAACAACAACAACCGGAAGGGGGAGCAAAGCCATCAAATGCTCGCCACCCTGGCCCTCCCATCCGGCACCCTCGCGTGACAGACCATCAGCTTCAAGCTGGTCCCCCACTCCTCGCACTCGGCGAGCAGCGCCTTGTCGCGCCAGATACTACCGCCCTTGGAAGAGGACGGGCCCAGCCCGGGCCCCGCGGCGCTCTCGTAGCAGCGGCTGTACCACCACCGACCAACCCGTGCCACCGACTGCGCGATGCTCTCGTCCGCAACGGGGCTCTCGTCGGCCATCATCTCCGGAAGGCTACGCTCGTCCTTCTTGTGCTTGGCCGCTCCGGACGCAGCGCCCGTCGAGCGCCGCTTCCCGTTGCTGCCGCCGGCCCCGTTATTGTTGCTGCTGCTGCTGCCTCGCGATCGAGCGACTGTGCTGGCGACGGGGACGCCGACGCGGCAGGTCTTGACGTCGGTGAATCCTCGCCTGCCGATCAGGCGGAGGATGAGGTCCGAGGCTGATGCGAGGCTGGTGTCGGGGGCCTGGGCATGGATGCGTTCTTTGATGCGGCGGACTGTGCGGCGGCAGCGATTGCCCATGTTGTTGAGGTCGACATCGAGGATGGACAGCTCGATGTAACCGCCGGGTTTCAGGACACGACGAGCCTCGGAAATAATGTTGCGGTAGTGGCCTTCGGGAGCGGCCGCGGGAAAGCGGACGACGACCGCGGTGAAGCTCTGCGCGCCGAAGGGAAACTTTGCCGTGTGGGATGCGAACTGAACCTGGTGGTGATTGGGAGGGCTAAGCGGGAAAGAGGATTCATTTTGGTACTCGGTCGGAAGAGGAGCACGGGGTGAGAGGTTGAAAAACGTAGCGGCGGGGTATGTCTCGGCCGCGTAGAAGGACCAGTCGTCGTTACCTAGGCCGTCAACCACGAGGATCGAGGGGCGCTTGAGCGAGCCGACCTCGGAGACCAGCTCGTCTCGAACGGGGCTGAAGAGGACATGGCCAAACGTAAGCCACTTGCTGACGGTCATGGAGCCAACCCGTAGATTGACTTGCGACAGTGGCGAATTGTCTTCGGAGCACTGAGTACTACTGCTGGCGTTTGACCGTCGCACTTGGAGGGCAGAGGAACAGCTATCCCGTTGCGCGGATGGGGCCTTTTCCTTCTGATTGCTCGAATTCACGCGGTCAAGCTCGTCGTCCTGGCTGCATGGCGTATCGGAGATGACAACAGAGTTTATCGGCGTGGGTTCGTAGTCGAGCATACGCTTGACCTCCAAGGCAACGTCTGAGCCACGGACGCTCAAGGAATTGTGTTCCATTCCCGCCCGTAGAGCCTGAACCAAACTCGGCAGAGGTGGAGGGCTGAGGGTCGGCGATTCCAATGCAGGCTCGATATATTTCTTGTCCGTAGACCCATCGAGCCGCAGCGGCTTTGGCCAGGACGACCCTTGCAATGTCGACAGCTTGATTGTCTCCTCCCCGAGCAGGTCGTTATACTCGTCCCAAATCTCGTCTTCGGCAAGCGGGGCGCACGGCGAGGGCACGACCGCAGTGGCATCGGCAAAGGTCATGAGTCCCCCCGAGCTGCTGGAGGATGTTGTCGTTGTGCATTGCGAGTCCTTGCGGGGCGAGAACGAGAGGAACTCCTGTCCGTTCTGGTTGGAGGTTGGTGGGAGCAACCTTGGCACGCCATAAATCAGAGCCGAGATGTTGGAATGGTTTCCTGACATCGGGTCGTCGTGGGAGGTCTCTGGGGTAGAGGGCTTGGGAGGGCTCGGTCCTTTCGCGACCGATTCCTGGTCTTGGGGTTCAAGTGCAACCGGGGGCATCTGTACGCTCAACCGGTGAAAAGGCCTCGAGAAGCTTTTCGGTGAGATCTGCTCGGCCCTAGCGCTTATCACCTTGGGGATGCGGCCGACTTGAGGGAGTCTGCTCGGTCGACTCGGGGCTTGAGATGTAGGCGGCTGAGCTGGCGTTGGCTCGGCTTTCGACCGAGGGGCGGCGGGCAAGGCGGGTGAGGTTGTGAACACTCGCTTCGTATTTTCAGGTCGCTGAACCTCGAGTTGCTGGGACGTCGGCGCGTTTGATGGTGACTGCATTGTCTCGGATGGCCTCCTGCTTGATGGGTTTTCCGCTTGGGGTAATTCAGGGGTGGTCGTTGGGATACCCCTCGCTTCGCGGAGCACTTCTTCCAGGTCAACCGGGTCAGAGTCATCTTGCTCGGATGAGTCCATCATGGTGTAAAACGCCACGGGCTTGCTCTGCACTACTTGGACCGTCGCAGCCACCGTCTTGGCCGTGTCCGTTTTCTCGGCGGGTGCCTGGCTGTGCGAGCGGCCGAAAAAGTTCCACCTGCGCGGGGAGCGAGCTCGTCTTACCAGCTTCTTTGGTCCGGAGGTGGCCGCCGAGTTAGTCCGCTCCTTGGTCGTCACGGCCGGTTCCGCGGAAGGATCGAAGACGGAGTCATCAGACATGATGCTAGCGTCCAGGCTCGTCATTGCGGGCGATACAACCTGGGGTCGGGTGACGATCGGCTTGGGTAGCTTTGGGGGCTCCTGTTCGCCAGACTTTATCCGCTGCATTGATCTCCTGACGGCCAAGGTCGGCTTCATCATAACGGCCTCGGAATCGCTGCTCTCGGACGGGCGCCGACTGCTCAGCGAAGGTGTCTGCGCGTGACGCGGGAAAGGAGACGGCCACAGGGATTTGCGAGGGGGCTCGCGAGAGGCTTCGCGAGACGAAGCGAGCGAAACTTGAGAGTCGTTTCGGGATTCGATGCTGGGCCGCCTCAATGTCGAGCTCTGGTTGCTCTCAATGCGGGTTAGTTCCGGGCTGGCGTTTTTGTTCTCAACTATTTCGCCACCAGCAATGACGACTGGTGCCATCCGTTCTTGTAGGAACGAGTCGCGGGATATGCTGCCCAGGCTCTCCTGCGAAGACATAGTCCCTGGGATCACACGCGTCGTGCTCGTGATGCTGTTGCTTCTCCGGCGCACTGAGCCCAGCTTTCCGTAACCCTCGTGGCCGGTTCCAGCTGCTGGTCCCTTCCTTGCGGGTTTGTCCTTCTTATCCTGCTGAGTTGGTTCGGGAACTGTTTTCGTCCGTCGACCGAAGATGGGGAACCGGGTTTTAAAGGTCGATACGTTGGGGCTTGGTGTTCGTGTCGGCCTCGCCGGTTCTTGTTTGGACGTCCCTGCCACATCACGAGAGGCAGCAGGCCTGGGGGTCGGCGTGGGTTCCCTAGTTGGGGCCCGGCGAGATAGGTAGTTCGGCCGGTCTGGGGCAGCGGTTGAGACGATCGGCCGGCTGGCCGGGCCTGGGGCCAGAAGGCCGCTCTGCCGTCTTTCGGACAACGAGGTTGAGGACAGATTGCTGTGAATGACAGGGATGGTTTGCCCATTTTGAGGTGGGAGATCGGCGGTCCCATCGCGGCTGGGGCGTCGAGGCGGTGCGAGTCGAGACGAACCGGTGGGCGGCGTGGGTTGTACAGGCCGAGGACGGGAAAACGAGGTGGGTTTCACTGCGGGCGGCGATGCGACCTGTGTTGGGGCAGCCCTACGCGAGGCCTTTGACGAGGCCACCACTTCATCTCGGCTTTCTGCAGGCTTCTGTGACGACTTCCTCGGCGGTGGGCTGGGCGGGCGGTGCGACGATCCTTTGCTCTTCTTCTCTTTTGCGTTGACACCAGCACGGACAGTTGAATTGGAAGATGACGAGGTCGACAACTCTCTAACAACAGACAGCCCCTGAGGATCGGTCGTTACGGGGCCGGCTTCATTTGAGATGCTGCCAGCTCTTCTTCGTGTCACGGGAGGTCGCCTCGTCCCCGGCGGAGGTATCCGAATTGGGGCCACCAAGCCCGGGGATTGTGACGACATTGAGGTAGGCGTGGTGTCACGGCTGTATGGCCCCGGCCCCGGCGACTCCGACCATCTTGTAGATGGACTGCCACTAAAGGCACTGACCTGACTGCTTGTTCCGGAGAAAAGGGGTGTGGGGGGCGAGGTCGTGGGTCGCGATGCGGTATGGTAGGCTCGAACCTGGGCTCTCGGGCCGGGGTGGTAGTTGCACATCTCGATACCTATCCAGCTCGGGGTATATTGTCACCGTTTGTGCCTTTGTCATCGGGATCTCGACCTGCTGGGCGAGCCGGATCTCCATGGGGCTCTGGGTGAGCTCGCGGTCGAGGTGGAACGGGTCCGGAGGTGTTTGACAACGGAAATAAGATTCCGAGGAGGCGGTTCCAGTCGAGTCATTTCGCGACTCGTTACGGGTGCTGGTTGTGTCCTGCGATAAACCCGAGCGTTTGCGGCGGAGGATATTTCGAGGCTTCAAACTGGGGGCTGGAAGCTTGCTGGGAGCTGGGGCAGTCGAGGACGGCCCATGTGAATCCCCCACCACCACACCACTTGCGCTTCCAATGGAGCTCCGAACCCGGGATGGTTGAACCAGGCGCGGTTGCTCTGATTGGCCATCCGACGGGCGGCGATGGTGAGCCTGTGGCAGTCGGGACGGGTTCGGTTGCGGGATCGTTCTCGAAGGTTGGTGACTCGGTTCGGCCGCCCTCTTGGTCTTCCACCCGGCCCTCGATTTTATCTCTTCCTGCGGAGTTTCCGCGCCGGCTCGTGGATCTCTAGGCCTGCTGATACCCGACCAGCCAAAAGACTGGCCTCCTGGCCTCCTGGAAGCCATTGTGGTTTTGTACTCTCTTCAAGATGAAGCCTGGATGCCTCGACCATAATCACCCACCCAGTTTCAACGACCCATGACCATCGGAGGTAATGTACGAATTAACACGTAGGCGGTTTAGGTCACTGGGGTAAAAGTCAGTGGGGTGGGCCAGGTCAGTGGCGAGTGAGGAGGGCAACCTTGAGCTGCACCGCGGGAAGCTGGGCCTATTCTGGGGCCGAGTGATTACCAAGTATGGAAAACCGTTACGGCGTGCCTCGGCGGTTGCGTATGGGTCCCAAACGTGACCAGGGCCGGGAGGCGAGGTCGAAGGTCAGAGTTATTAGATTGGCCTGTCCTGCGGCCTAATGGTCCAGCCGTGAGAGCGGATGATTATAGTTTCCCTTCAAACACCAGGTAGGTAGGGTAGGGTAGGGTAAGGGAAGTAAGAGGGCCTCGATAAGCCGGGGCGAGAGAAGCATCAAAGAGAGGAGAAAAGATCAAGAATCCAAAAGAGGACACAAAAAGTGACGAGTCTCCAGGACCCCAGTTCAGTTATCAATCAAAACCCTAAAAGGCCAAGAGAGGAGGGGTGGAGGGGTTGCGAGCGGGAGGGTGTGTGGTGCAAGATCACACCCGCGGGAAAAGGGTGGGGGGCGGCGGCAGGAAGCGCTGGCGCCGTCGTGGGTCTCTCTTCGGATCTGGTCTCCCCTGCGAATGAATGGGTGTACCGCCCAGCAGCGTAAGATGGGGAAAGAGTAAGCCGGATGTGGAGGTCGTGGAACGGTTGGCGAAGTGAGGCGCAGGTGAATTTGCCTCCTTGATATCGATATTAAAGAGAAGCGGATAGAACGTGGGAGCGGAAGAGGGAAAAGGAGGACACGTCCAAGTGAAGGCTTGGGGGGAAGTAGCAAGATATGAACGGGACCGCGAGAAGATACCTCGAACCTGGGGAAGTCCTCTCTCTCAACATCCGAGGAGGGACACGACAGGGGACCAACTCCACACCCCTGCCAACGAAAAGCCCAATTGAAAAATCATATTGCATGTACACTTGTAACTGAATCCCAACATGATCGGTTGGCCTTAGTGGGTGGCGTAGTCATCTCGCCCGAGGCCGCGCTGGCCAGGAGAAGACGACGTTGGCAAAGTCATGTGGGTTTTGGTGCAAAGAACAGGGGAGGGAGACGCAGGTCGATTGGGCGGGAAGTTGCAGGTGAGGGATCGGACAGGCACGCCAACCACTGACTCATCCACGGGAAGCGCGATGCAGGAAAGGGAAGGGGAGAGACATGGAGCAGCGGAAAGCCACTCGCAGGCGAGGCGAGCCATGCAGCGCAGTGCAGTGCAATGCGGGAAGCTGCGAGGATGGATTCGAGGCAGCCAGCGGCAGGAGCGAGCAGAGCGGTGCGAATGGAAGTGGAGCATTGGTACAAGCGCGGTGGGGCTCGGGAACAGGAACAGGGCGGTAGACAGGCCCCACTTCCTCGTCGGCGTTCATCAAGCCCTCAGGCCCTGTCGCTTCCCTGCAGGGCGGCTGCTCCACAGCACATCCATTACTGGCGCTGCGCCGCCATGCGCGCAAGACAGCCCTGGATGCTGCAGGAGGGACATGCCCTATGAGGGCCCAAAAAGCATTTTTTGAGGTGTCATTGGGCAGCAGACCCTCGACGCCCAGCAGGACACTTGCTGTATTCGGTGCCTTCAGGATGAAAAGATTATCCACTAACTGTTCCGCTCTGATTTCCGGTGTCCGTCGGTGGCCGTGGATCATCAATATGGCTCCCGAGGTGAAGGAGACACGGGAGACCAACAAACGGCGGAAGGGATGCTCTTAATGGCTCCCACTCTCTGATAAACCAGGGGTCGGCCTGAAAAAAGCGGCTGGCAACGGGATGTCTGCTCGCCACCCGTGCCGGGTTTGGGCGGCGCCAACGGCGAGTCGAACGGCCGCGGTGGGGTGTGTCTCGGGTACCCGACTGTGTTGCGGACCCTGAGCCCGGAGGCGTTGACTCTTAGTTAGTACCTTACGCGAGTTTATCTCCACATGGACCTCACCAGGTCGGGCCTTTAAACGTACGACAGAGCTTCGCCATGAGGATGGACAAGATCCAATGATAGAGTTCGGGACTTTTACTTGATTCCTCCATGTCTCAGGCGGGCAAGTCTCGCTGCGGCGTATCGACTCGTCACGATTGATCCATGGCGGCGATCCCCCGGAAGCTAGCGTCGCTTTGGGAAAGTCCTTGATTACACAGTAAGTGTGGGGATCCACGAGGCCGAGACGTCGAAACTCCAAACGACACGCCACCAACGACGACGCACTCCGCCGCCGAGTTCATTGTTATGAGGGAGACGGTGAGAGATAGAGTCGGGTGTCGTGTGTCTTCCACTGCAGTCTCAACCAAGCCCTCCTTGCCGTCTAGTCGAGCAAAGACAACGGTCTGAATTGGAGACTTCCTCCCGGGGCTTCCAGTGCCAATTCCGTTCTCGGCGGGATCTGAGCGGGATTGGGGAAACACAACACGATAACCCGTTTTTCTACTCTCTCTGGGCCGGAAAACCATCCAACCGACCAACAAGGTGCTCCGGTTGAACAGCCGCCGCCCCTTGTCGTTTGATTTGTCGGCCGACGCGTGGTTGCCCCGCGGCGGCTGGCCAAAAGGCGTTTGGATTTTTTGATTGGCCAAAATACCAACATTTTTGGCCAACCAGCAACGTTTCTCATCGCAAGCGATCAGAGAAACCCCTGATTTCTCTCAACCCAGACTCCTCTTCGAGCTGGATTCGGCAGTCTGCATAAGATCGAAACCGTGTTTTCCTCTTGAGCCTGCGAGAAATTGTCTTTACCGGGATATCGGACACCATCTCGTGGTCGTTTTGATCTTGCTGCATGCATGCATGTCTCACTCAGACATGCGAACCATCTGCAGGATTGCGCGCTTTGTGCTAACGGAGGGTGTGCGGTCCTGCTCTGGATCTGGCCTCTTGAGGGTGATCGACAACCGTGGAGCAAGATGGCACGATGGATGAGCCGCACTGCAAGCGGGGTTCCTGGCGCCAATGTGCTTGATCGGCGACAGTTCGGTCTGCCAGTCACTCCAGTCCCTGCAGGTCCGAGTCCCCAGTCGAGGAAAACTTGGAAATATGACAAAAACATTACACTGCAGTCTAGGAGGATCATCGAAACCTCGGCGAGTTCGGGAGCTGAAAATGAATGAGTTGGCGTTGCGTTGTGAACCACGAGGGCGTTGTGTGAGCCTACCGAGCACGGGGCAAGGCGGATTCATCAGTACCTACGCAGTGGCACGTTGCAAAATAGGTAGGATCGAGCGACGTGCTGTCGGGTCGGCCGACGGTGAGCGATTCCGATCGACTGGATTCCTGCAGGACAAACCGGCTTGTTGGGTCGTTCAGTTGTGGCGAGTGCGTTACCGAGGAAGCGAGAGCCGTTGGAGAAGAGTTGGCGAATCTTTGCATGCTCCGCCACAGCTCCGGGTCTCTGGCTCGGTCGCGAACCCCAGTACTGCTGAGGCTGGCGACGTGGCACAAATAAATCGGTGTATCGTCAGTGGCTGCCTCTGAAAATTTGCCATCTCGGGAGGCAGGTACGCCATCAACTTGGATTGATGATGCATCAACATCAAGTTTGAAGCTCGGATGCTGGAACTTGCCGTGAAGTCGATGGCGGCTCGAATTGAAAGAGGCGCCCTCTTGGCTTGGCCGCCTCGGCAACCCCCTGTCTTAAACCATGTCCCTGTCAGAGCCCCGCGTTCTCGCCAAGCTCAGAGCGACAGGGAGTTCACCCGGCCAGGCAGGGGTTTGACAGCCCCCATTGGTTAAGGTTGCGAGGAGCAGCGGGCAGGATCTGATTTTCTTGGAGTCCTCCCCTCAACAACAAACGTGATTGCGGAAGGGTCAATGTGCAGCAATCACGAATCTTCTTAACCTCTTTTGGGCACGGATCACGCCGGTATCGCCGGCATCGCTTGATGTCATCAAGCCGACGACAGGATCCATGCCCCCCTCACAGCAACGCAATCTGGTTTCGGAAACTAATTACAGATTAACTCTCGACCTCGTTTTCGTTGTGTCACCACCGCCAACAGCAGCCAACAGTAACCAACAGCCGATCTCGTGTAAGGAGTCAATGACACCGGAGTCATGTGCTGATTCTCTTCGCCAAACAAGTCGTCGTCCGGTCTGCCACTCTGCATCGACAATGCCATTCAATCCCCAATGTGGCGTCTTTATCGACCATTGCAACATCACCCTGACACTTCGATCTGCGCAAGCTCAGCCAAACACATCCATTCTTCACACTCCCCTGTTTTGATGACCCCCTAAGCTGAGCCGCCCTGCTGATGGGATTTCTCACGTGTGCCGTTCTTACCCGCGCTTAACAACCCCCCTGCCTTCATCACCTCGCTCTCCTGCAATTTGTCCCGGTTCAACACTCGTCCCCCTGAGCGAGATGTGGAAGGCTCGGTAATTCCTGCCGCTTCGAAGGTCTTACCTCTTAGAGAAGGGCATCGAGACAGCATCATGGTTAGCCAGGGATGGCAAATATGGGAATCCGTCTGTTCGACCCCTATTCCTTGTTTCTGTCTCTCTTCCCCGCGAATCAACAACGTCCGCCCATGTCTTCATCCTGTGATTAGCATAGCGTAAGAGGACGCCCCGTCCCGTCGAGGACCAGTGATTCTCCATGGTCCGTCCCGCCCAGTGTCCGGCCAGCTTGGACACGGCAGCCGAGGCCACGGCCAAATATTCCACCTCGTGATCGACGGGGTTTCCTTGTCCCCGTCTTCCGTCAGACAAAATACCCTGCCGGATGCGGGAAGTCAAGTGACTTGAGGCGCATGCGAAACTGTGGCGTGTCGTGACCTATGGCTGTCCTCGACGGCACACCCCCTCATATCAGCTAGGAGGGCACATTAACCGGTGGTCTTGGGAGGAAAGAGGTCTGAATGGCTGGTCATATTTACCGTCCAGTCCTCGGCTTCCAACAATGAGGGTACAGAAACCGGAGAGTGGCATCCAAGTCAACATTTTTCCGTTCGCATGTCCCAGTCAACAACAAGCGCTGTCACCACACTTCTTCCTTAGCGTCACCGGCTCAGCTGCATGTTTGGCCATTTATTGTTGCAGAAGGGCACCTGGCGGCGATGTAACTCCAATCCTTCTGCGAGTCATGACTAACTAGGACGGATGTGCTTCGTTCTGCTGCAAGCGATACCTAATCCCATGCATGCGAGTCAGGAACGCTCACTTAACCACTGGTGTGATGAGCACTTTGCTGAAACTCGATTATCACGATAGTGTTGCTCAAAGCGGCATACGAAATACGTAAGGGCTTTTTCCTTTCCGAGACCGAACTCCGCTGCCGGTTCACTTCAACGAGGACTAAGTCAGTAGGCGACACCAGCGCCTCCGCTTCGTTCTGATACAACCCCCAAAATTGTAGCGATGCACGAGCCAGCGTCCATCAACTGGTCCTCGCTACTTTAAGCTGGCCTTGCTGTTCCAAACATCGGTTTCATTTTCCCCCCTATCCCCCCATCTCCAGCCAGGTATCTCGACGAAGTTGTTACTTCGAGACCGAAGGATTAACCGCACCGTGAGAAGACAAGTGCGATGAAAAACGAGGGTCTACTTGGTAAGCAGCGGCACAAATAAAACCAACACAGTGAACTGTGACCTCTTCCCCTATACAGCCCCCTGTGCAGGTTATTGACCTCTGGGGTGTTGTTGCGTATCATTATCCCGTCATAACTCTCCGCCCTCCCCGGTTCCATTATGCCTCGTAGACATGTTGGTACTTGGGCGAGGAACCAGGGGTACTGATAGAAGCGGGATGTTGAAAGTAAACAATTTTATCTATCTTGTGTCCGCCCATGCTAATTTAGCTGGACTGTGAACGAAATCGAATAAAAGAAGGGGTGTCAAGGAAAAGTAAGTGGAGTAAATCCCGTTTCTTTGGGGCTTCAGTATGGCTTTTGTTTCCTTCCTAAGGTCGAGCTTTGGTCGACGTCTAGAACACTCACTTGGGGTTCGGCTTCTCTTACCTATGAGGTGCCGCCGTACTGCCCTTCTCCGCCGTGGTCCGCTACACAACCATACCTCGGACACTCGCTCCATTCCGCAGCGCCTCACGGTATCGTGACAAGACACACAGACATTCAAACCAGCCCACACCATCACAAGGAGAACCCGAGAACTCAGTTTCAGCAATATGGGTATGATATGGTTACAAAGTCCGCATTTCCATTGCCCTCCTGTATATCCGACCCATGGTTTATTTCCCCATCCTTTTCTCTCCCCGCCCAACCCCTCCTCGTCGATCGATCGGTGACAAGATTGCGAAAGAAACCAAACTACGTGGCACAAAAGGTGCAGGAACTAACTAAAAGCCCTAAAGGCCGGCCAAACAAGCGAGAATAAAGAAGCAGGTAAGTAGGTAGGTAGGTAGCCACCCAGCCTCAAGCAGCAGCAGCGAACCTCTTCGCCCTAGCCTCCAGCTTAGCCTTCTCAGCGGGGTCCACCGTCCGCGCAGCACCCTTCTCCCCGCCCTTCTGTGCATTCCCACCCCTTCCACCACCACCACCACCACCGCCACCACCACCTTGCCTCCTCCCACCATGGCCCCTCCCACCACGCCTCTGCTGCTGCTGCTGATTCCTCCCGCCCGCACCCGCACCACCACGGTTCGCGCGCTTGCTACCACGCCCGCCTTCCTCCTTCTCACCAGAAGCAGCAGCAGCGCTCTCACCCTCCGCCCCCTCCGCACCGGCAGCAGCACCCCCACGGCCGCGCTTGCGCGGACGGTCGGGCAGCGCGCTGTCGAGGGCCGAGACGCGGTCGTTAGCCACGCCGAAGCGGGCGACGCGCGCGGCCAGCTTCGCCTCCTCGGACTGGGCCTCGCCGTCACCCTCACCAGCGCCGTCGGCAGTGGCGTCGGCGGCGGCGGTGATGCCGAAGCGGGCGGCGCGCGCGGCGCGCTTCTCGGCCTCGGACTGCGCGTTCGTCGGCGGCAGGTTCTGCGTGAAGGCAGGCTTGGCCGCCTCCGCGGCCGGCGCCGCGGCTTCGGTTGTCTTGGCTTCTTCGGTGGTGGCGGTGGTGGTGGTGGTGGCGGTGTCTGTCGTGGTAGCGGGCGCTTCCGTGGCGGTGGCAGGCTTGGTCTCTGCGGCGGCAGGTGCGGCAGCGGGCTTCTCTGCTACGGCGTCCTTCTTGGTTGATGGGAGGTCGTCATCCTCGTAGTCAATCTCGTCTTCGGCAGCAGGCTGCTCGGGTTCTAACGACGAGAGGCAGAGTCAGCGGGTGTGTCCATTGTACAAATTGGGATGGCAATTATATCTCGCAACGCTTGATGGACTTTCTCAACCCTTATTGAGTTGAGAAAGTTGTTGCGACAGGGAGATAAAGAGTCGCAGATTGCGGCGGTCAAGGAATGGATGAAGCGCTTACCAGCCTGGGGCGCCGTGCTATCAGCAGCCTTCTGCTTGTCGTTCTCTGTGAGGCGGGCGATGAGGTCGGCCTTGTTGCCGGTATGAGGAAGGCTCCGTTCACCGAGCAGCTTCTTCAGCTCGGGAACCTTCATGGAGTTGTAATCGGCCATGACAAAGGCGGTTGCGCTGTCGCAGCGCAGCGCAGGACGAAGAGGGAGGAGTGCAAATGGAGCGAATTGGGGGCTGCGCGACGCTGTGTGAATGGAAATTGAAAGGAAAGGTCTTGTTTGTTTCCAAATTTGATGCGGGCGATGGCGGTGAAGTTGACACGAAGAAGTCCCTTTGTGGTCGGAAGAATGGGAGCAAGGGCGCGCAAGGGAACGCGTCGTTGCATCCAGATTCGGCAGCTTTGTTCTAGCCTGACAGGGATGTTCTGGGGCGATTACTGTTATACAGGTATCGTTATATCTAATATAAACGCACGTGCATCTTTCGCGGGACAGGAGTTGTGTTATCCAATTGCGGATAGCAGCGAAAACACTGGCACACCGACACACCGCCCGCTATTCTTATAACTAATGCATGTAGAATTCGCGAACAAGTAATTATCTCTTAACACTAAAATAAAAGTCTCTAGTAAAAAAATAGCAAACAACACGCTATGCAACCTAGGAAGCAACTCTATCGCCAGACAGGGTATAGTATGTGCAGTTGACATATGAAAGAAACAGGGCAAGTCGAGTGTGTGGTGAATGAGACAAGAAACAACAAACAACAACACCGAGTCCAAAACCCATGCAACCCGACATGCTGTTACCCAACCGGTCCCTCCCCCAAAACAAACTCCCCCAAAAAGCTGACCACAACTCCCCCAGAGCCCCCACAACCAACCATGTCTCTCCCTTTCCGTTCCCTCCCTGCCGTCCTTCCAACAGGAAAAAACAAAGGGAAGGACATAAAAAACTGGAAAGAATGACTCAACACCCTCCCTGCCATCCTCCCAACAGAAGAAAAGAACAAAGGGAAGGACATAAAAAACCAGAAAGAATGACTCAACACCCTCCCATAAACCTAACCCATCATCAACCCGGGCACCTCGGTCGTCAACAGCTGCATGATCCACCCGGCCTGCTGCATGCTCTTGCACTGGAAGCACCACTTGGTAACCTTGCCCGCGATGGCACCGCTCCTGGGCGCGAGCCCGACGTTGCCCTCCTCGTCGCGCAGGTTCTCCCACACGCTGCACATGACGCCCTTGCTGCCGAGCAGGCTGAAGCACTTGGAGCCCAGCACGGCGTCGAGCAGGATGAGCGGGTGGTCGGCGTTCTTCTTGGTCGCGTGCGTGACGATGACGCGCTTCTCGAGGCCGTTGTACAGCGGCAGCTCCTGGCGCACCCCCGGCGGCGGCCGGCTGATGTGCAGGACGCAGTCGCCCTTGTCGAGCCAGCGGTTGTTCTGCACGTTGAGGTGGCACCGGATCTCGAGCGGCTGGTCCGGCGAGAAGGGCTTGGCGAACCCGGCGCTCCAGCGGCTCTGGCTGCCCGAGTTGGAGAGCGAGAGGGACGCGCTGCGGGGAGGGGTGATGGAGCCCGATCCGGATCCTCCGGAGCCCGAGCTGGAGGTGTAGAGGCTGCCACCCCCTGGGACTGCTGCCGCTGAGCTCGGGCGTGGCTTGTCGAGCGTGGATTCGTCGATGTTGTAGGAATTGTTGTTGCCGCCACCCATGAGGCGCCGGAGGAAGCTGTTCGCGGAGATAGTAGTCGAGATGCTGCCCTGAGAGACGCTAGGTGCGCGAGTGGATGCGCGGTAGCTGTTCTTGCGGCCGAACCAGCTCCGTCGGCGGCTGGAGCTGTCGTCGCCTGCGCTGCCGTCGCCGGGCACGGGCTGCATCTGCCCGAATGATTGCACACGGCTCTCTTCGCTGAGTTGGATGTACCGGGCATTGTTCAGGCGGCTGTTGTGGACAGACTCGTAGAGATCTCTGGCGTCGGCCTGGTTAACGGTACGGAAACGGAACATGCTAGCCTCGATCTTCAGCTGTGCCTCGGGGGACGCTGGGCTCCGGACCTCGAGGTCAAGCGCAGTGCTGCGACGGATCATAACCACCGGGGTCAAGATCAGGGCAACAAGCGGCACGATAGTTCCGGCATCCTTGTTGCTGTTGTCGACTTCGGATGTGCCCGACGACTGCAGTGGGTATGCTTGCCGGTTGGAGTGTTGTTCGCTGAGGGGATGCACCTCCATACATCCCGGATGGATAACGATGGAAGCCGCTTCGCCGTTATTGACGTCTTTCCAGATCCCCTTCCTGGCAGACCAGTACGATACGGTCCCGACGAATTTCTCCACCGGCCTCTCCGGTCTCGAATCATCTCTGACGGCGAGCTCTAGCTGAGATGCCGAGTGGGACGGCGTGACACTGTTATCCGAAACAACGGACTCGGGAGGGGCTACCTCGGGCTCCTTGATGCTATATCCCGGGATGGTATCGGGAACTTCATCCTCCTCGAGGTCCTCGTCGGATGTTTGTGACGACTCGGAATCTTCATCGCTCAGAGTGCACGAGCTGTCGGATGAGACGTCGGAGGGAGTGTATTCATGTTTCAGCGGAGATGACATCCGGCGCTTCAGTCGCGCCCGTCGGCCGGAGTCCACTGGGGGAGCGAGCAAGCCGGGGCTCTTCGAGCTCTTCGAGCTGAGGTTGCGGTGGATAGGCGGGGGAGGAGCGCCGTCCTCCCGGTATGGTGTAGTGTTGGGAGGCGCTTTGACGATCTTCGGTACATCTCCGGAGGGGTGTTCCCAGGAAGACCGTCTTCTATCCTGCTCGGAGTGGTCCTGTGCGTAGTTCTCCTTGGTGGTGGTCATGCCAGGGTAAGCATAGCCAGTTGCAGCTGGCGGGGAAGAACCGCCATGCTGCTGTGTACGATGCCGGGATGGCGTCCTGGGTCTCTCCGTGTCGGACGATCCTAAGCTTGACACACTTGCTTTGCGCTCGCCGACCGGAACATCTGTCGCGCCCGATTTCGGCGATGTCGATCCTAGCACCATGCTGACTGGCCTGCTTCGGGTCATAGGCGGCATGGGATGGCTTCCCAGGATGCGGAGCCAGTAATCGATCTGCTCGTCGTTGTTTGTCGATATCTTCAGGAGCTCATACCAGTCGTTCCCGTTGTGGCTACCGCGTATCATGACGATTAGAGAGTCGTCATCGTCTCCCAGTCGGGAGGAAATGTATTGTCTGGGTACAGGAGGGAACAGCAGCCATGAGCGGGTGTTGTTTCCAAGCTCCCTGATGAGAATGTCTCCCTTGTCTTCGGGAAGCGCTGGGCTATCCCTAAAGATCATCTCAACCTGGCACCCCAACCGCTGGCCGCTCGAATGGTCCAAATCGAGGGAGAAAACGTCCAACGCGGCGACTTGACGTGTTCGGTTCATTATTACGCCGTCGAGGGACATCAAATTCCGAAGATCACGACACCGGGAGGTGTCGGTGTTGTTCGCATCTTCGTCCATCATGCGAGCAGTCTCCTCTCGGTGCCGCTTGCGAGCCTTCTCCTGAAGGGCTGTAAAGACTGAGAGCAGCCGCTCAGCTTCATGGGTTTCGGTGACCGCCACGGCAGCCTTTGAATTGGGTGTTAGCACTCGTTATTGTCGATGAGAGTAGCAAAAGGGTAAACTCACCTTGAGGAACTTGACCATCCACTTAACCCTGATCAAAGGTCGCCTCAGGAGGAACGCAACATCAACCCGCTCCCCATTTTCCCCGACAACATCGCCATCCTCATTCAGAGGGAGGGCGTTCAGGAGCGAGTCATTGTCATCAAACATGCCGTTTCTTGGAGCAAGGTTGATGATCAGCCCCTGGAAGCCAAGCCGCCATACGTCCAGGTAGTTATCGTAAACTGGCGAGACATCTTCGAGCCAGAAGAGCAACTCCGACATGTCATCGAGGGGTACCTGCTTGTGGAAGTTCCTTAACTTCTCAAGCGCCATGCCCATGCTGACCACCGACTTGGCCGCGGCATCCGCCTTCGCCTCGCCAACACCTCCGTTCATGACATCTCTTAGGAGCACTGGGACGACGCCGTCAACCAGAGCTTTCAGCTCCCTCCCGTAAAAATGCTCATCGTCTGCGAACTCATCCAACAGCTCGTCGGCTCTGCTTTTGTTCGCCCTGCTCGGCCTGCGGTGAAGGCTACGGGACGATTTGATGCTCTTTGAACGTCTGGGCGCGACGAGCTGGCCGTTATCCGGTAACGAGAGGACCGACACAAGATCAGAATGTTTTGTGAGACGACGTTTGAGGCCCGTCTTCTGGCTTTTCTGTCTCGAAATGTCGGTTGATTTCGTGAAGGCCGTCGTCTGGGTGACGGTGGTTTGAGAAATATCGGAGTGTGCATCTGAGCTGACCGTGCTGCCCACCTCCTCTGACATGATCGTGGACAACTCGTGAACTCCGGCTGTTGGCGGTTTCCTTCGCTGGGGCCCTTGGCTCGAAAGATCGGAAGAAAGCATTGAATCGTAGGTGGATGAGTAGTAACCAGACGAGTAGTCGGATGCGGTAGGTTCCTTGCTCCGGATGGTGGACTCATAATCATCTCCGTCGTGATCGCTCTCGTCATCGGTTTCGCAGCTAGGGTATACCGCAGGCGGAAGTTTATGTCCGCCAGACTCGCCCCGGAAAGCTTCCTTCAGCAGCTCCCGGAATGGCTTTTTACCGCCCGATTTTGCTGGAGACGGAGCTGCCCTGGTTGCCCGTCTCCTCTTCAGCCCAGCTGATGAAGCGGGGGGGGACTTGGCCTTTTTGGGGGTCGCATCGCTATCTTCCTCTCTTTGCGACTCTGTGTTGCCCTGAGAGCCGGAGCTCTTCGAGATAGCGGAGTCTACGGTCTCTCTGGATCGGCTCTCTGACGCTTGTCTCGACGATGGTCTCGATGGCGGCCTCGACGTCTGCCTCGACGTCGGCCGCTTCTGGCTCTCCAGCGCTGCCCCCGGTGATTCCGGAGTTGGTTTCCTGTCCTCGGCTAGAGTGTTCCGCGTGGGTTCCTTGGGGGCTGGCGCTTTGCGGTCGGATTCCTGAGGGACTGAAACTTTGCGGGCGGGTTCCTGAGGGACTGAAATTTTGCGGGTAGGCTCCTGAGGTACTGACACTTTGCGAGAAGGTTCCTGGGAGGCGGGCTCTTTGCGAGCGGGTTCCTGGGCGACAGGATCTTTGCGAGCAGGTTCCTGGGGCGCTGGCTCCTTGCGAGTGGGCTCTTGAGAAACTGGCGAACTGGCACTGGGTTCGACAAAGGGATCAACCGTGCCGTTCAGCCACGATTCAATGCTCTGCGGTTTGTTGGTCGCAACAGGTCTCGGAGGCTCAGCCATCTCTTGAATGATGTCCTTGGCACCTGTTACAACCTTCTTAAAAACCTTCGGCATCGCTTTGAAGCTCGGGTTTCGTTGAGTCTTGGTGGGCCGCTTGGTGGTACTGTTACGTGCATCGGCGCCCAGGGGCAAGTCGAGTTCACTGAATGCTGAGTACCCAAATGGAATATCCGCCAGTGACTTGTTCCCCAAAACAGTCGGAGGTACCATCTCAGACTCGTCACTAGAGCCCGTCGGTGAGGGGATGTGGCGTGCGGTCTCAGACTCCGAGTGTCGATCCTCCGGAAGTTCCACAGTCCGCGGGACGGGGCTGGCCCTGGGGCTGGCCCTAGGGCTTCGTCGCCTTGAGCGCCGTCGACGAGGTTTTCTTTTAGCAGGTGTCTCGACCTCGGTCTCCGGGTCCTCCATGACCTCAATCACATCATCTGGACCTGGGGACTGGGTGCGTTTTGCGCTTGGTGCTTTGCTGCTTGGCGCTTTGTTGCTCCTCGCTGACGGAGTGGGCCCGGATGAAGCAGGGCGTACCGGTGTGTCGTCGGCGGGCACTTCGGGGCCTGGACGGACTCGAATGCCGTCGGCTGTAAGTGGGCTGTCGATCGGCCGGACGCGGATCCCGTCGTCTTGCACGTTGGTCTCGATAGGCCGCACCCGAATGCCATCATCAACGGGCTCCTTCTTCCGCACGGGAGGTATCCGAATGCCGTCTTCGGTCTCGGCTTTCGGTTTCCTTGGCTTCATCTTCATCGGTTTGACTCGGATGCCGTCATCGGCCGGAGGTTTTGGCGCGGGTTTGATCCCCGGGTCCGACGCGATTACACTCGGGGTGTCTTCCTCAACAGTCACCGTCGCGCCAGATTTCTTGTGGCGATACTGCTTCACCTTGGCTGGCGGAGGTTCAGGGATTTCTACCCTCTCGGCCCAATCTTTGATTTTATTTTGTACCGTCGGATTCTTCGCTGTTCGCTGCAAGAAGTCCTTGGGGATTGGCATCGGTGCCGGTGCCGGTGCCGGGGCGGGCTGGGCCTTTGGTTTTGTTGAGGCGTTCCGGGGTGGGCTCCTGCCTTTCCTCTGCTTCATCCAGTTGTCATCACTGACAATCCTCTTTTTCGGCGCCAGCTTAACCACCACGGGTGGTTTGCTGGGTGATGTCCCCGATGTGGTCGCGGACGGTTTCCCGCGCTCCGTTTCATCGCTGCCTCCGTCATCCTGGTTCTCCTTGTCCTCGGCCTTGTCGGTCTTGGGCTTCCTCCTTCTCGACTTCTGCCGCATCTTGACGCGCAACCGGTCCGTCTCCGTCACGCTCTCGGCAGGAACCTCTGCGGCAATCTCGGTTGGTACGCTCGCTAGGTCCTCCGGTTGTGGTATCACACCTCCTTGCTCCTTCATAGCAGCCGCGTTCCCCTTCTGCCATGCCTTCACTCGGTCCGTCACGCCCCCGGGCTGCTGGACTCTCCGCACTGCCGCCGCGCGCATCTCCTGGCGCAATTCCTCCCGCACGTTGGCCGCATCCGCCGCCATGCTCTTCCGTCGCTGTTTTATAGCCTCCCGCTGGGCAACGACACGGGCCGGTGATTGACGGCCGAGGAAGAAGTCGCCCAGTAGGCTGGGCTCGACCTTCTTCTTGTTGGCAGAGGCATTGCCGGCATTGCCAGCGGCAGCTGGTGCGCTCTTCGGGGTTGCAGCGGCCGGGGCCGACGCCCGTTTATTTGTTGGTGTTGTCGCATTGGCATATTTGTTTGCCGTCGAGGGACGCTGTGGTGTTTCTGGGTCGGCCGGGAGTGGTTCGTCTTGTGTCGGCGGTGACATGGTTCTAGAAAAGGAGAGGACGAGGGACCCGGTCAGCAACCTGCATTCCTCAAGCCTGATGGTGTAGCAAGTTGTGACATGACGTGAAATTCAAAAGTTTTTCTTGTTGATCGGAGAAGAATCCACCGTCAAGACCCCAAGCGGAGAGCGCAGCTGCCAATGGGGTGCTGAGTGCTTGGAGTCGGGGGCTGACGGTTTGGGGGCATAATCAACAAACAATAACCAGGGAAACGGGACGAACCCACCTAGCTCACCTCGGTGAACCGCATAACTGCCGACGATCTGCGTTCCAGATCGGATCTGTCCGCTCTCTGCCGGGGGTAGGATATCGCTGCGGATTTCAATGAATTGAGTCTGATCATGGACACACTACTTTCGTACTGTCTTGAATTTTGACAGAAAAAAAGATGACGTTGCGCAGAGGGAAGAGTGGTGTGAGAAGGCTTGCGGCACTCTTGCCAAAACCTTGAAATGGGTTGGTTCGACGGGCCGCTGCAGGAAAGCTCCGCTGGAAGCAAGCATCCATAAGCTGTGCTGTGCAACACAGCCGACCCGGAAAACTGTCACTGAGACCGAAGCGGTCTTCCTGGGGATTTTGCGCAGTCAGTTGGGAAAAAGAGAATTCAAAACCCGCGCCGCATGTGCTTCTTGTCGGAAAACCGAGTGAAACGGGCGCTTCGTCCCTCGAGACAGCGCCGCAAGCTTCCCGCTTGTCCCACCCACCAATGACGATAAACAATGGCCGCAGCAGCAGTCGAAGGTAAACAAATCGAGGAGGGATGCCCCACCCCCTGCCACACTTTTGCAGCTTCCTGCTTTCCTTGGCCCAAAGACCACGATGCAGACAGCAGGGAATCCGGGCCAATCACTGTCGAGCGGCCAGCCCAGGCTTCCGCATCCAGCATGCAACAGCGGGGCAGGTGCGGCAACCACCAAACTGTCAGCTGCGCAAGTCACCGACACCCCCGAGGAGCTCACAAGTGCGCATCGGCGCAGCCACTTCGGCTCTTACGCATCGCGGTATTTGCAGGCCTTGGGTTGCAATTGCTTCCATTCTGGCGATCACACCGACGACATCTATTGAAACACAGCTACCAGCCGCACTGAAAAGAAGCTCATGCGGCTATCTTGCAGTCTCGCTATCCGATCTCTCACCGCATCGGAATGACCCTTGGGAGCAATCCCAGCACCACCAGCTATCTTCTCCACCGCCGGGCCAGACGTTTGACAGCGTGGCCCCTGACATCATCACCGCCCGGATCTCGAGTGGAGATACTCGGGAGCGGCACCGGGAACGGGAACCCTGGCTGCGGAAATGGCTCCACATCTGCCGGGGGTGATATAAATAATAAATGGCAGGCTTCGCCGCAGGGAGACAGACAAGATGAAAGGGTTCCAGCGACATGGCTCACACAGTAACGTTATATCCGAATTGATCCTTATGATAACTTGATAACTCAGGTACCAAATTCCGCCAATTTTTATGGCGGAGGAACCGAGCGACGTGACGGTGTAGCCTGATCCGAGTAAGTCACGGATAGGACAACACGGCTTACATGCAGGTCATCGCAGCTGTTTCTGGAAATGCATGCAGGCACTTCAATGCGCCCATGAAAACAACTGGTCGGATATTGCAGGTGGACCTTAAAAACCTGCAACGCAAACCGAACCATGAGACTTTGATCCAGGTTCCGTCCGATGCCGACATGTGGCGGCGGATACAACGGCCGTCGTCTCAATTCTTGATCCGATCTCGTATTGGGGTGATCGTCCATATGATCAAGTTTGTGGTGGTATTGGGAGTGATACAGACTTGGACAGGAACCAACTTTTTTATCAAGTGCCAGACTTGAGACAATCTTTTAATGCAGATGCCCTCCCAGCATGATATCAGACTACCTAACCATTAACTATGCCGTTTCCAAAGCAAGCAAAACGATCCTCCCCCCAAAGAGCAGAACACACAAGACTACCGTCCGCCTTGACGCCGTGTTATGCAAAGCCCCAAACCCAAATGCGATCCACCCAGGGTATGATATGCGCCCCATCTAATTAATACGTGGCCCCGCGATCCTCCATAGGGGGCAGCACGAACCGCACCCTCTTCTTCGGCTTCGCAGCCGGGATGTCTACCGGGCTAGCGCTTCCAGCCCTGGCGTCCTCCAAAAAGCTACCGTCCCCCACCTCGCTGTGCAGCTCCGCCTCGGGCTCCTCCTCGATCGCCCATACGTCCGGGCTCGGCTCGCGCCACGCATGCGGCGAGAGGCGGGCCGGTGCGGCGCGGGACCTTCTTCCGGTTGTCGAAGCCGCGAAGGGCTGCTGTGAGCCGCTGGTCGTTCGGGAGGTCGCACGGCCCCGGCTCGACGTGCGCGGCGGGTACGGTGAGGGCGGCGGCGGGACCAGGCTGTCGGAGTGTCCGGCGTCTTGCTTTGGGTGGTGGACCTTGAACTTGTCCTTGAGGCGGCGGGGCAAGCTCACAGAGCTGGTGCGGCGCGGTGGCCATGAGCTCTCCATGTAATCGTACTGTTCATACTCGTCCGGTGTCCCAGATAGATCGTAGTCCAGGTCGGGGGTGGCTGGCGACCGCGGCGGTGTTGGCGGCCGAGGAGGCGGCCGGCTGAGGCCCTCGAGGCTCGATGGGCTAACGCTCCGGATGATTTGAGTTGGGCGTTTGGCGTCCTCGATCCCGGCATCAAACTCCATCTCGAAATCCATGCTCTCCTCGCCGGAGCAGGAGTAAGGCGCGGGTGTTAAAAAGTACATGAGGGGATCCTCGTCCATATTGGATAGGGTAAGGTCCTCTATCTCTGCATCGTCTCGCTCAATACTGGGCTGGAGGAACATTGGGTTGGATAGCCACGAGTCCCGTGGTGGGTGCTGCGCGGAGGACCTGGAGGCGGGCATCCTGTTGATTTCCAGGCGAGAAAGACCAAGGAAGACGGTGATGGGAGGGGTGTCCGCTCTCTTCTTGTAAACGGCGGTGGGGAGGAAACACCGAAAAGGAGGCTGCTCAATAAGGCACAGAGGAAGACGACTGTCACCGGCCTTGCCGGCTCAGCAATGTCCTGTCAGAAGCGAATGTTGAGGACTGTGAGGGATTGGGTGTCCACTAATGCTGTGGAACATGAGGAGACGAAAAGGGAAGAGAGGGAGGGCAAGTAGCCAGCTGAGGACGGACAAGCCGTGCAGATATGTAGTGAACTCGGAAACCATGCCCACGCTGCTGCTGATGCTAGTTCCCCACCACCAACATTCAAAGATGGCTGGTGCGGTCACCTTTCCAGTCAAGTCACCGGTCAATCAAGGTGACAGGTCTCAATTTCGCGGGGCAATAAGGCGGCTTCCCTCCAACTTGCGGCTGTGTGTGGGTGTGGACCAACGGTGATGGTACGCTGGTGTGCCCCCGCGCCCCAAGTGTGAGGACGTTTCCAAGGACAGGAATGGACGTGAACATCACGGGCAGTTAAAAGGGGGGTAATGTGTCTGAAAATACTGGTAAAAAGATGGGCGATATCAAGAAAGACCCGGCAAAGTCGGAAGTCGATTACGAGTCTCTTGGAATTCTGGCTTCAGAATGCCGCCTTCTGACTCGACGCGTGACAACGCCCAGCAGGCTGAGCTGAGACCAGACCGAGAGTGGAAACCACCTACTCCGACATCTGACTCTCCTCCGCCCCATTAGGAATGAGTGGCCGTTTACCGAAACACCCGGTATCTTCTCGGATTATCATTGATGTGCGTCGATGGTGTCGAAGTGTGTGTCGATAACCGGGCTTGTTGAGCTGAAAAGGAGTGCAGCTCGTGCGGGCAGGGTCAGGTTTGGCGATCTTCGGAGAAGCGGCCCAGTCGTTTTGCTCAAGAGAAGAGGAGGACTCACGACGTACCTGCATGGTGTGTCGCCAAGTCCGTGAGTGGCAGATGACCGGGCTGCCCGACACCCTCTCCCGCGTTCTGATTCACATCGCAGATCGAGCGAGTGAAGAGAAATACCGAGATGGAAGATGCCAGGCTGCTGGCGAGTCGGGGAACTTCCAGTTCGTCGAACTTGACCCTTGGCTTACAAGAAGAAGCAAGAGCGACGAACTTGCAGGGGCTGCTGCACGAACTTGACGCAACTGCAAGGCAGCCGCGCAGCCCACCATTCTTTCCTTCTTTGGCCTTCACTGGGCTTCTGGACTTCGAGCCTGATCGCCTCGGGGATTGTTTTGATGAGTGGCGCGCCCCGCGCGAACGAACTAAAGTGATTGCATAACCGTGTTACGAAACGCGGGATGCCAAATGTGGAAATTTCGACTTGTCTGTAGTCACAGTTTGGGGGTATGTCGGTCAAATGACGGCGCATGTGAGCCGAAGCCGAGTCTCTCAGATGGGGAAACCCTCGCTTATGACGTCGTTAGGCTTGCCAAGCCCTGCTCAACATCAAGAGGCTTTTTCCTCAACTTGGTGAAAGCGCGCTTGTTTGGAAAAAAGAGGCGCTCATCGGCGGGGAAGGAATTTCTCGAAGGTTACCTACTGTGTAGATTCCTACCGAGTGAGTCTGAACTGTGTGTTGCAAGGGCGATCCCGATGCGGGATTCGACGTGATCGACGGCCTCTGCTTGCCATCCATGGACAGCTGCTTGGCAGCCGGCAACTACCGAACCGGAACACGAATCTCAAACAAACCGAGAACCTATGCACAGTACGGAACCTTACCTCAGTTATCTGTACTTCTCAGTGGTATACTTCGTACAGATTACACCAACAAACAGCTACACTCTGCCTCAAGTGTCTGATCCCTTTCGACTCGTGGGACTTCCTTGACAGACGCCTACCGAGAGCGACTTCTATCAATGTTACCTAATTAACTGCACGCCTTGCCCGAAAACGCGTCCTCCAGGCTCCAGGCAGCAGCTATGACTCCCTCGAACTTCGCATCACTTTCGATTCGCCTTGTCACGTTAAATATTCGGTATGACACCAAGAATCCCGGCCCGGGCGAGGAGCCATGGTCGGTCCGCTGCCCGAGGCTGTGTGCACAGTTAAGGTTCATTACCTCCAGCCAAGACTCGCCATTTGTCTGTCTCCAGGAAGTCCTGCATTCTCAGCTCACCGATGTCCAAACATACCTGGGTCCTTCTTGGGGGCGTATCGGTCAGGGACGGAAGGATGGGAAGGAGGCCGGCGAGTACTCTCCGATTTTCTTTCGCGCAGATCACTGGGAGTGTGAGCGCAGTAGGACGTTCTGGCTGTCTCCGACTCCAGAAGTGCCATCGAAGGGATGGGATGCTGCTTTGGAGCGGGTCGTTACAATGGGGACCTTCAGCCACAGGAGGACTGGGGCAGTCGTGACGGTTATGAATACCCACTTCGATCACAAGGGAGAGGTTGCCCGCGAGGAAAGCGCCCGTCTTCTCCTCAAGCTTGCCAGTACCTGGCCCGGAGAGCGTGCCCCTAGGCTATCAACTCCTGTATTTCTTGGTGGCGACTTCAACAGCACCCCCACAGGGCGAGCATACAAGGTGCTAACCGAACCAAACTCAGGGATGAGAGACATCTCCGATATCCTGCCGGAAGTTGCCAAATACGGGAACAAGGAGATAACCTTCACCTCCTTTGGAGACGACCCAAACGAGCATCCGGCAAGGATAGATTTCCTCTTTGTGCGGGGTATGGGCCGCCTTCGTTTCTTGAGCTTTGGCATTCTTGCCAACAAGTTCGATGATGGGGTTTACCTCTCTGACCATCGGCCCGTGGTCGCAGACGTCGAGGTTCCAGTTCAGGCAACCATGTGATGGGCGGAAGTGTGGGCTCCCGCTCCATCCCCCCTTATGTACACCAATATCGGCATTACTGTGGAGGCACTTGCAAGTCTCTTGGCAAACATCTCGAGAAAGCTCTTGTGGCACCCTTCAAACTAGGCATCTTCCTCACAGCAACACGGTTGTTCACGGGCCGTTCTGTGTCAGTCCAGGTCACAGCTTCAGCCAAACTGCCATCGGGGACTTGAAACGCTTGTAGGTCTAAGCCGAGCCGCAATTAATGTCCACATTCCCAACGGTTGGACACAGCGGCAACTTTTACATGTGGTTCTAGTGCTTGGAATTAGCATACTTACACAGTGTTCTGGGTGTCAACTATCGACTCAGCCAAGGCCGATGTTTCGCCCGATGCGTTCCCTCATCATGGCTATCATCAACTAACCAACCCCTCGGCTGCCACCAAAGTCTGAGAAGGGGTTGTGTTACCTGACGCACGATATAGTACATGCAGACGACGACGGCAGTACGAAAAGAGCGGTGTGGGCAGACATCTCAAAATCGTGGTGCTTCTCATCGCGAGTGGAAGCCTCGTACGGTTTACACAGGAAGGGCATCACAAAAGGAAGCGAGTCATCCAGTCATCTTACGGACTTGGCCCACGCAAGCAAAGTCAGGTCTACGGAATGCTAGCTATCCCCGGAGGAGAAGAGCTCAGAGTAGGTCAAGCCGAGCAATTCTGGTTCGAGTTCCAACGAGCCCGCTCTGTGGTGACACCCGGCCGGGAGTCTTGCGCAACACCCCTGCTCTCCGCCCCCTCACTCGGCAACATCACGGGATCAGCTGCGATCCCGCGTGGAATTGCTTCCGGATGCGGAGATTCTACGCCAAACCAACTCGGGTCTAGTCGGACTGCCCTCGATGTCGACTTGACTCACACGCACTCGACGGCGGCCGGTGGCTGGCTATTTGGAGAACCTGCGGAGAGATTCGGATGCCGGGCTGATGTCACCTTGACCAGAGCCACTCAATCAATTGTCCTGCTCGATAGAACAATGCGGTATCATATGCAGCTGCTTTCATAGCTCGATGGCGACGAGCGGTTCTTGTTGTGGTGACCAGTCCAATCAACCAGGAGATTGCTTGGACAGCTGCCCTGTGTCAAGCGTTCCTTCGGGACCTCGAGTCAATCGCTCAATGCGCTTCACGCCATGTTGGAGGGTATAAGTCGAGACCCATTGGTTGTTGCAGCTCAACTCGAGACGGGCAAGACCAATGGGATGGGGACGGCGAGAATGAAACCCAAAACAAGCTGCTTCCCGCGACGATGGTTTGTCTCATCCCTTGACAAGCTGGGGTATGTGGGTATGTAAGCGGCCCCGGGGAACGTTCGATCGAGACTCGTCGTCGCACTGCAATTCTCCCGCATGAGATGATCGACAGCCGGTGCTCCGGGTCGCTAGGGAAACGAACAGTCTCCCGTCTCCTTGGTACATCGCACATAGCATCGCCCGGTATTGCCGTGTCACCGTGTCGCGCAGCTGGGGTTGGAAACCGGGGGATATCGCGATGCAGCAACTTGAAAAATGGCGACATCCCAACGCTGTGGTTGCAGCGCGGCGGCGTCATATCAGATATCGAGGCCGATGACTGCAATGCGCAGGACTAGTTTCGACTCCCTCGGGCCGTTGCCCTATGAGAGCCGTCAGGCGGCTTTGGCCTGCAGAAGTCTGCATTCCACGCCCGACGGCTCCAATGGGGGTCGCAAGCTTTCCAGGCATGGACGGAAATGGTGTGTTGGCGTTCGGTCTTCCTGCCCGTTGCCGAGGAAGGGATAATCGGGGTTGTCTCTTTCAATTCGCAAGGCATCAGGGTTCGCCATCTGGTGGTGCGCGGCTCATGGAACTTGGGCTCCCATCCCTTCCCGGCTCAGGTCTTCTTGATGTTTCAGCCTGGTTCCAATCCTCCACTCGCAGAACATTAACGCCAGCCCAGAAAATCCCTGCAGCGCTGCGTTTCCGCTCAAAAATCGTTTGTAGCCTGTTTTTTCCGAGGACAGATTTCCTTGTTGACGTCGTGCCCACGAGCGAGTTGGTACCCAAGAGCGTTGTCGGGCACGAAGACCGCGGAGTAGAGGGGGAAAGAGTGGGAGGGGAGTTGGTCAGTGGTCGCTTTTGGAGAGCAGCTTCCCCAATCCGGGCGCAGGTTCGTCGGTGCCGTGTCCATTCAGGCCAGTGGCTCCACTGCGATACCCACCGGTTGAGGCCTTACGCAAAGCTTTCGACCACACAGCTCTTCCCAAGTCACCCATCCAGGCAAGCGGCCCGCTCAGGGAAGGGACTCGCTTCGTTCCAGGCTGAGTTTACACAGTGCACAAGTACATCCATACAGTACCCCGCGAAGCATCACTTTGCTGGCCCAGCAGGGCAGCAAGAGCAGGGCGAGCACGGAATGAGGTGTCTCCTCACTTGCGCCGGCCCCGCTGCTGGTCCGCCTCGTCTCTCCCCTGTTTGTCTGGTGTTCTTTTTCGGCCATCTTTCGACTCCCTGACCAGAAGATCTTGAATGTGCCTTTGGATCTGTGCAGGGCTGCAGGGGTTGGTGCTGACCAGGTTGATCCGCACGCGAGGGGTCTTTTTCGGCTTCGAACCCCCCACGAGAGAGGCAGAGAGGAAAAGCACCAGCATCAGCCCGCAGCAAGCAGCGGCAGCTTCCCATCAAGTGGCTTGCTTTTCAACCGGAGATCAGAGGTAAATTGGTGCCTACGTACACAGTACTTGTATGTACAGAGTACTTGGACGTACCAGGTATCCGTAGGATCGAAGTAATCCAGCGAGCCAGCGAGAACCACCAAGAATCGAGACCGCAGCAGCCTGGATGCAATGGGAAGCGGTGGTGTCAATCAACTCCGTCACCCGGCCGGTTCCCGTCTCCGAGCGTATTATGTTTGCTATTGTTTCGTTGCCCATATTACATGTCGCAGTCGAGAAGGAATCCCGTCTTCCGTCTGTCTGGGGCTGCCCCTCTTCTGGGTGACTGTCCCGTCTCGGCGTGCTGTGCTTGTCAGCGCTTCCTTCCATTCCCCAGACGAACCAAGCAGCGGTCCCCTGCTGGTCGTCCCATCCCGTCCCCTCCACTCAGGTTGCGTTGCACCCCCGCAGTGGAATAAAACTCGTCACTGTCCCATTCCTCCACCTTTTTCCGTCCCAAGGAGCCTGACACTTCATCCCAATTATTTCCGCCCTCGTTCTACCACCGCCCCAACTCCGCAGCCAACAAATGTCGAACCACTCCCTACCGTCGTTGACCACAATATTACTAGCACCGGCTGCTGTCGCCTGACAATTATATTTTAACGACCACATTGCCACGACTGCGATTCCCTGAGCGACAAAAGCGTCTGGCCGCCGAGCCGCCGAACCGCCGTTGGACAACCGCCCCGCCTTTTGACACTGGTCGTCTCGATCTCGGGGCATTGTTGCCGCTTCCACAACGACATAACAACTTGACTCTGAGCTACAACCCCACCACATTTACGGGCGTGGGCTCGTACCGCCATGTCGGGTCGAGCAGAGACAATAGTTGCGCACGTTGAAGACGTGGACGAGTTTGACAACATCATCGAGGAATCGTGTCGTTACGCATCTTCGGTTGCCCCAGGCAGCCCAGCAAAGCAGCAGCCAAACACCGGGCGAGCGAGAAGGGAGAAGGCCAGGAGAGGTTCTTCCTCCCCTATTACCACGAGCGTCGTCACCGACTCCGACTCCACGCTGCACCCTAGGAGAGACTCGCTCAAGAAATCGAGCAAGGATCGTGAGAAGTCGGTTAGCAAAAAGGCGCTCATGGCTGCCTCACGCCCACCAGTCAAGCATGCGAAGACGGCGCAAGGCATACCAAGGAGAGATGAGTCGGCCTACTATGGTGTCGACCCCACCATCACCCCAGCCGTCTCGCGGCCTCGGGCCCAGAGTAGGCCATCGAGCTTTTATGCCTCAGGGAGGCCACCACCAGCAAACGCCAGGTTTTATGCAAACCAAACTCCGGGCCCCCCGTTGCCCACCTCGTTCCCTCCCCCTTCGTGGATGGGACCAGGACCTGGACCAGGACCAGGAGGACCGGGGCCGGGGCCGGGGCCGGGACCGGGACACGGACATGGACACGGACATGGACACGGACCGTCACCTTTTGGTCAACCGTCGCCAGCCCCTCTCGTCATGCACCACCCCCCTCCTCCTCCAACGTCGGACTATTTCGCCCGTCCGCTTGAATCTCGCTTTGGGTCCCGACCACAGTCTTCTATGGGCTTTCGGCCACCCCGCGCCATTGAGTACGATGACTACGAAGAGCCTGTTGAGAAAGCATTAGCACGACGGCCTTCGACGACTCGAAGAGTATCCAAGAACGATGAAGACAGGAAGGCGATGCCTCCGCCACGCAGGCCATCGTCTGCCCGCCCGACCACACTTCCATTCCGCCCGCCACCGTCCACACCGGCCAGGCGAAGGGGCGACTTTGATGAGCACGACCCCGACGTCGATAATGCTCTTTTTTCCGACCTTTCACCAATGGCACCAGTGGGCTATGACTTCAGCCCTATCCCTTTTCGGCCACGCCCAAACTTCGGTGCCGACTTGGGTTACGACGTGCCTGATCAACAAACCGAAGTAGCTGGACACCGCCGGCGCAATTCGTATTACGGTGGCAACTCGGGGTCTTCCGGGAGTGCATACGAGGACAAGATGCGGCAAGCTAGTCGTTACCAGGACGACATTATCGCCGTGCCCCAAATGCCGCTGACAGCAGAGACGCTTCGAAAGGCAGGCAAGAGTGGCACCAGCAGCAGGTCCACCAGGAGCTCAGGAAGCCATGACGAGAGCGACTACAGGCAGTCGGCAACAACGCGGACCACGAGGTCGACGGCGCCGAACAATGACGAGGATGTTACAATCCGCGTGAAAGGGAGCACGGTGCTCAAGTTTGGCAACACAGAGATGCAGTGCCAGGACGGAGCCGAGATCAACATCACCTCGAGGAGCGGCAACCCCGAGATCCGGGCCGCCGACAGCGACAGGTCGAGCTACGTCGACCAGGACGACCGCCGGACCAGGGTCGATATTCCCACCCAGTCACGCCTGCGCGCCACGTCACGGGCCAAGTCTCGGCCGAGGTCGTTCTCTCGCTCCTTCTCCAAGTACGAGGTCGCCGCTCCCAACAAGTACGATGTCGCCACCAGGTACGACACTGGGCCCAAGTACGACGCCGTCACTGACTACGACGCGTACACCACCTACGCCCCGCCGCTGCCGCCACCCTACCCCGAATATCCCTCGTCGTTCTCATCGCGACATGGCGATGGGTACTTTGGCGGCCCACCACCACTGTAACGCGTCACAACATGAGATGAATGACGAGGTTGGATGAAAACGTACCTGATGATGACGGGGCCATCGACCCGACGACGACGACGACGACGACGCCGAGACGTTTGAGAGATGATAATGACGCTGATAATGTTTCCGTGCACATAACGGCCGGCATTTCCATTTACCTTTGTTTTGCGTCTTCCTGGCGGTACCTATCTGATATGATCTAGCGAGCGTTGGCTTATTTGCTTTGCTTCGTTTCGTGCTGCTTGGGGGGCAATACCTTTTGTATGGACGGGCGGTTTTGTTTCTTATACCACTTCGTTTCGTTTTTTTCCTTACTTTGTTTGCTCTTCAGATAGGCATGGCTCTTTGTTGTACCCTATCACGATGCTAAAACATGGCGGTCGCTCTTCTTTTTTCTACGTCGTGTCTCTCGAGATTTGAGATTGCTGAGACAAAAGCGGTTTACTTATACCCCGAACCCGGCGCGGCATGGGAAAAAGCAGTGGAGGAAGCCTTTAATATGGACATCACTTCACCTTCATACCTCCTCCCTCATGTTGGCTTTTCCGAAGCTGGTATTGGACGTGTATAGAGGTGGTCAGTGGGGTATTCTGGGATTATACCTTCTTCTCACTACTCGTCCGCTACAAGAGATTGACATCAACCCTTTCACAACGTTTCCTATTTCACATAGACACCTGGCTGTCCTGCTGTGTCCTGGCTTCACTTCATACCCAATTGTTGACGTACCACTGTTTTGGCATTTGCATTCTTGGATGGAATGGAGGGCAGGGAGGGATGGAGAGGGAGGATGGAGATCCGGTCTCGGCATCGAAGTCCAACTCTTCCTAGTCGAGGTTGATGACCGCAGTCGATTCGAGACTTGTCTTGAGGCATACCCCTGCATACAACCTTGAATCTGGAAGCCTTGGCTTCATTCTTTGTGGATATTCACCATCGACGATCACTTCAACGATGGTCAATGATAACCCCTGCCTCTCAGTCCTCGGTCCGTTGTCCATTGCCCGGCGTGCCCATTGCCTCCTGCTCAAAGCCGATAATTGCCTGAGACGTGAACTCGGTCTATACATAGTAAACATGCCCGCATTGCGGGCTCTTTGCTTCCACCGAGCCGTGCCATTCGTTGACCTCGGCGGTTCGTGATACAGACCTGAGACGCTCGACCAGGGCTGGCGATCAACAACACGACAGGGCGCGAATGGAGCAGAGGCCACCGTTCACTCCAGAACATGCAGGTACATGTCCACATACCCAGTTTCGCAAACCCGCAGAAACGACCACTTACTGTGTGGAGACGGCCATGGCTACGAACTATGTGGCGCGCTCAGAGACCTCGGTGTTGCAGTGCGGTGAAGCAGTTGAGGCAGTTTTCTCACACCTGTCTCTCCCATACAGCCGAGGGCGCCCCCTCAGACAACCACGTGTACCGCACCCATAGACACCCCAGCGGCGGGGTATGTACCGCATACAGGAGGAGCAGCAGCAGCAGCAGCAGCGCAGGGTGAGGTGGCCATCATGATCCAGTCAATCAGTCAGTCAGTCAGTCAGTCGTTCTGTCTGTTTAGCCCTGCAAGCGACGAATGTCATGAAATAGGAGCTCGACCGCCTCATTCGTACAGATTACTCCTCCCCTGGTTACACGGCTTACAACACGATAGGTAAACAGACAGTTGTTTCCGACCCTTCCGAAAGGGGCCGCTGCCGTTTTTTTGGATGCGCTCGGCCAAAAGTTCCTCGTTGGTTCTGTCGTGCCGCGTGTTGCTTTGCCGAAAGGAGGGGTCGGAGGGGCCGAGCGGGCGGATGGGTTGAGTGTGGCGTTCATTAGCTTGACGAACACAATGCGGACCTCGCCTTTTTGTGGGTTTCTTGGGAAGATTGGCAATGCGGCAGTCCGGGCGACTGTTTCGGGTGGGCAATTAATTTGTGGAGGTGCGAGACACGGCAGTGACCGTCTTGAGCCGCGACGGTAGGTGAATTTATGGATAGGGTTAACGGTGAAAGAAGGATGGAACGGTGAGGGCAAGAAATTATCGCTATGTTAGCTAGGGTAGCTCGGGATAATACACGATAACTATCGAATGTATGGAGAGAGATGATGGGAGGCAATCTTCAAATCTTCCCTCCTGTTGGCACTTGGATTTGAGCTGCTGGACGGGGTTGGGGTTGGGGTTGGGGTTCAGAGCTTAGTTAAGTGCATGCAGTGAATTTGATTGGGCGCAGATTGTTGCCTCGCGGTTGCTGGGCAATCGTGGGCTTTTGTTTACCGACGTCATCCTTCCTCTTGGGATGTTCAAAAGAGGCAGGAGGGGTTTCGACGGAACGGAGAAGGCACCCCTGAACAGCGGGAGAGCGGCTCAGTGCATCATCCACAAGGCTTGGGATGAGCTTTGTGACTGCCTGTTGTTGTTGTTTTTGCTCCGGCCTCTGACCTGGATGAATTGGAGGAATCCCGCCTCCTCGCCCACCACCCCCCGGTCCCAGCCTCCCGGTTTCTGGGTTAACCAGCTGAACCACAACATTCTCCTGCGGCCAACGATCCTCTTCCATTTGCCATTTTGCGTCACCACCAAATCTTTGACTTGGGGCAGGCAAGCTGCGCTCATCGCCGCCCGCCATATTTTGCATTTTATTTTCGTCGTCGGTTTATTTCCATTTGGTGATTGCATCGACAATCCCACCGTTCCGCTTGGCTGGTCAAACCAGCGAAGCCAGCCAGCTTGTCATCGAACAATCGCAACTGCCAGCACAACACCATGGCGCCTGCAATTATCAACAACCTCCTCGGCCGATCCGATGTCGCATCACTCGGTCCCCTGGCAGCGCGCGCAGTACTGCTCGGCCGAGACCCGTCTGAGCAACATCACGACCCGGACGAGGGCGCGCTGCATCCCCAGGATATCAACAATAATGCTGTCTTTGCCGTTTTTGCCCTTCTCGGCGTCGCCTTTGTCCTAGTCGGCATCTGGTTCTTCTTTTGGGCGAAGAACGGTGGCTTCTATTTCAAGGAAAATGATTGGGACGACTACAAATCCACAGTCCTCCGGCGCAAGGGCCCTAACGGCACCATTTATTCCGATGCGACACCGAGTACTATCCTCGGCGGCGGTAGTGTTTACAAGGACGTCGACGATCACACGACTACAACAGGTGACGACCTGACCACCGTAGTAAGCGCGACTACGGGCATTACTGGTATCACTGGCGGCGTCTCGGACTTCTCTGGCCGTGAAAAGCGTCGCAAGAAGCGCGAGCAAAAGGAGCGCGAGAAGGAACGCCGCCGTGAGGAGAAGGCCCGCGAGAAGGAAGAGCGCAAGAAAGCCCGCCGCAAGGTTGATGGTGGTGTCATCGTCGACGAGGATGCCGAGGCCGAAGCACAGGAACACCTACGCAACTACCGCCATGAGAAGTCTGCCCGTGTGGGCGGTATTAACCGCGACGCGGATGGTTCCAACTGGGACGGCTCCACGAACCCGAGTTGGTCAACCATGAGCCCCAGTCACGCCGACGGCGCTACCGACACAGGCAGCACTGTAACATCCGAGCTAATTAACAACCGCGAACGCACCCCCACTACCACGCCCACCAAGAAGGATGCTAGCGAGCGCCCCGGAGGCCGCATCCGCAAGGTCTACTCTACGGCCGACAAGAACGCGACGCGCGAAAACGAGCGCATCCGCGCCGAGGCCCGCCGTCTGCAAGAGAAGGGCCGCGCGGCGGCAGCGGCCTCGTCGAGGGTCAAGCGCGACTTCAGCTTCACCCACGGTGCCGACGAGACCATGGCGCTGCGGAGCATCGAGGAGGCGCCCGCCGAGACCGTCGTCAGCGGGTCGTACGCCTCGGAGAGCACCAACGACCACGCCGCGAGGGAGAAGCGCACCCGCTCTCGCTCGCGCGCGCGCCCTAGGAGCGGCGCTCCTCCTCCCGCCTCCACGGCCCCGACCGAGGACTCGCGCGGCGTCCCGGGCAGCTGGGTCGAGAGCGAGGTCGGCGCCCCGAGCGACGCCGGCACCAAGGTCTACACCCACTCCCACCACATCCCCACCGGTAGCTCGGTGACGGGCACGTCGGTCAGTGACTACGCGTATGCCGAGGACAAGAGGAAGAAGAGGGGTGGTGCGGGGGCGAGGAGGAACCGGGATAGTGCTGCGTGAGCACGTGTTCGGGGGGCGGGTTTATGGTGTGAAGATGGTTGATGACATGCAGGGTTGCGGGCTGACGACGGGATGTGAATGGCACGGAACGAAGGGTTATCATTATTATGTGGGCGTTTGTGGCAACGGCCAGTTGTGCTTGGGTGGATCATGTCGGCCAAGGATTTCTCATGTAGAGTATGATACGGATAAGCGAGCTGGACGGCGGATGGCTTGATTGATTTAGCTACGGTACAAATCACATATATTTCTCATGTCACCTGTGGAACGGAGTTCAATCGCGAATATGGTCGCGATGAGGTGGCACGACTTAAGCCCTGCTGCAAATCCGAGACCGGGCAGGCCGGTGGGCCAACCATGTGCTCCGGCCGGCCCGACCCACGGAGGCTCCGGAAAGACTCAAAAACTCGGGAGATCCGCAGGTCAAGGCCTGTGTTTGTATCCGTACAGATCTGTATTTTCTCAGAAATATGCGTTGGATGGAATTTCTTGCGAGCGGACGTGCAAGGGAGAGATTCCCACCGGAATGATCAATACCAGCAATCCCTGAGCTGACGACAGCACCGGGCAGGGTTGGATTACGAAGTCCGTATGTTTGTCCACGTATGAGTGTGTGCACATGCACATGCGTTACTGTACGAAATACGGCCTATTTGGTGCCCTTGAAGATCGACAACCCAGCCGGCGTCCTCGGGCATGTTGATGCTCTTTTTATTGTTTGAAGATGGACCTGGCTAAATCGCAACGTTATGTAAAATTGCAGGCGGCTACCAAACAAGGCCACCCGTGCAAGGGGATCCGAAACATGCTGATTCTGGGTCTGTTACGCCGCCGTGGTGCCGCCTCTGAAACTCGTCCAGCCCCTTCCGCAGGGCAACGTCGAGCACTGCCGCCGCATTCAGGCGCCTAGACGCCCTTGGTAACCACGGATGCTCCAGCGAGTTTATGCATCCGGAACAGACCCGCGCATCGTCGTCCCAAGTAATGTCAGAGGCTCAAAATCCATTCCTGGCAATTTTCGAGGATGGCTGGCCTGAAAATGGGTCTCCAATTGGGTTGTTTCTGGATTATGGAATGTTTGGTCGCTTGTTGTGTCGAGGAAGAGTGACATGACATGACCGGGCAGAAAGAGGGACCAGCGACCAGGGACCCGCCATCTCCGACCGTCCCATTCGAGCGTCATCTGCCACTGCCAGACCCAGAATCCATCCCTTTGCCAAGCACTTCCCCGCCACCTGATAGCACCCTATCTGCTCCACACCAACCCCTACGCGATTTGCTGGTAGGCCGCCAACAGTGAAGGGTCGCTTGGGGTCAAGCCCAGCCCAGCGCATTGCCAGGCGAGCTCGGTCTGAGGGCCAACTGGGATTCCGTCCGCCGCCGCCGCCAAGTGACATCAGGCAATCCCCATCTATCTCGTCCAACGACCGTGCCTCTCCTTCATCTCTCCCTCCGAATACCATCCCGCGCAACCTTTTTGTGTGTTCTACTCGCCTTCTTGATTTTTCGTTTCCTTTCATCTTTCCATCTTCATCTTCCTGTTCCTTACGCATATCGACGAGCGGGCGGTGCCTTCCTCTCCCATCATTGCTATTTCCAGGTTCCTTGCTCTCATCATTCGTCATCCCCTCGGGTTTGCTTGGCTGCGGTCGCTCCCCGCCAGCGTGACACACCGTTGGGGTCTGATCGCCCACTCGACGCCTTTAACAGCTGGGACTTGCAGCGTCTCACGAAATCGCAACGAACCACACACACGATCGCCTTTTCAGCTGCGCTCGAGCAACACTTCCTGCGACCGCTGCATCTCGGGAATTCGACCCGGACGAACGCTTCCTTCGCGCGACAACTTATAACTTGTGATTGCCCACGGGGTAGGAACTGCGAATCGTCGCATCGCAGGAAATTGCCACGCCCGCCCTAGCGCCGGAGGAGGACATTCGGGGTTGGGTTGAACCTGGCGATCGTGCCATCGTTTGCTGCCTGGCGGCGGCCGCGGTTCGATCGGGTACCAGAATCCTAGGACCTGAGAAGCGACAAATCCCTTTCCAGATCCGGCGGTCTTGATCCTCTTTCAACATGGCCAACTACAGCCCGGGGCTGAATGGCATCGTCATCGGCCTCTTGTCGTCCTTCGGGTCGGCGATCCTGATCCTTACCATATTCCTAGTCTTCTACTTCTTCCGATACACAGCGTCCGGACGCATATTCCTCGACCGCATTGGTCGACCCGGCGAGTACGATGACGAGCAAGCCTTTGCGCGCGAGGAGGCCGAGGCCCTCGAGACGATGGATGATATGGAGAGGATCGAGTATCTCCGGGCCAAGGGTATGTCGATTTGGTCCCCGGCCTACCTTGGTCGTGAACCCGTGCTGACAGACGTCGAACAGCCTTCATCGCCGCGAATCCCCCCGAGTCCGTGCAAACCGACATCTCATTATCACAATATCTAGCCATCCAGGAGAAAGGCGTTTCAGCATGGGAGTTCGAACCAGAGCTGGAAATCGCCAACTGCTTTGTGGAGGCCAGGACTGAAATCGAGTTCTTCGATTCCGAGTGCACCGTTATGAGCAACCTACCCGTCCCGAAACAAAACGACGTTTACTACTGGGAGGCAAAGGTCTATGAAAAGCCCGATAGCACCTTGTTGAGCGTGGGAATGGCCACCAAACCTTACCCACTCTTCAGGTTACCAGGTAAGGAGTAGTCGTCCCGTTTGCGCCGAGCAGTCCGAGGCTAACAACAATAGGATTCCACAAATCTTCGGTTGCTTATATTTCGAATGGCACCCGCCGCCACAATCAACCTTTCTACGGCACCCCCTATGGCCCCCAAATCGTCCAAGGTGACGTTATCGGCGTCGGCTACCGACCGCGGACTGGGACCATCTTCTTCACACGAAACGGCAAGAAGTTGGAGGACGCCATGCACGGATTGAAGTCGCAGAACTTCTTCCCATCGATTGGCGCAAACGGACCGTGTATCGTCCACGTCAACTTCGGTCAGGCCGGTTTCGTTTTCATCGAGGCCAACGTGAAGAAATGGGGTCTTGCCCCCATGACGGGTTCGTTGGCGCCGCCGCCGCCTTACGGTGTCGAGGCAGATACCGTTCTTCTTGCGACAGGCACGAAGGACGGCTTCACGAATTCGCCAGCCCGCGGCCACCAGTACAGCCACTCGGCTCAATTATACGGCCGGGGCCCCAACACCTCAGATCGTGGCCATACCCGCTCCAGATCGGGCAACTTCCGCATGCTTTCCCCGACAAGTCCGGGACCTCTCCGCAGTCCCACCGATATCTCTCTCGCCCACCTGGTACCAACAGAAGACGACGGCGAACCCAGCGGTAGTGCGACCTCGCTCGGGAACGCCGACCAAGACCAGGGCCACCAGCCAACCGTCGTCGGATTTGGCGTACACCATCCGGACAACCGGCCGCCCCCAGAATACACTAGCCCCGAACATTCCGATGCCGAGGAGCCGGACAGCCGGAGACAAAGCAGTGACAACGAGAATGCGCCCCTAATCCGTCTGACTAGGAGCCGCGGGGCGTCGTCGGCTACGGCCAGGAGTAGCACCACCAGGTCGACCCCGCCGCAGGCTCGGGGACCGCCGAGCCCTCCGATCCCTACATACCAGGACGCGATCCGACAAGGGGCGGGGAGAGATAGGAGCGACAGTGCCAGGAGCGCAAGAAGCGCGAGAGGGTCGAGGTGAAAAACGTCACAACTCAACCCGGTGTTGGTGTTTTCTTCGGGAGCAGTCGAATCGAACGGAATTATATACCCCTGGGACAGGCTCTGCTGTCTGTCCCCAACAGAAGTTGCTGGTTGGGTGGTTTGGTAGTTTGGTGAATGGCAGGAAACAGTATAGGCTGGACACGGAGTTAAGAAGCGGACGGGCATTTGAGGCTTTGAAATTAGGAACACGGTACCATGGCGTGGTCACGCTACTTTCCTTATTGTCGGCTGGGCGGTGTGGTGATACTTACCTAGAGTTGGTAGTTTGGGTTCTTCTTGGTTCAGCAAGCGGTGAACGGGGTTTCACAATGCATGGCGGGTTCCCTGGCTTGATACCGTAACATGGAATCAAACACATTCGGTATATACTAAGGGTGTATTGCACTTGCTGTGATCTAGGAGTGTTTCAGGCCTGTCTTGCTCCCAGGAGGACACTCCCCTGAGTCCTTCCCGGGTTGTCTCGTGATGGCATCTCACCATTCTTCATCCGGGATTGGGACTTGAACAAGTACCACATAAAGCTTGGGAAGAAGCTGACGATGGATTATGAGCCCTTAACTTAACGCTTCCCTCCGCCGTGTCGCGTCTTCCTTATGTTGCCAGGAGGAGGCAGCTGGGGGTGGAATACGAGATGGGAACTCAGAGCACCACAACCGCCCCCGGCTACACATATCATCATCTTCACTCCCCGAGTAGCTTGATCCCAACCCTCGTCTGGGCAACGCTTTCCAAAGCACCCATCCCCAGATGTCTTAGGAAGGCTAACCCACCCAACCGTATCTTGCTCACAGTTTCAATCACTATCAGGCCGAGCCAGATCCCACATATACACCCCCCCATTCTTGACATGGCCCAATACAAAACCAGTTTCATACCAGCTAGCCGGGCAGCTAAGCGGGGTGTGATAGACAAGTCCGGCTTCTATGTTCCTCAGGTCCTATCTTCTCGATAATCTAGCTCTAATGCCTGGGAAACAGGTACATACATACCCGAGAGCACCCGTCCGGAACTTTTGCACAGGAGGCTATTGTAACTCTTTGTTTTATGTCGTGGCAATCCCGTTGATTCAGGCCCCGTTTCGTGGGCATTAGTTGGGATTTATTTGACTTCATAGCACAGAAAACTAGCTAGTGTTCTCACTTGTGGCGGAATGAGTCTGCTAACTCCATTTCCCTTCGCTCTCCGTTTTACACGATCATCGCTCTGATCTAAGGGTGCGAGGATGATCTACTCCGAAACTGACCGGTTCAAATCGGTGAGCATCATCACCATCACTATGATCGGGGACAAATTCGAGATCTGCATTAATTACCTCGCCAGCTTTGTCTCAACTGGGGGCAGGGGCGACGGGAAACAATAAGCGGACAGGACAAGGTCATTTACCGAGCCTATCGAGGGCTGGGGCAGTGGGGTATTGTGTTAAGCAAGAAGCACTTAAAAGCCAGCAAGCGAGAGAAGATGTATCCAGTATGCACCAGAGAACTCAGATGATCCAAGCCAGGCTAGTTAACTAATCCTTCACTTCTCGTACAATTAATTAGATGGTATGCTCGCCAACCCAAGGGGTTGCGCGCCCATGCACAAGCCGCCCCCATGGGCATATTACTTCCCTCCTCTCCCCCACGTACTATATCCAACACAAGAGTTTGTGTGTGCAACAGGATTACAACAACAGGCCGATATAAACGCCGCCCAATGCAACCAGAAAACACCATAAAATCCAAGAGACAAATCCACGTTTTTTCCCCCAGACAGAAACCGACCGGACATCCATCCCGTCAACGGCCGTTGCTTCCCAGTCCTCCAAAATACCAATAATCGAAACAAGAGGAAAAAACAAACAGCTAAACCAAGCCAAAACAACAGTCGCTATGCAGTTGGGTATCGTGATCATCCGTAAGGAGCGAAATTCTATGCCGATGAAATGCCTTTCATCATGGTACAGTATGTGTATGTGTCGTCAAAGGAGTGTCTATCCCCCCGTTGGGGTATGATTAACCGTTCCGATCCGCGGAAATGCTCAAGGAAAGTCTATAGTTTGTTGCGAGCGGACCAGCCGGTGTAAACAAGGAGCGTCGTAAGTTGGGTATCTTATTCGGAATGATTGCCGAGACAAAGGAGCGTCGTTGCATCGAGATGCAAAAAATAAATATTAGGGTGAGATCGTGGCAGTCGTAAAAAGGAGTGTAACACGTCATGATAATGCCGTGGGGTTGCTGCTGTCTCGTCGAGAGTTGCGCGTTGCGCGCGTGATCGCTAAAAGGAGGGTGGTGTACAATTGCGTCTGTGTTGAGGTGAAAAAGGCAGCCAGCAAGCAGCTCGGATGCTTGACAAAAAAACTAGGAAAATGGTCGTAAAAATTCGTAACCAGGTGCGGGGACGAGAGATGGCGCGGCTACGCGCCCTTGCCCTTCCGTTTGTCCTGGGGGCTGGAGGGCACAGAGAGCATGGTGTTGGCAGGCATGCTACTGCCCTCCCGGGTGGCCAGAGGGGCAAACTGGGAGCTGGGCGACTCGGGAATCGGCAGAAAGGACTCCTCGGGGGCCAGGAAGGGCGAAGGGGCAAGAGTCGGGTGCTGGGTTGGTAACCAAGCGTACAGATCCTCAGGGGGCGGGCAATCCGGACTGGTGCTCAGATGGGAGGGCCTGGTCGTCATGGTTAATCATGTTTGCCCTTGCGCGACGCGGCTAGCAGCCCTTGGTGCAACCCGGATTAGGTCCACACGGTCTGGATTGGAGAGACGAACCCGACGCCATAAGTGTTGGGACCGCCCAGCATGGGTGATGTAGCCGTATAACCGTAAGTGCCATTGTCCTCGGCGTCGCTGTAGACGATTGGGGACCCGTCACCAAAGTCGCCATAGGTGCTCGAAGCCGGACTGTAACCCCCATACGACGGACTGGGAATGTTGAGGTAGTGGGGGTTCACGTACGGCGACGACAGCTGGAGCGGGCTGACGGCGTTGGCAGGACCAGACTCGGGAATGACAGACAAATCCTCGGTGCTGTAGCTGAAAGCCACGTTCTCTCCGTACGGCAGGTACTCGGAAGACAAGTTGGCCGACAACATCAACGGCGAGCCTTCGTTCATATAGAAGTTGGGCTGGTCGAAGTGGTCGAACTGGGGGAACGACGGCGTGCGCGCAGGCTGGACCCATCCCATCCGGGAGCGGAACTCGTTGACCGTCTCGATGGGGAACTCCATCAGGTTGAGCGGGGTCTGGAGGTCCCCTTCGAGGTGGCCCGAGTTGCGGATGGCATAGAGGCGGCGAGCAATCTCCTCGACCGGGCCGATGGTCATGCTCCCAAAGTACGCGGCGCCGATCTCGGGGAAGAGACGCTCCATCAGGAGGGCGGCCGTGTAGTAGTGGGCAATCACGACGAGGGCGCTTGGCGATGCACCGTTCCGCTGCAGGTACATGACGGGCAGCCAGAACAGCCAGGTCCGCAGGGGCTTCAGGCGGTCGAACTGCTGTGCCACCGACAGGGACGAGGTGACCTTGCGGGAGCCCTTCATGAAGGTGATGAGCTGGGCGACCGGTTTCGTGTCTTCGCGGTTCTTCTTGAGGAAGGCCTCGAGCTTCTGGAGCTGCTGCAGGACGCGCTGGAAGGCCTCCATGTCATCCTCGCGAGGCTGGCTGGGCTGATGGTCCGGGGTGGGCGAAGGCGGGGCGGTCGGGAAGGTGCTGCTCTCGGCAATGAAGTCGCCAAACTGCGACTCGTGTTTCCAGGGATCCATGGCCTCGATAACCTTTTTTTGCGATATTTATCAGTGTGCGTTCCCGGGCCGGTGGTGTACCTGGTGCGACTTACAGATGAGGTTCCCTGCATGAGTTGGGTCCAGCTCCGCCTACCAAAGCAGGTTAGTCTCCTGTCGGAGGAGTTCGGATAGGCGCATTATATTGCTTACCAATCTGTGGCTTGCCACGAGAGGACCAGCGAAGCGGCCAGGACGGCATCCGACGTCTCCCGAGAGAAGGTGCTGATGGCTTCCTGCAGTCCCTTCAAGGCGACACCGCGATGCTCATACGCCATGTTTCCGACGGCTGGGCAGCCGGTCAGGTATGCGAGATGCATGGCGGAGAAGGCGAGCAGGGCGTGCAAGACATAGCGGTGGGTCGCGCCGATCCTGATTATTCTAGAAAACTCGTTAGTACGGGACAAGCGCGTACCCGCGTTTTAAGCGCCAAGCCTTACGTAGGGATCTGCTGGGTCCAGAGGGTGAAGTCATTGGCGTCGAGTTCCTGCATCTGGTGGCTGATGGAGGCAACGTGGTGGATCAAGCGCAGGTCCTCGAGGGTCAGAAGCTCGGGTGCGGGCGCCGGATAGATGCCCAGGCTGGGGAACGGAAACATGCCGGTGCGGCGCCACTGGTCGATGGTAGCCTCGATCTCCGGCGTCCACATCAGGTCGGGCTTGTCGGGCGAGCCAGCCCTGTCCTCGGGAGCGGGCACATCATTGTACGGGCAACGGATCTTGTGCTTGGTGCAGTTGCGGCTAACGGAATGTTAGTAAACCAAAGGCCCAGGGAGCTTCTCAGCAGGAATCTCGGGAGTTCATACCACTGGGGGAAGTTCTCATCACACCGGATGTGGCGGCGCTTGCTGTAACGAGCTTGTTAGTACACCATAATGTGACGAGCCGAGCCATAGCCTTGTGGGTGCCGCGTTGACCTACCAAGTCTCACATCCCTTCCGGGACTTGGTGTGGCTAGAAAGCTGTCAGCAACGGGGAACGAGAAAGGGTGTTTTTGGGTTCTTTCGCGAACGCACCTCCGACGAGGGGGACCACCACCGGGACCGGCCATTATTACGAATAGGGAGGTGGAAAGAGATTAACGAAAGAACTGGGAAAAGCGGTTAACAGTTGGAACGCGGCACCGGTCGAGGAACGGGCATGCTAACATGAAGTAAACACACGACGTGCCCTATGGGCGACGGGATAGCGAACGTGGTGAGGGTGCGGTGGGGGAAGGCGAGCGAGCAGGACGTGGACTGTAGAGTACAGGCGCAGCAGCGTGGAAGCCGGCGATACGGAGGAGGAGCGAGGTCGATGGTCGATGAGCGGACAGTGGTGTTGTTGGGATGGAGAAAAACAACAACACCGAGCTGGATGGTGCTGATTCGGGAACGCGAGCAAGCGAGCCAACTCTTTCTCTCGTCGATCCTCGAATCTCTCTCAAGACCGTCTTCCGTTTCTCGGCTCTTCCAGGCTCTTTTCCTTTCCCCTTTCAGCGGTTCCCGTGAACAGTAGCGATCGTGTGGATTACTCCTTGCGTCCCGAGCGGTACAAGAAGGTTTCGAGCGAGAGTGGGTGTAGCGAGTGAGCTAGGCCTTGCAGTCAAGCATCTACGGGTTGTGAGGTTGCAGATGGTTGTATTTATAATTGCATCACTGAAAGGCGGCGGGAGTAGCGAGTAGCGAGTGCTTCGTAGCGATTGGCGATTTGGGGAGGAGGGGTGGTGGTTTTGGGGGGTTTTCGTTTTCCGAGATCTTTCCAACACAGACAAAAAAAGAAACAAGCGAATGACAGGAGTCAACGAGGACTTCCTAAGGGTGGGTTGCTAAAAAGCGAAGGTGAGTTGTTGAGGTACAGCGAGGGGCCGGAGCAGTTGATGATGGTGTATCTGGGAGACCAAGAGAGGAAGAGATGGGGCCGTTGGGGGAGCTGCACAGTTAAATAGCGCCCATGCGCGCTGAGTGGTGGGCAGCGTGGGAAACCACCCACCGACGACCCACCGAGCCAAGGGCATTTGCCCCATCGGGACAGCAGGGCGGCCAAGACTGGTCCCAGTTGACACACCATGTGCTGGCGGCCCCACTGCGACTGATCCCAGTCGACGCCCTAACACGCCCTAACGGGTTAGGACAGCCGCGGAATAAAGACGGAAAAGCGCGAGACCGGCTGGAGCAGGGGACCTCTGGACCGATGATGATGATGATGATTTGCAGCAACCGGGCGGGTGTGCGATCATCGATGGAGCCTGACTAATCGCGGCATTGCTCGCATGGGGTACTTGAGAAAACGGGGAGCCAGCACCTTGGGACGGCGCGGGTACGATGTCAGCCCTGCGACGGGGAGGGAGGCTTAGGTTTTGCTGGCAACATCAAGCGGGATGGAGGACAAAGGAAAGTGGACGGACGAGAGTGGCACAGCATCGTAGTGGCGGGAAGGGAGCGGGATGAACAAAGCTACCTACCTTACCTTGCCTTACCTCCGCTTGACATACATTCACACCACCCCACGTTCGCGAGCTCCCGACCTTACCTACCAAACTCTGGAAACACGTCGTCATCGATAGGTAGCGTCGGTACTGGACCAAGCTAGTATAGCTTGGCTGCTTGGGCACCTTGTCAGTCGGTGCAAACTGTTGTCGGTACGGCCAACGGCCGCCCGAGGGTGGCCGATTTCCGGCTGTACCGAGGAACAAGGAAGGCAACCGGCGGCGTCTGGAGCGGCTGTGGTCACCTGGTCAGTGGAGGTGCTGGGTGCTGCCTAGGGCCCGTGCAGGATCTCCGTTACCATCGAAGAAGCGCCGTGGAAGCCACTTCGCAGTCACGCAGCGTGCTCTGCTTGTTCATGCAGGGTATTGATGAATGTGCGTGCCGTGGAGGGTCTTCCCAGAGGCTTGACCAATGTGATCGGCATGCGGCGTCGTGCAGAGACAGTGCAGCGAGGGATTCCCAAGGAATCCCGCGCAGCGCAGCTGAGAGTGTCTTCGAATGTTACGTTAACTTGGGACGGAGCCAGACAGGCGTGTGAGCGTTGGGCGCTCCTTGGCCCTACACAGACAGTCGCATGTTGTCTGACAGACGATGAACGGTTTGTGGAACGGCCACCTCACGTTGGCCATTGGTTATTTCCGCTGACACAATGCCATACCTGATATCCATCCTCCTCAAAGTCTCAAAAGTGTCGAGCATCTTCTCCCTCCTGCCAATAATAGGAAAATTGCCGATTTGGTGTTCTTGCTGGGTCAAGTGGACGACCTGCAAGGACCTGCTAACCGACCGGGGGCTAGCCCGTTGGGGCGGAGCACCACCATTGAGTCGCTCGCTTGTTGTTCTCTGTGACTGGTGGTCGGGCTTCACGCCGCAGAAATCCGGGGTGGTGGCCGCCGTTGCCGTGAGGAACCCCACGTCTGGACAAATTGACGGACCGTCAACACACTTGACAATGAGCAAATCGACCGATGTTTGAGTTTCTGGCTTAGTTGTTTGCGCGTGGCTTGCTGATTGTCTCTGGCCGCATGTTCGGTGAGAGAGAGTCGACAGTGTCTTTTTTCTTTTCTATGCATGCGTGCGTGACGACCATGGAAGTTACAACCCAAAACTCGCCCGTCGAAAACTCGATCATCATCCATACCGACAACGCGCGTTCATGAAACTGACATTGAATTGGGAGCAAACATAATTCTCTGTCTTGAAGACCCGGACTCGAGTGCCGAAGCGCACAGACGGCGCGGTGCAGGAACTGTTTCGTTGAGTCGTCTGAGAATGCTGCCCTGTCGAGTCTGCTTGATGCGGGGCTCAGGCCATCAGGGCCTGTCGCGTCGCTGCTGCACCTTGTCGGCAAAAAGTCCCAGGGGAGCAATGGCCAATAGAGTTTGGGTTGCTGCATGGCCATGCGGCCAAGGCCGCACCAGAACCGCATTTCTGGCATCGTTGAAGTCGACGGCCGGGGATACTCGGCTGTGGCCCTCCGTCGCGAGGATGGACAAGGTTGCGGAATCTGGGGCGCGCGAAAGGTCCTCTCGAGCGTGGGACGACGCCGCGACTGCCGAGATGCTCCCTCGTCATCGCTCAGCCATGGCGTCGGGAAGTCTGTCATTTGCTGAGAAGCCGAGCTGGAGCCCAAAAGCTTTTCGAAACCTCCTCCGAGAGTTCTCCAGATCCACTTCCACCTCGGCCGTCTCTGCCATTATCGACCGTTGTCCGGTGGTAAGATCCCCAGTCTACAGGGTGCCCTTCGGGGCGGGGCCGAGCATCGCCCCGAGCCGAGCTTGGGACACCCATCGCAGGACAGCCAACGGAGCGCTCTTCAGACAAAGGAGGCCGCGCCGATGATGCTGCAGGAGTGTACGGTGTACCGGAAAGAATGCGCCGACGGGACTCGCCCTCTCCAAAGAACCCCACCAACCACCGGGCCAACGACGAAACCCTGGGAGAGAAAACCCCATCTGAAAACCTTCTTCACTCCGCACCTTGAGCTTGTCGAGTCGGCCCATCGCAGGCGTGCTAACCCCGAAAAGCGATCCATGCACACTGCCCTGCGAGATGCTCGTCCCCTGTCCCCGAACCCTTGCGTCGATGGCTGGTGGATCGGGGGTTTTCTGAAGGCGCCTGCGCCCCTGATTGGCCGATGCAACGGTTTTCTCGTGTCCATTTTTGGCTTCCCGCGTTGAGTCTCAAGTCCCTGCTCGAACATTGCATCTTTCCCCTCATTCTCCAAAATCCTCCTCCTCGATTCGCATCGAATTCTCATCAAACGCGCGCGATTTGGCTCAACGGGCTGCTGGTCTTCCGTCCGAATTGGAGGGATTAACCCTGCAAAAAAAGATGAGAACCCCGATTTTTAGCATGACAAGATTTACCCCATCAAGCGACCCTTTTGGAAAAGGTGGAAGGCCACTCGTGGACCATCTTCGGCAAAAAGGCGGAGGCGTCTGGTCTGAAGCTCCGTCTCCACACCTCGTCCGCTTGGTGATGCTTGGTGATGGGGCCAGCATTCACCGCTCTCCATCCTGCCCCACACATTCCCCGATTCTGCCAGACTTCTTCCCTTCAACGAATTCCCTTCCCCTTTGGAAGGCCGGGGGTTCCCTCAGGCCGCTTGGGCCGCTTTGCCGTGACGCCGCTACTTCCGCCGCGGGGGAAGCTTATGCATCGCCTGGGGAAGGCGTGGCCATGATCCCCCTAGGCACTAGCATAAGTCGGTAACTAACTGGATTCCCTCTGGGGCGAATCGTGCTTTGCGGCCAAAGTTCTTCTTTCCAATGTCTCAGTCCGTGACTCGTGGCGACCCCAGCGCGTGAATCGCCAGTGAATTCCACAGACGGTGGCTTGTCCGAGTCGGGAATAGCCTGTTTCTATTCTCGAAGATAACCTTCAAGCATCCCTTTCCTTCGCTGCCCTTCTCCCGGCGTTTCTCCACTCTGACGTCGCTTGCCATATCCGGCCGAATTGGACAAAAAGAAGGCGGCGGCAGCCAATCAGTTGTGTTCACCGAGCAACAGACCACTCACAACAACCGATCTCCTGCGATACCACTCTCTCGTGGCTTTTCCAGAGTATTCGACCCCCACTCTTCTCAACTCGGGCCCGCCCGCCGCCCGCCGCCCGAGGTCGGATTTGCCGGGTGGCCGGTTCGAAGCAGTCCCGGTTGAGATGAGATGGTTGTTGATTTTGCACCGAGAACCACATTACCGGGTCATTCTCCATCGGGCATGACTAAGGCGTCACCAAAATCAACCGCGATGGCGACAAGTGATCTCTGCAAGCAGTAAAAATTAGAAGGTGGGCTGATCCGGGAACCGGCACGGTGCAGACGGTGCAAGTCTTTGCCGAGGGGAAGTCCACCCGGATCACCAGTCGCAACTGAAAAGAAAAAATACGCCAATCACGAAGGCTTGCCGTCCTCCGATCGAAGGTCCTTTTCCTCGGCTTGCATCAACCCCACCATCGCTTTCGCTTATCAAAGAATCTTCGAACAGGCGATCCAAGAGCAACAGCCGACCATGATGCCAGATTGACGTTGAGATCGAGGCTATCGTGACATGCTATACTGTGTAATCCCTAACCATCCTCGCTTCGTGCCGCATGGCCCAGGCCTTCTCGCGGCTTCTTCAAATTCTCGAAGAGGGGCAGTTTTGTCATTCGAGAAGCACCAACGGCCAAGCACATCATGATAACCCCACCCATCCAAGCGGCGGGCGCTGCCCATGCTGCTACCCATACATTATGGACGCAGACACCCACGGCCCACGCTTTCGACAATCACAGAGTACTACATACATGCATAGTTGCCAGCATGACGTAAGGATTCATCCCCGGCTGCCCAACGGTACAAGGGCAAACCACATCCCGGGTATCGACTCTGAGTGGCTCTGCTATTTATAGCCTTATGTGGTGGTTTCCCCCATCGGGCCGCCCAGGTGAGTGGACAGACCAGGTGATGGTGGTGAGCTGGGCGCGGCTGAGATTTTGTGACTGTCGAATCCCGAGCCTCCAACACTAATCACCATTGCCTGCACGGCATCATGGCCAATGCATTCTTCTCCCCTTACTCATCTCGTTCTCGCCTTGCCCTTGACAATATTGCACCACAGCCGCCGGAAACTCACCGGTTGTTCGTTCCTTAACCAATTCCGGAATAGCCTGTGACCTGTTCAACGCCCAGCGTCCTCGATGGCAAAAACAGGACCGTAAGTACCGCGTGTAGGTACAACCCAAAAGACCCACCGCCGGGCAGGTTTGCCTCCCCCCCCCCCCCCCCCCCCCACCTCATGTGTAAGCTCCCACACCCCCGGGCCCGAACCAGACGGCTGGGACAGACACCGGCCTTGCCGGCAGAGCATGGCTTTTCCAGACAAACTCATACACACGGAAGATGAGTGTACGGCCGACGCTCTCCAACCCCAAAACCACCCGTCCGCCGCCGCCACCCTCCGCCAGCTCTCTCGGGCGGCAGGATCCGCCCTTAGAGGGGGGGGGACTTCCCCTACATACCTTGCACGGCAGGACCTGAGACCAGCAGCTCACAGGGCAGGCATCCCATTGGCCGCCCGGCCAGCTTCTGCAGACACATTCGCCGCTGCAGACACATTCGCCGACATATCTACGTACATCCATACACAAGTACACACACAAGACACTTGTCCGACCCGGCCCAACGTTGCCTCACGCCACCACGCAGGCAGCAGTAGTTACTCGGTACAGCACAGCACAGCACAGCACAGCACAGCAGAGCACCGCGACGCGCAGGGACGATCGTCTGCCCTGAAAACGGAAAAGAAAGATCCTGTCAGACGCCAAAGCGCGGTGAGGCGAGCAGGGCGGAACGAATCCGCGGGAGGGAGGGAGGGTGTAGTCTGTTTTTTGCTGTTGCTATTCGGCGGGCCAGCAGAGAGAGAGAGAAAAGGCCCGAGTCGAGTCCTACGTGTAGGACGTGACGCTGCTGCTGCTGCTGCTGCTGCTGTCGCTACTGTCGCTACTACTGGAGGAGGAAGAGGAGGGGAGGAGGATTACACTTACACTGCCTCGCGGGCGGCGTGGGCCGATCTGAGTCCGGCTGGTTGCGTGCGGTGGTTGGAGATTTTGAGATTTGGTGTCCCCCCACGCCCACCCGTTCCTGGATGCATCGCCATCTTTGATGTGGCGGTTGGTGCAGATCTGGGGGGGGGGGGCGTGTGGCTGTGGTTGGCTGGCCGGCCCGCTGTTGTTGTTTTGTCTCAGGGGGACAGAGGATGTTGATCACAGAACGTTACATCGGTGTTAAGCGGCGGGTGTAAGCAGTATGTTACGGACATAGGTTTGCTAGATGGGATGTTGGAGGGGGCTTGTCGTCCAGTTTACGTTGTAGGAAGCAAAGGCTGAAGTCGTTCTCGGTTTGTAAAGGATCCGAAAGATCGACGGTGATGCATCAAGGATTTCGATCCCGAATCGATTGACTAAATCGGGTAGGTAGAGGTAGACTACATATGTCCACTACATAGATGTCTCGGTAGTGGTGCGCCCTGCTGTTGTTACCTTGTGGCTGGCTATGACATAGCCTATCTCGTTCTAGTTGCCTTCCAGAATGCAGCGGTGCCTGTCTTAGTTATTCCTGGCTCGAGTGCTGCCACGTTTCGGGAGTTGAAGATGCACGTCCAGAGCATCCCCTTTGTATGTAAACAACGAAAAGAAAAGAAATATTAAAAAAATAACTAAACAGAAATACCGACAAAATGGGAAGATAGGGAAGAGAGACAAAGAGCCCAGAGAATGGAAGATGCAGTGTTATTGGTATACCACTCTAGCCCCAGCAGTTTATTTGCCTGCTGTTACCCTTTCCTTCGTCCTAACAAATCCCCAAATTGTCGAGCCCTCCTCCGTTGCATCGGGATTCCAGTTAATTACACGCCAGCATCTCACCTAACAGCGACACAGCAATTGGGCTATCCATACCCGGCGATCAATTTGATGATTGTTCTTGAAACGTTACAATCACTCACTAGTGTAAACAGTCGCAATGCGCATCATGTTGCTATTTACATCATCCATACCCTGACTAGCCTGCGCCGTTGCGAACTTTACCCGGGGTGATCACCAAGGACCATGGTTAGTGAGCGGATGGGCGGACCCGGAAATCGAACCGGGATCGACTTAAACGTTGAGGCCCAGCCGATATCCGCCCTGCCGCCTGCCTGTTTTGGAAACATTGCCTGTTTGGGAAACCTCAAGGGACCTGGTGATCGCCAGAATCCACTTCAGCGCCAGATTTTCGCCGCGCTAAACCCTGAAACTGAATCCCTTCCAGATCGCTGAGGAATTGGCTCAACGGCCTTTCCGATGCTGTGTGTGGAAGGAATACCGATTAAGGAGAGAGTGCGACAAGAGATGGGGGCGTTCAATAGCCCGTTAGCTAAGACCCGCGCCGCGCCGGACCGAATTCCTGGTGAAACAGGGCAAAGCCTGGCGACTGATTGGACGATGAAATGTCCGGATCAGGAACACAACGGTGAGCAGCCTGGAGTGCAGTGCAGTGCGGTGCAGTGCAAGAGGACTTTAAGGGAGGCCGCGCAGGGCACACGAGCTCCCTAGCACGACATCCCACCGCCATAGCCTCCCCCATGGTCTTGACCATATCCATCCATACGTACGTACGGAGAGAAAACGCGATAACGCGACGCATGAACGAGCCCCATCATCAATTTCCAACGCCGGAGTCCAAAGAACAGCTGAGTCCGCCCCCGGGCCCTGTCGTCGCTTCCCCCCAAGCATGCGTCCCCATCAGCAGCGCTTGCACAGCCACCGCGGCTGCCAAAGTCGGACACGGCGATGATGATGATGCCGCCCTCCCACCCAATCCCATCCGCCCGTTGCCTGTTTCGAATGAATTCCGGGGGTGTGCGCGTCCCATCGCGTCTCCTTCGGCCCCTTTTCAATACAGCCGCTGCCGCCCGCGACGCGCGCCACGGTCGGCCTCCAAGTGAGATGGGGGACGTGAGCAACGAGGCGCAGCTCTCCTGCTCAGGTCACCACCGAGCATGCCGCTTCCTGATTTGGACTTATTTCCGTTAACCTTCGGTATGAGCAAAGCGGGAGCGGGAACCCCGTAGGGGACATATCGAACCAGACGGACGAGCCAGAATACTCCGGAAATAGGGCAGTGGGAGACACGATGCTCTTCTGCTGAGGCAGGTGCTGATTGGAGGCGCGCATGGCGATCTCGTCAGGGAGAGGTTGGGCGTGGACCGAACAGAGAGTGGGCTTGGAGCGCGGAAACAGATTGACAAGTGTCGTTTTGCAGCCTTTGCTCCAAGAACTACATGCAGGTGGGCGAATACCAGCTGTTCAGGTAGTCCGAGCAGCGAGCCTCCCCTTTCTTTTCCTCTTTTATGTTTCCTTTTTTCTTGCCCCATGCTTATTCCACGGCTCTGTCGCTGATGCCGGCGTGGGAAGCGCAATGTCAGGAACAAGAAACATCTTTATGGCGTTATACACTTGCAATATCGTCAGAAGATAGACATCAATTATGACCTATTGATTAGCATATTTCCTCTCATAATACATGCTTGTTTGTTACAAGATGTTACATGCCAGCGCTTGTCAATTGCTCTTACTTTATGAAGTACATTAAGGGGGTTGTCGGCCGTGGCGCAATCTCAGTAGGTAGTTCAAAGGCAAGGCAAGATTAGGACAGGTTAACCGATGCTGAAAAATATGAACAGTGTCGTGTTGTTTCCTCTTCTGGAAGCACGGGAGATCTGGATAGCCCAAGAGCCCGAGTTGTTAACTCAGTCACTCGACAACTCGCTTAGTCGCAACACCTAAAGTAAACAATTATATTGTCAACGAAGCCCCTTATCTGTCCCCTCATGTGCTTTGGATATGCCTAACGTCAAACCTCTGGTTACTTGGGGGAACAGAGAGACGGAGATACAACTACAAGGCCGCATCCCTTGACTTGTAAAGTACATTAACGCACAAAACCCTTTTATCTGTTTGCTGGTTCCTTCATTTTGTTAGACTGGGGCTTGAAGTCACAATAATGTCACGACTCGGGGAAAACGACTTGACAAACACCACGGTATGACCGACTACCGGCTGCATGATGAGACTCAAAAGCAAACAAGCACCGGCACGTAAAGCCATGGATGGATGGACCGCTGATATCCACCAGCAAGAGTAAAACAGCAAACACGCCTTAACTACCTACCTAAAAGCTACACCGCGAAGCTACCTACTAGCTATCTAATGACCTATCTAAGTGTAAATGCAATACAGTTCACCGCCAGTTCTCTACATAAAGCATCTATGTAATTCATTACCCATTCCTCCTATGTGCTCCCGCCGTCCTGGTCGACCCGAGTCAACCAGCGAAAAACACATCCTCGCGCATTGCTTGCCAAATTTATCCATCACCGGCAGCGCATTCCATATCCCCCGCGCTGCCGATGAAGGGACCCATTGATTCCATGTTTGCTTCCCTTCCTTTGTCCCAGCAACCTCGCCGGTCCCTTTTCGGACAATCCCATTCCTGTACCCTTCCCGGGTACCCCGTCCCTTCCAAGTCATCGTCGACCTCGCCGTTGTCATAAGCTCAGTCCATATGGGTATGGGCATCTCTCTGTCGTCGGTCTCCCAAAACCCGGCCCGCAACAGCCAGCCACCCAAGCAAACCCTCACTACCACCCAGCAACCGTTGAGCAGTCTCCGCCAAACCGATGATTCCATTCCCAATTGTTTTTTTTTCCTGCCCCCGTCACTCGTCACACCCCTCGTGCCACGCTCGCCTGCAACACACCATACCACGCCCAATCACTCTCCCGCCTGCTATTACCATCCCTCCCCCACCTCCTTATCGCCGCACGCCCGTCCCAACCTTGTTGACAGGAAATTGTGCCGGCAGGGTACAAGCACCGAATCAAGAAAATATTGCATTCTGCACGCCCCTCTCGAATAACAACCCCTATTTGGTCCTCGGTTTAACCACCCCCATGCGCCGATGTGATCCGTCCACGGGGGTATATTCCTTTGTTTTCTCTCGTCCTGGCTACCAAAATATGAAGCATATCCATGTACGCGGTGGGGCGGTAATGGGTGTTAAGCAAGATGTCGGCCTCAGACTCTGAGCGAATCTCGAATTAAAGGGCATAGGTAGCCTTCAGGGCCTGTTGGTCCTGGGGCTGGAGCCGCCCGATAAAGTCGTTGAACTGGGGGATCAGCTGGTGGTAAATGTTGAGAACCTGCCATGACACCAGCGATTAGCATCTCATTACGAAACGGATAGATTGCACAGAAATAACTCACGTTCTGCAGGATCTCGTGCAGCTCCTGCTTGATCGGGTTCTGCAGCTTCAGATCCTGATACCTCGCAATCGCCGTGAAGAAGCGCAGCATGTCCTTCTCCATCGCCTGCGGGTTCTGCGCCACCACCATGCTGAATCCCTTGAACGCCGTTGCTTTCTCCTCGGACGGGTCGATCTCCTCTACGGACCTGAGGAATTCCTCGGAAAACTTGGCGAGGTGCGGAGCGAGGAGCTCGTGGTGGTCGAGCCCAAGCCTGCCGAGGGCGATGGCCGCGTTTTCGCTGACACCGAAAGGCACGCCGGGGTTGGAGATGATTTGGACACAGCGCTGGAGCAGCTCCGGCACGAACGGCGCCATATCCTTCTTGTACTGCATCGCGATCTCGCCGACGCTCCAGCAAGCGTTGTTTACGACGTTGAAGCTCCCGTCAATCTCCTCATCGAGAATATTCTCGAGATCCAGCCTCTTGAGCAGGATCGGCATGATGGAGGGCAGGAAGGGCTTCAGCTGGTCAAAGACAAACTTTGAGCAGTCACCGAGGAGAGCGTAAGCTGACTGTTGAACCTCGTCGGCAGGATCGTCCATGCAAAAGCTCAAGAGCTCAAAGAAGGCTGGCTGGCTGTTCTGGACCAGCTTGATGGCCTTGGCATTGTCAAGAGCTTGGATGATAGCGCTCAGGAGATCCAAACTGGTGATCAAAAAGTCCTTGTCGGGTTGGTCGAATTCGGGGTTGTTGTTGGCAGCATGGGTCTGCTCCAAGTTCTGATGGATGATGTTGACACACCGCCCGAAGATGGGCTCGGCAAAGGGAGTGAAGGCGTCGCCGAGGGCAATGGCCACGTACGACAGGCATTCCAGGAGCGGGAACATTTCTCTCGACTGATCCGGGACCTTTTGCCACCGTTCGATGAGAGCGGGCATGAGTTGGTTGCAGAGTTCGGGGCGTGCCAACACAGGGCCGATATGCTCGGCCAGCGTCTGGACGCAATCGTAAAGGACCCATCTGTTCTTATCCTTGTACTTGCTGAAGCACAGGACGTACTGCTGGATGATAGGGCCGCAGAAGGGCTCGAGATGCTTTCCCGCCTTCTCTTCAAGATTCGCCATAGCTGAAGCCCCGGCCTCCTGCACCTTCTTGTTCTTGTCGATCATCTTCCTCAGGATGCCATCCATCATGGGCACGAAGTAACTCTGTTTTTGGGCCGGGTCCTGCAGATTGGCCGCCCACGCCGAATACCGCCCGAGCGTCCAGCAGGTTATGGTCCGGACGACCGGTTCTTCGTCGTTCAGTAGACTGATGAGGTAGGGAACGAGTTCGGGCAGATGAGGGATCACGACATCCATGCAGCCTTCGGCGACAGCGCCGAGCGCAAGGACGGCAGCCTCCCGATGCGGCCAATCTTGGTGCCTCAGGTTAGTCTGTAGATACGGCAGGATGGAGGTGAACACGGGGCCGCCAAAGTCGGTGGCGAAAACATCGAGCGCTGCCGCTGAACACTTGCGGAGGGTCCACTTCTCGTCGGGATTCTCGTCACCCCCCTCCTCGTCCAGATCGTCAACCTCACCCTCCTCCAGGTCGCCGTCCATGCTGGCCAGCTTCTCGTACGCATTCCCGTTCTGGTTTTCCTCGGCCGACGCCTCCGCCCCCTCAGCGTGAGCAGCACCGCGCTTGAGGTTCTTCTTGGCGAACTGCGGCTTGATGTCCTCCTCTCTGTCCTCTTCGTCTTCGTCGTCCGATTCCCCTCCGAGCATGGCGATGTCCTCTGGGCTGTAGACCATGCACTGCAATAGCACGGGGATGATCTTTTGGATGTATGGGTCAAGACTCCGGTAGAGATCGTCGTGCTCGCCGACCGACAGCCAAAACTCTGCGGCTTCGCAGGCAAGGTCCTCATCGTCGCTCTTTTGTTGCGAAATGATGTACTCGACCAGCCCGGCAATATGGGGCAGAAGCTTGTCCGGACGGGTCTCGACGAGGCGGACAAATGCGCGGCAGACCTGGCGCCGAACATCGGTCACGGGGTCCTCTGAGAGGAAGAAGAGGTGCTGCAGGAGGTCGTCGACGGAGTTGAGCATGGCTTGAGACTTTCTGGGGGTGAAAACGTTGATAGCCGTGAGTGCGTGAGTGCGGACCTTGGGCAAGGGGCTCTTGGTCGCCTGGATGAACTTGGGGAGCAGGATGTTGAGCGGCCGCTGGCCGTTATGTTCCCGTTCTAGCAACTTGGTGTTGTCCTCGCAGATCTTGGCCATGGCCGCCATCGCACCCTCCTGCGCCTCGTTCGATACCTGGCCCGTCTCGTTGCTGAGCAGCTTCAACAGCTCCTGCAACAGCTCCGGCCAGCTATAGAGGCCACCGCGGCGGATCATTTCGGTCGCAATATTGCCAGCATAATTGCGAATCTGCGAGTTGGCGTCCTGCACGCCCATCGGGACGGCGAGCTTGATTAGCGCGATGCTGGGCTCGGGGATCTGCTTGTAGTTCGACTTGATGCTGTTCTTGAGCATGATGGCGGCGGCCGAGCGGACCAAGTGCCAGTCATTGGCGGCCAGCGCCAGGCCGGCGGGCGGATTGGCACTCGAGAAGATGTAGGCCAGGTAATTGTTGAAATCCGGGCTGGCTTTCGCTTGGGAGAGCATCTGCGCGGGGTCTGGTCAGTTTCCCCACCGACGCGCAGGCGCAAAGCTTCTAGAGGGACTTACGATTTCGGCTTGTTTTTGTGCGGCCTTGTCGAAGCCGCTTAGCGAATCTTTGAGACACCCTGCGAGAGTCCGCAGGGAGTCCGGGCTTGGTTGCCAATCCATGGCGAAGAACCGACGTCGAGTATCGTGGGGCGGGGGCAGGCAAGCAAATGTGTGGTGAGCGAGCCCCTGTGGGTTTGTGGTGTTTGGAAAAGCGGCAAGCGCTGGCGCTGGAGCTGCAGAGCTTGCAGGCGCGAATGAAGACCGAGGTGTAGCAGATAGGTCGTCAGATTGCCTTTGAGGGGATGAAGGGAAGGTTTCTTTTGGTAGTTGATTTATTATGGGTTGAAAAGGTCAAGGCGATGGTGGTGGTGATGGCATTCTTCTGGTCTGCGCAAAGTGGGGTGAAACCAGAAGCTGTTAGCCTCTGCACACGAACTGGGGGTTGGGCCATCAGGCAATCCGAGTTACACAAAAAATAGCAGCAGGTCAAGCACGAAACGAGGTACCTGCTGCTACCCGGCTACCCGGCCCTGCGGGATTCTGACCTGACGCACCTTGATTTTTTGTCCTTCGTTGTCGGACCTTGACAGAAGAGCGGGCAGCCGACTGTTTCAAAACCGGCGTTGGTTGCCCGCCCTAAATTTTGCGCCGCGGGGCCCTGGCGAGGCCATGTTGCAAAGGTCTGGCGGGGCAGGGTCGGAATTACAGTGGGACTGCAAGAGCGGACATGTCCATGGCCAACCAGAAGAAGGGATTCACCAATCTGGAACTCCACAGCAACTGCCGTTTTGGAAGGCGGGCGGAGCGAGCCTTTCGCGCGGGGTCTCGTCTCCCTCCCTCTTTCTCTGCAACCGAGGACTTCAGATCAGATACCTTATGTACCTACGAAGTAGAGGTGCCTTCATCAATTCGAGTCTCTCTCAATGGACCAAAATTATGCTGACATTCTTACGGTGCTATTCTCTCACTATTTCGAGCTGCCTAGGTAGTCTAAGGACCATGTCCCCGGTGACTTACATGTACTTCGTACCGCCCAAGGCTCCATTCTGCTGAGGAAACCATCCGTTTTATTCGGGCTGACGAGCAGTCTCACTCATCCAATCGATGAATTTCCTCGTCTTTCACACGGATACTGTGTCCGACACCTGTGCTGGCCCACGTCACGATTCATGTGCAACAATGGGAAAAGACCCCCTCGCGCATACGGGACGGCTCTTATCCTTGGTTGCGGCCGTTTCCACGACGTTCAAAGACAGGAAACGTGAAGTTGGATATCCTAGTGATGGCTGACTTCATCATGAAGGGCCCTGTCATCGCAGACCCAATTCTAGAATCGTAAAAGCTGTCTTCGGACATTAAATGGTGCAGCACTCTTCCGGCCATGTGCACTATTCGGTGAAACATGCTGTCGGACTGTTTTGAGGTTGCCTTCGACCGATCAAGGTTGTTGACTGATGGCTCGCTCCGTGTCTTACTCCATCGGATATACGGCCATGGATTATCAGAGTTGGACTCGTATCATGGACTGGTTATTCCAAACCGGTGCCGTTAGAGGGAGCTTGGGCTGCCTCGATGACAGGCTGCAACTGGGACAGAGTGACCTCGACAACCTTCTTAAACGCGTCCATCTCCTCTTCCACAGTGCCGCCCAATCCGGTGCTCGCAAAACTTATGGAGTTGCCTACATAGGTCGGCCGCTGGGTTTTCCTCGCTAGCAGTTTCGCCAGCCGCGTGGTGAACTCGAGTGTCGGTTCCACCGTGCAGAGTGGCGTTGCGAGCGGTTGACTGGGGTTGTATCTCTAAGCCAGGGTCAGCAGTTGATGCTGGTCCTCTGGGAAGCTGGGCATACATCAGGCAGAGCATAAACGAACGACCCTAATGGTGTTGGTGAACCTGCATCTTCCATCGACGCCGTGGTGAGAAAAAGCAGGATGGCCTTGGGCTTGACCGTTAGGTGGAGGTAGATTCGCGAGTCCAGCGACCGCGGGAGAGGAAATGATAGTTGAATGGGAGTGTCCATTGCCCCTGTTCGAAATTTAGCTTTGTGAAACGAGATGGCGATCGGAGAGTTGCAGATGTTTGGGGAACTGAACACTTCATTTGAAGCGGCGACAGAAGCTGAGAGAATGTCCCCGGGGTTAGGGTTTATCGCTTGCAGGCTTGTTCGTGATATGTTCTTCCTCTTTTTTTGTCTGATCCTTTTTCCTTCTCTGCCTTGACTCGAGCAATTCGTTTTATCTATCTTGCTGAGAGGACTAAATAGTCAAACCGGCCAAGCGTCATAACTCGAAACATGGTTTAAGTTCTTAGTTTCCCTCGCTTGGCTGTAGTCAAATGTCGCCTGCACAAATTTCGTGCACAACCTGAATCGCATTTCCGCCACCAGCAGGAACCCGGACTTTGTTTGGTATGGCCCAATATCGGCGAAGCGACGGGACGGAGCATCCATCGAAACGGTTCCGAATCTTCTGAACGGGCCGAGTTCGGGTTTTGGTCAGCACCGGGGATGGAGGAAGGTGCCACTGCAGCCGTCATTCTTCGCTCCGAGGCAAGCATCCGCCGGTTTCCGGCTCCGCTCTTTCCGTCAACTTCCTCCTTCGAACACGCCCGGTCCCATTTTCTTCCTTTAACACTACGCGAATGAAAACGGAAATGGAGGAAGACACGCCGTGGGACGGCATCGAAAACGGAATCGATGATCCGGAGGAGCTTCAGGTCATCTACCGCACGCTCGACTCTTATCAGTGAGTAACATCTCGGAAATTCTCACATGTCAGTTTCAAGGCCACACACAACATGGGCAATCTCGATGTTGACTCAACCCCAACCAAACCCAACATTGCATATAAGACAACCTTCCTTCATTCCCCCCTCTGCTTATCTTAGTCGCCATAACTCAACCATCTGTGTGAGTTTGCTCTGCGCCAAAACTCCAAACTCCAAATCCAGCTGTTGTCTACCGTGGAACTGCTTCAAATATTGACTTCGTGATAGGCAGTATGCTAAGACATCCCACTTCCAATGTACGCACCTGCGCAGACAAGCCTTCTACGCACTGCCGCAAGCCCACTGGCAGAGGCTCGCGGCCCCTCCATTCAACTATCTGGACACTTTGGACAAGATAGATGACGCCATCGAATCCAACGCCGAGCTCGCCCGCACCATTTTCAAGAGGGGACTGGAGATGTTCCACGTCGGTGTTCCCTCCGAGACGGGTGACCTGAAGCTGCCTTCGGAATGGAATGGCTCAGCCAAGCCGGGTGACATCGACAAGGCCCGCAGCACGATTCGCCAGTTTTACCGTGACTGGTCCGCCGAGGGCGCCGGCGAACGGGAAGCCTGCTTTGGACCCGTCCTGCGCGCCATCGCTGCCGAGCAAAGCGCGAGGGGAGCGGATCATCCCCCGCTCAAGATCCTCGTTCCCGGTGCAGGTCTCGGCCGGTTCGTTTTCGAGTTGTGCCGGAGCGGATACGAAGCCGAGGGCAACGAGATCTCGTACCACCAGCTGCTGGCTTCCTCGTACATACTCAACTGTTGCCAGCGCGCCGGTCAGCATACGATTTTCCCCTGGATCCACACATTTTCAAACCATAGATCCAGGGCCAACCACCTGCGCAGTTACCCCATCCCGGATCTGCACTGTGCCACGGAGCTCGCGGAGACAGAGCAGGCGAAACGCGTTGGTTCTATGAGCATGAGCGCCGCCGACTTCTTATGTCTCTACGCCGAAGAGGACAGAGCGGCGGCATATGATGTGGTTGCCACGGTCTTCTTCCTAGACACGGCGCCCAACCTCATACGGTACCTGGAAACCATATTCCACTGTCTCAAGCCAGGCGGCGTCTTGGTCAACATTGGCCCTCTGTTATGGCATTTCGAAGGCCGTGTGTGGGATCGGGACGAGCACGAGGACGGCGACGCCGAATCCAGCCACGACACGTCTGGGATAGCGGACCCGGGTAACTTTGAATTGACAGACGAGGAGGTGATGGCGCTGGTGGCCGACGTCGGGTTCGAGATCGTGTCGCGGGAGACGGGCATTGAGGCGCCGTACATCGTCGACAAGGAGTCGATGTTGCAAACGACGTACAAGGCAAGCGCATGGATGGCTCGGAAGCCGGCGACGGCATCGACAGTTTAAGTATAATGTGTAGTTACGGCCATTTCGGGGAAACCTGTGTTATAACGTAATAGACACCTCGCTATACTCTATTCTATCCCGACTCTCTCCCCTACAACTTAACATCCAGCTGCCCCTTCTGCCATAACGCACCGCCGTCAATCTCAATCGCCGCCCCATTGACATACGCGCCCGCCCTGCTGGTCAAGTACACCACCACCCCCGCGATATCCTCCGCCTGCCCCAGCCGCCTCAACGGGTTCTCCTTGCCCAGCGCCTCAGCACCACCCGACATCTCCAACAACCCATTGCTCATCTTACTCGGAAAAAACCCCGGGCAGATACTATTCACCGTAATCCCCCTCGGCCCCAACTCCACCGCCAAATTCCGCCCCAGATGCAGCACGGCCGCCTTGCTGGCACTATACCCATAAGTCCCCTGCTTACCCAGGGTCCCCACCCCCAACCCTGCCACGCTCGCGGTAATCACCACCCGGCTCGGATCGGCCGCGGTCGCGCGCCGCTGCAGCAGCGGCGCGAACTCGCGCACCGCGTTGAACACCCCGCGCACGTTCAGGTCCATGACCTTGGCGAAGGCCGCGTCGCCGTGCGTGTCGAACCCTTCGCCCCACGACGCGCCCGCGTTGGCCAGCAGGATGTCGACGTGTTCCGTCTGCGCAGAGACTTGCGAGACGAGGTGCTTGACCCCGTCGAGCGTCGCGCCGTCGGCCGGGACGGAGATGGCGCGGCTGCCTGGGCGGAGGTTGGGCAGGGCGTTGAGGGAGGCGCAGGCGGCGTCGCAGGCGGAGGCTTTGCGCGAGGTGATGAACACTTTGGAGGCGCCTGCTTGGAGGAGGCTGTTGTTGGTGGGGTTGGGGTTGGGTTAGTGATGTGTGTGTGTGGTATGTACGGGGTGGGGGCAAAAGGGAGGGAAGGGCTTACGCGGAGGCGGCGCTGAGGCCGAGGCCGCGGGAACCGCCGGTTACGACGGCGACTTTGCCTTCGAGGGAGAAGAGGGATGGGAAGTCGTGGAGCTGTGCTTCGGCCATGGTGACGTTTGTGTTGTGATATGACGTAAGTTTTGTTTTGTTTTGTTTGAGTGAGACAAAGTGAGCACGAGATCAAGACGGGGGGATCCTGAGGTCAATTGGAATGGTAGATGATCAGAATATATGTTATGGAACGTGGTTGCAAGCAATGCAATCCTCAAGGTTCCTTCTCCCTGCTCCCTTTATCAAGGCGCCCCTGCTGTTTGCGGGGAATCCTGGATACCTCGGCAGTCCACGGCCGAGCGAGAGCATTGGTGTTGCGGCCCCACTTCCGGCTGTCTCGCGCCGGGCCACCTCCGAGACAGCCTCGGAAGCGCTCAGGGGCTGGGGTCCGGGGTTGATTCATTGCCTCCAGACTATCAGAGCACATTGACACGTCGGTAAAATAATAGAAACGAGGGTCCAGGTCAATACCGGTGGACGATTCGTACATCAATTCAAGACAGGATATCTCTCTCGCCGCTTCATAAGTTATACAACGACAGACACAGAGCCATCGTGCTTCTACTCTCGCCGCCTGCCAAACCAGACGGCCATTGAGGCGAGCCTCAAAATAGATAAAAAAAAGCCCAGGTATTCAGAAACAGTTATCGGACCCCCAAACCACCCAATTCAATGACACCTCTACACCTCAACTAAAGGCGGTTGAGGTTGAACTTCGGGAGCCTCAGCTTGCTCCTGAGCAGGGGCCCCCTCCCCAGTCTCCTCTTGCCCTTCCTGATTCTCAGCGGTAGCTTGCTCGGCCTCTTGCTGCGCAGCAGCTTCGGCAACCGCCGTGGCAGCAGCAGCCCTCGCCTCCTCGGCGGCCCGCCGATCCGCCCGTTCCTGCTCCTCTAGCTGCTGGATATGCCTCTCGGCCACGCCCGGCGCAAAGCTGGCGAGGAACAGTATTCCCGCCCTCTCGATCCGCCTCATATGATCCCGTAGCCAGCTCCCGTTTTGGACCCTCCGCTCCGCCACCAACCTCGCGGCTGTTTGTGCGGGGTCTGGGTTTGCTCCGTTCTCATCATTCTGGTTGGCGCCTCCTTCCTGCTGGTTTTGCTGTTGCTGTTGTTGCTGCTGCTGCTGTTGCGGGCGGTCGGGGTCCGCAAATGGGATCATGCCTTCCAGCTGCTCCCTCACAGGGTGGAATGCGTTGTTGACCATTCCGTTGAATATGCCCGTGTTAATTGCGAGCACCACGATGAAAGCCAGGACAAGAGACAGCCAGCGCTCCCAAGATGGGTCAGTATACGAGAACCACCATGCGAACGCGACGAGGCGAATTATCAGCCAGATGTGCGGCCATATTGCTGCCACCAGAGGTGCTACTCCCGGGTTAGCGTGCGCATTGAGTTGGGGCGCTGGCTGCGGTTGTGCTGCGGCTGCTGGCGCTGCTTGGCCGGCTACTGGCCGACGGCGGATCGCGGGTTGGTGCTGGTTCTGCGCTTGGGGAAGCGGTTGCTGTTGGGGCATGGCCGGTGGCTGGTAGGGCTGTTGAGCTAGGGGTGAAGGCGGCTGATAGGGCTGTGCATGCGGGGCCTGGATATGTGCTTGTGGCTGGCTCAGGCTCGAACCCGCCGGGTGTCCTGGTCCCTGCTGGGTTTGGCTCTCCGTGCGATGCGTCTCGGTTAATGACGGTACCGGGGCAAATGGTCGGTAAGGGTTCGGTATGAAAGGGAGGGACCGAGCGGCAGGAGTGGTATACAGCTCCGAACCGTTGTTGATTAGCAAGCCCCGAGGCCCCGTCGGCGAAGAGAGGATGTACACTTCGGGGTGGCCTTGAGCCGCCTGAAACTGTGCCGAGGCCGGCAGGACACTGGGCCCGATGCCGCTTCCGTGGCTAACAGACCTAGTGGAGGTGTCCGGCGTAGCTGCCCGGCTAACATTCCTCGATAGGCCCGGGAAGATAGGGGTCGTGACGCCTGGCTGGATTGGTTGGATAGGGCTGTTGAAGTTGAAGTGAGCAAGCTCAGCCGGCATGTTGGCTGGGTGCACGCCCGATGTGTTCCGCTGCATGGCATTCGCCATGGCCTGAGCAGCCCGATTCGCGTCAGCTCCGTGAATTATGTTGCGGACATCGGCAGCCGAGAGCGGCCGCTGACCAACAGGATCAGAGGTCGGCCCGGGCCGTGATGGAGGACGGGAGGTAGCGCCAGTTGGGTTGATAACATCGTTCAGGACCATCCTGAAACTATACCGCTGCCCATCTGGCCCGGTACCTTCCCGTGTGACGGTCCGGAATGTCTGCCCAACCGGACTGTTTCTCCCTCCCGTAGGATCAATCCCGCCAACTTGAGGTTGGCTATTACCATCCTGCAGGACCTGCGGGCCCGTGGCAGCACGGGTGTTTTGTTGTTGAGCCAAGAACTGGCGATAATTAGCCTCTCGCTGTTGGAGTTGAGTCATCCGTTGGAGCAGCTCCTGTTGCTGGGCGTGTTGTATGGCGTGCAGCTGAGCATGCTGCTGACCGTGTTGTGAAGCGTGAGCCGTGGTATGGGGCACACCGATAGGTGCCGACCCCGGCCGCGGGATGGCGGCGACATTGGGCGGATTCCGGAGGGCATGTGGAAGAAGGCGCGGTTGAGCATCGGGCGGAGGGATATCTCCAGTGTCTCGCAGCACGAGATGTATTGTTTGCTGATCGTTTGTTCGTAACTGTCACAGACTCCGTCAGCGCCCTCTCAAACTCGCAATCTTTTAGTAAAAGAAAGAGCGTACTGTTTCCTCGCCAAAGATATCTTGCAACGTATCTGTGTCGCGTGCCAGGAGTCGGCCTCGGTGAATTAGACGTTGGTGGTCATCCGCCGGTCTCGATGGCAATGCCTCTCGGATGTTTTCTCTAAGTTGCTGCACTGTCGTAGTAGCCGGCATGTCGGGGAACCGTAGGATTCCAACTCCGACAGAGGGCGACACGATTTGAAGGTTGACGGTCATCGGCGCATCGTCTTGCGGCCCCGGTGGGGTAGATCCCGGCCGTTCGTCCGCCATCGCGCTTGATCTCGTGGTTAGGTGCGATGATCGCGAGCTCTGTCGCACGATTGGTTTAAGGAGGTACGCAATGGAAAATTCGGCTCAGTCGGGAGGGCGGGCGTGATGCGTGGTGCTGACGGCGGTCGGCTCAGGTGTTTTGAATTGGCGTTTACAAGTATCAGGAAGCCATGGATGCTCGGTGTAGGTCGGTCGTTAAGCTGTCTTGAAGACCTTCAAAGCGATCGCAAGTAAGGACCAGGGGGTTGTCTTGGAAACGCAAAAGGTGTAAAATTGGGGTTGCCTTAGGGTTTAGAATCGAGCAACACTACCATAAGAAGAAGGTGTCGTGTTCGTTGCTCCCCTCTCTTCCGAATTGCTGACGGCGTTGTGTTGTGTAATTCCTCAGCTTCCAACCTGGAACCTCCACGCTGTCATCCGGAGGATTGCGGCGGACGAGACATGCAGGTACAGCAGGGTACAGCTACTTGCCCCACTGCCCCTCTCACATGCCAGACATAAAATTGGCTATAACATGCCCCAGCGATTATCCACTATGCCGCATTTAGTGTGCAAATATGCGAAATTGACCGCTCTTCAAGCACTCGTCGGGTAGCCACAACCTCGACTACAAAACGTGATCCGTCCCAAGTTCTCGGGTTTGTGGGAAAAAGCCGATCCATCACTGGTTGCCGGTTCTTCGTCCGAATGCACACCTGCGTCATGAGAGCAACCGTTTGAGCTAGGTTACCTGTGCCGCGAAACCCCCGCCCCTCGAATCCCGAAGTGTAAAAGCGGCGTCATTTGGCGCCGGCTGGAGGCTTCCCCGGGCAAACAATGCAGGTTCGTTAGAAACGGCACGCCGCCGCCCCTTTCCTCCCTCGACTTGCCGTAGTAGGCCAAAATTTGTTAAGACGAAGACAAAATGGCGTCGCTCCAGATTGGTCCCATTTCCTCTACGGTCGGGGTAACTCGCTCGACAATTGCCCGGCGCTCGGCCTGCCGCAGCTGCCACCAGATTTCCAACTTCTCCTCCAGCTTCACCGGCTTCCACTCCAGGACTGCTGCGTCTCGAGGACGACCGCAGCCGAGCCAGCGATCCCCCGGACGTCGACCCTTTTCGCAACAGTCACATAGGCCAAGGGCCGACTCCAAAGTGCACGACTCCAAGATCCGCTGGTATCCCATCCCCGTCGGTCTCGGCGTTGGGTTCCTGGGGCTGGTGCAGTTCTACAAGGTCTACACCAGAGAGCAGGAAAAACAGGCCGAGGATGGCGAGCCAGGGCAGCGGCCGAAAAGGAGACCGCGGGTTCGCCCGGATGGCCCTTGGTAGGATGCATCCCGTCCCGGTGTGGATGTTGGTGATTTTTTGAATTGGGGTTAACAAAAGTTCAGGCAGGTGCAAATCATGTCGACTTTGCCCCTAAAGGCCATTTCGCGGCTATGGGGCAAGTTCAACGAGTTAACTCTCCCGACCTTCCTTCGAATCCCCGGCTTCAAGCTGTATTCGTTCTTTTTCGGCGTCAACCTAGACGAGATCGAGGAGACCGATCTCCGCGTGTTCCCGAACCTCGCTGCCTTCTTCTACCGCACGTTGAAGCCCGGCGCACGACCCCTCGATCCCAATCCGAACGCACTCCTCTCCCCGTCTGACGGGCGCATCCTACAGTTTGGGCAAATCGAGGGCGGCGATATCGAGCAGGTCAAGGGTATGACCTACACCATCGATGCCCTCCTCGGCCAAAACAGCCCGACCCCAAGCATCTCCTCTAGCCAGGCATCTCTCGACAAATTCCCGAAGCGAAACGAACACGAGCTGGAAGGAGACGAAGAACTTGTCCAGAGGGAGGAGGAATTCGCCCGGGTCAATGGCATCTCCTACACCCTGCCGGATCTCCTGTCTGGAAACAAGAAGAAGCGCAAGAGCAGCCTCGACCACCCCAAAGACGAATCTGTCGCGGCCTCAGCCACCTCCGTTTCCGAGGTCGGCGCGGAGCTCGCGCTGGGCGAGAAGTCCTGGCTTGACTACCTCTCCCCCGATAGCCGGCACGTGCTCTACTACGCCGTCATCTACCTCGCGCCCGGTGACTACCACCGCTTCCACTCCCCGACCAATTGGGTTGTCGAGCGTCGCCGTCACTTCGCCGGCGAGTTGTACAGCGTGTCGCCCTACCTACAACGTACTATGCCCGGTCTGTTCACGCTCAACGAGCGCGTCGTGCTGCTCGGCCGCTGGCGCTGGGGATTCTTCAGCTACGTCCCCGTGGGCGCGACCAACGTCGGGTCTATCAAGATCAACTTTGACAGGGAGCTCCGCACTAACAGCCTGACTACCGATACGGAGGCGGACAGGGCCGCCGAGGAGGCTGCCAACCGTGGCGAGCCGTACCTAGGCTATGCCGAAGCGACCTACGAGGCCGCCAGCTCCGTGCTGAGGGGCCATGCGCTGAGGCGGGGTGAAGAGATGGGTGGCTTCCAACTGGGCAGCACCGTTGTCATGGTGTTTGAGGCGCCGGCCGGGGAGCACGACGAGAACGGGAGGCACACGGGCGGATGGCAGTGGGCTGTGGAGAAGGGGCAGACGGTCAAAGTTGGACAGGCGCTGGGGCAAATTGATGCTCCATCCCATCCTAACTAATTTTAGAAGAAAAGAAAACCATGTACCAGAAAATGTATTTGGGTAATGCATGGAAGGTAGCATAACATGTAAGCAACCAATTCGTTGTCACTAGAATAATGCTGAGTCCAAGCACAGAAATTATAGAACAGATCCGTATATCAATCAAAGTCTTGACGAGTATCTCTGCTGTTTATGTCTCTATGAACGTCTTAAAAAGACGGGCGAAATAACCTCTAGATCATGCTTGCTTCTAACGCCCCGCCGTGGTATCATCTATCCCCCTAGGAAATCCTTGCCCCTTAAGCGCCATAGACCTTGAGCTTATCTTCCAGCGGAGTGAAGGTTTTCTCGCCGGCGGGCGAGGTCTTACCACCGAAGACAAGCTGCGCGCTCAACTTCCACGTAGCAGGGACATTCCACTCCTCGGCGACCTTGGCGTCGACGAGCGGGTTGTAGTGCTGTAGGTTGGCACCGAGCCCCTCGGCCTCGAGCGCCGTCCACACAGCAAACTGCAGCATACCACTGGAGTGGCCAGCCCAGATGGGGAACCTACATCCATCGCGTTAGCCCGCCATTCACTCATCCACCCATCATTCAGTCCGGAACCGCGAGAAAAAAACATACCGATCCGCATAAGTCGCAAACTTGGCCTGCATCCCCTGCACGACCTCCTGGTCCTCAAAGAAGAGCGCCGTCCCCGCCGCGCCCCGGAACATGGCCATCTTGCCCGCCGTCGCCTCCCACGCCGCGCCCTCGGGCACGATCGCCTGGAGGATGTCCCGCGTCGCGTCCCAGAACTTGTCATGCTCGGCGCCCAGCAGCACCACCACCCGGTTCGACTGCGAGTTGAAGCTGCTCGGCACCTGCTGCAGCGCCTCGCCGATGATGCTCTGCACGCGGGTGGTGGGGATCGGGAGGGTTTTGTTTAAGGGGTAGAAGCTGCGGCGGGCGGCGATTTGGGACAGGAAGCTGTCGGCGTTGGCGGTGGTGCTGCCCATTTTGGCGGTGGTGGTGGTGGTGAAGGGGCGGGGGGTGGTGGGTTTGGTGAGGGGGGTGGTTGTTGTTGTGAGAGGGCGGGGCTTGGAGAGGGCTCGGGAGATGGATGAGAGGAGTCTTTGCATCGGGTTGAGGGGTAAAACGCTCTGGTGGAGTTTGGTGTGGGAGACGGTTGAGTGCTTGATGGGAAGACTTGTGATGGTGGGGATGGGAGACTATGGACGGGACGAGGGACGGGTATATATATATTTGCGACGCCAAACTCTGAACTTGGCCATCCTTGAATTATCCACGCGAGCCAGACAAGTCAAACAGGCTCTTCCCCGGCAGTTTTCCTTTCCAACACACCGCCAACCTGGTTCCTCGAAATTCCGCGCGCGATTTCACCAGATCCGTCTCCGGTTCTCCACTGCTTGGTAACAGAACGTTTGACTGACGAAGACGCTATTCGACTAAAACTGGGTCCCGCCGACCCGCGCGCGAGACGGAAAAGGAAGTCTGGGACCTGCATCTGGGTTATGTCAGCTTTTACGGAAGTCCGAGAGTGGCACTCGCTCTCCAATCGCTGGGCGGCGGCGGGCCAGATTCGGGGGGGACGGCTTCCAAAGTTGGGGTCGTACGCATTTCAAATGCTGAACAAGCGCCGCAAAGAAGTGACAAACCCCTGTTAAATGTGGAGAACCAGCAAGGTCATCACTTTATTTCTCAGCCTCCCACGCGCCGCTCTCGCTCTCGGCACTCGTGCCGCGGGACGACGAGATGGTAATCCGGAGCGCGAGTCTTTCAAATCAACAAGACTGGATCTAAGAGTTGTCATGTCTGAGTAAATATTTGTGACAACGTGCGGTGCAATGAGTTCAATGCGAGTACGAAAGTAAGTATGTACAATACATATATTTTACCCTTATCGTCCGATGTAGGAGGTTGCGAGTAAGGGAAATAAAAACTTGGAAGTTCAGATGAGGGCTTGAGACAATTCAGACTTGACCAAGTTCTCGCAGATGATGAATATATTGATAGCCCAGATATGTACCAAGTGGTAGTTCAATTGATACCTCAAATTTATATACAGATCAAAGCAGCCCCCCACACACAACCCTTAAACTAGTTAAACAATCTACAATCCCATGTGCATCATATGAAGCCATCTAACGGCCAGCTAAATCTAGAATGCGTCCTAATTTGCCTTCTCTAGTGCCGGCCCGAGCCAATGGTATAAAAACCAGAACCATCTCCGCTGTGAATGCATGCATGCGCCCAGAACGCCCTCTCCTTTTTCTCCTGTCCCACACCACGATCACGGATGACCATGGCATAAGCATTAGACTTACTTCCCCGAGACCCTATTCACTTCAAGTAGCAACAGAAAAAGAAGAGAAACCACCCCCATTACCACGTCTCCGCAATGTACTGCCCAGCCCCCTTCTTCAGGTCCCAGAACGTCTGGGCCTCCTCGCGCTCGAGGTTCCCCTTGTCCATGGCGACCTCGACGAGGGCCTTCTCGACGCCCTCGCCCATGCCGCGGCTGCTGCCGCAGACAAAGACGCGGCCGTCGACCGAGTTGATGATGTACCAGACCAGGTCGGCCTGGGCCTGGACCTCCTCCTGGACGTAGCGGCCCTCGCCGCGGCGGCTCTGCACGACGCGTTTCACCTCGTCCTCGTGCACGCCCCACTCGCCGCTGTAGAGCTCGTCGACGAGCGAGTCGCGCACCCCCTGCAGCACCCACACCTTGTTGGCGCAGTTGGCCGTCTTGAGCCGCCGCTGCACGAAGCCGCGGAACGGCGCGATGCCCACCCCGGCCCCGATCAGCAGCATCGGCCCGTCCGTCACGAACTGCTTGGCCAGCGGGTTCGCCATCAGGCCCTTGAACATGGGGATGTAGAACTCCGGCTCCTTGTCGCCGCCGCCGCCGCCGCCGCCGCCCGCGCCCTCCTGCTGCTTCTTTTGCGCGTCCAGGAACTTGAGCGCCTGCCGCTGGAAGAAGCCCGAGCCGACGCCCGGCCGGGTGCCCGACCGCCAGTCGGCCGTCTCGTGGACCGTCACGGCGATCTCGATCAGGCGGTGCTGCTTGCCGTCGCGCGTCAGGAACGACTCGTGCGGGTCGTTGGACAGCGAGTAGAAGCGCGGCATCAGCGGCTGCAGCACCGACAGCAGGTGGTCCAGGGGCGGTTTAGCGCTCGGGAAGGCGTGCAGCAGCTGGGCGAGCGAGACGTGCGGCCCCGTGCGGAAGTCGCAGAACACGCCCTGGCCCTCGGCCGAGCAGAGGAAGAGGAGGATCTTGCGGTCGTTTGCGTCCGTCGCGTGCTCGGCGAGAAGGCGCAGGATCTGCTTGGTCGGCGGGTACGATTGGATGTCGGAGCACCAGGTCAGCAGGTCGCGGCGGGTCGTGGCGATCTCCCGCGCCTTGTCAGCACCCCAGACGGTCGGCCATCTTCCCGAGGTCGTGCGAAGTAAAACCGGCTTGTCGCGGAGGAAGCGGGGCACCAAAAGAAGATCGAGGACCTCCTCCACCATGGACGTCTCATTGGGTGCTGAGACGCCAATTGCGCCGCCGACCTTGAAGTCGTGCTCCTCGCCCTCGGGATAGTTTGTAACATCGAGATCAAAGTGGAATGTCCGCTTCTCGGCGCCCGGGCGGGTCAGCTCGCGTGTGTTGTGGAGGCGCGCGGGGAAGACGTGGTGCGGGGGGTGCGGTTGCACAAACGAGGGCGGCTGTATCCCGGTGTCGAGGTCCTCCAGCGTCAGATTGTGTAACGTCTTCTCTACATCACCCACCGCCGACGCTGGGCTGTCCCCACCCAGAGAAACACCCGAGTCGGTGGGAGAGGGTACATTCGAGGGCCGCCGGAGCGGTTGTAGGAAAGTCGTCTGGTCGGGCAGATCGCATACGCCGTTCAGCGTCGCAGGAACCTGGTCGATCTTAAGACACAGCGATCGGTATGCGTCGTTGTCGGGGAACTCGATCTGCTCGACCTCGACGTCGTCCTTCTTGGGACGCCCAAGTCCGAGGCAGCAACCGCCTCCGCAGCATCGGCGGATCAATTGCGTTGTGGTCTCGCCCGTGATGCGCTGCACATCAGCCGGGCTCTGTGCAATCAGGCGCGTCGATGCGCGTCGGCGGCGGGGTTCGGGCTGGCGGGGCTCTTCCAATTCGTGCTCGTCAGAGGACTCGGAATATGAGTATGTAAGCGAGGGTGCAGCTGACGGGCCGGGGCGAGGCTCCTCGGGTATGCTCGAGACCGCATGCTCGGCTAGGAAACGGTCGATGTGTGTAGCCATTGTTTTGTGCTGCGATCGGACTGCTTGAGAAGGGCGGAGGAGTGCAGATGGGGCGAGAGTAGCAAGAAGGGTGTTGAAGATGGGGGATTTGGGCAGCAGGAGTCAAAGGCCTTGCCTCATGACCGAAATTTGCACTAAATCGAAGATGGGGTTCACTCGGGTATGGGTTTTGATGTGGGCCAATCTGGGCCGTGAAGCGCTCTGTCCGGCTATTCGGTTGTTGGATTGGGTTGCACCTGGTGGTTTGCAGAGCAAGTCTTGTCGAAACTCGAATCACAAAATTTCAAAACAACTGCTGAGCGGAGGCTGGAGATCTTTAACCCAGCTCCTGCCATCAGGTTGTGCAGGCGAATTCGACCCGTTGAGCGACGCTGCAGCTTGGGGCCATGCCCAGGGCACTGACACAGTGCGAGGGCTTTGGTCTCACTTGGCCCTGTTTGGATAAGACGGATGTTGAACAAGGGCGGACGCCATCCATGCGTCTCCGATCAGGCCCTGCTTTCCCGCGGACTGCGGGAAATCTCTCTCATTCCGTAAATTTCTCGATGTCTGACGCCCAGGAAGGCTTGAGGCATTTGTGTATGCGAGATAATGCGAAGATGAATTAGAGATCAATCACGCACTCTTTCCAGGCTTGTTGTCCAGCTCAGGACATGGAATATGCTCCATTTTGGACCGAGGTCCTCGAGAATTGTTAAAGGCGTCAAGAAGGGTCCTTCAGATATCCTTTTTAGTCCAATATCGAGCCACAACCGGCCCATCACGAGCACTGTGAATTTCCTGTGTCGGTCACCAAGCTCTCCCTGGGAGCCTGAGTATCAGGCCACTCGGCCGGAAACCCACCACTCCTGTGCAAAGCCAAGTCTCGACCCACCAACCCCAGCCAGCCTCATCCCCAACAGTTTGAGCCCGAACAAGAAGAAAGAGGGGATTAGGATTCGGCGGCGTTGTTTCATGCCCAAAGGAACCCTTGATAAGACATCCCGTGCCAGCGATAATGCCTCCCGAAGCGGCGTGTTCATCATCAAGTGCTCCCGTCTCTCCGAATTCGGCGCCTGCTCTGGGTAGGCGCAGGGGATGGCACGGTGTCCGGCTAAAAGTACGGACACTGTATGACGCCCAGATATCTAATCAATCAGAATTATCAATCAGCCCCACTGCGTGCCCAGAGCTGGCTCCAGATTCTCATCAGTCAGCCCCTTTCCCAAATTTGTTGATCTGATAAACAAATGGCGGGATCGTGGGGCCGAGCAAAGAATGCGGGACACGTGTTCATCATAATCTGTGGGATTGATGACTTTCCGCTTCGCCCATGTCCGCTTTCCCCTAATTTTCTGGAGCAAGAGATGATTCCGCAGTGGGCCCAGCACTTCCCCCCTTTTTCCCATCGGCGGTGGCCGTTCCTTTCCATGCTTTCCCCACGGAAACGGAGCGGCGAATGGTTTCCGGGGCCAGGGTACCGGTTGGCCAGCCGAGCTCCTTCGGCAACCTTGTCGAGCTCTCGGGTCAACCTTTTCATACACAGCACGTGGTTGGTTTACTGCGTAACTTGGCCTTTCCGTTCACAGTCTCCTGAACTTAGTTGATAAAACTGGTTGCCATTTGGTCGCAAAGCAAAAACGTTCCCTCGACCGTTCTGCAAAATGCCTAGGCTGCTGGTTTACGGACACAAGTGGATTTTGGCCGCGCTCGTTGTTATAAACCATACCGATAACTCTACTATTTGGGATAAATAAAACACTACATTACAGCTGTCAACCATCTGGACATTACTATTCTCTTGGTCTCGCTGGCTCCCACGGATAACTCGCACCACCGCTGGCCTGCGTTACACAACGCATCTCTTGCCACCACGCTCCCAAGTCGGGATTTCCTTTTTGGGGGGATTATGTGGTAGAAAGAACAAAAACAATAGAAATAAAAAGTACAATGAGGCAAAGTGGCGAGCAAGGATGGGGATGGTTACCGGGCCTCCGAGCTACGTATGGATATGGTCCCAATCATCCCAGCCTTCCTCTTAGTGGCTTTCAGTGCCTTCGCGGAGTTATTGTTCGTGAGCCGGCGTGCACCTCACCGATGCCCGTGCCCCCCGCTTCTGAGAAGGCCAGGTCATGAGTTAGAGAAAAGTTTCAGGACGCGGAAATGAGTAAGGAGATCGGCCCAGCTAGGGGAGCTGGCAAAAGGGTAGCAATGCCGCCTCAGTATTTGGAGTGCTGTGGACTATGTTCGGCCAGGGCAATTGATGGTCCCGGCTACTGGGTAAGAAGACTACAGGTAAGTCACCCATGTCTTTAGTGGGTTGTTGAATGGTAGACTCGAGGTGTTCAAAACGCCGTACAGGTGACACAGCGCCAAACATTCAATCGAGTCTTCGCGCCGACACCCATATAGGAATGATCAGAGTTTCGTCTCGGGAAGCCATGAGGGTCAGCTTGTGTCCAACAAACAGACTAACTAAGGAACAGTTTCCACTCATAGCAATGAGACACGAACAGAAAGCCCTGCCGCGATAATAACAACCAAAAAAGTATAGTCATTCTGTACCGTAGTTTTGTCCCAACCCTCCCTCGCCCATACCCAAACCCATCCCTTCTCCATCGCAACATAGGGTATTGTGTTGGAAGTAGCCCAAAGAAAATCGTAAAACTCATACGTCGTAAAATGCCAGACTACCCGCTGACTGGATATCAATGAGGCCAAATATGCAAAAATAGAGACGAGGAAGAGGCAAGCAACCTCTCGCGAGAGGCGTATGCCGACAGCGGAACCGTTGGTGAGCAATCATCCCCAATCATCCTTAGAAAGAAACAACATGTCGAGACCTAATCAGCCTTGGTTCGACCTCCCCCAAAAAAAAAGGATGGCGCGGCCGGCGCCGATGTGTGCCGCGAAAGGGCCTGGTCAGACCCCCGACAGCGAGGCAGAAGTGGCCGCGCCATCAACGTATACAAATTTCAGACAATACCAGCTAGTTTTCAGCTGATGCAGAGCAGTAGCCCTAAAAACATACCAAAAAACGTTCAGTGTCGTGCAATGGCGCGCGACGATAGTAGAAGGCGACCCGCCGAGAGTCGAAACGGAAGCAACCTAGTAACTACTGGCATGCCGTTTCTTCTTTTCCCAGCAAGTATCAACCGCCGGACGGACAATGTTATGAAAATCCACCGGGTCAATACTACCGATGAAATAGACTGGGAAATTGTGTTCGATGGTCGTGAGTTTCGCATAATTAACGCGAGACTCTTTGACAAGTCGTTCCGTTCGTTCGTAGAGATTAACGCACACCGCGTCGAAACCCAGCTGGGGCTCTCCCTCGAGCCTCCGAGGCTTCTTCCCGAGTTGGTAGATGATTCCATGCTTTAGGGGTTTGACGCCCCTTTTTCTGCAGGCCTGGTGCTCATATGTTAAGATGGGCCTGTGAGGTAGGTTAGCGAGGTCGAGATAGAGCATTCTATAATAGGTAATGTTTACACGCAGGTGCAATGCCCCTCATCGTTCGCCACCACAATGAACCGTCGGAGGCCTTGATAGAAGGACCGTCCGCCCTGTTCGAAGCGAACTTGATGGGTCATCACATCACTTTTCGGCGGCCCGGCGCCGAGAGGCTCGCACCAGAAAATTTTGAAGACCTAAAGAGTAAAGTGCATTAGAAAAGTTAGAGTTAGGCGGCAGGGGCTGTTTCTCACCTCACCGGGCTGGAATCTGGAAGAACGCTCGACAACGTATCCTAGATAGTTCAGCATACCGCAACCGGAGACAAGTAACGTGGTTTCTCACCGTCTTGCGCACCGGGCTCTTGCGCTGAAGTAATACTCTCGGCTCCGTTGACCTGATGTTGGTAGCCTTCGGTTCCCATTGTTACCATTGGCCGCTGGGAAAGCGGCCTTGGTGTTTCCCGGCCGTTATCGGGTTCAGGGACCGGAAATATATGACCCTGTGCCATCGATGAAGACTCTCCTCCCGAGTAAGGCGAGCCGATCTCGCCCGTTGTATAGCCAATATCCTCTTGTGATAACGCATCATTGAGTAAATCGCTCGACGTAGCCGATGCAACGGATTCTTGGGGGCGAATAAAACCAAATCAGTAAAAGTGACAACGGTACTGGGCTTGGGCTCTTACCCTGGTCCGTCGAGTAACGCCTGGAGCCATCCTCTCCCTCCACCCCGGGATATTCGGTGGCGTCGGACGTTGAGGGCACGGTACCTAGGTCAGGCGATTCGGCTTCCGCGTCCGGTTCCGCTGATGACCCTGCTCTCAAGTTAGCGGCCGAGATGTCATGGATCGGGCCAACGCTTCTCTGACCTTGGCCATACGACGGGCCTGCGCCCGAACTCTGCGAAAAGCCGGATGCATATGCTGATCCGTGTGGGGATTCGTACGAGTCGGCATATCCCTGGTAGGTGTCGGGACTGGGGTCGGGCGCGGACGGATAGTCAGAACCGGAAGTCGTACCAGGTTTTCGGTAAAACGGGTCCCGGTTCATGCGTGCCGCGGGGGCCTCCTCGGGGTCTTCGTAGCCGCCGGCCTTAGCGGTCCTCGGCCGTTGCTTTTTGGAGGAGGGTTTATCCCTCGATCTGGGCTTGGAATGCGACTCGGCACCCCTCCCTTGCCCCTTGGGGGAGAAAGCAGAATGGCTCTGTGCAGAAGACACGCCGTACATGCCAGCTGCTGCGGCGCCTTCGACGGGAATCGGGGCGCCATAGGTGTAGGCTCCGTCTTGGGTGTAGTGTGTACCTTGGTGGCCACCGAGGTTGACATTACTGAGCGAATTTGCAAGGTCATCGACGTTTCCCCGCGGCGCCGTCTGGGCTGCTTGAAAGTCGTAGTGCACAAGGCCTACGCGATTTGCATGGTTAATATTGAATGAACTAAGAGACTCGTTTGTTGACTTGGATTTCGTACCCTGGGCATCCTTCCTGGCCCTGTACCAACAATTCTGTGTGTAATCCCACGCCCAGTCGCTCCAGTCAGTCCCGCCGGGATCCATGGTGATGATGTCTTGCCTCTAGGGCCAGAGCAGTTCGGGTGTTTTGTAGCGTGTCAGGCAAGATGGGAAGAGAAGGCAGCATCAGACAGTAAGACGCAGTTTCGGAGTGTGGCGTTAGGACAGCCTCGCTAGCACTAGCTGTCTTGGGGTACCGGTGCTATGGATGACGACGGAACGGGCCTTGTCCCGCGTGCAGCGGGGAGTTTTCCCACGAGAAGCGCTCCGAGAACCAAAAATACGGTCAGGAAACGAAGTTTGGGAATTCGCGCGGTCCGGAAGGCTGGGGTGCTCTGATAAGGCCGTGGAGCTTCGATTGCCTCGCAGAGCCTCACAACATCAGCCGGGAGCTGGGAGCAGTAAGTATCAGCGGTCCGGCGTTACCTTGACCGGCTTCCAGCGAGACGCAGCTTGGGATCTCAAGCTCCCTGCTGGCGCCGCTGTCGTATATTAAATGCAGCTACAATTGGTGGGGGGAATCTCGTGACACACGGCTCGGCCCCTCATTCGCGGCGGGAACCGAACTGGCCGTCGCCGGTTGAATGGCGCTGAATGGCGTGGGCGTGAGGATGACGAGGGTAACCTTTCGGTTTCGGGGTGCAGGTGGTGGGAGAGCCAAGTCGAGGGATTGCAGAACACTGGCACCAAACAGAACTAAACAGTGGGGGAGGGAAAGTCGGGAAGGGAGGGAAGTGGAGGGGCAGTAAGTGGGAAGGAGGGGTCCTCTGCCGACGGTGGAAAACATATGAGCCGGGCCTGCAACTCTTTCCTCCGCGCTGGAAGTGGCTGCCTTTGAGAGCCATCCCCGGCCTCTTATCTTGGGCCTGAAGGGCCAATGTCAACCAGCCCCGCGGCACCCTCCGGACGACCGCTGGCCGCTCCGGTTGGTCCTTTGCCGAGCGCGCACTTGCTTGACCTGTCAATGCTCATCTTTGCCAGTGGGATGTGGCGTTTCCGGGCCCGACCTACCAACTAACTGCAGGTTTTAGCCCAATGCCCGCTGCGGTGCGCCGGGGAACGAAGAGACGAGGGGAGGCGAGAAGAGGGGCAGCAACCTGTCAGCTTCTCTTGCCCACATTAACTCTGCATTAGGCTGCGACACATGAGTGGGAACCGAGGGAAGGAAGAAACACCGGCCGGCGGAGCACTTGCCGTCACGGGCCGTTGACGACGGTCCCACGCCAAAATACACCTCCCCGAATCAGCCAGGTGCATCCCCATTCCTCATGTGCCCCACCACATCACGGCCGCCGCGTGGGTTGAACTGTGGGGATGAAGTGCGGACGGAAACCGCCTGCGGGCGGGGATCGGAGCCGCCCTCGCAAGTGGAGCGATGCGACTCTACCAACAAGAGCCCTGCAAGGTTCGACATGGTACTCTGGAGTTTGCAGGTTGGGTTGACAACGGGTTGGAGGGGACTGCCCGACACGCTGGATACAGGTTTTCATAGGTGGCACGGGATCATCTCGAAGGGCCTGTGGGGAGCTATGCTTGAACGGTATTTTTGATGGCATTCACAGAAAAGGCCAGCTCCGACTGTAACGGGAAGTTCTTCTTTTCCTGAGATTTGGAGCATCTTCGAGCGAGGTCCCCTGGATCGGCGGACGGCCCACTTGGGATGTACCATGGAGTTATTTGGACATCAGATCGTATTCCGTACGAAGTATGTATGTAGATGTATTTTTATCACATTTGGATTGCAAGGTGCCCAACGCAGCAAAGGGCAGTTTATCTTACAGATAGCTTGACATTTCGAAAATGGAAAAAGCATACAATAGGTAGCGAAGTCAAAGCTTCCTCGCCGCAATCATGCACGGTGCAATTTCGTGTAATCAATGCTTTCCAGAGAAGAGACTCGAGGCCCCCAACCTGTTTTGGCGCTAAGAACATACCCAACCCAGAGGTACCTCGCATTCATCTGCGACAGAGCTGAGCTCCAGAATCCCGCCCGTCGCGCTCGAGATCCCTTCGAGTGGGATAGCGACAACCCCTTGCGACTTGCTTGACGTACGATATTTCCGCTACTCAACCTCGTCAAGAAATCCGAACGAAGAAAGGAGCTGGTTTTTAGAGCGAGGGGAGGCTCAGAATGGCGATCAATCATCACTACCCGATGTAAATCGCCCAGCAGAAGTGCTGTAATGATGTACGAAGTACACTGTACCGTACTGGGTACCCATGTAGTTACCGAACAACCTGGTAGCCCGACCACATCGTGTCCAGAGCCTTTCCACTCCATCCTTTCCCCCTCCGCATTTCAGTTCCTCAAGCTGACCCGAAACCCGCCCCCCCTGAGAGAGAAACGACGCGCCAACGCTCCGCACCCCGCAACGCGAATCGAGAACATTCCAGCCTCGGGTTTTCCCTGTTCGCCCTTGCCGGCCACTTTCGCATGCGCACCCGCGACCCCCGTCGACCTCGTGCAGCTTCGATGGCATGGGCTGTCGGGGGAGCTGCCCCAAAGTGGACGCGTGGCCTCGATCCATATGGCGCCCATAACCATGCCCGAGTCGTCTCCGTCATCCCGTCGCCCATCGACACACTCGAACGGGGCCGACCATGATCGCGTTGCGGTCCTGAGTCCGACCCTCCAGATCGCACGATCGACCTCTCCACTCCCGATCGTTGGGACCGACATATCCCGCCTCAAGATCGTCAATCGAGATGCCGGGCAAATACCACCGCCGGCCGGGTGGAATCTCGGCCCTTGCTATAAAGAAGACGGGTTGCGCCACCCTAGAAACGGACCCTATAGCCGCAACAACACGGGCGATTCCACCGTTCTGTCCAACGAGCACTCATTCAGCTCGTCCCGGGAGGACTCCGACGACACTGACTCCGACGACGGCTACTATTCACCATCGACAGTGGGTTGGAGACGCCCACCACCACCCCAGCCGTTGCTGTCGCGCGGCAACCCTCGCTTCGTTCCACCACCACCACCATGGCACCCGCCACCATGGCACCCGCCGCCTGTTGGGCCGACCAGCAGACGGCCGCCGATCCAGCATTTTCGGCGCCCAGACCCAGCCTATTCTGATTCAGGGTCGGAAGACTCGGATGAAGCAACCAGGAGCCTGCCCAGCGAGGACGGGCGGCGCAACGAGCTTCAGGAATTGCTCGACGCCCAACAACAGCGCATCCGGCAGCTGAGACGTCAGATTGCCGGCAAACGAATGGAACTCCGGGGACTCAGGCGCCGAAAGGACAACACAGACAACTCCCTGATGCAATTCTTTCGGCCACACCTAGCGTCAAAGAACGGGGTTGCCGTCATTCCCATAGATGCCCTCGAGGCCAAAATCGGCGATATGCAAGATGTTCGAAACGAATACTACACGGCCGAAATCGCTTTCGAAGCTATGGAGTCGGAGCTGGAAATGGAGGAGATCAAGCTCCAAGAGTTGGAGGATAGGCCATCTCGGTCACCCTTCCGCCGGGTAGACATGATCCCAAAGATCGAGCTGCCACCGCCACCGCCGACTATGCGGGGAACGGCAATCATGGAGGCCGAGGAACAAGACGGTTCCAGTGACGAGGATGATGACTCTGCGCCGCCAACCCCTGTAACCCTCCTAGGGATATCAGGGCAACTACACGAGGACGTCCATCCCTTGTACCAGGATCTGTTGGAGGCGGCCGCCGACCGCAAGCTTGCCAAGGAGGACGTGGAGGACCTCGTGGTGCGCCGCGAGAAGATACTCTACGACCTCGAAATCGAACTCCACCGGAAACGTGTGCGTGAGAATCAAGGTAACCAAATTAGCGAGGAGGATCTCCTCTCCCTGCGCTCCTCGCTGGCCCAAGTCCCCACCGACGCCGCCGAATTCGAACACCTCTTCGGCATCACCATCACCGAGGACGAACTCGAATTCCTCCGCAACTACGACTCCGCCTTCCAGCGCGCCCGTACGGAACTCGACTCGGCCACCGAAACTCTATCCCGCCTCCGCGCCCTCTGCATCAAAAAGGGCGTCATGCGCAAACACGCCTCCTACCACGAAGAGCTAGACATCTACTCCAGCTCCCCAGACTGGGTCCCTTCCCCGCAAGACGGCAACATGGCCCTCGACCCCCCTCCACCGCCACCACCACCACCTAACAGCAACAGCAACCACCACCACCACCGCCACCCGCACGCGAACCCCCCTTCGTTAGCGCACCCGCGCTTCCCCATCCTGCTCTCCAACCCCTCGCACGTGCTCTCACAACTCACACCACGCCAGGCCCTCGAGCGGGCGCTAAGACTGCCCAAGGACGACGCGGGCAGCGCGCTGCGGCGGGCCGCGTGCATCAAGGAGCTGGGCATCAGCACGCTCATGACCAAGGCCGACAGCAAGCCCGACTACATCAACCAGTGGCTGATCCACCGCCTGCGCACCAGCCCCATCGAGGCCGAGCTCATGCTCGCCGTCTGCGAGGGCGTCTTCAGGGTCGTCAACCTCCGCCGCTGGCAGGAGGAGGTCCTGTACTACTGGCGCCGGGACGAGGCCGCGAACATGGAGGCCGCGCTGTTCGATCCGCCCGTGTCGCACCCGCCGGATAGGGGGGGGCCGTTTGGAGTTGGAGTTGGAGTTGGGGGTGCGGGTGCGGGTGGGGCTGGGCCGGGGGCTAGTGCTGGGGGCCCGGCTGGTGGGGGTGTGCTGCTGCCTTCGCCTTTGACTTTTCGGGGTGGTGATGGGGATGATGGGTTTGCGGGGAGTGAGGGCGGGGGGGTGAATTCTGCTATTGCGGAGGGGCAGACGGTCAGGAGTGATGGGGGACGGGGGATGGGCAGTCCGGGCGTGAGGCCCGAACGGTCGAGGTCAGTTTGAGAGCTTGGAGTTGCTGTGTTGCTGTTTTGGTGTGATTCTGGGGTTTGTTCACAACAACGCGGCGTATACGCTGCCGCCGTCTTGGCTATTCCCTTTTGTTTACTTTTTTTTTACTTCCAGTTTTGATTTCTCTTTTTTTGTCGTTTGCTTCGACGTTTTGTTTTCAGATTGGCACCAGCACGCGGGGCCTGCTTTTTTGGATTACTTTTTGCGCGGACCTTTGATTCAAGTTGGAATGGGGCATCAAAAGTGATACCAGGGTTTGTGAGCACGGCTACAGCTTTGTTTTGGGAAGTTGATTTATTTGTTTATTTGTTTGGTCAGCGATTTTGGGTCTGTCGGGTACAACGCCCGCACTACAGCAACCAGGGTTGGGTCTTATACACGGCGAGCGTTCTATTTCCTCCTTTGTTGTAAGGTCGAGATACCACGGGCGTTGGGACGGGTTTCTGGTTGATACACTTGTTACTCTGCGTTCTAAATTGTAATGGGATATATCTTGAGACGAAGCGTTCCTTAGGCCTGTGATGTGTTGTATATTCCTTCCTCACCGTACCACTACGTAACACGGTCATTACACACGGTTACAGTCGTAGGTATGTACAGGTGACTCGGGCACCTCGGCATTTTCGGCAAGGGGATGCATGAATGCGGCGCTCAAGGCCTAACGCGAGGGAGGCCCTTGTCGTCAGATCACATTCTCTCGTGCCGCGCGCGCATCGCGCCCGGCAGTTGTCTCACCCTCCCTACCTACCACCCGTGTCTCACAGGAACCGGGATCAGGCGGCAGCGGTGCCGTGTCAGTGGACGCTGGGTCCAGCGTGAGACATATGTACGTACGTACTTATATGCAGGCCTAGCTTGATGCCTTCTCCCCGGGACATGACGCATAGCCCTACCTTCCCGCGGGGGCGGAAGGCGGCCAATGTGCTACAGACAGGTAAGGCAAATGATGACCGTGGTTTGGTGTAACTCGGAACTTTTACTTTGTGTCACCACACCAGTCACGGTGCCGGGGAGCTCAATTGGTCGCCGACCGGGTTGGGCAAAGCCTTGCGCAGCCATCCCCCTTTTTTCCATCATTCCTCTGCTCTGTAGGCTTGGCTTCCGCTCGTTGGGTGTTGATGGCCTTCACCGCAACTGTGTTGCCTTCATGGAGGTGCGCCTCTAAACGAGGATTGACATCCATCGGAGAGGGTCGTACCAGAAAATTCTGTGACCGGTGAGGGAGTATGACTCAAACAGAAGGACCTTGGGGCTTTGAGGCCAAGGTGGGCGCATAGACATACGGTCGAGAATAGGGTAACTGGTAATATCACTGGGAAATCATGATTGCTTCTTGTGCACCAACAGGGCCAATGAGCAGAGCCGATATGAAAAGCACACCAGGGGGTAAAGCTGGGAAGAACGAAAGGACGTCGGTCAAGATGAAAGGCAAAAGCTCGCAGGCCAACCACCTGGGAGAAGGTGGCAGGCTACGAAATCCCTTCGGGGGTTTCCTTCGGGCTGGCAGTGGAAGGGGGCGGAAACCCCTTTCCTTTGTTTTGCGTGCCCCGGGGCGACTTGAACCGGCGACCTCGCGGTGACAGGTGAGAGATACGCCATGAGTTTTGGCCTCGGGGCCTCGACCACCCGCACTGTGACCATTGGGCCATCTAGGGGGTGGGCGGTGATATTGGAGAATTCAGAAGTTGTATATCTAGCGGGACTCAACAAACATGCCACTATTCAGGCGCCCGCCCAAGACGGCAGTCCTCTTCCCGCCCGTTCCATCTCGCCGCCTTCCCACAATTCCCCAGCCGGTTCCATTTCCAAGCCGCCAGGGATATCCTTATCCCACAAACGCCAGTACAACTCCGGGTACGGGTCAAACTTCCCCAAGAACTGACTCAGCTTCCGAGTCTGGCCCGCCCGATGCCCGACGCCGCCATGAGCTGATGATCCATCCCCTTCCTCCGCACCAACCAGCCCCTGAACCCGGTTCGCCCCCCGATTCATCTTCCGGGCCCGACCACCGGCCATGCACGAGGCCGTCATGATCCTCGCCGCCTCATGCGCCTTGAAAGCCCTGACCTCCGCCGCCTTCCTCTTCTCAGCGGCCTCCTTATCCTCCTCAGGCTCGTCACCACCACCACCACCACCTCTTCCTCCTCCTCCCCGGTCCTCACCACCGCCACTACTACCCTTCCGCTTTATCTTCCGCAGCCGCTTCCACGCATCCTTACCACCCCCCTTCTTACCGCCCCGACCCCAAGACGCCTCACCCCCACCCCCACCACCCCCAGCAACAGCACTCACACCCACCTCATCCCCACTCCCACCCTGCGCCACCGACCACGAAATCCTCCCCAGCGCCGCCCTGATACTGGCGCGGGGATCGAACGACGACCTCACCGAACTCGTCACGGGAGGGGGTGGGGGAGTGAGGGGAGAGGGCTGCGGGACAGGAGGTAGTAGCGAGGGGGATGATTCCAGCTTGAGGCCGCCGTCCGAGCTGGGCGGCCGCGGCCCGGGGGTGGGAGAAGAAGACGTCGGCGGCGGCTGCTGCTTCTGGGGCGGGTTCGACGGCAGGCTGAAGTTGGTGTGCGGTGGTTGGGGGTGTGGTTTGTACAGCGTTCTGGGTGGTGGTGGCGGGGAGTCGGGGGTGGGGTTGGTGGTGAGGGGGGCTGCTTTGGAGTGGTGGCGGCGGCGGAGGTGTCGGGGCTGGGATTGGGGTTGTTGTTGTTGGGTCTGTTGCTGGCTGCTTTGTTGGGGAAGTCGGTTCTCTAGCGCCCCCTGGAGGAGGTCGGTTGAGTCGGCGCTGTGGTCCTTGCTCTTGCGATGCTTGAAGAAGTTGATGATGGAGGCGCGGCGGGATGGTTCCCGGATGGTGGGATGCCTGGTGCTTGAATGGCCGGAAGAAAACATTCTGTACTGTTCAGGCTGGACGTGACGGTCTACGGTCATTGATCGTATATATGAAAGAAGCAGGGCGAGGCCGTCTGCTCTAGGGATGTAACGTAGCTACGCAGTACGTGATATCGAAAGCGTTAACTGGATAGTTAAGAAGCTGGCAACGGTATTGCTGTCTCTACATTAACAAATCGGATGGGTAAGGCAGGTTTGTGATGGGATTGCGAGGAGCCGGCGACACGCCGGTCAGGGGAGATCGTGTTTGCCTTCCGTGTTTTACTGACCTGGCCGTGACTACCACAGCGCCGACCGCTTTGGCTACCCTTTGAATGGAAAGAACGCAGGTGGCTCTCCCCGCCTTGGATATGACATCAAGTTGCCTTCTCGGTCAAGTCATCCCATTGTCACCTCTACGCAGAATATCTCGAACGTCCCAACCAAGCTTCGTTCCTGGGATATATTACATGTAGAAAATACAAACCTAAACCAACGCCGTACACGGTTGTCCTGTGCTTCGCTTTACGAGAGACTCAAAAAACACACAAAGTTCTGACATAACCCAAGGGCGGAGATATCTATCGCTCGTCCTCGGCATCATCCGCCTCCTCTACCGACACGGGCCTGGGCCGTCTATCGCCGGCACTCCCGTTCACCTCGGTCCCCTCTGTCCGTTGATCACCACTCCTCTCCCCAGAAGCGACCCCGTTCACTGTCGTGGACGCGTTCGCCACCGAGCCATCACCGCTACTTTCCACAGGCTCGCCCTGTGGGCCCTGGCGTGGCTCGGCTTGATATCCAAACATGGATCCAGGTGCCCGGTCGCCGCCAAAAAGCTGCGCGGAACCCCCCCAGTTTGGTGTTAGAGGAATGGGTGCCGCTACCGGAGGTTGCCTGCGGGCACCTGTGTCTGGAAATGTGCCCCCCTGTGAACCCGGCCGTCGAGAGGCTTCTGAAATGTTACCTGTTGTTGGCGCGGCGGCCCTTCCAAGCTGTGCAGAAAGGGTACTGCTGGGGGCGGGACTGGTACCCCGGGATCGAGGATGGTGTGCAAAAACAGACCGCAGCATGTCTTGTGCGGCTGCCGGGGGGGGATGTGACGGCTCGGGTGGCTGTGCTTCACCATCCATTCGCTGGAGGGGGAGCAACGACCAACCCGGGGGGATAACAACACCGTCTGGCAATTCGGAACTCCCCGCCGGGATGGCCGCTCCGTACCCAGCAGCGACATGTCTAGTGACGGAGGCCGGTTGCCTAGCGGCCGCAAGGTGCGGGGAATTCGGGACCTGAAGGGGCCCTTGCATTGGCAGGTGCATAAACGGATTCACTAAGCCCTGCTGTTGATGTTGTTGATGTTGTAAAGGTGCCTGTCCACCGAGGAGGGTACCTGGGGCGGTTGGGTGTGTTGCTTGTTGGTCTTGCGGCTGCTGTTGTAATTGACGGAGGCGGGTGATTTCGTTCATTAGAAGGCTCAAAACCTGTACCTCATGCGCTGCATTATGCGTATTGATGATCTCTTGCCGGACTTGTTGGCCTAGCGCCAAAAGTTGCCCGCGAAGCTGATCGAGACCCGGGTTCGAGCCCATGTCGTGTTCTTGCGGTGCTGGGACGGTAGGTGTCGGCACAGGCCGGTTCACGGCGTCTGGGGGCACCCGCATCCGTTGTGCCATTTCCCGGATCTCGTCGGCTCCGCCCTGAGCGAAGCCTAACCTAATAGGGCCGAGATTGAACATCCTAACGTTCGGATTCGCATTATTATTCGCTCCCCCTCCTTGCCCTCCTTGTGCAGGTTGGCCGCCACCACCGGGGGCTGCCTGGCCGTTCGCCGGCGGCTGAAGCTGGCGGTTTTGGCCCGCAGGGAAGATTCCAAGAACCCCAGGGCCGCCAGCGGCCGGCTGCTGTCCGTCCCTGGCAACCGGGCGCCGGCACGTCGGACACACCTGTTGCCGCTCCAACCAGCTCTTGAGGCAGCCGAAGTGCAAGATATGCCCACAAGGGAGTTTCTTCGCACGGCTCCGCTCGACATGAGAGGTATCGGCGGGATCCCAAGGGCGCATTTCCTCTCTGCAAATGATGCAGGTATCCTCTCGGCCGAGCTCTTCAGCGGTAGCGTCGGGGTACTGCTCCATGTGCTTCAAGGCTTGGCGGTAGCGGAAGAGGGCATTGAGTCTCTTGAGGAAGGACCTCGTCGTCATGAACCAATCTCTCATGATGTGGATGGGGAGGCCGTAAAAGCTCATAAGAACGCAGAAGAAGGCCGTGTATATCCCGAATTTGATGAAGTCTAGAATCGAGGTTAGCGGCCTTGTTTCGTCCCGACAGAATTCCAATCGACCTACCTGCAACCAAGTCCAGCGATAAGACCCACTGTCCCTTTGCTTCCCAGCCAGGTACCTCGATGTCCATCTCATCAACATCGTTCTCATCCGGCAGCTCCTCGTTTTCGTCTGTTGCCCCCTCGGCTTCTCTCCGTCTCAGGATCTCGGCACGCTGCTCCCTGATCTGGCGGCGCCTATCCTCCAAGCGCTGGCGCGTCTGGGTCTTGATAACGCGCTGCTCTGCCAGCGACATGACGTACCGGGCGACCGTGTGTAGGGAGGTGACGGTCAGGACGGCAAACTCGAACAGGAACATGACCATCATAGTGGGACGAGCTTCCTGCACCACGGCGTCAACGGCGTAGGTGAGCAGCCAGATGTCGTAGGCGACGCTGACAAATAGCGAGAGGCTGAGGCGGGCGTGGAAGAGGAGCGGGTTCGCGGGCGGTTGTTGCTCGAGGATTTCGACACGGCCATCTCCAATCCAACCCCAAACCTTGCCAGTGACGAGAGCCGTAAACATGACGAGGAAGAAGGCGCCCACCTCGTCGCGGAAGATTGTCATGGCCAGGCATGTCTCGGTGACGGCGAACCAACCCTTCTCGTAGAGCTGTTCGATTTCGGCGGGTCGGAGGGGACCAAAGCAGAGTCGCTGGAGGCCGTACATGAAGGATCCGTAGACAACGAATATGAGGTTAACCAGAACCTGCAGTACCGATTGTCAGTGGCTGAAGGTCAAGCGGATGGCTCGGGGGAGGGGTCGGAGCAAACGGACCATCAGGGATAAGCTGCTCTGGGCGAGATGCACCATGGCCGAGTAGAAGTTGGCACGCTGGTAAAAGGCAGACGCGACCACGGCGGCCGCGAGAGCCGTAGAGGCCTATAAGAGAAAGAATTGTCAGTGTTTTGCGACATGGTGATGTGGGCATCGTGGGGGAGTCTCGGATGGGCGACGAGCTCGGCGCAGCAGCTACTAAGTAGCTAAATCTGTACATTACAAGAGCTACAGCGGGACAACTTACCCCTGCGTACCACGCGAGCCGCATCTTCATGGGCGGGCTGTTGTGGAAATGCTAATTCGGGGCAAAAAAATCCAGATATGGTGATGGGGGGTTCATGTGTCCATCGCGCCGGAGACAACGGCAATGGGTAGCGAAAGGTGGGATGCGGCGTGGAAGATGATGGCCCTTGTCTCGCTTGTTGCCACGTTACTGTGTATTAGAAGCGACTTTGGGAGATTCGGAAAGGGAACACACTGAGCTGCCAACGGGGTGACGCAGCATGTGGGGTGTATCAGCCACACTTTGCCTGTTTCGGGTTTGGCTAAGCTCCGAAGGCACGAAGAGGAACGAAATATGAAAGTGGCGGTGCAACTTGTGAGGAAGACCGAGAAAGAACGTCTGGAGATGTGGTCCTTCCTCCCACTTTACAGGCAAGGTAAATGTAAGCAACTTAGCTCCAAGTCATTTACAAGTTGTTTAAATTTCATTTTTCATTATCACATTTTATTCCTGATAGCCACCATGGGTTCACTCCCCGCCATCATCACACCCGCTCTCCTTTCTTCGATCCGCAACCCTCCAAATCTGCCAAGACACACCTGGTACTTTATTGCAGCCACAACGCTTTGCCAATTAAACCGACCCGATGAGATCTCCAAAGTCTATCAACACGCCTTACGGCACGACTCAGACGATAATACTCCGAGCCATGATGAGAAGTTACGTGTCTCTCGCCGGATGCGTGAAGCCCTCATCAAAGCTGCCGCAGTCGGTGGTGTTCCAAGGGTAATAATACTCTGCCACCAATCTTCTCTCAAATAAAACGACGATGGACCGACACCTTGGCTGATTCCCGCCCCAGACAATCAACGCGCTGCTCGAGCTCAAAAAGGTAACACCGGAAGACCAACTCGATGAGCCTGGAGCCTCCTCTCCAACCGGGCGTCGCGCAGACATTTACGACACGCCCGCCCCCCAGATCATGCAGCGCGGCCAAACTTTCTTTGAGGCTGTCTACGGCAAGATTACGAAAAGAGTCATGGGCCAAATGGATCGTTCCGGCACCGAGGACCTTGGGCTCGTGGCGCGCCTCATGTATGGCTATGTCCTGAGCAACACCAGCGTGCTCAGCGCGGCCGAAACTTCCTTCGTCATGATCGCCGGCTTGATACCCCAGGACGTGAACCCCCAGCTCAAGGGTCATCTTAGGGGTGCCCTCAATGGCGGTGCCACGGTTGAACAGGTGAAGGCTGTGCGCAAAGTGGTCCTTGAAATATGCATAGCCTCCGGCATGACAATGCTGGACCAGAGCAGCCCCGGTGGATTCGGGTGGAGAAGTGAGGTTGCTGACCTCTCGTAGCCGAAGGGCGTTGGCTCTGAACAACCGTCCCCTTGCCGATCAATCGTGAACCGATAATCGAGAAGACATAATCCAACAGGTAACTAACGAGCATGGCATGATGATTCTACTGCTTGCTGAAACCGAGTCATGTCCCCTCCGTGTGTCCCCAACACACCCCCCGGTGACCAGGTTCAGCCGGCATCTGGCAGGAGTTCCCATGGGTTTCGAGCTCGCTTCTCCATCGGGGCAAGCTCTGTGGTCAATATTCGGCCCGTGTCAGCATGGGGCCGGGTTGGTCCGTTGGCATGCCCATGGAAGAATCAGCGTCCACGCCACGAGTCAAGCGTTGCCCAATCGAGTTAAGTTCGTCCTCTGAGCTGAATGAACCATGCATCAGCTGAAGCATGAGATGTCAGCCATGGTTGCTTTGATTGCCGCGGTGCCCGGGAGCATGCTGAGTGTATATAAGGGCACGACGCCCCCCCTTCGCCTCCCTCAACGTTTACTGGGTGATGGTCAAGCCCAAGTCCGGCTACAGAATACACGACCCGAAATCGGCCGGAGCTGAACAAAACTCGATTCAAGTCTACGGTTTCCCTCTCGCCTATCACAGGCCCCCCTCGCCCTCCCCGACAGGCTTCCGTATCCTCTTCAACACACCCACCGCCAACCATCGCTTCCGCAGGCTCACGTCTTCAATACCGCGGTCCCAGGCCCACTCACGGTCCTGCCCGTCGCAGTCACGCTCCCACATATGCTCCACCTCGAGTCCAACCGCTGCGAGCGCCTCCGTCTCGAAGAAGGCACGCATTGTGTCCCGTGTCGTATGGAACCCAGCGACGACCCACGCCCTGGCGTCCTCCCCTTGGCCGAGGAACCACGCGATCGACCGCCTTAGATTCTCATGCTGCCACGGCATCCACAAGCAGTCCGCCGCGATCACCCGGTCAATGGCATGCTTATTCTCGAGCGCAAGCGGCGTGTCCAACTCGCCCCACCCGTGGGCCCCGGCCAACACCTCCTCGACCGCGAACCTCCCGGCCGGCGCGAGCTCCTTCTTGACCGACGCAGCAATGTTGCCCTTCAGGGTTTTCAGCACCGCCGGCGCCGGATAATCCGTCACCACGACCCTCTTCGCGCCCAACAGCCCCGCCATGATCGACGGCAGCGCCGTGCCAGCACCCAATTCCATCACGCTCAAACCAGAAACATCAAACCCCCTCAGGGGCGGCGCAACGCCACCATCCCAGGGAATACCACCGTCACCATCACAATCACCACCGCGATCCTCGCCGCCCAAGCCGAGGGTGCCCGCCTCGACGAGCTCCGCCAGCAGCAGCGACGAGTTCCAGAGGCAGTGGCTCCACAGGACGCGGTCGGACTCGGACTGGACGTCGGCGAGCGCGAGCGCGACGGGGCGCGGAAGGTGCGGCGACGTGTACAGCAGCCCGTGCTCCGCGTCGCCGTGCTGGTTGGTCACGTCGTCGGGGAAGATGACGCCCAGCGAGGCGCTGAGGAAGTCTGCGTTGGTTGGGGTTTTGGGGTTAGGGGGGGGTTTCTCTCCTGATCGGGGCGCTTTTGAAGTATGCGCCGTTATAGGAGCCGCCTGCTAGGCCACCACCACCGGGCGAGGTGGTGGGGAAACAAAGAGCGCGGATTTGACGTACCTTCGGGGTCCGTCGGGTCTGGACCGGTGAGCGAGAGCCGGTGGGTGAGGGCCATGAAACTTTAGTTTCTCACGCGACACTGCTCCGGAGGAAATCGAACTGATGACAAGTTGATGGATTACAGCACCGGTTATGAAGTATGGGGTAAAAGAGGTGGGAAAGAAAAAGAAAGGAAAAAAGAGCACGACGGCGCAAAGAAAGCATGTCTATCGAGGTGGGGGTGACGACGACTTGAGACGTGATACAGAATAGGTACGTATGGAACAAGGTAATTGCCGAGTCCCTCCCTTTCGATACAAGCTTTTCCGTATCTTTCACCCGTTTCGGTGTTGAACGGTCCGTCGTCTCACCTTTGGAATCGACTTATCGTCCGAATCGCATGCAGCGACTTACACGAACATATTACGTCGATCTAGCCCCACCGAAGCCGATAGAGCCAAGAATTCTCTTTGGTGGGGTGGGCGATGTGACGGTACTGAGCCGGGCGAGACCTGAGTCAAGGGGCAGTCACAGAACGCACACGTCACAATCAAATCGAGTTGACCAGGGATAAGTAGGTAACCTTTTCATTTTAACACGGTTCTATACCTCTAGCAAATCTCCAAGTCAGAGAAATAGAGAGAGCACACGACTTTCAAATTAATCCAACATCCGATCCCATATCGTTCAGCGCCCGAACTCGCGCGAAGCCAAAGCAACAAACGTAAATCGAGTAGTAGTAGTGGATGGTGATGAGACAGGGTATCGTTTTCCACCGCTCTGCAGTCAAGCAAGCAAGTGGTGAAGAGGAAGAGAGAAAGCGAACAAAACACAAGAGGGATAGTAGTCTCAATAGAAAAGTAAAGGACGCAGAAACGCTCCTAGCCTGTATCCGCTCGCCCGGTCCCAGTCCCGCTAACCCGTCCGACCCGGCCCATAGTCATTCAGTCATTATTAGATCCGTCCCTTTTCCCAAGTCTGAAGCAGAGAGGACAAAAAAAAAGAAAAGAAAGAAATATAAAAATAAAGAAAAGAGGTAAGGAAGAGAAAACAAGAAAGTTCCCGCACGCCACATGTATTGAATCCACTTCCAGTCCGCCCAAACGCGCCGCCAGAGACTCATGTGGTCTTGTTCCACTGGTTGTATTTGACTTTGATTTGATACTGTCCGGCCCGTGTCCAATGTGGTTCGCCGGAAAAAGAGGGAGGGAGAAAGAAAAAAAAAGAGGAGGCCGAGAATATTAAGTACAGGTGTGATTATTATGTCACAAGTGGCTGGTGATGGTGTTTATAGTATGATAGGTTTTGGGTATCAAAGCGGGGAGGTTTGTGTTCCTTCATCATCGTGCGCGGGGTGGGTGGTTGGTTGGTTGGTTGGTTGGGGGATTTTCCTTCACTGCGCCGCGGCAACCGGCGCCTCGGGGTACTCGAGCATCTGCTTGAGCTGCTCCTCGGTCGGGTCATCCGAGATCCACGGCCCCTTCTCCTCGTCGGTAGCGCCGAGGAAGCCCTCGGCACGCTTGAGCGTCTGCATGTCGAGGTCGGTCACGTAGGACTTGCCGTCCTGGAGCTTGATGCGCACCTCCTGCTCGGTCGACAGCATCATGTCGTCCTTGGCCAGGCGCCGCTGCCCGTCGAAGACGGCCATGACCCGCTTCTTCATGGTCATCTGGCCCTTGTCGAAGCCCCACGAGGAAGGGTAGTCGCGCCTGTTCTTGCGGCCGCGGCTCTTTGGGTTTTGGAGAGGGACGCCGCCGCGCGAGTGGGTGAGGCCGCGCGACTTTTGGACGCCGTTGATAGGGTTGCCGCCCTTGGACCGCCTCGGGGAGGAGAGCAGCCCCTTGCCGCCGCGGCCCTTGAGCTCGTCGTCGTACTCGTCCTCGTCCATGTTCTCGTCGTCTTCGTCGGCATCCTCGGTGGTGGTCATGGTGGTGGTCGGGAGGTGGTTCTTCTCGAGCGTGTTGTGCACGTCCCGGTCGTTCTCGACCTCGGCCAGGCGCTGGGCGTTGATGGCCTCGGCCGGGTCCTCCTGCTGCACGATGCGCAGCACGCAGTCGTCGAGATGCTCGTAGAAGTCCTGGGCGTTGCTGAAGGTCTGCGAGCATGTCGAGCACTTGCCGGTCGCGTCGGGCGCGTACCCCGTAAGCTTCGCACTGCCGTTGCTGGCGCCCGCCGTCTTCTTGCGGCTGTTGGGCGGGGTCTGCTCGACGCCGTGCACGGCTGTCAAGTGCCTCTTGAACACGTCGGCGCGGTTGAACGACTTCTCGGCCGCGGAGCCGGAGCCCGGGCAGAAGCCGCACACCATGGTGCCTTTGTAGTGGGTGAGTGTGTGACGGTTCTTGTCATATCTGTGGGATGCACGGTTAGATATCGGAGTCCGAATGCGACTTGGCGGGGTAGAGATGGGGTGACACTCACTTCCTCGCAAAGCCCTTCACGTGGTACTCGCACGTCGTGATGGGGCACTTCTCGGGCCGCTCGGTTTGGTGGGTGAGCATGTGCGCCTTGAGGTCCTTGAAGGCCTTGCCGCAGTCCGGATGGGGGCAGCGCTGCTTCTCTCTCGACTCATCGCCGCTGAACGGCTGCTCGCCGGAGAAGTTGGACTGGTACGACACGAGGCTCCCGCGGCGCTGGGCGTCGACGGGCGGCTGGAACGGAGAGTAGGGCTGGTAATTACTATTATGCAGGAACGGGGAGGTGCTGCCGGGCCGGAGCTGAGGCGACGCGGAAACCGAGAGGGAGGGCGAGGTGGGGTACCCGGAGTTGGGCGGCGCCGGGTAGGACGGCTCATAGGGCATCGCCATGGGCCTGACGTCTGGGTGGATGAGCGAGGGATCTGCGGGGACGGGGATGGTGTCAGCAAGCGGGCCGTGCGGTGGGGTTTCGCGTGGCGACAAGAGAGGAAACCAACAAGATTCGAGAGGAGGAACGAAATGGCCGCTAGACTGAGAAAAGAAAGAAGAGACCAAGCGGGAGCTGGGCGCACTGCGGGGCGCCGGGGAGCCGCAGCCCACGGGCGGGCTGCCCCAGGCGGTGCGAGACGAGAAAGACGAAGAGGAAGAGGCAGTAGAAGTGGTAGGCGGCGTCAGGAGCAGACCCGAAGCGACAGCAGAAGACGCCGGCGTGGACGCCAGGGATGCAGACATGGAAGTCTGCCGCGCCAGGCGTGTGTCGAGGGCCAGGCCGGGACTGGAGGGTGATTTGGGGGGGACAACAGTGGATCCAGAATGGCAAGAAACAGAGGGAGAAATGGAGCCACGAGGGGCCCGGGCGTGCTGCCCGCCGTGGCTGGGCGGGCGCGGAGAGAGACAAGAAGACCTAGGGACCTGTGACAACTCACCGACAAATCCTGGCGCTTTGCTGGCCGGAAAGTCGTAGGGAGGGGGGTTGAAGGCCTCAATTGCTCCCGGCGTGAAAGAGTACTCGCCGGGGAAATAGTCGGCCTGGTCGACGATGCTCGGGGTAACCCCGAGCCCGTGTGGTGCCGAGGCCCACTCTGGAATTGGCGCCATGTGCCCGTGGCTTGACAGCGGTGAGCCCATGTTGGACGATGAGGCGCTCGCGATGCTCAGGTCTGAAGCCGGCCCGCGCACCACGTCGCTGTCGTCGGGGTAGGTGCCCGGCGATGCCCTCCCGCTGCTGTACATGTATGGTGCCTCGGCGTAGACGGCGCCGCTCTCGTACCCCATCGTCGTCGGGTAGTCGTGTGCGGACCGCGGGTAGGCGCTGTATGGCTCGGGCGAGAGCCCAAGGTCCATTGTCGTTGCCGAGTAGTGGGGTGGCTCTGGATAGGTCATGGTGTAGTCTTCGTTGTCAAAGTGGCTGACGGTGGCCATGTGCGCGACAGGAAGTTATGGTTGGACGGGGGCGGCCTCGCTGGCGCTCTCTTGGTGAGAGATTTCGAGAAAGCCGCAACCTCAGGCTGAGGACGAGCAGGCGTGTCAGTCACAGCCTCTATGCAGCGCACCGGCTCGCTGTCAACTGACCTTCCCACATGCACATGCCAAGTTGGAGTTGTGGTTGGAGTTGTTGAGGATTTCCTTCGGGAGGGAGCCGAACCGTGTGGTGGCCGGCGGGTCCTTGTTTGGATGGGCCTCGTTGCGGGCGGAGCTGGTCGACTTTATGGGTCGTGAGCGTGGGTCTGAGTTTCGAGGCTTGTCCTCGGCTCGTCGTCTATGTTTCTCGAAGCTCTCCGAAGGTTGCCCTGGTGTGGAAAGCTTGGTCGACTTGGAGGAAGAGTGGGGACCTGGGTGTCATGTACTGTAAGTCCTTGCTGCGACTGTCTGGCGCGGTGGGTGTGCAAGGCTTGGTTGTTGGTGATGTTTGATGCAGGGCGAGAGAGTGTGAGACGAACGGACCTGTTTGGGGGGGGTGAGGTTTCTAAATAGCCCCGGCGGCCATCTCATCGGCCGGGCCCTGGTGGAGGACGATCTCCAGTCCCCCCCCTCTCAGTAGGGCTCCCAGTCGAGCGAGGCTCAGTCCACCCATTGCATGCGCGGGCGGGTGCAGGGGGGGAGGAGGCGGTACAGGGATACCTTGGGTGACATGGGGCTGCGTTTGGGCTCGGGTGACAGGGGGGTTGGATGTGACCCAGGTACGGAGGTACATTGGTACATTGGCGCCCTCTTGGAAAACGAGGTCCTGCAAGTCCTGCGCCCACTGGCCAGTCCACCACCCGCGGTCCCAGCCTGTGGTTGGCGTGGATGTTCGACAGGGGTAAGCGACTGGGCGGAGAGCTCGAAGGCGGCTTGAGGTGTGCTTGACGTGCGGGTGGGCCCTCGACTGCGTCCGCGGCAGCCAGGGAGAGGGAGAGACGGGCCTCGCGGTATCGACAGGCCAGACAGCACAGACAACAAGCGGCGAGGGACGATTCGGCACCACGAAGCCAAAGCCAGCGGGGGCCAGCCCGCGGCCATCTCTTCCCGCGCGTGTTCAACCACCCACGACTGAAACAATCATGCTCGTCCTGGCCGGGTTTCCTGGCCGGGTACTTTCCTCCCCCACACGCCTCTCGTCATTTTCTGTTTCTCGGCCCCGCATTATTGGCACCACCAATAACTCTGAGCATCCCGTTCACTGCGTCACCACGCGCGCTCGGCACGATGTTGATGTCAGTGCCTTCACAGACCGCTTCAACATGGAGATGCTGTGGGAGTCAGGGGGGAATCTCGCTCCTGGGGAGCATGACCGATTTCTCCTGTAAACCCCCTGAAAAATCATTCGTCCGGCGTTGTTGTCTTTGCTTCTTCTCCCCGGCTGCTTAAGAGAGCCACTCAAGCGACCGGGAGGGCCGCAGCAGCCAAGCATCGATTTCCCGATGCAGTCCACCTGCATCTCGCGTGTGTCTGTCTGCTGTCTGCTCTGCTGTCTGATGTCCCCTGAGAAGACGAGAGAGGTGCAAACCCTCGGAATTGACTCGAAGAAGGGGGCCTCTCTCCCCCCCTCTCAAGTTACTCCGTAACTACCTAGTGTAGGGAGGTCCCCTCACCCCCCGCCCGCACGACGGCCACCAAACACCTCCACCGAGGTCGCGGGCATCCACTCATTGACTGCGGCCACGGGAGGTCGCGACTGTGTATGGCTAGCACCTGTAAGAGAGCCGTCTGTCAACCCTTGACCCCTTGCTTCGGAGAAAGCAGCCGGTTGTGGTCTGGTGGAGCGACGCGGTGGGATGTTGTGGAGGCTCTGGCGGTGCCGCAGGGACTGTATCTTGGTTGCATCATTGCATGCCAGATGTCCCGAAGATATTTTTACTTTTCCAATTTGTGCAGTACTCAGTTACTCGGTTGCTGCGTGGTGCTGCGTGCTGCGTGCTGCGCAATCCCGATCTGCTGGTTGATGATTAAGGTTCCTGCTTGCCGTGCCCGGTTCCTGGCTTGCCCAACTCACTCAAGAATTGGGGGCTTTTCACCACTTGCTGGCTGCATTTGCTGCACTTGGTGCATTTTTCTGTCGGGGCAGGCCAATGGCGGCCAAGAATCGGGAGTCAGGGTGATCACCGTGCAGGTGCACAGCCTTATCCTGGCCGCATTGGGACAGCCCTCCCACCGGAAAGCAGAACGAAACGGTGTGAATCGTGGCTTGTGGTTTGCATGCGCTCTCTGCATCGAAGACATTTCTTGGCAAAGGTGCATCGCACGCGCTTGCAGTTGAAACTAACTGTGGGCGCAGTTTCACACTCGGTGACGAGCATTTTCGACGAGAGATGGGAATTCTGTCTCGAGGACCCATCAATTCTTTTCTTCGCACCACAGGAAAAAGCAGTTGGCGACCCACAAGGAGAGATCGGTTCTTCGTATTTCGTCCAGTCAGTTTGCTGCATCGGTAATGAGTTGGAGAAGAGAGCCTTGTGCACGTGGGGTTTGCGTTTGCTGGTCCCCGCTGTGTCCACAGGGAAACCCTTCAAATTTTCGTTGCCGACCGCGGAGGAGTTTGATTGTGGGGTGAGACAGGACCACGGCCCACAAGCATTTTGCGAGAGATTGTTCTGATCCCCCCCATCCAACCAAGCTTTTTAGTGCAGTATTGAAACCATGCCAGTAAACCATGCCAGTTTGTTGTCTTCCGTCATCAACCCCAAGAAAAAGCAGAATGTTGAAATGAGTGTAACAGGGTAATTCACCCGTCCAGGCGTTGGAAAACGTGCGAGCCAGGAACGGCCACGGCACGAAACATGCCGTCTTGAGTTGGTGATCCCAATTCGTGGGTTGACCTGTTGGCCTGTTGGTCTGTTGTTGGGTTGGGTTGGCTCTCAAGTTGTTACAGATTTCGTGTTAGTTACATCCAATGTTGCTTGCAAAGGGGCCGGACCGGCCAATTCTTTCCCGGTGGCACGGTGCTCCCGTCCCGCCCGGCAGATGTCACGGGCTTCGCTGTTGGTTCCAGTGCCACGGCCTCGCCATTCAGGCCCGGCGAGACAGCGGCGTATACCTTGGTAAACGACGTGGACACCAAGTCGTGTGGGAGAAAGAAACAGCATGTCCTGTGTGGATGCAGAGGAGAGTGACTTTGCAGATCCCTGCTTCAATGTGCAGAAAAGAGGCAGAGAGAAGCGGTGAGTACGAAATAAAACTACCATCGCCATGTCCTTCCAGAGCCCTGTCGTTAATTCCCACCCATTTTGGTTTTTGTCGTGTCGAAATGTCGAAATGTCAAAGTGATTCCAGCAACAAAGCGAAGCCGCCTTGGAGAAAGTCGAAGGCGAGCAAAGTTCCCAACATGATCGGCGTCGCGCGCCAAAGTCGGCTCGATGGAACAAACCAGATCGGGACTAGCCGTGGCTGAGCCGGCAGATGCCCCCGCGCCTCAATGGTGTCTTTTACGCCCGGTGGGGCGCTACCCTCCCCTCCTCGGTCGTCCCCGCTGTTTGGTGTGGGGAGAGAGGAAAAGGTAAAATCCAAAAAAAGAACGACAGCATCTTCGGGTAGGGGGCGGTGCAACACTGCGACCTTGGTCTTGGGACCATGAGGAACTGCCACCATGCAACCGATGGGCGACGGCACGTCACGGTTGCATTCGGTCGGGTCCAGCTTTGTTTCGTCTGAGAATGATGACATTCTTCGCACCATGGATGTCACTCTCCCCTCCCATTCGAGCCCATCAGTGCCATCCCATCGTATCGCATCTCTGATCAGTTGCAGATCAGGGCATTGCTCGGTTCCAACCCTGCAATATGATTGTTGGCAAGTCCGCCAAGCAACAAGGCCCCATGCATCGACCCATCCTTCCGGGTTTGTCACGCTGGTCACGGTGCGCCCTGAAAATTCCCCTTGTAAACACCGACACTGGCTGGGGCACCATGCGGCCATCCGCAAACTATCAGCGCAAAATAGCCACCGTCGCATGTGGTGATGCTGTCGTGCATTTCCCGCATAATGGTCGCCGATTTGTGCCATGGTGGTATCCCCGAGGGTGCCGAGGACCGATGTTGTGCGCGGGTGTTGAGCTGAGAAGCCATTGGCCGAGAGAACGAGGGGTGGTGTTGGACAAACGAGCAGTGCAACGGGACATCGCGGTGCAAGTTTGGTCCTCGAAGGGTCTACTTCTCTGTACCGACTTCAGGGTGGGCGGCTTGTGATAGCAGCAGAGTTACACCGCGATCGGGGAGCCGGGCGAGTGTCGCGGGCTGCACGAGTTCTCCAAGGACCACTCGGCTTCGAGGCACAGCACATAACGACGTACTTCGTAGCTCGGCAAAGTTTCTCCATAGCTTCAACTCCGGATGCAGAAGTAAGTGTCTTGCCGTCCTTGTTCAACAGCCGGACTATCCACGCCAAGCTTTGGCGCCATCTCGCCTCGCCAGCCACCGCCAGTTCCCATCCGACCGGTTCCGTGGCGGCGGTGATGGTGGTCAGCAACCGCGGGCGGAACACAAGCCGGTCAGAACTAGAAAGAGAACACGTCGCGCTCCTCACCAACCGAGCTGCACCTCGTCCCTGCAGCAATGGCTGACTCGTCTTGCTGGATTGCTGCATTGCTGTCTACACTAACACACTAACTACCTCTGTACTCAAGTTTCGGAAGGCAGGGTCCAGCCCGACGCCATCAAGTTCGGCCAGGAGACCGAGACCCACGAGGAGAACCGGCCCCCAGCCCTACGGGAGTCCCAATGGTGTGGTTCGTGTGGGCCATCCACGCTCCCGCGGTCTGCGCTGCTTCCCCCAACTCGTGGGCCGGGCCATCACCGCCTCGCCGCTCGCTCACCGTTGTGTCCGTTCCTGCTTGGTGAGACATCGGATCTTGACGACGACTCCGCCACCCCCACAAGCACTCATGGCCCATTCTGGGCCCAAGCCATCTCGTGGATGCTGCCCCGGGCGCCCAACGGCGCCGACGAACGAACCCGTTCACACAAAGAAGCCACGGCGTTCGCTGTCCTTCCAGGAACCCCAGTCTTCAACACAGTGCGCCCCTGATCCGAGCAAGCCACCTGGCAAATCTCACCCCGCGAAACATTTGTTAAAGGACCGCACCTCCATTGTTATTATCTCATTCATGCACTTGAGCGTCTGGGCCATGATTGGCTGGGATAGGGTCCCGCGGTATGCGAGGAAAAGGGGTGGAAACCATGATCTTCTCAAGCGAACCAAAAACCATGAACGCGGCAGGCGACCAGAAAGGCAAACTGATCGGTTTCGAATGTACCTGGCATAACTATGATATGTGAAGGAGTGGTTCGCGTTGAACCGCGAGCTAAGCGAAGTACTGTGCCGCAGGCGATGCCGCTTTACCATCTCGAAAAGAGGTCGCGCAGCTGCGTCGAACATTTTTGGGGAAGATGGTTAACGGAAGATTCGATCTCAGAGCTTCGTGTCAGTGAGCCAATGTGCGGATAACTGCGGCGAGGACCAAAACGCCTCGGTGTGGCTCTGATACGGTGACAGTTGCGTTCTCTTCATTTCAAGTTGTATGCACACTGCCGATTTCGTTCCATCGGAGTGGTGAAAGTTACGTGTAATTTATCCGAAATCGACCTTGGAGATGGGATAGGGCTGAGCTAATTCATCCTCCCCAAATCGCGCGCCGGCGACGCCACTTCCTCCCATTTCCCTTCGGAATTCGGATACCGAACACCAGAAATCCCTCACTGCGCCCGAGTCCACAGAGCCGCATCTCAAACCCATTTTTTCGATCGGTGGCTCGGTCGAAGAAAGAGAGGGTTGGGGTCCAGGGTGGTTGCATGCGTGCCTGAGGCCCAATTGACTGGTTCTGTCCGTTTCTGGCAATCATTGCGACCAGCCGAAACAGGAACAGCGCGATCGGACAATTTCATGACCCACCTTCCTGGCATCGGATTGGAGAGCGGGCGGCCACGGCGGCACGAATGGGAAGGCATTTTCATGAAAAGCCCCTTCTCCATACCTTGCCCAGACAACACCGCCGATTCTTGATTATTTTTGCAAGCAAGGACCGAGACAAGCGACAAGCTCGGCAAGCCAGCGATCGCAGTGAAATCCCCACGTGCCACATGTGGGCCGTGCACGGAGTGATTTTCCGAAACAGAGGCCGCCAAGACGGCCTCTCCGAATCAAGCAGACGTCGATCCCTTGGCGGAGATCTTTCCCAGCAGTTGGGTCGCGCTAGTGCAAGACCCACGAAGCCGATCTCGCTTTGCCTGTCCCTTGTTTGTGTTGACGTTGATCGCACAGTCCCCTCCGCGCGCCCACCCCCTGAGTCCGCGCCTCGCGCTGCCGACACGGCCGAGTCTCGCAAGGTTCGGCTCATGTCTGACCGCAGAAAACGGTCACGCCAGTGGCGTCAAGCCAAACAGTCCGGATGCAGGTCCGGATGGTCGGCAAGAACTTCCATCCTTCCCCGGGTTTCGCCGGCCTAAGACAGACACCCCGGAGCCGAACGTGCAAAAGGATGGATGTTTGGAATCAGTATTCGCCTACATGTCAAATCGGTCACGGATCGGTCACGGAGAAATTGATCACCACCTGGAACAGTTCCCAGGGGGCCTCCGGCCCAGCGTCGTACCGAGGAGATGGATCATCCCCAGCCAAGTGCGAAAACAGGTGCGAGTTACGGTTGTTTTGGTTGAAGCGTCAAGATTGACAACTCCACAAGTTTCGACGTGGGAGCGCAGAGACCAATGCTTGCGGCTCTGTTCCGCCCACTCACTAACCAGGAACGGCCCTTCCGTGAGCCGCGGAGGGGCAAGGAACCCAAGTCCTCCGAATTAACTTTCCAGCCACGACAGGGGAAGCCGCTGTGCCACACATCCCCTGAGTGATGAAGTGAATCAGGCTTACTCAATATGGAAATAATAAACGAAAGGCAGGGGTCTGAAGGTCAACCTTACCTGATCCAGTTAGCCCGTCTGAGTCGAGAGCGAGCTTTGGCCAACCAACGAGGAACTGCCCGCGGACTCGAATCCCCTAACCCTCAACCCGCACTCATCGTTTGAATGAGAACGACTTTTGCTCGCATCCCACGCCGCCAGGCAGGTTGAGCCAGACCTCGGTGGGGTGGTAAACAATTCGCCAAGAATGAGCTTTGTTGTTCTGAACATTCCGGACAATTTTGTGTTGTCAGTCGGGTCACTCTGTAATCCCCATATGATGTCGTAGCGGCCCGGGCATCCGCTGTAAGTACCACATGAGCCCAGACATCGAATCCATCCCGTCTCGTGCCCCGTCCCAAGTCCCATTGATCCGCAGTCCGCGGAGTGCAGAATGTTTGAGTGACAAGTAAGCCTATATTTGGTATATACAAGGGTCCGGCGTGAAACCAGACATCTTAGAGCAAAATTCGCCTGAGCCGAGTTTACGAGTGTCCACTCAATATTCTGGTTGGAGTTGGTTCCGGACCCGCTCTCTCCCTCTTGAGACCTGGGGTTTGGTGTCGAACTCAGATGGCGAGAAGTGGCGTTCCCCGTGCATTTTAGCAGCTCGCTAATCTGCCCAAAACAGAAATGAGGTGAGTCCGTCACAGCCCAGATGGGTAGAGCGTCTGCACTTGGCTGGAAAGCCACTCTCGCGCGTTGCCCATTCTCTCGTAGCCTATCAAGACCGAGGAACTTTGTTTTCCGCCCCTGCAAATACGGGCACAGCAAGTCACGGACGAAGAGAAACCCCCCGCGTTCTTCGGCTCAAGCATGCAACGGCGGAGAACGGTTAACTAAGGCACTCGGGCCCGTCGGCGATGCAAAGGCGCCGTCTCCACGACGCTCGCTCCGCTGGAGGAGACTCCCGTTCGCGCCTTGCTCTAAATAGCACCAATCACATCCCACGGTCATTCTCAACAGTGTTCCAGGGTTCAAGCCTCGACGCCTCAAAGACGCCATTCAGTCAAAGCCCGGGGCATCGTTCCGGAAGGTTAATTCCACGCGACCCATTACCGAGTGAAAGCCTCTTATCGCGCCCGTGTTCCAGGCCACGTTTTCGCAACTCTTCGGCAAATACCTGTCTGTAGGTAAGTCAGGGAAGGAGCTTTGACTGTGCAGAACGCATGTTCCAGGCTGCTCTGGCCCACCTGCCTAAAAGTTCCCGGCATCGACCTGAGACCCCTCCCCTCTTCTCTTTTCCACGGCTCGCCTGTCATCACCGCATTCATCCATTCATTATGTCTGGGCTTACCGGAAGGATCCTTCATTTTCGTGAACACTCCTCTCCGACCCCACCAAACATCAACCCTGCTCAACCTGCTTCAACCCGGCTTGGAGGGTTGTGGAGTGCATGATCCAATTAATTTAATCGCTACGCAGGAACCTCCCGGTCGTGTCACCTTGCCAAAAGTCCACGAGCAATGACAAAAAAAAGCACATCAATCGCATCGCTGGTAATTGATCAAGGTTGGTTAACGAGATGAGGTCACATTCCACATGGCTGTCCCGGCGATCGGAAACCAAATCTGTGTGAGCAAGCCCTCCCGTGTATGGGAGCTGTCCGGAAGAGGCAGGTCGTAAACTTGACGAGCCAGGCTTGCAGGGCCCCGGAACCTGTCCCAGCAGAGCGGTTCGGGATCGCCCCCAATGCCGCCCGGCGCCATGGATCGCGAAACTTTTTCCCGACCGCGAGCCAGCACACTTCGAGGTCGTTTGTGAGAAGGGAACGAGCTAGCAAGGTCTTCATGGTCAAGGTCCCGATAACCTGCAGGTTCACCTCCCAACCGAGACGGATACCGACATGCCCCAGACTGTTCGGGGTTGTTGCAGAGGCACGGTAGTTATCGACACGTCCGTCCCCGCATAGCATGCAGATATTGACGGGAACGGAAATTGCCTGATCGAAGAGTGAGAATCACAACTCTCCGATTTGGCCTCGTTGGAAGCGAGACAAGAGACAAGTGGGCATGCGGGATGATCACTCCCACACAACAAGCAAACACCCAGGCCACTTTTCTGGAAACTCGCATCATCGCTCTCCAGCAAAGCGCAAGAAGCAAAGCAGAGAAGCGAGCAAGTCAGACACATGCATGACAACAGGGAAGCTTGGATGAGGCGCGGCGATCCTAGCCGGCATATTGTTCCGAGGATCTGGTCAGCACTATGCGAGACTCGCAGCCACTCGACTTGGCTTACGGTTGAGCCCGTCTCCATCGTACATACCCGACAGGCTGGATGGGCTGGCTCGACTGATGCTGAGCTTGGGCAATTCTCCGGCGGTCAAGCGTGGTGGTGCCTGCGGCGTTCCCTTATCATGTCGGGAGGTCAACAACTTCGAGCCTCAATAGTGCACCGAGCGGCCCTCTCGTCCTCTGTCTTGCTCGCTCGAATGAGATTGGCTCCCAGCATCGTCCCGGCCAGGGTAACATCGACCGTCGTGCATTCTGACACCGCAAGATCGTTCAGCAAAAAAGCACGTCGGGTGACTCGCGAGAATCCTCTCCTCTCCCGTGCCCAGGACCCACGCTAGTGGCCCCCGATCTGGGCCTTGTGCGCAAGTTAACGTTATCGTCCCTGTCCTGCCACATGGGAGGAGACCGGGGAGAGGATGTCCCGGTTGTGATGCTCGTCGACCCCGACCCGTGGCGTGGTGGCTTGCGAGGCACCCACCACCACCGACCCCTCCTCCATCGGGGCGGTCTAGACCGTCCCCTCTATCTTCCCCGTCCTCACATCGCCAGACGCGAAGGGAGCAGCCAGACCGATGAGACGTCGCGCGTGCAGCGGACGGGAACGAAAATGAAACCAAAGGAAAAGACCGAGACTGGACGGCGAAAGTCCCACTCCATCCCAAAGCATCGCATTCAAGTTTTGATGCGCGCATCGCATGCAGGTATCCCGGTACGGATTACATCTCTCCGGTATCCCATGTCGCTCCCCATGTCACTCGCTCAACTCGGTCAGCCAGGGAGGCGCGCGGTAAATCCCGTCCTCCCGGGCCCCCTCCCCATTCCCCCCATCCCAGCCTGCCAGTTGTAACCCTGGTTTTTTCGCATCCGAGGCGGGCGGGCACGGCGGGCCAGCCCAAACAACCCCGCTGGCCAGTCAAACCCCCCTGCCACGTCGGGGACGTCGCCTGCCGAGATGAAATTGGCTGCAGGGTGGTCGCCGACCACTTTACGATTTGTTTTGTGTCAACAAGTCAAAATCTCGAAGAACGATTTTTTCTGTTTTTCTTCGCATCCTTGCGGTAAGATGAGCGACAAGACGGGTCAATCGATCTCCCCGCTTTTATTAGCGGATCGGGAAAAACTCCGACGCCTTTGATTCGTGGAGGTGCATTTCTTTTTTTCAACATTTCCGGGGGGCAGCATCTTCCTTGCGATTGTAAGGTGACGTCTGGATTTCAAGATGACGATGTTGGGAAACGGCGACAGCCATGCCTCCAACCACGCTCGTTGATGTCTTGGACAACCCCACGAAGTTCAAAGTACTTCGGGCAGGGACTAAGAAGAAAGCGCCGTGAAACAAAAGGTCCAGCACATGCTCGTACTTCGTAGGAGAGCCTGCTGTAAAGACGCCACCCCCTTAACACTGCGTAAACCATCTCCATCTCTCATCATGTCCGCCGTTTTGCCCTGAAACTATGCCCTCCACGCCAGCGCGTCAACACGGAGACTGGGCGCTTGATGCCTCGGCGCCTCCCTTCCCTTCCAATAGCCTATCGAAGTGGCGCTTCGGACTGGGAATGAGGCCGGGCGACTAACTATCATGAGCAATCCCTGAAGTTGACTAACGACGTCGTGGGAGAAATTGAGACAGGCAGGTTGACAGCCTTACGTAGCTTACCATGAGCCTGCCCTTTGGACATGACATGACTACATCCAAAACCAACCGACCACCTCTCTGCCGTAAGATATCCTTGGTGCTTATGGGAGGATTCGAGATAGACGGGCTGGCAGCCTTCCACAATTCGACCGCCTGTGTGCACGATGAGCCTGCGTCTCCGGCATGGTATACCCCCTAACCAACCGACTAACCCTCTGTTCCAAGCCACACTTGATGGGCGATAACTGTGGGCCATATGCACTTCCATGACACCAACAGGGTTATGTAGCAGAAAGATTCAGCCGTTGTGAAGACCATTGTATTGCATCATGACATCAACCTCATCCACATAACCAACTAGCATCTACCCCATTGCTATATCAGCATATTTTGGCCCCGCGTTCCATCCAAGCCCCGCGACGGGCAAGACAGGGTGTCCGTTGTTGTTGCCCCCTATTGCAAAGTCGCAGTGCTCTACAACTCACAAGGACGTACACCCAGGGCGGGTGACGGCAAGGACTTGGGTAAGGGGGACCCGCGCAGGGGCAGTGACAGGTTCCTCTCAGATGACAATTCACATCGTGTTACTCTAGTCACACATGCTGAAGATGAAGCCCCAAACGCCATTCGCCGCCCAGACTCAAACAAGCCAACCGTCCTGTTGAACACCAGCCAATGTGAAAACGCCCTGAAAAAGAAGTTAAGAAGCACAACGAGATCGCTCTCAGTTAGCCTCGAACTCCTTCTGCAGGTAGACGCAAGACACCATGGCGTGATCGCGCTCGTACGGCTCTGTAGATATCGTTAGCGGGAATGTCTAAAGCATGAGAATGGATATGACGGCGGGGTTACTCACCAAGAGTCAGCTGCTCCTTAGGGAAGAACTTGTCCTCACGGAGTTTCTGGACTTCGCTGGCGAATACCTGCTCAGGGGGGGCTGGGGAAGGTCAGCGAGTGTCGACTCAAATAGTCTCCATGAAGAACTTACCAGTGCTGTCAATGCAGCTGGCCTTGATAGAGATGAGAAGGCCGCCACCCTGTCTCAGGAACAGCTTCGCGTTGATGCCGACAATTCTGGCCTGATCGGGCTGAGCAACATCGGCAAAGATGACATCGACCATCGGGAGAAGCATCCGGTAAGCCATCGGCTTACGAGCATCCTCAACGATCCTGTTCAAAAGTAAGTTATACTGATGCATTCATAGGCATCGAAACAACGTTGCTTACGGGATAACGTTGGTGCGGCGAGTCTATTCAGTTGTTAGTGTCTTGGATAAGAGCAGTGGATTGAGGGTGGTTCGACATACCGCCATGTTGATGAGATCTCTGCCAGAGCGGTGGGAGAATTCAACGGCCTAGGCGCATCGTTAGCGACCGAGTGTCATGCGTAGGGGTGCCGGCGGCATACGTAGACAGCGCCCGTTGGCCCGACAATATCGGCAACGTGGGAGACGGAGGTACCCGAGGCGGCACCGAGGTAGAGCACCTTCGATCCGGGCTTCATGTAGATCGTCTCCAAGCCACCGAGAATACCAGCGGCAAGCTTACTCCGGCTGTTTCATGTCAGTATGTAGAATATCGGGATGAAGATCGAATCGACTAACAAAGGATTCCAGATCTACAAGACGGTGGTTAGCTTATGCTTCTAAGACCGCAAGCGACCTTGAGCGCATGTGAGGGGTACTTACGCGGTACTCGGTCTTCGTCGCAACAGCATCGTCGCTCTTGTTGGCGTTCTCGACAGAGATTCTCTTCTCGCCGTACACTGACTCGCCGGGAACCAGGTTGGTGGTGGCAAGCAGATCCTCCTTTCCACCGCGGGCAACGAACACGCCCTTGTGACGATGGGGCTCGACGATAACCTTCTTGCCGCCCTTTGCCCCACCCGGGCCACCACCCCGACCACCACGGCCTCCGCCACGGGGGCTAATCCGGTGTGTTAGCAAAACCAAGCGACTATCATGTCGGTAAGGGTATGACATACGCTCCCCGACCACCACCACGGCCGCCGCCGCGTCCTCCAGGGCCACCACGACCACCGCCGAAGCCTAGAGAAGCTTGGTTAGCAAACGTCCCTTATCAGTGTGAGGGGCACGGGCGCGGCGATTGGTGTCGGCCATCCTTCGGAAGGACAAGACCAAGTGACAACTCATCATGGCGCATGTTTAAAGTAAAGAGATGTTCGCGACTTACCACCACGGCCGCCGCCTCTCGCGCCGCCCCGACCACCGCGATCACCACCACCGCGGAAGCCGCCTCCCCTGCCGCCACCTCTTCCACCACGGTCGAAACCCATTGTGATTGTTATGTTCGAAAAACGTTTGTGGAATTGATTTTGATTGTACGCGACGTTGTCGGGTTGATAATGTGCACAAACGGCGCCTTAAGACACAATGGGTGCAGATGCGCGGTCTTGTCGAAGTCGTTCGGGAAGCTTGATGGAGCTGGATGCAAAATTTCCTAAACTTTCAGAAAAAAAAGCGGGGGCTGTTCTTGGCTCCGGCCTTTCGCTCGGCTGGGGATTTCTCCGGCGATCTGAGTGGCCAGTTTTGAAGGGCCTTGGCATATGTTCCTCGCTCTATCAGACTCTGTCATAATCTTGGTGCAGGTTCGCTACCGGCGCTATCACATGACCCCGGTCCGGAGCTGTCCCGCACTGTTGCCTGAGGCAGGAATATGGCCGCACAAGCCAATCAGCCGCAACCCACAGAGCCCTAATCGCGAAAATCGCACTTGCGCCAAAATTTGGAACAACCATCATTCCTGAACTCCAAACTCGGTCGAATCCGCCCTCACGTCGACAAACAGTCAAGATGGTCAGTAGCCCTTGAAAATCCGAATCATCCACGATCGCTCCGAAATCCGATGCACTGGGGAATTTCTCCCGCTCGATTTGCGGGTATTGGAGAGGCCGGATCACGGATCGAGCTGGACATGGTTGAAAAACATACGGGACAAGGCTGACCGGTGCATTGGTGATTTCTAGGTTCGGTACTCCGCGACTGAGATTGCGCCCGCGAAGTCGGCTCGCTCCCGCGGGTCGTACCTCCGGGTTTCGTTCAAGAACACCCGCGAGACCGCTCAGGCGATCAACGGCTGGAAGCTCCAGCGCGCCCAGACCTTCCTCGAGAACGTCTGCGAGAAGAAGGAGGCCGTCCCCATGAGACGCTACTGCGGCTCGATCGGCCGGACCGCCCAAGGTACGATTCGAGAAGACGGAACCCGTTAAGAGCTATGGTTTCGATATGGATTTGGGAGATGGGGCTGCAGAGCGACCGACAGCCGGGGCGAAAATCGTGGAGAATTGGTGAAGGAATTGAGGGATTGTGCTGACTGCTATGGGAAACAGGCAAGCAGTTTGGTGTCACCCGTGCCCGCTGGCCCGTCAAGTCCGCCGAATTCCTCCTGGGTCTCCTCAAGAACGCCGAGTCCAACGCCGACGCGAAGGGCCTTGACACTGGCAACCTGATCGTCAAGCACATCCAGGTCAACCAGGCTCCCAAGCAGCGCCGCCGCACATACCGCGCCCACGGTCGCGTACGTTTTCCGAGCCTCCATGCGTTCTGGCGGGATCCGAGAGACTAACGGCTGCACAGATCAACCCCTACATGTCGAACCCTTGCCACATCGAGCTGATCCTCACCGAGGCCGAGGAGGCGATCCAGAAGTCGGAGGCGGTTGTTCGTGACGAGCACCTTAGCTCGAGGCAGCGCGGTGTCCGCGTCCGCCGGGCTATCGCCGCTGCTTAAGTCGGGGGCTGCTAGTTGACGGGGGCATGGGGGATCTTTTTGACTGGGCTTGACTTTCTTCCGGAACGGTGTACGCGAGCATGGCATTTTTTCGGGTCAAGGCTACGATTCCACAAAAAAGGAGTCGGTCACGAACACTCAATAAAGAAGCATTGAGGACCATAATGGTGCACGCGGAGCCGGATGGGATACATGGGCGCTAAACCGAATATCACTGCTTTGACTCGACTGCCGCCGCGACGCGCCGCTTCGATGATAGAGGAAGATATGCCATTCTAGTCAGTCCAGCCTCGAGCTTGCGCTGGTGAATTGTTCTCCAGACCAATATGTATCAAGAACCACCTGCCCGGCGGCCAGATGGCCAGGGAAAAATTCAGAGGCGGTGATTTCACCTCATGGATCGTCACTCAAAACCCCTCACCCCAATGCAGAGTGTCCCGGGCCCTGTTTTCGCATCGCGCCAGAGATCGTCATGATGCTCATTGATCTTTTGTATTTGGTGCTCGTTCTAGTCGCGGCATAGCAGCGACAGGGAGCCAGTGCTCCTCTGCTACCCGGCCATTTCCACATCCCCGCCTCCCCCACCGCCGCCGGCCCCCTTCTTCCGCTCCTCGGCCCTCCTGAGCATCTTCTGCTTCCCCTGGTCCACCCACCTCTCGTACGCGCCGCCGCCCTCCCCCAGCTTGGCGGCGACGACGCCCTTGAGCACCTCGCCGGCGAAGCCGACAAAGTTGTGGCGGCGCAGCGCGTTCTCGAACTGCCAGTCGCGGCGCCGGCGCTCCTCGCGGGCGAGCATGTCCCGGTCGCCGATCTCGCGCGCGCGCGCCCGCCGGTCGCGCACCATGGCCAGCAGGTTGAAGCGGATCTCGGCGGCGTCGTAGCGGGCGACGCGGCGCTGCAGCACCTCCATGACGCGCGCGGGAAACCCGCCGGGCCCATCACAGGCCCCGTGGCTGATGGGCGCGCGCTGCAGGCCGTCCAGCTCGTACAGGGTGCCGCCGACGGGGGTGTAGGCGACGAAGTGGAAGGCGTCCTCGCCCTCGTCGCCGGCCTGGCGCTGCGTCTCGTCGGCGAAGGGCGACGACCGCGCGAAGCTGTTGTGCGCGTCCCGGATCAGCTCGCTGTTGGACAGCGCCTCGCCCCGGTACTCGGGCGGCAGCGCCATGGTGAACTCGCGGAAGTCGGTCAGCGTCGGCCCGATGTCGATGGCCTCGTCCGCGGGCGTGCCGCCGTCGGCCGTCTTGTTGAGCAGCACGCTGAGCAGCGCCTGCGTGCCGCACGCGTTCTGGATGGTCTGCGCGGCGAAGAAGAGGCGCTCCGCGGCATCTTGGTCGAAGGTGCCGTCCAGCGGCTTGTCGCCGGCGTGGTAGGGCGTGTCGGTGGGGAACTTGAAGAGGAAGATGACGCCGTAGACGGGGTACAGCTGCGCGAGGGCGTCGGGGTCGAGGGAGAGGAGCTCCTCGAACTGCACGTCTTTTACGCCAAGGTTGTCGAGTAGGTAGGTGAAGACGCCCTGAAGCTACTGGTCAGCCAGCAGGCCCTGTGATTGATTCAAGCTGTCCCCCTGTGCGCCATAACTCGCTAGAGCTCAAGGTCGTGTGCTGTGGGAGCAACATACCGCATCGGACTCGACTATGATTCGTTGGTCAGCGGTTCAGCTCGTCGAAATAATGCGACTGAAGCCTACTAGTATTCCAACCACCACTCATCTTGGAGGCTCTGACCGCACTGCAGTCGGTCGCCTGAAATGAGTTTGCCCTTCCTTGAGTTATGCCGCTATGGTGAAAGCGAAGTATCGTACGCTTAGATTGGAAGAAAATGGAAGGTCTCTTTTTTTAAACAGCACAAACAAGGACGGAGCACTGCGTCTGGGCGCAAAGAGTACTTTCACCCACGGCCCGAATTTCAGGGCCGATGATGCAAGTCCCCAGCTGCCTGTCGGGGAGATAAGATAGGTAGGGAAGCAGCAAGCCAAACCCTGAAGCTGTGCCCCTCGCAGCCAGCTGTCCTCAGCTGCATGCCAAGCTCACACCAAAACATCAACAAAAGGGGTTCTCTCTGCGTGTTCACAAGCTCCAAGCTGACTGTTTTACCCGGCGTATCTTACATCTCGCCGTTCTTTGAGCCACTAGTCATGGTTTCAGGGATCCTCAGACAAATCGTCTACAAAATAAAGTGCTAGGTACTCACTATAAAGAGCTAAGCCAAATATACAGACAAATCATCCTCCCAAGCAATGCCAACAGTTCCCAGACCCAAACCCATCCCATCTATCTTTCCTTCATATCAGTGTCATCTCAGCCTCAGTCATTTTAGCTGTTCGGGACTGTACTCAAATAGCACCCCAAACCAGCCTCTTGCTGGGATGCGAGTTCAATTCTTCCCCCTTCACACAGGAGCCCCTCGGCCCTCAGGGTCAATACATCCGACGCATCGGGTCAGGCGTCGGGATTCTCGGCATATGGTCGGACTTTGACGCGGTATCGGACCTATACTGCTCGGTGCTCATGGCATCATCGCAGGAGTTGAGGGAGAACGAGGCGGCTCTGTCCTTCCTGTCCCTAGCCCAATAGATGCATTGGATAAAGGCCCTGGCAATCCACGGCTTCTCTCCGGGAGGCCGCCAAGACCAGTATTCTTTCAGCTCGTAGTTCTCTGGGGTGATGGTCTCCCCGGAAACCTTGACGACAATGTAGATTGCGCCATTTATGACAATGTACGCGAAGAGCCCCCTAAACAAAAGCTCGTTAGCCGATGAGGGTATGGGAAATAAAGTGTGGTTAACTCACGAAAGCAGCCCATAGGCAACACTGAAGCTGAACGGGATGAAGGCCAGGGTAATGAAGGATGGAATGGCGTCGCCAACGTATGCCCAGTTGATCTTGGTGACTTGGCGGATCATCATGCAACCAACCTAGGCCCCCAAGGTTAGGCACTAATTGAACCACAGACATAGGAATTCCCCAGAAAACTCACTAAGATCAGCGTGCTTCCACTCGCCCAGGGGGGGATGGAGGCAAACACCGGGGCAAAGAACAGCGAGAGAAGGAAACAGATGCCAGTGAAAACGGAGGTTAGACCAGTCCGACCTCCCTCGGCAATTCCAGCGCTGCTTTCAATGAAAGCAGTGACTGGGGATAGCCCAAGCAGCGAGCCCATGGAAATGCAGAAGGCATCGACACAAAATGCCATGGTCGACCGGGGGAAGTCCGCCTTGTCCCTCCGAGCTCTGCTGCAGAACCGCGCCATCGAGTACACCGTCGCAGTGCAGTCAATGATATCCACATAGAGAAATGTAAACAGGGCGATCGCAAAATGTGACCCTGACTCCCCCGTCAGATCCCACTGCTGCTGGAACAGCGTGTGGCGAATCGGGTGGAAGTTGACAATCTTGGAGAAGTAGTTGAACCGATGGTCGCCGTCAGGGGTGTTCGGGAAATGTGTCAAGGGTGTGTTGCGCCTGTGAAGAATGTGAGTTGTTGTTGAGCAATTAAAGTCAATAGCTAATGCAATACTCACGGCCATGAGAGAATGGAGACAAAGGCGATGCCAATGATAATGGCTCCCTTGACGCGAAATGCCATCAAAAAGGTGGTGAGCAAACCGCCGCAAATGATGCCGACCCACATCTATAGTAGCATGTTAGTGCCGAACACGCCAGTAAGGGGCAGGGCCTCATACTTTTGGGTTTGTCATGACTCCCGTAGTGCACTCTCCAATCTCGTTGAGATCCTCAAGAGGGCAGCCAGCCATCATGAGCGGTGTGCTAATGCCCCCCGTGACCATGCCGAGACCAGAGGTGTACGACATGCCGACGAGGGTCAAGAACAAGCCGATTCCTACGCCGCTGGCGGTCTTGATGGTTCCGGGTATGATTTTGACCAACCAATGCCGCAAACCTGTCAGGGCCAGAAACACAAAGATCCAGCCCTCGATAAAGACAGCAGTGAGAGCCACCCGATAGTTTACCGAGCCCATACCCTTGACACCCACAACCTGGTAGGTAAAGTAAGCATTGAGACCCATGCCAGGGCTATGACTGTTAGTGGAATTCCGTTGCAAGGTTTGCAATCCCTAACTTACCCAAGGGCAACGGGGAGGTTTGTGAAGATGCCGAAGAGGATGCTGGAGAAACCGGTTACGGCAATGGTGGCAGTGATCAGGTCGAGTTTGACATCTAATTCTCCTATGAGCGGTCCGTGCTAAACAGTGTCCCAGAAAGATGGTCAACTAACCGTTATAACATTTGGTCCATTCCGACATGTTGGCGCAGTTGCCTTTCAGATCGAATGGCTTTTCACAGTGGCAATCGTAACCCGACTCGGCGAGGATGAATGCCTATGGAGGTTAGTCAGGCAATTCGAGTGAGAGAGACGCAGTACCGAGAGAAAGTCATACATTTACGGCAATGACATATGCCATGGTTGTGAAAGTCGTAATGCCCTGGTCAAGCAGCGTCAGTCACATGTATATCCAGAGCGTTTAGGGGCCCCGTAGTGGTCCCAATACAACTGGGAATGGCCTAACAAGTGCCTGGGATAACCTACTGCGCGGACTTCGGTCAAAAAGTATGCATCCTCAATTTCCTTGGGCTTTGATAGTGGGTATGTCAGGGGTTTCTTTCGGTTCAGCTGAGGGAGGGGGGTTGCCACTTACATGACCGCTTCCTTTGAGTCGAAACAACTGGCCAACGAATGACTTGCTCACACCATCGTCCATGCGTCGGGTGAGATGTGAGATGTGATTTCTCTTTCGCTTGAACCAGTTTGGACGGTCATTGTGCGGGACTTGACTTTGATTCGCAGTGCTCGGCATGGTATGCGCCGCTCGCATTTCAATCTCCTCGCTGCGAGTGTTAACTTTGTTAGCCATTTGGAACAGAAGATGGAGATTAACAGAAAAAAAGCACAGTAGCGAGAGTCAAAGGGATGAAGGGTGAATAAGAGTCGCGCAAGTCATCAACGCCTTGAAGGCAACTCGTGGAGCCAGTCACATCGTATGCCGGCAACGGTCGCACCACAGCCCGCATCACCCAAGCTTTTCCCTCTACAGTAAGAGCCATCCACGTCTTCATTTAAACCCCTCGGTAGGTGGCAGGTCCATGCATAGAGCGGCAAGGGGAGGGGGATGAGTGCACAGGAATAAACGGGAGTGAAAAGACTGACTTACGTTGTGAGTAGAGGGCTCGGGGAAGATTTTCCCAACTTGGGGAACAGGCGCCGGAGCATCGTGTTGTTTTTGATTGGTTTCCAATTTGGTCGAGGATGGTAACTGAGTGTAACAAACTATTTAAATTCGAAGATTTGAGAAACCTAAGCCGACTCAGAGAGAGAGATTGGCTGTTTGTTGGGTGGTTGAGATAGTTGGTTAGGAGGAGAACGATGAAGTACAGTGGCGGGGGTATCAACAGTTAGGATATTTATCTAACAATCCTTTTGTTTTGTGCGGGAATCTGAGATTGATGCATGGAAGCCCTACATGGCAAAGAACTGGAAAGTTTCAAGGTTCTGAGAACGAACCATGAGCTGAGATGGAAGGTGCGATTCTCACCGCTATTGGAAAGCGCGGTGTTTCTGCTTCGTAGGTGAAGGATACCTACCGTAGGTACCTAGGTAGGTTGGGGATACATTCGCAGACGATTTGCTACCATTATGATGCAGTTCCCATGTACAGAGAGCCTTTGGCCGCCGGTTGGCCATTGTGACCTCGTGGAGTTGGGTTAGGAGGAGGAGGAGGATGAGGAAATGGATAGGGAAACCGGATAATATCTCCTCAACCGATTGTCCCAGATCAAGTAACTACCTAGAAGTAACCCAGTTCTGGTTTACGCATGTGAACATTTCGAGCCCTCACTCGGGCTGTATGCGACCTAGGTAGGTATTTGGACACACAGGCAGTGCGGTGGTTGATGACTTGGTGTTGTGCTCACCTGTTCAGCGCCGGTACTTTGTACTCCCGTCTGGTGGCGACAGCCGCCAACCATTCAAGCAGTCAGGCTCGCCGAGATGCAAGCTGCCCCCATGTAAGACAGTCGAGCCTTTCACTGTCCTTGAAATGCCAACTCGAGGTGACGAGGGTTCACAGTGCAACGCATGGCAGCGGGCCGAAGAGGGTTTTTGCCGCGGGGCCATGGACTCGACTTTCTTCAGTCCGAATCTGGTAAGGAGGCTGTCCACGGGATAATGATGCGGATTCCTGTTGGGTTTCCACCCCAGGACGTCGGGTGTTCCTCAACCGCTATTTCTCCGGGCATAGGTCCCGCCATTCGTCTTCTCAAAACACATCTGTCGGATGCACCGTTCCGTTCTCGAGTTCGGGTTGTTTGGAGGTTCACCAGTTCCCTCACAAGGATTCAAACTAAAAACCTAAAGTATTCTGAGGGAAGTATCGGATGCGTAGGTGACACCTCCGTTTGGCAGTCGAGGTATATACAGAATACATGGTGACGCGATCCGCAACGGCCAGTTCCACCCCACGTTCCCGCGTTCTGGTGACTCGGGAGCGGGCCGAGAAGTCATGAACTCCCGTCGGAGATACTATTTTCGGTTAGCGCAGGGTCGAAGACCCCGGTCAGGCACGTCTCATTATTCTTGGCAGGGCAGAAGCGTGTGGGTCTTGAGCTCCTCAAAAGAACCTCACTCGTCCCGTGGCATTACAAGACTGAACGGGTTCGCCGATGACGCAGTGGGATTAACCGGGAAGTTTTAACTAGCCTGGTAATATTTTCCGACTTTACGTGTAGGACACTATATAACGCAGGCAGTAACACCTTTTTAACTAACCTCGGCCCTTACACAGTAATGTCCGAGTTTTCACCACGGGGAGGTTACACGTCAATAGACCTGAGACAAACAAACTTCCTATACGTGCTTGCTGTGGCAGGTGGATAATCTATTAATGATGCAGTTGTCGTCAGGAATTTGTCGACTGCAGTCACGTCGACAGTTGCTGGATAACTAACTGTAACGGCATCTGGCTTCATTTAGATGACTTCGTTCTCAACGGGCATCCAGACCATCCGGGTCACTGATATCACTGGTCGCTCGGTACTTGGCCGGGAGGCGGCTTTGTGAAACCACGCCCGTCAAAGCTCGCGCCAATCAGTGTTTAACATGGCAACCTGGCGCGAGGAGCCGCCTGCCCTGCTGGACCGTTGCAACGACCAAGGGACGAGTCTTCGAGTGCGGTTGCTATTGCTAGAAATATCCAGCCCCCCCCAGCCATCGGAAACCACACACATTCCTGTATGGTGTCTCCCCGGGTTGTATGAACACTCACACTGGGCTGTCTTACCATCTGTACCTTACAAGGATCTTCATGGGTTGAAGGGGTGGGAACCTGAACCTCGAAACCACCAAACTGCAGGCTAACGGCCGAGACGAGCCCGGCACTTCAAGGTAGCGCAGAGGCCTCTCGCACTCATGATTCTAGGTCAGTGGGTGCCTTATCCGGCAAGAGACCAAACCGAGCTTGGTGTTGTCCGCCCTTCGGATTCAGCGAGTACTGAGGTACCTACATAAACCGTTGTTCTGCTCGGGTGATAGGTCAAACGAGGATTGCCCGATAGAATGGGATGGAACGGGAAGGAACGGGCTTGCCCACGGGTATGACCATTATCACTGAAATTTCTAAGTTCAATGACTTCCATCGACCACGTGTGCTTTCCCCATACGGAAACAATGGAAGTGAACCTGTAATGACAGTGTCAGCCAGTAAGGTAGTCCAGGTGCTCGAGTTAGTGCAAGTGAGAATGTCCTACTTTAGATTCAAGGCTCATAAAAGCTTGTTTTCCAAACCACGGGATTCTTCTCGCCTAAGTTTGTTTCTTTGGCGCTATGGTGCCAGCTTCGAAGTGCGACAACCCTCCATCCTTCTAACAATAACTTCTCTCGCTGCGAACCCGACCGACCGTCGTTTGGCCATTCTTTCAAAGCCGCAAATTCAGACTGCACCAGGGTCTCATCTCAACGATTTATCCTTTTACACCACCCACTCACCTTTCTTCAAGGAAACAACTTGGGGTTTCTGTCTCGCAGCAACCTTTCTCGGACTTTCCCAGACGTCCCGGCGAGTGCCACCATCAATGGCTTCACCTCTCGTCACATTCGGTCAAAATGTTTGAAGTTGACTGGACGGATTACGACTGCGAGCGCGTCGGTCAGCGGCGCGCGAGGAAGGAACTTGAGAGGGAACAGAGGAAGAACAATGATGCCAGCAGTGGTCACAGGACCAATTCGACCATATCGACTCGAACGTCCAGTTCATCTGACCAACATCGTCGGAAATTCTTTGGAAGCATTGGCAGGAAAAAGCCCGCGGCTTCATTGGGAAGTAATAGCCAGGAAGCCACTACACCAAAGTCAGAGTCGACCAAGGCGAATGGAGAATCCAAGCGCGGCTCACTGCGCTTTTCAGGGATCGCGGCAGTTTTGATGACACCATCCACGACCAACGCCTCGACGGGGTTGGAAAACAAACTTCCCAATATTCAACGCCCAAGTACGTTGAAAAGCACAGCCGATGCGATGCAGCCGGACTCGCTCCATTCCGATCGCTCATCGAAAGGTATCCGTGGTGGCCCAAACTCATTTTCACTGTTCCATCAACTAACACCGACTTAGAGTCCATGTTGTCCAAAATGACCCAGCTGACCATTCCGACGCTGGAATCGCAGGGTGACGGGTCGCCAACCGATGCGACCACCGCGATCAAGCTGGTTCAGGCGCTCGACGATAAAGGCTCCTTCGTCGACAAAGTTGTCGAGACAACCTACCACCAACATGGAGAAACCGACCCTTTCGTTTCTACTCTCGGAACAAAGATCACCACCGGCCCTAGGACGCCTCGGAAAACAAGATTGTCGCGGGTCATACACTCCACACCATCTCCCGAGGACAAGACCAAGTCAGCCTCCGAGCTCATCGACGACTGGTTCACGGCTCTGCACAGCCCAATGACCCGACCGGCCCCCAAGCCCGGCGGCCTCAACGGGACGATCCGGAGCGGTGGTGTCCTCCTCCCACCCAACGTCGTCCGCCGCACCCTGCCGGAGACGCCAACCCGCCCCTCGGCAAAAAAGAGCAACGTTTGTTTCGCGCCGCCCAACCCGTCCCCGATACGGTTTTCGGCCGACAACCCAGACGACTGGACGCCGGTGGCCCAGCGAAATCGGGAACCCTCCGACGCCGCTCGGGCACGACCAGCACGCGTCAAGGACCAAGGTTCCGAACAAGACGAGGAGGAGATCCTGCGCTTGATGGCTGCGGATCTGAAGGACATTCACATTCAAGAGGAGGTCGTTCGCGAGAGCCGAAGCCACCCGGCGGGAGAGTGAGGCCCCTCCTGCCAGATTCTCGGCGGGTTACCCCCGCGGAACTGAGCCCTCGCCCTGCTCTGGTGGGGAAGAAGTCGGCGGTTAGTTAGGGGGAGTGACCGGCGGTTTAAGTCATCAGAGACCTGTTTTGGGCGTAGGGTTTTATGGGCTTGGATTGGTTGCCAATCTGGGGCTGGATGTGCATGAGCATATCATGGGTCAATATCGGGCAGATAGATATTGGGCCGGGGAGAAGATCAGGCTCAAATATATCGGACGTCCCGAGGAGGAGGGGTACGACGCCCTGTGTCCCAGTGACCAGTGGCACGCAAATTGCATGGAGGAATCCCTCTCGAACGACAACGGAGGATTCAGTTTTGAAAGAGAGAGCGTGCCAGACTCCGAGCTTGTGGGGAGGAAGATGGCTGGTCGGGATCCTGGCTAATAACGCCTGTATTTAGAGCTAACCGACTCCCGCGAGGAATGAGATACTGACAGTCAAAGGGTCCATCGCCCCATAATCTCTGAAAAGCGCACTACAAATGGAACTCCCGAGTTTAGGACCCAGGTGACGTGCGTGTGTTCATGCTTAGCAAGTCTACTCCTCATTTCCCGGCAGGTTTCGCTCGGTCTCGTCTCGCCTGGTGCTAGAATTATTACATTACTTGTCGGGGAGTATTTCTTGACATTCCCCAACCCGTGGACTTGGACGTTGGCGCGTGAACTGTGGACCTACCAAACCAGATTAAGGTGTTTACATCTCTGGTGAGTGTGGTTCCTCTCGGGTTGATCATGCCGAAGCCAGGACAACAGTTCCCAGAGGCCCTCGGCTGGCTCTCTCATGCTCAACGCTTTGATGCCATGACCCCCCGAGCCGCAGCCCTCCGATAGCTGAGCTCGAGAGCCCGAGCGTCAGGGAGGCGAGAGGGGTGGAGAGCTTAGGGCGCGGCAGTTGTGTCCACGTCCTGGTGTCATGCAGGAAGTATGTCGGCAGGAGGGGGCAAGATGCTGGTGATGGACAAGAAGGCAGGGAAGAACTCATGATCTCCAATGCAGGAAGACCCAAACTCGGTTTGGCCCCGGTTCCATGGGGGCGAAGGACCTGAGCTAAACTCTCCTGTTACTTTTCTTCAGCTCGCAAGCACCCCTTGTTGCAGCAAGCATTTCAAGATCTACGGCTAGGGGAGCCGAACGGAGGCACATGATTTCTGCGCCTCTTGGAGCTCCGGCGGTATCTTCCGTGAGTAGCCTGCCAGCTTTTCAGCCGTGGTGGATCCCAATCACCAGTTAGGCGTCGAGGTGGCTTCACGAGTGCCGGGTTTTCGGGTCGACCGGCGGGTGAGGCTTGATGATTGTCACCGATTGTTGACGATTGGCGGGACATGGGTAACGACCTCCCTGCTGCGAGAGGAGCGTTCCCCCCCTCTACTGGGTGGCCCTGGAACGGCTAGCTATACTGGGGTTAGTGGGTGGGGCGAAGTCCCGAGCTAACAAACAAACCAGTATTGAACTGTACATTACTTTGGCCAGCCGATCAGGGCCTGTTACCCACAACCAACCAACGCTTTGATTTTTCAACTTCTTGATCCACAATCTTCTTCTTTTACAGGGCACTGAATCCTTCCATTTCCACCACGTTTTCTGGACCTCGCAACTGCACCCACGAAACTGGCTTAGCCCAGTGCCTCCCGCCAATCGAAAAATCGCCCACACGCCAGGATCTGACTGATTTTGTTGATTTTTGTTGATTTTCGTTGATTTTCGACAGGGCGCGCAAATCAGCCAGACCAGCCAGCCAAGCCCAGTCGACCATAAAAAGCCCAGATTTCGACAGTCAATTCAAGATGCCGCCCAGGGCACTGCAAAACGGCTGCACCAGACTGTGAGTCATCCTAAGCCTATTTAAGCCAGTACCCACTTTTCCTGACACGTTTCAGCCAACCAGACCAGCCGTATCCAGTTTACCCCGCGTTTTTTTCGTGGCCCGCACGCGCTACCAACCGCACCCGCCCGGCACCCGCAATCGCCATGCCCAGACAACTCCCCTGGAAAATCCAGCCTACAGATGGCGACCACCAACAGCCACTTGTAGTGGCCGACCTGTTGAACCCAGACAACGAAGATGGCCCAGATGAGGCCGAATTGGTCGATCATTTTAAAGAGCTGGAAGAAATCGACGATTTTGACTGCGATTTCGTTAGGGTTGACCGGCGCGTTACATTCGAAGACTGGCGCTATCGCTGGAACCAACGTATAGCCCAGAAGAAAGCTCTGGTAAATGTAGCTTAGCCAATATAGCCAGGTCAGTTTATCTAATCCTACAGCCATTTCAATAGCTAATCAAGACCTCTAGACCTTCCTTAGCTGGCTACTGTTGACGACTGCGAGTGGCCGGATGGCCAGAGTTCCGACGACGATGACGTATTCGACCCACCGCCAACACCCTCCCTTATATACGTTGACTGTAATAACCTTTCCTTTACTAGCGATACTAAATCGCTAGCTATATCGAAAGCCTCGGCTACAACTTAGGAAGAAAGGCTTATAGTCAAAGTACTTCGGTACTATATAGCAATAAACTATAGCGATATCGCTAAAGCTCTGAACCTTACCTATAGGTAGGTACAGTACGCTGTATACAGCCCTGTTTGCCTATACTATTCTGAAGTATGTGGCCGGGTCCCAGTTGTACCTTAAGAAATTAAGACGATGATTAACAGTATTATCAATATACTGTATAGTAGTAAGCGCTTCCTACTATAGGCCGAACTTCGTCGACTGTATCCAGCCCTCCAGGCCTATAGTACCCGCGCTATCTAGTCGGCTATGGAAGACGACGGTATCTATAGGGTTTTACAACCTATTTAGTAACCTCCTTTACCTAAAGCCCGGCAATTGTACCTTGAATTTACACTCAAATGGGCCGGCCTTCTTCTAGAAGAATGGGAGTAGTGGATTTGGTCTAATGAAACTTAGGTTACTGGGCTAGGTGTAGGCTGACGGTTTGTTACCCTCCTACCTGGCGAAGACCCCTAGGAGTTTGTAAAGGTTCGAATATAGGCTAACGGCTGGATATTCTGGGCTTGTTTTGCCGGAGATACTAAAGGAACCTCGGTAGTTTGGGAAAAGAAATGGGGAAAGATCACTTCGATTACCTACTAGTAACGGATTCTCCCTCTTTTCTACCAGTTTTGGATAGAAGATCCAGGTCGAACTGTATAATAGGATAACGCCCCAGCCTATAGGTCCAAATCCACTAAAGCATTTATAGTAGAAAAGTTCCCCGGGGCTATAGTAGTCGCCTAGCTACCCTACAGCCTAGATCTCAACCTTATTAAGCATATATAGGTTTGGATAAAGCATTAGCTTAAATATAAATACCTTTAACAGCCTACTAGGTTAGCCCTTAAGGCTATAGTTTAGGAGGTATAGGATATAGTACCGGCCGAATTCCTACTATACCTAGTCTATTCGATACTGAGGAGGCTATAGGCCGTTATTCGCAACTAGGGGGGTGTTAGGGGTCTCTGACTAAAGAACTAGAAACTAAACTCTTTAGAGAATTACTGAAGAAGATGCTGATATAGATATGGGCTGCAGAACTAAGGCGATTTATAGGCGAACAAAGATTTAATTCCTAGCTAAACACTCTTATTTAGACCTAAGGTTAGGTCTGGGGGGCAACTGGAACTAATCCTTAGGGAGCTTCCCTAGGATCGGGCTCGGCTATACTTAAAAGGCTCCTGTGACGAGAAGCAGATATTCCATGGGGTCAGGCCACCAGTCAATACAACTATAATATCGAAACTGAGACAAAGAGAAAAAGAGAGGTGGTGGGATCGCTAGCGATCGTTTCGTGGGGAAGTAGGGCGAGGCGCTATGCGCGCTAACCCCGATTGAGCCACAGTGCCATCACAGGCAACCACCTCTCGTGACAACCCCCCCCCCTCCACGAAAAAGCTCGTCCGCGAGCTTTTGCTCGGAAAAGGTCCATCACTTTTTCTTCCTGTTGGATCGCCTCAACGGCGCGCCCACCATGACTGGTTCGTTGTCATCCTCATGATCCGCCGCGAACTCGTCGCGTTCGGCCATTTCCAACCATATTTGCAATCGTGTGGGCGGGCCAGACTTGTCGGGGTTCGCGTCATGGAACTGTTTCAACGCTTCCGGCGAGTTCTTGAAGTCGGCCGCGGGATACCATTCGGGGTCGGCTGCCCAGCCCTTCCAACGGACTTGGTACTGCAATTTTCCATAGTAAACACGGCTCGCCAAGAGTTGTTCGACCTCCCATTCCATGTCTTGATTCGGACCAACCTCTTCGGCATCCGGGGACTCGGGTGCTTGGCCAGGAAGAGGGTTGTTTAGGTGTAATCGTAGTCGGTCGGGAGGGAACGTATCGGTTCCCTTCCACGAAGCTGGGACTTCCAAACGGTACGCGTGGCCAACCTTCTCGATGATGCGGAAGTGCTGCCGCGTAACGGGGAAATCGAGCTTATCGCTGGGTCTGCTCGTCATTTCGGTGCGCTTGATGATCACGACGTGGTCGTCGACGTCGAAATCTGGTACGCGGCGATGTCGATTCGCCTGCTCTGCTTGCTTCTCCTGCGCTTTAAGGATGTTGGACCGCGCGAAGTCCCCAAATTCCTGGATCTGGCGCGCCCTCCGCTGGGCCTCTTCGCGATTGAGACGCTCTTCGTGCGGCAGATCTGTCAGTCCGGTTCGTGATTCCCAGTCGAATGGTAAGGGCATCGCGAACCCAAACATCACTTCGTGGGGCGACAATCCGGTGCTGTCGTGCGGGAGGCTCGACTGTACCGCGTCAAGAGCTGGGATTGCCCGGGACCAGTTGTCTTGGTAATGGCTTACAAACGGTCGTAACCGTTGGTTAATATACTGGTTAAGGTTCTCGACTTGGCCCGCGGTCTGCGAATGACCGGGTGTGGCCAGTTTCCAATTGATCCCCAGAATCTTTGACAGTTCGTTGGTAAAGTCGGCTCGAAACTGCGGCCCCTGGTCACTGATGACCTCCATCGGGAGACCGTAGACTCGATACGGGCCTTCATAGTACATCTTCGCCGCATCGCGAGCCGTGGCTCCCTTCGTGCAGGGAATAGTCCATGAAGCTTTCGTGAGGCGGTCAATCATGACCAGAGCGTTGTCAAATCCGTACTTGTCTTTCGGAAGTTCGTTGAAATCCATCACAACGCTCTGCCATGCTCGCTGCGAGGGGGGGATTGGGTGTAGCAATCCGGGGGTCTTGTCTCTCGGGTGCTTCGCGGCGCGGCACACACAGTTAGCGATATACTGATCGATATCGCTGCCCATTCGGGGCCACCAGTACCGGGTGTTGATCAACTTGCGCGTCTTGTTTATGCCCGGGTGGGCGGTCGTCAAGCGCGAGTGTGCCTCAGTAATGATGCGGGTCCGCAGATGGTTGACGGCTGGGACCACCAATCTACCGCTCATCAACAGCAAGCGGCCATCCAGGAGCGAGTATTCGGAATCCTGCTCGCTGCGGGCCTTCTCACGGTATGGCTCCAACTCCAGGGCAGATTGGTTGTAACGGAGGAGCTCGTCGATGAGCTCGAAACCCGAGTCTGCGGGCGCCTCTATCTCCTCGTCAAGCGCCATCAACTCAACTTCAAGATCATCAGTGCGGGTTGCTGCGCCATCCTCCAGCACGGGGGTGAAGATTTGCAAGGTGCGATAGGCTTCCCTCTTCGCCTTCTGCGTCACTGTATCCTCGCTCTTGCGGGAGAGAGCGTCTGCCGCAGCATTCTCTTTGCCCGGCCGGTACGTGATTTGGAAATGGTACTGCGCGAGCAGCTCAGCCCATCCGGCTTGTCTAGCGTTGAGCAGGCGCTTCGTGCCAAAATACTTCAACGCTTCGTGGTCCGTGATGATCAGGAACGGGTCGTCCCCTTGGAGGCCAACAAGCTCGGCTCGCCAGCACTGCAGCGCGCGGATCACCGCCAGGAGTTCCTTGTCATGGATATGGTAGTTGTGTTCCGCGCCGTGCATTGTCTCTGAGAAAAAGGCGATAGGATGCCATTCGCCGTCCGGCTGTTGCTGGGTAAGTACGCCTGCTACCACTCCCTGTGACGCGTCGGTTTCGACGCGGGTTGGCTTGTCGTGAGAGAAATGGGCTAAAACAGGCGCGTTAAGTAGCCGGTCTTTCAGCTCCTCGAAGGCACACTGGCAATCCGCATTCCAGTCAAATGGTACGTCTTTCCTTGTGAGGTTGTTTAGTGGGCGCGCTGTTCGACCGTATTCGCGAACGAAGCGTCGATAGAAGTTGCAGAAGCCAAGGAACGATTGGACTCCCTTGACAGTAGTCGGCTGTTCCCAATCCCGAACAGTTTCAATCTTCTTTGGGTCGACAGCGATGCCGTCGGTTCCAATAATGAATCCCAAGAACTTGGTGCTGGTGACGTGGAATTCGCATTTATCGATGTCGGCCTGTAAGCCCGCCTCGCGGAGGCGCTCCAGAACCTTCCCGACGTGCTCCTTGTGCTCCCGGAGGTTGTTCGAAAAGATCAGGATGTCATCGATGTATGCGCTACAGAAATCGTCCAAATAACCCATCAAAGTGTTATTAATGAACCGTTGAAAGGTCGCTGGGCCGTTGGTCAAGCCGAACGGCATCACTTTGTACTTGTACGCGCCGTATCTCGTGCGGAACGTTGTGAGTTCTTCGTGTTCCGGGTTGATCCGGATGCGGTGGAAGGCTTGGCGAATATCGATCTTAGAAAAGATTTTGGCTTGGGAGACCCGCGCCAGAGTCTCGTCGATCAGCGGTAATGGGTACCGGTCCTTCCTTGTGATCGCGTTGAGCTTTCGGTAGTCGACGCAGAAGCGTAGTCCACCGTTAGCCTTGATCGCGAACAGGATGGGCGCGGCCCACGGGGAATCGCTTGGTTCAATGAAGCCTTTCCGCAGGTTCTCGGTGATATATTTCCGAGCGGCTTCCAATTCCTCCAAAGAGAGCTTGTACAGCGGCGAATATCCCAGATCCTCCGGCCTGCCAGTGACATCGATCTTATGGTCGACTTGCGGGCGGTATGGGGGCATATCGTCGGATTCCGCCTTGCTGAACACGTCGAGGAAGTCATGGTACTCGCTCGGGATCGCGTTGACTGCTTTCTGACGCAGGTCGTGATCATCTCGGGGCATCGACTCTGCGAGCTTGTCCTCAATCATCCTGTCGATCTCGTGAAGAGTGACGCAGCCGGTGGGCAGGTTGCGCGCAATCTGCCTGAATGCAATGGCACCGATAACGGCCATATCGGGTGGGCGATCCTTGTACCAGCCGATGCTATCCCTACGTAGAGTGTACGGTCCGTATTTATCTGTGCCACGCTTGTAGTCGATCGCGGGTTCCTTTCGCCGAACGCGTGGTTTAGGAGGCTGCTCCTTTGGCGGGGGAGGAAGGCCTTGCAGCGCGCGCTGCATCTTCTGCTGTTCAGGGGGATCGAACCGAACGGTCTTGGGTATCGGGTCGGATCGCGATAGGAGGTGGGTAATCGGGGACGCAGATGACGTCGGCGGCCGCGGAACAGGCTGGCGGCTCGCCTGCGCTTCCAGCTGTGCGATTCGCTGCGCGACAGCTCGCCCATCGCGCCTTCGTTGGTCTTCCTTTTCCATCAATGCTTCGCGGCGCTGAATGTCTTCCATTATAGCAGGATCGGGGCGTCCGGTCGGGGGTGCGCCGAGCTCGATATCAGCCTTCTTCCACCATCCTGGATCAGGGAGCCATTCAGTAGGGAAGATCAGTCTCCGGCGTCGGCTGTCGGTAAGGATGTCGTGATAGTCAAGCCACTTGTCACCAACGATCACATCGTGCTTGGAATCAATTACCAGCAGCGGTTCGTCGCGGAGAGTGCGGTTCTGGATGGTAAAATGCCCGACGAGCACCACGTCGACCAATTGGCACGCGCCTTTGTTGTCAAACCCGCCCACGGGTCGGGGCGTGAAGTCGGTTCGAGTCTTCAATTTCAACTGCTTCAACAGTCGTTCTGCATAGGCAACACTCACAAAGAGGTAGCCATTGGCTCCCGTATCAACCAAAACGTCGGTGGTGGTTAACGAAACTCCATTATTCGCTATGGAACAAGAGGTGAGAAAGGGTCTTCCTCCCAGCAACTTGCTAACGAAATCCGGTCGAGCTTCTGTCACACCGACTGTTGATACCAACCCTGAGAGGGAGTCGAGACTACCCAGGGTATCTAGTTTTCCGAGTCGGAGGCGCTGTCAGGCAGCTCAACCACCTTCGCAAGCTTCTTCTTGTTGGAGGCGGGTGCTCGGGGAGTGGCAGGCTCCTCAGCAGGCTCCTTCGCCGCCCAACGGCTTTGCAGGTTCGCAATGCGGGACTCGCGCTGCGCTTTCCAGTCTCCAGCTGCGGCTCCGCCGCCTGTCTTCTGCGGGCATTCCCGGGACGTATGTCCCTTCTCGCGGCAGACGAAGCAGCGGCCTTCATCATAGAGCTTGCGCACCTCCTCGGGTGAGAGCTGGGGAGCCGGGCTCTTGGCTTTGGGAGCTGCAGGTCTGGGATCCGAGATCTTCGGGGTCTTCGCGGCGCGTGGCGCGCCATCGCGGCGCGGGGCATGGCCATTGCCTGTCTGGCGGTAGGAATGCGAGATCTCTGCGCCAAGTCGGACATACTGATCGAACGTAACAGCGGGATCGAGGTACGACGGTGCCAACGCTCTCTGGAGGGTGCCGGGAAGTCGGCGCTTGAACTCAGCCTTCCACTCAACCTTGCTCTTGCCACATTCACCAGCAAGTCGTACAAAGTCGTTTTTAAAAGCAGTGAAGCTGTCACCCGGCTTCATCTCTAGCTCGATGAAGTCTGTCAGGGACTTCTCGGATTGGAGCGGGTCGTTGTATTCCGACCAGAGGTGAGCCATCAGCTTCTCGGACGTGTTGATTACGTCAGGGTGGGTTTCGCGGAGATAGGGAGCGAGCTCGCGAGCTGCCTTCCCACCTACCCTCCCCTCGATGTACCCTTGTCTAGCAGCATCGTTCGAGAAGTGGTCGCCATTGGCGGCGAGCTTATTCTGGAGGTTGCGGTACCAGGTCTCAAAGGTCGTAGTATCTTTAGCCCCGTCGTTGAGGAAGATAGGCGGGTCGGGTTGCTTTGCGCTGCGCCCCTTGCTCCCGCCAGATGCGGTTTCAGTGCTGCGAATAGAATGGTGGGTAGCGACCGTTCCCTCGCGCGCTTGCATCATGAGATCGGCGATGATCTGGTTAAGGCCCACGACCTCTTCGGTTCGGCTGTTCAAGTCTGCGTCATGGGTCGTCTTCAGATTGTCGGCGATGATCGGGACCCAATCGTGGATGTACTTCAAGTTACGGTCCAGGTCTTTGGCGATAGTATGGAGCTCTTCGACTTGCTCCGCGTATGCTGCGGTCAACAGTCCGCGCATCTTGACTTCCTTGAATACTTCGTCGGGGAAACGGGCAGCGAGATCCGCGAATTCGGTGGCATTGACTGTGCCATTGATCACGCCCGCGAACATGGCATCCGGTTTCTTGGGGTCGTCGTCGACCATCCGGGTAAACGGCATCGCAGGAGCCTTGTCCTTGTACTTGCCAGCGAAGTGGTCGGCAAATGCAACAAGCTTCGCACGCAGGTCTTCCACAAGGCTCTCGCGCGTCTCAGTGTAACGCACGTCTGGGAGTTGTGTAGTGACATCGCGGGTGAACTTCTCAATCGTAGCCGGCTCGGCGTCTTCGTCATCTTCGGCCACGAGGGGCTCTGCCTGGTTCAGCGGCACGTCGTGGATTGCCGACGAGCGGCGGCGCAACGGGGTATCTTTCTTGAGATCGTGACGATTGATCTCTTCGATCACGAACCGTACTTCCTTCCGGGCGCGATCGTCAGCGGCTGACTCGCGTGCCATCTTGGCGGTCTTCGGTATCCAACCCGGTTGGTTCGGCTAAACGCAGGTGGATGGATTTGGTTTGTCGGGTCGATTGAAACAACGCTTTCAATCTTTGATCTTCGGTTCTTCGGTGGGATATTAATTATACCTTCCCAGGTAAGAGAGATTGGTCTCAGTTTGTGACGAGAAGCAGATATTCCATGGGGTCAGGCCACCAGTCAATACAACTATAATATCGAAACTGAGACAAAGAGAAAAAGAGAGGTGGTGGGATCGCTAGCGATCGTTTCGTGGGGAAGTAGGGCGAGGCGCTATGCGCGCTAACCCCGATTGAGCCACAGTGCCATCACAGGCAACCACCTCTCGTGACAGCTCCTTACTAAGCCTTATAATATTATTATCTATTCTAAGGCTCTAAAGTCCTATTCTATAATAACTATCCTCCTCTCTAAGAAATCTATCCTTAGATTTAGCTTTATAAAGTAAAATTGATATAGCTTATAACTATTTTCTATTACTCCTTTTTATAGAGTTACTGGCTATTTAGAGGTAATTATCTCCTTCTTTTAATTATATACTTTCCTATAAATATCCTCTCTTCTCTTTTAATTATAAAATTTTCTTCCTTTCTTAACCTTTAATCTCTTATATTAGTTATAGTTTACCTCTCTTCTTATAACTATATTACTATATTATCTCTCTTTATTTATTATATATTTATTATTTTATATACTTATTATAGATATCCCTTATCTTTATCTATTATATATATATTATATATATAGTATTCTAAAGCTAGTAGATAAAAATAATAGTTTATTACTATTTATTTAGTATAAGTTTAACTAAGCTTTGTTATTTAAGTATATATAGTATATTAAATATAAGGATACTAGATATATTATAGTTTATATTAATATAAGCGATTAAAGGCTAATTAACTAATAATTTATAGGTAGCTAATACTATAATCAGTAATATTATAGATATACTAAATATATTAAAGCTAGTTATATAATATATACCGAGAAGGCTAAGGAGTTATTAGATAAGGATAGAAGTAGCTCCAATTCGGATAGAATTTACTATATTTTCTCTCTAGCTATATATATTAAGGTTACTTATATAGTAAACTAGCTAGTTACTACCTTTAAGTTTATTAAGGCTACTTATCGTTATTAGTATAGCATTTTAGGTAAGAAGAAGCCTACTCCTATAAACTATTCATCTATATTTTACTTATAATATTATACTAATCTATTATTTAGAAGGTAAGCTATAACTATAACTATCTACTCAAGTCCTATATTAGTCTTACCGTTACCTTATTTCTATATCCAACTCCTTTATATAAAGAGAGAGGTACTAAAGTATATAGTTTATACTATATAATCTAGGATAATTCGCTAATATTTCTATAGAACTTTAATAACTATTTATATAATTAGAAATTTATAATTATATATTATCTTTACTATAGTAATAATATATTTCTCGTTTAGAATATAGTAAAGGTTCGGTATATTTCCGCTATCTATAAAGCTCTAGGTAAGAAGTAGAATAATAAATCTATAGAGAAGTATATAAAGGAGTATTAGAAAGTAGTAATAAATAGCCCTATTACTTATTAAAGAGTATTTTAACAATATTATAAGGATAATCAGCCTATTTCCTCTATTTAGAGAAGACCCTTTAAAGTAATAAATAACTTTTATATTTATCTTATTATATACTATCTATTTATATAAGATTTAGTAGTAATTCGCCTTTATATCGCTGTTTTAATATCTCTTCTATTTATATTATACCTCCTCTCTTCCTTTTCTTCTACTCTCTTTCTTTATAAAAATAACTGATTAATCTTCATATATTCTCTATATCTTCTTCTAGAATCTATTAGTTAAACTTTAAAGGCTATCCTTTCTACTTTATATAGAAGAATGTTTTACTATTAACTTACTTCTCTTCTCTTACTTCTTCTACTTTCTATTCTTTATTATCTTTTAAATTAGATATAGGTATCTACTTTTTATCTTTTTAACTATAGAAGTATTAAAGTTTAAGTAAAGAAATAGAAAATATATTATATAAATAAGAATACTTCTCTAATAAAGTAAGGTAATATATTAGAGAGTTAATATATTCTAATATATAAAAAGAACTAATAAACTTAAAAGTAAACTTATAAAATATTTTTATTTTAAGATTATATATAGATAGAAGGATAAGCTATCTCTTTTAAAGTTCTTATTTCTAATAGTTTATATTATAGTATTACTTCTAGTTTACTACTACTTCTAACTAATATTATTTAAGTTATCTTCAAAGTTCTTTAAGTTAATTAAATCTTTTTTATATATTTAGGTAATACTCTTTATTCTAGAATATTCTACCTTCGGTATATTATGAAATTACCGGATTATACTTTATTAGTATTTAAAAGGGGGTAAGGTAAGTTATTATATTTTAAATATTATTATAAATAAATTTAGCTTTAAAGAGAATAGTAGCCTAAATAGTAGGATTCTTAGATATATAATAGTAGAGATATTATATAAATATCTAGTCTATCTATTCTATTTATCTATTAATTTAGGGGTAAAATATTATAGAGAGTTTATAGTAAATCTTATTAAGATAATATAGATTACTCTAAAATTAGAAGGTAAATATAGAACCTCTATTACTAATATAGCTATCTAGTATACTATATTTAAGTTTAATTTCTCTATAAAGAAGCTTAGTAAGTTCCTAACTTTTAATTGTTATATTAATAGTAAAGAACCAAGATATTTTAATATAACGGTTAATAATAATTAGAATTATATTTTACTTAAGTCTATCTAACCCTATTATAGTTGGAAAACCAACTATAAAGTCTATTATAATTTTACTCTAAGAATATTAGAGAATCGAAAGTAATTTAAGATTACTATAAGTTAGATATCTTTAAAGCTTATTAGTCTAATATATATAATATATATAGTAGTACTCCTTAATATCTCAAGTTATTTAAAGCTAATAATATTTCCTTTAAAGGAGTTTAAATATCTTTATAGACTTAAAGTAACCTACTAGTAGATTATTATAGTACTACTATAGAAGTTCTTACTTTACTATTAGTTCCTTAGAAATAAAAAGTCTACTTTAGTAAAGGAGCTCTCTAATAAAGGTTTTAGTTTAACCTATCTAGTTAGAAACCCTTTATTATTTATTTATAAGATAACTTTAGATTTTCTATATAACTAAATCTAAGTTTTAAAGGGTTTTAATTACTTCTCTAAAGGGTTATAAGGGATTAGGGGTATAGATTCCCTTAAATCTTACCTTATCTTCAGTAGATATTTATAGTATTATTAGAGATAGTAAGCTATATTTAATAAACTCTTAATCTTCTAGATCTCTTAAAACTATTAAGATTATTTCTATTATAGCTATCCTCTAAATAGTATCTAAACTAGTAGTATCCTACTATTAAATCTAATTTATTATTTTAAGTTTATTTTAAATAGTAGGTAATTAAGCTATCTTCCTATTAAATATTTTATCTTTATAGTTAGATCTTTTTAATAGTCTATTAGTAAGGTTTTACTTTCTAACTTAATATTTAATAGTAAAGTTAAATCCTATTAAATATATATACTACTAGGCTTATCTACTATTAAAGTAATATTATTTTATAAATCTTTAAAGGTTATTATAGTCTGAAAAGACTATAATTTTATAGTAACTCCCTTCTAAATAGTATTACTAATATTTAAAAGCTTTAATAATTATTATTATCTTATAGTTAAAGATATTATAGTTCTTAGTTAGCCTAGAAAACTTAATAAACTAGAATATAATAGTGTCACGGACTGGGCCGCATGCATGCGGACCAGAGGGGAACGCCCAGGAGGCGGCCCGGACCAATCATTGCAACCAGGGCATGCAGCACCCTGGATAGATGCCAAGGAAGGCATATCCAGGGATATGAACGGTATGGACCATAGCGAGTATATCCGCCCAGGATATACTCTCGTGGAGGCATATCCACCCAGGAATTAGATAGTATATAGTCACTCGTTCTGGAGAGCTCTGGGAGTTCTCCAGTTAGCAATTCACAACTACAGTTCGCTACAAGCTCGAGAGCCTACTGTTGAGACAAGTCTTTGTTGTGCACCCTTTGGCTGCACCGAACCTAAGCACCCTTGAGAGAATACCTTCGACCGATACTGAACCCTAACAGGACGGGTCCAGAGACAGGTTCGTCACACGTTGCTAACTCCCTTTGATCTGTTACAGTTCAGGCTCGAAGGTAAAACGACATGGCAACTCAACCGACGCCGGGCCAGATCACGGCCGCACTTCAGAGAGTCACCGAACGACTCGATGAAACTGAAGAAGAGCTTGCGAAGACCAAGGCCAGCAACGCGGCATTGGCAGCCCGACTTGCGGCGACCGAGGTCCACACCAAGGACCCGGCCAAGACAAAGGTCAAATTGGAGCAACCCGAGAAGTACGGGGGCGACCAGGAAGCCTTGCCAGGTTGGATCACGGAGATGCGGAACTATCTCGACCACAACTCGCACCAGTTCGCCACTGAGGAATCCAAGACCAGATACGCCGCCACCCGACTCAAGGACAAGGCCCTCAAGTGGTTCACGGGAACACTGAGTGATTTCCTCGGCGGAGCAATCCACAAACCCTTCACCAAAAAAGTCTTCGAGAACTACTCCGAGTTCGAGAGTGAGATTCAGAAGGTGTTCGGTGACAAGGACGAGAAGCTGCACGCCCAGGAACGGCTAGGACGGCTGAAGCAGACTAGGTCAGCCACCGCCTACGCCACGATTTTCCGACAAGACTCCATGAAGGCAGAGATAGACGACGAGGGGCTGATGCACCTGTTCTACGGAGGGCTGAAGGAGGAGGTCAAGGACGAGCTCTACAAGGAGAGCCGACCCGACACACTCGACGAGTACATCGCCATGGCTGTCAAGATTGACGACCGACAGTTCGCCCGCAAACAACAGAAGAAGGGCAGCGAGGTTCAGCGATCCGCAGGCTACCACAAGCCCAACGACAAAAAGAAACGCCAGCACCAGAGCACGTCATACGGCACGCACTCGGGACCCATGGACGTCAGCGCTGCCCAGGCACAGTGGGCAGGAAAGAGAGATGGTGCCAAGGACAAATCAGGCATCACCTGTTACAACTGCGGGAGGAAGGGTCACTTCAAACGTGACTGCCGCAGCAAGAAAGGGTGGAGACCGGTTCCAGGGAAGGAAGCTGCCACCATCGACCAAGACACGGTCGGAAGAAGAACCCGGTTTCTGGAGGTCGCAGCCGCCAGCTACACGCAGGACGACCTCGAAATCGACATTGACCGAGTCATCGAGCAGGACGATGAACTCACCGACTCGGATCAAGAAGACTTGAGGAGCAGCAACCACCAGGAGGGAAATGACACCGCCCATCACGCTTTCATCGAAACGGATGACGAGGGAGAACTGGCTCCCCCGCGGTACATCCGACAAGTCGCTGAGGACTGGGGCATCACCCTGGTTCAGCAAGAGGACGGGCAATGGCGAACCCACGAGGGTGAAGGAGGAGTCAGCCCGAACCTCACCTTCCTACAGCAGAGGGTCCTAAGCCAACGGCAAAGGATCGAGGAGTTGTCAAGAGAGAAAGAAGAACTCGAGCAACTTCTCCAGAGAAGGAACGACCAGTACGGACGACTTTGCGCGGAACTCGATTTCGCCAAGGAACGAGTCCAAGAGATCACCGAGGCCAACAACAGGGCCGGGGATCACGTCGAAAAGACATTAAGAGAGGCACAGGCTTTGCAGGACGACATCCGTCAGGCACTTCCGCACCACACACCGTGGGATGGACCCACCGAAGAGGCGGAAGGATACGAAAACGGAGTACGGTACCCCGAGCAACTTTTCGACTACGCACAGGAACAGAATGCGGCGAAAGGAAGCAAACAGCAGAGCTGGGAAGAATACTGGACGCGACATCAGCACATCGTGCGCGCCGGACGACAAACCTCCGACCTCGAATGGTGGGGTTTCCGGGGCGAGAACAACACGGAGGGATTCCAGTTGTTATCAGAAGACCACGAGCGGGTGGACCCACGAAAAGAGAGTCACATCTACCTGCCCTGGTTCCAATGCATCGCGCACGAATGTCGGTACCACTTCCAGGACAAATTTCGCAACAGTTTCTGGCCCACGAGGGAAGAAAAAGGAATGCAACCCCTACCCATCAGATGGGTATACGACAGCGGCGACGCTCCCGCAGGCATGTTGTGGGACACCCAACGCACTCACGAGGGCAGGCTGAGGGTTAGACCCAAGGCAGCCTAGCCCCGACGCTGTATGGCGGGCGTAGGAGTCAACGAATGCCGAAGCGCAGACTGCCTACCACACGCCGACGAGAAAATCTGGGGATACATGGAACAGCAATCCCAGAGGAAGCCACACCAGAGGACGAGAGCGTCCCGAAGGAACGAGAGGCGCCCAGTTGAGGCATGGGCGGCCCAATGGCTCCAAGAACACCAGACGATTGACGCCGCAAGCCAAGGTGCGGACAGGGACGCCTTGAAACACCACGAGAGCTTGGGAAACGGCTCAGGGCCCTCCGAGGGGCCCGGAAATCTTTAACTCCACAACAACGGAGACAGGCTGCGCAGTACAGGAAGAACTGGCGCAAGCAGAAGCCTTACAACGACCTCCCAGCAGACGAACACGAAGTAGCTGCTGTACGAAGCACCAAGCCAGACAACAGGCTCTGGATCACAGCGCGATGGGGGAAGATCGAAGCCCTCGCGTTAGTGGATGGAGGAGCGCAGATGGATCTCATCTCGCCCGCATTTGTGAATCAACTCAGAATCCCATGGAGGATCAAGAAGCAACCACACGTCGTCAAAGGACCATTCGACACGCAATGGGTACGACGAGAAACAGAACCACTCGACATCGAGGTGGAGGGAAAAACCACCCAAGTGGTATTTGACATCGTGAACATGGGACCAGAGAAAGACATGATTCTCGGACGCCCATGGCATGAGGATTACGACCCAGACATCAGTTGGAAGGGAGATGGCCATCTGCGACCGCGGGAACAGCGGGAGCATCCGACCAACTCGATGGGAGAACGCGCAGAACAGGAGCCACGGGAGAGCAGCGGGTCAGAACGAACCCCCTCTACGGGCCCACCGCAGGAAGCAGCCAGTGCAGAACCACGCACTCTGGAGTCCGGAAGAAGCGGCACACGACGAAAGAAGCAGACACGGGAGGAACGAACCATCGCCGTCGTCTCAGTCGACGAGCACGGAATGCTCAAACACGAACAATGGGTCAATCAGCTCGAAGCGGCAAGCATCGAGCTGGCAGCAGAGGAAGTCAGGGAACTCGAAGCAGCAAGCATCGAGCCTGGGAACAACAAGTTCGCGTACTACGAAGGTACGGCGAAGAGCGCAAAGACGGGGCAGATCCCAGACGACTACAAGGGGCACCCGGCGTTCACGGCAAAACATCTTGCAGGGCTACCAGACCACGGACCTTGGGATCACGAGATCAAACTCAAGGAAGGAGCCCAGTTGAAGTTTTTCAAGGTGTACCACACCAACGAGAAGCAAGATGCAGAGTTGAGGAGCTATCTCGAAAAGAACCTCGAGATAGGACACATCAGACCATCGACATCTCCAGCGGGCTACCCAGTCCTCTTCGTTCCAAGGAAGGATGGGAAACTCAGGATGTGTGTGGACTACCGACAGTTGAACGGCGAAACGGTGAAGAACCGCTACCCACTGCCACTGATCTCAAGGCTTCGAGACCAGCTGTCAGGGGCACAATACTTCACGCGTCTCGACCTTCCGACAGCGTACGCCCACATCCGCATCAAGGAAGGAGACGAATGGAAGACGGCTTTTCGGACACCCTACGGGCACTACGAGTACCGCGTCATGCCGTTCGGGTTGACCAACGCACCAGCGACATTTCAAGCCGCTATCGACCACGCAATTCGACATTGCCTCGATAAATTTGCAGTCTGTTACTTGGATGACATTCTCATCTACTCCAAAACACTCGAAGAACACAAGAGACACGTGCGGCAGGTGCTGGACGCACTGCACGAGCACAAATTGTCAGTCAACAAGGACAAGAGCGAGTTTCATGTCAAGAAAACAGTGTTTCTGGGTTACGAAATCTCCCCGGGATGGGTCAAGATCGAACCCGAGAAACTGGAAGCTGTTAAGACGTGGCCGACACCGACGAACGCCACGGAGGTCAGAGGATTTATCGGATTCGCCAACTTCGTCAGAATGTTCATCAAGAATTTCGGCGACTTCGCGAGACCTCTGCACGAACTTACCAAAAAGGATGCCACATTCCAGTGGAAGCGGGAGCACGAGCAGGCTTTCCAGCGGATCCGCGATGCGATCATCGCCGACCCGGTGCTCATGCTGCCTGATCCAAGCACACCTTTCGAAGTCGAGGCTGATGCTTCGGACTTCGCGATCGGAGGACAACTTGGTCAGAGGGACAAGGACGGCAAGCTTCATCCAGTTGCGTTCTTCTCCAAGAAACTCGAAGGGCCAAGGCTTAACTACCCGATCCACGACAAGGAGCTTCTCGCAATCATTGAAGCATTCCAGGAATGGAGACCATACCTCAGCGGCACGACACACGAAGTCCAGGTGTACACGGACCACAAGAACTTACGGTACTTCACCACCACCAAGGTGCTGAACGGACGACAAACTCGGTGGGCAGAATTTCTGTCCGAATTCAACTTCACGATCCACTACAAGAAAGGCTCAGAAAACGCACGAGCGGATGCCTTGAGTAGGAGAGCGGATCACCACGACAACACGTCTGAAGCCTCACCACCATTGCTACATCAACAGACAGACGGATCGCTACGGCACGCTTCCCAACCGACTGAAGACTACGAGATCGCAGCACTTCAGCAGCAGTCGGAAGATCCCGAAGCCAGGCCTCTGCAGCCGTTTGTAGAATGTTGTGCGACCTTCAGAGAACAAAGATTGGAACAAGACTTCCAAGGAATCATCGCGGACGACGAACGCGATGCATGGCAAGAAGAGCCAGAATCCAAGATCGCGGGATTGCGACTTGAAGGAACGAGACTCTGGTACCACGACAAGGCCTATGTCAGGCTGGGTGACCAAAAGGAGCTCATTCGAAAGATCCACGAGTCGAGACTCGGAGGACACATGGGAATCAGCAAGACAATTGCGAAAGTCAAGCAGAACTACGACTTCCCAGGAATCAAGCAGACGGCAGAAGAGGTCCGGGCGGAATGCGACCTCTGCAAGCGGAGCAAGCCAGGACGACACAAGCCGTACGGGCTACTACAGCCATTGCCAGTCGCAGAACGACCATGGAGTTCGGTGACGATGGACTTCATCACCAAACTGCCGACATCCAAGGACGCAGTAACGGGAGTGGAACACGACAGCATCCTCACGTTGGTGGACAGACTCACCAAGTGGAGCTACTTCCTCCCTTACAAAGAAACATGGTCAGCAGAACAACTCGCAGATGTGATCTACCGCAACATCACCTCGGTCCACGGATGGCCGGAGGAATGGATCACGGACAGAGACACCAAGTTCGCATCAAAGTTTTGGCAAGCTCTGATGACGAGATTGGGTACGAAGAGTAAGCTTTCAACCGCTTACCACCCACAGACGGATGGACAGACGGAACGACTCAACCAGGTCGTCGAACAATACCTACGGTTGTACGTCAACTTCCAACAGGATGACTGGGTCGAGCTGCTGCCGACAGCACAACTCGCCTACAACACCACCGTCACAGAGACCACCAAGGTCACGCCATTCTTCGCGAATTTCGGCTACGAAGCAGATTTGCGACAGGGGCCCGAGGTTTCGGTGCCCAGAGCGGCAGTCAAAGCCGACAAGATGAGCTCGCTGCACGCGATGCTCAAGGAAGAACTCGAATTCGTACGAACACGGATGAAGAAGTTCTACGACAGAAACAGGCTCGAGGGACCTCGCCTAGAAGAGGGGGGCAAAGTTTACCTCATTTCTCGGAATTTTCGCACAAAACGACCAAGCAGGAAGCTCGACTTCCGCAAGATCGGGCCGTTCAAAATCGACAAAAAGATTTCGGAAAACAATTACGCACTCGCGTTACCCTCAACAATGCGACTACGGACCAACGTTTTCCACATCTCGCTTCTGGAACCAGCACCCAAGGGCGCACGACTCGACAAGGACGCCGAGGCAGAAGACGAAGAGGAGGAGTGGGACGTCGAGGAAGTCCTAGACTCACGCATCACGAAAGGACAGTTGGAGTACTTGGTCAAGTGGCTGGACTTTGGCCCAGAAGACAATTCATGGCAACCAGCTACGAACCTCAACTGCCCCGAGAAACTTCAGGAGTTCCACCAGAGGAACCCGGATCGACCAAAGGAAACCCCACAGACAAATCGACCCCGGCGAGGAAGGGGTCGTCCGAAGGGAAACTAGCACGGTCAGCAGGAAGCCAGGAGTGAGGGGAACGAGACAGGAACGCACCCCTGGGCCCAAGAGGAATCGAGCAGAGGCTCGCCAGGGACCGGAACCGCTGGGGAAGAGGCGGCGGCCTGGGCTGCAGCGTTTGTCGCCTCCCCCGCCTCCTGACGCTCCAGCTCTTCCAGCTCCTCGACGGAGTCAATGCCACGAGAAATGGCCCGCGCCATCTTCTCCGCCCACAGCCGTTTTTGTTGACGAAGGCGTTTTACCTTCGCGCCCATTGCAAACCACTCCTCCTCGGCCCTCTCCATCTCCGCGTCCAGCTTGCTGTAGGTGGCGGAAAGCTTGCGCAACTGCTGAGACGACACGCCTTGAGCCTCACAAAACGACTGAGTATGCCTGACACACTCCACGCAGCGACTTGAGTCGGACGGGGACGCCTCGCAAGACAGGCCACGTTTTTCGCAAAAGGCACACGGGTTCTTCATCGCTATCGGAGAAAGAAGGATCGACTCGACGAGCACGTCGCGTTGGACAGTTTTCGGACGGGGAGTAGCGTTCGGTTTCGTTTTCTTTGCCACACGATACGGCATGGTGTCAGCATTGTGCGGCAGCACACGGGAAGGAGGAAGAAAGGGAACTGACGACAAACCACAAGCATGGATGTTGGCGCTAGTTATGCGGTTTGGGATCCTCGGGCTTTCGGGACGAAAAGCACGAGGGGAGGGACATCGTGTCACGGACTGGGCCGCATGCATGCGGACCAGAGGGGAACGCCCAGGAGGCGGCCCGGACCAATCATTGCAACCAGGGCATGCAGCACCCTGGATAGATGCCAAGGAAGGCATATCCAGGGATATGAACGGTATGGACCATAGCGAGTATATCCGCCCAGGATATACTCTCGTGGAGGCATATCCACCCAGGAATTAGATAGTATATAGTCACTCGTTCTGGAGAGCTCTGGGAGTTCTCCAGTTAGCAATTCACAACTACAGTTCGCTACAAGCTCGAGAGCCTACTGTTGAGACAAGTCTTTGTTGTGCACCCTTTGGCTGCACCGAACCTAAGCACCCTTGAGAGAATACCTTCGACCGATACTGAACCCTAACAGGACGGGTCCAGAGACAGGTTCGTCACAAATAGGGTATTTTCAGTAATCATCTACTTCTTATAAGAGAACTTGTGACGAACCTGTCTCTGGACCCGTCCTGTTAGGGTTCAGTATCGGTCGAAGGTATTCTCTCAAGGGTGCTTAGGTTCGGTGCAGCCAAAGGGTGCACAACAAAGACTTGTCTCAACAGTAGGCTCTCGAGCTTGTAGCGAACTGTAGTTGTGATTGCTAACTGGAGAACTCCCAGAGCTCTCCAGAACGAGTGACTATATACTATCTAATCCTGTTGCTCATTATGCTCACGAGTCTTGGCTCTGAGCACATTGAGCACCTGGTGCTCATGGTGCTCACGAGTCTTGGCTCTGAGCACATTGAGCACCATGGCTCTCGCTTCTTACTGGCTGAGTGCCTCGTCGGGTGATTGGTCCGGGGTTACTGCCATCATACCCCGCCGGCCGGCTGCATGCGGCCATATCCGTGACACGATGCCCCTCCCCTGAGGTCGACGCCCCGACGACTTGTTCCCTTTGCCAACTTCCTTGAAGTAGAGCCAACAGCCCTAAAATTTCTTGGTAAGTGCATCGCTTCTTCCTTCCGTCATCGACAATCATGCCCCCTAACCGTGTGCGCAAGAATCGTTTTCAGAAGTCCAGCACCGATCGCCGTCGTACTCGGGCCGACATTCTCAGTGCTGTGGCCCTTAAGATGGTGCGCTGCACCCGTTGCAAAGAAAAGCAAATTCCTGATTGTCGTGTCCCTCCCGGGGACGATACCTGCGTCTCTTGTTCTCGTGTTGGGAATGCGTCGTGCGATTCCTTTGGTTACGACGATTCTGCGGTCCGTATTTTGGTTGAGCGGAAACGCCGTCTGGACGCCGAAGAGGCGGAGGCCAACGAAGCGATTCGTTCTGCGAATCAGGCGCTCGTGGCTGCCTTAGCGACGGCGGAGCGCCTCCGCGCCCAGCGCCTTGCCCTGGACAAAAAGGCCCTGGCGATGTTTGAGCAGGAGGGGGAAGTTCTGGCAGAGCAGGAACGTCAAGAGGCCGCTGTCGCGCAACCGACCTCGTCGGGTTCTGCTGGTGCCTTTCCTTTCGATCCCTCCTGGGCCCAGGGGTGCGTCCCTGTCCCGCCTCCCCTTATTCCTGGGTCCCTGCTGATCGTGCTAGTTTTTCTTCGGACGACCCCTTCCTCGCCGGGGTCGATCTGTCCGTGGGGTTTCCTTTGGTCGGTCCGGGTTCCTCTGGTGGAACTCCTGAAGTTTCTCGGGGCAGTTGAGATTCGTAGCTGGTTGCCATGAATTGTCTTCTGGGCCAAAGTCTAGCCATTTGACCAAGTATTCCAACTGTCCTTTCGTGATGCGTGAGTCTAGGACTTCCTCAACGTCCCATTCCTCCTCTTCATCTTCTGCCTCGACGTCCCTGCCGAGTCGTACGTTCTTGGGCGCTGGTTCCAGAAGTGAGATGTGGAAAACGTTGGTCCGTAGTCGCATTGTCGAGGGTAACGCGAGTGCGTAATTGTTCTCCGAAATCTTTTTGTCGATCTTGAACGGTCCGATCTTGCGGAAGTCGAGCTTCCTGCTTGGTCGTTTTGTGCGAAGGTTTCGAGAGACGAGGTAAACTTTATCCCCCTCCTCCAGGCGAGGTCCCTCGAGCCTGGTTCTGTCGTAGAACTTCTTCATCCTTGTTCGTACGAATTCGAGTTCTTCCTTGAGCATCGCGTGCAGCGAGCTCATTTTGTCGGCTTTGACTGCTGCTCTGGGCACCAAGACTTCGGGCCCTTGTCGCAAATCTGCTTCGTAGCCGTAATTCGCGAAGAATGGCGTAACCTTTGTGGTTTCCGTGACGGTGGTGTTGTAGGCGAGTTGTGCCGTTGGCAGCAGCTCGACCCAATCGTCCTGCTGGAAGTTGACATACAACCGTAGGTATTGTTCGACAACCTGGTTGAGTCGTTCCGTCTGTCCGTCCGTTTGTGGGTGGTAAGCGGTCGAAAGCTTACTCTTCGTACCCAGCTTCGTCATCAAAGCTTGCCAAAACTTTGATGCGAACTTTGTGTCTCTGTCCGTGATCCATTCCTCCGGCCATCCGTGGACTGAGGTGATGTTGCGGTAGATCACATCTGCGAGTTGTTCTGCTGACCATGTCTCCTTGTAAGGGAGGAAGTAACTCCACTTGGTGAGTCTGTCCACCATCGTGAGGATGCTGTCGTATTCTACTCCCGTTACTGAGTCCTTGGAGGCTGGTAGTTTGGTGATGAAGTCCATCGTCACCGAACTCCATGGTCGTTCTGCAACTGGCAATGGCTGTAGTAGCCCGTACGGCTTGTGTCGTCCTGGCTTGCTCCGCTTGCAGAGGTCGCATTCCGCCCGGACCTCTTCTGCCGTCTGCTTGATTCCTGGGAAGTCGTAGTTCTGCTTGACTTTCGCAATTGTCTTGCTGATTCCCATGTGTCCTCCGAGTCTCGACTCGTGGATCTTTCGAATGAGCTCCTTTTGGTCACCCAGCCTGACATAGGCCTTGTCGTGGTACCAGAGTCTCGTTCCTTCAAGTCGCAATCCCGCGATCTTGGATTCTGGCTCTTCTTGCCATGCATCGCGTTCGTCGTCCGCGATGATTCCTTGGAAGTCTTGTTCCAATCTTTGTTCTCTGAAGGTCGCACAACATTCTACAAACGGCTGCAGAGGCCTGGCTTCGGGATCTTCCGACTGCTGCTGAAGTGCTGCGATCTCGTAGTCTTCAGTCGGTTGGGAAGCGTGCCGTAGCGATCCGTCTGTCTGTTGATGTAGCAATGGTGGTGAGGCTTCAGACGTGTTGTCGTGGTGATCCGCTCTCCTACTCAAGGCATCCGCTCGTGCGTTTTCTGAGCCTTTCTTGTAGTGGATCGTGAAGTTGAATTCGGACAGAAATTCTGCCCACCGAGTTTGTCGTCCGTTCAGCACCTTGGTGGTGGTGAAGTACCGTAAGTTCTTGTGGTCCGTGTACACCTGGACTTCGTGTGTCGTGCCGCTGAGGTATGGTCTCCATTCCTGGAATGCTTCAATGATTGCGAGAAGCTCCTTGTCGTGGATCGGGTAGTTAAGCCTTGGCCCTTCGAGTTTCTTGGAGAAGAACGCAACTGGATGAAGCTTGCCGTCCTTGTCCCTCTGACCAAGTTGTCCTCCGATCGCGAAGTCCGAAGCATCAGCCTCGACTTCGAAAGGTGTGCTTGGATCAGGCAGCATGAGCACCGGGTCGGCGATGATCGCATCGCGGATCCGCTGGAAAGCCTGCTCGTGCTCCCGCTTCCACTGGAATGTGGCATCCTTTTTGGTAAGTTCGTGCAGAGGTCTCGCGAAGTCGCCGAAATTCTTGATGAACATTCTGACGAAGTTGGCGAATCCGATAAATCCTCTGACCTCCGTGGCGTTCGTCGGTGTCGGCCACGTCTTAACAGCTTCCAGTTTCTCGGGTTCGATCTTGACCCATCCCGGGGAGATTTCGTAACCCAGAAACACTGTTTTCTTGACATGAAACTCGCTCTTGTCCTTGTTGACTGACAATTTGTGCTCGTGCAGTGCGTCCAGCACCTGCCGCACGTGTCTCTTGTGTTCTTCGAGTGTTTTGGAGTAGATGAGAATGTCATCCAAGTAACAGACTGCAAATTTATCGAGGCAATGTCGAATTGCGTGGTCGATAGCGGCTTGAAATGTCGCTGGTGCGTTGGTCAACCCGAACGGCATGACGCGGTACTCGTAGTGCCCGTAGGGTGTCCGAAAAGCCGTCTTCCATTCGTCTCCTTCCTTGATGCGGATGTGGGCGTACGCTGTCGGAAGGTCGAGACGCGTGAAGTATTGTGCCCCTGACAGCTGGTCTCGAAGCCTTGAGATCAGTGGCAGTGGGTAGCGGTTCTTCACCGTTTCGCCGTTCAACTGTCGGTAGTCCACACACATCCTGAGTTTCCCATCCTTCTTTGGAACGAAGAGGACTGGGTAGCCCGCTGGAGATGTCGATGGTCTGATGTGTCCTATCTCGAGGTTCTTTTCGAGATAGCTCCTCAACTCTGCATCTTGCTTCTCGTTGGTGTGGTACACCTTGAAAAACTTCAACTGGGCTCCTTCCTTGAGTTTGATCTCGTGATCCCAAGGTCCGTGGTCTGGTAGCCCTGCAAGATGTTTTGCCGTGAACGCCGGGTGCCCCTTGTAGTCGTCTGGGATCTGCCCCGTCTTTGCGTTCTTCGCTGTACCCTCGTAGTACGCGAACTTGTTGTTCCCAGGCTCGATGCTTGCTGCTTCGAGTTCCCTGACTTCCTCTGCTGCCAGCTCGATGCTTGCCGCTTCGAGCTGATTGACCCATTGTTCGTGTTTGAGCATTCCGTGCTCGTCGACTGAGACGACGGCGATGGTTCGTTCCTCCCGTGTCTGCTTCTTTCGTCGTGTGCCGCTTCTTCCGGACTCCAGAGTGCGTGGTTCTGCACTGGCTGCTTCCTGCGGTGGGCCCGTAGAGGGGGTTCGTTCTGACCCGCTGCTCTCCCGTGGCTCCTGTTCTGCGCGTTCTCCCATCGAGTTGGTCGGATGCTCCCGCTGTTCCCGCGGTCGCAGATGGCCATCTCCCTTCCAACTGATGTCTGGGTCGTAATCCTCATGCCATGGGCGTCCGAGAATCATGTCTTTCTCTGGTCCCATGTTCACGATGTCAAATACCACTTGGGTGGTTTTTCCCTCCACCTCGATGTCGAGTGGTTCTGTTTCTCGTCGTACCCATTGCGTGTCGAATGGTCCTTTGACGACGTGTGGTTGCTTCTTGATCCTCCATGGGATTCTGAGTTGATTCACAAATGCGGGCGAGATGAGATCCATCTGCGCTCCTCCATCCACTAACGCGAGGGCTTCGATCTTCCCCCATCGCGCTGTGATCCAGAGCCTGTTGTCTGGCTTGGTGCTTCGTACAGCAGCTACTTCGTGTTCGTCTGCTGGGAGGTCGTTGTAAGGCTTCTGCTTGCGCCAGTTCTTCCTGTACTGCGCAGCCTGTCTTCGTTGTTGTGGAGTTAAAGATTTCCGGGCCCCTCGGAGGGCCCTGAGCCGTTTCCCAAGCTCTCGTGGTGTTTCAAGGCGTCCCTGTCCGCACCTTGGCTTGCGGCGTCAATCGTCTGGTGTTCTTGGAGCCATTGGGCCGCCCATGCCTCAACTGGGCGCCTCTCGTTCCTTCGGGACGCTCTCGTCCTCTGGTGTGGCTTCCTCTGGGATTGCTGTTCCATGTATCCCCAGATTTTCTCGTCGGCGTGTGGTAGGCAGTCTGCGCTTCGGCATTCGTTGACTCCTACGCCCGCCATACAGCGTCGGGGCCAGGCTGCCTTGGGTTTAACCCTCAGCCTGCCCTCGTGAGTGCGTTGGGTGTCCCACAACATGCCTGCGGGAGCGTCGCCGCTGTCGTATACCCATCTGATGGGTAGGGGTTGCATTCCTTTTTCTTCCCTCGTGGGCCAGAAACTGTTGCGAAATTTGTCCTGGAAGTGGTACCGACATTCGTGCGCGATGCACTGGAACCAGGGCAGGTAGATGTGACTTTCTTTTCGTGGGTTCACCCGCTCGTGGTCTTCTGGCAACAACTGGAATCCCTCCGTGTTGTTCTCGCCCCGGAAACCCCACCATTCAAGGTCGGAGGTTTGTCGCCCGGTGCGCACGATGTGCTGATGTCGAGCCCAGTATTCTTCCCAGTTCTGTTGTTTCCTTCCTTTCGCCGCATTCTGCTCCTGTGCGTAGTCAAAAAGTTGCTCGGGATATCGCACTCCGTTTTCGTATTCCTCCGCCTCTTCGGTGGGTCCATCCCACGGTGTGTGATGCGGAAGTGCCTGGCGGATGTCGTCCTGCAAGGCCTGTGCCTCTCTTAATGTCTTTTCGACGTGATCCCCGGCCCTGTTGTTGGCCTCGGTGATCTCTTGGACTCGTTCTCTGGCGAAATCGAGTTCCGCGCAAAGTTGTCCATACTGGTCGTTCCTTGCTTGGAGAAGCTGCTCGAGTTCTTCTTTCTCTCTCGACAACTCCTCGATCCTTTGCCGTTGGCTTAGGACCCTCTGCTGTAGGAAGGTGAGGTTCGGGCTGACTCCTCCTTCACCCTCGTGGGTTCGCCATTGCCCGTCCTCTTGCTGAACCAGGGTGATGCCCCAGTCCTCAGCGACTTGTCGGATGTACCGCGGGGGAGCCAGTTCTCCCTCGTCATCCGTTTCGATGAAAGCGTGATGGGCGGTGTCATTTCCCTCCTGGTGGTTGCTGCTCCTCAAGTCTTCTTGATCCGAGTCGGTGAGTTCATCGTCCTGCTCGATGACTCGGTCAATGTCGATTTCGAGGTCGTCCTGCGTGTAGCTGGCGGCTGCGACCTCCAGAAACCGGGTTCTTCTTCCGACCGTGTCTTGGTCGATGGTGGCAGCTTCCTTCCCTGGAACCGGTCTCCACTCTTTCTTGCTGCGGCAGTCACGTTTGAAGTGACCCTTCCTCCCGCAGTTGTAACAGGTGATGCCTGATTTGTCCTTGGCACCATCTCTCTTTCCTGCCCACTGTGCCTGGGCAGCGCTGACGTCCATGGGTCCCGAGTGCGTGCCGTATGACGTGCTCTGGTGCTGGCGTTTCTTTTTGTCGTTGGGCTTGTGGTAGCCTGCGGATCGCTGTACCTCGCTGCCCTTCTTCTGTTGTTTGCGGGCGAACTGTCGGTCGTCAATCTTGACAGCCATGGCGATGTACTCGTCGAGTGTGTCGGGTCGGCTCTCCTTGTAGAGCTCGTCCTTGACCTCCTCCTTCAGCCCTCCGTAGAACAGGTGCATCAGCCCCTCGTCGTCTATCTCTGCCTTCATGGAGTCTTGTCGGAAAATCGTGGCGTAGGCGGTGGCTGACCTAGTCTGCTTCAGCCGTCCTAGCCGTTCCTGGGCGTGCAGCTTCTCGTCCTTGTCACCGAACACCTTCTGAATCTCACTCTCGAACTCGGAGTAGTTCTCGAAGACTTTTTTGGTGAAGGGTTTGTGGATTGCTCCGCCGAGGAAATCACTCAGTGTTCCCGTGAACCACTTGAGGGCCTTGTCCTTGAGTCGGGTGGCGGCGTATCTGGTCTTGGATTCCTCAGTGGCGAACTGGTGCGAGTTGTGGTCGAGATAGTTCCGCATCTCCGTGATCCAACCTGGCAAGGCTTCCTGGTCGCCCCCGTACTTCTCGGGTTGCTCCAATTTGACCTTTGTCTTGGCCGGGTCCTTGGTGTGGACCTCGGTCGCCGCAAGTCGGGCTGCCAATGCCGCGTTGCTGGCCTTGGTCTTCGCAAGCTCTTCTTCAGTTTCATCGAGTCGTTCGGTGACTCTCTGAAGCGCGGCCGTGATCTGGCCCGGCGTCGGTTGAGTTGCCATGTCGTTTTACCTTCGAGCCTGAACTGTAACAGATCAAAGGGAGTTAGCAACGTGTGACGAACCTGTCTCTGGACCCGTCCTGTTAGGGTTCAGTATCGGTCGAAGGTATTCTCTCAAGGGTGCTTAGGTTCGGTGCAGCCAAAGGGTGCACAACAAAGACTTGTCTCAACAGTAGGCTCTCGAGCTTGTAGCGAACTGTAGTTGTGATTGCTAACTGGAGAACTCCCAGAGCTCTCCAGAACGAGTGACTATATACTATCTAATCCTGTTGCTCATTATGCTCACGAGTCTTGGCTCTGAGCACATTGAGCACCTGGTGCTCATGGTGCTCACGAGTCTTGGCTCTGAGCACATTGAGCACCATGGCTCTCGCTTCTTACTGGCTGAGTGCCTCGTCGGGTGATTGGTCCGGGGTTACTGCCATCATACCCCGCCGGCCGGCTGCATGCGGCCATATCCGTGACAGAACTACTCCTATTATAAAATCTAATATATCGGTCTCGATAATAATAGGTTTCTTAGGATCGAAATGTTATAAAAGGGGTATATACTAGAAGATACTTTTAAATTAGTAGAAAGCCGCTCTCGTTTCGTTATCGAACTAAAGATCTCTAAATTTCTTTCCGTTCTCTATTCCTTTTATTAAGCTTATTAAAGGAAGTACAATCTCTAAATAATTATAAATAAATTTACGATAAAAATTATAAAATCCTAAGAATATTTAAATATCTTAAAATATTTAAGGTTTAGACTATTCTTAAATAGTATAAATCTATTCTAGATCTATAGTAATTTTATAAATATTTATAATATATTTTAAAAACTCTATTTAATCTTTATAGAAGGAATATTTACTAGGTTTATAGTAAAGTTATATTTATTTTAAGTAAGTAAATATCTAGTAAATATATCCTATATACTCTTCTTATATTTTTAAGAAAATTAAAATATTATTAAGATAAATAATATAAAACTTATCTAATAATCCTTCTAAAGTTTAGTAAATATAGCTTTAAAAGGTAGCTAGAGTAGTAGTTAATTTAAAAGGTATAACTAGATACTTAAATAATCTATAATAAGTATAGAAAGCTATTTTCTATTTATTTCCTTTTTAGATCTAAATCCAGTAGTAAGTATTCTTAATATTTAACCTTATAAAAAACTTAGCTCCTAAAGCTCTATCTAGAATTTCTGAAATTAGGGGTAAAGGGTAACGGTTCTTTATTATAATCTTATTAAATCCCTAGTAGTCTATATATAAGTATAAACTTCTATCCTTCTTAGGGATAAAGAGAATTGGGCTAGCTATTTAGCTTTTAGAGAGTTTTATCCTTCCTTTTACTAGATTTTCCTTTAAATACTTATATAAAATTAATAACTAATAATAAGATAAAGGATAAATAGAATTAATAGAGGATACTATTCCTAGTTATAAATTAATCTTATAATTAATAGGTTTTAATAAAGGTAGAATATCTAAGTTAGAAATATCTATTATATCCTAAAACTCTAATAATTTAATAGGGATCTTTTCTACTTTTCGCTATAGTTTCTCTTCTTCTTTATTAGGGAAAAGGGATATTAGTATATCTAGGTAAATCAATACTATAAAAATATATACTTCTTTTTTATAATACTTTAAAAATTTCTTAGAGTTAGTTAATTTAACTATATTAGTCTCCTAAATAAACTACTAACTTTATATCTAAAGAAATAAAAGAATCTCTAGCTAATTAAATATAGATATTCCTAAAATTACTAGTAAATCTTCCTTAATAATATTCTATTAAACTATAGTATAGTTTATTAATACTTTTTAAGTTTAACTATAATAATTAGTAAGAGATAATAGTATTTAGTAAATATTAAAGATCTTTATAAAATAAGAATCTATAAAATAAACTTAGAGTAACTCTCTTCTAATATAATATAGTTTATATCTCCTAATAAAGTAAATATCTATAATATTAAATTTAGTATATATATCTAAATTAATAAGAAAAGAAGTATTAATATAGATATATAAAACTCTAGAAGTATAAAGTTACTACTAGGTTTAATCCTTTAAGAGAGGAGTTTCTATAATATTAGGGTCTACTATAGGTTCTTACTATTTCTCCAGTAACTAGTATAGGAGCTATAGTATCCTTGTTATTAGTACTTTCTAGTTTAATTTAGAAACTTCCTCTTTTATAGGTAAGTATTTGCTAAATACTTATTACTATTATAAATATAATATCTTAGAATACTTCCTATCTTAAACTTAGTAGAATCGGTAGTATTCTAATATCGATTACTATCTAACTTAGATATAGTATTATAATATAATATATTATTATAAGAATTGGAATATCCTTATCCTTATAATGAAAAATAATGTTTTTAAGTATTATATTGAGATTAAGAAGATAGTAAAGAGGTAGTATAAAAGGATTAACTTACTAGTATTCGGGTTAAATAAAATATTTACTAAACTTATATAGCTAACTAAACTATTTCCTTATAGGTTTCAGGTTAATAAGAGATATATCTATTAATATATTATATAATTAGGGTTAAAAGCTTTATATAAAATAATAGAATATAGCTCTTATTATCTTATAAAGGAAAATAGTCCTTTAAGAACTCTAGATAGTAATAGAAGTCTATAAGTAACTGGTTTTCTCATTATTATATATTATTAAGTTATTTTATAATAGTAGAAGTCTAATTAGCCTAGTCCTATATATAAATTTAGGTCTAGGTTTTAAAGAGATTCTATATTATTTTAGTAGTATATTACTTCTTAGGTAAAAGGTTCCTACAATAGCTATACTAGTAGTTCTAAAGTTATTTATCTATCTAGTTAAATATAAAAAAGATCCGATTAAACTTAATAGTAAATTATTAGAAATCTCTAGTAAATATTTATTATAAATCCTAAAGCTATTCTTTTTACTAATAATATATTATAGATTTAATAAAGTATATAAAGTTCTTTATCTTAATAGTATATTTATAATTATAAGAATTAGATAAAAAATTAGAGTTTTATCTTTATTTTATTAGTTATTTATTTAAAGATAATCTAAACTATCTTTATAGCTTCTTTTCTTAGATTTATAGTTATTATAATTACTCTAAAGCTTAAATTTATTATTAAGCTTATTCTAAAAGTAATCCTATCTATAGTAGAGGGAAAGGTTATTAATTAAATAGAGTTTAAGAAGATATATTTAAATAGCTTCTTAACTATAATTAAAGTTTAAAGGGTAATCTTTTTAATAACCCTTTATTACTACTTTAACTAAGAATCGGTAGTATCTTATCCAGTAGGAGTAGAAGGATCAGAACTTATCAGGGGTCTCTAACTAAAGAACTAGAAACTAAACTCTTTAGAGAATTACTATAGAAGATACTAATACAGATATAGGCTACGGAACTAAGGCGATTTACAGGTAAATAAAGATTCAATTCCTAGCTAAACACTCTTGTTCAGACCTGAGGTTAGGTCTAGGGGGCAACTGGAACTGATCCTTAGGGAGCTTCCCCAGGATCGGGCTCGGCCATACTTAAAAGGCTCCTTACTGAGCCTTATAACATCATCATCTATTCTGGGGCTCTGAGGCCCTGTTCCGTAATAGGGGAATATACTAGGTACTAATTGTGACTCTTTTGTGCGGCTAATTTGTATGTGATGTTAGGTATCTCCTTATCTTTGCTTGTATTTATCAAATCTCCTGTAGTTTAATTGATTGGCTTCATTACCCTTATTATAGCCTACTACAAGTTATATGCTAACGAATAAACTAGGGGTGGACTGTAATGTGAAGGAAAAGAAGATCCCTCCTGTGTGGGGAAAATAGCGTGTTTGGCATGCAAGTTTTCGATGTATTGTGGGCCGGGATGGTCTGTGCGGGAGCCTCAAAAATCGGTGCCAGAAGCTATCACTGTGCCTAACGGCCAAAAAACCTGTGTTATGAAAAAAGGGCTTACGGGCTGTTTTGCGCTCTCTCTTCTTGGCGACTAAGCCTATCGTAAGGAACTAAGCGAATGGCTTAGCGCGGTACATTGAGTCTTGGCAAGACAAGGAGCTTGCGTGATTTTCTTGGTTGTACCGGGAAATTTTGGACCCTAAAAGGGAAAGGTGCTATCCTTTTAGCTCTGTTGCCTTTTTTTCGCTATATGACAGGGGCTGGACAGGGGGCTCTATTCCTTTACATTACATTACTTTGGCCAGCCGATCAGGGCCCTAGCGCCCTTACTCTTTCTGCACACACATGTATGTAATCTGTAACTCGGGACTCAAGGTTGGTTAGTTCGGCTCTCTGCCATAGTGGCTTTCGGCTAGTTCCGCGCACGTCCCTCCCCTCAACTTTTAGGGGTTGTTCTCGTCCAGTGAATGGAAGCGGAGTGCATAGGTGGCCTGACCAAACCCCCTAGAACTGACCTGACCAGACAGGGGTTAAGCAAGGTACACCAAACCAAATCAGGGTGGTACCAAGGTATTTAGCGCAATGGTTCCGAATCATTTCGGAAGCGTTCTACCTATTTTAGTAGATTATATAATAGTCTAGCTCTATATAGAGGATTAAGTTATTTTTAACTTATCCGAATTCCTTTCCCATTACCTCTAAAAACCTTTTTTTTTTTACTGTCCCTCCTACTTATTTTATAACTATTCTAGAATTATTTCGGCGATTTTTTCCCCTCTAGTAATATAGCTAGCTATAAGAAATCTATAAGAAGAGAAGTATTTTAAGAACTATTTAGAATTATTTCGGAATCTAGATATAATTAGTTCCGAACTGCTTCCGAACCGCTTCTAAATAGGTTTAGAAGTATTTACTAAATCTTTAATATTTTCTACTACTAGCTAGGGCTCAGGCTCTATATTAGGTACAGGGTAACGGTTAACCTCTTCTTCAATTTAGGCTATAAAATAGTTGTAGGGGGGAAGAAGTTGATCTGACCAGTCTGATTTGGTAAGAAATGCGCCGTTTTTGCCCCGGTCAGGTGAAGTTAAGCGAGCTCGCTTAACCCCGGTCTGGTCAGGTCAGTTCTGGGGGGTTTGGTCAGGCCACCGATAGGCACATGGAAGCGAGTGTGATGCCCCCTCAGTACCGAACATGGGTGACCAATGTGACGAAGCCTCACATGGCTTTGAAACAGGCGCTCCAGAGTGGTAGAGTCACGTCAGCTTGCTGGCCCAGCGAGAAAAAAAGAATGATCTGCTTTCGCACCGTCGATTTCCACGTCCGAGGAGATAGGCCTGGACCAATGTTCACGCTTCGATCCATGTGGGGTAACTAAACTGGCTGGGCAGGAGAGCTCAAGTCCTCGACGACGCTGGGGTTCCTTGTCTGGGTCTGTTCTCGCTGAACTCTGTTTTTCCGTGGATTTTTATGACAAGAAGACGGGGCCACGAAGGGCCATCCTGGAAGCTCGGACGTCAGCACCCAACAGTGCCAATGTGGACTCGGGCAGTTTGAGGTTTGTGGTGTGTCTGTTCCCTGTCTGGTCAATTTCATGAAAATCGGCAAGCCAATCGTTAACGTTAACGGTGATGACCAGGCCTGGACCACCCCGCACTGATCCTGCCAAGTGTGCGGAGAGGGTGGGTCTGGTACGGAGTCGCTTCTGGGCGGTCGAACGATGGGGTCGAACTGTGGGGTTAGTGTTCCTGGTGGAGAGATTGAAAAGCTTTCAATAAATGTCAATGGTTGAGACGTCGTGTCATCCAGTAGGGCTGGACCGAGTTGGCAGTGATATTCGTTCCCGAGCTGGAGCTGTGTTGCATTCATTTTCAAAGCTTGACAGTCGAACAAGCTTCTCCGGTGAAGCTTGAAAAGGGGGGTTTTGTGTCGCTTGAGGGAATTGCGGGTTGCGCCCGGCGGTGTGCCAGCTGGAGGCTCCGTGCCCGTGCCCGGTGTTTGCTTCATTGTGATTGTCGGGAATGCAACATCTGCCGTCTGCATAGTACCAAGTAGCTCCGGAATGCGGCTCAAGCCAGACCTGCGGGTTGCTGTCTGGTGTGGCTTGTCGAACTTGTGAAACAGTCGTTGACCACTTGTCACCCCGGATCCACATCGGGCAAGGGACTCGCTGACTCGGTATGTCTGCCGGATGGTTGAGTCCTCGGCGATGTTAACAGACTCTGCAAGAAGATCGACATCCTGGTCGACCGAGACCTGAGGACGGCCGTGGGTGCGTCGATGTCGTTGGGAATTCCCGCCATGAGTAAGGGACCAAGCCAAGACGTCATCTAGCTGGGATGCATCGATGCATCGCCGGCATGGCGACAAAAAGCAAAAGCGATCGCTCCATCCTTGGACCGATCCTGGAGATCGAGAACACCCTTTGCCAACAATGGCCTCCGTCTGATGACTCTGGACATTGATAACAATGTGAAGATGTCTGTGCTGTCAAGAATTGGCCGGGGGTTGGGTTGAGCACAAATCTAGCAAGGCGAGTCACAAGCGCTGACGTCTGCTAGCGTGGATGGGAGATGGCGATGGGCGCTGAGGATGGAGAACGAAGGGAGTTGAGGGAAACGGTCAAAACGGATACAGCAAGCCGACACGCGACGCCCTGCCGCGCGTTTGGTGGGGCGTTTCCACGTGGTGAACGCCCATCCTTGGCCTTTCGAACATGATTCCTTCCATTTTTTCAAGCAGTGGAATGCACTCGCACCTCACATGCTGGATTGCGGCAGATTGTTTCATAGGGGCCACCCCGAACGGGAAAGAGCACCCCTCGGAGGTAGAAGATGACTGACTTGCCTGCGCAGACCTGAGCGAGGGAAGCACGGTTTTCGTCTCATCATGGCAGCTTGCAGGAAGATGCCGTTCGAACAGGGCGGATCCTGGGCGACTCCAGCAAAAAATGCCACCCCTCCGTCATCAACGAGTGTAACAGTAGCAGGGGTGAAGGGGGTTGGCATTGCAAGCCAAGTTTACCCGCAAGGGTTGGTTGGGGATGTGTGAAGTTGGAGGGTACGAATAAGGTAAGCTCGTAAGGTAAGTGACTCGGTGGAGCGAGGGCGAGCTTGCCCAACTGCCAGACCCCGCCACAGGACCGTGAGGCACTGTGGAGGTCCAACAGCCTTTGGCGTGTTCTCTTCCCTCTGGAAATAGAACTGTCAAACTTGTAAATAGCCGTGTGGAGATGTTAGGCAACCAACTATCTCGCTTTGTGAGCAAACCGGGCGGAAAGTGCCACTTCGTTTCAGAGCTTCAGACAATACGCGCACATGTACTTCGTACACCGGTGCATTATGCACATGAGCACACACACCTCAACACCGAAATTTCCTCAGATCGCTTCCCTGTCACGCGTGTCTCCCCGGTTCGTTCGTTGCCACCCACCGAGCTCTTGGAGCACAGCCAATTACGGGCCTCCCCAAGTTTCGAACCAGACTCCCCCTGCGTCACCCCGTTTTGGCCGTTCTTTGGTAAACGGAAAAGGGTTCCTCGCTTGGGTTAGTGCGAGCTCACTTCCGCATGGGATCCCACAGATCCCCAGACTGGCAGGGGTTCTCGATGGCTGGCAACGGGTGTGGTTGGTGTGGCTCTTGTGCTCTGCTTCGGGGCCTGCGTCTCGTCCGGGAAGATCTCTTGAACGCTTGTGGGCTTCGGCCCATTTCAGACATGGTCGAAGGATGGCGCTCCAGTGCGCTCCAAACATCCCAGCTAGCCGTCTCGGGTATCTGTCTGTTGTCGGTCGTGCTCCCGGCCGAGTACTTGAATTCACAGGTCCCCTCCTCAATGCCGGTCCCACTGCTTGGGTCGTAGTTAACCATCCTGCTGGAACGACCACATCGTCACATCACGCCCCTCCTCCTTGGCCTCGCTGTGCCTCTCGAAACGACATCAAAGAATAACTCTCACTCGACTTTGTTGCGCCGGCGTCAGCGCCCCATCTTGGTATAATCGAGGACTATTCTCGAATAAATAACCAGCCATCGAGCTGAGACTCCTTTCAAGGCTCGCCCCCAGGGCCAAACACGGGGCGGGCCGTTAAAGACGAGCACCATACACTTTCGATAGCATCAACATCGTCCCATCGACATCAACTCCGCCCCGTGTGGCGCCCCGACGCAGACATGACCACCGTCGATCCCGGCCTGTCGGGGTCGGAAATCGACGTCGTGAGTGTCATCGAACGTGCCACCTCGGTCTTCTCCATGTTGGGGTCCATGGTGGTCATCACCACCTTTAGCTTTTCCCGCGCCTTCCACAAGCCCATCAACCGGCTTGTCTTCTACGCAACGTTCGGCAACCTCATGACAAATGTAGCAACGTTGATGGGCCGGTCGTTTGTCAATGACATCAACCAGGCTGGTTGCCAGCTTCAGGCTTTTCTCATCCAGATGTGCGTCTCCCGGAAGCCGTTTTAGGTTTTGGGGTTCTCGGTCTTGCTGACTGTGTGTTTGTTAGGTTCATGCCCGCCGACGCTTTCTGGATGCTGGCCATGGCCCTGAACGTGCACCTCACCTTCTACTTCAAGTTCGACGCGCGGCAGCTGCGGAGGATGGAAGTGCCCTATTTTCTGCTGTGCTATGGCATACCCTTCATCGTCTCCCTCGTCTTGATCTTCGTCTCGTCCCCTGAAAAGGGCCGGATGTACGGAAACGCAACGCTGTGGTGCTGGATTGCTCCCGAATGGGACATCTTCCGCATTGCTATCTTTTACGGGCCGATCTGGTAAGCACGTGGTTTCATAGGGTAGGGACACATTTGAACCTAACGATGGATATAGGATCGTGATCATGATCACTTGCACTATCTACGTCCGCGCGGGCCGCGAGATCTACAAGAAACACAAGCAGCTGAAGGAGTTCAGCACCAGCCACCACGACCCGGAGCCTCTCCACGCCATCGACGACCTCTTCAGCTCCACCAAAACGACCGAGGTTTATGTCACTACCGAAGTTATCGACAAACCCGGTTCTATCGACCTCGCGCCCCTGGGCGCCGGCGAACGACGTCGATCACAAGGCACATCGCCTCAACGACCGTCCAAAGCAGCCTACTCGGTCACTATTTCCTCACGCCGCCACGGCGAGCCCCACGGCGACAACAACACAGGCGGCCAGCAGCAGCAGCAGCACCACCACCACCAGCAGCAGCAACAGCAGGTCCAAACCACCATCACCGCCGACCCGCAGGCCGCTGGCCCGGGCCTCACCCGCGTCACCACCAACACCCACAACAACAACAACAACAACAACAACAACAACAACCTAACAACCACCACCACAACCAGCACCAGCAGCAACCCGCACCACCACCCCACCAACTCCCCCTCCGCCCAACAGCAACAAAACCCCAACCCCCTCCGCCGGCGCGCCGCCTACGAGGCGACCAACGCGACGTGGTCCTACACCAAGTGCGCCCTGCTCTTCTTCACCGCCATGCTGGTGACGTGGATCCCGTCGAGCGCCAACCGCGTCTACAGCGTCGTGCACGCGGGCCAGGCCTCCCTGCCGCTCGAGTACATGTCGGCCTTCGTGCTGCCGCTGCAGGGGTTCTGGAACGCGATTATTTATTGTGTGACCTCGTGGGGGGCTTGTAGGATGTTGGCGGGGGATGTGCGGTCGTGGTGGTCTAGGGTGGGGGTGCGTTCTTCTTCCTCTAATATGAGGAGAAGGCGGGGTGGTGGTGGCGAGGGGGAGGGGGTGGGGATGCATTTGGGGAGGGGGCCGTCGAGGAATAAGTTTAGGGTTATGGGCGGCGGTGGTGGGGGGAGGGGGAGTGATTCCAAGACGTACGAGACGGAGAGCATGACCGAGCTGGCTGCGAGTCGGCCCGGGTCGAGTGGCAGCCCGACCATGGTGGGCGGGACGACGCCGATGCCGCCGCCGCAGACGGCGAAGATGGGGGTGTGATTTATTTTAGGTCGGGCGGCGGCAAGGTGGGTTTCGTTATTTTTTTATTTTTATTTTTTACCTACCTACGCGAGGATGCCATGCCGGTTGCTTGCGTTCTTTTCACTTTACTTACTCTAATCGGATGGGTGGTGCCTTTGCGCTAGCTGGTGCCTCTTATGGTTTTTGTAATTCTACCCCGGGCTGAGCACATGCTCGACAGACTGGACCTGTATTTTTTCTTTCTTTTCTATCATCTTAGGTGGTTTTGGTTGGGGGATGATGGCAACGAAAATTAACGGAAAGTGACGGACGGTTGACGGCAATGGATGGCATATACCCCTTTTTTCCTCTTCTATACTTATCAACTAATGAACAAATTGGGTTGGTGTCTTGTTGGTTTCCTCAATGCATCACTGCAATGCATGTCGCACCTCTGCGAGTGATTGATTGGGCTCGGAAATGCGGCAGCTGTTGGGCGGGCAGAGGGAACGAGAAGCTGGATGGTGCGTGTAACCAAGTGCGTCCATACATAGGAAGGCATTTCAAATTGCTTGACTTGCTGACATCCTCCTGACGAACTGCATCGGGGTCCAATCCGATTTGCGCTGTGCCTTGTGCCTGGGCTGTGCCTCGCGGGCCGATGTTGTAACGTTAGCGACGGGATGGATATTGGACATTGCGGGAGGTAAGGACCTGACAGACTGTGTACGAGTAATATTTGTTCTGGCCCACGAGAAAATAATTACTGTGTAATCTGTACCTTAGTGAGGATAAATGGAAGCATCGACTTGCCCACTGAGGGCGTTCAGGTCGTTGCAGGGCCAAGGCAAGCCACGTTCAGCCAAGATTGGCCAAGTCCTTCGGTTACTCGCCGTTTTCTTCTCCGTTTTTGTTTTGACTGCCGATGATGCGAACCATCTCACGAACCGCTGCAAGCCACCTCGGTCATTATCCGAACCGCGTCTCACGGACTCCTGTCGCCAGGGAGGCATGCTGCCCAGTTCCCGTCTTGCAACCGAGTTCGTGGCTTGGTCAAGTTACATCAACGCTCTGACCCTTTTTTGACCAAGAATTCAAGAGCCAAGACTCTCGTCTTTCACCGCTCACCAAGTTACAGGCAACTGCCGAATTGGCCAAGAGCACCGGACCACAAGACGCCGTCGCCCCCAATTGCGAAGACCGTGACGATGGAACTCTGGAACTCCGTGTCGAGCAAACAATTCGAAAAACTGCAACAACAATCATCTCCCGCCCTGTTTCCGTGACCATTTACCCGTCCTGTGGTTGGCTGTCAAAGCAATATCGAGAAGGTTACAGCCGATGGCAGGCTACCCCATCTCGTCGTCCCAACAGCCCTGCCCATTGTGCCCACCCTGCCGCCATGCTGTTTTCCGTGGATGTGGTTCTGCCGCTCTCGCTTCTGCAAAACAAGACTCTGCAGAGGAGCGCCGCTGCGACCTTCTTCGGCTCTGCCGGCCAGGGAGCAAAAACCCGGTTTGCTGACTTTACGACGTCGTATCCAGGGGGTTCGGCTGACTGTGTTTCATGAAGATCCAATATGTCGAGCCTGATCGGGCAACTTCATCGCGCCTTTTCCCTTTCACCCTGCACCGCGTCGATTACATACACAGTTGGTAACTTTGTACCGTGTAGCTGCCCCTGAATATTCGGGTACCGTCAGCCGAGAAAATCTCCGTCGTATCCGGCAATGAGAACAGACAGACGGCAAAACCAGTTGAGCCCCTGGGACTGTGTCAGCTGGGAAACCAAGAACTGGTGATCAGCAACAGGGGCGTGACAGAACTGTGCCAACGGAACCATAGTTCCGTTCTTGTCCTTCACAGCCGAACTGGCAACTTCTCGGGCAACAATAACAACAGAGCCAGAGAGATTATGTATGATATTCTAAATGCACCTCAACCACTACATCCGCATAACTTGATGTCGGCGAGAAGGTGTGAATAGTCCTACCCAGCCCCCAACGCATATCAACACCTCCCATCAGTGACACCCCCTTCACAAACTCTCCTCCCTATACAAACCCAACCGCCCCCACCCCCTTCTCCCCATACAACAAACCCCCATTACACCGTCTCACTCACTCCCCCTCAACAACGACCCCCCCCTCCCCCTCAACCCTCACCACAAACTCAAACCCCACCCTCAAATTCTCCGCCCCGCTCAACGCCCTCTCCACCATCGCCTCCCTCCTCTCCCCGACCAGCCGCCTCAGCGCCGCCACCAGAAACCCCCCGACCACCTCCACGCCCCACCCCTCCGGCACCAGCTCCAACACCTCCACCACGTCAAACCACCCGCCAAACCGCTCCAACAACGCCCCCGTCTGCACCAAACGATCCTCCGCGTCCGCCAGCGCGAGGAACTCCCCCAGCAGCGCGCGGAACAGGCGCGTCTGCTCGTCCCACGTCGGCGGCAGGTCGCTGCCGCTGTCGCGGCGCTGGCGGCGTTGGCGGCTGGTGCCGGTGCCGGTGGTGGCCGGGGTGAGGGCGGCGGCGCCGCGGATGCAGTAGGATACCGCCGTGTCGTGGTCGCCGAGGCGGTGGACGAGCAGGCGCAGCGCGGTGGTGTGGTGGCGGGCGCGGGAGGCGAGGATGATGGATTCCGGGACGAGGAGGGGGTGGTCGGCGGGTGGTTGGGGGTTGGGGGGGAGGCCGTTAGTGGTGGTGGGTGGTTCTTTTACGGTGGTGGTGGTGGTGGTGGTGGTTGCGGTTGCGGTTCCGTTTAGGTGGGGAGGGGGTGATGATGGCGGGAGGGCGGCGAGGGAATCGTCGATGCGGGCGCGGATCGCCGTCACGTCGTAATCGTGGCCGCCGCCGAGGAGTTGGAGGAGCCGTAGGCGGCTCTGCCAGACCTCGTCGTTGGGCGGCGCGTTGTCGGTGAGGAAGTGGAGATAGGTGGGTTTTGGTGGGTGGAGGGCGCGGTAGGTGTCGTAGGAGGCCGCGATGTTATCGCGCGAGGCCGGCGACGTCTGGAGGTCGGTGATGACGATGTCGAGGTAGTAGGTGATGAGCTCGTTGACGTAGGCTGTGTTGCCCTTGCCGAAGACGAGGTGTTCGAGGTAGTATTTGACCGCGTCCGGCGCCTCTTCTCGGAGGAGGGCGACGATCTGGGCGTGCTCGAATTTCGGGGCTTTGCCCTTTTCGTCCGTGAAGACTTGTACGCCGAGCTTGGGGTTGCGGCTGGCCAGCCACAGGCCGTATTCTTGAACCAGCGCCTGGTTGCTGATGTTGGAGAGGTAGCTCCTCAAGCGCTGCTCGCCATCGCCTAGTTCACCACCTCTATCTTCCTCGCCCTCAATAACACGTTTCCATGTCCCTAGCACGTCTGCCGTCATCTTGCGATGTTGATAGAGACGGCTGAGGACGAAGAGACGGTGGTATGTCTCGAGTAGATCCACGGCTCTCTCAAAGCAATCGACGCCGTGGTCGACAAGCTCGTATAGGTCTTTCCGTACCGAGCCAAGTGTGCCGGGCTGACCTATTGGTGTGCTCTGATCGAGTTCTAAGAGCACCAATAGTAGGGACGCATCCACTGTCCGGAACACCTCGTCCGGTATACTACCAAATCCCTTTTTCTTCCTCCAGGCCGAGAGGAAGCGTCTTAGAAATTGGAGGACGTTGGGCGGCAATGAGCTGATTCCTTGTATGACCAAACCGTCCGTCTCGGCTGAGATGTAGCTTTCAACAATACTCTTGATTCCGCCATAGATCCATATCCCTCTTCGATTCATAACAAGCTCGTTACGCAAGGCAGGTATCAAAGACAGGACTACCCGGGCGTCCAAATCCCCGTTAACAAGGTTCTCTTCCATTGCCCTCGTTTCGGCATCCGTGAATGGCGGCTCCGGCGACCTTAGGAACGTCGTCAGAAGCATGACACTCGCCTTCTGCTTGATGTAACCCAGGGTCATGAATTCAAGTTCCGTTGTCGGTTCCCGTTCCTTGATGGTGTCGAGTAGGGAAAGAAGCTGCCGCCTCGTCTCTGTGCCGTTTGTGGTTGTTTGCGGAGCCTGGTGAGCTGCTAGCTCCAGCACAGAATCTAGTTGCGTGAGCAATGGATTCCGCACCGCCCACCATATGTTGTCCCCAGCCCAGACAGCTAGGCGTGATGATGTCTTGGCCAGTCGTCGCACAAATTCCTCCCCTTCCTGGTTCCTCGTGGCTTCCCACCCTGGGGGTAGCTGTTCGTCGTCCGATTCGGGATCCCGGTCGAAGAGTGCATTTTCCTGGGTAAGGCGTTGTAGCGACAGGGCCGTCCGAGAATCGCTACTCTTGAGGGACATGGTCGGGGTTTCTGGATGGCCCTTGAAGGGCGAAAACCGCCTTTGGCATAACCGCTCGACGACGTTCTCGAAGACCATCTCTTCCTTCTGTAATAATAACCGGATACCAATCGGGGTGCCAGCTGTCGACTCCTTGGAGCTGTCATCGCTCACCTCCAACCACCACTTTTCTGGCTCGTCTTCGCCGTTGTTCACGTCACAGCGCTGGATCTCAAGGCCGTGGTGCAAGCCGTCCTCGAATTCTTTGGTCATTGACGCAAGGACATAGCCCTCCTGAGCACCTGGGGATGGGAGTGAGGATGAGAGGTCGGCCGAGCCCCCGTCAACCGCGATCTCACGCGGGTACCTTTCGAATTCGAGTGTGGGGCGCGTCGGGTCTCCGTCGAGGTTCACAAACATGCCGATGCCTGGTTCAAGGGGGCCAGTTCCGGTGACAAGGAGGAACTCTTCTGCAGTAGGTGATACGATGTGGGGTTTCAGGAAGACGGAGCCGGGCCCCGGAGATGGCGTTGACCGCACCGGAGGTGTTGCTATCCTAGGTGGGGGTGTTTCTTGTACTGTTAGGAGGTCTCCGGGGTCACGCGGGGGGGCGGGCAATGGTTTGTCTGCCGGCCCTGGGCTACGCGAAGGTGGCGGGGCGTCAGAAGCTTGGAAGACGGTGTCCTCTGCGTCTCCGGGCCGCCCACCGTTCCGACGCCTGCCTGACATAAAGTTCCCCAGGCTTGTGCTCCTAGAATGACCTTGGGCGTTAGCTGGAGCACGCGTAGTCGCCGATGATGCGCTCCGGGCCAGGCCGCCGTCTGGGGCGCTGGCAATGTTCTGAGTCTGACCAAAACCGCCATCCGGCTGTGAATTGTCGAGTGACGATATGGTCATAAGCGGGATTTTGAGTTGGCGGTCAACATCCAATAAGGCATAATTCCTCGAGTCTGCGACGCAAGCAATCGAGTCTCTTCGTATCGAGAGGGTGCTTCCGGCAAAATCGATTTTCTGGAAACCGCGTCAGATAAATTCCTCAAAGAAGAGTTCAGGCAGCTTACCCGAAGCACCCGCGCATCTTCTTCCCCTATTCTGACCACCTGTATCCGACGATTCAGCGACAAGAGGATGGTGACCCCAGCGGCTTTCTCGTTGCCGCCATCCCCGCTCTCGTTCAAGTCCACGCCGCCGATCCAGTTGCAGTTCCTGACCTGGGTGGCGCCAAACACGGGGCTCAGCTCGGGCAGCGAGTAGAAGGTGACGGTCCAGTTGCATAGGACACAGGCCTTGCCCACGCGTGGCAGCAAGAGGATCTGTTGCACGCCCGGCCGTGAGCCATTGATGCCACCCGCGGGTTCGGAGTATACTGGGGGAAGACGAGAGGCGAGAATAAAGGTAGAAGGGCCGCTGGGGTCGCTAGGGTCGGGAGGGATGCGGAAGAAGTGCAGGAGTTCGGAGGCACTGGTGCCAACATAGAGGTTGCCGTCTAAGAAGACGATAGTTAGCAAGTGCCCCAGCCATTTTCAACCACAACCAGCCTGCGCATACCATAATAATCGACGCAGTTTATCTTGATATCCTCGTCGCTGCCGTCGGCGGACAGGGGCACGTCGTGGAGTAGCGGGCGCAACGCATAGGGTCGAGCGCTGGGGGGTGCTGCCTGGCCCTGCTTCCTCTGCGGGTCGGATGCCATGGCGCATCCCGAACCATTGTCGCCCGGCCGTGGATTCGGGGTCGCCGTGGGATACGGCGCCGGGGGGGATCAACCGAGTTCGGAGCGGAGCGGGTGTTTATGTCGGCGTGTGTCTTCCGGGTTTTCTAGAGAATGGAGGGACGGGAACCCGGAACCTGGAAGTCGTCGTCATGCAAGGGCCGGGCTGGGGAGCTCCAGGCGCTAAATTCTAGCATGGGGGAGCAGCGCAGGGCAGCTGCTCAAGCCCCTGTATCCCGCGGTCCACTTGCGCCTGGGCGAACAAGCCCCACACCCAACCGCAGTTCTCGAGGATCAATCAGCCTTGGCGCTGTTCCAACGGCCACCTTACACAGTAACAGCTTCGCGCCGACCTTCAACAACCGAAGGAACATTCCATAAACAACGGCAAGGTTGATGTCAGCCACACCACCACACCGGATCCATAACCGTCCACGGTAGCCTTTCTGCGGATTGTGTGAGCAACACGACGCAATGGCCGAAAGAACTAGCTCAGACGCCCCCGGGCTCGGGACACCCGCGCCGCCATCACCAACAACCGACTCCGGCACCGTCAACAAGTTCCAGAACGCCATTTCGCAATGGAGGAGTGCGCATTGATTTCTTATCGCGTTCAGTCAGAGACGCATCTAACGCGCATCTAGGTCTCGACTTCACCACCCTCGTCTCTAACCTCGACAACACCGCCTCCGAGATCGTGGCCTTCCAGCGGGACTCGACCGTGCAGAGGAAGGATTTGGCGCAAAAGACGAAAGACTTTAGAAAGCTCGACGACGCAAGCAAGCTTACCGAAATCAAGGGATTGCTCAAGGGTACGCCCTCGCGCTGGAGCTACGTCGACTGTCCTTTTCGAGACTAACAGGATACAACAGCCTACCAAACCTTCATCGATCTACTGACGACCAGCTCCAAGTCCGTCAACTCCGCCTTTCTACACACATACACATCGCTGTCCGAAGCGCCGGATCCGTACCCATTACTTGAGGCCTCGGTGGATTCGATGCTTGTCTCGGAGGACACACTGCCGAAGCTCACCCAGGAGAACCAACACTTGCAGGACAGTGTTTCCCGGCTGACGACCCAGCTCGACGACACAGAAGCTCGACTCCAGACGGAACGCGATGCGAGGAAAAAGCTAGAGGAGAACCTCGAGAGTAAGGTCAAGGAGGCCGAGGAGTCGTGGACCGCCGTGGTAGAGGAAAAGCAGGATAATTGGTCAGCAAAGGAGAAGGCGCTGGAGGACAAGATCGAGAATCAGGACCGCCTGCTGAACGAAATCAAGGCCAGCTACGAGGTCAACCAGCGACTGGGGAAATCCGACGATACCGAGGAGGGCCGAGGGCACGTCACGAGCGCCGAGCTGGAGATGGTGCATTCTGACTTGGAACGGACGAGTACACGGCTTGCCGAGGTTGAAGCCCGCAACGAACAGCTGCGTCTGGATCTGGCCCAGGCCAAGTCACAGGTCCCAACTCAAGCCTCGGTCAACCTGGAAGATGAGCCCGGCTACCTGCGGGTGAGGTCGGAGAACTCGTCTCTCATCCGGAAACTTGATGCGGCGCGAGTGGAAAAGGAGGGCCTAAAGAGGGATCTGAGCGTCAAGCTCCGGGGGCTTGAAAGAGAGGTCGGCATGCTAAAGGACGAGCGGGACGGCCTCAAGGCGAAGGTTCAGAAATGGGGCGACTACGAGGAGGTCAAGCAAGAACTGGAAGTTCTCAAGAGCATTGAGTTCTCGACAGGCGATGACGACGAAACGCGGGATATCGGTGGGGGCGAGAACGGCGCTGCAGCCCCGGGCAAGGGAGACACACTCGAGCAGCTGCTTGTGGCCCGAAACAAGAAGTTGAGCGACGAACTCACCATTTTGCGTGTGTCGCATCAAGATCTACAAAGCAGGCTGCAAAATCTGCAGGAGGAGCTGTCACGGACCAACGCTGAGCTCGAGAAATCGCAAAACCTCAACGAGAAGCTCGAGAACGAGCTCTCCACCGTCCAAGCCGAGGCGCCCAATGCCTTCCCCTCAGGCGCTTCCGTTGCGGGCACCTACGTAAGTCGCTACGCACCCTCCATCGCGCCAGGCCGTAAAGGAGGACGAACATCACCGACCTCGTCCATCATCAGCGGCTTCAACCCGCGCGACTCGTCCGACGACCGACCACCCATGGGCGGCGGCTCAGGCATCCTACCCATGATCACGGCGCAGCGCGACCGCTTCAAGAAGCGCAACACGCAGCTCGAGCAAGAGCTCTCGGAAAACCACCGCACCGTCTCCCAGCTCCGGCAGGAGATCGCCGCCCTGCAGCGCGACAACCTCAACCTCTACGAAAAGACGCGCTACGTATCCACCTACAACCGAACAGCCGCCGTCGTCGGCGGGGGCACGGCAACCACGTCCTCCTCCTCGGCCTTCGCGGCCAACCCCAACCCCTCCTCCGTCTCCCTCACCTCCTCCCCCCACCTCGGCGGCGGCGGTGGCGGCGGGCCCACCAGCCCCGGCTCGGCGCCGCTCGGCCTCGACCGCTACCGCAAAGCCTACGAGTCCAACCTGTCGCCGTTCGCGCAGTTCCGCGGCCGCGAGTCCGCCCGCGCCTACAAGCGCATGAGCCTGCCCGAGCGCGTCGTCTACTCGGTCACCCGCATGGTCCTCGCCTCCCGCACCAGCCGCAACCTGTTTGCGCTGTACTGTCTTGCTCTGCACATGCTGGTCTTCTGCTCGGTGTTTTGGATGGGGACGGAGGATGCCGATCGCCATGCCATGGCCGGCGGGGCCGCGGCGGCTATGGCGGCGCAGGCGCCCGGGGTGGATTAAAGGGGGGTGGATGGGGGGGGCTGTTAGATGGGTGGGGGGGTATGAGTGAGTGGATGGAATTCCTCCGGGGGGCTGCATGGTATGGGTGGATGACGCGCGGTGGATGACGCGCAGGCTTTTGATGGCTATTTCTGTGTGTACATGTGCCTAGATATGTGTATAAGGTCTTTTGTATGGTATGGGACGGGAGCCATATGAGTGGGCGTTGGTGTCCTACAATCCCGGAACGGTGTGGTGGAGGGGAGGCGGCCAGCCGTCTCGGCGGGCGGCTGCGGAGATGAGCCCCGGGGATTGGCTGCGGCCCGGCTGGTTGTGATTGCTGCGTTCCCGCTCCGCGTGGTGTCTTTTCATGGCGTGGTCGATGGCTTGGGGGGATGGGATGTTCGATGCTGGTTTTTTAACTTCATGTTAGGAGAAGGCGGGGCGTTGCGGTAGCTGGAAAGACGACAGCGGTTCCATGAGAGTAGTCTCGCGAGGTGGAAAGTTTGCGTCCACGCTCAATAATGCATATATCAGGATTTCACCGTGTATAGGATAAGTATCATGGCCGCGTTGAACTGCTAGCTCATCCAAGAGGCGTCTATCTTTAATCACAGTTTCCGGTTGCAACAGCGTTGGAGATACCTCGAACCAGCGCATCCGCCACACCCGTAACAGTCACTAGTAATATCATAATCAATCGCAACACTGAACCCACCCAAGAAATTACCCGTAACTTCCTCAGCGCCTTCACAACACAGCCGAGGCCGACCCACCACCACCACTCGAGAACGTCGGCGGAACAACAGGTCACGTACAATAACACGTTACAACTCGCGCTCTCTGCCCTCCGCGACAGGCTCCCTGCCGCCGGCCGGCTCGGTCAGTGTTTCTACTAGGCGGATTACCACGCGTAAGACAAGCAAGGCCTAGCGGATGGGGGATCTGAAGGGGGGCAACAGGTGGCGCTCAACATGTTGATGCCGCGGAGACAGGATCAGTCCAATCTCCCGCACGTCCACAACCTGGTTGACGTGTTACTGCAGAGACGGGGCTGTATCACGAGGCCGAACGGGAGGGGAGGGTCGTGAGGGGGGATTGACTGGATGGAAAGCTGGGGGAGGTGTCGCCGCAGGCGCTGGGCACGTTGACGGTATCATTAAGCGGACGGGGGAGGATATTCCGTACGCTGCGTATAGGGAAGAGCAGCGCGAGCTGGCGAGGGAACTTTGGGATGGGTTAAGAGGAATGAATGAAAAGAATTAGACGGGGTGTGAAGTGGATGGATCGTCATGTTTGTCGGATGGGTAAATGGCCCTCGTCACCAAGGTAGCAAGGGTAATCTGTATGTTCGGAGTTACCTTTTGGGTGAAAAGAACTTTGCAAGTATACAGGCGCTGCTCTCCCAGCGGTGACGACTGTGTATTCGTCATGATGGGTTACAGACAGGCGCCGACCTCAAGACCCAAGGCATGGCAAGGCATGGCAAGACCACAACCGACAAAAGACATTTCCGACATTTCCGTGTTAAACACCGCGTCGAGAAGCTGATGGGTTGCTTCTGGCGCCTTGGCCGGCTGGGCATTACAGCATATGTAAGTGCAAGCGAGCCGAGATGATTTGGAGAGGCCGAAACGGCAGACCTTGCCCGTCCCAGGCGCCCGCACAACATGTGGGTGTGGAACCGGAATCGGCACCGGACGCAACCACGGGAGTCGTACGTAGCGACCAGGCCGCAGCAGTGGCCAGCGTCTATTCCACGGACATTATCTGGCTCGCTAACCGGTAGGGTTGCCACATGGCCGGCGGGAGGCATCCAGTAGATGGGGTTGGCGGATGAGGGTTGTTTTGAACTTTTGGAAGAGGGTTGGACGGAACCTGGAAGTGGGCATGTGGTGGTCCACTCGGAGGCCAAGCTTTTACTTGCCCGCGGCTAGCCATTGCTTGCGACCGGGCCCGGACGCGACCTCTTACGACACGCAGCTTGTTCCGGCCGCGAGGTGAACGTCACCTTCCTGGCCTGAGATCTCACCCTACCGATGTCTGATAGGTTGAATGAGCCCCAAGATCTGTGGAGTTCAAATCCCTTCCAATATGGGAGATGCCAGGAAAAGAAGCGGATGTTGACAATTCCGCTGCGGGTAGCTATTTACCTAAGTCCCAAGGCAGTTTTTGACGGAAGGCTACCACAGGATAAACTTAATTTTATAGCTAATACGGCCTAGCGGAGTACGGGGCACGCGGGAGAGGTGCAGGAAGCGATCGGGAATCTGGGCGGATCGATATTGCGAGCAAAAAAAAGCTGCTTGGCAACGAAAAGAATGGGTTGTGAACTCGGAGAGACGACTTCCCGACGACGAACGTTGATGCGGGCGGCTAAGGCTGCAGGGTTTGTGAGGTTGGGCGCGGCAAACTTTGTGGGCAAAAATAGCACAAGCCAATGGAGTTGGAGAACTTCGTGGGCTAAATTCATCCCAAAGCGGGGAAATTAGCCCAATTTCCTCACGATCTGTTCTGGACGAGCAATAGCGATAGTCTCACGCCTTCCGTGCCAATGCGATTTTGACTTTTGATCGTCGCTGTCAAGTTCATCATCCCCATGGTTGGGCGGCCTTGTGAGATGTCCCAGTGATCGGGAGATCTACGATCTAACGGGATTGCGAGTAACTTGAGCGGCACAGTAAACACGCTAGAACAGATAACAGAGAAGGTTGGGAGAAACTATGGTTTGTTGGTGTTTTTGCGCATATTCTCTTCTGAATGGAAACATCTGCTCGTTTGACAAGCAGAGCTCGGGAATCGGGCATTTACTACCACCTACTGCGTGTGTCCACACACTCTCGGGCTCAACGCTCCGAGGAAACCAAATAACCAAATAACCGACCGTTGAGAGGATTAACGAAATTTCTCAGATCCGTCCTACCACATCGAGACATGTCCGTGAATGCTGGGAGGATTCCGCCGAATCCATTCGTTGAGTCTTCAAGAGCAAACACCCGCTTAAGAGGAGGGGTGTGTGGATGAAACCTAAAAGCAGGCGGTGGAACGGCGCTTGCCAGGGGTCAGATGAACAGGGGTCAACCAACCCCTCCAATGAATCCAACAGCCAGTCAAATGGCAGCATTCAGCGTCAAGACCCTCGTCCCGCCGCCGTTTGCTGTTCGTTCGGCGGCTGCCCACCGGACTAGCGAGTCAATGGATTCTCGGCCGTGGGAGCGCGGGACCTGGCGGGACGAGTGCGACCCGCGGGGCTATCGAGGCGGCTGGACACACTAGCCTTGTGCCGCCATGTCCGGAGTCTTGTATAATAGTCATCCAACCTCCCTCAAAGCCCATCCAAGTCATGATGCTCATACTCTGTCTCACCTCTATCCTCCATATATACATCCCTCCCGGATAAGCCTCCTCTTTTCTTTTCTTTTCTATTAGTTCCTTGTGTTCTCTGCTCTTCGGTCTGGGTTTCCTTACTCGTCTCGTGATACCAATACCTCCTCGATCTGCGATCGACTTGACTGCCGGCCACTCGACCCAACACATACACTACACAACCACAACCATGCATGCCTCACTACTCTTCGTATCGGCACTAGCCGCCTCCGTCTGGGCTGCCCCTACCTATCCCAAGATCGACAAGGCTGCCAGCATCCCTGACAACATCCGCACCGTCTCCGAATATTTCAACATGCTCGCCTCGAAGGTGCAGGACAGCCGGTTACTCGACATCCCGCCAGTCTGCGATCTCTCCCAGGTCTCCCTCCCAGCCGGTAAGCACGCCACCTTTTTACCCCCCCCCCCCCCCCCCCCCCCCAACCCCCGATGCTAACAACCTCCCCCACAGGCGCCGCTGGCCTCCCATCACCATCCCCAGACCTCCACCTCCAACACATCGCCATCGGCCGCGGCACACAAAACTACACGTGCGATCCAGCGGAACCCGAGGCGGCACCCAAGGCGGCGGGCGCGCTAGCAACGCTCTTCAATGCGTCCTGCCTGGTAGCGACGAGCCCGGAGCTGGCCAACGCCCTCACACGGGCGGCGCTGCACTTCGAGGTGGCGCAGAGCGACGCGAGCGAGCAGCTGGCGCCGTCCAACATCGGGCTCAGCGGCGTGCACTTCTTCACCGACGCCACCACCGCGCTCTTCAAGCTGGACGTCGCGCCCGCCCTGCAGATCGGCGAGCTGCCCTGCGGCAAGAACGCGAGCGTCGCCGCCCCCGTCGACGCGCCCACCGGCCTCAAGGGCGAGGGGGCTGTTGCGTGGCTCAAGCTGGATGCGAAGCCTGGTGCTACCGGTGGCCTGCAGGAGGTCTTCCGCGTCGAGACCGTGGGTGGCAGCCCCCCCGCGACTTGCAATGGCTTGCCGAGTACCTTCGAGGTGCAGTATTCGACACAGTGAGTTCCCCCATCTTAGCTATCCGTCTCTTGGAGTCGAAGAAGACATGGTGCTAATGAGATGGATAGGTACTGGTTTTATGCCAAGTAAGCCCTCGGAGAAGTGTTGAGGGATATGATAATGTCGAAAAGGCTGTATATCAGGAGGGTCTTGGTCATTGCATTGTGTGGGAGTTCCGGTATTGGGGGTATTTTTATCTGGGAGGGTCAACTTTTTAATGTAGCGTTTCTGTTCTTTTGAGGGCGAGGGCGAGTGTGTTTGCCAGGAGCAAAGAAAACCGGAGGGAATGACAGTCGACCTCGGTTTAGGGACACGCGCGCTTACTATGCCTTGCACATATTGCCGAATGAAATAAAGTTCACATATAAAGCTCGAAGCCTGTGTTCTGGACTGTGATGATAAGGGTCGGAGAGAATGGATTACAGATGGCACCGCGGTAGGTTGTTCCCAAGGGCGGGAAAATGAAAAATGGTGCCAGGGTTGATCAGGGTTAGGTACCGGTAGTTAAGTGAGGAGTGAAACATCACGTGGAGAAAAATATCCCGAGTGTCCGGTTCAACGCAGCAAAAGACCAGATAAAATAAAGTACACGAGTTACAGCAGCAGAAAGAGAACGTGCAGGACTCATTCAAGCTGAGCCGTGGTTGGTCTAGGAGGGCAAGCAAATCAGGCACATTACATACCTACACGGCTACCTGCGCTCCCTACCTAACCTTAGCCTTGCTAGAATTTCTTGAAATGAAGAAAGGGCGGCCCGCCATCTCACTCGCCTTCTCACGACGATTTTATTCTTCATGCCGGAATCTACCACCGAAGGCTTTTGGTTCCCCGGCGACGTTGCTTGTCGCAAGAACCTCACAACAATATTATTTTCCTCGCCCACAACAGCATCCAGTACATATCGCTTTCTCTGACCTTACCGACACATACACTGGGAAAAACCAACCGTTTGATCTCCCGGTTACAAAGAGGCCAGCGTCGACCCCCGATCGCCAGCATTCTCAAAGAGTGCCATTAAATCCACGCCGGTGTCAGGCGCGACAAAAAAGTGCGTCCCAAATTATCTTCGTTTTTCCGTCCGATCGCTAACTGGTAACCAGTCCCTGCGCGATTCGAACACGAGAGGATCTCACAGAAGTTTGGTGAGCCTGAACGGAACCCAACCGGATCACCACGTACCGAACGGGCTTCGTATTCTCTACAACATACCAAAATGGACCCGAGTCAACCATGGAACTGGCGCCAACGGGGCCAGGGCCAGGGCCAGGGAGAACATACCCCGCCAATACCTAACGTTCCGAACCCATTCGGCATGCCGTTCAGTATGCCACCGAATTTCAACACCGGGTGGATGCAGCCGACATTCCAGAATCCCTTCTCTCAACCAGGCTTCCCTCAACCAGGCGAACCGCAGCAGCAAAACGACGGTAGGGCTTGGGCTTATGCTACGTTCGGCCTCGCAGCGCTCCCCCGGCCATTCTCTCAAGGACCCCTCCAGCAAAACGATGGCAGAGGTCAGGGTCACGCGCCCTTTGGTCGCGCAGAGGACCAGCGTCATTTCTCCCAAAGTAACCAAGCCCGCCCGCAGAGTGATCGCAGAGGCCGTGGTCAGGCGCAACCCAGTCAACCACCCTCGTGGGGCCCTTCTCGAACTGGCCAGCCTCGCCAACGGGACAGTGCTCGGCGCCAGGGCGAAGGGGACTTTTATCGCCCATCGCCTCAATTCGCTGCCCCCCAAACCAACCAGGAGAATCGACAGTATGGGGGCGAAGCCCGGGGAGACGGTGAGGACCACCCCTCACGTCGCAGGGAACGGCAGCGGAACCGAAGGCGGGCCACTGCTCCTGTGTGGAATTTTCCCGAGAACCCCCCTCTTCCCTTCCCCATGGACAGCCCAGCCACGGGCCCCTTCCGTTCTACCAGACCGGTCCGGCAGCAGAACAACCAGCTCACCACCGGGGGAGGCAACCCTGCCTCGCTCCCACCCCGTCCCGACACCAACACCAAAGTCAAGAAAAAGAAGGGCGGACCCCCACCATACGTCGCGCGCGCGAACGCCAACAAAAGCCTCCAGCGCAGCCCGCCCAGCGCCACCGAGATCCGCGACACCATCTCCGCGCCCTCCGCCGCATCCGGCGGCATCCCCGAGCCCACAGCTGAATACCTCCAACGCGCCTCCTTCATGACCTACCGCCTCACGACCCCGCAACCCATGCTCGTGGTAATCGACCTCAACGGCACACTCCTCTTCCGCCCCAACAAGCGGCAAGCCTCCGCCTTCGTCGAGCGGCCGCTCGCGCGCGCCTTTTTGCAGCGCTGCATCGACAGGCACCACGTCGTCATCTGGTCGTCGGCGCGGCCCGACAACGTGCGCCGCATGTGCGCCCAGCTGCTCCCGCCCGCCTACCTCGCCCGCGTCGTCGCCGTCTGGGGCCGCGACCGCTTCGGCCTGAGCCCGGACGACTACAACCGCCGCACCCAGTGCTACAAGCGCCTGACCCGCCTGTGGGAGGACCCCGTCGTCGCCGCGTCGCACCCGCTGGCGGCGGCGCGCTCTCCCGGTTCGGCCGAGGGCGAGGGCGAGGGTTCCGATACGGAGGGCCTGGGACCCGGCGAGAGTGTCGGCGGCGGCAGCGGTAGTGGGGTGTGGAGCCAGGCCAACACGGTGCTGATCGACGACAGCGCGGAGAAGGCGCGCAGCGAGCCGCACAACGCCGTGACGCTGCCCGAGTTCGCGGGGGACCTCAAGGAGACGCCGCAGGTGCTGCCGCTGGTGGAGGAGTACCTCGACGCCCTGTCGTTCCAGGGCGATATCAGCACCTACATCAAGGTCCGGCCGTTCAAGATGGGGGAAGGCCAGCCTGTGGCGGTTGTGCAGGAGTCGTCTTGAGGAAGGGGACGTCAATTTCTTTTTTTGGGGCTAGGCTGTGTGCGATGGATGGGAGGGCGCTATCGCTGCTGTGAAGGAAAATCGTAGAGGGAGCATTGTGCCATATGTGAGCGGGCGATATATGAGCGGGAGCTGCCCAACAGTTTGGAGTTTTGTAGCGAGACTTGATACCCCTTGGAAGTTAGAGGAAGGAATACACACACGTCTCAAGCACTTCGTTACACTTCATATCATGATCATTGGTTCTCATTGAGCAACAAGCCCGCAGACGCGGTAGCTAGTGTCTATTTCGTCGAGTCATGCTCGACTTGACTACTGGTGATATCAAAGCACAATGAACCACCCAGCGGGCCCATATGCCTCCCGATTCCCCGTCCATTCCCGTTCATCAGTCATGTCATGTCCCATAGTCTAGCACACCGCCACGTCTGGCCTGTCATGCGCTTCGCTTTTTTTGATTTATTTGAAGACCTTGCCGGCGGCATGGGGGTACTCCTTGCCGTTGACAACAACCGGCTTCTCCCACGTCCACTGGAGCTCGACGAACTCACGGTCCTCGGGCTTGGAGGGGTCGAGCTTGGTGAACTCGTAGCTCTCATAGTCGGGAGCGACGTCAAAGACGGGCTCGAACTCCTGGCCGCGGATGACGAAGGCACCCTCAATGACCGAGTCACTGTTGACGCCGTACACCGACGCGCAGCCGAAGACGTACTTGCGAGAAGCCTCAAGGCGGGTGTTGAAGCCGCCGATGAGGTTGCTCGACATGAATGTCAAGGTGAGCTCATCGTTGTACTTGTAGGTACACTTCCAGATCGAGTACTCTTCGAAGTTGACATTCTCCCAGAACCACTTCATGGCATCAGGGGTCTCCTTGTTAGAGTACTGGCGCTTCCACTCGTCAAGGGGAAGGGAAGCCCGGGGAAGAAGATCAAGGGGGTGCTTGGGCTTGGGGGCCGGGGCCGGCTCCTCCTCATCCTGGGGCTTGGCCACGGCGGCAGCCGGCTTGGGGGCCGGCTTGGCCTGCTCAGGCTTCTTGGGGGCGACGTTGGTCAACTTGGGGGTATCGAGAAGAGAAAGCTCGGGGACAACAGCCGAGTAGATGGGCTGCTTGTAGACCGTCTCGTACCAACGCGAGACGTTGGGGTTCTTCTGGCGCCACTCCTTGTCGAAGAAGTACTCGAAGCCACGCGAGATCAGGCCGGCGGCGAACACGTCAGCCAGCGTGATGCGCTCACCAACGAGGTAGGTGTTGTCGCGGAGGTGGGCCTCGACGACCGAGATGACAGAGAGGGCACCCTTCTGCGACTCCTCAACGGCCTTCTTGTTGTACGGGTCCTTGCCCAGGAGGGGGCGGAACCAACCGCCGAGCTTGGGCAGCACCTCGCTGTTGAAGAACGACATCCACCTCAGGATCGAGGCATAGCTACCAGCACCATTAGCGACCCGCGGGCTCGGAACCGGTCAAGGTTGGACTTACTCCTGCTTGGTCTTGCCGAGGAGGGTGGTCTTCTCGTTCTGGGAGGTGACTGAATGGTTGTCAGCATTTTGGTCAAGAAACATGCATGCGGTAACAATCCAAGCGGAGAAAAAAGGACAATCAGAAGTTAGAACTAAGTCAACACCGTTGTTTTCAGATAGGGATAACTGTTATTGAGAATGTCTCGGTCATCATTGTCGGAGGGGAAGCACCTGGGCAATCAAGGTGCCGCCACCTGGGGGGAAGCGGGGCAGAGGGGCATGAGGGGCAGCCCAGCGCGTAGCAGAGAAGAAAAATGCCACATACCGTACACAGCGATGGCGATGCACTCGGTGAGGACAAAACCATCAGCGCCGACGAAAGTCGGGACCTTGTGAAGGGGGTTGAGCCTGAGGAACTCGGCGCTCGGCTTGGTGGTGTCGGTGTCGACCTCCTGGAGCTCGAGGTTGTTGGCCTTCGCGACGGCGCGAATGCCCGTCGAGCGGGGGTTGCCCTGTGTCGCGCAGAGAAGTCAGCAACGCGCGCGCAACTAGAAAAACGACGCCAATTAAATATTTGGCGCCATCCTAGAGCATCGTGAGACATACCGCGTAGGTGTAGAGCTGTCCGAACGCCATCTTTGCTTGTGAGTTGACAGGAGGCTGATGGTCGAGGGGAAGGGAGTCGGGCAAAGAAAGCTGTCGATGAGCGAAAAGGGGATTCACAAGAAAATTTATGTGGCGGGGTAGTTCAGGTGGGGTCAAGCTTCACGCGTCCTGACTGGTGGGCGGCTGAGGTGTGAGACCAGGCCGCAATCTGGTCCGGGCTCGAGCTCCGTGCCGTGTCTGGAAAAATTGCTGCGAAAATGTTCCGCCGAGAGCCGCAGCCCGCCAAAACCCCCCCAACGATCTCGGCCGAACGACGGGACTCTCCTGGCGCGACCGCCGATAAAAGACGGTGGACGTCCGCGCGGAACGATGGCATCCTCTTCACGACAAGGGCTCACCTCTGCCCTGCGCGGCGTTTCTACTCGCCCAAATGGCGGGCAACGGCAACCACTCGAGCAACAATTCCAGTCGCTGCAACTGACCCCAGCGATCGTACACCGAAGGTGCATGGCGAGCCAGTACAACGGGAGACGGGATAATAGGAACAACGACATTACCGCCGCCCCTGAATTCGACTTCGGGTCATTCGCCAGGAAATTCGCTCTTGCTAACTATGCTCGACCGGTGCCTGTATCGCCCTCCTATTTCTCGCGCACTCCGTCATTCAATGACCGCTACCTCACCCTCGAGAAGCTGTTCAGGGCGTACAGCAACCTCCCGTTGATCCCCGCCGCCGACGCCGAACGTATCGCCTGGAAGACTTTGGCAGACCTGAGACAGTCGTTTGGTGAGCCCGTAAAGGCAACGGATTACGTCAAGTGCCTTACCATCGTCAAGCGGCTACACCAGATCCACCCCGAGCTGAAGCCGGACGCGGTGAAGAGCGCGCTGCAAGACTTCAAGCGGGATGTGCAAGCCTTCCTCAACGTGACAAACCCGATACCCATCGACAAGTTTGGGCGAGCCCTCGGGGTCGGCAAGAGAAAGTCCTCAATCGCCAGGGCGTTCGTTGTCGAGGGCGATGGCCAGGTGCTAGTCAACGGCAAGACGCTCCCGGATTATTTTGGGCGGGTCCATGATAGGGAGAGCGCCGTTTGGGCTTTGCATTCGACAGATCGGATCGACAAGTACAATGTGTGGGCGCGTGTTGAGGGGGGCGGCACCACCGGGCAGGCGGAAGCGCTCACGTTAGCCATTGCGAAGGCCCTACTGGCTCACGAGCCTGCGTTGAAGCCTGCGCTACGGAGAGGTGAGTGATAAACTTTTTCTAACCGTCAACCGTGTTTAGAACTTTGCTAACCCATGGTTTCCAGCCGGCTGCGTCACTCGCGACCCGAGGAGAGTGGAGAGAAAGAAGCACGGCCGGGTCAAGGCGAGAAAGGGATTTACATGGGTCAAGAGATAGTTTTGGCTGGGCGGGTCGTTGTGTACTTTGGGTCTGCGTGGTCAACTATCCCCATGCGCTTGGAGGCTGCGTTTATGCTTATCCCTCTGTAAGCTTTATCTTTGTAACAACTGTACCACGGATAACTGTACAATACAAGACATGGAGTGTTTCAGATCTGCGTCACCGGATGGGGTACATGTCAACCGATCTATCTGCTACTCCGCCATGGCCCCACGAACGCGGGCATGACGTGCCACGTCCTTTACGGTAATGGGGTGCGCTTTCACTAATGTCTGGGTCTTCACGCCGTTTATCAACCGCAGCTCAGCATGTGGTGGTACAGTTTATGAGAGGCGAGTCAGTTGTGACGCATTTACTGGAGATTGCTGACCGCAATCGGGACCTCAAAACGTTCTCTGAAAACCACCGACACACCAGCGTCCCCTTCCCGCTGCATATTGCCAACCCTCTTATCCCTCTTTCCCCTCTATTCGCTGCCCCTCTCCCGCTCCCGGGAACGAGCAGCAACGGCAGCGGCAGCTGCGACTGCTGACTACCGCACCTGAGGGATGGGATAGCAAGTGTTAGTCAAGGCCCTAGTAGGATCCGGCGGCTACCTGGCCCATGGAACCGGCACGGGGGATGGAAACGGAAGCGGCGTTATTATGAGCGGCTCTGGATCAAGATCAACCTCCATTCAAGAGTATGGGAGCCAGAGGCTATCCAACGAGAACTGAGAAAAGAGAGAGGTTGAACGTGGCCTAAAGGAGTTGTAACGTTGAGGGCAATCGTCTGTGGTATGATGTGCTCTCACAGCCCCTTGTGAGAAGGATGTGGCGTTAGGCCCTCTCTCTGTCTGCGGATTAGGTCTACTCTTACTCAAGCATCAGTTAGTATTTCCCCTACCTCATGCGTACTTCGTGGGGTGGGGGAGGGGGTTTTTTGACTCTCCCCTCGAAGGCGCGATTCAAAACGTGAACCATGCCCGTGAGCGAAGGAGAAGGAGACCATAATAGGACTACTAATTTAGAATAGACACGGCAGATCATCTATTGCGTTAACGATAGCTTGGGTTTCCTGTTTTGAAGCAGTTGATAGGTGTTCATTTTATACCAACCCCCGCTGTCACCCTCGACGCACTGCCTGTTACTTATAGGTAGTCAAGCTGGTTCTTCCAAGCGACGTTTGCGCCTCAGACATGGTCTAGGGGCATCGGATGATCGGGCTCTACCAAGAAAAAGCTGATGCAGGGACGACTGCGGCTAGGCTGCTGCGCCGTCACACGGGCGGGACTACCCGCCGGAAGCACATTATGCTGGGTGGCAACAGGCTTGATATAGCAACACCTGTGGTGGGGAGCTGACGGCGCGCGATCGCCACTCCAGGCATGAAGGTCGTCTACAGAGTACCACCAAGCATGCACACACGCGACAACCCGACCCCGCCCGCACATGCACACGGCAGGTCTGGCAGCCCTACCAGCCCGACATCCCAGGTTCATGGCATTCCAGTCGTCTAGATGCCTTGCTGGTACCAGAAACCGATGTTGGCTATAGCCCAGCGGTCATAAGCTTCGGTTACTGGCATCGCTTAGGGTAAGCAGTCTGTCTCAGGAACGAGCATGATACCGCACCAGGTTCGTGCACTTGCCATGGGCGAGAGGGAGGTTGGATTTAAACGTTGCCAAGCAAACCGCCCTGTCGTCGCCTCACATCAAATGATCGACCATGGCCTACGCAGCACCACCCAATCGTCGCTTCTTCAGGGCTGAGATCTACGCAGCAGTGTATGTACATATGTACTCCATCTCCCGGTCGATTTAGCTTCAGCCATACAGTAAAAGACCTGACGGCAACGTGCAGCTGCGGGGCGATCCCGTGAACGTGTTTCGATGCGAAGCAGCCCAAGGTCGTCAAGATCCGGGCAATCGGTCCGGGCGCGTTGCAGCAGACATCATGCCGCAGTTTCGACGGATAGCATCTCCGGGTCGAGGTGCACCCGGAACAAACACCTGGATCCTTCCGCCAAGCGATGATCGAGTCAAAGCAGACCGTGAGCTCTGAGACTTTGCCGAGGACGTCGCATTTCAATGTCGCCCACACGGGTGAGCGGGTAGGTTCCTGCGTTCCCAAGACAAGCCCCTCGCAGCCCGTTCTCTTCGGTCCACGACGGAGGCGAGCTTCGGGTCTGGCGTGAGGCATATCCGCACCAGAAAGCACGAGTCCGCGGGCCCCATGAAGATGGCTGCTGGCGCGAGGGTTGACGTACATGTACTTGCTTCCGGCTAATGTCATCCTCTCATGCGTGTCAACGGCCCTCGGCAAATGGTTCCAGAAGCTGGCTCGACGTCGTCTCTGATTCGTGGATGCTGGGGCTCATGAAACCGGGCCTTGATCCCGGTCAGATTGCGACGCAACCCACTCGCACGGACGCGATCGACCATGGTGCATCGAGTCCTGGGCATCTGTTTCGACGACACACCTCGACGCCTCATCCTAGCAAACTCAACCTCTTCGACGACAAGGATCTAGGATGTTGGACGACCCTCCTTCCCACCCACAGCGGTGGCGGTACCAGTACCTCGGCGGGTTCGACCAAGCAACGGAGGTGACTTCTTTCTGCACCGAAGCCCTGCATGGAACAAAATTAGCAGTTTGGCCAGGCATCTGCCATGCACTGGGAGAGAAGCAGCTAACGAGAAAAAGCAATTCGGACCTGAAAATCGCTGCAGCCAAGGCATAAACATGCCGCCAATTCCCTCATCCTCGCCCACTTTCAAGTGTGAGCAGCAAGCCGCCTGGTGCCCGGTTATCGTCACAGCGCCTTGCACCTACGAAGTACCTCCACACCTTCCTACACAGTACTGTGTAGAATGTGGTGGTGCAAATGCCTGGGGGTCCGGGATCATCGCCATGACGGTCTCAAACATCATTGAGATACGAGCAGCGGCACAACGCCCGGGTGGCGAGAACCCTCCGGTCGGCCCGTGAGCCAGAGCCTGTGGGGAGTGTGGTACTTGACCCGGGTCTGCAAGGGGCATCTGTCTCGGTCGAGGAGCTGCATACTGTGTATTGGGGGGTGCGGAAGACGCCGATGAATTCCGGCAGAGGGCCCATGACCTATCCTATCGAATGAGTACCGTAAGATGGGTGCAAAGCAGGCCGCCTAACGCCAGAACCAAGAGTCCGCCATTCTCAAAGTTGTCGCTTTTCAATGCGCATCTGGGGAAGCAAGCACGCTCGGATCGTTGGCTGCCTGGTGGTATGGTGCGCTGCTACTTCGTTTGTGGATTTAACCTTCGTTTCTTCGCATGCGGAAACACACTAGCAAACTGTGCCTTCCATTCAGGTTCTTGGTGGATGCCCTGTCTCGGCGATGGCCGGCCACCCGCGGGCAATGGACCCATTTCTATCTTCAATTCTCACTGCAGCAAAAACCCTTGTCCATCACCTAACTGGTATCCCGCCACGAGCCACGAGCCACGAGACACGCACACCGGAGCCCAGCCCGATCATGCGGGCCTGCAACCAACCGATTCACGTCCGACACTGATTGCATACAACAACCTGGAACTGCGGAGAACAGCAGCCAAGCCCCCCCCCCCAGCGAAGTCAGAGCGTCATAATTCGGGAGGTGCCGCCATAGTTATTCGCCGGCATGGCTGGGGCTGCCTCGTTCTGATTGATCCGAGCATCTAAACACGGTCCTGTCAGAGTCTGAGATAGACAACAGGAGGCACCCCGGCCGTTTGGGCGCGTGTCTCGCAAACAATCTCGCCCCTCCTTCCTGGAATCGTCACCGGCGTTCCAGGAGTGCACATGGCCATAACCCTTGGTTTTATCATGTTGCTTTCCTTCGATTCCGGCACTCGCAATCGGTGATGCGGTCCCCGAAGCTTGTCTGTGACGGCGATTTCCTCACGGCATTGGTCCCGCACCGGCCTCCCAAACACCGTAAAGGAAGAAAAAGCATCTTTTCTCTAATAATACCGGGCGTCGAGATTACCGTCTTTACCAAACGCTACCCGGCTTCTGCGCGCTCTGCAGAGACACGTCAATTCGGCAAGCCTCCCGGTCGCAGATCCACCCGCCCCTCTCATCAGTCAGCGATCCGGTTCTGTGGGCGCATGGCGTCCTTCTTGGTGGGGGGGTGTGTCGCTGTAGATCTCGGCCCTGTTCGCGGCTTGAGAATCCTTGAATGCCATCTCGAGACACCCCTTCAACACACACACCTCTCCCATGTCGAAGCCAAGCAGTCCCTCAGGTACGTAACTGCGACAACTAAAATGGTCGGCCCTGTGGAGCAGCGCGAGCGTCCTCCGGATCGACCCCAGAGAACTAATCGAGATGCCATTCCCCATTGGTAGTCTTCATGTACAGCATCTTCCCCAGCTGCATCCTTCCCCCTTCCCACGTTTGCCAACCTGCGTTGTGTCTTGCACGAGCATTTCGACCCTTGTTGTCCAGGATACCTGGTCGAGACGTGCGTCTCTGTCTCCCTCTTGAAAAACACCAGCTCTTCTTCTTCGCCGTCCTGGTTTCCAAACTGCCCGCCCAGACGAGACGGAGGTGGCTGCGAACATAGCTGCCGCCGAGGTCAGTATCCGTTGGGTGAGGGTGAGGGATCGCCGCTCGCGATATATTTGTGTAAGTGAGCAGCAACCTGGTCCCGGCCCGCTCAACGAAGACGGCGGTCCCCTGTCTTCGACAATCCCGTTTCTCCAAAAACTCTTTCTATCGCCAGCCCCAAGCGGACAGAGGCTCCAGCGCTCACTGCTCTCTCTCCGGACAGAGACTTGTACGCATCGGCGGAGGGCTGGTATGCGCCAAAGTGCAACCCGAATCATACCCACCAGCACAGCTTCCGCTCCTTGGGGCTTCACGGAACAGCCGCACCGACCTGTTGGTCAGAGCGGAAGGCGCCAGCTGGTCCAAGTGGAAGGTCTGTTCGAGTTCTTGGACCTTCCGCGCCTTTCACGCCTGGGTGTATGATCCCCGCTCGCGTGGTTGAGCGAAGTCGTCCATCCTGGTCTCTGCCACACAACCCTAATCGGCGACTCGCGGTCAAGTCCCTCTCGACCTTGGTCAAAGTTTCGTCATCCCCACTTTTGAGTCGCAAGTCCAGATCTCCTAGCACGCGGTATCCTTGGGAGTTAGACCCATCCGTCAGTTCTGCACCAGTCATCAACTTTGAGAAAAAGCACGCACGGAACCAAGACGACGTTGAAGGCCAACAGCAACCCTCCAACGCGGCGGTCTGCGACTACAGACATCGCATACACCAGACACAAGATAATCGGGCGTGCGTGCCAGGAGAGCTCTGCGACGACGTTTCGCCTCCCGCGACGACAGTTCGCCTCCCGTAACGACGTTTCCCCTCCCCCGACACCCGCTGTCTTTTCGCCTTGACCATTTTAGAGCGGACCCCCACTCAGCTCTCGCGCAAATTTGGCAACCACGCAACGCATCGAGTACTTGTTCGCGAATTTATCGACATCAAGAAGCTTCAGGGGCTGTCCATTTCGTGACCAGATCGCCGAGAAATCCGGTTTCGGTATCGCAGACTTGCTCCACTTGTAGCGGGATACTGGGCGGACTGGGTGTTTTCGGTTGCTTGGGTGCTAGTTCTCGGATTTGGGGGTAATGGACGACAACAGGGGCCAGCGGAGGCAGAACGAACCGCCCATCTATCCCGCTTCCAGTTCACGGCACAACCCATCGCTCCATGAGCACCCGCAGCCACGGCGGCCCTTTTCGGGGGCCCAGGGTGATAGGTTCAGAACGGGCCCCCTCGGCACATCACCGTCAGGGCCATCTCGGGGGATAGGCGGTTCGACCGGCTACAGCGGATACTATCAAGATGCGTCGACGACGGGCTTCCCGGCAGCGGCGATGCCTCAGAGCGGAATGAGCTACCACCAGTCGACAACCGACTACGGGCAGCCGGATTCGCGGCAGAGCCAAAGTTTTGGCGGCACGTACACGCCGGGAATGATGTACAACGTGCAGCAAACGGGAGGGCCACAGGCCACTGCCGTGTACGATGCGGGTCAACAGTTTTCCTCACGGCAGGCTGCAGGACTCCCGATGATGGCGACGGATGTCACGGGCGCCTACTTTCCAAACGAGCCAACCAACGCCGCGGCCACATCCAGCCTGCAGGCGCAGACGGGGTCTTCGAGCACGCCCCAGGTATATCAGCAGCCGGGCATGCACGGCTATTCCACCGGCAGCATAGCTACGATTGGAGGGATGGCCGCGCAAACGACTCCTACTACCGACGTGAGAATGGAGGAGGAATACGCTGCCGGTTCGGCTCCCGAGGTGTCGTATGCCCATTACCAGACGGCGCTGAAGGAAATCTTTCGGAACATACAAAGCGGCGTTCTCGCGCCGGCCAGCGAGACGCTCCTTCAGATTTCCCAGTGGCTCTTGACACATGTGGTGGAATTGGGTATGTTTACGAGGCGCTGCCGCCCTTCTGCGAACAGGTGGTTGGAGCACAGACTGATAAACCTTCTCCGTTCTAGGTCTCACTTCTGACGACCAGAATCTGCACAGCGAAAGGATCAAAATGTGGAACGACTTCAACCATGCCTGGCTGGCCATGTTCCAGCGCCAGAAGGAGATGATGGAGTCGGAGCAGCAACCGCAGCGACCACAAAGCCTGGTCACTGCGGAGGGCCTCCGGAAGATGGGGAAGGAGCTGGTTAAGCACTGTGACAGCATCGAGAGACACGGCCTGGTCGACTACCAATACGGGGTCTGGGAAGAGCGGATCATCGAGAGTAGGTTATTGCATCACCTAATGGCTCGCGTGAGAATTACTAACAAAGGCGGTGGCAGTCCTGGAGGAATGTTTGGATCTCTATGAATCTACCAACACATCCGGTAGCGGCGGCGAGGGGAGCTCCGATAACCGTCGTCGCTGATGCGCGCGAGGCACACACAATGGGACTGTATAATCTAGCCAGTCCTCTTTGGCTTGCCCGACGTTCCAGTTTAACCTGAGACCCGTGTATCCCCTTTTTTTCGGTTTGTTTTCGCTCATTCACATTCTTGTTTCCACAACCTGTCAACAACATGTCATGGATTATATGCTCCAATACGGAGTCGGACCGCTGCCTTCGTGCCTCGTCGAGGTCCTTGGATTTGGAGTTGGCCGAGGTGTTTTTGGTGTAAGACATCACACAGGGGGGTGGGGGGGTCACGGGGGGGCATTCTTCCCGCTCACACACCTGTTCTTGCAGGCGAGACTTTCCTACTTTGGGCTGGAGCGTATGACAAGGGGGAATAGAAGGCTTGCTCTACGGCGTCTCCGATGAAAGGGGTGGCGGTTTTTTGTTTTCGGGAGGGCAGCGTCCACTAACCCTTGGGCGGCTGGTGATGCTGCTCCTTCTGCTGGTTCTGGCGTTTCGGTGTACCTGTTTTTGCTCTGCTCGGGAAGGGGGGACAAGGGATGAGTGGACGGACGGCGTCTCACGATGCTGATTCACAGGGAGGAGGAAAATCGGGGTATACCACAGCACAGATCCGATTGGCGACCCTCACGGAACTCGGCGGGGACTTGTGGGCAGAAGGATAGGCGCATGACCGGACCATGTTGTACACGAAGGAGATGGCACGGAGTGACAAGACTGGAGACAGACAGGATGGCTACACGGCATGGTCTTGAATCGGAAAAGCAAAAGGAGGAAAGGGGTCGGCTGGGCTGACTGTTTCGCTTCGTGGGTGCGCTGTACGTAGTTCCCCCCTTTATGCATAGACTGTAGTACCTATAGGTGGTAAAGTGCTGCGTTTCCGAAATATGCAAAAGTACGCTGATGTTCAACTCGGGTCATGCGAGATGAGCGAGAGAGGGGAGGCGCGGGCGGGGGCAGATTGGGGTCACTCGGGCGGCATTGAGGGCGTGTGGAAGGGCGGATGCAATGCAGAGTGCAGATTGCGGCAGTATCCGTTCAAAAGATAACTAGGGAATGACATGACAGCTATTCTGTACACAGTACACACTCGCGGATACCTGCCTCTTCACTGTTCATCCCAGCTGAACGACATCCCGTTCTTTCCGTCGGCTAAGATAGAGTCAAAGAGGGACTTTGGGTCAATTGGGCAAACAAACAATGTAATTGTCATCAATCCGTCAATAAGGGGTCCATATTTGGCCAACGAAATCGTCTCCGTCAACGGGCGGTGGCAACGCTTCGACACGGGCAGCTGAGGAGACGCACTCTTTCGCGGGAGACTTGGCGTTATCCCAGCTGAGCATGCACGCATGTTGCGACATCTCCCATGCGACTTCGGAATTGTGGTCGGCCGATGAGAGATGCCGGAAGGCACGAGTTTTTTTCGGTTTGGCTGGGCAAATCGGCGGTGCCAACGACTAATCAGCCAATCGGGGGCGCAGATCGACGTTCAAGGACCGCGCTAACAACAGCACCCAGTCTGCTGGGACCGCGCTCCAGTGGCTTCGCAGCCAATAAAGGCTCGAAATCGCCCTTTTCCTCTTTCTTCCCTGCTCCTCGCAACTCACCGCATGTCGGCGACCTCGCAACAGTTTTGTTGACCGGCCGAGGCTCTCACTCAACTGACTTGGCCATGAACCCCGTTTCTGAGACATCTGCGTCATCCCCGCTAACTTCTCGCCGTTACACTACGTCCACTCCCCCGCATCCGATCAGACTCAGATGTCTCGAACGCAATTGGACCACGGGTTTTGAGGTGGTCCCTTCCGGGTTTGGACCCTGCATGCAGGCAACGCCGAGTGTGGGATGGCCGCGGTGGGTTTGTGGGTGGTTGTGCTGCAAGACACAGCTTTGACTTGATTCTTGTCACTGTCGAGTCTGAGACCGCACCACAATCCACAAGCCGGCGCGCACTATCCCGTGGGTATGCGAACCAACCACGGCGCTGAAACAACACGGATACCTCTCGATTTGTACCCTACGAAGTACAGAGAGGAGACACACCTCCGTTCCCCCAACGGCAAAAAACACACATCGGCTGTTTTCCCTTTTTTTTTTCGGCCGTGCGGACTGCCGTGCCACGCCGCCTTAACTACGTATCTCCGTTTGTGGTGGGATCCCTGGACTGACTGACGCCTTACTTGTATGTACATTGCTCGTTGCAGCTGGAGGGCCGAGACAGAAACCGGGGAAAGGTGTGGTTTTCGGTATTGCCGATCGAGTTCACGAGATAATAACGGTTGTGGGTTTCCGAAATAGGGCGACCCCGGGCGAACGGCCACAGCCCTCCTCTCGACCGAAGATCCTAACCATCCCTTTTTCCATGCGCAATTTCGAACCTCGTTGCCGCGGTCGGGCACCTCGACGGCCTCGACTTCCTCCTCGAGCGAAGTGAAGATTGAGAGATTCGCTAAAGACGCGCCAAGAGCGACGGCCGCGTGCCCAACGAGATCAGATCTGCCACTTGGTCTCGGCAGAACCCAGACCCGGGCCCATGGATCATGCGCCCCACCCGATTCGGAGAGGTTCGAACAAACAGGGGTCCTCCATCCCCCCTGTCACATCCTCGCTCTGTCCAAAAAAACCGATACACCAAAAGTACCGAGAGCTATCTTAGTGCGATCCTTCTCGGCCAAATCAAACCCAAATTCAGCAGAAAGAAGTGCAATAGAATCTCTGACGGTTGCTCTATTTATTTCCAGAGTATCGTTTATTTATGTTTTCAAGTGGTCTTGCCACAGCTTGTTTGGGACTGGTGTGTTCGTGAAGGGGACTTGCAGGTGGGCCCACTGAAAGTTGGTTTTGGTGTATCGGTTTTTTTGTCCACAGGGAGACATCACGCCAGCCGCCCACCGCAAAACCTTGGAAGCGACTGCGGCTGCACTGTCGATCCAGAGCCTCACTTCCACGAACACCCTGTCCAGCTGGGGCTGGACCTCGGGGTCCTTATCAAGTGGAATCGCCGATTGGCTTTTGCTTTTTGCCGTTTGCCATGTACATGTACAAACAACCACAACTATGTGCATACGGATACCGAGACCGGGTTCACTACCCCGGATTTCCCGACCGTGAACGAAACGACAGTAATATCCACAAGATGAATTAGGGCGGCCGCAGGTCGCTTGGGGCAACGTGAGACAGCAAGGCAAGGCGGGGGTGGTATGAATGTCGTATGCTAGGTACGTACGGAGGAATGCCCTGCCTTCATTTTTGAGGCTGTCTGCGTTGCAGCCGTGCATCTGCAACCATTCATCATCCAAGCCGCCGCCGCTGCTGCTGCTGCTGCAGGTGGCCAGATCTCGGGCGGCCCGCCTTGCGTCCGCATCTGCCAGATTCGGCGCCTCGCATCGCGCCCGGTCTGTGTATGTGTGGCCGCGCTAGCTGAGGTGGCTTCAAGCCGCCTTCCTGCACGGGCACACCGAGGCTGACATATTACGCCCTGCACAAACACGCACCCTGGCTTTAGTCGGGTGAGCCGGCTCGTGAATGGAATTGACAGCATGGACAGGGCGGAGATGTTTACTCGGGAGAAACAATGCTGAGCGCAGCCCGGCGAAAGGGGAGGGATTGATTGATAGTGCAGCGGATGGTTGAGTTGTTCGATATATTCTCGTTTTTGCCGAGTCTCGACCATGGCATAAATCTGTTCGGGTATGATTAATCTACATAAAATGCATACAAGGGGTTAAATAGAGCATTATCAATGAGCGTTTCGTTCCCCAGAGTGTCCGTTGTGTTTTAGGGGCGCTATTGAAAACTAGAGGCTTCTGTGTTTGCCGTACATCTCATTCCCAAACTCAATATCGTTGCCTGTACTTCTTCTACTACTCGTTGTTTACATGTTTGAATAACTCCCATTTTAATCCTCTCCCCGGACACCCCCTTGCGCTCTCCCTTTATGTCTCGTACCATCATCGTGATAGGTTTCCTACAACTCTTCCTGTGAAGCCTCCCTATTCTCTTTAGCTTATTCTAATTCATCCTTACCCATGTGTGGTCGGGTGCGTAAGTCAGGGGCACAGGCTATCATGTCTTGTTTTTGATACGAAGCGCATTCGTGAAAGACGAGAAGATAAAAAGAAACCACACAGGCGGGATGAAAAGAAGGAGGAAGGCAAGAGAATATAAAAAGAAACCACACAGGCGGGATGAAAAGAAGGAAGAAAGCATGAGAAGATAAAAAAGAAACCGCACAGGCGGGATGGAAAGAAAGAAGAAAGCATGAGAAGATAATATATGTTCAACATATCAAGACGCGGAGGTGACTAAAGCGAGGAAAATACAAATGGGGTTGAAATACTGAGATGCCGGAGACACAAAGTCTCCATAGAAGTGTAGTCGTAATGATATATACCTTTCCCGAGGAATGGCCAACTTCGAGAGTGAAAACAATATTAATGCCGGCAGAGGCGTTGCTAGTTTTGTCACGGATGCCAGCCCTACCGGAGTACATGAAATGGCAGGGGAACTAGTCTTTGATTTACATTTAGAATGGTATCGGATTCCTCGGGCCCCAATGATATACATTACGACGTGAAAGGACAGACGTCGAATCCGAGGTTCCAAAGAACAGGGTCGTGGCGACCATCCCGCGACGGAGGAGGAACTCCTCCGAGCCTGGCGATGGTGAGGGCGGATGCAGGACGCCGCTCAACACCCCTCCCAACCGCCTGGTATGTACCTATTACACAAACCCACCACACATACACACACATCAAGTCGCTAGATTGATAGACTGATCAGTCCTCCGCCAACTTCAAATAAACCGCCCTCCCCCTCCCGACCCCTCTCACAACCACCTCCCGCCCCGCAACCTCAACCCTCTCCCCCCTATCCCCAGCCGCGGGCTCATCCCGCCAAACCTCCACCTCATACCCCCCCACACCAAAACCACCCTCACCCTGTTTCCCAAACACCAACCCCACAACCCTCACCGCCTGCTCCCACCCCCCAACCTCCATCAGCACCCGCCGGGGCCGCGCGTACGCCGCGATCTCCAGCAGGCGCGCGTAGAAGACGTCCTCGGGCCGGCGGCACCACGCCGCATAGCGGTCGGCGCGCTGCTGCTGCTGCTGCTGCTGCGGGGGCGCCGGGACGAGGGCGCGGCGCGGCTCGTGGTTGCGCACGGCGCGGGCGGTGGCGCGGGCGAAGTCGCGCGGGGAGATGTAGGGGGGGTTGCAGACGAGGAGGTCGACTGTGGGGTGCGGTTTGTCGGGTGGGGAGTTGGGGTCGTGGGTGGGGGAGAAGATGTCGTATTGGTGGAAGGTGAGGGTGTGGTGGGGGAGGAAGGGGGAGGGAGGGGGGTTGTGGGCGTGGTTTGCGCGGGCGAGGGCGATGGCGCGCGGGGAGATGTCGACGCCGTGGATGGTGATGGCGGTGGTGCGGGGGAGGGCGGCTTGGATGGAGTGCAGGAGGAGGAGGGGGATGCAGCCGGTGCCGGTGCAGAGGTCTACGATGGTGAGGGATGGTGGTGGTGGGTGGGACTGGGAGAGGAGGGTGGCGAGGTGGAGGGTGTAGGCCTCTGTCTCGGGTCTGCGAGGGTTGGTTAGCATGCTCGATGGCCGGGGAGGGGAGAGGGATTGCCCCCTTTGCCCCCTTTTGGGGAAAGCATACCTTGGGATGAGCACGCCTGGTCGGCACTTGATCTCGAGATTGCCAAACGGCTGTGTTCCGAGCACATACTGTAGCGGGATGCCCTTTGCCCGCTTTTCTACTAGCCTCCAAATACGCAGTTCGTCCGGAATTGGTGATTTGGTATCTTGGACGTACTCTCTAATCCAGCGCAGCTCGTTGGCGGCGGACTCGAGGTCCCGGCAGGCTGGGAGCAACTGGGCAGCCATGGGTGATATCTCGCGCCTGGCCCTCCAGAAGAGGGATGGCGCAAGTCGGGGCATTTTCTAGGATCTAGTATGGATTTATTATGAGATTAGGAGTCTGGAGATACTAGGTAGTGATTAGTGGTGAGGAGGGTTGAGATTAAAACTTGAAAGGTGAGAGGTGAGACGTGAAGAAAGGACGGACATAAACATGGAAGCTGTAATCGTACCGGAATAGATGAGAGGGGTGAATTAATTCTAACTATAATTAAGAGAGGGGCTTGGGACCGTTCCTCCTGGTCCCCCGCCTCATTTTCTCAGAGATGTATCGGGTTCAATACCCTCGCTGGGTTCAGAAAACCATGGGATATTGACTTAGCGAGTTCAGTATCGCTCTTCGATTGCTGCATATCAACACGCTCGGATTTAAACCCGCCATCAACCGATCGCCGACATCACGTTTCTGTGCAAGATTGGGATTCTCAACCAACCTACAACATGGATCGTCAACCATCTCTCCGGTTCTGCAAACCAAAACCTCCCACACATTTCCGCCCACCATGACAATACATCGAATACTCTCGAGAGCGAAGACTCCCCGTATTCGATCGGCATTCACGGCCGCACGGCCACTGGCAACCAAGAGCCCTCCGCCCTTCCCGACAACGCCGACCTGCCCGGCCCCGACCTGTCCATGCGCGCCGTCTCCGGAGCTCCCGGAGGATTTTACGATCGACCGCAAAGCATCACTCAACGGCCTGATCTCCAACTACGCACAACATGTCCTAGTCTGCACCGGCAAAGACGACTGGCCATCGCGCATCGAGGAGGACAACGCGGGCGATAACCTGGTGGCCGACTTGCGCGAGCTGATCGGACCCAAGGGCAAGTTCAGCGATGTAAGCCATCCCCTCTCTCTCTCCACGCCGTCGTCAACCGATCCACCCATATAACTAACCACCTGTTACCCACCACCCCGACACACAGCCCTTCCACAACATCTCCACGCTCGCCTCCTCCTTCCCCTCCACCCCGCCCCCCAAACAGCGACCGGAGCTGCAGACCAGCTCCGCCTACCTCCTCCCGCAGTTCAAGTACGTGCCGTTCCTGCCGCGGGTGTCCTTCGAGAGCGTCGAGGCGCTGGTGCGCGGCTACCTGCAGCCCGAGCGCCTGCACCCGATGCACGACGGCCTGTCGCCGATCCACCGCGACCGCCTGCTGCGCAAGCCCGCCCACCGTGACCTGCTGTGGGGCGTGCGCGACGTGCGCGAGGTGGTGGTGCTCGTTTGTGGTCATGGTGGGAGGGATCTGCGCTGTGGGCTGTATGGCCCGTTGCTGAGGGGGGAGTTTGAGAAGAGGTTGCCTGAACGGGGGGTGGAGGTGCTGAGGGGGGCGGTGGAGGTGGAAGGGGAAGGGGAGGGGCTGCCGGTGGAGGGGGAGAGCTCGGGTCGGCGGACGGCGGCGCGGGTTGGGTTGATTAGCCATATTGGCGGGCATAAGTTTGCGGGGAATGTGATTGTGTATCTGCCTCCGACTTTGAGGACCGAGGATGGGGAAGTCCATCCTTTGGCGGGGCATGGGATATGGTATGGGAGGGTTGAGCCTCAGCATGTCGAGGGGATCGTGGGGGAGACCATCTTGAAAGGGAGGGTCATTGAGGAGTTGTTTAGAGGAGGGATCAAGCAGGACGGGCAGATCTTGAGGTTATAGCTAGACCATATGATTGAGGCTAGACTATACTGTGTGGATAGAGTAGAAGAGCAACGCCTTCCTCGCACCGAATATTGGCTAACCGAGTGTTTGATATGGGCCTTGGCGTCTGCCATTGACGGGGCGAAATATTAGTTAAATGCATAACTAGCATACTTGGCTCATCGCCAAATCAACCAACCAATTTAAGCCGTCTTTCCTCTTTCTCACTTCAATATGCCATGTGTGTAAACATTGGGAGGCCGGCACTCAAGCCCAGAGATTAACCACAAGACTAAAATGAGACGAACCATTCTTCATCTTCACGCCCGGTCACCGGCGAGGGCTGCAAGGTTCCTCAACCCCGGGATAACCTCATTACTATGTCCCACGCCATTTCCAACTTATCTCACTCTCCAACAACATTTTCAACAACACCGCGCCTTCCACATCACCCCCTCCCCCAACCGCAGACCACCCCCGATCAGAATCGCCAAAACCCAACCCCCTCCCCCAGCAACGGCGGCAGCAGCACCACCACCCCAACCCAAACACCAACCTAAACCCCAACCTCAAAACCCACCCCCCCCAAACACTCAACAACAACAACAACAACCACCCAAAAAACGCTCCAAAATCCGCTGGCGCAACGAACTCCTCCTCCTCCTCGCCCTCGTCACCGTCTTCACCCCGACCATCACCAAATACACCAACGCGGCCCGCCCGCTCAACACCGAGACCTTTGCGCCCTTCACCGTCACCGCGCGCGAGGACGTCTCGCCGTCGGCCTTCGTGCTGACCGTCGAGCCCGCTGCGGCTACGCTAAGTGGTGGTGGTGGTATTGGTGGTGGTAATGGTGGGGAGGAGAAGGCGGTGCGCAGGACGGTGGCGGAGATTAGGAGGGGCTGGGAGGCGGGGTTGTGGGCGGTGGAGGTCAAGCAGCCGGAGTTGATGGTCGCGAGGGAGTATACGCCGCTGCCGGTGCTGGATGGGGGTGAGGGTGGGGATGCGGAGGGGGGAAAGCTGAGGTTGTATGTTCGGAGGTTGGACCGCGGCGAGGTGTCGAACTATCTCGCAAGGTTGAGGGTTGGGGATGAGGTGGAGTTGAGGGGGCCGAAGTTGGGGTTTGATTTGAGGGCGCGGGTGGGGATGGAAGGTCGTGGGGACGTAGAGGGAGGAGACTTGTTGGGAGAGAAGAAGAAGGTGGTGTTTTTGGCTGGCGGGACGGGCATTTCGCCTGCGCTGCAGGCTGCGAAGGCGCTGCTGGATAACCCCCGAGTAGAGATGGAGGTCGTGTGGGCGAACCGGCGGAGGGAGGATTGCGTTGGATGCGAGGGCGGGGAGCAGCGGGGGGCCATGGTTGCGCTGCTGGAGGATTTCCGGAAAAAGTATGGGGAGAGGTTCAAATATTCCTGCACGGTGGATGGGGAGGGGACCTTCATCGACGCTGGGGCCATCGCGAGGGTAACGCAGCCCACACCGTCACCATCCGCACTCGCTCCAGCCCCGGTCCAAGGCCAGCAGGCTTGGGGATTGTGGCCGACCGCCGGCACGAGCCAGAAGAGCAACGCGGTATCGCAGCCGGTTGCCACGGTTAACTCCGATACCTGCTCTTATCACTCACCCAAGGAGCTGGTTGTCTCTGATGAACATGATCCCCACGCTGGCGCTGACAGCAAACCGTGCCAGTGCAAGGATACTGATGGCAACCCCGTCCGCGGTGGGAAGAACCTGCTCATGATCTCCGGGCCTGAGGGGTTCGTCAAACATTTCACCGGTGCCAAGGTATGGGGTGGCGGGAAGGAGATGCAGGGGCCGGTGAAGGGAGTCATCGGCGACTTGAAAAAGCAGAACCGGAGCCTCGGAGAGGATTGGCTCGTTCTGAAGATGTAATGGCTGAGAATGGGCGAGTTGGTTGGTTATAGAAAGCGAAGAGTCATATAGAGGTAGAGTAGAGGGGCACCCGTTGTAAATATGGGTTGAGTGCCGTTCGTCACGGACACAGACAAGGGTTAGATCAAATGTTGATGTTTCATTCCCGTGCTAATTCTACGGCCGCCAACGCCACAACGATGCTCTCGTCCCACCCAACCCTTAACTACCCCTGGACCTTGCGGTACGAAGGTGGCTTCATGGTCCGCTGTATAATCTTGGCCGCATACGTGGGAATCAAAGACATGGCCCCGATAGCAGCAACCCGCCAGTAAAATCCCCTATCACGAGTTAGCCAAACCCATCTCAAACTGATGACAAAGTAAACAAAAGGGGTCACTCACAAAGTCAACACAAACCCCAAATCGAAATACCCGCCCAAAAACGGAACCGACCCCACAAACATGACGAACGTCCCAACAATCGACACCACCATAACCCAATGCCACGTAGTGATCTCGATGGCGACCATGAGCAGCTCGTTCAGGACCAGCACCGAGTAGCTGACGGCGACCATGCGGGGGCCGTCGACCTCGGTCAGCACCTGCGACAGGCCCTGGATGAGGCAGCCCTGGTAGACCGACACGAAGACCCAGACGAAGAAGGTGCGGTACGACAGCGATCGGCCCGACGTCAGCTCCTTGTACAGCTCCGGGTACAGGTTGGCGAGCTCCTCGTCCACGTCCTTGTCGAGCACGAGCGAGAGGACCGGCATCGCGGTGTATACGGTTGCGTAGCCCACCATGAGCCAGTCCTGTGCGAGTGTGTTAGTAGGCGTCCGTGGATTAAAGGTGGAACCGAAACGGGGCGGGAGAGATGGGGAAAAAACGTACCTTGTAGAGACCCTCGGGCTCGAAATTGAGCGCGATGCTGTACATGGTCTGGCAGACGGCAATGATCAAGCCACGGTGGATGACGAACTGCGCCAGTTTCGCGCTGCGCTTGTAGCTGTTGCGGCCGTGCCAGACCAGCAGCTTGGTCAGGTGGAAGAAGTGCTCGATCGAAAAGTCGGCCGCTAGACTAGCCTGGCGGCCTTCCTTGCCCACGATACCCACGCCGACGTCGGCCGCCTGGATCATGGAGACGTCGTTCCCGCCGTCGCCGATGCAGCACACGCGCTTCTTGGTGTACTCCTTGATGAGCTTGGCCACCTCGGCTTTTTGCGTCGGCGAGCACCGGCAGGCGACGACGGTGGGGAGGAGGACCGCGACCGAGATGAACTCGGTGCGGTAGTGCGTGAGGTACATGCTGAGGCTCTCGCCGTCGATGAGGAGGCAGGAGTCGGTCTTGCTGCGGAGGAGGTCGAGGTTCTCCTGCGCGGCGTCTTTCCGGCGGAGCTTGGCCACCGTGTGGATGTACTGCCCTCGGGCGACCAGCTTGGAGCTGACGGCGACGCAGCGTGCCGTCTCCACCTTGTCGCCTGTCAACATCCAGATCTTGATGCCGGCGTTGCGAAGGAGCTCGAGCGACGGCTTGACGTCCTTTTGTAATTTGTCCTCGACGCCGGTCACGCCGAGCAGCTCCAGGTCGTGCTCAAGATACCGGGACACGACGGCCTGCATCCCGGCATCACGGCTGGTGATGGCCAAAGATGCTTCCTGATACTTGGCTGTGAACTCCTGGTACTCGGCGGTTGACAACCGCTTTCTCCCGACAACAAGCGTCCGGAGGCCCTCGCGCGCCATGTTTGCCGTCTCCTCATCGAGCCAGTCATTCGCCGCGACGATGGAGCCCATGACGGTGTCGGCGCCTTTCTGGTAGAACCAGATCTCACCGGACCCCAATCTAGGGACGCCGGGCTGCAGCTTCTCGTAGAACTGTACAATGATACCCATGCGCTTGCCTTCCGACGTGAAAGGGAAAATGTCCAGAATGCGGGCCTTGACGATGGCCCGGCCCGTCTCAGTGGACTCGAGAACCATGCTCTTGCGGTCACGGGACGCAAGACGCAGGCCGATCGACTCGGTCCAGCGGACAATGGCAATTTCGTCTGGTGAGCTAGCTTGGTATGAATTTACGAGTCGGCCATCTTCGTCCTCTTCGGTGGTTGGCGTCACATTGTGACAGAGCGCGAGGGCAAGTACGACGTCACGGACACGAGACCCAATTTCTCGGCGTGTCCTCGTCGCGCCGACATTCGCGGCCGATGAGAGGGATGTCGACGGGGTTACGAGTGCCGAGTTCCCGCTCGAAGGAGGGAGGTGAAGGCCTTGCCGCACGTAGGCCGAAACCTCGTCCATGGCGTCGTTGGCGTATGATACAGTACCGACGTGGATCTTTTTCATTTCCATTTCGTTCTGGGTCAAGGTTCCCGTCTTGTCGCTGAGCAGGTACTCTATCCGCCCCAAATCCTCTGGGATGGTGCTCGTCCTCACTACCGCGCCAGGGATGCCCGGATCCCGCTGGATAAACCAGGAGTAGACGCTCTTTCCCATGTCGAGATTTACCCGCAGACTGATGGGTACAATGGTCGAAAACAGGACCAGGAATCTCATGATTTTGACGTACCAGATGTTCCCTTTAGTGTCGCTGAACCCCTCCAGCGCAACGAGGATGATGGAAAGCGCGAGCGTGAGAAAGCAGAGAATTTTTGTCAGCGAGTTAATCTCGTACTCCAAGAGACCAGTCTTGGACCGAGAGGGGGCGGTGGAGAGCGCAGAGCGAGTCTGCGGCCCGGTGTATGCAATCACCGCGAGAGTCGTGGCATGCGAAGCAATGACGGTATTTGCCCATGCGGTATTGTCGATAGACAGGGGTGCCGCCTTAAAACCACCAGCCTCGTCCTGTGAGAAGGCGGTGGTACTCATGGCGTCCTGCCGTGAAGGTACTAGTTCTAGAGAACCAATGAATTCGTTGACCTTCTTGTCGGGTTTCCCCCCGGTGACTCGGAGACGGACCAACTCCTCAGTGGGCAAGTTCTGTGATAACGGAGATGCTAACCGTAGCTTCCAATCGGTTTCGCCATCGAGCTGATCTGTTCTGATGAAGGTTTCCCCATTCGAGCCGCCTTCCGCAGCCCCCGAGGCTTCCTCACCAGCAGGCTCGACCCCTGAGCTGCCCTCCCCAGCGTCGTCCGCATCGTCCAGTAGCAATGACTCTTCCTGAGGGGCCGTTCCCTCGTCTTCGTTTTTCTGCGCAGCCGGGTCGTTTGACAGACATTTCAGGATAATGACGTCGGAGGGCACGCGATGCCCCTTGCTGAGCTTGAGAACATCGCCAACCTTGAGATCACGCGACTTTTTGCTGACTTCTGAGACAACGCATGACGGTGGCTTTCTCGCCCCGTCTCCCTCCGTCTGTTCCTCCTCCTCCTGTATGTCCGAGAGCCTGTCCCTCTCCGAGACATGACGCTTGGGCCCTTTTTGTACGTGCGTGGACTTCCTCTTCCTTGCCGCCCGGGCACTCCCCGCCTTCCCGGGTTCGTCGAACTGCAGAACCGTATATTCCTCGGAATTCGCCTCGTTGTCCCTCCTTCGTCGTTCGATGTCGTCGTAAGCCTCCTTGCTGAGCGTGATGACCAGCACGAATGCCAGCGGTGCGATGTACGTCGAGAGGTAGCCGATTCGTAGCGCGGGGATGGCCTGCGAGGCGGCCACCAGCAGGAAGTACATGTTGAAAAAGAAGGAGAACTCGTTGTAGAGAGTGATGGGTAGGAAGCTCCAGGCTGTGTACTTGGCGTTGGAGATGATGTTTGGCGGGAAGCGGGTCGACTGGAACGAGCCGACAGCCACCAGCCTCGACGACGACGGGTCGTCCTCCTCCTTGTCGAGCTCCTCTCCCGAGTTACTACGTTGTGTAGCCGCGCCCGACATGAAACTAGGGAGCCTAAGGCCGAATCTGCGCAATCCGTCGCGGGTGAACGACGCTCGCCGTTTGCCCGAGTCCTGACCCTGGCCATGCTCGCTGAGCAGCGGCGCATCGTCCCCCCCGGCCGCACTCGCATCGGAATACCGTCGATCGCCCCCATCTCCGTCTCTTAATAGCCCTTGAGCGTCCTCGTCACCCCCGTCATGTCCGCGCCCTAGCTCGCCGTACCCATTGCGTTTGGCGCCTCGTCGTAGCCCGCCCATTCGAAGCGTGCGCAGAGCGATTCTGGGTGTTCGTTGTTGTTCGGTCGTCTCGCGCGCCTGTCCCAGCAGGCTCCTCCTCCTTGATTGCTCGATTCCGGAATCGGGCTGGGGGTCAAGCTCTTCGAGATCGATGTCGAGATCGGAGTCGGAGTCGTCAACGGGCGAGTCTGGCGGCTTCGCTGGGGGATAGGATGTTGAGGGAGGCATTCCGCATCGGCCAAGGGCCTCGGAGAATGCAGCAACAAACGCGATCCTCCTCTTCGGACACGAATGCGCTCTTTACTCTGCGCCCTTTCTGGCCAGTTTCGCAGTGTCTCGGATCACGTCGTGCACATCACAAAAAGTCGCCGGGGTGTGTTGGCTGTGGATGCCGTTCGGAAAAGTACTGTGTAAAGAGAAAGAAAAAAAGACTGAAAATACTTTTCGAACCTAGATTAGCTATTGGGAAGATACAGCTTCATGCCATAGCTGGGAATGCATAGAAGATGTTACAGGCACCAGAGGTTGAGCACTTGAAGACAACTTAGCCGTCAAACCTGCTGTGACAACTATTCTGTACCTAACGGTTACGACGACTGCTGCGCGGCCCCCCCAAAAGATCGCATGTCGGGTGGCATGACAGGGGTCTTTGTCCAAATGCCATGCATTAACGAAGAGGCTGTTGGAGGGACCTTGGCGGCTTCTTATCGGTTAAAGCAGCAGCTTTCCACCCTTGCATTCAGCGCTGTCTTGGGGGCCCTTGCCTTAACAGCAACCCCTGCGATAAGAATAGCTCTGCTAAGGCAGGCTGCCCGCGGCCCGCCTTGCATCTCGCTGAGGCCAGCGTTGCCCTTTCGTCTGCGCCATGTGCAGTGCCGCTTCCGAGTTCCCGTTAGAGATGGATCTCGTCATCAACTGCCTGGAGGTTCTTGCCAACTTGCACTTTTGCGATCTGTGTTTTACGGCGTAGGGCCACATTTCTAGAACCACCTTTTGCCAACCCGAGCAACGATGCTTCGTTATTAGATGTTCCTTCTTCACCATTCGCCTGTGTTTGTATCAGTATGCACTTTTTCGCCCCTTTCCATGTTGGGAAAATGTGACAGGGGTCGACCGACGCGCTCTCTTCTCGCTGTTCTTGATTCTCGGTCGATCCCTGGCCTGAAGAAATGGCTACTAATTCCCAACTTTTTATCTTCTAGTAATTCTCTTTGTTTCATAGCGCAGCGGCGCATCTGCATTGGAACCCTGCGCAACTTTTTAGACTCGCGCCATCATGGTGTCCGATGCGCCGAACTCATCATGGCATCCGGCCATGATGCCAAACTCGATCGCCGACCCCCCGAAGCGACCGGAAGAGGCCACTCCTCCGTCCGCGCAAGAGCCCACGGCTCCAGAGGACAACACAGTACAACCCGAGCCCGAGGTAGCCGGGGAAGAAGCCGGTGCTTGGTTCCAGGATGACGGCACCGGCGACGACTGGCTGGCAGACACGAACGATGCACCCGCGCCCGAGCCCGCGCCCGCGCCGAGTACCGCGACGCCGGGACACGAAGAGCCGGTCGAACCCGCCGAGGAAGCCCTTCAAAACGAGTCCAGTACCACCTCCAAGCACTTGAGCACAATGTCGTTTACACGGACTGCACATGAAGTGAATTGGAACGACGATGATGACGCCGAGTGGAGCCTCCCTCGAACTGACACCGACCCCTTCAAGTTCATCCCCGAGACGAACCGGACCAACTCCTTTCCAGCGGTATCTCCTTTGGAGAACGAGGCACACGGGGAACCGCACGAGCTTGACCACCCCATCTCTTTCAACCCGGCGGAAGACCTCATTCGCGAAATCGAAGAGGAGGAGAGCCGGGAGGACGGGACACTCCCTGGTGCCGCCGCCGGGTTATTGGGGGGTGATGTTGTTACGCAGAATACCCAAGATGATACTACCGCCCACCAGTACATTCCCGAGAGTTCCGATGCCGCCGCCAATGACGCTCTCGGCGCCCGCTTTGAGGAAGGTCTACCTCTCGTCTCATCAGCCGAGCAGGACGTAGCACAGGAAGGCCAGCGCGAGGCAGGGCGGGACCTGTTTGCAGAAGAAGCAGTCGGGGAAGAGGATGACTTTTTCAGCAATGTCCGCGCCGATGGGGCCACCCAACAAGACGACGATTTCCATCCGACCCCGGTGCAACGCAAGTCTACCATGGATGTCCTGAACTCCTTGGATCTGCCCTCTGCCGGTACCAGCTTCGTGCCCTTGGAAGAGACCGTCGAGGAGCCGGAACCCGAGGAGGAGAGCTCATCGAATCAGCCAAAGGCACAGGAGGGGGAGAACTTGGATGAGAAATGGAAAGATATGTTTGGCGATGACGACGCCGAGGAGGGCTTTCTCCCAGACGAGAGTACTGGGCCGAACGAACTGGATGCGTCGGCATTCCTTGGCAGCGACGACGAAGGTCTCCTCGAAGACTCGGAGACCGAACAGCCGGAGCAAGACCAACCCCTTGGATACGCACCCGCTTCGGGCGTTGGTGCGCAGGTGGCCAGCGGCCAGTATCCTCCTCACAACCAGACCCCTGCTGTAGCCACACCCACGAACCCTTACCTCCCCGCCGCTTCCCCCGTGGCTCCAGCACACCCATATCTCCCGGCGGCCCCAGTGTCAGCAGTTCAACCTCCTGTTGCGGCTCCTTATGCCACCACGTCCACTGCCCCTCCGGCGCCGGCGCCTGCGCAGTTCGGTTATGGTGCTCCGCCCCCGGCACAGGAGAAGAACAAGGCACAAAGCTTCGTGGACAAGGCCAAAGGCGGTTACACATCACCCTATGACCTCCCCATGGAAGTTGTCAAGCCAAAGAGACGCGCTGGCGCTCTGCCGCTTCAGAATAATACGTCAGGACCTAGCTCGCCCAGTACCATGCCGCCTCCACCTAGGAGTGCAAGCATGTACGCTCAGCCGCCGCCTTCCGCTGGTGCGCCGGCACCCGGTGTCGCACGCCCAACATCGAGCCACTCGGCGCAAGGACCCCCGAGCGGGCGCAAACCCTCCCATGAGAGCTTCTTCGAGGACCTTCCCATGACAACCAAGCCACGCCCCGCATCCCGCCAAAGCCACAAGGGTGTGCCGTCGCCGACGCAGCCGAGTTCCCATACTTTCCCGCCGCAGTCTGCTCCGCCCTCGGTGACCTCCCATCCGATGCCTCCACCTGGACCACCAGCCCCGAGTGGGTTTGAGCCTGCTATCCCGGACCTAGTTGCTCCAGCCCGTGTCAACCCTTATGCTTCTTTGAGTGCTGCCCCCAGCCTCGTGCCCGCCGCGCCTCCCGTCGCATCAACACGCTATTCTCCCGCACCCCCCGGCGCACCCCCCGGCGCACCTCTTACCAACGGCCCAGTCCCCGCCCCTGTTTCCAGTCGGTATTCACCCGCCCCACCAGGATCACGGCAACCGAGCAGCGGGTATGGCGCGACCCCCACGACTCCTGGGCCGGCGGTTTTACCACACCAACCCCGTACCTCCAGCCCCCTGGCCCACTTTGAAGTTACCCACGAGAGGTCAAGGGCTCATGCACCCGTTGGCCATGTTGAGGGTGGTAGCTTGGCGGAACGGCGGAGCAGCAGTTCCTTGCACGATCACCGGCTCCAGAGGGTACCGTCGCTGCCCTCTACTCGGGAGGTCGAGGAAGAAGAAGCTCCGATGCAGGTGCATGCGCAGGCATCTCCCAGTGGCCCGACGCCTCCCCAACCGATGTCGCCGCCCGTTCCAAGATATGCACCGCCTCCCCAGGGAGCAAGGCAGACCTCCCCACACGCGGCTCTTTCGGCACAGACGGTATTGTCCCCCCCAAAAAGGGTCATGTCTAGCCACAGCCCTTTGGCGCCGCCGTATGACTTTGCTCCACCCGCTCGTTCCCAGACCCAGTCCCCTGGAGCTCTGTATGGCAACCGCGTCACGAAGCCTGTTGAGCCAATTCCTCGCCCGTCCTCTGTTCACGATCCTACCTCCCCGAGAGAAGCGGCGTACCCTGCTGCGCCGGCACCCTTTGCCCCTGTCGCTTCCGCCACTACCTACGGGCGTCCCAGGGGTGCGTCTGTGAATCTCAACGTAATTCCTCCGACAGATGGCCGCGAACAGGACCCGCTTCAGCAGTGGCGAGGTGCCCCGATCATCTCGTGGGGTGTTGGCGGGACCTTGGTTACCATGTTCCCCAAGGAAGTGCCCCGCTACGGCATGAACCAGAGCATCCCCGCCGTGATCCGCAGTCCGGGTGAAGTCAAGATTCAAAACATCAAAGACATCATACCCTTTGAGGAACGTCTCGCAAAGTTCCCGGGGCCTCTGAAGGGCAAGTCGAAGAAGAAGGAGACGGTTGCTTGGCTGACAGCCGGCATCGAGAGCCTAGAACAGGGCTTACCTGCTAACTTCTCCCTTCATTCCCACTTCTCCCACGATGACAAACGTGCAGTCGAGCGAGTCTTGCTGTGGAAGATCCTTCGCGTCTTTGTCGAGCACGACGGCGTGCTGGAGGGAAATCCTGTTGTGGACAAGGCCGTCCGTGATCTCTTGTCCCCAGGACTCGAAGCCCCCGATAGCACAACACCGTACATGAATGGCGGTGACAAGTTTGGGCTTGCTGATTCGGCGCCAGCCGGGTTGCAATCTGACGGGGTCAGTTCCTCGACGGTCGAACAAATTCGCCGTCAGCTCCTGAGCGGGGACCACGAGAAGGCCATCTGGACTGCCGTGGACCAGCGCCTGTGGGGCCATGCTCTTCTTCTTTCCAATGCCCTCGCGCCAAATCTGTACAAACAGGTTGCGCAAGAGTTCATTAAGAAGGAAGTCAACTCCCCCGGCCACAACAACGAGTCGCTCGCTACTCTGTACGGGGTCCTTTCTGGGAACCACGAAGAGAGCGTGGACGAGCTTGTCCCGAGCCATGCCCGCGCGGGACTCCAGCTTTTAACCACACACGCGACATCCGGCCCTTCAAAGGATGCTATGGAAGGGCTCGATAAGTGGCGGGAGACACTCGGCCTCATTCTCAGCAACAGGAGCACCGATGACGGCCGCGCGATCAACTCGCTCGGTGTCCTGCTCTCCGGCTACGGGAGGGCAGAGGCTGCCCATGTCTGTTTCATGTTCGCGCGCGGCCACACCGTTTTTGGCGGGCTTGATGACCCGGCATCTCATTTTGTTCTCGTCGGGTCTGACCACAAGAAGCAGGCCGAGCAATTCGCCAAGGAGATTGAGCCTCTGTTGCTGAGCGAGGTCTACGAGTATGGACAAAGCCTGGCTGGAGGCTCCAGCGTGCCAGTAACAAACCCGCATCTGGCGGCCTACAAGCTGCAGCATGCCCTTGCTCTGGCCGAGTATGGGTTTCGGGACAAGGCCTTGCAGTATTGTGACGCGATCGCTACAGCGATTACCTCGCAGACTAAGAGGTCTCCGTATCACCATCCCATTTTGGAAAATGCTGTGGAGGATCTCATGATGCGCCTCAAGCAGGCTCCGAGGGAGGACTCCGGTTCCTGGATCCCGAAACCGACTATGAACAAGGTGACCGACACAGTGTGGAGCAAATTTAACAAGTTTGTCTCCGGCGACGATGACGGTTCCGGCCAGGGGCCTGCTGGAGAAGGCGAGCCCGGGCCGTTCTCGCGTGTCGCGGGCGGCACCCCAACAATCAGCCGGTCACCTTCGGCCAGCAACTTGGAGACATTTGGTGCTGCCGTCCCCAGCTATGGCATGCCGGTTGCCCAACCTAACGGCCCGGTACCGGCTTCCGCGCCGGCGACCAGAGCTGCGTCCCGCTACGCGCCAGGGGCGCCCCAAGCGGGAGGCTCTGGCAGCAGACCCTCCACCTCGGCGTACGCGCCGAGATCGTCGATGGAGCGGACGTCGAGCGAAATGAACAGAGGCTCATTCGAGGTGCCCAGGCGGTCCTTGGAGATGCAGGCCGGGCGCCGGGGCAGTTATAGCCCTGTCAGGAGTGGCTCGCCCGCCGGCATGTACACGCCGCAGAGTGCCGAATTCGGCTCGCCGCAACAATCGCCGTACCATCCGGTTTCTCACGCGCAACCGACGCAACCTCAGGCACCTACCAGCGCTCCTCAACCGGCCGGCTACCCCAGCCCCCCAGCCGACGGAGTTAGCCCTGGTCAAGAATTGGAAGGCTCTGGTCAATCCCCCGAAACTTCCGGCTACCAACCCCCGTCGTACGGATATGAGCCCCCGTCATTCACCCCATACGAAGCTCCCGTCGAGGAGAAGAATGGTACACCGGAGGAAACTCCCAACGGCGGCTCTTACGAGTCACCCTCGTACCAGCCATATGGCTACGAGCCGCCATCATACGAACCCGACACGCAGCCCTCGAACGAGGATGCCGGTTCCGGCGAGGAGTCGAAGCCCAGACCTAAGAAAAAGGGCATCATGTACGATGACGATGACGACTTCCCCACTCCACGGCCCGCCGAAAAGTCAAAGGCGGAGAAAGACCGGGAGAACGACGAAATGTTCCGCAAAGCTGCTGAAGAAGATGGTAAGCACAACACCCCATCCATCCACAATCTCACCGACATACTAACACTCCCACCCAGCTCAACGCGCCGAAGCAGCCAAGCAAGGCAAAAAGGGCTGGGGCTTCACCTCCTGGTTCGGCGGCGGCGGCGCCAAGAAGGAAGCGGCCGCGCCCGACTCCAAGGGCGGCGCCAACCCCAACAAGCCCATCCGCGCCAAGCTCGGCGAGGCCAACTCCTTCTACTACGACCCGGAGCTCAAGCGCTGGGTCAACAAGAACGCCGGGCCCGAAGACACCGCCAAAAAGGCCACCCCCCCACCCCCCAGAGCCGGCGGCGCCCCGCGCTCCGTCAGCGCCAGCCCAGCCTCCCCGCCCTTCTCCCCCGGCGCCGGCGCCGGCCGCGCCAGCGCCCCACCGCCCATGGGCGGCCCGCCACGCTCCGCCAGCCGCGGCCCGCCACCACCAACCTCCGCCTCCGACACGGCCCTGCCGTCACCCGGCGCAGCCGCAGGCGGTGGTGCGGGCGGCGGCGCGCTCGGCCCGCCCCCCGGTCCCGTCGCCATGCTGCGCTCCGTGTCCAACACCAGCACCGCCAGCGCGCCGCCGCTGGGGCAGGGCCAGGGTGGTGGCCCGCCGGCGTCGCGGCCGTCGACCAGCTTGAGTAATTCGAGTAGTATCGATGACTTGCTGGGCGCGGCGGGGCCGAGGAAGCCCGGGGCGGCGAGGAAGGCGAGGAAGGGGGCGAGGTATGTGGATGTTATGGGGAAGTGAGGAGATGATTATGGAGGGGTTGTATAGATTATGATATATGTGTAATTACTTGATGTTGTCTGCCTGCTCTGGCTGCCGCCCTGTTTGCTGAGGCTGCTGAGGCGGTCTTGGAAAGGGGTGCTTGTGGTTTGGGCTGGGTGTTTTCTTTTCTTTCCATAAGTCTCTTTTTCGTTTTTGGGTTGATTCTGGGGAACTCCTGTATATTTTTAACGGACCTATGGCTTTAATGAGATGAGGCAACACGATTAGACGTTGTGGCTTTTATGGAAATAGAGATTGAGTGCTGAGAGGTTTGCGATGGGATTGTGGCCGGGTGCCATCCCGTGTCTGCTCCCTGAATAGGGGTTGCCACAACGGCCAAGTCCATGGTACAGACATACAACAACAGCAGATGGTGGATTTATCCCTGGAATCAATTGATGTGCTGCAAAGACTGAAAGTGGTATTTCTTTCAAAATCCGAGCAAATAGCTGCCATTTTTAATTCAATCCCTCCTCCACATGGCCTTCTACGCCTCTCTAAATGCCGCCCCCCCATAGCAAACCCAACACCGGAACGCCAAACCGAGACAGCAACAGCAAACCCCCCAACAACCCCTAAGCACTATAACTCGAGACATAATACGTCACCACATCCTCCGCCCCAGCATCATCCACATGCGGCACGTACACATACAAGATCAGCGCGTGATCATCCGCAAAACACGCAATCACGCGACCCTCGAGACGGCCCACGCTCAGCACGCGGCTCCAGTCCTTGCCGTCGACGCGCACCGTCGCCCACGTGTCCGGGCCGGCCTCGCGGAACCGCGTCGACGGGTGCTCGGCCAGCGGCATCGCCAGCTGCGCCGGGTCCAGCTCCGGGTTCTCCAGCCCCTTCCACACCGACGTGATGTCGAGCGTCTCGGTCGCCAGCCGCAGGCGCAGCGCGCCGTGCATGTTGGCCGAGAGGGTCAGTTTGGGGTTTTGGTTGCCGCTGCTGCTGCCGCCGGTTCGGCCGCCGGTGGAGGAGGAGGAGGTGGAGGAGGCGGTGAGGGCGAGCTTGGTGAAGCGGTCCGAGATGGCTTTGAGCTGTAGGAGGGGTGGCAGCTGGATGTGCACGTCGGGCTCGCGCACCTTGGGCTGCATGATGGTCTCGACCGTGTCGGGGTGCAGGACGCGGACGGGTATGTCCTGGGTGATGATCTTCTCGCGCTCGCGCTTCATGGTCAGCTCCAGTGACTCCTGCGCGAACAGGTCCGGGTCGCCGAACGGGTCCGCGTCGTGCCGTCCTGCTCCTCCCGCTGCTGCTGCTGCTGTGCTCGGGAAGCCGCCGCCACCGCCGCCGCCGCCGCGGGTGTCTTGGGCGCCGTCTTTGGTCATGGTGTGGATTGTCATGGACAGCATTGGGACGCCATCCCGCTTGGTGAGGCGCAGGCTGGCATAGCTGCTGCCGACGGCGGACTTGAGGGCGCGTTGGAGAGGGCCGAGGGGCAGTTCGAGGTTGATGGTGTTGTTGGCTTCGGCGGATTGGATGTTGTAGTTGTCAAAGATCAGGTCGACCGACAGGGAACTAACATGATCAGGTTTGGTCTCGATGGTGAAAAATGCGAGACGGAGGGGAATGAATATACATACGCCCATACTTGGGAGCCCGTATCAGGAATCACAGTGAAGCGGACCGTTTCATCGTCAAGGCGCATCCACGCGATCTTCTCGAGCGAGTTCAACGCTGCAGTGAGCTCTGGATAACGGAAGACGTCAGTCAAAGGTCGGTTAAAAATACAATGTGTAGCCTACTTGAAAAGGTCCTCACATTCCGGAGATCGGTCTTGAATCGCATCTTGCCAATCGAGAAAGTTTACCATGTTAGGGAGATGCTACACTGTCGGTGCTGTTGACCGCGTCGCGTAAAGTGCAACCCCACCAACTAAACGCAATGTCACGGAAAGCCGAAAGTTACACGTCGATTACGATAAATACCAGAGGTACAGACCTGTATAAATTACCCTTGTATTGAAATGGCATTGTAAGAATCAATGCTTCCCATGCGGGGAACCCTTGCAAGGCTCCCTCCCCGCCCCAGCGCCATACCTTACCCGTAACCCCACTCTACCTTCCCGCCGTTGTGCCGTTCCAGCCCCTCCACTGATCTGCGACCCGTCGTCGTTCAGGTGAGGATCCGATGCTGTTCCAAACGCCATCGCTGATAGAAAATTTCCAAGAAAAAAGGAAAGAGATGTAAAAAATCATGCTCCACCATGGTTAGCTACATGTAGATCGGAAAGCAGGCCAGAGTCCAAAATCCATTTTCGAACTAGGTACTCAAACCTCGCGAGGAGCCTGGGCCCTCCACCACGTCTCCCAGCCGACATCCCTGGATTGGACATCCATCCATGGGCCTTCCCAGGTTCCAGTGTTGGCCGGGGTTCTCCTTCTGTTGCGCGCCTCCTGGCGAGACAAACGGTGGTCTTGGCCGGTAGTGTCCTCCTGGTTCGTCGTGTGGTCGTCGTGGGCCTCCTTCCCTTTGCGGGAGAAGGGCAGCAGAATACGCAACCAGCGGAACGGCATCCCCAACTTTTGCAGGCGACCCGGCCGCTTTTCTTCCACCTTGTTCTTTTCCTCATCCGGCATCAAACAGTACTCGCACGGCGCCGTCATCAATTCCTCCCCGCTGCACTTCGGCGGGCGTAGCTTCCCGGTCTCATCCGCGACGAGGTCCGGGTGTGTGCCACTGGGATTTAGTAGAAATGGCAGCACCGGGTGGCCGCAGGCGTCGTGGTACGCTACGTGGCGGCAGATGGGACACAGCGGCTGCTCGTCGGCCGTGATGGCGAGGTAGCGTTTTATGCAGTGGCTACCGAAGCGATGCCCGCATGGTAACATGCTGAAGCCCTCCTTGACGCCCTCCGCAGTGCGGGTACCGATGGTTTCCTGGCAAATGAGACATGTCGCGTCTTCAACCTGAACAGCGGACGGCTTCTTCTCTGGTGAAGTCAAATGTCTCTTGAAGTCGGCCTTGCCGCGCACTGTTCTCCCCATGGCAAGGGCAACCGAGAATACAAGGGTGACGAGGTGCTTTGCGGCGATGGCGGATAAAATGGGAACGCGGAGAAGGTAGGCGAAGAGTGATAGGATGGGCCGTGGGCTTAACCAGTCGCTGAGGTCAGGCATGGGGCTTGTAGGTGTCGGAAGATGACCGAGCTCACAAAGCGATGGTGTGAAGATACCTATGGTGAGATTAAGGGCGGCAGTAGATGAGAGGTATGTCGCGGGTACCTAAAGAGGAGGTCCAAATCGGGAACGATGGGTTGGAAGAAAAGCGTGGGCAAGGAAAAGAGAAAACGAGAGGAGAATGGAGGAGGGAAGTTGAGAATGCGAGGAGGTTGGAGAAAGCTTTGGGGTCTCGGTCCTCCAACAAATGCCTCCGAGTGGTGCGTCACACGGAGGGGAGGGAGGCAGCCTTGTTTGTTCTGCACATGCAGGTGCGCTGTCCAGGTTGGCTGCAGCCGGACCGCTTCCAGGCCTCCCAACGCCCGCATTGCCTATGTATGTACGAACGAACTAACGGTACTAGTAGCCAACACGGGCTGTTCTCTTGTGACATTGCTCCTGGGAACAAGAACAAAGAACAGCCTACTCAGTTTCAGTCTCAGGTTTCAGTCTCAAATGAGATATTCAAGCAATATTAAGGATCCCGTTTACGGTCAAGCAAATACCTCATTTTCCACATGGTGCCCAAGGATACTAGACCTACAAGTGAAGCCATTTGAGTTCCAAGTCGTTCTGGGGGGAGTTCCCCCATCTGCAGCTGGTGGGGGGAAATGCACACATGCAACTCTGACAGCAGGGGACTGTGGGCCCGGCACTTGGCAACTGAGGTCGTGGCAGTCCCCCATGGATGTTGTCATCGAATACGGGCTCTGTACGAATACACAGGAGTTACCTTAGGTGGGACATTCACATGATCCCATGACCCCCCACAGGTGAAGGTTCAACAATGAACACGGTGCGTACTCCTAAGTCTTCAAACAATATGTTGGCGGCGGAAAGAAATAAGTAACCTACCTGAGTCATAGAAAAGCGACCCGGGATAATGGTGTTAGTTATTTCCATAGGTTGAAGGAGGGTGCGTGCCGACATGGGAAATCTCCAGGGGTGTACCGTGTAATACACTGTAACAATATCCATCCATTACAACAACGGGCGTGAGCCGACCCCCACTGTCAGCCATGGGTCGCATTGCCCCAAACTTCCCGGCCAAGCGAGCAAACTTCCAAACCAGCTCAACGCTCCCCAACACCATTGAATCCCCAAACGACGCCATGGACTCCTCTACCGAAAGCCGGTCTACGGCTCTTATTCGCAAACGGGTAGACACTGAGTTGATGCCACCACCCCCGCCGGCGAAACGCATCAAGCGACCGAAACGCGTGCTCGACGAAGACACCTACACCGACGCCCTCTCGCACATCATCGCCCGCGACTTCTTTCCCGGTCTCCTCGAAAGCGAAACACAACAAGAGTATCTCGACGCGTTAGAGTCTAGAGATGAAGATTGGATTAACAGCGCCAGCCGCCGGCTCCGACAAGTCATGACTCCCGGTCGACGACGAAGGCTTGCCACGCCACTCCGCCAGGCAACGGCAGCAGGAGGCCACACCCCGCTCAACTTCGTCGGCGACACACCCGCGTCGGTGGTTTCCACAACTACCACCGCCACGTCAGCCCAGAAGCAACCCGCGATAGACACCAGCGTCTCTCTCGCCATGTTCCAATCGAAATACACCTCCGAAGACAACGAATCCTTCTACAAACTCCTCGACAGGCAGAACCAAAAACGCGTCGAGAAATACGCCTGGCTTTGGACGGGGAACAAACTCCCATCCAAACAACAGCTCAAGCAAAAAGAAGTCGAAGCCAAACTCCTCGCCGAACGCGGCGGCGGCGCCCTCCGAGACGACGGCTTCGCCCGCGACAGACTGGCCATCCTCGACAAAGACGCCGCGGACCGGCCGGCCGCGCCGGATCATTGGAACAAAGCGAGGCCGGACAACGAGCTGATGTTTATACCGGACGGCGTGGACGACGGCCGGCTGCAGACCGTGGCGGAGCGGGCGCAGGCCGAGAGCAGGGCGGCACCGAAGCGCATCGTGTACGAGAACACGCGGGTGCCGCAGCCCGCGGCGGCGAGGGAGGCGTCCGGGGAGGGCGAGCGTTCGTCGAGGGCCGGCTCGCCTTCGCTGTCGGAGATTCGCAACGCGATCGCGGGCAACAGGAGGGCGTGCGATGCCGAGACGAGCGTTACGGGTGGCGCCGGGGAGACGCCGCGGGTGAATGGGTATGCGTTCGTGGATGACGAGGAGCCGGAGCCGGAGCCGGCGCGGCGCGGGAGGGAGAAGGCGCCGGTAATCGATCTTGGTCCGGGGGACGCCACGCCGAATCCGTTCCAGTTTCAGGAGCAGAGGAAGCGGGAGGCGCTGCATCACCGGATGGTGGACAAGATCTCACAGTCGAAGCGGACGTCGGCGAGGCTGGGGTTTACGGGGAACGTGCAGCGCACGCCGGTGCCGAAATTTCCGAGCAGCCCGAGGGTGTCGGCCGGGGATCTCACGCCGGCGGCGCAGAGGTTATGGGGGAGGATTGGCGGGTCCGAGAGAAGGGGCGCCGAGTCACCGTTTAGCGATTCCATCAAGTCCACGCCCAAGGCAACACCGGTGGGGAAGATGTCTGGGTTGAGGAACTTGACGAAGTAGAAGACGAGGCCCACAAGGGCGAAGAAAGAAAGAGAGCGTTGGTTATTGATACCCGGAGTTGATAGATAGCACTTTGAATAACATGCATGGATGAGTTCTAACACCCTTTATCGACCCTTACCATGATTCCATCTTCTCTCACCGGGTACGTGTGCCAGAAAGCGGGTGAAGGATCCGCTCAACCTCACTCTGAACCCCCACCACTGTCAGCCCTATCGCGTCCCGTCAGTTCGGGTCACTCTCAGCGCTAGCAGGGGCCCCTGCCACCGTCTTTCACAGGGGCACCTGCCCCCAAAAATTTGCGGCTCCTCCGCTCCGGTCAGCACCGAACAGCGCATGCATCCGGGCAACGCCGGGCCAACCCGGATCTTCACTTTCCACGAAATATCAAAACTCATATCACATTCACCACGAGATGGAGCCACAACAACCGAGCTAGCACGCCTGCTCAATTGTATACATACTAATCCCCTTTTTCATTTTTCTTTTCATCTGCACAACAAAAAGAAAAAAGAGCAAGGCAAAAGAGTGAGGAAAGGAAGGTTCAGCATGCGCCTCGCCGACCTGCTCGTCGACCTCGCCGCCGTCGCGAGCGCGTCGCGCGCTGTAGCCAGCAAGCATGTCGCGCTGCGGGCGAGGCAGGTCGAGCGGTACAGTCGGGAGTCCAGTGTGGTTGGGAGTGTGCTGAGGGGGCAGAAGCAGCAGCAGCAACAGCAGCAGCAGCCGGAGGAGCGGGAGCAACCGCGGGAGCAGCAACCACAGGAGCAACCGCAGGATCAGGGGCAGGGACAGCCAGCGCAGGAGACACGGCAACAGACACGAACACGAAATGCACAGCCGGAGGAGCACGAAGCGCGGCCACAGAGGGGAGCCGAGGAGGGAGTAGGGGGTGCTCAAGGGGCGAGGGGCCAGGAGGGGAAACCCGGGTTGACGGTCGATGAGACGCCTATTGCGACGCCGGTCGAGGGGCCGGGAGCGGGAGCGAGAGGAACAGAGCCAGCACAGCCGGCGGGCGCGGCGGGATCCGAGTTCAAGCCCGCTCCGTGGGCCGATGGCGGGATCGCGGCGCTGAAGCAAGGGTTTGTCCCTCCGAGGCGGTCTCCCCAATCATTGAGGAAGCCGGTTATGGGCATCCCCGGGGTGGACTTGAGTCTTTTCCGGACGAAAGGAGGGTCACATGTTTTGGATGCGTTGAAAGAGATGGAGGAGAAAGAGGGAGGAAACGAGCGGTTAGCTACCTCGGAAGGCGAACGGAGGGAACCAGCCAGGGAGGACTCAACTAGGGATGCCGAGGTATTAAAAGCTAACGAAAGGGAGGCGGAGACAGCAGTTATGCCTGAAACCCCGAAGTTGCATCCGGCCTCGTTAGTGCCCGAGGAAGGTGGAGAGAAAGTTCCGACAATCGAAGAGGTCTTGGAGGAGGAGAGTGGAAAGACCCCTGCGGCACAACCCGAGCCCGAAACCCAGGCCCCTTTAAAGAGTGGAAGAGAGGTGACAGAAGCGGAGGGTACCGAAACCCCTATACAGCAGACCAAACGCGAGGAATCCGCCGTTCCCAGCCCGGAGGCTATTGAAGGAAAGCCATTGTCACAAGAAGATGCGAGCATAGTGGCCGAGTTGACAAATCCAACACCCATCGCATCCGCAACCCCCAGCTACCAACTTCGAGAGTCCGCCGTCCCATCCTCGCGAATCGGCCGGCTCTGGAATTACGGCGGCCTCGCAGCCGGCATGTTCGCGGGCGCGATCGGGGAAGGCCTCAGCCGGGCGGTAGGCGGCGGCGGTTCAGGCTCGATGATGCTCAGCGCGGCCAACATGGAGCGGCTCGTGGCCAAGCTCTCGCGGATGCGCGGCGCTGCTCTCAAGCTCGGCCAGATGATGAGCTTCCAGGACGCCAAGATGCTCCCGGCCCCTCTCCAGGAGGTCCTGCAGCGCGTCCAGGACCGCGCCGACTACATGCCGGGCTGGCAGCGAGACCGCGTCCTGACGGCCAACCTCGGCGAGAACTGGCGCGACCTCTTCGACGAGTTCGAGGACAAGCCCATCGCCGCCGCCTCCATCGGCCAAGTCCACCGCGCCACCCTCAAATCCAACGGCACCCGCGTCGCCGTCAAGATCCAGTTCCCCGGCGTCGCCGACTCCATCAACTCAGACCTCGACAACCTCGCCGTCCTCCTCGCCGCCACCAAGCTCCTCCCCAAAGGCCTCTACCTCAACAAGACCATCGACAACGCCCGCACCGAGCTCGGATGGGAATGCGACTACACGCGCGAAGCCGAGTGCGCAGAGCGCTACCGGGAGCTCCTCACGACAGCCACGGCAACCTCGGCCTCGGAGGAAGCCGTCTTCTCGGTGCCGCGCGTCTACCGCGAGGCCAGCGGCAAGCAGGTGCTCACGATGGAGTTCATGGACGGCACGGCGGTGACGCGGATCGGGTCCTTCACGCAGGCGCAGCGCGACCGCATCGGCACGCAGCTGCTCCGCCTCTGCCTGCGCGAGATCACCGAGTTCCGCTTCATGCAGACGGACCCCAACTGGACCAACTTCCTGTACAACGCCGCGACCGACCGCCTGGAGCTGCTCGACTTTGGCGCGTCGCGCGAGTTCCCGGCGCGCTTCATCGCCCAGTACGTGGCGCTGCTGGAGGCGGCGTCGCGCGCGGACCGCGACGGCGTGCGCGAGCTGAGCGAGCGTCTGGGGTACCTGACGGGCCACGAGAGCAAGGCGATGCTGGATGCTCATGTCACCAGCGTCGTCACCCTCGCCGAGCCCTTCCTGCGCTCCGCCCCGGAGCTGTACGACTTCCGCGACCAGACTATTACGGAGCGCGTCAAGGCCCAGATCCCCGTCATGGTCCACGAGCGCCTGGCGCCCCCGCCCGAGGAGACGTATAGTCTGCATCGGAAGCTTAGTGGTGCGTTTTTGTTGTGTGCGAGGTTGGGGAGCAGGGTGAGGTGTAGGGAGTTATTTGAGGAGGCGCTGGCGAAGTCGGGGTTCACGAGGGAGTAATTATATAAAGGTTGCTGCTTATTGGAGGGGTTGGATGTATGATATTGTACCTAACCTCCTGTAGACTTTGTTGTACACTAGATCAAACCGCTTAGAACGCCAGGCAAAGACGCTGGGGTTGTAACAAAAATACCAAGACAGCCTCTTTTCAACTACCGGTCCTCCGCGCCCCTCCTCGTCATGGGCAACAGCTTCTTCTCCTTACCCGCAACCTTCTTCCTCCGCCGCTCAATCGCCTTATCCACCTGCTTCTTCTTCATGCCCTGGAACTGATCGACCAGCACCCGCTTCTTCTGCTCCGACTTCTTCAGGTAGAAGGGCGTCTTGCCCTGCTTGACCAGCTCCTTCTCCTTCTTCCTGTGCTCCTCGATGACGGTCCTCTCCCTATCCTTGCGGTCCTGCGTCTTCTTGCGGCTCTCCATCGACAGCAGCGCCTTCTGCAGCCGCTCCTTCTGCGCCGCGTCCTTGGTCTTCTTGATGGTCGCCCGCAGCTCCTGCATCTCCGACTCGCGGTAGTCGTCCAGGAAGGCGTACGCCTTGCGCGCCTTGATCTCGTCGATCGTGCTGCCGCTGCCTGCCGCTGCCGCGGTCGATGCCCCCGGGCCGAGCGGCGTGAAGCGCGGGTCGCGTGCCTGTAGCTTCTTGGTTTCGGCGGCGCCCGCGAGGAAGTCCCGCTTGCGCGAGACGGGCTTCTTGCTGGTCAGTTCGACGGGGGCGTGTTTGCTGGAGCGCTTATCTAGCTTTTTCGTAGAGCTTAGTTTGGTCGGGTGGCCGTAGCCCTCGTCTTCCTTATCCTTCACTTCGTCGTTGGCTTGTTTAGATTTGGAGGAAGACCGCATGGCAGCTTGCGCTTTGGCCAGGGCACCGAAGGAGAGCTGTGAGGCGTCTATTTGCGGGCCCTCATCATCGTCTTCCTCATCCTCCTCTTCGGAGCCAGATGCCGCATCTGAGTTGTCCTAAGCTGCTGTTAGAAATGTTGATTTTTGCACTAGGTTCGTCAAACTCACCTCATTGCTGCCGCCCTCCAACCCATCCTCACTTCCCTCCCCCCCCTCCTCGTCCTCATCCTCATCGCCCGAACCAAATGACCCGGCATCTTCTTCACTCGGTCCCTCGCTCACATCCTCCTCCATGTCTGATTCCGGCTCTGGCTCATATCTGGGCCTGACTCTCCTCTGGAGTAGACCGCTGGGTGGCATTTTGCGCTTAACTGACGACATCGTTAAAGATGGAGATTATGTGTTACGAAATTGGCGATGATGTTTTCAACGTCGGCGATTGTTTTGTGGTGATGGCAAACCACTGGATTTCACTTGCAACGTTGATTCTGAAAAATCCTGGTAGCAGGTTTTGCATTAACAGAGACACTGCCTACATGCAGCTGTCAAGTGTTAGTGTCCTGCTGCCCCACTTCTAAACCACTCACCAAGACGCTGAATAGCAGCAGATTCTCAAACTTCATTTTCCTGTGACGGTTATACAGTCAAAGTTTATGCCATTCGTACATTGTGCTTGTAGATCAGAGGAGCGAAACACATGTTCAACTCATAACTTGCTTCATTCATTGAGGCGGGAGCGGTATCATCACGCAACACTCTTAACGGTACGTAGATTGGCTTTTGACCACGACGCCCCTATAACCCCCTTCGTTACAAATCCGTACCCTCCCTACTATCAAGATGGTTCCGCCCAGTTGACTACATCCATCACCTGTCCCGCCGTGGGATGCGAATACCCTATCCTCAGACGCAACCGCAGAGGCTGCAACACACAATGTTAGCATATAAATCCACATGACACCAGATATCAAACTTACCCCCTTGCATCCGGCGACCCTCATCATCTGCGTTGCCTCCGCCCCGGTTCCAATATCGGTCGACGAGATGCTCAGAAGCTGCAGTTTCTGCGACTTTGGCACGGCCGCCTGGAGCCCCACGTTCGACAACGCTCCGGCAGGCGACGAGTTGCGGAATCGGGCGGAGGCCTGGATGGTGCCCTCGGCGTTTCTTTGTGTCTGTATTGTCACGTTAAGACCGTTGTTATCGTAACAGGGGTGGCTGACTGCGGCAGCGGGGGCGGCGGCGGGAGCGGCTTGGTGAGGTGGCGAGGCTGTTGTGGAAAAGAGATCGGCGCTGGGAGGGGGATTGGCGGCCGCGCTCTGGGCAGGGGATGGTGTAGAGACGGGCCCTTGGGAGAAGAGGTCCATGATGGAGGCGACGTTGGACTGGCCAGGGGGAGGGGAGGCGGTGGCGGGTGGAGGTGACGTGCTTCCGCCGAGGATGTCTGCGAGCAAGTCCGCATTCCCGCTGCCGTTGGCCGGGGCGGGTACGGGGCCGCTGCTGTCGCCCATGAGGTCGAAAAGAAGGTCTTCCTCCTTTGGCTTGATGGCCTTGGACTTCCGGTTCGCCGCCTTGGTCGTCTTTTTGGCTGCCTCCCCCAACACCCGCGATTCCTCCTTGATCTGGGGGGGTGGCATCTTCTCCAAGACGCCTCTGCGGATTTGGTCGTGGGAGAAGAGGTTGCCGAATTCGACAGCGCGTTGCTGGACCTCGACGTCCAAACTCGTTTGTTGGTTCTGGAGAATGCGGCGCACCCTCTCGATCTGCGCTGCATCCGACAACCTTGTTGTCAGCTTGACGAGCGCTGTGCTGAGGTACTCGGTGGTGACCTGGGTGGCATAGTTGCTGTTGAGAATGGTCGAGAACAAATCGACGACCTCGTGCTCCTTTACTTCCTGCACTAGCTCCTCTTCCTCATACTGACCGCCCCTGAGCAGGGCCTCGCCGTACTCGCCGATGCACCACGCGCCAGACTGTGTCAAACTTTCCTGCGTGATGTCTTTCTTGAGATTTGCATACAACTTCTGCACCGCGTATGTTTGTAGTTCGGGGGTTGTAGCAATGAGCCGAACAAAGGACGACATGATGGGCTCCTTGACATAGTTACCTGCCAGCGTCACGACGCGTAGCATGGTATCAAAGTGCCACCGCTTGTTCGGGGCATACCGGTCAGCGGCAATGCCGATCTGGCTGGTCATGGTCGGCTTGAATTCGTTATCGGCCACCTCCAAGAATGCTAGCAGCTCGCGGATCAACACACGAACGTTGCCCTCGTTGATTAGCGTGAAGCTGAGGTCCAAAGCCCTCCTTCTGATGCTGATATCCGGGTCCCTCAGACACTCCAAAATCGTATTTCGGTGCCTTTGCACCGCGTTCGTGTCAATCGCCACCACCTTGACGAGCGTGTTCAGGGCAACATAGCGAATGTTGTTGTCTTTGTTGGTGAGGAACTTGCCCAGGATGTTGACACCCAGAACGCGTAGGCCCGAGTCCGCCTCGATATCCAGAATGGTCCGCACTGCTTCGTAGAGAATTGAGTTGCCAACATTCTTGGAGGAATCCGTGTTGGTCGCGACCTGCGCCAAGATATCATTGATCTGTTCCGTAACCTGGGCATCGCCGAGGGCGAGGACTCGAAGTAGGCGCAGCAGCTTGACCTGCAGGAAGGGGTCTGTGATGCCGGTGACGTCGTGTTCCGGCGCGTAGCCCGAAGACGCCAGCCCCTTCAGCGTTCTAACGAGCACCGGTACAAATTGCCTGAACTTGTCGATGATCCCCTCGTCTCCGCCCTCGTCCTCGTCGGCTTCACAGAGACTGGTGACCAGAGTGAGGCCGCATAGCATTACGCCGTGATTTCGGTCTGATAATAGCTGTGTCGCTTTCTCGATGAAGTGCTCTTGCAAGTCTGGGACTTTCTTGCATATCCGCATGGCGCAGAGAGCGGCTTTCCGTCGAATATAAGGGTTCGCCGTGGATACCAGGTTCTCAATCTCGGAAAACAGGTCTCGCGACATCTCAACAGAGGCGATGTTGCCTAGGGTGCAGAGCGCGAGACCGACGACATATTGGTTCGAGTGAGACAGGTCACTAGCGGCCCCGAGTTAGCAAGCTGTTCCATGCCCACGTTATGGTGTCCTCCACGGTTCGCACTTTTTGAGAGAATTGGTGACCAGAGTAAGAACTTCTTGGTTCTCGTCGAGCAGCAAGCTTGTCGCGAGATGTCCTAACCGCTTGTCGGCGAAGCGGGGTGAGGCGAGGAGCTTCAGACACTCAATCTGGCCGAAATGGGTCCGCTCGCCGAGAGTGAAGAGGTACAGTAGCTTGGCCACATTGTTTCTCCTGCGCAGTGCCTTGTATCAGCACCTCCTCCGGGCATATATCCAGGGGCTCCTTGGGCTGGTCTGCAAGTACCTGACGCTGTGGTCTGCGCTCTCTTCCCTAAAACTCGCTCGAATGGCTGCGCTTTCCTTCTGAATAACGGCTCTCTCGTCGGCAATGGTCTTCGCTGCGCGGACGTTGCGAATGAACTGTTTGACTGTGGGGTAGTTGTAGCGGGGAGGTTAGCTGCCGAGTCGCTGTAACCATTTCCATTTCCACCAAGTGAGGCAATCGCAGATTATCGCAGGGCGCGGCCAGACTCACGGGAGCTCATGGTGAAATGCGTCGGGCCCTCTCTGGGGCGTAGTGGTGAATTATGTCCAAATTCGAGGCGGGGGGGCGTCGAGGGAGGAGCTGCTGGGAAAATTAATCAACCGTTGATCTCCGTCCGCATCACGGACCCTGAATCTGTCGCTACGATGTGGCACGGTGGTTGCGTTGCTCCTGGGCGGGCAGCTGAGACCGCCTGGCGTTCGGCAGCACTAAGGCCTGAGGCAGCAACACCTCATGGCAACCCTAACCCCTGGAGCATGCCTCCGTGCTCCCTTCACTCCCCTCACTTTCAAATCCAGCAAGCTCTCGACCAAGTTTCGATTCCATGAGAGAAGCTCCGGAATCTGGGGCAATATTGTTTTGTTCATGCCCTTTCATATTTTCCGTGGATTATTATATCAACTTCCGAATTTCTACTTGCCGTGTCTCTATCCCATAGCGATAACGTGAGTAGGGATAGGGAAAGAAACCTCGCAATCCAAGGCATGTACGAATATGCTGGTTGGGCTGATGTTTCGAAGCCGCTGTGGTCCGCTTCAGGTTCAACGGGTGACAGTGTGCGGGCATCTCTGCTACAACGGCTCAGCCCTGCACAAGTTACAACACATCGATACCCTGCAGCCAAGCGCCCTGTAGGGCTGCATGAGAGTCAAGGTGAGAGAGGCGCAAGCGGGAGGTTAAAGTACGGGAACCAAACGTGGAAGTTATCTGTGTTGTGCAGGTACCGCTAGTTCGAGCACTGCCACGATCCACCTGCATGAGAGGTCGACACTCCAGCTTCCATATGGTTGGGCCGGCAGATCAGGTCGAAAATGACGTCCTGTAACGTGAATGGCTAGTTAGCAGCTGGGTTGCTCGAAGCAAATCAACAAAATACTCCGCTATGAAATAGAAAAGTGTGATTCAGCGGCCATGGTGGAGGCGGCGCTGTGTTGGGAGAATTGGAAAACCGGTGTCAGATGGAATGAGTGGTCATCCAGCCGGTTCCCTCCGAATTTGATTCTCATTATCATCCAGGCTAAAGGCGCTGGAGAGCAATACAACTTTGCAGCAACTACTTCATCAAGCACCCATATGCCCAATGTCGGGCCCACGACAAGCGGGAAATCCTTCATCTTGAAAATATCAACCCGCTTGCAAAAGGATGCTAAAAGCTACCGAGGTTCAATCCAGAACGAAGCAGAAAGTTAAACCCGAAGGAGACCCGTATTGACGGAGATGGAGCGTTGTTCTGCTGGGTTTGGTGAAACGGTTACTTCTGCATCATGAGCTGCACAAACTCGTTGTCTAACATGCCGTTAGTAAGTGTGGATAGGTTTGGTTGCAGAAAGGGGACCCACAGTCGATACGCCCGTCGCCGTCCTGGTCGGCCTCGCGGATCATTTCGTCGACCTCATCGTCAGTGAGCTTCTCACCGATCGAGGTCATGACGTGGCGCAGCTCGGCCGCTGAGATGAAGCCGTTGTTGTCGCGGTCGAAGACCTGCGCCGCAGTGGTTAGGGAAGTCCCAGGATTCGAATACCGGACCAACACACCTTAAACGCCTCACGGATCTCTTCCTCCGAGTCGGTGTCCTTCATCTTCCTCGCCATCATTGTGAGGAACTCTAGTGCCTGTCAGCAATTGGTCGTGACTCCGGTACTAGGATAGATGATGGCCCATACCGGGGAAGTCAATGGTGCCATTGTTGTCGGCGTCCACCTCGTTGATCATATCCTGCAGCTCAGACTCCGAAGGGTTTTGGCCGAGCGAGCGCATGACGGTGCCTAGCTCCTTGGTTGTGATTTGTCCTATACGCCTTTAGCATCCCTCCAATCTCTGGCTTGCTGTGCATCGCGCGTTGAGGGATAGCTATTTTCTAGATAGAGCCTTGCCTTGCGACGAGCGAGATCGGGTTTGGAAAGGGCGGGCACACTAACCATCGCCGTCCTTGTCCTATCGAGGGGTCAGCACAGGCATGACGGCAGGATAACAAAACAAAAAAGGATAGGATGGGCTTACAAAAAGGGAGAAAGCCTCCTTAAACTCAGAGACCTGCTCTTCGGTAAGAGAGTCCGCCTATCGTCGACGAGATGGTCAGCTCCTCATGTCCTGACCGATGCAGCCCGACTGCCCCTCGCTCGCGGGGCTGGCTCCGATGAATCGCAAGCTTGACATGACTGACCATATTGATGGGATGCTGGGTATCGGATTTGGGTAAACGAAAGAAGTCGATCGCGGTCCGGCTGCGGATCTTCGCAGAAGGGCAGATGTAAATGGGTTGGGCAGCGGTGTTGCTGAACTGGGTTGGAGTGTTTAAATGACGAGACGCGGGCAACCTGGAGATTTCAAGAAGGAGATGCGGGGCACACACTCCTCCCAAAAGAGGGCCCTGGGGGAGACGGCTTGCAGGGTCTCCCACAAGCTGGTCCTGTCAGCTCTCAGCTTGCGTTGCTGCCTCCCCCTTGGAAACCTACCAGGTCGGCTCCCGGCCAAAGTGCCAAGGTATTCAATTGGGCCCACATCTGAAACGCGTATGCACTGCAGCTGTCCACAGCTGTCCATCGCTTCGCAGCTCGGCGGCCAAGTCCTCCTGCAATTGGCAATGTTGTCTGCTTCGTCATTGTCCACCACCAGCCGTGCCGAAAGCAACCTGAGCGCTCGTAGCATCTGGAGCTACCGAAACCTCCAGCGCATTGTGGTACCGACTTACGATGTGATGCCGCCCCGTCCCGGCCTTCGGCAGCAAAAACATAGCGCTCGATCTTCCCTGCCTTAGCTCCTGAGGCTGACTGAGGGGATCGCTACCCCTTCCGGCGTCCGCCATGTGGCGAGACCGCACAAACCTGTATGAGCTCCTATCTCGGGCTTTTCTTCCTTGTCGTGTAGCTGATTTGAGACCTAGCTATATCTCGTACCGGCAGTCCTACGCCCACCACCCGACCCAGCGCAACCGGTATGGACCATCCACCACGGGCGACCGCTTCGGCGCGAGCGGCGCAAGCACTGGCGTCCTGTTCTCAGCGGACGATGATCGGCGGGGTCTTTTATCCTCAGACGCCTACGATGTGGACGATGGTGATGCCGTAATCGAGATGGACCTGCTCCCCCCTCGCTGGGCCGACGTGTCAGACGAGGTGACGGAGTTGCTAGCCGATATTGCGAGCAAGAGCCAGAAGTTGGAGCGCCTACACCAAAAACACGTCCTACCGGGGTTCAATGACGAAGAGACCAAGAAGGCCGAGGAGGGCGAGATTGAGCGGTTGACACAGGACATCACACGCGGGTTCCACGGGTGCGGCCGATGCATACAGCGCATTGAACGAATGGTACGCGAGGGCAAGTCGAACGGTCAGATGAGTCGCGCGGACGAGACTATGGCGAAGAACATCAAGGTCAACCTTGCAGCGAGGGTCCAAGAGGCGAGCGCCGGGTTTCGCAAGAAGCAGAGCACGTATCTCAAGAGTAGGCCGGCACGTATAAACGACCATGCACGGACAAGACGCTAACATCTCTGCAGAACTTAGGGATATGGCCGGACTGGCTAGTCCAACCGAGCGTTCTTCCACTCCTCTCGCTGGGGGTAACTACACCGACCCCTCAATCCTTGAATCCGACGCGGACAGGAACTATTCGCAGTCAATGCTCCAAACAACCACCCACCAGAAACTCCTCCATTCCAACGATGCCGTCATATCACAGCGCGAGAAGGAAATCGAACAAATTGCACAAGGAATCATCGAGTTGGCCGACCTTTTCCGCGAAATGCAGACCATGGTCATTGACCAAGGAACCATGTTGGACCGAATCGATTACAACGTGGAGTCTATGGCGACCCACGTCAAAGAGGCTGCGAAGGAGCTCAAAACAGCGGAGGGGTACCAAAAGAAGACGACGAAGCGGAAGATCATTTTCCTTCTGCTACTCATCATTGCCGCCATGATAATATTGCTGGTCATCAAACCGAAGAAACACAGTGCGGCCAACGACGAGAGGTAACACACCTGGAAACAAAGGGATCAGATAGCTGTTCCATGCGGCGGCGATGATGGATTTGGGTGCATGTATGAAAGATGGTGTAATACTTAGACAGGGAATGGCGTGGCTAGAGGGGCCTTTGCAGGCGGCGGGCAGCGAGCGCTATGTTTCAATTTCTCAATGTACGATACCTACTTCCTCTTGACGGACGAACGGTATTCAGTATGCCGCAGTTTCGCGATGCTCTTGTGAAAAAATTGCATTTATCCTTCTTGGAAATGTTCTCGAAATACCTATAAAGACGGACATTGGAGATGTGATATTGCCCGGCTTGCCAGGGTTGAAGCTCGAAAACGACTTGGCATCAGACCACAAAAGACTCGCTGCGTCAACCCTGAGCATTGACCAATCCGACTTGGGCCAAGCAGCCCACCCTGTGAATGCACTGACGGCCCCAGCTCGGGCCAGAGCTCGCCTCGCAAGCAACACTCCATCACCACCACCTCGGTCCTCCCGCGAACACCATCAAACCGCACCGACCGCATTCCAACTCCCCACTCATTCAAAATGGCGTAAGCAGCGACCCTCCGAGCCCCAGCACCTTGCGACACCGGAAAGCGGGGGGACAATTGCAGCCCGCAATTGGGCCCGTCCGTCAATTGGGGGGGGGGGGCATTTGCCGCACACATCGATCGTACGATCTCGAGACGACACGCTAACGGGTTTCTCCTCTCCCGAATAGGCCCATGGACTACCGGAACAAGGTGCCCGAGCACCAGAAGGCGTACCAGAAGGCGTACAAGGCGCACACACGCATCTGGAGGATCGTGAGTTTTCCCGCAATTCGAAGGGCCGCGGTTGGGGGGGGTAGAGGACGGGATGCGATGGGATGCGATGGGATGATGGGATGGGACGGGCCAGCGATGTTCGGGGGAAGGGAATAGTGAGGGATAGGAGCACCTTGCTGACGGATTGGTTTCCGACACACAGAACCCTCGCAGCGGGATGATGTTGACTCCCTTCACCATCGTCTTGTGGGGAACCACCGCCGGTATGATTTACTACACAACCCGACCAATCCGCCCAGGGGATGCTAATACTTTCCAGCGACCATGTACGCCATGGGACGCAGGATCTTTGGCCACAACACCTGGTTCAGCGACTAAGCTCGAGCCGTTGGTTCGGACAGTTAAGGGGGGGTTGAGTTCAGGCTTGTATAGTTATGCAGAGCAAGGGCCGGGAAATAGAAGCGGCAACGGCGCCGGCGTGGAAGCATTCACTACAAACCTGAAGAAATCGAGGTCCGCCCGACCGTGTTTTCTATGTGCAGTGACTGAGGGACCGGATGTTCCGTACAAATCATGGTGTTTCCGCCCCTCTCTGACGCCTGCACTACCAAGTACCCCACCCCCTGCCTTCATACCTATCGAGAGGCTACCGTCTAGAAGTACATTAAACGCAGTTTCCGGTAATTGTCATTGTCATGGTTGTGGTGGCGAGAGCTCGGTTTGTGACCGACCCCCACTACCCTTCTGTCCCCAGCACTCTGTGCCCAGCGTTTTTAATATCCACCGGCCCCCGGGGCTTTCTCGTCCTTCCGGAGGCTCATAAGCAGCTCGCGGAACCGCTCCTTGCCCGACCCAGCGGCACCACCCTTTGCGCCCTTCCCGCTGACATCAACCAGCTTCGAGATGCGCTCCCAGCTCGTGCCGCCGGAGGTGGTGTCTTCGCGGCTGGCCAGGAATTGCTCGGCGTCCTTGCGGGTTTGCGTAATCGTCTTTTCTTTCTTGTTGTTGTAGTTCTCGTAGAAGTCGTCGATGTTCTGCTGGGCTTCTCGGACGGTCTCCTCGCGCTGCTGGGCGAACTGCTCGGCCCGCTTTGCAATCTGCGCGTCCCGCTTCTCACGCCACTCCTTGATGACCTCGGGCTCTTCCTCCTCCTCTGCGTACGGCTGGTAGCCCGAGTTGTAGCTGACGGAGGGGCCGCCTGTGATGGTACCGCCCGGTGCGACGCCCTGTAGTCCGTTATGATTAGAATCCTGCCGCTTTCGAACTGTTGATGCTATCCCATACCTCGTTGGTGCTACTAAGGTCGGGGAACTGGCTCTCGAACGCAGCGTTGTTTCCGGGGGAGCTGACGCCGCCGCCGCCCCCTAACAAATCGTCGTCACCCTCATCGAAGTCGGCGTCCTCGACTGTCGCAAACTGAGTGGCATCCTCGCCTAGAACCGCCTTCTCTCGCTCCAGAAAGTTGGACGCAGACGGAACATCTGTGGTGTCCTTAACCTCGGTCTGGGCTGCGCGCAAGGTTAGAGAGCCTGCCGCTAAATCGCAAGGTATTGCCAAACTTACCACCAGAGTCGAAGTCATCCAGCGAGGGAAATCGGTCAGCCATATTGACGGTCGAATCCCGGTTGTATTTTGAAGCGTATTGTCGACTATGAGGGCTCGAGGGTTGGCTGTGCTGTTGAGGTGTTGATTTAAGAAATCAGGAAGGTGCCTTTGAACGCGCCAGGTTGCTGGGCTGCATTGGCCCCTGGCCGCTGAGGCGCTGGAGGGCGCAGACAGGGGTGTGTTATCGCAATATCGCCACCGGTATATCGGGGCATCATATTTAAATAACCGTGCTTGAGCACTGCGATGCAACCAGCGGCAACCAGCAAGCTCCAATCCAACCCAAGCTTCCTGCTCCTCACCTCTTTCCATTTCCCACTTTCGCAAAACAAACTTAACCACACATCGCTTCATTGCATCCGCTTGGTCTTCACACTGGGCAGGCAAAGTAGAAGCAAAAGGGTCCTTTGAAATACTCCTGTATTGCCGTGGCCCAAGCTGGTGCATTCTGTTTGCGAACTTAGCTTGCAAAAAAGAAGCCGACAGGGTGACCTGCCGTCCTTGTCAACACAGAAACCATTTCTGGGATCGTAATTTAGTGAGCTTTCCATTGATTGGAAGGCAGCATAAACAACCATCACGATTCGCAAATCCCCAGGAGGAATCACTATCGACAACCACCCACCACCACCTACTCACAATTGCTCACTCCCACTACCTATAACAAACCTATTGTCTCGAGCCTATCCCACATTACATTGTCGTTCCTGACATTTCGCCTTATTCGCCCGCCATGGCCTACACGGATGATGCCGTGCTCTCGAAGCTCTCGGCCCTTAACGAGACCCACGAAAGCATCGCGACCACAGCTCAATGGATCATGTTCCATCGGTAAGCACACGCCATGCAGGACACTGATTTATTGCAACTAACCATGCCAATCCAGGCGACATGTATCACAAACGGTCCACCTGTGGCTCAACAAATTGAAAGACCTCCCGAGCTCTAAGAGGCTCAACATGATTTATTTGGCCAACGGTCAGTACTTCGACTGTGAAATTGTCTAGACCGATCGCTGAACCCCCTTCCAGAAGTTGTACAACAGTCCAAGGCTCGCCATAAGGAGGATTTTCTCAATGCGTTCTCCCCGTTCATTGCCGATGCCACCTCGGTCACTTACAAGGGAGCTCCAGTCGATGTCCAGGGAAAGTTGAGGAGAGTCATGGACGTATGGAGGGAGCGCAGTATTTTCGACAAGGAAGTCATGCAGGACCTGGAGCACAGATTAACGGGTGAGTACCCAACGTCGAGTCCTATTTTATGCTGCTCTCATTCTAACATGGTCCGACAGAGATCGATAAGGCACGCCCCGCGGCTAATGCCGGCGGTTTCGGAGGCAACGCGTTCAGCTCCTCTGGGCCTTCCATCCCTCCAGAGCTCATCCCACTAGTTGCGCCGCAGCAGGCTACCGCCAAAGCCGCCCAGCCTATGAAGAACTCGCTCAGCGCCGCCAATGCCGATTATGAAAAGCTGTCCGACGCGACGACCACCACCGCGGCCCTCCCAGTCCAAGCTGCACGGCTTAGTGGACTTCTCAAGACCCTCGCCAATGCCGAGGGAGCAGTCACCCAGTGTATTCGGGCGCGAAAGGACTTGATCAAGGAGCTAGAGGGGATTCTTGCGATCAACCGTGAAGCCCTGGATGCCGATGAAAAGCAGATGATGGAGCTGAGTGGCCGCCGGACCGAGGTTGAGCAGAAGAGACAGGCTGTGGAGATGGCGATTATTGGTAGCCTTTCAACTGGGGAGGAGCAATCGCCACAAGGCCACGGCTCGGCGAGCCCTGTCCCAGAACCCGACCGCCCACAGGTAGAGGCACTCACGCCCCCCCACGTGCAAGACCATCTCGATGACGTTTATGGGGCATCATCTACGGATCACGGGGCTCAAAACGGTCATCCGCAGCCTGTGCCTTTTCACGGCCCACCCGCCTCTGCCAACGCCCAACCTAGCTTCTCGAGTGCAGCTCCAGACCTCGAGATGCTCTCAAACCTGGCGTCTCAATACCAGGCTGTGCCGCTTGGCGGAAACAAGAAGCGGAAGATCGAAACCTCGGACGAATTCCCCGATCTAGGCGGTGATGATGGGATCGATGCGGACGTAAAGGAGATGCTGAGGAAGGATAGTCAGGGGTAGGACTTTGATTGAAGCCAGCATTGTTTCCTGCATCAGTCCGTTTCATCGGCGACATTCTGGAGTTTGGGTTGGGAAGCTGCTATTGTTGTTTGGCTTTGTGCCTTTTGTGTGCAATTCACATTTCTTTTTTCAGGTTGCGTGTTGGGTGGGCATTGTAATCGCAGTGTACAGATCTGTACATCCTACCTTGGCCTTGTTCAGGGGGTTCAAGGGAGAGGGGGGTGGAGGTTGTGAAGTTTATGTTACGAACGAGCTCTATTCAGCGCAACCTTTTGAGGACTATGCATTGCATTGTACTGTCCAGTTGAAGAACTGTTGATGTTCATACGTTGTTTGTTGGTGGCCTTCCATACTCGGAGTGCTGATATGCAGGGGTTGCGGCTCCCCTAGCCGCCAAGCCGGGGCCTTGATGCACGCTGTGGACACACGAAGAAAACCCGCTTCAGAAACCCGCACCCCAAGCCCCAAGCGGCTGAATCGGAGGGGTGGTGCTGGAGGCTCGGCGATTGCGCATGACGGAATCCCGATTCGCCTAGAAAAACGATGGACCAAGGGCTCCGCATTGGCCGAAGCTCCGGTCAACCTCCATGGATCGGCCCGGTGATTTTTCTCTCTTGCGCTTGTTTCGTTTCCTTCCTTTGCTTTTCCAGCGACGCACACAAACACTGCGTGGGAATGGGTCCCCGAACAACAGCCATTGACCTCCGCAAGCGCAACATGACAACCCTCCGACCATTCCGCATCCCGAAATAACACGCAAAAAATCATACGGGTTTGCGATAGCGCGACAAGAAGCGATTCAAACCGCCATGGCTTCGGGAGCGGCCACCACGGCGATGCGCCGCGCCGTGCTGCTCCCGCAACGCGCCATCGGCGTGGGTGCAACCTCCGGCTTCGGCCACGCGGCTGCGCCAGCGGCAGCAGCGATGGCTGTGTCTCCCCTCCCCTCGTCCCTCCCCTCGTCGGCCTTCTTCCCCGCCAGCCGACAGACCACCCGCCCTTTCTCTTCCGGCTTCGGGGGCCGGAAGACCCCTACGATACCCCGGACGTCCCCGTCCCCCGCCCCCACCCCCGCCCCCACCGCTGCCACACCCCGCCTCCCCCTCGGAGCCCGGCAGTGTCTGGGACAGCCCCGGTGGGCGTCCCCGATCAACGCACTCCGCCGCCTCTCGACGACGCGCCCCACCCTCCAGCAGAAGGGCGAGCCGAAGGAGGTGACCGTCGGCAATAAAGAGCCGGCCACGCTGGAGTCGAAGGAGGAGGATGTGGACGAGCATCTGGAGACCCACGGCTTCCAAAGGAGCGAGAAGGCGGCCAAGGCTGCCCAAATCAACATGAGCGCGCGTCTCTCTAAGGAAGGCGTCGGCGCGCGCGGCAAGCCCGGCGTGTCCGAAGTGTGGCGGCTTGTGAGGATCGCGCGGCCCGAGATCAAGTGGCTCAGTGCCGCCTTCTTCCTGCTGCTCATCTCTTCGGCCGTCACCATGTCGATCCCGTTCTCTGTCGGTCGGATCATGGACCTCTCCACCAAGGGCTCTATCGACGAGGCTCAGATCTTCGGCCTCACCCTGCGGCAGTTCTTCTACGGTCTCGCCGCGGTCCTGACCATCGGCGCGACGGCCAACTTTGGGCGCATCATCCTGCTGCGGATCGTGGGCGAGCGTGTGGTGGCGCGGCTGCGCACCCAGCTCTACCGCCGGACGTACGTGCAAGATGCCGAATTCTTCGACGCCAACAGGGTCGGTGACCTGATCTCGCGGCTGAGCTCCGACACGGTCGTTGTCGGCAAGAGCATCACGCAGAACATGTCGGACGGCCTGCGAGCCCTGGTCAGCGGTGCCGCTGGTTTCGTCATGATGGCCTGGATGAGTCCTAAGTTGACGTCGCTCATTTTCGTCATGGTCCCGCCGATGGCCATCGGTGCCGTTCTATATGGACGCAGCATCCGGCAGCTTAGCAGGCAGATCCAGAAGAACCTGGGTTCCATGTCCAAGATCGCCGAGGAGCGCCTGGGCAACGTCAAGACGAGCCAAGCTTTCGCTGGCGAGGTTCAGGAGATCCACCGGTACAACAAGCAAGTGAGAAAGGTCTTTGCGCTCGGCAAGAAGGAGTCATTCATCTCAGGAACGTTCTTCGCTACGACCAGCTGGGGCGGCAACATGACCATCCTAGCGATGCTTATCGTGGGAGGAAACCTCGTCCGCTCGGGAACGCTATCTCTCGGTGACCTCACCTCATTCATGATGTACACGGCATTTGCAGGGTCTAGTCTCTTCGGACTAAGTGGTTTCTACTCGGAGCTGATGAAGGGGGTGGGCGCCGCCAGCCGTCTGTTCGAGCTCCAGGACCGCAAACCAACGATCCACCAAACCGCGGGCACCAAAGTCACGTCGGCGCAGGGCCCCATCAAATTCTCCCAGGTCAGTTTTGCTTACCCCACTAGACCGGCCGTCAACATCTTCAACGGCCTCGACTTCGAGATCGCCTCCGGCGCCAACGTCTGCATCGTCGGCCCCTCGGGCGGCGGCAAGTCCACCGTGGCCTCCCTATTACTCCGCTTCTACAACCCGACCAGCGGATCCATCACCATCAACGGCGTGGACGTCGCCAAAATGAACGTCAAGTCCCTCCGGCGACGCATCGGCATGGTGGCGCAAGAGCCGGTCCTGTTCTCAGGCAGCATCGCGGAGAACATCTCCTACGGCAAGCCGAGCGCCACACGAGCGGAGATCATCGCGGCAGCGAAAAAGGCCAACTGCGGCTTCATCAGCGACTTCCCGGAGGGACTGGAAACCCAAGTCGGCGCGCGCGGGGCGCAGCTGTCGGGCGGGCAGAAGCAGCGGATCGCGATCGCGCGGGCGCTGCTCAAGGACCCGGACATCCTGCTGCTGGACGAGGCGACGTCGGCGCTCGACGCCGAGTCGGAGACGCTCGTCAACTCGGCCCTCGCCGCCCTGCTCCAGGGCCGCAGCACCACCATCTCCATCGCCCACCGCCTCTCCACCATCAAGCGCTCCGACCAGATCATCGTCCTCTCCAGCGAGGGCACCGTCGCCGAGGTCGGGAGTTACGCGACGTTGAGTGCTGACAAGAATAGCGCCTTCAGCAAGCTCATGGAGTGGCAGATGAGCGGCGGCGAGGTGCCCGCCGACCAGCGCCCGCCGAGTGCCGGGGGGGTGATTATGGAGGTGGAGGAGATTGAGGAGGGGTTGGAGCAGGATGGGGAGAACGAGGAGGATGACTACTTGGAGGAGGAAGAGGAAAAGAAGAAGGAGGAAGAGGATGAGAAGAAGCGCTAAACGGGACGCGCGGCCGCCTCCCGACTTGGGGGTTTCGGCAGCCGGGATGGATGGTGGGATGCCCGGCATTTTCCAACGGGTTACGTCGGGTTGCGTTTGGTGGGCTCCCTAATCGGTTAGACCTGCATCATGGGCGTCTGGCGGGAGGGGATTTGCTTTGCTTTGTTGGGTGTGCTGTAACTACCTATGCACATGCGTTCCATTTATTCGATGATTAGGAATCTCCACTCGGACAGGAAAGGAGAAGAGAGTTGGCAACCAAAGGGCTCTGGGTTGTATTTTTACAAGGCACATATGTCTTGCGGAGCGGCCGAGTTGCATACATAGCTTTCATACAATGGTATTTTGAAGTTCCCGCTCTGAGTCACTCTCGAGTCGAGAGTCGATATGTAAACGAAAGGTTGATCTCGTGGCCGTATTCGTGTTCGTTGCTGACCCCCCGGGTTAGGCAGATGACTCAAACCAAAGATCATCCGAAACCTTCACTGGATAACTAGATGGGACAGCAAAGCAAGGCTCTCGAAATCACTTGTGACGAGATTACCACCAAGGCAATGAGCTGCCTGACATGTTTGCCTCGAACCCATTGGTCCCAACTTCTGTACCCCCATCGAAGGCAACCCGCAAGGTTCCATGTGAAATTCTCGAACCCACGTCGAAGGTTACCTAATGGGCTAATGTCCGGGCCGGGCTGGGGTCGCGCGGGGGTCCGGCCACGAAGTCGGGAATGCTCACGCGACCTCGGTGTCTTGTTTGGAATAGCCGGGCCGGTCCCCCTCCACTCTCCGTGTGAGGACGGCCACCCAACCCACTCGGGCCGCGCTGGAACGGGTGGCTTGGCGGCTTGTCTCTCGCGCAGGACATGGGGCACGCGAGGTCATCCCGCATTCGTCTCTGAGGCGTGGGAGGGCTTCTGGGGTTCAGTCCCGGGGGGGTGAAAGAGGCGTTCGGTGAGCAGCACTGCTGGGCTGGGAATATGCTTGGCATCGTGGCAAATCAGACATTTCCATATTTCCGTCAATCTCCCATTTCGAGGTATTCGTAGAAAATCGAGGAAGCCCGATCTATCATGCCAGTGTGGTTTATACCCGATGACCAGATCCGAGCTAAGCGCGATTGAATCATGTAACGAGCTGACAGTGAGCGATAGTCTTCACACTTCCGGAAAAGCGATTGTCGGATGTGCGGGTTGATGCTACCCGACCCCCGCTGCCTGCGCCATCTGGATCAACTTTGAGATTTGCCGGGGTTGCACAGGCCAGGGTCGGGGATGGAAATGTCGACGTATTCTTACATGTACAGATTCCCGGTCGTTACCCGGCTGGAAGATGATTTGCGCCGCGGCCAAAGTTGAGAGAGAAAACTGTTCCGGGCGAGAGGAAAGAGGGAAGCACTTGCCTCCTATACAGGAAAAATTGGCACCTTCCTCTCAGAAGTCCACATGGAATTCCTCGAACTTTTCGGTTCCTACCAGAACACCATTCGCTCTTCCATATGGAAGTTACGAAGTACTGCGCCGAGCTTCGAGTTACCCGGTCCGCTGTCGCCATGTTTCAATGCAGCATCCATCTCACATGCACTCCACCGTGGCGTCCCCCAAGCTGCCGTCAAAGATGCATCAACCCCACCCGAGCCCACCTCGCCAGGGAAGACCCACCACTGTAACCCCAGCAGGGGGGCAGTCGATGAGCGAAGTCTTGAAAACCTTGCCGCCGAATTAGGCGTTTGGGCATTGGTGACTCGACACAAGCGGGCGAGTTCGGGTGGGTTATATTGGGGCCTTTGTGCCTTTCACGGCTCCAATGCAATACCATCCATTTTGTCATCGCATTCCGGTACCAACTCTGTACCTAACCTTTTCCTCCCCACGCAAAAAGACCCCCATCCTGGGACTCAAGTGGCTTGAGCCGCCGCCCGCTCTCTCTCTCTTGCGAAATTCACTCTTTTCCCAGCATATCCCGCAGGCACCACTTGGGCCTTTTCCTAAAAGGGTCTATTCCATCGTTCCAGACCGAGCCTTGTTTGAGTGATTTCCAGCTTTCCTGGGTCCGTGGCTTTTTGTCCACGTTTAATTCCCCAGATTTCGAGTTGCCGCAGTCTTTAAGAAGGTGCCCACCCCCCGCGACTCATCGTTCAACTCACCCACCCCTCTATCTTGACTTGTCACACAACAACTACAACCACAACTACAACGGCCGTCTCTACCGAGAGCCAAACCATTGGAATCTCTACCCTCTCTGCCCTACCTCTTCCTTAACGGTACCTTCACTTGCTGCTCCAACCGTGGCAGTTCAGAACCCCGTCCCACACGCTCTTCACTCTGAGTCAATGAGCCCCCCGTTGTCGGTGAACAACCCGGAGATGGCCCGGGCCTTGTTGAAGAACCACGGTGACCGCGGTTGGGTTGTGCAAAAGTTTGGAGGCACAAGCGTTGGCAAGTTCCCAGACAAGATCGCAGACGACATTGTCAAGTATGACTCCTGTTCCATTGGTCCAAAAAGGACGAAGCCAGACTGACTCGGCGGCGCAGGAGATATGTCGAAAACAACAGGGTGGTAGTTGTGTGCTCGGCGCGGAGTACTGGCAAGAAGGTGACAGGTACCACGAGCCGGTGCGTCCTCTTGTCTTACTTACCCCTCGTTTACTTTCCCCCACGCACCCGGAGGCCGAGCCATGGCATGGCGCTCCTAATTAGTCAACCACTGCGGGATGACTGACAACGTGCGCTCTCATGCAGGTTATTGGAGGTGTACAAGAAGCTGCGAGCCATTGGCGCCGCCACGAGTGATCACGAGGCCCAGGAAGAATTGCTGGGAGAGGCTAGGCACGTCGTGCAGGAGATCTGCATCGACCATGTCGCCGCCGCCGACAACTTTATTCGGGACCCCGAACTCAGCTCCTTCCTCAAGGCCGGCATCGAGGTGGAGTGCCAGCTTCTCGTCGATTACCTAGAAGCGGCGAGACGTTTCAATCTTGAGATCAACGCCCGGGCTAAGGATCGGGTCGTTAGCTTTGGCGAGAAACTATGCTGCCGGTTCATGACATGTCTCCTTAAGGACAGGGTGAGGTCCCCCTAGCCGGTTCTTGCTTCTCCATACTGACGCGCGAGTAAAAAGGGGGTGGACGCCCAGTACATCGACTTGGCTGATATCATGCACAACGAGAGCCCGGGCCGGCTCGATTCTACCTTCTACAAGAATGCGTCGGACGCTATCTGCAAGAAGATTGTGGCTTGCGAGGACAGGGTGCCCGTAGTGACCGGTTTCTTTGGCAACGTCCCCGGTAGCCTTATCGATGGCGACATTGGCCGTGGGTACACGGACTTGTGCGCATCTCTGGTGGCGGTAGGCCTGAAGGCCAAGGAGCTCCAAATCTGGAAGGAGGTGGACGGCATCTTCACCGCCGACCCGTCAAAGGTCCCAACTGCGAGACTCATCCCGTTCATCACACCTTCGGAAGCGTCAGAATTGACATTCTACGGCTCCGAAGTCATTCACCACTTGACCATGGACCAGGTCATCAAGGCGGTACCCCCTATCCCCATCCGCATCAAGAACGTCAAGAACCCCCATGGAGAAGGCACCATCGTGAGGCCGGATCCCCTTCTAGCCTCTGACCAACGCATCCAAAGAACGCGGCAACTTTCCGATCCAGCACTTCGGAAGAAGCCAAAGAGGCCGACGGCCGTCACCGTCAAGGACAAGATCTCCATCATCAACATCCACTCCAACAAGCGGTCGATAGCGCACATGTTCCTGGCCCGCGTCTTCTCCATCCTCAACCAGCAGCAAATCTCAGTCGATCTCATCTCCACTAGCGAGGTCCACGTCTCGATCGCGGTCCACACGGCGACCTCCGAGTTCGGCAACTTCGACCAGGCCGTGGCACAACTCCGGGCCGAGTGCGGCGAGGTCAGCGTGTTGCACGACATGACCATCCTCAGTCTCGTGGGCGCTGAGATGAAGAACATGGTCGGTATCGCTGGCCGCATGTTCTCCACCCTCGGAGAACACCAGGTCAATTTGGAGATGATTTCTCAAGGTAAGATGAACCTGTGGTGTACGGGAGGCTGCTCGGTTGCAAAAGGCTAACCTGCCGTTTTAGGTGCGAGTGAGATCAACATATCGTGTGTCATTGACGCTCGTGATGCGGAGAGGGCTATGAACATCCTGCATACGAGCCTCTTTACCTTCCTTGATTAGGGGCGGTCTTTATTTTTGTGCTAAACAAGCACGGCATCATGATGAGACAGACTGTATTTTTGTTCCCGGGAGGGGATTGCCAATTTTCGCAAAAGATCGCCAGCGAAGTGTAGTTATGGGTTTCAATTACAGGTATACTTTCTTTTCTGTTTGGGGGATAACGACGGATGAGAGGATTGTAGGAGAGCTGGGTACACACCACGGGGCATGCTATATATATACTTCGCACTGTAGATAGTTAGATTCCCTCATTTTGCCAGGTACCTAGGTACTTATGAATAGACCGGCGCATTACTTGAGTCATATAAGAGTGGAGATATCTGAGTTGAATCTGACCCTAACCCTAGATATCAAACTTGTCGCCGTTTGCTTATCCCGCGTGGCGATTGAAGATAACGACGCAGATGTTAACCTCGACACCGCATGATTGTTTGATAGGTACCTGAACCTTCCACTCGCAACATTCCTACTCGCCGCTTCCACCAACTTTCACACCTCCACCCTCACTACCGCCGCCCGAACGCCGCTCTCACAACCGAAAATAAACCCAATCCAAACACCCGCCCGACTCCGCGCAGCGAGTCCAAACCTCATCCATCATGGGCAAAGCCGAGCCGGGATCGACCAAATACCTGGCCAACAAGATGAAGCAAAAGGGCCTGACGCGGCTGCGGTGGTACTGCCAGATCTGCGAGAAGCCGTGCCGGGACGAGAACGCGTTCAAGATGCACTGCCAGTCGGAGAGCCACATGCGGCGGGCGCTGGAGGCGGGGCAGAACTTCAAGAGCGTGCAGGAGGACTACAGCAAGCAGTTCCTGACCGAGTTCGTCTCGCTGCTCAAGACGGCCCACGGCGAGAAGAGCGTGCACGCCAACAAGTTCTACCAGGAGGTCATCGCCCGCCGCGACCACGTCCATCTCAACGCCACCCGCTGGCATTCGTTGACGGATTTTGTCAAGCACATCTCGCGCGAGGGCATCGTGCGCGCCGAGGAGAAGGAGGATGGCATTTTTATCGCCTGGGTCGATGACTCGCCCGACGCGATGAAGCGACGTGAGGCTGTCCGGCGGAAAGAGATGCAAGATAAGGGGGATGAGGAGCGGGAGCAGATGTTGCTGCGGGAGCAGATTAGGCGCGCGCAGAGGGATGCTGAGGCTAGGGGGGTGGCTGGGGTGGACGGGGAAGAGGAGGAGGAGGGGAGGGAATTGAAGCGGGAGGAGGGAGAGAAGATCAAATTGAGTTTTGGGGCGAAGCCGACGAAGAGTACCACCCCCGAGGACACGGCCTCCGCGCTGGATACGAAGAAGGAGGGTGGTGAGGCGGAAACCACGGACGGGACAGGCAATGGGGAGGTGAAGAAGGAGGATGATACCAAGCCGGCTGAGACGAAAACAGCAGCGAAGCCCATCTCGCTCAAGTTTGGCGCCAAACCACAACCGAAAAATGTCTTCAAGAACGCTTTTGCTGGGGCCCCGAAAAAGGTCATGGCTGCTCAGCCCAAGAAGATGAGCGAGGCCGAGAGGATCATGAAGGAGGAATTGGAACGCAAGAGGACACGGGAGGCAGGCGGTGGGCCTCCCAACAAAAGGCCGCGGTTTTAGGGATTCAATCGAGGATAATTCGACTCGGAAGGTTGTACAGCATATTTTGGCGTTTAGGGAAAGATTCATTTGGGAAGGACATGATACCAGGAATTCAATAGCACCTTGCAATTTTACCATAGATCTAGACCGTGTCAACCGGTAAACACCGAAAATCAGCCTTTGTTAACCAACTCCCCAACTCCGTCGCCCGATGCTGCCCCTTCCCCCAAGACGACCAACGAACCACTAATCCGCCTCCGAAGCGCTGCCGTCACGTCTACGAAGATATCAGTCAGCCAGCCCACACCAACACTCCCCCAACAAGGGAACTCCTCCTAGACACACTGGGAAAAAAACCTACGGGATATACGTGATCCGGTACTCCTCCTCGATGGTGGTGCGCACGTCGTCGGGCAGCTGGCCCGACACCTTGGTCGCGTACACGCCGCGCACGTACTTGTCCAGCCGCTGCCACTTGGCCACCCACGACTTGGTCGGGTCGGCCAGCGTGATGAGCCCCTCGAACACCTGCGACGTGCAGCTGTCGATCTGGTCCGGCGAGCCCTGCAGGTGCAGGAACTCCTCGCAGTTGGGGCAGCCCTCGTCGCGGAAGCGCTGTTTTGGGTTGGTTTGGGTGTGAGTTTGAGTGTGATGCGGTGTGGGTATGGTATGGTGTGGTGTGGTGTGGTAGGTGTGTGGTGAGTTGAAGGGGGGAGGGGGTTCGGGGTGAAGGAGTGGTGGGATGAGAATGGGATCGGACAGAGAGACTTACAGCGTAGGTCATGACTATAGAGCAGACCATGCAGGCGCGCAGGTAGCGGTGTTGGCCCGGAGCAACGAAGTTTTCTGACATTTCGAGACGGTTCCGTGTTTTGTTGACTGAAAGAGAGTCTGGGGTGAGTGTTGCTAAGCGGATAGAGATGTATCACGGCTCTGGATGTTGAGTTTGGGTTGGTTGTTCGTTGAAAGATTCGGCTTTCACTGAGACGAAGACCGGCTTTATTTATGTATGTAAGGGTATGAGGCTGCTGGAGAGCCTGGGCCGGATGAGAGCCAAGCAGAACCCGGAAGCGTTGCCGTTTTCCGCAAGGGTGGCACGGTGCACAAGCTGAAGTGGGGCAGGCGGGCACTTGGCAGATAACGTTCCAGGTTGAATTGACCCCAGTGTGCCGAGCAACGTGAACTGCATGTTCTCTTGATTTCATTGAAACTTCCCTGGATTCCTCGTGCATCCCTCCGTTCCATTCTCCTTCCACAAACCGTCCCGGATCGAAGACGGGCTCTTTACAAATGCGCCCGGCCATCCTTCCGGCCGACCGTTCAATTTTCCATCCATCACCATCCGAGCCCCCCGAAAAATGAACTGAGTAGAGCGCAACGGCCTCACTATCAGCACTTGTTCCTTATCCTGTCTTGCTTCGTGTGTGAGATCCCAGCAGCCGAACACCGAGTGAATGAAAAATGGGCAACAGCCCCTCCACGCACAAATCCGCGAGCCAGTCGTCATCGTCACAAACAAGCTCGCAGCATGATCGACCGGTGAGGCGGGAAGCCCGAAACCCCATCCCAGTGCAGGGCCTACGGGCTGCTGCCCCGCCAGAACCCTCGCTCACTCAGGCCCAGGGCGCCTCTGTCCAACCGCCGTCGAGTAGCAACAGCAGCGTCGCCAGCCGGCCAAAGCCGCTGCAGCCCCGACCCCTCGGCTCCGGAATTGCTGCATCAGCCTGCTCGACCGCTTCCTCGCCTGCTACCGCCGCCAGCTCCACGAGCTCCGCGAAACCCGTCGAGGTCAAACAGGGCAAACCCAGCCCCAGCCATGCGCCTGCCAAGCCCGTAGCTGTGCCCAACTCGCACAATTCCCCTTCGTCCCCGCGATCGCCTCGCTCGCCGCGCTCCGAAGATAGTTACGAAGTCGCAGCGATGCCCGTCAGCAGTGTGCAGGAGGTGTCGTACCTGACGCGCCCGCCGCGCCTGCCGCTTCCGATCGAGGAGGAGGTCCACACCCCGGGATCGCCCATTATCGCACCGACCGATGTCGGCGAGCCGGTCGAGGACGTCGAGGGCCTCGACAATGCAGGATTGGCCCATCCGACCTCAAACCTAAGCGACACGGTGGTGGAGGAAGATGACGCTGAGGAGCTGTTGGTCGACAAGACCAGGCCTACGGTGCCGACAAGGCTCGAATGGCGCCGTGGCGGTGACAAGGTCTATGTCACGGGTACTATCTTTCAGTGGAATCGCAAAACCCGGCTGCACCCAGTGTGAGTATTGAAATTGGCGAGTAAGTGACCTGGCGGTTTCGGATTAGCTGACGTGAAGTGCCGATTACAGTGAGGGGGAACCAGGCGTCTTTGCGACGACGATTGACATCCTCCCGGGGACACACCATATCCGTTTCCTCGTTGATGGGCAAATGCAGACAACTCCGGACTACCCGACGACGGTCGATTTCGGTAACAACTTGGTCAACTACATCGAAGTCAGTCCCGATGATCTACAACCTACACCAACCGACGGGGAGGGGGTGTCGGAGGGTAAGACTTCGCAGCAGCAGACAGAGGCCGAAGCAACCCCGACCGAGGAAGACGGCGAGGTTCCCTTACCCCGGGATAGAGATATTCCTCCAGCCAGCCAGTTCGAGCAGAAGATCCCGAAGTACCTCATTGATCAAGATCAGCCTGAGGATTCCCCTCAGTATCACCATGCCGTCCGGGCCACCGAGAAGCTGCCGAACCCGCCTGGGCTTCCCGGGTTCCTGAGCAAGCCTATCTTAAATGCGGCCACGCCGAGGAAGGATGACAACAGCGTCTTGACCCAGCCGAACCACACTGTCCTCAACCATCTTGCCACTAGCAGCATCAAGAACAATGTACTGGCGGTTTCGGCAACAACGAGATACAAGAGCAAGGTTAGTCGACGTTGGTTATCCCGGTCTCGCTCTGACGCTAACACTTTCCATAGTACGTGACGACTATCATGTATAAGCCCACAGCAACAGACTGAATATGAGAGCTCCGGCCCGGCCAGAATCCCATCGCGGCAAATAACAGCGTAGGAGCATCGGCAATGTCTGTCCCAGTTAGCGGCTATTTTTTGACGAGTGCATGATCTTCGGGTTTACTACGGCGGTGATGGAGCCATACGATACTTTATTTTGGGAGGTGAGATGGGGTATTTGCTGCCGGCGACTTGAGTCCGCCGCGCATGTCACGGAGAGGTTCATATGCAGTGAAAAAGCACGCTACTTCCTCCATTTGACGAGCACCTCGTCTGTTCTGAATCGCTGTGTACATGTGCTATCCTCGATCGGGGTCCTGAACCCCGTTTCATATGCCAAGAGTCCTGCATGCGCAATCATAATGCCATTGTCTATGCAGAAGCGTTCATCCGTCGCAAAAACGCTCCCGCCGCGGTCTGCCGCCATGAGCGCCATCATCTCCTGGAGTCGCTCGTTGCACCCGACGCCACCCACGATTAGCACCTGGTTGCTCCCAACATGCGCCATGGCCCGCTCCGTGATCTCCACCAGCATCGCGTACACTGTCTCCTGCAGGCTGAAGCACAGATCCGCCCCCGTGAACGGCTCCCCATCGGGCCCCTTCCCACCATTGGCCTTCATCTGCGCCGCCAGCTCCTCCACCCTCGTCAAGATGCCGCTAAACGAGCAATCCATCCCCTTCACCGCATACGGCAGGTCCAGCAACACCCGCCCGCCCTTCTTGGCCAGCTGCTCGATATTATACCCGGGCGCGGGATCGTTACTGATCGCGAGCGCGCGCGCGAAGCGGTCGAGGCAGTTGCCCACGGCGATGTCGAGCGTCTCGCCAAAGATGCGGTAGCGCTGCTCCGCGTAGGCGATCACCTGGGTGTTGCCGCCGGACACGTACAGCACCACCGGGTGGTCGGCCCCCGTGATGGCCCGCCCCATCTCGATGTGGCCCACGCAGTGGTTGACCCCGACCAGCTCCTTGCCCCACAGCAGCGCCAGCGTGCGCGCCGCGACCGCGACCGACGCCAGCGGCGCCCCCATCCCCGGCCCCCGCGTGTAGCAGATGCAGTCGATGTCGGCGATGCGGATGCCGGCGTCGGCCAGGGCCTGCTTCGCGACCCGCACGAAGAAGGCCCGGTGGTGGTGGGCCGTGTCTTTGGGCAGGAACCCGGTGCCCGGCGGCGAGACGAAGGTGTGGCGGACGTTGGAGAGCACGGTGGATGTGGGCGCGGCAGCGTCGCCTTCGTGTAGGATTACGCCGATTCCGAGCTTGTTGGCGGACCCTTCGCAGCCGAGGGCGATGCGCCGCTTCTTTTTGGTAATGTCGAGGCCCATGGTGGGCGGGTGGGTTCGCGCAAGGTAGGACGGGGAGAAGGGTGTCGGTTTGCCGGCCGTTCGTTGGGTGTGCGTCTAATTTGTCGGGGATTGCGATCGCCTCACGTTTTCTGCTCCGACAATTCGAGATACGATATCACCATGGGGCGTGGTGTCGCGAAAACGGGGGGTGTGGTCTTGTTGATTGATTTCGTCATTTCCTCCGCGGGGCAGTGATGAGGGGTCATTTTTGCTGATCTGAATTGGAGGTACCAATGTACCTGCGGAATGGCACGTGCGCAGGTCAGCAGTGATTGGTGCTCCGACCCACACCCATACAGCCGCCGCATCGTGGAGCCGGTCGTCTTTTGGGGTTTCTTCCGTCAGACCCCCCCACTGCAGCGAGAATACTGTACACAATTCCCAACCTACATCTCGACGTCAAACTCTTCCACTGCCGGAAGACACAATGCCGCCAAGCCCTTACCCTCTCTCTTGTTGCAATTTTGCTGTTGCTTTTGCATTCTAGTACCCAGACTCCTGAAACTAGTCCCGGGCAAGCAACACATATCTAATCATGCAGCTGACCACCGAATTGGCTGCCAACAGCCAGTCCTGATTCCGACCCACGGGTTTCGGGGGCGAGCAGCGGAGAAACACATTCGGTCGACTCCTGTCCCCTAAGCTTCAAGGTATGTTCCTATTTCCTTGCTCTCAAGCATTGAGATGCCACCAAACACGAAGTCGTGTGAGGGCGGAGGGCTACCTTCCGGTGCTTGCAATCCAGAGACTGACCCGTTGTTATTTATCAGGGATGCAAACCTCTCTCCCCAATGCAACAATTGCCCCCCCGAGCTACCTCCTGTGAATGCGGGTTTTTTCTCTGCAAGAAAACTAGAGTTCGGCGAGCGTGGCTGCCTCCGTCTGCCTTCCCATCAGCCCGGGCACCTCCTCCGCACGACGTAAGCTCGGAGCGAGCAGAGGCGGCAAGGCCGGTCAGGGCACACGACCGCAGCACCTTTTCCACTCTTGAGCTCGCGGCGACCTGAGGAACCCTCCTCCGCGGATACTTCAATATATTTACTGGTTACACCGTCCTGCCGCGCAGCAATCCCAAGTCGGGGAAATTCGGCAACGACGGCTGGTATCCTTAGGCCACGTGCTGTTTTGGAAGTCAATCCATGTTTCCATGTTGACTTGGGGCCTCCCCCTTTCCCCCTCCAACGACAGGAGCAACACCGACCCAGCCGACTCCGGTATCTGTCCTACATTTCGTCGCAGCGCAAAGCTAGGCCCGCCAAGACTCACTCTATCTTGCGCCTCACTTTTCTTACCTTCCCAACAGCCTTCCTTGTGGGGCAGAAAGCACATGCAACTCGACACCTAGATCACCTGTGGAATTGCGGAGATTGTATCCCGCGTTTGTCTGGCAGCTGGGAATTATGCCGTCTGCGCCGGAGTCATTTATGCTCTGCTGGGTGTGTGCCGAGGTATGTACCCACTTCTTTCATCATATACTTTTCGCACAGCTCTCTGGCCACGACCACGACGTCTTCAAATTCATTAACACGACGAAGTTTTACAGCCCGCGGCCGGACAATCCATAAGCAATTCATCCCAATCAGCACGTACGACACAAGAGGAAAGCGAAAAATGCCGCAAAACACGGTTTTGATTGCGTCAAAGGCTCTTGCCACACCGCCGCCGGCAATTCATATATACATGGCTTCTCTGCCTGACATTATCATCGATACGAACACACAACGCCAAACACCGCGCCGGGCCAATCCTTCTTTCTACCAAGGCCATCGCTAAAACGCAATCATCGGAGAGTTAAGTGCAGGGTGTGTATACAAGGCAAGAACCATGTCGTTCTTGTCGACGCCCGACCGCACATGGGCGGTGGTAGCGGTACTGGTGTGGGCTGTGGTGGCTGTTGAGGTGCCTTCGCGGAGAGCCCAGGTTCCTGAGTCGGCGGCCGCACTCATTGCAGTCAGGGGGTTTAGGAGGTGGGTATGCGCAAAACGCCCAACCACACATGGGCGGTGGGCGAGCACAACCCTTTCCACAACTAAGTCGTCTGTAAAGGATTCAGTTCGGCGCGTGCCGGGATTACAATACGCGCCGAAAACCACAACAGCTCAGGGTTCGAGCCACAGCAACTCAGCGTCCAGCCTCAGAAATCCAGCGTCCAGCCTCAGGGGCTTCATGTGCCCGCCTGGGGCTGAGGTGGTACCTGTGGTTGTGGCTGTATTCCTAGTTGTGGTGGCTGTTGTGGTTGTGGTTGCTGGGCTGGAGGTGGTGCTGGAGGAAGTGGTACCCGGCTGCTCGAGACCGATGTCCGATTCGTCATCCACAAGGGGAGCGGTATCGAAGCCCGGAATCTCAAGGCGTTGGTGTCGAAGGGATCCGCCTCGTACGTGGGCGGATCCTCCTCGTCATCCGACGATTGGTCATACTTCCACCGATCCACCACCTCAGCCCTAGCCTCGCTCGGAGGAGTCGCCATCCCACGGCGGTCGATCCACAACCGCTGAAGGCGCCCGATCCGGCGCCGGTACGCCGGTGGGGCTTTTCTCGACTCCTCGTCGCAAGCCACGCCTCGGAACTTGAAGAAAGCTTGTGGGTTTTGTGGCACCAGCTCCCTTTGTGGACGCTCCGGCTTGTCAAGGTCCATGGGAGTGGGCTCCTCCAAGGACTCTGACGACGCAGACGCTGGTGGCGTCATCAAATACTGCGTCTTAGCCGGCCTAAAGCTAGGGTCCTGTCTGGGCCCGTGTACCGGTGACAGTGGACCTCGTGTCAGGTCAAGATGGTTGCGGTTCCATTCATTGTGGCTCTGCACCTTCTTCTCTATGTCAGCGCGGAGCTCGTTCTCCTTCTCGGCCAAACGGTCGGCAAGGACTGAAAGATCTGCCTCAGCAGCGGACGGGCGGACAGCGATGCGAAGTTGTGTTGGTGGCGGTGGCCGTTGCATGGTCGGGACATCTGGTGCCTTCCTCTTTTGCGGCTGCGGGTCATCAGTATCATACCGGGCATGGAAGCACGCGGAGGGCGTGGAACTTACCTTCTGGTTGATGAGATCTTCGTCATCGGTTTTGATGCCCAACCGGATCTTGTGCTCCTTGAGCTGGGCCCGCACTTCGAAGATCGCACGATCCGTTTTCAGCATATCCGCCTTCAGAAGCTCGCGGTTATGCGCGGCCAAGACCAGCTGCCGGCCATCCTCAAGCTCTTTTCGCAAGCGCTTGAGTTTATCCGCACTCTGAACATCCCTCGCTCGTGTTTTCCGCGTCTGGCGGACCTCACGGCGTCGAAAGCAGACGTACGGATCGGCCTCGTCACTCTCTTGATGCTTCTCGAACTTCAGCGTCGGATGGAGCGGCTGATTGTTCAGCGCCTGCCGCCGGGATTTCCAGTACGCATAGATTTCCTTGGCGTGTGACATGATCTTGGCCCTGTCGAGGTCCTGCAGGGCCTGAAGCATGTCATCGTACGGAACTATGGTCTGGTCTATCGAGGCGAACGGGGCTTTGATGTACGAGGTGTCCTCGTATACATCCATGAGCCGCTCAAAGTCATCTTCAGAGAGTTGGGACGAGGCGGGCCGCTTCTGGTTGTAAGACTTGAGAAAGACGTCGTCCTCCTCAGTCATATCATACATACATCCTATGGATTCTTCCACTGTCTGGGAGAACCGAATGTATGTGGCCGTCTTGGAGAACGGACGGGTGTAGAGCTCGTCATAATTGAGCGTGCTCTCCTGTGGAGGTGGCACGGGGATCTCCTTGTCAGCGGCGACCCCCGCGTTCTGCAGGACAGCTTGGAGATGGTATTCCTGGAGCCATCAAGGTCAGTATCAGCCCCCTCCAAAACCTCGCGTGAATATGTGGCACGTGCACCGACACGTGACCCATACGTGATGATGACAGGTTTCGACTCACATTTTCCTCGGCCTGCTCGACGCCAGTCGCGATTTGAGCTTCATTTGTGAGTGATTCGTACTCAGCCGGGTCTATCTGTTCCTCTCTTAATACACCCAAGAGTGTTTTCACACTCAGTTTCTTGTATCGGACTTTGCGGGTCGCCATGGCTGCGAGGAAGCGAAAGTCCGGGGTAAAACCTCGGGAAACCCCGAAGAAAAAATTCTATGACATGTAGTATGTGGTGTGAAACCCGTCTGGCGAGTTTTCTGATGTAAAGTTCGCGTCGTTGTCGATATTTTGATGGCCAAAGTTGAGCCACTTGATGAACTGACGTTGCGATGGTGCCTCTGCAAAGTTTGCGTTCCTCGGCAGGTTCCAGGTCCCTGTTTGGGCGATTGGCTCCCCTGAAAGGCGCGACCCACAGGGGGAGCTTGCCCGATCCATGAATGATGCCAAGAAACAAGATTTCCTGGGGGCGCAGCAACAACCTCCAAGCTCCTTCCTTCCTTCTGGCAACCAGTGGCAACAGCAACAAAGGACGGGTTTGTTCGAGTTTATAGAAATGTTTTTGTGGTGAGTTAACACAGTAAAGCAGGAAAGATGCTTCGCATAGGTACACCGTGCACTCCAAAGAGCGGGCCACTGTGTGGTCTCCACCTTGCACAAAATCCAATGTCCTGTCTCCCAGGGCACGTGCTCCCTTCATCCTCCGGGGCCACATTTTAGCATTGCGAGGTGTGGCTAAATGGAACTTTGCGCCACAGTTCTGGGCCGCACCCCTCACCCCGCCGCCGTTGGTTTGGTCGGAAATCGCAAGACCGAAACCATCAATCAGCCTTGCCCGACAGTCACCTCGCCGTTTCCCTCTTGCGACCCTTTAACCGCAGAATACCCTCCCCACTTAGCGAGCGTAATCCGTCATCGAAAGACCAAGTGGAGCCACTGTCAATTTTGACATCCGATACCTCAGCACCGCGTTTTCGAGTCGCCCGACACCACTGTCGCTCGTGAACTCTCGAGTTCTGATTCGCCGCCAGTCCAAGGGCCGGCCGAGAAACAAACACCAAAGCGATCGATACAGGATAGCGGCAAGATGGGCAATACCACCAGCGCGGTGCTGGACAATATCGTCCAGGGGTCGAACTGTACGATGCCCTTCGTTCTAACCTCGGCCACGACAGCGCGAGGTAGCTGACCGGTGTCTTTCCGCAAGGGTAGTCGACAGGGATGAAGTCGATAGACTACGAAAGCGTTTTATGAAGCTGGATAAGGTGTGCTACGCCTGGGACGAGGCTGAAAATGTCGGGCGGGGGCTAACACGGTGACGTAGGACAACTCCGGTACCATCGAGCGCGAAGAGTTCTTGAGCCTCCCTCAAATATCGTCGAACCCACTGGCTACGAGGTCCGTATCTCCGCCGGTCTACTTCCCTCGAATGCGAGGCTGACAGCTCGCTCCTAGAATGATTGCGATTTTTGACGAGGACGGCGGTGGGGACGTCGACTTCCAAGAGTTCGTGTCCGGACTGAGCGCCTTCAGCAGCAAGGGCAACAAGGAGCAGAAGCTCCGGTTCGCCTTCAAGGTGTACGACATCGACCGGGACGGCTACATCAGCAACGGCGAGCTGTTCATTGTTCTCAAGATGATGGTGGGCAACAACCTTAAGGACCAGCAGTTGCAACAAATCGTCGACAAGACCATCATGGAAGCGGACCTGGACGGTGATGGGAAGATCAGCTTCGAAGAGTTTGCATCCATTGTTGCTAACACCGACGGTTCGTTTCCTCCCATTTTTGTCGTGCCTTTTGCGGCCATCAGCAGCTTTCGAGCCCCCGATGTTCCGATTTAAATAAGATGGCTAACATTCTGTTTACGTAGTGAGCATGAGCATGACACTGGGTGAGTATCCTCGATCTTTCTTCTGCGTGTGATAGTCGCTAACATGGAGACAGACCAATTCTGAGCGATGCGAGTTTCAAGGAACTGTCACGACGTGATGAAGATACAAATGACCTAGCCAGCACGTTAATCAAAGCGCGTTATATAGCGGCATCCTAATGAGACATGTGCCGGTGACCTGTTGCCCAGCGAGTTGTGCTTTGGAGCCGATCCAAGATGAACAACCAGACTGCTGTTCCGTTATGGCTGCTTTTTCCATCATTCGTTGCGCATTTGTAAGGCCGGTCGATGAGGATATTCCGGTTTCTCCTCTCGTCTTCTTGTCTGCTTTCCTTCCCCTCCTTATGATCTCAACTCAGTTTGCTTCAGGGCTGTGAGCGCTGGGGGTGTGGGCAAGAGAAATTGTAGAGATATAAGTGGGCTTGAAAATTGGCGTAGCTCCCCTTCATGCATCATAGGCTGCAACAATAACACCTCCATATCCTCTCTCTCCTTCAAAGCTCACCACGAGGACGACAACGGCGACCAGCAAACAACCCCCGTGCCAATAGTTTTCTTTTTATTAACCAGGAATTTTACCCAACCAGAGGAGACGGGCAACCATCTACATGCACATCTACCCACCACACCAGCTCCCTATAATACAAAATTTACAAGCTTGCCATCCTTAATGACAATCACCTTCTTCGCCTGCGCAACATCCAGCGCTCCGCTAGCCAGCTTCGCCTTCCCCTCCTCCGTCTTCAAAATCTCCTGCACAATCCACTCCCTCAACTCATCCCCCGCCATCTCACCACCCGGCTTCGGGATCTCCACAACAACCCTCAACTTGCCATTAACCTGCACCGCACACGTCTGCCTCCGCGGCTGCAGCGCAGCCAGCTCCAAAGACCCGTCAACAACGGGGAACGCAGCCTTGCCCTCACCACCAAACATCGACCCCCCCTCACCACCACCACCGCCCTGCCCACGCATCAACATAGCCCAACACTCCTCCGCAAAAGCGGGGGTAATCGGCGCCATCATGCGCAGCAGCGCCGACACGGCCGGGCGGCGGACGGCGTCGCTCAGCATGTCGGCGCGGTCCTGGATGGCGTTGGTCAGGGTCATGAGGTCGGACACGACCGTGTTGAGCGCGTAGACGCGCTCGTACGACGCCGTGACCGACGCGATGGTCCGCTGCACGTCGCGCCACACGGCCACGTCGGCGTCCCGCTGCGCGAGCTGCGAAGGGGTCATGGTTTCGGTGGTTTCAGTGGGGGTGGTGGTGGTGGTGGATTCGAAGTAGGCTCTGGGCGAGGGGGGGGCGGCGTCGTCTGGTGTGGTGGTCGTTGTCGTGGCGCTGACGCGGGCGACGAGGTCGTGCACGCGGCCGAGCCAGCGCGTCACGCCGACGATCTTGTCGCCGTCCCAGTCGAGGACCTCGCTGACGGGAGCTTGGAACAGCATGTGGGCGCGGGTGGCGTCGGCGCCGTGCTGGGCGATGACGTCGGTCGGGTCGACGCCGTTGTGCTTGGACTTGGACATCTTCTCGTAGCTGACGGTGGCGGCCTCGCCCGTGGCGGCGACCTTGGGTGCGAGCGGGTTGCTGAGGTCGACCTCGTCGGGCTTGAGGAACTTGCCGGTCGAGGGGTCGGCGTATGTCCGGCCGTGCACCATGCCCTGGGTGATTAGCCGCTTGAAGGGCTCGTGTGTCTCGTCTGCGGCCTCTGCTTCTCCAGGGGCGAGGGAAGGCGTCATGAGGGATTTGTAGATGAAGCGGGCGTAGAGCAGGTGTAGAATCGCGTGCTCGATGCCACCAATGTACAGATCGACCGGCAGCATGGACTGTGCCTTCTCGGGGGAGAACGGCTCATGCTTGTTATGTGCGTCAATGAAACGCATGTAGTACCAGCTAGAGTCCACAAATGTGTCCATAGTATCCGTGTCCCGCTTGGCCGGGCCGCTGCATTTCGGGCAGGACGTGTTCACCCAGTCCTCAAGTGTCTCGAGCGGGTTGCCCGTCTTCTTGCCGGCCCAGTGGTCGTCGACCTCAGGCAGCACAACCGGGAGCTTCTCGTCAGGCACCGGCACCGCCCCGCATGAGTCGCAGTGCACGATGGGGATGGGCGTACCCCAATACCGCTGGCGGCTAATCAGCCAGTCTCTGAGACGCCATTTCTCGACCGGCTCGGCCAAGCCGGCCTGCTCGAGCATGGAAACAAGCATTTTCCCGGCTTCCTTGGACGACCTGCCCTTGTACAGGCCGCTGTGCTCCGTCATAATGCCGTGGTCGATGAAGGGTTCGTTCTGCATGGCCGTCGTCGACTCATCCTCGGAAGCGGCGAGCACGAACCTGACGGATTCGTTGGAGTGATGCGTCTTCCAAAAGGCGTGGTCGCGAACATCATGGCCCGGAACGCCCATTACGGCCCCTTCGCCATAGTCACCAATGACGTACGGCGCCACATACACCGGGATAGACCCCTTAGTCGCGTCGGGAGTCTCTTCGTGGTATGCCAAGGGGTTGACGGCCCGGATGTGAGGCAGCATGTAGCCGACCTTAGAATCGGGGGGCAGGCCCGGGAGTGTATCCAGGAAAGCCTGAAGTTCGGGGTCTCCCTCTGCTAGTTTGGCGACAACCGGATGCGTTGAGGCAAGTGCCAGATACTGAACGCCAAACAAGGTATCCGGGCGGCTAGTGAAGACCTCGATGGAGGCATGCAGGCCGTGGTCAAATGCCATGATCGGGAACTTGACGATGGCGCCAGTAGACTTTCCCAGCCAGTTCTTCTGCATGGCCAACACCCTCTCAGGCCAAGCGCCGTTCTTTGCCAGCACGTCCAGGTCTTGGAGTAGGGATTCCCGGAACTCGGAGATGCGGAGGAACCATTGCTTCAACTTCCGCTTCTCGACTTTCGCACCCGACCGCCAGGAGCACCCATTCGAATCAACCTGCTCGTTTGCTAACACGGTCTTGTCGACGGGGTCGTAGTTGACCTCGGCTTCGGCTTGATAGGCCAGCCCCTGCTCCTGCAAGCGGAGGAATATCTTTTGGGTGTGCTTGTAGAAGCTCGGGTCGCATGTTGACAGCTCGCAAGACCAGTCCCAAGATCCATTCATCAGATCCAACTGCTCCTTCATCTTGGCGATGTTTGATTCGGTCCATGCTGCCGGGTTGATGCCCCTCTCGATGGCGGCGTTCTCGGCGGGCAGCCCGAAGGCATCCCATCCCATCGGTAGCAGCACATTGTGCCCCTGAAGAGAGTGGAATCTGGCGACGACATCGGCGATGGTGTAGACTCGGAGATGCCCTAGGTGCAGATACCCCGATGGGTACGGAAACATGGGTAGGACATATTTGCCATTGGTGGTGGCGTCCTTGGTCTCGGTGGTAGATTTTGGTAACGAAGCCCATTTCTCACGCCATTTGGAGTCCAGAGCGGGGAGGTCGAGTTTGGGTTCGGCCAAGATTCGGGCTGTGGCGCTGAATGCTCTCAGTGTAACTCGAGAACGGGAGCATGGTGAAAAAGACGAATAAGTGAGATGACGGGGAGTGAGAGGGCGAGTCACGGCTTGGCCGAGATAGAGTGAGCTCAGTTTCGGCACAGAGCGGCCAATGGTCCTCGTTTGGATCAGTGGCATTGTTATTACATTATCGATTGGTGCGAGTCAAATCCGGCGTGGTGGCCATTACCGGCGAGTTCGTCATGCGATAGTTGGGGGATAGCTGGATAAGTTGGTGACGGAGCTTGTCACTGGAAACTTAAGAAAGTTACTGAAGCTCCCTGCTGCCAAGACGGCACTGGGGCATGCCATGTGGATCACTGCACGGGCCATTTCAAGATCTTGGCTTCCGTATTTGCAACGGCCCAGCGGCTCCATCCCTGGAGAGACGGCATTGTTCACTGGCCCCTTTCTGGTTCAGTCAATTCAATCTTGAATTCAAACTCCACTGCAACTCCTTTTCCTCGTCATTTTGCTTCAACACTCGACCACACGGTTCTTGATACCCACACCATATTGACGTCTAACGGCTATACGTTTAATTGACAGTATACTCCATAACCTACTAATCAACTTTGCGAGACGTCAGTGTCGTCTCGTTTCAACCGAAAGAAACCGAAACTTTCGACCGCCAACAGGACGCTCCGGTTGCATTCTTGCAACCACACCGCTGTTGGTGCTTCTCCTCCGCGCCGCCGCGCAGCAACCTATCGTCCGTCTCAACCAGCCATACCAACAATTGCGCGGCATGGTCTCCTTTCCGCCGAGCACAGCACACACATAACACATTCCCGGGGTCGGTCAGGCATCGACATCCCCCAAACCAAACCAGACCAGACCAGACCAGACCAGACCAGACCAGACCAGACCAGACCCAAACGATGCCACCCCTCTACTCCAACCTGCCCCCCACGGCGCGGGACTCGCTGGAGCTTGCATCGCTAGCCAGCTCGGGCGGCGGCTCCGAAGCGGACGACATCTCGTCGCGGCCCAGCATCTCCTCGTCGCGGCGCGCCTCCCTCGAACGCGACGACCCCCTCGACTCGCACAACCCCGCCGCCGCACCCCGGAGCCGGCCCGAACACCACGCCCGCTCCTTCTCGGTATCCTCCACCTTCGACTTCGCCTCCAACCTCTTCCCCCTCTCCAGCACCACCGGCGCCGCGGGGTACGCCCCTCTCGGCGCGTCGTCCTCGTCCGGGCTCGAAGGGGGTGTGAGCGGGGCCAGGGGCGGGGGGAGAGGCGGCGGCGGCGGTGGTGGTGGGGGGTCGCTGGAGAAGCACAAGACGCTGACGTACCTGAACGGGCTGTCGCTGATTGTGGGGCTGATTATTGGGTCGGGCATCTTCTCGTCCCCCAGCCAGGTCAACTCGCATGCTGGGTCGCCCGGCGCCGCGCTGATCGTGTGGGTGGTGGCGGGGATTCTGGCGTGGACGGGCGCGGCGAGCTATGCGGAGCTGGGCGGTGCGATTCCGCTGAATGGCGGGCCGCAGGTGTATCTGTCCAAGATCTTTGGGGAGCTGGCGGGGTTTTTGTTTACCTGGGTCGCTGTGCTGGTGCTGAAGCCCGGGGGTGCTGCTATTGTGTCCATCATCATGGGCGAGTACCTGGTGCGGGCGGGCATCGGGGCCGAGGCGGAGACGGTGAATATCTGGGTCAACAAGTCGGTTGCGCTGGTGGGGCTGGCGCTGGTGACGTTTTTGAACTGCGTCTCGACGCGCATGGGGACGCGGCTGAACGACATGCTCATGTTTCTCAAGTTTGTTGCATTGCTCGGTGTTACCGTGATCGGGATCGTGGTGGCTGCCACGGGGTTTTCGCTGTCGGGGCCGGCGAATCGGGACTGGAGGGACCATGCGTGGTTCGAGGGGACCAAGATGGATGCGTCGGCATGGGCCGTGGCGCTGTACGCCGGGCTGTGGGCGTTTGATGGGTGGGATAACGTCAGTTACTGCCATCCCCCTCCCCTTTTACCCCTGGCCGATATCAACTAACAACCACCCTAGACAAACTACGTCGTAGGAGAATTCCGCAACCCCAGCCGGGACCTGCCCCGAGTCATCCACACGGCCATGCCGCTCGTCATCGTGAGCTACATCCTCGCCAACGTCGCCTACTTCCTCGTCCTCCCGCTCGAGACCATCAACTCGACCAACACAGTCGCCGTCATGTTCGGCGCCAAAGTCTTCGGCCCGGCAGGGTCCCTCATCCTCGCGCTGATCGTCAGCGCGTCCTGCTTCGGCGCCCTCAACGCCTCGACCTTCACCAGCAGCCGGCTCGTCTACGTGGCCGGCAAGGAAGGGTACATCCCCTCACTCTTCGGACGCCTCGGCACGGGCACCGGCGTCCCCCCGACACCAGAACTCTCCAACCTGCGCACGCGCTCGTGGCTCAAGAAGAAGCTGGCGGCGCTCGTCGGCGACGAGGACACGGGCCTGTTCTTCACGCCGATCCCGGCGCTCGTCCTCAACGCCTCGCTCACCGCCGCCTACATCCTGGTCGGCGAGTTCGGCACGCTGATCACCTTCTACGGCGTCGCCGGCTACACGTTTTATTTCTTGACCGTCCTCGGCCTGATCGTCCTGCGCGTGCGCGAGCCCAACCTCGAGCGGCCCTACCGCACGTGGATCACCACGCCCATCATCTTTTGCTGCGTCAGCCTGTTCTTGCTGAGCAGGGCCGTGTTTGCGCAGCCGCTGCAGACGCTGTTGGTGGTGGGGTTCGTGGTGGCCGGCGTGCCGGTGTATTATTGGAGGGTGCGCGGGAGAGGGGGGTTGGTTGGGAAGAGGGAGCTTGGGGGGAGGGAAAGGAGGCCGTGGTGGAAGTTTTGGAGGAGGAAGTAGGGGCTGGTTGGCTGCAGAGTTGGATTCGGGTGTCTGTCTGGCTTCGGGAAGCTGGATGCTGATGGCCTGTATATAATATTCACATTGGGTATCTCACTGGCCCGGTGGTGAAGGAGGCCGGATGATTGCGCAGCTTTTGTCCGAGTCGATATAGTTTTGAAAGACGCGACATGACACGGCGTCGATACATAATAATAACTCCCACGAAACTACAGTTGTTTAAAAACACCAGCAACAGCAACATTCGATGGTTTGTTAAAGATAAATAAATAAACATTCATAACTCATAAGTAGACCTAACCCGCCCCTTCGTTTGAGGAACACGCGCGCTGACAAGTATTTACAGTTTGTTCTCCCGGCTCCGACCCGAACCATACAATCTTGAACCTTTCTCACCTTCAACTTCTTCGTTTCATCTCTTCAAGACTTCCCGCTCGCAGCCTCCCTCAGGCCATACGCCTTGGTGGCGTAGTCGCCGGCGTGGACGATCAGGTCCTCCGGGCGGTAGTCGAGCTTGCCGGACAGGTAGCTCTCGAGGATGGCCTTGGTGCCGTCGGCGTAGCGCTTCTGGGCGTCTAGCGAGGTGCCCGAGACGTGGGGCACCATGGCGTTGCCGCCGCCGAAGGGGTTCTTGGCGGTGCGGAGCGGGTGGTCGGCGGGGGCGGGCTGCGGGAACCACACGTCGCCGCCGTAGCCGCGCAGGTGGCCCGACTTGAGCGCCTCGGCCACGTCCTCCTTGACCACGATGGCCCCGCGCGCCGTGTTGACCAGCCAGCTTCCCGGCTTCATCTTGGCGATCAGCTCCTTGTTGAAGAGCCCCCGCGTCTTCTCGTGCAGCGGGCAGTTGATGGTGACCACGTCGCACTGCGCCAGCATCTCCTCGAGGTCGGTGACGCGGCGGCAGCCGATCTCTTTTTCTTTCTCGGCCGACAGCGGCTGGTAGTCGTAGTAGAGCAGCTCCTTGCAGTCGAAGGCGCGCAGGCGGCGCAGGACGCGCTCGCCGATGCGGCCGACGGCGACGGTGCCGACCACCTTGCCCTCGAGGTCGAACTCGTTCTTGGCCGCCTCGGCCACGTCCCACCGCCCGGCCTCGATCATCTCGTGCGCCGGCACGAAGTTGCGCACCAGCACCAGGATCGTCATCACCACGTGCTCCGCCACCGACACCACGTTGGACCCTGTTACCTCGGCGACTGTCACGCCGCCGTTGGTCTTGTTGGCCGCGTTCAGATCGACGTGGTCAGATCCGATCCCGGCCGTTACCGCGAGCTTGAGCTTCTTGGCCTTGGCCAGCCGCTCCGCCGTGAGGTAGCCGGGGTGGAAGCTGGGGGTGGTCACTGTCAGCGTTGAAAAGGGGTGATGGGGATATTTTGGCTGTCATGTAAGAAGTGAACCTACGGTGTGGTGATGATGACCTCGGCGTCGACCAGCTCGCGGTCAAAGGTCGAGTTCTCGCCCTCCTTGTCCGAGGTGGTCACCAGGGTGTGGCCCTGGTCCTCGAGCCACTTGCGGAGGCCGAGCTCATTCTCGGTCGTCCCCAGGAGGCCGGGCACCTGTTTGCCGCCGTGTTAGCCGTGTTCCCCTTTTTTCTTTAACCATCCCTTCCCAGAGTGATGCCGAAGATGCCGCCAAGACGGGGTATCTTCCCGGCGGTTATCCATCCCCACTTCCCCGAACTCTCCGAACACCATCCCCGTTCACTCGCAGTCTGGAACCCTGACGCAACCCGCTCCACGGTACCCCGCATCCAGACGTAACATTGCCATGCGGCAAGTCTTGTAAGCGCACCGCACCGTATTGGGAACAACACGGGCACGCGAGCGGTGGGTAGGTGGGTAGAAAAAAAAGGAGAAAAACAACAAGTAGGAGCTAGCGAGTTCTTACCTCCTCGGCGTGCTTGCCGCCGTCGTACAGGATAGCCAGAACCTTGACCTTTTCGCGTTGGGTGGTTAGCAAGCGTCTGGAGAATGACGAGCCGAGAATATCGGTTCGGAAGCTGGTTCTGTTCCCGGCATGGCTGCTGCTGCGGAGTGCAGTCCGCCAGGGGCTGGGGCGGGAGAAAGGGGTGAGAAGGGAGAGGGTGCGGGGAGAGAAGAGGGACGCGGAGCGAGTAGTAAGTACCATTGTGGCTGATTTGTGTGTTTGTGTGTCGGAATCAGATGAGAGTTGGAGTCGTCGAGTCTGCGGGACTGAGATGCTTTATAGCGCTCGGTGGCGTTACAGTGTTGTTTAGATGGGATGAATGCAGGGTGAAGGCGGTTGAAGTATGATGCAGCACACCGGGGTGGGGATCGGACTGTTATATATTATGAGAGAGAAGAGAGTGAGGACGGAATCAGGTAATGACCCCCAAGGGTGGGAGCAGGTTCGGGGATATTTATGTGCTCCTGCTGCTTCCTCAATCCGGCCTCATACCACGTGTGGAATCCGATCCTCGTAACCGGCAATCAGTTCATCCACCTTTGGAGGTGGCTCGGAGAGTGCAACAAGGCCGGAGCCGTTGGATACCGACGGGGTCAGGGAATTGATGAGCACGATGGAGTGGTGGGTGGGTGAGTGGTGGGAGTTCGATTCGTGCAGCTCGGCATAGCATCCCTTTTCAACTTGCCATTCGTCAATGGCTCGTCCCATTGGCGCCCGCAGATACGTCAACCGTTGCTCGCCATGTGGTGCACCTTGATCGACGGTAGAACATGCCTTGGCTGTGCTCACTGTGCAGACTCTACTTGGACCAACACCACCCGCAGCACACACCTCAGATGAGGGGGAACTCGAGGGGTCACAGCGGGATTGGTGACTCTCTTGAGCAACATGTGGTTGAATGCGTCATGTCTCTCCAATGGCCGATTCCAAGCGCAGTCTGGGGTTGCTCGACAGGATGCAGATAGTTACAGTTTAGAAGCAACGGTTTAGCCGGCAGGACAAGCTCGAACCGATGGGGTCGACGGGCTGCCGGGCACTGCATCTACAATTGAAGACACCTTGACGGCACGCATCTCAAGGTACTGAACACCAGTTCATGCAGAACCAGGTCTCGGCTTTGATCAGATCAGGTCAAACAAACCCCTCCTCCCTTCTCCCTCCTCCCTATGGATCCTCTTTCCCCTCACGCGGGATGTTAAAACCGCCGGCAAGCTGCCATTGACCCGTTGCAGCTGCAGTCGGATCAATGATCCAGGCTCTGTTGGCTTTTTCGGTACTTGTTTGAACGGGGTTCCGGGCGGTTCGTTCCTTCTCTCACGCCCGCATCGGTATCTCGGCGATGGCTCGGGATAGCCCCTGACGGCCCCGCTACGAGCTGCGGGCTTGCACTCGGATCGTGTTGCGGAGCGGGGTAACGAAGGACCCAGCTGCAGTCAGCTGCAGCGTCTGGGCTGGAGTGTATGTATGTACTGTGGGAGCGTCTTGGCTGCGTCGTTGCGAGAAGAGGAAACTGAAGTTACTGTTAGAGCCGTCGGGGCTAGAGTTGATCCCTCGGCCTTATGCCCCTGTTTACTCAAGTTGCCTTCGAAACAACAAACCAGAGCATCCACCAAACACTTTCCCTTCAACTGTTGATTCCACCATGATTGGACCCCAGCCAGGCAGAAGGATGACTGACGACGAAGCATGACTGACTTGAATCAGCAACTACTCCATCTCTCCGAGACCTCCCTTCGACCCACCACCACGGACATCCCGAGCAAGGCCGAGTGCAAGAAAGAGTAGATCGTTCGTCCATGTACACGTCTATCTATCGCGTCATTACTCATACCAATGGCCTCTCTCTACCACGGAAATCCCGAACGCCGATAACCCGTCTACATCCGCTGTCTCCTGTAGTGTCTCCCGCGGAAAACAATGTCGATGATATACCCATAAATCCCCCGGTCTGATGCAAACCCAACTCATCCAGAAAATGCATCCCGTAAGAGACAAAAGGGTCGTAACACACCGAGTGCATCTATCACAAATAAACCCACATTCCCACCCAGTCCCACCTACATCTAGCAAACACCATGCTACCCCCAAACCTGCCCGGCGAGTCACAAGCTATACGGCGGCGGCGGCGCCTGCGCAGCACCCCCAGCCGTCGGGGCAGGAGCAAGAGCAGCAGCAGGAGCAGCAGCGACACCAGGCACAGCCATCCACTGCGCCGCCTTGGCCATCATCTTGGGGAAGTACTGCTGAACAAACGACTCCCTGTTTCCACGTTAGCCACGGTAACCCACCCCCAACCCGACCCAACCCAACCCACCCCCAACCCTCCGCAGAGAGCAGGAAGAGAGCCAAAAAAAAAAGGGACCAACTCACGAGTAGTAACTATGCTCCGACCCATGCACCGTCACCAAATTATGCGCCAGCTCATGCGCCAGCACCACCCACCACCACGTCGCCGCCTCCACCCTCCCCCTCCCCTCCAACATCCCCCCATGCAACTGCTCCCAAAAGCGCATATTACAAAACACGCTCCCCGAGCTGTTAAACGCGATCGTCCCGCCCTTCTCATCGTAATACATATGCAGCACGCGGTCAGCCAGCCCATAGACGGACGCGACGTCGCGCAGGAGGCCCTCGAAGCGGGCGATGGCGTCGACGCGCGAGGCGACGAATTGGCCGTGGTCGGTCGACAGGTCGCGCGCGAGGAAGACGCGCATGCCGCGCGGCGCCTCGGCCGCGAAGACGAGGTTCTGCCCGGCCATGCTGTCGCAGTACGACGTCTGTTCCTGTACTTGGGTGTGCCGGGGTGGGGAGAAGAGCGTGGAGGAGTCGTATGCGCGCGTCGATTGGATTGCGTTGAGGAGGTTTTGCTGGACCGTGGCTGGCGAGGTGACGCGGTTGCCGTCCGATGTGGCTTTTTTGCCGTCCTCGGTTGGGATCGGGGTCGAGGTTAGCTGCTGAGGGGGTGGTGGTGGCGGGGGTTTGTCGTCCGCGGTTTCGAACCCCAGACGGCGGGAGAGGTTCGAAAAGAGGCTGCCGCCGCCGGCCCTGGGCTGCTGTGGCTGCGGCGGCGGCAGCGTAGTAGGGCTGTCGTCTGGGGAATGGTCGAAGCTGCCCGGCATGCGGTCCCGGGCCCGCTCAGGGGTCTTGACATCCCGGACGGTATTCTGCGCGGCCCACTCCTTCTCGGCCTCCCGGATCCTCGTCTGTTCTGCCTCCAGCGCCTTGCGACGTTCCTCCTCGGCCAGCCGGGCTTGGGCCGCCTTTACACGTAGGATCCGGTCGACGTTATACCCACGGGCTCGTAGGTCGAGCAGGCCAAGCTTCAAGAAGGGTTCAAAGAAGAAGTAGGCGTGCTGGTTGGGGCGATTTAGCAGGAGCTGGCAGATGGCCTGGCCGACTTGGTACATGTCGGGTTTGTCCTCAGCGGCGACATAAAGCATCCATCCGCTGGCCGTTTTGTAACTCGCCGCCGACCGCTTCTCCTGGTGCGATTTGGCGTGGCCCCTCAGGGATCGCCGCAGCCCGAGCGAGGAGACGCTCGACACCAGTAGGTTCTTCTCGAGCCACTGAGTATCGTGCTTGACGGCGTCGTGCTTGTCCTTGGAGTACTCGTGCAAGAAGAGCTTGGAGCGCTCGAGCACATGCTTCCGCAGCCACTCAGCTCCCTCCTGATTTCTCGTGCTGTGTCCCACGAACAAATCTTCCTTGACTTTGCTGCCCAGGGTGCCGGACCCTAGGCCCATGTAGAAGGCCTCGAGAAAGTCGTCCTCGGGAGCGCACAGTAGCGCCTCCTTGAACAACCGATAGCTGATGTAATCGTCAAGGATGACAATGTTGTCGGCGGCTGCGAGTTGGTAATGTTTGATCGGAGCGTCATCCTCATCGAGAGCCTCGGATGCCTGGCTCTTTCCAGACGACAGCTCTCGGAAACCAAGCAGCCATGTTGACGTCCTCATTTTCCTGAGGAGCTCCTTGTCCCTCTTTAGGGTCCCAAAGTCTTCAGCGATGGACTTGAGGAGATTAAGGTACTTTTCCGGGCTCTGGAGGATGCTCAACAGCCGTGCCGGCTCGGTACAAGCCAGCTGGGCAATCTCGTGCTTGGTCGGCTCGCTCTTAGCACCACACTTGAAAAGGAAGGTGTTCGCGTCGGCTCCAAAGTCGACAAAGTCAAAGATATCCTTGTATGTGGACGAGCTCCCCAGGTAACAATGAGGAGGCCGGAGGTGGGCCAGAGTTGATCCCTTTACCTCCCCAACTCCTGAGCGGCGATCCTGTTGCCTCATCACAGGGACGATCGCAGCATCTCGTAGCTTGGCCAGGCTATTATGCCCCAGATCGCCGAGCCGCGTCGTGAAATACTCGAACAGCGTGATCGCCATGCTGCGGTCCTGGGGAGGCTTCGCGATGAGCCTTTCCACACATCCCGTGATGGGAGGATCGCGAGCCACGCCAAACTTGGCAGCATGCGGGTGCAAGTCTTTCCTGAGCACATTGTAGCCAAGGACGGCCGCCCTCTCGTTCGCGTAGCAGGCGGATGGTGGAACCAGCTTCTTCTCCTTGCCTTCGATTGGAAGAATGCATTTGTCAGTGAACGACATGTCGAAGGCCGTGTATCCGTTGAGGTGATGGTTGGCGATGAAATACGACATAGCGCTTGCTCGAAGACTTTCGTCTGACGAAGCCATCATCTCGACAAGCTCTGGGACTGCCGGACATGAACGCAGCCCAAGGCTGTACAGGAACCGTGCCTCTGCGCTAGTATTTCTAAAACTCCCCGGCGGGCCTGGCCATTGAAGTATGGGCAGTCCTAGCGCCCTGAGCGAGTCCTTGGGCTCGAAGAGCTCCGACACCCTGTACAGCCGTTTCGAGCCCTTCGTAGGCTCCATCCCACGCGGACCAGCCTCGGCAGGGCACAGTGGCGATTCCCGGAGCTTCTTCATGTCGGCAGCAGGAATATCGTTCTTTACCGAAGTGAGATACTTGATGAGCTCCATGTGGCTCCATTTGGCATGGGCCACACCATCCCCCGCTGCCGGAGCCGGGCTCAATAGCCGGGTGAAGATTGTGTCTAAGTCGACCGTCTTTCTTACACCCAGGGCGGTCAGAAACTTGTCCTTGAGATTCGCACAGCCCTCGAGCGTCGGTAGATCGTCAAATAGCCTCACAGAGGGGAAGAAAGACTCGTTAGGCTTTCTCATGCCCGCTTTGGTCGGCATAACGGTAACGTGCTGCAACGCTGACACCACCGACGTCTTCGAGGTTTGGTTCAGGTTGTCCCAGTTCTTCGAGAGAACAGTCAGGACTTGGAGAGCAAACTTGTCCGACTTTTTCAGGTTCTGCTCATCGGCGTTCCCGGGCGCTGATTCGATCAAGAACCTCAGCCAAGGGACTATGGCCAGAGGCTCCCAGCCCAGAGCTTGAAGCCGGGGTTCGGCAATGGGTGCTGTAAATGCCATGGGGAGAGTAGTAGGTGGCAATGGAAGCGTCGGCGGGATTCTGTTGTTGGGATAGTTCTTGATGGCCCCGAGCGCGATGATCCCGCCGGAATCACCGCCATCGGTGATGGTGGCTACGGCGACGTTCAAAAGCCGCTGGACGTCATGGGTGTCAAGCTCCCCGGTGTAAGCACCTTGGGTGATCCACTGGAGGAAGTGGCTCAGTTGGTCCTTATCCAGGGCTTTGGCCCCGAGCTCCTGGCAGATATCATCGACCGTGACGTCTCTAATCAAACCAAAGTCAATTAACCGCTGGATGAACGGATCCTCTCTCATCTCCTTCAGGACCACCGGGATTGCGCCGACAAACTTGGCAACCTCGTCAGATGAAGTGCGGACTTTCGTTGTGGGCAGCACTCCGCGAGAAGACAATACATCGACAGATGGGCTTTTAGAGGCCATCCAGAACGCCTCTTCGATGATTTGGGACACCTGCGCACTTGGGGTCGAATCTTGGAAGCTGTATGTTCTCAAGATATGGAGAGCCTCGGGGATACATTTCTGCACATCAGACAGCGAGGGGCCGGATCCCTTTTTGCCGCTGGCCTCGGACAACCTCTTGAGCTTGTCATTCAGGCCTGCCATCTCGTCTGCAAAGGCAAGCCGGGACATGATGCCGGCCGCACGCAGCATCTCCATGTTCCAGGACCGCACCCAACGGGCGTTCAGGTCGATGGCCTCGCGCTCGACCGTAGGAATCACCGAGGGGGCCGAGATGTGCATGCCAGCGCCGGTCGTCTGCGTGGTTGGGAAGCCGATGAAGATGCGGCCACCCGGCTTTTTGCTAGGAAGGACTGAGGCGAAGACATCGGCAATCTTAGAGGCTTGGTTCGACGACGCCTCTGCCGAGGCCACAGTCGCGTCGTACGACGAAGTCAGGATGGAGAGCTTTGTGGTTTTGGGAGGCGGCTTCTTGGTCGCCCGCTCCAATTCGGCAGCGAACGAAGCAGAAACGCGGGTGGCTATCTGTGCCGAGGTTACGCGGAGGAAGATGACCGACGTTGACGGCGCCGTAAGATCCTCTGTTATTGTATCCTGGATCGCCTTCTCCTCCTTCGCCGCCTTGGTCCGGGTTGCGGAATACGATGAGCCCGATGTGAGCCTCGAGAAGAAGTTCTTCAGTGAAGGAAGTTCAGAGGAATAGTAAGCGTCGTTGGACTTGGTGGCTGATGCTACAGTTTGTGGTTTCCAACCGATAACACTCATGAATGTGGCTTCGATTTTAATGCCGGTGCTGTCAGCTGAAGTGAGCTTCATGAGCCCGTCCTTGGTCTTGGTCTCCAAGTCTCGCGGAATGTCCAGGTTTAGGCACGATGACGGCTCCTTATGCAGCTCCAGCACTTTCCAGCCGTCTATCCAGAACTCGATGTTTTGTAGGGAAACAAACGTCAAGCTCGTAGCGAGGAACTGGCTCACGGATAGCAGGTTTGGAAGGGGTGTGGTAGTGCTTCTGTAATCGAGGACGAACGACGTATTCGGGCTTCCCTGGCCAGGAGGCAGAGTCACCTTCCTTGTGAAAAGCGCGTGCCCCTTCCAGTAGAAGGCCATGGCTTCATCGCCGGAACTGACGAAGGGCTCCTCGCAGTCGGCGAATACACTGTAGAATCCAACACCGAAAGCGCCAATCTTGGTCTCGTCTGGGTTACCCTCGGCGATTTTCTTCAACCTCGCCCAATCGGTCTTGGTGAAGGGTTGCCCATTGTTCTCAACGACAAGTCGCCGCAGTGTGTGGTGGGATATCGCATGCTTGATGAGCTCGGACTGGTTGGTGGTTGCTGGGAGCGGAACCTGTGTCGACGGCAGCGTTTCCCAACTTATTTTGACAGTCGTAGCTTGTGCATCCGCGGCGTTTTGGATGAGCTCTCTCAACGTCGTCCACTCTCCCGAGTATCGTGCGAGGACCTTGTCGATGAGCGCCCTGGTGTCGACCGTGACCGCCTCCTCGTCTTCGCCGCTCATGGCGGCCGCGCGGAGGCGCGCATAGTCCATGGTGTCCGGTTGGCACAAAAATGGATGTTCGTAAAGAGGAAAAATATGCAAGAGAGAAACGGGTTCTGTGGTCGAGTTGCGAGATGCGGAGGATGGAGGTGGTGGTTCGGTTACCGCCGCGGGAGATCGAGGCGGAGGGGAGGAGGGCGTTGTTGTTGGCGAGAATCGAAGTGCTGCGTCACCACCTAGCAACCTAGGCACTCGCGTAAGGTTAGTTTAAGGGTGTTGTCCTCGTGTTTCCATGTCTTTCCGAGCATGAGGGGAAGTGATGTTCAATTTATCAGACGGTCGAACTGTCGCCGAGTCAACCGAGGACCCGAAACAACAGGAGGCAGCAGCCTCGACCACCGACGCCAATTCGCTGAGATGTTGACCGAAGCATGAATGTAATCGCGTGTACCTTCTTTCCGTATGTTACCATACGGTAACTAACGATCAACAAACCAACGTTCCAAAGGTTTGGATGTGACCGGATGCACTGCCCCGCCCCCAACAGCTCTCACTCACTCGCGTGCCGAGTCGCCACTGGTCGCGAAGACTTCCAAACGAATCGAGGCGACCACGCTGAAAGCTATTGGAGCGCAGGTGGTGAGCTCGCCACTCCTATCCCAGTGGTGCATGCTGTCCTCCATGATATCAATACGAATTCAAGGTATGTAATTACCATACACGTTTACCGGTAATGTGAAGCCCACCAGACGAAGCATACTAAGCTTGTTCTCAAGTGATAAGACGGTCTGATATGGTATACATGAGCGATATGCGCTGCTGGCTCGTTCATCTTTCCGAATCCTGGTCACGGCGCCTGGTCCTGCTCCTACTGCGCCGTCTCTCGTGGTGCCTTGACCTTTCAGCTCCACCTCGACTCCTACTCCGACTACGTGCCCCGTCACCCCGCCTCCTATGATGCCCATCGCGGCTGCGACTGCGGCTGCGGTTATCATCCCGCCGTCTCTCTTGCCGATTCCGGCCATGGTCTGGACTACGGCTTCTTCTTCGCTGGCCGCCGTCCTTCGCTCTACCATCCGGGCTATCCCGCCGCCTGTGCCTATCCCGGCTGCGATCGCGGTGCCTGTCTTGGTCACGGTCCCTGCTTCTGTGCCTCCTCTTGTGCCGGCGTTCTGGGTCTCTATGTCGATCCGATTCTCTGCGTCGCTCTCTCCGCGAATCGGGTGCCGGTGCCTGCGTCGTCGCCTTGTCATCTTCAGCCACACGGGTCGGGACCTTTGATCCTTCCACCTCTACTGCGTTTGCGCCTGTCACATCGCGTGTCTTGATGGGCAAGCCTAACGCTCGCGATATCGCATCTTCCTCGGCTTCCTTGATCTTGCGGATCTCCTCGCGACGTTCTCTGGCTTCCCTCTCCTCCTCTGTCTCGTTCGAATCTGCCGCACTCGAGTCTGCCTTGGCATACCAGTTTAAGTCGCGCCCTTTGGCCCAGCGCCCCACGGGCGCTTTTAGGCTATGGCCCAAGTAGTTTTCGCGGTACTGAGATGTGGCGACATCATCCCAACTGAAATTGACACCACCGCGTGAACCTGTTTTCCGGACGGTCGAAAGGAGGTCCATGGCTCCTGTCTGTATGTTCAATCGGTCGTGGGACCGCGGGCGGATTGTGATTGGAAACGCGGCTAAGAAATCGCGATGAGGTGCTGCGAGTTGACGGGAGGTTGGTGTTGTTGATGGGAACTTCATTGAAGCTTGGCTGCTGGCGGCTGAAAGATGATCATCCACTGCTGCATTTGCCAAGACCATGCCCCACACCCCGCGAACCCATTGTGGGCCGAGCTCCAACTGCCCGTGTCTCCGTCACCTAAACCGCTGCGTTCGTTCGCTACTGTGACAGTAGTTCCCGCTGAAAGCTTCACAGAAAAGCACGCGACAACCCGAAGCCTTTCGCTCACCAAAAGCTCTATTCCCAGTCACCACACGCCCACACATACCATATACTCAATTAACTACCGATCATGGCTCTTGACCCAGCGCCATACACCGGCCCACCGCTGGACGAAATCCAATGGCGCGCGCCGCCGGACTTCGATATGGGCATCCACAGCAACAGCGTGCTCTTCTACTTCGCCCAGTCGCCATTCTACGACAGGACGTCCAACAATGAGGTCCTATTTCAGCAAGGCCTAAACAATCCTAACTTGACACCATACCTCGCAACCCGCGAGCTCTTCGAGGGACGTCTTAAGACCATGTCCGGGCTCGAGTTCGTCGTTGCCCAAGAACCCGCCGAGACAGGCCCCGGAGCCGGTACCGGTGTGTGGGTGATCAACAAGCAAACCCGGCGAAAGCAGTCACCGCAGGACGAGATCATTGTACACGGCTCATACTTTGTTGTCGGGGAACACATCTACATGGCCGCGAGTTTTGCCGACATTCTTAGCTCTAGAATAGTACGCTCCACGCACCTCTCTCTTCCCACCCAAACACACCTAACAGCATTCCATCATAGGCCGCGATTTCCCCCTTGCTAGACGGAATCCTCCCCAGCTCCTCCAGCGCGCAATCCTGGTCCCCCGCCCTCGGCCGCGTCTACCAATCTCCCACCGCCAGCAGCACCTCCACAACAACCAAGCAGCGCGAGGCCACCCCCCTCCCAGACACCAACAAGGCCACCGGGGCCCCGAGCACCAACCTCCCAACCTCCCGGCTCATCGAGGAAGCCCTCGGCATCCAGCACCAGTTCGGCGACCACTTCATGGACGAGAACCCCATCACGGGCAAGCCGGGCGACTTCCTGCTGGCATCCACGGGCCGCAAGGCGGTCAACCTGTCGACGGCGGCGGCGCTCAACGCCAAGAAGGCGACGCTGATGCCCATGCTGCCGACGCTCAACACCAAGCTCGGCGGGGTGGGGGCGGGCGCCGAGAACCCGCTCGCGGCCAAGCCGACGGGCAAGGAGAGCAAGAGCCCCAAGACGCCCGGCGGCGGGGGCATGCCCAAGGGCAAGAGGCGGAAGGGGAGCAAGGCTGCCGTGACGCCGCAGTGAGGTGGAGGGTGCTTGAAGGTGGGAGGGTTGGGTTGTGTCTCGTGATGTGCGGATAGCGGTCAAGGGGTTTGGGATGGTCGGGATACGGGACTTTATGGATACTTAGGCGTTAAGGTTATTTTTTCTTCGTTATGATACCCCGGGTTTCCTACTACGACGTAACAAAAGGGGGTCAGCTGCGCGACAACACTTTCAAGCAATACAAAAGTCGCGTCTCAAAAGTAAAGTCACTCTCCGAAGGCACTACCAAAGAGGGCTAGACTCGGCCCTGTCACTGTTGATTTGTGAAGTGCCAACCTCCTTTTCAAAAAGCATGAAAATAGCCGTCCTCATAGTATTCGAGGCAGTTGCTTATACCTCCATACTTGGTTCTGCTTATCTTATCACTTCGAATACTATGCCAGCTCCTCTCCAGAACGCGACATCAAGGGCCTTTGCGACCAGCTCAGCGTCGCTGGGAGGCAAAAGGGGCTGGTGTATGTGGATACCATCGTCAACGGCACCATGCTCAAGGACATGTTTGGCTGGCCGTTCTACCACGCCCAGGATCGGAACACTCGACAGAGGACAGAGATGTTCTCGGGGTGGATGAAGGAAGGCGGCGTTATGGTGGCAACCAGTGCGCTCGGACTCGGCATGGATCTGAAGAGTGTGGTTCTTGTGGTGTACTGGAACCCGAGGACGCTCATGGACCTGGTGCAGATGTTTGGGCGGGCAGGACGGGATGGTAGCCCGGCAACGGGGGCGATGGTGTCGTCGAGGGCGGTCGGGGCAGACTTCGCCAACTTTTGTGGACCGAGGTGCAGAAGAGATGCGATCTCGCGATACTTGGACGACAAGAGCAGGACTTACGGGATGGGCGACAATAGGTGCGATGTTTGTTCGCCGCCCAAGTCGGCCGTCCAATACCCCATGGCTCCGCCAACGACCACGCCACAAACCGTCAAGACCACGGCGTATACAACACCGCAGAGTGCCGGGATGTCTTTGGCATTCCAGAATCTCGAGGTGGAGACATCGCCTCAAGCGACCGTGACTCGCTTCATCTCGCCGAGGGTTGTTAGAGGGCCAAGAGCACAGCGGCTCGCAGGCACAGGATTGTCGCCAATTGGTCTCGGGGAAATGAAGGTGCTTCGGGTATAGCTTAGACTTCAACCTTAGCTTCTCCTGCGAATTCCAAGGTGGAAAAATATGTGACTGAATGATTGACAGGCACTATAATACCAAGCTGCTGGCCTTCAACGTATTCCATTTCTTTCTACTACCAAGGCAAGACACAGCACGATATGGAGCTCGCTGGGGCTCCCCAGTAAAAACGTCATTTCAGCCGTTCTACGTTCAACGTCCATGCCTGCCCGAACGGCCGGGGATGTTCTCACTGTCTTGATGGTCAGCTATCTGTCTGTCCTTAGACGGAAAGGAAAAGTAGAACCAAGATAAGAAATGACCAACGCGCCTAGTTCAGAAAAGAACAATGTAGGTGATGGTTTATAATCATTAATTGATTCATAAACAGCCTCTTGCGAGAATTCATCATGACAGGCGCGGTTGGGAGAATAAACAGAATTGAAACAAAAACAGAGAATGGACCAAAAAGACCTTGGGGAGTAAATCTGAGGGGTAAGAAAAAAGAGAGACGCAAAGGATGAGAAAAGGGGCGAGAAACACGAAGGAGAGCGTCAATGTTTATAGGGAGAAAAATATATGAAAAGGAACATGAAAAGGAATAGAGGGAGGGATAAAAAGAAGGATACGGGAAGGAATACGGAAAGGGACACGGCGAAAGACATGGAAAGAGAGACGGAAAGAGAGATGGAAAGGGGAAAGGGATAGAGATAGAGCAAGAGAAATGTAGTGGGGAGTAAATATAAAGACAGCGAGAAGAAGAAAAAGAAAGAAAGAAAGAAAGAAAAAGGAAAATCTAGCAAACGATAAACAAAATACCAACATACCTTTTCAATTAGCCCCTTCTAACCGTCTCCTGGTCCACCCACCCACCTCCCTCCTTCGAGCCCTCCCTCTACTCATCCACCCACCCCTTCCCCACAACCCTCCTCTGCTTGATCTTTTGCATGGGAAGAGGCCTACGGCGATTGTCAGCTACTGCGGCCCTAAAACGGAAAGATGGGTGTACGTACCACCCCATGCCACCACCAGTCTCAGCCCTCAAATAGGGCACCACCCACACCTCCCTCGTGTTATCCGCCCCGCCCTTGACCTCCTTTACGGGCTTACCGTAAGTAAGTAACGGGGTACCCTTGGCGATATTCGCCAGTTCCCTCCCCGTCAGGTCGGACAAGGTTTGCATCCTTGTCTTGGGCTTCTTGCCGCCGGCCGTAGCAGGACCGCTGGGGCTCGCTCGCTGGAGGTGGGCGTAGGCGACGTACTCGGGGCACTCGTCGGCGCTGAGGCGCGCGAGCGGCGACGACGGGTGAATGTACACCAGCTTGTCGTCCGGATCGATCACCCCTTGGCCCTCGAGCGGCATCAGCGGGAGGTAAGGCACGTCGATCGCCCGGCGAGGATTGCGGAACATCTCCGGTGGGTTGGGCGCCTTGTCGGCGCGGATGGCGACTTGGTCGACAAAGCCCGCGGATACCATCTGCTTGAGGGCTTGGACTTGTTCCTGGGTGGGCCGGGGGAGCGTCCGAGGAAGTGTGAAGTTCTTAAAAGCGGTCATGTGAGTTTTGACAAGACTGGCGAGCTGGGCTTGGAGCTGCATGATCTCCTTGAGGGCCTTGAACCGGACAAAGTGGGATTCGCACCACTGTTCGGTGGGTTGGTGGGCGAACTCGCCGACGACCTGGAGGATTTTCATGGCGTCGGACATGGCATCGAGAGAGCAGAACTTCTTGTGAACCGCCCTGAATGACTCCCGTAGCTGATTCCTCTTGTATTCGTTGTAAACATATCGGTCGGGGTGGTCTTCTTCGGTCGATCCCGCAGCAGCGGAGAGAACTTGGTTTTCTGACACGAAGATCTCGCCGGCGGACAGTCCCGCGATCATAGCGATGGTGTAGGGGAGACAGCCGTAAAGATGCCCAACTAGCAAGATCCGCGCAAAACGAGGGGCCAGAGGGAATCGGGACATTGTCAACCCGACGGGTGTGATGTTTCTGTCGGGTGATAGAGCCGATATATAGGTCAAAATCTTCTCAGCTTTGACAATACTCTGTTGATCTGGCGGGGTCGGGAAGGGAAAGTTGGCTATGTGTTTGAGGTTCATAGACTTTAGTTGCAGCACCACAGCTTCAACAGGTGTCCGCAGAATCTCAGGTGTCGAGAACTGAGGGAAATCTCTTTCGTAGACCGCGGACGAGTACAGCCTCCAGCAGTGGCCGGGCCCAGTACGACCAGCACGACCAGCCCTTTGTTGTGCGCTGGCCTTGCTAATCCAGTCGATCTGGAACCTTTGGACCCCGCTCTCGGGATCATACTTTCGCTCTTTTGACCTTCCGCAGTCGAAAACGTAGCGAATGCCAGGAATTGTCAAACTCGTCTCCGCCACGTTTGTAGCCAGGATCACTAGCCGCGAACCTTCAGGGGGCGGTTCAAACACTCTCAACTGCTCTTTTGTTGGGAGCAGAGAGTACAGCGGCAGAATGTGTAGCCGCCGCGGGCCCGTACCCGATTCCTCGTCCTCAATCTCGAACTCCTTCTCGTCCTCTTCATCGTCTGAATCGAACTCGAGCTGGTCGTAGTCATCACCGCCGTTTCGGTCGTCGGAAGCCCCGAAGTCGACGTCTTCCGCCTCAATAGGGACCTCACTCCCTGAGACCCGGACTTTAGGTTCCATGGCAGGGGTCATGCCGCCGCTATGCGCGGAACTCAGCCGTTTGCTCAGTCGTTGGATCTCTTCTTGGCCCGTCAAAAAGACAAGCATGCCTCCGGGAGGCAGCTTACGGTGCCCTTTGCTGACCTTCCGGAAAGCCTCCTCGACGTAGTCATGATGGGTCTTTCGGGCAAAGTGAAGCGTGACCTCATGCTGACGACCGTCGACTTGAACAAGGCGCGGGGGGGTCTTGAACAGCTTGGGATTCTGGGTAAACTCCTCGACCCTGAGTGTTGCAGACATGATGACAACCTTCAGGGGTTTCTTGGAAGGGTCTTCCTCCATCAATGTTGCTCTAAGCTTAACCACTCTGCTGAGAAGTGCAATTAGAATGTCGGTGTTGGTGCTCCGCTCATGGGCCTCGTCGAGAATGATAATCGAGTATTTGTTAAGAGTAAAATCCTCGGCGAGTTCACGCAAGAGAATACCATCTGTCATGAACTTGATAGCGGTGTCGCGGGAGGCGTTCTTCTCGAATCTGATCTGGTAGGCCACGACATGGGCATGATCACCGAGCTCGCGGCCTACACGCTGCGACATGCTAACCGCTGCGACACGCCGCGGCTGTGTCACGCCGATCATACCGGGGGTTGGCCCGTCGGGTGAACCATAACCGGCTTCGAACAGGAATTGTGGCAGCTGTGTGGTCTTTCCGGAACCAGTATCGCCGCAAACAACAACGATGTCATTGTTGTGGATGGCCTCCATGATCTTCTGCTCCTCGGCAACAACTGGCAATTCGTAGCGAGCCTCCTGAATTTTGGCATCTCTTGTCACATTGACAGTGTATGCCTTTCTTGTGCTGTTTGCAGTGGGTTGCAACTCTAGCGGCAACGGGTCTTGTTCGATCGGTCGAGGCGTGAAGTCTGCGGGCTTTGGTATGTGATCCGAGGCGACTGGTTTGTACCCCTGGGCTTCATTTCGTTGCTGATGAGCCCAAGCCTTGAATGCGGATATCCCCTTCTGCCCATTCTGGCCATCTTCATCACTGCTCTCAGAGTCGATATCCCCTTCTGAGCTCTCAATGTCGTCAGCCGAGTTGCTTTCGCCCGATTCCGAGCCGCTTTCGCCCGATTCTGAACTGCTTTCACTTGAGTCTTCCTCCAATCGTCCCCCGACCCGATCACCACTGGATATCCCCGGCCCAGATTCGGATGCGCTCCCATCGGAATCGCTAAAGCCATCCCACTCAGGCGAGTCGGACCTCTCGTCGATGGTAGGGGTTGCAATAGCACGCTTTGGCCTGACCCCTCCCCGCTTCTGCCGTTTTGCAAGAACCGGGTGGCCCGAGTCATCTAGCTGGAGCGGCCGCTTCAAACCAGAGCCGATTACTACAGGGCCGGACTGTGTCGGCGGGTCTGGCCCAGTATTGTTCGTTGCGGTCGCCGGGACTTTATCGTCTTCATCATCCGAGGTGACAGATTCCTCATCCTGTGCTTGCTCGCTGCGGGGTCTCTTCCTGACCTGGTAGAGGAGCTGTGTGTCGGATTTCTCAAGGCCTAGCCCGGCATTCTCTTCCCTAAGGGTGCGTCTCAAAGCCTCCCTCTTCGTCTCTTTCGCTTGGCCGAGTCTTTTGCTGCTGGAGAAGAGGCTGGTGTCGATTTTGTTGGCGGCAAGCTTAGCGAGAAGTTCCCGATTTTCGTCCTTCTTCAGCTTGTTGTCGATGTATTTCTCAAGCCGTTTGGCCTTTTGAGCGCTGACTTTGACACCCTGGGGCCTCAGTTCATCGCGAATCTGGGCCTTCCTCCGATCCGCTTCAGCCTGTTGTGAAGGTGTGATTTCGAGCGCATTGGTATCAGGGTCGGAATTGTGAGAGACATCCTTCTGTGCCTTCTGCCGCTCGAGAACTTTCCGCTTCCGTTCACGTGGAACAAATTTCTTGGGTGGCATCTTGCCGCTCGAGCCTTGATTTCTTTGAGTTGAAAAACGCTCAGCTGAGTGCCTCGTGGGAGGCCAAAGTGCTACTGCTTAGTTTCGATGTTGCAGTTGGAAGAGATGAGATGTGGTGAAATTGGGTGGAGTTTTGTGCGAGTTGGATTGAAAAGTTGAAGAATTGAGAACGTGCTCAAGCTGGTTTCAAGTGAATCACTAGAGAGCTCGGAACTGCCCTCCAACAACTACCTATTTCCAGGGTGGCAAAATCTGAATACAGGTCACCCGAGAAGTGATGACGTGCCCGCTTCGAAACTGGGAGTTGAGTTGATCGTGCTGAGACCGTATTGACTGATCTGTTCGTCCCAATGGTGCGGTGGTGGCCGGGGGATAGAAGGGGGAGGCAAACCAGGAAGGGTGTGGTTTGCGTATTTCGAAACGAGCGTGTCGCCACGGCTGCAATGATCTCTCGGTCACTTGGATGGGAATCAATAAATGAGGGAAGTAGAGCTGACGAGATAGTGCTCTACTCTATCAGATCCTGTCCTCCTGTCCTCGAACACCCCGGCATTGGCACATGTTGAACCTGGGAGGAATACAAATCTTGTCCGCCCGGCAGAATTTTGGCGCTAACGGGGAAACAGCGGGGCAGATGTCACAGTGCGTATTACAGTGTATTTTCAGTTCCTCAAGCCTTGCTGCAGCAGACCCGAGCCGTTGTTGTCAACCTCAACACTGGAATGCAATCCGGTAAGTAATTATTGAGTACGTTGAGTCCAACTTCTTGCATTTGCGAAGCTTCGATTCACGATGGATGGAGACTCCGCCCGGGCCGAGTCCTTCCCGGCTCCGTCAAAGAAAACAGTTGGAACTGTTAATGGTATCTCAACTGAAGTCGAGTTGCTCAACTTCGCGGACAAGATCATGATCACCGTCTCCCAAAGTGGACGTCTTGCCCAGTGGGTGAGTCTGCAAAAGAGATGCAGGACGCTCTTGAAGCTCCGCCGCTAATTACCGAGAAGATCCAGGTGCCACTCTCAGCGCCGTCGTCAGCCTCTGTGGACATGGCCTTGCCTGGGGCTGGCCTGAATGCGCTTCCCTCTGTCCATCTTACGCCCAAGACACTCGTTGGGATGGGTGGCGAAGAACGGGAGACACTCGGTCATCTTTATGCTAGCCAAATTGCGAGTCATCTGGCTCTCCGGAATTCGGACGAGAAGAGAACATTGCTTTTGGGGTTGGGTTTGGACAGTGTTGAGGGCGGTGGAGAGGCGTTCTATGACCTGCTTGAGCTGGTGCTGCAAGTTCTCTGAGATGTATCATGAGCTCGAGCGCTGGGCTGCTCAGAACCAGTCACAATTGTGTGGTTTTCTAGAGTGCCCATTCAGATTAGTTCCTGCTAAAGCACAAAATACTACCTCCATTGGTCGTGCAATTAAAGGTGTGTTGACTAAGTTTGAAGCAAGTGCCATAGTTAGGTTCCTCGGGACATCATGAAAGTTGGAGTGTTAATCAGCGATAAGCAGGTGCCCAGCAAACAAGGGCTGGTTAGGGTTGCATCCTATCCAACCCTAACCCTTACTACCACCATGTGACGCGAATTGTCGGATTACCTAAGCTTCGCTTTCTGTGCCCACCAAAAAATAACCCAGCCCTAAATTCTATGCGGCGGGACCCCGAAAAAGCAGACCTGCGAGCATCACCGTCGAGGAATTCGAGGCTTCATCGACACTAACCAACAGCCACCATGGTATGCCAATTGCCGCCGTTGATCGCATAGAGAAATGCTGACTCTCGCAGCCTACCCGGTTTTCCAAGACAAGAAAGCACCGCGGCCATGTACGCTCCCCCCCAACCTCGTTGCCCTCGACCGAAATGCTAACTTTGTGCTCTCTCAGGTGTCCGCCGGTAAGGGGTACGTCGCGACGAACCGATCGATTCCACCGAATTCATATTAACGAGATATTCCAGGCGTGTCGGCAAGCACAGGAAGCATCCGGGTGGTCGTGGTATGGCCGGTGGTCAGGTACGACGATTCGCTATCTCGGATTCCGATGGACATGGGCTAACTCGACGAAAAGCACCACCACCGCACCAACCTCGATAAGTGTACGCAACAGCACCCGGAGGCAGTTTTTGGCTTGTTGGAGGCGCCCTGCGAGGAATCCCGGGCTCTTGCAACAAGCTTCAAATCTGCCGCGACCATGCTCGATGACACTGGCTAACAACATCGACTAGACCATCCCGGTTACTTCGGAAAGGTCGGCATGAGGCGTACGTACCGAGACACTATCCGAACTTTTCGGAAGGATATGGAGGGCTGACTCTTTAACTAGACTTCCACCACCTCCACAACCACGACTGGGCCCCCACCATCAACATCGAGAAGCTGTATGTCAGGCGCGAATCCGGTTACCATGAGCATGTACTAAATTTGTATAGCTGGTCTCTCGTCCCCGTCGAGACTCGGGACAAGTACGTCAGCGGTGCCAAGAGCGACTCTGCTCCCGTCATTGACCTCCTGTCCCACGGCTATGCCAAGCTCCTCGGCAAGGGTAAGGACCACATCCGTTATTGGGGGCCGTCAGCGGGAGGGATATGGTAAACTAATCGTTGTTCTAGGCCGTCTCCCCGAGATCCCCTTCGTCGTTCGGGCGCGGTACGTCAGCGCGGAGGCGGAGCGCAAGGTGACGGAGGCCGGTGGTGTTGTCGAGCTCGTTGCCTAAGTCGGACGCGGTTACGGTTAAATCAAAGGCTAGCGATTGACATTTTCGGTTACGAGGGACAACCGGATAGTGAGCCCAATGGGACGGATCAGACGGCCAGAACGTCGTCAGCTATGAGTGCTGGGTCCCGGAGTCATGGTTGGTTCCTTGGGGTAGTGGAAAGCACACCCCACATTGCAGCATCAAGGGAATGGGATGTTTATTCGCATCATCTGGGGTTCCTGGCCGTCTTGTGTTCCATATCCATTTTGAGGTTCGAGCAATTGAGTTCATGGTTCAGGATTACGGCCACAACTGCTGGGTAGAGAGTAAACGGAGAAAGTGAGGGCAGGGAATCGATGTCACTAGCACAATCCGGCGTCAATCAACAAAAATCCTGCTGATACAAACGGTCACCGCGAGGTGACGAGCGGGATGATTTGATAACCTCGGACGGGAAACAAGAAGACTGCGCCGAAACACCAGAAACATTCTCGTGATTCGAGGTTGCGGCGTGACTCGCTGGAAGAGGGAGTGATGCTACTTTTTCCCAGAAAAAGGAGGTTAATGTCCAACCAAAGCGCGATTTGTTACAGCCCCCTGTTCTAGTCCGACTTGCTACTCTATAGTTTGTCGAAATCGTAGCCTCCGACACTGTCATGGAAAACGCCAACTGCTCTACGTATAAAAATCAAAGCCATGGGCGGGCTCTGGTGGCGGCTAGGCATGGTGTTGATGGCCGCCGTGCTGGTTACCAAGTCCTCGACGGTCTTGGTAGCCGCGGCGCAATTTCAACCCGCTCAAGTGCCGCTCACCCTCGGGGATCTCTCACTCATGAGAGTAGCCTCGAGATACGCTAATTAGAGCCATGGGAAACGAACGAAGGTGTGTATATAGTCTTGTTGACGTGCCCTATCGTAGTATTCTGGGTGAGGCGGGTGAATGAGTTGAGTATTTGTATTCACTCCTCATCTAGATGTTGTGGAAGGGACTGCGAGTACATCACACGACAATTGATCAGAATAGAACAAAAGCAACCGCGCAGTCAAAAGAGGAGATATTCAGCACCAGATGTACGCCAATATCTAGTCCGCGGGGACTCATTACTGTTGCCAAAACAAACAGCTACAAAAAATAACAATTAGGAGAATTCATGTCTTCCTCGCTGGTAGCCCGTACTCAAGACTGATATCTCTGTCTTGCTACTTATGCCAAAAGCATGGCAAAAAACCAAGGAGGTATTCCGGTGTTTCGTCGCCCTGCCCTGAATAACACTACCAGGTGTGACCCGCACCGGCCACGGCGTGCATCTCTCCTCCGCCCTCGAGCACCCATGTCTACTTCCACCATACCCGGCCCCCCAGAATTCCAACTCCGCTGAGAAACCCATTACCGTTTACGATCACTGCTGTCAACACTATTAGCCACAGCCCAGAGATGGGGAGGAAGTAGGCATGCGGGGCAAGAAAACTCACGTGCTCAGCCTCCTCGAGAGGGTCTGCAACTTCTTATCCTGGTCCGCCTCGCGGGTGGCGCGCTCGAGCGCCTGGGCGCGCTCCTCGTCGTGCTGCTTCTGGACCTCCTCGGAGCTGGGTGGCAGGCGCTCGTTCTGCAGATCGACCTTGCGGGCGTCCTCGAACGTGCTGATGGCGTTCTTGATACCCTCGGCGCCCAGCATGAGGGTGCCGGCGGGGAGGCGGCCGCCGGCCGCCGTCTTGAGCTCGGTGACGCGCTCCGACTCCTCGCGCAGGACCTGGAAGACGCGCGACAGGCGCCCGATGGCGAGGATCTTGTTCTTGATGGCGCGCCTCTTGTACTCGATCGAGTCGGGATCCTGGCTGCCGGCGCTCGCGGCGGACGGCAGGGACGGGGAGACGGGGCCGGGGGAGGTGGCGGACGAGTCCTCCCTGAGCTCCTCTTCCGAGCATGTGCTCAGGATGGCGATGAGCATGTCTGTGATCTTCTCGCCGACGAAGGGCAGCGACCATGTGAAGACGTCCATGAAGTTGGGGAGCCAGTAAGGATGCGGCGTGCAGTTAAACTGCCGGATGTTCATGACGTTGTTCTCGTACTTAAGCACGGCGGCCTTGTTGTTATAGACGTCGAGGTAGTTAGGTGCCGAGAAGATGGTCATGACGCTGGGGAAGCCCGTCGTACGCGTCTTACGGTACATGCGGTATCCGGCGTCTTGAGCCTCGTGGGCGCGGATGATGGACAGCAGGTTGTTCTTCTCCAGGAAGTGGCAGGCGGCGGGGTACGAGAAGAAGTACGAACACCCACGCACGTGGTTGTGCAAGAAGTAGTCCGTCGTCTTCTCCTGGCCGAAGTCCTCCAGAGGGTCGGCCCAGAGGATGTCGCACATTAGCCCCTGAGTCGGGGGTTCCCTAAACCGGTCGATCTACGCTAAGGTCAGCTAGAGGCACGGAGGCGGTGTTGCGGGGTGCTCACGTTTCTGAGGTCGTCAAGTGTGTGCAGCTCTGGGCTGAGGCCGCCGTGGATGCACAAGAACTGCTTGTTCATAACGGCCGCCAGCGGCAGGGAACAGAACGACTCCATGCATGCCTCGTAGATAGCCTCTGAGTACTTGTGCTTGCATTCGAGCTTGAAGGTGAAGTAGTCGGTCAAGTGGCGGCATTCGTGGTTGCCACGCAGCAGCCAGAGCGTCTTGGGGTAGTGGATCTTGAGCGCCCAGAGATAGAGCACGCACTCGATACTGAAGTATCCACGGTCGACGTAGTCGCCCAGGAACAGGTACCTAGTCTCGGCCGGGTCGCCGCCCACCTCGAACAGCTTCATCAGGTCGTAGTACTGGCCGTGGACGTCGCCGCAGACGGTGATTGGGGCGTCCATCTCGAGCAGGTTGGGCTCGGCACGCAGGAGCTCGGTTCCCTTTCTAAGAATCCATAGCGCTTGATCCTCGGTCAGGCGGCCCTCGCGGTAGAAATGCTGCTTGAGGAACTGGATATCGGGCTTCTGGTGGGTATCATCCTCGAAGAACTGTTCGTTGGTGGGCTTGTACATGGCGGGTGCTTGAACATCTAAAGAGGAGGGGCACAACATAGTCAGTCTCCAGGCGACTCAAAACCGAACGGCGGGCGATCGCGTGTGGCGGGCGGGAGCATAGGTACCTTTGCAGACTCGCTCCATGGTGCTGACCTGGGTCCCGTCCTCCATGGTGTGGATGGTGAAGTCGATCTCGGGCAGGGGCTTCTTTTGCTGTATCGCGCGGATGGCATTGTCGACCTGGAGGTCCTTGGCGTCGCGCTCATCGTGCGAGCCCATCACGTTGGCGTCCTCGGTATCCATGTTGGCGCTGGGTCTTTTTCCTCAAAGAGCTGTGTGGGAGAGAGGAAAGAGGAAGGAATCCTTCGGCGGGTTGCGGCAAGTCGGTCGGGAAAGGTTGGTTGGTTCCGTTGATTGGTTTACGGTGAACGAAAGGCTGTCCGCTGTGTCCCGCAGCGAGCAAAAATATGTGGTCGAAGTCTTCTATGTCGCCAAACCTTTATTATCCGAGGCGGTCCTGTCGTGAGAGGGCTGGATCTGTATACAGGTGGGACACCGGTGCGAAGCCGTGGTAGGATCGAAGGGCAGGTAGGGCTGAGGGTTGGGCGGCCGAGGGTCGGGAGGCAACCTTTGCAACTCGGTAGTATGCTGAGCAGCTCCAGACCAGAAGCTGGGTGGGATGAGCGGGGAGGGGTACTTGGATGTTTCACCGGTTTGCACCGAGCCAAGAAGTATCTCTGGTAAAATACGGGGCACGTGGGGTAGGGGGCTGAAGATATCGTAATTATCCCACCTCTTCCAGGTACGGTTTGTCAGTACATAACACAGTACAGAGGGTATCGACCAGCTCGACTGGAAGACAAATGAATTATTCTCTCTTTTCTTGTGCTCCTCCAAGGATTCACTTCTTCAAACTAAAAATAGAATTATCGAGACCATCTTGATCCCACCCAGTTAAAAGATGGGAATGAAAAGGCACAGATACGCACTGCAGCGCCGCACCCGATTCACTTGATCCGTGGTGTGAGAGGAAAGGCGAGAGGTGGGGGCTGTTTTGTTTGTACCGCCCGTTCCTGCTGGTTCCCCGCCTGTTTCATGGAAGAAAAAGAGGCGCTTCAGGGTCCCTTCCCTCCTATCCGCTGAGATTTAGCGAGTCTAGACCGTGCGACGATGGCTTTGTAATTCCGTAACGTTACTTCGTATAGGTACTGTGTATGTGGTAATTCTGTCAATTGGGCGCGCTTGTGTGACCCCTTTTCGTCTTGCGATATAGGGTTAGGGTCACCAGCCATTCCCCTCACCCCTCACTCTTCTATCTACGAAATACAGGTACCTTACTTATGAAACACATTGTCTCTCAACACACTCAAGAATCCTCCCACGAATCCTCCCACATTCGCCGCCATATCCGCCTCCTTTATGGCGCGCAGTATCCGCCGTCAACGTTGATATCCGTTCCCGTAGTATACGATGACGCATCCGACGCCAGATAGATGTATGCACCCTTGAGCTCGGACACCTCACCCTCACGGCTATTGTAAGATGTCAGCAACTGAAGGGGAAAAGAAAGAGAAGAAAATAAAAGAAAAAAATGTGGAGAATAAATGAGGATGAGAAATAGGAAGAAAAAGAAAGAAAACTAGAAAGTGAATGGAAAAGGCGACAAAAAACAGCACTCACCCCATCGGGATCTTGTCCTTCCACGCCCTCTTCGTATCCTCGTCACAAAACTCCGAGATGCTCGTAACAATGTACCCCGGGCTAACCGAGTTGGCGCGGGCAAAACCAGTCCACTCGACCGCCAGACTCCTGCAGAGGTGGATCACAGCCGCCTTGCTGGCGTTGTACGAGGCCTGCAGCTGGGGCACGTTGACGATGTGGCCGCTCATGCTGGCGGTGGCGATGAAGCTGCCCGTGGTGAAGGGCGGGTCGAGCGGCTTGCCGCCCACCAGGTCGGTCCCCTCGCGCTTCTGCCGCCGGAAGTGCAGCCCCGCCGCCCGCGCGCTGAAGTAGGTGCCGTCCAGGTTGGTCTTGACCACGTCCGTGTACATGTCGATGGGCCCGTCCAGCATGGGGCCCTTGGTCCACGCGACGCCCGAGTTGGCCACGAAGACGTCGAGCCGGCCGTTGAAGGCCCGCACGATGGTGTCGACGGCCTCGGCGACCGCGTCGTACGAGGTGACGTTTACTTGGTAGGCTTGGCCTGTTTATCTGAGTGAGTTTATGTTGTACTCTCGAGGCGGAATTGGGACAAGGAAGTACGAGGGTTTTAAAAAGACTTACACTTGACGCCGTACTCCTTTTCGATTTCCGCGGCAGATGTCTCGGCCTCCTCTTTCCTCCTGTTGTACCAGATGGCTACGTTGGCGCCAGCTTCGGCGAGGGCTTGGGCTATTCCCAGTCCGATGTTGCCTGCGCTGGCACCCGAGACGATGGCCGTCTTGCCCTTGAGGGAAAATAGGGGGAGGACACGGTCCGACTTGGGAGCCACCGTGGAGTCGTGGACGAACTTTCCTTCTTTCATGTCGGCCATGTTTACGGTAGGGTATGTATTGGGGCAATGGCGTCGTGAAGATGTGATAAGAGTACGGAGAAGGGACCGAATATGTCTCAAAGCTCGGCTAGCAGCGAAAGGAGGGAGGGGGGTGTTATGCGAGGAGATGAGGTATTATTGTAGGTGGACGTGTTCAGTAGCAGTCGCTCGCTTGTAGGAACAGACACCAAGGCAACGTCGGATAGAACAATATAACCAGAGTAACACAAGAGTAAAGCAACGAGGCGCCGAAGGGGGATGTCCCATGTGTTTATATATACAACCCCTCCCTCACGAGTAACACCGAGCTCAGCCGTGAGAGTCGAGACGGGAACCCTGATCGGCCGGTATTTTTCCCTGATTTAGTAAAACATAGAGAACACGGGGACCCAACAGCAGATAAACGCCAGGTACCGGCTTGCGGGCGGCTCGCGACCGGCTCGAGACCAGCTTGCTATTGAGCCATTCCCGACGGAATCTCTGGCCGAAGGAGGGGCAAGTGCGCGGTTACCCAAGGCGGGATGGAGACGAACCCTTGCCCCCCTGAGCAGCGTGATGACATCAGTGGGGCCGCGGTGGGTCCCGGGTCACGGTGAAGGTTGCAGGCTATTCGGAACGGGGAAGCCGAGGTGAGGGACGGGTTGGAAGGGAGGAGGTGTCTTGGTATCATTTATCCAAGAATGGGTAGAAGATCTATGTGGTATGATTCTCCGTGAACAAAGTGATTGAGATAATCTTTGGTTGACCTAGGTGACGACGGTTCATAGAGACGGGATTTACTTCAGCCGGGAACACGGGAACGACGTCGAGGGTTGGCGGGTTGGCGGGTTGGCGGGGTAGGTGGTGTGGGGGGTGGGGACTTTGTTCGGAGGAACTCATTCAGGAGTCGGGACACACAGAGATAGGAAACTCCGCCGTGAGTGCAGCCATCTTTCCCTCCCTTACCCCAGAACTCTATGAATGTTGTCTTCCTCGCTGAGGTTGGTATTCGCCCACTGAGACATAAAGTCGTCTCTGTTGACTGGTTGGGTGGTTAGATGTTAGCAAAGCAGTGAATCAAAAGGAGTCCCAGCTAGGGCAGGCTAAGTGTCCTGTAGTTACTCACTGTATCCTCCGCAGATCCTCCTTATCCCTTTGAACGCACTCCGGCCATGGAGCACACGCCAGTTGTCAAAAACTGTGATTGTCCCTGTCAGTAAGCCATACCACTTCAACGTAACGATCACAACCTCCCGGAAGTACTCACTCAACACGTGGCCGGGCTTTAGCTGGAACCAGTACTGCATCTCCGGCCTCTCCATGATTTCGTGCCATTTCCGGGCAGCTCCGTACCACCGCTCCGGGGAGATGGTACTGAAGGGGACCACCCCTCTATCGTCGTTGTTCCATCGGATCCTGTATAGCGTCCCATTGGGGAGCTCCTCAAGGACGGGGTATTTCAGGTCCGTCGTGATTTTGATCCCCTTGTTGCCGCTCGAGTGCCATGGGAGCCCGACCGAGCGCAAGATGTCGTACGCCTCCGGGTTTTCCGACTTCAGGATCCGCGCCGCGTTGAACCCGTCCAGCAGCACTGACTCACCCCCAGTGGCATGGCTCTCGCCCTTTGCGGGTTCGTGGGAGAGCATGTGGAAGGCCTGCAACCCGGCCGGGTCCGTGAAGTACGTGTTGTCCGTGTGCAGCGACAGCGCCTGGTTGGTGTAGGCCGTGTCGGCCATGGCGAGGTCGGGCTTGAAGTCATAGAAGCCTCCGTAGTGCGTCTGCCGGATGAATGCTATGCGCTCGAGCAACTCCCGCGTGGGCTCCGGGTTGTCATAGGGAGTTCCCTCAACGAAACAGAAGCCGTCCTTTCTCTGTACGGTGGGTTAGACTGTGATTGAGATCGTACGGCTGAGGGCCACTTGCGAGTTTCATGGTCAACTGGGGGAGCCCAGATGGTTCCTCTCCCATGACGGACCGGTAGTTGACCGCTGGGGGGGTTATGTGCACCTCATTACCCCAAAGGCTCGGATCCAGCGAGTCAGTGCGCTCGTTGTGGTACATGTAATGCCGGATGAACTCCCAAGGATAGGTGCTTTTATGGCCATCGGACCCTACTAGTCATTAGCATACGCCGCAGTTTGTCTTTCGTAGGGAACCGACATTCTACGTGGATATTAGTGGGATCCGCCGTGGCATGAACAAGATGTATATCTTCCGGCAGCTGCTGTCTGGTAAGCACGGGCGGACCAAGACAAACGGGATTGTCAAATCCCGCATACCTACCTTGAAGGTGTCAAAGTTTCGCTGCATGGTCTGCTGGTTTACACAACTAGGGCAGCGGCAGTTGTCTCTATAATCGTCCGCCAATTTGTCAGAAACACAAGGAGCTTTTCACGGCATTGCCAGGTTTTGAACTCACCGGAGCCAAAAGGATGACCTACAAAAGTGTTAACCACCTAATTCATCAACGGATGGCGGATTGGTCCAGACATGATTATACTCACAAAACATTGCGGCGCTCTTTACTTTCGGGAATCTTCCACATGGCAGGTAAGTTGGCCACCATGAGCCCTTTGTCCATAATCTCGACGGCCCTAGGCCCATCGGTAGGTTTACTCTTCAGGACAGTTGAGTATCGCATTGGGTATAAAGTTGTGACCCGAACCGCGGGCTGGCTGAGGTGTTGCCTTTTTAAGTACGTATCCATCAGTTTCCCTCGCTTTTACCGTATTTGACCCCTACAACAAGAAGATAAAATCTTGAGTTTCGAGGTTTGACTGTTACTGACCTTGCCAAAGCCTCACGCCAAGCGGAAGCTGGACGCAAAGCCGGTCGTAATGCTCTAAGGAGCTTCATCTTGTGTGGTGTTCTTTATTCCCACTCCAGTCTGGGTGAGTGAGTATTATTGCGGACGCAAAGATCCCTCTCATTTGATAGTTGTAAGCTGCGTGCGATCAAGCCTCCATGCAGGGACTGGGTGCAGACCCGAAGATATGCGCTGCAACTGCACGCCAAGGCCCGGGGTATGCCCATGCCGTCTCCAAATGACCTCGGCAGATCGGAAAGAATGAGGTGCGTTGTGTAAACCAACTGTGGATCAGGTGGTGGTTGAGAGAGAAAATGGGAGACTGATGACTGGTGAAAGACTGTTGCTAATGGTAGGGTTAGGGTTTCCGTGGTGAGTTGCTGAATGGCCAACTCGGTACCTCTCTTCCCACTTCCGCAGCTCACGGCCGCATTGAACTACGTATCAGGACCCAAAGCGTCAACAAACCCCCTTATACAGCCAAAGAACTCTTCTTGGAATTTTAAATCAAACTTGTATAACTCCAGAACCATAATCCTTCTAAACCAAATCCGGACATCTACCAACTACCTAACCACCCCGCCCACATCCCTTTTCGGCTTACACCCAACCAAGCGCCCAAACTCTACCCACCGAACCCCAGCTTACCCCAAAACGAACCGCCAGACTTGCCAAACAAAGGAGGCGGAGACAAAATAACCGTATTCCACGTCTCCTCCCCATCGATGAACAGTCGGTACTTGAGGCTGCTCTGGTCGCCGCCCTCCAGGTTCTCAATACTGATGGCCCCGAACTTGGAGTTGCCCTTATGAATGTACCTACACAAGTGAAAAGCAGCAGTTAGCACGACACATTTCCACTCACAACCCCAATCACCAGGGAAGAGGGGGATACTCACTTCACCATGACATCCTCCTGGTCCTTCTGCCGATACGTCCCAAACGGCGAGTAGAACTGACTCAACGGACTGACGGAAAACTCCCACACGGTAGCCGTCTCCTTCCACCGATAGCTATCCTCGGGCGGGGGGAACTTGGTGGCAGCAAACTCATGGCGGTCGCCGGAGAGCACGACAACACCAACGCCGCTATCGGCGACGTCCCACATGGCCTCGAGCACGCGGGCGCGCTCCTCGAGGAAGCCGCCCCAGGTGTCCTGCTTGTTTACCGGCCAGTTCTTGGTGAAGGGCACGGACGAGGCGACGATCTTCCACTTGACGCCCTTGGGCTCCGGCCGCCGCAGCCACGAGAGGAAGTCGGCCAGCTGGTCGCCGCCGAGCATGGTCTTGCCGGCCGCGCCGCTGGGCAGGTTGTTGGGCGACCGGAAGGTGCGCGTGTCGAGCAGGAAGAAGCTGGCGGGGCCCTGCGTGAACTCGAAATAGGTTGTGTTCGCGCGGGGCTTGCTCGAGCCGACCTTTTTGGCTAGGGGTGGGTTAGCCGCGGCTTGGTAGTGGTGGAAGGGGTCGATGGCGGACTGGTAGACGCCCGTCGAGTTGGCGGACCAGTCGTTGGCGATCTCGTGGTCGTCGATCACGTGGATCCAGCTGAGGTTCTGGCCGACCGCGGGCCAGTCCGGGGAGGCGTAGATTTGGCGGTACTTCTCGCGGTAGTAGGAGGCCGATTTGTCCCAGTAGCGCGGGACATCAGCGTAGATGAAGTCGCCGAGGAAGAGCATGAATTGGGCGTTGAGCGTGGGGAGGACCTTGGCGAGGTGCTTGAAGCCCGGAATGGAGAGGGGGTGGTCGAACGGGCTGTATGGGAGGCGGGGTACGATGCAGGAGGTCGACAGGAAGGTGAAGGGCCCGTCATTGGTCTCCTCGGCGCGGCCGACAGGCTGAGGCGTGGTAAACTCGCCGGAGTGGTTGTTCGAGGTACGCCACTCGTAGGTTCGCTTCTGTGAATGCCGCAGGGGAATGGACAGAACCGCGGTGTAGTCCGTTTCGTTGTTCGTCCACTTCACGCCACCAGCCTTCTGCCACAAGGGGTTGTCGAACGGCGGGTGCGGGTCCTTGAGGTGTACCTCCACGCTGACGGGCATTTTGGTCTGATCGGGCTCCCGGATCACCAACTTCGCCTCGGTGTCGGAAAGATATCCCAGTCTGACGAAGGACAGGTCATGAGCGCTGTAAGCGCGTTCCCGGAAGAGACGGTCGGCGACTAGACCAACGCAGAGGCCGTTGATGAGGAGCGTAGCGAGCGACAGGGCCAAACTCCGCGGGTTGGGTGCACCGCTCAACAACGTCTTCCAGGCGCTAACTGGCCGATCCTCAAGCGAAAGAGTTTCCTTGACGGTAACATCCTCAGCAATGATCTCCCTATCGCCGTTGGTGGTTCTGTCATTGTTGCTTTCGGGAACATCCTCATCCTCCACAGCGGTTTCGGTCACGACCACGTCTACCTCGTCAACCAAATCGTACTTGGCCTCGTTGCGGTAACTAGAAACAAAAGCAGGGAGGTAGATGGCAAAAAGGGTGAATATGATGGCAGGGGCGATCTCCTAATTGTCAGTCCAAGAGCTCTTCCGGCCCACTTGGTTATGTGTGTACACTCACAGGCACCAGCGCCTGAGACTTTGGGATTAGCATTTGATTCACATGCCATCATCAGAGGATTGCAGGACTCACCCATCGCAAGAAAATGTAGGACAGCGCTCGCAGCCCGATTGAGGCCGCGGTTGCGACCTTGGTCTGCATTATCGCCATGATGGCAAACTCGACCTTGTGAAGGCACGACAGAAGACAAGATTCGGGGTAGATATCAAAATTCGACTATTGTTGATTACCGCCTTCGAGGTCGGTCAACAGATCATGGTGTGATTTGGGGTAGATTTCAGATGGAACGCTGAAAAGAGGAAAGTATATATTAATGTGCAGTCAATGTATCAAAGAAAAGAAAGGTGCTTTCATTAACAGTAGCCTGGAATTTGTCGGGTTTGTCTGATTTCGGAGAGCAAATCAGTCTCGCTCGACCCTCGTGCAACCCGGCAGTTGCTCAAAGTCACTGATGTCACTGGCCGGAAACAGCTCCCGCTTCTTGCGGTCAACGAATCGCCAGCCAAACAAAGGCGGGAAAGATGGAAAGCTTGGGCCAGGCCCAGGGGCCCAGGGTTCGCAAAATTTGGACACCGTCTCGACCATGACACTCCTGTCTGGAATTGGACGGACCGGGACGCGGTTGTTCCGCCCAAAATTACAGTGGGACCCGGGCCAAGAGCCAAGCCTGGCCTTTCAGCATTGGATCCGTGGCTTTTGATGGTTGACGCCCGCGACTCGAGAGCTTGTCCTGAAGAGCGCTTCGAACTTCGACCCGCCGACGCAATTCCACAATCTTGCGCACGATGCAGCTGCCGCTACTCTCGTACGGCCTCTGGGCCCTGCTGGCCGTCCAGGCGACGGCGACAGCCCTGACCTACAAGCTCAACGCGAACGAGGAGGCGTGCTTCTACACGGCGTCGCAGCAAAAGGACGAGAAGATCGCATTCTACTTTGCCGTACGTTTGCCGAACCGGTGGCCGAACCGATCTCTACTGGAATCCATAGCGCAACCCAATGCTAATACGTCTCTTACAGGTGCAATCGGGTGGCTCGTTCGATATCAACTACCGCGTGACCGGACCGAACGATAAATACATCTTGGACGGCGAGAAGGAGCGGCAAGGCGACTTCGTGTTCACCGCAAAGGAGGTCGGCGAGTACAAGTTCTGCTTCAACAACGAGATGAGCACCTACACGGAGAAGTTTGTCGACTTCGAGATTGCTGTAGGCACAACCCCTGAATCTCCCGGCATGACTGTGATCCTAGGTACTGACGGGCAATTGTTTAGGTCGAGAACGAGGCTCGCGTAAGCCTTCCTTCGAAGCAGGGCGCGTCCCCTGAACAGACCTCGTCGCTCGAGGAGTCCCTGTTCAAGATCTCGGGCCAGATGTCGACCATCACCCGCAACCAGAAATACTTCCGCACCCGCGAGAACCGCAACTTCAGCACGGTCCGTAGCACAGAGACGAGGATCATCAACTTCAGCTTGATTCAGATCCTGCTGGTTATCTGCATGGGCGCTCTTCAGGTCTTCATTGTCCGATTCTTCTTCCAGGGCGCACGGAAGGGCTACGTATGAAGCGGCGGTTGCCTCGGATGCTATATTATGGAACTCGTTGGTTGGGTGGGCGTAATTTTGCGAGCTGGGCATGTCTTGCATGAAGAATTTATGTATCATCACGGATGGCTCATGGTTAACGAGGGACGGGTCAGGTAGTGTCTTTGTTGTGTTGTTTTGGCGTGATGATTGGGTTTGCGTGTGTACTGTGTAGATGGCACTGGTCACTAGATCAAAAAGACGTCTATGACCAGCATCATGAGCATTGCAGTCTTTCTGGAACTGTTTGGTCTCGATCCTCGGGCGCAGCTCAGGGGCTACCCAGGGAGCTGTCTCCTTGTCTGTACGAATACGGCGGGCCGTCACAGCTGCCAAACAATGCGCGCCTGCGGCTCCACTTTGCCCAGCCACTGCCGCGATGCCTGCAACTTTTCTAGAACAAGGTCCCCACTGAGAACCGTCATCTGCAACTCCAACAGCTTGTTACATACACCAGCCAGCAGCCATGACTTCGATAGCGACAGGCCTCGCGCGGGCTCTCCCGAAACCCCAACATAGCTCGGAGCATGAAGAACAGCGGACACAACAGCGGGGACCGCGAATTGTCGCCGCCGACCAGATTGACGAAACACAGATCGTCTTGAAGGTTAGTGAAAGTTAGCATTCCCATTTTACAAAACGGTGAATTGACCGTCATCCCTTTGCAGAGAGCCGGTCCACCTCCGTACCCGAATCGATCAGGCTGGCGCCCGCGCGCGCCCGAGGACTTTGGCGATGGCGGCGCGTTCCCCGAGATCCCCGTCGCGCAATACCCATGGGGCAAAAACGACGGCTCCTCCAAGTCGAACGCGTTGGTCGTGCAGGTCGATGACGAAGGGAAAGTCGACTACGGCGCCATCGCGCGGCAGGGCCACAGCGGCGACCGAGTCATTCACGCGTCGTTCAAGGACCTGATCCCTCTGCGGCAGCGAGCCGAGGCGGGCGACCTCGACCTGTCGCGCCCCAGCGAGGAGGAGGTGACCGAGACGGCCGAGCGGACGAAGAATGCCCTGGCCGCGCTGGTCAGCGGCGCGCTGGCGGCGCAGAAGCCGAAGAACGTGAACACTGGCGGGAGGAGGGATCCGACGTTCGTGCGGTACACGCCGTCGGCGCAGATGGGGGATAATTCCAAGAAGCAAGATCGGATCATGAAGATTGTCGAGAGGCAAAAGGGTATGTTCCGTTTGGGTTCAGTGAGGTTGCGGTACTCGGCTGACCTGTGGCAGATCCAATGGAGCCGCCGAAGTTCAAACATAAGAAGATCCCCCGAGGACCACCCACACCACCCCCGCCGGTATGTCAAGTCATATATGTCCTGCATTTTCTAAAGGTCGGAGTGCTAATTTGAATCTAGGTGATGCATTCTCCACCGAGGAAACTCACCGCAGAAGACCAAGAGGCGTGGCGCATTCGTAAGCCAACCTACATTCAGTGTAATGAAGCAATGCTAATAGCCCTTAGCACCCCCGGTGTCCATGTGGAAGAATTCCAAAGGTTTCACAATTCCTCTTGATAAGAGAGTCGCCGCGGACGGCCGCGGGTTACAAGATGTCCAGATCAACGACAAGTTCGCCCAATTCTCAGAAGCGCTGTTCATGGCCGACAGACACGCCAGAGAAGAAGTCCGGCAGCGAGCCATGATGCAGCAAAGGCTAGCAGAGAAGGAGCGGGCACAGAAGGAGGACCACCTCCGGCAACTCGCCCAACAAGCACGAGCCGAAAAGGCGGGCGGCGGCAGCAGGCGACGATCGCGCTCCCGTTCTCGCTCCTACAGCGGATCCGAATCACGTTCCGACTCGGAGGACTCAGAATACGAGCGGCGAGCGGCGCGCAAGGACAAACTGCGCGACGAGGAGCGCAAACTACGGCAGTCGCGCATGGGCGCCGAGCGGCGGGCCCAGGTGCTCGCGCGGGAGATGGACCGCGACATCTCGGAGAAGATCGCGCTCGGCCTCGCCAAGCCCACGCAGTCCAAGGAGGGCATGTACGACTCGCGGCTGTTCAACCAGTCGAGCGGCTTCGACAGCGGCTTCAACGAGGACAACCCCTACGACAAGCCGCTGTTCGCCGCGCAGGACGCCATCAGCAGCATCTACCGGCCGCGGGCCAACGCCGAGGACGACGACGAGGAGGGCGCCGGCGACCAGGAGATGGCGCGCATCCAGAAGGGCAGCCGGTTCGGCGAGGCGCTCGGGAGGGGGACCTTCAAGGGCACCGAGGAGGCCGAGGCTAGGGAGGGCCCCGTGCAGTTTGAGAAGGACTCGGCCGATCCGTTCAACGTGGATAAATTCCTGTCTGAGGTGCAGCAGGAGGCCACTGCGGCGTCGTCCTCGTCGAAGCGTGGGTATGGGCTGCGGGATGAAGAGGATGCTAGGCAATCAAAGAGGAGCCGGGTTGATGATGATGATGATGAGGAGTGAGGGCTTGGTCGGATAGGGGGAGGTGGTGGTGTTGGGATGGATGTGTGTGTATATCAAATCAAATGGAGAGGGAGGTGATAGCTGCTTGATACCAGCGAGAAATAATACCAGACGGCCGCCAAGTCGACTTGTCTGACATTGCTTAAGGACGCCAATGTTATCACACTAAAGTTACCGCTTACGATCCGCTTTCGACGTATCGCTTTCACCTTGAGAAGGAGGGGCGCATTCCCGGTGGGCCGAGGCCGCGTCACCCGTTTCGGTCCCTTTCTCGAGAGCATTTGGCCCCCAGTTCCATTGCCGAGACAGCCGTGAGCTGAGAAATTTTAGTGTTTATCAAGCTGCCCAAGCGAGTCAGGCACCTGGCGGAAGCAATTGGTGGCCGTTCCCGTCGGAGAGATATGCAGGGGCCGTGTGCACATCTTCGGCACCAGGACATCGACTGGGTCCAGAATATGATATGCCCGTTTGTGGTGTACCAGTGTATGAATACCCATCCAACTCCTCTCCTGCATGCAGCTTCTGCGTGGTCTGGGTACCATCAGCCTGATAGGGCCGACTGTGGCGCAGCCCCGCAGGTCGTTGGTTTGCATCGGCGGTTGCTACCAGACTGGTTCCGCCCTATCGAACCTTCGTGGGGGGAGGGAAAAGTGAATGAGTTGGAGCCCCTGGAATACGAGAACAGTGATGCATGCATGGCTGGGCGCCAGTCCCGGGCCGTGGGCTGCGAATGGGACGTGCGAAGGAGGGAGAGGCCTCGGAAGTATACCTGTGCTGTGACCTCCCCTCCCGCCAATGGGTTTAGTCGTCGTTGGCTGTTTTGCCTTGCTGCCCGTGCGAATATAATACACTGAACATCGCCATGAGGCTTCCTCATCTTGCTTAACCGACCCTTCTTAAGCTCTCACACGCACAAAATGAAGCGGAGTGACTTCGTTGTCTCATCCTACGAGCCAGACGACCCGTCGTCGTCGGCTTGGAATCCCCGAAACTGGACCAGGAGGATATGGCTGATCATAGTTACGGTGATTGTCGTGATTGTGGTGGTTGTCGTCGGAACTGTCGTCGGTGTGAGGGCCACGAGGAACGGTGACAGCGGCAATACGAGCTATCCCGACTATTCCAAGTTGAACTACACCCTGATCGACTCTTGTAAGTCAAGTTTGATTGTTATGTCCCCGGGAGATACTCAGGGGCAGGGGTTGGGGCTGACTTGATAGACTCGAGCACATCCTTCTTTGACAAGTTTGACTACTTTTCCACTTGGGACCCAGGTATGGCCTCCTCTGATTATTGTGATACTTCTACAACTGACAACCATCTCCAGCCGGGGGTTTTGTGCACTATGCAGACCCAAACTTTGCTGCGACATACGTACGCGGACTCCACGCCTACCCCCTACTCTCCCCTCTTGCGTACTAACACCCCCAGAACCTCACCTACTCGACGCCCTCTACCTCCATCATTCGAGTTGACACCAGGCTCGGACCTGGCACAGAACCCGATGCCTCCACAGGACGCTTATCAGTCCGTCTCGAGTCCAAAGCGCAGTACGGGCCAGGACTCTTCCTCTTCGACGTCAAGCACACGCCCTACGGGTGCGGCACATGGCCGGCTCTCTGGCTGACAGAGTACGCATCCACCTCCCTTTCCCTTTCTCTCCCCTTGACAGGCACACCCTCCCCCTTCCCTCACTTCCACAAGCACACCCACCCCTAACACCACCGCGTGCGTAGCCCCAACAACTGGCCCGCCCACGGCGAGATCGACCTGATGGAAGCCGTCAACCAGGCCACGACGGGCAACATGGTGGCGCTGCACACGACCGACGGCTGCAGCATGGCCGACGTGCGGCGGCAGATGGCGGGGACGGCCGGCCAGGGCGACTGCCACAACGCCACCAACTTCAACACGGGCTGCACGGTGACCGGCCCGCCGGCGACGTACGGGCCCGAGTTCAACGCGGCGGGCGGCGGGGTGGTGGCGCTGGAGTGGCGTGACGAGGGCATCCGGGTGTGGGTGTTCTCGAGGGACGCGGGGGGCCGGGCGGTGACTAGCTTGCCGGCGGAGGGCATGCCGGATCCGAGTGTTTGGGGCCCGCCGCTGGCGGATTATCCGGCGACGAATTGTGATATGGGCAGTCACTTTCGGAACCAGAGTATTGTGGTCAATATTGACTTGTGTGGCTATCTGACCCAGGCCGTGTGGGAGTCGTCTGGGTGTAAGTGTTTGCCCCTGAATCCTTGTTTGGTTTTGAGGATACTGCTGACGCTGGACAGGTCCTTCGACTTGCACGGATTATGTTGCCAGCAACCCATCTGCTTTCAATAACGCGTTTTGGGAGTTTGGGGATTTCCAGGTTTTCGAGGCGCGGTAGTAGAAGAGGGTTGACTGTTGCGTTGTTGTGGTATTCACCCACCGAACAAATTGTAATACAGGCTCTTGAGTCGATCCTTGATACAAATACTTTCGTGCTTAAACATCCCTCCTGCCGTCTCTTCGTGAATTTTAGTGGTACATATCACTCCCCAACGACCCTCCACCCGTAGTGTGAGAAAATTAAAGCGGAGTTCTTCGCGCCGTGCCGGATATCTGTCAGATCGCATCTATACATCCATCCCTCTGGATATCCCTTGCCCCGAGGTCTATGCAAGCAAACCCCCAAACGCCAGTGCCATGGACAACACAACCCAAGACCCGTCCCCTCCCGTCCAGCAGGCCAGCCAGAGCAAGAGCACCAACAAAACAATATCATACAAGACCACCCACCCCCCCACACACATCCATCCCCAGAAGATACGCCCCTTAATCCTCATCTTTAGGCATGCGCATCCACGCATCAATAGCCGCACTAAACGCCGCAAACCCGGCACACCCCACAGCCGCGGCCTGCGGGCCCCCGTTACGAGCCAAAATAGCCCCCGTCAAGCAGCCCGCAGCAACACCGTTCCCGATATCGTTCTTTGCGCGCAGCCCCTCGATGCCGCACTCGATGCCGCTGAAGAGGGCGCCGACGGCGCCAAAGTTCTTGGCGGTGCTCCACGAGCGCGCGCCCATGTCCTTGAAGCCGTGCGCGAGCTGCTTGCGCAGCGGCATCGACGAGAGCGCGTTGGCCGTCGCCGACCCGGGGATGCCCGGGACGCCGGGAGCGCCGGGCGAGCCGGCTGTGTGGTAGGGCGTGTCGTAGGCCATCTGTGGTGGTTGTGCGATCGAGTTAGAAACATCTTATTTTAATGTGCGCGCGGCTGAGAGAGATAGAAAGGGGGGTGGAGAGAGAGAGGGCGGACTAACCGAGGCCATGAACATGCCGAACAGCCCACCAAGCGCAAACCCCGCGACGCCACTCATAGCCGTCTTCGCGTAGCACGACTCCATCGCATTAGACAGCTATATCGCCAATGGTCAGCAAACTCCGCCCTAACAACAAGCGCGGGAATGGAGAACATACCCATTTAACATTAGGATCGTTCGGGTCAAACCCCGGCGGCGCGGGTGCCCCCGCGTTCCCGCCGACTGACGGAATCCCAGGAACACCAGGACCGGCACCAGCGCCGCCGCCTAGCCCCCCGAAACCACCGCTGCCGGGGAAGTTCATGACGGTTTAATGTGTGTGTTCGTCTCTGTCGGCGGTTGTCCGCTGTCACTCGTATGGATGATCGGCAGCGGCCGGGATATCGTCGTAGTTCGGATGCGCGCCCCGGTATGGAGAGAATGGAATAGGGGCGACAAGGAGTGTCGTTACGCTAGGCTTTAGTTATAAGGTCGCCGTCCTGTTTGGGGGGTTCATGGATTCGATGGACGAGGCTATCTGTCAGTGGGGCCTGACAAAAAGTTCCTTATCGGCGCAGGGATGGAGTTTTGCTCGTTGCCACCGCCCGGTCTTGGCAGAAGTCACTTCCGTCCGTTACACGTGGTACGCTGTATGACTGAAATGGGGAAAGGATACTGTGTAAATTACGAAAGTCATAAACGTTCCGTCGTCAACACCAACCAACCATGCATCTAGACAACACGGGTATACGTCGGACAAGGCCGCAAAACGCACAAGCAGCATGACGATCCCGATGCCAAATTATACATCCCTTTTCTCCTGGCTATTGCTAGCCGAGAGCCCGCCCCTTCCCCGTCTTGTTCAGCCCTTCACCTCCTCCCGAAGCCATGCCATGCCATGCCATCCACGTTAAACTCGGCATATCAAAGAGGTCGAGGTATCTCCGCCGCAAGCCTCTGACGCAAGCAATGGGAAACAGAAATCAAAGATAACAACTACCAACACAAACGATATACCTGGGTCCCCAAGGCTACCACTTTTGGCTCAGCGACCAACCCGCTGCCGAGCGCCATGACAAAGGATACACTCGCGGGAAGCCGCAACCAGCCCAAAGAAAAAATAATGCATACCCTCCCTCCTGAGAACATCTAGCCCTTGAGAAACAGGTCCCCAGCGCCGTTCCTTACCGACCTTGTCCGGTCGGGATGGTCTAAGCCAAGGGAGTCATCCGCGCCTGACGCCACGTCCCAGAGGATGTCATCTGCACCGCCGAGTCAGTTTTTGATCTGCGTGTTTGGGTTTAGAGGGGGGTGCTCACCGTCGTTCAAGTACTGCGGTCGTGAGAACTGCGCCCTGCGGACGACAGCAAACTTGATCTTCTCGAAGCTCTTGCCCTTGAGACCCGTGCGCTTCTCGAGTCGCTTCTTCGTCTCCGAAAATACCTCGCCTTCCTTGAGGAGGAACCGGAACGGGATGCCATGCGCCCTGCTAGGTTCGCTATGGAACTGGAATACCGAGATGAATTGGGACTGGTCCGTAACCTCGGCGTCCTCCGTAGGTATCCGCTCGGCGATTACCGTCGTGTAGTCGTTAATACTGATGACAGGATAGCTTCGCTCGAGCTCCCGGAAGAACTTGTGGTTGCTGATTTCGTAAATCCGTATCTTCCCTTCTTCTCCTTCGCTAGAGATCTTTGCCTTCTTAGTCAAACAGTCGATGAGATCGTCCACCTGACCGTTCTTGGGCACAAGAATATCAAACTGCTCCTACGATCCAAGTTAGCTAGACCCTATCGTCGGCTTATCTCCGTCACTCACCTCTTTTGTGATACCCTCGCTGAGCAGCGTGAGCTTGATGTTCTTCTTGGTGTCCAGCTCGGCAAGACTCATGTCGAGCACCTCGAAAAACAGGGCGTCGTTCCGCTGGTTCATGTTCAGTTGTCCGTAGCCTGCGGGGACAAGAATGTTTTGGAGCGTCTGATTTTGGCCTCGCTTAACCGCCGCTCTCGGGTTGTTCGAGCTGGCATTGACCGTGTAGAATCGAAGGTGCGTTGCTTCCACCCCCAATTTCTCGCCTACTTGTTCCGACAGCTTGTCGTAGCTCATTTTCGAGTTTAGGACCATCTCAAACGGCGGGTACGCGTCGGGGTCGCATTTCTGAGGATGCGCGCGGAACATGACGGTTCGCTTGTTAAGGAGGAAATCGTAGTATTCACGAGCGTCCTCACACCGGTCCAGCGATTTCCTATTGAGCCATCAGTTGCGCGTGCCCACCTGGGTCAAATGCTTTTCCAACTTACGCTTCCTCGGACGGCTGCTTGTCGCTCTTCTCGGTGAGGCCCAGTTTCGATTTCCGATCGTGGACCCGTTGGAAGCAGACGATATCGCCGTCCTGGAGCTCCGCCGCCTTGAGGGACTGCTTCCCTTTGAGGCCCTCAATCATGTTAGGTTTGATTTCCTACCAAGGTTAGCTTCTCGCCTTCTGCGGTAAATTTATGGATCATTATCTTCACCTCCCAGAGTTGGATCCGCTCGTCGCTCGGCAGCTTTTCCCAGCCCATCTTCTTCATGATGGTGGGAATGAGCTCCTCCACCTTCTTCTCCTTGCTGATGTACACATGGCCGACTCCTTTTAGCGCTTGAGCCTCGGCATCGAACCATTTGAGGAAGAGCAGGATGAGGTCATTCTTAACGACAACCCCGTTCGCAAGTCCGGGGCCGTATGTCGGCCAGACAGCGGCGCCGTCGGCGTTGACTTCCTCGGCCACTTCAACCCATACGCGTAGCGCTTGGTCCCTATGTGCCGCGGCTCTGTTGTATGTTTCCTCAACGGTCGGGCGAAGGTCCATCACAGGTTGATCTGGGCGGATCGTCTTATTTTGACGATTGACCATGATCCAAAGCCTCACACGTTTCGGGTCTTGCTCAATCTCCGCCGCAATCTGGTCGACCAGGTCTTGCATGGTCGCTGTGCGGAGGAGACGGTAGAGCCTGGGTGCGGCCGAGTCCTCGTCTGGTGTCGCGTCGAAGTTGGCAAGGTCCGTATTGCCGTGTTGTTGGAACGTCGCTTCCGTGATGGCCTTCACGCCGAGGTAGAGATGCTGTTCTTCCCTCTCCTTACGTCGCGCCTCCCGGGCGACGAATTCTTCCTCGAATCGCCGATCTAAACAAATCAAGGTCAGCATCCAACGAGTACCGATCGGTCATTTATGAGAGAATTCAACTTACGGAGATGCTCTGGAGTATCCTCTGCTGCGACAGGGCAGAGTACCTTGTCGAGCCTGGATTTGCGGATGTATACCAACATGTATGCGCTGTTAGGCCTCATCGCCGGGCCCTTCTTGTTACTGAGAGGCCGTACTTGGCCGCTAGGCAACTTAAACGGGCCGCCAAAATTCTCCTCTAGTACTTCCCGCTTGGTGGCTTTGGTGACTTTGTCGTCGTCGTACTTGTACCACCAGCCCTCCTTGTCCGGCTTGAGGAAGGCGTAGTAATGGCCGGCGTTGAGATCGCCGCTGTGAACCAGAACGCCGTGTAGCTGGTACTCCCAAGACTCCGACTTGTCCGCCTCCTTGTCCAGGTACAGCGAGGCATCAAATTCCTCGGGGAACTCGTAGCGGTCGTTGATCTTCATCATGGCATCGCGTTGGATGTCGTACTCGAAGCGCTTCAGCTGCAGATGCAAGACGTCGGGGAAGCCCTGAAAGATGACGCCTTTGTCGGCATCCTGGAGCTTGTATTGGTCGCCGGCGAAGTACTGGTTCTCCCCGTCGAGCTTTTCCACCTGGATGTAGTCCTGAAAGCTATCCAGCAGGTTCTCATTCCCGCTCACGTTGAGTTGAACGTCCCAGAAATCCTCGATCCGGCTCGACTCGTACGGGACATTGATGCAAGAGATGTATGTCTTGATCTTGCCGCTGAACATTTGCGGTAGCGCCTTCTCGAACTCGGTGCCCTTCATCTTCTCTTCCATGCGCTCCATGAGCTTCCGGGAGAGCTCCTGCACGTCCTGCTGCTCGAAAATGTGGCGTGTTTCCCAGCCAAAGGACTTGGTAAGCTCGGCGGTGCCCACGGCCGAGGCGGATGTCTGCAATTGATAGAAGAGCCTTTGCAATGTGTAAGCGCTGTTAGTCATGCTTTCCTCTTCTTGCGTAGGAATACGATAAATGGCCTATCCAGTGTCAGCCAGCCGGGCTCCTCGATGCTTAAATTGGCACGTAGCGGGTTACCTTGCGGAAGGCGTTGGTGAAATATAATGACTGCAAGAGCGAGTTTAGGTAGCAAGTGGCACCCTGGTTCTTGAGACCGACGTAGCCGGTTTCCTTTTTCGAGTCGTAGTTGTTGAAGTTGTGCCACAGCACGCCCGTCTCATCCTCGACAACTCGAACGTATGCACTGATGTTGGCACAGTCGTTCTCGATGAGCGGTCGATCTGCGTTCTCCCAGACGGTGTTGAACATTTTGCGGGTCTCAAGGAACCTCGTGAACCCCCAGTCGCTCTCCTCCTTCGTGAAACGGTGGTGGGCGGAATGTTGGAAGTAGATATTTGGGTGGTTCTTGTTCCACATCACGAGCGCAAACTGCACGCAGCAGCTCCAGTCGTCGGGCACGTTGTTCGCATCGAAGCCGTGCTCAAGGTAGATGGAGCACTGGTCGGGGACATTGTTACCGAACGGGAAGAGGAGGATCCGCCTGCGTCGATGGTTTAGTGACCCCCGGGTAGATAGACAAGGAGTTATGGGAATATCGCGTACCATGGATAACCACCGGCGTGGAATATGGGACCATGCTCCTTCTTCGAAAGCGCCCGCCATCCTTCCACGGACCACGTGTGGACTTGGTCTTCTATGGTTCGAGGTTCCTCTACCAGAGGTGGAAGCACAAGCTCTTTCATGCCCTCATCTATGGCGAGTTAGCGCGCGGGCCCGTCGACAGCGGAAACGAGGGGAGGGAGGACGCACGGTCGGTTGCCAGGAGGGGGGTGTCAGTGTCCATGTTGTCGGGGTTGATGATAGCGACGTCTTCCGCCTCGGTGCCATTTGCCTCGACGATATGCTCCTCCGGTGCATCAACCATCGTGGCATTAGGCGACGCGGCCTCGTTGTTCTGGTTGTCGTCCTGGATGTCAAGGTTAGCGAGGGCGCCGGTTGGCGGGGTAGCGCCGTTCATGTTGGCGATCGGGGGGAGGGAATGGCAAGGGCGAGTCTCGGCGCCAATGGTTGATGGGGAAGGGGTGGAACGCAGTTGTTGACGAGTAGAGGGTAGGAAGAGGAGGAAAACAAGTCGTGGAGAAAGTGGTGGGTCGAAGAGGTGTTCTCAAGCGAAGGAACTCACCATCTTGTGGAGGGGCCGTGTTTGGAAGGCAGAAGCCGTCGATGGCGGGCCAAGTCAAAGCTTCCTCCTGCACACTCACTGAACGGGCGCCAGGGCCACTGTCGGGCGAACCGGCAACGACTTTGAGGGGCAAATAATGGAGAGTAAAGAATGCTTTGTAAAAAAAAATAGGCTTTGCGGTCCCTGGGATACAGCAAACTTCTGCAGCAAGACAAACAGAAGCTGTGCAGCGAAGAGGGAAGTAGTCAGCAGCAACAAACTTTAGTATGGGATGTGAGATGGTGCAAAGGGAACTTGAACTGAACCACTGCACCACTTTCTGTTGCCCCAGTATTGCAACCGGGCGCAGCAGACGACGGCTTTTGGCTCTCGAGCGTCGTACACTGACATGTGGGTATCTCGAGGCTCGGCAGGTCAGCAGGTACCTCGTTGTTTGTCGAAATCAGACGGCAGTGGCAAGGGGCCCGAGGTACCTCTCTAACGCATTGTATTGAAAAACGACATACACAAGGACCCTTGCCCCTCCAATGACGTGGGGTGCAGAGACACCATGCCTTGCATGCGACCAGGCACGGCGAAGCAACACCATACTTGATTAAACATTGGGCAGAATGATGCCTTAAGCCTATCAGTATTGCCGGTTGCGAGAAGTGGCTGTGAAGCCCAGCATTGAGAATGAAATGTGACTGGTATTGGTTACCTGTTTAGGTTCCGGCGTGTGGTATGACTTCTGTTCATCTTGAGTTTTCAAGTTCTGTGAGAAGCCCCGGTCTCACCTGGACCCGCCCTGTTTGTTCCAAATTGAATCCGAGGCAAGACCAACAACAGAAAGCAGTTAACTTCAAGTTAAAATAGAAATTGGTGTGAAACAGGCGGCTATCCAGGAGTGGTTATTTCACGAGGATGTGGCATGCAAATAATGAGAACTTACCTAGCTAGATAGAAAAGTTGATGCTTGCCGAGGGCAGCGTTCCTCAGTGCTCGCTCTCGCGAAGACCACGCATGGCACAGTATCGCTACCGGTTTAAACAGTACTCCACACTGTCTTGGTAATCCCCCGCTCCACATGCGAGTTCGAGTTGCACACAGGAGTTGAGGAACAAACTAAATGTGGGGTAACTCACTCAAGGACCCTTCATCAACCAAGCTTCATCCGGTGCGGTATCGCAAGCTTGGAAGCGTCATGTCATGCCGCAACTCATGAGCTGCTGGAGATGGCATCTCTGATGACTGCAGACTGCAGGACAACCATCGCAGCTACCGTCTAAATTACAGCTACTTCAGCGACTGTCATTCCTTTTTTGACCCATGTATAAAATCATCTCGGTAATTCTCCGATGTGTTCTTGCCAACCCAGCCTGGAATCCCGCCTCTCTCTCTCCACTCTGAAGCTCTGACGCCTTCAACGCCAAACTCTGTCCCTGGTCGAGTTCCAACTGAGTCACACTCACACTCTCTTTCTCGCATGGCAACGACGAAGGCATGCCGCGCTTCTCGGTGTATCACGTCACGGCGTGTGCCCGGTTAATAGGGAGACCAGGGCAACCGGGCAGAGCAGCGAGATGGCAATCAATAGGTCAGCTCATGATGCCAATGGTGCGGCATTCGCATCACGTTACTCATAGCCCAAAATGGCGGCCCGTTTCTGTCTTGGATGAGTGCGTGCCTCTGCCTTCCTTATGGTCCGGCCCTTTCAGATTTGACACGTTGACGTGCTCACGCCTTGTAATAGATGGGTTGCAAAGGAAGCCCGCCCTATTAGTCTGCGGCAGCTCATGGTGTTCGGTCGCACCTTGGCTGAGTCGAGGTTGATAAGCTCGGCGAACTATGTTCGGACCGAACTGCCAACGAGGCAAGTTTGTCCACCATGCTTCTCACCGTCAAAGGCTCTACTGACTGGCATTGGCTCTTAGGATCGCCCACCGAATTCGCGACATGCAGCAGCTGCCGTATGTGGTTGTCACGAACCCACACGTTAACGAGGTCTACGACCTGTATTACACTGCATTTGATACGTTCCGGAAAGTAAAGGAGATCAAAACGCTGGAAGACAATGATCGCTTTTGCAAGACGATACGCTCCATGCTCAAGGCTCACTTAACCGTCATCCCCAAGCTGGCAATGGGCATTCTGGAGAGCAACGGTCTCATGGACTCGGCCGAGCTAGACAAGTTCATGAACACCATCCTCCGATCTGTTCGTTTCCCTCATCCGGCAATCCCTGGATTCTCAACGGGCCCTCTCGCTAACAGTCCTCTCCTAGCGCATCTCTCGCCGCGTCATCGCGGAGCAGCACCTCGCACTAACAGAGACCTTCCACGCGCCGTGGTTCTCCCCGGGGGCCAAGCTCTCCGAGTCGGAATTCATCGGCGCCGTCTTCCTCAAGTGCGTCGCCAAAGACGTAGTCACGCGCTGCGGCAACGCCGTCCGCGAGATCCTCCAGCGCGCGTACGGGCCGGACGTGGCCCTGCCCGAGATCCGCATCGACGGCCACCTCGACGCCAACTTCCCCTACATCCTCAGCCACCTCGAGTACATCATTGGCGAGCTGCTGCGCAACTCGGTGCAGGCCGTGGCCGAGCAGCACCAGCGCCGACGAGACAAAGACCCAACCTACTCCCACAAACCGCCCCCGCCCATCGAGGTCACCATCTGCGAGAGCCAGCAGCACGTCATCATCCGCATCTCGGACCAGGGCGGCGGCATCCCGCGCGAGAGCCTGCCCTACCTGTGGTCCTTCAGCAAGGGCCCCGCGAGCGGCAAGATCCTGGCCAACCTCGGCAAGGTGCCCAAGATGGCCGCCACCATGCAGGAGCTACAGCTCGAGGAGGACGATGACCACCACCACAACAACCGCGAACGCGACGATGACGACGACGACGACGGCCACGAGAACCGCAGCACCTCGGTCGAGGGCGGCGAGATCGGTCGCGATGTTAATAGTTCGCTGGCTTCGCTGTCTAGCCGGCCGCCGAACCTGCGCTTGGGGATGGGTCTGCCGCTGAGCAGGGTGTATGCCGAGTATTGGGCGGGGAGTCTGGCGCTGCATAGCCTGGAGGGGTACGGGGTGGACGCGTTTTTGCAGATCTCCAAGCTGGGCAACAAGAACGAGCAGCTGACGACGAGGGCGACGATGGATGCCGTGTAACTAAACCTTTAAGGGCAAGGGAGGCAGGCGTTGGTGGGCCATGTTTTTGTTTCTTGGAATGTGCACTCGGGGTCAGTGTTCAACCTGGTTTTCTCCTTGGCTGGGCGGGCGTTCTCTTTAGCACGTTTGTATATAGTCGCTATCGTCTACGAAGACGGCTTGTTTCCAATCAACACAGGGCTTCCGTGTCAGCAGAAGTCGCTTCCTTCAGGACAGGCAGCCTTTCTCATTATCTGGTATCATGAAGGCGGCTAAATTACATCATTCCTAAGGTCGAATAAAAAAGGGGCTCCGGAAAACAACTGACGTGAAGGTTGAGTCCGTCGAGGACGACGACCTGAAGTCCCTGGGGGTAATTCCAAGTCCCTCTACCCTCCAAGAATTTGCGCACCTTTTTCCCGTTGGCTATCAAATAACTAGGGCGGGGAGGGGTGTAAAAGGAAAAAAAACGGACAAACAATAATAAAAAGCCGGACGACAATGGTACTTTGGTCAACCAACGGCTTCCTCATTACCGCACCATGGCTCATGCGAGCCCAACGGAAACAGGGCGAGGCCGGAGGTTGACAAAATCCACGACGCGGCAGGTCAGTACCTCGTAACGACGGTCCCCTAGCGACGCCCGTGGCTGCGGACGGCGCTTCCCTGCAGCTGCTCCAGTTCGCCCTCGAGCTGCTTGATCTGGGCGTGCGTCTGCTCGAGATCCTTGTTGAGGCTGTCGCGCTCGGCAATGAGTTTCTGCTCCCATTGCCGGAAGCGCTGCTCCTCGATCTTGACCTGCTCGGTGAAGCGCTTGCGCAGCGCCTCCTCCTCCTCCTTGAACTTGGGGTTGTCGAGCTTTCTCGGGCGGGCCTCGCCAAACTTGCGCGTCTCCATCTGCTGCGCGCGGTACGCCTCGTAGTGCAGCTCCTCGGTCGTGTGGATGAGGTCCAGCATGTGGGTGCGAATCAGGATCGATCGCAGCTTCTTGAAGTCGCAGTGGTCCTCGTTCTCGACCTCGGCCACGCCCCACGAGTACTGGCGGCCCTTGACGATGCGCCCGTCGTTCGTCTTCACGTCCTTCTCAGAGCCAATGACGGCAAAGGGCATCGCGGCCATCAAGCTGCGTGCGTGCTGGGCAGCGGCCTCGTCGTCCTCCTCGATCGGCGGCTGGTAGATCTTGATGTTCTGGGCCTCGATCACGGCTTGGATCTGGAAAGCAAGGTTAGCATAACGGAAACAACTCGGCGATCGGTGTCTTTTTGTGCTCACCCTCGACTTGAACTTGGCGAGATCTGCCGGGCTAAGGGTGTCGGCCTTGGCGATGACCGGGATGAGGTTGACGCGCGAGCACAACCGCTTCATGACCTCGATATCAAGGGGCTTGAGCGTGTGGCCGGTGGGGCGGATGAAGTACAGGCAGGCGTGCACGCGGAGGTCGATCTTGTCCTGGCGGCGCGGCTGCTGCTCCTGGAGCATATAAGACTCATGCTGGTCGTCGAGGAACTCGATGATGGGCATCCACGAGTCGCGGTTGTTGACATAGTCGCCGAAGCCCGGGGTGTCGATGACGGTCAGGCGGACTAGTTGCCAGTCAGTGTCGTATTCATAACAGATAGGCGGCAGGCCTTGATGCTGCTGCTGCGTACCCTTGAAGAACTTCTCCTCCAGCTCAGCCTTGGTAATCTCGATCTCGACGGTCTTGTCGACCTGCTTCTGGTGCCGGCGCTTGTGGTCGGCGTAGTTCTTGATCGTGGTGGAGAAGAGCGTGTTGATGAAGGTGGTCTTGCCCAGCCCGGACTCGCCAGCAACCTAGTAACGGGTCAGAACAAGTGGCAACCCCACACTGCCGGTACTTCTGACCATGATAGTAAACGCGGCACCCCTCTTCGCGACAATCTTGTGCCGTTGGTTGGGCAGATTGGCAATGCCAATCGGCGACGCGCTCTCGGCAGCGGCAGGAGCCATCTCGAGCTAAGTATTGATCGAAACGAAATAAAAGTGGGTGAGGGGTATCAAGAATGTACAGCCAAAACCGCGGCGGGTGCAATTGGGAGAGATGTTGCTGGAGCGGAAGAGGTGGTGGATTTGGAGTTGACGGGTACGAGGAGACGGGGTCGGGAGCTTGTGCTTCAGGGGAATTTGCCCATCAAATTTCCAGACCAGCGAAGCTGCTGCCGTGCACGGATCAACGACAAGCACGGACTACTAGACTTCAGGGCGGGCTTCAGGGCGCCAGGCTCAAAATCGAGTGGGTCTTGCTCCCCTTTTCCACTTTCCCCAGAAGCCACCGAAAAAGGTCCCTGCCAAGCCAGGCCACCAGGCTCGACAAAAGGCACGTCGGGGGTTAGGAGAAAGAATTCGCCGACCCCGCTAAAAAGTTACCAAATTTTTGGCGGCGAGCACCGGCGATATCCTGCTTTGGCGATTGGAGCTTTGCTGCAGGCCGATTTCTTGAAATTGGGAGATGGACTGCCAGCGACCATGAAGACAGATTTTAAATTCTCCAACTTGTTGGGGACGGTATATTGCCAGGGCAATCTTCTATTCAGTCCCGACGGAACCCATCTGTACTCGCCCGTCGGCAACAGAGTCACCGTCTTCAATCTCGTCGAGTAGGCATCCCACCTCTCCTGCGCTCTCTCTTTCCCTTCTTTGATGGTTTAACAGAGTATATGTGCTAATTGGACGCAGCAACAAGTCTTACACCCTCCCGTTCGCCCACCGAAAGAATATCTCGAGGATAGGCTTGACCCCGCAGGGCAACCTGCTCCTGTCGATCGACGAAGATGGCCAAGCGGTACTGACCCACGTTCCGCGCCGAGTGGTATTATACCACTTCTCCTTCAAGTCACGCGTGACTTCCCTTTCTTTCTCGCCCTCCGGACGGTATTTTGTGGTTGGATTAGGGAGGAAGATCGAGGTCTGGCACGTTCCGTCAACACCGGACTCCAACGCCGCCGGCGACCTCGAGTTCGCCCCATTCGTGCGCCACCACACCCACACACAACACTTTGACGATGTTCGGCATATCGAGTGGTCGAGCGACTCCAGATTCTTCCTCAGCGCGTCAAAAGACCTAACGGCAAGGATATGGAGTCTAAATTCGGAGGAGGGTTTCACGCCCACGGTCTTGTCAGGTCACAGGCAAGGAGTGGTGGGCGCCTGGTTCTCCAAAGATCAAGAAACGATCTACACTGTCAGCAAAGATGGGGCTGTCTTTGACTGGCAGTATACCACAAAACCGGGCCATGACGAGGACGAGATGGTGGACGAGTCCGATATGCAATGGAGGATCGTCAATCGGCACTACTTTATGCAAAACTCCGCGACGCTCCGGTGCGCTGCTTTCCACCCCGAATCAAATTTGCTCGTTGCCGGTTTCTCGAATGGCTTGTTCGGGCTGTACGAGATGCCGGACTTCAACATGATCCACACGCTCAGCATCTCCCAAAACGAAATTGACTTTGTCACGATCAACAAGAGCGGAGAGTGGCTAGCATTTGGGGCATCAAAGCTTGGCCAGCTGCTGGTGTGGGAGTGGCAATCCGAGTCTTACATCCTGAAACAACAAGGGCACTTCGACTCGATGAATGCGCTGGTCTACTCGCCCGACGGCCAGCGGATCGTCACGACGGCGGATGACGGCAAGATCAAGGTCTGGGATATCGAATCCGGGTTCTGCATCGTCACGTTTACCGAACACACCAGCGGCATTACGGCCTGCGAGTTTGCGAAGAAGGGCAACGTCCTCTTCACGGCAAGCTTGGACGGGTCGATCAGGGCGTGGGATCTTATCAGGTACAGGAATTTCAAGACCTTCACCGCGGCCGAGAGGTTATCCTTTTCCTGCATGGCGGTGGACCCCAGCGGCGAAGTGGTTGCTGCGGGTTCGATCGACTCCTTCGACGTTCATATCTGGTCCGTCCAGACGGGGCAACTGCTTGACCGACTTTCGGGCCATGAGGGGCCAGTCTCATCTCTCGCCTTTGCCCCGAACGGTGGCCTCCTAGTCAGCGGTAGCTGGGATAGAACGGCGAGGATTTGGTCCATTTTCAACCGGACACAGACCAGCGAGCCCCTGCAGCTGCAATCAGACGTTTTGGATATTGCGTTCAGGCCAGACTCGCTCCAGGTTGCTATCTCTACTCTCGACGGCCAGCTGTCTTTCTGGTCCGTCTCCGAAGCGCAGCAAATATCTGGCGTTGACGGCCGCCGTGACGTTTCGGGTGGTCGCCGGATCACGGACCGCAGGGCTGCTGCGAACGTGGCTGGAACCAAGAGCTTCAATACCATTCGTTACAGCATGGACGGGTCCTGCCTCCTGGCGGGCGGGAACAGCAAATACATTTGCTTGTACTCTGTGACGACCATGGTGCTTCTCAAGAAGTTTACTGTCAGCGTTAACCTGTCTCTCTCGGGCACCCAAGAATTTCTCAACAGCAAGATGATCACAGAAGCGGGGCCTTCCGGGTTGTTGGATGACCAGGGCGAGGCGTCAGATTTGGAAGACCGAATTGACAGGTCATTACCTGGCTCGAAACGCGGCGATCCCTCGGCGAGAAGAGGGAAGCCGGAAGTGAGGGTGACTGGCGTGGCATTTTCGCCAAGCGGCACATCCTTTTGCGCCGCGTCCACAGAAGGCTTGTTGATCTACAGCCTCGACAGCACCGTCCAGTTCGACCCGTTCGATTTGAACATGGAAATCACGCCAGCATCAACGCTCGCCGTGCTCGAACAGGAGAAGGACTACCTCAAGGCGCTGGTCATGGCCTTCCGGCTGAACGAGGCGGGCCTAATCCAGCGTGTATTCCAGGCCATTCCCTACACCGATATCGGGTTAGTTGTCGAGCACTTCCCGACGGTGTACGTAGCGCGCCTCCTGCGGTACGTGGCGGCCCAGACGGAGCAGTCACCGCACGTCGAGTTCTGCCTGCTCTGGATCAAGGCGCTGGTGGACAAGCACGGGGCGTGGCTGACGGCCAACCGGGGCAAGGTGGATGTGGAGCTACGTGTTGTAGCACGAGCGGTGGCTAAGATGAAGGACGAGGTCAGACGGCTTGCGGATGAGAATGTCTACATGGTGGATTACCTCCTTGGCCAGGCAAGAGACAAGCCGGCTGGTGGCGAGCCGGACAGCATCGAGGATCCCGAGATGAGAGCGTTGCCCTCGACGAACAAGGAGGTGACAATACACGACATCATGGGCGAGGACGTGAGCGAAGAAGAATGGATTGGGCTAGAATAAGCAGGCATAAGAAGGCGTTAGGAATACAGGTTGATACCATGAGCAGGTTGTTGCAACATGTGCTGAGGCCGTTTCACCTCCCAAGCTCGCCAAACTCCCTATTTTTGATGGTAACATGAACTAGAGGTCCGGGACGTCCTACGCCTGTCAGCTCACACTTTCTTCCTCGAAATTACGGTTGAACATACCTTCCAGGCCTCGTCAAAGCCACAACTCCGCAACCATCGTGGCCCCGGTGCCTCGACCGAGTCGACGGCCAGGTGACACACCTTCTCCCACATGTCGTCCCCTTTCACCTTCAGCCAGTCCTTGCCCTCGTCCTCGTACTTCTTGCAGATGTTGCGGCAGATCACCATCGCCCGGGCCACCTTGATCGAATGCCCGTCATCCCCGAAGTTGTGCAGTCGGGAGACAATATCTGTTTCTCTGTCAGTGTAATCCACACAAAAAGGAGACGAGTCAGGTGGTATATGTACCGGCTAACGACCCTCCGACAGCAGGCTTCCGCGGCTGATACGCAGCCAGTTTCTCGGCCGACAGCTCGGGCGCACCGCGCGCGGCATACTGGAGCAAGTCCATCCGAATCTTCCACTCCAGTAGGCGCGCCTTGGTCTCGGCGGGGATCCAGTCTTGGGCGTTAATAGTGACAAAGAAGGGGCTCGCGTTGAGATGGTGGCTACCAGCAAGCAAGCGTCAGCAACTCCGATCTTTCTCCTTTCCCCTCCCGGCACAAAAGAAACCAACCGCCCACAACAACTCACATCAAAAAGAAGTCAAACTTGGGCTGCTTCCCCTCCTTCACCAGCGCCGCCGCGGCCGCCACAAACACAGCCGCATCAAACATCTCGGCCGTCCTCTCCTCCACCTCCTCCGGCATCACCCTCACCCTCGCCGCCAGCGCGATCATCTCCTCCCCCGCACGCGCAAGCACCCCATCCCTAACTTTATTCGCGTCCCCCTCCCTCGCCGCCCCCGCCAACTTCCCATCCCCCCTCAACCTCTCCATCAACTCCAACACCCCCTCCCCCTTCCCACCACCTTCACCACCCTTCCCACCCCCACCACTCTCCATCTCCATCTCCCTCGCCCTCCTCTCCGCCCCCAGCAAAAACCCCCCAATCTCCCCGCCATGCACCGCCGTCTGCGCCAGCGCCTCGGCGACAACCGCCTCCTGGCCCCATTCCATCCCGTACATCAGCTGGATCAGCGGGTGCAGGAACCCGGCGAACAGCCGCACCAGCAGCGTGTCGTCATCTTTGGCGAAGAGGTAGCGCTTCAGCACGGCCTGCCACGAGCCGAGCGCGCGGGTTTCCGCCTGGAAGAAGCGCAGGAAGTCGGGGTAGTAGGTTTCGTTGCCGAGGGAGGGGGCGGCGGCGGATGGCCAGGGGTGGAAGGTTGGTGTTGCTGCTGGTGCTGGGGAGGTGGTGGTGGTGGTGGTGGTAGTGGTGGGGTGGGGGGGGAGGGCGGGGCGCTGGTAGTTGGCGTTGGTGTCGTAGGCGGCTTGGAGGGCGGGCGCGGGGGCGCCGGTGCCGTAGAGGGCGAGGAGGTGGTGTGGGATCTAGGAGGGGTGTCAGTAGGAGGGGTGTCAGTTGGGGAGGTGGGCTAGGGAGTGGGCTGGGGAGGTGGGTTATGGATATGGGTAGATGAGATGCTTACGTGGTTGTGGAAGCCCTCTTGGTTGAAGAAGACATGGTGTTTCTGTAGATAGGTAGGGAGGGTGCGTGTTAGCCAAGTACTATTAATAAGGGGTCGGGCAACTGGCGAGGGAAACTGACTTCCATGTCCTCCTGGAGCAGCTCCGACACCTTCTTAGCTGCCTCGTCGGTCTGCTTGATGTGCCAGAGCCCGGTGTTGTCCGGGGTGACGTGCATCTTGTAGGGAAGGTCTGCGGTAGAAGCCATTTTGGTGGTAGTTGTCAGGGTCCTTAGACCTAGTATTGTTCGAGTGAAAGCTCGCATTCAAGGATGCAAGTTGAGTTGAGTGTGAGTTGAGGAAACCCTCCAGTAGTTCGTGAAAGCTTGAAGTAGCACAACCCACTCATATAACTGTATACTCCAGTGGCAAGGTGGTTATAACCAATTATTAATCAGTTGTTACTTTGGACGGCCTGATGTCACAGATCTTTGTCATATGGACGACAGTCCAGCTCGGCTCCGACTCGGACGTATAAAGTGCCTCGGAGGGGAAGGTGAGGGTGAGAAGTTGTTGGGCGTCAATCAGATGACATCATGCCTGTCCTTCCCTCCCCCTAACCAAAAACATCGAAAAGGGGCATGGAATGCGAGACACGTATATTCAACGCATATTTAACCCCCAGATTCAACATGACAACCCAGGGCTGCTCCCACCCTGCCACAATTCAATTCGTTGCAATTAAGCCTCTATCATCCATATCCGACCCAACTCCAAGGGGTATGCATCTTCTAACATTGGCCACTCCGTGACGTTGTTCCCTGCCATTGGACACCAAAATATGCGGCCTCATTCATTCATTAGCGGTGCCCGTCCGAATTAACCTTCCCAAACCCCGCGTCATTTATTCCCGATGCCTGCTGGGGCTCCGATGGACTCTCCTCGAAGCCCGCTCATTAATCAGTCGCTGGGCGGTCGCCTTGTCGTAGCCAATTACCCTGGTCAAGTAAAACATCCTGCAACGGAGACAGACGGTCAGCATCCAAGCGCGTAAAGTAAAACAAACAGCCAATAGGTAGAGTGCAGTGCAGGCAGTAATGGACTTACTTCTCCTCCTCCCCCTCCCTCCCCCTGCGGTCCTCCCAGCGCTGCTGGCACTCCATCCAGGCGACAGCCCTCCGCTTGGGGTCGATGCGCTTGACGCCGAACCGAAACCGGCCGCTGACGGGCCTGTGGTCCGAGACGCGCACCTCGTGGCGGCGGTAGTCGAGCTGCTCGATGCGGCCGCGCCCGCCGCCGCAGCGGTACAGCAGGCGGTCGCACCAGGCCGGGCTGCGGCGCTTCTCGCTCGTGTCGTACGTGTCGGTGCCCACGTCGTACTTGTACGTGGGCGCGAACGCGATGGGCTGCTCCTCGAAGGCGCGCAGCCGGAAGGCCGGGTTGCGCCGCCGCGCGACGAGCAGCTGGTCGCGCTCCAGCAGCTTGGCGAGGTTGCCGGCCTTGACGGCCGCCACGACCGTGTCGCGGCTCATGGTGTCGATGCGGTAGTTGAGGTCGCCGTTGAGCAGGCACAGCTCGTGGTCGAGGATCAGGGAGCCGTCGCCGCCGCCGACGAAACTGTCGACGCGGACCCCTGGGTCGCGCTGCGGCGGGAGCAGCGGCGTCTCGAGGATCGCCGCGATGTCGTTGTGCCGCGCGTTGGCAGATGTCTGGCCCGCTGCCAGATGGCAGTTGATAAAGCACAGGGACGTGTCGTCGACCATAAACCGGACCACAATGGCGCCCTTGTTGCCGTGCAGCCCGCCCATGCCGCGCTTGACCTCGGCGCTGCTTAAGTTGCTGATGCGCTCGCGGAGGTCGGCCTTGACGAAAATGCAAGTGAAGAGACCGACGAGGGGCGCCGTGTGGAGGACGTGGTAAAGCCCGCCGCTGGACATGTGGTCGTCCAGGCTCTGCGCGAGGAAGTTCCGCCAGTCGCGGTACTGGTGGCTCATCCGCTCCTGGTCCGAGCCCTCCTTCTTCTTGGGCTTGAGGAAGCGTTTCGCCGTGGCCGTCTTGTCTTCGAGGTCCACGAGCTCCTGGAACCCAAAGACAATGATGTCGGGCGAGTCGCTGTTTTGCAAGAGATCGCGAACAAAGGTAGCGTCGGACTCGGAATAGCGCAGGCTATGGGGTGTCGAGGCGCCCGCGTTCCACGTCAGAACCAACGCCTTGATCTTCTCAAAGCTGCAGTACTCGACGTCTTTGAGCTTCATCTCGCCCTCGAGCCAGTCTTCCTGGAGCATCCCGTCCCAGGTGCGCAGCATGTTATCCGCGCCGAGCGACACCACCTGGCACCGGTCGAGCTTGTAGAAGCTGGAACGGTCGACGGCGACCCTGACCACGGGGTTCTTATGGGCCTGCCAGTCCTTCTTGAGAGCCCACGGCGTCTGCTCCATATCGAACACCGTCATCTTGCCTGTGTTAAACCCGGCCCACATGTACCGGCCCACGCCGGCGAGCGAGTTGATCTTGTACTGGCTGACATTCATCACCCCGAGGCAAGAGTAATCCTTCCTCGAGTAGATGCTCACCTTCCCATCGTTGTGCCCAAAGTAGACCTTGTCTGGTTCGGACGCGAGGATGGCGCCCGAGGTTACTTCGCCGGCGCTATCTTGCATGAGCGGCCGTATCAAGACTTGGAATTGTGTTCTCCCATCCAGGGTTGGCAGGAAGACCCGTATCTCCTTGCCGGTCGCGTGCCACAGCTCGTCGCCCACAACCATCGAAAACAAGTGACCTTTTGGTACGCGGAAGGATTGCGTGGGGCCCAGAGACAAGTTCGGAACACCCTTCTCATCGGGACCCCAAACATGCAGCGTGCCGCCCTCGTCCAGAGTCCACAGCTCGTTAAAGTGCCTGTAGATCTTGATGATCTCGTGCCGGCCGTGGGCGCCCGGCCTTTGGTTCAGGATGGCTTGCGTCTGGACATCGGCCTCCAGCAGCTCGCCATGGTTGTTGCCGATCCAAACCCGCTTGCCTTCCTCGTCCACGTTTTCGCCCGGCTTGAATATCACGGCCGTCCCTTTCAGGCCTTCGCCCATAGCCAGACTCATCACCAGCTCGCCGTCTTGCACGCTCCAGGCCCTCGTGTACGCGCCGGTTGCGCAGACGAATGGGCCGCAGACATCAAACACCCGGCTATCGTAATTCGTAGCGATTTCGTGCACGCCCCTATTGATGTAAGGCTTACTCCGGTTTGTCCTCGAAGTATCTGGGTAGGCCGTGATGACCGGCGCAGAGGCGTCACCCCTGGCGGAGCTCCCCGCCAGGGTGTCCAAAGACCGGTGCTCGATCGGGGTAGCCGGCGTAGTCGGCGCGCGCAAGTCGTTGACGGCCCTACTCTGCATCCGATCCACCCCCATGGTCATGGACCTACCATTGAGCCTAGGAATGGTTGGCGGAGCATGCGCCGTGGGCGTTGACGCAACTCGTTTCTGCGCGGCCGCGCCGGCTGCGCCGATTTCGTGAGGGTGATTGGTGTTCAGCGCCGGTCGAGGTGGCCGCGGTGGTACCGAAGCCGGATGCGCGGTACGAGAAGAGTCTATGAAACTCTGCGGTCTCGCCGGAAGTGCCGGTGGCTGGTCGCCGGTGAGTTGTGGCGTAAGCGGATCTCCTGCCCTGCCATTGACGCCATCTCGGTCTAACCTCCTGGCGGTCACTGAATGGTGGAGAGGTGGTTCGAATGGGTCGCTGGCTATATGAGATGTCGTCCCGGACCGCTGTGTCCGTTCCACTTCCGTTTTCCGGCGTGTGGGCAATGCGGGGGGAGCGTCCTCCTCAGTGGTCCCGTTACTACTCGGCGGACTGCTGAAGGGCGAGATCTTGTCGCTTGGGCGGCTCGGCCCATGAGCGGGTGAGCTGGGCTGCGAAAAGAGCGTGAAGCGAGCGGCGCCTATCAGCGGTTTCTCAGCCCGGTTAACCGGGGGCGGAATTGCAGGTCTCCCGACATCCTTGTTCTCTCGGTCTCGCCTGACCTCCCCGGACCGTCGCGGAGGAGGGGGAGACGGAGGTTTCGAAGGCGTAGGGCGCGCCGATACGCCGGATTCATGGACGGGCGTCCGAGGACGGCTCGGTATCTTGAACTGCTGTGTCGCTGTCGCAGCCGTGGGGGACTTGATTACGGAGTCGGTATTCACGAACGCCGGGCGGTCCCCTGTTGGGAGTCCCACGCCTCTCTTTGGCGGCGAATGGGGAGGTTCGATTGTAAGCGACGGGGGATGGCCAGGGCGTGGGCTGATGGGCGGAGGAAGAGGTCGGGTGGGGGACGTCGAGAGGCCAATGTTGGCGGCGGCCGGGCTTATGGAGACGTTCAACCTCTCTTTGGGTCGAGCTGGCGGGACAGTGGGTGGTTCTCGGGCCGCCGAGGGGCTCGGATCCCGTTCTCGCAGTCGCACGGGTTTCGGTGCTGTTGCCGGCGCCGGGCCAGGGGATGCGGTTCTTGAAGAGGCACCGGTCTGTGGATTGGCAGGCTCGGCCTTGTTTAGGTTTTCGAACTTTGCTAAAAGCGAGGAAACCGGTCTCTGATGCAACACTCAACAATTAGCCTCCCTCTATTTCACGACTCCAACAGTTAGGGTGGTGGTGGTGGTGCTCACGAGGGATGAGCCATCGGGCCCATCTTTTGGCGGAGGATCCATGGCAACGACAAGTCGGATAGAGAACAATAACTAGGTAGCTAATAAAGCTGGATTAGATTTCAGCGATTGCACGCTCCATTAACCCTCAGCCAGGGAGCTCCTGCTGTCATGAGATGTCGCACATCCGGAGGGAATTCGAGAGTCGAGACTAGTGCCGCCCTCTTTCACGGAAAACGAGTGTATGTACATGCACTGTCGATGCGTTGCAGTCGTGTGTTGCAGGTTAGGTTGGTGGTGTGCATTGACGAGCCGCGGGGCACTTGAGCGAGTGTTGAGTGTCGGGTGCGCGCTGTCAAGGTAACTGTGGGAGTTATGTGCTTACGAGATAATCTGTACCTGCGCCCTTCATATGCAATGGAAGGTCTGTACAGATTACCAGCTGCTTTGTTTTAGAGTTGCCCGGAAAGTTCCACTCCTTCGAGACGAAGACAAACAGGAGGCAGTGTGGCGCGTGTCAAGGGAACCTGGAAGGTCCTTGAAAGTTGATTGGGGGCCGTATTGTCGGTGTTGGTGGTGCACACCATGAGAAGTGGATGCCCCGTGGCTTTGCATCCAGTGTGGGCAAATGACGATGTGCCTCCCTTCGACCACTGGTAATTCTAGCAGAGGAACACGAATAACTGCGTACAGTAATCCGAGGCGCGGGTGTTGGTTCCGAGCAATAGGCGTCTGATGTTTCTCGAGTCTGGCCCCACAGCCAAGCACCCGCCGGAAACAGCAGAGAGCCAACGGAAAATCCATTCTCACAGACACACTCTCTCACAACGAAACCTTTCGTGCTTGAGGGGAAGTTGTTGGTCGGTCAGGATGCCATTGTATCACAACTCCAAATGCGGTTCTCGGCTTGCAGCTCAATGACAGGGGCCGGGAAAATGAATCGGTTGTCCATCAGGATCGTGAACTGCCGTTCCTCAATGCATACTGTGTACTTGGTACCTTGGCTTGGTTTTTCCTTTTGCATTTTCTCTACCCGGTAGGTAAGGTAGGTAGTTATCCCTTGGTATTTGTATATGGCAGCTTAGCTCATAAGATAAAAACCGATAAAGTCGGGGAGGAATTAACTATTATCTTATTCGAAACAATACAGGAAGACGAAAGCCAATTTGACAGGCCGCTCGGGGAACCGACTGAGACTTGGGATGACCTTCCGGTATTTTTAAACTCGGAACTCACACTGTCTGTCACAATTCAGCCTCCAACTGGTTGAGATCGCCCAGAGTTTGTTTGGCCCCACATCGAAGGCTTGGCCAGAACTTTATCAGCCCATCTCGAGCTCGGCTCTTATCGATTGCATCACCCGGCCCTGACGGAGGAAAGGTCAAGTCTTTCCAAACCAAGTAAACGCGCATCTCTCGCCGAACTTTCTTCGTCTGCGACAGCCTATTTTTCACGCAAAGAACAGTTTGGTTCAAGGAACAATGAATACAGTTAGTGATGCTTCCTAGTCATCCTACTCAAAACTACCGCATCAATGTCGCTGACCTGCTACTTAGGTTAGGTCCTTTTGGTGAGACACCACCCGCTTAATGCGCCGAAACCAGCTCCGAGGCTAATGGGGGATATCGCATAGGCTGGGCTGGGGCTCGCTGTGTGTTGGTACGCTACGCCGATCGTCAATCTAAAAGATAACCCAACGAAAGACCGTGAGCGACTGACTGGTGTCACGCCGACTTCTAGCCGGCGGCGGGGCATACTACCTCGCGAAAAAGAGCATCAATGCCGACCGCCAATCTCGACTAGAAGAACAGCGAAAGAAGAAGGCTATGATTGATTCCCTCGAGTACTCGGAAAATGTCCCAAACCGCCCCCTTTCGTCGGCAACTATGGGCGGGTCGAATGGTGGGGTGACAAACGGTGGTCCAGCGAGGACAGACACGGCGGGGTCACCGAGCCAGGAATCGAGCAGTGACCCAGCCCCGACGAGGCACGCCCCAGCCACCGAGGGTCAGAGGGTGGCAGAGAAGAGCAAGTACGAGGCAAGCGTTCCGTTCAGCAGCCGAAAAGGGGACCGGTTCTCTTGAGTACTTTGCTTGGGGACAGATGGCGCACCAGCTGCTGCAGCGGCGCAATAGCCCGGCCTGCTCATCCGGCTACGTTATGAGGAACAAGAGCGACACTCTCAATTTCGAGACCCAGTCGCAGACGTCGGCCGCACCAGGCACCTTCGCCTTTCGTTAATGATATGCTCGTTGCGCCATAACCTGTACCACCAACACGCAAAGGATTTCTTGCGATGCTCGGGCCTTTTACGGTTTGTTAGATTGGATGGGGATACACAACATAGTTATAGGATAGAGAATTGAACACGACAGGAGGGTCGCACTGCCATTAATTCGCTCCATCATGAACATTTCAGCTGATCTCAGTAATTGCATGTTCGAATAATGGTGGATCTCCCGCATCCCGCAGTGCCCGCCTGCAAGGGACCTGAACTTTGGCAGGCTTGGCACTTTGCCGAAACCACCAAACGCGCCAATCTCGAAGCAGCCCTACCTCAAGTCCTCCTTGTAAGAAACGCATCTATTTGCGACAGTAAAAACCAAGAACAGCGCTTGCTTCCTCGTCGCCACCCCTCGTGTTAGGGTACCCATAATGGTGTCGGCAGAGCTGATTGTCGCCAAGACGGCGCTGTCAGGCGCCCTCTTCCGCCCAGATCCGCGACCATGTTCGCGCGACGACATCGAGACAATGCTCGCCCTCATCAATTCGACTGTCTCCGAGTGCTCGCCCCCCAATGTCCAGGTTTGATAACGCGCTTTATCCGTGTCGCTTTTTACCCTTGTGTGGACCCATGGGCTAAGCCGCGCGCCAGAGATGCAAGCAATGGGCTCTCTCCAACCTGGTTCCCTCGTCGGCTCGGATCGCTCCGTTTGGCAAATACCTGGTCGCGCTCTCCAAGTCGTTCGGGGGCGAGAAGGATGCCGCTGTTGGAGGTTTGAGAAGAGGCCGTGTGCCGTCAGCTAAGCGTCGGCGCCTTCATGTTCTATACATCCTGAACGATATCCTTTACCACGCGAAGCACCGCAATCGAGACGAAGCCTTCGCCCAAACGTTGGAGCCAACACTACCCACCCTAGTCAGGAGTGCCGCAGCCTTCAACAACTGCCCGAAACACATCCGAAAGATTCGAGACTTGATTGGACTGTGGGAGGAGAACGGTTACTTTTCCCGCGCTTTTGTTCAACAGCTGCGGGCGGCAATCGACGAAGGCCCGTTGTCTAGCGAGGAGGACAAAAATGGCAACGACGGGGACTACTCAGCGAGCGCCGTGGCCAAAGCAGCCAAGACGGCGCCGTGGGTCTTGCCAGCGACGCACGGCGACCCTTCAACCCTATGGTACGACTTGCCCGCGGGGAACTGGCTCCCAGTCTTGGAGCCGAACTCAACCCGGCCGATGAACCCTTCGATGATCAAGCCTTTGGTTCTGTCACAGGGCCCTGCCGACAAGTCTCTCGTGGCCGCCGTCAAGAATTTGCTCGTGGATATCGACAAGATCTACGGCAAGGAGGTGAATCACGATGAGCCACCGCCTAACGTCAGCCGACTGGGCGAGCGTGTCGAGATAGACGAGATAACGGGGGAGGTTGTTGACGGAGATACGTACTACGGCTGGTCCCGCGCTTTCTGCGAAAAGATGAAGCGTCGAAGACACGGCCGCGGTGGGCCCAGAGACCGTAGCGACGGCGAGCGTGGTAGGACTCGCTCCTCGCGATCATACACCCGCTCCGAGAGCCGATCACGCAGCCGGCATCGGCATCGCAGCGAGCTCTCCAGCCGAAGCCCCGCCCGACCCGCCTTCAAACGCCAAAGACTGTCAGCATCGCCGCAAAGCAGGCGTCGCAGCCGGAGCCGCAGCCGCAGCCGAAACCCGAGCGAGCTATCCAGTCCGGGTCGACACAGGAGCCGCAGCTACCGCCGATCACGAAGCAGGTCCCGTTCCCGCTCTCGCCGGCAATCACCATCCCAGTCCAGATCTCGCAGCAGAGGATACCCACCCCGGGACCGAGACGGGAACTACCAACCACGGAGTCCCAGCTTCTCCCCAAACCGATCCTGGAGCCGCCCTCGATCTCCCCCACCACACCCCAACCTCCCAGCACCACCACATCGAAACAACAACTTCCCCCTTCCACACCCACCCCCCCCAGCCGGCAGCTGGAACCAGCACCCCCCGCCACCACACGCACCACCACCACCACCGCAGCAGCAGCAAATGCCCTACCCCATGCCACCCCCCCACCTCCCACCCCAGCCCGGGTTCGGCATGGGCTTCCCAGCCCCTCCGCCACCACCGCCCCCACCACCCAACTACCAGGGCCCGTGGCCGCCCGTGCCCCCGCCAATGCCGCCCCAGCCGCCACCGAACTATTTCGTACCCGGTGCGCACGCGGGCCCGACCCCGCCGCCTCCTTTTCAGGGCAGTTGGGCGCCGCCGCATCCCCATCCGCATGCGCCTCCGCCTCCGCCTCCGGGGCCGGGGCCGGGGCCATTTCCGGGGGCGCAGAATGGGAATGGGATGTACCAGCAGCAGGGGCAGGGGCAGCACGGGCAGGGGCAGGGGCGGGGAGGTTATCAGGGGTGGGGAGGGTACGGGCGTGGTGGATGGCGGTAGTTAAGGTAGCGGGGATGGGTTTGGAGGGTGAGGTTATAAGGGGGTTATTATACGTAGTGGTTGGATGAGTTTGTAGATGGGAACCTCCTGCCTCCCGGCTGTGTTATCCTATCTGCTCCGTACATTTGGGATTGAGTCAATGGATTCATCGTAAAATGAGATTCGCCTAAAAACGGGAGAAAATGCATGCGTTCTATTATTCAAAGCAAAGCCCGCCGTGACCAGAATGCGCCTGCGAAATCCGTAATATAAAGGAGAAGAGGGAGAAAGCCATGAAAAGAAAGGTGAAACAAAAAAACAGACTGATTTTGATCATGTTTGACTCCAAGCCGGCTTCTTCTCCCCTTGGTAATCCCATCTTTTCCGAGCGTGTGCCGAAGCAAAAGCCGATTCGAGTCCCGCTCCGAGCTGTTTGACTCGGGCCCCAAGTTCCTGATATTTCCCACGGCGTAATATTTGGGTTGGGAGACGGGGATGGGGATACGGGCAGCTGGCCTCTCGCCACGGCAAGGGATGATAAGAGCGATAAAACCACACAGAAATAGCCATCTCATTGTTTTAACAAGGCCCCGCTATAAAAAAGGAGCTCTGACTCAGAGAAGGGAAGAGCTGAAGTTAACAAAAAGAGAAGGGAAAAAGGCAAGACGAGGTGCGAAGTAGAAGTAGTAGAAGATATGCCAAACAACAAAGCGAACGGTTGAGGTTGGGGGGTTCGGCTCAGGGGAGGGGGGTTCCGTTTTTCGCCTGATTGCTCACGCGCGCAAGGTTAATCCAGTCCAGTCCAGCCCAGCCCATTCTTTCTCCTTTCACCCCTTTTTGCTTGTAAAAAGCCCCCCTCCCCGTCCAGTAAACATCAGCGCCCAGTCCTGTCCAGCCCTGAGTGTACCCCGGCCCCTTCCTCTCCATCCTGTATCCTCTCTAGTCCCACCATCAAACCAAGACAAAAGCCGACATCAACACGCGCGCCCCGGTATTAAAGGCAGTATGCGCCCAAATCCATTCATTCACCCCTGGGGTAGAGAGGCAATAAAGCGAGACTGGGGATGCCGACGCCAGAACAACCCCCGCAAGGCAGAGCAGAGAGCAAAAAAAAAAACATGTCCGTATTGGGTGCTTCGGATTGATTCCCTTAATGCCTTGCTCAAGCCTCCTCCGACACCCTGACCTGTCAGGTTAAGAACAGGCCAGGATTAAAAACCAAAGCTGTCTAGCGGGGGCCCGTAATAGCGAGGGCAAGACCATCTTCAGAGACACCAGGACCGACCGGGCGACGTCGCATCGGGAAGGCCAGAAATCCAAACATGATCGCAATTACCGCTGACTCCGCGCCGAGCCAACCGAGTTTTGTCTATCGTGCGTTTCGGGTCGGCGGTCTCTCCGGTCGCCATCTTGCAGATTCAACGAGTTCAGTCTCATTTGGTTGTCCTCGGCGGCGTCCACCTCGTCGACCCTCGGCAATGTGGTCGCGGCCGCCCTTGGCGGTGCTGCCCCGGCGGTGGCGGTCGACCCATTGGTGGTTTTCCTGCGGTCGGCTTGGTCCTGGATGGCAGCCCATTTCCTTTGGCGAAGGGCTTCCCTCGAGGCAGCACTATTCTGCTGCTCCGTGTACTCGTGCGAGCAGTCGTCGAACAGTTGGGGGTTGATCTCCATGAACAGCTTCATGGCGTTGTAGACCATGCCATGGATCGTTCTGCGAGGCTGTTAGTCATAAAAGTCACGGTTGAACCCTAGAGAGACCACTAACCTGTTCCAGTGACCCTTGGAGTTCTCGTATAGCGGCGCAAACATGATGGGCAGAATGATTTCAACATTGTCGCTGACCAAGTTGCAGAAATATTCGTTGTTCCAAAAGTAGAGGGCGCGTTCGGCGACCTGGAAATGGGGACTCGCTACCGATTTCGCCAGCTGGTGGAACAGAGGTTCTTGGACCTTGGCAAACTCGGCCGGGTCCATGACTTCAAAGATATCCTCAACCTCGTTGAGGAACATAACTTCTTTGGTGCTGTTGACCTTGGGCCAGAACCGCAGGAGACCAAGCACGACCTGCGTCGCAAGTCAGTAAGCCGAGTCTCAAAGGTAGATAGATTGCAGCAACATACCTCTTCCGTCAGCGAAGCATCCTTCTCGAGGAACTGCACAATACAGTAGGCGAGCTGAGGATGGTACATGCTCAGACTCTTCACCTTGTGGAGGGGAATCAGAACCCTCGTTAGGAAGAGCTTGTGTTCCTCCTTTAGAGGGAGGGCAAAGCCGTTGATGATGGAACCGAGTATCTCGAGGAGCTCAGCGATGCCGTTGAACCGCTCGGTTTCGTAGGTGAACTGGAAGAAGACGTTGTTGATGGAGCGGCGGATAAAAGATCTGAGATTGAGGAATTTGCCGTATATGCGGTGCAGAGTGGTCTTCAGGAAGTCTCGTTCCCGGGGATCTTCGGAATCGAACAACTCGAGGAGCTGAAGTACGAAGCTGTGATCAATGTACGCTTTTGCGATATTCGTGTTGAAGTCCTGGCTCTCGATGAAGCGAAGGAAGAACTCGTACACGACTTGAATGTGAGGCCAGGCGACTTCCAGAACGGGCTCGTCCTCTTCCGGGTCGAAAGCCTCACCCTGCGGGTTCATGGGAGGCGGGATCGGGCGGAACAGGTTCTTGGCAAACATGCCGACAACGACCGGGTACATGGGCTCCGTGATGACCTGCCGGTTGTTGGCCACATAGTCCAGGAGCTCGTGGAGGGCCAGTCGCTTGATTTCCTTAGACTTCATGTCGGCGCTGGCATCGTTGAAATCAAAAATGACGTTGCACTGCTCGATCTTCTTCATGAAGAGGTCCTCCCGGCGTCCGGGGGGAACCTCGTGGAAGCCGGGGAGTTTCTCGAGCTCACGGTGGGCGGAGATGTCGAAACGGGATGAATGCTGCCGTCTCGGCGTCTTGGGGCCCTCCAGGACGTCCTTGGGGGTCTGCTGCAGGCGGTCATACATCAATGACTTCTGGCCAGCCTTCGGCGGGGCGAGATCATGAGGCATGGTCTCAGCGGCACCGGGTGGTGGCACATGCTGCAGGGCGGCGTCAGTACCGTCCACACGAAAATCAACAGACTATCTAATCTCACCGGAGCACTCGGGCTGATTATAACGGTCGGGGGTAAGGGGCCGTGCCTCGCAGGCGTCCCGCCGCCGTTGGCGCCCTGCCCGGGGCCGCCTGTGGCGAATCTGTCCGGCGCACCGGCGTTCGCGCCGTTATTGCCGAGCTGGGCCTGGGCAACGTGGTCGGCATGGGAGACGCTGTTGGGAGGCAGCGGCTTGTTGCGGATATCGTTGAGCGTCGAGGTAGAGGATGACGGGGTCAAGACGGGCGACTGGTTGGTATCCCTAGCGGCGGCATTCGGCGACGCTGTTCCATCCTTGGAATCCTTGTTCTTCTTGGAGGACTTGCTGGAGTCCTTGCCTCGCGAGAGCTGCACCGAAACAAGGTCAACGGGATGCGCAATGTTTCTGTCCCGACGGACCGACTTACGACTTTGGCGCCGAAACGCTTCATCTTTGAAGACAACAGCTTCTCTTCTGTGGGCGACTAGAGGCGCCCAGCTCGACCCTTCTTCGAACCGAAGCAACCTGTTGATGATAGGGTGTTTCAGTTACTGAGAGGGTATCGGCTTGACTCTAGTCCTCATACGATGCAATCCCCTGGGCGGTTCGGGACGAACCACCGTGTTTGACAACCGGCGTCGTCGATAATCGAAGGCAACGATGGGTCGGCGCTGGGTATCTCAGGCACAGCCGTGCCGCTGAGATGGTCAGAGCGGCGCAGTCGAAATGCTCCGCGAATTCGGTGGTTTCCCTGGGGCTGGGCGAGGATGGCGGCGGGTCTAAGGGGGGGGTTACGGAGGAGGAAGGAGGGCGGCAATTGAGATGGAGCGCGACGAAACAACTTGGCGCTGATGGTCCGAGGTGCCTGTCAGAATGGTTGAATGCTGTTAGAATCTCCAACTTTTTGATATTGTAGTGGTGATGGTGGTGGTTGTTTGTTTTGTGAGGGGAACACACTTCGAATCGCTGTGCTGGCAGTCGCCAGGCGTTTGGGAGATGGAGACGCAGCGGCGGTGCTCTGAGCTGACGTCCCGGCTGCTAAGGTGTTTTTGCGGGGGCTCCAGAGTCGCGGGTCCCGTCCGGGTCCGTGTCCTTGGTCCTTGGTCTGCCGGGGCTGGGGTCTTCCTCCTGTGGAAGGTTGACTACCTTGCCTAGGGAGCTAACTAACGGACTTTGAAAGTCAGATGGTCGAATAGGTGGACAGTGTCGACAGTTTGGCTGCACTGCTTGATCCCCGGGCCTAAGCGCACACGCATCCGGTGTTTTTTTTGGAGCGACTTGTTTCGAGTTTTGCGGTGGTCGGGAGCTGGGTTCAGTTCAGGCTGGGCGGTGGTGATTGCAGGGAGACGGAATGGAGAACGGGGTCGGGGAGCCGGGGCGTGCTAGGTTGGAGATAGTGGGAGGATATGCGCACTGGGTGTGCGATGTGCAACCCGGACGAAGTATTCGCTGAATGTTTTCAGGTGTAAGAAAAACCACTCCAGCCAGGGTATGGAAAGGAAAGGAGAAACTCGCTGCCAATCCCCGCCTCACAGAGCGGCAGGTGTTCAGCAGAAGTCCCAAGAGTTCAATAGGTTCGTGAACGCGAGGCTGGATACGCGGGTTGGTGTTAGCGCCAATGAGGGGAATGCGGTTTGAGGCTTAACAACCCACCAGTGTCCCACTTTGGTAATTGTTGGCACCAATCCGAAACGAAACGACAGAGTGTATTCGTACGAAGTATTCGTACGAAGTACGATCCATATATTTACATACAGTCGTCAGTGTCTCCATCAGGGTTCCTCTGCCTCGTAAAACATGAGGCTCGCAGTTTATTTTCCTATCTAAATATAGAGAACAATATTACGTATGTTCAAGAGGAATTTCGAGAATATAACTGGCTTCACTGAGACCCATGGTCAAATGCCCATTTCATCATTCCAGTAATTATTGTATGTACAGTATTTACGGAGGACAGACAGAAATGCTCTCCGCATGCACGGACCACCTGCATCACTCGTGCTCTGGTTCCTGGCCGGCACCTGACGGGTTCCTGCTTTAGTTAACGTTAAATGGGTCATCGATCAGTGTTCGGACTCTTGCTCGGATGCATTTCAGTCATCAGACTCAAACAAACTGTAAAACTATGAGATGATGCAGCGATTACCATTCTATCGCTTTGCACAGGTAATTGCACCGTGCACATATACAGCTTGTTTCTTTGACCGGTAAAACGGCAAGTTTCAAACCTTTTGGTGGAACTTGACCTCACAATCCCCGACTGCACAAATACTTGCTTGCCCCATCGCCATTTCTCCCGTCTTATCAGGGACTTGAATTAGAGGCAATGCAAACAACCTCGCCTTGGAAAGAGGTCCAATAAACTAAACCCAGAGTTGGGCACACATCAACCACCATGGCGTCTTCCCTCCATCTCGAGGATGGCGATACTGCACCGACATACACCATCCCGTCGAGGCGACTAGGTGCACTCGAGCATCCCATGATCATCAAAAACCTTGACAAGGGAATCAAGACATTCGGCCAAAATAATGCATTTCAAGCCGTATGTTTCCCGCTGTGGCTTGATGAAAATAAGAAGAGAGTTTAACCTCCCATTAGATCCTCGATTCGGCCAGCCCCCAAATATCGGTTCCTCTGTATCTTCGCTATGACAACCCAACAGCAAGACCACTAACATCTCATAATGCCTTGACACACAACGTTGTGTTGAAGGTGACTGTCCCGAAGCGCACCGGAAGGAAGCGCAAGCGGGGCACCGACGGCCCTTGGGAAGGAGAAGTTGAACAAACCGCTGATGGCGGGAGCTCAGCTGTCTCTCCCGAGGTCCTCTCAAGGGACAGACTCGACACACCGCAAGTCATCCGGCGGAAACTTCAGGACAATGTCGGGAAGTACGCAGTCGAGCCGATTGGTGTCATAAACAACACCCACCGATACAGAGGTTAGCATCCTCTTTCGTGCTAGATGTTGTTGTCCCGAGGTTAACTAAACCCTGATAGGCCTCGCCGATTTTCAGTTCGCTCTTGGAGAATCCAACTTCATGAAGAAATTCGTTGACAAGGTTCTGCCCGGGGACGTTGCGAAGTTGAAAGAATTCTCCCTCCAGCCAGGCATCGAATCGGGTTCCAATATCGATCTCATCCCGCCCCCTTATTTCACACCCATCACGCTTCCCTTCGGCTACAACTACGCCCAAAACCCCCATACCAAGGAGGTCAGCCCCGGCGTTTCCGACGCCTCTGGCAATATGTCCGAAGACCAGGAGTACGAGCGGGTTGTTAATGTTACCTCTCGCGTGCCCGCTGCCGGCTACTTTATCGCACACGACGAGTACCCCGTCCCGACCGCCCCCCGCCGTCAACCCGACATGTCAGATCCCCAAGTGGCCGCTATCATCACGGAGATGCGCTTGGCCATGGAAGAGCGCCCGATCTGGACGCGCCGCAGCATGTGGAACCGACTCGGGGCCAAGTTCGCCGAGCTGCCCAAGAACGGCGGCCTCGTGCGCCATTGCCTGCAATACGCCGGCTACCAATTCAAGGGCGGGCCGTGGCGCGACGCCCTCGTCCGGTACGGCCTCGACCCGCGCGCCGATCCCAAGTACCGCATCTACCAGACCCTCATCTTCAAGTTGCACAAGACCCGCATCGGGTCGGTCGGCCGCTCGTGGCAGGCCGTGCGCCGCAAGGAGCTAGGCGTGTCCAACTTCGGCAAGGCCTGGCAAGATCTCGGCGTGGGCGACGAGGCCATGCTCAACACCCACGTCTTTAACGGGGAGTCGTTCAGCACCGACGGCAAGGTCTGGCAGGTTTGTGATATCACCGACCCTCTTCTGGCGAGGCTGTTTGCCGACGCCGAGCAGCGCGCCGAGTGCGACGTAGAGATCAGCGGTTTCTACCACCGCGTGCTGTGGTCGGTGGCCAAGGCGATCATGAAGTGCAAGATGGTCGCCATCCGGTTCAACCGCACGCTGACGGACGACGACTTCAGCGCCGCGCTCGAGGCCGTGCGGGGCGTGCCGCACGACGGCGGCGACGGCGCCGGGCCGGGCAACAGCATCGGCATCAGCCTGCCGGACCTGCAGCTGACGGTGGCCGAGTACGAGCAGCTGCGGGGCGGCAAGTATCGCCCGCGCCCCGGCATCAAGTCCTCCAACCGCGAGACCATCGAGGGGGTCACGCGCCGCCGGAGGACCCATTACCGCGTGCGCATCCCGCTCAAGGAGGCCGAGGAGCGCGAGGCCGTCAAGATGATCAGGCTGCTCACGCAGAACGCCCAGGACAAGAAGGCCGCTGAAGAGGCTGCTGCCGCTTCTACCGACGCGGAAGTAGCTCCAAGCGAGGCCCCGCCGCGCCAAGTTGAGGCTTCTGAGGGCGTTGGGGCAGTGGTTAAACGCGCCAGCGTAAGAGAAGAGGAGGAGGAGGGAGACGAGAGGGACCAAGAGCGAGGAGAAGGACGCATGTTTCAGGAAATTCTCGAAGACATGGAAGAGGAAGGTAGCGAGGAAGAAGATGGGAGTGAGGAAGAGGAGAGTGACGAGGGGGAAGCTACCCCTAGGAAGAAACTGCCGTTTCAAGAGCGGGGGTTGGAAGAAGAACTCGAGCAGGAGCAGTACGAGGAGGGCGGGTACTCGGACGAAGACGACCAAGAGGATATGGAGGAGGAAGACGAAGAGGAAGAGGAAGACGGGTATGCCGGTGGTGAGGACGGGGAAGTGGGGTACGGCGAGGAGGAAGAATTCTATGATGAAGAGGGCGAGGGCTTTCCCCAGGCGTGGGAAGACGAGGCGGGGTCAAGCAAGAACCAGTTCGGCAACGCATATTATGAGTAGCGGCGGGGGTTGGGGGTTGTGCTATCTCAAGAAGTGCTCCTGAAGATGTTAGCATACCATAGTGTTGAATAAAGATGGTCACTGGAGCGAAGTACGAAGAAGTAACAAAAAAAAGAAAATCTCATTACGCTGTCCACATATATCCTCCGAATCCAAAACCTATTAACCACACAGAACGCCCTACCACCGCAACCACCAGCCATCTTTCCGTACCGAACCCAACCCACCCCTTTCTTGCTACCCACCCATCCCTAAATTGTAAAACAAACGAAACCATGTTGCAATCTGATCTCTAAACCATTCATGATATCCTTCATAATGAACCGCCCTCCTTTCCCACCGCCCTCTCACGATCACATCCCTGACCCATCACACCCATCACACCCATCTCACACCCCATCCCACCCCAACCACCTAACCCATCCCCCCCTCTCTCACCCACACACCCCATCCTCAAACAGAAAAGAAAAAAAGAAAAAAAAGAAAACACTCACTGCACCGCCAAACTCAGCACCCGCGTCCGCCCCGCCTTCTGCGCCACCATCCCCGCCACCCACACCTCCACCTCCTCCAGCGCCCGCCGCGGCGTCTTCTTGCGCTTGAGCAGGAACCCCTGCAGCTCGGCGGGGGAGAACTGGCCCGGCGGGATCTTGGCGGCAAACTGTGCGGCGATGTGCATCAGCTCGGCGGGGTGGAGGGTCGTGTCTGGTGTTGGGTCGGGTGAGGTTGGTTGGTGGTGGTGGGTGGTGGTTGTGGTGGTGGTGGTGAGGTTGAGGGGGGTGGGGGGGGACTTTTTGGTTGTGCTGGGGGTGGTGGTGGTCTTCGAGAGTTGGAGGGGGGTGGTTTCGTTGCTGTTGTTGTGGGTGAGGTTGTCGTTGTAGTCGTCGGGCTCGACCCTGGTGGTGTCTGACACGTCGGTCATGTTGCCGTCCTTGGAGGAGGAGATTGAGAAGGGCGTGGGCGGGGGTTCGGAGAACGGCGTCAGGGGCGGCAGCGGGGAGGAGAGGTGGTCCGAGAGCGAAAAGGTCGACGGCGGGGTGGAGGTGTTTGTGTTTTCGGGCTCGTACATGCGCACGAACAACTCCCGCGCCTGTCGCTGGGTCGCGTTGGTGAAGGAGACTTGCAGGTCGACGCGTCCCGGCCGAATCAGGGCTTCGTCGAGGGCTTCCGGCTTGTTGGTCGTCATGATGAGCACGCGGCCCTCGTGTGAGGCTACGCCGTCGATGGCGTTGAGGAGGCCGGACAGTGAAATGGTCTTCTTCTCGCCCGAGTCGCCGTTGCCTCCGGCTCGCTTGAGTTCGCGGGCAAGGTCCGAGACTTTCCAGTCCCTTCCACCCTTGTGGTGTCTAGCTTTCTTGGGGGTTTTCTTGTCTTTGTTATCGTCCTCTTGGTGCTGTTCCTTGTTCTTCTTATCATCGTCCGAAGAAGACGATGAGGAAGACGAAGACGAGTCGTCGTCTTCGGCACGTTTGAGCCCGGCTGTGTCGATGTCTTCGAGCAGGACCACACAACGCCGGGGGAGGGAGGTAAATAGGCCTAGCAAGTCTTCCTCCGTCAGGGTAGGGTCCAGGAGGGATATGACGTAGATATCGAGACCGAATACACCGGCCAGGGCAAACGATAGCGAAGTCTTGCCCGTTCCTGGCGGGCCGTGGAAGAGGTAGCCCCGGCGGAGCGGAATTCCGCGGTTGGCGTACCACCGCGGAGTGGCTGGGTGGAGGTATTCGTTCATGTCCGAGAGAATGCGGATCTTTTGCTCATCGTCGAGGACCACGGTCTGCATGGGGCGGACCGGGCGGTTGGCGACCTGCTGCCACGAGTGCCGATGACCGTAGCGGCGCATGCCTTGGGCGGCCGGGCGTCTGACGATGGTCTTGGCTTGGTGGTCGAGATAGTACTGCTCCTTGGCGTGCTGCAGGAGCTGCTTGATCGGCTCGGGAGAGCGGCCAAAGCACGAGAACACCAGAGTCTCCTTATCCTTGAACTGGGGCATGCCGTTCCCCCCGGCTGACGGGTCGAACAGGGCCTCCTGCTTCCTGTTCAGCTTGAAGTATCGACCCCTGAACCAGAAGCTGTGCACGCCGAGGGCGGGCGTGAAGCGAGGGGGTGCCTTGGCCTCCTGGGTTGAGAAGTTGAGAAAGACGTCGGAGCCATCGGCCAACACCCGACCGGTCATGAGCTCCGATTCGTCTTCCTCTTCCCACGCCCCTTTGGATGCCGTCTCGGCAGTGAGGGAGCGAGAATCGACCATCTTGGGCTGGGATGCAAGCCACTTCATCATGTGGAAATAAATATCGTCCGAATTGCTGACCTCGACGTCCGCCATGAAGTACCGTCGAGCAAGGGCGAAGAAGCCCATGTAGAGCTGCAGCCAGACTTTGTTCGCCGCCCAGAACAGGCCGACCACGGTCAGGATGTAAGTGGGGTCGATGCCTAGGCGATTTCCGGTGAGGTTGTAAAGGACCATGAACAGCTTCATCAGCGGGTTGAACTGGAACCCGAGCAGGGGCGACAGGGTGTCGAAGAGGCCATCCGGAAGGCCGCTCTCGGTAGCACTATCGGCATCATGGCTACTATTGGCTACGAGGGTGGGCAGTGCGCCTCGTATGAAGTTGCTAAAGTCCATCGGGGGCGATGAGCCAGCGGAGGTGCCGGGAGGGGGGGTAGAGGACAGCCGATGAGATTTGTGCGTGTAAAGGTAGAGAGTAGCAGCAGCCCCTTGTTACGCCGACACGGGAATAGTCACGATGCCGTGTCGAGAGGAGGGAGGGTAACCGACCCGGGAGGAGTGGATGACCTTATACTCTTCGGACAGATGGCCGGGGTACCCAGGTAGTGTGTGGTGTACTATGTATACCTACGGCTGCCTCACGCACGATCTTCATTGGCGGCCGCTGGAGATCTGGCCGTGTCAGTCCCGGCCGGGCCCGTGGTGGCAAAAGCAACACGGTGCGGTAGACAAGCAGACCGCAGAGCCGGGATAGTAACCGGCACCTTGATCATACGTCTGTCGTACACACGGGAGCGACGGTAACTCAGCATCGACTGTGCACAGGTAGTCCTACCTTCCAGCGACTTAATTTTCTGCTTTGTGCGCACCAGATAGTATCAGAGACACTAGAAATCCCCGGCTGCACATATCCTGAGTAGTTCGCCGAGAGGACGGGGTATCCGACCTCGTGTTGGGCTTGGGATGAGTTCCCTCCCCTGTTGTTGCCCTGTTGTTGTCACTGAGAAGAGTCACGGCTCTCCACAAAACAAAACAAACAATGAAAGCATGACACGCGCACCAACGATGTGATGTGTCAGAACGCGTGATCCGACGGACACATATACAGGCCATCTTAAGCAGTTGGGTCGGAAGGCCGGACAGACGGGCCCGGCGAGGGGGGGATCAAGGCATCAAGGACCTCCTGCTCTGCTCCGGGACCGGGTCCTTGGGGAGGTGTGGCCGCATCGTCGTGGACCGGTTGGTCGGTAAGAAGGGCCACTTTGCGGGCTGGGCAAGGGGACGGGCAGTCGGCCACCAACTCATCGTCCAACCCGTCCGCCCCCATCCAATGATTGATTTTCGGTATAGGCTCGTCGAAAATCCAGTGCCTGAGGTTAAGGCATCAACGGTCCGTCCTCGGCCGCGGTATACCTGCCAGGTCCGTCCACGTCGTCTCCGTGTTGCTGGAAAACTGTTCGTCGTCCAAGGTGCCTCTCGAATGTCTCACCAGACTACCGGGACCAACAAGGCGATCTGGGGGATACCGACCCACTGGCAGCGAGTTGGACCAAGCCAAGAAGCCAACAGCGACTGGTACTGAGCCACTCGTGGGTGGACGAAGAAGCGGATTGGCCCCCAACTGAGCTCATGGAACTACCTATGTACACAGTGCCCTCCGCTGCCTTCTCGGCACCTCAGTAACATGACTAGCACACTGTTAGATTAGTATTGCATGGCTCATCTGAGTCGCCTGGTCGCTCATTCATGGTGCGCATGGCTCCGGTGACGAGTCAAGAGGCAAAATTCAAGAGGCCAAGATCAGCCGTCCAATAAAATGTCCGTCTCGGGCATGACCTCGCTGTGGCTGTGTCTTGCCTCTCCAAGACACGGGGTGACGGAGTTGGCCTCCAAAGAAGGTTGGTGTGCAGGCGATGAATGAGGGGTCGGTTTTGGGATGGGAAAGCTGAAAGGTACTGGGTTGCATTGAGTGGCTGCGTCTGGGGTAAAGCACGGCGCAGAACTCAATCAGAACTGTGTGAATACTTGACTTCTAACAATTCCCAGCAATAATTACGAGAGCATTTGTTAGCTCAAGTGTCTAGGGTTCAGCCCCACTGCACATCCCACTGCCCCGAATGCAAGTCATGCTAGGCTGACCAGGTCCCTGGACCATTCTGAAACCCCAAGACTGACCCAGCCCAAAACCCCCAATCAACCCTCCCAAAACCGATATCTGCATGACGACGACTGATCGTCAATTCATCTACACAGCTGAAATAATTTAATTCCCACAGGCAGACACCGAGGCAACAAACGAGTTATCGGCCGCCGATGGCCTCAAGTTCAGCCTGAATAAATTATGCCTCGTGTTTTGGAAAGGGCCGCGGCCACCCCCGAGCCGAGCAACGAAACACCAAAACAATATCAACATGTCGACATGTGGGAAATACCCGACTTACTACAGGATGTAACACTCGCTCTAGACATAGCAGGGATCGTCACAGCATGACAAGCCTAGCACTACCAACACGGCCGCGTTGAACCTCTTGGCGAGCGGACAACTCAGACAGTTTCCGGACAGATGGGACACAAGCCACGGCCTCGATAACCACAGCAATGTGACTGACGTGCCAGTTGACAGCCTATTGGATATCCACAAGCCGTCTCCAACCCGTTCTGGACCTTCTTCGTGGAGTGTGGTGTCGCGGCTCACAACATGTCTTGTCGGCTCAGAGCCGGATCCCACCCTTCCATGTTACCGCGTAGATTGATAAGCCGAGATGTGAACCACTTAGTTACTTAGGTACCTATGCAATGCAGCTTACTCGCAGTTGGCTGCACATGCCATGGCCCAACCCTCCCCAACAGCTGCACCGCCAACCGCCTTATCGGCAGCTGAATCGCTCGTAAACCCATCAACCAACGATCTTCCCCGTGTCCCCCGTCAACAACGGCCGAGGCTCCGCCGAACCCAACCCCATCCCTTCAGCAGCAGCACCATCCCCAGCAGCGGTCCCCACACCCTTCTCCGGGCCCTCAGCAGCAGCAGCAGCAGCCTCACCCCTCCCACCAACACTACCACCACTACCACCACCACTACCCTCCCCGGGAACAACACGGTCGGGGGAGACATCCCTACTGACCTCCCGGCTCGGCACCCTGCTGCCCTCCCCCTTGAGATCATTATCCAGCCACAGATGCGCACCCGCCTCCTTCAGCAGCCGCACGCACTCGGCATTGCCCATCTTCTCGGCGAGGTACAGCGGGGTGTTGCCGGCGCGGTTGCGGGCGTGGACGCTGGCGCCGCGCGTGAGCAGGTCGCGCAGCACGAGCGGCTCGGGCCCCACGGCCGCCAGGTGCAGCGCCGTGTTGCCCGCGTAGTCGGCCCGCTTGACGAGCTGGTGGTGGAACTCGTCGCCTTCTGTCATGGCGTGCACCGTGCGCTGCTCGCCGTTGCGGATCGCGTAGCCTAGCGCGGTGAAGGCGGTTTCTGTTGGTGGGGGGAAAAGGGGGGGTTGGGCGATGGTTAGTTGGTTGTTGTTGTTGTTGTGTGGGTGGAGGGGGTGGGGGAGAGATGAAAAATAGAAAAAGGGGGCGTACCCGCCGACGTGAGCCTGTCCACCACGGAGTCGATGCTCCCCGCGGGGTGCGAGAAGGAGGTCAGGGACATCTCGGTCATCTCCCCGCGCAGCGACTGCGACATTTTGGCCGTCACCTCGCTATACTGCCAGTCGGGGAGCGCGAGTAGGTAAGATAGCTTGGTTAGTGCCGCCTCGGTGGTTAGGTCGTGGCCGAAGACGACGCCGGCGCGGCCGAGGGCGGTCGCGGGGGCGTAAAGCGGCGACACGAAGCCGTTGGTGCACTGGCTGACGTTGACGATGACGACGCCGCGCTCGACGGCGTCGCGGATGACCTTGGTGAGGCTCCCGTCCACGCCGCCGGGGGCGTTGCCCATGCCGAAGGTCTCGAGGATCAGCCCGCGGAGGTTCGGCGCCCTAAGCACGGAGTCCACCATCTCGGGCTTGATGCCGGGGAAGATGCGCAGGCAGGCCACGTGCGCCGTGTCTAGGTACTTGGTCACGCGGAAGCTAGCAATAGTAGTCGGCCGTCGTACCAGCGCCCAGTTGACGTCCACCCCGAGCGACGTCACCTTGGCCAGCGGCGCGCAGTTGGGGCTGTCGAAGGCCTCGAACGAGGACGCCGACACCTTGGTCGTGCGGTTGCCGCGGAAGAGCGTGTGATGGAAGAAGAGGCAGACCTCGGGGATGACGAAGGTGCCCGCGATAATGAGCGAACCGAGCAGGTTGTCGACCGCGTCGGACTGCAGCGCAAAGATGGACGCCTGCGACCCCGTCAGGATGACGGGCTTGCCGAGGTCGGCCATCATGAAGGAGAGCGCCGACGCCGTGTACGCGAGCGAGTCGGTGCCGTGGAGCACGACGAAGCCGTCGAAGATGTGGTAGTTCTCTTTGATGGTCATGGCGATCTCGGTCCAGCCCATGGACGAGATGGAGCTCGAGTCGAGGAGCGGGTGGAACTCGAGGATGCCATAGCGGATGTGCCGGGAGTAGGCGCTCGGAGGTGTGCGCAGGCTATCGAGGGCCAGCTTGACGCCGTTCTTGTAGGCGTGGATCTTCACTACGTGCGGTCAGTACGTGTTAGTGAGATGGGAGGTAGGTGGCCGTTTGGTAGGTCATAGTATCGTCGACGATAGCCGGGCCTTCGCTTCCAGGGGCCTTGGGTTCTTGAAACGCGCGCTCTACCACGGCATGCATTTTTCACGCCATCATGAGCTTACCTGGAGGTGTAGAGTTATCGTTGAACGACGGACGAGGCGCCATGGCATTCTCGAGGAAGCCTGTCATGGGAACCAGACCGTCCGCCGAAGGCTGCATGCAAATCGTCCCGCCAGTCATGATGATGAGCACCCGTGACTCTGGGTAGCGAGAGTCGGGGTTTGTCCCCTCCATGAGCAGTGTTCCCCCCATCCTGGATGGAGGACGGGCAGAATCTGGTAGAAAGTCGAGCGTCTCTGTGACGGATCTAGGATGGGGAACTGGAAAAGCGAGCGGACTCGTCGCCTGCCACTGGGTTCCCGATTTTAAATCTTTCCAAAATGCTGAGCTAGAACTTCCCTCTTTTATCTGAAATAGTAGAAAACAAGGAGGTCACCGGGTTGTGAAATTCTTTGTCAACTTCGGTCAACGGTGATGTGGTGTTCGATCTGAATTATGTCAAGGGTGTCCTTGACTAGAAACTCTTCGCGTGGAATGCCCAACTTTAAAGTTTCCAAAGATAAACAAACCTAACATGGCAAACCCCTTGCAGACCGAGGACGGGACGAAAATAAACTACTGGAGAGGCGGTAGTCACGCGCCCAACGGATTCTCGCATCTGTTAGCTAACAGAAAGTCAATTGCGGATCGTCCGACAGGACCAGGATTCGGGAGCCGTTGGCAGCCGCTGTGAAAATTCTCCGTAAGGGCATGAGCACCGACTTCGGGCCTCTTGTCATGGGTCGGTAATGCACCGATTGCATTCGTTGTGGAAGGAGATAAGACACGTTCCGCAGTTTGGCGGCGGTGGGCTCGGTGAAGGCCGGCCACTGCGTCAGCGTTACCAGGATTCCTCGTAGACGGACTTCCCTCGGAAACCCGATAACGGAAGAGCCTTGCATCTGTTGGGCTGGCGAGCACAGTCGGTCATGAATTGGGATATGAGAAGCTCGATTGTCGAGTTGCGGGAGAAAGTGGGCAAGTAAAATATCTAGGTTAGGTAGCCAAGGCCGGCTGTGAGCTGACCGATGACTTCATAGGTAGGTGGTTTTCTCGCCGTGCCGTGTGGTTTTGGTGCCCTGTGGGTTCCATGTTTTGTTGTATTGTGTAAGTTGGAGGAGACGATTGTCCACCTAAATCACGGGGTACCTGAATTTTGCATTGCCGCCAAGAGAACCGTTAGGGGACCAGCAATTGAGATCCAAATCGGGTAGGTAGTTTCTAGTGGTGTGCAACAGACATCACACTGGAAAGGGAAGCCGTGATTCAAACGGTAAAGTTCTAGATCGATTCAAGCCGGGGTGCTCTCGGCCCGGGATTCGGCAAGTTCCATGCCGTGGCCCGTGCCCCGATAATGCGAACGGGCGCTGGACCCCACGTCTTGGCAAGCAGGACCTGTTCATCCAACCCCGCCGACAAACAATTTGTGAATGCCAAGGCCTGCACAATTTCGCAACAGGGCGGGACCTGCGCCGTGTTAGTCGCTGAACATAGTGGGCAACGAGAAGAATTTTTCTTCCATCCCACACTATTTCATCCATCTGTCGCCATCATTGTGGTCCCAGAGCCTTTTCCATTCTTCTTCCACCCAAGATATTCCCATATCCGCCAAAAACAACAGAAAAAATGGCCGCCGCTCTCGAAGAAACCATGGTCAGCTACGAGGAGCTTTCCGACCTCGAGCAGGAGTTCGATGATGTCGAGACTGAGATCAGTGAGTTTATAGCCATTGTAGACCTTAAAAGCACAGAATAGAACCCTAACGTCATCTCTCAAGTCCGTCAGCAGTACACCCTCTCCAAGCCGCTCTACGTCCGCCGCGCCGAGCTGCTCGCCAAGATCCCCAACTTCTGGGCGCTCGTGCTTGAGCAGGCGCCCATGGACATTGACGAGTACATCCAGCCGTCTGACTCGGCCATCCTCCTGACCTCGCTCAAGAACCTCTCGGTGAACCGCTTTGAGCTGGACGCCGACGAGAAGAAGGGCGACCCGCGCAGCGTCGCCATCCGCTTCGAGTTCGCCGAGAACGAGCACTTCGAGGACACGGTGCTGGAGAAGAAGTTCTGGTGGCGCCAGAGCAAGGACGGCTTCGCCGGCCTCGTCAGCGAGCCCGTCGAGATCAAGTGGAAGAAGGGCAAGGACCTGACCGACGGCCTTCTGAGCCTGGTCAAGGCCGTCTATGACGAGCAGCTGGCGAAGCCCAAGCAGGAGAAGAAGGGCAAGGCCGAGAAGGTGGTCCTGACCGAGAAGCAGAAGGCGCTCAAGGAGAAGATCGACAGCACCGGTATGGGCGGTGTTAGTTTCTTCGCCTGGTTCGGCTACATTGGAGAGTACGTCTCTGCCGAGGAGAGCAAGGAAGCGACTGAGGAGGAGAAGGAGGAGCGCCGGAAGAGGAAGGCTGGTGAGGAGGTGCCCAAGAAGGATGAGGATGAGGAGATGGGAGAGGGCGATGATGAGGACGAGGACGAGGATGACGATGACCTGGACATCTTCCCCATGGGTGATGCGGTTGCCATGGCGATTGCTGACGACCTGTGGCCCGGCGCGCTCAAGTACTTTAGTGAGTTTACCACCATCGACCCCTCTACAGCATGGTTTACTAACCCGTAGCAGTTCAAGCTCAGGAGCAAGACGGTATGAGCGAACTCGACTTTGAGACGGACGATGAGGATGATGAAGAGGATGACGAAGAGGAGGAGAGCGCGACCAGGCCGCAGAAGAAGCAGAAGGCCTGCGCCCACGGCTGCAAGCACTAAGCCGGAACTGCTAGGTCTTGTTACGATCAGGTCTGCGATACCCCCTAAACTCTCATGATTTGGACACAAGAATTTGTTATGATGATGGATAGACAAAAGTAGCTTGTTTTGCTGCATAGACAAGAGCTCTTAGAATGAAAACGAGCTCGAATTTTCGCAAAGACGGGTTCCACTCACTTAGCCCAGATCCAACGGGAGGTACATCCCTCCTCATCTGAGCCGCCGGCCAAGTCTCGAAGTGATATCACCCACCATACCTGAGGAGCTACCCAATTCCGGCTGTCAACAAACTGTGTGCCATACGAATAGTTCGTTAAGTCAGGGACGCGCGGGCCCCTGAGCTAAATCGCCCAGGGCGCTTAGGGAACGAAGCGCTGTCACTTGTTCATGGTCTCTTCTTTCTACAATATTTGGGCGTTTCTGACTCATTTTTATTATTTTCTCTTTTTACGTTTAATGATATTCTTCTTTATTCTTATTCACTCCCTCTCATTTCTTATTATCACCCTTTTCCCCCGTTCTCTTGGTCTTCGTTTCTGTGAGCCGGGTGGTCCAGATGCCTTGGCGCCCCCGGCAATTCAGGGGTACCCTGTGGGTGGATGTCTCAGACTCCCTCCCCATCAACACCACCGACTTGGCTCACGACACGTACCAGGACAGCAAGAATAGCAGAGATCGTCGTTTAGCGCAAGGAAGCTCCTGATTCGAACCCCGTTTCTATGGGTTTAATTCAGTAATTTTTTCCAGAATGCTCAGATCATCAGCCAGTAGAAACATGATACCCAAACCCGCCCGTCGACAGTGGTTCGTGACACAAGGGGTTCCACGTCCGATCTCGAACTGCAAGTGTTTCAGCCTCTCTTGTCTCCCAAAGCGCCCGCACCACGGTACCCGCAAGTTCCGGGAACCAAGAGACCAGGAAATTCGAGGTGACTCTTGGCCTGGGGCTGTGATGGGACGTTTCCTTGGATGTGCGCGTCCAGACCTGGGCTAGGAAGTTTCCATGTCACTTGTTCAGCTCTTCTTCCTCTCACACTCACTTTCTTCTGTTTCCACTTCCACCTTTCCTTCCTTTTGGATCTGTTTGTTGGCCTACCACAGTCTATGGCACACAGCTGCTAGACTTTCTTTTCTTTTCATTTTTCTATTCATTCTCTTCGATTCGTAACGCGCTCTGGTCGCTGTTTTCTGTCAAGGCTGTGCCATTCCTTTCATTACACACGATATCACGACACGACTCGGAATTGTCGTTTTGTTCCTATACGGTCTCTTATTGTCGGACTTCTTTATTGTTAGAGCCGATAGCTTACTCTCGTCTTGTTTCTAGACGTTACCTGTCCCTCCTCCGTTAGCCCATGAACAAGCCTGGCTGCCAAACGCTCTAGGCTGGATCTCTTTTTTTCGTCACTCGTTGATTAGACGGACACATTGGTATCATGAGGATATCAGGGCTTTTGGCCTCTCTGGGCCTGCTGGTGGGATCCGGGAAGGCGATCGAGTTGGTCCTTGAGGATGAAGGTAAGGAGGCAGCGTTGCCGGGAACTACAGCTGCCCCAGAAGCTAACACCATGTCTAGCCTCCGTCAAGGCCGCCGCTGGCACAATAGCATTTGGGTTGGTCAAATACTATACCGGAAACAACACAGGCGATACACCAGGCAACCTCCCCGATCCATATTTCTGGTGGGAAGCGGGCGCCATGTTTGGGACCCTGATCGACTACTGGGCGCTGACCGGAGACGACTCGTACAATGCCATAACTGCGCAGGCCATCCTGCACCAAGGGACCGAGAACGCCGACTTCCTGCCCCGGAACCAGACACGCACGCTCGGCAACGATGATCAAGGGTTTTGGGGGATGGCGGCCATGTCGGCGGCCGAGAATAAGCTTCCCGACCCGCCCCCGGACCAACCGCAATGGCTCGCGCTCGCCCAGTCCCTCTTCAACCAGTTCGCATCCCGCTGGGACGAGGAGGCCTGCGGGGGCGGGCTCCGGTGGCAGATCTTCACCTTCAACAACGGCTTCAACTACAAGAACTCCATCTCCAACGGCTGCTTCTTCAACCTGGCGGCGCGGCTGGCGCGGTACACGGGCAACGAGACGTACGCGGTGTGGGCGAACAAGATCTTCGACTGGGAGGAGAGGGTCGGGCTGATCACGGAGGACCACACGGTGCGGGACGGGGTGCACGTCAACCTGGAGGACAAGACGTGCAAGAGCATGGACCCCAACCGGTGGTCGTACAACGCGGGCATCTTCCTGCACGGCGCCGCCGTCATGTACAACCACACCAACGCCTCGTCCACCTGGCAAACCCGCGTCGACGGCCTGCTCGCCTCCACCCGCGACACCTTCTTCAACGACGAGGGCGTCGTCTTCGAGCAGCTGTGCGAGCCGAGCGGCTTCTGCAACAACGACCAGCGCAGCTTCAAGGGCTACCTCACGCGCTGGCTCGCCGGCACCACCCAGATGGCGCCCTACACCTTCGACGCGATCCACCCCCTCTTGGAAAACGACGCGCGCGCCGCCGCCGCCGTCTGCGTCGGCGACACCGTCGCGCCCGCCTTCAAGGGCCACACCGGCACCGCCTGCGGCTTCAGCTGGACGACACCGGGGAGCTTTGATGGTTCGGTTGGTGTGGGCGAGCAGATGAATGCGCTCTCGGCTGTCATGTACACGCTAGTGGGCCGCGTGGCCGCGCCTGTTACCGCCGAGTCTGGCGGTACTTCCAAGGGTAACCCCGGTGCCATGGCGCATGAGGAGCCGATCGGGTTCAAGGAGATCACGCTGGGCGATAGGGTCGCGGCTGGGTTCGTCACGTCGGCGTTGGCGTTGGGGGTGGTGGCCGGGTCGGCGTTTGTGATGATATAGCCCGGGTGGCTGGTTTGGTTGATGGGGGGTGAATTGGGTTGGGATGGGTCATGATCGAGGCGTTTTGGGATTCAAGCATTGTTTGGCGTTTTGGATTGATTTAGGGGTTTGGATGCTGGGTTACATCTACGGCTTTGAGAGCTGGTTTGGGTTTTGGATAACTACTTGATGACAGGTTTGGGAATGGGGAACGAAGGGCCCCAGGGGAGTTATGAACAGGAAAGAATTGTTAAAAGCACATGACAGACATCATGTTGTCATATCAATTGAAAGAAGCAAAACATATACACACGGGCTCTGCCCTATGATTTAGGTAAATCCTGAGAATGCGTTGGAAGAACAGAACAATTGGAAGTTCTCGTTATGTTTTCTGCTTTTCCTTCAGTTTCCTCGCCTACCTTAGATATTCTTCCGAAACCGACGGCTAATCATGGACCTGAAGGCACTGCTTGGCTTAGAAGCTCCTAGGCTAGTCCGATCCCCGTAGTGACGGACGATCGGGAGTCAAAAGTGAGGTCACCTTGCCTGGGCTTGGTACGACGGGAAATCAAGTTGCAGCAGGTTGGACCATGACGGGGCCCCGCACTCACCCCCACCTTCCTGCGATATCAATGCCGTTCACCATCGGGCAAGCTCTCCCGAGACCGTTGCTGCCGAGAGGCGCTATTGATCCGACATAACCGTTTAATCCGCTTTGTTTGTTTTAGCTCGGTTCTCGAGGAAGCACTTAAACCGTATTCCTAGCTTGGGATTCAAGCAACCAGATACCGCTTACACACTTCGACAAGGTCTCGCAGAGAGCAATACTTCCTCGCGCTTACACAACGAGGCTTCCCAGCATTGCGGTTGCGGTTATTCGAGCCGAGATCCAAGCCGAAGCTCTCCTCTTCTTCATTGCAAACTCACCCACCAAACCAAACCCCCTTCTTGACCTCTTCTCACTCAACCTCCCACCCACCCCCTTTTCCCCAACAACTAAACAACCAAACCACCACCACCCCCAACCAACCCCCAAAATGTCCACCAAACACTTCCTCCCCCACCCCACCAACCTGGTAACCACCTCCCTGCACTCCCTCACCCTCACCAACCCCGGCCTGGCCCTCGACACGGCCAACAAAGTCATCTACCGCCGCCCCGGCTACGGCCCGCCCGCCAGCCAACAACACGTGCACATCGTGTCGGGCGGCGGCTCGGGCCACGAGCCGTCCTTCGCGGGCATGGTCGGCCCCGGCCTGCTCAGCGCCGCCGTCGCGGGTACGATATTTGCTAGCCCCGCGGCGGAGCAGGTGCGCGCGGCGATTATGGGGCGGTTGGAGGAGGGTTGTGGTCGCGGGGAGGGAGGGGAAGGGGGAGGAGGGGGGGTGTTGGTGACGGTGATGAATTATACGGGGGATGTGCTGAACTTTGGGGTGGGTGTGGAGAAGGCTAGGGCGGCCGGGGTGAGGGTGGAGATGGTGGTGGTGGGGGATGATGTGGGTGTTGGGAGGGCGAAGGCCGGGAAGGTTGGGCGGAGGGGGATTGCCGGCACGGTGCTGGTGCATAAGATCAGTGGCGCGCTGGCTGCGCAGGGGAGGCGGTTGGATGAGGTTGTTAAGGTGGCGCGGCTGGTGGCGGAGAATTTGGTGAGTGTTGGGGCGAGTCTGGAGCATGTCCATGTGCCTGGGAGGGCGAAGCCTGATGCCAACTCGGCCGAGTACTTGAGGGATGGGGAGGTGGAGATTGGGATGGGGATTCATAACGAGCCGGGCTCGAGCAAGGAGGTGGTTGAGCTGCCGGAGCTGGTGCGGAAGATGCTGGCGCAGATGCTGGACCAGAGCGACAAGGACAGGGCGTTTGTGAATGTCAACTCGAACGAGGTGGTGTTGCTGGTGAATAACCTGGGAGGGGTTAGCGTGCTGGAGATGGGCGGCATCGTGAGCGAGGTGGCGGCGCAGCTCGAGAGGAGCTACAATATCCGACCCGTCCGCATCCTCAGCGGGACGTTCATGACGAGCCTCAACGGGCTGGGCTTCAGCATCACGCTTCTGAACGTGGTCAACACCGACATTGGCGGGCCAAGCATGATCGAGTTGCTCGACTACCCGTGCGAGGCCACAGGCTGGTCGTCTCCCATCTCGAAACGGACGTGGGAGGAGAAGAACACGGCCACCCGGGAGCAGGACACGTCGGGTGGAGGTGATACCAAGCCTAGTGGCCTGAAGATGGACGGCGCAGCCGCACAGCAGGCGCTCCGTCGGGCCCTGGAGGCAGTTGTGGCGGTTGAGCCGGAAGTGACGCGCTACGACACTGTGGTAGGAGACGGTGACTGCGGAATTGGGTTGAAGAGGGGTGCCGAAGGTAAGCGAGAAGCTCCCCCCGTGCGGGTTGGGCATCACTAACAGATGCAGCCATCTTAAACCACCTACAGTCAAATCCGCTGTCGGGAGACGCTGTGGTGGACTTGGCTAATATTGTGCCCATCGTTGAAAATGAGATGGACGGTACTTCAGGGGCACTCTACGCCATTTTCCTCAACGCCCTCTTGGCCTCGCTGAGGTCCCAGGGCGAAGGCGAGGCATCCCCCAAAGTCTGGGCGTCGGCTCTCAAGCAGAGCTGCGAAGCCCTGTCTAAGTACACGCCGGCCCGACCGGGAGACCGCACCCTAGTGGATGCTCTATACCCCTTTGTCGAGGTTCTTGAACAGACAGGCGACATCAAGCAGTCAGCCGAGGCAGCTCAGAACGCGGCCGAGGGCACCAAGGGAATGAAGCCTAGCCTGGGCCGGACGGTGTACATTGGCGGGTCCGGCTTTGAGCAGGTACCCGACCCTGGTGCATGGGGTCTTGCTACCTTCTTCCTGGGTCTGGCGGGGATCAAGAAGGTGGATGAAGGGTGGGAGAAGTTGTGAGGGGTGAAGGGCAGGTGGTATTCTGTACTTGTTCTCACAAACTGATCTTGTAAGTGCTGGTGGAAAAAATATGGGACATGTATATCCGGATATCTTTTACCGTCACCTCGAAGTCCGGGTTAGGGCAAATCAAGTTTACTTGGAACTGAAATCATGGATGCTCGTTGCGTGAAGGGAAGAGACGCTGCTTGGGGCCCTGCCAATTGAGTGCCGACTGGCGGCCGGTTAGTTACAGCTGCCACCGGCAATCATGGACCCCTGCTCCGGGCTCGATTGATTTGCGCGGTCACCTTCGGTCCAGTAAAAGCTGCAATCGCCAATCGCAGTGGACTTTGAAAAGACGGCGGCGGCAGCAAGTGTCTTGGGCCTCGGTGCGAATTCAAGGTCAATGGTCCACTGTCTGAGGGGGGAATATATCACCAGACACTCGTACTAAATGTTCGCCCACACGATTGTCAGCCGAGCGGTGCCGGCAGCACCAGCAACAATAGCAACGACATTGTCCCGCGCCTGCACTCGACCTTCCACACGCACAAGCACGCTGTTTGCCATGCCCCTCAGAGCCAAGCTGTTGTCGCAGCAGCAGCAGCCACAGTCACAACGGTTGGTATGTCATATGCATGCAGTGCCCTGAACAACACCACCACCGACCACCCATGCAGACTGCTTGCTAACCACCGAACCCCCACTACTCTAGATGTCGACACAAGAAGTCTACGATCGTTTCAAGCCCCGCGACGGCGACGAGCCCGAGGATGTCATCTTCAACAGTCTCTACGGCCTCCGGTCCATCGAGCTCAACAGGCCAAGGAAGCTCAACGCCCTCAACGGCTCCATGATCCGCAAGATCGCCCCGCGCATGCTGGAATGGGCCAAGTCCGACATGGCCAACGTTATCGTGATGAAGGGCGCGGGGGACAAGGCCTTCTGTGCTGGCGGCGATGTCGCCCAGTTGGCCGGCTGGAACCAGTCCGGGCCTGAGGGTCAGGAGAAGTCCAAGGAGTACTTCGCCCAGGAATACCAGCTGGACCACCTGATCGCCACCTACAACAAGCCCTACGTCGCCTTCATGGACGGCATCACCATGGGCGGCGGCGTTGGGCTCAGCATTCACGCCCCCTTCCGCATAGCAACCGAGCGAACCGTCTTCGCCATGCCTGAGACGACCATCGGTTTCTTCCCCGACGTCGGTGCTTCTTTCTTCCTCCCCAGGATGCCCGGTTTCGTCGGCACCTACCTCGCCCTGACCAGCATGCGCCTCATGGGTGCCAACGTCTTCTACTCTGGCGTCGCCACTCACTACCTGCACTCGACCTCTCTACCGCGCCTCGAGTCCCGCCTCGCCGAGCTGCGCTTCCAGGACAATGACGGGATGCAAGCTCGCCTGACCGCCATCAACGCCACCATCGAGGAGTTCGTCACGGGCCTACCACACGACGAGCCGATCCTCCTCAGCGGCGAGCTGCGCCGCGCCATCGACCGGTGCTTCAGCCACAACAGCGTCGACGAGATCCTGCGCGCCCTTGAGAAGGAGACGGGCGCGACGCGCCAATGGGCCCAGGAGACCATCTCCACGCTGCACGAGCGCTCACCCACGGCCGTGCACGTGGCCCTGCGCCAGATGCGCATCGGCGCCAAGTGGTCCATCCGGGACACGTTCGTGCGCGAGTACGCCATCGCGTCCAAGTTCATGGCCTCGCACGACTTCACCGAGGGCGTCACGGCGCTGCTCGTCGACAAGCGGCCCCCCACCTGGCAGCCGCCCTCGCTCGTCGAGATCTCCCCGGAGCAGAGCCCCAAGCTGACCGAGGACTACTTCCTCCTGCCGCGCGACCAGCCCAAGCTGGAGCTGCTGACAGACGCCAACTACGAGGAGTACCCGCACCCCCCGTTCGGCGTCCCCACCGAGGAGGACATCGAGAAGATGGTCCGGCTGGGCACCATGACGCGCCCTCAGCTCGTCGACGCCTTCGTGAAGGAGAAGGGACAGAAGCAGGGCGTAAAGGAGGTTGTCGAGGAGATCTTGGCCCGCAAGACCACGGGCGGGTCCAAGGGGCCCGCGAAGTGGGTGTATTAGAACGGCTCCTTTGGGGGTGTAGGATAGAATTGTACGGCTGTGCATATGAAGTATAGAGTTGTACGATGCGTCTGTTTTGTCTGTTCTTGATTGTGCCTTGACACGTGGTGGGATGCGACAGCACGTTCGTCTCATCAATGTCGACCAACCGGAAGTATTAAAACAATCCTGGGACATGCTACTCGGGCAGTTTAAGCATAACGTTACCAACTGTCATTCCCCCCCCTCATCACTAACATTACAGCCGTCGTAATTTTATCTATCCTAGGTAAACAAACCCCCTAAACCCCCAAGCTCTTAACACACCCCCACAGCACCACCGGCACGACCACATTATCATTACCCCCCGTGAGCACCGCCTCCGTCAGCGACGCCAACGAAGCGCACGCCACCGTCTTGGGCACTTCCACCCTCAACCACGGCCACAACACCGCCCAGTCCAACACACTCATCAGACTCTCCATCCCCGACTCAGCCTGGTGGTGGTGGTGGTGGTCAAAAGAAGCACCCGCAACAGCCCACCCCCCCACCCGCAACCACAGCGCAGCGACCATCAGCCCCACAAAGACGGCGGCCGCAAACGCGGCGCTGCCCTCAACACTTTTCCCGCCGCCCCACAGCCACTTGCGATGGCCCCAGCGGCGGCCGACCAGCGAGGCGGCGGCGTCGCCCAGCCCGACGCACACCACGCCCGACACCATGCCCACCTCGCGCGCGGGCACCTCCCACCCGGCGATGGCGGCAGCAACAGCAGGGGCTGGTTCCTCTGCAGAAACTGGAGGGGTGGTGGTTATCCGTGGTAGCGACGCCAGGCTGAGCCACACGGGAATCGCACAGCCGATGAGCAAAAAGATGTGGCTGACGACGACCGGTCCGCGCAGGTCGCGGCCGTCGACGTAGGGGGTGAGGAAGCGGGCGAGGGGCCGGGAGAGCGGGGGCAGCTGGCTGGCGCGGAGGAGATCTAATAACAAAAACACGGCGAGGACGATGGCGAGGGCCAGCGCGGCGTAGCAGGGGTCGACGTACAGCGTGGGCAGGAACATGGCGACCATCATGAAGTGGAAGACCTTGCGGCGCGTGTCGACCTCGTAGACGGGCGAGAGGCGGAAGACGACCGCGAGGCCCGTGAGGATGGTCAGCAGGAAGTAGGCCGATAGCGCGAGCCGCGTGTTGGCGGCGCCGAGGGAGCCGAGGCGCGTGTGTTGGGCCCAGCCGCCGTCACCTGGGGTGCAGGAGGCTGGTGAGGGGTGGGTGGTGGTGTTGGTGTTGTTGAGGGCGGAGAGGAGGGCGGGGAGGGGTATCCAGCGCTCGAGGTTGGCTTTGACGACCTGGAAGCGGAACTGCGGGATATCGCCGAATAGGTAGCCCAAAGCCCAGCCGACTGGTTCGTGGCCTGAGAGGGCGTAGTGTTGGACATAGGGCCGGATGCCGACAAAGATGACGAGAAGGATGCAGAGGTAGACGTAGCTGGCGTAGAGCCACTTGCGGATGGTGGCTTGGGTTTGGGTGAGGGAGAAGAGGGCGCGGACGCTAGTGGAGGCGGCGCGCTTCCGGCGGCCCGAGGGGGTGGTTGTCACTTTGGGGCGGCCCGGTGGTTTCCCCGTAGCAGGTAGGGTATGTCTTCGAGCTGGGCTCTGTTGTAATAGCTCTACCGAGTCCGACTGGACCCTAGTCAGGCCCGCGGGAGTGGGCGGTATGATGTCGACGTCGCTAAGACTGTCTGCCTGTACGGTCTTCTTGGGCGGGGTGGGAAGTGCGCCGTCAAGATATTCATCTATTGAATAGTCTGTATCGGATGCAACGCTGCCGAGACTCGCGGAGCGCCGCCGCCGGAAAGGTAAGAGTTGCCATAACAACTGATAACCGGACTCACTCCTCGCCGAAGAAGGCGTCCGTCTGAACCGCCACTTCGGCACGCGAGCGAGCAAGATCCCCCAATGGATCACCTGGCCGCAAAACACGGCAAGACCGAGGCCGCCTCCCCAGAGCACTGCTTTTAGAATAACAGCTTGGGGGGAGCTGGCCAGCAGAAGGAGGCCAATAAGAGCAGCAGAGAGCAGCTGAAGCTCGGAAACCAAAAGACTAGTTGTTGTAAGGTGGTGTAAGACGAGACAGAGCGTCTGATGTAAGGGGTAAAGCAAGACCAGGACTTCCCGCGACATATCGCCCACTAGAAACGCCTCTGCCGCCGGGACAAGTGCATCTAGCGTGAAGGGGACACATGACAGTAGCCAATGGGTGCAGCTCAAGGTTTCCCAGTGCCGTGCACCGGGGATCAGTGGCCTCGGGAGGGCGCAAATGCTGAGGACGAGGCTCGGTAGAACAGCGCCCTCGACGTTCTCGGCAATGAGGAGGGACACAAGAACAGGCACTACCGGAGGATAAAGGATGGGCGCGGGATCAAAGGAAGCGGGAACGCGGATCGGTACGAGCTTCTGGGGCTTCCCCTGACGGTACGCCCAACTTACCAACCTCAAGGGATAGGCGGCAGTCAGGCCGCAGAACACGCCGCCCACAGCCAGAAACTCTACAATTCTGATCAGCTGGGTTACGTACTATAAGCAGCAAGGGAGTTACCTTTCCGGTATAGGTGAATGAAAGACCGGGCCTCGGCATTTGAAGCAACCATCCCCCCTTGCCAAATTAGGAGCAGCACTTCGGTCGCCCTCCGAACCAGCTCCTTGCGGCGGCGAACTCTCTCGGCTGCGCCCCTCTTCTCACGCTCGTGTCCGCCATGGCCGGAACCCGAATTTGTCTTCCGACCCTCCTCTTCCCATATCGAGGGTGAAAGCAATGGTGTGGAGGTCCCCGAGAGTGGTTCATTCCTGCCCCTCAATCCCTTGTGCGATTTAGCCCTCGGGGCAGGGAGTCCTTTGAGAAAATGTTCATCGTCGGCCTCGGTGCCGCTCTCGCTAGTGAGCGGCGAGTCTCTTGCAAAGGCGGGAAAGGGACGAGAGGGAGCACCGTCCGACTCGCCGGCGACGCTATCGTTATCACCGGTGGTGATGCGCGGGTTCGTGAGGCGGCCCGAAGGTTCGAGGAGCTCGGTATTCAACCTGTGATAGGGATGCGGCGAGCGTGATAAGAGTCTTAAGGTATCATGGTCTTCGTCGGAGCTACCGGGGCTGGTCGGTGCTTTCGGGGCTGAGGGCGGTTGAAGATGCGCAGGCATGGCCAGTCGAGAAACTTGAGGAGGACGACGTCGATCTGGCGCAACATGGGGCCAGATAGGCCCTGCAACGGGTGGGAGAATCACCGATTGAGTATCACCAATGCACAATTCGAATGTCGCGCTGCGGAATCCCGCATGTTGGGTGTTGCGCGTAGTAAAAGTGGACTCGCGTGGCCTGTGGTGTCATTCCAGAGTCCAAATCAATGGAAATCGTGGATCACATGAAAGTCTGCGCAAGCTTCCATCGTCATGGGCCGAGAGCTGCAGCGTGGCTCGCTGGCCTTGCCATGGAGCCAGGGCTGGGCGAGATAAGGGGCGCCACAACCCGCCTGGATTCGGCAGCCGTTCCCGTTCCCATTCCCGTTGATACGCCACAACGCTGTGGCTTGTGTTGTGCCCCACAGCGGTCTGAACGTTCTGCACATCTTCACCCGATTGTGACGGATGGAAGTTCCCGCCGCTCGGTCTCCATTTTACAGGGTGGTCCAACTCTTTTTCCTTTTGCCCATAAAAGTTCTGTGCCTGCTCAAAAGGGTCCAGAACTGGTAGCTTCGGGGACAAGAAACCGCACCCTTTGAACAACAACGAAGACCAGAAGCTGTCGCTCTTGCGGGAGAGGGCGAAAACGTGAATGCGGACCTGGTCGTTTTGAGGTGTATCACCATTTCATTACCTTCGTTACGTTAGGGTTTCCTTGCTTTTCCTTATAGAGATGCTTCTTATAATACGTGGGCTTGTAATAATTATCTCTTCCTCTATTGTAGTCACAAGGCGATGTTAGGATCACACCACGGGAAGGATGGGAAACGGGGTTGGGAAACAGAATACAAGTAGTAAGAAACTGAGTGGATACGTGGTCTACCGTTTTAATCCTCAGAAAACGTCTCCAACACGCGACCGAAGCTCTGCTGAGTCAGCAATTTGGACCCAAAGAAAAAGGTTAACCACACACACCACCGAGGTAACACTGCAGTGGGCCCGTGCCACGCGCGTTGTGATGTCAATGTCGCATGAGGGAGGAAATGGCTCAGAGGACAATCTTCAACACCACAGATCCTACGATCGTGATATCAATGCACCTTCGTGCGTGGCCTTCTGGTCAGGAGGCCGCGGTCGCAGCTACCGCAAAAAGGAGTCACTTCTGCAAGTGTGGAAAAAGGAAAATAAAATTGTATGCCCGTGACCCCTGGGAAGTCCCGGACCTCTGACTACAAGTACAGACAATGTTGCGTCCGGCGAATGAACGCCACGAAGAAGCGGAAAAACGAAAGTCCAGATCCCCTGGCTGGCCCTCTGGTCACCAGGAGGCCGGGGTTGACGCCCCAGTTCAGGAAATATAGAATATATAAAAGATAGGGAGCTCACTGGTTTCCAGAGGTTCCGTAAGGATCAACTCTTCTTCTTAGTGTACTGTAACTATTGAAGTATACGAAGAGATTAGCTGGAAATTTAACACCGATTCACTGCCGCTTCACCACCTCTCCGCCTGCAAGCCAACTGCCTAACCATCTTGACCATTCTGCTTTTGAAGTTCAGTTCCTAGTTAGATCGGCGCTCCGGCGATGCGTCGATGGCGTCGATGCGACGACAAAGTTCCCAGCACGGATCCTTGGGACCACCAGGCGACTCCCCGGCAGATTGACGCCGCAGGGATTTTCAGCCTTAAGGACGGCTTTGGTTGAACATGTTTGGCTGACATGTCGGCATCGCAATCGCATTCTTGCGCTGGCAAGAGGCGGGCTCGAAGCTGAACGGCACTGGTCGCAGCGCAAGGAAATGGCGGATTGAGGGGAGGGTCGGAATTGGTGGGGCCTCTCTCCGCGCTCCGTGAGAGGACAAATGAGGGCGCGAGCTGGTGATTGTCTGCTCAAGCGAAGGGGTTGCAACTGCAACCCTGCCGCGAAGAAGGTGCGCAGCCCGGGTCATCGATCCTTCCCGACCCGCCACAAAAGGTGCTGCTGTGCGAGGGCAGGGCCTGGGGGGGGGGAATTGGCGTTTTCCAGCCGTCCCAAGACCCAGACGAAGCCTCCAATAGTTATCAAATCAACAGCGCTCAAAACGTTGGGATTCCCCAACTCGCAGGAGATCGAACGCCAGCCAAGACTATTTGCGCCGAAGTGCGATCTCTATCAGACGCCACAACCCACATCTTCCGGATCTGAATACAGCTGGCACTTAGACCCTAGACAGCAAGGACGGTTTGAGAAAGCGTTTGAACGCTGCGCGAAATGGGGATGCCGTTCAAGATGGGGGGGCACCAGGCCGACGAGAACCTCCCGGAGGTGGTTCAGCAGCCGCCAATGGCGAGTTCAACGCCGCTGCCAGAAGTGGTGCCTGATTCATCACCAGAATCCGCCCAGCAACAGTATATGGAGAGAGACAAGATTCTGGTGCATTACGATATGGCGCCAAAATTTCCACACGAACCGCAGACGCCAGGGATGCGCTCGCTCAGCTACCAAAACCAACAACCATGGACCGACGCCGAGCACTCGGTCAGCATGATGAGTCCCGACAGCTCGGTGCCGTGGCAATCGTTCCCTCCTTGCGACGACCAGCAGACACATGTCGGCAGCGAGCCGGCGGAGCCGGAGAAGCTAATCTGCGGTCTCCGCAAGCGCCTCTTCATCATTATTGCCGTGATTATCGGGCTCGTGGTCGTGGGAGCGGCGGTTGGTGGCGGCGTGGGCGGGGCGATGGCCGCGAGGCAGGGGTCGTCAGACGGCGCCGAACCAGCCGAAACGAGCTCGGCGTCATCGAGCAGGTGAGTGTTCAACATGGCAGCCTCAGTCTTGGTGCGAGCTTAGCTGACATGGCCAACAGCGCAACCGGCACCACCATCATCACCACCACTCCCACACCATCCTCGACAACCTCCAGCGGCCCCAGCCTGCCCACGCCGTCCATCTCATTCCTCCACAACCAAACAGATAAGACCTACGAGGGGTACGCGTTCCAAGCCTATGAGAAGAATGATTTTGAGGGCAAAGCGTCCCTCATCCTCTGGGAAGAGGGCTTTTTCGATTTGGGGTTCGGCTCCACAAGCTGGATTTGGATCCCCAACGGCCTGGATGCCTGCGTCACCTTTTGCGCCAGCAAAACGGAGTCGACTGGGTACGCCTGCATGCCCGTGAGGAGGAACGCTACCAAAAACAATAGATCGTTCAAGCGGGTTCACATCTGGCGGGGGGCTTGGCGCAAGGACGGGACGGTTGAGGAGATGTCAGAGACGTGTTCATAGGTGGGGAGCGAAGTGGGTTTATGACAAGCGGGCGTACATGGTCTTGGGTAGGGCTTCTGGATTGCTTTGTTTCTGGAGGTGCGTTGCGGATGGTACCTTCAAGTTGGTGTTAGAGCGGGTAGGCGGTTACTCGGGCATGGCCGGCTTTTGTTCATTGGCGAGGTGCCGAGGAACCCGGTAAGAGGGATCCTGCACGTAGTTTGCTCGTTGCGACATGCAAATCCCACGTAGCAACCTTTGGTCTGACCCAAGAACCTTTAACCTGCCACAGTCACACAGCGTCTGAGAAGCATGGGAGGTTAGGGGGACGAAGGAGAATGGGCGATACCTTGCCTCCGTCGCCGGCGCCGTTTGTAGTCGTTACGGAGGTGGCCCCGGTCCGGGAGCGCGAAGAACGGGTTCCCGTCCGGCAAAACATCGGGCGAGCGTGAGGTTGGCAGTCGAGTCAGCAATTGCAGCCGTGCAATGCCCAAGAATTTTGCTTTTTCTCGCGAGGGCAGTCCGGTCTCACCTTGAGACCAACCAAGCTCCACAACTCATTTGGCTCCGAATTGGGTGCTGAATGCGACAACAAAACCGCCCTGCAGACAACGGCGTTCGCCGCGTTGCCCTGGACGCCGATCGGATGACTGAGGCTCAAACAGTCGTGCACGAGCCATGGCGGACCTGTGTCGATCTGGCCTGAGGTCCGCCGTGGTCCACTCTCTGGCTCAACAACCACCATTCCCAAACCTCGTGTTGGCGCCAAGCCACGAATTCTAGTTCGGGCCTCGACCGGCAACGGGACATCCGGCTCAAAGTTTGTTCGCGAGCGAGGTCCAGCATCAATGACGTCGGCAATACGAGGAGCATCCACCGAATGCAATAACAGCAATCTTAAGCAAATGGATCCGAATATTCCATACACTGTAATCTGTACAGATTACAGATTACACAGTCGTCATGATGGCGGACCATACGGGAGGGATGCGCTCCGAAGAGAGGGGTTGGCAGTGGTTGGCTGTCGCTTGTGTCAGTCTGGTCTGGAATGCCGCAGGCCGTTTCATCAATCGAGCATTCTCTGCGATTGAGGTGGCGCGAGGGCGCCCGTCCAGTCCACACCACGTTCAGCCCCAGTGCCCGGGTCGCTGGTTGTGTCGATTTGGTGGGGACCTGCCAGAGTTCTGCCCCCCACACTACCACAGCCGCCAATGGTAAAACATGGAAAAGGCGATGGCTGGCGGCTGTGCAGGTCGGTCCATGCGAGCCACGATGGCTTCGTCCAGGTGCTCGATTGGATTCCGATGGTTTCAAACACGAAGTGAAGAGGGCGTCTTTTTGCAGAAGATTTCCCGTCTTACAGGCTGATCTCTGATGCCGAGGGGAGAAGTGAAAGTGAACACGGGTCTTTGTGAACGGTTGTGCCACGAACACACCAACATAACAGGCCGCGCACCCAGCGTTCTTCAGACCCCTGCAGCTTTGCAGCGTCATCCCAGCTGAGCAGATCTGCAATGCCCCTCCCCTAACCAGGATACCAGCGCCTCAATGGAGCCCGGTCATCGTACGCAGTAATCGTGAGCTTTACATATATTCCGGCGCCGCCCCGGATGGCGACGCCGAAACCTCGCTCGGCCAACCATTCACAACACCAAGCCGAAGAACCGTGCAATTGGCTCTTATTGTGGGGGCGTGAGCGAAAGAAGGGTCTCTGGGTGACAAAACCGTAACGGAAACGAGTTGGTACAAGGTAAGATTCATCATCGGAAGTTTCTTGCATTTCTTGTGCCCACTTTGTGCTTCGCGGGTCCCGATGGTGAGACAAGAGAGAGCTGCGCAATACAGCGCAGCCAGGGTTTCACACTGGATCATGGTCCGGGGCTGGGTCATCGACTCGTTTCCCAATCTTGTTTTTTCGACTAAATAAAGGTGGCCCAACCATTGCAACTCCAAACCGCTGACCTGAGGAGCCAGACACAACTTGACCACTCAACGGACGCAGAGGTCTGCGACTCGTCACTTGTCAACTGCATACCCAAGGGGCAACCTCAGGTTCCAGTGGACCAAGTTCAGTACATTACCCACCTCTTCCTCTCTTGGCCCGAATCCTCCGTCATGGACTTCGACTTGGTCAAAGACGGCAAATCGCCTTCTTCGGAATCCCTTCTTCCCGTCGACGCACGTGAGAAGACTGCCACCGGGGCCCAGCCAACAACAGTCGACAGCAACCGGCAACGCCCAGATTCGACCAGCAAGATGGCAACCATCCGCCCAACCGCCATGGTCGTGTTAGTGTGCATGCTGGCGCTCCTGGGAGTCGCCTCGACACGGCTACCCTGCCACGGGAGAGCAACGAGCCACAAAGCACTGGAGGCTGTCCGCCGGAACGACGCACCTCTGGGAAATTCCGTCTTGCAACTCGGAAAGCGCGACGACAACTCGACCTCCGAGGGGCCCAGCTCAACCCCACCGGACTCAGAGACGGAGACGGAGACCGAGACCGAGACGGAGACCGAGACCGAGACGGAGACGCCAACCTCCGATCCTCCGACTGAGATCCCGCCTTCGACGACCATCGTCCCTCCCACCAGCACCCCTACGAGCGATGAGCCTTCGAGCACCAGCAGCGTGCCGCCTCCCACTTCGGATACCCCGAGCTCGACCCCAACTCCTTCTCCTTCCACCTCACTGCCTGGTACGTCTTCGAGCACAAGTGACTTCACCTCTTCTCAGATTTCTTCTGAGCCGGAGTCATCGTCATCGTCATCGTCGTCCTCTGTCCCTCAGACCCGGCCGTCCTCCTCAATTCCCGGAGGTACGTGAGCCTCGTTCTGTTTTTCGTTCCGTTATTTGGGCACTGCCCCCTTTCAGCTCTCCTGCTTTCACATTCCTGATTACAATTTGTTACTGAGCCTGTATCTAACTGCCAGCAGAGACGACCTTGACAACCTCGACCAAGCCGCCTTCGACGACGAGTTCGCCACGTCCCACTTCCCGGCAGACTACAGAGACGTTCACGTCGACATCGCCCAACGGAGCGGTCGTCGTCGTCACCAGGACGAACTTTGTGCCCGCCGACGGCGAGGAGACGCCTGCGCCTACCTCGACGGGCGCTCCGCCAAGCCTTCAGAACTCGGCCATTCGCCAGCGCAGCGGTGGTTCCACCGTGGCCGGCATCGTTGGGTTCGCCATGCTGTTGTTGGTGGTCTAGGCCACCATGTGAAACGACGAAGCAGGGGACGAAAGCCGGAGAGGGCGGTGCCACTATCCGATTCCAACAGAGAGAGAGCGTCCCATCCATTCCTTCATTGTGCTTTATTTCAGAGATCTTCAGCACTGCATTGCGCGGGGTTCGGTCCTTTTTTTTGCATTTCACACATTTTACGGCATTCATTACGGAGTCATTTCTCATATTACACGCCACACGGTGTACGGCACATTGTACAACACACAACAGCATCGGGACCGGAACCACAAAACGATACCACATTCATTTAATTCTCGGGAAGAAAAGGAAGAAGACAGGCAAATTGGGATAGACCATCGGCGGCAACAGGCCGGGGATACACGCAAGGACATATGGTACATAGACGGACGAGCCACGTTTGGCCGGATTAATAACCACGTAATAAAAGGGATTTATTGGCAACAAGAACTGAACGTTTCAATTATTTCGTGTCTTTGAAATGATGTGGGTATCGAGCAAGCAAATACAAGGAGAAACTGCCATCTTGCACCCTGATGGCCTCGTACATTCAGCCGGTTTTCCACGGCAACCCCAACAATTGCGCCGCCGTCCGTGATTGGGAGTTAATTATTCCTCCCGTCGGTGTGGCATTCCGGTATAGATTCTTTTATCGCCAATGCAACGAGACAACACGGCAACGATTGTCCTTGGCTAGGTCTGTTCCTGAGCAAGCCGTGATGTTCGTCCAGTCTCGCAGGGTGAGCGACCTAATTCCTCCTCCTGCCGGTGTAGCATTTCCGAGATATATTGTAACCGCCGCCGCAACGAGGCAGCACGGCCAGGTCTGTCCTTAACCAGGTCCAATCTTGGGCATATCGTGATGTTCGCTCAGCCTCGCAAGGTGGGCATTCAGCTCCTCGACGCGCTCCTTGTGCGTCTTGAGCAGCTCGGGCCGGATCCGTCCCGACTCGGTGAGTTCCTTCAACTGCGGCGCCGTTAGCACACTCTTCCCACACCAATCCCCGAAGAAGAAAGAAACGCGGTGGGTGGGCATAAACAAACATACCCTCTTCTTCTTCGCCTCCGCAAACCGCCGTTCCGTCTCCGTCTTATTCTCCTCCTCCCCTCCCTCTCCCTCTCCCTCTCCCCCATCCTCTCGTGTCCTCTCCCTCCCCTCCTCTCCCCCATCACTGCCCTCTCCCCCCTTCTCCCCCCCAGCCAAAACAAGCGCTCGCGCACTGCTGTCGTCTACTGCTGCGTCCCCTCCGGTGGACAGGTTCTTCTCGAGGTCGGTGCCTTTGCTGCCGCTCTTGCCGCTCTTCTTCTTTTTCTTCTTCGTCACGCCCGCCGCGCCCTTGAGCCGTAGCGGCCCGCGCGCGGCTGGTGCGTACTCGTCGGAGGGCATGCCGTGTGCGGATTCGGTGTGAGGATGGGTGAGTTGATAGGTGGTGCGTTCGATACTAGATGAAGTGGTTGCATGTGCACAGCATCATATATGTACTAAGGGGGTGGCCACGCGTGCTTATCGGATTTTGGTCACCTCGATACGCACGACCCTTTAGGTAGTTATCGATAGGCTTCAATTGGGACGACAGATTAGGAGGGATAAGGTGCGAAAGCGGCGGCCCCACTTTTGGGCCGCACCGCGACTATAACTTTGCGGCGCGAGGAAATTTTCTTCGACTTTTCTTTTCTTTTTTTCTCCAGATCAAAAAGTATAACACGAAGTTGCCACGACCGCCACTAGTATCCCACGGTGCCAGGTTGCCTGACCTCAAATGAGGTCTACTTCGGAGATGGACCTCCTTGATAGGAAGTTTCTCACCCTGTATCCATGTGGGTGTGAAATGCTGAAAGATTGGAGACATTTCTGCACGCTGAGACGTGATTTGCCACGGGGACGCGAGTCGGTGGCAGTGGAGCGGTTTAAAACTGCTTGTGTGCCTGCCTATTAGGGTCGATGTGTCGTTAGTATCTCTGCTGCCAGATGCCTTGAAGCTGTTTGCGTGCCGCCTACTCGGACGAACGCCCTCCTACCCGTTAAGGCCCGACATACATAATCCCAAGAGGAAGGGCAGTAAAAGTGACCGCCAGTCTGTCCCGTCGTTGGAAATGTGAAGTTGTGACCGGCAAAGAAAGACGCAGGATTTTAACATTCCCAAGCTGCGGCCTCGACATATTGAGAACTTCATGCTTGTGATTTGGGCTCGCCATTTATCTACGCCTGCGTTGGCTCCTCTATGCCCACAATCTTTTTGCTGCTGTGCTGGTCCCTGAGAAACTCTTCGATCTGTGCGTCGTTCTCTGGCCGGTTTGGAGGTCCAGGTACATTCTTTGCTGGTGATGGTTCTCGACCTGGGTCCTGTTCCTGAGCCCCGAGCATCCTCCCCACGGTTGGCACGTATTGCGATACTAGTGGCACATCGATTAGTAAAGAGTTTGAACGAGCTGCGTAATTTGCAACTATGCACCTACCCTTGTTTACGAGGCCGCCTTGTTGCTGTTCTTGGGGAGGGTTCTTTTCTTGATCCGCGGCTTCATCAAGCTTAGCTTTGTAGTCGGGGCGGCCAGGTTTCTTTGACCTCTTTTCCAAGACCGGCTCTGACATGGTGTTCGAGTATGTACCTATATACCATAAACCGTTCAAAACTAGGGGTTGCCCGTGTCTGGGGGTGAACGTTTTAATAAGTGAGATTTCAGGGTATCATGACGTCACTCAACTCAAGGTAGCTGAAGGCCCAGGCCTCCCCCGGACTTTTCTTTCCCAATACTCAGTTTTAAAGAGACCTCATCGGCTCCCAAAACACCCCATGCATCTCTTGACGGACCCATATAACCGTTTAGCGACTCGGAGTCCTGGTCTTGCAAATTAGCACATCGAGTTGTCATGTCAAGCCTCGCCGGGCGCCTCCCCGGTGGTGGGGCGGCACTGAATCGTTCTAATATCAAGAAGTTACCCAGACATGCATGAAGTGCCTTCTAGTGTATGTACATTATCAGATGCCCCTTGCATGGCTGGCATGTGCTCGCGCAGTAAAGAATATCGCTTCCCCTTCGCCTCTGCACGGGAGTCCAGCCATGAAAACGGGCCACTCGGGGTTTTTCCAGGGAGCCAACTTTATTTCGACGCCCCTGCCAAGATCTGTTGCCCCTCTAAAACACCCCGCCATCCGGCACAGTACAGAACCTCCCACTCCCACTAACTGCGGTAAACCAACACTTTTCACTCCTTCCAGGTTGCTTCTCTTCCAGAGCCAACCTAGGTAGTTAGTCGGCTCAGTCAATTGGATCCTTCCCAAAGGCGCCCTCTTCACCCAACACACACGGGCACTCCCCCATCCGCCCACCATGACCCAACCCGACCCCCCCACAACCACCCACAAGCCCATCCCCATCACCATCGTCACGGGCTTCCTCGGCGCCGGCAAGACCACCCTGATCCTCAACCTGCTCCCGCAACTGCGCGCCCTCAACCCGACCTACAAGCTCGCCCTGCTCAAAAACGAGTTCGGCGACCTCGCCATCGACTCCCAGCTCGCATCCTCCTCCGCCATCGCCGGCGTGACCGAGCTGCTCAACGGCTGCATCTGCTGCAACCTGGTCGGCCAGCTGGGGCCCGCCCTCGCCGAGCTGCGCGCCGCCGCCACCCCGGACCGCGTCGTCGTCGAGACGAGCGGGAGTGCATTTCCCGCGACGCTGGCGCTGGAGGTGAATCGGTTGGCGAGGGAGACGGGTGGGGAGTATGTCCTGGATGGGGTGGTGAGTGTGATTGATGTGGAGAATTGGGCGGGCTATGAGGACACGAGCTATACGGCGAGGCTGCAGGCGCGGTATACGGATTTGGTGGTGTTTAATAAGTGGGAGGGGTGTGGGGAGAGGCGGTTTGATGAGGTGCTAGACCGGTTGGGGGATTTGGAGGTTGATGTGGCGTGGGTGAAGAGCGATAAGGGGTGGGTGGACGCGGGGGTTGTGTTTGGGGTTGACGGGGGGCTGGCGAAGGGGTTGGAGGATGAGGGGGATCTTGCCGTCCAGGATGGGTGTGAGCATGGGGATGGGTGCGGGCATGATCATGGGGAGGATCATCACCAGTCTGAGGTCGAGGTGTTGTCGGTGGAGCTTAAGGGTGGGGAAGGAGCGGCGGCTGATGCGGGTAAGCTGATGAGCTTTCTCAAGAGCACACCGAAGGACGAGGTTTACCGGATCAAGGCCGTGTTGACAGTTGCTGGGGCGGTCAAGAACTCGGACGAGGATGTGTTGGTGCCGGCATCGCCACATTCCACGAGCAGGTACATCCTGAACTGGGCCTTTGGGAGATGGACTTTTACGCCCGTGGCGGAGGACGTCACGGAGCATGCGTCGAGTAACGAGGCCATCTTGAGGATGACGGTAATTTTGGCGAGATATGAGAGCACCAAGTGGAAGAAGAAGTTAGACGCTGGGGGATTGTTAGAATTAGATGGCACAGACAAGGGGGTGTTGACGGTGACGAAAGTCAACTAGACTAGACTAGAAGAAGCATTGCAGGCAGTGTTTAGAGTTGGGCCTCGTACTAAGCAAGGTACCTTTTATATTTTCTATAATGATGTTTGTTATTTAGCTGCGAGTATGTGTCCTTCTAGTTATCCTTGGTTATGGTATTTATACAAATGAGTGCCTCACACCACTATTCACCCAACACAAAGCGTCACTGCCCATAATGACAATATGAATAACTTCACGAAAGCCAGCAGGCGGTGACCAACTAACGATCAAATAACTATAAAGAACTGGAACCTCTACCCCTTTCCAACACCACCTAAACCCACCTCCGCCCCCTCCCCCTCTCCTCCTCCCTCTCACTCTCATAGTCCCCAATGATATCCATAAACAGCTCCGCATCGTCCCCGCCACTCTTGGCTGTCTCCCGCTGAAACCTCACCCGCCCGGCCGGCCCTTTCCACGTCAGAAAGTCGGCATCCTGCACCAAATCACCGTGTGTCGACCGCCTCTTCCTCGTCTTGTCTGCTCTATCTTGGGCTTGGTCCGTGGCTCGGTCCCCGCCCCTGTTGTTGGCATACCCGTCTCTACCTCTGTCCAGACCCATGTACCTGGCCCTGTCCGTGTTTGTTTGTCTGGTCGTCCAGTCTCTGCTTCTTCTGTTCACCTCTCTGCCTCTGTCCACGTCTCTACCCCCGTCCACGTGCCTACCCAAATCTCTGTCCCTGCTCATGTTTCTGCCCTTGTTAACGTCCGTGTCCCTGCCTCTTTCCTTACTCCTATACCGCAGCGCTGTCGCTGCGATGCGCGGAGTGGGGTTCGGCTTGGTGCTGATGTTGTTGGGTGAGATTGACGAGGGGAGTAGTTGGATAGGGGAGGCCGAAGAGAGGGAGGCGCGGCGGGTGCGGAGATACGAGGTCCGGGGCTGGGGCTGCTCGTGGGTGGAGGCCTGCTGGTAGGTGCAGGGCTGTTGGGGGCCGTAGAGCTGCTGGTGGCGGGTCGAGATGGATCGGGGCTGGGCTGAGACGGATCTGCGGCGGCTTGAGAAGGACTCACGGCGGGCTGAGAAGGACTCGCGGCGCGCTGAGATGGACTCGGGGCGCGGTGTAGCGTTAAACCTCGGTTGTGGTTGGATGGCCCGTGCTAAGATGAATTCACGGCGGGCTGAGAAGGACTCCCGGCGCGCTGAAATGGACTCGGGCCGGGGCGTAGTGGTGGACCGCGGCTGTGGTTCGACCGGCCGGGCTAAGATGGACTTGCGGCGGTCCGAGAAGGACTCGGGGCGGGGTGTAGCGATGGGCCGTGGTTGTGATTCGGCCGGCCGGGCTAAGATCGACTCGCGGCGGGCCGAGAAGGACTCACGTCTGGTTGAGCTGAATTCGGGGCGGGGTGTGGTGGTGTGCCGTGGCTGTGGTTGGAGGGGTGGGGCTGAGAAGGACTTCCGGCGGGCTGAGACGCAATCGGGACGGGGTGTAGTGGTAGACCGCATCCGTGGTTCAACAGGCCGGGCCGAGAAGGACTCACGCCGGGTTGAGATGAGTTCGGGGCGGGGTGTGGTGCTGCGCCGTGGTTGTGGTTGGACGGGCCGGGGTGAAATGGATCGAGGCGGGGCTGAGATGGACTCGGGGCGCGGTTTTGTGGCGTGCCGCGGTTGTGGTTGGAGGGGGGAAGGATGCGGTTTTCTCCTTTCCGAGCGGGCTGGCGGTGGAGGAAGGGGTTTTTCCAGGTATTCTGGTTTATTAAGCCGTGCTGGGTTATAGATGAAAGTGGCGGGCCAGATTGTGCGGATGGTGTTGGAGGGCGAAGGGGACTCCTGTCTCTTCTGGAATGGCGGGGGTGTTGGCCGGGATATGTAATTACTCGGTGGCTCTTCTTGCTCTTCCGTGGGAGTGGGAGCCTCGACTTGGGAGTTGGGCATAGTCGGGTGATATGTCAACACCGGACCCGGGGCACCAGTGTTGACGAACGCTCTCTGCGCAAGTCTCGGTGGCGCTCTTTCTGCATATCTCCGATTTGGGTACTCCAGATACACCTTGAGAGCCTTCCTACAATCTAGGTAGGGACAATTTACGGGCAAGGGGCCATCGCCAAAGTACTTGCGGCAAAAAGGACAGTGACCGCGGCGGTACATTTCCATGCGAACTAATTGCTCCATGTCAACCGAGGTTTCATCATCCTCCTCGTTTGTGTACTCACCTCCGGTATATCGTGGCCCAGTGACTGAGTTATCCGAGCTGGCGATCGCCAGAGCGGGACTTGCGTTTTGGGGGTGACTTGTTGGCGGCGGCGACCGGATCGTGCCCGAGAACAAGGGGGCAGGCGAAGCTTTTGCGATACCATGGAAAAACGGTGCTACATAGCGTTCGTGTGTCTCAGGCTCCCTTGGTAAAAGCCCGTCCCATCTCTGTGGTGCAGGCTTTGGGGGTTGGGTGTACTGCAGTCCTGTGTGCTGGCTATGGCCTCGTCCCATCCCCTGAGCGTACACCAAGTTCGTGGCATCATGACGATCGAGCCCATCCTCGTCGTCATCGCTGTCGCTGGCAATGGCTGACTCATTCTGAATTTGTAGCCTTGTTAGATCGACATCTTTCGGGTTAAACCGCCGTCCTGGTTGATGTTCCGCGTTTTCCAACCGCCCCGAAATACGTCGAAGAAAAGGTATACGTACCATATTTATCTTCCAGTATTGGCCTCTTGCGAGGCTACTGATGCGCTCCTTCGCTGAAGCGTGCTGCCACCGCGCAATCTCGTCACCGCACTCGTCTTCAGTGGGCGCATCAATGGGCGTGATGAGCCGCGCGGGCCGATCGGGGGTGTGGACAAGCTCGAATTCTCTTTCTAGTTTATCTTCACTCCTGCTCTTCAGCCGGCCTAGACCGCGGAGCTTCTGCGAAAGGCTAGCGGTTCGACTGGTGGCACTTGTTAGCTGTATCGCCATCACCAGTCGCAAGAAGTGACAGTAGAAAATGGCTGTTCTGTTGGCGAGCGGTTTTGCTAGGGTGCATTCATTGTATGTTGGGGCATGTGGCGGTCCAGGCACTTTTAATACGAATAAAGGCGAGGGGAAACCAAAGTGTTCTTTGTATTAGGACGTTCCATCATCGTGATCGTTCATACGACAAGCGGCCCGATTCCGCATGTTTCATTGAGGTCAACAGGCACCTTCCTTTGTCTCCGACCGCCTAGAGTTTGACACCCAAACAATGGCATATGCCAGGGTGGCGGCGTATGATGCCACAAATCCATTCCAGCCCTAAATTTGCGAGTTTAGAGACTCACAGTCACAGTCATGTGGTTACTCAACACCAGGAGGACAGGAGGTAGCCCGTTACAGAGAACCTCGACGTCGGACAAATACACCAGGCTGGCCTCCTCACTTTGGCAGGTGTTCTCCTGTGGGATGGGCAGCGTGGTCAGCATCACGGCTGTGTCGTTGCTGTGTTGGCGCATGAGCTCGTTCAGGATGAGATGTTGAGCCCGGTTGGGGAGGTCATTGAAAGAAAGCGACAGCCCCTGCGTTGAATAGCTTGACCCGTCCTTGTTATCGTCCTCGGATAGTTGATAGGAGGCCAAGAGCGCGGGAATGTTGAGCGAGGTATCGCCGCCACTGTCGGACCCTTTCGAAATGGAACTTCTGCGAGACCTCGCTGGGGACTTGGAATCCGGTACTAGCTCTGCGAACGACACTCGCTTATCGACTGGAGTCGTCGTGCCGGAGCCAGTTTCTGCGCCCGTGCCCCGTCCATACGACGACTGGCGAGATAAGGCAGGCCGCTCAGTGCGAATTTCCGCTTCGGCAAACATGATCCGTGGCCCTGTGCCATCCTCATTTGTGATGGTAGTCTGGGGAACTAGGTTGCTCGAAAATCTCGGGGCCGAAGAACCGTGCCTTGAGAGTGCCGGCCGTTCCGGTTTGAGAATGCCCCGGGGGGTTTGCGACGATGCTGACCCCTTTCTGCTGTGCCTTGGTGGTTCTAGTCCGGAGTCGCTACCGTCGCGTTTGTCTGGCATAGTTCCATAGGAGCCTTGCATTGGCGACTGCGATCCCTTCAATCTCTTCTCTCTCCGAGGGCTCTTTGCACGGGCGAATACATCAGCAAAGCTCCTTCGCCGGCGAACAGTGGTCAACAGCGGCCGACGGGAGGCGTCTTCCCCGGAAGCGCTGTCAACATCGGCGAACTGCGCCTCCGTTTCCGATGAGTCGCTGTCCGAATCGCTGTCGGGACCGAGGTCCGAGTCTGAACTGTCAAAAACGCTGCGGGGAAGATTTTGAGTATGGATCCCCATATTCACGCCCCATTTGCCCAGCTGTGACATTGATGGCTTCTTGGGCAGTTCGGGGAGTTGCGCCAAACTATGCCGCCTCCTATTCCTGCCCTCGGAAGGGCCACTGTGGGGGTTGTACAGCCCTGGTCTTCCAGAAGTAGACCCCATGACCTGGGCTATTGACGCGAATTCTTGTGCATCAGTCATTGAGCGGCTGCCTCGGTAGGTTTGCAGATCTTCCCACCACTCCTCCTTCTTCAAGCACTCGTTGACGAGGTTCTCTGTTTCCGGGTTCGTGAAGTGGCCGTGGATCACGGTTTCGTACGTCGAGAGGCTTCCCGAGGCTAGATAAAACACCAGCACCTGGGCATCGATCCTCAGCTTATCCAACAGTGCCTTGACTCGGCCCCGTTCTTCCTCGACCTCGCTCTCGTACTCAACAAACACAATGACTCGCATGCTGTAGGCTTTCTTCCATGCCGGGACAGTGCGGAGGATATACCCCAATTGCAAAATCAACGTGTCTATCTCCGGTTAGCTTCGAACCAAACCACTGATCAAGGCCACTCACAGGTATCAAAGTTTGTGGTGAGAACGTTCTTCCCATCTGCCGTGAGCGATGCCGACATTTGGATCGGCCAGAGGTCAATGTACTTTTTCGTGTTGCTCCCATCTTTCCGAGGCGTTTCTAGGGTTTCGAAGCCCTTGCCGATGGCGACATTCAAGCGGTACCGCAGTGCCAGGTCTTCAAGGATCGTGAGGTAGCTCGTTACCGACATCATGTCTTCATTTTTGATGGCATCGGTAGGCAAGATTCCTTCTAGAATTCGCGAGGAAGTGTCCCCCCTACGCCTCCTTCGTACTTTGGGACCAGCTTGAGAATCGCCCTGCTGAGGCGGGACAGGTGAGACTGGCGCTTCGGGGATCTGGGACGCTGGTTGGGAGCGGCGCAAATCATCCATGTTGTAGAAGCCCATGATGGCAATGTTTGGTCGCATGCCTCCCAGGCCGGCCGAGAGGACCAGATTCCTTACTCCCCATGTTATGGTGGGAGACATGGTCAGCTGCACAAATGCCTTGATCCTCGAGTACTCGGAGATGTACTTGGTCCAAGCCGATTGTTGTAGCTTCGCCTCTGTGACACCTGCCGCGAAGTCGTCGGTGACGATGACGTGCCCCAGAATGTAAAGCGCTCCTTTTTTCAGAGAGTTGCAGAACTGTATCAGTCGAGTTTGCCTCCTCGGGTTGTTGATAAGGAGTATGATTTGTGGCCTCCAGAACTTGATGTGCTCTGGCTTCAGCCGCAGAAGATACTTCCTCACTTGGTGGTAGATTAGGTTCTGGGAAACATCGCCCCAGTGCTTTGGCGGGCTCAGGTAGTGAATGAGGAGGAAGAGGAAGACCAAGAGACAGACGGCAGTGGTGGCGTACGTCTCATCGATGAAGAACATGGCAGCAGCCGAGAGGATACTGCCGACGAACGCTGTCTGCCAGCTGAAGAACTTGAAGCCCGGACGAAAGTTGGGGGCAGACCCAATCTTGAGGAGGAAACACGCAAGGTTCATGACGAAGAAGGTCATCTACCAACTGTTAGGCTACCGTACTTAATCGCATTCCGTGGTTATTACCTACCTGGTATCCCATGGATATAAGTGTCGCAATCTGATTTAGATTGGCAAACATTGCCATTTGTGCGGCGACGTAGGTGAGGAAGATGGCAATGATGGGCTCGTCTGCCTTCTTTGTGCCCTTCCCGAGAACCGACAAACCTGGGAATAGTTTGTCTCTAGCAAGAGCCTGCATGAGCTTCGCGGACCCAATGACGCCCATCAAGGCAGAGAAGAACGTAGTCGCTAGTTCTCCGGCAAAGACGATCGGGGGCCATATGTTTGTATCTTGGATGATGTTGGCGTTGAGGAGAAACGAAGCATGGGTTGTGCTCGATGCCAACGCGAGGATGACGAGCAAGTAGACAATGAATGTTGAGAGCATGGCCCAAAGCGTGCCCCGCGGAATGGCCTTACTGGGGTTTCGCAGGTCTCCCGACATAGACGCACCAGCAAAGATGCCCGAAGTTGCGGGGAACAGGATGCCAAACAAGTCCCGGAAAGTCTCGAACCCCTTGAATTCTGTGCTGCCGGAGTGAGGCAGGAGGTTGGATCTCAGAGTGGCCAGGCTGGCTCCTGTGAACTCAATTCCCCTGTCTGGATCACTGAATGCTGGCTTCGCAAGTGCGGAGAGAGGTATGCTGAGGGTGGAAATAGTCAAGACAATCAGCAGAGCGTTGCTTGCCTTGGAAAAGATGGCGCTGCCGGCAAGGCAGAGTCCGGTGCAGACCACCAGAGCCATGGTGCCGAAGAAATAGTCCCACCAGTACCCGTCGGGCATGGTATCGCCGAGGTTCAGCTTGATGCAGTCGATAAGACCGACGACATTGAGGGCCGTGTTTAGCACCTGCGCTAGGTAGAACAAGATGCCGATAGAGCCTCCAAACTCGGGTCCTAGGGACCTCGAAATCAAGTAGTAGGCGCCCCCTCCTTTAACTTCTCCGTTGGAAGCAATGGCTGAGAGTGAGAGTGTTGTAACGAAGTCAACAGTGTATGCGATGAGCATGAGACCTGGGCTGTGTCAGTATGATCGTGTTTCATGGCGATTGCCCGGGTGAGGGGTCATACCCAATATGCCAAGTAACCCGACTTGTCCCAGAATCAAGCCGAATCTCAAGAACATGAGAATGCTGAGGATGTTGAGGCAGACCGGGATGTAAACACCGGACACCGCCCCCAGCTTATGCCTCTTCGTGAGAGACTCGGGCTCCATGTTGGGCGATGTTGACGTAGAGATGCTTGGAGGAGCAAGAACGTCAAACTACCCGTGACAGACAGTTCATGGAGAAAACAAGCAGCGGCCTCTGCCAGTTCATAACCAAAAAAGAGAGGAAAAAAGAGAGGTCACAGAGAGATGGCTTGGCAAGTCTGGCTGACCTCTTAGAACTGCAATGGGCTTCTCCTCTGTTGGCCCCTCTCAAGTGCGCCGTGACCGCCTTTCAGCCCCCCCAGTTTCAGGGTCAGAGGCAGCACCCAGACGTCTTCATGCAATCGCTCCACCACCAACAAGCATCGATTTGAGGAGCGCGCAGATCGTCAACCCCACAAAGAGGGGGAAAGTCTGTGGAGGGTATGGTCTGAGACCGCGGGTGCGCAGCAAGGCAGTAGCTCGAGACCGGGGAAGTTAGCGATTAATCAGTGGGCGCGTTTGACTTGACGTTGGCCACAATCGCCGGCCAACAGGGACCAAGGGATTCAAGGGCTAAAATGAGTTAGCGGTTAGCCAAGGGCGTTCAGGTTGTTGCCTCCTCGCACGACCGACAGCGAAAGACCGATGAAAAAAAAGAATTTGAAACTTGAATTCTGCGTGTCGTCTGAATCCAGTCTCCCGCTTCCATCGATCGTCCCTGCTGATGTTTGGGGGAAACCGACGTCATTTGGCAGGGACGAGTCTCCCCTCCAGGCAGGCAAATCCATGTGGACTGCCAGCGGCAGGCACCATTCCCAATCCAGGGTTCCATGGTATCTCTTGGCAAACAAACCATCAACTGCAGAGTGTGATAGTGGCCAAACAGAGAAAGGCGTCAAAGGAGAAACAAGAAAACATGAGGTGCGTATTCTGCTCCTGAAATACATGCTTCGGTTGAGCTAGGCCCTGATATTGGTGTTTTTGAGAATTGAAGACAAAAGGCTCTGGTATTGGTGGTTTGGTGCATATGCATGCTTATCGAACATGACATGGATGAATTTGACAGAAAGGGAATGCCGAACCTTCTGTTCTTGACGAACCGTCCTTGATAATACCGTAAAATACACTCCGTGTGTCACAGTGCCCAACTGGCGATCACTCCATCGGAGTTCTCATTGGTGCGCGGATTCGCTCCTTGGGGCATGTGGGGGCCGAGATCTCCCAGCCTCAGCTCGCCAGCCTGACGCCCTGGGACAGTCATCACCGGGCCGTCAGCAGGCTGCCCAAGCAGATCCGTCCCCCATTCGCCCTGTCAGCTCTCCTCAATCGACTCCTTCAGGTGGTCACAAGCCGGAGTCAGGTGTTTGTCCCGACAACCTCCTCGTCCTCCCCTGCTGGCCCTTCCGTGATAACCGAACTGCAGCGCGCTCATTTAGATTTTTTTATTTGCCGTTCGCTGTTCGTTCTCTTGCTGCTGAATCAATTGTCACAGTTGGGCCCGCCAATTGTTTGCCCAGTTGGAGTAGTTGCGGCATCGGAGACGCCTATCTCGAGATCCCCCGATCCCCGATTCCCGACCGCCAACCGCCGAATTAGCACTACGATTGTCACACATCACAAAGGCATGCGATAGCGGTTATATAGCACCAAAGCAAACATGCCGGACTCTATTAAGAATTCACCTCCGCCGATACAGCACTTGGGGACATCACCCGGCTCCAATCGCGGCCGCTCCTATGATCGCGCCGAGTCCACCGCCCGCCTCGCTTCCCCGGTAGCGCTTGGAACGTCTCCTGCGGTCCGCTCACAACAATCGGTGGCCGATGATTCCAGCAGCGGCGGTTTGACTCCCCTTCCCGGCGCCGGCTCGCACGTTGCTGGCCCAGGCGTCTCGGCCCTCGCCGCCGCGCTGTCCAATTCCCTGGGCGCGTCACCGCCTCGGTTCGGCACGCCGCCTGTCCGCACAGCCTCTCCCGCCCTCGTTCCCTTCAACGCCCCGGCCTCCGGGACGCCTACAAACTACGGCTCGTTCGATGGGAGGAAACAATGGGGTGGCGCGTATGAGGATCCGGAAATCATCAAGAGGCACTTGGTGCAGCCCGGCGACGGGTCGTCAGAGGATGTAACGAGGAGGGGTAGCGATGGGTCCAAGGGCAAACAGGCCGCCGCCTCGGCGCAGCCTGACCTGGACGAGGGGTTCTCGAGCCTGCAATTACAAGGAGGGGACATCACGCGACCTATCTATAAGTGGACTGCCGAGGTGGACCAGCGGGGCAAGATGCAGCGCAGCAAGAGTTTCAGCGTCGTGAGGCCGGACCCGGAGACCCAGGAGCTTGATATTAACAATATCAAGGTCCCCGGAGGGTTCCGCCGCAACTTCATCCGAAGGGCCGCGAGGGATGGCGAAGAAGTGGAGTATGGTTCGGGTAGTAGCCAGAACCAGGCGCAACCTCAGCTCTTTACGAACAACTTCCTCGAGTTCTTGAGTTTGTACGGTCATTTCGCTGGCGAGGAGCTCGAAGAAGACGACGAAATGTTGAATCCCGGCGAATATTTCACCTCTGGCAGCGAGAGCGACGTCTACGAGTCGGGCTCGGACGAGGAGCCCATGGAGGAGAGCGCGCTGTTGACACCGTCACGGCGCAAGAGGAGGAGGAAGCACCGCGGAGGCAGCGGCCAAAACAGCCCCATGAACGCGGCACTGCTCCTCCTCAAGTCCTTTGTCGGAACCGGTGTCCTGTTCCTCCCCCGCGCGTACCTGAACGGCGGCATGCTCTTCAGCAACTTGGTCCTCCTCTTCGTGGCGGCGTTGAGTTACTACTGCTTCGTTTTGCTCGTCACGACGAGGCTAAAGGTCGACGGCTCCTTTGGCGACATCGGCGGCATCCTCTACGGAAAGTGGATGAGGAACCTGATTCTGGCTTCCATCGTCATCAGTCAGCTGGGTTTTGTCGCGGCCTACATTGTCTTTACCTCGCAGAATCTACAAGCGTTCATTCTTGCCGTGACCGACTGCAAGACCCTGATCCCCGTCACCTGGCTCATCATCATGCAAATGGTGGTGTTCCTACCTTTCTCCCTCCTCCGCGACATCGGAAAGCTCGGCTTCACCGCGCTAATCGCCGACGCCTTCATCATCATCGGCCTGGCCTACCTCTTCTACTACGACGTCCTCACGCTCAACACGAAGGGGCTCGCCGACATCGTCATGTTCAACCAGAAGGACTGGACTCTCTTCATCGGCACGGCCATCTTTACGTTCGAAGGAATCGGCCTTATCATCCCCATCCAGGAGTCGATGCGCCACCCCCAGAAGTTCCCCAAGGTCATGTTCGTCATCATGGTCATCATCACCACGCTCTTTGTGGTCATGGGCGCCATCTCGTACGCCGCCTACGGGTCCAAGACGGAGACGGTGGTGCTGCTCAACCTGCCGCAGGACGACAAGCTCGTCAACGGCGTCCAGTTCCTCTACTCGCTCGCCATCCTGCTGTCCACGCCGCTGCAGATCTTCCCGGCCATCCGGATCACGGAGAACGCGCTGTTCACCAAGAGCGGCAAGTACAACCCGTACATCAAGTGGCAGAAGAACGGCTTCCGCTTCCTCGTCGTGGTGCTGTGCGCGTTCGTCGCGTGGTGCGGCGCGGATAACCTGGACAAGTTCGTGGCGCTGGTCGGCAACTTTGCCTGCATCCCGCTGGTGTATATCTACCCGGTGAGTACTTCCACTTTTAAAACAAAACCCTCTCGCGTCACCCCCGTTCCTCTTGCTAATGATGATGCCACAGCCGATGCTGCACTACAAGGGAGTGGCCAAGTCTGCGCTCCGGCGGTGGTCCGATATTTTGCTCTGCATCTTTGGCGTCATCGCCATGGCGTACACGACCAGCCTGACGGTCATGAGCTGGGCCAACAGCCCCGGTGGCGGCCTGCCAACCCATTGCGAGGATAAGGGACTATAAATGGGACGGGACGGGGCGAGGAAAGAGCGAGGGGAGCGCCTTGTGTAGGTATATTTGACGCCTTGGGTTGCGGTTCTTTTTCTTATCTTCTTCTGCGGTTGTGAGATAGGTACCGTTCTTGAGCATGGAACTTCCTGGCGTTTTTATTTGCATGGGCGGAGCTGGATTTCAGGGCAAGCTTTTTTGGTTATTTCAGGGGTTCTGTATGTTGGTATAGATGGGTAGAGGATACACGATTGGCGCGAGTGGTTGAGGAGATGGATGGTCGAGAGGGGTCACGAGCGTGAGTACAGCGAGTTTGAGTACAGCGAGTTTGAGTACAGCGAGTTTGAGTATAGCGAGCGAAAGTACAGCGGAGGGCTCATGCCAGCCAGCTAGCTGTGCATGGTATAGCGAAGACAAAGTAGAATGTGCGTGTCTTGTCTTGTCTTGAGATTCCTGGTCCCTGCCCTGGTGTTTGTTGTCTGTGCAATTGTTCCCATCTCCACACTTGCTCCCAAGTCGCCACCTGTGCAGGCTCACGCACGGACCATGCCTGGGATTCGAACTTCCCTTGACTTGCCTGGCCAGTTCCTTTGAGAGGTCTCTCGTCAACATTGAACCTGCATCTCACTTTGCATCACCACGACATTGCTTAAATCACCTTGCTCACACCCCTTTGCTGTTTTCTCGCCAGCATTGCTACTTTACCAGCGTCATTTTCAAGTATTAGCTTATTGTTTATTCCTTTTTGCCCAGCATGAACGCTCCCGATAGGTGGGTCACATTCCTTTTGTTCTCGCCCTCTCTTCAGGCTTCAGTCGACGAGTTTATGGGGGTGGTTGGAAGGGGAACAATACCGGACTGAAAGGGGCTGGCCTGGACAAGTCATATGGGGTGCGAGTGGATTCACAGGAGGAAGTCGAGCTTTGAAACTGTCGTGGTTCAGCCGACATAGCGACATGAGGTGGAGGGGTGCAGGCGGTGACGGTTGAAAGGCTTTGGGTCTGTCCTGGCCTTCACACAGTCGTGCTTTCCCTGGCAAACCACCTCAGCTCTGAGCGGATGTCATAGTCTGCATGGCACCTGCAAGACACGGGTTAAAGCTAGATGGAGTGTGGCATTCGAGGGCGCTGGACGGCCCATGTTCTCCAGAGCAACTGGTTGTGAACTTTCCCACAACTTGCTGGTTGAGCGATCGATTTAATTGCCATCTTGAAAAGCTTCATTTTTCAGCTTCGACACAAGAATCGATTTGGCATCAGCTAGAGCAAGGCCTCGACTGCTTCGACCGCTTCGACTACCTACCACCTACCGCGTTTTATCAAGGCAAACCTATCTCCACCAAGATGGCTGCTACCAACTTTAGACACGACAACAGCATCCAGCACCGGTTGGATTCTCCTATTGCAGCGATTTTCTACCTCACATAGCTGGGTGCTAACCAAGCTCGATCGCAGGTTCGAGCTCTTCGTTCTCTCCGACGGCGAGAAGAAGATTTCTGAGTCGGTCGTGAGCGGTAGGTTTCCGCAACCGATCCCCCCCACCACCACCATCGCAGTCTAACCATTTTCTAGGCATGTCCAACTGCTCCGATTTCCTGATGCTCAAGGAGGACCATACCCTCGGCAATCTGCTCAGTGTCTACCTCAAGATGGCGCCGCACGTCATGATGGCGGCCTACAAGAGTACGGCATTTTCCCCACGGACCCCAAACAGACAACTGTGTTCCCGTCGCTGACCACCGCTAACCCCCTCCAACAGTCGGTCACCCCAACGTCCCCGAGGTCCTGCTCCGCGTGCAGACCGACGGCACTGTCACCCCCCGCGAGGCACTCGTCACCGTCTGCAAGCAGCTCGTCGCCATGTACGGCCAGCTCGGCCGCGAGTTCCAGAAGGAGCTCGCTCTGCGCCAGTACGCCGACCAGGGCGAGAATGCCGGCGCTGGGCCTTCCGGCGGCGCTGGCCCTTCGGGTCAGAACGGTTTCTAGAGAAAGGAGGCTTCTAGAGAAAGGAACGGGGGAACGGTCGTCGTATCTTCTTCTTCGGATCTTCGAGACCTGGGAGTTGTCCATGGTGATTGCTTTGGGAGGGACGGCGTTTCTCGGGTGATGGCGTTGGGCTTCTGGGTCGGTGTTAGGCTGCCTTTCTACTACTAGGTCGGGGTATACAACTCATGCAACTGCGTACTGGGTGCTGGGTGATTTGGTTGCTCCCATATTCGAAACGTGCTAATAGTGTGGGTTGTGTGTTGCCATGCCTTTCTTAATGTTATTCTCCCTCCGATGAGCTGACCGTGTCTGTCTCCTACCTGGGTGACTGGCGTGGGTAGCTGTTATTATATCTTGGTATCTGCTTGGGTGATGATGGCTAGGGACACAGAACGACTGAATCTAGCCGGTTTGCCAAACGGTTCGCCAACTTTGGACGTAGATTATCCCTCCCCCTCCCAGTTTAGAGAAACCCAAACTACCTAACCCAGCCCTTGAACAACCCAACCAAACCCCCAACCAAACCAAGCACCTCCCCTCCTCATGACGCCGCTATACCCGTCGGCCCTTCACCTCCCGGAATCAACTGCGCGCGCAAATTGTGTTAGGCAAGCAAGACTCGTGACGGACAAGAATACTACTACTCACCATGCAGATGTTGTTCCCGTTGAGCAGGATCTTGTTCAGTTTGGTGTGGTTACCCGAGTAATCGCTGTAAAGCATTAGGCGGTGTGTCTACCGAGGCGCTGACGGAGGTGGCCTGCTTACAACTCGGTGACATCTTCTAGAACCATGTCTGCGAAGAGGGTTGAGTTAGTTTATCATGAGGATGCATGCTGCTGCGGGAGGGTCCGCGGTGGGGGTGAAGAGGTTGCACGTACTGACGTAGTCGTCGAAGCCTACTAGGGTGCCGGCGAACTCTGCGGGAGTGTCAACATCTCGGTTTGTTTTTGGATTACTGGTGAGGTAAGGGTGATCTACCTTTGTCACCCTTCATGACCACCCAGATGCGGGACCCGACGCATTTGTCGATGAGTTCTGGGGCATTATGTGGTTAGTAGAGATTCGTGTGTAAACTTGTCTCATTTCTATAGCCGTCTCACATACCAAGGGGAAGGAGTTGAGAAGCCATGTTGTTTGTCTCGTGTGGTGGCTGTTGTTTTAGCGGCTTCTGATGTATTTCAAGGGCCTGCCACAGGCGTCGACTGAGCAGCGAACTGTAATCTGTGGTGGGGGTGTTATGTATTGTGTATTTATCGTACGATTCATACAGCACTCGTCACAAAGGCAAACACGGGCAAACACACCTGCAAGCAAACAGAGGCAAACACCGCGATAAATGCATACCCAGTTAACGCTAATAGCCTCGGCGCTTGAAAGCAAGTGGGGTGCCTGGAGCAAACCATCTCGCGTCCCATTCCGTTCTTTGTGTTAGCGCGTCTGCCTGCACCCTGCCATTCCCTCTCCCACTCGGAGAGATCAGAGTCAGTGGTTTGTTACCCACGTCATGACATTGTGCAGTCATGGCGCCGTCCGCTCGCTGTTCTTTTCAAGGCCAATGATCTCTTTACGTTTTCGGGGGGCGAGCCGTCGTGTTAGCATCCTGGAGAATTCCCAATGTCGCTGCTGCCGCCGGTTTCTATCCTCAACACCATTACCCCAGAGTCCACGGTAAGTAACGTCTCCGCTATCCCACCCTCAACCTTTAGCTACTAATACTAAATTTGCTCGCAAGTCGTCGGACTTATGTGAAAAAAATGAGTTCTCGAAAAGCTGCACACCATGTGTGGCACGCTGGCCGCGGCATTGTTTTCTCGGGCGGGAGCAGTGTGACCCATCCCCGTTTGCCTACGGTGAGGCACCGCAGCGCCCCGGCAGTTGCTGCGTCTGAGGGGAGTTCGGTTGCTCTACCAACTGTTCTGACTACGACCGACGTGTCCGGCGAGCTCTCTGCTAGCAAGGGGGCCGAGGGTATGCTGGATAGCGTTCTAGCCGTTCCAACGACTGCGAGCCTCACCGCCACCACCACCACTTCAACCGCCACCGTCGTGGAAGAGGGGGCTGCCGGAAAAGATAACGGTACCGCGACTGGTGCCACGGCGAAACTCAAACAGGAGGACATACCCGATGTCGCTGTCCCTTTTACCCCTTTGGATTACAAGATTCCTCACAACATCTTCCAGGCGGCGAGGAGGGCCCCTGAGGGAGCCCCCGAATCGTACTGGAGCTACAAAATGTATCGAGGCCCGGGTGATAACACGGTCAAAGTTCATTACTGCACCACCGGGCTAACTACTGAGCGAGTCATCAAACAATACTTCATGAACGAGAAGATCGTTGGCCTTGACTTGGAATGGATGATGAGTGCAAGGAAATTTTCCGGTGTTAGGCAGAACGTCTCCCTCATTCAGCTGTCCTCTGCTACCCGAATCGGACTCTTCCATATCGCCGCCTTTCCCAAAGACGGCCCGTTCGTCGCCCCGGCTCTGAAGGAATTCCTGCAGAATCCCGAGGTCACCAAAGTTGGTGTTTCGATCAAGGGGGACTGCACACGCTTATTTGAGTACATGGATATCAAGACCCGTGGTCAGTTCGAACTCAGCCACCTCTACAGGCTTGTCAAATACACCGAGGCCGGCGATTATGCATCCATCAACAAGAAGTTGGTTGCTCTGAGCACACAGGTCAAGGAATACCTTGGTCTGCCCCTTTTCAAGGGCGACGACGTTCGTATAGGTGACTGGTCTAGACGTCTGAACATAGACCAAATCACGTGTAAGCCTTCTCCCGTCCTAGCCGACGTCGTGGCTAACGAATAAATCGCAGACTCGTCATCCGATGCCTACGCGGCCGTCCAGCTCTACGCCGTCCTCAACCACCACCGGCAGAAGCTCAACCCGGTTCCTGATGTTCCTCACCATGCCGAGCTCAATCTCCCCATTCCAATCGTCCGGCCAGTCGTCTTGAAGATTTCTAAAGAGCAGGAAGCCGGCCGCGATGTTGACGTCAACAACGAACCCGCTGACGTTGTCCCCAACGACGAACCCGCCGATGTTGACGTAAACCACGAACCCGCCCTCCAGGTTCAGTCTGTCGTGGAGGCTGAAATAGCCCTCGAAAGCACGACTGTAGCTGACCAACCCGATGTCACCAACAACCTCTCACCAAAACCGAAAGCCAGCAGGCGAAAAAAGCCTGTTGCTCAAGCGAAGCTCAAGACTGAACTGTCTTGAGCTGAACACCACGCCGTCAACTCTTGCAAGCCTACCCCAGCAGGCGCAGGAAGCCCCAAGCGCCGGCTAAAGCCAAGCCAGGGGGACGATCTTGGGCCGGCAGCCGAATGTGTGCTGCGAACCGAGCGTGGGCCTCCAAACTCGCCCCTACCCCCGTGTAGTTCCTCCTTCTCTCTTCCATCATATTCAACAGGATGCCAGGTTCAGGCAGGATCAACATAGCCGGGAGATTTGTACTTGAAATAGATGTCCGGTCTAGAAAGCACATGCCGCGAAGCTCGAGGCGATCAGCATAATAGATCACACGAGTTACATGCTCATCCGTTCCGGCAGTGATGTTGAACCGCGGTACAAACCTCGGCCTGTCAGCCCTCTGATTAGGTGATCCACACAAACAGACACAACAACAGCATTGCTCAACTCATTTCCAATCTATCCATTCACTGTCTGGGTATAACCTCCCCATCTTTTACATCAACACTCCACCCACCCCCAACCCCTAACAGATCCTCCCACCATCCACCAACCCGTCTATTCAGCAACAACGTCCCTCCCAGCATTGATCTGCACCCGCTTATCCTCCGCACCGCTAACGATCCCCAGCTCCGCATCCCACACCACCCCAAACACCTTGCACCCCTCCCCAGCCACAACCTTCTTCTGCTGCTGCTGCTGCTGCTGCTGCTGAACCCCCTTACCACCACCACTACCCTCGCGCTCGATGACATAAACCGGCTCGCTCACGCTGCCCAGCCCGCCCTCGTCCTGCGTCGCCGGCCGCACGCTGCGCAGGTCCCACACGCGGCAGGTGCCGTCGTGGGCGCCCGACACCAGCGCGTACTCGTTGTGGGGCGACGCGCACAGCGAGACGGGCTTGTTGGCGTGCCCGCGCAGCGTCATGACCGACGTCGTCGCCGCGCTCGCCCGCGGGTCCACCAGCGTGATGTGCCGCGCCGAAGTGCCCGCCGCGAGTAAGGGTGCCCCGCTGCCGCGGGGTAGCGCGCAGAGGGAGAGGAGCGCGTGCGAGGTGGAGAGCGTGCTGACGACCGTGCTGGTGGTGAGGTCGATCGTGCGGAGCGTGTGGTCCTGCGAGGCCGAGTAGGCGACCGTGCGGTCGCGTGGGTCGAAGACGGCGGCGCTGGCGGGGGCGGAGTGGATCGGCATGAGCGAGAGGGGGCCGCGCTGGGCGGCGGTGATGGACGTGGTGACCTTGCGGCGCTTGGAGACGTGCGCGCCGGGGAGGAGCGAGGCGTCGGCTTCGGGCGCGGACGCCTTGGAGGTGCTCCAGAACCCGATCGCGCCGTCGGCCGACGCCGTCAGGATGCGCTTGGAGGCGCCGTCGACTTCGAGCGAGTCGATGGAGCCGGTGTGGCCGTAGAGTTCGAGTGTCGGCTTGAGGTCGCCCGAGAAGTGGTCGCTTTCCGTGTACTTCCATACCCGCACCGTCCGGTCCATGCCAGTGGAGGCGAGCTGAGAGTTGGTGAGGAATTTAGCGGCCTTTATGCTGGCTGTGTGTCCGCCGTGACTGCCTGACGGAGAGGTGGCGATAACCTGACCGGACGCATTCCATATCCTTAGTAGACCGTCGTACGAAGCGGAGAGGATCCTCTCCTGGCCGCGCTGAAAACTATCGCCAGACCAGCGGCCTGATGGCGAGCTCTCGGAGAGCACATCGACAGCACTGACCCAATCATCGTGCTCAAAGCTGGCTTCGTAAACCGGGGGTATTAAACTGCGGACGTATTGTAGGGTAAGGTTCGATTCGAGCGAGAGACCGTTGCTAGTGAGGTAGTCTTCGAGGCTAGTTCGAAGGAAGCTGCCGTTAACGAGGAAGTCGAAGGGGATGGACCCGGTGTCGAGCATCGACTCGGAATTGAGGACGCGAGAAAGGCCATAGCGGCGGATGTCTGCGGGCACGAGGAGCTGTCGCTTAGTTTCGGGAAGCTGGAGATCGGCCTCGCTCGTGGTGAAGGTGACTTTGACTTGCGCCCCGGAGGCATCCACCATTGGTTCGTCCATTGCACCGCCGAGTTGTCGTATGTTTTATTTTTTGAGTGTAATCGGTACCAGGGGAGGCGTGATATCTAAATTAAAGGCGGGTTTTCCTCTTCTTATTTTTGTTTTCCGCAATTGGGTCTCCTGGTCGTCTTCTCTGGCAGCCGCAAGGGTCAATCCGACCTCGAGATTTTTTTGTCCCTGCAGCAAAAAGTCCAGGCCCGATAAGGCAACCCCACGATCTTATCGCACCCCGGCTGGCGGGCACGGCGGGGCAACCATCAGACCAAACGCGGCCCATTAATTACTGCTACAAGGGTGTGAGAATACCGCGTCAAGCTTCGTTGAGCGCGTCTCGACTTGCAACTCCAGAACCCCATCACAACCCCGGAAACCAGTACCACTCTCAGACAATAACAATGGTGACGCTCGACGAGATTGCAGGCACGGGTCTGCTTCAGAAGCCTTCGTAGGTCTTATCCTTAGTAAAAAGGACATTAAACCATTGACTTTCTAACATTTTTGCTTCGTAGCGATACACCGATCGAAAGTCTCGAGCGCCCGGGATCGGACTACAAGTCCCTTGACACATTCGCTCTACCGAATGACCGCCAATACAAGCAGCAGTTTGCCGATATATACTTCCTCCGTCTCACCAAAATCAGGCCCGCCGTAGAAGAGATTGCCACTGCAGCATGGCAGGATACTGAGCTAGGCGGCGAGACCGCGACCAAAGTGGACCGTGTTCTAGATGTGCGCCAGGGCCAGCTATGTTGGGTTGTCGGCACCGTCTACATGGACATGCCGCTCAAGCCCAGCGTGCTAGAAGACGTGTCCAAAGATGTGAGTGCCACGCCCAGGGAACTGCTTAGACCGGGGTCATTGACTTGAATCAGCGCTGGATCTCCGCCCCTACCACATCCGACCACTACTATGACGGGGCTGGTGGGGAGTCAGTCATGCTCGAGGACGACTCCGGTCGAGTCCGTCTGGTTGGAAGCGTACTCAAGGACTATTTCCTTGTCACGGGCTGTATTATTGCAGTAATGGGCACCGAGAACTCCAACGGCGAGTTCGAGGCTATCGACCTCAAGTTCGCCGACCTTCCACCACAGCCGGGCCGCTGGTCCCTTTCCAAGCCCCCCCAGAAACCAAAAGTAAAAAACGAAGACGTCGAAATGACCGACTCCTCACGCCCACAGCCCTCCAAAAAGATCGCAATCGTCTCCGGCCTCGAGTTCTCAGGCACCGACACCTCCTACGCAATGGAACTCAACCTACTCCTCGAGTTCCTCCTCGGCGAAGCCCTCGACCCCGCCGCCCAATCCGAGCTCTCCCAAATCTCCCGACTGATTATCGCCGGCAACTCCATCGCCAAACCCTCCGAACACGACCCCGCAACCGACAAAAAAGTGCTCAAGAAGTACGGCTACGATTCGTCCTCCTACAACCCGCTCCCCTCCCAGCTGCTCGACACCTTCCTCTCCTCCCTCCTCCCAAGCATGCCCATCACGCTCCTCCCGGGCGTGCAGGACCCAGCCAACGTCAGCTACCCGCAACAACCAATCCACGCGGCCATGTTCCCCAACGCGCGCACGTACACAGCCGCGCCGCCAGCGCCGGGGCAGGGGCAGGCAGCGGCGTTAGAACCGGGGTGGCTCGACGCCGTCACCAACCCGTGGGAGGGCGAGGTGGAGGGGTGGCGGGTGCTGGGCACGGGCGGGCAGAACCTGGACGACATCTGCCGGTACGTCGACAGCGAGGACAGGCTGGGCATGATGGAGGCCATGTGCCGGTGGCGGTGCAGCGCGCCGACGGCGCCGGATACGCTGTGTAAGTTTTGATCCACCCACTCACTTACCTACTATCGCAGAGGAGAGAGAAGACTAACGACAAAACAAACAGGGTCGTATCCCTTCCAGGACGATGAGCCCTTCGTAATGAAGGACTGCCCACACCTCTACTTCGTGGGCTGCCAGCCCGAGTTCGGGACCAAGGTCATCGAGAGCCCGCAGGGCCAGATGGTGCGGCTGGTCCTAATCCCCTCGTTCGCGACGACCAAGGAAATTGTGTTGATAGACACCGAGACGCTGGACGTGTCAAAGGTGAAAATCACGGCTTGATTCCGGAGCTAGCTAAAAGAAAAGAATAAAAAAAACGAAGATTAATGTAGGGCGAGCCGGTCTCCTCGAGCAAGACTGCTTGCCTTGCTGAGCCGCTGCCGATATCTACCATCCGCGAAAATCCGCCCGAATCTGTGTGATATCTATCTCGGTGGAAGATCCCGTATATCATCCGTTGCTCAACGCCAACGCGAATGCCATCGCAAATGTCAAGAATACCCCCCTCCCAGCATAATCGACCCCCAAACGCCGTCCAGCAAACCCCGTTTTAGTCAACCCCCTACCTCCCAGCGTAACGCCGCCCTCCCTGCCCTCAAGCACGATACGCCCGCAACTCATTGCCGACCCGATCAATCGAAATAATCAGCGACTTCATCCTTCTCGCAGCCCTGTCCTCATCCTCGCTATCCTCCTCCCCGTCCTCGTCCCCAGTCTCATCATACGCATCCGCATCGAACCGCGCGTCCTCCTTGGCTCGCTGCTCCCGACGCCTCCGCTCGGCAGCCCCGTGGTCCTCCCAGATGCCGCGCATCGCAAAGTCCGGCCGGAGACACGCGTCCTCGAGGTGCCGGCGCAGATTCGCCATGGTCTTTTTCGCCTCGGCGCCCTTCTCCTGGAGCTTCTCCTGCATCAGCACGTCGTTTTCCCAGAGCCGGCCCAAGGGACCGGGCTGTTGCCTGAGTGCCTCCATGTGCCGGGGCAGGTAGCGCAGGTCAATCGTTGTCTCCAGGTGACGTCTCCTGGGCTGTCGGGGCCCGTCGGAGGAGGCGTCCGACTCGTCGTGCGAATCGTCGTCCGAATCGTCGACGCCGTCTATGGCTAGGTCGACCCAGGGGCTGGCTGTGCCGGGACGGTCGTCTTTGAGGTCCGAGTTGACATGTACGTTGATGCGCAGGAAATCGACGTCGAGACGTTGAAGAGCCTTAAGCACTGGCGCGCCCCGGCTGAAGAAGCCCACCATACTGAGGAAGCGGCCCTCGCGGATTACTGAGTCCTGGTTCCCGGGGCCTGGGGCGCGCACGATGCGGTGGCTGGGCTCGATCAACGGCGAGATAGTAATGGTCAGCGTGTGTAGGTGGATAGAGCTGCAGAGCGGACGGGGCGGAGACGGAAGCGATTCTTCACCATTCGGCGCGAGAGTTTCGAGCGCGGCGCTCATGAGCTTCTCGTATGAAGTGGCTGTGCGGTTCGACTCCAGTTCGATGGTCATGAGCCGGATGAGATGACCATACTTGGCAAGATTGATGCTACGGCTGTCTTGCTCCCTGCGATTGGCGACCCGCTTGCTTCGCCGGCCGCCTCCATTAGCAACTTCGACAACCTCGGGATCTCGCAACAGGTAGAGAAAGGTGTTCTCCGAATAGAGGATGCGAGTACCCTCCACAGCAGCGCGGCGGCACGCAGTCAGAATCCCGGTGTCAATATTGGTGGCCCCGATGCCGTCACCACGCCCCCCGCGGCGGGTGGAGCGGCGAGCAAGGCCCGTCCAAAGATGCTGGACGTGAATAGGTCTGGGCGAAACGAGTAGGTGACGGTATATCTTGTCCCGGGTCTCTGTTGCTAATGTGAAGAAATGGGTCACCGACTCGACGCTCTGGAGCAAGGCCACGGTCTCATTCCTGTTTGCCGACTCGCGCAGGACCTCTTCAGCGGCCCGTCGCCCTGGATCTTCAACGGCAAGAACCGGTTCCGAGTGTGTCGGTCTCGACCGCTTCTCCGGCGGTATACCAGAGCCCTCGGCCGTCCCTCGGAGTAAACTCTGCAGCCCACGACGCATTTCAGCCGCCGAAGGGTCGATAATCATGACATCGTCGTCCCTGTGTCCCATAAAGGACCTTGTACGCCTTGGGGGGTCACCCTTGGTCAAGTCGATAACGGGAGTCGGCCGTGGTCGACGTGTCCGAACGCTGGGGGGCGGCTGCACAACAATGACATCCTCGACGTCGTCGTCCAGGTCGGACACCTTACGCTTGAACCCTTTAGATGAGAAATTCCGAGACGAAGGGGGGGTGTAGGGCGGGACTCCATGGGCTGGCCTCACGGTCGTGTCAGCGCGTACAGTGCGGCCACACAGCTGGCCCGTTGACTCGTTGTCATTATCCGAGATGAAGATGGGGCTGTGTCGGTTTGACCGAGGCGTCTTGGGTTCATCTACATCGACGAAATACTCCTCGCCTAGGTGCAGGTCCTGGTGAGACAACCATGTTGAGACTCTTGAAAGGTCGGGGCCAGGTGGAACCACCTCTCTCTGGAGCCTCTTGAAGCCATTGGAGGCAATGGTAGCAGCTTCGATCTCGGCCAGAGTGCGACGGTTGGAAATACCGAGGGCAAGGTGGAATGGGTTCGGTTGAGTTGCCATCCTGAGGGTGATCAGGGATGGGTTTAGGCTGTATCGCAATTCCGCTGCGAGATGTGGATTTCTTTGGTCATATCGTTCTCTGCAATAATGACATGCCACTGTTTCTAATGGAATAAGAGATGTGCCTAGGTATGAATGAAAGAGAGCGTCAACAAGAGTCCTCATTGACCCGAGGTGGTGACCTCTTTGGGTGGATAACTTTGATGCAACCAAGAACTGCCAATGACAGCATTGAGGATCGATTTGAAGGGGTAAAACGCTTTTTTACTTACCTCACCGAGGAGCAATTGGAAAGGAATGTTGCTGTGGGTGTAAAATGAGGAGTGGGATCTGGTGTACTCCAGGCAGCTCGCCAGGAAGGATGCTAAGAGGCCGTGGGAGAACAAGCAAAAATAGCGGAATCTTTTGTGAAATGTGCACACTTTTGAGGATGTAAGGAGCGTAAGACTGAGATGAAAAGAAAAGAACAAAACCAAGTTTCCTTGGTGTGGTGAATCCAATGCACCCACAGTGCTTGAGGTTTTGCGGGAAGGTGCGGGAAGAACTTCTCGGTCGACTTGATTTGAGAAGCAGAGTATGAATCTCAGGCTCCTTGCTATGCACCTGAATTTTAAGTAAAGATGCAAATAGGAGAACTCGAAGGCTTGAAGTCGAAGGTCACGGAGGAAAACTAGTGCAGCCATGCAAAATGTGGTGGAGATAGATGTCTTGTCTCGAACGTCCTGTTTCCTGAAGTAGGTGAACTGATAATGAGAAGCAGAATATCCACTGGAACTTGCTTGTATCGAACCTTCGGTTGGATACAATTTCTCATTGAATGGAGAATCGAGAATCATTGGCACTGTGTTGAGTGAGTTGTTGACCTGGAAACTGTCAAGGGAAGGAAGAGACGACCTCAACCCAACCTAGCTGTGTGGCCTTCCTCGGGCTGCCAGGTTCCGTGTAAGTCAGCTCGAAGGAAGTCGCAACTCGAAGCTGACGCCATTCTACAGCAAGGCTCTTTCTGATCAGGGTGTCCTACTCACTAGTACTAGAACTAAGTGCACGAATGCTATAATCATTTTCGACTTCTTATCACTCCTGTCCTAATCCAAACTCTAGAAGAGACAACTTAGCCCGGCGCCCTGCGCCTCCTGCCTTACAACTACTGCGGTTTAATGTCACACCCTTTCATCACCACCAACTTCCTCCACATGCGAATGCCGCAGCATCACAAAGCGCGCCTCATCGCCGAAAAAAGCTTCCCACAAAGCACCTGTCAAGGACAGATTGATATGTCCCAAGCCAAGGGCATAACAGCTTCTCTAGGTTTCCTCAATTCTCCAGTTACTGATCCATCCTACCACCGCCAGTGAGTTAGCATTCTCGGGGGCGGTTACTACTTCTCGATGTCGAGGTAGGGTGACTTGTTGCCAATCCGTTGGAAAAGAAGGACAGTCCGAAGCCAGCCAGATAATGAACTCCCAGGCAAGTCTAGGGGAAAGAGCCTGGGCTGGTGCAATCCTCGAATAACCAGATCGACCGAACCATTGATGACAGAGGCTCGAGACATGTTTTACCCCTGGGAGATTGCCGCCAGCCATCTTATGAAGTCCGTCCGCCACCCTCTGGTCAACAGCTCTGTTTCACCAGCAGACATCATCAGCAGACATGTCCTCGTGCCTTGATAAACGCGTTGTCAACACGAATTGTAGCCCTGCGGTCTGATTCACATTCATCAACATCAAAGTATTCGTACCAGCGGTCGTGGTCTGGACTTCATCGCATCCCATGTCCCTAGGTCATGTGCCCACAACAAAGGACGAACTGGGCCTGGACAACACGCCAACGGCTAGCATCGTGCGCCCCGTCGGCTCGGCATCGGCACCCGACCCAATAAGGGATTTCCCGGACCTTCCTGCACGGAATATACGAGTACCCCGGAATACTGGAGTCGGTGTGGGCCGAGTGCGGCAAAGGAGCGCACCTCCGGTTTTCGGCCCCGGGAACGTACCGTCGTTTATCGTCGGCCCAGACTCCACCAAGTAAAATCCCCCGATCCGACCACGCCCTAAATCTTGCATGCAGCGACTCCTCTTGGCAGTCTGACCTTCCGGATGAAGCCAACAAGAGACCTTGACGTGTGGCGTTTCCCCAGGTCTCAGTGCAGGGATAAACGCCAGCGTTGTTCTCCAACTGCGGTCATGGGTGTGGATGTCCTGGTTTCTTTCAAGTAATAGACGACATCACCAGACCAACGGTTGAGTTTGCGTTTTGTAATGCTTGGGTAACGTCTCGGTGTTTGTGGAAGGCGAAACAGTAGGGATCATCAGGTACCTGGCTGGATGCTGGTAGTGAGCGGAAGGGAACGGAAGGGAACGGAAACCAGTCGTACGGCCAAGAAGTGGCCTTTACATGCCAAACGGTTCACTGGTTCCTGATAGACCCGTCTCCCGGCATTGATATAAGAGTCGGCGTGGACCGTTGGTCGATTGACGTTCTAGACATCTCGCGACTTACACGCAGGCTTGCCAAGCAATCGCCAATCCCTTCAACACCATCAGACCATCATCACCAGCACAATGGGCTCCTTCTCGCCCGACCCGCCCAAGCCATGGGTCGAGACGCCCCTCATCTTCTCGCCGCCCCTCTCCCGGGCGGCAGGGTGCAATATCTTCCTCAAGCTCGAAAATACCCAACCATCCGGCTCTTTCAAGTCCCGGTAAGTCGCCTCCATCTCTACCATCATCTACCTCAGCGTACTAACCTCAGATCAGCGGCATTGGCAACATGATGCTCACCGCCGTCTCCACCACCCTCCCAGACGAACAACCACACTTCTACTGCTCCTCAGGCGGCAACGCGGGACTCGCCTGCGCAACAACAGCCATCACACTAAACCGGCCGGCGACCATCGTGGTGCCGACCGCCACCTCGGACTTCATGGTCGGCAAGCTGCGCGAGCTCGGCGCCGAGGTCATCCAGACGGGCGCGAGCTGGGTCGAGGCCGACACCTTCCTGCGCGAGACGCTCCTCGCGCCCGAGGCCGGCGTGCGCAAGGTCTATGTCCCCCCCTTCGACCACCCGGACATCTGGGCCGGCGCGGCGACCCTCGTCGACGAGATCGCGCTCGACTTCGGCGCCGTCGGCGGCCGCTACTCGGGCCGCGGCGGGCTGGACGCCGTCGTCTGCAACGTCGGCGGCGGCGGTCTGCTCAACGGCATCATGGACGGCCTCGAGCGCAACGCCAAGCGCCTCGGCTCCCGCAGCGGGACCAAGGTCCTCGCCATGGAGACGGTCGGCGCCGAGAGCCTGTACGCCAGCGTGCGCGCCGGCGAGCTGGTCACCCTGCCCGGCATCACGTCCATCGCGACCAGCCTGGGCGCGCGCCGCGTGTCGGAGAAGACGTGGGAGTGGTACCAGAAGGTCGGCGACGAGGGCATGGCCTGCTCGACCGTCACCGACAAGGAGGCGGCGCTGGCGTGCGTGCGGTTTTTGGATGATGCGAGGATATTGATCGAGGTTGCTTGTGGTGCGACGATCGCGACGGCGTATAATGGCGACTTGAGGCGGCACCTCGGGAAGGGGTTGGGCGATGAGGAGTGGGCGAGCAGGAATGTGGTGCTGGTGGTTTGCGGGGGGTCGAACACCAGCGCGGAGATCCTCGAGAAGTACAAGGCGACGTATGGGATAGAGTAAAAGAAGTTGGGGGCTGTTGGTTGGGATCGGGCGATATGGCGTTGCTTTTCACGAAACGGAAAAAAACTGGGTTTATTGTTGTTCTTCATGTTGTTGTTTTCCGTCTTGGCTTTGCTCTCGCGAATAGACCAGTTCTGCGTACCCCTCCGGCTCCTCCGCCGCCAACGTGTCCAGCCGCCGAAACACGAGCTTCACCTCCCCAAAGTAATTCACCTCCCCCTCCTGCTCGAACCCCAGACTCCGGAACAGCGCCAGGCTCCCCTCGTTGCCCCGGTTGATCTTGGCCATCAACAACTTCAACCCCGGCGCCGCGTCCGGCATCATGTCCTTGTCTGCCGCATACTCCCGCATGATGCGCCCCACGTTGCGCCCCAGGTAGTGCAGGAAGGCCCGCACCGCCGCCCGGCCCAGCCCTTTCCCGCGGTGCTGCTGCCCCGCGATCATGATGTCGACTTCGCCGACGCAGAAGGTGGGCGTTCCGGTGGGGTGTGCCCCGTCGTCGTCATACTCGTCTTCGTCGTCCTCGCCCTCGTCCTCGTAGGGGTACAGGAACAGGTTGATGTCGCCTACCATGCGCTCGGGGCTGTCAGCCTCGCCGGCCTGGACGGGCGTGTCCTTGCTGCTGCTGGTGGTGGTGGTGGTGCTGGTTGGTAGGGGCTCGCAGACGATAAAGGTCAGCTTGTCGTGCGAGGCGCGCCAGGATTCTTGGTTCTCGTGTTCCTCTTCGAGAGTGAGAGGCTCGGAGGCGGTGGCTTCCTGGATGGCCTGGGTGGGGTTGGGGGTTAGTTTGAGCGGGTTGGATGGACAGCTGGGATAGGGAGCGGGGAGGGAGAGAGTGGCGTACGGGGTCCTCCATCCAGGTGTGGTAGGTTGGGACATGGCGGCCGTCATAGGGAACGAGAAGCACCCGGGTCGTCGAGACGGCTGCGTGAGGGGTTTGGGTTAGTTTTTGAGTCTGTTTCCGGCTGTGGACTAGTTGGCATACCGGTGGACTCGTTGTGTCTCATTTCTCTAGCTCGATGTTGGGTTCTACGGTCCTTCTCACTGAGGTCTTGGTGAGTTTCAAATGAGATTTTGTTGTGCCTTTAGTAGTAGTTGTTCCGCTATCGGGGTTATGCTGTAATTGAGCATTGGCCCACCCCGGGGGGGGGGGGGGGGAGGCGTCACCATGCTGTGTTTTCCCACGGTTGTTTGGATCATATATCTATCGTTGTACAGTATAGTGACAGGGTATCTCACATCTAGAGCCAGTATCATGTACAACACGCCGTTTAGTCGTACACATGCCTGCAAGTCGCCTTTCGGAGACATGCCGAGCAGCAGCGACACGTCAGCCCTTAGTCCTCTATTGTCTGCTCTGTTGTCCGCTCAGTCGGGCGCTTGCTCGTCCCTTTCTTGGTCTTCTTCTTCACAGACCCGTGAAACTCGACATCCATGTCCTCAATCAAGGGAGGGAAGAGACCATCAGCACGGCCGGTTCCGGGATCTACCATCGGGACTCCATAATCCAGATCACACCGGAGGAGGGCGTGGTCAAACGTCCGCTTGTCCTGGGCAACGCCGAGGATGTCAAGCAGTTGGGCAGCCTTGTCGGGCAGGAATGGCTGTAGAAGGATGCCCGAGAGCCGCAACCCTTCAGCTACTAGGAATAGTACGTGTTCCGCGAGCTCTTTGTCTGCAAGATTGGGCGACTTGACCAGCGACCACGGCGCTGTCTCAGTCAGGAGCTCGTTCATCTATAAGCGCATTAGCGACGACGCTTGCTAGCCAAAAAACTAGACTAAGCCCGACTCACCGGAGCAGCACACGCCATGATCTTCCGGATGGCGCCCACAGGGTTGTGCTTCTGCATCCGCCCGGCAACGGTAGCTGCAAGATCATCCAACAGGGCCTCAAATTCCGCCAGATTTCGTCGGGTCGGGTATCTCTTCGCGGAACTGGGCTCGCAGACCGAGCCCTCTACTATTTTTCGCACGTTCCACACCTTGGGCCTCGTGAGGCGCCCAAGCAGGTTGCCAAAGCCCCATTGGAGAAACTTCTTATACTTGACCACCAGGGTGTCGTTGCAGTAGTTCGCATCGTCGGCGATGCCGCCTTCAGCCAGGAGATAGAAGCGGGTTGTGTCGACCCCCCACCGGTTGATAGCGTACAGCGGATTGACTACATTACCGACCGACTTGGACATTTTTGTGTTGTTCAGTGTCCAGTGCGAATGGACCAGTACCTTCTTCGGCAGCGGAAGATCCAGGGCCATGAGCAGCGCCGGCCAGTAGACGCAATGGAATCGCAGGATATCCTTACCGACGATATGGACGTCGGCAGGCCAGCCACCCTTGTGCGACTCCCCGGGGGGCCAGTCGGGGAAGCCGGCTGCGGTGATGTAGTTGATCAAAGCGTCAACCCAGACGTAGATGGTCTGTGATGGGTCGTCGGGAACCCGGATTCCCCAGTTCAACCGCTGAACCGGTCGGGAGATGGAAAGGTCTTCAAAGTGGTTCTTGACCCAGTCGACAACCTCGTTCATGCGGTATGCCGGCTCGATCCACCCAGGGTTCTTCTCGTAGAAGTCGAGAAGCCTGTCCTTGAGCTCCGTCATACGAAAGCAATAGTTCTTCTCTTCGACCCACTCCACCTTGTTCTTGGTCTCGGCCGAGGCCATGTACACGACGCCCGTGAACTTTTCCTGGTGCTTAACGACCTGCGACTCCGGGTAGAAGCACTCGTCGCTCACGCTGTACCAGCCCTCGTGCTTGGTCTCGTAAATGAGCCCCTTCTCCCGCAGCAGGAACCAAAAGTGCTCGACAGCCTGGACGTGGTCGCGGTCGGTGGTGCGAATGAAACGGTCGTAGTCGATGCGGGAGAACTTTGCCAGCTCCTCGAACTTCTCGGCGTTCTCGTCGCAGAGTCGCTTGGGGTCCATGTCGGCGAGGGCGGCGGCCTGCTGCACCTTCATGCCGTGCTCGTCGGTGCCGGTGCAAAAGAAGGCCTGGTTGCCCAGCAGGGTTTGCCATCGCTTGAACACGTCGGCCAGCACCATCGAGTACATGTGCCCGATGTGCGGCGCTACGATGGGAGCCAGACATGTCAGAATTCACCACCATCGCAGCTGTTGGTGGTTGGATCTGCAGCAGACTAGCGAGGAACATACCGGCATTGACATAGAAAATAGGCGTCGTGACATAGTAGGGCTTATCATCTAGTGAAAATGGTGAAGCTAGTGTAGGTGATGGTTGCAGCTGCTGTAGTGGTTGTGGTGGTTCCGATGAGAAACGCCGGGACATGACGGCGGCGACGTTGCTCCGGCAAGAGTGGCATACCCAGCTTCTTGGTCGGGCCAATGGTGACTGCCATCTCAGCAGCCCCCTAGCCGATGCCGCCCTTGCAAACTTCATTGCCATTGATGCGGCAACGGCCGTTGAAGTTCCCTCGATAAGGTGGGAGCTTGCTGCTTGGCCTTGGTGCGTGCAGAAAAGTTTTGGTGGGGTCTCGGGATAAAAATGCGCGATGTGACGAACCGTTTCGGGCAAGGGATAAACGGGGTCATGCATCTAATGGAGTATCTACCCCCTCGGGCGAGCTCATGCCGAGCAACAAACACAAACACCATGAAAACATCACCAGTTTTGAGTATCTAATTTGGGTCGTGGTCACGCGATCGGGGACCAAGCGCTGTCATGACTTAGTGACCAGCTTCAGACATATAAATTTTAGTGTGCATACACACATTGTGGATAGCCCATTTCCTTTAACAACGAAGAACGGGAAGAAGTGACTAATTAGGGGGATATCGATACAAAAGAAAAGAAAAAGACCATCAAGGCAACCTACTTTTTTGACAATAGTAAGCAAAACGAGGCGAAACAGAGTACAAAAAGCTCGCCGTTAAGCTCCGTTTGCGGACAAATGAAGGTTGACGATTACGAAAACCCGATGGTTTTGCGCCGCGAGGGGGGGTTGAACACGGTCCTCTTTCGATTGTTGTCCAACCGGTTTGGCTCAACGGCATTGAGAGCAAGGCTCTCCACAATCCAATCAACTCAATTCTGGGGGTCTATTTGAGTTGATTGGGCCAAAACTTGACCAGATTTGAGTTGATTGTATTTGAGTTGGCTTAAGTCAAATCCAGTCAAATCCCCACATATAACCCTAACCCCCACCAACCCTCTCCTTAATCTTCCTGATCAGATCCATCAACTTTATCAAAACGCAGTCAAACTAATTGATCTTGCGATGGGCTGAATCGTTCAAAAACGCAATAAAATTGAAATCTATCAAATCTTGTTTTTTTTTAACTAAGCAACTCGAAACTGGCCCCCCTGCGCGCGCCGCTGGCCCCCCTGCCCCCCTGCGCGCGCCGCTGGCCCCCCTGCCCCCCTGCCTCGCCCGACATCTGGCCCCTGAACTGTCAATGCCCGCGCTTCAAATCTTGTTGTTTCCCGCCCAATTCTTCAAGCATTGTAGCAGGTTGATTGTATCTGCGTAAAGTGCGTGTCGTTGGTGGTCTATCGTGTGTTTGGCGCGACTGAAGATCCGTTCGTGTCACGGATATGGTCGCATGCAGACGGCCCGGCGGGGCACGCTGGCAGTGCCCCGAGCCAATCAGCAAGGAATGGCCTTCTCCAATGAGAGCTGGATCGTGAGCTCTGGCCGCGATCCAGGAGTGACCAATCAGGAGTGGATCATTGGATCGAGAAGCGATCTAATGATCCAGGACGGATCGCAGGATCATGAGAATATTCTTCGATCCAGGTACAGAGGTACCTGAGGATGTAGATAGTATATAGTCACTCGTTCTGGAGAGCTCTGGGAGTTCTCCAGTTAGCAATCACAACTACAGTTCGCTACAAGCTCGAGAGCCTACTGTTGAGACAAGTCTTTGTTGTGCACCCTTTGGCTGCACCGAACCTAAGCACCCTTGAGAGAATACCTTCGACCGATACTGAACCCTAACAGGACGGGTCCAGAGACAGGTTCGTCACAGTTCGCATTCAAAAGACATCGCTAGGATAGAGAGATAGTTAAACGCCATCGTAGAAAGCCGGGGGTATTCCTTAAGGTTCGCCTTCCACCACTGTAGTGGATCGCACCTGGTTACAGCGGGGGTGGAGAGGTAACGGTCGACTTCGTGATCGCTGGTGTCGTCGTCTCTGTAGTTGAAACTAGCGAAGAAATTGTCCTCCTCCTAGTCCTCTGGTATTTCTGTACTGGCCTCTGGAATAGAAGAAACCTCGAGATGAGAGTACTGGTCATCGAAGCATTGCTTCAAGGCAGCGACACAGCTATCGACTTGGTGTGACTGGAGGTTCTTCTTCATCCAGAGGGTTTTGTGACTTGGGTCTAAGATCATCGCAAACAAATATGCCGACGAGTCTTCAAGAAGGTTGCGGTATTCCTCAAGCTTTGCGATAGCGGCTCTAATGCCCGCACGCATAAACCGCGACCCATCTGTATCCTCCGATAGTAGTGATGATGCTGGAGGAGGTGTTGGTTCATTGCTAGCCGCTTCCTGCGAGAACGTTGTTGTTCGTTAACTTGGATGATCAACTTCAAAGCTATCGAGGTAGCGCGGTAAGGTGGTTTATCGCTAGGTTCGTTGGGAGGGTGTAGGAGGCGGCGCTATAGTATCTGGGATCTCTGGAAGGGGGGGGGGGTGCGTTGACTGTCTGGGAGGCGCCAAACCGAGTAAGATCCGCCGTCAAGCTATTAAGTAGCGAGTAGACTACGCGAACGACGCTGGGCATCGTCAAACCGTTTCCTTCCAACAGCTTGGTCACGATTGCGAATAGCTTCAATACTGTTTGTATCTCAGTCAACGTCGACCAGTCTTCATTGCTTAGAGAATCGGCGAGACCATCTCTCTCGGCCGTACAAAAGAAGTCAACTGACTCCCTGAGTCTGAGGGCGCGTTTGATCATTAAAAAGACCGAGTTCCACCACGTATCGTTATCCGCTACTAACTGTAGTTGAATTAGGTTATTGTTAACTACTAATTATAGTAGAACTGTATCTTCTGAGCTCGACAGCAGTATATTGAAGTCGTCAATTGCATCGGTGGGTATACATTTGACTTCGGCCGCTTTATTAAATGTCTTGCGTTGTTGTAGGCTGCGGCGAATGTAGTGGATAATGCGATGAAGTCTTCCAATCGGCCTATCGTTAACTACCTCTTTCCATTCCTTAGTATTGGCTTCGATAAAGGCTTTTACACTGAGATTAACGATGTAGCCGAGATAGCGGAGTCGTCGTTACTTCTTTTCGTCAACGGCTTACGGTTACCCGGGCTATTGGATCCCGAGGAGGATGGCGGCGATGCAAGTGTCGTTCGAAGACACGTTATCGCATTGGAAGTAGCCAACATCTGGCTCTATCCCGAAGTTGCAGATGACCTTCAATATCTCAACAGCTTGCACATCGCCAGAGTGAGACCCGTAGAGTTGAACTATACCCAACAACCTTATCTAAGGCTAGAATTCCGAATTAACGAAGTAGGTAACAATGCCGAGCAGCGTATAAGAGTTTGGCGAAGTCTACGTATTAAAAGAGAGGTGTTTAGCATACTTTGTTAATGCAAGTGTCTTCCTTAGAGCTTCCTTTTCTTCCTGATACCGAGTATCGGCCCATCGTTATACCATACTTACAGCTGTAGGGATCAACTTATAGAGGAACTGTTGATTAAAGAGTCCCAGAATCTTCCAAAGGTATTGATCTTCAATGGCGGTAAAGGGGAGGTCGTTGTGAATGATCCAGGAGAGAAGCAAATCCTTAACTGTATCAGCCGTCGGCTTCAAGACCGGGACAGCTGACAACTGCATCGCGAGGACCGACCGCCTCTGGTGCTTTGCTAGTGGGCGAGCATCTTCCTTTATTAAATCAAAACAGTTGTATTCGGTATTCAGATGGGAGGCCGAACTGCTTGTTGCTAAAACGTTGAAGATTTTATCGTAGTATTTGCAACACCACCAGGAGGCGTTTATCTTGTTGTCAATCAGATCGACAAGGAAGACACCATGGTCAGAAATCCATGACTTCCGGGGTCGCTTCTTTGCAAGCCACGCCTCTGGGAGGTACTGCTTTCCGCGTTGAACCACCTTCGGCCAGTCGACAAATGAATCGCGAGATAACTGTTTGAGATCAACGCCAGCCAACTCGTCGATCTGTTGCGCAATGCTGGGCACCCGCCCGCGCCGGAAAGCCCCCGCAAAAGTAGGGGGTTCCGCAGGGGAGGCCGCGGGGGGGGCCGCGGGGGGGGCCGCGGGGGGTTCTGCAGGAGGGGGGTCCGCAGGAGGCATGATGGCTGACAGTTGGTTGGTTGGCTAAAGTGGTGATGCAACTGTCTGCCCTGCAAACGAACCCACAATCCAACTGTTGTGGGCGCCTGTTGTTACACAGGGTAGGGCAAGATGTGGCTGTCGTGGCGGTTGGGGGCGTTTTGCAGGGCATTTTGGGGGCCCAGTTACTCTATCTGGCTTGGCAAATCTATCAAATCTAACAACTCAAATCCAACTGCTTATTTGATTGACGAAAACGTCGATTTGAGTTGTATTTGAGTTGAATTGGATTGATTGAGTTGACGAGATTTGCGTTGTGGAGAGCCTTGATTGAGAGGAGGCGATGACAGTGTGAATGCGGATTGAATATATATACCCTGCTCGGTAGCTGAGGCCATACGCACCAGCCTGGATATTTGGAAGGGTTCAGATGAAAAGGCCGAACCTGCGCTTCCCCCTGACCACGCAGGCCCAGCATGCTGAACCAAAAAGCATCTCTTCCTCGCCTCTGTGCTTCCTCCGCCAGCAAACCCCGGACAAGTTTGTTTAACGTGAACTAATCGCAACTGGCTGATCGCCAAAAATTAAGCCAGCCCTGCCTTGCAAGGATCCCGGGGGTGAGCTCTCGCTCTCGGGCCCGGAATGGCAGATAGCCTTGCCTCCCGAGCCTCATGACCGCTGTCCCGAGGTAGTACTCACACACAGAGATACCTTCCGGATGACTCTGGCATCTAGGCAGGGCGATATCCGTGGCCGATTCCTCTACATTGCTGCCTTGTATGCATGCGGACTGGGTAGAGATATGACCAAAACTGCCTCCCGCACCTACACCGCTGAAATGTGTATGCCCCGTCCGTCGCAAAGGAGGTCGGTCATAAGAGGCCTCGTACGGCGACGTCCGAGAGACTGACTTGAGATGGTGGAAATGTGTGGATGTGGGCTGAAAAGCCCAAGGAACACGGCGTGTACCGTAGGAGGCCTTCACCTTGTGATAAGGGCAGAGAAAGAGGGTGTATATAGGTACCTAAATACACATGGTAGCACACTAAGGTATGTGGTAATGTGAGAGGAACCGCACATCAGGCTTGGCCCGCGGAGGATCGTACTACCTATCTCGGGAGACCGACGTGTTTGGGATTTTGGGGGCTGCGCAACCCAGCATACTCTCGAAGTTGGGTCGCCCGTCGCCTTCACCTGCCGTGTTCCCCCAAGTCAGTCGTCGCCAAAATACATACCTCTCCCTAGGTACTTAGGTAGTACCGTTGCCAATAAAGCAAGTTCTGGACCCGGGCCACGGTAAGATAGCGGTCAGCAACAACAAGCTCACCCTGGAGGCCCAAGAAAAATCTAGCGAACGATTTTGGAGCGGCCTCAAACATGCCGTCCTGGATGTTTCTAAAGTCAAGCATGGATGGGAGGATGGGACGAAGTTCGGGCAGGGGCTTGGCAATCGGTTGAAAAAGACGGGAATGCATCGAAATTGCCGAGACGGGTTAGGCCCACAGGGCTGAGTTTCCCCACTGAGATGACGTCGATGCTACCAGCCAACCCTGTTCGGAGTTCGAGATGGTCCTTGCGAGCCTTGTTTAAAAACATCCCTCTCCTGGGGGGCGAGCTGTAGAAAATGAGAGCACGAAGGGGCAATAGAAATTCTCAATGGGCACAAATGTCGGCCTCGTCTCAGCTCGTGAAACGGACCTCCGGCGAATGAACCAACTGCAAAGGCCCGCAAACGCCGTCCTCCTCAAGTCGTGATTGGCTGCGGGACCGGCCGGCCGCGGTCAGCCATGGTGAAAGCCCACAGGGGTCGAGAGGGTCCAGGTGTCCAGCCACAGGGGCTCGGTGCGGGGCCCGCCTGAAGCGCAGGGTGTGCTGCAGGACAGCAGCCCCCCTCCCGACGTTTTGGCACCCAGAAGTGCCAAATCAATTTACCTATGGTGAAATGCAGGTTGCTTCTCAGAGAGAGCACCGCCCCAATCCCTCGGTTCTGGGCCCGTCAGGAACAGTCAACGCCATGAATTCCATGCTCCGAAACCAAACTTCTGTTGGGTAAAATGTGGGGAGGTGTTCGTCTGTGCGAGGAACAGAAGGGAAACAGACGGGAAGTTGCCGGGGAGATGCCCGCCCAACGATGTCATGCGAACACTGGACCCAACCGGGCAGTTGGAAGCAAGCAATTCAAAGACCCGGTCGTGCAACAACCCGCAATCCATATATTAACCCCGACACAAAGCGTATTCGTCCAAGTTGTAGTCGCCTGTGATGCCATCTTGCCTTACCACAGAACACCCGACATTCCATATCAAATTGAAGTCGTTACAAAACGGGCTGCGACCAATTGGTCCCTCGGTCTGGCCCATTTTAGCGGCCGTTTCCTGAACAAATCGAGCCCCACCCCACCTCCTCCCACCTGCTTGGTTGGGAGCCTTCGAAGCCCCAGCTCCTGGCCCAACACCGTCCTTCTTTCCAAAGTCGAGAGCAGCAGCCCTGCGCGCTAGCTCGGAGTTCTCAATCTCTCTGGTTCTTTCCCCAAACTCCGATTCGCAAGGCGCTAAGCCACAAACCATAGCCTTTGAAAGCCAGGGCCAAATCCACGACTACATGCCTCCCCGTGGTTAAAAAAGAATCGACCCCAACCCAGCGATCCCAAGCTTCCACCCCGCCCACCCAACATTGTCGCTACCTATCCCTGCAGCACTGGAGAGCCGCGTCGTGTCTCCTCGACGGCAAAACACAATAGTCCCACGCCAGAAATGACCAAGTTTACAACCAAGGATGGTTGAAAGGGACACTATTGAGACACTCCTAGAGACGGGGTCCTGGAGGACCGCGCGCTCGAGGAGCCCCCACCCGTAAGTCGCCCGCCTGTCTGCCGTGCGGAGCTTGGCTCGCTCGTTCGCCCGTTGCTGACAGCAGTGTGGACGCAGTTACGATTCACAACGTCGGGCGTACGAACCGCCCAGGTCTAACATCGGTATCCCCAGGGCAGCGGGATCGGCATCACGCACAAAACGACCACCCGCACCGTGCGTCGAGGATGAAGATGAATCGTTGGCAAAAGAACACATTGGTTCGGTCGTGTCGGACTCGTCCGACGAGGGACCCAAGCATCGCGGCGACATCGACCAGCAGCCCATTCTACTACCCGTACACGAGCACAACCCCGAGCGTCGATTCGTGATTGTTCCGGGCGCCGCCGGGGAGGATGCCCCAAAAACTACCCAGGCCCGATATGATGCGAACACCTGCCGCAAATACGTCATTGTACCCTCCGAAAAGGACGCGGAGAGTGGAGAGAGCGGGAACGAGGACAGGCGGAGACGGGAGACGCCCAAAGAGAATCCCTCCAAATTTGAAGAACGTCCGGGTTCACGGAAGGGGAGGCCCGAAATCGTGAAGCGGAAGAGCCACCAAGACTTGCCCCGTCTCACGACCGACTTCGATCCCGAAGAGCCATCTGTTCGGCCTTCAAGTAGCCGCCGTGACCGGGAGAAGCCCCTCGTGCACCAAGAGGCACAGGGGTACCACTCCTCTCGCGACAGGTCCAGCGCAAGACCGTCCGACAACGACTTTTTATCGCCCGCTGCCGTCAAACATAAGACCAAGCGACGTGATCGAGCCTATTCGGATGTCAGATCAGACACGGGGCCGAGATCCGGCCGTAGCCCCTCAACCAGGAGGGATGCCGAGGTTGAAGTGTCGGACAGAAAGCGGCCGCACCACTCATCCAGATACTCTGTGAGTCCAGGCGTTCATCGACGGGCCTCGTCCACCACAAATGTGCCAGTCGGGGACAATGGGTGGCAGAAGCCATTCCCTCAACAGCCCACCGGTTATTACAATGATGATGACATTCTCGCTTTCATGGCACCGGGCGACGACTTTATGACAGAGAAGCCCCGGAGAGGCGTGTCCCCGCCGAGAAGGACTCGGAATAGCAACTCTCCGCCTCACCCCCGCGGCGCAAGGGAGATGCCCGGCACATCGCCGACCCGCAGACGCCATCCTCGCTCTGCAAATCGTGACCGGGACGGGTACTCAAGTGATGATAGCTACAAGGAGCGGAATTCCAACCGCGCCGAACGCCCCTATCCCACCCGGTCAACACTAGAACCGGACCTTCCGCCCACACTCTCGCCAGACCAAGCCCGACGCTCAAATGCCAGGCTTGCAGCCATTCCGCCACTGGCAGCTCCGTTCCCGGATGAAGCACCCCAGCCAAGCCCGCGGAGCGCAACTTTCCCGACTGATAAAAGCCGGAAGGTCGGCGAGCGCTCCATGTCGCCATCTTCCATTACCAGCGCCTCTCCATCCCGACGCCCCGGCCGAGGGAAGACGGCCCAACCAGGAGTTCACTCTCGAGACGCCAGTATCGGTTCGGCCAATGGTTCTACTACGCTGCCACCTCTAGTGTCGGGCACGCTCCCTCGGGCTGCTACTCTGGATAGACCTTTGCCGGGCCCAGTAGCGACCCTCGCTCGGCAGGAATCTTCGGATGTGCAGTCGCCGACGCTGTATTGGCAACCCGGCCGCTCCGCCGAACAAGGCGCTGCCGATGATGACGTAACAAGCCACGCTCTTGCCCAACTTCCTGACTGTCAATGGAAATACCCCACCGTGGCCAGGAATAAGCCGGGCAGTGATCAGTTCCTCACTTTGAAGAGGGCCGACAATTTCGAGATTTGCCCCGGGTGCTATCGGGTCCTGTTCGCCAACACGGAATTCCAGCATATGTTCGTCCCGGCCCCCATCCGTACTGGGGACCAGGTTATCTCTTGCGATTTTGGCGCCTCGCCCTGGTATCGCATCGCTTACCTCATGACGCTGAAACACGACTTCCCCGACCTTCGTCTGCTACAAGGGATAGCATCCGTCGCGGCGCGGACACAGGCCTGTGCAGGGAGCCAGCCCGCATCGCGCGTCTGGTATAGCATGATGGCGCCGAACTCCAGGCGTCCCATCTCGAGATTCAACGTCTGTCTAGGCTGTGCCAAGATGGTCGAAGTCCTCCTCCCAAACCTTGCCGGCATCTTTGTGCCCCTAGGCTCGCATGAGGCAGCACGCGGCATCTGCGAGCTTCACTATGTGCCGGAGCGGAAGCGCTTCTTCGACTACTTCGAGGAGATGAAGACAACGTCCGACAAAGCACTAACCCGTAGGACTGCCCCAGATCTTACGGAGCTGGTCGACCGTGTCCGGGAAATCTCGATCCACGATGAGTGCCTGCGCAACACCCCGATTCCAAACTACAAGTGGCACGTCATGCAGCGGGTGCCCGAGTTTACCGTGTGCGAGGAGTGCTTCAACGCCGTGGTCTGGCCGATGATCGAAGACGAGGACAACAGTAGCGAGATGCCGCGGAATTTCTACAAGTACAGGCAGACCAAGCCACTTGCCGCTTGTCAGCTGTACAGCGACCGCATGCGCCGCGTGTTTTTGGAGGCTTGCAAGTACGACGATTTTGAGTTCCTCACCTCGTGCGTGCTCAATAGGCTGCAGACCTTGGCCGAGGTCAGGACGAGATATAGCGAGCTGCAAAGGGAGGACCAGGAGGATCCGGGGGTGCAGGATGAGCTCGCAGCTCTGGCGAGGCAGTTCAAGGAGGTCGAGTAACGCTGATGAGGGGTTCGTAAGGTTTCAATCGGTATGCGTACGGGAGCGTGCTTGGGGCGTCATAGGGGCAGCGGGTCTAGCTATGTTTGTGATACCACGCGCTGGAGCAGCGAGCCTAGGTACCAGGTTGTGCTGTCAAGCACTCAGTACGACGTGAAATGGGAAATATGAGATTCGCATTCACCCGATTTGCTGCAGATGGGCATACGCGGCGTCGTCATGTTCTAATTTCAGACACCCGCAACAAACAAGCATCGAGTGCCAAATTAAAAGCTTGAAATTCTCCGGCCGCTACAGCCCGGGTTTGTCCGGCTGTGGTTGGACGTCACCCAGGAGGGTGGTGTTGGAAATCAGCCGGAGATCCCCTCAACCAGGGGACCAAACAGGATGCCCTAGGAGACTACCACAATCAATGAGCCCCCCAAATCAATATCATGCCCCATTCCCCGGATACTGACCGTTGGAGGCTTCTGCAGATACAGGACGGGCAAAATATACCCACCTATCAGAGGTACAATGCTGGTCCAATACACAATGTGTGAAGGGTCTCCCCATCCCCGAGTTGCTTCGCTACAAGAAGCCAAGACGGACTCGGCCGTCGTAAGGCCATGGATCTCCACCTCCAACCAAGGAATTCAGTATGTGGTCTACCGCCTTGCTCCTGGTGCTCAGCACCGTCATCCTCCCCGCCTCCGCCGCCATCGTCAAGGAGGGCTCAACATGCATCGTGACTCCTATCTCCGAAACCCCGGCGGCCGTCGCCCAACGTAGCCTCGGCACCGTACCCCTAGAGCAGCGTGACCCCAACCCGGAAGACAACCCGGCCACAGACAACAACAGCCCCTGGGTCAACCACGGCGACTACCCGCGCGCCGAACCGGGCTCGCACCACCCCCCGGCCGTATCCCACCCCCAGAGCAGCAGCAGCAGCAGCAGCAGCAGCAGCAGCGAGCTCCAACCCAACCCCAACACCAACACCAACCCCCTGATCACCCCCCGCCAAAACCGACCCGACGACACGCCCCAAATCCTCTCAGCCTTCTCGCAATGCGGCCAGGACGGCACCATCATCTTCCGCGAAGGGACCTACCACATCCGGCAGGTGATGGACACGCTCGACCTGCGCAACGTGACGGTCGAGATCCACGGCACCTTCCTGTGGAGCGCCGACAACCTGGCCTACTGGCGCCAGGCCAGCTTCGGCGTCACCTACGCGGGCCGCCAGACGGCGTGGCGGGTTGGGGGGAGGGATATTACGATTAGGGGGTTTGGGAAGGCGCTGTTTGATGGGAATGGGCAGGCGTGGATTGATCTGGCGCGGGGGCAGGGGAATTTGAATGGGAGGCCGATTTCGTTGACGGTTTGGTATGGGACGAATGTGTGGATTGATGGGATTACTTGGTGCGTTTGTCGCTTTTGTTGTTGTTTTACTCCTCCTCCTCTCTCTTCTCCCTGTTCTCTTTTTCCTTCTTCTTCTGTTTCGTTTTTGTTATTGTTATTTTTTTCTTATGAAAAGGGGTTGGGAAGGGGAAGGGTATCTGCTGACCGTGTTGATAGGCGGATGGCGCAGTTCTGGCACACCTTTATTGCGCACTCGCAGAATGTGACCATGACGAACCTCGACATGGAAACATTCTCGTCAAATGAGCTGAGCTCCCAGAATACGGATGGGACAAATACCTGGAACTCCAAGGATGTCACCATCGCGAACTGGAGGGTCAAGTGTGGTGATGTGAGCCAACTCCTGGGTTGCCCCTGACTCCCGCATCTGGACTGACATTCCCAGGACTGCATCGGCGTCAAAGGCAACAGCACAAACGTCCATGTCCGCAATGTTACCTGCGAGGAGTCCGGCGTTATGACCATCGGCAGCATTGGCTCCAATTCTGCGCAACCCGACTACGTCGAGAACGTCGTCTTCGAGGACATCAAGGCCGTCCACTCAAGCAACGCCGCCTGGATCAAAACATACCCTGGCAATGGCTACGTCCGCAACGTCACCTTCCGCAACATAGAATTTGAGGACGTCAACCAGCCCATCTACGTGACTTCGTGCATCTGTCCGTCGTCCTCACACCCCCCTCTTGACCTACCGTTCCCCTAAACTTGAAACTAACCAGCCGCTGGGATAGACTCGTACCAGAACTGCGACTCCTCGCGGCTCAAGATCAGCGACGTCCGCTGGCAGAACATCACGGGCACGAGCAGGTACAATGTCGCTGTGGGGATCCACTGCAGCGCGTCGACGCCGTGTGAGGGGTTCCATTTCGAGAACATTGATATCAAGCCCAAGAATGGCGGTACCGCCAAGATTCTGTGCTCGAACATCAGAAACCAGGCGAGCATGGGGTTGCAGTGCACCGGGCCGTGTCCGGGGTCGCATCCTCAGCAGTTGTCGGGGAATGTGTGATCCGAGGCCGCCAGAGCGGTTGGGCGGTGGTGAGGGATCGAAAGTAGAATAACTGGATCGGATTGATGAGTGAATTGAGTTATGACGTTAGAAGGAACAATTCGATGTGTCTGTTTCAAGCATTGTGACCATGAATGAAACTGCTCCTCGCAAAAAGTATATGAAGCATTTTAGCTTGCATGGCGGCTTGCGGAACCAAATGGGAATTCCGTCATAGTATTATACAAGTAGTGCTTTTGGAAGCAATGACTTCGACGGTTGTTTATCGTAACGGAACCATTGTACAATCAAATACCCGGGCATCGAAGTTGGGGTTGTTGTTTCCTCGAAGTGAAGCTCAAGAGCTGCGTCGGTTGATGGAGTTGCAACCAGCTGGCAGGAGACCCACCACTTCCCGTTTCCGGCCTAGTGCATATTAGGGCCACCAGGAAACCCCACGGGCACACTTCGCCGAATATTGCAAAATTTCAATTGGAGCTCCCGCCGGCCTCGAATTTTCGCATCTTCAACAACCCGCCCAACGTTCAGGTGAGTTACGCCCGCCCGACTCGACTTTTCGTTGTTATCGAAGCTTCGAAAGCTACGAGCTACGTCGACGAAACAAGCCACGAATTTCGATCGCTAACTTTCACCTCTTTGCAGCCGACAAAACTTGTCCCGACACCTGGACAAGATGGCCTCCCGTCCCACAGTTACCGTCATCGGCGCCGATGGCAAGGCCACCGGTGCCACTGAGGTCCTCCCCAAGGTCTTCAGCGCCCCCATCCGCCCGGACATCGTCAAGCACGTTCACACCGGCATGGCCAAGAACAAGAGGCAGCCGTACTCCGTCAGCGAGAAGGCTGGCCACCAGACCTCGGCCGAGTCGTGGGGTACCGGTGAGTGGCATTCCGAGTGGTTTTGAGGAGGACGGATCAAGGCAGAAAAATCGATGGATTGGTGTGGGCTCGGGACTGGAATACGGCGGATCGAGAAGGAAACGCGATTTTGGATTGGGCGATTGCTGATGATGGACGAAACTAGGTCGCGCTGTTGCCCGTATCCCCCGTGTCTCCGGCGGTGGTACTCACCGTGCCGGTCAGGCCGCTTTCGGTAACATGTGCCGTTCCGGCCGCATGTTCGCCCCCACCAAGATCTGGCGCAAGTGGCACGTCAAGATCAACCAGGGCCAGAAGTATGTGAAAGGAGACTTGGTTTTTGTCGGGGGCTAGTTCTGACTGTTGACAATAGGCGCTTCGCTACTGCTTCCGCTCTTGCCGCCTCTGCCGTGGCTCCCCTCCTGATGGCCCGCGGCCACCAGGTCGCCACCGTTCCCGAGGTTCCCCTGGTCATCGACTCCTCCGCCGTTGCCGGTGAGGCCGTCGCCAAGACCGCCGCTGCCTTCGGCCTCCTGAAGGCTGTTGGCGCTGGTGCCGACGTCGAGAAGGTCAAGGGCTCCAAGAAGGTCCGTGCCGGCAAGGGCAAGCTCAGAGGCCGCCGCCACCGCCAGCGCCGTGGTCCTCTGGTCGTCTACAGCGCCGAGGCCGATGGCAAGGATCTCGTCAAGGGTTTCCGCAACATCACTGGTGTCGAGACCTGCCCGGTCGATGCCCTCAACCTCCTCCAGCTTGCTCCCGGCGGCCACCTCGGCCGCTTCATCGTGTGGACTTCGGCTGCCATCAAGCAGCTCGACTCGGTCTACGACAGCAAGAAGGGCTTTTTCCTCCCGTCCAGCGTTGTTGCGCAGGCCGACCTTACCCGTCTGATCAACAGCTCCGAAATCCAGAGCGTCCTCCGCGCCCCCAAGGGCGATGCCCGTACCAAGCGCGGCGCTGTCCAGAAGAAGAACCCGCTCATCAACAAGCAGGTTCAGCTCCGCCTCAACCCGTACGCCAAGACCTTTGCGAAGGAGAAGCTGGGTGAGCTCAAGGCGGACGAGGGCAAGCCTCAGCCTCCCACGGCGGCTTTCAAGGAGCAGCTGCACGAGGTTTAAGCTGGGGTTGTTAAAAGGACGGGAGTGGTTGCGGGAACTTTATTCGGCGTAACGGATTAAGCATGTGTAAACGCACATCAATGAATTCTGATACCGACATGGCATTTGCTTTGTGACACAAACTACCTACGCTTTCCCAAGAGCAGACCTCGATATTGAATGAGAGTTTCGAGTGGGCAGCAGCACCCGATGGCGCCAAATACTAGTCCCCCTAATCTATAAATGTGTCATGTCGGCTCCAAGCTAGTGCTTGTTTGAGACCGGTTGTCCAGGCCAATGGTGGGAGCATGTTGGTCACCGAATCGGCGTCCGGGGTAAACGCTCCATTTGGCGAGTTGCTCTTGCTGAGCTGAGTCGAGGAAGACTGTCATGTGCAGCACATGGCCGCCCAGGCGGTCACAAGTCCCTGTTTCCGCACCGCAGATCCCTGTAGCTAGGGTCGACGCACTATCCGAAGACTCGAAAAGGGTGTGGAGAGCTGTGGAAACGGCCTACTTCCATAGAGGAGGGGAAATGGATCTTGAGCGACTGGCTGGTCTCTTGGATCACTGCTCGACTCTCACCTCCCTGTTTTTATTTCCCCAACCCCTTGCAAGTTCTTTTACTGTTGTACCTCCCGATCCCAACAATCGCGATCTTTGGGGCGCGGATCGTTGAAATGCCAAGCATCGCAAAATGGCCTGTGCAACACCTGTCAGGGTGAGGATGCGGGGCCACAAGGGCCCAGGCGGGGAGCATTTCAGCCACTCCTTCAGCTGCCTGCAGGTTGCACTGCAGGGCCCTTCCAACAAGCCCGCCGAGCCCGGCCAGGGTCTACAGAATGACGTCGGTCGGACTTGCAGCAGGGAGGTTGCTCGGTGCTTTGTTCCTCAAGGACGCGCGTGAGCAGAGGAAGCGTAGACTGAGCTACATACCTATTCATTGTTCACGGGTCTCGACTCGAAAATCCTTCTACATCGGTCTAGACCCAGACCCGGCCACCAGCAGTTTCCTCCAGATTCCGAGACCCGGCGAGTTAACCCTTGGTGCGCACATCAGACAGATCGTCGGATGGTTTCTTGGCTCTAGTTCTGGTTGTTCCTTGTTCCTCGTGTCTTGAGTGTCTCAGTTTCCAGTCCAGTCCACACAGCATCAAGCTCGATTTGCCCCGACGGCGTTATCCGTCGCCTCTAACTGACTCGCTTCCCCAACATTGACGGGGCTCGGGGTTCATCTTGTCCTCCCTGACGCATAACGAACCCGGACTGCGACTCTCCCCGGTGTTCGACGGCGCATTTCCCAACCTATATTCTTATAACATATAACGTTAACATATCACGGTACTACCCGCTGGTCGGAGCCTACTGGTCGCGTCCAAAACTTGATCGCTCATGGCGTCCACAACAATGACATCTCCTGCTGGAGGTGCATCTCGCCCGTTGGTGTTGCCTGGTAAGTCCAACAACCGTGCGCGCAAGCTGCATCCTTCGTGCCTTGCCTTGCATTGCATAGCGTAATCTCTGTCACACACGCCCGGTGCTCCGCTTACAAACTCAATCTTTAGGTCATTCCGGTCCTCTAAAATATGCCAATGCGCAAGATCTCCCAAGTTACCCATCTCCCGGGTTGAAACCGGGCGACGCGGCAGCAAGTGCTGCGGCGACTCTGGGATGGGCCAGTACCCGCCTCCCCGCCAGCCTCCCCTCGGGGCCACCAACCCGAGACTCCCAGGTCCTCGGATGCCCTCCTTGCTGCTGGTTGGGCACAGCGGCAGCAAAAGCCGTCAGCGTTTCCTCCTTCGTCGTGGGTATCCACGGCTGCGAACTTGGCCTTCAGCACAACCAAAGCATCGCCCCCGGCCGCTGAACGCCCCGAATTATCAAGGCAAAATTCGATGCGCGCCGCAAAGGGAGCAATGGCGGGCGCGCGGCCGAGAGCAAGGTCGTCGCCCCAGACAGCGACAGAGAAGGCGCCAGATCCGTCCAGCGCCGAGGGATATGCGCTGAGCGCCGCGACCATCGCCCACGGGCCATCGGCGCGCGCAAACACCATCTCGACCAGCGAAGCAGGCGCCGTCCCTTATACCACCCTGGACCGGCAAATGTTCACCTCGAATCCGCCAGTCAAGCCCGAGACCGATGAGAAGACCCGTGCAGACGTCTTGCATGCGTCTGCCCTCGCTATGGCCAAGAAGATGTACGGCCAGCAGCAGAAAATGATCGACAACTCGGCCCGGGCGCACGGCCGGTCGGCATCATTCCCCGGTGGCGACGCGTCAACCATCGCAAGCTCACAGGATGAGGAACAGCCGCCCTTGGTGTACAACAGCCTCCAGGAGGCCGCGTACCGGCTCGCGCAGGAGCGCCTTGCCAAGCTGCAGGAAGAGCACGACAAGCAGCGGTCCCTGCAGGAGTATTACGGCTCGGGTACGCCGCAGCGGACAAAGTTCGGCACCATCAAGGGCAAGCTCACCAGGAGGCGCTCCTCTAGCGACGGGGATCTGTTGGAAGACAAGCGGCGGTCGGAGCAGATCCGCAAGCAGATGTCGCTGCTGAACAACAAGCTGTCCGTGGTAGACGAGGACAAGAGGAGGAAGGATCAGGAGGCGCTGCTCGCGACTGCGCAGCGGAAAGTCAGAGCCCAGTTGCAACGGATGGATCAAAAAGTGCAGTCTAAGACGGGGCGTGTGCCCCAAGTTACGATGGACGACTGGGGGCGGAAGGCGATGGTGGCTGCGCAAGCAAGGTCCGCTGCTACGGCTCATGAGACCGCCGGGAAGGTTGATATTGGTGGTGGAAAACTTATTGACCGATCTGAAGTGGACAAGATTGCCGCCCAGAACGTTCAGCCACTTCTGGACGAGATTAACGAGAGGGCCGAGGAGGAGAAGGCACGGTTGGAGGAGCAAAGACTTGACGAAGAAAGACGCAAGGAGAAGGCTGAAAAGGAGAGGATGAGGGAGAAGGAGATCCAGGAAATCCATAGGAAACTCAAAGGTAAGTCGTGAGAGCAGGCGGTCTTGGGACCCTCCGCTGACCATCGTATAGACCAGCAAAAAGATGTCGAGAAGGCAAGAAAGGTCGGGCTCAAACAGGAGGAGAAGACCCGAAAGAACGAGGCAAAAGCGATCAAGGCCGGGGAGAAGCATTCCACCGAGGAAAAGAGGGACCCGCCAACGGCAACCGGCAAGGCTAAAGCAGACAACCAAGATCAACCGCCAGACATCGAGAATAAACGAACCTCTGCCGTCGGTCGCGTCCGCACTCTATCAATCAACTTCGGCAAACGCCACCCAAGGCGCAAAGAATCCACCTCGGAACCGCTCAGTCCGGACGGCAACTCGACCTCCCCAACGCGCAAAGTCCGCGCCTGGCTCCTCTCCCGCTTCCCGCGGCCGCGAGCCAAGACAACCAGCACAGAAACACCCAACGATCAAGACACCCACGACGCGAAAAAGAAAGGCTTCATCGGCGGCGTCGCCCTGACCCGACTTCATCGCAACAACGTCGGAACGCCCTCCGTCACCGGCGCCGACAAGGCCAAGGACAAGGGCAAAACCAAAGAAACCGAAAACGAAAACGTAGAGCGCCCCGACGCGAGCATGCGCGACGTCGCCATGGCCGGCCGCTCCCCCCCAACCACCACCACCACCCCCGCCGCCACCACCGCCGCGGACGAAGCAGCAGGTAGCGGAGGGCCCTCCGCCATCCTCCCGTGCGCAACCCCGCAGGTCATACCCTCCACGCCCCCCGTCCATGGTTCGCAACGCCCCACCTCGCAGGTCTCGCAGGTCTCGCAGCCGAGCATCCCCGCCTCGCACCACGGCCACGGCCACGGCCAGCAGCAGTCGGTTAGCAGCATGCGCACGAGCAGTACCGGTAGCAGTGCGGCGGGGAGTAGTAGTCTAAGCAGTAGTGCTGGTGGGAGTGGGAGTGGGAGTGGGGGTAGTGAGCGGTTCGTGGAGGCGCGCAGTGAGCCGGAGTCTGAGCCTGGATCTGGATCTGGGGGTTTGAATGGTGGTGGTGTGAGTGGTGGTGGTGTGAGTGGTGGTGGTGTGGGTGGTGGTGGTGTGTCGGCGAGGCTGACGCCGCCGAGGGCGAGGAGGGTTGAGGCGGGGGGGAGGGTCAGTCCGTTTAGGGAGTCGAGGTTTTCGGAGATTTTGTGAGGGGTGGGTTTTGGGGGTGGTAGTTTATGGGGTGGTGCGTGGCTATGCATGACTTTTTGACGATGGTGATGATGGTGGGTACTGGGGGTTTGATTATGGAGGTTGGGAGGGTGCATGGTCTGTGGGGGGTGGGCATCCGGCTGGGGGAGGGCTGGCGTTTTTGAGGAGGATGGGGGGTTATGTATGATGAACGTAACTTGAACTTGGATGGGTTGCATGGCACATCGCATGTTTGGGCATTGAGAAGATATTACCTGTTGGGATGTGTTGACGGCTTGGGGTCGGTTGTAACGATTATTGTTTTATTTTCAACGCTCTTCGACCCATCTCACAGCATCATGGTTGTTACCGCTTGGGAAGGCTAGGAAGTGGTGTTATCGCTTTGAGCAACAATAATAATGCTCTACAATTCTACCCCCGGTAGTTCCAGGGTATATATATCTAACGAAATGGTATAATGCGTGCCCTCTCGGCTCTGTGTCTCCAAAACAACACCCGCTCGGTCATGCATGCATGCCACCCAACACATCCAAATCATTCGCTTTCCCCCAACGCCTTGTCCAAAATCACCATCTCCAAACCCGCTCTCCCAATTATATATGTATATCTCCAACCACCCGCTTTAGAACAATGTCCTCTAGAACCACCCCTTCTAGAAATTACTCGCCATCGCCCGACTCCTGGACCCGGACCTCCGCCCATGCGCGACCCTCGCGGCCTCAAACGACGGCGCGCCCCCCGACGTCGCATTCCCATCCAGCGTCGCATCGCTCGACCCCCCCTCCTCCATCTCGCCCGCAGCCACATACCGCGACGCCGGCGCCGCGCCATCCCCGCGCGTCAGGCGCATAGTCGGAGCCGGTGCGACCGCCGCCCCAACCTGCTTTTCTTGGTCCTGCTGGTCCTGCTGGTCCTGCTGCTGCTGTTTGGCGCGCAGCTGGTGCGGCGCGTGCTTGGTGGCGGCGGCCGGGTACAGGTCGACGTAGAAGGAGAAGACGTAAAAGGAGAAGATGAAGGCGATGACCCACTCGAGCACGGCGCCGGCGTTGGAGTTGCGCGTGAAGGTGCAGGCGACGAAGGCGACGGCCAGCAGCACCTCGACGATGACGAAGGTGAGCTTGATCCAGAAGGAGAGGCGCAGGATGCGGTGCTCGCGGTAGTCTGGTTGGGAGGGTTAGTGGGGGTGCTTTTGTAAAGGGGGGTGGGGGGGTTGGTAGAAAGGAAAGGGGGGCATACGTTTCCCGAGGCGTTGGTACTCCCAGCAGATGAAGATTGCGGATATCACGTATCCGGCGATGAAGAGCAGGAGAAAGATGTTGTGCAGGTTGGGTTGCCAGACCGTGTCGAAGATGCTCAGGAGGATCAGGCCGACGGTGCCGATGATGGCGAAGCCGATGGATAACCCGGAGAGCACCTTCTCACCGGTCGTCGTGTTGGGGGCCAGGCGGCCCTTGTGGCGGAGCCAGCGGTCGGCAGCAAACGAGATGTCGAGAAACACGGTAGTGAGAACACAGCCGGTGACGAACAATGGCTTGAGGTCGGATGCACCGATGTCGCTAATGTAGGCGATTTGCTGGCCATCGTTCATGGAGGAGTACTGGATGTAGTCCTCTGAGACGGCCCAGTAGAGCAACAGAGCCAGTAGAGTCGCGAGCCAGACGGTGCCGGCGAGGATGGGGGTTACCTGGAATCGTCGGGTTAGGGGTGGGTGGGCAATGCGAGTGAGGGAGTCAAGCGTACCCAATATGATAAGCGAATCATCGTGATAGTTCTAATCTATTAACTTTATTTTTGAACGGGGGAGTTGATTGCAAGTAGCGGGCGGGCGAAGATGGGACGGTGAGATCTCGATTGGAGAGAATCCCACCGAGGGTACTGTGTAAAGAGATAAAGGAAAATTAAAAGACACAATGATTCCTTGTCGTGAAAACAGGAGAAAAAGGTTCGGAGTTAAACGGGTCCGCTAGTGACGCGAAAGGTAGAAATGCTGTGTTGGTTGCGACGCTGGCTCCGGACCGGTTTTTGCAGGATCGGGGGGATTGTTGAATGAAACAAACCGCCGAGTTTAATCGTACACACTAATCAATAACTTGGTCCCCTTCTTAATGATTTTAAGCAACTCCAGAAAAAGCTTGTTGCGATTGCGACCGAGTCTGCGGTGTGATTGTCTCAGATTGTATTCCCAGTTGGGATATGCACAGCCTCTAATTTCCGCTACACGCCACGACTGCCGCGTGTCTCTAAAATGCAGCTGGGTGAGGACCAAAAAGTAGAGACATGATCGGAAGTTCGGGCGGTTTGAGGATGCCGAAGTGCGTGACGTCAGCCCGGCTGTGACGAAGCAAGGGTGTGACGAGGGTTGGCTTGGCGTGGCAGTCTTTGGGCAGTTTGGGCATTTTGGGCTGTGATTTCTCTTTCTACAGATTACTTTCCGCTGACAAAGAGAGAAAACAAAGCTTCTTCTTGCCCAAATCGAAGCCACGGCCAAGACTCGAAGTCCACGTAAGTGCGTTGTGTGATTCCAAACATTTGCTCGCCGATTATTCCTACTTGTTTGTCTCGGCCCAATTAACTGGACGATAACCAATGTTTGATTCCCTGATCAGCCCTGTGGACAAATGATGTGATACAAACTTGGGCGCCACTGTTGCGTGGCTGCTTGGCTGCCCGGAGATCAACGGAGTTAGAGTGGTGTGCCACCCCTGATCGTTTTTAACTTTTCAGAGAAGCCCCGGTGCCTTGGCATTTCCGGGTTCCAAACCCTGGTTTCTCCGATTCGCTCGCGATTGCATGTAACCTTCTTTCGACATCGCCGAAACACCATACCATCCTTACCGTTCCGATACCAACGCCGGAGCATCGCCAACACCACCCGACGGGATCACCGCCAAGATGGCCGTGTCACCCCTTGTCGCACCCACGTCCGACGCCCTCCAAGCCGCTCAAACCTCCCGCGCAACATCCTCCCCGTCCAAACGACAATCCTCCGCCGTCCCTTCCACCGTCCCCTCCGCCAACGCCGGCAATGGCACCCCCCCGCCTCCTCCAAAACATCAACCGCCTTGCGCCGACCTCCGACGGGAGCACCCCGGCCGTCATGACCCTCGACCCGATCGAACAGCTCAACGAAGACGAGAAGCGCAAATACATCAAGGGCAAGAAGCTCGGCGAGGGCACGTACGCTAACGTCTACCTCGGCCACTCGCGCCGCGATCCCTCCCTGCTCGTGGCCATCAAGAAGATCAAAGTACAACAACAATATCAAGATGGGATGGCGCCGGACGCGGTGCGCGAACTCAAGTATCTGCGCGAGCTGCACCACCCCAACATCATCTCACTACTATCCGTCTTCAGCTCCAAGGACCAGAACCTCAACCTGGTGCTCGAGTACCTACCACTAGGGGACCTGGAGATGCTGATCCGGGACGTGGACCGGGTGCGGTACGGCGCGGGGGACATCAAGGCGTGGATGGGGATGCTGGCGCGGGCCGTGTGGTTCTGCCACGACAACTTCGTGCTGCACCGCGACATCAAGCCCAACAACCTGCTGATCGCGGCCGACGGCGAGGTGAAGCTGGCCGATTTCGGCCTGGCGCGCGCCTTCGCCGACCCGGGCCGCCGCATGACGGCCAACGTCATCACGCGCTGGTACCGCCCGCCCGAGCTGCTCTTCGGCGCCCGCCACTACGGCGGCGCCGTCGACGTGTGGTCCGTCGGCATGGTCTTCGCCGAGCTCATCATCCGCGCGCCCTTCCTGGCGGGCAACACCGAGGTGGAGCAGATCGCGCTGATCTGCAAGCAGATCGGCACGCCGACCGAGGAGAACTGGCCGGGCGTGACCCAGCTGCGCGAGTACACGGTGCCGACCGACGTGGTGGCCGTGTGGGGCAAGGAGGCCTACATGGGCCGCTTCGGCGCCGTCGGCGCCGACGGCGTCGACCTGCTCGTGCGCACCGTCGCCCTCGACCCCAAGAAGCGCATCACCGCCCGCGAGATGCTCCAGCACCGCTGGTGGCGCACCGACCCCAAGCCCACCAAGAAGGAGGACCTCCCGCGCAAGTCGGGCGGCGCCGCCGACGAGAAGATGGGCGCCGACCTGAAGCGCCGGAACGGCATCGTCGACGAGGACGCTAGCGCCCCGCGCGGTTCCAAGGTGGCGAGGAAGCTGGATTTTGGGCAGGCCAAGTAGGGAGGCCGGACCAGGCCAAGAAAGCAGGGCTCACATCTGCTATTTCAGCAGCGGCGTTTCTAAGTATATATATTTAATCTGGCGTTGTGGGTCTGAGGAGTCTCGGGTACAATGGGAGGGAGGGCGGCACATGGACAAGGAGTTAGCCTTTTATTCTAGCAGGATAGGGAGTCAAAAAAGAAGCCACGAGGCTCGTTCATCATCGCTTTAAACCAAGAACGGTTACCGTTTTCTCTATCCATCCATCCCCCAACCGATTCATGAAGCGTTACTGTATATCCATCCATCCCCCTTACATCAAGCAGCACTCCAACCCGTACATAGCCCTCTCCACATCCTTCCTGACCTGATACCAATCCGCCCTCCTCTCGGCATACTCATAGACCTCCTCGGCCCTAAAGATCCCCCCAAACCGATCCCCATCCGCAATGATCGTCGCCATCTCCTTGGCATGGCGCGCATCAATCAGATAAATCTGGCTCAGCTCGCGCAGGGCGCGGAAGTAGGCGAGCAAGTCCTGGTTCTTGAGGGTGCGGACGTACTCGAAATACAAATTCATGTCGGCGATGAGCTTGATGGCGCCCTCGGTGCTGACGCGCTGCCGCTTGAGGTGCTTGCACACGGCCGTGAACAGCCGCAGCCCGACCTCGCCGTTGAACACGTCCAGCATCGACTTGTCCGTGCTGCCCACCAGCATCGACGTGTGCGACGCCACCAGCTCCCGGATCCGCTGCGCTGTTCGCGTCGGCCCGATGTCCATGCCGATCGTGGCTCCCGTTAGGGTGGAGGCCCGCTTCTTGTCGAGCGAGGTTGTTGAGGAGGCTGGGTCTGGCGTGTTGGCCGCCCCCGGGTTGTAGTCTGTCGGTAGTTGGGTCGTTGCGCAGAGGTATTCGACCTCGTCCATGAGCACGTCGATGCCCTTGTTGAGGCCGGCGGCGACGCTCTCGTCGAGCATCTGCTCGAACTTCTTCTTGGCCAGCCCGGCGGGGTCGAGGAAATCGTTACGGTCCGCGATCTTTGGTCCGGCAAGCTGTTGCTCGTAGAAGACGTCGATCATTTGTGAGATGAGGTCGCCCACGTTGACCAGCTCGATAAAAGTCACCAGCGGCGCCACGCCGCCCTGGTCGTGCTCGCTGACCTCGCGGGGGTTGTACTGCGACAGGTGCACCACGGCCCTGTCGAACCCTGGCTTGACGTGCTTGCTACCCAGGATGCGCAGAAGCGCGACGAAGATGGCCTCACACTGCTCGCGTGCCTCGCCGCCGGCCTGCCCACCAAGCTGGATGAACACGGCAACGCGCCCCAGGCTTGCCTTAGCAGAGTGCACTAGGCTCAGTGCCACTTCGATGCTAAATAGAGATTTGATTCCCTCCAGCCTCGACGTCATGAGTGCCGCCTTGGCCGCCAGCTCATCGGTTGGTGCCTTGCCTGGCATTGGACTGCTGCTGCGATCAACCGTTTGTTGAATTGAGGGAGCAGGAGACTGCGCGCGAGACTCCTGCTGGCTTAGATCTGCCGCCGCGCTGCTGCCATTTGCGCTCGCCGCGGCCGCCGCCGGCTTACTCGCGAAGGGCGACCCGAGCGGTAGGCCCGGTAGTGAAAAGGTCGTTAGGGTCGTCGGGAGCACCGTCACGGGCATCATAACGACCTTCCTAAACGACGTTAAAAAATCCTTCTTGTCTGCTTGCCGATTTGCGAAGCCTGCCATGTAGAATGATTCGGCCGAGGCATCCTGCTCTGACAGCTTCTTCTCCCATTCCCCAACCTCTTGTTCCGCCTGCCTGGTAAAGTCGTCTATCTCGTCCTGCAGGTACAAGTCAAGGTGCGGTTCAAACGCCTTGAGCGCTAGCTCCTTCGCCCTCGCTTCCTGGTTCACTCCTGCCCCCTTCGGTGGTGTTAAGGTCCGCATGAACTGCAGCGTCTGCTCAAAAATACCAGAGACCGCCCTCAGATAAGACGGTATACTCCTCTCGTGCGTCTCATCGAACAGCGGCGTAGCATACTCCATGACGACATCCTCGCGGACTTTGTCGACAAACACCCAAAAGACATGCCCCGGATTCGGGAATATGCGCTCGATAATAGCCGCCTGCTCGTTCACTTTCCGGGAGAGCACCTCGAAGAAACGCCGTGACGGCTCCAGCGTGACGCTGTCCGCCAGAGCCTGGTTGACGCAGTCCATCGAGTTGGCCAGCACCTCGCGGTCTGTGAAAACAGGGTGTTTCTGGATGAACAGCTCGACGGCGGCACTGCTCCCGTTCAGCAGCGCCAGCACGTGGGCATACTTGTTCATCCGCCCATCCACGTCCCAGAACTCGTACCCCTGCTCAAACTCGCGCAGCACGGCGCTCTCGAAAATGCTCGTCATCGTGTCCACCTTCTCTTCCCTCTTCTGCGCGCCCTGCGACCAGTCACTCTTGGCAAAGGTCCGCAGGTTCGCCAGCATCTGGGCCTGGCGCTCCGGGTCGCGGAAGACCTTGAAGACGAGCGGGTCGGTGTGTGTCTTGGCGCGGACGAGGTCGAAGTAGAAGGGCGCCAGCGCGCCGTAGATCTTGCCGTACTCCTGCCTAGCCAGACCGCGCACGCTCTTTGCGTTTTTGATGACCTGCAGTAGGGCCTCCGGGTCCGTCGACGGGTCCTGATGTGGCGCGTGTGTCGCTGTCGTCCCGCCGACCTTCATGGTCTCAAACCCATCCGCCACCTCCTTCAGTTGTTGCGCCCGCTCCTGTTCCGCCTCCTTCTGCCTCCTCTCCTCCTCCAGCCCCGCATCAAACAACAGACTCTGCCGATTGACCCCTCCCCCACCCGCACCCCCTGCCCCATCCCCCCCTCCCACTCCCACACTCCCACTCCCAACCCCAACACCCCCAGCACCCACCCCAGCCCCAGCCCCAGCCCCAGCACCCCCAGAACCCCCCCCTACGGGCGCAGCCCCCGAAGCAGCGCGCCTCCGCGCGAGCATGACCTCCTCAAACCGCCTGCGGGCGGCAGCCTCGTCCCAGCAGCCGAGGGCGCGCAGGCGGGCGACCCAGCGGGAGTCGTCGTAGACCATCTCGCGCATGCGGCGGGAGGCGCGGGCGAAGCGCAGCTGGTCGGCGACGGGGAGGTGGTCGAGGATGGCGGCGAGGATTTCTGTTTTTGTGGGGAGACGAGCTAATCAGTTGGGGGGTTCCATATGGGGAGGGTTATGGGAGGGGGGGTTGAGGGGAGAGGTGTGGGAAGGGGGGGGGGGGGTTGTAAACGGGGTTGAGGGGCGGTTGAAGGGGGTTGTTTGGGAGGGGGGCAGCATACCGGCTGGGAGGACGGGTTTGCTGTCTAGCATCTCGGTGGCTTGGAGGGTCTGGAGGATGCTCGTCCTCGGCGCGTGCCCGAGGCCGGGACCTCTTCGCGTTGGGGCGGACATGGCTGTTTGTTCGTGTTTGTAGTGTTATCGAGGGAATCCGGAATTTGGGCGGTTGAAACGTTGGTATTCGTGTATGTACAGGGCAAGTCGTTGTCTCGTTACGTCGTTATGCCATTGGTGAAAGGTGGGCTGCTAAAGAGCGGACGGGATGTTTGCAATGATCAGTAACGAGGTCCGCCGTATGATGGCGGCGGTGCCAAGTTCAAGCTTATGGGCTTGCGTCGGCATCCGCGATAGCACATTGGGCAGGGGATAATTACGCGGTACGGTAACTTTGAGCGTATCGTGACGTAAGTATTACCGCTTCTGCTTGCCTTACCCCTGTTTGCTCAACGACAACTTACACAGGACACCCTCGTCCACAACCAGCAGAGCAACAACCTCCTTAAGTGGGAATCCCCCCAAAATATGATCACTATTTATGGAAAGTCAAGATTATCATTACTCATTTATATTCATTTCTCATCCCAGTCAAATCTAACCACCCACACTCCCCCCTCTCCCTCTCCCATCACCTCCCCCCCCCTAATTCTCCACCTCCATCCGCCTCTCCACCGCATTGATAGTGAGCAACCGCCGAATCTCAGGATTCGCCGGCTCCGTTTCATCGCGCCTCTCCTTCGGATGCAGATGCCCAAACAAACAAGTCCACAAGTCATCCTTATCCACCGCCTCGCCGAGAATCCCGTCCTTGCCCATCAGCTTCGACAGGTGCGCCTGCTGCATCTCCAGCGCGTTGGCCTCGTCCAGCCTCGCGTCCAGCAGCTCGGGCGTCGACTCCTTGGACTTGCCCTTGGCGTTGCGGCCCATGTGCTCCATGCGCCGCTGCACCGACAGGTCGTGGATCGACTCCTCCACCGTGCCGTCGACGATGTACAGCCAGACCGTCGTCTCGTGCTGCTGGCCGATGCGGTCGACCCGCGCGATGGCCTGCAGCTCCAGCGCCGTGTTGAGCAGCGGCTCGCACAGGAAGACGTGGTTGGCGTTGACCAGGTTCAGCCCGCTGGCGTGCGCGCGCGCGTGCAGCAAGAAGACCTCCGTGCCGGGGTCCTCCTTGAACATGGTGATGCCGTGCGCCTTGTCGAACGAGGTGTAGCCGATGCGGTACCTCCGGAACGCCAGCGCGAGGACGTCCAGGAATTCCTTGTACTGGGAGAAGATGATGGACTTGGCGCCGGGGTCCGAGTCTCGCAGCCAGAGGAGATGCCGTGTCAGCATATCCACCTTGGTCGTGAAACTTGGGCCGTCCAGGTCGATGTTCTTGATCACGGCCAGCTGGTCGGCATTGAACTCGCTATAGATGGCCGACACCTTCTTGGAAGGAGTCGTTGGCGCCTCGTCTACCCCGTCGCCGCTCCCCTGCTGCCGCTCCGAATGCACCCTGAGCTCCTGTGGCTTTAGGGTGATGTCGTAAAGGTTGTACTGGTGGAGCTTTTTCTTGCACATGGGGCAGTTCCGGTGCGCCCGTAACCACAGCGTGATGCATTCTTTGCAAAACAGGTGGCCACAGACTGTCAAGACGCCAACCTCAAAGCTTGACTGACAGATGATGCATATCCGCTGCTCTCCCGAGTTTGACTCGGCGTCCTTGAGGAAGACAACTACCTGTTGTCAGCAATATCCCGCCGTTTCCCACCTCTGGAAGTACTTACGGTAGCGGTGCTTGGCCTTGGCCGCATCGAGATGCTCCTCCAGCTTCGCTTCTTGCATTTCGGACTCGATCAAGGCAGCATTAAGTGCATCAGCCTCCAATGAGCCTTCGTATTCGGCAACTGTGTCCGAGACCTCCTGCAGCTGTCGGTAGTACTCGATCCGAGCATTGAGGGTGTCCATAAAACGCTCGATTTCCTTTTCCATGGCCGTAGCAGCCTTGGCTTGTTCCTTCTGCTGGCTGTTTGTCGACTTCAGCAGCGCCGAGACGACGGCCAGCTCCCTCGCGGCCCTGGAAGATTCCGTCGCTGCGTCGTGCTGGAGCTTGGTCGACAGAGTGCGCAGCTCCGAGACCAACCCGCGTAGCGAGGTGAAAGGGTCCCCTTCGACAAACTGTGGCTTAGTCCCCTCGCAAACCCGTAATAGCTCAAGGAACCTTTCGGGGAACGGGCCTTCTCCTGCGTCTGCCCTCCGAACCGCCGTCTTCGTCTCATGCTCCACCAGAAAGTTCTTTTGGCCCGTGATTGAGGAATTCCTGTACGCAAGTGCCGTCCGTAATATTTGGAGGTAGACCAGGATTTCATCCTGTAGCTTAGTCGACTGGTCGTATTCTTCACCAGTGATCTCGTCATTTTCCTCGTCAACCAAGGGCTTGAGAAGGAGTTGAATAACGTGTTCGCGCCAGTCATCAATCTCGGCGGCTTGCTCATCCAATCCCACGTAGAGCTCTTCTAGGGCATCAGCAACCCTTCGACTCTCGATGCCGTTTTTGTCGACAGACTTGAAGGCTGGAACAACCGCGAAGGCTTGGTCTTCCGCGGCTTTCATAAGCCGGTCCATTAGCTTCGCGGCTTTGCCGTGACTCTGTGATACCGTTAGCTAAGTCCTGGGTCGGGAACCTCGTTGTTACCGGGCAGAAATGCGACCTACCTCCTGAAGGATCTCTCTCCGGATGTCCTTTGCACGATCATACGCCTCAACCTCCAGCTTTTCCAAACGTTTAAACTCCGCCGAGTCGGGCGCCGTCGTCTCCTCGTTCGTCTTCATGGAGAAATACGCATTTGCGCAGAAGAACACTGCTCTGTGCTGAATCTCGAGCACCAACCGCAACCGGCGTCTGGCTTCTCCCACTCGCGGCGGCACAGCATCCTCACGATCGTCTCCCCCGCCGTCTCCCTCGCTATCCTCATTCAATTTTGCTCGACGAGCTTCTTGTATTTCTTGCTCCAACTGAGCCCGACTTTCATCCACCAATTCCGAGCACTTCGCTGCAGCTGCTCGCCAAACGCCGAGTGCATCTTGCTCCCGTTTTTGGCAAGCGAGGATTTGACCCTTCAGCAGCTGGGCAGAGAGAAAAGCGCGCTGGTCCGTCCTGACCGCGTTGTCCGTTTGTTCGAGCATAGCGTCGAGAACTTCTGAAACGGTTCTCATGGGGCCAGCTTTCTGCCCGAGGGCACGACGATTTCGGTTTCCAACTTCGGGGTGGAGAACGGTCTGACGGAGCCGGTCGAGAGCTACACGCATTGAACGCTGCACCTCGGCGTCATCCGGATTCCAATCGTCCTGCAGAGGGTTCCCTCGGGCGTCTAGGCCGCATGTCCCAGCGAGCTCCTCAAAAAGACTCTGGTAATGCTGTTCTTCAACGGCGGTGAACGGCATCGTGATGACGTAACGCTTTTGCGGCGGGATGTCAATTTCATTTCTCACAAGGCTCTTGCTGTGACGCATAGATATCGTGTTGAAAACTTTTCGGAAAGACTCCTTGTCGAAGGTGGTGAGGAAATTCCAAGTCTTGGTGTCCGACGCGTACGGTTCGTGGCGCAAAAAGAGCAGCAGGCCGCGAAGATCTACGGGCCCCAAAGTCAGTTTATTTCACCGAAAACATGGAAGCGTTATTGTTACCTTTCTGGACGTCGTCTTTGACCGGTGTACCCGTGACGCCCCAGGCATTAATACGGGGGATCTTCCTCGCGAGCTTTGCCGCGTTGTTCGTCCAGTTCTCAACCATTTGAGCTTCGTCAATACATACCCGCCACCACGAAAGCCGGACGAGTGGGGACTTGACCCGTTCGTATTGCTGCTCGTTGCGCATGGAACGGGTCGGCTCGTCCGAGGCTGCCCATATTTCCTTCCTGAGAACCTCATAAGTGGTAACTACCACATCTTGCTCGGCCAGTCTCTCAGCAGACAGTTCATTTTCATCCTGTAGCTGGGCCAGGCGTTTGATACCGGGATAAAACATGACCTTGAGGGCCGGGGCATGGCGGTTGAGCTCGGAAAGCCATTGATCAAGGAGAGAGGAGGGGGCGACGATCAGGGTCGCAGAGGTAGCAAGGAGCTCCCGTTCCAGAAAATAATCAAAAACCATGACAGGGGCTTCGGGGCGCCGATGCAGAAGTATCAGTGCGATCATCTCCAATGTTTTCCCGAGCCCCATTTCCTCGGCAAGAATGCCGCCGCGGAGATCTTGGGACGGCCGGAAGAGAGATGTGTCTCTGGTGGCAGCACCAAGTAGAGCGCTGATATATATGGTGTTGCCGTCGGCATCTTTGGCTCCGGCAAAAGAAATCGGAAAAGCCCGTGATGCGGGCAAAATGTAAGGCTGGATGCTGGATTGCTTGCTTGGGTCGTCTCGGTGCCAATGGACACCCTCCCGTCGCAGGAGCCATTGGACAGCCCTGCGCTGGAAGGGGTACAAGACAGCCTCCAGCCCTGTGATTTCCATCGACGAGACCTCCGCATCTAGCTCCTCTTTGCTGGGAACACATGCCGCCTCATAGAAATCTTGAGGGGACCATGATTGTGGCTTGCTGCTGGCCTTGTGCAGTTCTGGGTACCAAGTACCGAGGACTTCGTCTCGCAAAGTCTGCTGTAAATTCGACTTTGACCGTTCGCTTCCCCATATCGTTAATCTCTCGTTCCACCTCACTTCTGTTGACAGACGCAGCTGGATCGACTCCCCGGCCTGCCGCACAGAGATATCCACGCCAGCCCAGAGGCAGCCCTCCTCACTAGGGTTGAACGCATGGACTTCCGCCACATGCAAAGCGGTCCTCAACCGCTGTGTGACCGTCGCGTCATCCAAAGGGAGCGTCAGCGCAAAGCCACGCCCGCGATAGCTGGTCCGGGGCTTGAGGTTCAATTGCCAGCTGTCGGGATTCGGGATTTCGGACTCCAACTCCACCCTGCAAAGCCGGACATCAACAAGCTGTCCCACATCCGTGCGTGTGATAGTTGAGCTTTCCTGGGATGAGGTGATGTCACCGCGAGTGACTGAGAGACGCTCCCGGGCAATGCATATCGAATCGACAGCTCTGCCTGTCTTGGCACGCTTCGTAGGACGAGACGGCGGTTCCTGGCCCGGTGGTGGAATCGATCGGATGCATTCCATGAAGGCCGCAACGTGATCGGATTCAGTCATTGCGGCGTCTGGTGGCACTCGAGACCTTGATCTCCCGTTTGCTTTGGCACGAGGCATTGTGTCTAGTAAATTCAAGCCGGTTTTGTTTTTGTAGTGAACGGCGGCGGCTATAGCGGCCGTCAAAAAAAAAGAGGAGGAAGAAAAGAAGAAATCACTTGGATTGGCAAAGAGCGAGAACCGAGGAGATGGATATATATCTAGATTTCGAAAACTAGCGCGGTACTCTCGATAATTGGTGATGCAAATGGTTTTGATGACATTGGTTTTGCTGGTGGGGACGAGAGAGGGAGGAGATGCACAGACGGGATTTCGGATGTAAAGTGGAAGTATGATAGAGTGAGGCCCTCACGCAGGAGGTGAAGGAGAGGTAGGAAGTCCAAGTCACGGGCATGGTGCAGCTAACACCACCGTCCACCCATACCCCAACCCATGCCGTTGGCGACTGGAGCCTGGGGCATGCGAACATTGATTGGCTGAAGAACTTGGGGCCTGAGCTTGGCTGGCCCCCACGGAGCTCGGAAACGCCTTGATCGGATGGACCCGCGGACGCTGGGACCTCTTCGCGGCCCCGGCGCTGGAATTTCCGAGGCTGCGAAAACTTTACACTTTGTCAGCTCGTTTTGGACGTGTGAACAAGGTGTTCGAGGTGCTCTAGTCGTCTTGACCTGGTATGACCTGCGACTCCCGTTAGTTCCAAGAGTCACTTCTTCGATAGGTAGGTTTGGTACAGCCGCCGCACTCTCGTCTCTCTCCGTCGTCCACACCCAATTGGCCGCCCAACACCGACAACCGCTAACCCCCCCCCCCGCAGCACGGATGAAGTCCCTACGGGTGCAGTCCGCTCTCGGGCTCCTCCTTCGGCCTTGCGCCGCTCCGACGGTCGCCGTTCCCGGGCTCAGGGCACAAGCACGATGGGCACATAAGCCCGCACAACAATCCGAGATCCCCCAGATCCCAGCGCCGATCCCCTTCGTCCCGGATGTCGAAACCTTTCTCACTGTAATCGGCCGCGGTCTCAAACAACACGCCTCCAAGTTCCCCACGTGGGATGCACTCTTCACTCTGACGTCGGACCAGCTCAGAGAACTCGGCGTCGAGCCGCCACGTACGAGGCGGTACCTGCTAAGGTGGCGGCAGCGGTTTAGGGAGGGCAAGTTCGGTATTGGCGGCGACATTAAGCACATCGAGAACGGCTCTGCGGAGCTGAGGATTCAGGAGGAGGACAAAACCCCGCTGCTTCGCATACGGCGTGTTGTCAACGTACCCCCCGGGAAGAAGGTTGATGAGCTGTCCCCATCCGAGATGGTTCGGGTGGGCGGCTTCAAGGTCGACGGGGTCCGCACCATCGTCGGCCCGTATGCGCTGCCCATGAAGTACGGCGGCGCGCGTCTCTCGATAACGGAGGGCATGTGGGAGGACAGGAGGGGACACAAGGTGGATGGTGGTGAGCGGAGACAGGCCGAGATCCGCTTCAAGAGGCGTGTAGCAGAGCGGAAGGCGTTGCGGGAATCACAGGGCTTCTATTAGCGGCCACACCACGGTTGGGTTGGTTGACAGGCGCATCAGGCGCGCCATGTTAGATAGCTGTGAGTTGCACCAGCGGCGCACCTCGTGTAGAACCTGTACAATAGGTAATGGATTTGGCGTCTAAATCTCAACCAAGCTTGTACTGTGTATGGCCCTGTATAGGTGCCAACGTCGGTTAATTCTCTCGATCGTACCAATCACAACTTCTTCTAAGCGAATCGGGCCTTTAAGGCAGGCGAAGGTCGCACCATCGGATATTTTGATGTCAAATGTTGCACAAAGTCCGCGCGTGTTGGTCTCTTCGACATCCCAAGCACCCCGCCATCTGGGCTCTTCTGCTGCCACCTTCCGAATGTGTGGCGTTCCGTCCGTCAGCCGCCAAGTTTACCCAGGACTGCGTTGTCAGCGTTGACTAAGGGCGACCGGACTTAAGCGGAGGTTCTTTGCTAACGCCAAAGATCAGTGTCAAAAAGCATGCTTCACCCCAAGTTCTCAAAGTTTGAAACCGCAACTTTTCGTCCACTTTTGCGGCACAGAAACACTTCAGACGAATCGACGAGTGTCGTTTCATGTTTTGAAACAACGATTTGCGGCACTGGCAAACACAATGCGCTGCTGAAGAATCCTTGGCCGCCAAAAGAGGGCGGAGCAGCGCCTGCGAGCATCCCACGAGCAGGCAACAGCGAAAAGCACCTATGGGGCCAAAACAGACCTTGATTTTACGTGGAAGACCCCATTGCACCGCCATTGTCCACAAGAAGCAGCCGGATACTTAAGTCTCTGGTGTCGCAGCCTGGGACAACAATCACCGCCAACCTCGGTCACGCACCGCCGCCTTGGGTTTCTCGACACCTCTTGCGATGGATGTTCACTAATCAGCAGTACCACGCCCTGGTGATCTGGCCGCCCCCGGCTGCCTCGGATTGAAATGGCGGAACCACACGAAACACCCCCGACGTTCCGCATTTGCTCGGCCCCAAGCACAGCACCGCCAATTTCGACTCAAGCCCCAAGGACCGCTCCGGTTGTGGGCGAGCAATGCCTTTGGCTGGTTGTTGACTGGTTGTTGACTGGTTGTGGCGCTGACACCATGCATGGTGCACCCAAAATCCAGTGGCTCATTGGCGGGTTTTGAGAAAAGGCCACCGAGCCAAGGCAACGATCTCTGGTGGATCAAAAACGGCATGCAGTTCGAATACGATTGACCTTGACCGCTTTGAGCGCCCTTTGCAGGACAACCACTTTGGGTGGCATTTGGGTCGGCTGGCATGGGGTTCTGTTATCAAACTGGTACCGGAGCGACACAGACGGCACTCTCTTTGGAACCTCAACGGCGCAGCGCCTCTTGGCAGATTTCGAGCCTCGGCTGGAGGTTCGGTCAAAACCGACGGCACCGACTAGGCTATTTTGGATGGGGGATGGTAGGGACACGGGCCTTATCGCGACGACCGGGGGGAGGGAAGGCCAGACGACCGAAGTCGGGTCAAAGATCGCCCGGACGATCAGCAACTGCGACATCGAAACTTGCTGAGAAAGGGAGTGCGACGTCGTGCTATTTTCATCGCCAAAAGAGTCGAGGACGGAGAATTCGGAGGATCCCCTTGTTCTCGGCCGGTGGAAAAGGAAGCACATTTGCACCGACCGCCTTGCGCCTCGCGGTGTAAAATCGGGACAAGAGGAGACATCGGGCAGTCTCGGCGGCTCGAGTTGTGATGGCGCATTCCGCGGCAGCCGACGGGAAAGCTCACGCGGAAAGGCTCACTATCTTGCCAAGGGAATCCGCCATCTTGGTGGATGATGTCCGACTGGGCCACCGACAAGCAGTATGGGGGACTCAACAGGATTTCGGGATGCAGGCGAACGGCAAAGATCTTCCCCGATGCTTCGACAGTGCTAAAGATAAACTGCGGCTGAAGATTTCCATCAGTTGACAAACTCCAAGCCAGGATGGGCAGTGCCGGGGGTGAACCGGATCGCATTGTGGGGAGGGGAGCGGGGGGAAAGCGACGGGCGTCCATGGGTACTGTTGCGAAGCGGCGTGCGTTTTGCGCCCCCGGGAAGCCAGCCGCCACAACCGTGAACCGTTGCATCGCTCACTTCGCGCCTCACGCCTCGCGCCTCACGCCTCACGCCTCATGCTTGGCAAGGCAGATTTCAGCCCACCCGGTCGAAATCGGCCTTTCGATCATTCCATCACGGCCCCGGCTGTGGAACGGCAATTGGGAGGGTGGGTAACTTTCATGATGTGATTTCCTTTCCGATGAACAACTGACCTCTCGACGCCCTCTACCAATCCCTCGCCCAAGGTAAGAAAAGGGCTCAGCAGCGTCTGATTCGGTAAACAACGAATGCTCCTCTTGCACGGGGCAGCCCCCCCTTCTCCTCCCCCCTCATGATTAGCACTGGACTTTCGCTGCCAGTTGTCCTTGAAAACGTTTACAACCTGGTATGGGTTTGTCTTCGTTCAACAGGACGTTCATCCCAACCATCCCAACCATGCCACCCATGACCTTGCAAAACGGGGCGCACCAGACCCACAACGCGTGAAGTTACCTAAATTTAGACTCGGCGTCGCTGAAAGGGTGAGTGAGCGTTGTTCCGTTTCAGAGCAACCAAGCTTTCCGCCGCTAAAACGCCACCAAGATTATCGCGCGACCTCTGGGGTTCTTTCCCATGAGGATCATGGCAGTGAGTAATCGAATTGATGATCATGAAGCAATTGATGGCCTCTTTTCATGTCGAACATTAGTATAGTAAATAGAAATGCCAATTTTGACGAGGTACCTTTCGGGATAATGTACACACGTTAGTGCATATTCGTAGAATCAGGCTTGTTCTCATATCTGCTCATGCATCAATATGCAAGTTGTAGTTGAGAGAGGTTGAAATGTTCATCATGGCCTCAAAACAAGCCAAACTGGATATGGTCACGACTTCACCCTCCAAACAGCCAATGGGCTGCCCGGGAGTATTTAGCAGCCAGTCGGCGTCATGCCTTTCGAAAGCGTGGAGTCCGCGCGGGATATTTCGCACATCATCACTCCAAACTGTTTGTGGCTTGCCGGTCATTCCCTCGGCCTCCCGCGGTCGCTGAAGTTGGTGCGATCAAGCGACGGTGATCCCCGCTATCACCGAGGTAGAAATCCGTCACGACAGTAAAAGCGGACACTCACATGGGAGCCATGCCCCGAGCATTGGATTTATCGCGCGGCGCTGTAACGTCGATGAATCATAAGGGCTAATTCAGGAACAGAGAGCTCTCGTCGCACGCAGGGCAGCGAACCCCATTGGTGACGGATCTTCGAGCTGAAATACAACATCGACAAACTCCGGCCAGGTCACGGCATTGGGTCGGACGGACCATGTCGTCGGGCCCAGTGTTTAAAAATAAAAATAACCTCTCCGAGTGGGCCAGTTGCGGATCCTGGAGAAATCTTGGGACAGAGATCGTCGTCCCGAATGTGGGCACCAATGCCCAAGGGTCCCAGTTGTCTCAGCGTTTTGACTTTGGACGGGTGTGGCAGTGCACGAAGCTTATTCCCCAGACCAATATGACGGGTAGCAGCAGCACAGACCGGCCACGGCCAGTGGCAGATTAGCGGCATTCAATGACACGAGCTAGGTGCCGTTTCAAGCTTGCCGACAGACACTCAATGGACATCAAGTTATTTTCGATCTTGAACCGGGGTTGATTGCAGGGGGAAATCTGGAACTTTTCCAGAAGTTGGGCCACAGATACAGATGATCCCAGCAGTCCCACACGGAAACGTGCTGGAGTGTGCACGAATGAGACGAACTGTTGCTTCCATGTTGCTGTGAGACAGCGTGTAACCCCCGCGTCAACAAACCCACCCGAGATCGGCTGGCCTTGGGGGCGGGCCTTTCCATACGTCGCACAGTAAGGGTTTTGGCGACACTGAATTAGGGAAGGAGAGCGCAGGAACCACGAAGATGCAATACTCAAAGAGTCACGCCAGAGCACAGCGTCGCAGCGTCGCTCGAGAGACAAACCCGATTGGCCGCTGCTCGATATAGAACTCGGAAAAAAGTTAAGGTTCTCAGCTCTCGATCCTTCGACTGGGAGGTCTTGAAGATGAGGCTTTTGAGACCCGCCTGAACAAGTGGAACACAAACACACAATGCGTGCCCCGATCGGCCGGACGATTGGGCCGAGGGGGTGATGGCGTTCGCTTAGCATCGTGCCTCTGTCTTGTCGATGCGTTCCAGCGCTGTCACATCGATGCGGAATTGCGCATGGCAAGAGGAGCAAAGCGGAATGGGAGAAGACAGTGCACACAACAGGGACCCAGGCAGGACCCGCTTTGGGCCCCACAAGCCGACAAGGGCAGACGAGCCAAAAGTTCCCTCTAAACCCAAACGGTATAGCATCTCCACTTGTCAAGTAAACGTTGGGCGGCCATTGGCTGCCTCTACACAGGCCAAATCTTGCAACAGTCCTTCCATTTTCACTGACATGAGATGGAACAGCAAGAAACTGCCCGCAACGGGAAAGATGCACGCAGCTCAATTCCGTACCAAAGGCTCTTCTCCCAGACCGAGGGAAGCAACAACCATGGGTAACACAAAATCATGCAAGAGTCACCGGCTCCATTTCCCTCCCGACTGCACCGCTGACAGACCCTCACCTTCGAGATTCAGCCCTACACCTTGAGATTCCGCGCCGTTCCCCAGGTTGGCCACCGAGATCGCGGCGCATTCAGACCATGCCTTACCGGGACAAACTTGTTCTTCCTTCTCCACCAATGCGCCGCACCTCTGGCCGCACCCATGCTTGAGGTTACATGCTCGTCAAAGCCAGAAGCTTGCTGTCCAAGAGGCCCTCGTGGGTGGGCTTTCCAAGTGGAGAGGAGTGACCATCTTTGCAACGACTAACCCGACTTCGCATTTTTTATCTTATTTTTATCCGTTTGGATCTTCCCCAATTGATGATTGTCCAAACGGCTCAGGCGACCTGGCAGTGAGTTGCTTGGCTCGGGTTGTGCGGACCGGGATGGTCGTATTCCTCGCTTGAGGTGAAGCCGAAAAACGCGTCCCGACACAGTGCTCAGCTGCTCACTACTTCTTGGTTACCTAATCTTGCTGTCGATCCAAACGTTGGCCGTGACACACACACACTTGTGAGGAGGAGAGGCAAAGTCACATCGAAAATGAGGCTGGGCTCGCCCTACGAATTGCAGCTGCCGTGCCTCTGCCAATCCGCGTGCGCATGCACTCGCATGCCGTGCCGAGCGTGAGGCACATCTGGGGGTAAGCCCACCATCGACAAGCTGGGAGCAGTTGACCAGGGGGGGGGAGAGAAGGGGGGGGTCTCATGAAGCTGTGGAGTGTGGGGGGGGGGGGAGGGAATCACTTTCATCTCCCACTCACACTCAGCAAGCACCCCCCTCCCCTCCCCCCGGGCGGATGAACGCATCGTCGACGATAGCCGTCGAACCGTCATCCCTGCTCCCGCCCGCCATGGGTCAATGACGGGTGCGCCGCATGCGTGCCCTCCTCCCCACCCACTTAGCCCTGCCCCCTGTCACTCCCCTTGAGGCCTCGGGACGGGGGTGTTCTCGACTGGACACTCCACCACGTAGTGCAACTCTCTTCCACACTACCCGTAGGGCCAGCGACTTGAACCACCCCGGACCAGGCCGCTCCACTAACAGGTCCTGCATGCCTCGTCCCCCCCCCTCCCCCCCTTCACCGGCACCGAGTCCAGCCCTCCCGATTCGGGATTGCCCGTCTTATATCACGGCGTGGAGCGCGTCATCCTTCCCTTGACTCCCCGACTTGTCTCTCATCCGTACTACGCCAACGCCGCAAATAACGGTCTTCTAGCTCTGGACCAGCATCTCCAACGCTAAGCCCCTTGTCAGTTCCATCTTTGGTAAACTGTCGTTCGGCCGACTCCTCCACGACAAGGCAGCCTCTCAACGGTGACCGCCTCTCGTCCACGTTCAGACGTTTATATAAGTGATCGAAGCATCCCGAGTGGACGCCACTTGAATCCGAAAGCAGAATCAAGCTCGAACATCGTTTCCCAAATCGGAAACCACGAGATCTTGAATCATACAAGAAGCAGAGCACCGTCCCGGCCTGTGAGCCTCTTTCCCCTTTTCTTCTTTTTGAGATGTCCTCGTACCAACCCCTTGAAGATCAAGACTACATAGAAGTCCACCACCCATACGACTCATTCGACGAGTGGGACGACACTGGGTCGCGGAGCAGTCACTCCACACCGAGACAAAGCACCTACCCTCCTCCGCCTTCCCTCTCAGGGAAGAGTCGAAGCAGCAAGAAGGGCAGCAGATCAACCACGACCGGCCAGTCAGGCTCCGACACAGAGAAAGAACCATCATCCAAGATGTCTTCAAGATCATCCAGGCACTCATCATCCTCCATCTCGAAGCGGGACAAGCCCTCGTCCAAGACGAAGAAGACGGACGACTGGACTGAGGTAACCGAGCCCGATGAGAGGCGGCGCATCCAAAACCGCATCGCCCAGCGCAAGTTCAGTACGTCCGAGCCTCGAACACCACACACCCACCCAAAACGCAACGAAATCTAACCCTCACCCCCTTTTTAACAGGAGAGAAAGCGCGCGAGCAAAAAGACCGGGCGGCGCGCGACGCACAGAACCAGCAGTACGCCGGGTCAGCATACCACATCCCAGACGCCGAGGACCTCACCTTCGAGGACGGTGGCGACCTGTCAGGCCTTCCATGGGGCGGGCTCAACATGCGGCACGTCGTAGCGCGCGGGCACGCCTCGGCCAGCACCGGGCAGCACACCCACAGCCACAGCGGCCACACGGGCGGCAGCAGCAGCAGCGTGATCCACGCCGCCACGGGCAGCAGCACGCCGGGCCCGGGCCCCGCCGTCGACCACTCCTCCCTCTACCACCACATGAGCCCCTACGCCAGCTACGCGCCACACCCCGCGGCGGCGGCGGCGGCGGCGGCAGCTGCGGCCGCTGCCGCCCACGGGCACGGCGCCATGGTCGACGCCACCGGCGAGGTCTACCACGGCTACGACTCGCCCTACGCCGGGGCCTACTACGACTTCGACCCTTCGGGGGCGGACCAGGGGCACATGTGAAATCATCACATCCATCACCATTGCCGATCCGATGGGTACGTTTTTGCTCATCATCCAACCCTTTCACTCAAACCCCCCCTTTTCCCTTCCACCTCTTCTTCCCCCCCCTCCCTTGCACGGGGATGCCGCCTCTCGGTTTTTGGCACTGTCTGGAGATGGCCGACTCACAAAAACGCTTCTGGGGAAAGATGGACTGACGAATTAGCGTGCAGCTGAACGGTGCCGATCGCGAACGGAAACAAGCAGCAGCAGCAGCACATGGGCATGGCCTGAAGGGGGTCCCGAGACAACGACGGAGCCAGCCCCATTCGCCCATCCCGTCGTGTCTCAGTCTCGGAGAGGGAATGATTCTCTCTCCCCTCCCTCGTGGCCGCCGTTGCCGTTGACGTCTGGGTCTTGTTTTCTTTGTGTGCACGTCTTCCTTTTTTTTTTTACTCTTTGACGGCGTTGGTTTTTTGGTCTTTGGGCTTTGGTTGGTTGGGAAGCGAGGTTGGTGTGGCTGTGAAAAGGTACTGCTGCTGCTGCACACTTTGCGAGACTTTGGGACTTGGCATAGACCCCTGTTCTTCTTTGGGATTGGTTTTTGGGTTTGGGTTTCCTTCCTTCGCTTCTTTTGCTGTTCATATTACCCTCCCACCTCTTCTTCACCTCTCATTCTTTCACTTCTGCATATACCCCACGGTTAGAGAAGCAGTTTTCCTCTCTTTTGTTACACTTTTTTTTTTTTAACAGGTTCGGGCTGGTTGGTGGCATACAGGTGGTGGTTGGATGGGTTTTTGGGGAATGGAGGCATTTTGGTTACGCTGTTTTTTGTTAGCTGTTCTGCAGTCTCATGATGATGGTTTACGAATAGAGTTTTTGCACTTCCCTCTCATCTTCAGCCTCACCTCCGAAGTTCTTCGCAGTTGTTCTCTCACCTCATATTAATAATCACGCCCTTTGTCGGAACATGTTGCAGTGCAGGCTGGGGGGCCTAATCGGGGAGGCTTGGCACTGGTCCCCTTCTCAGAACCCAGCGCTCTGGTTCACGGATTTGCGAGATATGCGAGGTGGTTACGCAACGTCGTTGATCAGGCTACCACGAAGTGTATCCTTCAACCTACGTTTTGGGCATACGTAGGCTCCATGACTTGCGCAAGCAACACGACAGAGTACGACGACTCCCATCGCATCGCTCGCTCTCTCTCTCTCCAAGAATAAGTGCCGCACGAAGTGCCGCGCTGCGAATGACCAAGGCAGGAAGTGCCGGCCTCGGAGTCGGGTCAATTCGACCCCAGAATGACAGCTCAAGTCTCATGCGCATGGGTCCACGCACCCGCATGCGCCGCGTCGTGTGCCGCGCGCGTGCGTCTCTAACCACGCGAGAAAACGTGACACCCCGTCCCATTTCTTTTGACGTAGTATTCCGCAGTTTATTCCCGGCCGCTGCTGCTGCGCTCGCGCAAGGAACAAAAAGGAGAGGCGATCTGAAAATGTGTGTGTGTCTTGTAATCCCGGCTGCTGGACAGGGGGGGCTGTGGAAGATTGTCGAAGGGTCACACAGCCACCGCCGCCCGTCTTCCATTTCTGTGCCTCCATTAATGTGTCTCCAGCTGTCTCGTGGAGTGTTGACCGTGCGGGCTTGGTAGCGAAGCGTTGCGGCAGACTACTGCACGGTCGGTTGGATCGGCGGGGGATGGTCCCGGGCAGAGTCCGATGGTCGCCCACAGCTTCTCGGTCACAGATTCGGCGCACCCTAAATCGAATACTGCCTGGTGGTAGCGGCCAGCGGTCCTACATTCATGATTGTGGTCGGTGATTCCCGTTTGCCTCGGCAGGCGTTCAGGAGATCTGCTGAAGGGGTTGCAGTTACTCCCCGGAGGCGGGGCAGTTGGACTGCCGACGGGTTTCGTCCGGGCCAGAATTGGGACCTGGATAGATCGACGTCTCTACCCAGATACGCGAACGCCCAGTAAGCGGACCTCGAAGCCACGTCTTTTGCACTCAAAGAGGACAACTTGAGGCCGCAGCTGGCCATCCCATGCGGTGGAACAGGGCTTTCGAGAATGAAGAATGTTTACCCACCCATCTATTGATTTTTTGTCGTGTTAGTATGGTTGGTAAGTAAGACATTGCGGGCTCGCCAGCTGAGTTCTTGCCGCTTTGCGGGTCCCTCATACTCAGCACCGTTGAAGTTTCGGGGAGCGCCAACTGTGGATTCCGGTTCGAGCAGCTGAACCTGGAACCAGAAGAAGCATATTTCTCCGTCCGCCGAAAGGCAAGGATCTCCTCTTCATCGTCCGCCTCAACGGGTCGGAACCAAAATGTGAGGTGGCCCTTGCTTGCCCATCTCGAGCCCATCCAATCCCGAACGCAGCTACTTGTGGCATGATGTCTCAGTAGAGCCTCTTTCCTTTCAACATCCGGTTCCACAAGCATGTACGCCCCGAATTGCTCGCCGATGAACTGTTGCACGACGTCCGCAACCATTATTGAAAGATAATGAGAGCGCCCGGTGAAGGCCGATGCCTCGGCTCGCTCGAGTCGGCCGCTCGTCCGGTTTTGTTGCCGCCACAGCCATGCAGAGATTGTCGAGCCACGCCGTTTCCTCTGTGGTTTCAATTCGCTCTCGATACCCCACCCCTGGCCATGTGGCGGTTGAGCTGCAGCTTTCCCCTGTTGAATGACACCCGATCGATGGCCAAGGGCGGCTCCTGCATGTGGCGAGGAGGAGGAACAACATCTCCGCTGCATTTCGCCTGTTGCGGGTTAGACTCTGATGCAATGCAGGTCGTGTCGTGCCGGGCCACTCACTAACTATCAACCGTTACAATCGCTGCCGAACCGACGCAGGGGGGGGCATGAGGTGATATCCAGGTCGCCGATAACCAGGCCATCTAGAAGCCCGAAAGGTTCTCGGGGACCATGTGTTCACCGGGGATACACGAGGGCGATGCGGGGGATCCTGCACGTCCATCGACAATCCCCCTGGAAGGAGGGGCGATACCCATGAGATCCCCACGAGGGCTTTGTTTCGGTATCCCGAGACTCCCTGCGGCTCGGACATCTGAACCACCCCCGTGAAGTCATATGGTTTTCGTGCCGTGCTCCCGACTCTTGCACGAAACCCCACCCCCCGAGACACAGGAATACGAGAACTTGGCTATCAGTAGTCTGCCACCGTGGGGGTGGCGAGCAAGTGGACTCGGGGGGTTTCGGTGTTGGGCGACAAGAGCTGAGTTGGCGAACCTTCGACCATCCGGCGGGTTGCTAGACACACACGTGCTCCGGGCCTGCAAGTACATACATACACACATGGGTATGCTAATGGACATACCTGATACCGGTACTTCATGACAAATAATACCGAGCAGCAACCAAAGGCCACGAGTAGAAGAACAACGTGGGCGCGGGGGGGGGGGGGGGGGGGGGGGGGGGTTCCCTTCGAGGGGCTGCCATCGGGACTAGGTTGCTCTCCTCGGACCGTGTTCGCCACTGTTTTTCGCGGGGCCCGAATTCCTTACATTCAGATGTCGCCGACCGAAAATACCCTTGACATTGTGCCGAACCTGCAGTCGACATATGCCACTAGTGTGAGTCCTGAATCGTTTCTTGTGCCCCACGCAACTAATCATGACTCCAATCCCGACCGTCGAGCTTGTGTAGAGTCGAAATGGATGAGACTGATTGTCGTCGGACTGCAGTGGACTCCCACTTAAACGGTGATAGAGTGCTTTCCAGTTGGGTTGCATACTGTTTGTTGGTTCCCTCGGCCGTTGTACCCGCGGCGGATGTCAGAACTTTAAAATCTTCCATTCATGATCATATCGAGAAGGTGTCATCCTCGCGGCCCCCAATCCTTTCCAGTTTGTGGGAGATGGGATGAGTTGGGGTCCAAGATCTGAGGTGGGTCTGCAGTCCGTGCGCCTGTTTCTGTCAAAAATGGGTCCCCACATTCATCTCATACCCCACGTTTTATTTACAGTGGGGCTCTCTGAAACAGAAAGCTCAGAGCCAGATGAGATGCCAAGCCAGTTTCGGACCCCAATTGGAGCTTCCAGCGCTAACGTGAACGTGTTCCATACCACGTAATCAACAGACGGTGACGGGAAGCACATGCTAAACGGTTCGTGACCTGCCTCGACAGACCACCATCCATGACATTATAGACCTATGACGCTAATTTATCAAGCGAAGCTACCGTAGAGCATAATCATGGCGCTGGGACGCCAATTGAGATTTATGCTTGGCTTTTGCTGGCTCAATGCCTTCCTCACCGGATTGTTAGGCATCGCAACATTTGCATCCGCGAGCACGACCGACGACGGCGAATCCATCCTGCACAGCGAAGTCGGCCGCCAAAATAATCAGAGCTTGCTATGGGGCCCCTACCGACCAAACCTCTACTTCGGGGTGCGCCCCAGGATACCCAAGAGCTTGATGACGGGCTTGATGTGGGGCAAGATCGAGACATACACCGACTTTCAGAACAGTTGGTTCATCCCAATTTTTGCACTGCCCTCTTTATATTTCTGAGCTGACTGGGTCCTGGTTACAGCGATACGGTACACTTGCGAACAAAATGAGGGCATGAAGGGCTATGGCTGGGAGGAGTACGACCCTAGACGGGGCGGCATCCAGACCATCCACGACATCCAAAACGGCCTCGACCTCACCACGTCTTTCATCAAGGTTCCTGGCGGTGCACACGGTGGCAGCTGGGCGGCGCGTATTAAGGGTGTGCTCAACGACGATGCCCCCAAGGACCAGAAGACGATTCTGGCGTATTACGTCACCCAAGAGGGGACCGACTCGGAGCTCCAGGCTTTGGAGAGCGAGGATGAGAAGGGTTACGAAGGCGATGTTACATTGAAGGGGCGGTCAGAGTCGCTGGGGAACTACAAGCTTGTCGTCACCAAAGGCGAGGGGGTCCAGCCCAAGAGCGACCATGACATCTCGAGCATCCGAGGACCGGGCCAGACCGTGGTCCAGTCGCTGACCTACCCGGAGGAGCAGATGTGGCAGGCGAAGCCGATTCTGTTCAGACAGCTCAAGGAGGGCATCGACTGGTTGGTGGAGAACAAGTACGATGTCCAGGACCCCCCACCACCGTGGCAGGTGTACCTGCTCAGCAACCGACCCGGCAGTGGAAACGTCCACATCGTACAAAGGGTCTTTGAGGGAGACTTTGAGTTTGACGTCATCTTCTCGAGCGAGTCAGCCGGCAAGGAGCTCACGAGTGCCGATTTGTCGAGGGAGATCAAGGAGACCACTGAATCCTTTGGCGACCGCTTCTCGGGCGTGTTTGCCCCGAAGGCGCCGTTCAATGCGGACAAGTTTAAGAAGTTTGGCCGCAGCATGTTTTCCAACCTGATCGGAGGCATTGGCTATTTTTACGGCGAGTCCGTGGTGGACCGCTCTCACGCGCCCGAGTACGACGAGGAGAACGAAGGCTTCTGGGAGGAAACAGCCGAGGCGCGGGCCCGCAACCAACAGACATTGGAGGGCCCGGCTGAACTGTTCACGAGCATCCCCTCCCGGCCTTTCTTCCCCCGCGGTTTCCTGTGGGATGAGGGCTTCCACCTGCTTCCCATCGCTGACTGGGACATTGACCTCACGCTGGAGATTGTCAAGAGCTGGTTCAACCTGATGGACGAAGACGGCTGGATTGGTCGCGAGCAGATTCTCGGTGATGAAGCGCGCAGCAAAGTCCCCGGCGAGTTCCAAACCCAGTATCCGCATTACGCCAACCCGCCTACCCTCTTTCTGGTCATTGACGCCTTTGTCGAGAAATTAGCCAAGACCAACGGCAGTCTTCCTGTGAGCGGAGAGCACCTTTCCCAAGATGAGCCCCTCGCCACTGCCTCCCTCGACAACCCCGAAGTTGGCCTCGAGTACCTCCGTCGCCTCTACCCGCTCCTCAAGCGCCAGTTCGACTGGTTCCGCAAGACCCAGGCGGGCGACATCAAGTCGTACGATCGTGAGGCCTTCTCCACCAAGGAGGGCTACCGCTGGCGCGGCCGCACCACCACGCACTGCTTGACCAGTGGGCTGGACGACTACCCGCGCCCGCAGCCGCCGCACCCGGGTGAGCTGCACGTCGACCTTCTGTCGTGGGTCGGCACCATGGCCAAATCCCTCATCAACATCGGCGACGCGCTGGGCCTGGCTGAGGACGTGGACTCCTACAAGCAGATCCTGACCGCCATCGAGCGCAACCTCGACGACCTGCACTGGTCTGAGAAGGACGGCTGCTACTGCGACGCGACGGTGGACGCCTTCGAGGAGAACCAGCTGGTCTGCCACAAGGGGTACATCTCGCTGTTCCCGTTCCTGACGGGCCTGCTCAAGGCGGACAGCCCCAAGCTGGGCAAGCTGCTGAAGCTGATCGGCGACGAGGAGGAGCTCTGGAGCCCGCACGGCCTGCGCAGCCTGAGCAAGGCGGACGAGCTCTACGGCACGGCCGAGAACTACTGGCGCAGCCCCGTCTGGATGAACATCAACTACATGGCCGTTGTGCAGCTTCACGTATGTCTCCACCTAACCCTTATCCCCTTATCCCCCCGCAAGAGAGAAATACTAACCCACCGCAACAGAACGTCGCTACCCAAGAGGGCCCACACAAAGAAACGGCGCGCGACCTGTACTCGCGCCTGCGCAGGAACCTGGTGGACACGGTCTACCAGAGCTGGGAGGAGACGGGTTTCGCGTGGGAGCAGTACAACCCCGAGACGGGCAAGGGCCAGCGCACGCAGCACTTTACTGGCTGGACCAGTCTGGTGGTCAAGATCATGGCCATGGAGGATCTGGAGGCGCCCGCCGCGGCGGCAGCGGCGGAGCCGGAGGTGGAGACGGAGAGGGATGAGCTTTAGATAGATAGAACTGGGCATTGTAGAATAGTTAGCTGGTTTTGTAAGTTGATCGGCCGTTTAAAAGTAAAAGAACGATGGCGTTTATTTGTTTGTGTTTCAGTGCCCGGTTGGATTGCGGTGCGATGTGAAATGCGAGAAAGCCGCCACGGTAAGCAGATGACACTCGACTTGGGAAGTTGCCAGAAGCATCATGGATACGCTACCTATGAGTACCTAAATTACAACCCCCCTTCCCCCCCATCCCATTCATAACCCATCATGCTACCCCCATCCATGCCACCCACCACATAATGCCCACCTTACAAGTATGTACAAAAAGAACTCTCACCAGATCGGCTCGAAAAAAAAGGACCTAGGCAGCTTCACTTCCCCCCAACCCCTGCCAACCCATCCCCCTTCTTCGCCACCTCCTTCCGCGGCAGCACCTCCACCTGCCGGCTCAGCAACGTCCTCAGCTCAGGAGTAAGCACTTTCTCCTTTTCCGGCTGCTGCTTCTGCTGCTTCTGCGGCTGCGCGGGCGCCTTCCCCGTGTTTTTACCACCACTGCCACCAGCAGCGCCGCCACCGGTCCCCTGGGCCGGCGCAGCAGCAGCAGTAGTAGTATCAGCAGACGGGCCGGGCTCAGGCGCCTGCTCGGGGATGCGTGGCCTGGGCGCGGGGAAGCTCCCCTTCTTGTCGACGGCGTCGACGAAGCGGTGGAAGCGCTTGTAGAGGGCCTCGGCGCGGATGAGGGTGGAGTCGAGGTCGATGGTGCACGAGAGCTCGTTGACTAACGAAAGGGTGTCAGCAATGGGTATCATATTGTGCTAGGGAAAGGGGGGGGGGGGGGGGGGGGCTTACTGTATTTCAAGACCTCGTCAAAGTGCTTGAGATGGGTCATGATGACGTCGCGATGCTTCTCGAGGATGGCGAGGGCGACGAAGAGGTGGAAGCTGCTGGTGAGGTAGTCGGTCCAGAGCACCTCCCACAGGTGCAGGACGTCGGGCCAGTCGAACTCGCGCTTGTACCACACGAGCAGCATGCGGAAGAAGAAGAAGAAGTTGGTGCTGTCGGCCGACTCGAGGTGCGCGTACAGCTTGGGGTCCATGAACTGCACGAGGTGGTCGAGCGTGCGCAGCTGCGCGCGCATGCCGGACTGGTCGCGCAGGAAGTTGCGCTCCATGCGGTCCATGAAGCACTTGAAGCCCCAGAAGGCCAGGGCGTCATCCTGCAGGACGGCGTAGATGGGGGCGAGCAGGTCTGACATGCCCTGCACGTAGCCCAGGTCGCGGTTGAATTCGTTGTAGGTCAGCAGCATATCCTTGAGTTGCTCTAAGTGCACGTTGGTGCCGACAGTGGAGAACGGCGAGTCGGGGTCCGGATGGGGAATGTCTTCGCCGGCAAAGATGGGGACGTTGCGATCGGTGCGATGGACATCTTTTTCTGTGGATGGGTTAGACACATGTATTGAGAGACATGTACGAGAGGATGCCTAGTGGGATACTTACCGATACGTCCCCGTTGTTCCCGCCACCACTCGCCCTCCTCACCCTCGCCGCCCTTGTCGATCTGGCGCTCCCACCAGGCGCCCTTGAGCTTGATGTAGGCATCCCGGAGCGACGCAGCCTGGGCCCTCCGCTCGTCGGCCGTGCTGTACCACTCGTACACCCCCAGCAGGAACACCCAGGCCTCCTTGCGGACACCGTCCTCCGCGTCGAGGCCGCCGTGGAACACGCGCTCCTTGACCTCGTCCACCGTCACCGACAAACGCCCCGTCCGCGGGTCGAAGAAGCTCTTCCACTCCTTGAGCGTCACCGGCTTCCTCATCTGCTCCAGCGTCAGGCTGCTCGTGCTGTCGAGCAGCTCAAACTCGCCCACGTCGGTGTCCTCCAACTCCATAACCTCCCGGGCGGTCCATATCCTCTGGTTCCGATCGCGCTCGCTCTGCTCGGCGATACCCATAGCCCACCGCGCGAGATAGATGCGCGCACTGTCGAACTCCTCCTGCAGGGTCTGCACCTCGGCGTTCCGCAGCAGCCTCCTGACCTGCGGCGGCACGCGCGGGTTATCCAGCACGTCCTGTGCGGTCTGGCGCGTAAACGTGGTGACCTTGCTGAACTTCTCCATGATGTTCCACCCGGTCTCCTTGACAAACTTCATAAACGGATCCATCCCACCGTCCCTACTCCCCGCACCTCCCGCCGCGGCAGCACCCCTCGACGCCCCAGGCACACCAACCCCCCTCCCATCACCACCACCCCCAACAACCGTCCTCACATTCCCGGGCCCCTTGCCCCCAAACGCGAGACTATCCTCCTCACTCGGCTCGACCAGATACACATTCGGCTCCGCCACGCTGCGCTCCACCGGCACGTAACGCTTCAGCCAGCGCAGCACCTCATCCCCACCCCAGAACATCTCCCCCGCATCCCCAAACGGATCAAACGCATCGCGCGCACGGCGGCGCTTCTGCAGCAGGGTGCTCTGGCACTCATTATCGTGAAAGAACAGCGGCGGGAAACTATCCCCCGCGCGGGAGTTGAGGATCACGCTGCCGTACCACCAGCCGACGCTGGGCGGGCGCACCAGCAGCGAGTAGACGGCGGAGACGGGCACGGCGAAGGCGTAGTGGCCGACCCCCGTGGCCGGGTGGGTGGTGATGGTGGGTGGCGGGGGGACGAGGTAGGATTGCTTGGGCGGGGAGTCGGTGTCGCAGAGGTCGACTTTCACGTAGATGGAGGCGGCGTCGCCGAGGGCGGATTCCGGGAGCCAGGCTAGGAGGAGGTCGGAGGATGCTGGGCGGGGGTTGGCGGCGGAGGAGGAGGAGGAGGTTGGGCGCTGCTGTTGGTCATTGCTGGTCTCGGTGGTGGTAGCGGCGGAAGAGGACGACGTGCCCTGGGGGTGTTTCTGTTGGAGTAGGGCGATGTAGCCGGCGATGTTGTCGCGGGCGGAAGGGGTTGGGTGAATGTAGACCTTGGATTTGGAGAAGAGCAGCTTGACGCCGCGACCGGTTTCGGTGTGGGTGATGGTGTCATAGTCGCCTTCCTCGTCGTCGCTCATGGCGTAGAAGCTGCCCGATGGCGAGGGTGGACGGGGCGCTGGATGGGAGATGGTCGAAAATGAGGATGTGGCTGTGGCTGTCGGGGTGGTGGTTGTGGTGGTTGCGTTTGTTGTTGTTTGTTGCGATGAGGGGGATGGCTCCGGATTGGGGTTTGCCGTCGACGAGGTCGACGTCATCTTTGTGATTAGGGTCATCTCGTCAGTCACTCGCGGCTTTACAGCGTTGCTAAGCTAGGGTAGGTAGTTAGAAAACCAGTAATCGCGGGGTTACTGGTTTACTGAATTGCCTTGCCGACAGCCTCGCACAGGTGCAAATTGAAAGCGGAATGTCTGAGAGGCGCATGTCACAGGCGAGTGCAGTGGTGTGTTGTTGGTGTCAGCTGGTCCTTTTAAAGCTGCATGTGCTGAGAGAAACGGCCCCCGCGATTGATGATGCGAGCTTGGAGGGGTAAGGGACGGGAGTAATCCGTAGTGGTACTTATTTCGCCCCCAAAATGGTGGCGCAAGCCAAGTACATTTACTTAGTCCCTGTTCGCCGTGCCAGTCACACTTTGCCCCTGACGCGTACCCCCAGGGACGTCATCCCCCATTAAGGGTTACGGGAGACCGACAACAATACATAACTTGACCAGGAACCACCTTACCACTTAGTAAATACGACAACATTGTAAAGCTTCAATATCTCTTACCCAACAAGCATTGATTCAATAGTCAGGTACAGTAAAGGTCAGTGTCGCATATTCCCATTGCTGCTACGCCATTAGAGTACTATCGTCCTGGCCGGCCAGACAAGAAGACTCAAAAAACCAGCAGGTCCATGAGCCCATCCCATAAATACACAGTCTCTCCTTTATATACCCCGTCGTCGAGTGATATTGTCCCCTCCCTTGTGCGCACAACCGGCGAAGCCTCTGGACGCGGCGATGGTGCGTTATTCAGAAGCGGATGGATGGAGCAATCGTAGTGCTGTATCCTGCCGGTCAAGATGTGTTGTGTTGTTGTGTACGAACCGGTATGAGAGAGCATTACTAGCCCAATAGCCCGGTTTTTCGTCTCCGCATATATGGCTTGTTATCGCGGTCGTGGACCGCTGGGCAGTCCTCCTCTAGGGTTGCTGGGCAGCCCATAGCTTCTCCCGCCGCTTTGTCCTCGGCCTCCTGGGGCGCCGCCCGGACCTGGATTATCGAACCCTCCATCCGACCACAACGCATTCGTGCTCATAACAGGCCGTTCAGTGCGCCTCGCCCCATAACCGCCATCGCCACCATCCCCCCCACTGCCCCCCTGGTTCCCCCACCCCCATCTGTTCCCCGACTGCTGTGCCGGCGGTGGCCCCTGCTGCTGCTGCTGCTGTACCGGCGGCTGGAACGGCCCGCCCGAGCTCGGGCTCGTCGTCCTCGCGCCACCCCAAAGCCTCTGCTTCAGCTTCTCCTGCGCGCTGACGCCGCCCGACGACCCACCCGATGCCGGACTAATCGCATCGGTCCTCCCGCTCCCCGCCGTCTGGTAACTCCCCGCGCGCTGCCCGCCCATCCCCGGCCGCTGCCCCGGATCACCACCACCACCACCGCCCCCGGCGAACGGATTCCGACTACTCGCAAACTGCCCCTGCCCCCGCCCACCGGCGGCATTATTCCCACCACCACCATCCCCCCAAAGACTACTCAACCCCCCACCCTGCCCCTGCCCACCCTGCTGACCTACCTGCTGCCCCAACCCACCATACCGCCCCTGCCCCCCTTGCCCAGCCGCAAAAACAGGTTGCTGCTGCTGCTGCGGCGGCGGGGCGCGCGGGTCGGGCGGCAGCCAGGCGGGCAGGGCCTGGCCCTTCTCGGCGTAGTAGCCGCGCAGGACGCGGCAGACGTGGGTGTCGTCGTCGGTGTCGCCGTCCGACTCGCCGCCGAAGTAGGTGCGCTGCAGCCGCGACACGCCCGACGACGCGCTCGTGAGCAGGTCCTTGTACCACGACGCCATGTAGTTTTTATGTGTGTGTGTGTGTATTATGTCGTGGGTGGGTGGGTGGGTGTGCGCAAGGGGTGGGTTTTTCTTTTCTGGGGGGGTTTTGGTTTTTCTGGTTGGGGGTTGTCGGGAGGGGAGGGTTGCGATTGGGGGCTTTTCTTCTTCTTCTTTTTTTTTTTAGGTGGTTGGTTTGGGCGGATATGGGACGGGAGGAGGGTAGGACGAGGCGGGGTGTTGGTCGAGATGGCGCGGTGCGGCGGTGACGGGTGAATCGTCGATGGGGATGCGGTCGAGGCGGTCGAGGCGGTCGAGGTCGCGAATCGGGGTGTCGTATGCTAAAAAAATGGGATGTTTCGAGGTGATGGTATATCCAAGAACGCCAGCTCTGAATTGTAAGCTGCGCGCGACTTGCGATGCTGCACGCTGTCGCCGGTGTGGTGAGAGGTGTAGGTAGGAGTTGATTTGGCGCCGGTACGGAGAGAGAGAGCTGTGCAGGGGCTCTCCCCTGTTGCATCTCACGTTTCGGCCTTGGCTCTTGGCGCTGTCAAGGCTTACAGATGAGTACTTCTTACAACACAGCTTCCTGCTTTTCCGCCAGCGGAACACTTGGGTTTGGTGTACGTGGAGTAAATACAGGTTGTTTGAACTTCAAGATAAGGTGGCTTTCGTTTCGTTCCTCCAGTCGACATCTGCACTTGAGTCCGTTTTTGGCCGATGAGGTCTATATTGTATAGGTAACTTACAGTAACTATTCGTAATAGGTACGTCAACTTCCATACCCCTAGCATGGACTTTCGCCATTCTCCCCAATACGAGCCCAAACAACGCCGTCACTCTATAACTTCAAGGAAGTTGGGTACATGGTCTAGTGGTATGATTTTCGCCCCGCACTAATGTGCTTCAGTGAAAGGTCCCCGGTTCGATCCCGGGTGTATCCATTACTTTTGAACTTTTAGTACTCTTGAATTTTGTTCCTGTCAGGCACCGAAGCAGCGCACCCAACCCGGCACCTACCTGAGACCCAGGTTACGGTACCTATCCATCATTCAGTTGGACCAGTCTTCAGGTACACAGCGGTGGTCGACGAGACGGAGGATACAGCACATCCCTCCAAGTTCGACTCCCTTTCTTCAGCCCCGAGCATGGTCAGAGAAGCGATAGCCCTACCAACCAGTGACTTGAGAGGACCAACCTCAGCCCGAAGAATGGCAAGGTCGGCTGCGTCTTGACAAGCAACATATCCTAACAAGAACAGGCTCCGTTAGCTTCACGTCAGGTTGCCGACTGGACGCCTTGGATAGGTACGCACCAACTCCATCCCTCTTGATCCCCGTCTCGGCTGCCAGCGACCGGATGCCTTTGGCACATGCGATGATGAGCTCGAACTTCTCGGCAGCATCGCCACCGTCCAAGTCCGCACGGTACTCTGGATACCGCGCCTTGACAATCGATGGAGTCGAGTCGCCCTGTCTCCTGGGCAGCCGCTGCCATAGTTCCTCGCTCAGGAACGGCATGAACGGGTGCGTGAGCGTGAGGCCGCCTTCTACAGCAGCATAGAGCGTGTCAATAGCCCTTGCTTGCGCCGCGTCACTTCCGTCCTGGAGAACGGCCTTGGAGGTTTCCTAGGTCTGGTTAGTTTCGGTAGGCACTTCAAGTACAGTCAAAGCCCGGCGAGACTCACAATAAAAACATCGCACACGTCGTCGTACCAATACCGGTACACAGCTTGTGCCGAGCGTGAGAACTCCCTCTTCTCCAGAGCTTCATGGACGGCCCGGGCGGCAATGTTCAGTCGGTGGAGGACCCAGCGCTCCGAGAGAGACTCGTTGCCCGTCTTTGCAAGCTTAGAGGGAGGGACGTAGCTGGCTGGGAGTTTCCCGAGCACGTACTTGGTCGCTTGGTAGATTTTGTTGCAGAATCTGCGGTATCCCGCCATGACCTTAATATCAAAATTGACATCCCCACCTACGAGAGTCAGTTTGCCAGTTCAGGCAGGGGGTTTCTGGTGGAGGGCGAGAGCAACATACCACCTGTCGTGTAGCTGATGAGAGAAAACCGCAGTGCATCAGCTCCGCATTCGGGGATTCCCTGCGGGAAGGACAACCGCTGGTTCTTGCTGGCGACCTTGTACTCGGACTCGTCAAGGTTTCCGGTTTTCAAGCTCTCCTGCAGCGCCTCAAGAGAGATGCCTTCCATGACCGCCACCGGATCCAGCACATTGCCCAAAGACTTGGACATCTTGCGGCCTTGGGCGTCCCGGATGAGCGAGTGACAATACACCTCCCGAAAGGGGACCTGGCCAGTCAGTTTCAGACTGACCATGATCATGCGCGCAACTGCCGTCTGGTTAGCACCGTCTGACCGCTACTGCGAAAGACTTGGGGAGGCTGGTGGTCTCACTCCAGAAGAACAAAGTATCCCATCCACTCTCCAGGACACTCATCGGAAACAAGTTCCGCAAATCATGCGTCTCATGCGGCCAGCCCAGCGTAGCAAAGGGCCACAGAGCGGAGGAAAACCAGGTGTCGAGGACATCCGGGTCCCTCTCGAGCGAGAACTCCCTCCCAGGGAACCTTTTTTCCGCCTTCTCCCTCGCCTCCGCCTCAGACCTTGCAACGATCCAAACCTCATCCTCCGACTCCAACCCCCCAGCAGCAGCAGCAGCAGCAACAAACTTAACCAGATACGCCGGAATCCGGTGCCCCCACCACAGCTGCCTCGACAAACACCAATCATCAACATTCTCCAACCACCGAAAATAACTCTTGCTCGCCGTCTCCGGCCGAATCACAACCTCCCCACACCTGACCGCCTCCATCGCCGGCCCCGCCAGCTCCCCCATCCTCATCCACCACTGCGGCTTCATCACCGGCTCGATCACATCCCCCGACTTGGCACAAACCCGCACCGTCATCGGATTCGACTCCTCGCCCACAAACAACCCCAACCCTTTCAACTCCCCGACCAGCTCCCGCCGCACATCATACCGCCTCATCCCCTCAAACCTCACACCCGCATTCTCATTCATCCTCCCATCATCCCGCAAGATATTGATACTCGGCAACCCGTGCGCGGCACCCACCGCAAAATCCTTGGCGTCGTGTGCGGGCGTGATCTTGACCGCGCCGCTGCCGTAGGAGGGGTCGGCGATGGTGTCCGCGATGATGGGCAGCCGCCGGCCGGGGATGAAGGGGTGTGCTGCGAGCCGGCCGACGAGGTGCGTGTAGCGGGTGTCGGTGGGGTGCACGGCGATGGCGACGTCGCCGAGCATGGTCTCGAGGCGGGTCGTGCTGACGGTGATGGTTTCGGTGGTGGTTTCGGTGGTGGTTTCGGTGGTGGTTTCGGTGGTGGTTTCGGTGATGGTGTTGGTGGTGGTGGGGATGAGGGGGTAGGCGAAGGAGGTGAGCACGCCGAATTCGATCTTGTGGGCGTAGCCGGGGATGTGGAGGAGGGTGCGCCCCGGGAGGTCGAGGCTGTCGACCTCGAGGTTGGAGACGGTCGTGTTGAGCTGGACGCACCAGTTGACGAGCCGGTTGGAGCGGTAGATGAGTCCGTCGTCGTGCAGACGCACGAAGGCCTCGATGACGGCTTCGCTCATCTTGGCGTCCATGGTGAAGGTCTCTCGGGTCCAGTCGTAGGAACCGCCGAGCCGGTGGAGGACTTTGTTGATCTTGGTGTGGTATCTAGAGGGTCATGAAGTCACGGCATACTGTAGGAAGGGGGGATGGTGGACGTACTCGTCTTTCCACTCCAATGCTCTCGCCACGAAGCCCTCTCGGCCAAGATCATGCCGGGTCTTGCGCTCCCTTCTCCACAGCATCTTCTCAACAACGGATTGGGTGCTGATGCTAGCATGATCACACCCGGGGAGATAAAGCGTGGTGAAGCCCCTCATCCGGTGCCAGCGGATGAGAAGGTCCTCGAGCGCCGTCCCTAGGGCATGGCCACAATGTAGAGCTCCAGTGACATTCGGGGGAGGGAGCGGGATGACAAAAGCGCCAGGGCTGAGATTCTGGCCATCCTCGGTGAACTCGGGTTCGAAGAAGCCCATCTTGTTCCACCACGCATCCCAGGCAGACTCGACGACGCCCGGGATGTAGGCCGAGTGGTACGGTGAATCAAGCGGTCCGAGAACTGAAGAGCAACCCGAAGTCAGCGACGAATTGGGGGCAACGGACACTAATTGAACTACCACCGACCTTTCTTCTCGCCCGGTGGCGTTTGCTCAACATACTTGGGAAGTTCCGGTTGGTCGGTGGTCTTTGGAGCTTTAGGGCCTGCTGTGATGCGAGCTTGTTGGCTTGCTTGTTTCTCTGCGAACTTTTTGGCTTTCTCTGCCTTCTGGCGCTCCTTTTCGGCTGTGATAGACAGAGAGAATGATTAACCACTGACTAGGAAGAACTCGGAGATTCCAGAACCATACACACCTTTCTTGTCAAGCTTAATTGCTGCCATAGCAGTAGTGGCCTCTTGTGGCCCGTTGTTTGCTTGAGAAGCCATTGTGCCTAGCTTGGTTACAATCAATGAAGAAGTATGAGGCCTGGCTTGAGTGAGGGCTGGTAGTCATATAAGTAATCTTCTGAGCTAACTGTGACTCATGGGTAGCAAGGGATCAACAGACATCATGTATCAGTGTTAGTGAGATGTGACTCGACCATCCTTCATGCATAACTATGGGGGCGGTGCTGCACAACACGAAGTTGCATCAAACTGGGTTTAAAACCTTTTCCCCAACCTTCATTAACCCCCTAGACATACTTAGTCATGGTCAAGAATGAGAGTCATATGTTTTCACCACTTGGTGTGAAGAGTTTGATGATCACTTGACGTTGACACAGCGTCTTACTCTGCGATTAGATCCTTACGGGCTTGCTGCCTCTGCCCCCCGGCGACTCTTACCTGAGTTCCGGCGGCGCTCAAGCGCATCACGCAGCAGGCGCTGCAATTCCTCGAGCTCAGAAAAGGACATATGTTGAAGAAGAACCGATGTCAGTGACTGGATCTTCGGTTTCTTCCCTCTCTCTTTTTCCACGCGCCGGGCTTCCTCCTCTGCGGCTCACGTCAGCACAACTTACGGAAATAAGATAGGAATATAAAAGGACAACTTACCTTGAACAAAGCTGCATCCAAGACGGCGGCCAGAATAGGCGCAATTGGTGCATGCTCCGCCCAAGACATCGCTGCTAGGGACAAAACACACAGGGGCAGGGAGCGGCCCAATACTTTTGCTGCATTTCTTGCAGTTCGGTTTCTCCTGTTTGCCCTCCTCGAAAATATAAACAGCCAGCGCCATCGCTCGCTCAGGTCGATCAAGGTTCCATGTAGCCTCGACTGTCTCGTCACCCGAGAGATAGGAAGCGGGCTCAAACGGACGTTGGATGACCTAAGGACGCGTCAATACAAATGTCATGTTTGGACACCGGAATAACTTAAAAGGCATACATCGTGAGCGGCGAGGTAAGCAGCGAGCTTGTTGTAGGGCTTCTGACGCAGCTCGTCCACGATCTGGCTTGTTAACTCGGAGCCTGGCTTCGGTTCCTCGTCGTCAACCTGTTGGAGTTCTTTTTGAGTTGCCGCCATGGTGAATGTCAACAGGGAAAGATCAAATGTTTCGGCGTCGAGAGGAGTGCGGTGAAATCTGGAATCGTGGACGCTAATTAATCTCGGGTGGTTTGCCGGATTTGAAAAAGGAATCCGCCACCTAAATGGACGCGATCTGATGGGTTAATGTGCGTGGGCAAGTTATTGCTGGGAAACATGTGACGGGGGAGACGGGTCGGCTTAGGTCGGGGGGGGGGGGGGGGGGGAATCGAGGAAGCGGATGGTGCAGAGCTCGAGTCTGTCAAATTTGAGGAAGGCAGCTTCATCGTCTGGTTGCCCAGATACCCGTGTTCGAGTGAACAATGCTAGCATGACTCACTTCAGGACGATCCCGCTTCATGAACAAGTGTGGCACTTGCGTCATGGTTTGTGCGATGGTATGGCTTCATTAACGATGGGCTCCTGCTGATATCAACAAACTGTTCGTTCCTTAGTCCCAGAACAACCTAAAATGCAAGCAGCTTTGCCCTCTCTGTTTCCCTCTCCACCTCGATCTCTTTCCGTTTCCGTGCCGAGGGCTTGACCGCGCGGCCTCTCTTCCGCTTGTCGCCCGTCTTCTTCTTGTTGACTTCTTCCTCGTCGTCCTCCTCGCTATCCTCCTCGACATCGTCATCCTCGTCGTCGTCCTCGTCGCTGCCCAGCCAGTCTTCAATGTCGGCCAGTTCCTCGTCTTCACTCTCATCAAAGTCAGAGACGTACTCCACCGCGCCATCCTCTTCCTCGTCCTCCTCTTCCATCTCTTTCTCGACTTCATCCTCGTCCTCGTCCTCGTCTTCGATGCCCTTGTCCAGATCCTTGTCGCGGACACCCTCTCCCTCCGTCTCGAGCGCATTCAGGACCTTCTTCCAGATGTTGGCGTTGCAGTTGAGCGGCATGTCGCCGTATGCGCCCTGCCGCAGTCTCTCGAGCAGCTCTCTCTCGATCGTCCGCTCCAGCTTCGCCGCCATCAACGCCTTGCGCTCCCTAGCCTCCTCGCGGTGTTTGATCTTGGGCGCCATCTTGGGCACGAGCTGCTCGCCCAGCCTAGTCTCCTCCGCTGCTATCCTGCGCATGCGCGTCGCCACTTGGACCAGCCGGGTAAGACGTTGCTTGCATTTGTGGAGGAGGAATTTCGGGAAGTACTGCAGCCGGCCTTCGATTTGTTGGAGCGCTTCTTGGTAGTTCTTGGAGAGCTTGATCTTCTCCCACCATTTCGAGGGCATGTGCGATCTTTCGATCTGAAACAGAAAAGTCTGTTAGGCGCTGCTACACCACGCTACCTTTCCATCACGTACCGTCTTAATGTAGAGATAAATTGTCCCTTTGGGGGACGTCCTTATCGTCGCATACCGGCTGTTGGCGAGGGGGCAACTTTGCCGATTGCACAAGCCGCTCACCTGTGCGATTGTTAGTATGCAGTCGCTCGGGTGTTTGGGGAAGGGGTGTCGTACTGAGTATTCATTCCTGCAGAAGTTGTTCCCTTTGGTTGTCCTAATCGAAGTTAGGGCTTGAGGCGACGGTTAGGAATACAAGCAAAGCCTACTTGAGCTTAAAAGCACAAAACTGTTCTGTGGTACGGGTTAGCACGTGTATGTCTTGGAAAGGCGAAGAGTAGTGCTTACGGTTTATAATTTGCCAAACGATTTCGTCAGACATTTTGACTACTGCCCGCGGGTGTCGCCAAAACCTAGTTCAACCAGGTCTGTCGAGGAGTGGTGGGAAAAGAGGCCCAATTCAGAACCGTTTCCTGGTCGTGCTTGGAGGGGCTGCGAACGCGATGCTGAAAAAAATCCGGGGACTCGAAGTTTTGGTCCAGGATCCGGCCTGCGCCAGTATTTTCTTATCTTATCACGAGTGGGGCATCTCTGGCAATCCGACCAATTGTTGCATCCGTTTTCCCAAAGCCGCCCAAGCTCCCATCGTTTCACCCTGCGTTGAATCAATCGGAAGCTGCAATTCCAACATCTCCTCAAACATCTACACAGCTTTCTTGGTTGTGTCCAAGGTCAATGCTCCGATATGCGCTGAAGAGAGTCCTAAACCAGCGGACACGGGAATTTAAGGGTGCTCCGACACTTTTTCAGACCCAGACATGGTCCTATTCCCGACGTCGCATCCACGATTTCACGAGTGGTCTCCCGAGGTTTGACGATGCTGCCTCTCTTATCAGCAGTGACACCATTTACGCACTTTCATCAGGCTCGGGAAGGGCAGGTATAGCTGTCATTCGTATCTCCGGGCCTGGTTGTCTCGATGTTTGTTACTCTCAACTTGCACTAGCTTTCCCTTTTCTCTGACATTGTCACAGGTCTACCAAGGATTGTGTCCAAGTAAAACCCCACCTAAACCCAGGTACGCCGGAGTGAGAACGCTCTTTGAGCCTGGGTTAGCCGACCAATCTGGAGCGAATATCGTCGACTCCGATGCCCTTGTGCTATACTTTCCTGGCCCTAAAACCGTGACTGGCGAAGATGTGCTCGAGCTTCACGTCCATGGGGGCTCCGCAACCGTGAAGGCTGTCCTCTCCGCTGTCCGAAAATGTTCGTCACCGGGGAAGATACGCTATGCTGAACCGGGCGAGTTTACAAAACGGTCCTTTCTTAACGGTCGCCTCGATCTCGCCCAGATCGAGTCCCTGGGTGACACTCTTTCCGCCGAAACTGAACATCAACGACGGGCGGCCGTCCGGGGCAACTCGGGTATTCTTGGAAAGACGTACGACGGCTGGCGCGAGCAGCTGTTACTCGCCCGCGGAGAGATTGAGGCGCTCATCGATTTCTCGGAAGACCAGCATTTCGATGAGTCGCCTACCGAACTCCTCACCAACGTCACCAGGCTGGCCGAGGGCATCATCCGCTCCATCGGGCTTCACAAACTTGGTAGCCAACGAAGCGAGCTTCTTCGAAACGGGATCCGCATTGCCCTCTTGGGACCCCCAAATGCTGGGAAAAGCTCGTTGATGAACCAGATTGTCGGCCGTGAAGCCTCGATCGTATCAGCCGAGGCTGGCACCACCAGAGACATTGTCGAGGCAAGCCTTGATATTCGGGGGTACCTCTGCTCCTTTGCAGATACGGCTGGGATTCGGACCAAGATGTCGGAATTTTTAGGGCATCACGACGGAATTGCAGGTCCTTCTACTATCGGCGCCATCGAGCAGGAAGGCATCCGGAGGGCACGACAGAAGGCACTGGACTCGGATGTCATCATTGTTCTGGCCTCTGTGGAGGCAAGAGAATCCGGCAGCCACCAGATAAGCTACGACGTCGAGACGCTCCAATTGGCAGCGGGCGCGCAACAATGTCTCGTTGTGGTGAACAAAACCGACGTTGTGAGCCCTGAGTCACTCAAATTGCTGATCCGGGATTTCAAATCTTCGGTATTGGCGGATATCGACGGCCTTGGTGGTCTAGAGCCGCTGACCATCTCGTGCAAGGCTGCGGTGTCGCCGACGGCTGCGGGGCTGACTGATGCAGGCGGCATACATGAACTCACCGAAATACTAGCGGAGTCATTCTCGAACCTTACCTCGCTACCAGATGACATGCAGCACCTACTTGGTGTCACCGAACGGCAAAACCAACTCCTCGCCGAATGCGAACGCCACCTTGATGATTTTATGGCCGAGGCTCGAAAGTCTGACCCTTATGGGGGACCTGATATCGTCCTCGCCGCCGAGTACTTGCGGCTCGCCGGTCTTCGACTTGCTTCTATTACCGGACGCGGCGAGTCCGGCGATGTGGAGGAGGTTCTAGGTGTCATTTTCGAAAAGTAAGGAACTTTGATGCAAGCAAGTGGCATACCAGCTAACAAAAGACCAGATTTTGTGTTGGGAAATGATTGTGTAACTACAGCTGTTGTACAAGGGATCCGAACCCGCCAACCGTTCCAGACGTCTATCCACCGCGTGTTCTCATCAGATCATGATACATTGTCGCCTCCCCACGTTCCTGAAAGCAAGCTTGCGCCTCGCAATGCAGACAACTCGCCATCCCCCCGGGGCCCGCGCCCCACCCGCCGTTCTATGTGCCATGGTCGTACAGTCTATTCTATTCTATGCTCCGAAATGCGTCCCAATGAGAATCCAATGCGCCGGAAAGGAAATGCGAAAAAGCGGTGGCGCATCCCGCCCCGTGCGAGCTACCGGTAGCTCGGAGAGGGGACGGATCTAGTATGCAATGGAAGAGAAGAAGTCAAGGGTCAAGAAAGCTTAGTGCTGCTTGTTCTCCTCGTCATCCTTGTCATCCCTGGCCGAGCGTTAGCTGCTGCGTTTTCCCTGCAGGGCGAGGTGTGGAGATACTCACTTGTTGTAGCCGGAACGGCCGAAGTCGCGGAGCTTGTTCTCCTCATCGTCATCGGAGTTGCCCCTGAGTCTCGGTGTTAGTACCCTGTTTTCGGGCGGGATCTGCTGGAGTGGCTACTCACTTGTTGTAGCCGGAGCGGCCATAGTTGACGAGGGAGTCGGTGGTGAAGAAAGTGGTGGCAGCCATTGCGAAGTTGGGGTTGAGTTTGAAAGTTGAGAGTGGTGGGAAATGTTGGTTTGTTGGAGTTGGATGGTGAGGATTGGTGGCGAGATGGCGAGTGGTGATGAGTTGTTTTGTTGGTGGGAGTTGTTGGTGGGAGTTGTTGGTGGTGAGTGATGCTTTGAAGCTGGATATTGTGCTGTTGATGTGTGTGTTGCTGATGATGAAAGCAGGATCCTAACTCGGGTGTTCGAAGAGTCTTATATAGACTGTCAAGGCCTTACCCGTCTCCCGACTACCTGGGTCCCGTCGCATCACCAATCCGCTTTCGAGTTACCCGGTCGGCGTAGGCGGCGATGCCTCAGAGCCCCCAAAATATGGATGACATAAGGCTGATCACGCTCTCGGCGTCCCCACAAGCCAGAGTATTTCGAGATCCTGCTAGTACATACGTGTAGATGCAGGGGTGCCTCGGAGGCAGGGTGTTACAAAGACACACGCCCGAGGTGTGACTCGGACAGCCAGTATGGGTCCGAATCTCGTTGAATTCCGGCGGTGTGGGCCCGGAAACGCCCTTGAAATTTGACATTGGGTCCAGAATCAACGTCCTGGAGGGTGTGTGGCATATGCAGCGCCGCCGAGCCGCGGTATCCGGACGTTTGGTCATGCATGGCCCTGGATATGGGCGTTTGTATGAAACAGGCAGTTGAGACAGGCCAAAAACGGATTGGGGGCTGAACTGAACATTCATTCGGTGCCCGAGCCACGCTCATAGGGCTGAGTTGCGCGACTAGGACTAAAGTTGGATGCCTGGCCGCCTCTGTAAGCACCGACGAGGGTCGTACAGTCAGTCGCTTGGGCGGAGCCGCTTGCTTGCAGCTTTTTTTGAGACGACAAGCGGTTAGCCTCTCCCACCAATCCCGGGCCAGTTCTTCCGCTTGCTGACGAAGTCGAGTCCTAGGCATCACGTTTTCGACTTCTTTTCGTGGAACAGAAGAAATTTTCATTTCCCGCTTCTTTTCGTTTCTTCGCTTGGGCCTCAGCTCATCGGCCAACCCAATTCAGCCCGGCGTAAATAGTCATCAGCCGGATGGAGACATGACGCTGATGATGGAATCTTGAATTCCTGCATCCAACTGCACTAACACGGGAAGCCCGGTCCGGCCCCGTGGTAAAAAAACGCGGTGCCGAAGGATCCGCAAGCCCCCACGCAGGGTCCTGCGGCTCATTCGCAGCACGTGTTACGACCAACCAGACATGCTCGAAGCGACTGAGTCAATTGAGGCCGCTTCACCGGTTGGTGGGAAGGCCTTCGTGTGCGACAAAATACGTCACATCTCACGCCCGCAGGATACTGAGCGGACTCGGAAACCGTAAAAGGAAGGTATTCAGGGGGGCTATGGCATCCAGCGTGACGTCCCCTGCGGACCGTTTGTGTTCCCCCAGCACAGCATGCCAAGCCACAGACAATCTGGGATATGCTGGCCCGATCACTCGGTTCCTGACCCTCCCGCGCGTGGAATCGCTCAACGGGTATAACGCAGTATGCACTCGGATTGGATGGAATGCACTTGAACGGCCCTGCATTGCGGCACCGTATGCCACGCGCCTAGGCAGCGGAGAACATCGGACGAGTCCCCACCGACCGGAGAGAGCACCCGTCCGCCCTGTTCCGCGGCGGCCGTACGACGGACTCGCTATTACCGAACCTCACATCTCACGGTCTACTGATGCGAGAGAGTCATGAGCGGTGTGAGACCTCGCGATACGCCGCAGTCGCTGTTGCTTCCTAATGCATTGCAAAGATGCCACGACAACGGTTTGCTGACTACGCCTTTTCCATTGATATCCTCGGTCATCGCTTCGGGGGAGGGGGAGGGTTCAACAAAAGAGGCACGGTAGCCGCTCGCCTAGGCCCATGAGCTTACGCCGGCCGCCTGCCCGTCCCGCGGCGGCGTTACCGACCCAAGGGGTCCGCCAGGGGCATGTTCCCTCCCCGTGAGCGCGGGTCTAACCTTAGTACCCGCCGCACGTATCCTAGCCTTCGGGTACATACCGCGGTGTGACCGCACGGTTTGGAGCCTGCCAAGTATGCCTTGCTACGGATTGTTGTCAGAGTCCGACGGGAGCTCTCGTAGAGAAGTCTACGCAGCTGGCGGACACGTTTTGCGGCTCTCTTCTGCCGTCTGCATGTACGACATGAAACGGCGACCCGACTCTGCTTCTATGTCGGGAAAGGGGGGGTACCATTGCCGGGTGCATGTCGCCACGTGCGGTCCAGCATCTCGAAACCGGCGGGCTGGGCTTGCTGAACCACACTGCGCCGGCCCCTGGCTTGTGCCACTGGCCACGCGTCCGCGCGGATCGCCAGAGCCGTTTTCCGCGGGGACGTTTGATGCTTGGCGTGGAGATGGGGTCCGGCATTGAGAGACAACGAGGCTGCATCGAGTTAGACTTTTCTCAGGCTGCCACTTGCGGGAACGAAGAATTGTCGTGATCATCAGCGCTGCTGCGGGGCGATCGCTCAGCTGTCTTTCAGCTGAGCTAACCGAGGGATTGGTTGACTTGAGACTATGTTGTGTGTGTTACTCATCAGTTTCTTTTTTCTTCTCGGTTTGAGGTTACGTGTAGCGGCTCTATCCGCGTTCCTAAAGACGTCGGGCTGAAGTTTCGAAGTTGCCGCGCCGCTCTTGGATGGTGGACTCTTGGGGGCCGAACAACTCATCGCCCTCACCGTCGACGGTGAGCTCTGGGGGCCTTTTCCAAATTCGCGATTGGGCGGTTCGTTTCAATTTGAAATCTCTTCTCTCGATGTTGCTTGGTGTTTCCACCTCCTAGCCAGGCAACCGAACCGTCTTCATCTCTCGCTGCTATTTTCAACACCGACGAATCCTTCCTCTGCCTTGCATCGGTCGCTCAGTCACACCCGTTACGGTATAACCCCATCACCCATGTGAAGCTGAAGCTCATCTCGTCTCCCAAAACAACAGGCCAGTGAACGAGCCGCGGCGGTTGTGAGGCCTCAGATGCGTCACGGCCCGGGTTGCACTTTCTGACGACCGGGTCCTCGAAGGATTCAACAGTGAGCCCTGCCAAGACATCCCCGCCCCCCAAACCCCCTAGCTGGTTCTCTCCGACGGAGGGTCTCACGATATACCCGCATGGGGTAAGTGGGTAACTGCCGTGGATGCAGATGACCACGTTTCGTCAGCGCACATTTTACCTAAACAATACGCACAACGAACGATAGTAACCGCAAAGACCTTGTTGGTCAACACAGGGGCCTAAAGGTCCTGGGTTTGAGAACCAGTCGGTCCCGAACTGCCCGGTACACGATTTAGGGCTGAGCCGCTAATGCAAGGCCCGTCCTCCTGGACCCCACTCCGTCGGCCGCCCGTCGTCGGAGCCGGGAGGGACGGTGTCGGCTCCGCAGCTGCGTGCTCGCGTGGCTAGGGTGTTACAGGCCGTTGTCTGGTTTGCACTCGGTGTCGAGTGCTTGCTGCTGGATGATTGGTACGGGCTTGAGATTACGAAGAGCCGACCTTTCGGGGGAGCACTGGTTCACTGGAGGGGCACTGCAACACTTTTTTGATGATGGAACATGGAAGCCGACAAGGTGAGGGCGGGGTACGATCTTGCCAGTGCCATCGCGGAATTTTCGGCGAGCAGAGTCAACTCACCGTTATCCGTCAACTTCCCGCAGATCTAAGACATGGAAGAGTCCGCATACTCATGCTGCGGCGTCAATAACGGTTGGCCAATCACCCCAGAACGCTTCTACTGCGTATATCTAGGGGCTTGGCTTCAGGGAGGCATGAGATGGGGTCGGTGTCTGGGCGGTGATGCTACGATCATCTCTTACGAAGTGCGTATTTTCGGTTCTTGTCGCCGGCGAGGCTTACTGAAAGCTTTGGAGGTCACCAGCATACCGAATCGACGTCGGTCAATGGTTTTACTCAAGATATCAAAGGTTGGTTGCTTAATCATCACTCCATTGTTGTCTGCAGGTGGCGTTGCTAGCGGCGACGGCTGAGTCATTCAGGGGTAGGACAGACATCAGGACGATATTGTGAATCCCTTCCAGGCATTTCATTACCTTTTCTTGACACCGAAGTGTCTCGTCGTACAGAAAGCCTTGTGTGGTTTCACGTACTCCTCCTTTGCAAACCTCAAAGCGGAGAGACAACCGTGGTAGAGAGGCATACTATCGCTCGAGCTGGTTTTGGGACGGCACCACCACATTGACATCTCCCTTTTCACTTGCTCAAGAGTTTTGGGAATGTCATCGTCATCTCCCCCTTTTTCTTCCTGGCGGGCACCAGCCACAGCCTGGTGTAAGTGACCGCCACAGACTGGTGCACACGCCACAGCATAGAACCCACCGTATATCTACACAGTGCAAACCCCATCGCACGGTATTACGCGCTCAGGCCATCCACACCAAAGTTTCCCACCGGAGGTGGTCCCTTCCTGAGCCGCCTCATTTCCAACTGGAAGCTCATCCCATCCCTCCCTCTTCCCCACGAGAGAGTCTCGCCCTTTGACCCTGTGGCCTGAATGATGGCCAGCGTTTGTGGTTGACCAACTCCAAGTCACTCATTCTAACCCCCTGTTCTTCATTTCTTTGGCCCTTTTTACGCCTCTTGGTAATTACTTTGTCGCGTGCGAGTGTTCCAGCGCAGGTCGGTCGGTTCCGTGCTCCACCCACCACCAACCCACCACCTACCACACCACTTTTGGCACCTCACAAGGCGGCGGAAAGGAGACCCCAGCTTCCTGTCCCGATCCTCAGCCGCGTGGGAAAGAGCGCTGAAGCTTGTTGCCATTGTTGTGGGACCCCCCTCATCGGTAGCCCTTCAATATGCCGAGTAAGTTCATCGTCTGTTCTCTCTTTCCCCGAGTCGAGTCCCGAGTTCCCAGTCCTACCTAGCTTTCCCTTTGTCGTTGCCCCGCCCTGCTCCGCGCGGCTGCCACTTTACGGAGCTCCCGTCGGCCGTTTTTCGTGCCTCGTGCTCGTTGAGCTTCCTGTGACGAGAGAAGGTTGCCAGCGCATTTTGTTCCACGGGGTCGCCTCGCTGCCTAGTTTAAACCAGCAACGCCGATTCGAACCTGCAAGCCGACAGACATACATTCCTTGACGAATCTCCATTCTCAACGCCCCCTCCACCCGTTTTACCGCACCCGTTTTGCATGCACCGAGCTGGCGCACAGAGGTAGCAGGGACACTATCTCGGGGCGACTGGCCGTGCGCGGAAACTGGCGGCCCTGTTGGTGGCATCTTAGCTGGAAGGAGCTTCGGTGGACGTTCAGTTCTCGCTGGACTTGCTGAATTTCGACGCACAATTCCTTCTCGCTCTGCTGCCGGATACATCTAGATCTATGCTAACGAGAAAATGGAAGACCTGATCGGGGACCCGTTCATATATAACCAGGCCGTGTACGTCACCAAGCTCACCCTTCCTCCCACCTCCCTCCTCGCTCCCATTTAGCCCCGCAATGGATTGCTAATCCCCAACCCATAGGGCCCATCCCCTGAACGAAATCGAAGACTGCGCGATCGCTGTTGACGCCGCATACTACCTCCAGCTGCATCTCGATGTTTTCCCGGGCAACGAGCCCCTCCTCCCGGCCCTCGGTGGCTTGACCGGGATTCAGGGGCGCCTTGAGAATGAATTGGACCAATGGAAGGCACACAAAATCACACCGTTCTTCATCTTCGATGGCCAGTCCATGGCCGGCCAGGACGAGGCGGCAGTCAAGCGCGGCCTAGCCAACTGCCTGAAGGCTGATATTTCGTGGGACTTGTATTTCAATGGTCGTGCGGATGAGGCCGTGACGGCATTCGGTCAGAGCACAAGTACGTCTGCCATCTGTGCCTGCCAGTGGCACTCGGGGGCTAACTTTCAGGAGGCGCGTTTCCGACCAGGGCCCTCTACCCGCTCCTTCAGACCATCCTGAAGCAACGCGGGCTGCACTTCTTGGTGCCTCCCTTCAACGCCGCTGCCCAGGTGAGCCCAAGCCCCCTCGATATCCGGCAGTTCTGATGGCCATCTGACACGAGAGGTAGATGGCATACTTCGAGATGTGCGACTCAGACCAGTGTGCCGGCGTTATGGGCTCGTCAGAGCTCTTGCTGTATCCGATCCGGGACTGCGTCATCCGCACCATCGATTGGGAAAACAACCTGGTCTATGCGGTCTCGAAGAAACACATACTGAAGACTCTGAACGTTAGCGAGTCTCTGTTTGTCGACGCCTTTCTGATGACCGGGACGTCCTTCCTGCCGCCCTTTCCGCCCCTGACCGACCAAACTATCATCAAGACGCAACCTCACACGGTGGCTGACGCGGTTAATATGCTGCGAACCGCCGAGAAGTCGGTGACTCTTGTCTGCAGCAGCTTCCAAGACATCCTGAAGAACCAGGACCCCAATTGGCTTGACAAGTACCGCAAGGCCCGGATGGCCGTCGACCACTTCGTATACATTGCCGAGAATGGGGAGGTTAAGGTCCACGACTATGAACACCTGACGAACGACAATCATGAATACCTCGGCCTGCAGCTCCCCTCGGAGCTGTTCCATTATCTCAGCACAGGCCTAATCGGACCGCGTATTCTTACCTGGATCACCCATGGCCAGTTGCAAGTCCTGCCGACGCTTGATGGAGTCGCTTCAGAAGAGTACAGGAAGCTGGTGACAACACAATCAGCCCGCATCAAAGAGGCTGCCCTGAGTCTGGTAATTCCTCGTCTGAACCGCGGCATCGGATTTAAGAATATCAGCATGAAGGTCTGGTACGACCGCAACTATTCCTCCACCGTCTGGGACCGCCAGGAAGCCAAAGCCAACTTCACCCCTCAAGTCGCCAGTTGGAAAGTACGGGAAGCAAGCATCACAGAGAATATTCCGAACTTTGCCCACGGCTCCATCTTATCCGAGGTCCTGGCGTTGAAGAACCCGAAGTTTGTCGCTCTGACCCGCGCAAGCCCCGAGGACAAGTTGAAGGGCATCGAATCCGCTGAGCTGATCAAGTCGATCTGCATATGGAGATTTCTGCACATTCGGGGCTATGTCGATGACCGGCACGAACTTACTAGCTGGGGCTCTGCGTTGGCCACTGCGCTGGCTAGCATTGAGCCAACGGCCAAGAAGTACCCCGAGTTCCCGCACCTGTACGAGTCCATTCTTGTCGCGATGGAGTTGATCCGCTTCGAGCTCCTTAACGCCAGAAACCCGCATGATGAGCTGCGCGGCCTCCCCCTAAACGGTTCCGACACCGACCAATCGAGCCTACTCCTGATCAGCAGATGCGCGAGTTTGCTCAAGCTCAGGCATCAAGCCAACGGATACACGGGTCCCCTTAGCAAGAACCTCTTGGCTTTCCGCTCGCTCGTGTCCGAGGTACGGTCGGCCGATCGTGACCTTGTCGAGGCCATCCTCGCCTCCATGTTTATGTATGCGCAGGCGAAGCGGAACCGGGACAACGGCTGGGAATTGAGCCATCAGTATGTTTCTGCTAGCAAAACCTTGGAGCATCACGCTAACCCCGTCCACAGACTTCCCTTCCTCTACGATCCGGATGTCGCCCTCGGGATCGCGGTCAAGACGTATCTGGATGACCTTTTGCCGAATGACCCCCACAAGAGCCAGAAGCTCGAGCAGTTCCCAGGTGTATACGTACCGTACGCCGTCTCTTTCACCGAGGACTTCACTGTCGCCTGCAGCTTCTTCGATGCGCTGCATGCTGGCGTCAAGGAGCTAAGCCCCAACGATATCCCTGCGGCCGACCGCTCTGCTTGGGACAGCGCCGCCCAGTACCTCGCGACGAGACGGTAAAAATGATGACCTGGACCTTGACACGGCCTTGGTTAGGTGGGGCAGGGGACTATGTCGACCGTCGCTATGTTGCGCGTATAATGATACCGCAACCGGGGCCTGTGTTGAGGCCCCTTCAGCAGTATAGTCAAGCATAACCAACCCTGGTAGGAAATTTGACGAGTCGCGTCAATAATAAACCAGAATCTTCAAACTTGTTTGTGCAATCAGTGAAGCAATCAGTGAGGTGTCTCGAGAAATATGACGCCTCCATATATGCACGTGGCCGTTCAAACCCACAGACCATTGAATTCGAACCGCGGCACGTGAGGACCAAGCAGAATAGGTAGACCGCCAAAACAAGAAATCAATTTTTACAATTGCCCCGCCGTCAATAGGAATTATGATAGTTATGAGCCAGCTTCTCAACCAGCACATGGGATATCTTGCGCCGTCATACTCCTCATCCTCGTGCCCCTTCCCTAGAACCTCACTTTCCCCGACCCGCAGTCCCCTCTGTGATGTAGAAAAACCAGAAGACCCCCCGCCCTCCTCTCGCTATGGCCACCGAAACGTGGGAGTGAAAAGGCTAAGGTTTTGATCGCGTAGTAGAGTGGGATCGGAGGTCTCGGTTGGGTTTTGATGACCGCTTTGCCCGACCCGTCCCGCCAATTCGTATAAAATTCATCGAGTACTATCCTGCTCCGTTGCTCTGTGCCCTCACTAGGCCATTGTTGTTTGTTTATTGTCCCGTTCTATGGGGAGATGGCGTGGCGTGGCTGGGTTAAGTGGTGGACGGGTTTATGCGCCACCGACGAGGATGTTGTTTAGGGGCACGTGGACTGAAGGGGGAATGAGTTAGTTGCTGGCTTGAGACAACCGGGGGAGTGGGAAACGCATACTGAGCTTGACGAAGTACCCGACGGCACCCATGACTGTTACGTAGCATGTTGGTTAGTATACCGAACTGGACGTTGCACCGCCGTGCGTGTGTTGTGTGTGGATAGAGAAAAGGGTGATGGGTGGGAGGCATACCGAGGAAACCGACGCCCACGGCCTGGGAGATTTTGATGAATTCGCGGCGGTCGGCTGGGAGAGTGTCAGTGATTGGGTTCTTCTGGTTGATGCCATGGTTTGCGAGGAGAAAGGCATACGCTTCTGGGCGCGGTTGATGAACTGGATGCCGTCCTTCAGGAACTCGCGCGGCACGTCGAGCATCTCTTGGACTTGGTCGGCCATTGTGCTGGTTGGGTAGATGGGATTGGGTGAGAGAATAAAATTAAAGAGCGGGAAGAAGAAGTCTTGTGAAAGAGGGCGTTTCGTGGTCTTGGGAGATGGCAAGCACAGAGGTTGGAAGCTTTGGAGTTTGTCGCGTAAATTGGAGAGCTGTCAATTCCCTGAGCTCTTGGCACTGCCAAATGTGCCACATCGCCTGAACAATCCAGGCCTTGGAAGGTAAAGTGGCTCGTGCACTGGTTCAGGGGCTGAGATGGGGCGGATTACACGTGCACCAAGCAGAATGGGGCGGAAGCTGGCGGGCAATCCTCGGTCTCATGGTCCGGGGAGTCTTGGCGGGAGTTGCTTCCACTTGCCACAACTGGAAATGCAACAACTTGGCTTGAGCCTGACGCTTGGGAACTCTCAATTGAAACTTTTCATAACCCCCCAGCTCCGCTCAGGTCTCTTATCAATTTCAGTTCTCATCGGTTAACGATAACTACGGATGCGCAATTTCTTCTTCTCTCCTTGTGCTCTGCCGTCTCGCTGTTCAGAAGCAGAGGAAATGGACACCGAGGCCTTGGCCATGACAGCCGAAACTTGGGCGCTCGTGGTCCATTTGTGCCCGCATTCCGGGTTTTCCGTGAGCCAAGGAGTCGGTACTCACAATCATGGAACATTCCACTTCCCACAGTCACCCAAGAAACATCGCCATTCGCAAGGCATCAAGCGAGTCGGCTTCCCCGCACAGCTCCGATCTCGATGTGCAAAGACCTCCATGGTGCAGCAGAGCCCCGCCCGAGACCCTGCAGAATCGAATAGCCATGGTCTTCACACTGAGACATGCAGCATTCACGATTGGGCTCGCAAACCACTCAACTGCAGTGAAAAGCATTTCTTTTGTGCTATCACCACCCGACTGAGCAGCGGTGAAGCTGCTACCGTGGGAGAATTAAGCGATGTTGGTCAATGTCCCCGCTGTTCGGTCGACTTATGTGGCATCCTTACATTGCCGGCACACATGGCTTCTTTTCACCATCCGACCCGCAGACGCCCATCCCATCTCGCTGCGATGAGGGCCTGCGGGCTTGACAGTCGGTGGCGTGGCCGGTGGCGTGGCCCGGGTCGTCCCGGCGGCCGGTCTCCCACGCGGTCCGTCGGAGACCAGGACGATGACACCAGCCTCAAACTGACCATTCCCCTCTACCAAGGAAGAAAAAGAATACAGGGACTCCGTCGGCCAAACTCCGAGGCCAGGTGGGTTTGCTGATCTCCAGCTTAAACCCGGAACCCCTCCAAACACCTGCATGCGTACCATTGGCGGTGCGTGATGCAGCCTGCAACCATCAAAGGATCCCCAATGGAGTCATGTCAAGCCGCCCTGCCGAACATTGGCAGAGCTGGGCGGGCCTCCGCTGCATGCCGGATGACCCGTCTTGCAGAGGTACGCAGCTGCCCGCGCCATCAGCGGCGAATCCGAGCCCACTTCCGTGGCTGTTCTTGCCAGCGGCTTCCAGGGCTAGTAGCCAGTTCCGAGTCAGAGGAGCGTCGGTCGCTTCCTAAAAGCCCTCGACCGCCCGCTCGAGACTCAAGAGCCTGTCGGCATTGACCTCCCTCCTTTCCATCCGTCTCCATAAATTCCCTGCGGCTCCTACACAATAGGCACCTCGTACAAAGCTCATTCTACCGGGACGCGTACCACGACTATTCTTGTCACCAAGTCAAAGCAGGCCTTTGTTTGGCCAGCATCGAAACAACAAGCGCTTGATGCTCGATTGGCCAGCGCTACTCGACCTGCCGCGCGCCTGAAATTGTCACCGCGTGGGGCTGACCCCACATTTTAAGCTCAACCCAAGGTGAGCGGAAACGGTCTCTCATCCACCAGTTCACTTTCGCTTGAGCAACTCGAGACCGAAGCCACGCGATCATACCGCACAGAGGAAGGGCCTGAGACGGTCTGGACTGAGATCGGAGAGACTCTGTCTTGCCAAAACCATGGCTCCGAGACTCCGAGTATGACCCCCAGGCCGCCCAGCGGCGGCCATATATGACGAGCAGCATGCCCCATTGTTCCACCCATGGGTCTTTGTCCAGGCACTTCATAAGACCCCCGAGTGGCCTGTCCGCGGTTTTCGCGTTCATTGCCCAAAAGGACAACCCTAGTGTAATATCTTTCCTTTCTACCCTCAGGGATTGCCTGGAGTATCCCGTACGCCTTATTTACTTTTTTTTCTCGTCTGTATTTCAACACTTTCGCCCTCATTTTATTCCCGTTGATCGTTGTTACGGAACACCCTTCTTGGCCACAAAAGAGCACGACGCCGAGCCAGCTCCACAGCCGTTGTTGGCTGAGCCACTGTGGTTCTTTGCATAAACAGACAGTCGAGGGACTCAAAAGGAGAAAGTCGTCCGCTAAACTTCGCCCGACATGCGCAGACCAAGATTTCGGAGGTCTACCTCCTCGCGTTTCAGCAACCCCGAATACATGATGCCTATCCCTCAGAGCCCGACGCAGATATCACTCCGGGGAAGAGACACGGGTTTCCCGGAGGCGTTCTGTGGCAGTAAGTTGACAGCTTGGACCGATAATTGAGTACCTACTGACCACCTCACAGGCCGGAACACAACACTACCACACCCCGAAGCGAATCTCAACCCCGACGCCTGCCTCACCGAGGACGATGTGAACCCGGCACGGGCGCTTTTAAGATACCGGATGTCCTTCATGGCCCAGCAGGAGGCCAACAGCCGGGCATCCACCTTTGACGACCGAAGGCCCGATTCCCCCGAAGAAGGAACTCTTTCCGCCTTCGGCCGGATCGCCATCAACTCGATCCGGGCTGCCGAGATCCCCGGGCTCGATGCCTTTCTCCCGTCCAAGGACGGCGACGCCATCGAGTCAAGTGACGGCATGAGCAGCAGGGACCCGGACTCGCCCGTACACCGGGGGACAGCGTTCGACCATCCCAAGGCCGACCCACGAGACGCGCCGCGGGATCCACGGCACGGGAGGCGCAGAAGCAGCTTCATGAGCAGACTAATGCACCGGTAGGCGGACCGCAGCCACCAGATAAAAGAGATTGTCGACAGGCTGGCATGTGGGCTTCTCGGGTCGGCGTGATCCAACCGGGAGAGACTTGGGCGTTTCAGCATAGGTGCGCAACGGGTATTGAGTTTTTATCGCATAGCTGAGAGCGGGAGATCATGACTTAACGACTGGTGCTAGGTGGGTAATGGCTTGGTTCTATGGCGGAGTAATGGGTAGAAGAGGAAGACCACATTCATTTGTTACTGGTTTATTAGCCTCGCGGCATCACCCATCTCTACAGGATAGGGCTGGGTAAAAGCGCACTGTCAACGGACCACAATTCTGACAAGCCGCGTCTTATTTCTTTTTTTTTTCTAAGGCTGTCGGGGGGTGCATCAGGTTCGCTCCAGCGGCGGGGACAAAAAAATAGGAGAAACAAGAAATACATAGCAAATAAACAAAACAAGAATGCAACCACTTTGGCTTGGTCCCCGTAGAGTAAGCACTTGGGAAAACCTCGCAACTTTATGCCACATTTTGCAAATAGTCAAACCAGCTTTGGTGGGCACATTCATCTCAGCTCCGACTGCCTTGCTCGATTTGCAACGTCAACTCTTCGTCAACACTTCACTGCCATGGCTAACCGCTGTTACACTTTGACGCAGTCAGGCCAAGCAATAGAATACAACGGCTACCTAACTCTCCACTACCAAAACGCAAAGGTTACTGAACTACATTATGAGTGGGATCCTTGCTCCAGCTCACAACCCCTGAACTACAATGCCACCCCCCCCCCCCAACCCACCTCTCTCAACCCCGTTCCCCATCCGCACGAAGCCAGTACAAACCCCCTCCCGAACCACGAATTCGTTCAACTCCCCCGATAAGTACTATACCCAAACGGCGCCAGCAACAACGGCACGTGATACCGCTCCCCGTCCCGCACCGTAAAGGTGACGTCCACCTCCGGGTAGAAGGTCTGCTCAAGCCCGCCGAAATACCCCGCGCTGTCGAACCGCAGCGTCCACCGGCTCGAGCCCCCCGACATGCCGCCCAGCACGTCCCCCAGCGTGCACACGGGCACCTCGCCCGACGAGGTCGCGGAGGAGTAGGGCAGCCAGGCCTTGATGCGGCCGTCGTCGTCGGTTTGGGACTCGAAGACGCGGTGGAGGGGGGGGGTTGTCGTGTTGGTGGTGGTGGTGTTGGTGTTGTTGGGGGTGGTTGTGCTGGTTGTGGTGGGGGGGTTGGAGGTGGAGATCAGCTCGAGCTTGACGCGCATGTTGCGGGCGGGCTGGCCGGTCGTGGTGTCGAGGACGTGGCAGGTTATGCGGTCTTTGGTTTCGGTGGGTTCGGTGGCCATTTTTGCGTTCGAAGGGGGGTGGGCGGTTCTTTCTTTGGTTTGCTTCTTGATGGTTTTGTAGTGGTGGTGGAATGTGGTGATGATGAGTCTGGTGTTGCGGGGTGTAAGCGGGGAGTTGGGGAGCTGGGGAGCTGGGGAGAAGTGGTGGAGTGTGTTAAGTCTTATATGTCGAGAGAGCAACGGGTACTGTGCCAAAAATGGATTGACTCACTTACACAGCGGGCTTCAGTTGTTTTGAGTTGGCGATCGCTGTCGTGTTGTTGCGACAGTGGGGTTGTCACGGCAGGGCTGTGCTGGTGAGGGGTAACAATGAAGTGGAACCGACTCCAACTGAGCACAGCACAGCAAGCACAATGAACCCCGGTAACGTCCGGCAAATGCCCCGAGAAGGGCCCTTATATGTGCATTTGCAGGGGAACGCGTGTACTGGGCTTGGGCAGTGGCAAGATCGAAGTTCAATTTATTCTGCTGCCTACAACCCGATGTCTCACACGATCTGCGGAGCTGACCATGGCATTAATTGCTCGGGGGCTGTTGCTGTCCACTCCCACTCAGCCCCGCGTCCTGAAGAGGAACACGGGGAGTCGATGGATGTCTGTTCCGGTCACTCGTTGCTTGAATCATCGCTAATGTTCGTAATGGGTTGGTTAACAGAAACAGCGGTCAATAATTGCAGACTGTATTACGGGGATCCGGGTGATTTATTGGTATGCCTGAGTGCGGCGTGCTGGAGATTCTCTCGTTTCCTTCCAAGGTTTCGGACACGAATCTCTCAGCTTTTCCCAGTTGGAGACAAAATACCCCCTTAATGTTGCCACCAAAGCCTTGACCTCGAGTTAGTGGGTGGTTCAGCTGAGCAGCCACATGCCAGCGGATGGAAGTCAAACCCCTCTGTAGGCCGACCCCCTGCAGTTGCTTGACCCCGCCATGAAACCCCTGTGACGTTGCCCGGTCCCGGGCTCGAACCCCACGGACCGTCTGGAGACCGGCCGCGCTCCGGAAGTGACTTTGCATTTCGAATGGGTTCCAAAGGAGCCCAAACCACCACTGACTGCTATCAACGTGGCTAGCAACCTGAGGCTACGGACTACGTTTCGTTTTCTACAACACAGGCGACCGAGAACCCCAAACCAAAACTTGCTTGCATTGCACTTTCACCCCGCAACAACGAAACCAAAAATCCACAACTCAACCCTTTATCGAACGAACAACTTTATCCAATATGTCGGCTACGCTCATTAACGTCGACGATGGCGACGCCATGGAGCCTACGCTGCAGTCGATCCTCGACCAGCGGTCACTCCGTTGGATCTTCGTCGGCGGCAAGGGCGGTGTGGGCAAGACGACCACATCCTGCTCGCTTGCCATCCAACTCGCAAAAGTACGCCGCTCTGTGCTGCTCATCTCAACCGACCCGGCCCACAACCTCAGCGATGCCTTCAGCCAAAAGTTCGGCAAGGAGGCCCGTCTTATCGACGGGTTTGAGAATCTGAGCGCCATGGAGATCGACCCCAACGGAAGCATCCAAGATCTATTGGCGGGGCAGGGCGAGGGTGACGCCGGCGCCGACATGGGCGGCATGGGGGGGATGATGCAAGACCTGGCCTTTGCGGTAAGACGCCAACCTCCACCCGGTTTCAACTCCAAAAAAGTGCATTCCCGGCTAACTGACGACGACGGCCTACAGATTCCAGGTATCGACGAAGCCATGTCCTTCGCCGAAGTCCTCAAGCAAGTCAAGTCGCTCTCGTACGAGACCATCATCTTCGACACCGCACCAACCGGCCACACACTCCGCTTCCTACAATTCCCATCCGTGCTCGAGAAGGCACTCGCCAAGGTATCACAGCTGTCGAGCCAGTACGGGCCCCTCCTCAACGGGTTCCTGGGCAGCAACGGGACACTTCCAAACGGGCAGAACCTCAACGAGATGATGGAGAAGCTGGAGACGCTGCGGGCGACCATCTCGGAGGTGAACACGCAGTTCAAGGACGAGCGGCTGACGACGTTCGTGTGCGTGTGCATCCCCGAGTTCCTCTCGCTGTACGAGACGGAGCGCATGATCCAGGAGCTGGCCAGCTACGGCATCGACACCCACAGCATCGTCGTCAACCAGCTGCTGTTCCCCAAGCCCGGGTCCGACTGCGAGCAGTGCACCGCCCGCCGCCGCATGCAGAAGAAGTACCTCGAGCAGATCGAGGAGCTGTACGACGAGTTCAACGTCGTCAAGATGCCGCTGCTGGTCGAGGAGGTCAGGGGGAAGGAGCGGCTCGAGCGCTTCAGCGAGATGCTGGTCCAGCCGTTCGTGCCGCCTGCGTAGGGTGCTGGGGAATGGGGGGGCGTAGAAGATGTAGCTGGGATGAAGACGGGCGTGAGGCTGTAGATACCCTCCTGCGTTGACAGTAATTGTTCGTCGATAGCAGCCGTATAAAGGTGTCAGGGAGTCAGGCATGCCATAGAGTACGGAGTACGCGGGCAAGACACGACGTGCACGTGCGGACAGGCGTTATGCCATGGATAGAAGCCCCAGCCGTGAACTTCAATCGAATGAACAGTTAAAACATGAGACACGTGTGCGATGAGCACAATAATTTCACGAGCTGGATTGTGGGATATTCATGGAACTCAATTCCGTCTATGCTAAGCGAAGAAATGCTATAGCGATACTTATACACCCCCAAAAAAAGCAGCCAACAAACGGCCTGTGAGCGATCCCAACCTATGATACCAATGCACCGCCGGCCCCCCCAGAGATGTGTTTTTCTGCCGCGGTCGGGTAATACACACGCGCGACCCCTTTGCTTGAACCCAGGGAAACAAAAAAAGCCATCCCTTCCCTCAACGCCAAACCTCAAGTTACGCCATTAAAAACCCATCCGTGGATCGACCCAAGAAAGTTCCCCCTTCTGTGGCCAGATGGCGACATCCTCCGCTAAGAAAAAACATGAAAACGCCGCAATGTCAAGGTCAAGTGGCCGGCCATGGTGAATTTCGTATATATATATATTTGTCTCCACGGGTCGTTGAGACAGTAGAGGACCAAGACGTAGAATCGGGATGTATGTGGTGCCGGGAACTGGTTTCAATTGCCGGATAGGTGGTATGTACGGCGGTGCAAGGGCGCGACAGTGGTACGCCCGGGCGACCACGCTGATGCAGGTATGTACAGCCCCCCTTCAGAGCTCCCTGTAATCGCTAGGCCTGACGCGGCGCTGCCGGTTCTGATGTCGATGCGGGTTGACCGGCTTGCGGAAGTAGGCGTCGTCCTCCTCAACAGCAGGCTGATAGGCAAAGTTTTTATTGCCGCTATTGTTGTGTTGGTGTCCAAAGTGCTGTTGCCCCTGGCCTTGGTTTTGCTGGTGTCCAAAATGCTGCTGCCCCTGGCCCTGCTGGTGCTGTTGTTGTTGCTGCTGGTATTGTTGCTGCTGCTGTTGATGAGGACCATTGCTGTAACCACCGCCCGTGCCCATGCCCATCCCATTCGTCCGCCCGCCGCCCATGTTGCCGTTGTTCATGCCCATGCCACCGGACCCACCCCAACCGCCGTTGTTGTACCCGCCGGCACCGGCCATGTTGTTCATGCCGCCGTAGCCGCCGCCCATCTGGCCCGCCATCATAGGATTCATCATGGGGTTCATCATGCCCATGCCCATGTTGGGCATACCGCCCATGGCCCCGTAGTTGCCGCCCATCATAGGCATGCCCGGGTACATCATAGGCATTCCGCCCATCGGCATGCCGTTCATGCCGGTCATACCTCCCGGGTAATTTTGTCCGCCGTTCATCATTGGCATCATGTTTTGTTGTTGGACTTCTTGCGCCTTCTGCATGGCCTTGGGCGCTTTCGGAATTTTGGGGTTCTCCAAGGCGTCCTCTGCGGGGCGCTTGTTGGAAGGTTGAGCCTGTTCCCCAGTGGCAAGTGTGGACGCGGCGCTCTGCGGGGTTGAAGTTGACGACTGGGCAGGTTGGTTTGTCGCGGGCGCTGCAGGAGCAGGCGATGGTGAATGTGATTTTGCCTTGCTTCCGTCGGGCCTAGTATCGACTTCCTCCCTGCCGACGGTTGCCGGCGAGTTTGCCTCGGCAGGGGGGCTGTTAGACCTCTCCTTCTTACCATCCTTCTCGGCAAGAAACACCTTGATCTTCTCCACGGCCTCCTCGTCCGTCTTCAGATCATCGATCAGGACGCCTTCTGCCTTGCAAGCCGGGCAGACGAAGTCGCTCTCAATGAGAGCATTGGTGATGCAATCATTGCAATACGTCTTCTCACAACACGGAGTCTTCATTGGCTCTATGAACATTTTCTTGTCGACGGGGCACTCCAAGCCTCGTTCCCGGACGATCTTGTCCTCCTCGGCAGCGGCCTTCTGGGCGGCGGGGTTCGCCTTGGCTTTGGCCTGGAACTGTTCCCAGGCCGCCTTGTCCGGTTCAGCAATCACGAACTCTCCGTCCGCATTGACCATGATGCCGGACGGAGTCTTCGAGTCTTCGCCGTCAGCGTTCTGGCCAAGCGCCGTTGCCTTGTCTACTGTCTTTAGGAACGACCTGGGAATGCCCGTTGTCCTCTTGACACGGGGACGGTTGTCGTACTCGGGGTTGTCGTTGGTTGGGCAAAGTTGAATCCAGTGGCCCTTCTCACCGCACCGATAGCAGATGTAGCCCTGAGGGGGTTCATGATCGGGGACATTGGCCGGTTTCTTGGGGCCTCCCTTGGCGACGTATTGTTGTCTACACTCTGTTAGCATTTACTTATTCCGTGCATGGGTTGACTGAACATACGTAGCCATCTCTTCCTCGCGGGAGGTGAAGTTCTCAGTCTGCGCCTGGAAGACCGCCGCCAGCTTTTCTTCCTCCGTCATCGCACTACTCAGCTGCGCCAACGTGTTGGACTGTGCCTTGACGGCCGGTTTGGCGATCTGTTCCCGCCGCGACGAGTTCTTTGCATGTACGGGCATCTTGCCGGAGACATAGCGGGCGGCACCTCCTCTGCCGGCTACCTTGGGAGGCATACGCCGAGCAATGACCGTAGTGGATCGGGGAATAATTGTCGTGTCATCGTCGTAGACTAAGCACACGTCAGTACGCCTAAATTCTCGACGGGTAAGGTAATCTGGGGGGTCCATACCTTCTTTCATGCCCTCGTCGGCGCAGATGACAAGGTCGAAGTCGGTTCCATCGCCGAGGCCGCTTCGTAGGATGATTTCACGTTTCAGCTCGAAGACGGAGATGCCTGTCCCGTCGAACTCCACGCGGGTGGGCTCCTTCTGAGACTTGAACTTGAAAAAGACCGAGGAGGCCATGTTGATTGGTGTCGCGTGAGCGCTTTACAGACGTTCTTTTGTGTGAGGGTGTCGAGGTCTGCAACAAGCAGTTTGCCCGCGCAACGGGGGCTGTACGTATTAAGTGCTCTCGAAACCTGTTTCGCACGAGGTGAATGGAGAGAAAATGACTTGATGTTTTTTCTTGTTCTTGTAGATTGCCCAGGGCCACAGTTGTGCTCGTCTCTTTCTCAACGCCAGAGTTGGATGCAGTCAATTCTGATTGTTCTCAAGGCGAGACAGAAAGCGCTTTATGAATGAGAGGTTAAGCAAGAAAAGAAATTGCAATACAAAGACCCCTTGCGAAAACTCTGGTTGCCTACTGCAAAACTGGGTGAATGGAGAATCGCAATTGATCTCCTCCTGAATAGCACCACCTCCACGGCCAGCAATTCAGCGAAACACCTGGTTAGTAGAGGCGCGTGTGAAATACGAGCCTAAATGCAGTCGGCCACAAGTCCACGGGGGAGATGGCGACGATTTCGCGGTGGATTAGGTCGAATCTCTCGTGTCGAGCCTTGTTTTAGGCGACGGTCGTCGGCTTTGTTCTCGGTCGCAGTGGCGGAATGCGGAACCGAAAGAAACGTCTCTACGAAATACGATCGTCGCTTGAGGAAATCTGGGCGATGAAGTGCCTTAGTAGACACGGTGTTGAAATGGCGCGTGGTATGAGTATGGGTGCCGAGTTGCGCCTGGGAAGAAGGTGAAATGGGAAGGGAAAGTAGGTTGGCTGGCATTCGGAAGGCGAGGGCTGCGTGCTGAGTTCAAGTGCCCATGCCTCCCTTGGTGACTAAGCGGGTCGGGTGCTCTTTGGTTTTCGCCGCCTGAGCGAACACGCGTGCGCATCATCCTCAGGCAGAACGAGAAAAAGGTTCGAGAACCGCAGGGAAGGTCCGACCCCACACTTTCGGTCGGTTTGACTTTCGATACTATCGAAGATACGAACTTGCGACAGCTTTCAACAGCCGGACAATGGCATTTAAAAGAATTATAAACGGACTTTTAGTTCTGAATGGTAAGCAATATGTACACAGTTGTTTTTAGAGTTTGCAAGCGCCGAGTCACAGATATATTATGTGTATCAACATGTTAAGCTGTTACAGCCCATCGTTCCCACAGGTGGGCTCATGATGGTTCTCGGCTGTTTCGCTTCCATCTCCGATTGCAGCGGGCCAAAAAGTGCGGCAAGCTCCTTCGAACCATGAGCTGATGATCGTCACCGTTGCGTTCCCCTCCATGGCTCGTTTGGCCACCCATTTGCTCCGGGGCATCTCCCAATCAGACTGATACATAACCTGATTTCTCCCACCTCTTTCGATTGCGACAGCATCTCGTTTACCGATTCGGGGCATCCCGAGCGAATATTTCGCCGGAGAAAACGCTCTTATCCCGACGAGAAAACTTGAACCGAGAGGCCGGAAGCGACTGGGAGAACCTTTTCTCGCAAAGGACGTCTCCAATGTCCAATTCGTACAATCCATAAAGACCTCAGACCGCGAGCTACGTTTTTGCACGACCCGCTGTAGCACGACCCAAGCTACGGAGTACGTCGTCTCAATTTCGCGCCGATCGAGCCTTCGAGCCTGTGTAACTCGAGCTATCGCCTCCCCCGCGCCGGACTTGGAGATCCAAGCTCCTTGCCCTTATCAAGCGCCCTTCCATCACCACTTCGAACATCCCATGCAACCAATTTAATTTCAAGTTCATACGCATCCCGGACTCCAAAAGAAGGTCAACATGGTCCTCACACACACCACCAACCACACCTATTCGCATCCCTTCCCGACCGTCACCCTCGCCTTCTTCCTCCGCTACTGCTCCCCGCAGCTCAACCCCTTCGCCAGCCATGTGCTCAGCACCGATACCATCTCCTCGCACGTCGACCGGGACACGGGCCGTCTGCACACGACACGCATCCACCTGAAGAAGTCCCGCCTACCACCGGGTGTCATGAAATTATTGCCTTCATCCCTAACGGGCGGGACGACGGACAAGGCATCCTACATTCTCGAGACGAGCATCGTGGACATGCGCGAGGGATGGATGGCGACGGAGAGCCGGAACCTCAACTTTGTCGGTGTGCTCTCGGTGGTTGAGAGGCAGCTTTACGCCGTGCCCAAGACCAAGCCGGCGGCGGACAACACAGACGTCGAGACCAGGGTGGTGTTCCGCTCGCGGCTGGGCGAGCGGATCCGAGACCGCCTAGGACAGGCACAGGCGCAGGCGGAGGCGGCCGCGAACGACGGCAACACCGGGTTCTTTGCGCGGCTGGGTGCGCAGGGCATCCAGCGCAGCATCGAAACGTTTGCGTCGACCAAGACACAGGACCAGCTCGGAAAGAGCCGCGAGGGCATGTGCATGATCCTCGAAAGGCTACGGCAGACGGGCATCATGGGCGTGCTCGAGCTGAGGAAGATGGCGAGCCAGCGCGGGACGGAGGCTGCACGCTGAGCGAGGCATACTTGCTGTGCTACCTCGTCGGCCTCAAAGAGAAACGAGCATTGCCAACTGAAGCAACGCTCTGGCTTTGGGCTACCGATTGGTATACCCATTTCTCAGGAAGGGCCCTCTCTTCGGCACACATCACGCACTCTCTCGCCCGCTTACGCAACATGACGACACGTTCGGTTGATTTGAATCAACATTTTTACTCCGCTTCAATTTTCAATCCACGCCTCAACTATTGAGGCGGGCTTCAAAGGGAAGCCAGCTCCTCGGCGGCTCCTGTGTTGTACATTTTTCACCTTCACCCCTGTTTTATAGCTCTCCAGCAACGGCGTATCGGATAACTGTTTTGATATCACGGATGATTTTTCACGAAAGGGTTACGTTCATGACCACCAAGGCGGGAGGCGGGGAAAACATTGGACGTTTTGGAGGCGCGGGCCTTTGCCTGGTTCCACTCTCTGTGTATTTTGTATTATAGGATAATGGTGTCGGCCTTTGGGGCCTAACAAGGACAAGGACAGGCAGAGAGGAGACACAGACAGGGACATGTGGGATCACTGTCATTACTGGCCATCAATTCGAAGCCGATTCCTCATCAGTCATACCAAGCGCACGCTAGTTCCAAGGTGTTGGCAACCCTAATAGCCGCCTATCTCCTCGACCTCCACGGCCTCCCATCCGCCTTCCCCTTCCCCTTTCCGTCGCCCTTGCCCTTACCCTTCCCCTTCCCCTTCCCATTGCTCCACCCCTGCGGCGCGGTCCCCTTCCCCAGCTCCCCCTCACTCTGCGGCGTATCCGGATCAGTCGTGAACGGCACGGTACAATTCATGCAGTCGACACGACCCAACATATACTCGACGTGGCGGTACGCCGCCGAGGGCGCGTACTGCGGCACCATGTGGCCGGCGAGGTCGACCGCGACATAGGTCAGCCCGCGCTCCGACACCAGGCTGCCGAACACGCCCGCCGCGGCCAGCGTCGAGGGCCCCGTGATGGCGTTGTGCGGCACGTAGAAGGGCTGGTCGGGCCGCGCGCTGAACCCGAGCGCCCCGCCCCACGTCATGTTCTGCAGTGCGAGGAGCGTGCCGTTGGCCAGCAGGATCATGTCCAGCGCGCTGTGGCCGATGATGACGTTCTGGGTGGCGTCGATCACGTGCGGGAGGACGGCGAGGGTGGAGGGCGGGGAGCGGTCGGTGCCGTTGACGAACACGTCGTCCGAGGAGCACTCTTCCCATGTGGTGTTGGGCGGTGCGTGGATGGCGGCCTTGACGTCCGCCCGGTCGAAGTAGATCTCGGCGCCCTCGGGCAGGTAGGGCATGGAGCCCGGGAAGCCGAGTACGTCCCAGAGTAAGGGGCAGGTGGTGGCGACTTGGTAGATGTCGAAGCAGGGGTTGAGCAGCGTGACGGCGTCGAATATGTCCCAGTAGATGTTCCAGCACTCGTCGCGCGTCGTGCCGTTGGGGTGGGTGCCGGGGAGCTGGGATGGCATGGGCCCCTTGGGAGGGTAGACCAGGTACTCGGCCACGAAGTCGGCGTAGCCGCACTCGTGCTCGCGCCGCTTGAGATCGGCCCGGAACGTGTCGTTGAAGGGGAAGAGTCCGGTCCAGTACTCGGCGAACTGCACCACTGGGATCGGCTCCTGGATCTCGTCGACTGCGAGCGACGGGTTGTAGATGGTCATGCCGGACATGTCGTAGTAGGTTTTGTCCTCGGCGTCCAGGAAGGCGCTGGCGATGTACGGACAGTAGTAGCCGCTGGTCGGGTAGGTTAGCAGGTGCCCGAGGCACGATGCGATGGGTAGAGAGAGGGGGACATACGCATAGGACTCGCCGGAGATGTACACCTTGTAGCCGTGCATGCTAAAGGTGTCGATGAAGTTCTTCCAGAAACCCATGAACTGCTCGGCGAGCTCCTCCTCGTTCGTGATGGTGGCCTTGCCCGTCGTGAAGCCGGTGCCGACAGGCTGCTCGACGTAGACGACGTTGGTCAGGGTGTGCCAGCTCCAGGGGTTCTCGACCGGCTTGTAAGTGCCATACTGCCACAAGAAGGGCCCGTTCTCCTGAAGCAGGCCTTCAAAGGACGAGCACCCAGGCTACACGCAAAGTCAGCGGGTGTGTCGGTAGTATGCCTTCTCCTAAGGGAACTCACGCCACCGTTCAGCCAGATAAGGATCTCCTTGTCCGCTGCCTGGTTGGTTGAGGGGAAGAACCAGAAGAACAGGTTGTTCTCGTCGTTAGGGTCACCGGTGATGGGGAGCAGCCCGGCATAGGACTCTCCAACGTCAAAGTCGACATCCGGGATGCCCTTCCCATTAACAGCGAATCCTATGATATGATATTAGTAGCAAATTCCCGGTCAATTGGTGCCGTAGAATGCTCACTGGTGGTATTATCATTCAAGAATCTGTGCTCCTTTTGTTCTCTCTCGACCACCCGGTGAGGATGACCGGCGACAATGCCATGCTTCGCCCGCTTCGCGGCATGCTCAACATGACGTTTCCCTGCATGAGCGACACTCCGGCCAGCAGCTTCGGCCGTCCCCGTGAGGAGCAGTGCCGAGAGTAAGCTTGTCCACAGCATTTTGGCCAAAGTTGCGTGAAGACGAGAACGCGGTTTGACTCGCGCTGGCCGCGGGGTGGGAACTGGGACGGAGATATACTTCGGACGACAACGATTGGGTTATGTACTAGTAACTACCCGTACTCCGACCTTCGACCGAGGGAATAACATTCCGCTCTCGGGGCCATCAGGTAGGAAGGTGACGAACCCAAGCAAGTCCATCCCGTCACCCCCTGCCCCGAGCTACCCCCAATACCACCCAGAATACACATTGATTGATGGGCTGAGGAAGGGCACCGCATTGTCAGCAATATCAGGATCGGAGGGAACCGAGTCATGCCCAATGGGAAACAGAAGGCCAGGGCAAGCGAGGTGAGCTAATAGCATGCGCGATGCCACAGTGACTGCTCTGCACCTACCCGTCCAGGAAGTCAATTAGGATGAGCCTCGCAGGGATGGAGACCGGAGATAGGAGAGACATGGTACATTGATCTTTGGATGGGGGCTGATTGCGGGGTTCTCTGTGCCCATTCATCCGGATGAGCGCGTGTATATTCGTACTACCTTATGTATGTATATTCTCTGAAGGATGTGGCGTAAGCAGAACGGTCGGAAAGATGATGCACATGGACGGTTGTGTAACTTGGTGCTTGGCTCCTTGGGTAGTCCTATACATAGAGGCTCCTGCGGCAGAGTGAGCCCATGGATTGATGAAAGTATGGAACGGTTCCATTACAGGCGCCGATCGTGCAGCGGCAGCTTCGTACACTAAACGGGGTTGGGGAGGTGGTCCTGTACTGCCAAGGAACGTCGAAGGACTGTCCCAATTAGGGAGGTGGAAGAGAAAAGTTCATGTCTGATTGGGCCACGCAACTTGGGGGCCAAGGGGTTCACCCTGGTGCGGAGAGGGCGCCGACTCAACCTGCCGGTTCAAGTTGTCGTGGGTTTGTGATCTCAAAGCTATAACTATAGGCCGTGAATGCCATGTCATAGTTTCATAGTTGGGAGAAGAGGTGGCCAAGCAACACCCTATGCCGAGCAGAACCCAAAAACAAAAAGAGAAAAAAGCCAAACTCAAAAGGAAAGCAAGAAATCAAGCAAAAAGAACAAAATAAAAATAAGCGACAAGAATAAATCGAATGACAGAAAGAGGGTAAAAGAAAAAGTAAACGGAGTAAATAAAGTTTCTTTGGGCTTCAGGATGGCTTTCGTCCTGTTCCTATAGTCGGGGACTCGGGATTTCCATTATCGACATCTGCGCTTGGAGTCCGGCTTTTTTTGTCCATGAGGTGTCAACCTCCGTATGCATTTCGCTTTCCACTTTTTATCACGCTCCTGGAACGAGTTCCAGGCCGCCGTTGGCCTCTGGCATTGCACTTGGCGCCAACCAACCACTTGGCTTTCAATGTGACCAGGCAGCCATTCAATTTACCATTGGTTAACGAGGCGCAGAAGGCTTGGTTGAACATGGCCAATCGAACTGTGATGGGAGCAGAGGCTCCAAGCTTCTCAGTTTCGTCACGAACATCGCCTTTGTCACCTCGTCTTTGTCACGAACTTGACATCGAGAATCTTGCCAATTTGATCACCCAAGTGGGCGAGCACATTTGCCGCCTCACAAGGCTCCCCCCTTTTCTTCTTTTTATTTTTCGTTGCAATGGCCGATGCCGTCCGATTGAGCGTTGATGATTTCCAAGGGATCTACGAGCAAAGCTTCAGAGCGTGGTCCACACTTCACCATGCCGCAATCGAGCGGCCGGGCATTCCACCCTCGTACCTCGACATCCAAAACGCGTTCCGTCAACACCCGTCGTTCCCAAACGACCTGCGTCTGGAGCACGTCAAGTACGCGAAGCACAGCCGAGTATACGCCACGGGCCGTTCTACTTGGGGGTCAACTCAGCCAGACTGCGGAAATGGATTACCGCCGTTTTCCCAACAGGTGCAGATCGGCGTCATCTTGAAAGGCCCCATTCCGCTGTCCATCGCGGCGGCAATGCCAAAACGCGAGATACACTGGGCATCGTGGTTCACACGAGGGGATGAGAACTATCTCGGTATACTTATCCTGGCCTGGGCATACGTTCTCTCCGCGAGGTGGGCCGAAATTATGTCCGAGGCCACATCGCTCGTGTATACGAGTAGCAAGGCGGAGGATTCTACCCCGGGAGTACAAACAACCCCTTTACCAGACCATCTTAGCTTAGAAGTGGATATTAGCGATGCGAGTCCAGACGAGGCTCGATGGTGGGCAGCCGTGCTCGCCCCGGGCCAAGGCTGGGAGGCGACTATGTTGTTGGGCCAAGATACCTTCTTTGCTCCTTGGTCAATACGGCTCCAACCAGGCCACCGGTTTATACTATCGACAAACCCGACCTTTCGAAATCATTCGGCAGGAGCCCCGTCCTCTTCAGAAGCCCTCCGTTTCCTTAGCAATTTCTGCGTTCGCCGCAACATCGGGGATCAGAGCCAGGCCGCCCTTGCCGCTGTGTTGCTCTTCCCATCTATGGGTATCGGTCAAGGGCTAGAGCTGCCAGCTTTCACATCTAGCCGCCTGAATCTCCCGACCGCAGTTGCTTCTTCCGTTCTGCAGCGACAGTGTCCCGATCTTGATGGCGAGCAACGGTATGGCTGGGTTCACCAGGAAGGCCATCTAGACCGGCTGATTCCTCTCAGTTGCTACACCAAAGGAATCCGCCCTATGTTGCTGAGTAGCTTCTACGATCCTAGCATCGAATGCAACGCCGTTACCCCTTGGCTCCAGGGAGCACTAGCAGTCATTGACGTAGTTGCTGAAGACGATCCTCTTGTCCTCGGACGCCTGCTGATGGATCGACAACCCAAAGTGGCACCTCTTTGGCTCGGCATCACAGTGCTCGGGCTTCAAAAAAAAGTCTTGCAGGACGTTCGTTTCGGCTTAATTCCCGTCGACCTTCACTCTGCCGTATGGTCTGGCGCGATACAATCCTTCATCCAGCAACCCGTTTCGGATCCCCTCGTGGCAGATGACCAGGTAGCCCGGGCGGATCAGTGCCGGTTGCTTTTCCTCTCCCGGTCTGGATCGCATGACCGAGTGCCCGTCTGCCAGTGGAGACCGTTTGGCGGGACACCGCTTGAGCATACCGATATCGAGGTTCGGGTCCATGCCGAGTGCAAAGGCCATGGGCTTCGGTATCAGGGGTTGACGTGGGATTGTGTTGGCGAAAAAACAGCACACCAGCCGCTCGACGGCGACGATCTTTACGCGTACCAAAGCCCTCCGCGTACAGCACAGACCTCATATTCTAGGCAAACGCTCGTTAACTACGGAAATCTAGACCACGAGAAAGACTTTGTCTCGGAAAACGCCACACGGAGCGTTTTTGGCTGGCTGCGTGTCTACGGATACGCATTGGGCGAAAAGCCTATCTGGAAACACGAGTGGTTCGAGATGTCTGAATCTGATGAGGAGGTCGAGGAGGGAGTAAAGACAGTCCTGGTGACATGCACAAGTCTCCCTCATACGTGGAGACTTGGGTTTCTGAACTATCTGACAGGCCCTGACGACGACGTGATTGCGCAGCGGGCGTCCAATGCCTCGCGCATCTTGTTGCGAGCCTTGTGTGTATTCCCCGCAGTGATCCAGGACACAAAGCCCAAGCATACTACCTACCGGTTGGCTATCGGACGTGGGAAGAAGCTAGGGGCCTCATCCGATACGTTGAATAATGTGGCAGTGATCTGCCGTTGGTTGAAGAGGTTGAGGTATGGCCGTTCCAGACGGCCAACGACGCCTTCGCCACCACCGGCGGCGGTTAGGTGCTCGTGGACGAAAGCCGGTAGCTGTCGTCCACAACCTGATACCTAGCATGTGAATGCACTCCTAGGCACTAGCACACTCGTTGGGACCTAGGGAGTGGGTGGAGACCCAACTCTCACTTCACGGCCTTTTCACCGAGAGTGGGCAGACGCCCGCTGCCAAGATATGCGAAAACATCACTCACGTCCTTCTTTCCGTCTCGATTGGCCATTGTGGATTCAATAAAGTTCGCACAGGTTGCAGACAAGCTCAAGGTTTCCCCAAGAGGTATCTCGAGGCTTAGTGACACCGGGCGTTTGCGGATGAGGGGTGAAGCCCAAACCTCGACTCAAGTTCTCGCTATCTATTCGGGTATTCGATCTATCCATTTGTCTGTCTGTAATGTATTGTACAAAGGTTCATTCATAATACATGGAAGTAAAGTCGGGAGGAGGTTACCTGCCTTTCTTCTTCTTCGGGGCGGCAGCCGCTTCCTCGTCAGCAATGAGCGCCTCAATGTCCTTGTTGATCAGCCAGTTTTGAACACTGTCCATGACCTTCCCCAACGTCTCGCCGCCCCGAAGGACATCCGGCAGGTTATGGGCATTCAACCCGCTCCGGTGATCGGTGCACCGGTCCTGCTGGTACTGGTACGTCCGGATCTTGTCTCCGCGGGTGATCTGCGAGTTCGCCAGCACGCTGCTGCGCAGCTGGCGCGCCGCCTCCTCCCTCGCCTCGCGCCGCTGCTGGGCCAGCCTGGACCGCAGCAGCCGCCACCCGGTCTCGCGGTTGCGCTGCTGCGACCGCGAGTCCTGCATGTTGACCGTCGTGCCCGTGGGGATGTGGGTCAGCCGGATGGCCGACTCGGTCTTGTTGACGTGCTGCCCGCCCGCGCCGCCCGCCCGCATCGTCTCGCACCGCACCTCGGTCGGGTCGATGTAAAAGTCGCTCTCGGGCTTATCCCAGTCGGCCTCGGACTCCGACGTGCTGTTCTCCGGAAAGGACGGGAGCACCCATACCGCCACGGCGCTCGTGTGCGTGCGCCCGCTCTTCTCGGTCGCGGGTACCCGCTGCACCCGGTGCATGCCCGCCTCGCCGCGGAAGAGGCCGTACGCGCCGGGCTCCTGCACCTCCAGCACGGCTTCTTGCAGCGGGATTTCTCCCTCGGAACCGGTCTGGCCGTCGCTGTCCGACGCCTCGTACTGCACAACCCGGGTCCGGTAGCCCTTGTTCGAGCAGTACGCCTTGTACATGTGGAAGAGCGAGTCGGCGAAGAAGCGCCCCTCGGTGCCTCCAGGACCGGGCCGTATCTCGAGTAGGCAGGGCATGTCGGTGAATGGGTGCTTGGGCGTCAGGGCCATCGAGAGGTTGTGGCTCGAGTCGGCGAGCTGGGCGTTTGTGGCCTCGAGGTCGTCCCTCGCCAGTTCCCGCATCTCGGCATCGTTCGACTCTAGCAGGCCGTGGAGCTCACCGAGGGCAGCCTTGGCTTTTTCGAGTTCCTTGAGGGCGCTGGCGACCCTCGAGATTTCGCCTGCCCGTTTGGCCTTTTTTGCGTCGAAGTCATTTTCTAAAACCGCGCTTAATTGGTCGTGCTCGGCAGCGAGTTTGCGCGCGCGCTCGAGGAGGGCGGATGGAAGTGTGACGGGAGATTCTGGTGGGAAAGTCAGGGTCAGTCGATGGAGGAATTAAAATGTTACTTGTAGGGGAGTAGCAATACCTGTGCTGGCCCGCCGAACAAAGTGAGAGACGCCGGCGCGTCTCAAGGACCGCACACAGCTACGGCACACCCATGGTGCTGCCAACATAGTCGCAAGACACCGGGTGCTGTCTCGTGGTAAGCATCGACACAGAGCCGTGAATATGGAGCTGCGAATAGAACTCGCTGCATTTCCAGCGAATACAGAGCCGGACCGCTGGGAATTTCTCTCGGCAGGCATTGGATCGATTTCTGCCGCAAGCCTCCGCCTTCCCCAGACGCCAAGCCCCTGCAATAAGTGCCCCTCCCCCACCATCCTGACACTTTACAGGCCGCCCGGGTATTAAGACCATTGACTCACCAATTTAGCAAGTACTACCTACCTGTCCTAGACTCTACAATATCTCGCCTCACTTCACCACTCTGCAATTCGAGGTTAGGACCGGGACGGTAGCGCCGATAACAGCATGGCCGCAAACGTCAACGCCGCGGCTCTTGACGAGTCGCCGATTCCCGAGCCTGTCCAGAAGCAGCAAAAGCAGACCATTGACCCGTACAATGTTAGTCATACCTCGAATACGCAGCGTGGATACGTTCGATAATAATCGCAACAAACGAGACTGACAGCTTCTAGGTCTCCGGCGAAGTTGGCGAGGACGGCGTGGTCAAGGCCATCGACTACAACAAGCTAGTCGACGAGTTCGGCACCAAGAAGATCGACGACGAGTTGCTCGCCCGTTTCGAGCGCGTGACCGGGAAGCGCCCACATCACTTCCTTAGGAGAGGCATTGTCTTCTCACACAGAGACTTCGAGTTGATTCTCGACCGCTATGAGCGCGGCGAGCCCTTCTTCCTGTACACGGGCCGCGGGCCCTCATCCGACAGTGTACATGTGGGGCATACGATCCCGTTCGAGTTTACAAAGTGTATGCGTGGGCTCCCAATCGCATGAGATGGTTCGAGGGGCGGGCCTGAGAGGTTGTTTTTGCCAGACACGGGCTAACACCGGCGCAACAGGGCTTCAGGATACCTTCGATATGCCTGTACGTGGAGAAGAGCCGGAATGATGCAGGCCCAGGAATTATGCTAACGTTTTAAAAGCTCATCATCATGTTGACGGACGACGAGAAGTAAGCATGGGCTAGCGTTTCACGGCGGGCGTCACTAACCAGCCTAGGTATCTGTTCTCCGAGAAGCGAACGGTCGAGGAAGTCCAGGGGTACTGCAACAGCAACTCCAAGGATATCATTGCTATTGGCTTTGACCCAGCGAAGACATTCATCTTTTCTGATGTAGGCACAGGCAGTGGCCGGGTCTGGGGATGTCTCAGGGGCTGACTCGGTTTAGTTCGACTATGTCGGCGGCGCCTTTTACAGGAATATCGTCCGTTTGTCGAAGCACATCACGCTCAACCAGGCTCGCGCCATTTTCGGATTCAACGAGAGCAGCAATATTGGGCGGATTCACTTCGGCAGCGTTCAAGGTGCGCCGTGTCACTTTTCGGACTGTTCAAACAACGACTAATAGCAGTACAGGGGCGACAAGTTGGGCGTCATCATTCCCGCATATCTTCGGCGAAGACGAGACCAAGACCGTCGGGATACCGGCGCTCATGTAAGGTGCACTGAAATCCCCATCCCTTTCAATAACTAACAGGTGATAGTCCCTGCGCCATCGACCAAGATCCGTAGGTAGCCCCTATTCAGAGGTGTTACAAGTAACCCGCAACACTTGACTCCCCGCACCCCATATTTATTTGTTGTTCTTTTACTAATCGGCACTAGGTGTAAGCACCAGCCCTGTCTCGTGGCATTTACCTTTGATTAACCAGTGTAGATTTCCGTATGACACGGGATGTGTCGGCAAGGTTAAAGTTCCAGGGGAAGCCCTACGCCAAGCCATCACTCATCCATTCCCTCTTCCTCCCGGCTCTTCAGGGGCCTGGCACGAAGGTATGCCCCCACATTGAACTCCGGCATTCTCGAGGCTGTACTGACACCATTCGCAGATGTCCGCATCGATCGATGAGTCCGCAAGTAAGTCAATGTATCAGGCTGTGACTTACTAGATCATCCGCTGATAGTAGCAGTCTTCATGAAGGATACCCCCAACCAGATCAAGAACAAGATCAACAAGTTCGCCTTTTCGGGCGGCAAGGTGTCGGTTGAGGAACACCGAAACCTTGGGGGTGACACCAGCGTCGATGTGGCGTTCCAGTACCTCCGCTTCTTCCTCGAAGATGACGAAGAGCTGGAGAGGATCAGGGTGTCGTACGAGAAGGGGGAGATGCTGACCGGCGAACTAAAGGCCATCTGCATCAAGGAGCTGCAAACGTATGTTGCCGCTTTCCAGGAGAGGAGAGCCAAGGTGGACGACGCAACGGTCAAGGAGTTTATGGAGAGGCGGCCGCTGAAGTGGGGAGGCAACCCCCGCGCGACGATAGTCGTTCCCACGATCGAGAACGGGGATGCTGGTGAGGCCGGGGAAGGGGATGGGAAGATGACCAAGAACCAGCTCAAGAAGCTCGAGAAGATTAAGCAAGCCGAGGCCAAGAAGGCGCAGAAGGCGAAGGAGAAGGCGGAACAAGCAGCGGCGAAGGCGGCATAGATTTCGGGCTCGGTAAGAGGTTTGTCGGACCACGTAGACTCGATCTTTGGCGCCAAATGTGACCATCTCAGCGAGTTGAGCGAGCAAATAGACTTGCAAGTTACGGCCGGGTCACGGTTCAGGAGATTGTAGTTCTTGGCTCCACTCACGAGCAAGGGAAGCTCGAGTTACTTGCGCCCTGGTGCTGTGCTAGGCGGAGCCGGTCAATCAAAGGGCGTGGCATCTCGGCTGCCTATATGAGATAGCTGTGCAGTCCACGTCCGTGTGACCAACCGCCTCACAACACCACCGACTTGTGGTATGACTTGCCATTGTATACCCCCTCGCGACTCCCCGTCTCAGATCTCTGGACCTACTCGCCGGCCATCACCATCACCACCACCGTTACCAACATAAACCCATCCCAGAATACGAGACACCACAAAATTAACAAGAAGAAAACAACACAAAATGCCGTACCACCTCCACATCACAAACAAGAACTACTCCTCCTGGTCCCTCCGCCCCTGGCTCCTCCTCCGCCAACTCAACATCCCCTTCACCGAAGAATACCACCCCCTCATCTCCGGCACCTTCCGCCAGCCGCAATGGCACGCCTTCTCCCCCGTCGCCCACGTCCCCTGCCTGCACGTCCTCCCGAACAACCCCCTTTCCTCCTCCACCACCACCACCACCTCACCCTCCGCTACCACCCCCCCTAACGGTCCTGGTAACGATGGCGAGGAGGAACCCCTCATCCTCTGGGACTCCCTCGCCATCACCGAGCACCTCGCCGAAGCCCACCGCGACAAGCCCGTCTACCCGTCGGCGCCCGCCGCGCGCGCCTGGGCGCGCTCCGCCGTCGCCGAGATGCACGCCGGGTTCCCTGCCGTGCGGCGCACGCTGGGGTTCAACGTCGGGGTGCGGGTGGCGCTGGCGGATAGCGTCTTTGAGGAGGGGGAGGATGGAGGGGAGGAGTTGGCGAGGGAGTTGAAGAGGGTGGATGAGTTGTGGAGGGAGGGGCTGGAGCGGTTTGGGGGGCCGTTTTTGGGCGGGAAGGAGTTTACGGCGGTGGATGCGTTCTTTGCGCCGGTGGTGTTGAGGGTGCAGACGTATGTTGGGGTTGGGGAGAGGTTGAGCGGGCGGGCGAGGGGGTATGTGGAGAGGATGTTGGAGGTGGAGGGGGTGAGGGAGTGGGTGGGGGCGGCGTTGAGGGAGACGGGGAGGGAGGTGGTGCATGAGAGGGAGAGTGTGGAGGGGGAGGGGAAGAGGTTGGTGGCTGATCTGAGGGCGACGTGATGGGGTTGATGGGGTTTATTATACTGTGATTCGGGTTGGACCGGAATAGTGTTTGTAGTGGATGATGTTTGTTGGTAGTTATTCAATATATGGTCTTGATTCCTGTGGGACGGTATACAGAAGACGCTACCAAAAGAATTGGCTCACCGCCTTCCGGATTCCAGTGGTTCTGCTTGGCAGAAAAAGGCCCATAGACACTAACAGTTTAACGGGCGGTGAGCCAGTTCTTTTGGTAGCGTCATCTGTATACCCCTTTCTTTCTCTGGACAGTGAAGAATATTCGAAGGCGTATTGTTCTGAGTGAATTTCAAGATGTCCGTTTCAGGCTTGGATATGCATACTAACGGGACTACTATATTTCGTACTTTGCAAACCTCCCCCTGCGTAGCCACCCTTGCCCAACCAAGGTCGCCCGGTAAGCTCCGGGTATAACCCCGGCCGGCTCTCGGTCCCCCGCGTCTCCACCTGGGGGCAAAAGGAGGGGGAGGGGCCATCCGGGCCGCAAGCACATGCCGACAGACCGGATATCGGGGAAGTTGTCATGTACGGCTATGACAATCGCCAAGTATATATATATGTATAGCCTCGCCTGCTGTTGAGCCCCAAAGTACACCAGATATTCCCAGATATTCCCCACAGTAGTAGTTACAGGGACGTCCACACTCCTCCCCCATTACTATCAAGGCTCAGCATGCCTCTGACCACACCATCCGTGTACCCGCCAGCGTGCGGCGACTTCTTGAAATGGCCCAGCCGGCGGAGTGTAATGCACAGCACCAAAGGCATGGTAGCATGCTCCCAGCCCCTGGCGGCCAAGTGCGGCATCGACATCTTGAATGCCGGCGGCAATGCTGCTGTAAGTGCCAGCCTCGCACACTCGAGAATACATAGAGAAGCTAACTCGTTGCAAGGATGCCGCCGTCGCAGTTGGTATGTAGCCAAGCCCCGTGAACATGTTACACGACCCCTGAGTAGGTATGTTGCACAGCATGTATGTGTACTAACTCCCACTACCAGCCGCCGGCCTCAACATAACGGAGCCCGTGTCGACCGGTATCGGCGGCGACATGTTCTGCCTCTACTACGATGCCAAAACCGGCAAGGTCTCGGCCCTGAACGGCTCGGGGAGGTCAGGCGGCAAGTGCACGCTCGAGAGGATCCGTAAGGACCTAGGGCTTGCCGACGACGTGGGCGGCGGGATCCCCATGACCAGCGTCCATGCTGCCACCGTGCCGGGCGCCGCCGCGGGATGGGTCGACACAGTCGAGCGGTTCGGTAGCGGCAAGCTGAATCTGGAGCAGATCCTGGCGCCGGCGATAGAGCTGGGTGAGAAGGGGTTCCCTGTTTCTGAAGACGCTGCGTTCTTTGTAAGTCATGTCATGTCCCCAGTCCGGCCTTCTTTTGTCGTTCCCATGGCTGATTTCTCTAGTGGAAAGTCGGAGAGGCAGCCCTCCGCAGGGCTTCCCCCAACTTCGCCGAGATGCTCAAGCCCGACCCGTTAGCCCCTGACGGCGTGCGCGCCCCCAAGGCCGGCGACATCATGAAGATGCCCCGTCTCGCGCAGACCTTCCGCACTCTGGCGACAGAAGGCAAAAAGGGCTTCTACACCGGCCGCATCGCCGAGGAGATCGTCAAGGTGGTGCGCGACCGCGGCGGCCACCTCGAGCTCGCCGACCTCGCGCACCACCTCGAGCAGGGCAGCGAACCAGTCGATCCCATCTCGCTCAAGTTCCGCGGCCAGGGCTGCGGCTCCTCCCCGCGGTCCTCCCCAGGCGGCGGCGGCGTCGAGCTGTGGGAACACCCGCCCAACGGCCAGGGCATCGTGGCCCTCATGGCGCTCGGCATCCTCCAGGAGCTCGAGGCCACGGGCAAGATCCCGACCTTCACGCCAGCCGACCATAACACGACCCCCTACCTGCACGCCATCATCGAATCGCTCCGCATCGCCTTCGCCGACGCGCACTGGTTCGTCACCGACCCCAGCACCAACCCCCTCCCCACACCCGCCTCCCTCATCTCCCAACCCTACCTCGCCTCGCGCGCCACGCTCTTCAACCCGACCGCCACCACCCCCAACCTCACCCACGGCAACCCCCCCACCCAAAAGTACCCCTCCCCCGCCCTCCGCTCCAGCGACACGGTCTATTTCGCCTGCGCCGACGCCGCCGGCAACGCCATCTCCTTCATCAACTCCAACTACGCCGGCTTCGGCACCGCCATGGTTCCCGCCGGGTGCGGCTTCACGCTGCAGAACCGGGGCGCCGGGTTTAGCCTGGCGGCGGATCATCCGAATGTGCTGGCGCCGAGGAAGAGGCCGTATCATACCATTATTCCGGGGTTGGTTACCTGTCTTGCTGACGGGGAGGGGAGTGGTGATGGGGAGGGTGAGAATGGGAGTGGGAGTGGTGATGGTGGTAAGGGGGGCGGGTTGCATAGTGTGTTTGGGGTGATGGGCGGGTTCATGCAGCCGCAGGGCCATGTGCAGGTGCTGCTGGGGCAGATTGTGGGGGCGCTCAACCCGCAGCAGGCGCTGGATGCGCCGCGGGTGTGTATTGGGGCGGGCATGGCCGATGTTGGTGATGTGTATGGTGGGGTGGTGTATGTGGAGGAAGGGATGCCGGCGGAGACGGTGGAGGGGCTGCGCGCGCTGGGGCATACCGTAAAGGTCCTCGGTGGGTGGGGGGGTATGGGCAGGCAGATGTTTGGGCGCGGGCAGATTATTCGGTGGACGGTGGATGAGGTGGAGGGCACGGGGGTGTGGTCTGCGGGGAGTGACATGCGCGGGGATGGGGCCGCGTATCCGGCGTGATCTTGGGAGATGAGGGAGTTAGCACGCGGTGGAATGGGAAGAGGGATATGTTGCAATTCTAACATGCCGTTTGCGTGGTGGTATCGTTTTGTGTGTAATGTACAGCTGCGCAGCAGTGGTGTTGGCTTTTTACTCCTGCTTCTTCTCCCCCTCGGCCGCATCCCCCTCCTTGACCAATACCCCCTTCTCCTCCAGAACCTTGGCCAGCTCCCCGTTTTGGTGCATGGACACGATGATGTCGCAGCCGCCGACGAACTCCTTGTCGATGTACAGCTGCGGGATGGTCGGCCAGTCCGAGTACTCCTTGATGCCTGTCGCTTGTCAGCCGTCTTCCTTGCCGCCGAAAGTAAGGCATAATGAAATGGAACGCACCCTCCCTCAAGTCTTGGTCCTCCAACACATTGTATGCTGCAAACTTCTCCGGGTTGACGCCCTGCAGGCCGAGCACTTGGATGCTCGCGCGCGAGAAGCCGCACTGGGGCGTCTCGGGGGTGCCCTTCATAAACAGCACTACTGGGGCCGACCCGACGGCCTTGTCGATGGCTTGGCGGACGCCATCGGAGAGGAGGCGGCGCTGGGCGGCGAGCGAGAGGAGGAAGGGCGAGGGAGTCGCGGGAGCGAAGGAGGGGCGGACGATGGGGCGGATCGCCGAGAAGGCGGTTGGCCGGGCTGCCTAGGGATGGGGAGTTAATAACTATTTGTCGATATTTGGAGGGATTATAGGGGCTTACCTTGGAAATAATTGTTCGGGCAAACATGTTGAGTGGATGTGCGGTGGTGACGGTGGAAGGTGTTGATTCAGAGGCGAATCAGAGAGACGCCGATTAGTTAACAACCTCCCGCGACTTTTTCGGCGATGATATAAGCCGTGAGGCCGGCACAGGCCCGTAACTGAGGGGGGGTTAGGGTTCCATGTGGGATGCGCAACCCCGCCGGCAATACAGAGGTACTGACAAACACTACCTGCACTCCCTCTTTCCTGTTTGGGTGCGGTTCTTCCACTCCAACAGATTCATCCATTACCAACCTAAATTAAAACACCGAACATGATTCCGCAACCATGAAGTGACCAAGAATAACTACTAGACTTCAATGTCTTGTCATCTGCGCTGTTTGACTAGGGGAGATCGACGACATGGTACCTGTTTCTTGGCAACGAACTCTCACTAAACAAATTTCCTTTTTCGTGTCCGAGTGCTTCGCATCACCGTCGTTCACACTCACTCATCAACCATAATTACACTCACTCAATTTACATAGGTACCCTCTTTCTTTAAAATGGCCAGCCTGTAAGTAACCTCACTCCTCTATTTCCAACAAGACAAGAATACTCACCATCCAGTCTCGCATACCCCTGGGCCTTCATCCAGCGCCAACTCCGGTCCATCCCCGTGCCCACCACCTCCTACGTTGGCCGCACCGTCATCGTGACCGGTGCCAACGGCGGCCTAGGTCTTGAAGCAGCCCGCCATTTCGCCCGTCTGGGCGCCGCCCGCCTGATTCTCGCCTGCCGGAGCACCGAGCGCGGCGAAGCGGCCAAGGCCGACATCGAGCAGTCCGTCACCACCTCCACCGCCGTCGAGGTATGGCCGCTCGACCTGTGCTCATTTGAGAGCGTACAGGCTTTTTGTCGCCGTGCCAATGCAGAGCTGGATAGGCTGGATGTGCTGCTCGCCAATGCCGCTATACTCACCCTCAACTGCAGGATGGCCGAGGGGTATGAGATGCAGGTGACCACGAACGTGATCTCGAATTTCCTGATGGTGTTGATGTTGCTGCCGTTGATGAAAAAGACGGCGGCAAGATGGAATGTCGAGGGGGCGGTGACGGTTGTGGCGAGCGAGGCACATATGTTTGTGAGTTACCTACCCCGGCAGCCCTTCTTTTAGCCCGTATTCTCTTGCTCACCATATCGTTTCTGCTAGACGAGCTTTGTCGAGCAAGACGAGCCAAACATATTTGAGTCCTTCCGTCCGGGCGGCGCCATGCACGACCGCTACGGCACCACCAAGCTGATCGACATCCTGGTCGTGCAGGAGCTCGCCGCCCGGCTTGATGCCGCCAGTGCCGGCGCGAGCCCTATCGTGGTGAACTCGGCAAACCCCGGGCTGTGCAAATCCGACCTCTTTCGAGACTTATTCTCTATTGGCCAGTGGTTTTTGAACCTGAGTGTACTTTTACTCGGCCGCACCAGCGAGCAGGGCTCGAGGACCTTGACGGAAGCCATCGCTGGGGGGAGGGAAAGCCATGGCAAATATGTCGACGGTGGCAAGGTGGACTACCCCAGTCGTTTTGTCGTGTCCGAGAAGGGCAAGATGGTGCAGAAGAAGCTCTGGGATGAGTTGATGGAGATACTGGAGCGTATTGAGCCGGGTATCACCGCCAACGTCAACCAGGTACCTTCCTAAGGAACTGTGAGTGAGTGCCCAGACGCAACCAGAGGCCTGGTGCCCTTGGAATCACGGCAAGCGTGTATACTGTTTAGATTATCGTACATACATATGTTTTTCTCCCGGTGGGTATCCCCTCGGTTCATACCATAAGCACTTAATCTGATATTCTCCAGATCTCTCCTTGTTTCCCTTCCAATCGACCACTCCGTCGGTCCTCCATGAACTCCGCCGAGACGACGGGGGTCCTACCCCACACTCCCCATTTCTCCTCACTTCCCCACACGGACCGGGGCCGGGAGCCTCGGCTCACCCGGATTTGCGGGGCCACTAGCTCCCGGCAGGCATCGCCGAATCCGTCCTGTGTTAAAGATTATAAAAGGTCGAGGGGGTCTTAAACTGGGACTAATCGAAACATCTTAACCGCCTATTGAAAACCCCCTCGAAATCCTCACCTCATTATTTCCTAACGTTCCGTCACAATGCCCGGCCAACCACCCCTAACGGGCATCAAAGTCCTCGAATTCGCCGGCCTCGCCCCAGGTAACCATCACTCCCCCCTCTCTCACCCCATCACACAACACCTAATAACCCCCCACAGGCCCCTTCGCCGGCCTCCTCCTCGCCGACGCGGGCGCCACCGTCCTGCGCATCGACCGCCCCCCCAGCCCCTCCAACACCACCCCACCCCCGCCGGCCGCCGACCTCCTCACGCGCCACAAGCGCTCCCTGCCCATCGACCTGGCCCACCCGCAGGGGCGCGCCCTCGTCCTCGCGCTCGCCCGCCAAGCCGACGTGCTCATCGACCCCTACCGCCCCGGCGTTTTGGAGAGGCTGCGCCTCGGGCCGGACGTGCTGTGCGCGGTTAATCCAAGGCTGGTGTATGCGCGTCTGACGGGGTTTAGGAGGGGGGGTAGGTTCGGGAGTATGGCGGGGCATGATATCAATTATTTGGCGGTTTCGGGGGTGTTGGGGTTGTTGGGGCGGCGCGGGGCGCCGCCGACGGCGCCGGGGAATTTGCTGGGGGATTTTGCGGGGGGTGGGGGGATGTTGGTTTTGGGGGTGGTGTTGGCGTTGTTGGGGAGGGAGAGGGGGTGGTGGTGGTGGTGGTGGTGATGGTGGGGGGAGGGGGCAGGTGGTGGAGGTGAATATGGTGGATGGGACGGCGTATCTGGCGAGCTTTGCGCGCTTTGCGGGGCGCACGCCGGTCTGGGACCGCCCGCGCGGGGAGAATTTGCTGGATTCGGGGTGTCCGTGGTATGAGTGCTATGAGACGGCTGATGGGCGGTGGATGGCGGTCGGGGCGCTGGAGCCGCGGTTTTTTGGGGAGTTGGTTAAGGGGTTGGGGCTGGAGGGTCAGGGGTGGGAGAAGAGGCGGTATGATCGGGCGGAGTGGCCGGAGCTGAGGCGGGTTTTGGAGGGGGTGTTTAAGAGCAGGACGAGGGCGGAGTGGGAGGCGGTGTTTGAGGGGACGGATGCGTGCTGTACGCCCGTGTATGAGTATGGTGAGATGGAGGAGGATATGGTGGGCAAGGAGGGCGACCAGAGGCCGGCGGTTACGCTGCGTGACACGCCGTTGTTGGCGGTGAGGAGGGATGCCGAGGATGCCAGCCACGGGCAGGGGCCGGGCGTGGAGGGGGAGGGCTATGTTGGGCAGGTTCTTGAGCCCGGGCAGGGAGGAGAGGAGACGTTGAAGGAGTGGATGGGCTGGTCGCGGGGGTGACCAGTTCGAGGTTGGAGAAGGCGGTGGTCTGGTCTTGAAGGATAAAGCGAAGCTATGATCAGTGTGGAATGAATAAGCTAATTTTGATAGGTAGGGCATCTCCGAGTGAAGTTGATGCCTCGTGTCTAGTGTAGCAATATCGACAGAATACAAATATGATACCCTCTATAATCCCAGTCACCCCCAACCCTATTCACTCCTTCTATGGTTGATCCATCCGGGTTTCGCGTCTCATTCGGAGCTCGGGGCGCGCGTCTAGGCCAAAGAAGGAGTCAGCTCTGTCTGGCCAGGTTAGGTTGCGGAAACACATACCCATCACCGTTTACTCTCACTCCTAAACACAATCATGCCGGACTTGGTGGAGGATTAGGCGGTGGGCCTGGGGAGGGATCCCTTGAATTCTGTGCCATGATGTTGATGTTTGCTATCCGTTCCTCGAAACTAGCTTGCATCGTAGAAGATAGTTGCTAGAGAATATCAAGGATCAAGGTTCCCACAGCCTTCGGAAGCCTGCTAACTTAGGTAACTATCGACTAAGCATGTAAGAAAGAAACCGGATTATTTCCCACCCTCCATGGGAGCTTTGGGGTTAAATTGCCCCTTCCCTGCATACACCGAAAGTCCCAAAACCGGACTTCCCCTTCTCGGCGGCTTGCTGATACGATACACACAACTACGATTGCTTCTTTCACGTTTCACAGCAATGCCGGAGGCCCCGGCGCTGCCATGGCGAGCTCGACATGAACTCCCACCGCCACCCCTGAAAAGGAATATGGCGTGCATACTGGGCAAGATCCAATCAGATATTCCTGCCGGCTCCCGGCCGGGCTGAGGATGCAATTTATTCAGATCCCGAACCGGGTAGTTACACATTGCGAGAGAAGGCTGAAGTTGTCGGTAGGCCTGGACGCGGGATGGGGCGTGGGGGAATAAGCAAGTGGGCGTCGGAGAGGAATGGTGCACCGAGCACCGAACTAATCCCCTTCTCGCCGCTCCTCCGGTGTGTGGCTGCCTGTTCACCGAAAGCCTGCAGCGAGCGGCTTTGCTTCGTCGCGGAAGCGGGCCGGATTACCTAGGAGTCTTGAAGCGGGAGGCTGGTTCAAGGGGTAGTTGCGCTCTCTCACAACACTACCGACCAAACCATTCGCGTGAGATGTCACTCCCAGCTGCACGAAACGAAAGAGTCTTCATAATCTACCAATGGTATCGAAAAAGGAATAAGGAGAATCCTTCTGCAACAAAACTCCCTCCCGGATCCGATTGACCATCCTCGCTACCCGTCGTCCAAGCCTTCGCTCCACCCCACTCAATTCACACACACACACACACAATCCTCACATCCCCCCATACCCAACATCACACGCAACGATGCCATCCATCCATCCATTCTTCATCTCATTCCATTCATGAAGAAGAAGAACCTAAACGACACACGCTTGCCTCCCGCCCCGCCCTGCCCTAATCCAGACATACATTTGCTCTCGTGAGGGAAGAAGAAATGAAGCGCCAATCACTGCACCTGGCTGACGATCTCGCTCGCCCTGCCGAGGGAGTCGACCATCTGCTGGCACTCCTTCCGGCGGCGGAGGGTGTAGTCGCTCTCCTTGAGCAGGTCGTCGAGCTCGCTCTGGCGGTACATGTTCTCGAGCAGCTCCTTTTGCATCTCGTCTTTCGTGAAGCTATGGCCCGGGGTTGTTAGCACGCCTGTGGATGATTGTTGTTGTAGAGATGACAGAAGAAACATACCTGACGAGGTTCAGCATGATCGCCTTGGGGACCATGTCGATCATGGTGCGCTTGACGATGTTGAAGTAGGATGAGATGAGCAGCTCTGTAGGGGGCACATGGTCAGTTTCTCCTCTAGTTATATCAACGGTTTGGTAACGCCGGGCACTCACTAATAACCTCAACCTCGATCCCCTCCCTCTCCGACAGCGTTCCGGACGCCTTCAGGGTTGGCGGGGGCGGCTCCATGGCGGCGGCCTTCTTCTTATTCTTGGCGGCGAAGAAACTGCCAAAGAAGCCCGAGTTGGACGAATCGGCGTCGGCGGCGAGCGTGGGGCTGGCAGCCCGCGCGGGCGTCGAGGCGAGGGGCTTGCCCGTCTTGGGGTCGACCTGGACGGGCCGGGCCGGGTTGTGCTTCTCGTTGACCATGGCCATCGCGCGGTGCCCGTTCAAGAAGTCGGGATGCGCCGTGTTGATATAGCACGACTCCATCGACACGAGGTCGCGCACCAGCTTGTTGGTCGGCTCCATGGCCTTCTTGAAGAAGGAGATGACCACAGCGTGGATCTTCTCCTTGAGCTGCGGGTACCGCCGGTATAGTTGCTTGCCGAGCAGCTGGGTGAGGATGCGCACCAGCTCGTCGTAAACCAGCGACGCACACTTCAGACTCGGCTCCTCCATCCGCTTGATCTGCTGCTTGACGATCAGCTCGAAGGCGGTCGTGCCGACGAACAGCGCGGGCGAGGAACCGGACGAGTTGTACAGGATGGTGCGGATGTCGACGTCCTTGACCTGGTCGAAGGGGTCCACCGCCTTGACACCGTTCGAGTACAGTTCGTGGAAGACGAAGCTGATTCTGGCGCCTCCGGACAGCTCGATGCTCGACAACTCGGTGTTGTTACCATCCAGCACGGTGCGCCACTCGTTGGTGAATTCGGTGATGATGTTCAACACGATGTTGGCGCTGTTCCCGAGCAACGACGGCCCCAGGGACTCGAGCTCCTGCGAGTATTTTTGCAGCGAGCTCGAGATGCGGGCCTTGATGTCGGGCAGCGTCTGCTTGATGTGCATCATCAGGATAAGGTTTAGCTTGCGAGCCAGATACGGCGTGCCGCAGTACGAGCTCTTGTTACGGTATGCCTTGTGATTCTCAAAGTAGTTCTTCTCGGCCTCGAGTGCCGCGTTGATGGGCTTCTTGTTGTCAATATCTCGTTGCCCGCGGTTCACCACCGGGACGTAGCCCAGCCGCAAAGGAATGATGCGCCCGGCAAGAATATCAACCACGTCGGTGCCCTCGTCCATCAGGTCGACCTTGGTGAGCACGCCAATTGTCCGCTGCCCCTCTGGGTCCACCTCTCTCGCTAGCTTCAAGCCGTCCGAGTTGGCTAGATCGATATTGGCAGCGGTGACGGCTAGGATGATCGCGTTGGACTTTTGAATGTACTTGAGAATCATATCCCGAATCTGCCTCTCGATATCGCGCGGCTGGTCGCCGACGGGCACTCGTGTCAGACCCGGGAGATCGACTAGTGTGAGGTTGAGGACGTTGGGCGAGTAGATGCGCAGGTTGATTGGGGCGGGGGAGATGCCAGCGTTCCGGCCGACCTTGGCTTCGGTCTCCCTGCTGATCTCATCGCGAATCTTGTTGAAGTCGTAGAACTTCTGGCCGGGAATGTGCAGAAACTCGCCCCACTCCTCGGTGTTCGCCTGCTTGTCGGTGCTGTCGGCGATCTCCTTCTCGTGCCCGTTCGTTTGCGGCTGGCCGGGGCGGTTGATAAGTTGAAGTACGAGGGGTCGACGAGTTACGATGCCTGAGCCGCGGGGTAGGCTGCGCGCAAGTTGGACATGTTAGTCGGTGAGGGATGGTCGTGGGGCACATGGCGGGGACAGGGCCGGGGGTGAGAGGGGCTGGAGAGAGAGACTCACAAGTCGCGGCCGACGATGTTCTCCAATACCGAACTCTTGCCGCTAGATTGGCTACCGACGACGACTATTTGGGGCAGATCGATCGGGTTGTTGACGCCGACGGTGGTGAAAACATCTTGAAGTTTGTTAACAAGCCTATGCAGGAGGAGACATGTTAGTGCCCGACGAGGAAGCCCAAAGGCGGCAGCAAGTGTGCCATGGGTGAGAAAAGCCGTACTTGATCAGCCCCGGGTCGGAAATGCCGCCGGGAGTTGCGAGGGAGGCGGCATCGACCGTCATGTTTGCGTTTATGTATGCGGCGTGATGCGGGCGGTGGGTGGTGTTGGCGCAGTGCAGAAAGGCAGTCCAGGGGCCTCAACGCAGTGAATGCAAGGGTTTAGCGGTGCGCGATGCGAGATGCTGGACTGCAGCGACTTCGAGGGAAGGTTTCGCGGTTTGCGTGTTAACAGCTAGGAGTGTCTTCCTCGGCCGTGCGTCTGAATTAGGATAGTTAGGGAGTGAAGAAAGCGGCGTCGTGTCTTCCTTCTTTTTGGGATGGGGGATGGAATCTTCGACGGTTTGCCTCGCAGGAGGACCAGACCGTTCCACAGTTCGACTTACGTGGGGACCCACCCGCGTCGCAGCCTCCGTCTGTGCGGTCGCCGCAGCCAAGCTTGCGTAGTGGGGCCACACGTGATACTTCATACGACTTCTCTCCAAGAGCCCAGCGGGTCCTCGAGGCGCATGAATGTTACTGGAAATACTTCCACAGCATGCTGATGCATCCTGCATTATCATTCATTTAACCCTGGAGCAACACGCGATGAGATGAGTCAATAGGACTTACGCCCAATACCCGGGCGTTAATAGCCCCGATCTACGAAACTCAAAAAATCATAAATATTCTTTTTCCTTTTAGCTTGCTGCCTAACCATTCTACGTTGGGCCACCCGAATAGGATTCGTCATCTGAGGCTTGAGTTGACGCGGCGCGTGTGGCCCGTTGTTGGAGGAGGGGAAGGTCAGCCGTCCGCTGGTGGTCACGCAAATCTAATCAGCCTTTGAATGTCCCAAACCCATAGGGGGCCTACCCAGCTAAGTAGAGAAAGAGCAGCGCTGGGTCGTCGACTGAACGAACCATGTCCTCAATTTGTTTCGGTTCTACTTCGTACTCCACCTCTCTTCAACCCAGCCGTCTTTCCCCCTTATCATCTATGGGCCCAATACCCAGCGTGTTGAATGGAATACCCGGACACCTAACGACAACAGACAAAACCTGCCACCTCCCGCTCCCAACCGTGCCCCGTATGCTACCTACCTACCACCATCGCCGAGGTACCTCCTCCCATTCGTCATCATATCATCTGGTCCAGCCTGAATGTCGTCGTCCATTGTCTCCGGTTATCCATTCGGATTTGTCAAGCCCCTCCGGAGTGTTGAAAGCCAAGTGAAAGAAACGAAGGAAGAAGCAGCGCGCGTTTACCGTGTGTGCCTCGGTGGGGAAAAAAAAACAATGCAGCACTCCTAAAACACCCCATATCTCCAAGTTCGCCGCCCCATGCTATGTCCTGTATTCCAAATACCACCGTTGGGGAAGAGAAGGGGAGGTCAAGTAACGGTGAAACCATAGCCGCTCTCGTGTCTTTGGGTTGCTTACTAGCGCCACTCTCAATGGCACTCTCAATGGCACTCTCAATGGCACTCTCAATGCCACATTTCCCCCGAGGCCAGGCTGCCGTTACTAGCCCTGTGCGTGACCCCGTTGGAATGCCGTGCCGTCAAGGCCAGAGCCCTGGCTCGCTCCCTATTTGACCAACTGGAATCAAGCGTTAGTGATGTAAACCGAATCGCCCAAGGTATCTTTACTCACATCTTGACCCTGCCGTCGTCGCCGGCTGTGGCGAACATGCACGGGTCTGCCGGGTTCCAAGCGACTGCGTTGCAGCTTGTGTGGTGTGCTTCGGCCTCGTGGACGAGGATGCCCGTTGCCTTGTGCCAGATGAAGACGTGGCCATCTGTAAATATCCGAGTTAGCAACAACAGCGTTTCAAAATCCGCGGGTAGCTCGACGAGTATTGTAAAGCCTCACCTTCGCTGCCCGAGATGACGAAGTTCTCGTTAGCGCCACCAAAATCGCTCCTGATGGTAAAGTTCCCGCCCTTTTGGCCCGTAAACTTCTGTACCGTCTCGCGCGTTTCAAGGTCGATCAAGACTGCTTCACAATCCACCTTATTGACGAGGAGATACTTCGAATCCCGGCTTATGCTCAGCGACGCGGCCCTAGAGTGAAGCGCCAGGTCATACACATGTTCCCTGGTGACGAGATTGTAAACATGGAGGGTGCACTGCTCATCCATCGCGACCAACCAGCGTTGATCCCGCGAGAGGGCAAGGTCCTCGGTCCTGTGCAGATTGGGCCATGTATGGATGCAATCGCCGCGCAGGTTCCATAACCTCATAGATTGGGTCTTGTCAAACGACCCGGTAACGAAGGACTGGCCGTCCGCAGCCCAAACGCAGCTGCTCACGGGCTCCTCGAAATCGCCAATCACTCTCAAGCACTCTCCAGACTAAAGTGCGTTGTCAGTTGCACGCCATACACACACTACACACACGCACATGTGTGGACTACGACTCACCTCGACATCCCAGAGCTTAGCGGTGTGGTCGAAGCTGCAGGTTACCAGGAGCTTGCTGTCAGGGCTCCACGCAAGATTGCCAATCCCCGGCTTCTGATGTTCGGATAGTTGGTGGCAAAAGGTTAGGCGCTCAACGTCCCAAATGTTGACCGCATCGTCTGTACCGCATGCCGCCAGGCGTTTGCCGTCGGGCGAGAAGCGGACCTGCCAGACCTCATCGAGTTTCTTGGATGATTCTAGGCCCGGAGGTGATAATTCCACTAGGACCTCGGTGGGGAACCGGCTCCTGTCGCAGGAATGGTCCACGCAGAGCGATGGTGGCGCATCGTCTGTGTGATAGCGGCACCTCTCCGCCTGGTTGCGCTTTAGGTCGTCCAAAAGCACAGCCAAGCGGCGCTCCGGGAGCATGACCGATGGGGAAATGTACCCTATCCAAAACGGTCAGTAACGCAGCACGGACGATGCAGAGGTTGGGGATCCTGGACAAACCTGAGAGATGGGCAAGTAATATCTGCCTCGACCGACCGTCCGCGCCGTCCCAGTTAGCCCGCACCTTGAGATCGTCGGCGTCTTGACACATGAGGAGCCTCGACAGAAGGGGGACTGCTTGGTGCTGCTCCTGGCACAAGGGTGTGAGCTCATTCCGGAGCACAGCCAGCGCCCGGCCCGTGTCGCCCTTCTCCAAGAGCTCGAGGTACTTTTGCCGCCGCAGCCTAAACCTCATAGCGTTGCGATCTGCTCCGGGAGCCAGGACAAGCCCGGGTCCGCGAGCGGCCTTGCCACAGAGCAACTCCTCCGCCTTACCCCAGAGCCCGTCCAACACGGCCTGCCGGAAGGCAATCACGTCTGGGCTCTCTACCTGGAAACCGCTATCCCGGCCAACGTTATCCGCGGCCGCATTGTAACCCAGGTCATTCAGCGCCTGTATCAAGATGCGTGTGACCTCCTCCCGGTTATGTCCATAGTAGCTCTCTTGCCGCGGTCCTACGGGGGCCCCGTTAAGCCTGGGACCGCGAGTGGCGTCGGAATGTGTTTTGTGCGGCGTGCTCGAAGCACCCAAAGTGCGTTCCCCGACGGCCCGGGACCCGTTTGCCACCGGTTGCGAAGCCCGGCTCGAGGGCTCTCCCTTATCAAGCTCCATCAGCATGCTTGCTCGGCGTCTTCGCTTCGGGCTCGGGCGGGAGGCAGCTGTGTTGCCTGATGTGCTGTTGTGTGCTCCTCCCTCCTCTTCTTCTTCTTCGTCGAACTCGGCCCTCTGTCTCCTACCGAGGATCTGCGTCGAATGACGGGAAGCGGAAGACACCGTTGCGGCTCGGGCGGTGGCCCTGAGAAAGGAGGAGGGGCCAGCCACTGGGGACGTGGCGGATCGACTTCGCAACGGAGGGAGCTGCGGCGGGGTCGGGACTTCGAGCGATAGTGCAGGGTTTAGAGGCACCGGGGTGGGTTGGGGAGGTGGGCTATCGGAAGCGGAGGCGGGCGGAATATAGATAGAAGCGTCGCTGGGGTTTTGGTCTGCCACGGCGATCGAGGTTGGTTCTGCAGGACCGGCGTTCGTTCCTGCAGAAGAGAGTGGACGGTAAAAGGAAAGGAGAAGAGCCTATGCTCGGGTTCTGATGATATTCTAGTAATCAAGTGTGGAGTTATCGGCGGAGTCGATGATGAAAGGTCGAATGCAAAGACGGGATTAAATGCAAAAACGGAGCCAAAGGCAGGTCGCGCAGCTGATGCGGAAGCCAGGAGAGAGATCAGATCCGTCATGGAGATGTTGTCGTGCCGTCACCAAAGTCGGTGGTTTGACCGCGGGGGGCCGACTGGCTGGAACGTCGAGTTAGGTCTGGGCCGTGCACCTCTCACATGGGCAGGGCATTTAGGTACATACCTACCGCCTACCTTATGCGCCTGCAGGGAGGGACCAAGTTCGGGCCAAGCGTGCACTCAAATAAAAGTTGCGAGGTTGGTCATAAACGGAAAGTTTCGGGGAGAGTTGCAGGTCGAACCTGGAACCTGGGGAAAATGGAAAAGATTGCTATTTTGTTGTTGACGCAACCACGACTAACCACCCATGGGTCGAGGCGGAGTGATAATCTCATAAATGCAACCGGAATGAGAGGAAGGCGAGCGAGTGATGAATGTTTGAGAGAGGTTGGTTCCGTGTTTGGGCCTCGAGGGCTCCAGTTGTCAATGACACTCGAGCGCTTCGATTGGCAGGCGGTGAGTACGTTTGACGCCATTGGCAGCCTCGGAGTGCGAGCAACTTCGACCGACCTGAGCTGTCCTCCCTGGTACTCGTAAGCCGTATTACTTCGTCATTACCGAGGTTGTTATTACGATAGGTAACCCAAGGAAACGATAACTGATCAATCATGGGCGCAAGAGGCTTTGCTCGACAGGTACTTCTAAACCACCTATCATATTTGCGCTCTAACAAATAAATCCAGTACCTGCTTGCCCGTACATGCACGCACCTTAATCTGTACATACAAATAAATACTACACTGGGTAGTTGGTAGATAAGCTTAAGATTAGTAAGAGAGTATGATATGGACCTGCAGACATTGCGACATCCACGGGCGGTAATCTGTATGTAAATGCAAGAGAGCTTCGCGAGTGGTGGTTTACACCCCCGACCACAAATGCCAAGACTCCAGCTCCGTGCTGTCGTGGCAGTCGCTAACCAACTCTGCCCGACAACCAGCTTCTCTAGAAGTACCTTACCGTGCCCTACCTTTCGAACTCGATAGGCCTACCGCTGAGCAGAAATGCGCGAGGGACTGCGGACAACTCCAACGCCGTTTCCATGTTTGAACCTGGCAGTCCGCTCCCCTTTTTTCTTCATTTTTTTCCGAGTGAAGGAACAGCCCGAGGGCAAACTCGGGCTTGGCCAGATATGAGTTCGTGGCCACGCCAGACTTCCATCCATACCTACCCTCACTCAACTTCATCCCCTCAGATCCCGTCGAAGGCAAGAGAACCGATGTGTCTTGACTCGAAGTTATTGTACTAGTTATAGTTATTTAGACATCACATAATACGCTGTATTTACTAAAGTTCACAATCACTCTCCACATACTGGCCAACTCGGCACCGCCCGCTAAGGCTCCGAGTCTCAAAAGGCATGGACACCTTCTATTTCTCATCACCCCCCGAGCGAAGCTCTGGAATACATGGCCCAAAGACTCTCGCCAACCAGGAACGGTGCTATATGTCGGTTGCCTTGTTCGTCGGGAATTCTCTCGCCAAGATGAAGCAACTAAACCTCCGGTAGGTGAAGGTCTCCTTCGTACTTGACATGGGCGGCGATGACCAGGTACAATAGGACACAAGGGCTGATATGGAGCGTCGAAAATTACGGAATGGGGCCGGGTCACGAACAACTCACGACGCCGGCATGCATCTCTGAAAACAAGTACCTCCGTTTTCTCAGGACCGAAGAAGGGCTCAACAACTACGCCATCATCGAACCTATCGGAGAAGGCGGGTTTGGATTGGTGAAACTGGTTCGCAGGAAGCAGGACGGACGGGTCTACGCGCTGAAGCAAATTTCCAAGGAAAGGGCGACGAAATCACGAAGATCGATAGAGCGGATGTGTGCTGAGCGATGTGCCCTGGTTGAATCCGACAGCGAGTGGATCGTCAAACTCTACACGGCCTTCCAGGACGACACCAACTTCTACTTCCTTCTCGAATATCTGCCTGGTGGTGATTTATCAACGCTGCTGGCGCGCTAGGGACGCTTTTTCGATCGTGACGCGGCTTTCTATGTGGCCGAGATTGTCCTAGCGCTTGAAGCCCTCCACAAACTCGGATACATTCATCAAGACCTTAAGCCGGGAAATATTCTTCTGGACCACCAAGGCCATATAAAGCTCGCCGATTTCGGCTGCAGTAAAAGCCACCGCAAGACTGTCGCTTTCGGTCGCTCATGTAGCCTAGTACTTGACGCGACCCGGAACCGCAATTTACCTGGTGCCAGCAAGCTCTGTTCAGCTATGGACAATAACGGCCGTCATGGGGGGAGTATCAAGGTAAACCCACCGGCTGGAACTCCCGAGTACCAGGCTCCGGAGATCTTCATGGGCGAGGAACACTCCTTCGGTGTTGATTAGTGGTCAGTAGGCATCATTTTGTGAGTTGAACATTGCCTCTGCCTCACGTCCAATACAAGAAATCCTGCGGCACCTTATCCGGCATATCAAGGTCATCTAGCTAACTAAAAAGGTATCAACTGCTGGTCGGTCGTACGCCTTTTCGTTCCTCCGATAATGAACCACTGCCCCATCTTAATATAAACTGGCGGGCACACCTGGCCTTTCCCAACGACATACTGCTCAACCTATACGCCAGGCATCTCATTGAAAGGTGCGATATGCGATTTGTCTCCCCCCCCCCCCCCCATTTCAATACCCCGAGCCTTATGAAGGGCACTCGTTTCGTCTCGGGCCATCACAACCCCCTTTTCCTCCCACCCTTTACCCACCTACCCCTACTCACCACCCACCTCCCCCAACGAACCACAAGAAGATCCATGCTCACCCGTACCCCCCACCAGTCTCCTCACCGACGCCACAACTCGGCTCGGCCGCAACGGCGCCGCCGAGGTCAAAGCCCGTAAGCCCACCATCCCCCTCTTCCTCTCCACACCCAGACCCAGGAAGAGACCAATCCTCCCCCCCCCACCCAGCACCACCACCAAACAAAACACTAACTCCCACCCGTCCACCCCAGACCCCTTCTTCACCAACATCCCCTTCCCCCACCTCCGCCACCACCCCGCGCCCTTCCGGCCCCCCCTCCTATCCGACACCGACACGCGCCACTTCCCCGTCGCGCGCCTCCGGCAGCGCCAGGCCGAGCGGGATTACGACGCCGCGTTCGACCGCTTCTTCGACCCCATGTTTGACGAGCTGTTTGAGGCGGCTGTGGTTCGCTATGGGTTGGGCGTTGTTGGGGTCGCCGGGGGGAAGGGGGAGGAGGGGGGAGAGGGTGGTGATGGTGGTTGTGGGTATGGTGGTGGTTATGGGTATGGTGGTGGTTATGGGTATGGGTATGCGGCGTTCCCAGAGCTGTCCGTGCGGATGCTGCCGGTGCCGGTGCCGAGTGTGCCGAGCATGCCGACGGTGCTGCTTCGGCCGGGCGGGCTGGAGGGGGGTCGCGGGCGTGAGAGGATGGGTTTGGAGTGTATTGGGTTTGAGTATAAGCGGTTTGATGAGAGCTTCTTGGGAGGGGAGGGCATGGGTGAGGTGGTGGGTTGAGCGCGCGGGTTGTTGGGAATAGGGGCTTGGTTGTTACAGTAGAGTTGTTGTAGTTACATGGTAGCGCTTTGCTCCTTTTCGGCGCATATTCTTAACCTCAACTTGCTAGAGAGCGCTTGGGTTCTTGGGAATAGGGGTTTGGTTTTCACGACAGCTGTGTGTTTGACCACATGGTAACTCGCGCTTTTACTCTCTTCTGGCGCATATTCTCGACCTTGACTTGCTCGAGAGCGCTTGGGTTCTTGGGAATAGCGGCTCGGTTGTCACGACAGCTAGTGTGTTTGGTCTTACGGTGGCGCATTTGCTCTCTTTCGGCGCGTATTCTCGACCTCAACTTGCTAGCGAGCGCTAAGCGTCAAGATCCATTAGGATTTTACTGTTAATTCTTACCCGGCATCACTCTGTTCGCATTCTCAACTCTGTGTCCGAGCAAGCGCTACTGTTCATCTACACAGTACTCCGCTGTCGTCATCCCACACCCCCCTCTGTTTACGATTATATAACCGGGATACTCCGGGATAGTTAGCTGTTCCCGCGCACACACGTTCCCGGAATCCTTGATCCTTTCTCGGACAGCTTCTCAGCCGGCCATGGGAACACGGCCACAACACGACAACATCGTTGTGCAGATCGCAGTGGTTATTAATCCGCCGGAGATTCTCACCTCGATGGAGCCCCGATTTCTCTCGGACGACACTCTCGCGAGCCTGACTCTGGCACGTGGAACTCATCGCCGAGCGACCTCGTACCTTATCCAATCCGACGCCGCGAAGGCTAGTGTGAGGAATGGGATCTCTTCACAGATCGCTGTCTCCAGCAACCCCTAACTCACTGTAAAATTGCAGAGCACTGGCAGTGCGATTATCGCCGATTATCGCAAGGATAGGGCCCGCGTGGATCCCGGCGCTATGGAGCCCCTTACCATCGGGACAGCGGGCTCCCTGTTTGTTTTGAGGGTATGACGTTATACCCTGAGGAAGCCTGAGACCCCACGAAAAACAAGAGGGAAGGGGGAAAAGTCCACGGCACTCACGGGTCATGTCTTCCAGTTCAGCTGGCGTGGCTGGGTAGTGATTCTTCATTTAGCATTTGTGCTTTGTCAACTTCACTCACTCTCGGGCCGCTTCCCCCTTCTCCTCCTAACAAGGGTTATTTGGATAAGTGCCCGCTGGGCCACCTCCCCCCACCTCGATATGTCACTCTCATGTCAGTGCGCGAGCTAGCGTGGCGTGCTGGTCTCGGCCCGCTATCGAGGATCCGGGGTCGAGGAAGGTTGGCATGTTGGCTCATTGTTCTCGGGCTTGTCTGACGGAGGATGCCGTTGTGTATCCAGAAACGAAACGAGATCGACGGCGCTGTTCTCGGCGAGCGCGGTGAGGCCGCCTCGGGGGTGAATGACTGGGAATGGATGCGAAACGTGATTGGTTTGTAGTCAAACGACGGACCGGTGAGTCGGGAATGTTCGTGGCAGTCCGTCTGTGATGAGACCCCTCCGAGGAGTTGGCACGGCGGATGAGGGGAATCTTGACACTAGTTAACTCTTGTGATGGCTATTTTGGGCGGCTTGTGGGGGGTTTTCCGGGGTGTTTGCCAGGTGCGTCCTGGCGTTTTGTTTGTTGCCATGGAACACAGCCTGAAAGAGAGGTGTATCCCTAACCCAGATGGAGCTCAGACCATATCGTTTCAGGATCCTCTTCAGCTGGTGTTGTTAGTGAGGGTTCTGCTCGAAACAAGCCCTCCCTCTGTCGCTTGCCTTTCCGTTTGACAACATGGAGGAACCATCTCAACCCACACCATCATGCTCCTCGAAACAGGCGGTCAGCGGAGAATAGGGGGTGGCAACATCTTTTGGCAGTTGTTGACTCGATACGGCAGGTGCTGTAACTGACACTTTGGTGTGCTGCAAGCTGCTGCAGATGCCAAGACGGCTCTCCTTTCTCCCAGGCTCAGGATCTCGGGCCCCAAGATCACAGATCTGGCGGCTGAGAGAATGACAGAGGGCTAATGATGCAGGCACTCGTTGTGTGGGACGCGCACCCGGAATTATCCCCGCCGATCAGCAGCAGATGTGGATGTGCCGGTCAAGGACAGGCTCGACAGGATCGCAATGCAACCTGGGTTGGAGATCGACTTTGGGTTCGGTGTTCGGTGTGGGCGAGCGGCTCAGCTCGGCAAATCAGCAGCTGTCACGGCATCGCAGCGCCACGGAATATCGATTGTCTCTTTGCTTCTTTTGAGATGCAACGATCGAATGCAGGCGCTAGCGTTTCCAAAACCTGGAGTACTCCGAGTGATGAGTGGTGAGACGGCCATCCACTGCTGTCGTGCGTGAGTGCCTTGCATGGTGTGTCCGTGCCTGGCCTCTGGCGTTGTATTGATGCCCAGATGTCTCGGATGCAAGGCATCAAGAAAGAAAAACCCCAGATTCAGGCAGGAATCAAGATGCGCGCTGCCAGATCTTAATGGCGGGGTTAACGTGCCATCGCACAACGGGCCCCAAACCCGGAAGGTGTGGCCAGGGTGCGTGGTCCCTTCTCATCCAGAGAAGGAGTGATTGTTTTTCGTGCTCCAAACCATCTGGCCCTTACCGAGCCAAGCCTATGAAGGGCCGAGGTGTCTCGGTGTGGCTGTCGGCCTGCAGCAGCAATGCAGCAGCGGGGGGGGTAAACGGCACGCAACCATTTGCCGCCGCCAGACCGCAGGGTGCGCCGTATGCATGCTTCGTTCCGCGTTTCCGCCTCCCACATGTGCCTCTTCAAGAATGAGAGGTGTCTCATCACTACCTGTCCCCCTCGTCTCACCTGAGGCATGATCGTTTGAAGAAGGGAGAGCGCCACTTCTGCGAGACGGCCCGAGCATTACAGGCTCCGCTAGCCTATTGGGCCCATCACCCAGACCGCTTGCTGCAAAGTCAACTTGAAGGGGAAGATTGTGGGCCGCTGGTCCGCTGGTCTCGACTTGAGCGGAGCTTGCCTCGGTGGTTGTTGATGAACCGGGGAAAGAGTGCAACGGATTTCGAAAGTCGGGTGGAGGCACGGGCCAGATATTGCCTGCCCATGCTGCAGCTGGTGCGGCAAGGGTTTGTGGCGTCTGGGGCTGATCTCCCCTGCGCGGAGCGGAGGAAACGCTCAACGCCGCGACCTCATAGCACGGCAATTAAGGCCAAGGTTGACGACTGAGTGATATGAGCACGAAATATGTAGGAGCACAAAAAGCAAGTCGCATTGCGCTTCAATGGCGCGGACTGGTCAATTGCGAGTCCTTGGACGTGCCGGGACCTCATGTCGAATGAAGCCAGACATGGAATGGGGTGTTCAGGGGTTGACCGGCACGACGTTGAGAAAGCTGCGCTGTCCTTCCCGTTCGGTCTGGGGACGATTCGGCAGCGCAAGTCGGGTGCTCACCGTTTGCACATCAGTTCGATATTGGATGTGGAGGTCACAAGACGAGCAAATTGAGCCCAGCTGTCGCGGCAGTCGCAACCCTCCATCCAAGCAAATCAGGCCACACACACGACCGGCGCCTTTACCGGCTCCTCGAAAGCGTCCATCCACACCACCATTGGCAAGATTCTACACAGGAAGTCCGAAGCCGGAACCCTGGGGGTATGGATTCGCGACTTTGTGTGACCAAGACCCGGTTTGTGTCCTGAGACAACCGTTCGGTACCTGAAGGAAAATGCGGTCAACCAGTCCCCCCTGGCGAAGCCGTATCCTCTCGTTCGGGTTCGACGCTTGTCTGTTTGTTGCCGTGGAACTTCTTGGCTAGGCCGGCGATTAGAGAGTGTAGAAGAAATAAAAGGAATATGAAAAGAGGGAGCAGTGGAAAAGATAGACTTGTACTGGGTGATAGATACAATCTGTATGTACGGTACCATAGCGGAATCATTTCCTCGTTTTCCTTCATCGGCCATCCACTCCCTCGTGGAAAGCCAGATGCTAACTAACAAACAAACGAACTGACAGCTGGACATCTTGCTGCCGTCCTTCCCGCGCGGAATGGGGCAATCAACCAGGGGCGCAAGCGTGGTTGCATTTGCTGCTTCTTTTGCCTCTTTAGCGGTCGGCCCAACGCCAACGTGCCGCCTCCTGGACAAAAATGGCCGAACTCCAAATGCAGATGTTGACAATGGAAACTTTGAGTCCTTGATTGTAGGAACAAAACCAAAGCCATCCTGACGCCTAAATGAACTGGATTATACTCCATTTACTCTTATTTTACCTTATTTCCCTTTACCTTTCTCGATTCATTTTTATTTGTTCTATTTGCTTGACTCGGGATTTCTTGCTTCCCTTTTAAGTTCGGCTTTTTTTGGGCAGGGGCTGCTTGCCTTCGATGGGTGGGGTTTCGCGCTTCGAAGCAGCACCTCTCGCCGACGCTCGTTTGGGAATGATATGCGACCAGTGGCCAAGTGCGAGAGGATTCACGGCTTGTGCGCCATGCAGGGTCGGCCACATGGTTTTGGACCAGGGGCGCGGAAGGCTCTGCGCCTCCGTTGCGGCGAGCGTGCGACCATGGGGCGACGGTGACGCTGCACGCCGAGGGCATGAGCACGAGCGTCCCGGGCAGAAGATATACTTGTTGTCTTGAGCGCAACACCATGGCACAACGCCGGTTGGAAGAATGCAACGATGGGGTGCTGCGTGGGGGTCTCGCTTCGGCACCTTGTCCCCTCGTTGTCTGGCTCAGGGCCCAAAACCAGGCTTCTCGGAGGGAGGGGCGCAAGAACGGTTGATGGTTGCGGTGCAGAGTCGCATCCGTGGGCAGGCACCACCAAATTCTTGAGCGGCTCAATCACTGGCCACTCTCACACTCCCATGGCTAAAAAACGGTCGCTGGTTGTTGACATTGCACACCTCGCTCGCCTCCACCGGAGAACAGGAAGAGGAATAACTCTTGTAAACCAACACCGAGGTTGCACATTGTGGCTTTGAGGTCAAAGCTCAGCTGGCACGGTCGTCAAACGCACGGTGATACCTCGATGCTAACCTCGAACAGCCTTAGCGACCTCCACTTTGAATCCATCCGGACGAATGACCCACCCCTTTTTTTCGATTAGCGACGAGACCGGGGGTCGCCCGAACAAGACTTGCTGCCTCTTCGGGTTCGCGCGAGCTAAACAGGTTTAGCTGCTGCCTTTCTGGTGGGCTTCCCTCATCGCTTGCCCGCGGGCTCGGGACAATAAGAAAAACGCTATTATATGCGGTCTGTGCTTTGGGTATTTCTCGAAACAGGGGCACGAATTCCGGATTGGGGCAAGCTGAGAGTCATGGACAGAGCTCTCGTGGAAGCTGCCACAAGGAAGGAGCTTCGAGAACCAAGCTTCTCACTCTGGCAATTCAAAAATCTGTCGACCTACCGTCAATTGAACGCGAAAGAACCGAAATCGACTCCAGTTCACTAAAACGGAAAGGGCAATCGCTGCCGAAGACTCCCGGCCCGGCTTGCGGTGCAGTGCAATCAATCAGTGGGTGACCCCGGTCACCTCGCTGTCGCGACCCCTCCACTTTCGTTTATTGCCCCCCTGTGTGCATGCCCGGGCAGGCTCCGTCCCCAATATTCGTTCCCCATCGTCCGCTGCTCTAGCGCATGTTCTTTCTGGAAAATGTCTCTTGGCTCGCCTTGGCTGCAGCTGCCCCAGTGACATGCAGTGCTCCAGCGTGGGCGTTTTTTTATTAATCTCTCCCCTGGGCTTCCGGAAGCCGCCCTCGTCTCCTGTTCACTTGGAGCCCGGTTTTGGCTTTCTCTTGGACGATCTCCTCCCGCGTCCGCTTGCTTGGACGAGTTGTGTGTTTGGACCGACCCTTTGGATGTGACCCGCAGTTGATAATCGGCCGGCATCTTTCTTCTCTTGTTCGGTGGCCGGGTTTTCGTTTGCTGAGTTGGGAGGGACAACTTTCACAACTTTGACAACTTCGACAAAGGAAACGGGCATATCCTCCCCGTTCGCATTCGCCTTCTTTCTTTCGCCATGCGCGCCCTTTAATGGCTAATACCTTCAATCCTCGCCCGAGGCCCTCATCCCTAACGGGACCCTCCTTCCGACCCCCTTTGTCCAACAGTCGACGAGGCAGTATAGCAAATACCATGGAGGGACCTCTCAGCGTGCCTCCTGACCGGGGCACTATCATTGGTAGAGCAGTTTGGAAGGTACCTTGTTACCTCGCCCGCGTGCGATATCGTATGGTTTGAGTTCCAAATACTAACCTGTTGGTAGGTGCGATATGTGGTAGTTGGAGCCCCGAATCGAGACCGGCCGCTGCCTGGACCGGTCAACCGTACTTCGACACCGAAGGAGCTCGCGAGGGCGCCCACAGACGGCATATTTCTCACCATCTATAAGTCCAAGGTGGGTTCAACCGTTACTACGAACGGGAGTTGCAATCCTAACCATGGTGGGCGGCAACAGGAGGATACCGAGCCGATACAACAGTACGCACTTAGTTCGATTGCCGACTGCCAGCTTCAGGTGATGGCGCACCGCAAGCAAGGCCCGGTTCTCCCAACCTTGGTCCTCAATGTTTTGCCAGATCCGACGTTGGACAAGGCCCGGAAGCGGCGTTCGAGCAGGACTGCCGGGTTCGCAGCCCCAAGGGAGACGGGCCCGACCACCTTGTTGTTTCGCCCTGGGGACGAGCTACAAAACCTTCAAGAATGGGCGCGCTTCATCCAGCAACTCATCCAGCCACATATCCCCGACAGAGCCCCCATGAGCCCGCTAACGCCAGCGTCGCCGACTTTTGTCAACCCGTTCGCGCCTCGATCAAGGGAGCCCAGCGAGATGCAGCCGAGGCCGGGCAGTGGGAATGGTTCTCGCCCAGGGTTCTTCTTGAAGAACTCCTCGCAATCAAGCTCCATGCGCGATCGGCCCGTGACCTTCTCCGATTCCCCGAGTCTGCGATCGAAACGGAGCGACCTGTCTTCTCAGACAAGCGTCATGACCCAGCCACACATGGGTTTTCACAACTACACTACGATGGCTCCTGCCGACCTCCCGTCTCCAGCGACCACAATCGGGGAATACCAGGGCGAGTTTATTGAGGGGTGGACGTCAGCTCAGGGCAGGTCATCCGCGCTCAGCTCCCCCATCAGGGGGCGCGAAAGCGTCAGCTCACAGGCGCCGACCTCATTACCGCCAATACCTGATTCCAACTCGCCGCCAGGGCCACGGGAAACGATTCTCGACAGGGCGTTCCAACTGCGTTGCATACCCGGCTCTGAACGCGAAGTTCCCGGGGAGGAGAAATTGAGTTCACTAGCCCGGTTCGACGCCCTGATGCGGGAGGTGGATGAGAAGAGGAGGCGGCGGGAAGATGAAGAAGCCAAGTCAAGACCGATGGCTGCGGCAGCTCTGTCAGCCAGGACATCGGGCCCGGAACCCAGGAGCGCATTCGACCAGGACGACTCGGATTCGGATTCGGATCAAGACTCGGACTCGGACAACGGTGATAGCGACGAGATCGCAAGAGAAACGGACCTCGAGGACAAGTTTCCTTCATCGACTTCAGCCCAACGAGCCTTGGATTTCATCACGGGGAGGTATGATCCCACGCTGCGGCATCAACTAGCGTCGCGAGGTCATGGCATCAGGTCCCCGCCAAACTATAACCATGACGCGTTCATGGCATTGTCGAGCACCGGATCTTCTCAAATGCGGCCTCAAACAGGGTATTCGAATAATCGAAACCGGCCGGGAATGACACACCGAACCCACAGTCAACCGCACCTTGCTAGCATATTAGCGTCGTCAACACCTCTGGACGCACCGAGGGAGTCCGAGGACGGAACGGGATTCAGCTTCACCCCAGGGTCCCCATCAGCTGTGCAGCGCGCCTCTGCCGAAAAGCGGCAGTCTGCGTCGAGCGCTAAGGGCCTCGGCTTCACCGAGTTCACAAGGCGGCTGAGTAGCACAAGCAGTTTACTCCTCATGCAGACAAACGCTAGCGGACCCGCCAGCAGCCGGGCGAGCAACAGCGACATGGACCTGCAGCAGTGCCCACAGTCGCCCCCGCAGCACCTACACCATCTCCATCCCAGGGCTGGCCCACCGATACCGCAACAGCATCAGCCACCGCAGTCTCCGCCGCCGATAGGCGAGCGTGAGCGCTGCGGCTGGCGGGGCAGCGTGGGTGTGTTTGGAGGCGGCGATGGCAGCTTCGTATGACCAGGCGTGGCTGCTCAACGTCGCAGTTTCCGATTTACAATACATCTCCCTGGTGTTAACGTTTCATGAGCCTTCCAGCAGCATCTTTCGGTGTCACAATATCCGGCATTCGTTCCATTCATCATACCAGTTTAGCTCCTTTCAAGACTTCTACTTTGTATTCCAACATCTTCGCCCGCCTCAACCAACGCACTTCCGAAAACCTCACCATCCCTCACCATATCATCAACCGAATCTAACCAACCGCCTTCATCACCCAACCTACACCGACACCAACATCATCCCTATGACGACCGGCCCATGACCGAGAAATTACTTACGTAAAGGAACATTTGGCGTTAATCATAATTCTTCAAATTTCACGGTGATTTTTACCACCGCCTATCAAACGAACGAGGACACATCCAGAAGGGAACATGAGGTTTCCTGGCCTGGTATCTGTAACATGCATACAATTCTGTCATCTTCTACTTTCGGGAATATTACCCATGTTGTTTTACACATAGCGTCTTCCTGTCATTCCCTTCTTATTCTCACGACGGACGAAAAAAGCGTTCGCGCATTGGACATTTGTACTTGTACATGCATACATACCTACATTCACAAACATTTATCCCACGAAATAACACGAATTCATAAGATCCACATCCATGTATTATTAGAAACTATCCATAACGGCATATGAATCCTCTTATTGCCCCCCCGCTCAGGGTTTGTTTAATAAGATACCCATAGTGCAGGCGGTCCGCGCACCGTGCCCGACGTCAGTGCTCGACCCGACGGCATGGGATGGGGAGGGAGGTCCAGTCCAGTTCATTTCTCATGCTTCGGCTCGGGTCGGGTCGCTTCCACTCAGACGGAACCGATCCCGAACTTAACCTGCACCCGAACCGGGCCGGCTGTGGTCTGTGCCCGTTGTGTCTTTCGTTTCATTTCGTCGAGTGGGCTACCCAACCTATGGGGTTCGTTTCCAGCAAACGGCACGTCTGCATCGCATTTATGTAGTCGTTTCATCAGAATGCCCAGTGATGCCCATACATGTACTGTACGGCACTTGAAGGAACCAATGGAGTGTCTCTCCCTGCCGCGGCCCTGGGTCATTCCATCCCAGGAGGCGGGTTTGGGAGTCCGGCGAGGAAAGGTCCGAACCGCTTCCACAATAACTAATAGCAAACACAGATTGCCGATAACTCGCAAAACAAGGGCCTTCATTCCTCCAGCCATCTAGCGCAGACAGGATACCTACATCCCACAGTTATTCCACGTCTCCCAAACGCCAACGGATTTTAATCCACCAACAGCATTCGCTTTTAGGGTCAGCTTGGCCAACGCACGCTCGGTATCGATCTCGCCCCTTCTCTCAAGCCACCCATTTACCCCATCCATCCCCGCTACACCTTGATATCATCCAGCCCAGCCAACAACCCAGACCTAAGCCAGGTACGGCGCCAGAGCAGCCTTGGCCTCGGGCGACAACCGCTGTTCCACAAACCCGACCAGGGCGCCGCCGTGGCGCTGGTTCGCCTCCTTCATGTACTGGCTGACCCACTTGTCCACCTCGACAATATCGGGGAAGTCGTCGCGGGGGCCGCGCTTGCATGTGTTCAGCGGGGTAAAGCCGACGCCGAAACCGATATCGTCGACGTCCGCCTCGTTGACAATGTCGTCGCCGAACCCGGCCGCCACGCGGGGCGGGTTCTTGAGCAGGTCCAGCAGGTTGTTGCACGTGAAACCCCAGCCCTTCTGGTACCGCTCGGCAAACGACTTCGACTCGCACAGCGTCTTGGTGTACGAGATGACGCCGAGCTTGCGGTCGACGGGGCGGGCGAACTGGCCCGTTGTGGGCAGGATGACGGTGAGGTAAAACGGGGTGAAGACGTTCTGTTGGATGCCCTCGGCGTGCCTGATGAAGAAATCGGCGCCCATCTTACCGTCTCCCGCCCGGGCAGAGATGAGGTGGTAGAGCCGGGCTACGCGGGACTTGTACGAGTCGGTGGGGCTCGTCTGCAGCTTGGTGAAGATGAGCGTGACAACAGTGCCAAAATACGGTTCCAAAACATCACTAGCACGCGTTAGATTCGTGTTTGGGGTCATGTTCTGGGGTAGCTTGGCAACTTACCCAGGGAACGTGCCAACGATAGCCTCGAGAATATCGAAGGCATTTTGGTCCGTCTTTTTCCCCGCTAGTAGGCGTTGGAAGATGGCGAGGAAGGGCTCTAGCTTCTTCTCGGCCTTGATCTCCTCTGCAGCCTTGGGGATAATGGCGGCCATGAACCTGGACAGAGGCGGCACATTGCCCCTCGTCTCCCATGGCCCAGGGGCAAGAACAGCCTCGATGAGCATCTTGAAATCACCGGGTACTTGGTTGGACGGGTTGAGCTCTAGGAGGAGGGCGAAGATCTGGAAGACGAAGGGAACGAATTCTATATGTGATCGTCAGACGTGTTTAACAGAGCTGGTGTTGCGGGCCTGGCTTACCGGAGACATCCTCGTTGAGGATGGCCACGAAAGGCGTCCACAACCGGGGAAGCATGTTCAGTTTCGGCGAGTTGCTGCAGTACCTATCCTGCTGTTAGATAACGCTTTATTTTCAATGGAGGCGGGCGAGTCTTACCTTACGAGGGCACCGATAGCCTCGAAGTGGTAGTAGTAGAAGCGCGGGTTGCTGGGGTTCTCCTTGATCACGTTGGTAATGCTGATCAAATGATTGAGGACACTATCGGCGCCGCAATCAAGAACGGCCTCCTTCATGACGATTATCACCCTCATGATACACCTCATCAGGAATTCGTTCTCTTGAAGCTTGGCAGCAGACGTGTCTTTCTCGATCAGAGCGAACAGGTGTTCCAACAAGTCCTTGGCGTACGGCTGGATGTCGCTCCTGGGGAACAAATGCTGCCCCTGCTCATCCGTAAGGAAAAGGACCCTCTCGACTGCAATTGCCGCATACGTGTAGACGACGTAGTTGGACGAAGCCAGGTTTTGGATAAGGGGCTGAATCGCGCTGGACCACTGGGCTTTGTTGAGCTGACTCCGGAAGGTGTACAGGTATTTGATGGCATCGACCTTCGAGATGGGCTCCGTGGCCTCGGTAAGAAGGTCTGCGGCGATGTTTTGCTCGAAGAACTCGACGACATTGACAAAACTGTTGACCGTCTTGACTCCTTGGGCGGCCGTGACGGCACCCTTGGCGGCAATGGCCAGGAAAAGGTACACAGCCGTGTCCTTGGCCTTCCAGTCCGTCTTGCCGGCGGCCAAGTAGTGGTTGATGTACCTAAACACCACCTGTGTAACAAGCGGTTCGAAATTGTCGAGGAGTTTCCGCAGAAAGTCGGTTGCGGCCCTCCTGCGCGAGTCGGTATCCGAGCCCTCGAGGTCGCGTCGGATGAATTCAATAGGTTCATCCTCAAACATCTCGATATCCGACTCCCTGAGTGCCACATTGGGGAGGACCACTTTCTCGACGATTGTGCCCAAGATCTGTTCGTTGTTGAAGATTTCGGCATGGCGACGCACCGAAGCGACAGCGGTCAAGAACTGCAGCGCTTTGCTCGTGAGGCTATCGTATCTCTTCTCGGGGCCGACGCTCGACAACACGTTCCATACATTGTTTGTGAACTCCTGCACGTATTGGCCGAAATCGTCGTCGTACTTGTTGGTAAACAGCTGGAGAGCGTCGCAAATATCGGACTTGAGGGTTTCGAGCGGCGTGGCCTCGTCCTCCTCGCCATCGAAAATAGGATTCGAATAAGTGATGTACTTGTGAAGGAGCACCGTAATGGGCTGCAAGTGTGTCTCAATGATGGGCGGGATATCCTGGCATGCAAGGTCGTAGAGGAGCCTTATTAACAGGCTCATGGTCTCGAGCCAGCCCTTGAGTGCGCTGGCATTATCTTTGTTTGCCTCGATTTGCCCGTCCGCAATCTGTTATGACTTCAGTCAGCAGCTTGTAGAATTGTATGGTTGGTGGCTTCTCCTTACGCTCAGCATCTGGATGTAGGGTTCTCCGAAGATCCCCACGACGTGGAGAATTTCCCTGTTGAGGTCATTCGACTGGAAAAGAGGACGCCACCTCACGAAGATCGAGTGTGCAACCTCTAGAACGCCGTTTGTGGCCTTGTAGTCTGTTTTGGAGAGACGGCTGACGAGGGTCCTAGGTGAGACTGGTGTTAGTCGCCGCCGAAGATGAAAGTCAAATGTATTCAAGGCATACCTGGGTGAGGGTGTCCCAGCGCTCCCAGAAATCGGAGTCGGCGATAAGGCTGATGGCTTCGCCAAGCTGTGTCTGTATTGTGGGCGGGGACGAGATCATCAAACCGACGAGTTCTTGTTTGATGGCCAGCACCTCATCCTGGGGGAGCTTATAGTTTCCCTCCTCATCCTACTCCGGGGTCAGATCTCTAGTTCGCTTTTCGAGAAGACGGAATCCGATCGAACGCACCACATAGTTATGGCGGATGAAGTTCTTGAAGGCGAGAGCGGCGGCAAGGCGGGTCTTGAGGGGTTGTTCGCCGGTGCTCACGATGCTCAGGAGCGACAACGAGTATTTCGGCTTTTTGGCCTCCTCTTTGAGAGCATTTTCGGCTAGACGAGCACTAATATTAGTTTCATAACATCAACTGAAGGTGTAGAGACGGCGCCCCAGGATCGGCATCACCGAGGGCATGACATGGCGGGGTTGTTTTGTTTGGGGCATCCGAAAATCCAAAACTTGCCTTTGCGATGGTGCTGCGCATCTAGAGTTGCGTTAAGCAACTGTGCAAGATGATCCAAGGTCGAAGCCATGGTGGGCAAATCTTCCTGCGGTGACGTGACGATGGGCGAAGCTCAGAAGGCTGAAGCAGGAAAACAAAACACCAGAAAAAGCAGAGGCGGTTGCTGAGGTATTGGTAGTGGATTCTTCCCTTCTAGAATCAAACTGAATTGGGCAAACAGAGGGGAACCGCCTGGACAAGGTGGGGTTACGGCACCGACCGTGGAAAGAGGGAATTAAAAGTGGGGAGCTAGAGGTCCCATCTCATGGTGGTCAGGTCCCTTCCTGGTTTCCATCCTGGTAGGGTCAACGACCAAGCACAAGTAACTCTCCGCTCCGGGCATCTTTCATCCAATTCCCTCGTTATTTTAAACTTTCGTCCAAACGATGCCTACCACCCCATGATTTTATGCAAGAAAAAACCGTTTGTTTGTAACAACCTCAGAGTTCGACGATTATTATTATTTTATCCTTGCACCTCTTATGCATTTATCAGGTCAAGCAAGACCCGTCTGCAGCTGAACAGCCACGGGGCGACCGACCAATCGCTTGCTGGAGGACTCAGACCCGCTCACCTGCGCCCCTTGCGTGTGACCCCGGATTTTGACTGGATAGCTGGACAGACCTCCGTCATCCCATCTTCGTGGTTGGCCATTTTTTGGTCTTTTTTGTCCTGTGCCTCCTGCAGCTGTACCCGGCTGGGCGATCGATCGACGAGAGCCGACAGCAAGAAACTACCGAAAACAAACGAATCGAAGAAGTGCAGAGAAAAACGAGCGATTAATAACGAGCAGCGCGTGGCTGCCATCCTGCCATCCTGTGTTGTTGTGGTGTGAGTGTGGCTCTTGATAAAGGCGGGAAACCTGCTTGGAAGATCGGTTTTGAATCTTCCCCTCACCCGCTCCTCCAACCAACAAAAGCGACTTCTCGTGAGGCCGACTACCTCCTGACAATCGGCCTCCTCCTCCAGCGACCCTCTTGCCACTCTACCTGATATTGATTGGGGCTGCCGTGGAAACACCATTTATGCAACTATCACACCTGCGTGTAAGTGATGTCTCACATCTCACATCTTTCTCGGCCCATGTGTTCCCGTCCCCCTCCCCTCTGTGTGGCCATACTAGCTTCCGGCGAGCATCTGTGGTTTCGGTCGAACACCCTCCTTTCCCGGCTCCCTGCTTGTTGCCATACAACTGCTCCTGCCACCTCCGCCACTCCCGACGGCTTCCCACCGATCGACCCGGCCTTGTTAAAGCTGCCCTGCATGCGGCTGCTGCAAGTTCCTGCATGTTCCTGCACGGCAAGGCCGCTACCATCTGGTGTCTCCGTCTCTGGCCGAACCTCACATATTTTTCCTGGCTCCGGCCCCGATGCTTTCCCGCCTTTTTTTTAACCTCAACCCACCCATGAACGGCTTGCTAATATGCTGCGGCGATTAGCTTCTCTAGCCCACTTGGCTGCGGAAGACCAGCAGCCCATGTCGCCCTCGCCCGGAGATGAGCAGCAACCGCAGGAGACGAAGGGCACCGGAGGCTTTGCCGGCGTCTTCAAGGGACTTGCGGGCGGCGGGAAGTTGACGAAATCCCCACCGGTCATCCAACAGCCCTTCCCGTCCATCTCCGGCGCTCAATCCCTCGATCAGCGATCCGACGCAACCCCACCGGTGTCTGCCCTTCATGGACTCTCCCCCGATCAGGCCGAGTTATTTGTACACCTGAAAAACGGACAGTTGAGCGAGCGGGTTGCTGCAGCGAACTCGTTGCGTTATGCAATTGCCGACTTCCCTCTCAATCCCGTACGTGCTGGGCCCCTGCTACAATCTCCCCGTCGTTGATATTATCGACTGTTTCTGACGTGGATTTGTCACAGGTCCGCGATATTTGGCATGCCGCAAAAGACCTGATCGACCCGACAAAACCAGCCAGCGCTCGGCAGGTCGCATGGGAACTCCTGACCGAATGCATCAAATATCCCTCCTCAACCGAGCTCGAGCGGCGTGAATACTTCCGGACAGTGACCAGCCCGGCCCTACCCGAGGACTTCTATCTTCAGCTCGCAGCTCTCGAGGACCTGACAAACCGGGGCCGCGATGTCTCCGGGTTTTACTACGACATTTTCCCGCTCCTGACCGAGTGGCTGCAGGAAGCGTACAGGGCCGCGAGAACCGCGAGGAGACAGGCCTCCCGTGGGCCCACCCGGACTTCCAGAGGGAGTACGCTGTCGACGGGCGAGGACAAGAACTTGTCCCGGCTATTCGCGCTCCTCAAGGATGCCATCAAGTTCAACTTCAAATTTGCCACGGACAGCGTGGTCGGGAACTTGATGGCGATTCTTCTCAAAATATGCATGAACACGAGCGTGGAGGATGACCTGAGGGCATGTATCAATGTGGTTGATACCGTGGTCACGTTTGGCGCCATTCCGAACGACAAGCTCAAAGACTGCATACAAATCCTAAGCTCCATACATTGCCTGGTTCCCAGCTTACAGAAGGACGCCTGGCATACCATATCCATCATTTGCAGATCCCATCACGGCCAGTCAACCGTCAGGATATTGCTCGACTTGCTGCGGACCTATTCCACTGGCCACGACAAGGACAAGGATAAAGACTCGTCAGTTAGAGACGTTCGCGGTGCCCTCTCGGTTCTCAAGAAGCTCTTATTCAAGTCCGCCGAAAAGGGTTACCCGGCGGTCTCCCTGGCCCTTCTCGTCGATGGGCTGGCAACGGTCTCCAAAAGCAGTTCTACGAGGATAGCGACGGAGATTTTGAAGCTCATCAATGCCCTATTTGACGGGCGCGATAACAACATCAACACCATACTGGTTGAGGAAAACTGGTCGCCAATCTTCTCGGTCGCCGCGCAGTGTGCGACAAAAGTCGCCCATCCGCCGCCACCTCCAGCGGAACCCAGCGCGTCTTCACTCTCTACAATCGTTAAGGACGAAAGGGAGCCGGAGGATACCGTGGCACTTCAGCTAAAATACCTCGTCAGCCGGATCGAAACGCTGCTTGCTCGGAAAGACTCCGAGCTCCTACAGCGAGATGAATGCATGATATTCCTTTCTGAAATCCAACAAGTCCTTCCAGACTCGGCTGCAGCCCTTGTGGTCGCCTACCTCAAGGAGACCCGAGCCTGTTTTCCTTCAGAGGTGGGCTGGGAGGATAGTCTTAAGCTCGTTCTCGACGCCTTCTTTCTCAATAGGGGTCGCGAACCCCTTACCCGACTGCGCGCCCTGGAAGTCGTCGTCGAAGTGTACGACTTTCTATGCCTCGCCCAGGGCCTGGTGGACGAGGATTCGGTTGCCAAACTTGTCCAGCAAGTGCTTGCAGAGCTGCCGGCGGAGAATGACAGTCTCGTTCTCCAGGAGACGACGGCGTTCCTGGTCAAGGTGGCTGAAACGGCGCCTATCGGCCTATTCGACGACATTCTGGATGCCTTCAAAGGCGTTGTTGCCAAGGACATGTCCAGGCCAGGGCCGTCCGTATTGGCCCCGCACAGAGCTGGCTCAACACTCCAGCCTGGTCAGACTATCTACTTCGCAAATCAAAGCGTCTCCAACGTTGTCACCAGAGGTTATGTGCAGATTTTCATCCAAACGATGAATAACAACGGGACGAAAGCTGCCAAAGCATACACGGCACTGGTTCATATCGCTCGCTCGAACTCGTGCGAGATCGACGCTCGGCTTACAGCCATGAAGATGCTCTTCCGGCTCCGGGCGGATTATGAACACCAGGTCTATCTCACCACTCTGGTTGAAAACGAGACGCTGGCCGGAACCTTGTACAGGACTGAAGCGTCTCTCGCACGTAAATTGGCCGAAGATGCGGCGCAACCCTCGAGATTATCCAGACCAGACCACTCCGGAGGGCGGCCGGCTCGCGGTATATCTTTCAGCCAGGGGCAGACGGCAGAGCGAGGGATTCCCATACGATCAGCGTCCACTCCGAAGCCAGCCATGCTTCAAGGTCAGAGGCTGTGGTCCGTACCCGACCCTGACGCTCTACCTGAGTCCCCTCCCGAGAGGCCGAGTCCGCTTCTCGTGTCACATATACGGGACCCGAGTGGGACTGGTGCGCCTGAGAACGGGGCAGTAGTCTTAAATATGACTTCCTGGCTAGAGGCGCTGCTGAGCCTCTTCCACCAAGGATGCGATTGGGAAGTCTACAGCTTCATCCTGATTCATCTCCCGGCCCAACTCAGCAACCACCCGATCTTCAGGGATGTCATCCCCCATATTCAGGAGCTGCGACGTCTGCTTTGCGAGATGATCAGAACCGGCGGTTTCCTAGAGCCGCCACATTCGTCGGGTCGCCGACGTAGCGACGTTGCGAACTGTTTGTTCCACTCGATCATCATGATCGTCAGCTACCATCGCCATTTCCAAAAGACGGACGAGGACGAGATTGTGAGGACTTTTGCGCACGGGATATCAGACAAGACAGCAAAAACATGCATTCATGCCCTCTCTGTGTGCTGTCACGAGCTGCCCATGTCGGTGAGCAAGTCGCTCGTCTCCATCCTCCAGAAGATGTCGCAGGTTATCACGCAGCCGTTGGTGGCAATGCACATCCTGGAGTTCTTGGCCTGCCTCAGCCGACTGCACTCGCTGTATTCCAACTTCCGCGAGGATGACTATCGCATCGTGCTTGGCATCTGCTTCAGATACCTACAATACGTCCGCGAGAAGAAGCTTGCGATGCGTGGCAGCGTCACGAGCGAACCGGCAACCCCTAGCGTTAGCATGGCGAATCACACGGAACCCCTTGCACACCAGACACCGGGCGACGATCTCCCTCAGTACGTCTATGCTCTTGCGTACCACGTCATCACCTTCTGGTTCCTCGCCGTCAAGCTTCCGGATCGACCGAACCAGATTGGCTGGATTACAAAGAACTTATTTACCGACGTCGATGGAAGCGCGAGCACCGAGGAGCATGCACAGATCACGCTCGATTTCATGCAGCGTGTGGCCTTCTCGGATGCTGGCGATTCTGCCCAAGACCCTCTTTTCAAGGAGCAATTCTTTGGCGAGATTCAAAAGAAGCGTTGGATTATCGGTAACAGCATCCTCACGATTCGGCAGGCAACCGAGTCGTGCTGGGCTGAAATCACACGCCGCTATCCTTCCGGCACGTCGTCGTATGCACTCCGCGTCGAGTTCACCCCGACACCAAACTTGCCAGCCCCAGATGGCTCCGATGCTGCGGCATGGGAAGGGCGTTTCCAGGATGGCGTCACCATCTTCCCGAGCCACTTGTTGATGCAATTGCTGGCCCCGATGCCGCAACTTTACGACCCCCGCCATCCGGCCTATCCCCTTACCCGACGAAGATTTCGTCGACCGGGCTGTCCGGGTCTTTGACCGCAATTCGCCGGTGGACGGGCACAAAGTGGGCGTCGTGTACATCAAGGAGGGGCAAACCAAGGAGACCGAGATTCTGGCCAACACAACCGGCAGCCCTGATTACCATAAGTTTCTCAAGGGGCTGAGCACCTTGACCAAGTTGAAGGGCGCCACCTTCAACACCCATGGCCTGGACCGCGAAAACGACATTGACGGAAAGTACGCCTACTGCTTCCGGGACCGAGTCACCGAGATCATGTTCCACGTCACGACCCAGATGCCCACAAACCCCGAGACCGACCCGCAATGCATCATGAAAAAGCGGCACATCGGCAACGACTACGTCAACATCGTCTGGAACGACTCCGGCATGCCCTTCAAGTTCGACACGTTTCCGTCCCAGTTCAATTACGTGTACATCGTCATCACCCCGACTCCGCATCTCTCCTTCGTTGCCTCGCGCATGCCCCAGGAGGAAGGCACCTCGCACTTTTACACTGTGCAGGTCATGAGCCAACCCGGGTTCCCGGAGATCTCGCCCGCGGCGGAACCAAAAATGATCAGCCTCAAGGCGCTCCCCAGCTTCGTCCGGTTGCTAGCGCTCAACGCCTCGGTCTTCTCACTCGTCTGGGCCAATAGGGAGGACGGCGAGCACGTATCGTCCTGGCGCGAGCGCCTCCGCCAAATCAACGCCCTACGCACCCGCTACGGACCGAAAGCCCAAGGCGTCTCGCCGTCCCCGCCACCGGGCGCCATCGCCACGCCCTCGGCCGCCTCTGCTGCCGCTGCCGCCGGGGGCCTGTCCATGGTGGGCGGGAGCCACGGGGTCATTGGCCACCACCAGCCCGCCGGCCAGGGGCTTCCTCCCCTGGGCGGCGGTGGCGAGTTTGGCGCGGCTGGCGCCGCCGGGATCAATAACAACGGGCGCACGCCCGGCATGCGCGACAGCTTCAGCAGCAGCCTGCGCAGGTCGTCGGTCGCCACCTTCTTCACCAGCGCCCCCAGCACCGACCAGTCGCACCGCTCGAGCATGCTGTCCACGGTGACGACGGAGAATACGGAGCTACTGCAGCCGAGCACCGCCGAGGCGCTGGTGGATTCGGTTGACTTTTCGAAGTGGACTTGATCGGACTTCCTTTTTTTTGGTTGGGTTGGGGGGGAGGGATTGGAGCGGGACTAGACGGGTGAAAATTGGAGCGAGGATTGATGGATGGATGATGGATGGGATGGATGCAACGAGGGTTGGGTATCCTAACCAACTAGGATGGACCGGCGTACAAAAATTGGTGAAACGGAGACTTTTTGGGTGCCTTGCGGCTTCGGTGTCATGTTAGTTATGGGGGCGCAAAGCGTGGGTTTGGGATGTGTGTGGTTAGGTCTGCTTGATAGTTCAGGACAATATAGGCCCATGTAATACCACGGTGGTTTACTACCCCTTGTATCCTCTGCGACTTGTTTTGTGCTGTCGCCTACTAGTAGACGAGGCTCAGGACCGGGCCCCTTTCTTCGCGTCATCCTATTTAGCGAGGATGTAAGCCGGCCTAGCCGAACAACAACACATGAAAGGTCCGTGTCGAGTTCGTTTCATGGGTTTGTTTCGCGAGTGAAATGGCTAGTTTCGTCGTCCCCGTCGTCTCCGTCGTCTCCGTCGTCAGACCCAAGGTGGGACAGCGGATCAATGATGTCCTTGATTCCTAACACTAGGCCAGCATTGCATTTTCTAAGAAAAAGCTCAAATCATTCAACGTACAAATGTCCACATTCCCTATCTATACCTAGCAGTATGCAGTTAACGCAGCAAGTATAGCGACTCACGGGGTTGCTGAGAGGGCTGTCAAACCTGAGTTATTAAAGCGTACTAACTCAACGACTCTATGAAAACTAGCCCTTAGAGACATAGGGCTATTTCCTGATTCTAGGTATGTCTTCGTCGGTCGTTCGTCCATAACTTGGTCTTGGGCAAGTGTAAGTAGGTGTCGCTGAAACTAGGAAACAGAAGAAACGATTCCCAAACGTTTGTATCTCTTTATGTTCAACTTTTTTGGTCTTCTTCTACCATATTCCCTTTTCCGTTTCTATGATCCTTTACAGGGGTTCCACGCCAACAAGCAAAACATACAAGGCTGAACTACAACAGGCTATGCGCCAGCCCGGATAGTCCGGAGATAATGACCAGGCTACATTGGGAGGTGTCGTGTTACACAGCACAGTCCTATGTCCCCATGTACGGCACTTTGCCACCCGTATCACTCCATTCTTTTTCTAGTTTCGACCCACGTGCAGGGCTATTCCTATCTGGTAGGGGACCAAAAACCGCTTGTTGAGTTCGGGAGTGTGCCAGATGTCTAAGCGGCGTTGGATATCCAGGCCGGACCACGACGAGAAGCGAATTGAGGGAGATTGGGGGTTCAATGGGTTTGAGAGATTTCACTATGGATATTTTCCCGAAACCGGCGGCGGTGAGGGTGCGTCTCCGAATGTTGTGTAACAGCTGGCTCATGTAGGGACGGACTTCACCACTACCGGAACGAAGGACAATCTGTTTTATCGCCCACACCGCCGGCGATTATTGCCGCATCTAATCAATACCACATCAAGCAAGACCAATGCTGGGGATGCGGGCACATGCTTTCTGCAGGTGTCGAATGTTGAATTTTGTATCCAGAATGGGGAGACAATTGCATCCGCACTCAGGCGATTGCTTGCCAAAACAGGTTATAAGAAGAGCACATGGCCAAGGGGAATAAGACGCACTCGACACGGCCGCGGACGAGGAGCGGCCGGTCACGTACCACCAAGCCCAGAAAAAAAGACAATAATGGCCTGAATGTTTTGTTCCACAACATCCTCGGACCTCTCACAAAAGCACACCGTGGGGAAATATACGCCGAAACCATCGACAGGTGTGGTGGCAGTACCAATCTACAACTGCCACTCGAGGTCTGGCTTCCGTTACACAGCGTGAACGTGCTCGCCTCAGCAAGAACCGTGCAAGATGATAACTGATCGAGAAAAAAAAGCCGCTCACCACGTTCCATCACATGCATGGTACGGACCCCCATGACTCGCCGCCACCCGCACCAACACGGCAGTCCCACAACAGTTCTGCGTGAGCGAGGCCGGGTGTGTGTTACGCGGTGGGGGCGTTGACGATGCCAACCCAAAGTATTTATTTGCAGCTATTGGGGGCCGCAAGACTTTAAATAAGCGAGCCTCCGGGCTTCCATACAAGGGAGAAAACCGGAACTCGGACGTCCCCCCGCCTCAACCAAGTCAACCGTCCTCGGCAGGCCTGCCGGTCTCATCAATATCCCCCTGCAGCGGCCGGCGTGCCAGCGCCGCGCTCATGCAGCGAGACGCCGTCTGTCACGCAGATTGGCGAACCTGTGCGGTGCGGTCGGGGGATATCGTGTCTTGGACAAGTAGGTGTATGTATGTGCATATACATACATGCATGGCTGGCTTGATGAAAGATACAGCTGCCAAATCGGGATGCCGCAGGTGCAAAGCCGTGCGGGATCGGACGCAGCTTGGATCCTTCCAGTCTGACTGCATGTGGGAAAGGGTTGTTGGGCGGCAGTTTGCCGTGCCACTGGTGGGGGAGACGGCGCCAGGGGTGAGCGCGTGAGCGTGGGTAACGTCTTTGCGGTGTCAGCAGTATAAATGGACTGGACGTGGTTGGATGGGGAGGGGTTGGGAGTTGGGAGAGTGTGGTTTCGCAGTATACCGTATTCCGGAAGAGGCAACCCTCTCCAGTCGAGAAATACACGGAGCCGTTAGCTTGGCTTGTGTCAGCATATGGACTGTGTGGACTGACGTGTGACCACAGAGCTCGTGGTTACACAACCTGAAAATGGGTTCGTACCTCGTACACGAAGGTGGCCGAGTGTCAGCCGAGGGCCAGGGCCGGCAACCCGGCGCCGAAGCGGCCGTCGATTAATGGCAGAAGAATGAATTGACCGGTATATGGTAGTTCTACCCCAATAACTCCCCCACAGTTCCATAAAGCGGCGGGTATACAAGGCATTGATTGATGTTTCGTTTGGTCCGGATATCTTGAACGAATCGAGGGGGGGGGGGGGCAGCACACCGCCTCTCGGCCTGGATGCCGAGAGCTCACGGGCCGTGTGCTAGGAAGTGTTGGGTCCTTGGTGCGCCGCTAGCCCCCCATCGATCGTGGGCGGATGAAGACCTTCAAGTCGACGCGGCGGGATTCGCCGGTACAACGATGCCGTTGTTGGGGGGCGCCGTGGCGTAAACGACCGGGTCATGTGGGTAACGCCAGACCATACATAGACGTATGTTTCACAAAGGGGCCAAGAAGCTCCATGACGGCGGGAGTTTGGTCGCCCATACTGCGTAATTCTCCCCGGCTAGCGGAGTCTGGCCGAGTACGCGGTTACTTTCCTTCGTTGCCTTGTGCCGGGTAAAACTGAAGCTTGCCGGAGTGCCGGACTCGGAATAACTAATGCCGTAGGCTGGCTGTGTTCCAAACTGATCCTGTGCTACCTGGGTTTATATCCTGTTGGCTTTCGGGAGGGCAGACATTGGCAAGGTATGAACATCTGCTTGTGTAACCGGTTGTAGCCTGTTCCACTAAAACCTAGGGATTGTTTGCCGTGTGACCATCGGCTCCCATGTCCTCTCGGGCCGTGGCTCGGCTCGGGAAGTTGGCGATGAGTTGGGCACCGATGGAATCAGTTGACGTTTTTAAGCTTGTCATTCTCGACCTTTAATGCAGGTTGTCTCGAGTTAACCCGAGCCAAGCGCTCTAACCGCTGGTACCTTCTCTTTTCACTTCAATCCTGAACCAGGCCGAAAACGCCACATCGCGTGATTTTAGACATCCCGCCATACATCTCTGTATCTCGCCCATTTTTGGAAGCCTGATATCAAATTAGCGGTGTCCAAACAGTGGTTGGGTTTGGGGGAGTACTTGCCCATGGATTGGAATCCTTCGTCTCCTCCTGTGACCGCGTCAATGAGCAGCTTGTTCATCCCCTGATTTGCGAGGAGGCGAATGCAGCTATCAAGAAGCCTAATCATGACGGCATCTCGCTTGTTTGAAGTATTCGGGACGTCATCTAAGCAGTGCCCCTTAGTTAGCATTCTCGCATCCAAAGGGTAGTACGGACGGTCTAGCATACCGCTGACACAAACACACGTGACACCCCCGACGTCGTCGGCGATGGTGCCGGCCCACGGAAGATCGTCTGCCGCCGGGCTCCCGTTATTCTTGACATAAGTTAATGCCACTGCGATGATGGCGCCCCCTTCGAGGCCCAGGACAATATCCTGGATGTTCATCGTGTTGGCTAGCTTGGCGTATTGGTCGTACCAGCCCATGGTGTCCTTTTTCCTCGACTCTTTCTCAACGAATTCTAGTACCATGTCAAATTCGGCGAATTCGCAGGGACGAAAGGCGAGGTGGGATAACATCATTCCCGTCGTCGGCCAATCCTTGAACTTGAGAAACCAATCGCACACTGGCTGCCCTGAGCCCGGAGCTGAGGAGAGCGGTTTGATCGGCCACCCGCGGTGCCGGAACCAGTCCTCACAAGGTGAATCAAATGGGAGGCCGTACAGGAGTCGAGGAAAAGTGCTCCCAAGCTGAAGGCGGCAAACGCCTCGTATCTTTGTGAGTTGGCGCCAAGCGTGGGTGTGCAAACTCAAGCCGATCCCTTGTTGGCGATACGACGGGTGGACGAGAAGAGCTGCTAGAGACCCGAGCAAACGCTCACCACCACTGTCGGCATAGGTCGTGTAGGTTGCACAGAAGCCCAGAATTTGCCGAGTGCCAGGTTTCCGGACGACGTAGTGCATTGCATAACCGTCTCGGTGAAGTAATGACTGAAACCGGTATCGGTCAAGGTGGAAAGTGTCTGGAAAACACTGACACCACAGGTCTAGAACATCGGACAGCTCACGGTTCCCGTCCCATAGCTCGACGGGCCAGGCTTTTGGTGGTATAGTCATGTTCTGGACCTTGGACGTCTTGGGGCTGGGCTTCCTAGACTCGAAGAGGGCATCGGCAGCGGCTTCCAAGTCTGACGGAGCAAAGCTAGACACCTCTAATATGGTCGGGAAAGACTTTTCGAGAGGCCCTAGTGCTTGCACGTCGCAACAAGTTAGGATGATTTGAGGTCGGGTCTCGCAAACGGCTCTCGTGATTTCAGCCAGGGCCACTTGCGACGGCTGGCCGTGACGCGGAGGGCCCGAGATCACAAAGACCACAGCGGCGGCTAGCCTGATGTGCACAACGTGAGTTCCAGTGATTCCGTTGCGTGGTAGGTATGGGACGTGGCGGACCCATGGGTGATGCCTGGCTAGAGCCTTCCCGAGGGGTTCGAAGGGATCGCTGGGCGGGTTATTGGGGTCACCGTCCCAGGGATTCTCATCTGGCGCGATCCCAGGCGTTAGTAGCAGTATGATGTCGCCGTCCTTGAGGTGGTCCGAAAGCGGGATGCATGGCTGAGAGTCTTGGAGGGACACCACTCCTCGCTGTCTCGTGAGCTCCATCTCTAGGGTGGTAGTTGGTGTAGGCAGGGAGAGACAATGCCCTTTACGCCAGCGTTCGTGGTATGAAAGTTCAGAGAAACACAGAAGACATCAGACGATCTGGTTCGTCTGGTCAGTGAAGGCCGAGATGATCAGGTAGGTCAAGGGCCGCTCCACCCACTTACTGGCACCCCTTGGTGGAGCGAATCGTGACTTGAGGACCTGTCCAAGTCATGCGGTGCTGCACACACCGTTCGAGTGGCACCGTCTGAGTGGCGACCGAGATACGAGACGCAAGTGGTCAGGCTTTACAGCCCCGACCAAGTACCCCCGAGCGAAAGCACACAACTGCTGCGTAACAGAACCAGGTGGCCGGAACCTTGTTGGTGTTTATGGTTCAGCTCCCATGGGCCCACGGGGAGCGATCTGATGCAGCTCAGCAAGGTTGCGGAAGGATTCGATCGCCTTTCCAGGAGATCCGGGCTGGGGGCCAATAGGAGCGGCGAGGGAGTTGGGGGTGCACCAGAACCAGAAAGCAGCCGTGCCGGCAGCGGGAAGAGAGGAACAGAGCGATAATGCACAGCAAGGTAGGTTGCCACTCCCTCTGGTGTGGCCGGCGGTTGTTTCTCATTTACCCCGACCCAGACTCTTTTAGACGCGGGTCGTGGGATGACAACGGAACGGAACCGCAGGGACGGAGGGTCAGAGACTGGGCGAGTAAGCATTGCTGCCCCCGGCTCTGTCAGGCTTCCGTAAGCCGACGCCCGGGGCTTTGCCGTGCCTCGAGATGCCGCTCTTGGGAGACCGAAGGGAGGTTCGAGGCTTGCAGGAGGCCAGGTAAAACGCGTATTGCAGCAACGTGCTTTGAAGCAAGGCAGCCGTTACGGTTCGACTTGGGCGTCTCTCCCGTACTTGTCGAAGAGGCAAGGGCACGGGGATTTGGCAACACACGAGCGGTCCTGCCTTGACTGCCGGTGTTATTGGCCCGTAGGGACTAGGCTATAGTTGTGGTGTGTGCCTGAAAAAGAAATGGGGTAGTACAAGAGGAGCGCGCGGATATTGTGTTAGGGTGCACAATACCGCCCAGACACCACTCGGTCGCCCCATCACGACAGGCGGGCATTGTCAGTTGGTAAGATCGCCCTTGGTTGTTGTGGTAAAAGTCAGAAGAATCTTGGAAATACGCGCGCCACTCGCCCGATTCCCCGAGCGGCATGCATGGGACACGGTATGGGTGTTGCAGCAGCCGGCGTTGAATGATGACTCGAAAACCCAGACAGGGCGGCTGCAGATGGAGTGGTGACACAAACAAAAACTCGTCGCCTCGAGTCTTGGTTGAAGGCGAGAACGATGCCGCTGCTGTGGCCACGGCGGCGTGATTCGCCGGCCAAGGCATCAAGGGGTTTGGGCATGCCATTCATCATCTTCAAAGTACAGATTACCGAATGACTGGATGATTGGAATTTGGCGGCTCTCGAGGCTGACATTGCCCAATTGTGTCGCCAAGGCTGCTTGGTGATTTAAGCATGAGAAAGAAGGAAGGGCGTTGGGGGGGACGGAGCACGTGCGCCCGAGGTTGGAAGTCCCTGGAACCGAGTGTGAGGTCAGAGTACAAGTATGGTTACACATCGGGGACCGGAGTTGCTCTGGTGTTCATTCGCGGTCCGTCCAGGAACAGGCGGGACGAGGTGAGAGAGCGGCAGAAGGATGGGAAAGGGAAAGGGAATTCCGAGGGGGTGCTGCCTTGAGGTTCCTGCCGTGCACGCAGACCAGTGCCTGCCTCCTGTTGAGGAAAGCACGCCTTCCTGCACGATTACCAAATAAGATACGGACATTCATCCTAGTCCAGTTTTAGGTTGCCTTTCAAATATGATGTGGAAAAAGGAAAGGAAAGAGGCAGATAAACTGGACCAAGAACAAGAGAGAATGGATCGAGGACTGTTTGTATTACTTTACGCTATGAAACTTATAATCACAGAGTTACCGAAGGTACGGAAATAAACGAATTGTCCTCTGGCACCAAGGCCACGCAGCTGAGCGATACAGTGTATTTATTCGTATTGTGAAGCGACGTAAATTACGAAGTACAGGCTAAGAATCATCGCACAAGCGCGTCCCACTCCCTGTCACAAGACGCGTCAACTGTGGAATTACAAAGAATCCATTTCAAATCCAGGACACTTTAAACTGTTGGAAAAGGAGGCATAATCATGATGAGGTCTTATTAGTTCTGGATCTAATTGCAGTCGGGCTTAATACTAGAAGACTCACAATGTCATCTGCGGGCAGCGATGACCTCGACGGCCTCATCGGGGATCTCGAAGAGGGTAAGCATTGCCTCTTCATAATTACGTCCAAAAATGAGAGAAAGAGAAAATAAAAGAAGGAAAAAAAAAATAACAAAGAGGAAAATATGTGAAAGTTTGCTGACAACCCGGGTAGCCTCGAAAGTACCGGCAAAGCGGCGCGGGACAAGCATCAAGTCGACAGTCGAGACCACAACCTCGCTGCTCTACGACCGGGGGGCCCTACCCGAAGAACTCGCCCGTCTTGTTGACCTGTTAACCGTCCGAAACCACCTCGACCAAGCCAGTCTCGGCGCCATTGTCCGGAACCTATACCCCTCGGGGAAGGTTGGCGATGAGGTCGTCTTGCGTTTCGTCGGGGCGCTGGGGCACGGCCAACTCAAACCCTCTCTGCCGCTCCAGGCTCTGTTACTCCGATGGATTGTGATGGTTTATCACTTACTGGAGAACCCGGCCATCCTGTCGCAATCATATGGCGTATTGTTCAACCTGCTAGATACCGCTGCTATCAGGTAAGGCCCAGTCAACCTGTCACTAAGATCGCGCTTACCGTTTTGACAGACCCCAGCTATGTCATCTCCTTGCCCTGGTGACGAGGCGGAAGCATGTGAGGCCATTCCGTATACAAGGAATGTAAGTGCAGGCATCGCAAGGACTGTAAAGGTGACCGTGTTGACGACGGCAGACTCGGCTTGTCCCGCCAAACGGGCGGCGATCACAACTTGACCGGTCTGTTGCGCGTATTCAAGAACTACTACCCCGAAATCATTGTGGGAGACATCACAAAAGGGCGAGCGGCATCCTTCAAAGTACCCCTCTCCCATATGCCTCCAACCGCGCCCATAGCTGACCCATAGCAGCACCCTGATCCGCAATGGCGGGCAAAACTCGACGAGATCCAACATCAGCGTTCCGAACGCCATGACGATGGAGGCATCAGGAATGGTTTTGCTGTAAACCACTTATTCGGTCGGCGGTTGCAGGGGGCGAAAGCCCTGCTTCCAACCGTCCACACCATGCACGCCCAAGAGGTAGGACTCATCTCCCGTTGAATCAGTGAGCTACCCCCGACCTAACTAGCTTTAGACTTCTGTTACCCTGGAAGAGATTGACAACGCCGAATCCTTTGTCAAAAAGCTCGAAAGAATTGAGTTGCCTACCCAGCTCGTTGCTGTGCTGGCGGATCCGCTTCTCCAGAAGTTCTTGCTCCTACGGCCAAACGCCGAAGCGTCGTCCCGTATTAGCAACTGGCTGATGGCGTGCTTGGGCGATGTTGCCAGCGGTGATGCCGACTCGGAGATCTTCCTCGACATGGTCGACGTGATTCATGATTATGCAGTTGCCACCAAGGTTTGCACAGTCATCTAGCCAGTCGCTTCCGTCTTGGTCAGCTCTAACTCTATGTCAGACACTACCTCCTATACTTCTTACCTTCTTCGCGCAGTTTCTGGACACCTGGAACGGTGTGGATAAACGGGATATTGTGCTGGAGTCTCTGAGCTTCATCCCGATGATGGAGTTCAAGGGTATATGCCCACACTCTTGCTTTCGAAACACTTAAGCTAACGCAGTAGCAGAACTGCACAAAATCCTGCGGGCTCTACAGCAGGCAGTCCTGGACAACACCGCGGTTGCTCAAGTAGCGATTCTAAAGTTTTACACCCTCCTCCTCCAACGGTGGACCATCATTCTGGAAGTTACAAACCGCGCTGCTTCTCTCCCCGTGGCTGCGGTGCCCACTCTTATCATCCATGTCAACGAACTCGCCCTCACGATAACCCAAACCTCGCCCACCGTCAGCACTTACCTACACATTCTCGACTTCTACAAAGCCGCGGCGACCCTTTATTCCAAGACGAAGCTGCTCCCCCACATCGACATAGTCAACCCGCCCCCGCTGCTCGTCTACCTCCTCTACTTCAGCCCCTCACTAGCCGTCGTATCCCGACTGTGCGGCATCCTCGCCACCTACAAGCGCGCCTGGGAGATTGTCATGTCCCCGGCGGTGAAGCGGCCGGTGACCGACCTCGAGCAGCGGCAGATCAGGGTGTTCAACGGCTTCCTGATGGACATCTGCAACTGCCTGTGGCGCGGCCGCGCCTTCTCGACAACCGACGCCAACGCGCAGGGATGCCGTATCCAGGAGCCTGTGAAGGCGGCGCTCGGGGCCTACATCCATGCGGCGGACTCGGACCTGTCTCTCGAGGTGGCGTTTGGGCTCTCGCACTCGCCGCTGCTGTGTTTGCTATCCGCGTCGTACGTCCAGCAGCTGGAGGAGGATGAGATGGAGGATCTTCGCGCCAGACACGCGGGACCGGTGACCCAGCGTTCGTTAGGGCGGCTCGCCAAGCGCGGTGGCCTTGATTTGTCGTGGCAGGATTACCGGGCTGGTGTGTTGTCGTATCTGGAAGCCAAGGGGTTCCCTGGCATCTTTGAGTTGATACGCAGCACGATGAAGAATGTTACGAGGGCGGAGGGGACCGCAACGGGGCAGTAGCGGCCAGTTAGTTGTGAAGATACCCAGGTGTCGATCAATGGACAATCATGTTGATATTGACTGTCTACCAGTTGATGTACCGTACCGCAAGATGCGTTTTTGAACTCCATGCCGTGCCGTAAACCCATGTTAAATGCCGCCCGGGTATCATGTTAAACCATCCTCACATCCCCATCAAGCATCGCCAAGCCAACCGTCAAGAGTGCATCCTCGTGCCTGCTACTACTTCCCCCCCTTCGGCTCAAACCCATACCCACCCAGCCCCGTCACGCTGTACGTCCAGCCCTCCGGTCCCCGTTTATGCTGGCTCCTCGGGCCCCTCTCGCGCAAATCATCCCTCAGCCACCTCAACACCAGCTCCCCCAACTTACTGTTCCCCGCCATGCCCACAATCCCATCTCCCTCCTCCGGATCCTTCTTCTCCACCTCCTTCAACATCTCCTCCGCCGGCCCCCACGCCTTGACCGCCCCAAGATGCATATGCACCAGATGCGTCGGCCACCCGGCCAAATTATCCAGTATATGCGTCGCATACACGACCGTACACTCCCTCGCCTCCGTCTCCCGCCTCAAAAACCCCAAAAACTGCGCCCGGCTCCACACATCCAAATCCACCGTAATCTCATCCAGCAACAACACCCTCCACGGCCTGATCAGCCCCATCGCCAGCTGCACCCTTCTCCGCTCCCCATCCGAAACCGCATGCATCCTCCACTTCGTATCAATATCCAGCACCGCCAGCAACTCATCCCTCCTCTCGGCATACACATCCCCGCCCACACTCCGCAACAGCTCCCCCACCCCGATATCCGTCCGCACGATCGCATTTAGAACCCACTCCAGCCCCAGATAGGTCACCCCCTCGACCGTCTCCTTGAAGGGGTCGACCCCGCCGACTTGGATGGCGCCCGAGGGCGCGAGGCGCTTGCCGGCGAGCAGGCGCAGTAAGGTAGTCTTGCCGGCGCCGTTGGCGCCGATGAGCAGGGTGCGGGAGCGGGCGGGCAGGGCGAGGGAGATGTGGGAGATGCCGGTGGAGTGGTCCTGGAAGGTGTAGGTGAGGTCGTGGGTCGAGATGGTGGGCGGGGGCGGGGGTTGTTGGGCCATGGTGGGTGAGAGTGCGTGGAGTGTGTTTGCGGGGTGGGTGGGTGGGTGAGCGAGTGAGAGAGGTGAGTTGGCTTCTTGTTCTTGTTGTTGTTGTTGGTAAAGAGAGAGGGTGGTGGTGAGAGGTAAAAAAGGGTGAAAATGAAGATGAGTCAGGACATTGACATCACGGATATAAACGCAGCGACATAAGCCGACTTGACAAATCAGGCAGGTGGTGCAGTGCGCTGATTTAAGAATGGCGTCAACGGATTAAGCAGTGGTTCGCAGCGGAAAAGCGGAGCATGGCAAGTCAACGGGGACGGACAACTTCGGCATTCGGGGAGTTAAGAACCGGGATCAACAAAACAACAGTTCATCTCGAGATCTAGACAGGTTTCGAAGAACAGCAGAGAACTGGACATGGAAGCAGCTTTTGTAAAAGTACTCATACACTTTACTGTATAAAGACCCCTTTACCAACCACTCAGCGCTCATACCCGCCACCACGCTCCCAAGCCAGACCAAACATTACTAAACGCCCCGATATGCAAACCCAAACCGGCTAATGAACCACAACAAAACATAAACACAGAAACCCCATTAAGCCATCCCTATCCGTACATACGCCGAAACCCTTTGCCAACCCGAGGGGAAAGGTCCAGCCATATCCACACACACACACAGAGAATAGAAAATATAAACAAGCCATCCCACCGCCATTCAGATCTTCCCATCATCAAACATAATCAACAAATGAACCCACCCCCAACCAAACCCTCCCAACCGCATATCTCATCTCAAAAGCGCCATCAGGTACAAAAGTACTAGCCCTCACAAACCCACTCCGCAAAAACGCACCACCTCGCCGTGCGATCAGCAAGCACCAAACCGCGCCAGACGCCACGCTCCGAGCACTTGATAATAGTCTCCCACACCCCGCCGTCACCGGGAGCATCATCGTCACCCAGCAACGGTCCCGACGCGGCGGGCGACGCCGGGCCCCTGCCGCCGCCCAAGACGCCGCCGATGCCGCGCCGTTCCTCCTTGCGCATGAGGCGGAGGATCTTGCCGCCGGGGGTCTGGATGGCGAGCTTGGCGGGCTTCTTCGACGACGAGGAGCCGCTCCCGCCGCTGACGGTGCTCGGGTTGGAGCCCGCCGCGCTGGAGCTGGTCATGCTCAGGGCGGAGCCGGGCCGGATGAACGGGATCGGGCTCGCGTTGCCCGGGTTGGAGGACGGCGTCATCGGGGAGACGGCCGAGGCGGATGCGCTGCCCAGGGAGCTGGGGTGCTGGCGGATGGCAAACACGAACGTGTTGTTCAGCGCGAGGCGCTGGCACTGGGGCTGGACGACGTAGATGTCGTGGCGCTGGGCGTGGGGGGTCGGGTGGCGGGTGACGAACTCGTACGGCGGGTTCTCGCCCGTGTGGATGATGGGCAGGGCGAACGCGAGCGGGTGCGGGATGTCTTTGATGCTGTGCATGAGCCCGCGCTTACCGGCGTACACCTTGAGCGTGCCGGTACCCTCATCACCCGGGAGCAGGGCCTTGATGGTGTAGCGTTTGGTTCCGTTGAACCATTCCGCCTGCGCCAGCGCCCGCTTCTTGACTGTCTCGCCCGACTCGAAGCAGTCGCCGTCCGCGTCACGCGAGAAACTGCGCACTTCGACTTCAGCTGCTACCTCGACGTCGGCCGGGACGCTGAACTTGATGTGCACCATCTCGAGATCCTCGATCCGAGTGAGCGAGGTGTTGTAATCGATCATCTCCAGCTCGTTGTTGAAGTATGGCGGGCAGGCGCAGGGCAGGTTGAGGAGAACATCATGGGCCACGGGCGGGCAGATGTGCTGTTGCTCGTGGTGCTCGGGGATATGCGTCCAGCACATCTCGACGGGGCGCGCTAGGAACCACCACGGGTCGGCGGACGAGCTGTTGTAGCTCGAGTAGAGGATACGGCGCGGGTTGGAAGGGCTAGCAAGGCAACAGTCCATAAACCGCCATTCGTTATCGACTAGCACCGCGTTCCACCAGTGGTTGGACCGGGGCATGATGTTGACATCTGAGATCTCCCCCGGAGATTTCAGGTACCCGCGGACAATCTCGCAGCCCAATCCGACCGCTGCGCACATCTCCAACACGAGAGTTGCATACTCCTCGGCAGACGCACGCTTCGTCTGTATCACCCGCCGCGTGTCAATGGGGCCGTCAAAGTCCTCTTCCCATGAGATCTTTTCGGACACCCAGGTGAATATGGACCGCAGGCGTTGGACGTCACTACGGTAGGGCCGGCAGACGTACGTCGTCGCCAGCGTAATCGGTGTAGTGGTCGGAGGGAGGTTTGCCAAGAATCGCGAGTTCTTGTCAACCTGGCTCAGGTTGATGGCGCTGTAGTTTACTGGCTCGGCCACCGGCATTCCGTCGACTCCCTCATCCCCGTCAATGCTGCTGTATAGCTCATCCACCGGGTCTAATGCAGGGTAATCCAGCATTTGGCACCTCTCTCTTCTCTCCAAGAGCTCGTTCTGGCTCAGCGAATTGGATCGATTGACATCGCGCCGCACCTGGACCCAATCCACACCGCCGCCGAGCCCCATCTCTCTGCCCGAATCTCGCCCCGGTCTGCTAAACAGGGGCCCGGAGAGAGTGGGAAGGGAGGGCGTTGATCGACCCGAAGGCGTCTGGGCAGAGCTCGCAGTTGCGATGCTTCCCCTGGTGCTCGCAACGCCAGTCTTGGCAGACTCGAGGATACGCTTGATAAAGTTTTGTTTTTTGGGCTTCGGAGAAACAAGGCCACCCACCGCGGCCATGGGGTCATCGTGCAGGCCCATTTGTGATTTGGACCGCGAGTCGCCCGATGCATGGCTGCTGTGGTATGTGACTCCGGTGAAGGGCGTGCCGGGCCGGTCCGAATCGAGGTCCCGCATGGCAAGCGCACTCTGAGCCCTGCTCCGGTTCTTCCTCGCGAGGCTCCCGGCGCTTGTGGCGCTTATCCCTCCGGCCGACACGCCGCTCATCAAACTACGATCAGTGTTTTGTGTGGCTGACGAGCTATTTGTCGAGTTTGTTTTGGTGGTAAAGGTCCTATTGAGGACCTGCCGGCTGATCTCGTAAGCCGACTTCTTATTCCGGAGCTTCTGCTCCGGCTGTGCGTCTATGTCTATCGTGGACTTGGGACGGTCGAACAGATGACCGCGCTTGGGGGGTGGAGGGGGTGGCTCGTCCTCCACGTCAAGCGTGCTAGAATTTTGTTGATGCATGGTCTTCAACCGCGACTCCATCCGTTCGACATAGTTGCTGAGCTGAGGGAGCGGTTGTTGGTGGGCGTCTTGAGGAGTGGGTTCTTGAGAAGATTCCGCACTTCCGCTGTATGTCTCGTATCCTTCGTCTGTGGGAAGCATCGGAATTCCGGCTGTGGATATTGGGCGCTGTTGCGGGTCTTTCTTCTTTCTCGAAAGGTGGTGTACCATGTCGAAAGACTCTGGGGACCAAGGGTCCAACGCCGGTGGTGGTCCAGGGGATTCGGCCTCTCGACCAGCCCCTAGCGCATCAAGTTGCTCCATCACGTCGTCCATCGCCTCTCTCAACGGAGATGGGGTTAAACCGCCGGGCGAAGGGGGGCACGGGGATGGCATCCTGGGGGTATGATACCCCGTAGCCGTAACTGGGGGCTCGTATGATGCATTCGAATCCTGTCGCGGCCTGTAATACGACGCATTGGAGTGCTCCCTAGATAGTGCGGACGGTTCCTTCGAGAGGCCTCCATAGTAGCCCTCGTCGTATGACGCATGAGTCCCATGCTTCGCCAGCTTCGAGCGGTGCGGCGGAGGTGGTGGTGGTGGAGGGGAATCACCTCCTTGTATGGCAGGCCGGTGGGGCTCTACCTGGTCCAGGCTGAGATGGTAAGCGTGCTGGCGAGTTTGTGGCGGCCGGTAAGGTATGTATGACGGGGTAGGGGAAGGCCCCCTGGAGCCAAAACTAGGAGCTCGTGAAGGGGAAGGATCTCGACCGACGTAGCTAGGCGCCCGGTGAGGAGAGGGATCCCGGCTACCGTAGCCGGCCGCTGGGGAAGGAGAAGGGTCTCGGTTAACGTAACTGGGAGCCCGGGAAGGGGAGGGATCCCGGTTGACGTAGGTGGGAGCCCTGGAAGGGGAGGGATCCCGGTTAATGTAGGTGGAAGCCCGAGCAGGAGAGGGATCCCGGTTGACGTAGGTAGAAGCCCGAGCAGGAGAGGGATCCCGGTTCACGTAGCCGGGAACCGGAGCAGGAGAGGGATCCCGATTAGCATGAATCGGGACCTGTGGTGATGGCTCCCGTCCGATATAACTCGGAGTTCTTCCAGGAGAGTAGTCTCGAGCAACATGGCTAGGAGATCGTGATGGGGAATGATCCTGCGCGATATGGCTGGGTGCTCTGGCTGGAGCTGGAGAGGGGTCTCGCCCAATATGGGTGGGGGCCCGTGAGGGAGAGCGACCCCCTTTGAAACTGGCAGCAGGAGCTACGCTCGTGAGATCAACTGAATTCCTCGAGTTGTCGCGAGATCGAGCTGCTCCGTCCCTCAACGCCTCTGCTGCATCGCGTGGCCGGATGCCATCCTTCCAGGTCTCGGGTGTCTTGGCTGTTGTGTAGTGCGGCGCCTTGGCGTATGCCTCGAAGGGTTTGCGGAAGGTCCTCGATTTTTGGGGAGTGCCCCTGGGGCTGGGTGTGTTGCTGTTGGGCAGTGGGCTGACGGATCTAGTCGTGGGACGGAAGGTGTCCGGCAATACCTCGACGAAGTTTGACGGAAACACGCCCACTGCTCGCTTGTCACGAAATAGCCTTCCAGTCCACCATGAGCCGTCACCTGCGTTGAGACACTCAATCAGATCGCCTTCAATGAAGCCGAGATCACGTTTAGACTGCGGTGCGGGTCTGGTTAGCAAAAAGTAAATCAGGAGAAGCAAAACAAACAGAACAAGCGCACCTCTCCTCCCCACGAGTACACTGCGCGCACCCAACACGGGAAGCGCATTGGCAAGGGTGGCGGTGTTAGAACCATTGTTGTGGATGAGTTCGGACGGTCCCCTTTGTCTCGATCGATCCCGGGTCGATTTGTCGCAAAAATGACGAAGTGCGAAGGTCCAGGACGGGGCGGGTTATGACGGCACCAGCCTCTCGAATTGCTCGACAAGCAAATGTGGAGTTGCAACGAGGAGCCATCCAAGCTCACAGGCGAAATGAAGGAGGTTCCAAAAGGTCAAAGTCCAGGGAGAACCCGGCACTGTCGATGGTCCGGGTGTTGGAGTTGTTTGTCGCAATTGAAGGGGTGTCCTGGTATTCCCCCACACGCGATTCGTGGAGTGGGAATGGAAATTCGGGAAAATGAATGAAGACAGTGACCAACGAACGACCCGAACGTCAACAGCTGGCGGCCGTTTTACTTGGTGGGTGGCTGCAAGCGCCCAAGGGAGGACCAGCTGCCTGGTGATAGCAGGTCCAAGCTCCTTCCCGCCGAACAACAGTTGCGAGGGGCAACCACCTTCATACCCCACCTGCCCATCTTGAACCAGCCCCCCACCTTTAAGAACGACCCCAATCAAGGCCAAGAGAGGGGCGCATCGCATTGGTCGAGGGCCGGCGAAGTGCCGGGCGCCGGATGCTTGGGGTGCCCCACACGTTTGAGACATATTATCATATGTCTCCCTTGGGTCGGCAAAATTATACTCACGTAGACTGCTTTTCAGCGATCGCAGCATGCCATTTGCAGCTCTGAGCCAGTAAGAAGTGACGTTCTCTATTCTCACAACATCGCCGTTTACATCTTCTCAAATCACGACTCTGATATCTTACAAAGGTTACCCATTTTAGGCTTAGTGGTGGAATTTGGAATGCTGGGGTTTGGGTTGAAAATAAGGTGAGGTTGTTTTCGGGACCCTCCCAGGGCGGCTGCAGCTTTTAGTTACTGCAGCCGCATCGAACAGCACAGCATGTTTGCCATTCCACACTTCAAAGAGTCCATATTAATCGAGCCCGACAGCTCACCCAACCTCCACAGACTTCATAACCACTATAAAAGATTAGACATCCCATAGCTTCCCTTTTACGAGGCAGCATCGCTCGCTCACTTCTTCCATCCCAATTGAGAATGGAGAACCCTGCGCTCAGCTCCCCCACTGTCCCCTTCAATCCCCAAAGTAAACAATGGCCCGTGCCCGGTACCCCAGCACCCGGACAACCAATGCATCCTGCGAGATCGAACAGCCCAATCTTAATAGCACGGCGCGCACCTGTAAGAGACTCGGTTTGGCTCCCGCCCGTAACTCGTCAGGAACCCATCACCGACTCCTCGCTCCCCCACGTCGAGGCACCCGGCCACCAGCACCAGGACTAGCACCAGGTCGACCCGTTGAATGTTTTCCGTTTAGTTACCGTTGACCGTTGCCCCCGACTGGCGAACCGCCCGTCTCGGCGTCTTTCTGGTCCTCCTTCATCATATCATCGGTCTCCACGGTTCGTCTCGACGATCGCATCATCCCGCCATGGCCATGCTCGAGTCGCGACATCGCATGTCCTCGTCAACAACAACAAAATCAGCAATGGCCGACGAAGGGATCGCAAACCGCTACCAGGTGCTGGAGGAACTCGGCCGTGAGTCGCAACCATGTGCGTATTCGGTATACCGTCGCAATTGGCTAATTAAGGGCGTGCGCAGGTGGCAGCTTCGGCGTTGTTTACAAGGGCATTGACAAGGCCACGGGGGAGACGGTCGCCATCAAGCACGTAGGTGCACTTTCGTCCTCTTCCACAATCTAACCCAAAGCTGACTCGCAATGTCGCACAGATCGATCTCGAATCCAGCGAAGACGACATCCAGGAAATCCAGCAAGAGATCTCGGTGCTCAGCACATGCGCCAGCAGCTATGTCACCCAATACAAAGCCAGCTTCCTGCGCGGACACAAGCTATGGATCGTCATGGAGTACCTAGGCGGCGGATCCTGCCTCGACCTGGTATGTTGTGTTGGGACGATTGCGACGGTTGCGACCGACCTCTTGGATCAGGACTAACAGCCGCGCAGCTCAAGTCAGGCATCTTCAACGAGGTGCAAATCGCCATCATCTGTCGCGAACTACTTCTCGGTCTCGAATACCTGCACTCCGAGGGAAAAATACATCGCGACATCAAGGCCGCAAATGTGCTGTTGTCGGAGACGGGCAGGGTGAAGCTGGCCGATTTTGGTGTCGCTGCACAGCTGACCTACATGAAGTCGCAACGGAATACCTTCGTCGGAACGCCCTTCTGGATGGCCCCGGAAGTAATCCAACAGGCCGGTTACGACTTCAAAGCCGACCTTTGGTCGCTGGGTATCACCGCCATCGAATTGGCCCTCGGCGAGCCTCCACACGCGAGCCTCCACCCCATGAAGGTCCTTTTTCATATCCCGAAGAATGCGCCGCCACGACTTGAGGGCAAGTTCAGCAAGGAGTTCAAAGACTTTGTCGCCCAATGCCTAGTCAAGGACCCCGATTTCCGGCCGACTGCAAAAGAACTTTTGAAACATCGCTTCATCCGATCGGCCGGCAAGGTGGAAGCCCTGCAGGAGCTGATCCAACGCAAGCGGATGGCCGACGTCAGGGTGGACCATGTGAAGCACCCGGTGTACTACCAGGAAACGCTTCATAGCATCTCCCCCAAGGACGACGCCGATGAGTGGGTCTTCGACACGGTGAAATCAATCGTACCAAGACGGGGCACCGTTCGCTCTAGGAAACCATCGTCCGCGTTCTCCGTCGACGATGCGATGCGCAAGCTGGATCTCAAGGACGGGCCTCTCCAACCTAACACGCCTGGGACAGTCCGGAAGTCGACGATGCGGCGGCAGCCGTCTTCGGCCTCGCGCCAAAACGCCCGCCGGGACTCGATTCGTCGCCGAATGTCCAACGGATCCCCACGATCATCCCTTGGACCGAAGCGCCCGCTGCAGCCCGACACGTCGTTCGGCAACTCCGGGTCTACCATGCGCCTCTTCCGGCGCGTACCGTCAGACGGCTCCAACCCAAGCGGCGTCGACCCTTCCCCTCGCGAGTTCGCCAACGAGAACCAACCCCCACCCACCTACCACGCACCGGTCGAGCCAAACAGCAAAGAAGCCATGCTCGGCCGCCGCTTGTATAACAAGGCCCTCGAACCCTGCCTTGACGAGCTGCACGCGCAGACAGCCACCTCCACCAAGCGCGAGGCCCTCGCCCGCCTCTCCGACGCCTTCGCTCTCCTCGACGCAGTCGACCCCGAAGGCGCCTACCACCTGCTCCGCAACCTAGTCTCGACCGTCTCCCACGACACCAAGCTCAGCAACACCTTCCTCCCTCAACAGCAGCACCAACAACACCACCAACAACAACAACCAAAGTCGCAGCCCCCGGCGCAGGACGGCACCGTGCTCATCAAATCCCGCCCCTCCACCGCCACCACCCTGGCCGGCACCCCGCCCGCCTCGGCCGCCGGCAGCCCCTCCAAGCTCATCATCAGCCAGGAGAACCCCCACCTCATGAGCCACCGCCGCCGCCGCGGGAGCATGCTCCCCCAGCCTACGTCGCCGACCTCTTCCTTTGCGGAGGCGGGTCGGTTTCCGCCGGCTGGGCGGGAGAGAGGGGGGGAGAGGGAGAGGGGTGGTGATAGGGAGAGAGAGCGGGAACGGGAACGGGAGAGGGAGAGGGAGAGGGAGAGGGAGAGGGAAAGGGAGAGAGAAAAAGAGAGGGAGCGGGTGGCCGCGCTCGCACTCGAAGCGCGGTTTCCCGGTCGTGCGGCCGTGCCGGGCATGGAGCACTGCAAGGCGCTTTCCGATCTGCTGTATGCGCGCTGGACGGATGGGTTGAGGGCGCGGTGGGGGATTGTGGGCGGCGCTTGATCTAGCGTGTCAGTTCCTTGGCCCCCAGGAAGGTTATAGGGGGGGTGGGAGGGAGTAGGGGTGGGCGGTAAAGGGGTCGAGGTGAGAGGAGGCATCGAAGATGGAATGTGATGGGACTATGATGTCATGTCGTGGTCATGTTGGGCTTAGCATTCGTTCTGCTGTTGTGTTGGAGTAGTGTTGGAGGGCGAGAGGGTTTGTTTACTTCCGCTTGGTTCATCCGCCACCGTTGTCGAGTCCTGGGCGGCGTCAGCGATGACAAAGCCGCTAGATGAATGGGGTCTTGTATGAATGAATGGGAAATGAACTGACCTTGACGGAGAGGGCGGGCTGCCTCTGTCAGATGGGACGTAATGCGGGCGGGGAGGGGGGACGGGAGAGTCGGGTTCCTGATTTCATTGCGTCTGTCGTCTTGTCTTTCCGTGGCTTCAGCAGGCGGGCATAGCATCGCATACTGTAGTATTTTGCTACTTGTACCCTTTTACGGTTGGGCATGGCTTTGGGTTTGTTGGCATTTAATGGGAGCACCGTTTTTCAAATTGAGATACTTGGTTCACTTCGCATGCGCTGTGTTGTGACATGTTCCCTTCGTGAGGAAACTCGGTTACATGCTCGGAATTGCCCCGTTCAGGGATAGGAACAGTCCAAAATACCTACCCCTCCCCCGGCTCTGGGAACCCATATCCAATTATCAGTACATCCAGATACACTATCTCCACCCACTATGCCCCAGGCGCAACGACCGGTTCCGGTGTTGGCTCTTCAGCTAGTGATGGCTCGGGGTCTGGTGGGTTGGTCTTGGGGAGTGAGAGCTTTATCCGCCAGTTCATGAATTCGTCTGTGATGATGCTGCCATGGCCGACTTCCTCAACCTTGAACAGCTCGATGTGGGCCGATTTGCTCTCCCGTTTGATCCTCCACACGCCACCGTCACTGATGCTTTGGCGGAGCCCTGCGGAAGCTGATTAATATTTGTTGTGGTGCAAGTTGCAGGCGGGGGTGACTTACATTCAAGGAAAAGACTGGTAAATTTGATACAGACGTTTCCGTCCCACTTCGCTGTGTTCCTGCGCTTGACATCCTCCGGCATGCTCAGGGTCTTGAACTCTTCGACCTGGCTAAGTATTCCGCCTTGGGTCCTGAAGCCGACTATGATCTTGGGAACGCCAAGGAGGAAGGACTGGATCCAGTATCTCATGAGTTTCCGGTCGAATTTGAATTGGTCGTTATGGCTGCGAATCTCGGCGCTCGTTTTAAGTTCTACCCAGTTGATGGGTTGTCCTGGTGTCTCTGGCTTTGCATCCCAGACTATATGGTCGTCAGCCTCTTGGGACTCCGGGGGCTGCAATGGGCGCCTACTTACTGGCGTCGACTTCGCCTCCGAGACAGACTACAGACTTGCCGAACCCCGTCCGAACGACGGAGCAATACTGCTCTTTGTTGCTGACAACTTCATCGTCTCGGCTTTCGATGTATTCTCTCGTTGTCTCGCCCCATGGCCGTGGTATTGTGCTGAGGGTTTCGAATTTGTACCCTACGTTGGATGTCAGTCCAGCCCATCATTGGGATCAACGGTAAACTCTACCCCAAAATTGCATCACGGAAGGTGGATTCCAGTGCCCCCTTCGGTTGTTCTCCTGTTGCCGCTTTTGGTCCCTGGCGATCTCGATTTGCCGCTTTTGTTCCTTAAAGGCATGGTTCTCTTCGATAAATCTTGTAATCGGTGCTGTCAACCGGGTGATCCAAAGTCTACGTAGAGGGTTACATCTCGGATTCGCAGCTTACATGCAATCCTGGGGTCGTTAACACGGCAAATGTCTATAGGACGCATTGCAACTTACTCGGTAGAGGGTAGCATTCATCTCAAACCTAGAGCAGACGACGGAAATTCAGCATAGGGCTCAATAGAAGGGGTTCCTGGGTGGCCTCACCCCTCGTCATCATAAGGCGTAGCCATGATCTGGCCTACGTCAGCATACCGAGGTTCTGAGCACAAAAGACGGGGAACCCAGCCCTACCTTGGTCAACATGCCTCTCCAGGTGACGATGTGTGCATCTATCGGCCCGCCAGTTTGTTGTTCGTGGCTTGCTATGGTTTTGAGGAGGCTGTCCAGGTGCTCATCCTTCGATTCGTCATGCTTGATAAACGTATCGTACCCGTTCGACAGGTTGGCGCCCACCACCGGCGGATAGTACCATTTTAGGGATGAGTCGTCCAAGCGAAACTTGTGGTCTTTGTCGTATGAGAAGCACGCAAACTCCTAAGGTACCAGGTAGACAATGTATCAGAACATTTACCATCTCCGTAAGCCATGATCTCTGTGGGTAGTTTTAGACTCACCTTTGGCCGTTTTACAGGTTCACTCTCTCCCGCATAGCTAGACGGAGGTTGAATGGGGAATTCGAGGGCCATGGCAGCTGCTGAAGCACTCGAAATGCTTGAAATGTGCCTGATAAACCTGGCGATGGGAAGTGTTCTAACGGGTCTCGTTAGCACCCTCATCCCCCGTTATGTCCAAGTAAATAAATAAATACCCTGGACTCTTGCCTGCATCAGTTCAGCAAAGTTCACAATAACCGGATGAAAAAGGGTTGGAGCGATGAGACTGAGATGCTTGGCGTCCTCTGGGTGCGTCTTGTAAGTTGAGAGATGCTCTAAACTAACAAAGAACGGCAAACGGCCAGGGATGGAGGGGCCGCTGTATCCGGCAAACGCCTGGTCGTCTTGGCGTACGCGCGCGCCGAAACACGCTCTAATTTTTAAAAAAACGGCCAGAAGACCAGAAATCAGTCGAACTATCTACAGCTATATCAACTAACCCACTACATATACGCACCGCGCAAATACCTTAAGCTATATATCTAAATATATAGAATCCGAATATTATACCCGATTAATGATGCGGATAATACGCGCTGAGATCTTGATGGGTTTAAAAACTGGTGAATTTTTGGTAAAAATCGCCAAGACCTGCCAAGCCTTGCCAAGATATCTTCGAAAAGTTCAAATACAATCGAGAAAAACAGAAATCTATCGATACCTCAACGCGCATTATCCGCATCGTCGATCAGGTATAAAATTCAGATTCTACATATCTATATATATAAGTTGAGGTATTTTCGCGGTGCACGCATGTGGTGGGTTGGTTGATATAACTATATGAAGTTTTTAATTCTCCTTTTCCCCTTTCAAAGTTCTAAAAATTTAGAAAATGTTGCGCAACCCGCGCGCGCACGCCAAGACGACCAGGCGTTTGCCGGACACAGCGATGCAAAGCCCCACACCTACTTCAGATCCGGCCAGGGTGCCAGGCACTGCCAGGGGCGTTTGGGGGCCTTTGTGGGTCCTGAAGCTCCGCATCCATCCCGCATTCGTGGGAATACCGCAGCACCGGCAGGAACCGAGAGTTGTCAGAACTCCTCCAACTTACGAATACTTCCTCAAAGTTCAACAACAACAACTCCCGGTCTATCTTGTTCTACTGTGCACGGCCAAGCCACTTTGGCTCCACAGAACACAGACGCCTCAATCGCCCGTGTTGGTGAGACCGCCCGAGAATGACCAGCGACTGGATACGATAGCGACCATGGCCAGCAGATACGGCCAGGCGTACCGTAACGGCGGCGGGAATGGTAGTGGTGGTAGTGGCGGCGGTTACGGCAATCTTGATCGCCAGGATGACGAGTACGACCCTTACGGAGAGGGATATGGCAGCGACCGCCATGCGCCCCCTCCCCGCCGAACGAATCCTCGACCCCCTCCCGCTGCCCGCAACGCAGCCCCCCCCACCTCCTCGGTCCGCCCACCGAGTTCAGGAGACCAACGCCGAGCGTGAGATGGGAAAGGTACTCGAATTGATCAAGCAGGAGTGGCCCGCCATGTGCGAGAACGACTGCATCCCCGTCCAGCTGGCCCTACAGCTGCTCGACACGAGCTCCGTCGGCCGCGCCCACGAGTACCGCAACTTCCAGCGGACACACCTATACCTGCAGGATTCGCTCAAGAAGATCGTCCACGAGTACCATCAGGGATTCAACAGCTCCATAGGCACGTTTCACAAGATCCAGGGGAGCATACAAGCCTCACAGAAGAAGGTGCGCACCCTCAAGGAGTCGCTGGCGACCTCCAAGACGGCCCTCTGCGCAACAGACCCGGAACTCAAGAAGCTACACGCAACGTCGCACATGTACGATGACGTACTGCAGACCTTAAACGAGCTGGACGATTTGCGCGCGGTTCCCGACCAGCTCGAGGCCAGGATATCAGAGAAGCGTTTTCTCACCGCTGTCGAGGTCCTCCAGAATGCACTGCGCAAGTTGACCAAGCCCGAGTTGGACGGTATCGGGGCGTTGGGCGAGTTGCGGAACTATCTGGCGAATCAAGAGACCGCGCTGATGGACATACTGGTTGAGGAGCTGCACGAGCACCTCTACCTCAAATCACCATACTGCCAGGAGCGGTGGCAGAACCTGGCCAAAAGCCAGGGCGCTCTCGGCGAGGCCTTCAAGGACGCGCCAGCCGTATCGCCATTCCATGCTGTTCTCGATACGGTCGATTGGGACCGGTCCGTGACCGAAGACCCGCACAAGAACCCCGAAGCCGACACTTTCTACTACGTCACGCTGCTAGTCGAGTCTCTGAATAGGTTGGGGAGGCTAGAGTCTGCCGTGGACACATTGAAGCAGAGGTTACCGGTGGAATTGTTTGCCGTGGTGAACGAAACCATCAACGACATCGATCAAAAACACCCCAGCTCTTTGAGAGGAGGCTCCAATGGGTCTCACGGACTCCATATCTACGGCCAGCGCGAGACCAGGATGAGGGCAGATGTCATTTATGATCTGCTGTGGACACTCTACGGAAAGTTCGAGGCCATAGCCGAGGGTCACCGCGTATTCCACGAATCCATCAAAGCGCTCATCCGCCGCGAGGGAGCCGGCAACAACATTGCACTGCTGGGCAGCTTCAAGGAGCTCTGGAATTTGTATCAAAACGAGATTCGTTCCCTGTTGCACAACTATGTCACGACGGATGCCGATGTTTACCAGTACCGCTCTTCGCCCAGGTCGGGCATGGGGATGAACGGGACGAAGGACGCCGCGCGGGAGCACCTCTTCAAATTCTCCGAGGTCGACTCCAAATCGACCGAGATGGCAACCGAGTACGAAGCCTTGGATGGCATCATCCAGGCTGCTGTGCCGGGCTTGACCTCCAACTCGCGCAAGGGTGATGGAAAAAAGGGCCTGGTTGTCCCACGGTCGGACCCCGCCGCCGCTCGAAAGAGCACTACCGGCTACGGCAGTAACCAGGGCAGTGGAACATACAAGTCGTTGGTCGAGCCCAGCGTGTTCAATATGAGCTTGCTACTACCACCCACTCTCATCTTTCTCCAGCGTCTAAAGAACATCGTCCCGCCCGGGTCAGACCTCGCGACCAGCACCCTTACGTCATTTCTCGATAACTTCCTCGTCAACGTCTTCCAGCCCCAACTGGACGAAACGCTTGGGAAGCTCAGTGACACCGTCTTTGGCGAGGCCGATGCCTTCCTACAAGATTCGGAGTGGGTGCGGGTTGCCAAACGGCCCGTGTTCAAGGGTGCGACGGCTTTCTTTACGATTGTGACAGCATTCTGTCGGATGCTGGGCACCATCCCACATGACCAGGCCCTTAGCGCGCTCATAATCACCCAGATGCTCCGGTACTACGACAGGTGCTTTACCTGGTACAAGGCGCTGGTCACCAAAACCCAAGAAGAAGCATCCAGCGCCCAGGAGCTGCGGGCGTCCGCCGTACTGGCGCTCGAACCTAGCGAGATCCACGAGGCGATGCAAAAGGTATGGGAGGCCGAGGCGACTGACTTCGGACTCCTCGAGAACGAGGCCGACCTACTCATGGCACAGACAAAGGTGAAGAAGCTCGAGGCCAGCGACATTATCCAGGACCGCGACACCATCTCGTCGCTCTGCCTGCTATACACCAGCATGAAGTGGCTGTCAGTCAAGATCCTCAGCCTACGGCACATCACCAAGAACGAAACCGACTCGTCCCGCTCCAGCCTTCCCAAACCCGAAAAGAAGCGCTGGACGCTGCTCAATGACCCCAACAAGGCCACGGCAGACGAAGGCCCAGTATATTTGCCCATGACGCAAGAAACCGTTGTGTATGTTTTCAGCGAACCTCTTTTCCCCCCTCTCGCGATCCCTACTCAAAACATACGAAAACTAACGTCCCCACCCAGATCCTTCGACAGCATCCTAACCTCATACACCTCCCTCGCCACCACAGCCCTCCAAACCCTCCACGCCGAAGTCCGCTGCCGCATCCTCCACTCCCTCTGCACCGCGCTCTCCCCCTCCCAAACGGCGCCCTACCTCCTCGAGCAGGAAGTCACCGAACCCGACCCGGAGATCCTCTCGCTCAACAGCGAGATGGTGGCCTTCGACGAGACGACGGCGCACTTTCTGCGCGAGCGCGAGGTCGCCTTCGTGCGCACGGGGCTGGGCCTGCTCATCAACTCGTACCTGGTGCGCAACGCGGGCATGACGGCGCCCATGAACGCCAAGGGGTGCGGCCGCATGCGCCTCAACGTCCTCGTGCTGCAGCAGAACCTCAAGAACGTCGAGGTCGGGCCGGGCGCCGAGCTGGGCCGTGCGAAGCAGTACTTTGAGCTGTTTGCGGATGGGCCGGATGGGATCGTCAAGCGCGCGAGGGAGGACGCGGAGAGGGCGAGGGAGGAGGGTGGGGAGGGCGGGGAAGGGAAAGGGGAGACGGCGGCGGTCGTGCGCTTTACCTATGACGAGCTCAAGGCCCTGTTGGAATTGTGCTATAGCGAGCAGCTGGCTGATCCGGAGAGGGGCGTCGCTGCTGCTGCGAAGAGGCAGCTGGCCGATAAGCTGCTCGGGCTGAGCGAGTATATGTGGCAGAGCTAGGTCGGTGGTGTTTAGGGGGGTTTGTTTTGGGTGGGACGGGGGTGGTTGTGGAGTTTAGCTGTTGCTGTGTACGGTGGTGGGAGGTTGGGTGGTGGTATGGTTCTCGGCTAGCTACATGTGTGTGATGGGTGGACGTGGAAGGCTGGGGCCGCTGTGTAATGGTCACCCAATGTTGTGGTCACAATGGCACCTCGTGGGCGCACAAGACGCATAAGTGGTACATCTTTGCTTTGCTGTTTTACGAAGTGCATTGCACCGCTTGTCCGGCCACAACTCCCAGACCACCAATACCTACCTACCTGGACCAGGCCGTCCATGTGGTCGACGCGCGGTCTCCCAGGTTTAACATAGGTCGTACGAAGTACCACACTACCTGCCACAGGTTACGCACTTATCATCAGGATTTATCAACCCCGTGTTTGACAACTGCCGCTGCCAACCGCAAAAAACGGCGGTGCATCCACTCAGCCCCAACCCCATCCCCCCAAAAACCAGAGCGCCCCCCCCGCCATTGCTACCCTCTCTGAAACTCAAAACAAGCCGCGAACCCAAACATACCAAGACCGCCTGGGTAAGGTACTTTTGCGCCCCAAACTGGGGTTTGAAACAATCAGCCCCCCTCGCTCCCGTTTCCTGGGGCCGCACAGAGCTCGAGCCTCGAGGTCTGGACCGAGTCCAGGCCTCGGAGGTTCCAGTATCCTGAAGCTTGTCTAGAGGACCAAGGGATGCATCAGCCGCCGCCGATCCTGAAGGGGACCTCCGGTGCGGGGTCACTTTTTTGGGGTCAGTCAATTGGGGGAGCGGCGGGAGGATTGGGCTGCTGTGTGGGAGGGCGGTTGTTTGTTTCGGAGTTTAGGTAGGCTAGGCCAAGCGGTAGGTGGTTGTGCGCGCTGGTTTGGGGGAGCGGTCGCTTGCATGCTTGCGTTGTCTAGTTTGTCTCGGTTGTCTCGGTTGTCATGTTAGTGAGGTATGGGAAAAGGCGGAATGACGGCGCCCGTGGCGAGACACGCACGCCATGGGCAAAAAAAAGGCCGGACTCTAACCAAGTGGGATGTCGAGTCGACGAACCAACCCCGACTGACTTTCGGAGGGAAACGAAAACCATGCCCAGCCTAAAGAAACCGCTTGCCCGGTTTACATTTCTTTTACTTGTTTCCTTCTACTCAATTTCTTTTACTCGAGTTCGTATGCCTTGAGGTCCAACTTTTTTGACCACAGGGTCCGTTCATGCGAATAGGGCGAGATCCGGGCCGCTGATCGCTGTCCAGCTGAGGTGGAGATCGACTCGGTGAAAGTTGCATTAACGTCTCGGACAGGGTTTTGAGCCATGTACCCACTTGAGCCAACCTCATTTCCACCAATTTTGATGATCACAACAAGTCTTCCAGAGCAAGAGAACTCTCCTCAATTTTTCCCAAAACACAAATTTTCGACTCTCCTCGACCTCACGATCACGAATACCGCCACGAAGAACGACCCCGACCCGAAACCGCAATGCCACGACTGTTATTCGATGCTGACCTACGAACCCACTGTAATTTAGGGGATATAAGCGCTATAATATAGGGGCTTGATTGGAGGGGTATCTTTTATGGGTATTGGGGCTGCGGGATGGGGCTATAGAAGGCTACATTAGATTCTCTGTAATGCCAGTGTTCGAATGGCATTTTTATCTTATTTTTAGAGTGCAAATTGACTGTATTGTTGAACTCTTGTTGACCGTCTGTTTGGGTGCGAATTGCCGTGGCTCAAGACCCTACATGGCTCAAAACCCTGTCGGAGACGTTAGCGGCATGCTTGCTGTTGTCCTGTGTAAGTGAATACAAAAATATACACATGCGTGTCTCGATATCAAGCTTGGTACCCAACTGATAAACTGCCAACGAGCAGAAGGGCGTGCTTTATTTTGCCTTATTTAGTCAGTTCATAAAGTCCTTTTCATCTGCTATTTTCTCATGTCTTTTATCCCATCGGGGTGGATCATAACAACGACGGCCTCAGTTCTCCACCCTTTCAAGGTTACAAATCCCTTACTGAGGCCGCAGTCGGTTGCCACATGATGGAATAGTGAAGTAGGCTCGCAAGTTGGTTTCGACTCTCAAATGTCGAACGCCAATCGAGCAGGTCAAGAGTGACGTCGTGTCAATTGTAGCCAAGACTCGGCTTGTTAAAAGCTTGGTGCTGTGTTCAGGACCGAAATTGCTCTGATAGAAGGTAACATTCCATTCCGCAGCGCGGTTGTTACAAGAGCCGGTATTGCCCCAACGACCCCATGTTAATGCCCCTGATCCTGCATCCACGCCAGGGGATGCCTCCAGCCGAAAACCATCCAATAGGAGATGCCATCCGCTCCCTGATCTGCTTGGCATTTGTACAGTGGACCCCGAGGGTGCGAAAATCAGAGCCTGCAGCTGGCTCAACGCTCCCCAGCCTGTCACGCCCCACCACCATGAGCAAAGTGGGAACGGTCCCCCCTTAGCAACCCCCTTCCCATTAAAAGTGCTGGAGTCGGGCAGGCTCACCGTTTTGAAAGGCTTGCATTGGCTGATTCCTTTCCCGACCGACCGATAGGAGAAGCTTGGAAGCCACAGCAACCTTCTCCCGTCATTGTCTTCCAGTTCTTCCCCAGCCGCCGACCACATACATCACAGCCATCAATGCGGATGCATCGCTCGTTTTGTTGTTTCGGCTCCCAATCCCTTAGTTTCGCGTGCGGGCCCTAGATTCTCTTCTCCCATCTCGAGTCTCGGCGCCGACCTCACCCTACCTTCGTTCTCCCTTCCGGCGCACACCCGCTTCCCTCTATACGGCTGCTGGGGAACGCGGTTTTGCCATTTTTCTCCATTCCTTCCTTCGCCGCCTTCCCGTCGCTACTAGTTGCGCCCGTTGCCCAAGATGGATTCGTACGTAGCTCTGCATTCACCTACCTCTGTGATCTGTCGGTTGCTAATCAACTGTTCCGAATTTAGCATAGGCACCGTCTTCCGATCCTTCTGGCATACAATGACCAGCGATGACCGACGTTAGTAACCCCGGGTTTCAATCAAAAGTTGGCGGTTCACTAAAGATCACCAGATTCCAATCACGACTCCCCATACCGAACAGGTCGCCACGTCCCCTTGAACGCGAGAAACGGATTGACCTCGGTCGCGACCGCTGGTGACTCCCGTGCCGACATCACATCACCCTACCACGATGAGTTGAGTCGCCATTCAACCTCCACATTCGATGCTGCCGGAAACGCCGTCAACTCCCCCAGGCCCTACTCCCCGGGCATGAGATCACAATCTGCGCGGCAGTCTAGCGCAAACGATGGCTTCGAGATGCAGAGCCCGACGGGCGAGATTCCAATGCAGTCTTTCCGCGACGGAATGCCGCCACCCCCGCCTGTCGGCGCTTCGTGGGACAAGATCGACACCTGGGCCGAAGAAAATTATCCCGAGCTGTTCGATCAGCTTTGCGAAGGATGCACGTCCAACGACATCAACGATCTCGAACACCAGCTCGATTGCTCACTTCCCCAGGATCTTCGGGAATCACTTCAGGTTCACGACGGCCAGGAGCGCGGCGGGAACCCGACAGGCATCTTCTTTAGCGCCATGCTTATGGACTGCGAGGAGATCGTGCAAGAATGGGACAATTGGCGGAAGGTCAACCAGGAATTCCTGCTCGAGTCTACTTTCCCCCGGCCGGCCATCCCGTCCAAGGCTCTGGGCGGCAGCAGCAGCAGCAGCCAAGCATCCACCTCGGCAGCGGCTTCGTCGAGCTCGGCCCCAACATCGCCCCGAAACGGGAACTGGCGGCAAGACCTGATGGCCCGTCAAGACTGCGTCCCCCCGAATGCCATCCAAAAATCGTATGCACACCCCGCCTGGATTCCCCTCGTCCGCGACTGGGGCGGAAACAACCTTGCCATCGATCTCGCGCCCGGCCCCAAGGGCCATTGGGGTCAGGTCATCCTTTTCGGCCGGGACTACGACACCAAGTACGTGGTCGCGCGGTCGTGGGCGCATCTCCTCGGCACTGTTGCGGACGACCTGAGTAGCGGGAGGTGGTTCGTCGACGAGGACTCGGGCGAGCTCAAGCTGCGCGAGTTCAAGCAATCCCGCGTCGAGCCGGGTTACTTTGATATTCTGCGGTGGCGGGCGGACCAAAGGCACGGCCGCACAGCCGCGAAGCGTAAGTCGATGGCGCCCGGAGCGAGCTCGCTTAGTGCGCCGAGCTCGCCGTACGCCAGCCCGACAACTGAGCCCAACGGTGACCATCGCGGCCGGTCGATGCAGCGTCCCAACGTTATCTCGCCTATCCCGAGCCCTATCCGACCCGGCTATGGCAAACCGAGCCCCCTGGCGCGGGTGGCGGAGGAGTCGGGCGCTTCCAGCCCAGCCGCCGGCAAGGCGGGCGAGAAGCTAGTCGAAGTCGACACCCCACGGCACAGCAACGAAGACACCAAGGAGACCGCCCCGAGGTTGGCCGCCTTGACCAACGGCGACGCCCCGGCCGACGATAAGGCGGACAAGCCGGATGCAGCCCAACCCAACGGCTCAGCGGCAGCCACCTGGAAGAAGCCCACCGTGGAAGAGGAAGTCGAGGGGGCAATGAAAACGATTGAGATTTGATATTGAGCCGGCGCGGGATCGGGGGAGCAGACAAGGACGCAATGCTACGACCGGGTGATGAAGCTGCAAGCAAACACGTGCTTTCGGGCGGACTGCCTGCGGGACGCATTTTCATACATTAACATACATCGGGGTGGGGAACACCCCCGGGCGTTGCAGGCGTACTTTGACCGATCACCAACAACACGACCTGGGTCTGCTGGGACATCTTTCTTTTACAACGGCGTCGCCTTAGTCCGACAGCCGCTCCCATTGTCTTGCTATTCATGGGGGGACTTCTTCTTCGTCGCCGCGGTTTTGGACGCTGCGAACAGAGATCCTCTCTTCGGGACTCTGTTTACCTTGCTCTACCTACCCCTATCGCCCCGTCTTACCTCCTAGATTGGGTGGTTTTCGTTTCGATGTTGCCGACAGCAATCCCTGGGGGGCATAGGCGCAGGACATGCCATTCTGCTGTACATTATACTTGGGTCTATTCGCTACTACCTAATGTGGCCTCGGCCTTTCTCTTTCTTTTTTTTTTTTTTGGCTCTGCTTGCGGATGGGGAAGCTGGAGGGGCGACGACCGGAGGCATTCGACATTTAGGGGGTTAGACCGTCGTGTGATGCTCGTTAGCTGTAGACAATGTGACAACGAGGCTGTGCTTATTCGTAGTGTTTTTGGTGATCTACATCTTGAGTCAAGATCCTCCCAGTTAAATAGTAACTATCACCATCGCTCCAGTGCTCAGTTTATGCAACTGCGATCTCAAAGGTATGTGCAAGAGCAGCCATAAAGGTAATCACGTGCATTTGCAGCCAGCCGAGCCAACCACCCAACCTCCAACCTCACCTGGTCAAGTGCCAAGAAGGTCAGCCTTGGCGGGTGGGTCGGCCAGCCCAGCCGCGCCAACGTCGTCATCCTCGAAACAGCAGCTGAGCTCGAGCCTCGTACATACATCTCTCAATCAACCAGCGCGACGACAACCACACAACATCCACCGACGGCTTACCACGCACAGCCCCGATCTCACATCGAAATTCTTCTCTCTCAACATATCTGCGCCGAAATAGACGGCCAAACCGACGCCTCCAGCTCCCGCCCGATCAATCGATCCCGCCGTACCGCCCAACCGAACCAACCATCACAATGTCCGAAGACCGCCTCTGGAAGTTCCGCCGGCCGGAATGGCTCAACAGCGCCTGGGCGCGTAACGCAGGCGTATACGGCGCCGGCGGTCTGGTACGCTGCTCCCTCCAAACCTCCAAACCCCCAGCTCCCCCATCCTCTCCACTCCCTCCCCAAACCGATCATCACCACCCACCACCCCAAAACCCTCACTAACCCCCCCCCTTCTTATCCCCACAGTTCTCCCTCGCCTTCTACACCCTCCTCGACTCGGCCGTGTGGTCCAAGTCGGCGCTCAACTCCTCCAGCCTCCACGTGACCTTTGTCGACTGGCTGCCCTTCATCTTCTCGTCGCTCGGCATGCTCATCATCAACAGCGTCGAGAAGGCGCGGCTGTCGGCCGACTCGTTCAGCTACTCGGGCTCGGGCGTCGCCTGGAAGGCCCGCGTCGTGCTGTTCCTCGGGTTTGCTGCGCTGGCCGGCGGGATGGCTGGGGGTGTTACGGTTTTTGTGCTCAAGTTTGTGGTGCCGGGCGTGCCGTTTCCGGCGATGACGATGGGGGTGGAGAATTTGGTTGCGAATGCGCTGGTGGGGTTGAGGTGAATTTGGTTTTGTTTTTTTTCTCCCTTCTCTTGGGGGGTGCTGTCGGCCGGGCTGGGGTTGTGCTTTTTGTTGTTGTTTGTCCCTGTGCGTTGTTGGGAATTGGATGCTAATCGATGGTGTTCCTTAGCTCGGTGGTTTTGTGGATCAGCCAAAATATGGAGGACGAGTATTCGTACAATCTTTCTCTGTGAGCTGGGCGTTGGAGATAATGGAAGGGGTTGGGGGTCGGGGATGATCGGGTGGACGGCTTTTTGGTGGGTGAGGTTCGAGCGTCACGGCGGGATGCCGTGGTCAGAGGGATGGGCTGGAAGGTTAAGCGGTTCGTTGGGTTTGGCGTTTTCTACGCATTATGCGGCATGTGGGGGCGCATGGGAACGGTGTATGATATGCAGGTAATTGGTATCTATCATCCTGGGTCTTGTGCCGAGGGCTTCCATTTCAAGCCCACAGTGACATTTGGCGATGCCCTCCTTGGTGGACGACGCGCCGTTTGGTGATGCCCTCCTCGGTGGGCAAAGCGTCGTATATCACGGGGGTTCTGTTACTAATCCTGCGTTTGGGGGCGACATGGTATGGAATAGAGGCTCGAGCTTCGATGGCTGGCCATGGCCGCAAAAACCTGCGGGCACTACCTGGGGCTTCTGAGCGCACAACCGGGACACCAGCACCCATCGAGACCCCTCCCATCCCCCGGCTAGTTTCGTAGCCGGCTAACCCCTAAACGGGTGAGCTTTTGGTATTTCTTTTGTTCTTGTTCTATCCTAATGGTGTGCGGTGTGTTTGCTTTCTTACTAATACCGCTTTAGACAGCATTCTACGGGGTCATCGTAATGGTGAAGGCTTCTCTCGAACATCTCGTAGCCGCCTCATGGCTTCTTAACCTCTATTAAGCTTGACTATACTAGAAAGCTAACTCCTGCGTAATGTGCTGTAGGTTGTCGAAGTGATAAATGAGTAACCGGGTTCAGTTACCTATTCCCCGTAGCTTCGGGTTTACGGCCTTACTTGGCTTAGAAACATCCTACGTAGCCAGATTAGCGAAAGCCGGCATACAACCTGTCGGTTTTCAGCCTAACCGAGCTGCGAACCCGCTTCCCGAGATCGATCTTCACGAACACCCCAGTCTTGCCTGTATCGGCTGCGAACCCCTCGGCGAGTGCAGCAGATCCCTCGCCTCTCACTCGCTTGCGAGACATGGTGTTGACGTTGGGTTCGCTGGTGTGTGACAAGGGCAGAAACATGCACGGGCGATATGCATGATGCGCAAGGTCGCCGGTCTCGGCTGCCTTGGTTGCTCTCGCTGATGCCCAACGCACAGTATCCCCTAACCGACTGGATCGAAGGGGGCAGCGAGATTGTGTGCTCGGCGAAGCTGGGTAAGAGCCGGCATTCCATAGGGTGCGTAGAACACTCAGGGATTGACGAGTTAGGTGCAATTTATTCACTCTCTTGTTGTCACTGAAGGGTCACCTATACATCCTGCCCAACAGGGGGGCGCGATCCCGTAGGAAACGGCTGGGCAAGAAGTGAGCGGAAGCTGACCCGCATGTCAGTACAGTTGCCGGTACTTCAGTACCTGAGATAACTGAGATTATTAAGTTAGAAAATCATGAGCTTGCGTGAGGAAGGGAAACAAACAGGCATATTAGATGCCGGCTGATTGTTGCTATAGTTCACTAGGGAAGTGCTGCCTTGGGGGAGCGTGTGACTAAACACTCGCCTGCGAAAAGAGCCTCGGGAGATTTCTGTCTTGCTCTTAGATGTCGGCCACCAAGCCATTGACTCTGGACCTAGAAAGTCTGGGATTCAACCAGAGAAAGTCAACAGAGCCGTTTCAGCAGCCACAGATGGGGACTTGCCCCCTTTTGATGGGCCTCCGAAGCATTCCATTTCGTCATCCGAGGGCCCGAAGAAGGATCCGAGCGAGGCATAACTGTGACTGGTCGACTGTATAAGGACCTCGCAGATACAGAACAGTGAAGCGAAGCGAATATGCAGAGTTGGTGCGGAGCATTATGCTGCAATATCGGCCAATTTACTTCGTCAAGCTCCTCCTTGCCAGTCCTATCATCCTCACCGGGCAGACTGGGATATTGCTATTTTCAGAGATATGACTCGGAGAACCCAGTTGTATTTACCACTAGGCGAGGAAGTCGTGGCTGCCCGGTTGATACTAATGTCTCGTAAAGGCAGCCGCGCCCATCGGCTTGGATGGGAGTGGAAGTCGCGGTTGGAACGATAAGGCCTGTGCTCAGATCACCCCACCAGCTCTTCGGCCCAGCAGGGGGACAGAGACACGGATCACCCGTACCACAGGAGACGGGATGGAATCTTGGCGCGAGAGCGTCCGTCCCGCGCTCACCAACAGGTCGGGGACGGGAGTGCAACAAGTTTGGAATACAGCACCGGCTGGAGTACACAGGATCTCCATCTCCCATGGTCCTCCCGCCCTCTCACCGGTCAACCCATGCTCGCGGGAAAGTTGCAGCCAATCTAATTGTCTCACATCGACTAGCAATCACATGTTCAACTACCTGATACTTTGTCGTGGAGTTCTGAAGTACAAACATCCCCGGATGGGACCGGTTCTCGAGGTCGCTGTCCCCTCCCGCCTCTTGGCTCCTTCCGTCAGGCGGTGATTTGGTCGCACGCAAAATCGTTTTTTTTTTCTAACGAAATGAACTGGCGTCATACGAATATTCCGAAGACCAATGTCTTGAATTCTCACGATTGTTTCTATAATTGGACAAGCATCGGTTTCAATGGTTTGCCGGTGGCCGATGATGGCTTGCAGATCAGGCTCCTTCGCGCCCGGCACTCGTCCGCGAGGGCGCTATCTCGGAGCCACGGACTCGGGATGCCCATGGATGGCCAGCCGCTAAAAGGCATCGAGTGGCGGGCTTCTCTCATGCCTTGACGGCCCGACGCATCCAGACTCCTGGATAGTTATTAGTTATCTCTTCGGCGGCGAAAGGGCATTCACGAAGAGCTCATCGGCCCATCAGCCCATGATCCCAATGCTTTTGTGTGCCTCCCGGCTTTCGGTCTGGAGCTGCTCATTCGTCAATGCATTATCCAGTAACCGCCGAGAAGTTGATGATGCCCGTCTCCCCTTTTTCTGGTTCCCAGATGACCACGGCGGTCCGTCAAACGAACAGGATTCCAGCCTAGCCACGATCTTCCTGGTCCATCCGGGTGGATTCGTTCATTTGAAGTGGTCATGGGACCTACAAAGCGCTTCAAGAGATCCACCTTCCGCACAGGTCCAGACGTCGCAGAACAACGCATGCAGAGATGCCAGTTGATGCGATCGTGTCGGGCACCTTTGGTGGTCAGTGGGAGAAGAATGTTGAGCGATTGGGCTTTTCTGGGACGGGCTCGATGACGCATGCGAACATCGGGCAGTCGTTGACTCCAATCGAACATCCCTGCAGCAAGGTGGAATCTCCGTTTTGCGTGGCAGCCCCTCGCTGCACTTATGTAGAGGTATGGATACATGCTGTGGGACTACAAAGTACATCTTCATTGAACCTCCCATTTCTCAGAGCCCTCGAGAAAGGCACCCATGATCGGGCTTTGGAATGGGTCATGCTGTCGGTGGTTGTTCAGGCACCACAAATGCAGTCCCATCCTACCGTCACGACGGCGGAAGAAGACGCTGGCCGTAATGAGTCTCGTGCAGCACACCCTCCCGAGTTCTTGCGGAGTGGCAGCACGATGGAGTGGAGGGGCTGCGGGTAATGGCTGATCATGGACTATTTGGTCGAGGTACATCCATGGGAGCAGGACAATCCAATCCGCAACTGCCCCACCATCATCACTCACCCGGCGCTGGCATCGTCACAAAACTGGCACCCAACGAACACGGCGGCGAGCTGCCACGATCAGAGTGGGGGGAGATCGCAAAAGAGCGGGATTGACTCTTCTCAGGAACAAGCCTATGAGAGCCGGCCCTAGTGCTGCACCTCAAAGACCAAGCGAAGGGCTGACGACGCTGCCAAATGTTAAACACTCAGAGGCGTCGCTTGGTTGGGACAGCAGGACAGGGAGACAGGGAAGCTCCGGATCGTTGCGAGAACCCACAACGCCTTTGACAGCCTGGCGCAGATCGCCGCTCCTCTGCTTCCCCTTCCCGTCCACCTGGCACCCACAGACGCGATTCCGCCTCCCTGGAATGTTAGAAGGTGCAGAAGTCAGCCTCGGGCCGTGAAACGGGTCCCATTCCTCCTAAGCAACGAGGAGGCATGTTGGAATACTGTGTTTGAATACCATGCCCCTTTCTCGCCTTGTCTCTTGAGAACCACGTGCCGTTTGAAGATTTTATCAAACAAGCAAGTGTCAAAGTCCATTCGCTGCGTCTCAGGCTCTGGGTCAGCTGCTTCGAAGAGCCTTGGTGTTAGTAAGAGTTGCCACCGCGTGCTTCACGCTTCGCCCTGCAATAGGCACCCAGCTCTAACCGCCTGAATTGTAGCATTCAGCTCGCGACGAAGTGCCCCTATACACAGTAAACAAATATTTGAAAAACGGGCATTCCAGGCTTCAAAAAATGCGTTGATGTTAACCCAACTGCTCCATCCGCTCAAATGTCTTTGGACGGGGAAACCCTTCGTGAATTGGACCCCGTGAGAGCTATTTGTGTTCCGGAAGCGAGAAGCGAGCAGGTGACCAATGCAACCCTGCCCCACATCGGGCCTCCGACAAGGGGGGCGAACAAAGACGGCAGGGTTGATCCGCTCACTCGAGACAAGTCGGAAGCCACCAAGCACGCACTGGCCAGCAAGCGGCCTGGCACGCCCTGGCAGCCTGTCTCCACAAGAGCTCGCTGGCGCGCCTTGAGGCTCCTTCTTTCCAAGACCCCGTTCAGGTACAGAGAACGGGGTCCTTCTATCGCCTTCGGATCACGTCACAGGCGTCAATAAGCGTCACAGCCATCTGACTGCCGGCTCCAAGCCCATGAAACCATCACCCATTTTGTGTGAGTGTGTCAAGCCAGAGAGTACTTGGTATATTGCAGAACGTATCCGTAGGATCTGGCCCACCTCCGGCAGCATCGTGAGTGACGCCGTTGAAGGGGCACTGGCCATCATCTGCCCAAAGCACAACCGACACAAGACACCCGACTGGGCACACGGGCCACCTCCCTTACCGGACTGGTACCCATTGCTGTCATTTCATCACCAACCCAAGCAGCTCAGCCCAGGTTCCTCTTTGTTTTGTCGAGAGTTGCATTGTCACCTTTCTTCCCATCAATTGTGTCAACAACCTGGAACCTGTGCCGCTGAGCTTGGGGCTGGCGATTCCCAGGTCAATAACCAACCGTCCGACCAACCAAACGGAGGCCATTTCCACTTACTTCCATTCCCATTCCACCAAAGCACCCGACACACGAGCCACAGCGGCCCTGCCAACCCGCCCTCAAACCCTGCGGTTGGAGCTAGTTAAACTTGACAACGGCCCGGAGCGAACCCCTCACCACGCGAGCAGAACCATCCGTCGCCAATCCTCCTCCTCCAACCCCCCAACGGCTCTGCACACAATCTCGCTGCAACACGAAAAACAAGCGCGCGTAAGTGTCTGAGGTTTCCCGCTGTCGGTTTCAACTCTGTATCCCCCCCTTTTCCCTTCGCGGTCTCGCCCATACACACCGAGCTGTCCCAAAACTCTCACCTGCCTCCCAACCCTTGCCCCTTCCCGGCCCCGACCCCTCATCTGGTCCGCGCTGGTTGGCCACAGCGATCGTACAGAGCGCCAAGTCCCTGGCCATCTGACCTCACCAGATGCGCGGGCTGCAGCATGCGAAAGGGCAGGATTTTTGCAGCAGCAGAGCAGCAGAACAGCAAAAAAACAGCAGTGCTGCGCACGTCGATCCGTTTCGTCTTGCGGCCCTCTCCTGTTGCTCCTGTTTCCTCTTTTGCGCTTTCCCAATCCCCTTCCATGTTGCACCGCTTGGGGCGACGTTGCGCTATTCGCTGTCGGCCATTTCTTTGATCGCGGCGCACTGCAGCGCGGTGCTTTGCTTGTTTCCAAGCCCAGTCCGGGCCACTGAGTGGTAGGCCAGATCCAGATCAAGCCGCCCCGTCGTCGAGTCCATGCGTCTTGCATCCTCGCGGAGCCACTTGACCCTGGCCAGCGCCGCTTGCTGCACACGCCAGGCTGCCCTTGTGGGTGGTCGCCACCACAGTGCCCTGTTGTTCCCCGCCGTCATTTCACTGAGCTAGCGCGCCCGCCCCTCCAAAACCTCACATCAACCCGGCCCGGCCTCTGAAATTCAAACTTCCCCTTCTTGCTGCCCTCACTTCCTTCCTTCTCGCAACATTCACATGGTCTCCACCCAGCTCTGGAAACGCCACCACCACGCTTTCCTCAGCTCATCGCCAGACCATTGCATGACTCACGGACTTTTGAGAAGTTTCGTCTAACCGCGGGACCCTATTTCAGCAAGTTTCCCTCCAACCGGAAAGTCTGCAGCAGCCCACCCCAGCTGCACCCAGCTCCCCGCCCGGAATTTACTCTGCGCGGCCAAGTGCATCGCTTCCCGCCCTAAGGAACTGATACCCCGAGCATCGGGCAACGAACTGCCAACACCAAAAACGAACCTTGCACTCTGAAGGAAATCGTCAATTCGATCTCGAATCGTGCGCCTATTTTCCCTCGACCGCACCTACAATCCGGGCCCGAAACGTCGAGCCCGATAGCCACCATCTCCTCGCCCGCGCGCACACGGCGACTTATTGCCCAACACGGCCGGCGCCGACTCTCTCCCGGTTTATCCCTCTTCACGCCCGCCACCGGCACAATTTGATTCCCTTTCCCGCACCGTAGGACACACTAGGTATTGCAGCCATGGCGTCGAATCGGCCAGCAGCATTCAACAACCTGCGGATGGGAGGTGAGGCCGCGCCCCACATGCCCGACGTCGGACGGGTGAGCAGTATACTGACGAGCGCTGCAGAAGTGATCCGCGAAAAGGTCCAAGACGGCATCACCGGCGAAACCCGCGATTTACAGTACACCCAGTGCAAGATTGTGGGCAACGGGTCCTTCGGCGTGGTTTTCCAGACGAAGCTGTCGCCATCGAACGAGGATGCAGCCATCAAGCGGGTCCTACAGGACAAAAGGTTCAAGAACCGCGAGCTGCAAATCATGAGGATCGTGCGGCACCCCAACATCGTGCAGTTGAAGGCTTTCTACTATTCAAACGGCGAGCGGGTAAGTTCTATCGCGGACGTCGGTTACGTGGGGTCATGCTCATTCGGTGACAGAAAGACGAGGTCTATCTGAATCTCGTGCAGGAGTTCGTTCCCGAGACCGTGTATAGGGCATCACGGTTTTTCAACAAGATGAAGACGACCATGCCGACTCTGGAAGTCAAGCTCTACATCTACCAGCTTTTCAGAGCCCTGGCGTACATCCACTCGCAGGGCATCTGCCATCGCGACATCAAGCCGCAGAACCTCCTCCTGGACCCCACCACCGGAGTGCTCAAGCTCTGCGACTTCGGCAGCGCCAAGATACTCGTCGAAAACGAGCCGAACGTGTCGTATATCTGCTCACGATACTACCGCGCTCCGGAGTTGATTTTTGGCGCGACAAACTACACAACTAAGATTGGTAAGCACCCGTGGAGGGGGATAACTCGGCCCCCTGTCCTGAGATTACAACAACTGACCTTGAGCCCACCAGATGTGTGGTCGACCGGCTGCGTCATGGCGGAGCTGATGCTGGGGCAACCCCTCTTCCCTGGAGAGTCGGGCATCGATCAGCTCGTCGAGATCATCAAAGTCCTGGGTACGCCGACTCGCGAGCAGATTCGAACTATGAACCCGAACTACATGGAGCACAAGTTTCCCCAGATCAAGCCTCATCCGTTCAACAAGGTGTTCCGGAAGGCGGACGCGAACGCCATCGACCTGATCGGCCGATTGCTAGAGTACACCCCCACGGAGCGCCTAGCCGCCGTCAATGCGATGGTGCATCCGTTCTTCGACGAGCTCCGCGACCCCAACACCAGGCTTCCGGATTCGAGGCACGGAACAGGTCAAGTCCGGGATCTCCCTGCTCTGTTCGACTTCTCGCGTCATGGTAAGGGATCTCCTGCCGTGTCTCTGGACTCCTTTTACCTTACCCTTATATACTAACCATGACCCGTTCCAGAGATGTCGATCGCCCCTCACCTCAACGATCAGCTCGTCCCCCCTCACATGATTCCGGTGCTCATGGAGCGGGGCCTCGATATCAGCAACTTCACGCCCTTGACGAAGCAGGAAATGATGGCGAAATTAGATTGAGTTGGCCGGCCTTGACGAGTTCCATTCTCAAGTCACGGTCTAACAGTGTCGGTTATGTTGGGAGTTTATGCTGTACTTCGCCAGCAACGTATCGTCCCCCGGGATGCAGCCGGAGGCAGCGACTCTCGGTCCCTCGCCCCATTCATGATGATGACAGAAAGGAATTGCCATTGAGATACCCCACACCGAGCAAAGAGCTGGCACATGAAAAGAAAAACCTACAGGGCGATGAGACTCGAGCCCCGCCAAAACCACCTGCCACCAGCAAGCTGTGTCGAGAGATGCGCGTGCCGAGGTGCAAGCTAGTTGAGGCCGGGGCGCAGCCATAGTCCGCGGGCAGTCATCCTCGATAGGGGCAGGCACAAAACCGGGTGGTTGAAGGAGGGCCGCTTTGAGGGGGGAAGGCGCCACGACCGCGGTCCCTTTTTTTTTCTTCGCTTCTTTTTTTCTTCCGTTTTAGAGCTCTTCTTTTTTTCTGCATGACCGAGATGGCTTTTGCTTACTTCATCCACAACCTCCGACCTCGCTTCGGCCAAGGCTCCCTGTTTCTTTGGTGCCGTGGTAGGCACGCACAAAAAAGCGACAATGATTACAGTGGTTGGGGGCTTTTCTGCACCTGCTACTACTGCCTTGCGAAATTTGTTCATTCGACCCGCGCCTTGTTTTTTTGCTGGGGGGATGGTTGTTGGAGGGACTGTGTGGATGCCATGCCATATACTTTAGGCTTGTTTTTTGTGGTGGTTTGGAACCGGCGGCTTGACGCCGCTGGCGCTGCGAACCTCCGCCTCTCATATTTGCTGGCGGTTCATCCTCACGGGTTTGTCTAGGGGAGGAAGCAACCCGGGTGGTCCGATGGGAACAACCCCATATGGTGTGGGATCGGTGGACATAAAGGTAGCAAGCGTTGGAGGTCTGGTTGGTTTTTGGTTGGGTGGGGGGTAGATGATCATGACTCCTTTAGCAAGCAAGCACGGCAGAGAAGAAGACGCAAAGAGAGAGCAATGGGACGGGATAGTGTTGTGTGTTCTTGTTATCCGCATATTGGGTGGTTGGTTTGTCCTGGCTGGCTCCCTTTGCTCCTTCCCACCCCATAACCCCCTCCCCTCTCCCTGTACTCACCCACTTTTACACCTCCCTGGTGGGAATAGCGGCTGGTCAAATGGTCTCGGTGCTGGAAAACGGGCATGCTTAAGCTGCCCCTTTGTTTGATAGTCTAGGACATGGTCGAGGAAAAGACTATTATGGCGTTATGAACTGGGTAAAGTCGTTGGCTGTTCATACACAGGCGTGACTGCGGTGGTGATATGAAAGTGTCGTTTGTGTGGTAACTCGCCCGAGCGGCAGTGGTGTTCGTTGTACCTTGCAGTAGTAGTCTGGGACGAGAAGCTCAGTGTCCACGCCACGAGAGCTTGTATGCACCTACTTGCCGCACCTGGAAGCCTACAATCGTTACCTCATGACAAGTAAATAACAGCTTTCCGTCCCATTTAGCCTTACACCAACGTTGAACTGGCAGGCATTCAAGTCCACTCGCAGCTCCTTTAATTGATTATTCAAGTTCAAAAAGTTCGAAGTCAACAGACAATTGAGACATGCAATGATCCACACGTTTCCCCAACTTGCTCCCCTCAGCCTGCAAGGGTGCCCAGCATCTCAGGCAACAATCGATCTGGTTCAAGCTAACCAACCTGCAACGACCCACTCTCAATTCGCGTTCAGCACTGGAGGGTGAACTTCTCGCGAAGCCGTGTGTTTCGTGACCAAACGGTTCCATTCCCTGTCAGCAAATAATCCACCATCCCCTGCCATCCAACATCTCAACCATTTCCCCATCGCACCACACCTACCCTCGACTACAACCATCAATCGAGATTGCGCCTAGAGCCAACAATTCTCACACAATGGCGGATTACGACCGCAGAGGCGGCGGCGGCGGCGGCAGCAGCTACAACCCCAAGAAGCGCCGCTACCGAGGTGAGTTCCAGTCCCGGCATGCGATGCGATGCGATGCGATGCGATGCGATCAATCCCAATCCCAATCCCAATCCCCCACTCCCTCCCTCCCCCAACCCAAAAAAAACCAGGTCGCAAACTAACCCCTTCCCCCCCCTTTACAGACGACGACGAGCACGACCGCCGCGCGCCCCGCCGGCGCTTCGACGCGCCGCCGCACGTGCGCGTGCGCAAGCAGCTGGTGGCCATCGCCGAGAACCCGATGCGGCCCTGGCACGAAGAAGTCCAGGCCATCGCGACGCTCTTCACCGACAACTGGGACGACGAGCTGCTGCGCGCCAACTTTGTCGACCTCGTCCTGCAGCTGGCCGTCGAGCAGCCGCTCAAGACGCCCTTCGTGGCGGCCGTGGTGCTGGTGGCCAATACGGCGAGGCACGAGGTGGTGGATTTGTTGTTGGTGAAATTGGCGGCGTTGGTGCAGGGCAAGATTGGGGCCGGGGAGTGGAGGGAGGCGAAGCTTTATCTGAAGCTGTTGGCGTGCTTGCAGGGGTGCTTGGAGGGGGAGGGCGTGTTTCCCGTGCTGGAGGAGCTGTTTGCGCGCGCGGTGGACTTGCAGACGGCTAGTTCGGAGGATGTGAGTTTTTTCTTCCTTTTTATCTTTGGCTGTTGGGAGGTTCAGGGGCAGGGAGGAGAGAGATGTGGTTGCTGACTGGTTACGCAGACGATTGGCACCGAGATTGTCAAGATCATCCTCCTGACGCTTCCCTACATCATGGTCGCTGCGCCGGGGCAGTGGGTGCAAAAGGCGGTGGATCTGATGGAGAAGACGGAGATTATCGCTTCGGAACCGCAGACCCTACAGGCGCTCATCGAGCCGTATCAGCCAGAAGCTGGCGAGGAGAACCAGCCGCAGCCCCAGAGTCTGATTGGGCTGCTGCAGAGCCAGCTTCAGAACGAGGCCAACAATGGGTGGGCGCTGTCCTGCTTGCCGAGGCCGTGGGAGTTCCCTATCGGGGAGGTCGAGCAGCGGTCGAAGCTCGACGATGCCCCGAAGCATGCGCTCCCTACCATCACCATTCCCGAGGCGGTCGTTGCCGGGCCGCGGCCCTTATTCCCAGAGATCTACCTCTCGGTCTACGCAGGCCAGGACGTCGAGTCGGTCCCCCCTTTGACCAACATTGCTGCGTCTTTGATTCGGGATGCGCTATTAGATACGATCAACGTGCTCCACTTCAACCGCAACATCACGGCGCGGCATCTGATTGACCTGGACTGCTACTTTTCTCCGCGGACGTTTGCGGCCAGGGCTACCCCGTTCGATAAACTACGAGACATCGAGCCGCCCAAGTCGACGTGGAAGCCGGAAGATGTCGCGGTGGATGCTGTCTTCTCGCAGCTGTTCCAGTTGCCAACCCCGGAGCAGAAGCTCGTCTACTACCACTCGGTTCTTACCGAGGCGTGCAAGCTGGCCCCGGCGGCGATAGCCCCCAGTCTGGGCCGTGCTATCCGCCACCTCTACCGAAACACACCCCGTCTGGATCTGGAGCTTGCATCCCGCTTTATGGACTGGTTCGCGCACCATCTGAGCAACTTTGGCTTCACTTGGAAGTGGACTGAGTGGGTGGACGATGTGTACCTGCCGGACGCGCACCCTCGCAAGGCCTTCATCGCCGGAGCGCTCGACAAGGAGATCAGGCTCAGCTTCGCACAACGCATCAAGAACACCTTGCCAGAACCGTACAAGGCGATGATTAGCCCGGCGAAGGAAAAGGATATGCCAGACTTCAAGTTTGCCAACGACGGTAAGTTACTCGTTAAGTTTGGCTCTTTTTTCGGCCTGGGCAAGGAAACTAATGAAGATAGATACCCCCTTCGCAGCCGAAGGCCGCGAGATCGCCGGCCTGCTCAAGCGCAAAGCCGAAGACGAGGAGATCGACGCCGTCATTGAGCGTATCCAGTCACAGGCCATCGACCGCGAGATGGACGCCCTGATGGCCAGCACCGATGTGTTTGTGACGTGCGTGCTGCATGTCGGCAGCAAGTCGCTCTCGCACGTGCTCGCGGCCATCGAGCGCACCAAGGACCGGCTCGCCGACGCCGGCGCCGCCTCGGACGCCGCCCGCTCCCAGATCATCTCGGCCACCATGGAGTACTGGTCCGCCCACCCGGGCGTCGCCCTCTCCATCATCGAGAAGCTGCTCAACTACAGCATCCTCACCCCGGAGACGGTCATCAACTGGGCCCTCCTCGACCAGCACGGCGGCGCCCGCGGCGAGACCCTCTCGCTCGCGCACGTGTACGAGATGGTCTTCAACACCGTCATCAAGGTGACCGGCCGCGTGCGCCAGCTCGTCGCCAAGCCCGCCCTCGCCGCCGAGGACGAGGACGAGATCAAGGCCATGCGCGCCCTGTTCGCCGCCATCGAGGACGCCCTCGCCTCGTGGGCCGCGGGCACCAAGGACGAGATGATGGAAACCGCCGAGGGCGAGGCCGACACCGACGCCGACAGGCTCGTGCGCGCCTGGGGCGCCCGCTGGCTGCGCGTCTTTCGGCGCCGCGCCGCCATCGAGGAGGCGTTCCTCGTCGAGGCCGAGAAGGAGAGGGCGCGGAGGGCGCAGGCCGCCGCCGAGCGGCAGGCCGAGGTGGGGGAGGAGGGGCTGGGGAATGGGGAGGCCGAGGCGGAGGTGACGGCGGGGTTGACGCAGCCGATGGATGCGGAGGGTGAGGAGGGCGCGTAGAAAATGGGTGACTGCGACGGGGTGTTACGTGGACGGGAGGGCAGGTCTCGTTCATCGCTGCTGCGGTGAATCGGATGGTTGGTTGAGCTACTGAAGGCCGGCTCGCTCGCTGCTGGCTTGCTTGCTCCCTTGCGTGTACTGTATGGGTTGTATTATTTGCATGGTTCTTTCGTCGAGTCAGGGGGACGCCGGGCCGGATATGACAGGCTCTAGACGAAAGCAGGCCATTTTCTGGAACATATTTACTACTACTGGGTCGGCTGCGGAAACGGGAAAATGATAAATTACTCTTTTCAAAAGAAGCGCGGTAACATGAATATTGAGTTATTTATATACCTGGGTATCTCGTTTCTGGCCTCGCTTGCCGTTGACTTCCATTCTGTTCTACCGTTACATCCCACCACCCACTACTTCCCCATTTCAGCCCAGTCCTATCGCGAGAGATAGGGAGCATCCAGCTTGATCATCGCCGGCCGAGCCGCCTTGCCAGTAACCCGAGAGCAAGTAGGAGGCTTGGGGACGAAGGTAAGTGTGGCTGTGGTGGGTGTTAGCTCCCTTGTTTCTGAGCGGGTAGGTAGAGACGTTGGGCGGTCGCTAACCCGTTTGAAAACGCCTACGCAGCTCAACCTGGAGCTTGAGAATCAGAACCATAAAGATTCTTAGTCCGTTGCCCGCATAGCCCAGATACCTCGTTGAGGAGAGTCGGGGGTGGACTTCCCGGGACCGGTCTTGTAATCCGCAGGCGAACACGACGACCCTTCTCCGACTCTTTTTAGAGTGTGACGCATCTCGGCACCCCGGCCCAGCCAATATGCCTCCTCCTCCCTCGAGACGGCCGTCATGGCGGAGTAATCCACGTCTGAGCCGCACACCCAACCCATCTCCCATTACATGTATACACTTACACACGCAATCCCATCCATCCATTCCATCCACCCCCTCACACTAACGCCTCCCAAACCCCGCAGGCGGCGCGGCCCCAAAGCCCGGCGGCACCCCCCCCGGAGGCGGCATGAACCCCGGCGGGGGGATCGGCGCGCCAGGCGGCGGCACCCCACCCGCGCCCGCAAACCCGCCCGGTGGCGGCGGCGGCATGCCGGGATACATCGCTGGCGGCTGCTGCCCACCAGGGCCACCGGGCGGCGGACCACCACCAGGCGGACCCCCCGCGGGGGGGAAGCCCGACGGTGGGGGGTGGTGCGGGAAACCGCCGACGGGCCCGCCGAAGCCGGCGTGGCTCGGTGGCGGGCGTGCGGGGAGGCCTGAGGGCGCGGGCGGGAGGCTGGCGGAGCCGACCATGGGTGGCGGTGCGCGTTGGGGGGGTGCAGAGCCGCCGAAGGAGGGGGGTGGTTGTTGGGGGGGGCCGGCGCGGCCACCCATGCCGGCGGGCCCGGGGGGGAGGGCGCCGTAGGGGGCGGGCGAGGGCATGCCGGCGGTGAGGGGGGTGATGGGGGGGATGGTGGCGGAGGGGTCGATGGTGCCTGCGGCCGGGCCGGTTGGGGGCGCGCCGGCTGCTGCTGCGGATGCGGCGGACATGTGGAAGGCGGGCGGGAGGACTTGTTGTTCGGGGACGATGTTGTGCTTCTTGCCCTCGGCGGCGAGCTTGCGCTCGGCCTCGTCGCCGTGGCGCTCGCCCTTGCCGTCCTTCTTGTAGGCGTACTCGACGGTGATGGACTTGCTCAGCAGGTACTGGCCGTTCATGGTGGAGACGGCGGCGTCGCTGGCCTCGAAGGAGTCGAAGCTGACGAAGCCGTAGCCCTTGGAGATGTTGTTGTCGTCGCGCACGATGTTGGGCTGGCGCAGGATCTGGCCGAACTGGCTGAAGGTGTCGTAGAGGATCTTCTCGTCGACTTGGGGATCGAGGTTGTTGATGAATAGCTCGGCGCCAATGTCGACCGTCTTCTGCTTGTCGGCGCTCGCCTTGTTGACGCGGATGGGCTTGCCCCAGATGCGGATGCCGTTGAGGACCTTGGAGGCGTACTCGGCCGAGGCGGGGGTATCGAACTCGACGAAGCCGTATCCTTGATGGGTTTGCGAGACACGATCCTGCGGCATGTGAACCTGGCGCACGGGGCCGACCTGGGTCATGAGCTCCGAGAGCAGCTCCTGGGTGAAGCGCTCGTCGATGTTGCCGACGTAGACCGTCGCATCCTTGTTTTGCTCCCTGAAAACGTGAGTAGAGGTTCTTGTTAAGAAGGAAATTTAATCTTTGGCTCACCAATGCTTTGACATTTTGGCGGTAGAATATCGAATACCGGCACTGTTGCGCTGGTTTGTGTTTGAAGATGCAACTTCAATAAATTTAGACCAGTCGCGAAAGCAGCACCAAAGCATCACCGCGGTTGAAGCTTGGCGGAGTTTTCTGTGGCGCGAAGCTGCACGGGCGGTTTGCAGGGGTCCTGTGCTGAGAGGTCGCCATGCCAAGGCCAACTTCGCGACCGCCCAAAAATCGATTCTGCCGCAACCCATCATCACCCACGTTGCGACCATCGAGACCCGTCGCCCACACCACGATTCCCCACAAGACAACAGGTACATCACCTCGCGCGCCATCATTCTACACGGGTCTCTAACAAGACAAGCAGTCCCGACATCCCCAGGAATCGCCTTTCAATATGTTCGCCCTTTCTGAAGAGTCTAAGGTTCGCCGAGTCCCCCCTCCTCGACGCTGACAGGGCAGTGACTAACATACTGGAAATAGGAGCGCATTGGCAAGATCATTGAGATCTCGCGCGTTGCCATTCACTAGTACGTTTGGATTGATTCGACGGCCCCGGGATACGGGATACTGACCCATAGCAGTGGCTATCTGCCTCTAATCCTCTACCTTGGTATGTCAACGTCCACGACGGCCTCTTCGACTTGAGACAAGCTCGCTGACTCCCGTATCCACAGGCTACACTCGCAGCGACCCCAGGCCATCCGTCATCCGGTATGTTTGACGCCGAAGTGCGCTTCCAGCTCGACCGCCATTAACTTTAGCCGCAGCCTTCTTTCCCCGCTCTCTTAAACATCACACCACGATGAACTCGCTATTACACGCATTGTATCAATACAACAACGACCGGCAGCCGACCTAAAATGGAGGGCGCTGTGACATGACGACTGGGGCAGACGGGGGTGGGAATGGTCGGGGATAGGAACTGGACCGCAGGATACCATGACCAAAACTGTAACAATATTCTAATAACGGACCAACTCCACAATGACGACTGAGCCATAAACAAAATGCCTCGATTGTAAGCTACATTCAATGGGTTGTTTTGTGTACCGTACTTCGTATCGCACCGCATATCTCGGGTTTCCCGGGCGGCGGGCCATTTCGCTCGTTCGGCATTTCTTTTGTTCGGCCGAAGGTGGCCGGGGCCGGGATGTTTACTCAAGCCCTTGCGTCATAGTTTACAATCTTTTTCTAAGCGCTGACAATTGCGACCACCATCAACATGCGCAACCCCTTGTAAAAGAGAATACCTCCCTTTTTCTACCAGACATGTAGCGACAACCACCAACGTCTCTATGACGAAATCCAAAGATGCGGGCCTCTCCCCCGCCCTCGTCGAGACGGTCGCCGGGCTCTCGGCCGGTTCCATGGCCACCCTGATCGTCCACCCCCTCGACATCGTCAAGACGCGCATGCAGAGTGTGTGCCCTACGATCCCATTTCGCCATTGACCAACCTCTATAGAGTTGCAAGTAACTAACCCCCCTCACCAGTCTACCGCACCGCCCTCTCCACCTCCACCACCGCCTCCCCGCCCACAACCGTCTCCCTCATCCGCACCCTCGCCCGCACCGACCGCCCGCTCGCCGCCCTCTACCGCGGCCTGACCCCCAACCTCGTCGGCAACGCAACAAGTTGGGCCTCCTTCTTCTTCTTCAAATCCCGCCTCGAGCGCGCCATCGCCCACCTCCGGCCCCTCCCCCCCGGAACCACCACCCCCCCAACCAACCCAACCAACCCAACAACCCCGCAGGAAACAACCGCCCAAATCAAGCAGCGCCTCACCCCCCTCGATTTCTTCGCCGCCTCCCTCGGCGCCGGCGCCCTCACCCAGGTCCTCACCAACCCGATCTGGGTGCTCAAGACCCGCATGCTGTCCTCCGACCGCGCCGCCGCGGGCGCCTACCCCTCCATGTGGGCCGGCGCCGCCCGCCTGCTGCGCGAGGAAGGCCCGCGCGGCTTCTACCGCGGGCTCGCGGTCGGCATGCTCGCGGTCAGTCATGGGGCCGTGCAGTTTGCGGTCTATGATCCGGCGAGGCGGTTGTATGTCGCGAGGAGGGGGGGGCGGGTGGAGGGGAGGGGTGGTGGTGGTGGTGGTGGTGGTGGTGGTGGTGGGGTTGGGGGTGGTGCTGGTGCTGGTGCTGGGGGGGAGGGTGTGGTGTCGAATGAGGCGACGGTTGTGTTATCGACTGCGTCGAAGCTTGTTGCTGGTGCTGCTACGTACCCGTTGCAGGTGTTGAGAAGCCGGCTGCAGCAGCATGATGCTGAGGCGCAGTTCGGGAGGGGGTTGTCTGGGGTGGTGAGGAAGTTATGGCGGGAGGAGGGCGTGAGGGGGTTCTATCGGGGTGTTATGCCTGGTGTTGTTCGGGTGCTGCCCGCGACGTGGGTCACGTTTCTGGTGTACGAGAATGTAAAGTATTATTTACCCCGGTGGGTGCAGGGCGGGGAGGGGAAAGCGATCTTCTAGACTAGACGGCGGCGTTCTGTGAGGATATCCTGTGATGATAGACATGTCATCTTTAAACAACTTTGGGTTTCGTGTGAGCGGAAAACTGTGTGGAAACCAGCTCCGTCAACTGCCCGCTTAGTCTATTCGTATTTATCTCCGTCCCATGTCTCGTTCGGAGGCAGGGCCTGTACCCGTTGAGGGGATCAAAGCGAGAAACGACTAAAGTTTCAGTTGGGGATTGTTCCCTAGGCGGACACCAGAGTCGCTGAGGAAGGGATGCTATCCGCAGACTCCTGCCATCCATTCGTTGAATGTTCACAGCCAGGAGCGCAAGGTAATGGGGACAACCCTCACGAGAGAAGACGTATTGGTCAGGAGCCAACACTTATACACTGACAACCGGGGAAGAGATTAGTCCCAGGAGACTCCAACATTCTATTCCGTCAAGTCCACCAGAATATATCGTCATCAGGGTTGTGTCGCAGCACGACGAATTAGCTAGGGTTTTTAATTCTTTGTACATATGCGTACCAGAATGGCTATGCCATCTTCTATCAAGAGATTTGGTCTCGAATAGTATCCCTCCTTTTGCAGGAACCAACAGTTGTCTACTAGCTTCGTAAACACTCGAGAAGTCGAATATGTGCGATTCCAAACTCAAAAGATAGATAGATGTAAGCAACATCGAGTCAAAATATTAAGTTACAATACAGTTAACACACCAAACTCTCAGACTCAACACCTGAAGTTATCATATCAAATACACCAAGTAACCACGGTAAGCCAACATACATATAATCCTTTTTTATCCATTATTTCGAGCCCTCATAGCAAATGTATCATATCAACCTCGTGGAGGCTTAAACTGGGTTTCTGGGTTCTATCACCCCAGAGACAACAACCATACGCTTGCAAGGCAAGAGAGACTTCATCACCTGGACAGCATCCGAAACCGAATCGCAAACAGAGGCTAGAGACGAACAGACTAATCGTTAACTATGATGCTTGTGTCAAGACGCGTAGCAATATGTTTTTTAGGAGATATCTCCTCAAGTCTCAACGGGCACAGTCAGTACCCAACCCGCTCACATCCTACTTCACAGTCAAGTTCACGGCAACACAGGGACTCGCACTGTCATAACACCACCACACCACCCCATCATTCAACGACGACGTCCATGTTGCCCCCATATCATCATCTCCCCCTCCTCTACCCTCTGGCTCCAGAAGTTTGTCAGTTCTCGCCACGTGCTTCATCACCATCGCAGCCCGGCCCGGGGCAACACGCGGGTTCTAAATGAGGTCATCTCACAACGCCCACGCTATCGAAAACCCCCCTCGCCACGCCGTCGGAGCAAGGTTTCCAAAACCCCCCCACCAATCCCGTTTGTCACCCACCAGAACATGGACTGTTGTTCACTCACCAACAATCAGGCCATTCCTTCGAGTTACTCGTTCCCAAAACAAGGCACGCGCGAGTATCTTGATGAGCAGCCAATATTTCCAAATATCCAGGCACCACGGTTCGCCCCATCTTCCCGTCCCATAATTAAGATCAGCCAACACCCGAGACACGACAATCCCCCCCGGCTCGGCGCGGTCGATGCCCGAGCACAACCCAACCGATAGTTAACGGTGTGCCCCCCAACAACAGGGCATCGTTAGAGAGGGGGGGGGAGAAAGAGATAGACAGACAGGCAGATGGCGAAAGAGAAAATCACCGAGACGGCCGAGCATCCCGTGGCGGGGTGGCAAGCGATGGAGATAGAAAGAGAGAGAACAAATCATGCAGGCGCCGCCAGACCCGCGTGGCTCGGCCGAATAGGGGATGATCGGACCAACCACCAGCGCGCTCGTCTCGTCGGTCCAGACCGGAGAAACATCAGGCCAGATCGTGCAAGCCATCGCCCCCCAATCTGTGTTGCAGCAGCAGAAGCAGCAGCAGCTGGCACGCAGAAACATGGTCAAGGTTCGGATGCCGGGGGCGGGAAACAGTTACGTTAGAGGAGCCCCCCCCACCTACTCTGGTGTGCGTGTAAGTTGTAGGGATCGGTTGCGAGAGCCACACCCCCTCCACGGGAAGAGAGGGAAATGAGAAAGAGATGAGAGCGCGTGAGAGCGTAGGCAGCCCCGGGAGAGGGGGAGGGAAACCCGGAGCCGGCGCCGGATAACGAGAAAGAGAAGGAGAGAAGCCGACGGGTAAGTCGCCACTACGCTCCCGGCCTCGAAGATCCCATTCCGATCCCCCTCCCGCAGCAGACTAGCTAGCCACATTTCGCCGACCCCTATGTACGACGTAGTTCAACAACCGGAACGGGCAAGTCACTGACAAGCCGGCGAGAGCGGGTGAGAAAGCCGCACTGACGACGGCAGCATTATTCTTCAACGACGACGAAAACGGACATGGTGCCACAAGCCAAAACGAGACATGCAGGAGTAGCCAGCAGCTCAGGGAAGTGCACAGGCTGTCGCGGCAGGCGGCCGCAGCGGCGGGCCGGGCGTCAGACTCAGACCCCCAACTAAGACTCAAGGAAACGATGAATCGTGCAGTTTTTGAAGAGCAAGATTCTGCAGAGAGTCTCACCGCCGCCGTGCGCATATGCAGGTACTGTACAACGCGACAGAGTTTTCCAGCCACTGCGCAGCCGGAGATGCAACTAGAAGAGCGCCGTCGGAACAGTGCATACATAGGGTGGGAGAAAAGAAAGGAAGAGGGATTCAGCCGGCTTAGTGTCATGTACGTACGTGTGTATGTAGGTTGGGCACGTTGGTAGTCAGGGTGCAGTCGAGACCAGACGAGACAGCCCGCCTATCCACATCGGGCTTACAGCATAACTAACTACCTGCGCGTTCTGGACGGAAGACTTCTGCATGTGAGTCTGTCAGGGGCAGGCAGGTTCAGCTGGATCTTGGACGAGTGACAAGAGAGAATAGAGCAGAGGCAGGGCAGAGACAGGGCAAGGAGAGACAGGACGCTCCGCTCGTGTGTTTCACTGTACGATATGTCTAATGCATCGGAGGGGGCATCCGGCAGACTTGGGCCGCCGTCTGGGTCTCTCCCGTCAAGAGCCGAAGGAAGAAAAGAGTAACTCGAGCCAACCGGGACGCCCTCGGAGTCCGTGAGGTTCTCCGCATCGGAGCGGAATAAGTCTAGCTAGGTACGCAGGCAAGAGCTGTAACGTCACAGCCGCCGGGCCCGCAAGATCCGCGGAGCATGGCTCGGTCGGCCTCCGGCACGCCAGACAAGACGAGGTTTACGTGCGTAGGCACGAATTGCGGAGGGCAAGTCAGCCTCCATGACGGCAATGCGAGAGGCGAGAGAGAGGAGGGCGCGACGCCCAGACCGGGTAGCACTGCCGGACTCAGAGCCACGATCCTCGTCCAGCGGAAACTCACGGACCAGACCAAGCCTTGCCTTCGCTCCCACAGCCGACGCAGCATAGTGTTGTCGATCACCCGGCGGAATATCTCCCACACACGCGTTTCGTTTCGCGGTGGGTAAGACATAGCGCCGAGACGGACGTCAACTCCACTCACTTGAGCTGATTAGCGGCGGGGAGCTGGGCAGTTGACGAAACGGAACTTCAGCAAGCTGGGCTCGAATGATGAGAAAACTTATTAGCGTGCTGTGGGCATGAACAAAAGGGGGAAAGAGGCGAGAATGGGCCAAGACGCTGGACCCTGGAGATCATCTCTTGGCTGTGGATCATCTCGACACCGCCCACGGGGGAGTGTCCTGACACGACCCGCGACAGGGGAGGGGGGATTCCGCCATCGTTTGAGGCTCATCAACGCCATTGCCGCTTTGCTGTGGATACCGCCGTCAGGATAGGCCTGCAATGCTTCGTATCTCGCTCGACATTTCGCAAGGGGAGCCCATGGGAGGAGCTGGGGAAAGAGGGCAGGGGGGGAAAACGGGGAGCCCACTGCGGCTGACGGTTGACGGCTCTGCCCGCCCAGCAAGTGGAGATAGTTGACCATTTCTTCCCGTGCCCGTTAGGGTTTGCAGCTCTGAGCCGCCAGACGTTGACGACTCTTGCTGCAACCCCCACTAGGAACGTGCCCGGTCCGTTGGCGGCGGTAAGAGGTTGATGGGAGGGCTCTTTGGGCCATTGGGGGAACGACCGAGAGCCCCGGCCGATCTCCATTCTCCAGGGTTAACGGACGTCTTGGCCGCCACTGCCGATTATTGAACAGATTTTCGGGAGCCATCTTGACCAATCCGGGGTAAAATTCAGGGATGAGATGTTGACGGCCCAGATCGGGGGCCATTGGGCGGAGGCTGGCAGGCTGGATAAGGGAGGCCCATTGGATGCGGCTCCCAAGGAAATTTTCCGTGGACCCTGGTTGAACAGCCCGCAGCGGACTGTAACCGTGCTCCATCAAGTCGGCGACGCCTTCAGCGCTCGGGGACCTGGAGATGCTCAAGACAGAGAGAGCCATTGTCCAACGGGGATAGTGAGTGCTGTCACACGCAGCACAACATGCTCCGTGCCCAGATGCAGGTACCGAGTGCGGAGGCGGCGTTGTGATTGTCCGGGAACCTGCCGGATCTCGGAGTACAGCTGCAGTCATCAGCTACCGGGATCGTCCGGTAAGTTCGAATCCAAGGGGCCGACATATCGGCATTCAGCCGCGCCGCCTCGCGCGGGTACGAGCAGATGCGGGCGGAGATGCAAATGCTGAATCTGCTGCCGGTGGCGCTGGTGTTACCATTTGTCCTTCCATCCCAATTTGCTGGATGGTGCTCCCAGAAGGCCATGGCTCGTGTTGTGTCCCCGAGTCTCAGCCGACTTGGGAGTGACACATGCATCCTCGAACTAACAGTGGATGGACTTCTGCTCTGAGATTTTGATCAAACCGGTAACGCCCCGTTACACCGGGAGTCTGGGGATCTGTGTGTTGCACTGACGTTGGCCAGGGACGAGGAAGAGAGGTCAGACATGGTAAGGGTCCCCGGAGCCGTCCCACTAAGGGCCGCCCGGACGAGTCTGTGCCCCCGTGTTGCCTCGAGCGAGATTTCCGATGTTCGTACCCGTGCGTCTTTCGCGATAAGATCTTGTAGATGTTCCCGCTCCCTCAACCCGCTGGCTGGGCCGGAACAGACAGAGCCAATAGTTACCGTCTCGCCCGCCGCCGCCGGTATCGCTCAAGGCAAAACACGCAATCCGCGCTAGGCGCATTGTGCCATGCAACTCCTTTCGCAGCTTTTTTTTGGGGGGGGGGGGGGGGGGGGGGGGGGGTTTCGTTTCGAGGCCGTCAGGGTACACACATACATCCAACTTCTCCCCCCCCCCCACCGAGGAAGTTGGGGGGGAGAGAGGATTTGCGGATGGCTGCAACATGGGCTTGCCAATCCTCTGCCCGAAGCCGATGACGAGTTGACCATGCACACTGCAGAGCAGAGGTGATCTGCTGTGGGACATCGCCGTGGATGTGACATTGGCCTCATGACAACATCCCTTGTCCAATACAATGGCGCAGAGCCGGGGGGGATGTGGTGGTGGTGGTTGTTGTTGTTGTTGTTGTTTTGCCGTGGCGTATCGCAGACAAGGTGGCCCGGCTGCGGAGGAGCTGATCTCTCAGTGGCAGCCCTTTTGGTCGAGGCCCTCTTTCAGCCCCTCCCCAGAGTAATGACAGGCCTGCCTCGTGGCATCTGTAGCGAGGTTGGACGTCTGAAACCGGCAAGCCGTGGCTGAACCTTGAAATGAAGTCAGGGAGAGGCTATGTCTTTACAACCAAGCCGACCCTGCCTGTTTCCCCCACTACGGCTCAACCCCCACCGTTGGGAAAACTGGCGATGGATGCGGTCTCTCGCGCAACGGTGCGAGACCAAACGTCCAAACCCCTCACCGCTTCTCCGAGGCGCAAAAAATGAACATGCTCGATGAGTGGCGGCTGACCCGCGGACATGGAACGGGGACGTGTGATGGAGGGCGAAACGCGGCGGCGGGTGACATTCACCCACCATGATCAGGATAGAGGACCAGGTTTAAGAGCCTTAGCGCGGATTTTCCGAAGCAGCGGCTGTAACCGATGGCAACTGGCAACCGAGCTTGGTAGCCAATCGCGGGCTTGAGTCCGGGAAGCACACCTCGTGGCCAGCTCGTTTCAAGGGCAGAAACCCCCAACTTCGGGGACCGACGCCATCCCCCATCAATATATCTTGGCAGTAAGCGGAACGGCGTGAACGGTTAGCCCATGATGCCATTGAGACCGGTGACTTGCCCACGGGGAGCATCTCGTGATGACGAGGTGGTGACGGAGGGGCGGAGGGCGAGGGAAGATCGCTGTCGGATCAGCTTGCCAAGAGCTGTCGGCAAAGGCTGCTTGCAGGAAAAAGATGCAGGAAAAAGATGAAATGAGATCAAGATGCGAATGAAACATTCAAAGTTCGTTCGAATTGCCAAAGCTGGCATGCTACTATTTTTTTTCGTTGCGGAGAAATGGAGACACGGAGACGAGACGGCGAGAATGGGACCTGGCGACATGCTTTGAGTGCCAATGATGCCAGTGGTGCCAGTGGCCTGAGTTCAGTACCCAGAAACTGGAGAATGGCGACTGGAGGCTGGGATTGGGAGCATGGCATGGCATGGATGGGGGATGGGGATTGCCACTCCGCCAGTGGAGGAAAAGTCCAAGGACTGGAGACAACAGACGGAAAGAGGGAAGGAACGGTGTGGGGCCTTCCCTCCCTTCCCGTTCCGTACCGTCCCAAAGTCCACTTGCCGTTGCAACCTACCTTGAGGGTAGGGAGCCCCCACGTCGCGAAATTACAACGACAAGCGAATATCTGCACCTCGCCGACACTCTTCCCCTCTGCCTGGTAATAAAACTCTTCCTGGCCGATATTCGTCCTTCAAACGATGCCCAAAACACTCCGACAGAGGATGGGGAACGGTCGACAAACACCCGCCGCTGCCTAAAGCCGTTGTAGTTGGAGCATGTACATTACTTGTACATGCACTTTCATCGTGTTAGTCAATTCGGTGCCACGAAGCGGCATCGCGCCCACCTCCAGTGTAGAATCTGGCACGGGATTTTTGACGGCGGCCAATTGACTGTGGAAGATTACCCCGAGCCTGACACGGGGGATCTCCCGCAACCAGAGCACTGGTAACTCTCAACAAGCAAGGCGGCGGCGCTACCCCTGAAACAGAAATGAGGGAGTGGGGCTGCCGCACTGGGCTTACGTGACAATACGAATATTACCTCGCCTGCATCGACTGAACCTAACGGCCTACCAGGTTCTAGGAACAACATACTGCGGAGGTCGTTGAACGTTCGCTGGGGAAAGATTGGAACGGCTCTCTTTCCGCTCTGCCACTGACGGCGTGCCCCCCTCCCCCTTGCTCCTCAGCTTTCCTTCCTCCCCCCCCCCCTTGACCTGACCTTTCTCCTGTGCGATGATGGTTTGGGAATGCGCGCAATCGCCTTCGCTTCGATAGCAATGCTGATTGGTTTCGCTCGGCAGATCGATTTGCCCGAATGCCTCGCTTTCCTTGTCTAGCCGCTATTAGCCTCGTCGGGGAAGCTATCATCGTCGCCGGGAACCTGGACGGACCGCATCGACGGGTCGCTCACTGAAACGGCCTAGACTTCCGGGGTAGCATCGCGGCTCAGATGACGCTGCTCATGATCATGGCGACGGGAGCCACAACGCGAAGGGCAAAAGACTTTGCTGCGCGCTGTTGGCACCAAGCGGGTCCCCCTTGTCGAGACGACCTGCCGCATCTGTCTTGACCTGCAGCTTGCCGGGCAAGCTTGTGGGCAAAGGCGATAGCCCAGATCTGAAGGGCGCTAGCACACGTCTTGCGGCCGGGACCGGCTTCCGGGGCGATCTAAAAATCTCTGGGCTCAGAACTACCGGCTCCGGTTGGCTCCCTTGGGGAAGGGCAGAGCCCACAACCGCGGACCCGGAAACGTGGTGTGGCAAGCGCTGCACGGAATGGGTGCCTTGGTTTGGCAAGGGAGTCCATCGCCGCGAGAGGATGCAACGCCATCATTTGCGAGCTGAAACGAGCTCTATGCACTAAGAATACACAGTATATGTCACTTCCTCCCTCGCCCGGAGACATACCGAGGTGAGATATGACGTTGACGCTCGGATCTATGGGTTGGGTATTGTGTGATGGGGTAGTGAGCGAGATCTCCCTGCGTCCGCTTGAAGTTGGAGGCGGTATGTATGTAGAAAGGGACAAAGATAACAGGAATGGGCCTGCGGCTCCTGCTGCTGCCCGCGAGTTGTCGGAAGCGGGGTCGGCGTGACATGCTGCGAGGTGCACGAGTTGTGATAATTTACATACATACTTGTACGTATCCGTTCGAGGATCCGGGGATTTTCAACCAACGAAAGGGCCACTTCTCCACCAAGTGGGGACCTTCACCGCAGCAACCATGTACGAAGTACACCGTAACTTCATTTGGTGGCCTCTAAAGAAGATCGACGGCAGGATGGAGAGCTGAAATTTGCGAGTTATCGGATTGGGGCATCCGCGACAATCGAAGATTCGAAAGGGCAGAAAGCAATAAGTGGCGATTCCCGCGGCTCATCCACCAGAGAGCTAGGGTGCAGTACCACGAGCGACATACATACCTAGGTAGGTCGGTCGTTAGGTAGTGGAGGACCTTTGGTGTGGCACTACGGGCGAAAATCAAGGAGACGAAGCGAGCTGAAATGGTGGTGGTCCCGACACCCGCCCACCAGGGCCGCATGCACGGTCCACACCGGGATGCATCTCCAGGTCCCCGGGTGCTGCGACAGTGCGGTCAGCAACCGTGGTATTGGGAAACCGAATGCCGCGCCCGGGTTGCTCGATCTGTGTGCTGGCCTGTGCGCCATGTAAAATTACACGACATTCCGACCTCCGCGGCGGGAGGGAGCAGAACGACTGTCGCGAGTTGAGCACGTGCGAGGTGATCAAAAATATCACTGGGCGAATGGGTTTGTCGAGAGATGACGACGACTCTCGGATGCGATAGGTAGGCAGCGGGTCGACCTGGAAGCAAACGGGCGGACGGGCGAGTGGGGGAGAGGGGGGGAGAGAAGATGTGGGCTTTGATTGTTTGATGGATGGGACTTGCCGCGCTGAGAGCCAGAAAAAGGACTTCAGCGAGGGGGGGGAAGTGACAACCCAACACTCTGGAAGGCAAGACCCTCCCACCCCTTCCACAGGAGTCGCCCAATTCGTTGAACGGGGTCTCTGAGTGGCACCCCAAACCCTTGTCGGTGTATTGTGCTGCTACCACACCCTATCTGTGAAAACTTTCCAAGCCCGTCGCCGCTGCCTTCCTCCACGGGGGGCCAGTCAAGTTGAAACCTCTGCACGCAGGCACCGACACTCCAACAAGTCCCTCATGCCGGAGACCCAGGAGGAGTCGAAAATGCCCCCCATGCGCAAGATGTGCCAGAAAGGGCATGCTTGCGAATGCAGCCGATAAGCAACAGGACACGACCGACAATACAACGCTGGGAGATCGAGGAGGGGCGACGAGAGATCTCAACTCGCGCCATCTCGTCGTCATTTCTCCTGCAGGATCGTGTTCCAGCGCCAAGCAGCCGCCTCAAGCAGGTCGCAGCTTGCAGGCTGGCACGCTGGCTTCCACACCACCCTCCTCAACACCATCCGTCGCGACCTCCAGTAAAAAGAAAGGGCGGGAGATGCCGGCAAAAGAGGTCTGGACTGAACACGCCCCCTGGCCCTGGTTCGCCCTCTGCGTCCAGTCCCCTCCCTGCCCGTCGAATGTCTCACTTCTCAACCCCGAAATGGACAAGTCAAGGGCGTCGATGGACGCCTCTCCTCTGCCGCACGCCCTCGATCCATCTGTCCTGGAAGTGTCCTAAACACACCAACCACACCCCCCCCCCCTGGGCAGCCATCAAAGTGGTACATAGGTACATCACTCCAAGATGACCCCGGCTCGTTCTGCCGTGGCTTCAGGCTCCGCTTGTCTGGTGGGGGTCCCGGGGTGGAAGCAAGCCGCGCCCGGGGAGGAGTGAAGATGGACAACATGGGCTCAGTCCAGGGACCTGGACCGTCGCACAGAACCTGCTGGGGCCCCTCTGTTCGATGAGATCTCGGAGGGCCGTGGCGTCCCAGTTGTTTGGCTCGTCCAGATCTCTACCCCCTGCGACGCTGTTAGTTGATATAGTGGCCCTCTCGCCCAACCCAACGCCTCTTGGTCTCATGGTTTTGATCCAGACCCAGCAGAGATCACCACGCCGTCGATAATACATACCTCCGAGTGACCTCTGGTCTTTGCACTTTCCTCATCCCGGATTCTTGTCTCGTTATATTGCTGTCCTCCCCGCCGTTTGTGTGTGCTACGTCCTACATATATTCTCTCCGAACACTCGTCTCTTACCACACGGCCATCATCAAAATGGCCATCGGGAGTTTACCTACAAACCCGGAGAGTTGGGCCCGCTGGCCTTACCCGCAACACGACGGCGCCGACTTCAGCATGACGCCGACCAGCATGATTTCCTATGACTGCCGGACGACAACCACGGCCCATATCCCGCGCCCCGAACTGTCCCAGCATTTCGTTCCAGGCACCTTCAACTCGGCTCCGATGCCCTCCCCACCATCTCCCCACTACCACGCACCTGTTTCCTACGACGGATACAACCCTTACAGCGCACCGGCCATGCTAGATGCACCTTTCAAGCCCCAGGAGTCTATGGAGCGCCTGCAGCCGCGTTGTATGGGGCCTGAACCGGTTGCAAACGGAGGGACTCAAGGGCGTGTCAACAGTTTGCCATTTATCAAGAGGAGCTGTAGCCCGTCGGTCAAGAGCGAGGCCAACTCGACTCTTTCCAGCTCGCCATCTCCCAAGGCCGTCGCCTCCAGCGCGCGGGCGCAATCCTCCCCCGTTCACCAGTTCAACACGGCCATCGACAACGTCATGCGAGTAATCGAGTCCAAGCGTGAGATCCTCGGCCCGTCGGACGAGGTAGAGCTCGTGCAAACGGACGAAGAGAAGAAGGAGGTGGCGAAGGACAACCAGGTATGCTAAGCTATTGGATCCTCCAACCATGACAGCTGATTCTAACCGCCTTCGAAGACACAGCGAGGTCGTGGGAAGGCGAAGCGGAAGCGTTTCTGCTGCGAAATCCCCGGGTGCTCCAAGATGTTCGCCCAGAAGAACAACCTTGACACGCACCGACGATCCCACACTGGCGAAAGCCCTTATGTGAGCAGCTCTTCCCTCCTTCAGTATCAGGTTCGGGATCCTAACGGCATCCAGGTTTGCCCATACTGCCAACGCCGTTTCACACAAAGCGTCAACCTCAAGGTATGGCATCGTCCAACGCAGCTCCAAGAAGTTGATGAGTACTTACACACAGGACAGACACATATCAATCGCCACACCGGAGAAAGACCCTACGAATGTCCCGAGTGTGACAAGTGTTTCCCTCAGCTCTCGAATGTCAAGGCGCACATGAGGACACACATAAGGAGAGAGTTGAGAGCCGTTTGGGTCTGCAGGTTCGCAAACTGCCCCAAGGCCTTTACCGCAAAAGGGAACCTGAAGGTAAATTCATTCTTGTCCGCTCACCCCGCTCATTGCAGCTAACCTCGGAAACAGGCCCACCAGAACACGTACCACGTCGAGGAAATCGAGGCCTTCAATGCTAAACTCGCCGCCATGAAGGACAAGAACATGATATCCGAGGAGGACAAGGAGATGGCCAAGTACCTCGGCGACGTCCACAACCTTGCCAACAAGGGCATCAAAGGCCGCGGCAAGGGCCGCAAGGTCAAGCGGGTCATGATGCTGCACCCGCCGCAGCAACAATCGTCCCCCGCTACGAGCCCCATCAGCGCCGACGGCCACACAGGCCCCTATCCGATGTCACTCCTGCCCCACGCTCTCTCGCATCTCCACATGACCCAGCAGCAGCAGCAACAGCAACAACAACAACAACACCCGACCATGAACCACGGGCTCCCTTACTACGGGGTGAGCAACCCGGCCGCCTACAGCATGAGCAGACCTCCCAACATGCTCTTCGGCTCTCTAAGCATCAACACGCGGGAGCCGTACGTGCACGGTGGCTACGGCATGGACTCGGACCAGCTCAGCGACGCCAGCAGCGTCCACGGCTCTACCCCCGTCATGCACACCTACGAGGATGAGCATGGCCGGGAACTGGCTTTTGGCGAAAGGCTTTACTAAGAATCCATCTCCGGTTCCTGTTCTCTTTTGTCTTGGGGCTGGCTGTTTTGAACACTTTCTGTTTCGCCTACTGTTTGCATTCTCTCCCTCATTACAAAACCTCGAAACTTGTCTTCTGTTTCTTTTTCACGTCATATTATATATCTTGGACCGAAAAGGGGAGGCCAGAATCTGTTCGCGAGCGATAAGGAGAGGTTGTTTTTCATTTTCACGAAACGGCATGGCGGTTGCGGGAGTTTGTATTTTTTCCCCTTTGTCTTGTTTCCCCTCCTTTACTTTTACTATCTCTGTTGTTATATGGGTGTGCAAGCTCTGTTGGTCTTTTTTTTCTCTACGACGGGGATACAGGACGTCAAACCTGACCGAAGGTGGTGGTCAAGGATAAAAAAAAAAGGGGGACGGTGGCGACTTTGATTTTTTGATTAACTGCATCTACCGAGGGACAGCGCTGTATTGGATTCGCATATGAAGGTTATAATGGGCACTGGTTTACACATTAAAGAGGAGGATTTTTTGGGCGGTACATATCGAGCGGCTACGTTTGGGCGGGGGAAACACTGGTATGGAAACTTGGGCGGTGCACACGGGGTGTTGTCTGTACCTTGAGCACTTTGGGTAGTTTAGCTGTGAGAACATGGACATGAGTATTCTTACAGTCCACGCCAAGTCTTGCCCCCTCCATCTGAACTCCTTTGATGTACAGATCTCTGCGTTTCAAGTGATGCAAGATCCGGCAGGTCGCGACTGACCATGGCGATCGAATCCTCCCCCCCTTCTTTCTTTTTGGGTTCCCCTCGTGCCCCCCTCCCACTTGGACGCGCATAATAGCTCACCCCGACCGGGTACACACATGGGACATACCCCGCCCTCGGCCACCCTCCCAGTCACCAGCCTCGAGCCAACCAGATGCCGCGGGGAGAACAGAAGCTGCGTCGTGGTTGGCTGGCTGGCGCCCTCACTGCGAAGCCTCACTTTCGACCTCGCCCCTCCCTCCCCCCCTTCTCGCCTGAGTCGAGCTCGCCTTGCTGCTGAGAGGGGTTAAACCACCTTTGCCGTTAGCGCGTGTAGTCATTTCCGCACTGGGTAAGCTGCCGATCCTCGTTGTCTCGCCCGCCTGGCGCGGCCCTGCCCAAAAACCCTCCACACACCCCTGTTAACCCTGTCAACCCTGACGACCCCAGCTGGGACCAAACTTGGCGATGTACATGCATAGCGAACCCTTGACAGACTTTGGGGACCTGACCTGAACCTTGACGACCCCTTCCTTGACGCCTTTTGGCAGCCAGACCCTGGCACGCCTGGCAGGCTGGCCCCAACCCTTGCCTCAGCCTGTGGAATTGAAAATGCCCGCATCGGTGCTAGCGCCGCGCGCCAGGACTGGCTCACTGGCTGGTGGTTTTGCCGGTTTTTTGCCCCCCCGCCCCCGAGTGGCTTGTTGGCTTTTTTGGGACATGACATGACATGGACAAGCCTTGCTGGAAAAGAGCCATGCGTTTTGGCTCCTGCTTGGTGGGATCTTTTCCGGGGGAGGCGCGGAGGAGGGCTTTTGTTGCGTTCCACTTCCCCGGGCCCGGCGCCGGGGTCTGGCTGCGCGGCTCGCTCGCTCGGGGAAGAGGGGGGAGTGGGTTCCGATCCTTGTGTTGGTCGTGTCTTGTCCTTGGGGTTCGATGGAGGGGGTGAGTTGGACGGGACCCCGGCTCCGGGACGGGAACCCGGGCGTGGACTTGTTGGACAAAAAAGTGATGTGTAGTCTAGTTATTCCCGTATGTGCGTGTGTGTGTGTGTGTGTGTGTGTGTGTGTGGGTGGGTGGGTGTCACGCCGTCGACCCGACTCCGCGCACACCCTGTTACTGTTTCTGGATCATTGTGTGTGTGTGTCCAGTTTCCGCCAGGTCGGTAAATTAGCACACCCTTTCGTTTCCACCTCCCTGGCCGCCCGCCCGTCGTCGGGATCACCCATTTCGCGACATCGGTTTGACCCCTTCGCCACCACTTCTCAATTTTCGTTACATTCGAGGGTGGGCGGGTGGTCCCTCCGCCTGTTTCGGGTCGGCCATCCCCGTTTGTTTGACAGGAACTGGTTTGTTTGATGGTCTTGGGGGTGGGTAGGCAGGCATGGGGGCAATGGGACTCGAGGTTGGCGGGTTCCTTGCAGCAGAAGGGTTCATTGTCTCGATCGAGTATGTTCTTCCCGCTCGTATCAAGGACCAGTCGGAAACTGGCCGCTACAGAAGCTAACCTCACCACGAGGATATCCATCTCCCCGTGGCGATCATTCCTCCTCCCCATAACTATCATACTGTGTAGTGGGTCCCATATAGGGGCGTGTCAACCACGTTCCACCGCACCGTTGACTCGCCTCGCTCAGCCGAGCTGTTTACCGTTGAACCACGGACGGGTTTGTTTGTTTTGTTTTGAGACACCATGCTCTCAGGGGAGGCATGACGCCGACGGTTGCACAGCGTTCCGGCTTGCAGCCCCGGGGGATCAGGTGATCCCCTTCGAGGTCGCCGGGGAGAGACCGGTTTTGGACTCGGGGCCGGCATCACAGGCGCCATCTCGCAGAGCACACCGTGTGGGCGGCACGGTAACCAAGGCGGGTGCCGTACACGGTAACTAACGGGGATGGAGTGCGAAGCTTGCCCGGAAGGAACGGGTCCCGGTTGGGGACGTTTAAATCAGGCAACGGCTTGTTCCATGATTTCGCGGACGGCGCGTTTGGAGCCCCGGGTCCCCGGGATGGCGTGCTTGGTCAGCCGCCGTGGAGGGTCGAGACAAACAAGATGTTGTCGTGCGGCTGAATTTTGTAGGCTTCTTCCCCCTCGAGCTCCCAGTCGGCGTCATTGATGAGCACCAGAATGCCAGGACGGCTGTGCAAGTCAGCATGCAGGCGGACGAAAACGGGGATGGGGGGACAAGACATACAGGTGGTCGTCTAGGACAAACAGGTCGACCCGGGGATCCTTCATGAGGTTCTTGCAGAGGTATTGAATAAGGAAGGCAATATTGGCCGGCTTGCCGCCGGCGTCGACGGCGGGAAGCGAGACAGAATGCCGGCGTTGGTCGTCGAAGAGCATCTCAAGACCGCCGCTGCGCAGGAATGTCAGCCAGTGTGTAAAAATAAAATTGGAATTTTGAGATGTGATAGGAGACCCCTGGAAGTGTGTCGCAGCGGGGTTTCGTTTGTTTGAAAAGGGCTCAGAAAAAAATGACTGACGAGAAGTCGACCACAATGGGGATTGCCGCCGACTCGGTTGCGTTTGACATGTTGAGAAAGGTGTCCGAAAAGTTTCGGGCAGATAGGCGAGTCAAGCGGGCTGGCGGCGGGTGAGATGTGTGTTGCTGGTTGTGGGATGTTATAAGTGAGCGTTGAGTGTGAAGAGGAGGGGCACGGAGAAGTGAGAATGCAGCGTTGCATGTGCGGCGTTGGGGGCTGTTGCCGCTGTCTCAGCGCCCAAAAGCGGGATCTGGGGATAAGAGTGGGCCCACCTGGCCGTGTAACGATTCGGTAATTTCTCGTATTTCAGTCGCACAGTTACTCCGTGACACCAAAACTCTTCCTCTGTAAAACAACGGACCAATCACACACGATAACCCCCTGCCTCTTGCCTTGTGAATGAGCGATGAGTGAGGGCAAGAGCGACAAGATGGTTGATGAAATGATCGAGAGTCGATACTTATCGGCAGGAGCAAACCGATATGCTGCTGCCGCCGACTGGGCCGAAGATGGAATCGTTGCATTTGGATCCGATTCCAACGTGTGTCTCTGGGACCCAACTGTAAGTTTGTTCCCCCCTTTCTCCTTGGACTCGAATAGTTCTGATAACATGTCCAGAATCCAAGAGGGATTTCACGTATATTGAGCGGGCACACCGCCCATGTGCGGGCCGTCGCCTTCTTGCCTCGTCGGAATGAAGGGGACAAAACCGTGGACTTGGTGACGGGCGGAGACGACAAGCAACTCCGGCTCTGGGAGGTAGACTCCAAGACGGGCGCCGCCTCGTGCGTTCAAACCGTCCAAGAACATACCGAACCGATAAACTGCATCGCTGCTCTTAAAGGCCCGGCTTCTGAGAATGCGGCGAGACAAATATTCGTCACCGGGGCTGCAGATGCCACAGTCAAGATCTGGACCCTCGAAGCTGGCCAAATTACCCTCCTCCAGACGATCAAGACCACTAAAAGGTATATGCCTCTAACCCTTGCGTTGAGTGCATTCGAAGAAGGGGGTGGACTCGTCCTGGCCGCCGCCGGGACTACCAACGCCGTCCAGATCTTCACAACCCCTGCGACAGACGGCAACTCAGGGGTCGAGTTCACCCTACAGGCTACGCTTCCAGGCCACGAGAACTGGATTCGCTCACTCGATTTTATCCGGGAGAAGTCTGAGAAGGGTAGCGACATCCTGCTTGCGTCGGCAAGCCAAGACAAGTACATCCGTCTCTGGCGCATTCACCAAGGCACAGCACTGTCGGCCCTGAACGCAGCAGGACTTGGGCTTTCAACCGATGCCCTCACACCCGGGAACAAAGCTCACAGGATAACTACCGGGGCCGCCGAATATTGCATAGTCTTTGAGGCCCTTCTTCTAGGCCACGAGGACTGGATATACAGCGCCCGATGGTCTCGTGCTGCTGATGGCAGGCTGCAGCTGCTGTCCGCCTCAGCCGACAACTCGTTGTCGATCTGGGAATCAGATACCGAATCCGGCATTTGGGTCACCGTCACTCGCCTTGGGGAGATCAGCCGAGAAAAAGGAGCAACAACAGCGACGGGCAGCATCGGCGGGTTCTGGACTGGCCTGTGGTCGCCCTCGGGCACAACCGTCATCACCCTCGGCCGCACAGGTAGCTGGCGGCAGTGGGACTACGATGCAGCAGAAGACATGTGGAAGCAAAGCTTCGCCATATCCGGTCACACCCGCGCCGTGACGGGCATCTCGTGGTCCCGCGACGGCCTCTACCTCCTCTCGACCAGCTCCGACCAGACGACCCGTCTCCACGCCGAATGGGCGCTCGACGCATCCAACTCCTGGCACGAGATGTCGCGCCCGCAAATACACGGCTACGACCTCAACTGTATCTCCGCCCTCGGACCGTCCTCCTTCGTCTCGGGTGCCGACGAGAAGCTCATGCGCGTCTTCACCGAGCCTAAAGCCGTCGCCCGCATGCTCAGCCGCCTCACCAACACGGCCCCTCCCGCCCCTGAAACCGAAGAGGCGCTCCCCGACGCGGCCAACATGCCAGCCCTCGGCCTCTCTAACAAAGCCGTCACCGCAATCGCCCCTGAAGAAAACCTCTCGGCAACCGCCGCCTCGAACCAAGCCACAGACCCCACCTCCGCCGACTCTGACCCAGCCACCCACACCCAAGCCTCTCCCCTTTCCGCTCTAGACCACCCTCCGCTTGAGGAGTCCCTCTCCCGGCACACGCTCTGGCCTGAGATCGAGAAGTTGTACGGGCACGGCTACGAGATCTCGTGCCTGGCCGCCAGCCACGACGGCACGCTAGTCGCGAGTGCCTGCCGCGCTAGTTCCTTGAACCACGCCGTCATCCGCCTATTCGAGACCCGTGGCTGGACCGAGCTGCGCCCGTCCCTACAGTCCCATACCCTTACTGTCGCACGTCTGCGCTTCTCGCGGGACGATCGGTACATCCTCAGTGTGGGGCGCGACCGGGCGTGGGCTGTCTGGGAGCGGGTGGTGGCGGGTGAGGCTGAGGGTGAGGGGAACGGGGGGTATAAGTTGGCACAGGCGAATGCCAAGGGCCATACGCGGATGTTGTTGGATGCGGCGTGGGCGCCGGTCGGTGATGATGGTGACGGCACGAGGGTGTTTGCCACGGCGGGGAGGGATAAGCTGGTCAAGGTGTGGGTTGGGAAAGGAGGCGAGGGAGGGCAGTTTGAGCTGGGCAAGGCGGTTACCGAGGAGCATCCTGTTACAGCGCTAGATTTTGTGCCCGAGGTGACGGAGGAGGGGCTGCTGCTGCTTGCCGTCGGCACGGAGGGTGGTAAGGTGTCTGTGCTGACGCTCAAGGTCAAGGATGGCGAGGTCGAGGTCGTGTCGACGCTGAATGTAGGCCCGGCACTGTCGTTGCCCAAGGCGGTGTTGCAGCTTGCGTGGCGGCCGACGAGGGAGGGACGCAAAGGGAGGGAGCTGGCGATCGCGGGCGAGGACGGGTCGGTCAGGATATATGCCTTCCCTGCGCTGTGAAACGAGGCAATGATGAATGAATAAAATGCATGTCTGGGTATGATAAAACGGCCCAGGGGGATAGATACATATTCAAATCCATGCTTTGTATTAGTTTATTACTGCCCAAAACGGGCTCTATCCCAATTATTCCTCAACGCCATGCCCTTTCATACGCATCCGTCATGCCATTATCCCCGGCTGTTGAGCGCGCTTCCTCCCATGCCAGTCCCAGTCGGCCGTATCACCTCTCCGGCCCGTATATACCGTCCTCGTCCCATCCCGTAACCCACGCATTACATAACAAGACATCCCACCCCCCTCCCCGTTTCCTCCATCTCCCACCACAACCCCCAATCCACCCCCTCCCCGATCACCAAACCCAAACCCAAAAACCCAGAAATCAAAGCTCCTTCACCGACTCCGCCGTCACCGCCGCCGCCGTGCCCACGACCGAGCTCAGCACGTGGCTCACCGCGCCCTTGGCCGTCGCCGCCGCCGCCGAGGGGTCGAACGCGTCGCCGTGCATGTAGAACCAGGCGCGGCTGATGATGAACTGCAGGTGCTGCGGGAGGTAGAGCACGGTGGCGATGAAGGTGAGGGAGAAGAGGAGGAAGAGGACGGAGTCTGTTGAGGGGGGACGGGTGGTGGTTAGTGGTTTGGTTGGTTTGGTTTGGTTTGGTTTGGTTCGTTGTTTCGGGGTGCTGGGTGGAGGGGTTGGTTGGGGGGGTAGAGAGGGGGTGTGGTTGTGTGGTTGCGTGGTGGGAGGGGGAGGAGGGTAAGGGGGGAAAGAGTCGAGGGTTCGGGGGGTTGGAGAGTAAGGGTACGGAGAGGAAGGAGAGGGACGGAGAAGGAGGGGAGGGCGTACAGAAGATGAATTTCTCGATCGGCGTGTAGATGTACACGCTGTAAGTCACCTCCAGCTGGTAGATCTTGAGCTGCAGCCACTTGCTGAAGGATTCGAGTTGGGAAGCCATCGTGGTTTAAAGGGGGTTTGTGCGAAAAGGGGGCGCGATGCGATGATGCCGTTCGAGGGGAGCGGTTATTTGTCGCTTGGGATTTTCGTAAAGTACGTCGAGGTCGGCTTGGTTATGCGCTCGTGTATACGGTTGAGTTGGTTGCTAAGAGGGTTTGTTCTTGAGACAGTCGCGGGATCAATTTCGTCGGTCGCGTTCAGGGTCAAGTTGACATCGAAATTCCAGCGAACCAGGGTCCGCGAGAGCGCAAATCAGACGAGCCTTGCCTGCCGAGCGGAAAGCTCGGGGGCGTTTTTATTGGGCAGTTTTAGCCCCACTCACAATTATGCAAGCCGTTTGGGAGCGCTCGGACTGGAAGCGGCAACATCCGGCATCCAAGCACTGAGCACTGACGGCAACACCACAGCTCCCTCGACGACATGACTTGAGATGCCCACGCTATGCTCCGGCCCCTTTTAAGCCTGAGCGCTCTGCTACGCCCCGCAGGCACTCTCTGCGGTCGTCATGGCGTCGCTTCAAGCTTGGAGCTGAGAAGCAGCTTCTCGACCTCATCCGTCGCCAACCTCAAGCAGCTCCCTCCGCGACCCAAGCACCCTCCCGAGTCCGACATTGAAGAGTCCTACCTCAAAGGGAGCGGACCCGGCGGTCAGAAAATCGTACGCACCACCCCAGCCCCCATCCCCCTCTCCACCCACCAAACCACCCCATCAAACAACCCAACCCACTAACCCCCCGCCTTCTCCCAAACAAACAGAATAAAACCAACTCAGCCGTCCAACTCAAACACCTCCCCACGGGACTCGTCGTGAAGTCGCAAGCGACACGGTCACGGACACAAAACCGCAAGATCGCGCGCGACCTGCTAGCGCTGAAGCTGGACGAGCTGGCCAACGGGGCACAATCGCGGACGGCGATCGTCGGCGACACCAAGAAGAAGCGGGCGGCGAGCAAGGCCAAGAAGAGCCGGCGCAAGTACCGGAAGCTGGCGGGTGCCGAGGGTGAGGGTGAGGGGGAGAGGGAGGTTGAGAGTGGCGAGGGTGAGGGTGAGGGGGAGAGGGAGGTTGAGAGTGGCGAGGGTGAGGGTGAGGGGGAGAGGGAGGTTGAGAGTGGTGAGGGCGAGGGTGAAAATGAAGGTGAGGGTGGGCTTGAGGGCGAGGTTGAGGTCGAGGTCGACGTTGATGGCGAGGCGAGAGAGGGTCAGGGACAACGAATTGAGAGTTCTACTGGGGCCGAGGAGGAGATAGAACAACGAGAGAATGGCGAAGGGGCAAAGGAAGAGGGGGAAAAGGCAGGAGAGGCGGAAACGGAACCGAACACAAAAGTAGAAGGGGACGAAGGTATAGAGGCTGACAATATGAGTAGTGGGAGGTGATGATACCCAAGGGACCGGCAAAGAGGGAGCGCAAGCTGCAAGTAGAAGCAACGGCAGAAAATGCACTTGAGGAAACGGACGGGTTATATAAACGGCGCAAGCTTTGGTAGGCCAACAAACCGCAGATAATCCCAGCTCGAAAACAACTACAATGACGAATAAACGCAAGATTCTTAAGACGACCAACTACGAACGAGACGTAATCACCACAGGCGCGGTAACAGAATGTATCATCAAGCTTGGCCTACTTGTCCGCGCCGCCCCATGCACGCGCCAGCTCGCCCAGGAAACAAAGGCCCTCGTGCGTCCACATGTGCCAAACGGAGAATGCTAGATGCCCACCAATCCCTGACCAGGGTCAAAACTTTTGTAAGATATGAGACACGCCCAGGACACACGCGCTCGGCGCCGAGGTCTTCCGTAGCGCCGCCGGCCTTGCCTGGCGACAATCCGGGAAGCTGCCCAAGTTCTGCGCTGCACGAACGGTAAGCCGATGCTCCCACTCGACAAATAGCAGTATGATTTCTTACCTTAGAAGCACTTGCGGTGCACGATCGAGGGGCCGCTCTCGTCGTACTCCTGCTTCGAGATCCACATCTGCTGGAAGGTGGAGAGGGAGGCGAGAATGGAACCACCGATCCAGACGGAGTACTTGCGCTCGGGAGGAGCAATGATCTTGACCTTCATGGACGAGGGAGCAAGAGCAGTGATCTCCTTCTGCATACGGTCCGAGAGACCAGGGTACATGGTGGTACCACCAGACTAAACGCTTGTCAGCTGTGTTTTCATGTCGGGGACTTTGTAGCATTCGACTCACCATGACGATGTTGCCGTACAGGTCCTTCCTGACGTCAACGTCGCACTTCATGATGGAGTTGAAAGTGGTGACGTGGATGCCGCCGCTCTCAAGGCCGAGGACGGAGGGCTGGAAGAGGGCCTCGGGAGCACGGAAGCGCTCGTTGCCGATGGTGATGACCTGACCGTCGGGCAGCTCGTACGACTTCTCCAGGCTGGAGCTCTGAGCCGCGGTCTGGATCTCCTGCTCGAAGTCGAGGGCGACGTAGCAGAGCTTCTCCTTGATGTCACGGACGATTTCACGCTCGGCCGTGGTGGAGAAGGTGTAGCCGCGCTCAGCCAAGATCTTCATCAGGTAGTCCGTCAGGTCACGGCCGGCCATGTCGACACGGGCAATGGCGTGCGGCAGCGAGAAACCCTCGTAGATGGGCACGACGTGGGTGACACCGTCACCGGAGTCGAGCACGATACCGGTGGTACGACCGGAGGCGTACAGCGACAGGACGGCCTGGATGGAGACGTAGAAGGCGGGGGCGTTGAAGGTCTCGAAGACGATCTGCGTCATCTTCTCGCGGTTGCTCTTGGGGTTGATGGGAGCCTCGGTCAGGAGGACGGGGTGCTCCTCGGGGGCAACACGGAGCTCGTTGTAGAAGGTGTGATGCCAGATCTTCTCCATGTCGTCCCAGTTGGTGACGACACCGTGCTCGATGGGGTAGCGCAGCGTCAGGATACCACGCTTGGATTGCGCCTCATCACCGACGTACGAGTCCTTCTGCCCCATACCGATCATGATGCTAGCGGCGTGTTAGTCGGCGACCCAATATCGCAGAAATATCGGAACTAAGCCTACCCATGGTGACGGGGACGACCGACAATAGACGCTAAACAGCGCTGTTAGCTTGTTTGTTTATTCCAACGAGCATCCGGAGCTCGGCTTATCGCCGATCGGGGCCGGAACCGGGGCTGGGAGACTTACGGAAAACAGCGCGGGGCGCATCATCACCGGCGAAACCGGCCTTGCACATACCGGAGCTACTCGCATGTCAGCTCCGTCCATCCAAATACCTCTTGTGTGAAGCTATCGTCGACCGGGCGATGGGCTCGCTGGGCGGGACGAGTGGGCCGTCGCTGACGCTGTTCCGCCCGCGGTCGCCGAGTCGGTGAGATGAGGGGGGGAAGGGGCGGGCTTACCCATTGTCGATGACGAGGGCAGCAACTTCTTCTACAGCACGAAATCCCGGTCAGTAACTCTCAACATGATGCAATGCGCGCGATCCCCCGATGGGGCCCGACCAAAAGAGGTCGGGTTTCGGAGATCGGGAGCTGTCAAACTTACCCTCCATTTTGGCGGTTGGAAAGGTGTAAAAAGTAAAGGGGAAGAATTAATTATTGAGCTCGTGCGATCTCGGGATCGGCTGGGGAAGTCGTGATGGTATCTGTTGCGAAGCACGCAGCAGAGGTAAGAAGAAGAGATGGCTTGAGTCGCGGCGCGAGGTTGGAAAAGGGAGGTGAATTTAAGGTCAGTGCTTGGGTTGGCGTGGGTTGAGAGAGGGGGATATGTGTGCGGGTGGAGGAAGGAAAGCCTTGGGGTCCCTGCGCCCCATGTCCCTCAGATGGAAAGCTGGACAGTTTGTGGGGCAGCAAGAACAGTGGTGGGCGGTGTGGGAGCTGGTGGGGTGTGTCAGGGGGCGGACGGAGCTGCCTGATTGGCAGAGATTAGAGATTCACCTGCCGCTTTTACGCTGACGGCCTGATGAAAGCGAGGTTGGTTGGCTTGCGGGTTGGCCACAAGCTTTCGTAACTCGCTGTGGCTGGGATCTAACAAAGAAATTCCACGTCAAAAAACATACCTGCCCTCCCGCCTGAGCAAGGAACACTGGGACAGGCAGCGGGAAACGGGAAACGGCAAGCCCTTGCTGTGTACATCATTCGCCAAGGCATCACCGCATCGCATCTCTGCCCAGTTCATCAACCGCCAGACAGTACGTGGCACGACAGCTACGGTGCAGAAACGCTGAACATCAGACCTCTTGGCAAGGCGTCGCCACATAGCAGGGGGGAACTGCGAGGTCCTGGCACGGTGCGCGTTCTCAATGTCAAGCGGGAGAGAGCTGACGTTGCCCCGGCCTTTCAACGGTTTCAACGGCCATCACGATGGTACAACAGCTGATATTGTGACAAAGAGAACGCATCACCAACTCTTTGCCAAGCAGGCACCGTTTGCTATTCTCGGGTGGAATCTTTGATGCGGGTGTTTATCTCAGTAGCCTGCCGAGTGTACGTACGCTGCTGGGCAGGTGTTGAACACGAAACAGTAGTTCAGACGATAGCCTTGAATTTTATACCAGCCTGAAGCCGGATGCCATGCAGAGCACGACCGGAGACTATGCGGCTCCTGCGCGGGCAAATATCGTCCGAAGTTCCTCCACGCCGGCAGAAAAAGGGGCTGACGTATCGGTCTAGGCAGTGGCATCAGGGGCCATGCTCCACCTCCAAAAGCAGTTCGGGCGATCCGAAATCTCGCCATTTCCGGTCTATTAAAGGCCGGATATTGCCCCGGTGGTGATTGACACGCGCCTTGGCTTTTGAGCCCATGGAGTTAGCCGTCACAAGTCCTCCATGTCCCCAATGTTGAAAACTGACAAATTACCCCACGGCCTGCCATTTATCAGAAGCTCTGGCCAAAAAGATTTTGACAAGAGCGGCGAGGAGGGGCAAGTGGGGCAATTATTCCTCCTTGGCTTTGGAGGGGTAAAGCACAGACCATAAGAAAGCGTCAAGATCGCCGAGGTCCAACATCAAGCCTGTGCAAAAACCGTAAATCTTTCGGTCTGTTTCTTTTTGCGAACGTAGATATGGAGTACAAAAATAGCATCTGCTTACTCCCCCCTCATCTTCCCTCTTCCCCCAGCCCAAGACGCGGCTGGGAAAAGATGCCAAGGGAGTCACGTGACACTTGGACTAGCCTGTTTCGGATAGAAATTTCCTGAAGGTTCGCGAGCGCAAGGGCAGAATCGCGAACTCTTGGCCGCGATGGGAAGACTAAGCAAGCAAATCTCAGTCTACACTTTCTCAACTTCCTAACAAAAGAGCCCTCGCGAATATTGAAATATTAGCCGTACCATTCCTCCGCATACTCGTCGAGGAAGATAAAGTAATATTATCCACGAAACTGGACAAAGAAAGTTAACCACCGCCGATCCAACTCCAAACCTCAACCCCTCCAAAATGGAAAGAAACCTCAACAGCCTGCTCAAATGGAGCATCGAGAACACGGTTCCGTCTCAGGCCCCGGCCGCTAACGGCGCCAACGGCACCAACGGTACCAACGGCACAACAGCCGTAACAACCCACTCAAGCGACACCACCACCCCGACAACCCCCGCCGCCACCGCAGCCACCACCCCTAGCCAGACCAACGGAACCACTAGCGCAGCGGCCGCGAGCAGCAAGCTCAACCCGGAGATCATCTCAGCACTATTCGGCGGGCCGTCCGAGGCGGAGCTGATGCGGGCGGCGATGGAGGTGCTGACGGACGAGACGGCGACGCCGGACAACCGGCTGATCGCGTTCGACAACTTGGAGCAGCTGATCGAGTCGCTGGACAACGCCAACAACCTGGAGCCGCTGGGCCTGTGGGCGCCGCTGCTGGGGCTGCTGGCGCACGGCGAGGCCGACATGCGCCGCATGGCCGCCTGGTGCGTCGGCACCGCCGTCCAGAACAACGCCCGCACCCAGGAGCGCCTGCTCGCCGAGGGCGGCGTGCCCATCCTGGTGGCGCTGGCTACCCGTGAGGGTGAGGATGTGGCTGTTCGCCGCAAGGCTATCTTTGCCCTGAGCTCGGCCGTGCGGAATTGCCAGCCGGCGATGGATGCTGCCGCGGCGGAGTTGAGCGCGCATGGGAAGGGGGATAAGGTGGATGCCGGGGATATGGACGCGGTGGATGGGGTGATTGAGTGGTTGAGGGGGAAGGTGAACGGTGCGGTAGCGGCGTGAAAACGTTCCATGATATTGAGATCAGAGATCAATCAGCATCGTCGCGAAGAGCGGGGGTAGAGTGGGTGGCATTTTTCTGCATGGTCGGCGTTCGGGATAGCTTTTGGCATTGAAGACATGATCTGGACGGGTCTCATGACGGATTAGAAAAGGGATATAGAGCAATACGAAAGAAGGAACGGCCGTCTACATTCGTTGGAACGATGCGTTCTCCCTGTGATGTTACAAGTATACACAAATGGTATTGTACAGGCAAACCTACGCCCCTCTAGTTCTAGACGTCCCCGTAAAATGGCACACCGAACGACTGTAGGAGTAGCCGTGCCTGTCTATCCGAAGTCGCCGACGTCTTGATGAACACCTTGCAGCCGGGCAACATCTTGGCCGGATACATCTACCACGCTGTTAGTTCATACCATCCCTAACCAGCGAACCAGTTCTTCACTTACCCAGTAGTTGGCCTCCACCTCTGGAAACAGCTTGACCTCGTCCGGCGAGAGACCAAACGCCAAGTTGCCCGCCCTATCACCCGTCGTCGCTATTTTCCCATCCGTCAGCAAAAAACCACCATCTCCAAGCCCCCGCAGCAGCAAAACTCACCCCGAATCCCCCTCCAATCCTTGATCCTCGGGAAGACCAAATGCACACACCGATCCAGAAACTCATACGCGGCATTCCCGTAAACGGTCGATTTAACACCGGCGCGGTCGCCAATCTTAATCCCCCACTGAGCAACATTGCTCTTGGTCTTCGTAATATCGGGCGTGGTCCCCGTCAGCGACAGCACGACGCTGCGGGCAACCAACAGGTGGTCCGGGTCCTTGATAGCGGCGGGCACGTAGGTGGAGATGGTGACCTCGGTGATCTCGGGGATGTTGTTGAAGGTGACGTCGCGCTCGATCAGCGGCAGCACGGCGCTCCCGCGGGGCCCGCGCAGCGCGCGGTTCTTGTGGTAGGGCGACGAGCCGTCCCACCCGCGCAGCCGCGCGGGGCTCTCCTTCTGCGGCGTGCCCGGCGGCACGTGCGTGTAGGCGAGCGTCATGAGGTCCGAGGCGATCGTCGACTGGTAGGTCTGCTTGAGCCGCGGCATGTTGAAGGGCCCCGGCACGAAGTCACGCGCGATCGGGTCGGAGGCGGGAGGCGACTGGACGGGGTGGAGAGGGCCGCGGTTGTACTTTGGGGGGTGGAACTGGTATCTGAGAGGTGGTGTTTGGTTTAGTGGTGTTTGAGAGGGCCGTGGGGAGGGGGAGAAGTGCCATTTCTTACCTTCCGCTAGGCAGCCTAACCTTCCTGTCGGCGGCACGCTTCCATGGCCTAAACTCCTTCTTTTCGTCCGGGCCTAATTGCGGTGCTGTGAGCGTCGAGTCTTCGAGGTCGCTCAAGTCGGCTTGCGACGAGGCACATCGTATCGACCCGGCCGTGTAAGTCTGGCGTGATAATTGGGAAAGGGGAAGGCTACGAGCCGGTCTCGATAACCCACGGAGGCTCGCCATTGTGATATGCGCGGTAGGACTGGAGTGGCCGACACGCGGAGCTTCAACCAAACCTCCAAGACGGTTTCGAGATTCAACGGGAAAATTTCCGGGTCAAAACTGCACGGACTGAATTTAGGGAAGGGTTAGGGTTATCATTGAACTCGCCTCCCACCACCACCACCACACTGACATCAACTCGGAAATGTCGTAAAACATCAATTGATCCCTCTACTTTTTGAACGCCGCTGACCAGACAAATAACAAAACAAAACAACATCTCTATCACCGACTGAGCCCTAACTCAACATACCTCCCATCAATCCTCATCATCCGCCTTATTCCCCCTATTCTTCCCCCTCCCCTTGTTCCCCCCCTTAAAGTGCTTCTTCCCCGACGCGAGCTGCACATCCTTAGGATCAATCCCCTTCTCCAACGCAACCATGGTCTTCAATTTCCGGCCGCTCAGCTGCTTGCCCTCCATCTCGGCGACGCCTTGCTGCGAGTACTTGTAGTTGAACGGTCTGGAGAGGTGGCCGGCGCTGCCCTGGCCGGGCTTGAAGAACGCCTTGTCGAGCCTCTCCGACTTGGCTCCGCGCGGAAGCGGGAGCATGTCGGACAACGTGGACGCAGTGTCGTCGGCGTCGATGGACAGCTCCTCCAACGCCGCGGCCGCGGCCGCCTGCCGCTTGGCCGGGAGGTGCGCGACGTCGTACAGCTCGCGGTTGAACTCCTGGGCATCCTCGATGTCCGGGGGCGGGGTGACATAGAGCAGCTTGCCGCTGACGTAGTCCTTGAGGACATACCTCGCGGCACGCGACCTGTCGGGTTGGCCTAGACCTTGCGTCATGAATCCCCTGTGGCGAGCGTACGCGCTGAGCAACTCGTCGCCAGTGGGTATCCCGGTGCCCCCTTCCTCCAAAGGCCGCGTGCGTATTTGGATACCGTAAATAGCCTCGATGAATGCACGCGGGATTCTAGTGGCGACAAGTGTGCCGGGCCCACTGTACTCCCGCAATTGGTCGATGGGGAGGACACCATTGACGACCAGTTCGGCCTTGGTGTTGGCAAAGTTGGGGAACACAAGACCAGGGCAATCGCACAGAATGATTTTGTCGCTGTAGTGGATAGTCTGGAAGTGCTTTGTCTTTCCGGGAGTCGCCGAGACCGAAACCTTGTGGGCTCCGAGAAGCGCGTTAATCGTTGATGATTTTCCGACGTTGGGGTAGCCGACGAGTCCAACTTGGAATTTGTGTTCGGGTCCTGGTACGAGTTAGCGTTGAAGGCACTCTGATATCAGATAATTACTCACCTGCGTCTTCGGGCGCGTAGCTAAGGAGCATGCCCTCCAACTCGTCAACTGTCAAAATCCTCGTGTCCGCTTCACCGTCCTCCTCCTGTTCGGCACCCTCTTCATCGGGATCATTCTCGTTGTCTTCATTTGATTCGCCTTGTTTCAGGGGCGCACCACTTCCGCTTGGGCCGGCCCCCTCTTCCTCCTCATCCTCCTCCCCCTCGGATCCTTGGGCTTCCAGCATCTCCTTAGCCAGTTGAGCCGAAAAGAACCGATAGGCAATCCCAGCGCCCTTCAGGTAGTTGGCCCACGCTTTCCTTTGCGTGTAGGTCATCATATCGGCCTTGTTGATGAGCAACAGATTCTCCTTCTTCGGATCAACGTCCTTGACGTACGCCTCGAGATCTTCGGACCGGAACATGAGGGGGTTCCTGGCATCGACGATCTGAATGACCAGATCGGACCGCTCGATGACTCTCCACAGCTGCCTCCAGACCTCGAGGTTGCGCTCGAACGGCGTCATCAAGAGATCTTGCGTCTCCTGGAGCTCCGCCAGGCCCTTCCGCCACTGAAGAAAGCCCTCGCGCTCTAGCCGACCGAGTTCTTCGGGGGTTGTCGACGCATCCCATTGCGGCCTCCTGGGTACGGTAAGGCGGGACTTGTGTTCCTTCTGTTTCCCAAGTACCACCCTTTCCTCAGCCGCAGAGAGGAGGTAGGGGTTGCGCTGGTCGGTGTGGATGATCTTGACATTGTTCGTCTTCTCGGCTGTAAAATCGGTCCCGGCAAGCTCGGCGGTAGCCAAGAACTCGTCCAGGGCGCCCTGCTCGGTGACGGAGCGCATCTTGACCCAACCCGCCTCTTCCCTGTCGTTGGTGATGTATTCTTGACCCGTCGCATGGTCGATACGTGTGACTGCGCCAACTCGTTTTCGGTCGCCGCCTTTACCCCCCGCCAAACCGATCCTTCATCAGCGAATTGCCGAGGCCGACCGACTTCTTGGACTTTGCGAGCACCATGATGGGCAATGGGCCGTTCGGCTATGGTCTTGCTACAGTCGGTGTTCAGTAAAACAGCACTATTTACCGTGCTTTTTAGTTGTAAAGTTGAAAACGAAAGCCACCGTCGCAAAGGGCGGGGTGTTTGATGTTGGGGGTTGCTGATAAATACAGAGTAGAGGGGCAAATTTGCTGGTATTTGGCTGGGCGGTGCAGGGAGTCACGGCTTGGAAAAGTTGCCTCTGGAATTCCTATTTACTTTTCTGTAGTATGAGAAAATATGTCGTAAAATTGTAGGTTGCTTAAAAGCAGGTTTATCCATGGATCCAGTTCGTTGATATCTACAAGACTCATGAGCAGCAAGCTTCCGTATTCCTGCCGTTGTCGAATTGTATCATGTCGTGTGAGCCAAGTGTAATTATTTCGTACCGTCATGTATTTCGGCTGGTGGCGACCCTATCGATAAGATAAGAACTTTTTACCCCACCAAAGTTTTCATGTGCTGATTTGCGCACACAGCACAGGGCACCTCGTTCACCGAGGACCCGGGCAGTAACGAGGTCATTGTGATGTCCATGATGGACTAAGTGGTAAATCCAGCACGCACACACTCAAACACACCCGCACAATTTACGCTATCCTCAACATTTTCATCTACCCATATACCCAACACCATCTTTTCATCAATCTGTAACCAAAATGGCGAAAGGAAAGTGGATGTACGCACTCCCCGCAATCCCTTTCCCATTAAATCGCATCCATCTGACCTTTCTCTCAATCGCAGCGACAAAAAGACAGCGACGCACTTCACGCTCGTGCATCGCCCGCAAAATGACCCTCTCATCCACGACGAGTCGGCACCAGCCATGGTGCTCAACCCGACGCAGCGGGCCAACAAATCGTCGCGGGGCGAGGGGCTGAGCGACCTGGCGTCGGATCTCGGGTCGGACGCCATGAGCATACGCGACAACGAGGGCGAGGCCGCTAACTATGGCGTCTACTTCGACGACACCGAGTACGACTACATGCAGCACCTGCGCGACCTAGGCCAGGGGACCGGCGACGCTGTCTTCGTCGAGGCCGACCCCGTCGGCAACAAGGGCAAGGGCAAGGGCAAGCCGCAGCAGTCGCTCGACGACGCCCTGCGGCAACTGGACCTGAAGAACCAGAGCGAGGATTTGCTGGATGACGAACTGCTACCGAGCAAGAACCTGCAGCGGCTGACGTACCAGGCGCAGCAGAACGTGCCCGATGCGATTGCGGGGTTCCAGCCGGACATGGACCCGCGGTTGCGAGAGGTGCTGGAGGCGCTCGAGGACGAGGCGTACGTGGATGAGGATGCCGGGGAGGATGTTTTCCAGGAGCTGGCTGTGGATGGGCAGGAGCTGAGCAAGTACGAGTTTGAGGAGGCGTACGATGACTTCGAGGATGACGACGAGGGGTGGGAGTCAGACCGCACGGTGAAGGCGGCCGGGGAGAATTCCAAGGAGGATGGCGTGCCGCAGCTTACCGACACAAGCGGGGCACAAGCCGGTGAGGGCGGGTCGGACGACTGGATGGCGGAGTTCAACAAGTTCAAGACCGATCAAAAGGCGGAGAAGAAGCCCCGAGAGGCCGCTGCGCCGTCCGAGCTGCAGTCGTCAATATGGACGACGACAACAAACGGTGGGCGGAAAAAGACAAGGAAAGGTGCCATGACGAATCCGTCCGCATACTCGATGACATCATCTTCTCTCGTAAGGACAGAGCAGCTGGGCATCCTCGATGCGCGGTTCGAGAAGATCGAAGAGCAGTACAATGGCGACATGGAAGACACAGCCTCCGTGTCAGCGGTATCGACCATGTCGACGGTGCAGGGGAATACACGGCAAGACTTCGATGGCATGCTGGACGAGTTCCTCGGCGACTACTCCATGTTCGGCAAGAAGCGGGTGAAGAAGGGCAAGTGGAAGAACGGGCTGGAGCAGTTCGACGAGATCAGGCGAGAGCTAGGGCCGCCCATCATCCCAGCAAAGTACAAATAGGGTCTGATCTAGGACGCCAAATCCAAATTGAAATTCCAAAACAAATTGACACCATATATCCGTACAGATGCTTTGTGCTATAAGGCAACGCTGCCGCCTCCCACGTCACACCCAAAAACATATCTCAAATCAACAGCCCATGTACCATCCCAAACTACTCACCCCCTCCTCCAGCGCCTCCACCTCCCCACTCGGACCCAACTCCCCCAACAACTTCCTCACCACCTCCACATCCGTCACCTCCCAAAACCGCCTCACCCCCTCCACAAACCGTTCCGCCGCCAGGTCCACATTCCCCTCCTCCTCGGCGGCAAAGCAGATCCGCTGGTACCGCCAGCCGTCCTCTTGGCGCACCTCATCGTTGGCGCTGAACATGGAGCCCGTGGCGACCAGCACGAGGAAGGGCTTGGTCGTCAGCCAGACCATCAGCGCGGCCGACAGGGCGGGCCCGTCCAGCACAAGAGGCGGGGACTGCGGGCTGCTCGGGCACGCGGCCTGCCACAGCGGGTGCGTCTCGAGGTGCAGGCGCAGCCACACGAACATGCCGCCGCGCGGCCAGCGGAAGGTGTAGAGCGGGGTTTTGGTCACGGCGAGGGGCGCCCACTCCGAGTCTGGGTCGGACCGGGACGAGAGGGGGGCGGGGGCGGTGGTGATCAGGGTGGCGCCGGCGTCGAGGGTGCGGCACATGCGCACGACGCGCCGCTCGTAGGTGCCGCGCAGGCCCTCCAGCCAGCGTACCCAGCCCGAAGTGTCCCAGCCGGTGAAGGCGGCGCGCTCGCGCGGGGAGCGCAGGAGGGCGAAGGCCGAGCGGGCGCGTTGGTTGGGGGTGTTGGATCCGCTGCTGTTGCTGCCGAGGACTAGCTCGGAGATTAGACCCTGCACGAAGCCTGATGGTTGTTGCGTTGTTGACTCGTTGATGCGCTCGAAGCGTTCGACTAGCGCGGGCTGTGCGGTGATCCAGCCCAGGCGGCAGCCCGGCGCAACTGTCTTGGAGAAGGTGTCCAGGCGTATCACGCGGCCGTCGGTGTCGAGGGATAGGAAAGACGGCGTGAGCGAGTCGAGGAAGGGGTAGCCGGAGGAGCGGGCGGACTTAGGGGTGGTGGAGGCGGTGGGCGGGGGGAGGCCGCGGGATTTGGCTTCTTCGACGGCGGCGGAGGGGAATTGGAGGTACCAGTACGGCTCGTCCTCGACAATGATCACGTCGTACTTGCTGCAGACGGCGTAGATTTCCTTCTTGCGCTCGACGGACAGGACGATACCCGTGGGGTTGTGGCCGAGGCTGGGAGGGGTCAGCGTGGAATGGGGGGGAACCGAAGATTGGCTGGGGCTTACGTGACAGTGTACATGAGATGCGGCCGCTTTCCCTTGGAAGGATCCCAGTTGGCCAGGACATCCTCCAGCCCGCCTGGTCCTTTCACTGCCATGCCGGATGCATTCGATTTTACAGTGACGACTTGCACGCCATGGGGCTGGGCCTGGTTGAGGATGTTGGTGTACACGAACGGCTCGCAAAGAAGACCCGGCCGATCGGTAATATCATTAACACCCTCGGTCCACTGGTCAACGAGCAGGTCCAGGGTCTTGGAGAAGCCATCGGTCGAGCCGCAGGTCAAGACCACATCAGGCCCACCCTTATACGGAGTGTCTTGTTGCAGATTTTCGCGGGTGAACTGGCGCACCCATGACAACAGTGGTGGGTAGCCCGCGGCGAGACCGTACTGTAAAACCGTGGTAACGTCAATCTTCTTCGATGGGTCACTCTCGTCCGCTGCCTTGGGCACCACGATGTGGGTGGCTGCCGCGGAATCCGAGGATGATGTTGATGACGTAGCAGTCTCACCGGGGTGGTTTGGCGACGGCGTCCACCTCTCTGGCTTTGCTGCTTGTGCTTCTAACGTATCGAAGGGGAAGAAGTCGGCATTGGGGAGGCCTAGTAGGTGGGATTGAGTGAGTTCTGGGAGCCATTGAGACGAATTGAGCATTGAAGTTGGATGTAACACGAACCGCCAGCCATGTTTAAGATGCCCGGGATCTGAAAGAACTTGTACGCCTCCTTGATCTTGGAGGGCATCCGCCGCTTGGTGACGGCGGAGTAGTGGTGGCTAAGGTCCAGTGGTGCCGGCTTCTCACGGCGGCCGAGCCGGACACGGCGATGAGAGGTGAAGGTGTCCATAGTTATTGTGAGCTCCGTATCAATACTGTGAACTACCTAGGTAAATAATGATAAAAATGTTGCGATTGAGTCTTGCTATGTTGTGATGTGGTTGATGAAACAGGCCAATTTTCAAGAAACAAACTACTTAGAGTACTGTGTGAGGTCCATTGCCGGGAAGGACAACCTCCACCAAACAAACATGGAATGAGATTGGGGCCGTCCGCCCGTCCCGACTGCCGCCAGAACGGAACCCTGAGTCCGAGACGGAGACATGCTTATAAATCGCCGGGGCCCGGGGCATCCAAGAAACCGTTATCGCTACCAGCATGGTGGGCGGGAAGGAAGGATCCATGCCATGGACTGATTCCAGAATTGATGAACCCGCGTGTCCACTAACCCCACTTGGAAGTCCAGGCCCGGGGTACCTCCCGTATTCAGTGCCTCGGCAGAGAAGGAGCCAAAGTTCCAGGTTTTATTGTGCCACAGGGCCACCTTTGTAGTTACTGTGTGCGAGGTATGGCCGATTCTACTTGTATATACCTATATGGGAATTACGGACCTCTGGTGTAACGTATCACCAGCTGAGACCACCGAAACCGCTCAGCCGGGTCTCCGATCCGGTGTTCACTCCGATGTTCCGGATATAACTCACTCACTTCAGTGCCGATCGCCGCGCCACCGGAAGCCGAGCTGAGTGAGACATGCATGCGGCTCCGGCCTAAGTGTGACATACATGCCTCAGTTTATTTAACCTTGCGCCATCCCGGCCAACTAACCAAGGCAATTGTTGTTTAGTTATTCTACGGGAAAATGGCATGGGATTTAGTTTCCGTCTTGGTCTGGCGAGTATTTAAAGCCAAGCTCCTCAAGAGTCCTGGCTCTCCGCCCGTCCAGCTCGAACTGCAACTTGGCCTTGAAGTAAATCTTCCTTTGCCAGAGCAATTCTGGATTCCAACGCGGCGGTTCTTTCCCCGGCGTCCCTGACCGTGTAATCCAGTCATGTACTGAATTGATATAACCACCATCATTGCCCTCCGGCCAAACGTGGAATTTGGGGCCCCGTTTTCCTGCCTCCTCGGCTTCCCATTGCCTCATCTCCTCCACCGACGGCAGCTCTAGGAGATTCGCCCATGTTCTCGAGAACACAGCCGCCTGGCTCTCGGAAAACATAAATGGGACTACCTTGACCGGCAGCCTTGGGAACACCAAGGTTGGGTGGTCAATGTGGAACAGTTCCTGGTACAGGTCGTGCACTCTACGCCCGTCTGTTAGCAACGGTGGGTCGAGGGAGCGGAGGAACGGGAAGTCGAAGAGATAGCCGGTGCCGTAGAGGATCGCGTCGATATCTTTCTCGATTCTCCCGTCCTGGAACCGGACACCTCGTTCTTCCGGCAAGAACTCCTCGATAACAGGAAACTCTTCGGCACCGGCATACCCCAGGTTGGCTGGCGGCGTAGGCCGTCGCACCGATATCAGCAGCGGTTTCTGGCAGACGCCACTGATCTGCGCTCCAATATCGAGCCCGGATGCGGAATTCCCAACTATGACGACCTTTTTACCGGTGAATCTCTCTGGACTCCGGTAGTTCTTGGAGTGAGAGATAACACCGGGGTGTACCTTGTGGAATTCCCTTATTCCCTTGATGTCGGGGATGTAAACGGCAGTGTAATGGCCAGATCCAACGACGACGGCATCATATGTTGCCCCCGTCGTCTTGCCCGTGAGGAGGCACACCGTGTCCACGTCCCACTGATCCTTTCCGTCGACCACCCTCAAGCGAACGTCCTTCACCTGGGTCGAAAACTGTATGAGGTGCCGGATATCTTCGGCGTATCCGACCACATACTCCTGAATGTCTTCCCGAGAGGGGAAAACGAGCGCATCCTCCTTCATCGGAAAATCCGAGTACTTCATAAGAGAGCGAGGTATGTTGGTGTGCAGGACCTCATACATGGGCGAGGGGAAGACGGGCGCCTCTGCTTCACCTTGGAACGGCAGAGGCGGATCCGGAGGACAGTCGGGGCTCGTTTGAGGCACATGCACCGACTCCGAAGGCCTGGGACCGTAATTCCATACCCCGCCGACTTCGGACTGCTGCTCAAAAATGTCGATTTTATCAAAAACCTTTTGAGCGACCAAGTACTTGGCCGATGCAAGCGCACAAGGTCCGGCACCAATGATGGCAACGCTTTTAACGTCGAAGCGATCAGATTGTTGAGAACCCATGATGGCGCAAAAGAAGGAAGGTTTCATGTAAGGTTTAAAACGATTGACAACAGTTCAGAACTGGCCCATTCCATGTTGGGCAGATTTGCCATCACGAAGCCCAATGGTTGGTGTTGAGGGGCAGAACGGGCCGAAGAAATGGTGGGGCAAATATGGAACTTCGCTGGGGGGTAATATACCGTCTCGTAAATTACCGACTTCCATCTCGGTGCTTCTTGGCAGGTTCCCCACCGCCTTCTGTTCTGAGCCTGGGTTGACCAGGGTGAGCGGCTGTTGGAGCTCCCCTTCCATCGCGTCGCTGCCGTCATTGGAGCTTCCATGCCGCGCTTTCTGCGAGCGAAGCTCCGAAGCACATCAACAGCGCAAACCAGCAGCTGTCGGGATCGAAGCGCTCACACTGTGGCGTCACCCTTGAAATTGACTTTCACACTCCTTCTTCTCTCCACCGCACAACACGGCATCAACCGCAACCGGCAAATGACAATTTCACAAAGTCCTTTTGGCAACACCAAATTGATGCCATAGTTCGTTGTAATCCTCTCCCTGCCCGGTTACCTTGCAACATGGCGACGGCCAACGGCAATAGCGTCGCCCCTTTGGCTTCGCTGTCTGCGACTCCAATTGCACAGTTAAATCCCGATTTGCCCAATCAAGCCTCGCGCTCCGTCCGCGGCGAGGTCACCATTACCTGGCCTTACAATTCCGTCACCAAGAAACTCGCCTTTCTAATCGCTGAGCCCGACGTGCGCCTCCGCCGCGCGAAGGGGCAAATACGGATAGAACTTCACGGGCCAAGCGCGAAAGCTGCTTCTGAAAGCGGACTCGGGGCCAGCGATGAACTACTCTTCAGCTTGGCTGGCGCAGAATGGTCCAAGGATGCCTCTCCCGGACGCATCCCGGGCGCCAGAGTGGAATGGCAGCTGCAGTTCAACCAGAAACTCGCCCTCCAGGTTCGTATTCAGGGTAGAGACCCTTTCTCGGTTCTGACCCCTTTCTAGGTCAAGTTCGGTGAGACGGGCGAGATAAAGCACATCAACATCGACGGTCCCACGGCCGAACAACCGGACGACCTGATGACCGAAGCGCCGAGGATAGCCACACCCGAACCGGAACCGACCTTGCCCGAAATCCCAACCACCGTCCGCAAAATATCCGAATTCACGGCGAACGAATACCACTCGCCGGCCTTTGTTAAACGCGCCCGCCTTTCGTATGGCGCCCTGTTTGAGGGCGGTTTCGACATTTTCGAGGAGGATGGTGGAGTCAAGGGCAGAGGCCGAAAGAGGACCCGGTTTGGTCGCGACAGCAGCGCGTGGCGTTACAGCAGTCAGTCGCCGAGCCCTGAGCGTGATACGTCAGTCTCGGACGCCATGGACGAGGATCCGTTGGAAGACGCCACCCCTCGGTCGCAGCCCAAGCCGCAGATGGCGGATGAGGGTTGCCAGACCGTCGAGGCCGAGACGGAAACAAGTGATGCCACCCTTCCGAGATGGGAAAAGATTCCGGTTCCGCCAGAGACTCCGACTCCCCTCTCCCGGAAACCCTCAGTTGCTCCTACCCAAAGACAGCAAACTGCAACTCCTGAGCTCATACCTGTCACCACTATTGCTCAAGATGAACCGAGCCCTGCGGTACAGCAACAAGCCATTGATATACCCTCGGAGGAACCCGTCTCAGCTACAGAGTCAGCACTTGCGGCGGAACCCGATCGGCCATCACCTTGGCCACCGACCGGAGGGGAAGAGCCCCAAGAGCAGTCCCGCGCAACGGATTCCCAGCAAAATATGCCGGCGGAAAGCAACGCCGAAACAGCCACAAGTGCTCTGTTCGGTCCGAGATCCTTTACCTCCAGCTTCTCTTCTTTCGGTGCCAGTGCGCCCGCTCGAGTAGAGACAAACCTAAGTCTAGCTGAGCAGGTCAGATTCGGCTTTTCCCATATACCACAAACAACACGTTCTCCGTCTCCACAAAAGCCCGAGCCTGCCCCCGAGACGACCTTTCACCAGCAAGACCCATACCCGATGGCCTTCCTTGATAACGCACCGGCCCTCCCCAAACGTACCGAGATGGATACCTACCCCAATGCAGTGGGCGAAGAGGAAGAGGTGGGTGTACAAGGCGAAACCATGCCTCCAGAGCCGCCCGCGGTTGAAATCTTTGGCGAGGGCCAATGGGAGATGTCGACACAGCCCCCGCACTACAATATGATCGAAGGCGGCCATTTCGGTGCAGATACTCTCGGTGAAGGGACACGAGTCACAGCTGGGCAGCCTTCGCTTCATGCGGACAACATTTCCCCAGGTGCGGTGCCAGAGGGCTTTGCCAGCTATGGGCATGAGAATATGCTCGACAGACATCAGGAGCAACCGCTACAGCCAGCATTGCCGCACGAGGATGAGCCTCTCGTAGAAAATGAGGACACGATCAGTGAAGACGAGGTCGGCGTTGAAGAAGAGAAGGATGAAGACGCTGAATCCGACGAATATGCCTATGGTGAGCAAGTCGAAGAGGGAGACTACGACCAACGCAACTATGATATCCCCTCTGATGATGAAGACGACCTCTCGGAAGAAGACGAGGAGGTTGAACTGGAGACAGAGGCGCGTTATGGCAATGGCGAGACGTACGATGAGGATGGCGAAGGTGAAGAGTGGGACGAGGAGGAAGATTACGAGAGCGAGGAGGAGGATTACGAAGAGGAGGAGGACGACGACGACGACGTGAGCCGCTACCAACCCAGGAGACCTGCTGCGCCAGCGCCGACAGGGGAACCCGTCGTTATCAGCCTACTCTCCGATTCTGAGGATGAGGACGAGCCTGTCCCGCAACCGAGACAACCCGCGCCTACTCCCCAAACGGCACATGCTCCGCCACCCGCGGAAAGCTCGGAAGCAGCATCCAGTCCAAAACGCGAGGACTTCCCGGGCGTGCTGAAAACGATAGAAACAAACAACACAGGGGAGGAGCGGGCTCCCACCGCCATCTTCGCCCAAACCGATGTTTTTGACTTCGCTGCCCGTGGAAGCTCCAATATCATCCAGCGTCCAACAGCGCCATCGGCAGGCCCGGATGCCAACACTGGAACTCCACAATTTACCACCCAATTTCCCGGCTCATTTGAAGTGTCTAGCGCCCGCGATGAGTCTTATATTTCACACCCCGAGGTTGCGCCCAGTGAAGGCTCGTTGGCCCTTCCCTTTGTCTCGGAAACGAAACCTCCGCCTGCGCCGAGCGAAACGTCTTCGGAAGGCCTTTTTATCTCACAAATCCGCTCTCGGTCCCCTGTTGCAGAGGACCAGCAATCTGACGCGGACTCCACCGACGAGCCCGAGCGGACTACCGAAGGCTCTACAGATGGTGACACGGAGCCGGGGGCTGAGAAAGCGAGGGCCCAAGATGAATTCTCGAACGTGGAGGAACCCGAGGAGGATGAAGCCGCCACCCCGACAGCAAAACTCGAGGACGATGATACTAGCCTACCCGATGCAGATGACTCGTCCTTCTCTAGTCAGGTTGAAATGCCCGAGGTAGACGAAGCCGCCACCCCGCCAGCCGAACCCCGAGACGATGATACCAGCCTATCTGACGCAGATAATCTGTCCTTTTCTAGTCAGGTTGAAGTGCTCGAGGAGGACGAGGCTCCCATCCCGCCAGCCAAATCCCGAGATGATGATAGTGATCTGCCCGATGCAAATGATCTGTCCTTCTCCAGCCAGATCGAGATGCCCGAGGAGTTCGGGGAGAGCGAGGATGAATACATGAGCGTGGACGAAAACGTCCCGTCCAACAAGGCCGCCACCGTGGACGCTGTTATTTCAACTCTTGAGGTCGAAGAGGTCATTTCTGAGGAAGACGTCGAGATGGTTGATGCCATCTCAGCACGGGTGGAGTCGGCTTCCCCAGAGAAGGTGGCTTTAAGCCCTTCACGTGAAGGCTTGGGTGAGACGTCGGTTGTTTCTAGCCTTGTGATCACCGAAGTCACGCCAGAAGTCGTCCCCACTGCTGCTGCTGATGGACCTCTTCCGGATGTTGATACTTCTGAACAACAACAACGAGAGCAACAAGTCCCGCCACCTATTTCAGTTGATCGAGAGCTGGCCGCGGCGGAATCGCTACAGCAGATGGCGGAGGATGTGGCTGATAGTGCGGCTGGTATTTCTGGGGCAGCGGCTGAAAGCCAAGAAGAAGCAGCTTTCACTTTCAGTTTCGAAACCCAGGTCGACTTCGCGGCTCCGAAGGTGCCCGAGCTCTCTCAAGAGTCTCCTCTTGAAAGCCCCGTTGAGGATGCGGTTACATCACCAGTGGGATCCCAGCCTGAGACTGGCGAAAGTTTCGTCGTGGATGGCGGGATTAGCAACGAGGCAGATGGTGTTAGCGCGTCGCCTGTGGAAACATCCGCTGAGGCTCAGACTAGCGATGTTCTGGACGCGGAACTCCAAGCTCAACCGCCCACAGTGGTGACGCCGGATGGAATTCCCGGAGAGGATGAAGCAGAGCATCTCATGGAGACCGAAAAATCTCAACAAACACAGGAGGAAGCCGAAACAGTTCAACAACCTTCATCCCCAACAGCAGAAGACCTCGAGGATGAAACAATGATTCTAGAGCAACTTACCCAGGAGCAACAGCAATCTTTCGAGGCAGAAGCCGCCGAATATCAAAGCCGAGTCCGCTCAACCACTCCCGACCTTAGCGTTCAACTGGCCCGTCAAGCCGTGGCATCCAAGCGTCACAAAAAGGCCGCTGCGGAGCCCGTCCGAACCAGCGCCCGGCTCAACCGCGCGCGGTCCAGCAGTCTCCGATCAAACGGCACCAACGGCACACCAGAGAAAGAAAAAGCCAAGGAAGAAGACAACAGCGTCACGCTCGCCAGGGCAGCCCTAGCCTCACCCTCCAAGCGTGTCACCGATGCCGCAACCGAAGCCGACGGCACCACCACCGCCCCAACCACATCCGCCACCACGGCAACGGCGCTCAAAGCCGACCTCACCAAGCGCCTGCGCACCGAGCTACCGGAGTGCGTCGCGCTCAAGTCGCTGCGCACGCACCTCGACAAGTTCCCCAACGTCGTCGCCGTCGTCACCTCGTCGCCGCCCACCCAGCCGGCCCGCGCCAAGGGCGGGCCCCGCGAGTACTTCATGTCCTTCCGCGTCACCGACCCCTCCGCCGCCCCCAGCGCCGTCGTCGAGGTCCACCTCTACCGCCCCCACAAGGACTCGCTCCCCGTCGTCCGCCCGGGCGACGTCGTGCTGCTGCAGCGCTTTCAGGTCAAGGCGCTGAGCAAGAGGGGGTGGGGGCTGCGCACGGGCATGGATAGTGCGTGGGCTGTGTGGGAGGGTGGTGGTGGTGGTGGTCATGGCGGCGGTGATGGGCGTGGTGAGGGTGAGGGTGATGGTGTCGGGGATAGTGGGGCGAGTCCGACGCCGGCGCCGCAGATCAAGGGTCCGCCGGTGGAGGACTGGGAGGCTTATGTTGGGTATGTGGGCAAGTTGCGGGAGTGGTTTGCGCTGGTGGTGGGGGATGCTGCGGCCAGGGGGAAGCTGGAGAGGGCGGACCGGAAGATGGCTGAGGCGAAGTAACTACTGACTCGGTACGTGCTTCGCAAATGGGCTGGATTGGACTTTTCAGGGGGGTGGGAAGGAAAGGGATTTGGGGGCGTTGAGTTGGGCATAGCGATAGGTTAGTGACATGGCATAACTATGGGTTCTGTGTAATGGGGGCTGAAAGGGCGGTCGGGTTGCTCGAGCAGCAGTCGGCTAGCCAGGTAGATCAAAATACTTTATATAAATAATGGCTATCGACCACTGCGTCACATCCGAGGCGATCCCGCCATCGATATCGTAGGAGTCTGAGCAACAATTACTGCTCTGTGTACGGCCATGGGTAACCTAGGGCTACATTCTATACCCCAAACCGCTCGCTGTCTAGGAAACTCTCTGCCTTGACGAGATACTCTCATCCCCCTTCAAGTTAACGATCCAAACAAATTTCAATGGTAAGCAGCATAGCATCGGTATGTCACTTGTCAAAGGAGGGATGCAATATTCTGAAACGAAACACCATGTATATTCACCCCCAACTTGTCTCAAACCCATCCACCGAAGCGAATGCCCCCCATCATTACGAACGCACGTATTGAACCGCTACTTTCTAAAGCGCTCGTCTTTTGTCTATGCGCAAAAACATGCCCTTTCCAGTGACGCGCACACAGCAATGGACTGTGCCATCGCCGCGAGCGTGTAGTGTGTGTATCCCCCCGTCCCAATGCAAGATCCCATTCCTAGCCCAGCCCAAGCATGAATCATGGGCCGTGCCGTCCCGACGTAGCCGGCCGAAAAGCAACAAGTTGGGGAATCATAAACGAAGAAAAAGGGAAAGGTGGTAGGTAGCCAATCGGCCCAAGAGGAATGTGTCGCTGGCTTCTCAAACGAAAAGCAAAGTGTACAGGCTGCTAGGGAAAGGAACAAAACGGCACTCCTTTAGAGGAAACGTCGAATGCGCAGTCGCCGCCCGCTTAGAGCTCGGGATCGTAGATCCGAGCCTTGATGTACTTGTCGAGGGCCGGGTCACCCCACTCCTCCCACTCGAGCCATTGCTCTTCGGGCAGCTGGCTGACGCCGTCACGGCGCGCGGCCTTCATGACCTCGCGAGCGACGATGAGGCTAGCATCGCGGACACGCTCAATCCGAGGGTAAATGAGACCCTTCTGGACTTCCTCGGCGTTGAGGGAGCCGGCCAGGGCGGCGGCCGAAGTGTAGATCATGTTGTCGGTGACGCGGCTAGACTTGGAGAGAATGGCGCCGAGACCGATACCAGGGAAGACGTAGACGTTGTTGCCCTGGTTCGGGTGGTACGTGACGGGCTGCTCGCTGGTCTTGACAGTGAACGACGAGAACGGCGACCCAGAGGCAAAGATGACGGTGCCGTCGGTCCAAGTCACGGCCTGCTCGAAGGTGCACTCAGCCTTGGTGAGGGGGTTGCTGAGAGGGAACAGGATGGGCCTGCGGCCGAGACCGCCGGCGTCAACTGACGCCTTGAGGGCGCGGACGACAGACTCGGTGAAGACGCCATGAGTAGCAGTCAGGCCGACGAGGGCAGTCGGCTTGACATACTCAATGACCTCCTCGAGGGTGCGGAACTGGTGGCCGCTGTTGTCGGTCCGAGCGAAGTACTTCTTGTGCTCGGCGAGCTTATCGCCACGGTCCCTTGTCACCAGGCCCTTGGTGTCGACGAGCCAGAACTTGTCCCTGGCGGCCTGTTCTGTCATACCACGCTTCGTGTAGTACTCAACCAGCTGCTTCGCAACACCGACGCCGGCGGAACCAGCGCCCATGAACACGAGACGCTGCTCCTCGACGGGAACGCCAGAAAGGTTTACGGCTCCAATGTACCTGCAAGGTGGGTTAGACATGCATGCGTGTGTGAGTGGGGGTCGGGGTTGGGGTTGGGGTTGGGTGGGGGGCTCTGTGCTGGGTGAATGCTTACCCGCCAAGGACAACGGCACCAGTACCCTGGATGTCGTCATTGAAGCACTTGTAGCCGCCCCGGTAGCGGTCGAGGTAGTTGAAAGCCTTCTCGCTCTCAAAATCCTCGAATTGCACCACCATTTCGGGGTAGACCTCGGCGGCAGCCTGCATGAACTCGTCCATGAACTCCTGCTGCTCGGCAACAGAGGGACGCTTAGATCGCAGGCCGAGGTAAAGCGGGTCCCTGAGGTTCGCCTCGTTGGCGGTGCCGCAGTCCAGTACGATTGGGAGAGCCTTTTCCGGGTGGATACCGGCAGCGGCCGTGTACAGGGCTAGCTTGCCAATCTAATGCATGCACATATTAGCCGACCGACGTGCTGGGACCCGCCAGCAAACCCCATTGGGGGAAAGAGGGGGAGGGTTTGGCTTTGCCGAGGTGACATACCGGAATTCCCACGCCATTCACGCCGAGGTCACCCAAGCCGAGAATGCGCGAACCGTCGGTTACGACGCAAATCTCGGGGTTCGGGTAGCGCCAGTTCTTGAGCATCGTCTTGATCGACTTGCGCTGCTTGATGGAAATGTACAGCGCCTCAGGGCGGGTGTAAAGGGTCGAGTACTGCAGGCAGACATCACCAATGGTGGGAGTGTAGACCAGAGGCATGAGCTCCTTGGCGTTGTCGATGAGAAGGCGGTAGAAGAGGTCGACGTTCTCGGCCTTGAGGGTTGACAGGTAGAGGTACTTGTCGATGCCGGTTTGCCGTGTCCGAATCATCTTGAGCGCGCGCTCGCATTGCTTGTCGCTGTCCTCCATGACGTGCGGGATCAGGCCGGTCAGGTTCTTGGCCACACGTTGTTCTGGTGTAAAAGAGAGACCTGAAGGAGGAGGAGGAGCACAGTTAGCGGCCAGCGCACGCAGACGGGGTATAGCCCGCGAAGTAGACGGCGGCATTGTGGAGGTAGTCGTGGCCGGACAATGCTGTGGCGATGGGCAGGAGAATAGGGGACGGTGGGCAGATAAGGAGTAGGGGCAGCGGCAATTGGCCTCGAATGTATGTATGGGGAAGACTGTCTGGGGAAGACTGTCTGGGGAAGACTGTCTGGGGAAGACTGTCTGGGGAAGACTGTATGGGGAAGACCGGATGGCGTTTCCAGGTGCGTCCCAACAAAGTCCAGTCGTGACGTCCCTCTCCGCTCGAAACCCGGTGACGGACCGGGGAGGCGTGCTTAAGGGCAAAAAAAAAAAAAGATGGGACGGACAGAGAGAGGGGAAGCTCGAGAATGCAGGAACCACAACAGCTAGCTGACTCACCTTTATTCCACATCGGTTCCGAGAGCATCTGGTAGCCGAGGGCCTGGCTCTGGCTGATGTACTCGGTGGTGGCATACTGGCGGACTTCGCCGTAGCGGTTCTGGCTGTAGCCGCGGAGGGTGTCGAGGTTCGCCATTCTCATGGCTTCCTCAATGGCTGTGATGTCGACCGAAGACATTGGGTTGGCAGCAGAGATTCTGCGGGTGGACGAGATGGACATGCGCTTGGAGCTAGATATAGACGAGTGCGAGGAGCGACCGGACGCCACCGAGGAGGAGGGGGAGATCGACCGAGGTGTTGAGATGTCGGAGCTGGATGTGCTGGTGCTGAGCGGATACGACGCCATGGCATGTGTGAGAGTCGGGAGAGAGAGGAAGGGCAACCGGGCGAGGAAAACGAGACTGTAAATCCACGGGGCGAGCTCGAGGCAGGGCTGGACCAGGTGCAATAAGAATGCCCCCTGCGGCGTGAGTTTAGCAGTATTATTAGAATTACGAGGGTGACTGGGACCGGCAGTCCAGGTTTTGGGCGCAGTTGCAGAAGCGGCCGTCGTGCGGGCCACCAGTGCCTTTGTTAGTAAGAGTGACAGTTGCAGAGTCTTTCCCACACGCTTGTTGTTGAGGGCGAGTCGGTTTAAAACCTTTTGCATGCCCGCTGCCCTAGACGCGAGCAGCGTCCATTTTGCTGCCCGCTTGCCCATGCCCAACCGAGAAACGAAGACGAAATGCTGGAGGTGGGCGATGCGACAGAGGCCTGTTCTGAAGGTTTCGTCGCACGTTTCAAGGGTAGGGCGGCGTCGAGGGCGCTTTGCCGGTGCACGCCTCCCTCAGTTGGGCCGGGAAGGGGCGCGGCAGAATGAATAAAATAAAAAGTGGGAAGATTCAACCACCATGCCAGGGCAAACCAGGGTCCCTGGCGAATCGGCCGGGTACTGGTACGAATTGAACCCAACACTTGCTCTTTCCTCTGCTGGTGAGACCCGCGAGCCGGAGAGGATTTGCGGGTTCCTTCTTGTGAAGGCACTTACACCGCAGCTCGGGCCAATGGCGGAATGCTCTCGCGGCAGGAGTCACCGAAATGACTTCCGGGTGGGGACCGGAGTGGGTTCCCGAAGGGGCCGTTTAACTGCTCAAGGAATGGGATTTCAAATTACACGGCAGCGATCTTTGGTGCTTTCCCTGACGAATCTGGCTGCGGTCTGACATCTTGTCAGACTTTTGAGGGTTTTTTTCACCTTTCCAATTTTTGTTGGGAGGGCAGTTTGGCTGGGTTGGGTTGGTGGTTTTGAGATCGTTGACATGGATTGGTTCAATGGTTACCCTGACCGCTGTGCCATTGTGCGACGTCAGCCGGAGCGGCCCTGTGTCAGAGCTTCCGCCCCCTGCGAGCTGCCAACCATCACAACTACACTAACGGCATGGTATCCGTCCGTTAATGGACACATGGACCGCCGGGCAACACTCACTTCGGTCGTCGGAGGCCGAACATGCGGTTGCTCCTGCGGTCAGCAATTCCCTACATACCAATTGAGCCCAACGGAAGTCGCGGATATCCCCATCGATCACTGTTTTGTTCCTCTTCGTCGTTTGCCCTTCTCAATAACCTTTGGGGATGATAGTCACGGGGCCTCCGTTCGGGGCCGCCGTGGGGAAAAGTCGGTGGGCCACCATCCAGGAAACACGGTTCGAGACAAACTGGGCTCAGCCGCCATCGGCCCAATCACACATCAGGCAAAGGACAGCAGACTGCCTCTTTGGGCTAAGAACACCCGTCCCGGTCCATCGGTAGGCCTTTCGGGATCGGTTGTCGGCCCTGTCTGTCTGGAACCAGCCTCTCCCTTGCGTACGGCAAGAAGCAAAGAGGCACGCGCCCTGCTACCAGGGGCTTTACCGCCATTGTTTGTTACCTAATAATAAGTGACGGAGGAAGGCTGGGCAACGCGCAATTCGAATTGTTGACGGAATTCGCATCTGCCTGTCTCGGGAGACGGCACGGGCGTTTGCAACAGTTTGTCAGCGGGCCTGCCCGGGATATTTTCTATCTTGACGAAAACCAGCCGTGGCGGGATGAGCCCAATGCTACACACTCGTGAGTCTCCCGGCAGGGCAAAAAAGGAAGCGAATATCGGTTCCGGTGTAAGCGGGCATGCAGACGGGCTGGAGATGCAGGTACGGGAGTACATCGAGGTCCGACTGTTGTGATCTTTTTGTCGGCGGGTCTGGGCTGGGCCCACAACCCGACATCAGGCCCGCTGAACCCACAGTGGAGCGTTGGGCATCGGTGGATCCAGCCATCGAAAAGCGGGTTTTCAGGGGCATGGCCGGGGAAGGCACGAGGTGCATGGATCTGCTCACGATTACCCCCGACTTCTTCCGACTGTAACACAGGGATCGGACGTCTTTCCTCTGCATCGCAACGACCAGAAACGAAATTCCCCTTCGGAAAAGCCCCCGGACGCGCTGTTTGCGGAAGGAAGCCTTCGAGAAGAACAGGGCATGGGATGAAACAGGTCACATTCGCGTCTGATATGCCCTTGCCTTCTCGGGCGGCCTCCACCACGCTCAAACAAAACCAAGCCGGTTGAGCGTCGCTTCCAGGTTCTTACCCAACAATTGGCCGAGGTTTTTTCAGGTGTCGTCTGAACTTCACGATGCCATCTCGGCCACGGACGTTGGTGGTGGAGATTGAAAGTTGCCAAGCTCTTTCTCGTGATGCAAACCGTCTGAAGTCCTCCCTGACTCATGCCCCCACTCCTCTGCAGCCTGCTGTGTAAGAGGGTTCCTCTGCATTTTGATGGGAGCAAGGAATCTTGTCAGTGCTCTCTTTGAACGGGCCCCATATCGAGGAGCACTGGCGACTGGCCGAGAAAGGAGGATCTGCCTACCGTCACAGAGCGATGCTCGGGTCGGTATGATGGAGAGCTTTGGTCTCGCCCGCTCTGTTTGATCTTCCTCGCTCCCGTCTGCGACCCTCGGCATCAAGCAGCTTCTCAGTCGGTTGACCTCACATTAGGACGGTCCAATTGGGCTCTATTGCAGCTCCACGCCCCCTCCCGCACGACAGTTCTCGGAGCTGAGTTCAACTGCGTGTGAAGCTCGTCCGAAAAGGGCTGCTCCGGCCATCGGGAATCTTTGCGCAAGCTCCAGTCCCGCACCACTCCCCACACACACACGGCTGCGGCCCGGCAATCGGTCGTCGGCAATGGCCCGGGGTTTTCCCCGCCGTCGTTGCTGGTGTGGATTGCCTCGTTCCGAGCATCGGACATCGCGGGGGATATCGGGAGCACATGATCACCAACTTCCATTCAGATGGTGAGATGCCGTCCCGATCGCGGCTCTCAAACCAGAAATAACAACACCACCACGACGCCCAGGATCCATTTGCCTTGGTTCCCCGGTCTCCACAATCCCCAGGAAGACTGGGCGCTTCCATGTCCGATACGCTCCACCTTCAGCCCCGAGGTTCTCGAACTTCACCGCTCCCCCGTCCATCTTCAAGCCACCCCCGGATTTTCGAGAGACAAACCCACGCTCATGCTTGTGACTGTGTCGGTGCTCCGGAGCCAAGCCATCAAGCACAAGCCCTGTCTGGGATGACGAATGGCTTGGGCTGCGATGTTATTCCATACAGAGCACTTCCGCGGAACTCCATTATGAGAAACCTCAGGTCTAAAAAAAGTATAAAGTAACTACAGCAACGTCACAAACATTCAATCTTTCCCCAGTGATACATGTGACTCTCGGTCATGAGCAAGGTACTTGTGGGGGTCATCATCAGAAAGGTGATACTCCTCGGTCTTCTTCCTCTCATCGACGCGAATGTTCAAGAGATCGAGATCACTATTCAATAACCTCGGTATCATATATCTTGGCATTGTGAGTATCACAAGATAGATATGACGGCAATGAGCTTGGCGATCGATCGAGCTATTGGTGGGGTTGTACATACATGAGTGTATGACTCAATACATCCCCGCGTCGGCAACTTGGATTCACAGGTAAGTAATGAATTGTGCCATCGAGATCTACGAATCTTGCCATCCCGCTATTCAGGGAGGGCCCGGTTACTTGCACTAGAGGAAGAATTACTCTATATATTCGAGCATGTGCCAATTGCATACTGTTGCTACCAGGGATCAACCTGGCGGTGCTTGACTTGCCATCCCTTCATGTCTTCACATCACCGGTGTCGATGATATGTCGACCCCCTCCTCCAAATGCCTCCCAAACGCAAGGACCATTGTCGAAAAGACCATGCCTAGTCTGACCATCGCGTTCCCCCAACCTACACTTCCTCATCGTCATCAGAATCATCCATCCCCTCAATGACCATCCCCTTCGCATTCGGCACGCCCACCAAGATCTTCCCCCTCGGCACCTTCACATCCCTGACCTTCATGCACCCAAACACATTCAGCTCCCTCAGGTTCGGGCAGCTCCGGAAGACAGAGCCGACCACGAAATCCGTGACCTCCTCGCAGAAGCTGATCTCCAGCTTGGCCATCGCCTCGTACACCTTCCCGTCCGCCTGGTTACTAAACACGTCCTCAAACGCGCCGACGGCAATGTGCCTGCAGCCGTGGACATTGAGGTCGCGCAGCGTCTTGCCCGAGTGGGCCATGAGGGCGCGGAAGCCGTCCGAGCACAGGCCGACGGCGTCCGGGTTGTCGCGGGGGCGGGCCGAGTCGAGGTGGCGGCACTTCTGCAAGTCGACGACGACCAGGCCCGGGTTGGCCCAGCCGCGGAAGAGGCGGGCGAAGCCGGCGTCCGTCACCTCCTCGCTCTCGGTGATGCGCAGCTTGGCCAGCGCCCGGCAGTGCGTGTGGATCGCGTCGAGGACCGTGTTGTCGGCCTCGCGCACCCGCGTCAGGGAGAGGGTTTCCAGTCCCGCGCCGATCTTGCTGAGCACGTCGACGTATATGTCCGAGTGCACCTCGTTGCGCAGGTCTAGGCTGAGGTGACGGAGAGTGCTAATCTGTCCGATGGCTGCGACGCCCGCCCCCGTCACTTCCTGGTTGTGGGAGACCTTGAGCCGGGTGAGCGAGGGGCAGGTGGTGGGCAGCAGCGCGAGCACCTCGTCGCCGAAGTGTAGGTCGGTGAAGTAGACGCGTAGAGAGCGGAGGGCGTGGCCCTTCTTTTGGAGGTACTCCTTCCACTTTCCCTTGGAGAGAAGATTGGCGCCGTGGAGGTAGAGGTCCTCGAGCTCGATGTTGCGCGTCATGAGAAAGTCCAGGACTTGGTCCTTGAAGTGAATCCCATTGCGGACCTGCTACCATGTTAACTTACGCTACTTATACCGGGTTGCGAAGGAGGTTCGGTAGCCATGACCCCGTAAGCCGTCGCTTTTAGAATGACCAGGAAGGGAATAATGGCCTGAGTTATTACTTACCTTGAGCTTCTTGAGGCCCGGGACAGTCTGGAATATGCGGATGAAATCGTCGGAGCTGAGTTTGGCGCCGTCGTAGATGCGTACTTCCTCGGCCGTGGGTTGCAAGAAGAGACTCAAGGTCCTTGAGTCGAGGAGCCGGTGCTTAGAAAGTTTCCGGGCGATCTTGTCGATAATTGACGAGGGTAGGTCACCTAGGTCTTCGGCAAGATCGATGTTCTTCGCTAGAGTCTCGATGCAGAGTGTCATTAAGCTCTTGGCGCCGAGCGAGTATGTTCCGTCCAGAATATTGCTCTGCAGCTGCCGGCGTCGGCCAACCGCCCCGCCGGTAGCTCGTTTCGGTTTCTTCTTCTGCGCTGCGTTGTCTTTGTCGAGCTCCTTGCTACACGGGCTGCAGAGCAACCCCCCGTTAGGCCCGTTTCGACTATACGCAGTAACAGTGAACCGCTTGCCACAGCTCTCGCAGTTCTCCTGCTGCCCGGGGAGCGGCGCAGAGCTCTGCAGGAGGGCGCGCGCAAGATCATCCTCGTCTTCCGACTCGAGCCCACGCTTGCGCTTCTGAAACTTCTTGCTAGCCTTGATCTTATCAATGGCCTTTTTCTCTTTTTTCCGTGCCTCCTCTTCTTGCGCGGGTGCCGCTGCCGCTGCCGCGCGTCTTCTCCGCGTGGTCGGCCCGGTGCTGGCAGTGACAGCTGGAGTTGTGGCCGGGGAAGCCTCTGAAGCCTCTGAAGCCTGGTCATTACTTTGGTTGTTCTCATCAGCCTGCTCGTCCTGTTCATCCCGAGCCGCTCTCCGTCGAGCATCGGCATTCAGGTGAATCTGATAAGCAGAGATGTTGTGCGACTGGTCCAGTGCCCTTCAGTCAGTATTCAATATGCACAAACCACCACTACAGAGGGAGAAGAACCCACCGCCAGGAAATCAGTCAGAGCCGATTGTCTGAAGAAAGGTTATGTTCAGTCAGTTCAAATCCCGTACTTTCGAACATTAATCGGTCACTAACGGGCCTACGATCCGGCGCGGCTGCCGACCTTGCCGTGACCTAAAGTATGCATCAGTAAGAATATTTTGGGATTACAACCCCGAAGCAGGGGAGCTCACATGTTTGGTGGTTCGATATCAGGCACCACTTGGAACGCCACTGAGAGAGGAAGCTGGTGAAGTCGGGTTCGTGTGCAAATTGAAGAACTTTGAAGTCGCTCGGCGGTAGAAAGTAGTTCCTGCTTGGCTAAGACACGCTTTGACGCGAGGAGGGGCAAATTCAATTAAAATCTGAACGCCAGAGCACCTGACCGTTGTCTGCGGAAGAGAAAAGGGGAAAGAAGTCGATGATCCAGATATTTCAACCAGGCTCTAACCGAATCAAGCTACGGCCTCGGGGCGGGTTGCACTTGAACCTTCGACCGGGAATCGGAAAGACAAAATCGACAACAATGTTGTGGTTTACTGCGTTGAGTCTTGATGACCTGTCAAAGTGGAAAGATATACTTCAGAGAAAGGCACTGAGCGGACAAAGCCATGGAAAAATGACCAGTTATTCGTCGCCCAGAAAACCTTACAATCGACACCACCTTTCAAGCAAGGGAGCCTGAGGTTGAAAGAGAACAGTCTGAATATCAGCAAGCAAGCCCCTGGAGCCATCTGAATCTCAACCAACCAGCTCCCGTCTCTGCCTGCTGCTGCCTGGGGCTCCATGGGCTCCGAGTAAGCCAGCAGATAAATTAGCCCGCAAGTCATGTGCCTTCGCGTTGGAGAAAACGCGACCCTCCCCTCCCTTCCTTGAGGTCCACGACCCTGCCTCGTTGGCAACCCTCGCAAGGAGGTGGCGATTGAGTTCGACGTCGCCGCAGGTTTTGTTTTTTTGTCACACACTGCGGCCCTTTCTTGTCGAGCCCTCCGTTCATGATCACTCATCACAAAAAGAAGTCGGCCACCTTCAGCTCTTTCAAATTGGAAGTGCACTGATTCGGGAGCTTGGGCTGCAATTTGATGGGGCTTGGCTTGCTCAATCAATGCCATCGATCAATGCGCTCGACCGACCATTATTTCTCCCTTTGTTGAGCATTTGGAGCAGTGCCGCCCAAGCACACAAACATCAACCCCGAACATTTCTCACTGTCTCGTATATTTCCTATACCTCCAAACTGGCCGTATTTCACACCGAGATTCGAGAACTAAAACATCATGGTTCGAACAAGAAGGTCGGCGGCAGCCGATACAATTGCTGGTAAGTGTCCACACTTCCTCATCGTTGTCTTCCCCATTCTCTTCTAGTTATTGGGTTTCTCGGTTTGGTGTTCTCCGAATCGGTCGGTCGAGCCGGAGGATTCTCACAGGAACCACAAAATGATACACTCATATTCCTAGAATATGATATCAAATATCGACATCGCGCATATTTCTAACTAGATCTTTAGTCGCACCTCCACAGCTTAATCCGATAGGTTCGGCAAATACACCTACGGACCGGCGCAGCGGATCAAGTGTGGCATCCGACTCATCCACAATCTTCACCTCGGCCACACCTTCGTTGGGAAGCGGGTATACCACCCCACTTACCAGCAATTCCGAGACGGCAACCCCAAAAGAGACCGTGCAACCGGCCTCGGGCAAGCGACTCAATCGGATCGAGGTGCATTTACCTGTATCGAAGCCGTCTGCCTACCGGGATCTCCGCCAGAGCATCTTCTCCATGGGCGGCAAGCGGAAGCGAGCTGTCATCGAGGACAGTGAGGAGGAGGAGGAGTTCTCAGACAGTTCTCCGGATGCGATTTTAGCACGAAAACTGCAGGCAGAGGAAGATGCAACCGCAGCGACGATGGTCGAGCCGTCTGTTGAGTCTAGCGAACCTGGTCCTGCACCGCGTCGGAGCCTGCGAGGACTGGCGGCGCCAGCTGCTACACGGGCCGCACGATCGACGAAATTGATTCACACTAGCACCGGGCCTACTTCTTTGCCCCCGCGGCGTGCTAATGGCACGAAACGTGTGATAGCCGCAAAAGCCACGGGCTCTGGCAAGGCTGCGAGCAAGAGGCGGGCCGTCACCATCTCTGATTCGGGGGCCGATGATAGCGAGCCGACGAAACTTTCAGACTCGGACGATAGCGACGATTCCGCCGAGCCTCTGAGCAAACGCCGAGTCACCGCTACACGCGCCAACGCTAAGCATAAAGCGTTGCCTGTCGTTGCCAAACGGCCAACTAACCGAAAGGTCAAGGCAGAAACACCAGAACTGGAGGGTGATGAGGTCGATCTCATGCTAGAAGCCTCCGATAGCGAAACCTCCGAGTTTGGGGCAGAGGCTCTGTTGAGTGATACCAGTAGCCTTTCGGACGTGGAGGACGGGGCTGAGGATGATGCCGGCGATGCCGGTCAAGCCACAAATAATGCCGGGGGCGAGGACGAAAATGAGACTGGCCCCGTTCCGACCCCTTCAGCTCTCGAAGTAGCGATGAGTTCACGCCGCGCCTATCGCGCCTATGCCAGCGGGCGCCGAGTTAAGAACAACCGTTCTCGTCTGGAGGCGAGCCACCCGGAACTCAAGACGATGTGGAAGGATCTCGAGAATATGCCCATTTTGAAAGCGGGCAAGGCAAAGCAGCCCGAATCCATCTCTCGTCAGCTCAAACCGTTTCAGCTTGAAGGCTTGGCTTGGATGATGGGGATGGAGAAGACTGAGTGGAAGGGTGGACTGCTCGGGGACGAGATGGGTCTCGGCAAAACCATCCAAGCTGTCTCTCTCATCATGTCCGACTTCCCTGCCAAGAAGCCTTCTTTGGTGCTGGTGCCTCCGGTTGCCCTGATGCAATGGATGACGGAAATCGAGTCGTACACGGACGGGACACTCAAAACTCTCGTCTTTCACGGGACCAATTCCAAGTCAAAGAACCTCACGGTCAAGGACGTCAAGAAGTACGACGTGATCATCATGTCATACAACAGCTTGGAATCGATGTATCGAAAACAGGAGAAGGGCTTCAAGCGCGTGGCTGGTACCTTCAAGGAGAAATCCATCATTCACCAGACCGACTTCCACCGCGTGATCCTCGACGAGGCTCACTGCATCAAGACGCGGACGACAATGACGGCCAAAGCATGCTTTGCCCTTAAAGTCACATACCGCTGGTGCCTGTCTGGCACTCCGCTGCAGAACCGCATTGGCGAGTTCTTTTCGTTGATTCGCTTCCTCAACGTCCGCCCTTTTGCCTGCTATCTATGCAAGAGCTGCCCCTGTTCCACCCTCGAATGGCAAATGGGTGATGACAACAAATGCACCGGTTGCGGGCACGGCGGGATGCAGCATGTGTCCGTCTTCAACCAGGAGCTTCTCAACCCCATTCAAAAGTTCGGTAACCGTGCCGGTGGTGCCGAGGCCTTTAGAAAGTTGCGCATTTTGACCGACCGCATCATGTTGCGTCGGTTGAAGATAGACCACACTGACTCGATGGAGCTTCCCGTCAAGGAGATCAACGTTGAACGGCAGTTCTTTGGCGAAGAGGAGAACGATTTCGCCAACAGCATCATGACAAACGGCCAGCGCAAATTCGATACCTACGTCGCCAGCGGTGTCCTCCTCAACAACTATGCCAACATCTTCGGTCTCATTATGCAGATGCGCCAAGTGGCCGACCACCCGGACCTGATCCTCAAGAAAGACAGCGAGGGTGGCCAGAATGTTCTCGTATGCAGCATATGTGACGAGCCTGCCGAGGATGCCATTCGGTCGCAGTGCAAGCACGACTTCTGCCGGACCTGTGTCAAGAGCTACCTGAACTCGACGACCGACCCGAACTGTCCGCGGTGCCACATCCCGCTCTCCATTGACCTCGAGCAACCCGAGATGGAGCAGGACGAAGTCCAGGTCAAGAAGTCATCCATCATCAACCGAATCAAGATGGAAAACTGGACGTCGTCGTCCAAGATCGAGCTGTTGGTACACGAGTTACACAAGCTCCGTTCCGATAATGCGTCGCACAAGTCCATCATCTTCTCCCAATTCACAACGATGCTGCAGCTTATCGAGTGGCGCCTGCACCGTGCCGGCATCACTACTGTCATGCTCGATGGCAGCATGACCCCAGCCCAGCGGCAGGCTTCGATCAAACACTTCATGACGAACGTCAATGTTGAGGTCTTCCTAGTTTCCTTGAAGGCCGGTGGCGTGGCGTTGAACCTCACAGAGGCTTCTCGGGTCTTCATCGTGGATCCTTGGTGGAACCCTGCAGCGTACGTTTCCCATTATGCGGTCTACCCCCTGGGTTATAATGCTAACTTGGAACGCAAAACAGTGAATGGCAGTCTGCCGACCGGTGCCACCGCATCGGACAGTCCCGTCCCTGTACCATCACCAGGCTCTGCATCGAAGATTCAGTCGAGAGCCGGATGGTTCTGCTCCAGGAGAAGAAAACCAACATGATCAACTCTACGATCAATGCCGACGATGCAGCGATGGACTCGCTCAGCCCGGAGGATCTCCAGTTCTTGTTCCGCGGCAACTAGTCACATCTTACCCGCGATGAGCGCCGGCAGATCTACACGTCTGGGCGTCTCGCCCCTTTATTTTTCCATCTTTGCTACGGTATGGCTATTTCTTGACAATACTTTCTCACCGCCGACGGGCTCTTGTGTTGCGTTATATGGACCTTGAGTGGGCAGTGGGAACACTAGGGGGTTGTTGGGGCTACGCGATGGTTATGAAGTCGCGAGATGTACGGTATAGATAAAGCTCTCGATTTGGCCAACTCGGCTAGGTATCATCAACGGTTGCCGGGTGGTTTGTGGTGGACACGGATATAGGTAGGAACCAGGAGTTGCTCGAGTCGCTTTTCTGATGGATGGGGCTGTCTATATGGATTTGATAACGAATACCCTGTCAGAATACACACTATGTATATATGAAGATTTTTCCAAGTTGTGGCGAGGCATTGGAAGCGTGCCCGACCGTTGACCTCCCGTCAGTATTAGTTGTCGCTCCCTCGTTACCTCGATGGTGAGCCTTGTATACTTCGTACACAGAGTACTACCATGTCAGTTCGGCGCTAAGCTGCTGGTGCTGGGTCTGGGCCATCGAGTTTCAACGCTGTCTCCACAGCAGCCGATGGACCTTTTCCAAAATGCGGGGTTGCGCGCCAGCAGCCCTGCAAATGGATCCCCTCATTGCAAACGATTGGATGAACAGGGAGAGATCCCTGCTTCTGTAACAGGAGAAGGAACGAACGATCACCAAGACAGCGTCATCTTTGTGCCGCGGGCTCAGCTTTCCGTGGCACCTTTCCTTCCAACCTGGAAGTTGCTGCCCTGAATCCGTGGGCTCCTCTTCCTCCGAGTTGCTTCAGGTTTCACAAGTTTTCCATTCGCCACCTCCTCGCTTTGTTGTGTCGAGTATAGCTTCGATATTGTCACGACTTCGTCCCCTCTGCCGATGGTTCACATCCGAGCAAGAACTAGAAGCTTGTTGTTTTTAGATATAATTTTTGGCTTTACCTGTCGAAACGACTTGGTTTAGCTTTTGCGACGGGTTTTTGGGTAGAGAAATAAGGACTTGTTGATCCATCTATCATATTGCTTTAACGGCCCCCGCCCTCCTCTTCACCCCCTCCCCCTCCCTTTGGCTCTGAAATCCCAAGATGCGATTCGACTTCTTAGTACTGGCCGCTACGGCCGGCGCATCGACGCTCACTCCCAATGTGCTTCCCCTGATTGTCCGAAACCCGTACCTGAGCACCTGGCTGTCCAACGCTCGCGATGCTCCTTGGGAAAACTGGCCCATGTTCTACACAGGAGCTCATGTGGGAAACCCCATTACACCGGCCTCCATTCCGCCCGCGCTAACTCGAGTAACAACAGGTTGGCTTCTCGGTCATGGCCTCCGTCCCCGAGACGGGCAAGGTCTATCCCCTCCTCGGACGCCCCCACGACTCCCTGCGGCACGATCACCACCAGTACCAGGTCGGATATCCCGAGTATCTGGGCGCCACTTTCGATGCGTCGACCACGAACCTGACGTATCAGATCTCGGGCAATTCGCTGAAGGAGGTCGCGCGCCTGACGCTATCCTTCCTCTCGCCGATCACGCCCTCTTCTACGTTCAGACAGTCGATCCCCGCTGCCTACCTGACCGTCATTGCCGAGGGCTGTCTCGACGTTAACATCTACACGGATGCCAACGGCGAGTGGGTCACTGGGAATAGGGGCAATGAAGTGAAGTGGGAGCTGCACAAGCATGGCCGCTCTGGAAATAGCAGCTCCAGTACAGCTCTCAAGACGTGGAAGGTATCCCGGGTTTACGAGCAACTCTTTACTGAGGATGCGGATCGAGCCGAATGGGGGACGATGCACTTCTCGGGCCCGGCCAATGCGCATCATCAGGCTGGAACGTCTGCACTTTTGCGCCAGCAATTTGCCGAGAAGGGGGCCTTGAAGAATGAGGTTGACAAAAGGTTTCGCAGGGTGATGGACGAGGAGCCGGTCTTTGCCTTCTCCAAGGCCTTCAAGCTCGCCAGCAAACAACGGGCAAACTGCCACAGGAAGACGGAAAACATAACATTCACCTTTGCTCTGGTGCAAGACCCGGTAGTCCAGTTCGCGAGGGCTGAAGGGCTTGCGCACATGAAACCGCTCTGGCAGTCGCACATCTCCAACGCCGACGAGCTGATCTCGTACCATTACGACGACTTCCAGACCGCAGCATCGCTGGCCCGGAATTACTCGGACTCGCTCGCGCACGACGCGTACAGCTCCGGCTCGCGGGACTACCAAGACATCGCGGCGCTCTCGGCCCGCCAGGTCCTGGGCGCGACGCAGTTCTCCGGAACGCCCGAGAACACGATCCTCTTCCTGAAGGAGATCTCGTCGAACGGCAACTTCCAGACGGTCGACGTCATCTTCCCGGCCTTCCCCTTCTTCCTGTACACCAACCCGAAATGGCTGGCGTACCTGCTCGAGCCCCTCCTCGAGCACCAGCTCAGCGGGCAGTACCCGAACGACTACAGCATGCACGACTTGGGATCGCATTTCCCCAACGCGACGGGCCACTCGGACGGAAACGACGAGTATATGCCGGTCGAAGAGTGCGGAAACATGCTCATCATGGGTCTCGCGCTCGCTAACGCCCTGCGCTACGACACTGAGCCAGCTTTTGTCAATGCGCCCGCGGCTCACGGCGCGGAAGTCATCCCCAACCTTTCCCGAGACTCGCAGGCCTACATTGACAAGTACGGCATCGACCTCCCCAGTAAGAACGACCCCGAAACGGGCATGAGCACAGGCCGCAAGGAAGCGCGGCAGTGGCTCACCCGCTCGTACAAGCTCTGGGACCAGTGGACGGGCTACCTGGTGCGCGAGTCGCTGGTCCCGCACAACCAGCTGTGCACCGACGACTTCGCCGGCTGGCTGGCCAACCAGACCAACCTCGCGCTCAAGGGCATCGTCGGCATCAAGGCCATGAGCGAGATCGCCGACCTGGTCGGCAAGGACGACGACGCGAAGCGCTACAGGGAGATCGCGGCCGAGTATATCGGTAAGTGGCAGGAGTACGGCATCTCGCGCGACCGCACGCACGCCAAGCTGGCGTATACGTGGTATGGCTCGTGGACGACCATCTATAACCTGTACGCCGATTCGTTGCTGTGCTTCCACGTCAAGGGCGATGGGGAGGGTGGCGAGTCCGCGCCGGGCGGCCTTCGGAGAGACGGTCAGAAGCCGATCGGAGGGGGGGGCGGAAGCGAGGCCACGTTCGTCCCGGACGAGGTGTACCAGATGCAGAACGACTGGTACCATGCCGTGCTGCAAAAGTATGGCTTGCCCCTCGACTCCAGACACTTGTACACAAAGAGTGACTGGGAGTTCTTTGCCGCGGCTGTTACGGGCAGGAAAACGAGGACCGAGATCTTGACCTCGGTGGCGCGGTGGGTGAATGAGACTGTTGTCGGTAGGTTCCGTTTCCGCTTTTCAATACTTGCATGGACGCTAACAGAACGCAGATCGGCCGTTTACGGACCTATACGAGACCGAGGGCGATGGCAATTTCCCGAATAACATCAGGTTCATGGCGAGGCCGGTCGTCGGCGGACACTTCGCTTCCCTGGCACTGGAGAGGGCCTGTGGAGGCAAGGCTGTTGAAGCACTGCGGTTTTTGGACGAGAAGCCGCCCGCCGCAATTGATGTGGAAAGGGTGCTGCAGGCGGAGCGGCATGTGGGAGCGGCGGCGGACAGCGAGTGGGACGATCTCTAGAAGCGCGGCTGAAGTCCACGAGCCCGATGTCGTGCGTCGTGTGTCGTGTGTCGGTGCAATGGTGTGCGGTTCTATTGTCGGTTTGCGAGCTTTTCCGAGTAGTGGTTGCACAGTATCTTGTATAACAAGCCTCAAGTGCTCCTGGCGTTTACCGCCGCATGGTTGGCGAATCGGGACTTGACAATCATCGCATCCAACATCTCTTTTTGGTGTTGCAGCCTTCCTGGAACGAATTGGGGCGACCAATCACTGGTCGGGCTTGGGTTGTCCAATGGATAAGAAAACCTCCCAATGTTGCCATTTCGATGGTGCAGACTTGTTCCAAGCCTTATAATTGTGTTTCAATTCATGGCCGAATAAATCAATCCCATTGAATCTCTTATTGGTTACTATTCGTATTCAATGTCGAGTTTCGAGGCGAGATGTTGTTTTTTGTGGCGGAGAATTGTGGATTGCTTTGAGCTTCACCTCCACCCTGCCGGCTGCCAAGTTCATTAGCGCAGACTAGCCGCATTGAGCTAGCCCCACAATTAGAAACGCCCATTATGCAATAATCAGGAAGGAGTGAACGCGACTGGATGAACGTGGTTGCACGCATCGTCGCCTCCAAAAATTTCGCCTCTCTTCTTCTCTCCCGCCCTGCGTTGACTCGGCACACACTCCGCCCTAGCCTTCCCAACTTCATTTCTTTGTCGTCGCCATCGACACATACCCCACTCCATTTCCCATTCACCTCCAATTGTGAGGACCGGGAAAGCCTACCGTACTTCAATTTTTCCCCAGCTTCGATCTTCGCGATCTGATAATTTTTTTTTCCCCTTTGCGTCGCCTTGTTGCTAATCTCGCTCCACTCGCAAAGTCGAGCTCCCCTCTCAGCCTTCTTTCTCCTCCATTTCATCAATCCCGTAACACCATCAAACCATTACGATGGCGACCACGTCGATGGATTACGAAGCGACCGGCGAGCGCTACGATGGTAAGCGCACCCTCTGTTTTCCGTTTGCGTGACGTGACATGCGGCGCATCTCGCCGCGTGCCATCGATTTCGGTAGCTACACTTGCTGACGAGTGTCCTTAGATGACGGTCCTCGTTACGACCGCGACCGTAGTGCGTCGCCTCGTCGCGACGATGGCCACGACTCTCGTCGTCGCTCCATGTCTCCCAACGGCAACGACCGGTATGTTGCACCAATCAGTTCCCGTCTGCAACCTCGGCAAGATCACCCACTAATACACACAACAGTGCTCCCATCAAGAGCGATGGCGGCAACAAGGATGACGACGGCGCTCACAACCCCGGCTCGAACCTCTTCGTGACGGGTATCCACCCTCGTCTCGAGGAGTCGGAGATCACTCGCCTCTTTGAGAAATACGGCGAGGTCGAAAAGTGCCAGATCATGAAGGACCCGCACTCCGGCGAGTCGCGTGGCTTCGGCTTCGTCAAGATGGTCACTTCCGAAATGGCCGATGCAGCCATAGAGGGCCTGCGCGGCGAGGTCATTGAGGGCCGCACCCTTAACATTGAGAAGGCACGCCGTGTCCGTCCCCGCACCCCTACTCCGGGCAAATACTTTGGCCCTCCCAAGCGTGGTACGTTAATGCCCTTCATCCACCCGTTAATGTTGCGTTGCTGATCATTATAGACCCCCGCGGTGGTGGTGGTGGCGGCCGCTTCGATGACCGTCGTCGTGGTGGTTATGGCGGCGGCGGCGGCTACGGTGGTGGTGGCTATGGCCGTGACGATTCGTACCGTGGTGGCCAACGTGGCTACGGCCGTGATGACCGCGGTTACGACCGTGGCTACGACCGTGGCTACGATCGCGGCTATGGTGGCGGCGGTGGCGGACGCGACTACCGTGACGACCGTGGCTACAGCCGTGAGTATCGCGAGGAGCGTGGCGGTGGTAGTGGCGGCTATGAGCGCCGTGAGCGCGGCGGTGATGACGCTTATGGCGGTCGCGTTGATCGCTATGGCGGCGGTGGTGGTGGTCGTGAGGACCGCGAGCGCTATGGAGGTGGCCGTGGCGGTGGCCCTGACGACCGCCGTGGTCCCAGCTATGATCGCGAGCGCGGTTATGACCGTCCCAGCGACCGCGACTCTCGCCCTCGTGATCCTGCCCCCAGCGCTGCCGGTGCTTATGCCGACGCAGCTCCCCGTGGTGACACCCGTGAGCCCTACGGTAACCTTGCTTACCTTCCCATCCTCGTCTAGTTTGGAAATACTAACTGTACTAGCAGGTGGCCGTTAAACATCTCACCCGACACCAAGATTCGCCGCATAGGCCTGCTTGCCATCTAACTAAGTCACAGCACGGATTTCCTTTTTTTTTCTCGTTTTCGCTTTTGGCACGGGCACATAATTCGGATATCCCAAAATTCGATCAATTGGAGTTCACGGCAGGCATGGGAGGGTTAATGGCCCTGTTTCGGCACATCGCCTTTCATCAGACTGGTCCCCTAGATCTTAGCCATTGGTGGTGCGACATTCGACATGATGGCAATGGGATCTAGTTCGGTCTGCTGCAGCACTGGTCGACATTGTCTAAGGCCCCCATCTAATCCTCTTCGCTTCCCTCGGTTTGGATCAGAAAACGGAGCGGATGGGAGCCGCCTCTGTACGATTATTTTTTTCCTCTTTGCGCCTCTCACGCCACAGCGGCACGTCAGATACCGTGACGACTCTGCAACAAGCAGCGAATCCTATCGCGGGGGGTTTCTCTTCCGTAGTCGGCATGATACGAAAACACCATCAACCTACAGCAGCCTTGATTGTGACAGCCAGCACAACCTTTAATGCCCGTCGATTTCGTGGCAGCGTCTTTCCGGGCTAGCTGGCAACTATCGGCCTGCTCTGGATGGCCATGCAGCGCCTGCGACCCTGTAAACCGCGACTCTCGCTCTCCGCTCGTTGATTCTTGGTCTTTGCAGCCGTCGATCTCGTCCTGCCATGCGTGAACCTTGCAACCCGCTGCCCGCCTTCGTCTCCCCGTTCAGCCGATTCCGTGAATAGCGGCCCGAAATTTCAACCTTAACCGTCTAGCCCTATGGTGTTGCCTAACGGCAGTTACCAGTTCGATGAGCTCACGGGTCCGGTTAGGGGAGAGGTAAGGCTCCTTGCCGCATGGGACAGAAGGACTAACCTTGATGTTTATAGGCTTGTTGGAGCAGCCATTCTTCGGCCCATCATTCTTGAGGTGGCGTCGTTAGAGTTTGCCTCCAATCTCGGCGATGATCTTCCTCGTCTGTCTCAAATGGGCTTGGCGAACAGTGCAATCTGTATGATCTCCTCTAGCTCGGTGTAAGCGGAGGGGTTCCGCATGAGGCTGAGACATAACTCCAACGTATCCCGCATAATGCTGTGGCATGGCGTGTTGGACCCTGGCTCTTGCGTGCGGCGGGATGTCATCTCTTGGCCGGCCCGGTCCGCGGGGTCGGGCTGGAGACGCTTGCGGCTCTTGCGTTTGGACCTCACTTTGTTTTCACTGGGTGTGGACGAGATACATGGTACTGGTGGGTTGCGTGAGTTGTGTTGGGTGGGTCTGTCCTGACCTCTTCCGTTACCATATCCTCGGATATCTCGCCGTGCAAGGGCCAAGCGGCCGTTGTTTCACTTCTTTTGCTCGGAGTTTTACTCAAGCCACGATTTATGTAGTATAGTACTCTTAACGGGCAGTGCCAAATTCAAGCTTAGCTTAGGTACCGGCGAGATGCGCTAGGCAGACTACCTTTAACCAACCCTGCTTCTTCCGCGTGGTGAATTTGAAGAGTTGGCTCATGTAATCCTTTCCTGCTTGGTAACCAACCTTCTCGGGACTCGGACGAATTACGGAATCAAAAATAACAGGTCTTCCTTTACCCAACGGAGTTTGCGGATGAAGGTCGCTTCCCGCCCTATGCGCCCGTGTCGGCCGAGAGCGAAGCGACGGACAACTGCCACGGAGATAGCTGACTAGTGAAGGACGGACTCAGGAAATGCTCTCTCGGACTACCAATCCGGCCTCTTCTCATCGGTTTGGTTGGAGGGGTCGCAGGCTGCTGGAATATTCGTAGGTGACTCAAATCATCGGTGTAAATGATGGAGTGGAGAGAGGCTTATCGTTTCTGACCCGAAGGTTACCCTCCCTCGGGCATCTCGGGTTGGACTTGTGCATGTCGGTTTCAGGCCTGCCGCTGTTTCCCCTTCTTGTTTTCTCTTCTTTTTCTTCTGTGTTCGCACGGTAAATACTCTCATTGGATTTTAGATCTACAATACCGGTCTTCGGAAGGGGGTGTTCATGTTGTGGAAAAAGAGAATTGTTTAGCATAAAATTCCCGACACGAAAGCTATCTTGTTCTGGAAGGCTGCTCTATGGTGAAACAATGGTTCGAAATCCCCCGGCAGTCCAGACCCGTGCAATCGCCCGAAAGCCCTGCAAGGCAGTCCAATCAACCGGCGGTCGATTAGAAATGCACGGGTACCCCTTGCCGAGTGAACCCCCGGGGTAGGGAATGGGTGCCAACGCGGGTAGTCGGCAGTGGCCGCGCAGCACGTCGGGTCGGAAGATTGCCCGTGAAGATGCTGAAAACTGCGGTGAGAAATGCTTGGGCAGGCGGTAGGGTGGTCATGTCTAGCTTTCATGTCTAGCTTGAACATTGAAGCCAGGAAATACAAGACATACTTGGTAAGGGAACAAAGCAAGAAAGGAACGTCGGGGGATTTTCCGATATCCCCGTGTTACTAGGTGGTGCCCATTGTGGATCTTGCCAATGGAAGCCAAGGCGGGGACCGCATCCATTTCAACTTGGAAGTCTGTGAAGTTCCATCTTCCGGTTAGTAATCTGTACAGACACACAGCATGCCTAGGTTGAGTCGGCGCTTGATGTTTCCGTGCACCGACGTGGGCGGGTCATCTCTGTCATGTTGCCAACGCTAAGCTTTCGAGGGTTACGCTCGGCCGACTGCCTAGGTCTCCAATTCCTACATAGATGGAAGGGACGGGGACGGAGACGGGAAATGGGGTTCGCTAGAATGTCTCCGGGTGACGCCTGCCAGGTTTGCAGCAGCCTTCACTAGTGTAGTTAATTTTTGAAGGTTTTTATTTCCGTTGAACCGCTTGCTCACCATTCAAGTTACTAAAGAGGCATCACGGCCCTTCCACTCGTTCTCGGTTTTATTCCCCGCCCACCTCTCTGTGGATTTCCCGGTGTTATCACGTCGACATCCTTTCCGTTGTCACAATTGCCCTACTTTTCTTTTATTGCATGACACGCCGTTTTTACTCCACTGCAAATCGCCAAGCTCCTCACTTGAACATACCCGCATGCTTTCACACCTGGCATCGATTCCAAACAAGTTAACTTATAAGCCGATTACAACTCCCACCAGGCCTCTCATGAGGCTGTGGCCCACGGCGACTCAGTTATGACGGGCTCTGATCATGAAAAGCCGGCGGACGTGAGGACCTCTCGCTCTCAGCCATCCATGGAGCCACCATCGCACTCACACCCCGATGCATCGTCATCTATGGAGAAGGAGAAGTTGGAAGACCGGGACCAGCTCCAAAGAACGGAAACCGCCCACGAGAAACCCGAGGATGCCGACAGGAGAGACGACTTGAACCGCTTAAGAACAACGGCTACGGCCACGAGCATGGCCAGCACCTCGCCGACAAACAAGTTACCTGAGCAGAAACCATGGTACAGGCAGCCGAACCCCCTCCGATGGGGCAAAATCCCCCCAGTCCCCAAGGAGAAGGCCGTGAGCCCAGAGCACAAGGCTGGCTTCTACAGTTTACTTAGTTTCACGTGGATCGCCCCCCTGATGAGCCGCGGCTACAAACGGCCGCTCGAGTTCAACGACATCTACGGCGTCAACCCGGACCGCGCTGTCGACCCCCTGACCGACAAGCTGAGGGTTACCTTCAAACGCCGCCTTGACGCCGGGGAGAAGTACCCGCTGGTATGGGCTATCAACGAGACCTTCTTCTGGGAATTTTGGTTCGGCGGCTTCTGTGCTCTCATGTCCTCCATCTTGCAGGTCATGTCGCCCTTTGTGCTGCGTTACCTGATTCAGTTCGCCGCCGATGCCTACGTTGCAAGCCTCCGAGGGCTTCCGGCGCCCAACATTGCGCACGGCGTGGGATTGGTGATTGGCGTCACAGCCATGCAGGTCCTGCAGAGCTTGGTTACGAACCACTTCTTCTATCGTGGCATGCTCGTGGGTGGCATGGCTAGGGCTTCTCTCGTCAGCTTGATCTACGAAAAGTCCATGGTGATCTCCGGACGTGCCAGGGCTGGAGGAACAGAGCTCCCCGACATCCCAGCTGCTAAGGTGGCCGAAGAGCAGAGGGAGAAGGACCAAGCGCGTCAAGCAAAGAAAGCCAAGAAAGCCCCTGCAGAAAAGCAACCCGGCGTTTCTGGCGACGGCGCGGGTTGGGACAACGGAAGGATTGTGAGTCAATCATGGGCCCGGAATGACCGTGTTGTCCCTATAGCGAGACTAACGTGTTTACAGATGGCTCTGATGAGTGTCGACACCTACAGAATAGACCAAGCATTTGGTATGTTCCATATTGTCTGGACCGCTCCCGTCTCAATTCTCATCACTCTGGCGATGCTCCTCGTCAACCTGACCTACAGCGCCCTCGCCGGCTTTGGCCTGCTGGTGCTTGTCATGCCTCTCCTCTCCATAGCCGTCAAGGGTCTGTTTGTCCGGAGAAGGGACATCAACAAGATCACGGACCAGAGAGTGAGCCTGACACAAGAGATTATACAATCGGTCCGGTTTGTCAAGTTCTTCGGCTGGGAAAAGTCCTTCATGGCCCGCCTTGATGAATACAGGAATCGCGAAATCGGGGCAATCCAAGTTGTGCTGGGCATCCGCAATGCCATCATGGCCATCGGCGTCTCTTTGCCAATTTTCGCCTCCATGCTCTCGTTCATCACCTATTCCTTGACCAACCACGACCTCCGCCCCGCCGAGGTGTTTTCATCATTAGCCCTCTTCAATGGGCTGAGGATGCCTCTGAACATGCTTCCCCTCGTCATCGGCCAGGTCACTGATGCATTGTCCTCGCTCTCACGCATCCAAGAGTTTTTGTTAGCCGAGGAGCGTGAGGACGAATCCATCCTCAAACCCGATGCCCCAAGCGCCGTGGAGATGCGCGACGCTTCCTTCACGTGGGAGAGGACGCCGACGCAGGATTCCGAAGGGACTGTTGCTGGGCCGGCTACGGCATCAGGAACGACGGGAGAGAAAAAGAATACCGCGACAGCTGCTTCTGGTGAAGAGGATAGCACCCTTGCAGAGGAACAGGAGCCGTTCAAGCTCCAGGACTTGAGTTTGGAAATCGGGAGAAACGAACTTGTTGCCGTCATCGGCACCGTCGGAAGCGGCAAAACCTCCCTCCTGGCTGCGTTGGCTGGCGATATGCGCCAAACAAATGGCGAGGTCATCTTGGGCGCCTCCAGGGCATTCTGCCCACAGTACGCCTGGATTCAGAACGCAACAGTGCAGCAAAACATCCTCTTTGGGAAAGAGATGGACAAGCAATGGTATGCCGACGTTATCAAAGCGTAAGTTGCGACACCATCATCCCATCTGGTTAATACCCCCAAACTAACAACCTCCAGATGCGCTCTCCAGCCGGACTTGGACATGTTGCCTAGCAACGACATGACGGAAATCGGAGAAAGGGGCATAACCATTTCTGGGGGCCAAAAGCAGAGGCTGAACATTGCCCGCGCCATTTATTTCGACGCCGACATTGTGCTCTTGGACGATCCCCTGAGCGCGGTCGACGCCCACGTTGGTCGTCACATCTTTGACAACGCCATCCTCGGTTTGCTCAAGGACAAGTGCCGGATCTTGGCAACACACCAGCTGTGGGTGCTGAACCGCTGCGATCGTATCATCTGGATGGAAGACGGCAAGATCCAGGCCATCGACACGTTCGACAATCTCATGCAAAACTCGGAGGGCTTTCAGCAACTTATGGAGTCGACAGCCGTCGAGGAGAAGCAGGAGGACGCCGCGCCTAGTAAGGTACCGGGAGACAAAAGCGAGTCCAAGAAGAAGAAGAAGACCAAGGGTGGCTTGATGCAATCCGAAGAGCGCGCTGTCGCAAGCGTTCCGTGGTCGGTCTACTCTTCCTACATCAAGGCGTCCGGTTCCATACTCAACGCCCCGCTCGTGATCGGACTTTTGATCCTGTCGCAAGGAGCCAACATCGTCACCAGCTTGTGGCTGTCCTGGTGGACATCTGACAAGTTCAGCTACCCGATGGGGACCTACATTGGCGTCTATGCCGGCCTCGGCGCCATCCAAGCGCTGATCATGTTCCTCTTCATGGTATCGCTCTCGGTTTTCGGTACCAAAGCAAGCAAGGGAATGTTGCGGCAAGCCGTGAGCAGGGTCCTCCGCGCTCCCATGTCCTTCTTCGACACGACACCGCTCGGTCGCATCACGAACCGGTTCAGTCGTGACGTCGACGTCATGGACAACACCCTCACGGATGCGTTGCGCATGTATTTTTTCAGTCTTGCTAGCATCATCGCCGTCTTCATCCTCATCATCGCCTACTTCTACTACTTTGTCATTGCCCTGGTTCCCTTGGTCATCATCTTCCTCTTTGCCACCACCTACTATCGTGCATCAGCCCGAGAGGTCAAGCGCATTGAGTCGATCCTGAGGTCTACCCTATCTGCCAAATTTTCCGAAGGCCTAACGGGCATTGCCTGCATTAGGGCCTACGGGTTGAAGGACCGGTTCGTCGCCGACCTTCGCCAAGCGATCGACGACGTGGACTCGGCTTATTTCCTCACCTTTTCCAACCAGCGGTGGTTGTCGATTCGACTCGATATGATAGGCAGCTGCCTAGTCTTCACCACCGGAATTCTGGTTGTAACGTCGCGGTTCTCGGTCGATCCGTCGATTGGCGGCCTGGTTCTCTCATACATCCTCTCCATCGTCCAGATGATCCAGTTTACCGTGCGCCAGCTGGCCGAAGTCGAGAATGGTATGAACTCAGTGGAGCGTCTCCGTTACTACGGCACAGAACTCGAGCAGGAGGCACCCTTGAAGACGGTCGAAGTCAGGGAATCCTGGCCGGAGAAGGGCGAGATCGTGTTTGACAATGTTGAGATGCGGTACCGTGCGGGGCTTCCACTGGTGTTACAAGGCCTGAGCATGCATATCCAGGGCGGCGAGCGCATCGGCATTGTGGGGCGCACCGGCGCCGGCAAGAGCTCCATCATGTCAACCCTTTTCCGGTTGGTAGAACTCTCGGGAGGCCATATCACCATTGACGGCCTCGACATCTCGACTCTCGGCCTGCATGACTTGCGCTCGCGACTCGCCATCATCCCGCAGGACCCCACCCTCTTCCGTGGCACGGTGCGGAGCAATCTCGACCCCTTCAACGAGCATACCGATCTCAAGCTCTGGTCCGCCCTGCGGCAAGCCGACCTCGTCTCGACCGATACCGCACAGGGCTCAGATACGGAGGGCGCGGCCGCACCCAATAACAACAACAACAGCACCGCTGCCGCGGTCTCGAAGGACGCCAGTCGCATTCACCTCGACACGGCCGTCGAGGAAGACGGGCTCAACTTCTCGCTTGGCCAGCGCCAGCTAATGGCGCTCGCGCGCGCCCTCGTACGCGGCTCCCAGATCATTGTCTGCGACGAGGCGACGTCGAGCGTCGACATGGAGACGGACGACAAGATCCAAGCGACCATGGCCACGGGCTTCCGCGGCAAGACGCTGCTGTGTATTGCCCACCGGCTGAGGACCATCATCGGGTACGACCGGATTTGCGTCATGGATAAAGGCCGCATTGCCGAGATGGGCCCGCCAATCGAGCTGTGGGCGATGGAGGGCGGGATTTTCAGGGGCATGTGCGAGCGCAGCGGTATCAGGGTCGAAGATATTCGTGGGGCGAGGGATGTCCTGGAGGGGATGGGAGGTTTGCCCGCGGGCAAAGGGGAGGAAGCCTGAGGGGGGAAAGAAAAGAAGCGTTGGGATGCCACTCTGGATAGGGGCCGAGTTGGCTTGGGAGGTACGATAGAGGGCTCAGCGGTCCATATTTCGACTGTATAGACAGTTTTCTGCGAATGATGATACAAGCGTGTAATACATAAATAAATCAATAAACATCCGGGTTAATCTTACATACTTGGCCGGGCTCTTGGGCCAATGTTCGGGACCAGGGATTGCGGGATTCTATACGAACCGCCGAGAGGTGGCGTTCTTCGTGTTGCCAACCTAAGAGAGATTGGATCCATAACTACCCATTCCCGACAGTTTGTTCCGACTCCCGTGGTTATACAAGACGACGCACATATCCCGGCTGGCGGAGACACATGCCGTGACACTCAGGAATCGCCGAGGATACGAAACGGCGTCTGTGTTTCCCCACCAGTTGCCATCGTTGGCGTGGTTACCCTTGCTACTCACCACCTATGACTTCTCAAAATAACTTACAGACATGTTAGTCAAACTCGGCGATGTGTGCCTAACTACCGGTATAGTCAACCACATCCGCACCTAATTAATCACGCAGACCCGTCGCCAGGGGCAACGAACCCCCTATTCCGTCCCATGTACCCCTCCATCCCCGATCCCACATTCCCGTATATACAAATATATATCTTTGCGCGCACATACTGATGGCCATACCCTACCGCACGCATCACATGCCATGGGCACACACACAAGGCCACTAACCATCCCCAACCTAGATCCCCGTGCATGTACGCCCTCCGTTGCATGTGCATTACATATATGTGTACGTCCAGCGATCAGAAAACGACGGGTGTTCCACAGCGTCGGACGTCGACCAATGTTGTCAGTCAGTCAGTCAATTAGTCTGTGTGTGGTCGCACGAGCAGAGTTCACTTGACGTTAGTTTAGTTTACTCTGGTTCGGATAGGCAGGTATGGTATGTTCTGTCTTGTGGGGGGTGAGTCCCCGAGGAGCGAGACGGTCAGCCAGACTGGGGCAGGATGGGTAGATAAATGGATATCGCTCGCGGGGTCGCTGCTGCAGAAGATATGTTCATTACTGGCGATAAAAGCATATGGAGTAACAAGCAAGGCCTATGTACCGTGGCGAATAAAAAAGTAGCAAAGAAGAAAGTCAGGCGCGGCCACAACACCGTCTAATGCCGTAGAAGAGCAGCAACAGGCTCGAAAAAGGCTCGCTGTGTCAAAAACTCCGCAACCATCCAGCGTCCTCCACCCTTTCTTTTCAAGGCTTTGTTTGTATACAATAGCCTCACCTACCACCCAACCTTGGTCGAATCAAAAACAACACCCAATTAGTCGTGAAATCTAGCCCATAACCCCCTTCCGTCTAGCAAGCAGTTCAATAGAGCGCATCACTAGTACCGCCCGCGCTGACTCCCGTGGCCATTGGGTGCCGGGTTCCCAGCGGCGGGCGGGAACATGCCTGGCTGTTCATCAAGCAAGTCGTCCAGGTAGGCGCTGGGGGCCCGGGCGCCCGGGCTGGGGGGCCGGTTCAGGTTTAGCGAGCTGGTGCTGAAGTTCCTCGAGACCACCCTCGGGCCGACGTCGGGCGATTCAGGGGGCGAAGGGCCGAGCTGGCCTCCGCGTCCGCGCGACGAGGGCCGCAGCGTGCTCATGTTGATCGAGTTGCCTTGCGCGTGGCCGCCTGGGACGGGCGAGGCGGAGGCGTAGAAACCAGAGGGAAGGAAACGGGCCGAGTCGCGGTTCGATCCGCCAGCGCCAGACCCGGGGCCAGCAGCAGTGGGCGAGAAGAAGAGATTCGTCTGGCTGGGCGTTGCGGAGGGTGTCGGGCCGCGGTTGGTCCTCCGTCCGGTAGGGCCGGCCATGCCCGCACCAGCGAGGGAGGCGGAGGACTCGCGCTCAACGTACTTGTAGAATTGAGCCGGGGGCGCCGGGAACGAAGCAGCGTTCTTGTCGCCCGGCCCGCGGCCGTTGTTGACAGCGTGCTGAGCAAGGGCGGCACGCTCGACAGACCGGTGCAAGAGGCAGGCAAGAATAGCGCGCCAGAGTAGAATTGCGACACCAAAGGCGCCTAGAATAGCGCCTACCGCAATGAAGACGGTGCCGTCGGGGAGGGTGGAGTGATTCATGAAGGGGGCATTGCGGGTTGGAGGGACCGATGCTGGTGGGTATGTCGGGATTTCGGTGTTGCGCGTCGTCCTACTACTAAGCGTCGGCATGGGTCCTGCGGGCGATGGGCTGGAAGTGGTGGTGGTCAGGGGCGGCATCGTCTGAGCGTCTGTTGATGACGATAATGGAGGTAACGTGGTCCTTTCCTCTTCTGAACTCGTGGAGGCGGGTTCGGGGGGCGGCAAACTTGTCTCTGTTTCTTGCGGCGGCGGCGGGTTGGCTTCTTCAGTGGTGGGCGCGGGAGGGTCATTCGGCTCGTCATTTTCGTTATCTTCTTGGGCCACGACCCTGAGGGCGAAGAATGCCGTGAGAAGCAGGGCGCGCTTCAAGGAAAGAGGTGAGGACCCCATGGCGGCTGGTTGTTTGTCGCTGGCGGGCGACAATGAGGAAGGAACGGAAGGAGGTTGTTGATACGGCGGGGTTCGATGTGATCAGTCGCCCGGAGACGTGTGATGGCGGTCCGCCGACAAAGTGTGTTATGGTAGGAAGCAGCAGCAGTAGTAGTAGTAGTAGTAGCCACCGGGAGGAGCGACCTGATCGTTGGGCCTGCGAAAGCGGCCAGGTGCTGACGTGCGCCGTCGGAATCGGGGTGGTCTCACAATACGGGCCCGCGACTGGACCAGACGGGGGCAGAAGAGACGAATCTGGGTCGGATCCGGCGACGATCTCAAAGAAAAAAGACAAACGAGAGGATACGACGCGTCTTTCAAACGGCCGACTGCGGAACGGTGTGAAAAACCGTTGTTGATGTTGGCGACAGTTATTTCATGGCAGGCGTAGGATCGATCGGGAAGGACGGATGGTGGAAGTGGGTGGGTTGGTTGAGGCTTTGCTTTGCGCGCGCAGTCAGCAGCGGCAGGGCATGGAGGGCAGGCACGCAGGAAAAGGAGTTCGAGAAAGCGCCGTTGCCCTGCCTCCCTTCCCTCCCTGGGGCCTGCCCAGGCTCGGCAGCGGCAGGGGAAGAGGCGCGCCGCACTCTTTTCTGCCGCCCACCCGCCGTCTCAGTTCTCAGCTCGGTGCCCACTGGGAAGACTCCATTGGTACCGTACGGATGGCGCTTGACACGGTCAGCCACTTTTCCATTCCAAACAAATGCAACACAGTCAGTCGCCCACCTTTCCCGAGTTGTTGGTTTGATCGGGATGTTGCATATTCGATCGAATGCATTCTGCGAAACCTCACCCTCGACCCCTTCAAATTCCCCTTAGACCCTGACAGCTCCCCTGAGTCCCTGTCTCGTCTGTTCTCGGCCCGGACCCTGAAGGTCTGATCTGGTCGCTGGAAGCAAGCACCGATGACGTGATTTTTCCACTGGTGGTGCCTGGGTACGAATACCTGGTTGCCTGTGTGTTTGTTCGCACTGTGAGGGCAGGTCGCTCCCAATAAAAATGCGACAGAAGTTCAATTTTAGCCAGATCCCGAGCCACCTTTGCCGTCTGTGTCTGCCAGCTGGCTCCAACTGCCGCTCATCCCTCGCGGGGCGCATGCTTCTGGTCTTGGCTTGTGCAGAGATGCAGTGCATCAACCTTCGCATCAATCATCGCCACGATAAGACCGACCACTAATAATTTTTTTGCACATCAACCAGAACAAAGCAGCCAAGATATCACACTGAGTGATCTAACTACATATACCATTCCAAGGACCATAATTCACTGTTTTGATTGCACTTCATCCAGCTTGAGCCAAAGGAAACGACAAAATGGGCGTTGCCAAACGAACAAGAAAATTCGCAACGGCACGTGACCTTGATATATCCTTTTCAACCATCAACAGATGCTAACTCCTGGTGTAGGTCAAGCGTATGATCGGAAAGAGGGATGACCGTCGCAAGGAAGATGCTGTCAAGAAGGCCGAGCTGGAGCTGAAGAAGAAGAAGGAGGAGGCGGTCCGCGAAGTGTGCGTCGTCATGCCGTCCTTGACACTCAACGTCTCTTGTTCTCCTGTCGCTGACACGCTGCAGGCCCCAGATGCCGTCGTCCATGTTCTTCCAGCACAACACAGCTTTGGTTCCCGTGAGTATACCGTCTCCGAGCTCTTACTCTAGAGTAGCGCTAATCTCAACGCTTATAGCCTTACCAAGTTTTGGTGGTATGTCGGTCACGGTTCGCCCCGCGATATCGTTATCTAACTTGTCCCAGGATACCAACTTCCTCTCGAGGACAGTAGGAGCCAAGCTCCCTCTACTAGAATCAGTATGTGATCCACTATCACTTTCCGTCAGGAATATTGGCTGACAACATCCACCCAGGCGATGGACTGTTTGTTTGCATCAGCAAACATCATCATCACATCCTGTGTTATGGCGTGAGTGTCCCCCTTCACCTTACAGGACTATATGGGCTCTGACAACTGCCATATAGTGAGTTGGAAAAGCTGGGACCAAAGTACCGTGTAGCGTTAATGAGTGAGTGTCGTTGACCTAAACCGAGGGTTGAACGACGCTAAACTGTTGTCTAGTTGCCCGCGATGAGAGGTGGACACGCCTGACTTGCGACCACAAAGGCACATACGCCGACGACGTACGTTACCCCCCTAGATCGTCACGCCTCCGCGGGGCCCATGAGCTGACAAATCCCAGTGCATCGTCGACCGCATACAAAAGCACCGTATCTACATTGTCGCTAGTACGTCCACGTCACCTTACCATTTCCCGGCTTCTCCTAACCCGTTGATCTAGCAAACGATCGCGACCTCAAAAGACGGATTCGGAAGGTCCCTGGTGTCCCCATCATGTCCGTTATGAAAGGCAAATACGCCATCGAGAGACTCCCCGGAGCTCCAGCTACATGAGGTGCTTGTCGGTTGCCTACCTAGTATAGGACATCAACTCCCAAAAGGCCACCCAAAGTGCGCCTCGGCGCCAAAAGACGAGATGAGCGCCCCATTCGCGAGAGGAACACGGCCCAAAGCGCCGGCTTGCTGTTTGCCCAGGGATCCGCGCTCAGTGCCACACCCCTGCTGTGGGATGGCGGGTGACGGGGACCCATATCCGCAGTCTCGCACCTGGTGGTTGGCGGGGGAAGGAGGAACATACGCTGCCTATTTACAGCTGTATGCATTTAATAGATGGATTGGCCGCATTAGTTAGTGAAGTCAAGGGGCATGCTGGGCTTTTTTACACAAACCAAAACCCGGAATAGAGCTTCCCGTCAGCTACTCAACCCTACGGTCGCGCGTTAATGTACGCATCACCTTACATTAAAATGGGAATTGCTCGTTCGTTATCACACGTGGATGTAGATGTATTGTACCCCTATCGGTTCTTGCCAGAAGACGTTACGGGGTGGCATAGCCGGCAACTTCGGAAGCCCGACTATCCTCCACCGGGTACCTCTGCCTCTGGGAAACATGCGGCCGTTAGTAGGCCCGTATTCATTTCCCGCGGAGATCATCACACTGAGGCAACGCAACACGGCCATAGCAGTGCCCCGACAACGATTCACAGACATGGCTTTCTTCGTAGATAGAACGGGCCCGCTGATATATTGCACCTTCCCCAGCCCACCCCATCCATCCCGGATGAGGCAATGTCCCCTGAAAAAGGCCCCTGACCACCAAACCACCAACGCCCGACCAGCCGGTTCGATAAAAGTCCCGGTATCCTCCGCTATAGAAATGCACGGGTATAGAGAGCTCTTACACGACCCATAACCCAAAAGGAAATCCAACCAACGCAAGAGCCATACTCAACCAGCGCCTTCCCCGCTTCGCTCTTAGAGGAGAAGCCGCCTTTTGACAGGCGCCGGGACAGGCTGGTCATCCACAGTCTCTCGCTTTCCAAAGAGGGCGGCCTTGCCGAGTGCCTGGATCTTGCTGAGAAGATGGCTACTCATAGTTAGCATCCGGGCTGCCGAGGCTACGGGGGCTTTTGTGGATGGATGGTAACTAGACTTGGCCGGCCCCAGGAGAGTGCATGTAGACGAGGAGGAGGACAGGGGGGAAGTAGACGTACTTGATGGGCATGTGGCCGCGGCTCTCTGTGACCGCCAGGTTGATCTTCTCAGCCTGCGCCTCGTGGTCCCGGAAATGTGCCTGAATCAGCTCCTGCGCGTCTTGCTCGTCGGCCGACCTGACAACGTAGGTGCAGCCTTCCTCGTCGCACGTCCAGGTACCGTCGGGCCCGCTGGGTGACGTTGTGGGGAGCCGCTCGGCGTGCACGGCGATGCGGACTGCCCCCTCGGGCAGAGGTAGACGCGATCCGAGGACTGTCTCTTCGCTAGTGGTAACGTCTTCGTCACTCGCATTGTCGGCATCCTCTGACTCGTCGTCGTCACTGATATAGTGACTGGTCTTGGTTGACTTTCTACCCCGACGGCTTCCGCTGGGTTGGTCGTCAAGCTCGGAACGCGGCCGTTTCTTAGCACTAGTGGCGAGGCGCAGTGTTGCTCCTTTTCCGGATCTACGGTTGCGCTGCGGCGCTGTATAAAGCTCGGCGATTTCCTCTTCTGACTCGCTCTCATCTTGCACAGCGCTCTTAGCCCTGAGTTTGAGGTTGATGGGCGGGGGTAGTTGGGTAGCTGATTTAGTCGACGACCCTGCTTTGGGGCCCATTTTCATCCGCCGGAAAGTCTGCGCAGGAATTTTGTCCGGCTCGGTGTGCTCTGTCGACGGTGCCCACGGCTGGTTGGCAACGTCCACCAACCAGTGATACCATGGGACGTCCTTCCACTCGGCGGGTAGGCGTGGGAGAAGCTCCTTCGCGTAGTATGCGATGATGTCCTTGGCGTCCATGTAGTTCCGGATTTTGCACTTGAAGAACACAGACGAGTTAATCTTGGAAGGCGGTACCTTGTTGATATTCACTTCTGTCGCGACTTCGTCGAGGGCTCCGAGTAGCCTATCAACAGGCGTTTCGGAGTCGGCGTCGGACATGGGTGTCTCTTTCGGTGTATCAGCCTTGGGCGCCACTTTTGGTGTATCAACCTTGGGTGCCTCGACAGGTATCGGAGATGGCTCCGAACTTGCTGGCTGGGTAAGTTGCCGGTATCTCCCAGGCAGCGGTATAGGGGTTTCGCTTATTCTAACCCTAGGGTTATTGGTGGGCTTTGCCTGTGGGATTGGAAGACTGGGTGGGTTGTCTTGGACCTCGCTGTTCCGGCTGCTCGCCCTCGCCGACCGGCTCCTCCGACTCTGGGTCGCCTTGTTGTCGACGGATTCTTGGGGCTCCGGAGGGGGTAAGGGGGGAACCAGGCCATTTGCAATATCAGCGAGTTTCTTCTGCACCTCCTAGACATTATTAGCCAGAATGTATCGCACGAGGGGAAAGATTGCACGCACAGGGTGTGAGCTACGCAGCCATTTGGCAAAGTGCGTTGCGTTCCAGTCCAGATCAAACTCTTTGTCGAAGTGGGGGATCAGGAACTCAGCCCATTTACTACACAGGGCTTCGACCTCATGCCGCAGGATGCCATCGCCAGCCCTGACGGCGTACTTGAGAAAAATATCGTCCAAACTCGGCGCTCGCGGCCTTCGTGCTTTTTTCTTGCTCGCGCATGCTTCAAAATACGCTTCGTATATCTCAAAGGCGCTATAGTAAAGGGTAATGGCCTCGCGAACTTGGTCGTACATCTTCTGGTATCCAATAGACGGCCGGATCTCGAACCAGCCGGCGGCGCCTGAAACCCAAAGGACGAGCGGGCCGTCTCCGATCGAGTATCGGTCTGAATGGGGTATCTCGATATAAGCGGTCTTTACGCTCGAGCGCACAACTAGGTAAAGTTAGTATGCGATACCAATAGAGATAAACCAATATGCTTTACGGTTAGGCACGAGCTTGTCTTCGTCAACCTCGAGGAGGCCGCGGACGATTAGGGATCCTTGGACATGGACGAGGAGCGGGTTGGCTACCGTCCTGCCATCTTTCCGGTAAATCGTCGCGTCGGTGAGAACATAGCACGGCCAGTCATTATCTGGCATGTCTCGCGGTGTCGGTCGTAGGACGGATGATTCCTTGGCCCAGCGAATCTGGGCGCGATCGAGCTCTGCGGTCGTCGACGTCGACGAGGCCCTGCGCCGACGAGGTCGGCCCGCCATGGGAGCGATTGGCGTGTTTTGCAAACGGGTGATAGCTATGACTTAATCGTGGGTTTGCAAGCCTCGTGTTGCATCCCGCTCGGTCAATGTAGATGTTCCGGTGAGACCAAAATAAAGCGAAGGTGAGCTACCGAGGTTCTGGCGGGGGATGAGGTACAGGTACTGGAGGTGGATTCGACGATTAGACAATGCAGCTCTTAACGCGGTGGAAGGCACGCCATTAACGCGACCAACGCGGGACTCGAGGAAGTGGGGTCGGCTCAATGGGACCAGAAACCGTAATTCACAGCATTGGATAATTAAAAACGGGGTTTAGTAGTAGCTCGGGTTACTCGTGCTTTGAACATAATTAGTCGGTTACTTATTACTTTCTTCCTTTTTTTTCTTGCTTCATAGTTATGTAACTACTAATCCCGAGACCGTCAACAATCCGTCTTCTTGCCTCCAAAAGTTGCCAAGCACCCAAGTTCCCATTCAACCAAGATCCCGGCAAATGGGTCCATCCCCCGCAATCGATAAGACACCAGACGCCGCAAAGCCCCTGTTCTCGAACCTCGATCTCCAAAATTTCCCCCGCTGATCGCGCGTGCGCTCAAGAACACGGCAGAACGAGCCATCAGGCTGCGCCAGTATTCCTTTACCATTTCCACCTCAACCAACGACTGGAATTGGTTTAAAGCCTCCAATTCGCGGCAATTGATGAATTACTAGATCCCCAATCCTATCGGATGAGGTTTTCCCGATTTGCGAAAATGGCCACCGACAAGGTCCTCGAGGGCGTTTTTGGTTTGTGCTCTCACTTGTAGCAACGCGTAAGTAAACCTTTTTGGCTGACTCCTTGAAATAGCCATCAACAAGCCTCTCGGCATGAGCTCTGCTCAGGTTATCCGCGACTGCCAGCAATACTTTAACCCATCCGCTACCTTCGCGCCCCTCCTCGAACAAGACAAGGCCTTGCGCGATAAGGAGTCCCGCTACCAGAAACACCGGCGCGGCAAGGCAAAACAAGCCCTCCGAGTCAAGATGGGTCACGGAGGCACCCTCGACCCTCTCGCCACGGGCGTGCTAATCCTCGGCGTCGGCAAGGGCACCAAGGCCCTCCAGGACTTTCTCACCTGCACCAAGACCTACGAGTCGGTCGTCCTCTTTGGCGCTAGTACCGACACCTACGATCGTACGGGCCGTGTCATAAAAAAGGGCAACTACGACGACGTCACGCGCCAGGCCACCGAAAAGGCCCTCGAAAGCTTCCGCGGCAAGATCAGGCAGATGCCCCCGCTCTATTCGGCGCTTAAGATGCAAGGAAAACCGCTCTACGAATACGCCCGCGAGGGAAAGCCGATCCCGCGCGAAATTGAGACGCGAGAGGTCGAAGTCGCCGAGCTCGAGCTCGTCGAGTGGTATGAGCCGGGCACGCATAACCACCGGTGGCCGACAGAAGAGGCCGAACAGGCCGAGAAGAACCTAGTAGATTCGGTGTGGCGTGTCGCAAAGCGCCAGACGGCCGCGACGGACGAAGGGTTATCCCGCAAGCTCACACCGGAGCAGCAAGAGGAGGAGACCAAGGCACTGGCCGAGTACAACAGCAAGAAGCGCGAGGCCGAGGAGCGCGTCGACAGCCTCGTCAGCGACGAGCAACCGGGGCCACCGGCCAAGCGCAAGAAGACCAACCATGGCGGCGCCGAACCCATGATGTCCGGTGCCCTGGGGCAGCTGCCGCCCAAGGGCAAGGGGTCAGATCTAGTACCCCCCGCCACCCTCGCCGGATACCCCCCCGCCGTGGGAGGGCAAGGGCCCGGCGGCGGCCAAGATCAGGATGACGGTCACGTCGGGATTCTACGTGCGCAGTCTGTGCCATGATCTAGGAGAGATGCTCGGGTGCGGCGCCATGATGGCGGAGCTGAGCCGTACGCGGCAGGGACAGTTCGTTCTAGGTGGGGATAACTGCATAGAGTACGACGAGCTACACCAGGGGGAGTCTGTTTGGGGACCGAAGCTACATCGTATGCTAGACCTGTGGAATAACCCGAATGCGGAGCAGGCCAAGCCCAAGGCTAGTGAGCCGGCGAGTTCGCCAGCACAGGGGAATGAGGCGAGCAAACCGGCGACCAAGGATCCCCAAGAGGAGAAGCCCGTTGATGAAAGCAAGCCGGCGGAGGACGCTAAACCCACAGAGACGGCCCCTGAGCCGGAGCCGGCCAGTGATGGTTCAGTAAAGGTGGAACAGGAGCAAGCCGCCGCGGCGAGTGCGTAGTGGCACTATCTCTTGTGCTCTTTCTCGTAAGCCGAGCAGCGCTCAGCTATCCTGGCTATGGGCTGATGGGTAAGGCCGGTTCAACTGGGCAATGGTGAGCACGCTCGACACGGACCGATGGCACTCGTGAGATATGGATGCGTCAGCGCAGTGTGCCGACACCGTCCAAATCGCGTTGCTATATCAAAACGAATAAACAAATCACCCAACCCATGTCCGAACCATGCAGGCCCCATGAACTCCCAATGTGCCCGGTCCCCTATGCTCCGTGCCCATTTCTCAAAACATACAATATACGCCGACATGCAATCCCACTCATCAGTCATACCTATTCCCCATCCCTCTAGATCGATCCTCGTCCATCCAACCCCCGTCACCTTTCCCCATTCCCATTCCCTTTCCTCCCCCCATTCATCTCCCCACTCCCACGCCCCGCCAAACTCCCATTCCGACTCCCACCCCCACCACCACTCCCCCTTGCACCACCACCACCATTCATCACAACCGCCCCCTCCAACCCACCCTGCAACTCCCCCAACACGCCCCTCACCCTCTCGATCCGCCCCACCGCCCGCTCCAGCCGCTCCAGCCGCCGCCGCTTGTCGCCCTCGCGCCGCTCCAGCTCCCCGACCCGCTGCTCCAGCCGCGCCCGCGCCCGCCGCTCCGACGCCACCATCTCGTTCGCCTGCTCGAACAGGCTGGCGCTCAGCTCCTCGACCTCGCGGCTCGTCTCGCTCAGGCGGCCTTCGGCCTCGGCGCGCAGGGCTTGTTCGCGGGAGAGGGCGGATAGGAGGTCCGAGGGGGTGAGGTGCGTTGAGGTTGAGGTGGGATGGTTGGGGTTGCTGGGGTGCGGGTGGGGGTTGGTGTTGTTGGTGTTGGGTGGGTAGGAGGCGGAGGAGGGGAGGGAGGGGATTGGGCTTGGGGCGGGGCGTGTTGTTGTTGTTGTTGTTGTTGTTCCTCCTTGTGGTGGTATGTTTGTGAGCGGTCGGAGGGTGGGCGGTAGTGTTGGTGCTGGTGTTGGTGCTGGTGCTGGTGCTGGTGTTGCGACTGCTGCTGGTGGGGATTTGCGGGAGAGCAGGGCCGAGATGCGGGTTGCTGCGCTGGTGGTGAGGAAGGAGGCGCGCGATGGGGAGGGGGACGGCAGGCCGGCTGCTGAGCTGGGCGGTGTCGGGAGGGAGGTTTGTTTTTGTGTCTGTTGCTGTTGTGCCGCTGTTGCTGCTGACGGGGAGGGGGTCTGCGGGCGGGGGGGTGTCGAGTTGGGCGCGGAGTTTGGCGATTTCGTCTTCGTAGTCGGCCCAGCGGTCGACGGCGGCCGAGGCCTTTTGGTTGAGAAGGCGGACTTGGGCTTGCAAGTCGGAAATATGCTTCTGGGCATCGAGTAGGGCGGTTTGGGTGTCTTCGAAGGGCGGCAGGTCGGCGCCGAAGCCGCAGTTCGGGCAGCAGGGGGTCTGCGTTGGTGCAGTCCTCAAGGTGCTGGGGCTTGCGACGGTCACCATGGTTGCGGTTGCGCTCATCGCTCAGGAAAATAATCGTATTATTGTTATAGGTAACATAGTTAGCCGCGATTCGGCGTCGTCGTCGTCGAGTTACCAACAAAATTTCAAGTCTAGGCGCCAGCGGCGTCTTTGATTGTTGTCTCGGTTCAAAAGGCTGGAAGGGGCTGGAAGTGTTGCTGGCGGCTTGAAGGAGGGGTGGCTGGTTCTTGGCCCGATGCTTGGCTTTTTTCAGGGATCTGTTGGTTTGCTCTGACGTCGCGCATAGGTTACAGAGGGAAGGTACCTGGTAGGCAGGCTGTTCCGCATGGCCAAGCCCCACGATCGACGTCGAATACCGAGGCACCTCATGTACCGGTCATGGCAGTCCGAAAAGCTCGCTTCTTCTTATTTTCTTATATGAGAGTTCTGGCTTTTTTTGGCCAGAGGGTGCCAGGACATGCACCACACCGAAATCCCAGACAGACGGATAAGGGAAAATAGGTACCCTCGACTACCGATTCACACGTGGCATTGTCATGAAAGAGAAAGGAGCCGTAAGTACCGTCATCCCGTTGATTGGCCTGGAAGATGTGGCTCCGGGCCATGAACCCAGAGATTGGGTTTAACAACCCGGCTATGGTAAGTGTGTGCCCGTCTCATGCACCGGGCCGGGCACTGCCGCTACGCGGATTACCGTCTCACCCAAACTATTTGACGGCCCCTATGCACATAGTGACGTAGGTATCGGGCCTGAGGTCATTTAGATCTTGATGCCACTCCCGCTAGTAGTCGTGGCCGAGGTGAGCCCTTGGGCGAAGAGACCCGTGTATAGCTCCCGTGAGTAAAGCCGGAGAGATCAAAATACTCCCACTCGGTATCTTTGATGTCTGACAAAATGCGGCCGTGCTCAGCTGCGAAATGGGCCGTCAGCTGTTGGGGTGTTTCTGGCGACGTGGGCACACGCCTGCCCTCCATATGTCACGGCAGCCTGTCGGGGTATCATCGTAGCCGGCGTGAGTGAAGCATATCTGCTCCAATCCAGTCCAGAGTGGCTCCAACTCACTGCGGCTGTGGCTGCGCGACCTTCCTCAACTCCATGGCCCCCGTCTCCGGATCCCGAAACTCCTTCCAACTGACCGGCTGCATCGTATTCCCGGCCTCGCTCACCGCCAACACCACCCCCAACTCATTCCTCGTCGTCGACAGGTAATAATTCGCCTGATCACCCAGCGAGATCTACCACCACCCTCAATGTCAGCACTCTCGCCCGTGCAGCCACCGCACTCCCCAGCCTAGAAGGGAAGCCCGGGAAGAGGGGGAAAAAAAGAAAAAAGAAAACAAAACAGAAAAGCACTCACCACCTCCGCCCTGACCACATCCCCCGGCCGAAAGCTCTCATAAATCCGGACACGATCCTTCTCCGTCGCCCGCACGTCCTGCACGCGGATGAGGCCCTGCCACTCGGCCTCCAGCACCGAGTCGCCGCACACCAGGATCGCCACCACCGCCTGCCGCGGCGTGATGCGCACCACCCGGCACAGCACCACGTTGCCCACCTCGGGCAGCACCTCCCGCTTCTTCTTCTGCTTGCGCTCCCCCGCTACCGGCCCCCCATCTCCTACTACCACCGCCCCCGCCCCCGCCCCGCCCCCCGCCGCGGCCACGGACACCGAGATAGTCGGCAGCTCGGCCGGCGGCGTCGGAGCCGGCGCCGGCGTGATCTTGGTCAGGCGCTTGGCGGGGCCTGGGGCGCGCCGCTGCTGCTGCTGCTGTTGTTGTTGGGACTGCTGCGGTTGGGCGACGTGCACGTGCCCCAGCAGCGAGGCGTACAGGTTGGCGTCGTGCAGGTGCGTGCCCGGCCCGGGCTGGTAGCGCGACGCCGGGCCGAGGAGCTGGCCTGGTATCGCGAGTGTGGGGGGTGCTGTTGTTGTCATTGTCTGGGTTTTTTTTTTTGTTTCTTTGTTGTTGTTGCTGGGTTTGGTTGATGGGAGGTTGGTTGGTGAAGGTGGGGTTGACTGGGCGGGTTCCTGGTGGGTTGTGGATTGCGATGTGGCCGGGTTTGATTTGAAGATTGGTCGGGAATGGGTCCGTGGTTTGTTTGTTTGCAGGAGGGCTAACCTGAATGTCGACGTTGATGTGGTGATGCTGCGATGGGTTTCCTGCAAGGCGCGGGATGCGGATGGGATTTGCGGATCCTTGGCGGCGTTGCCGGCAACTTGGGATCCGGGTCGTTCGAGCAAGCAGCAAAAAAAAAACAGGCACGGGATTCTGCCGCACAAGGGTCCTCGCTTTCGGGGAAAGACTTGGCCCTGTTATTCGCTGCTTTCAGCGGTGTCACTCCGCTGATTCGCGAGCTTCCCCTGGCCAGCGCCTCACCGCTTTCCTTGGCCGCTGATGCAAGCGTGCAGGGGCAGCGCGCCTGGGCGACGACGCGCAATTCGTAATTCTTCATAAGAAAACCCCAGTCTCTTTCCCGTTTCTTTATTTTCCCCATCCTCTCCCCCATCCCCCATCCCCCACCCCCAATCCCACCCGTTGCCACATCACAATGGCACCCAAATCCGGCTCCTCCAAGAAGTCGTCCTGCTGCTCCGGCGGCATGGGCGGCTGGCTCAAGTTCCTGGCCATCCTCCTCGGTGTCCTGACGCCCGTCTACTACCTCCTGGACCAGAACCTGGAGCGCTTCTACATCTTCAAGCTTGACCAGCTGGAGGATGTGTCCACGCGCGCCATCCAAGCCCACGGCGACGACACGCAGGCCATCGTCAAGTACATCGTCGATGAGCTGGCCGGCCAGGTCAGCCTGACGAGCTTCGTCAACCAGGATGAGGAGTGGGTGTTCAACAACGCCGGCGGTGCCATGGGCGCCATGTACATCATCCATGCCAGTATGTTTCTCTCCCTCCAACTCCCCCGGGTCAAAACCCATGAAAGCTAACCTCCCCAACCCAACCAGGCATCACGGAATACCTGATCATCTTCGGCACGGCCGTCGGCACGGAGGGGCACACGGGGCGGCACACGGCGGACGACTACTTCCACATCCTGACGGGCACGCAAACCGCCTACGTGCCGGGCTCGTACGCGCCCGAGGTGTACCCGCCCGGGTCGATCCACCACCTGCGGCGCGGCACGGTCAAGCAGTACAAGATGGCCGACAGCTGCTTCGCGCTCGAGTACGCGCGCGGGTGGATCCCGCCCATGCTCTTCTTCGGCTTCGCCGACGGCCTGTCCAGCACCCTCGACGTGCCCACCCTCTGGCGCACCTCGTGGCTCACCGGCAAGCAGATGATCGGCAACCTGGCCCGCGGCAAGTTCTAGGCTGGTCGCTGTTGTTGCTTTTCCGCCGAGTCCTGTGTGTTGCGGATGAAAGAGGAGGAGGGGAGCTTCTATCGTGTTGCGGTGGAAGGGTGTGAAGTGGTGTGTACGACTACGAGGCTAAGCTGAGGCCGGGCATCGGCCTTGTCGCCGGCTGGAGCAATGATTGGGTATTAGACTCGATAGACAGGATACGGAGATCTGGGACATGTGTATAAACCTGTACATGGGCTTATCTAGATAATTCATAATGAACCACTCGGGGATGCCAGCAGCCTGCCGGTCCATACCGGACCCTCTCGACTTGCAACGGACATTTGACAAACAACGAAGATCTCCCTCGAACCAAGGACAACACCGGCACTGATGCAATAACGATAATCGACCAAGCAGTTGCCCTTGCGAGCCAACATGTCATTTTCAAAGCCCCCTAATTTCAGCCGAGGAGCTGGGCCCGCTCGACGGGCGAAGAGCACCCTCCCGCCATCCATGCTGCCGCGCACCACTTTTGGTTACGTTTTTTTTTCGAGCCCGTCCCAACCGACCTCGAGCGTGCCCTAGAACGCCTATAAAACAAAGTGTGATGCATGTTAAATACAAGCCCAAGCATTCACTTAAACATCCCCTATCCCCAACCCGGCGGCGTCCATCGCCCGCCGAAATGACTTTACCATCCTTTTTTTTTGGTTCGCGAACAAGCGTGCAAAGACGGAGCGGAGAATCGATTCGACGTCTGATGACACCTCGATGGGGCGCCGTGATTCAGGCGAGCCATTCCTCGTCGTCCCGCTTCAGGCCGCGCATGACCAGGCCGTCGTCCTCGTCCTCGCCCTCCGAGTCAAGCGACACCTGTTCGAGAGTGGTAATGTAACCATTTAGGTGCTGAATATGGTGCGGGTGAGGGGCGTGGCCGGTGGTGGGGACGCCATTTCCGTTCCCGTTTCGGTGGGCTTGGTTGCCACCACCGCCGTCCCCCTCGTCCAGCATCCATGTCAGGCCATTCGCTTGCTCTTCCAGCGGGAACACCTCGCGCGCGTACTCTTCCAGGCCGCGCGGGCCCTCCCACAGCTCCAGCGCCACCCTCGGGCAGCTCTCCTCGAGCGCGGCGTCGCCGAAATACGGGGGCTGCTTCGTGGGGTCGTCGTGGCCCATACCGAACAGCGCCTCCAGCGCCTCCAGCTGGGCGCGGTAGCCCTCGGGGATGGTGACCTTGAGTTCGATCGGGCCGTGGATGTACCGTACCGGCCGGCCGACGCCTCGGGAGAAGACTTCGCAGGCCTCCTTGGGCGAGAGCATTTCATACGCCAGACCAACGCGCTTGCCGGCTCCCCACTTCCTCACGCCGTCCTTGAAGATTTGGAGAATGGCCGGCCCGACGTCGTGTTCCGCGTCAAGCCACGGGAGCTTGACGTCTGGGTGGAAGGGGGCCTTCCAGATCCAGGAGCCGTCTTCTTGTAGTTCGGTGCAGAAGAGAGGGTAAGGGAGCGATGTGAAGTTGTTATTATAAATTCCGGTGTACACAAAGGTCGCGGGGAGGCCAATCTTCTTGACGTACTCCTCCACTTTGTGCTTGGACGCCCAGAGCGGGAGTGATGGCCATGCCTTATTATAGGCATGGTGATCTGGCATGGATGAGTAGACGTAGTGCTGGATGCCGGCCTTCTTAGCCGCGTCTGCCAAGGCCTCCCCGATGTGCTGTTCGTCCCCGTAGAAGGTGGTATTGATGAAGGCCAGCTGGGCGCCCTTGAATAGCTCCGAGATCAGAGCGTGGTTGACGCCGATGCCGGAGATGGGGCCGTTCCGCGTCACGTCCACCTGCGCCGTCTCTGCCGGGCGCTCCTTCGTGTACAGCTCGCCTCGCAGGATCGTCACGTTTGGATTTCGGGCCACTTCGGTCGCCACAACGCCCTCCAGATTCCTCAGCTGCGCCCGGACATGGTACCCGACCGCGGTGGCCACCCGGATGAACGAGGCGGCCTGCCTGCCACTGGCATTTATGACGGCGATGGTCTTGTCCGGCGAGGGCATCGACCGCTTTGCCGGACGGAAATTCAGCGAGTTATTTCGAGACATGAGCGGCGAGATGTCTGAGTATGACGAGCGCGAGTGCTTGTGTCTTCTTTCGTCTGGGTTGGTGTTGGTGTTGCTGAGTCCCCTGATGTCTCGTGGAACCTGTCTGATGGCGAGCTCCGAATGTAGTTCGGCCGCCATCGGCGCGGTGGTTTAGGCGTGCTTCTGCCCGAAAAGTTGCCAATCTTGAACGGATCACTCCTCCCCGGGCTCCTACGTCGAGACCGGTCGATAAATGTGCGCTCTCTCTGAGGAAGAGAATGGTTTTTTGGCCAGCTTTTTGGAACGTGGTGGGATAGTTAGCGCCCGGGTGCAGCGGTTCAAGATGCAAGGGTTATCTTGTCGAGAAAGGCTGCCGGTATGTACTTGGTAGTATGCACAAGCAAGTGGATGGGTGCGCACGAGGACACAGAGTCGTAGGATTGTGTGCGGGTGGCGGTGAGGTGGGTAGCTTTAGAGAGATTGGAACTCGTCTGCAAGAGTGAGAATGAGAATAAATCGATCGAGGGCCTTGACGGGTAGCCGGTGCCGCATATCACGAACAAGGCAAATCGAGCTCGGCGCAGAATGGCGTACAATTCTGGATCGCGTTTATCTGTTAGTGGGGTTCGTGCCGGATTGCGGGGCAGGCCGCATGACGGAGGGAACGTCGGAGCTGCTTGATAAACGGATGGGCAAAGAGGATTGATGAACCGAGCGTCAGTTAAGAGCAAGGCAGAAGCGAGGCGGCGGGTGGCAGCCGAGACAACAGACGGAAACGCAAAATGTGTTGGGACGGCGCCCTACACAGCATGTGCCAGTGTGGTGGTCATCGATGAGTGCAAGCACGACACGACTTCTTTGCAAAGGCCAGACCAAACGTTTGTCCACATGACGAGCCGCAGCCGGGATGGAGACTCTCCTCTGCATGCCATCGTGTCCGAGGGCCTAGATTTGCCCCGCTGTGTTTGCGACCGACAGGGACCGTTTTGTGCCATGGTGCCATGTAGCAATTGAAAGGGAACGATTTTAGCCCACAGGCGAACGAACAACTCGGCCTCTCCACCGCCCGCGTTTGTTACCGCTGCATTCATGGGGGGGGGGAGGAACCCACCGTATCCACAAGCTGAGGGCTCAGCAGGCCAGCAAGAAAAGCTTCATCAAGGGGGGGAACTTGGCTTCAGCCGTCCAATCGGGATGATCGCAGAGGCGTGTGGTGCCAAAGAAAGCTTTCGAGAGGGCCCTCGCAATCGTCAGGACACGCAGTCCAGACAGAGTTCATTGGGGGGCTCTTGGTCGGTCACCGACCTCGGCTCAGCGGGCAATGAAAGAAAGAGCGGAAAGGACGCCAGTTTGTCAGAGAATCCAGGGGTCCGGTATACCCAAAACATGCACCTATCTCAGCCGCCGTCAAGGGAAGGGACGGCCTTGGATTGGAAGGCCTGGCGTGCTGGCCCTACAGGGATGCCATGGAAGAGGACGAAAAACTGGATCCCGTCGATAACACGCAGAGCGGCGCACGAGGCACAGAACGCAGATGCATCATCAGCAGACCAGAGGGGTGGGCTCTGGGGATGGCTGTTAGTCGTGTACATGCACATGTGCCCCGGACACTGAGCGTTGCACAGGAGCGTAATAGGCGATAGTAAAGATACGGCGGGGCCCGGCGTCTGACGCCGCTTCCGGAGAGCCTTAGGTCACCGTTGAGGTTCTTGCCTTGGACGATTCGAGGCTTCCTCAACTGATAACTCGATCCGTCCGAAAGGGGCAACTGCGGTTGCTCGGCACTGCCTTGCACTTACAAGTTCTTGACCAGCAGCTGGCAGACGGAAAGATAAGGCTTTTCGGCCCGCCACCGTCCGTGTCGATGGCGTCAATTTCTCCCCCCACAGAGAAAAAAAAACTTCTGACGATCAACTGGAGCTGGCCTGGAGGTTTCTGGGTCAATGGCCCCTCTCCTCTGCAGCTAGAGGTTGTCGTTACTTGATGATTACCTTCCCGATTCATATCCGACGACAAATGTGTTAGCAATACGTCTTGGCAGGGCCCATCGCTGGGCAATTGGAGGGAGACAGCGGGAGGCATCATCCTTCGAACCACAGGCTTAGCACGAGGATAATAACGAACCCGCTCTCACGCTATCTCTCCGGTATCCGATCAGCCGGCCCGGGGATAGGTGGTTCTGGGGGCGTCCAATTCTCGGCGTCGGTTTTCCCCACGATTCGGAGCACATCCGCCAACTTTAGATTGTGAATTTGTGGGGAAATACCGTTTGGACTAGCGCCGCCTTGTCGAGTGATGGAACAAGTGAGGGCCACGCCCTGGATGCAGAGCTTCAAAAGTCGGCGAAGTCTGGGTCACGGGAGCGGCAACTTCACGAAGCGATAACCATCAGTTTTCAATGTTGCATTTCCCGCGGAGATGCTGAGCTCGGCGCTGATGCGTTGTGCAACCTGACAGGGCCAGGCCTGGCCTAAATCGTACTAGCGGCCCTGTTTGTACGTAATTGAAAAGAAACCAGACGCCCGACTTCCGACAGTCTCATTATTCGGAAGGCAGGAAAGACGGAAGACGGTCACTCACTTATCCCCAACCCTCAAGTTCTCGATGGGACCTGAACCCCCAATCGGCAATGCAAGGGCAGTTAAAGGTCCCCTATAAGCCGGCGCCACACCAGACCGCCGTACCTCTCCAGCGCCCCGGCGCTCACCTCAGCATCTCTCTCGGGCGCTACCGAGTGTCGGAGGAAGAGAGACCGAAACCTGATAACCAGGTCGCCCCGGGCGTGGTATGACACGGGGTCCGTTCTCCGGTTCCGAAAAATCACGACCCTTTGCCGGCGCACCGGCCGCCAAGGGGTCGGGGACGACCCGCTGACGCTCCGGCTCCAGCTTGGCGAGCAGCACGACCCCGACGCCATGGGCCGACGCCGCGAACCACCACGCGGCGTCGTCGTGATGTCCCCCTGCCTGGCGATAGCCCCCTCGCATAGCCGGTACAGCTCTAGGCGGAGCTCTTCGTGGGTGCCGAAGAACTCGGAGGCGATGAGGACGCCGTTGCCCGTTGCCGCCCCGGGCTTGGAATCGGCGGACGCGGAGGTCGATCCCCCTGGCCCGCCTCTTGTGCAGGGTTTGTTCGAGGCTTTGGGCGGTCATGCCTTGAAACAGTCAGTCCCTCACGGTTAAGTAGCAAACGGGATGGTGGGGTTGTTTAAGGGGGGGGGGGGGGGGGGGGTTCGGTTATACCTGTGATCATGAAGGTATCGTGCTCGGAACGTTGGATGTGGTTGACGACATCGCAGGCGGTAGTAAACTGGATCTGAGGTGTCGCATCCCTCCGGGCGTCCACATCCGAGTCGCTGTCCTCTGCTGCTTGCTTGGCTGCCCCCCCCCCCCCCCCGGGTGGTATATGAAAGCGGGTTCATTGTTGGCACTTGATCGTGACGGTAGGTAGGCTGGCGATATAGCGCGGGTCGGGTTCGTGTATCAGGTTACGAGCTAGACGAGCCCGATATCGTAGTGGATTGGGTCGTTGGGTGTGGCAAGAATGGGCAGCGTGAGAAGGGAAGCGGCTTGGGTGGCTTTTAGCATCGCTGTCGCCATCAGCAACTCAATGGTGGTGCTAGAACGGCGGTTTGGAGACCTCCCTTCCGATGGCTCGAATGCCTGGTTGCCCGGATCATGACTTCACTTTGTCGTATGACACTGTGTCCTGCCGCCGCCCTATTGTAATGACATTGCATCGGAGACCGCGTCCGTGGCTGACCAAGTGGTTGACTGAGTGGCCCCAACCAAGTACATTGTCAGAGCATAGAGCGAACGGGGCATGTGCCCGAGCGCGTGAACGAGTTTGTTTGTTGCTATAGCATGTTGTAGCTTGGACCACGAGGCCAGGGTTGGGTGTCTGGTTTTGGTGTGTCCCAGTATCAACGCACTGACAACATCATGCGTTCCTCGCTCAGGAGGAAAACAACCGATGAAACCTCCCCAAATGCGAGTCTAGGTTAAGCCTTTTAAAGATTGGGTATTCGTGCGGGAATAAAGAAAGGATCGAGGGTGGGGATAAGATCAGGAGGTCGGAACTATGGATTAGCGACGGTTTCCGTTGTGGAAGGAAGTCAAGAAACTCGATTCCTATCTAGTTGAATGCACTGCGGCTAATTTCCCCAACATGGTGCTCTTCGCATCTTGCAGTCCATTATTGCTTTGAGAACGACATGACAGCATACTGGAAAGTCCCGTTTGCATAGCCCCTCCTCATGGCCCGGAAAGCTTGTAAAAAGGCAATGCCATCTCGCCCTTGGCTGAAGGCGAACGCCCACAGCGAGGGATTCTGTACCAGCGACCACGAGATGTCCCTACAACTGTTAGTGGCAGGCTTCTCGCAGAAACTCTCGCGACACTACATACCAGGTTTTGCTGACATCCTTACTGATGTCCTTTGGCCCGCCGAGTACCTTCAACCCGGCGCCCGTAGCCTGGTTCACATACTCTTGCTGCGTGCAAAGCGGCGGGGTGAGCATGCCGTCTAGATTGTCATCAGCAACCACCAGGACACGAATAAAATAAGGGCAGGTGACAGACCTTCGATGGGCTTGATATCCGCGTCAAACACGTCCTTCCCAAGATCCTCCGCCTTGGCCCAGTCCGCCAGCACCAGCTTCCCGCCCGGCCGGAGCAGCTTGTGCGCGTTGTGGAAGAAGAGCTCCTTGTTGGGGAAGTGCGAGAGCGCCTCGCTGATCCAAACAACATCGAACCCACCCTCACCACCATCCCCTCCCGCGCCGAAGTACTCCCCCATCTTCTCCGCATCCAGCTCCACAAACCTCACCCGCCCGCCCTGCTCGCCAACGGTAATGAACCCATCATCACCACCACCACTTCCAGCCTCAGCCCCAGCTCCATCCGCACCACCCGCACCATCGGCCGGCTTGCTCAGCCTAATCGCCATCTGCACCTGCTTACCCGAGATAGTCAACCCCGTCACAGCGGCGCCCAGCGTGCGCGCCAGATACCGCGCCGTGCCGCCAACACCACAACCAACATCCAGCACGCGCAGCGGCGGCCGCGCCTCACCCGCAGCACCAGCACCGGCAGGGGCAGTAGCAGTAGCAGTAGCAGCAGCAGCAGCGCCGCCATCGCCACCGGGCAGCTCGGCGATAGCCAACAGCAAATGGATCAAGTTCAGCTGGGCCGTCTCCTTGGAGTCGGTCGCCTTGGAGGCGGGCGTCGGCCAGTAGCCGTGGTGGATGTGCTCGCCCCACAGGTTGAGGTAGTAGTCGCTGGCCAGGTCGTAGTGCAGCTTGATCCGGTCCTTGAGGGCCTGCATCGTGGTGTGGGCGAGGCCGAGGGGCGTGTCGTACTGCGTGCTGAGCGCGGTGGGCTCGTCGCCGCCCGAGGGGGCGGGAGCGGTGGTGGTGGTTGGCGTGGACATGGTGGGTTAGTTTGGGGGTTGTTTGAGGGGAAGGGGGGGTTTGTGGTGGTTGTGGTTGCGGGTGAGGTACAGAATGGGGTTGTGGAACAAATTGAAGCTGCACCGAGAGGGAGAGGGTTTACGGTAACTCGGGGAACTCGGTTATCTTGTGGTTTGAAAACTGAGGAGGTCGCACCTTCCCGGCTGGATGGCGCCCTGGACAACTTGGAACCATCCCCGCCATGGCGGGCGCCCTGCGTTCCTGCATCACAACAGTGGATCTCTCAAGCCGCCATTGGTTACGGTGCATGCGTACCCCTCGCATTGGAGCATTATCAAACACTGCCAGTCTTGGGTTCCTTCCTCTGGTACATTCCTCGGCTGATGGGGCTAAAATGAGTGTTCTGATGAGTGTCTGTTGTAGCCGGGCTTGTTTAGAGGTATGGATGGGTAGATGTTGGCGGGATTGGCCAAAAAAGGGGTCGAGTTCAGGTCGCGGCCATGCGGCGGAGACAACCCGAAAAAGTAATTGACTGGAGCGCGATTCGAACGCGCGCCTCTTGCGAGAGTAGAATACACCCCATTGAATGGGGAAGATAATTTCTTGAGTCTACCGCCTTAGACCACTCGGCCATCCAGCCATTGGATATGTGAATGGCTTCAAGTGCGCTTACAGAAACCCACGAGCGCCACCGATGGACAGAACGGTTCCGGAAGTTTGGGTCCAACTCCATCTCAAATAATTCACAAACAAGATTTCATCCGTTCATACTTGCATTTAGAAAAAAAACATCAGATAAAACAATATACTAGAAAAGCCTGTCCGGACCTTGGGCAGCACTGCCTCGTTGCTACTGCCTGCAAAACATCGAGATATCTGCCGAGAATCAGAATGCCGAGTCTCAATCAGTTTGTCGCTTGTTGTGGCTGATGTTTGACTGTTTGCCGCAGCCGGCGCTTCGGGCGCTTCGACGACATCGCACTCCGTGTTTGTACCGTACGACGGCATCCGCTGGGTAAAAGGGCATTTACCCAACACGAGGGTTCTCGTGACATCGATTGTATTTTCTTCCATGTGACGCTTGGGTCGCATTCAAGCTCTTGTGAATCCGAGGCAGTCGAGGTGTCTTTCGGTGTTCGTTGTTGTCACGGTGAAGTGGATATAAGAGGCAGGAAGGAGAGTTTCTGAAAGCAGGCAAAAATATACCTATAGACAACAACGGTAGTAAGTAGGAGGTTACAAGTTACGCTCACTTTGGTCGTCCTGGTTGTTACCTCCTGCTCGAGTCAACATCGGCTCATGGCCTGGCAGTCGGGCCGCATATTGCCCCGTACAGAAGTTGGATATTATGGCATATTGCACTGCAGAAGAAGCATACGAGGACGACATATTGTCAGCTCTCCACCACGGGCCACTCTGACCACCATACATGAGCGAGGGCGGAGTTGAGTAGAGTCATCGCCATCGGCCGCTCTGTTGTGTTGGTAAACGCTGACGAGGTTGACATTACTATTTTCAGCAATGAACATGTCCGCTGAAGATGGGTGAGGCCACGGTTGTTGGCCATTTTCACCGAGCGAGTCATGTTGGTTGACCGTATTCACCATGGTAAGGGCGCAGGATGATGGCATGGTATCATCGAGGACATTGGGATGCATGGCAGGTGTGGAAGGGACTCCTTCCGTCTATAAAGGAGGTTGTCTTCCCTCCCCAAGGCCTCTTCATCTCCCACCTTCCCATCGTCCCATCTTCAAATCATCCCATCACCACCATACAACGACAAAGGTTGCCTCATCAATATCTCAACTTCAAACCAGCACTTGACAGCTTTAAGCCAACACTTGACTATCCCATTCTTCCGCTACAACAAACTCATCTTTACAACCACTTACCAACTACTACCACCACCAACCACCGCCAAAATGCGCTTCACCACCACCCTCACCACCCTCACCACCCTCCTCCTCACCACCCTCTCAACCGCCCTCCCAGCCAACCCCATAATCCGCCAAACCACCTGCCCCCGCCTCCACCCGCCCTCCACCCCACGCCTCAACCTCCTCAACCGCCCCGACCTCGGCATCACCACCACCCAAACCCTCACCTTCACCCTCCCCGTCCCAGACAACACCCCAGCCGACATCAACAACAACACCCCGCTCCCCGGCGGCCCCTGCACCCTCCGCGCCGTCTTCCCCCCACACTGGGAAGTCATCGACACGAGCGCCCAGGCCGGCGGCGCGCCGCTGGCCGTGGACGTGTACGCCGTGGACGGGCCGGCGGCGGGGGCGCTGGTGGGGACGGTGAGCTTTGCGGTGGACGCCGGGGGCGATGATATGGGCAGGGAGAGGGTGGTGGTGGTGAATTCGTTCGCGTGCCGGGAGAGGATGGCGTACAGGTTTGAGCTGGCTGGGGTTGGGGAGGTGGGGTTTGTGAATGGGTTTGATGAGGGGTTGGGGGTGGAGGGGGGTTTGGAGATGGTTGTGGGTTGTTAAGGGTGGTGGGGGGTTGAGGGGTGGGAAGTTGTTGGATTAGGGGGGTGTTGTTTTCTTGTTTGGGTATGGGAAATCGTTTGGGGCAGTTATTGGGGATGGCGGGTGGAAGGACTTGAGTGTTGCTTTGTTGGGTTTGAGTAATAATTAACAGTATAGGATTCGGAGGTTATAGTGTGGGCGTTTGCTTGCCAGTTGGAGTTCTGCTTTTTATACAAACCTGGTCTGCTTCACTTGATCCAGTTCACAAGTATGAGTGAAGTTATGCGGTCCTGGTGCAGACACGAGACAAAACACTAATACTCTAGCTGTCGACCTTGAACTGATCTCTCCCTTATTTCTCTATAAAGGGGACATTCACATGGAACCCACTGAAGACACTTCTCAAGCCTTTGCATGATTGTACTGACTTCTCCTATCTCTTCATCCTCTATACCATCCGTGTCCGACTGTGGGACACCCAAAGCAAGGGCTAGAAGAAAATAAGTCTATTCCACGTCCCCATGCAGGCATAACCCACACAACCAAAGAATAGACGCCAGAAACTCTATCATCCCGGCTTCATGTCGGCGTGGTGGAATATCCGCCAGCCCTCATCAACTTCCGTCTATCATGACACATAACAGGAGAAACGATCCGAAAAAAACGGAGTTTGAAAAGCGTCCCCAACCTCGTGCAGTCATCATATATATAACCCTCTCTCGGTTCTGTCCGGGCTGAGAAGGAAATAAACCCAGTCCCCGCATCCCCAACCGCAGATGGCGGGAAAGCCAGGCCAAGAAAAGAGCAGGGGAAGAAGATTCCCCGGGTATCCCTAATAATAAATAAGTAGCAGCTGTATCATCCCGCTTCGACCACTTCTCCAGTCTATCCATCCCCCAAAGCCCATCTATCCACCGCCCCGATTTTCACCACCCCTAGCAACCCCTCCCCAAACCGGGACACTCACCACGCCCCAAACCCGGGACTCCCCGTACCACTGGCGTTCCCACTCGCCGTGGCACTCCCCATAGCAAAGCTCTGGTCGATCTTGACAATCCAATCCATCTTATCCCGCTCGCTGCGCGCCGCAAACAGCCAGGTATTATCCGTCCCATAGACAGCAAACACCCCCGCCTGCAGTCGCTCGCTGAGCCTGCTGATCCCTCCACCACCACCACCGCCGCCGCCGCCGCCACCGCCTGGCGCAGCCGCACCGTTGGGAGAGGCGCCAGTACCATTGCTGCCAGCGTTGCCGCCGCCCGGCCAGAGCGAGGCAATCAGCCGCCCCGTCCCGCCCTGCGGCAGCGGGTTCGGCGACCGGGACGGCGACGGCGACAGCTCCCTGCGCGGCGTGCCGAATCCGCTGCTACTACCGCCATCCCCATCCCCACCCCCACCACCCCCATTCTGACTCCCGCCACCACTCCCACCACCACTCCCACCACCCCCATTCCCACCACCGTAACCCCCCCCATTCAAATTCAACAACCCCAAAATCCCCGGCTGGCTATCCACCCGCGCATTCCGCAGGCTCACCACCCCGACCTCCTCGCCCGCCGACACGGAGTGCACGTGCAGGTAGGGGCGGCGCAGCTCGACGAAGCGCTTGACCCAGCGGGTGGCGTCGGCGTTGGGGACGAGCAGGTAGCCGCCGCGGAGCACGGCCGGGTTCTTGGGCACGCGCACCACCGTCGCCACCGACGTCGGCTGTGGTGGTGGTGGTGGTGGTGCTGCGGGCGTGGGTGCGCGTGCCGAGGGGGTCGGGTCGCCGGATGGCGGAGCCACGCCGTCCTCGGGCGGGTCCGTGTTGCGCGGGGAGAGGATTTGCAGGGAGGGGTCGGGGTAGCGCTGCCAGAGTTGTAGGCAGCGGGTTAGGAGGTGGGTTTGGTGGTCTGCCTGGTCTGTTTGTTGAGGTTGGCTGGGTTGTGGTTCTTCGGGAGGGGAAGAGGGGGTGGTTGTGGTTTGTTCTTCGTTGCCGTTCTCGGAGGGTTGGGGGATGTTGCCCTCGGCCTGCCCGTTCGCTTCCGTAGGTTCGGGGGATGTGGTTGGGGAAGGTTCAGGCGTGTCATCTTTCAGAAGCTCCGCGATGGAGTCGGCATCTGAGTTGACGGGCGGGGGCAGCAGGTCTGCGCTTTCGGGCTCTTCGAGGCCGTTGGCTTCATCCTGGAAACCAATCTTCTTGAGGAACGTTTGCACCGCCGCAATCTCGGCCATCATCTGCTTCCTCTTCCGCGAGCTGATGTAGTCGGCCACGAGCGACACGCCGCGCGGCGTCCAGGCTGTCAGGTTCTCCTCGCCCTTGACGTAGTCGTGCTGGCTGTTCATGCGCCACAGATCGCCCACCCGCTTGATCGGCGCCGGCCGCATCTGCAGCGTAAATATGCCGGTTGTCGAGTGGACGATGCGGACGTGCTGAAATAGCGAAGAGAACATGGACGTCTGCCGGATGAAGGACCGCGACAGGATCTGGCAGCAGACGTTCATCGAGAACTTCATCGGCTCAGCCAACTTCTCGGAGCTGATCTCCCACGAAACCGTCATTTGCACGCGGTACTTATCCGCCGTGACCCGGTCGAGGAGCAGTGACTTGTGCAAGCTGGAATCCCACTGCCCAACCACGGCGACGCTCCGGGTGCCGTTCGCGTTGGTGTGGAACGTGGGCTCGGACGTGAGCTTCAGCGGGATGTCCGGAGTGACGGAGCCCATGTCGGGCGTCTTGCCTGCGCTGTCCAGCAACTGAACCTTGCCGACGCGCATGTCTGCGACATCGTCCCACGGCAGCGCATCGCCCGAGCTGTGAGTGAGATTGATGGCAATGCGCCGCTGCAACCCCTGATGCAGTTGGAACGTCCCCCCGTCCAGCTCGCTGGTCTGGTTGACTTCCACGGGGACGTACTCGCCCTCCTCGTTCATCTCGAGTACCTGAATCCGCGCCAGCAAGTCATGTTTCTCCTCCGTAAAGAAGTGCGCCTCGCTTATCCTGGCGCGCTTCTTCCCCCGCGAGCGAGGAACGCCGTCCCGCATATCGTCCCAGCTGAGGAGCTTATCCAGATGCATGGCCGACACCTTGGCGAAGATGGCCACGCGCAGCGTCGTTTGCGGGGGCGCGAACAGCGGCACGCTCATGCTATGAACGCTCTCGAACCGGATCGGGCCCTCGTCAAAGTCCTTGATCATCTGCGTCGTGGTGATGCCGTCCTCGGAAATGCCGGGGATGAAGAGCTGTGCGTGCACCTCGGTGCCCTCGCGCTCCGCAAAGCCGACCATCTCGTGCATGACGATGTTAAACTTCAGCGTGTTAGACGGCGCCCGCGCACTGGACGGCTCGAGCGCGAGCTTGATGATGCCAATGGCGTGCGACGTATGGGGAGAGAAGACGTCAAGGGTAAAGTCTTGAACCCGGCTCTCAAAGACAGCTTTCAGGGGCACATCAACCTCGCCGACTAGGGTGTACTGCGGCATGCAGGTCTCGATAAACGGGTTGTCGAGGCTCAGGTGTTGGGCATACTCTGGTTGATCCAGATACTGGTACATCTGCCGCATCTGCCTGACTCGGTCATGGAGCTTCTCGATGCTCCAGAGGTGGACAACCCCGTGCTTGTAATCGATGACGCGGACCCCGATGCATGGCTTCGGTGCCTCCTCGAGCGCGATATCGTCGCCCTCACCGGTTAGCCCATTAAGAACCATGTCATAAGAGGAGCACAGCATGTGGCCAATATCAACCACGGCAAACTGGAAGACGACGTGTTCGTCCAGCTCGTGGCTCATGATCTGGGCTTCCTTGAGCGTGGCAGCATGTTGCAAGACTGCCTCGGCCATCCGTACGTAATGCCGGCTCCGCCAGTGCTTCACCGCGACCTTGGCCCGCTCGATCTCGTCCTCGGACAGCTTCGGGTTCGCCTTTGGGCGTTTTAGCGGGTCTAGCTTCTCAATCTTGGCTTCAAACTCGCGCCGCTGAACCTCGAGCTGCTTTTGCATGTCGGCCTTGATTTGGACCAGCGTCTCCTCCATGCGGACTTTCTCTTTTTTGATCTCCTCGACCTCGACATTCGCCGCCTCGGCGGTCTTGAGCTGGTCGCGGTACTCGTCCTTTTGTTTCTCCAGCTGACTCTGCATCTCTTCACGCATCTCGCGCAGCCGGTCCTCGGTCTCGCCCTGCTTAGGGGTGGACGGCATGGTCAGGACCGTGTCGAGCGAGAAGTTGTCGAGGGTGCCGGTGGACAGGTACTTCTCCCTGACCGGGTACGAGGCCATCGACTCCATGTCTTCGTCGCCGTCCCGGCCGTTGACACGCTCTGCCCTGGCCCGCTGGACGTCTTCGAAGAGCGCATTAAGCTCCTCGTCAGTCAGCTTGGTAAAGTTCTGGTCTGTGCCGAGGATCGCGGGCGCCGCTTCTCTGCGCGCAAAGGACCAGTCGGACTCCTTTCCGCCGCGCTGGAACGGCGAGTCGGGGCGGCTGTCACTGAAGTCGGAAATGGCTGTGCTTAGACTCCTCTCGTGCCCCGGCCTTGGGCTTGGTGACGGCGATGTTCTCTCCAGCGCCTGCAGTTGGCTTGCGGTGATGGACTGGCGCAGGAGACTTTGCTCTTGCCTTTCTGCCCGTTCTGCGCGCGCTTCCATCGGATGATTGAATCGGAAAATGTGGAAGTCGCCCAAGATAATGCGGTACCCCGAGTGTAGTCTCGTCGGCTCCGTGACTCGCTTTCCGTTCACCATAACCGCTGCTTCTTCCTTCGGGACAACTGTGACCGTCCCATCTGCCGCATTATCAAAGGTACAGTGCTCGTGGAGGATTCTCGAGCCGTTCAGACGAATGTTAGCCTGGTGGTCTGCGTTGGACTCGACGTTGCCGACCGTAGTCGCGCCAGGTTTCAGGTTGTAGACCAGGCACTCCGCCAGGAGGGGGTCGTCTGAAAGATTTACCAAGTGAGGCATCTTTTTGGGCGTGGACATGCCGATGAAGCCCTTCTCGATGCTGATTCCCAGCTCCTCGAGCGCAGATTCTCGCTCTTTGTGGATTTCTTCCGTCTTGGCAAGTTTCTGCTCCCACGTTTGGTTGAGGTCCTGGAGAATCTTCTCGCTCTGGTCTAGTTGCTCCGCAATTTCTGCCTTTGAAACCTTCTTGATAGTGCCATCAGACTGCGTGATGCTGACGATTTGCTTTTCCAGAGGCGTGCCTTCTGCGTACACCTCCTCGGCAGGAACGGGCGTTCCGCCAGCACCGCCTCCACCGCCCAGCTTGCCGCGGAGGAGGGCCAATTCTTCCTTGAGTTCGCGAATCATGCGAGCGTTGGCGTCTTCGTTGACGACCGCGTGGTTCTTGATGCGTTTCGCAGAGTCGGCGTACCGCAGCGTGCTCAGTGTTTCATCGTAGTTGATGTCCGCCGGACTGATGGCGGCGATCATGGCTGTCATACTGTTACCTCCGAGGGAGTCCTTCAATAACCATGTGAGAACACTATCTCTGTAGGGAACCTGTCCTGCCGCGCCCTTCTTCTTCTTGACGCCAGTGGAAAGATCTGCCAATGCTGCGATGACACGGCCGAGGGTGGAAAGAGAGCGGTTGATTTCGGCGCCTTCCTTGAGACGAGCTCCGGTTGCGCCTGTGGATGTCGCTCTTTCCGAACCGGCCAAATCGACGAGGCTGATCTTGGCTGCCTTCTCCATAGCCATCTTCGTCTCGGGGTCGAAGCGCTTCTGGGTTAGCATCAGAGTGAACACGGCGTGACTTCGACTCGACGTCTCGTTCATGTTGGTTGCCGCCACCGTTCTGGCCTTGTTACCCTCGTCCATCAGGTTCTCGATTTCCTGAAAACTTCCAACCACCAACTTCGCCAAATCCTCCACGTAAGGCCCGGTGGAAGGGTGCTCTCGGACCTTCAGGTTGCCCTTGTTTGCCGGGTTCAACAGGTCGCGCACCCGCTCGTTGTAGATTTCGAGGTACGACACCTCGACGGTGCAGCGCAGGTTCTTGTCCTGTTGCATCTCCCCGATCCTCCTGAACATATCCTGGCAAATGTTCGGGATGATACCGGCGTCCTTTCCATACCCCATCATCGAGTACGACTTGCCCGAACCGGTCTGGCCGTAGGCGAAAATACAGTTGTTGTATCCCTGGAAGGCATTGTCGAGAAGCGGCCTGCCCATGTCCGTAAAGAGGTTGTCCTGGCCCGCATAGTTTGGCGCGGCCTTGTCGAAGGACCAGTACGACTTGTCGAATGCGAAGACCTTCTGGCCGTGGTCCTTGACCGCCTTGTTGTCGGTCGGCGGCGTCAGGACCGTTTGGTTGTCTTTCATCTCCACGATACATTTTGCGCCTCGGTCGTGTTCTGCCGAGGGACAGCATCAGCTTCCCTGCCCAAGGTCCATCCCCAAACCGAACCGTTCACTCACCTCTCCCGTTGAAGGGACGAACTCTGACCACCACCTTGATATTTCCACCCCCGCCCGCGGGCGGCGCAGCCGGAGCCATCGTCGCTGGTTTACAAGGACAAGCCGGAGTGGCTTTCGAGACGTTCGACGAACGACGGCGTCACGGCTAGCCCTGAGCGACAGCCGGTTCCTGGCCAGGCGGGTTGGAGAATGGAAGCTCGTAATTATTGCGCAGTCCTCGAGTTTCCCGGCATACAGTTCCCAGCCCGCCGTACAGCACTCACGCGCATCCTCCCACTACAGCGCTGTGTTGGATCGTGAGCAATCCAGGTTGGTGCGTCCAGTCGCAGTCGAGTCGCAGTCGGTGTGGTTATTTGTTAGGTAATCGAGATTTGCTTTGCGGGGCGAGGGCGAGGGGCAACCGCTGGCCCCCGGAAAGTTGAGTCGTCGAGCTGTCGGGTTGATGTCGGGTATTTGTCTTGGATGTTGTGCGGGCGTGAGGCGTTTGGAAGTTGCGCAGTTATAGAGTTGGCGGTGTTGGTGGTGCCCTCGCCAAGATGGCGTCGTAGGTGGGTTGACTAACTAGCGGCACAGAAGGAATGCGATTTCGAGAATGCGTCCCCGTGTCAACAAATTCGAGAGCGGGACGCGAGGCGCGAACTCGGGGCCTCTCTGGGGGGGTGGGGGCGCTAGCTTATTGGTGGACGCGGTGCCTCATGGCCAGAAATTACAGAGGCTTTCTTCACGTGTCAAGGACGGCTCATCTCTCTGACGGCACTTCACGGGCAACATTTTATCATGTAATTACCCGTTTGGCAAGCAAGTTAATGCGGGAGTTATAACTTGTGGATATCAATATTGACAGGGTTGATTAACCTGTTTCTCCCACCACCAGACTCTGAGGTAACGAATGAATTTAGGGGGCTTATTCAGGGAGCTTCAGTGGGTGTATTCTACCTATCCACTACCTCAGGTCGAGGTGTCCAGGTCCGTGGCTCCAACATCATGAGTTGGGTAAGGTAGGTTAAGGTACCTAGGTAACCAACCATTTATAGCGACAGAGACGCAGCCAAATGTTGGCTAACCGAACAATTCGATGCTCGTGCAAGATATCCCAGGTCCCCATCAATATCCTAGACATTCGCTCTCGGCCCCATCCATATGGGGCTTGTTCGGTCGTTGCTGGGGCTACTTCGACTCTCCTAACCCAAGGTCCTTCTCAACCAGTTGGCGGCAAATTGGGTGATAGAAATCACGGTTCTTCTCAAAGGTCTTGACCGCAAGGTCACGGTCCACCTTGTTGAGAGTGCGAAACAGCGTCCGGACAAACTTCATACGACCGACATTTCCGAGAAGCTCCGCAACACCGGGATAAGAGCTGGTGTCCTTGGCCTTCATCGCGATTTGGTAGTAGGCTGACTTCAGCTCAACATTCTTAGAATCAGCGAGGGCATAGACCTTGCCCATATTTTGCTATGGCCTGTTAGCTAGGGTCCGTCGTAAGAAACTCGAGTCTTCCAAAGATACATACCGCTTGCTCCGCCGTTAGGGGCTCCTCGAAGTCCTGGACCACATTTAAGAACACGAGGACCTGGTTTCCGGTCCACGACGACGTGTCCGACGGGCTAGGAGAGAAGTCCTTGCTCTTCCACTTGTTGGCGAGTTCGAAGCACCCATCCACAAGTGAGGTGTCGAACTCGGGCTTTGGCGGAAGGCCAGGGTTGTAGAAGCGGCCCTCCCAGTCGATTTCCGAGAGCTTGTCCTTTAGGCTGGCGTACTCTGGGGCACCAAAGAACTCCAGGAAGGTGTCCTTGAACTCGTATGAGTCCAGAGACTTGTTCTGCCACTTGCTAAAGTAGTGGGGGATGAACTTGTCAAAGTTCTCGCGCCCGACGAGACGATCAAGAGACCAGATGAAGTGAAAGCCCTTCTCGTAAGGCACCGAGCTGAAGGCATCGTCTGGGTCGATACCATCGTGCTTGATGGATAGCTTGGTGTACTCATGATCTTTGCCAAACTCCCCAATTGACTCCTCTAACAGTCGTATTCATATTAACGAAAAAATACCACCATCACATTTAGTCTGGATAACTCACCCAGATGTTTCCAGCCGATAATGGCCGAGAAGTCGAAGTAGGCGTCATTCTTGTGGATGGAAGCCAGGATACGGCGCTCCAGATACACGGTCCATCCTTCATTGAGCCAGCTGTCTGGAGTTAACGGACCACTTTCCCCGAATAGCGTCGAGAGCCTAAACTCACAAATGCTCCCAACTACAGCTCGTCACCAAGTTGCCACTCCAGCTGTGGGCGAGTTCGTGGGCAATGACATCAATGTTTTGCCGGTCACCGCTGATGATGGTGGGCGTCGCGAATGTGAAGATTGGGTTCTCCATGCCGCCGTACGGAAAGCTCGGAGGCAGGACAAGGACATTGTACTCACCCCACTGGTAAGGGAAGACAATCTTCTCGGCAGCGTCTAGGAACTTGTCCATATCATCCTCGAGCTCCCATTGGGAGGCCTTCAGCTCGTTGGGACCCGTGGCGACAGAAGAGCATCTTCCGATCCGGGCACTAGCAATGTCTCCAGATGCCACAGCGAAAAGATAAGACGGAATGGGGACCTTCTGCTCGAACTTGTAGACCTTATCCTCCCCAGCAGCCTCTGTCGCACCTGGCACCGGGACGCCGCTGGCAACGACAACATGGGGACTGCGGATGATGAAGTCGTAGGTGCTCTTGACGTCGGGCGTGTCCTGGCAGGGGAAAATGGACCGCGCATGGATGGCCTGGCACTGGCTGAACATGAAGGGAGCCTTCTTGTTGCTCGTCTGGGCCGGGGTCAACCACTGAAGAGCAGTGCACTTGTCCGTGGTGGCCAGCTCGATCTTGAGCTTAACAACCTCCCCCTTGCCGGCGCCGTTGGGCACTGCGACGTGGACCGGAGAGCCGTTCGGCCCTGCGCGATCCTTGACCTCCCATTGCGAGGGCGCCGAGTTGAGTGCGATAGCTGAGACATCGACGTAGCTAGAGTCAAGGACGATCTCCTTGCTAGCCTTGTCTGTTTGTGACTCAAGCTCGAGAACCACAGACCCGCGAAGGCACTTGGCCGTGAAATCAACCTTAAAATCGGCCGTGGTATGTTTGGTGCGCCATTCGTTGTAGTTGGACAGCGTGTTGGGGTCCCGCACAGGTGCCATTCTTGCAGTGTTTATGCCAAACCACCGACGTTGAAAATAGGGTGTTGATTTTGCTGTTGTTGTTCTTGCTGTCGTTTTCCGAGCAATCGCCGAATTTGCTGTTTCCTGAGCGAGCCTGGCCCTCCCAAGGCGAAGAATACCCCACATGAGCACTCCGCTTTCTCAGCTGCAGCTTGATGCCCAAGCTGTGCCGATTCTCCCTTCACGCCTTCCTCCTTTGTCCAGCGCGAAGATGAATCGCACCATCTGATAGGCCAAGATCGATGACATCAGACGGGCACGTGACCTTAAGCGCGGGAAATCGCGGCTTTTCCAACCCGCCTTCCATTCGCATCTCGTCAACAAAACATCGGCACAATGCTTCAATTCTGCCACTTTGTTAGTATTGTCTTTCGTTTCTTCTCTTTCCTTTTTTCGCTGTTTCCGTTCAGTCTGAACAACTCCCTTCCTGTAACGATTCCCGTGTCCCTTCCCTCCTATATTTGCTTTCTACTATTCGTACTCCTACACAAGTGGAACGCCGATTTGCTCGGCTGGATTGGCCGTGTTTGGTTGGTCCCACGACGCGAAACATGTTTCAACTCCCAAAGTCGGGATCGCGGTTTTCCGCTCGGTCATGGAAACAACACGGAGGCATCACGGTTCAACGGGGGTGGCACTGTGAGGGAGAAGGGCTCTCCGTCGGCCTCATTTGAAACGCCATTCGCAAGCGCGGATTGGCTATACACCATCAACTCTGGATCACCAGTCTGCATGTCGATGGGCCGCTCTCTTATGATCATCGCCGGAACGAGGGTCGAAGTGTATCCCGCTCGATGGGCGAAACTCAGGACCTGTGTTGCACCGAGCTTAGCTCGAGATGAGCTGCTCCGGATCAACCAGGCCTCCTCCAATATCATGTGAACGGCACGTTACGCTTTCCCCAGACGGCCCATCAAAGTTTGCAGCCGGCTGATGCAGCCTCCCTTGAGAAAACGCGGTCATGGCAAGCCCAGGCCTTGTCCAGTGTTTGAGCGCGCCTTGACGCTCGACTCGGGGTGAAGATAGTCATCGGGAGAAACCTATCAACAGTCAGTGAGGCCGGAATGCCTCCCAGACGAGGTCAAGTGCGATGGATACCAGCCGTCCTTACCCCTCTTCATTAAAGGGTTGCTCTGATATCCAACCCGTTCGCATGGACGCTCCCCTCATGCTAAGAGTCGGGAAGGTTCACGGTCCCATTCCCTTGGGGCAATGGACGCCACAATAAGAGTGATCACCGTGGATCCCCTCTCTGTACCGGATTTCCAGGGTTCCGGCTTGACAGCTTCCTATATGCCTGTTCTGCTATCATAAGATTCATGCTCGGGTAATATCCCGAGCCCGTTGCATGAATTTACTTTCCGTAATTTCGGCCGTTTCGCTCAACATGGGAAAGAATCAAGAACCTTTGTTGAAACATACAAGCTTGTCGAAACATGAAGGACCGCGTTAGTTATGTCATGCTCGAGTAGCGGAGAACCCGCGGTCACAGAGGAGACTGCGCGTCGAACGGGACACGACCAATCTGACTTGTGCTCTTTCCAGCTCCTTGGGCGACGTGCCCCTGAGGCAGAGAGGACGACGCCGTGCAGATGGATGCCCGGCAGGAACGTGACGGCCCCCAGAGAGAGCGCCCTGTTTCCGCGTTGCCGAAACCAGCTGGCGGTTGAGCTTTTTCGAGCTCCCTCCCCGTCACGCTGCTTCAATAACAACTTCGAAAAGGAGGTCGGGGCATCATCCTTTCCGAGCCAGGATGGGCAACAAGGTTCAACGGTCACGGAACTCCAAAAACAATAAGGCTGTTCGTGTTGGTGTCTCGTGGTGGTCTTGGCGATTTCCACCGGGTCTCTGGCCGTCTGTCTCAGGAACCTTGTCAAATGCAGTCTCGCGCATCGAAGCGAAGCTCACTTGTGCAGGTCAAGCGGCGCGGACCATGGGCTTGGACCGTCGACATGCACCGAGAACGGCCGGCGGTTGCCCAGCACGCCGCCCACAGGCCTGGGCATGCACTCTGGCGGTCCCAACACCTCGTTCCCCCTATCTCATGCCCGCTCGGACATCGTCATGCGGGCTATTTATTGTCTCCTATGTATTCTGTATGTCGAGCATCTGCATGCTACGGAGGAGTTGCTACCGCTGCGCACATCACGTACCAAGTACGACGGCATGATCAACTTTAGACTGCTCAGCAATGCACGTTCGGACCTGCTGTCGAGCGTTGATGGCAAGACAACGTGGTGCCCTTGCTGCATCGCCTCGACATAACATCTGTGCGCTGCCCCTGATGGGAAAGATCGCTTAGGGCTTACCCAACGCTAGTTGACTAGCCTCTTTTTCATCCACGAGGAAGAGGAGCAAAGAAGGGGACAAGAAGTTCTTTTCGGGTTTGGTGCTCTTTTGCGTTCTGCCAGCCCCCCGGAAGAAGATCCGAGACAGTCCCAAGGCAGCCCTTTGGGACAGGAACCCGCGGACCTGGTCCCTGTTGTTCCCCTCCTTTAGTGGGGTTGGACTGCAGGACTGACCAGGGGGCCTGTTCGCCAATGGGGGGGAGAGGGGCTTCTTCCGGGCGCCGAAGCTTCCCCCATCATAGCGCGTGCCATGGAAAACATGAACGATCGCATTCCATGACACAGCAGCGGAAAGCTGCCGCGCTTCGAGGCCGTTCCGGCCCCTCGGAATAAATGTTTCGAAGAGCCGACTGCCGGGCATGTATCGGAACTCGGAGACGCTGAAAATAAGGTTTGCACCCGGCCTCCCGGGTGGCTCGATCATGTCTCACTTTCCCGAGCGAGGACAACATCAAAAGCCAGACATGACCGTTACCCCTCCGGCTAGCCGTTATGATGTGGGCTGCCTTTATTGAGCGGCCACTATTCCGACCTGCTTGGACGTCAGCCAGCAACATGATCATGTTGTTGACCGTTGTGACCAAGAAAAAAGAAAAAAGAAAAGCCGTTATTGGAACGGTAAACAACTGGTAACCACCTTCCTTTTGCGCGGGACTCGGAATGCATACCCGCATGCGAGAGAGACCAGGTGAATCGGACTCCGCCATGATCTTGCTTCGAGTCCCACAGCGGACTCTCGTCAGCTGTCGTTTTCTCCATGAGCGATATCCTGCAAGCCCCTGGCTGTGCCATCACTATCACCGTTCCTACGAATGCCTTGTTTAGGTAGTTCCCAGAAACGGCTCAACTGCCAACCCCAACCCCCCACACCTTGCCCTGTCTTTTTTTGCTCTCCCCCTGAGGATGCTCGTCCGCAGTGACGCCGACGATACCACAAACAGGGACGCCACAGACAGGGAGACAACAAAACAGGGAGTCATATCCCGACTCTCACCAGGTAAGAAGCACAAGCGAGGGCAAATCCCTTTTTGCTGTTTTTGAACCTTAACAGAGTCTGATATCGTTCTTGGTGGGGGAGCTTCCCCTGACATGGACTGGACTAGGTGAGTAATCTCCGCGTCGTTTGTCATGGTTCTTTATTCTTTCTTTTTCTTTTGGGAACACCGAGCAGAGCACGAGCACAGTCCATCGGTGACTAATCTGCTAGTTTAGAGGCGAGCGTTGAGTATCGTTACATGGCCTGGCCTGCCCCCCACCCCAACGTCAAAATCGTACGATGGTCAACACTGGTGGCCGGAGATCAAGGGATGCGGTGCAACGCTTTCAGCGTTTGCAGTCGTTCCCCCGTCCCGTGACTTCAACCGCACGGACGTATTATCACTTCCCCCTTTTTCCCCTCACCACCATCGATATCAAAAAAAGATACGGCACGGCAGGGCACGGCGGGGCACGGGAGCAAGATATTAGAATCTGACCTTGAGTGCTTGCATCAACCCGCACGCGCAAGACCTGCTCGCGGGTGGTCCGGGGGCACGGGACGGGACGGCTCACGGTCGTGGACCAGGAATGGTAACTGGCTCGCTCTTGCCGCTCGGCCGCGCGCGGTGGACGGGTGAGTGGGTGGATAACTGAAAAAGGCCCTTCCCGCGTTTGAGGGCATCCAAGCGTTCGACGACGAACTATTTGAGTTACTGCTGCTATGTCAGTGTAAAAATATGGCCCGGGGTGGGCATCTCATTCACATCGTGCCGTGGTGATCCTTCCTCAATGATCTGGTTAAAAAAAAGAGAAAACACCCTCGCCGCACCAGGAGAGGGGAGGGAGGGGGACGGTCATGATGAGGATTTGTGCTGCAGATATTGAAACTGCGTCTTCGATGGATTGCTGATTGACGAACTGCTAAAATGGGAGTCGAACAAGTTTCGGAACTCAAGCCGCGAATCATTGAGTTGAAACGACGTCTCGTATCCCTGTCCATGGAATTCTCCGCGTCCCGGGTGCGAGGAAATGTTCCTGTTGGAGGGTTGGGAAAACCGTTTCGTTTTGAGCGGGGCTTATGCCGTGTTCCCGGGCTGGAAGTGTTTCTTTTGTGTTTCTGTTTCTTCGTTTCCCTGTTCGCACGAGCAATTATGCCGTGTCTCTTAACTCTGGGAGGATGAGGTCCTGAGCAAGCCAGCCACAAGGGTAGTCGGGAGGCTCGGAGATGAACTCATCAACCGCAGTCTGCGAGTGACACAAAAGGCAATCAGGGCTTTGTTGAGACATTGACAACAATGTTCCCGATCGCATTGGGTGAGGTAAGGGGGTTGGTAGTGGGACGTATGAGCTCCCGGCTTTGAGGGAACGGCGAAGGAGCCGAGCGCATGGGCCCCTGTTCATATCGTGGGACTTAAGGTTGAGATCCCTGGTTTCCTCGGGGAGATCGCGGCTTCTACGAAGATCCACGACCAGTTTTGGTGTGATGAAGGGCAACGGGGTCCCGGGGCTGGGCAGCCCTTCGCTTAGCAGGACAGTCAAGGGGGTTGGATTGTTTCGCCCCCACCAACTTTCAACTCAAGACGCTCCAGTTCAGAGTCTCCGACATGTCATGTTGAGAGATAATTGTGCGCAGAGATGTGAACTGCGAAGAATTGTCGCAGCTTGATGCAGGTCCCATGTTTGCTGCAAGTGATCAGGCCCTTCGCATGCTCGAGACCTGGTCGAGTTGCTGCAATGCAGCAAGGACACAGTCGATCCACCCAAAGCATCCGAGAGCAACTCAGTAAATGGTACTCTCGGTGACGTGGGGTAGAACCCGAGGTTTCTCTGCGTCTTGTTTTCAGGAGCACCAGCGAGAAATCCGTCTCGGCGCCTGCAGCCTGGCCCCCGTACCGAAATCGGCAAGTCAACCGTTCGGGTGAGTTGCGTGGGCGAACGGGCGGGGTGAGGGCAGTTGCTTCCTGCGCGTCAGTCAGAATTGAGGTACGGAGTGCCGTGTAGTTCTGCCATTCTACTCAGAGTTAGCTCCAGCGCACGGGCAGAGCTTGTTCGAGTAAGCTGAAGATGTCAATACCTTCCCTGACGTTTGAGCGGTGAGCACGAAAGGAGGATTGACTGCAGGAAGGTGGTGGTGAATGCAACCCAACGACGCTCGAAGGGGCGTTCATGACGACCAGAACAGACCGCGAAACCCGGTGAAGGGCGTGGATCACCCAGAAACGTCCAAGTTTGGTTTGCGAACAGCGCTAGGAAACACAGACCCCAACTGCCGGTTTTCGAGCGCGCAGTGTGTGCGTGATGCGGGCCGTCACGCTGGAAAGGTATGTGGTTATGTTGACCTCTTGAGCTTAAAGATCGGACGAAACGCCAAGAACTCATCGCGATAAGCCGTGGTGGGGGGTGGTTTCTGAATGGTGTTGCGGCCCTGAAAACGACCATAACCTCGCCATCCTATTCGTATCGCTAGTAACGCCTTGTGATTGTTGGTCTCCGAGGGTGATGGAAGCGATGGCAGTTTCGAGTCTCGACGTAATGCGGCCTCCCGCCGGGCCACTTTGTGCCCATCCATGAGTTACCGACATGAGAGACGGAGAAGCCAGAGGGGATGGGATCGCACCGCGTCGGTCAGCTGGGCGCACTGGCCTTCGGGGTGCTTCCCATCGCAAAGCAACCCATGTTGTTGCCCAGACTGTTTCGAGAAACAAGGCCGACGGTTTCTCTTGGGCTTCGAATGATTTTGTCTGAACGGCCACTAGCGCCTTGGCTAAGGGCCCACAACTGTTTGAAGCCAACTTAAAGACGAGACTTGTGTATCCCCTTCCTTGTTGTTCCTTGTTGTCGAGGTCTCGATGGAGCTGAGACGCGGCACGTTAGCAATTTGATATATTAAGGTCGCTAGTAAAGGAAGGTTGTCAACATATGACATGGATTGTTGACTTGAGAAACAGGGCATTGGCAGCTGTCGTATTTCTGTTCCCGAGCCGTTGTGGTTGATGAACGGTTCGGGTCTCTCCCCTCTCTCCCAATGGAACTTGGAGACGATGGGAAGGGACCCAGGAGTGCCAGGCTGCCAGGCCGGTTGTGAAGGGCAAAAGGGTCGGAAGGTGCAGTGCTGCCCCTCATTGATTGCTTTGCTGGGAGGTTCCTTCCACATTGTGCGAATGTGGAACGACGAAGTGGCCTGAGGGCACCTTCCAGAATTCTAGAAAAGTCGAATCTTCACACAAAAAAAGAGTCGCGAGGGGCTCACGCGAGTCAGAACACCCTCGTCACACTCTCACCACGCCCGTCTAGTCTCCGGATCCGGAGTCTGCCGCTGTTCTCTTCTTCGCCACCAACTTCATGCATTCTCTCGTTCTCTCCCCCCAGAGCCACTCGCTCTCGCGATGTGGAGAGAGCAGCATCATGCACATCAACTGCATCAGCTAGGGTAGGGCTGGATGGTGGGATGCTGTCTCGTGGTCGTCTCCTTGTCTGGACAGTCCTTCGTACATGCTGGTTGATACCAATCGGACCATGAATGACGACAAGCAGGCCCTGTCCGTGAAGCCCGGGATTTCTCTTGCGCATTGCGTAATGAAGAAATCGTCGTCGTCCTGCTTCTCCCGGCCTCGCACCAATTGGCTGCTCGAAACAAAACGGTCGAAAAATCGAGACGTCCGTGCGATCTGTCAAGCCCCCGTGCTTCGGGCGGGCTCGGGCGATAGTTGCTCCACTGTTGAAGATTCACGACATGCTGGCTGATCAGTCTGGCTCTCGAGCCTCTTGATGGATGCGGGGTTAACGAGGGCTCTGCGGGTTCTGTGTCCAACAGCGACACCAATATCCGGCTCCTTTTCGCCGGTGATCTGCAACCCTTGCGAAGCACGAAGTCTGAATCTCTTCGGAAGTTTGGTGAATCTCAACGCTTGGACCACAGGTCGATCTCCCGGCTGCTGCTGGAGAAAGGTCTCACAAAACCACCGGCTGTCACTTCTTCGTCACTCCTCTCCACTATCATCGGCACACAAAGCCTCGATCCATCGAGCATCGAGCTTGGACCTGTCCGTCCGTCTTGCTTCATCCCGTCCTGCGGGCTGCACTTCTCATCAACACAGTTGCCCTGGCCGCCTGCACCATCCCTCGACCTGCAGAGGCAGGATGCACCCCAGCTTCAACCAAGGCCTCTTGATTTAGCCAAACGACAGCCATTGGTCTGTGGGTGGGGGTCGGCTGCAGGCGTTGTTGATATGGACAGGCGTGGATGCGGAACCCCCTGCCGCAACTATCCCTGACCGGGACGTCTCTCCATCCTTGGCCGGCAGGGGTCACTGACCAGGGCCGGACATCACTCAAAGCGGTCTTAGCGGTTTCATTGTGTTCTCCTCGTGCAGCTGCTTCTCACCTTTCGGTCCTGTTACAGCATGCTCCCTCAGCGCGAGCCATTCCCATCTCGGCTGCATCTCCATGATCCCAAGCACCCCACCAGACGCCCCAGACATGGCTGTGCCTCCGAACAAAGAAAGCCCCGTATCAAACCCCCCGGTTGTGTTGCCCTCCCCGAGGCGAGGTTCCCTTTCAAGCTGCCCCAACACGCCCCAGCCAGGGACATCGCCCACCGGCAACGGGCTCCTTGCTGGCGGTACAATCTTGCATGGGAGCACATGGCTTCTCCATGGATCCTCCCTCTGCAACCCCCCCTGTCACATGGCTTCCCTCTCGCCCCTGATGGGCAGGGCTTTGAACCTCTGAGAACCCACATGAGCCCGGCCTGCATGTACTTGTAGCAGCCGGCTGGGAAGGGCTCTCCTCGCCCGGATTTGCAAACCTCAGAGTATATATCCTCACCACAGCCTCTGGCCTATCAGCCGGCCGGTCCGCGCGGGAAGCTTAAAACGCTCCCTGGCCCTTATCCGCACCACAACTCCCGGGCCAGCGAAAACCATTTATCTCTTACACGGACCCTACCCTGCGTCCGCCCCAATGGCTCACATTGCCAACTGCCTGGAAATGGACCAGGAGGACCTCTCGATTGGTCTTAATAATTATATAGCCGCAAAGACTGTCACCGAGGAGTCCAATGAGCTGGTACGCAACCACTTATGTCCCGCCTTCCGCTGTTGGCCAAAGCTTACCATTGTGCTGCAGTTGGGTAGAGCATCCCCTTCGGGTGATAAGCCGTTTGCTTGGAGAATGCAACACCCAGAACGAAAATATCAACTTTTCCCAAGGGATAAACAGACGGCTGCCGCCCCAGGGAAAGCACTAGATCCAGAGCAGGCTCAGGTATACGCCTTGACCAGGAATCAGAACGGCGAAAAGAGCGAGAAGATGGCTCTGAACCTGAGGGTCCGAATCAAGGAGCGCGAGATGCGTAAGCGGAAGATCAGCGTCTCGGATCTCGGTCCGTTGACGACGGTACAGGAAGCTGCCATGGACTCCCGTATGTTCATTGCTTCTTTCGCTCTGTTCAGTTTGTGACTGACATCCGCTAGCTACCATCCCAGGACGACCACCCGTCCATGAGCGGTCCATTAGTGCGCCGGGAAGCTCGTGGAAGCCGTATTCCCTCGGCGACTGCATGACCTCAGGGAGGACACGAACGCCAGAGGAGAGGCCCGAACTTCGATCAGCTTACAGGAGCAATGAGGAGCTACAACGGCCCGAGGTCGAACCCCGACAGCCGCTGTCCCCGAAGAGTCTGACGCCACTTGTCATACCAACCTCCAACCCCATCGCCCCCCACCTAGCACGGAGAGTGTCTATTAGTCGACTCCGGTCCGGCAGCACCCCCGTCGAGGGCCAAACCCGCAGCGCCCGGGCTGACGATTCTCCGCGGGCACGGACACCCTTCACCCCAGTTTCTGCCTCATTGACCACACCCAGATCGGCCGCGACGACGGTCATGACGGCCTCGACATTGCCTACCCCGATTTCCGCTCCGGCGGACCACCGGGAATCCCCTAGGCCATGGGAGAAGTCGACAAACCCCGCTGCAACGGCCGCCTCGAAGGAGACCGTCCCTGAACGCGCAATCACACCCAACGACCCGTTACAGAGCCTCGCCCATGGGCATAGGAGGAACCAGTCGGAGTCGGACAGCATGATCAACAGGGGAAGGCCGCCCAGGCGACTCGAAGTCTGCGCCGGTCCGACAACTTTGAAACGGAGTGGTTCGAAGAGGAACAAGAGCTCAGAAGGACATACAATCGAGCAACTTCCGAAGGGGTGGAAAGCAAGTGACGCTGTCAACATAATGAGCCCACAAGAAGTTGCTTCGCTGCAAAGACAGGCCCTCCAGCAAGCGGCACGGTTTGAGGTTCTCAGGAAAGAGGACGTTGATAGTCTCTCACGGGTTCGTATGCTCAATACTGGCTTCATTGAAACACTGCTAACTCGATACCCAGGAACTTCGCCTCCTCGACGAACGTACCGACTACCTCCGCCATACGTACACCTCACTCCGGTCAGGGAGACGAAACCTCCACTCTCGTATCTGCCAATATCTCCGATCCCCGCGTACAGCCAAATTTAGCCACGAATCCATCCTCAAGCAGGAGGAAGCTCTTGCGGAGCTCGATACCTCGATCGACGAGTGGGTCAGCAAACTCGAGCATGCCGAGAACCGACGCACCAGGGTCCGCCAGAAGCTGCTCGAGCATGTTGCTGCTGCCGTTACTTTGGGTGCCCCGACCGGGAGCGTGGTGGGAGTCAGCGAGAGCTTGCAATTTGCCCTTGGTGTTGTTCGGCCCCATAACGCCGAACTCTCCACCCCGCCCCGGAGCCCCGTCAAGACTTCCTTTACACCCGCCGCGCCATCTTCCTCTTCTTCACCGCATCGGGCTCAAGTGCCCTCCACAATCCTGGAGCAACCCCTGTTTGAGGAGGCCGCCGCCATGGATACCAAAGAAGCCGAGAAGGGGGCGGCTCTTCGCCGAGCTGAAACCATTCGTGTCTACGCGGATAACGACGTGTACGCTCTCCTAGCGGATGTGGAGGATACCATCACCAAAATGGGCAGTTCCGAGACCCCGGCTAAGGACAAGGACTCTTGCGCGCCACTCTCGGAGGCGGAACGGCGAAAGCTGTGCCGCACCCTCAGCCATGATGTCCTGAGTGGTGGCTCTCTCGCGAGAAAACCCCTGCCCATCTCCAAATTGGCTGAGAAGCCGTCCTCCTCGTCGCTATCTTCCTCGTCGTTGCCTTCCACCAAAACCCCACCTGCCAGTGAACCAGCCACCGGCGAAGTTTTCCTCACCAGTGCCGTTTTCAAGCCTTGAAGGCGATTATTTAACGCGCTGGCATATTCTTTCATATTCTCACGGCCTTGACTAGACGTCCTTCGATTTTATATTTCTCTTATCGTCACGACGCTCAAGTTCCTTTCGGTATCAGCACCATGCTGCGGCTGGCCACATACCATCATTCTAATTCGACTCATTTCTTGATTCATCTCAACTTTGAAGATACCCTTCTCGTCATTCATTCAACTGCCATCTTATCTTATTCATTAACTCTTTACTTTCTTTTCTCCCCCATCGACTCTTGGTTATTTGCCATCATCGATCTATCCACATGCTCTGCATTCTTTCCTTTTTCTCTTCTGTACATTGTATTTTAGCATTCCCCCGGGGCACGGCGTTGTCGGCGGCAACTTTTCTTCTATCTTTGGCATAAAAGCTTCATCTATTCTGACGCTGTCACGGCCGAAACCAATACCAATGATATCCCAGTGCGCGGGCAAAAACGGATCGGCGAGATACCAATGATACCAACGACCGGTTACCTTTCATCTTTTCTTTCTTTTCTCTACCAAGCAATCAATCGTGAGCTCGGTTAACACTGCAAGGATATGGCTGGGTGGGAGGGAAAGGAGAGATGGGGTTGACGAGGTCGCGGGACATGCAGAAATGTTGTCCCGCAACTGAGGTCGACGGCGTAAAGGGGGGGAGTTGGGTGAAAAGTTGGTGGCATGAATGTACCTGTAATTATTATGATAGTACAGTTATGGGAACTGAAATTATACGATAACCTCATCTATTGTTGTTTCCTTTAATGCAAGTACGTACACACAGCCCGCTCGATCCCCATATCACCTCCTTTTTTTCACACACAACATACATGCCCTCTCCCACTCCCGCTACACGCTCGACTCGCCCCATGATGTGCGTGCCGTGACAAACGAGAACCCTCTCTCCGGCCATACCACGGAGCAAACGTCGACATCCCCTCTCCCCCACTCACTCCTCCCTCACAACTACACAGTACACACAGACAACTCAAACTTCTCACCACATTATTCCCGGCCCCTCCGCACGTGCTCGGCACCCCTCTTTCCCGCCCCCGTAGGACCCCTACGCCGCGGACATCTGCCCGCCGCCCCCTCCCTTCAGCCTCTTCAACCCGCCGGCCTTGGCGGTGTCTCGTCCCGAGTCATGCCCAAAACGAGTCAATCACGTCAACTTTCGTGTCTCAGATCTCGCCACTGCTGAGACTCCAACGGCGCCGGTCCCGGTTCCGGTTCGGGCTCTATCTCCGCCCTACTATCTTCTTTCTCCTCACTTTATCACTTTTTGCCTCGGCCTCGGCCTCGGCCTGGGCTTTGGGGGGGGTTGGGTTTGGCAGCTGACTGATGAGTAAACCACGCCATGTCGGCGAAGTTCGATACGTACCTACCTACCTCCTTCGTGCCTTACGTACCCCAGCCGGCAGTTGAGGGCGGGAAGCAGGGGTCGCGGCGGGATGGCAGATCGGGCTGGGCCGGGGCTTGTAAGGGTCATCATGTCCCGCGCCGGGTGTTGGGATAGCCGGCTTTGGGCCCCGGTTCCGCTGTCACTGATAGCCGTAGGGGCCTGCATGTGAATGTACCTATGATGGATGCTTAGGTACCTATGTGGGCGCTACTACCTACCTATGTAGGGGCGATCCGCATAGGGCGCGGTTGCGCACTCTCTAGCACTCCCGAGTAACTGACTACTACTTGTAGATGCTTGCTCCTACGCAACAATACGAGGGGATACTTCACCACCTTGAGAACCAGCTGCCGAGGAGGCGACCGGGAAATGTCCCCGGCTCCGCACCTGCCGGAAGATACTGGCTGCTCCATAGTAGGCTCCGTTTACATCTGCGATGGACAATCGACGCCGAGTCAGCTCGGTGGATAGCTGTGGTCTAAGCACGAGGAGTGGCGAAGGTATCAATGGGCCCATGGGCACGATGGGGTAGCGGGATGTCTGGTCGTCTTCGGGATACCCCGGTTATTCGAGCGGCTTGGGAAGCTCAGCTACGGAGATATGGACGAGCTTGGATTAAGCTTTGAGATCAGACGGTTAGGGCATCGTGCCACCGTGCCACCCCAGGCGTGGAGACTGTAACCCCCGTGCCCCCCATCCGCGGCTCCGCTCTGGGGAAGTCATGGAGCAATGGGTACGGGGACTGTCATGAATATGGTCTAGATGTCGATCATGTGCGGGATTTTATTGGGGATTGAGTCGTGAAAGAGACGAGTCAAGGGGTGGGCACATGGTGGGCTAACAGAAGAGTCAAGCATGGTGGCGGGAAGAGAGGGTCTCGCCGGGGAGAACTCGGGCATTTCTGGGAGCCGGATATCGCGGCGTTGAGAGGTGAAGCTACACCGGGACCAACACGAGCGATCTAACAGGTTAATAGCTGCCGTGCCCCATTCGTAACCCGCCACCTGAAACACACGAACGGGGAAAGTCGTTGTTTCCCAGATAAGCACACGGGGCAAGCTCTAAGTCAGCTCGAGCGCGGGGAACAGCGACTCAGGTGCCCGACCTTCCTTTCGCACTCGCCTCTCCTCCTCGAATTCTTCGATGGGATCGCTGCTGTAGTTGGGGAGAGCCCGGATATCAGCCCGGCCATCGTTGGCCCGCTTCTTCGGCCGACCTCTCCTCCTCTTAGTAACATTGATGGATCCAACACCATATTCTACGATGCGTCCTGGTTGCGGCAAATTCAAACGGCTACCGATGAAGAGTTTGGGTTGACTGAACCGAAACTGCTCCGCTGTGTCGCTTGTCTCACTGGGGGAGACTTTAGAATGGGCCGGGGCAACCGCCACCGAGGTTGCCATCGAAGGGGCGGCGGCATGTGACTCCGAAGCGCTGATGTCCGCCTGTTCGGGGGACCCAAACTCGTCGCTCTCTGAGGTATTGATGGTGATGTCGATCTGTGACGGACTGCTGGTACCCGCGTTGACCACGACGCTAGGGGGTTGGAAAGAAACATCAGAGTTGTTTCGTGGTCCTTCTAGTTCTGTTTCGGCCAACGACGGGCCATATGTGACTTCTTGGCTTGAAGGTGCTCCAGCTGAAGAGTAGGCTTCTCTCGAATCGGAACCGGACGTCTGGCGGTCTTGGGTGTAAAAAGGGAGAGTGCCGATCGTTGCAATGTTGCTGTCCTCGTCCGACTTGAAGTTGTTGCTAGGTGAGACAAGAGTGTTTGATGGTTGCAGACTCCGCACTGCGTCGTGTTTGGCTTCCTCAAACGCCGCCTTGCCGATTTCGTCACTGTTCTCATCGCCGAATACGAACGTCTTCCAGGCCTCATCGGAGTTGATTTCGCCCGCCGATATGCAGGCTTGCGGAGCAGTAGGCGGAGACTGAGAAGATGAGTTATCGTCGGACACGCATGCAGGGTTTAGGACATGCCCCACGCAAGTAACAACTCTACCTTGCCCCCGAATATTGATTCCAGCCACCATGTTGTTTTCCCGGCTGGGGCCAGAGGTGGAGACAGGCTGTATTTCTTCTCCTCGGCTCTCGACGGTATCCGTAGATCGATCTGCCCTATTTCCGGCATGGCTTCCGACCGGCGGGTTTTGAGAGACAAGGATGTCAAGCCGTTCTAGCCGTTGAAGCCGGGCGACGAGCTCCTCGTAGCGGTTTAGGATCTCCGAGGAGTCACTCGAGCTGAGCAGTTTGTTGAGGTCCCGAAATTCACTAGCGCTTGTATTGTCGGGCCCACCCGCCGTGAACCCATTTAACGGTGGCAAGGATGGAGGTGAGTCTTGAGGTTTTCGCTTGGGTCGCGGAACCTCGCTAACACCGGGGCTAACTCTATGCTCGATGGAAGTTCGACTCCCTTCAATGGCAACATGGCTACTGACGGGGCTGCTCGGCTGGCCAACCCATTCGTGCCATTCGAGATTCTCGGCCTTCTGGGAAGATGGCACCGGAGATATGGCCCGACCAACCTGTGCGATGGCAGTGCCGGTGTTTTCGGAGTCGAACCGATCGAAGTGGTAAAACGATTCGGGTACAGGCCGTATCGAAAGTGGGTGGGAGAGTGGAGGGAATGAAGTCCAGATGCGCCCCTCGGCATCGCTTGAGATGCAACAGCGTTGTTCTCTTTCACTCTGGTTACTCGATGGCTCTCTCATAGGTAGTACAGACCGTGGGAGCTCATCGCCCGGGGGTAGATGGCTCGCAACTAAGTTAGTAGGGTGTTAGTAGCACATATTCGCAAGAAATATCACACTGGTCATACCATGCTTGTCTCTCAGGCCGGACGGTGTGTGTTGGCGATTAGGCTCAGCCTCAGAGCCACGGGCGGAGTTCGTGGGCTTCGATCTAGTGATGCTAGAGGTCTCTCCTGGCCGTTTCTCCTGGCTCCCAATCTGTATTATCACATCCTCCCGGCGAAGGGGATACGCATGCTGCTTCCTGCGTTTTACCACCAGCCCATCGCCAACGATGTGAGATCGTCTTTTCTTAGTCCCCTGTGACCCTGCAGGAGGGCTTCGCTCTTGTGACTTGGTACTTCGGGGCTTTTTGGCTGAAACCGACAGTGGCTCGCGAATGGTCCTCTAGTCCTTCGCGAGCAACTTCTGCCTCATCCGCTCCAGGGCCTCCTCGTCATATTCAACCTGGGGGCTAGGGACAGCTTGCCCGCCTGTTCCTTCTTGAAAGAAGCGACTGATGGTAGGTAGAGAAGTGTCGTCTGTTGTTACTGTCGCCTTATGCCGTTTCTTTCCCGGCTCCGCTCTCCGCCGGCTAGGCGTTAATGAAGCCCGTCGTCCAGACGAGGAGCCAGACCTGTTAGAGGCATGGGAGCGTTGAGACGACGGGGGATCAGAATGTTGAAGAAACGAGATGGGAGGGGGACCGTTCTCTTCTGCGACTTTCTGTTCCGCAGCTCGAGCTCGAGCGCGCGCGAAGTATTCCTTCTGGCGTTGGCGAGCCGGGTTTATCTTGCGCAGCCGGCCGCGGTTGTGGCGGTAGAGGTTGCCCTCGGTCCAGTTCATGCCGGGCAGTTTGCGATGTTTTGGAGGTAGATTGGGTTATTTTGGGGCCAGACCGATTCATCATCGATCAATACTCCTGAGCGAGATACCCGAGTGTTGAACTGTGAACCGGAAGCATCCCGGACACTCGGGTGTGGTCTCACCTCAAGTGTCAAGTGGGGGATGGAATTGCATTGCGAGAAATGAATTTTCGAACCGAATCTCATAGATCCTGGTCGTTCTTGCCCACCCGATCTCACAGGGAAGCCTACGACGAGGAGCACCTTCCATCACTGATTGAAGAGATGGTGTCAAGATGGATGGCGGCTAGCGGCGGAAGGAACGAACCGGCCCGAGCCGGGTCCCACTTTAAACTCCAAAGGCCCCGCGCCGACGACCTCCGAACCCGCAACCGACCCGGAGCAACCTTCAACCCCAACCCCGCTTTCCTCCGCCATGCGAACACAAGCTTGGAGGACATTCCGCATCCTCTCACGATCTATCACTCGGCCGTCCTATCGCCAATCCATCTCAAAACAGCCACTCCCGCCGTCAACCTCCCTCCTCTTCCGCACAATGGCGTCATCAACAACCACCCCCCACCCCCCCGGTCCTCAAGCAGCCCGTCAAGCTCGCGTGCGTGCAACTCGCCTCAGGTTCCGACAAAGCCGCCAACCTGACGCACGCCGCGGCCAAAGTACGGGAAGCCGCCCAGGCCGGCGCCAAGATCGTGGTCCTCCCGGAGTGCTTCAACTCCCCCTACGGCTGCGACCACTTCCCGTCCTACGCCGAGGAGCTGCTCCCATCGCCGCCCACACCCACCCAGTCACCCTCCTACCACGCCCTCTCAGCAATGGCGCGCGACAACGCGGTCTACCTAATCGGCGGCTCCATCCCCGAGCTCTCCACCTCCTCACCCGACACCAACACCACCACCACCAAAAAGACCTACTACAACACCTCCCTCACCTTCTCCCCGACAGGCACGCTCCTCGCCACCCACCGCAAGATCCACCTCTTCGACATCGACATCCCGGGCAAGATCACCTTCCGCGAATCCGACGTGCTCTCGCCCGGCAACCAGCTCACCATCGTGGACTTACCAGAATACGGACGGGTCGGCGTGGCCATCTGCTACGACGTGCGGTTCCCCGAGCTGGCGACCATCGCGGCGCGGCGCGGCTGCTTCGCGCTGGCCTACCCGGGCGCCTTCAACCTGACGACGGGCCCGCTGCACTGGGAGCTGCTGGCGCGGGCGCGCGCGGTCGACAATCAGCTGTACGTGGCGCTGTGCAGCCCCGCGCGCGACCTGGCGGCCGGGTACCATGCGTGGGGGCATAGCATGGTGGTGGATCCGATGGCCAAGGTGTTGGTGGAGGCTGGGGAGGGGGAGGGGGTGGTGGTGGTGGAGTTGGATGGGGGGAGGATTGAGGAGGCGAGGAGGGGGATTCCGTTGAGGGATCAGAGGCGGTTTGATGTGTATCCTGATGTTAGTCGGGTGCAATGAGTGGGTGGTTGGGTGTGGATGGGGGGTCTGTAACGGATGATGGCGTGTATGTGTGTGTATGTATGGATGTGTGTGCTGCTATCGCCCGTGTTTCACTTTCTCATTTTGTGATGAATCGACGCATGAATTGGGAGGGAGGCTGGTCTATTCCGGGGTTTGCTCTTTATCCAGATGTTGGGAGAGCCTGTGTGCCCCATTTATCCCAGTGGCAGTTTATCCAGCAAGGAATGGTCGTCGTCTATCCCGCTTTTCCAGCAGCCTATCAGTTTAACATCATCCCCGTGCTTGCCGCAGCCCCTTTTTTTCATCCGAGCCTCCCTCCTTCCAAGGCGCAAAACCCCGGGCGTCCTTTCAGTCCTTTCCCCCGTCAAGCTGGCGAACCGCTCATTCCAGGGCCTCCTGGGCAAAGGTGGGAAGGATGAAGCTGGCCTTGTGGATGTCGGCGTTGTAGTACCGGCACAGCTTGCGCTCCTCGTCCTTGCTCCACGAGCGGACGGGCAAGCGCACGTTGCGGTTGGCGTCCTTGCAGCAGACCATGAAGCCGATCTGGCCCGAGGGGTAGGTGGGGATGGTGGTGTAGGCGTACTCGGCCACGGGGAAGATCTCGCCGCAGTCCTTCTTGAGCTTGGTGATCAGCGGCAGGTGGAGCCATTGGTTCTCGGCTGCGTTGCGTAGTCAACGTGTTAGTCGGTCTATCCATCCAGTTCAGGGGTATTGACAGTAAGAGTGGAGAGACGGATAGAGGGGCAAAGAGAACCCAGGAAACAGGGAATGTGGGAATGTGTTTGGAGATGAAAAAAGTGAAAAGGGGTAAATCGTGTGTGAAGAAGTGATGACGTGACAAAAGCAAGGAGGAAATTCGTGTCAGGGGAAAGCCGAGACGAACTACCACTCGGTAGCCTCCTGAGAGATGACACAAGGCTGGATCAGGGCATGTTTGCGCGCCTGGCCCGGAGAAAGAGGGCATTCCTCCCAGGTCTCGACTTTCTTCGAGTAAATGAGACATACAACCTTGGGTGGTGATAACGCCGCCCTCGCGGAGGGCATCGTGGAGAAGCTTGAAGTAAGGCTTCTGGAAAAGAGACTCGGCGGGACCCTCGGGGTCGGAGGAGTCCGTGATGATGACATCAAAGGTGTCCTTGTAGTCGTCGAGGAACTTGAAGCCGTCGCCAATGTGGACCTTGACCTTGGGGTGGTTGAAGCCGGCCGACATGTGGGGAAGGTACTGCTTAGAGAGGCGGATGACGGCCTGGCACGTGTGAGCGGCTGACATATTCAAGACTTGACTTCAGGGGGCTTCATCCAGCATACCTCATCAATGTCGCAGAGGGTGGCCTCCTCGACACACTCGTGCTTGACGACCTCGCGCAGGACACCGCCATCGCCGCCGCCGATGACGAGGACCTTCTTGGGGTCGGGGTGCGAGTTCATGGCCAGGTGAGTGATCATCTCCTGGTACGAGAACTCGTCCCGCTCGGTGCACTGGATGACATTGTCCAGGACCAGCACGTTGCCGTGGTTGGTGGACTCGAAGATCAGGACGTCCTGGTACTTGCTCTTCTCATGATGCAGCACCTTCTTGACCCGGAGGGTCATGGCCTGGCCTGCCAAGAGTTTAGCATAACGGGTGCTTATGGATGCGCGGCAGGTGAGGTGTCATTGTTTACTCACCGGGCCACATCTCGGAGATCTCGCGGAACCACCCATCTGTAAGCCACCCGGGATTTGGTCAGCAAACGTACTCATCATCGACAGCCGAATGCACCGCCGGTAAACCAATGCGGAAGTTTCAATCGCAGGCAGATGGTCTGAAAGTATTATTGGGCCAGGCGTCCAACTACCACCCTCCGAGGCTGCCCGTGTGAGGCGCAAGACACGGCTGAGCAGGTTCGTGTTCGGGGGGTTGTGGTAACACCGGCGCGTAATGAAGCCGTTCAATTCCGAAAGCTGCCAGCCTGCATTTGCTTGGGGGGGAAAACGGCGCAGAACTGAAAATCGGCATTCCAGCAGTGCCGGTTGTGCCGCCAAACTACCGGAGCAGGTGATGCTTGAGGGGGTGTTGCCGACATCGACAGTGCTGTCGTTGGGGGATGGCGGGGTATTTGTTTAACCATCGACCCCGCGATGGACCATGGAGGGACGCGGAAATTCACTGAAAGCGGCAGTAAAACATACCCTGGATGGTAGCGTGTGTAATGTCACCCATTTTTCGAATTTGGCTGAGACGCAGGTAATTGAGGATTTGGTGAGGCGGCTTGGAGAGGAGACGCCGTGAGTAGAACAGAGCCAACTTGAAGATGAGCCAGTGAGGTCGGTCAAGGCGGGGTAAAAGTTTGTGTGGACGATCTTTTTTATCATGAACCAACCCCTCGAACAGCAAAACAAGTGCGACTTGGAATTGTGCAGAAATTTTCCTCGGTCCCGCCGTCCCGCCGTCGCCCTGAAGCCGATTGCATGAGCGAATAAGAACGTGGTAAACCTAAAAGTCGGGACCAATGATGCCCAAAAGGTGGAGAGCCGGTCGGCGTGTATTCCAGAGCAGTTCTGTGCGCAAGTCCAAAAGCTACGGCTACAGAGTCACCTACGAAGTAGTCGACGGAACCGATTAATCTCAGCATTACCTCCTCGGCAGCAACACGGCTGCCTCTCGCGATATTCGCTCGAGTTACTGCGCAAGGGTGTTTGGGAAGGGGGGGGGGGGGGGGGGGGGGGGTTTGAAGACAAACCCCGGTGCAATGCTCACGGCCCAAAGCATCTCATCCCGGCTGCGGTGACAAACCGGTCGGTCCGCCGCGGCCTCGGAACGGACAGCGCCCGGCCGTCGGGTCCCAGAGGGTCGGTGCTGAGTTCGTCAGTGAGGTGGTTAGCGCTGAGGTCAGCGGGCGATCATGCTGGCGTTACGTTGGAGACGTTGGAAGTAACCCTCGGGCGCCTACGAGTGCCGGCAACCAGGGCGATATAAGTGCTAATAAGGAGATCGATGGACCACGAACGGAGCCGTTCGAGAACATGTCATGTTCCACGCGCGTTGCGAAGCCCGCGCGGTTGATTACGCGTCTAGTGGGTGAAAGCTGCGATGAGGCTTTTCGGCAAGGCGGCTGGCATGCTCGCGATTTGTCGGACTTGATGTCGTAATGGAATCGTTGGCAATGCCTCCTCGCCCACTGACGGCGGTCTCTTGGTCAGCAGCCTCATACGAGTGCATGTGAGGAGTCGCCTCTCGGGTTGAGAGATAGCGAGTGTCCCAAATATCGGTATTTATCATGGTAGTTGATGGGTGTTCCATTTCTGCGACGGCGAGCTTCATCAATGCCCCACCACATCTGCCGCTCCAGCCCTATTTGCGGAATGGCGCCGCGTGAAGCACCGTGTCGATCTATCTTTCCCCTCCGCTGTCTCGCCGACGCTATGGCATCTCGAACGCTCGAGGCGTCCTTTCGGAGAACCAACTAACATTGTGTCAAGTGCGTGTAATCTGTAACTAACTTCCTAGTTTCGGCCTTAGCCCATTCTGGAAGTCGATCAGTGCCATCTTGGTAGGGTAGGCTTGCGAGCGCTCAGTCGGAGGGAAATATGGGAAATAAAGTGCAGAGAAAGCAAAGAGTCCTGCTCGCCTCGGCTGAATCGAACATCGCGCTGCTGCATGGCGTTACACCACAGCTGCTCCGCCTTTCCCGAGAGGCGCAAGAAAACCGCGTGGCGATAACAAGAGATCGAAAGGCAAAAGAGTTCGCAGCCAATCGCCCCTGTTTAAGGCCGTCTGGAGTCTGCGCTTCGGGGAATGCAGGTCTTTGAAGGAAGAGTCCGCGATTGGACGAAGGAAAACCTCTTGTCTCTTGTCGGTCGAGTGAAGATGCAAGATCTCCAAGAACATGGGGGGTTTTCCCGGGAATAGGGGTAAAACATGACCGACCCGTGGAGAGGGAATTCGCAGGGCGGGACTCTAACTATTTTCCCATTGCCGAAACTAGGGTATGGAGAGCTGTGAAAGGTGCCCCGACAGTTTGGAGAGAGACACTCGCGATGCATGTATGTCCCCCTCCTCTCACGTTAGTTAGGTAGGTATCTTTCTCACCATCATAAGATGCGGCCAAAAGTGCCGCCTTCGTACGTGTATTTACAATTCGGAAACGCCGTTTGCCGTGTCGAGATTTCCATGTCGCGGAATGACACCAGACCCAAATGTCCAGGGATTGAGGGCGGAGCTAAAAAAGACCGCGAGGCGATGGAACCCTATCATGAAACTGAAGCTAATTCGGTTGTGATCGACCACTTCCGCCGTTGGGGACCCGCGTGGGCGGGAGAACCCGAGGGCGCGCTTCCAGTCAAGAAGCTGAGAAGAAAGCTTCTTCGGTTTGTGAGCCCCGAATCGGCTTCGCACGGTGACGATGCGGCTGGCTGTAACGGTTTGAGGGTTGGGCGGGAATTCGCACTTTCGAAGCTGCGCCGAAACGGAAGAAAAAGCGTGGGCCTGGGGATGGAGAGACATGGACGGAAACGCAGGGTGAGGCGGCCCCACATCAAGGCACCCATGCTATCCACGGATGCTTGCCGCAGGAGTCCGCAGGAGGAGCCCGCCGGGCAAGGGCCTTGAAGAAGCCTGCAGGGCAGTGGCATGGATGGTTAGGTTCAATGGCGCGCAGCAGAGCAAATAATCAAGACAAGAGGGTCGGTTGCACCTGGCCGGTTCTGCGCCCCAGAGCCACCGTTATTGACCCGAAGTCCATGTAACCCACAGTTCTTTTGACCTGTCGAATCTTCCCGTTGTTTGATACTTTTCAGCCGACTCGCCTTTTCGTGCTTCGCCGCCCGAAACTCACATATAGCCAGGCCATTTCCCTCAGCCGTACCGGGCCCCTTCATGCTCCGCCTCGCCTTCCGACTCGTTTGATCCCCACTACACGCCCGCCTCGCCGACGCGACGACGACCGATTCGAAGCTGCGCACAGGAGAGGAAAAGCCACCAATTCCGGATGGAGTAGCGAGGAGGCATTACCGGAAATACCTACCGCAGGCGACATTGCATTGGCACCGTTCGGTCCGTGGCAGACCCTGGCATAGGTAGTTGCCAAAAACCGAGCTTTCGGAGAGGTCCATCGAGGTGCTCCGATAGTTGGCTGGTGTCGGGCGTTTCAAAAAGTTTGCCGACAGAGGTCCTCCCTAGAGCCCTTCTCCCCTCAGCTGCCCCGCCACCACCAAGAAGTTCGCCCGCCGAAAGCTCCGCACAGCGGGCATTTAGCGACGTCAGCGACCATCGTCGGATTTCCCATTATTCAACTCGGATTCCGATTTGCCCATATCGTTTGCGGTTTCCGACTACTACCGCCACCATGTGTTTCGGGGGTCGCGAAAAGACCGATGAGACGGGCGTCGCTCGGTCGCGCGAGCTTGACAAGGTCATTCGTGCCGACGAGAAGCGCATGTCCAAAGAAGTGAAGCTTCTGCTTCTAGGTACGAATCGGCGTCTCGGTTGGCGACAGGGCCAAACAAGCTGACCTTTTGCTTGCACAGGGGCCGGAGAGTCCGGAAAGTCGACAGTCCTCAAACAGATGAAGCTCATCTATGCGCAAGGCTTCAGCAAAACGGAGAAGATGGAGTGGAAGCCCGTGGTGTTCACAAATATCCTCCAGTCGTTCCGCCTAATCTTCGATGCGATGAACGACGCGGGTATTACTTTCGAAAACCCGGATAACGAGGTAAGCTACTGCGGCCGCTGGCCCACGGCCGGCCACATCTTCCCGAACCGATACTGACTGGCCGCCTGACAGAAAAACATGGCCCAAATGATGGTCGACTACGAGATGACGGCGCACGAGCCGTTACCAGAGGAGTACCTGGAACCCGTCAAGAAGCTCTGGGTGGATGCAGGCATCAAGAAGGCCATGGAGAGGGGCAACGAGTATGCCCTGCACGACAACCTGGATTAGTAAGTGGTAGCGGTACCTTGGGCGGAACTGTCAAGGCTGACATGCATCAAGCTTCTGCGACGACGTGGAGCGCATCTGGGATAAAAACTACGTTCCGACAGACCAGGATCTGCTACGATCGAGGTTACGGACAACCGGCATCACCGAAACCGTCTTCGACCTGGGTCAGCTCACATACCGCATGTTCGACGTCGGAGGCCAACGGTCAGAACGGAAAAAGTGGATCCACTGCTTCGAGAACGTCAACTCCCTGATGTTTCTCGTGGCCATCTCTGGGTACGATCAGTGTTTGGTTGAAGATAAGGATGGCGTAGGTGCTCCCCGATCTCTCCGGCGCGGGAAGAGAAGGCTGACATGGTGTGCCGCAGAACCAAATGAACGAAGCCCTGATGCTGTGGGAATCCATCGCCAACTCACACTGGTTCGCCAAGTCGGCGCTCATCCTCTTCCTCAACAAGATGGATCTCTTCAAGGAGAAGCTCGCCAAGAGCCCGATAACAGACCACGGCTTCACCGACTACCACGGGCCACCGCACGACTGGGACAAGGCCAGCCAGTACTTTATGGACAAGTTCCGGGCACTAAACCGAAACCCGGACAAGGAGATCTATGGCCACTTCACGAATGCCACCGACACCAACCTCCTCAAGATCACGATGAGTTCCGTGCAGGACATGATCATCCAGCGGAACCTGAAGCAGCTTATTCTGTAAGAGGCGATATTTGCATGCACCCACGACCTCCTGTTTTTCTCCCCCCCCTTGGGGACGCGCGCGGATCCCCCCTTGTTGTAAGCATCCAGTGCGGACTGCTCACGGGGCACGGTTGCATAAAATGACAGCCGGTCCCTTCCCTTTCCTCACATCTCACTTCCTTTTAATCCTGCTTTTTATGATACCAAAAACGTTATGTTACCTTGCATTTCAAAGTGGCGCCTTTCCTAACCTTGGTGACTTGATGATAGGGTCTGATTGCACCGAGCCCGCCCTGCACCCCCCTCGTCGCGAGGACCGCTCACAGGGGGCCTATCCCCTGTTTTTGTTCGTTGTATGTATATTATACCAGCAGGCGGGGCAAAGTTACCTCTTCTTTTCTTCTTTTCTTTCTTGCCGGCTTCGTTTACCCTGTCTATATATACCTTAAACCTTACTACTATGGTACGGTCTCGACGTTTCTCAACAAAACCCGGCAACGGACCGCACCGAAACCGACGAGCTTCGACCCTCTTTCGTTCTCATTTCATTCATTTTGTGTTGGAGTATGGCTGAGTTATACTGTGGTACGGTACGGTTCTCTTTGCGATGTGACTGGTTATTTTGGCTGGACGAAACAAGGGAAGATGTGTGGCATTCAATGGGCAGCAGTCACTTGGATGGCTACGATCCCTGCTTCCCCCTGCTCGAGGAGTGGGTCACAAAAGGGGGTGGGGACCGCCGCCGTAACGGTCGGCCGCCAACGTTACGGATACCACCTCCTGGATTGGGGTCCTTGTCAGAGGATTCCTGGGCGTCGGATGGGCCGAGACGAGAAACGATGAATGGCGTCACACGCGGCTTGCTGTTGGTTCGGGAGAGCCGCGGCTGGGCGAGCGGCTGGGCGACGGGGCATTGGAGGGCCCACTTGTCAAGCGACTCACTTATCACTTGCACATGATGGAGACAACGTACTTTTTACTTTACATGCGAGACATGGTAAATCTGTGGATGAATGGATGGCGTGTGGTTGGATGGCTTCTCACTGTACTTACACTGGATTAGAGGGAATGGAATTTCCAGACGGATGGATCTGAGACGAGGCGATTCGCGAGTTCATGATTTGCAAGGTCCACACGGCGGAGTCACACTGGCCACTTCGCAGTTGCTTTTTGTTTGATACCTAACCAAAACGGAAATGTCGTCCCTCTGGTGTTGGGGAAATTTCCTTAGGCGGATCGGCACACCTGCCGAACACTAACCCTGGTGCAACTAGCTCGCCCGCTGAGGTGGGAGTTTGGTGGACCCGGGGCACTGGTTGGTGGCGCCGGTTTTGCTCGGTGGTTCGGTAGTTGGGCGCCGTTCATGCGGCGGGGACAGGAGCTTCTCACGGAGTATCATCAATGACATCTAAACAGGTTTCGGGCTGGGGATAACTAGTTAGTTATGCTTTTTCTGAGACCCTCATGAGCCATCCTCTGTCGAGTCTTGTCTCGAGTTTTCCTCAGTTCAGCTCACATCCCCATGCGGCCGTGCTATCGGAGATTCCAGGGCGCTCTGTGGAACGGCTGCCGGGCACGCCGCGAGGTCTGGCCTGGCACACGCCCATGGAGAAATCGCCCAGCTGAGGCAGTCTTTTCCGCGCGATCAGCACCGCTGCTCTTCGGGCTCCACTTCGTTTCTTTTTTCTCGCTCCGATGGTGGTGGGATGGGCCTGCGAAAATGGGGTCGGAAACGGAGCTAGCTGGCTAGGTAGCCAGGTCTTTGGGTTGGGGGACGCAGAGACGGTGAAGACCCGTTTTACCTCCCTCCCGGTGGAAACCTCGGGAAGTCGCATTCGGGGTGTCACGAATCTCGGGATTGCGTGTTCGTCTGACGGTGATGAGTGGACTGCCTTTTCCCCGGATCGGCTGCTCGGATTCGCCATATGGCAACCACGTGGATCTGGGTTGATGCCGCTGCACAGTGGAATCAGTGGAATCTTGCACAGCCGAAGTCCTTGTTTTGTAAAACGGGGCATCGTGAATTCGGAGTTGACACCGAGGGAACATACGCGACACACTGTGCATGCTGTCTCTGAACACGAGGTAGGGTGAGACACTATTTGCAGGATCGGGCACCATCGGACTCAGAGAGATCACAGCGCCACATTTGGGAGGGATCGAGGGAGTTGTTTAAGATGCGCGTGAACCCTTGACGACCGAGGCTGGCGCTGGTTCGTTGCAGTAGTGGTCGTTCCTACCATTTTCACCCCGCCAACCGGCATCCACAAGCTCCACTGTGCGAATGAGCCCAATTCATTTCGAAGGTTCAAGGAACATTCAAAGGTCCCCAATGAATCTGCAACTTCTTTTGGGAATCTTCAGACACGGAGGCCAACGAACACAAGTCAAGGAAATGTTTATTATATCGAAAACTCGCATGTTTTGGCCATGAAATGCTACAGGTGTGTTGGTTCATCGTGCTTGTACTGATCCTACACACTGTACGAGTAAACAACTCGAAGGAGCTGCATCCAACAGCTTTGCCATTTGGTTCCTGCCAAATAGGGCTTCCTCCAGAATGGCTCTCATACTGGACCTCTAGCATTCGGCTTTGAACTTGAAGGGACATAAGTCCGAAAATCAAACCATTTTTCCCAACTTGAAATCGACAAGTTGACCAACCCCGACTCTTGCCCGGTGTTTGTTCACACCCTTCCCGCTTTTGTCGATCTCCAATTCAACCACACTCATAAACTAGGTACTCCAGCTTGGAGCTCTGGGATTCAGAAAGCTTGACCTCTTCCTCTGGCCAAAACGAGCCACAGCTCCAAACTCAACAGCACCTAGCGCAGCCACCAACACTATCCCCATCAACACCCTCACCCACCACCCGCCCACAATCACAATGTCAACCAACCCAGCCTCAAGACCCCTAATGGGGAACAACAACAACAACAACACCAACCCTCCCACCAACCCCCCACCAGCCAGCCCCTACCCCCCCTCCTACCACACCGCCGCCGACGCAGCTGCCACAAAGGGCAGCTGACAATCAAAGCTGACGCAGCGCTTCCCCTTCCTGCGAACGAAGCGCGGCATCGCCGTGCTGGTCGCCGTCGGCCTCCTCGTCGTCGGCGGCGGCCTGGCCGGGCTGGCTGCGCTGCGCACTCGTGGTAATGGGGATGCCGGGTCTACGTCGGGGCGGGGCGATGGATGGGGGATGGTCACGGATGATGCGTGGTTTTATGGCCGGTCGCCGGCGGTTTATCCTTCGCGTGAGTTTTTCCTCTTCTTTTTTTGTCGTTTTTGGTTTGGGGTCGTTGGTGTGGGTTGGGGCGAGAGAGGGGCGCTGACAGGTGGTAGCAAATATCACGGGTGAGGGGCAGTGGGCTGATGCCACGGAGAAGGCGAGGGAGATGGTGGGGCGGATGACGCTCAAGGAGAAGGTGAGTGAAGATGTTGAGAGGAGTTGTGGAAATGGAGAACTGACACGGGGGTAGGTCAGCTTGACTGCCGGCGCTGGCTCGAATACGAGCTGCCCTGGGTTTATTCCAGCTATCCCACGCCTTGGGTTTCCTGGCATGTGTCTGGGTGATGCAGGGAATGGACTCCGCGGGACGGACTTCGTCAGCACGTGGCCGAGCGGCATTCATGTTGGTGCCAGCTGGAACAAGGTGCTCACTCGCCAGCGGGGATCCGGCATGGGAGGCGAGTTCAAGACCAAGGGCGTGAATGTGCTGCTCGGGCCGGTCATTGGACCAGCCGGCCGTGTTGTGTTGAACGGCAGGAACTGGGAAGGTAAAGTTTTCCCCCGTATGGCTGTCGGTATAAGGCCGGCTGTTGACACGAGTAGGCTTCTCGACCGACCCTTATTTATCAGGGGTTCTGGCACATGAGACGGTTACGGCAGTGCAAGCTGTCGGGGTCATTACGAGTACTAAGGTATGTTTCTCCTACTGTGATATGAGAGTCAGAGCTAACACCCTACAGCACTTTATTGCCAACGAACAAGAGACAAATCGGAACCCCGTTGGCGATGTTGCATCGGTGTCGTCCAATATCGACGACAGGACTTTGCACGAATTCTATCTTTGGTAAGCCGGACAATCCCGATCCCCTTGCCCTTTCTAACATCACAGGCCTTTCCAGGATGCTATCCACGCCGGCAGCGGCAACATAATGTGCTCATACCAGCGACTCAACAACTCGTACGGGTGCGCAAACAGCAAGGCGCTCAATGGTCTTCTTAAGACCGAACTCGGTTTTCAAGGTTGGGTCGTCAGTGACTGGGGTGCCCAGCATGCTGGAGCAGCCGCAGCCCAAGCAGGCATGGATGTTGCCATGCCGAATGGAAATGGTTTCTGGGGTACGCATCTCGTAGATGCTGTCAACAATGGCTCGGTTGCCGAGACTCGCTTGGATGACATGGTGGCCAGGTAATACATGGCCCCTCGACTTTCCAATGTCACAAACTAACAGCTACAGAACCCTCGCAACATGGTATCTGATGGGTCAAGATCAGGACTTCCCGCAACCCGGCGTCGGTATGGCCGCGGATCTTACCCTGGCCCACAAAGTGGTTGATGCGAGGAACTCGAGTTTTCGGTCAACGTTGCTAGACGGCGCAGTCGAAGGCCACGTCCTCGTCAAGAACACCCGCAGCGCACTACCCCTGAAGGAGCCGAAGATGCTGTCCATATTTGGTTACTCGGCCAAGAACCCCGATCACAACAACCCCAGCCCCGGCCTCTCCCCATGGCTCTGGGGCGCCGAGTCGTTCAACTACACCGAATTCGCCGGCAGGTTCTTTGGCTACACCGGCGAACACGGCTCCACGCCCATCGCCTTCAACGGCACCATCTACTCGGGCGGCGGCTCGGGGGCAACCTCACAGTCCACCATCGTCTCGCCCTTCGACGCGCTTGTCCAGCGGGCTTACGATGACGGCACGGCCCTCTTCTGGGACTTTGTCAACGGCAACCCCTCCGTCAACTCCATGTCGGACGCCTGCTTGATCTTTGGCAACGCCTACGCCACCGAGGCTGCCGACCGCCCAAGTCTATACGACGACTACACCGACGGCCTAATCAAGCACGTCGCTGACCAGTGCGCCAACACGATCGTGGTCCTCCACAACGCAGGCACCCGCTTAGTGGACCAATTCATCGACCACCCCAACGTCACGGCTCTCATCTTCGCCCACCTCCCCGGCGAAGCCTCGGGTCGCGCGGTGGTGTCGCTGTTGTACGGCGAGTCGAACCCGTCGGGGAAACTACCGTACACCGTCGCGAGGAATGAGACGGACTATGCCGTGCTGGGCCCGGATGTGGCGGCGGAGGGGGACATGTTTGCGCGCTTCCCGCAGAGCAATTTCACCGAGGGCGTGTTCCTCGACTATCGGCATTTCGACGCGCAGAATATCACGCCGAGATATGAGTTCGGTTTCGGGCTGAGTTACACCACGTTTGGGTATGACAACTTGGTGGTCGGAAAGGTGGTAGAGGGGGAGTTTGGCGAGTACCCCACGGGACGGGTCGTCCAGGGCGGGCAGGAGGACCTGTGGGATGTGTTGGTCGAGGTGGCGGCCGATGTCACCAACACTGGAGAGGTGGATGGGGCCGAGGTTGCGCAGCTGTACGTGGGCATCCCGGCCGAGGGCGCCCCCGTGCGGCAGCTGAGAGGGTTTGAGAAACCGTTTCTGAACGTGTCGGCGACCGAGACGGTGCGGTTTGGGCTGACGAGGAGGGACTTGAGCGTGTGGGATGTGGTGGCGCAGAAGTGGCGGCTGGTTAGGGGTGAGTACAAGGTGGAAGTGGGCGGGAGCAGTCGGGATTTGCCGCTCGTTGGGAAGGTTACGATTTAAGGGATGGATATATTGCTTCGCGACGGGGTTAGGAGTTGGTTTGTTTTTCCGGTCTCTTTTTTTTACGATGATGATATGGTGGACGCAAGCTCGCAAGGCATTATGATCCAATATGATATGTGTATGAAGGATATATATACAAGTTTTGTAATTACCTTGCCAACGCAAAATACCCGTACGATTAGCCACGAGATTCTATAACATCTTCGTGTCTAGCGCTCCTCGTTCGAATCTATCACAAACACCATATTTAAGCACTCGCCGGCACGCCCCTTCTCCTGCGCTTGCAGCCCGGCCCGGGCTTGTCGCCGATCAACTGCTTGAAGGTCTCGACCATGCCGTCGTAGGCCGGGTGCTTGGTGAAGTCCTCGAACCAGACGAGCGACGCGCCGTTGCCGGGGAAGACGTCGGGCACCCAGCTGAAGGGGTCGTAGAAGTCCCACAGGGTGATGCCGACGCAGGCCTTGACCTTGACGCAGGCGGTCACCACCTTTTGGTAGCACTCCTTCTGCCACTCGAGCTTGGTGTCGTTGGCGGGCATCTTGATGCGCACGTCCAGCTCGGTGAAGGCGACCTCGTCGACGAGCGCCGCGTACCCCTCGCTCGTCGCGATCAGGTCCTCCGCCGTCGGGTGGTTGTCGGCGTGCAGATGCGCCTGCATGCCCACGCCGTCGATGCGCACGCCGGCATCCTTGAGCATCTGCACGAGGCGCACTGCTCCGGCCGTCTTGACCGAGTCCGGCCGCTCGATGCCGTAGTCGTTGTAGTACAGCTTGGCGTCCGGGTCGACCTCGGCGGCGGTCTGGAAGGCGAGCTTGATGTACTCCTCGCCGAGCACGTTGTAGAAGACGCTCTTGCGGTAGGTGCCGTCCTCCTCGAGCGCCTCGTTGACCACGTCCCAGGCGTGGCACCGGCCCTTGTAGTAGCCGGCCACGCCGTGGATGTGGCGGACGATGACGCCGCGCAGCTCCTCGGGCGTCCACTCGGTCTCCTCGACCCAGGGTGCCAGCTGGCTGTGCCAGACGAGGGCGTGGCAGCGCAGGAGCTTGCCGCCGCGCTCGGCGAGGTCGGCCACGTAGTCGCCCTCGGTGAAGTTGAAGAGGCGCGGCTGCGGCTCCGCGAACAGCCACTTCTGCCCGTTGGTCGGCGTCGTCTGGCCGAACTCGGACGCGTCGTTGAGGATGGCGTCGTACTGCTCGTACGACTCCGGGTAGGGCGCCCGCTCGCGCTGACCCGGGGTGTCGGTGGCGGCGCCGAAGTAGCGGAGCCCGGCCTGCTTGGCGAGGTCGTGGAGCTGGGCCGTCGCCGGGGCGAGGAGGGTGGAAGCGAGGAGAGAGGTTGAGAGCTTCATGGTGGGCGGTGAGAAGGAGGGGGGGGGCAACCTGGGGATGGAGAGGGCGGTGAGGAGGGAGGGAAAGAGGTGGTAGGGGATGGCAATCTGGGGGAAGGCTGAAGATATAATAAACAACTCTCAGGTGCCTCCCCGCACGGCGCCAATACCGCGGGCCCGGGACAAGACCAGCAAGGCCATCATCCCATATTACCCACGACGGTCCTCCACAGGTTGGAGTAGCAATGATAGACGCGACGACTGCGCCAACCCCAAAATTGGAGTCGTCCGCGTTCAGCCGGACCAGTTAACCGGAAGGCCAAGCCCGTTGGCCCCGTCCCGGACGAGCCAACCCCGGGTAAATCCTCATGGGACGGCTATTTGTCGTTTGCCCATCCGGTTCATCGGCGTGATCGGGTGTTCATGGTGGGTGGCATGGAGCGGCCTGTACCTGCGTCGTAATTTCCCCCGCACGAGGTCCTCATGGCTGTTGGTGTTGTTGGGTGTGGGGGAATAGGTAGGTACTGAACGGCAGGGAGGAAGTTCGCAACCGCAAGTCGTCAGTGCAATGGCCCATGGGTGCTGAGTATGTTCGCCTTGTTCCAATTGGTAAGTTGCTTGCTTGCTCAACAAGAAATACCAGGTGCCAATAGGAAAGTCACTTACACACAACCGGTGTATGTCAAGTCTTAGGTCTTCTCTTCAGCAACTCCAAGTTTTCCCCCGCATTCTTCCACGTTGGCTCGTCTCTCGCTTGCTTCCCTCGCTTCTTTCGTAAATGAATCCACCAATCCGGTTGTCCGGAGAGCAGTTCCCGGGGCCGGCCTCCCGTGCCCCACCTGCACCGTTCCCGCTTCTCCATTTCATCAGTTTTCCAGTTTGTTCCACCAGCCCCAACCCCCCTCAACTCCACCCTTCCCTCCTGCATATGACTCGTATTTTCCTTGGATAGGCCAATCATCCGCGGGTTTAGCTCAGTTGGGAGAGCGTCAGACTGAAGTAAAACTTCGGGAATTCAAATCTGAAGGTCATGTGTTCGATCCACATAAACCGCACTCAAAAAGAGATGTGAAAACATCTCGCTTCTTTTTTTCATCTCTAGTCAAGAGAACCCTGCCGTTTTTTATGGGCTTTGAGTGCCGAATGCTCGCTGGCAAACGGAATCAACCGGTGCGCTGACTGTCCATAATGAAAGTGCATCGATTTGTAGGTGCCAGCCATAATGCCGCGCTTGAAAGAATACCTGAGGTAGATACCCGCACCTCACCTCACCTCTGTACGCGGGGGCTGCGCCGTTGGAGCTGATGGAACGAGTGGTGACAGAAAATGGCGAGATGACACATCCTGTGCCATTTCAGATGCGAGTCATCTTCCAACTATCCAACACGGTCAGGTCTGTTTTACATCGCGCCGGGGGCGGCTGCCTGAGGGGGGCGCTGATTTACAGGTGGGCGGTGCGCCGACTTTGTTGTCAGGTTGTGGACAGCCCGGTTGCGAAGACGGGCCAGTAGGTATACGCTCAGCACTGCCGCTTAGAGTGTCGCCATCCCAGCTTGTTTGCTGGTTTATGGCTGCGGCATCGAAAAGTAAGCCGGTGTAATTCGGCTGGTTGTCGTGATGCTGTCGGGGTACGGACATAAGGCGCCGTGGTGTTGTTCACTTTCCGAGCTTGGGGTGGGGGTCATTAGTAGATACTTGGTGCCGTGCCTCCCCGCTTGTGTGACGACAGCTCGCATGTTTTTGACGTTTCACGGCGTTGTCGTGGGCTGGCATCGAACCAACACCGCTCTGTTCCTGAAGAGCAGTATCGCTGGATGCGCGCAGAGCCACCCCCCAGAGCGGAAAAAGAGACATTTTAGGTATCATGTAAGCTCTTCCTCCCAATTAGACGTTACCTACCTACTACCTTAGGTAGGTACTGAGTTTCTCTCTTTCCGTTTCGGGGAGTAAGTGGTCAGGTACTAAGTCGTGTCACAACCTAAATCTCCAATAAAACGGGGATAAACGTATGACTTCGCTTTTTGATGGGAAAATAACAACCAACGGTTCTGGGGAGTTTTTCTCATTCCTTGCAGAGTTCATGCCGTTCGTTGCTTGCGGTACGGATATGAAGACGAGGTGGTGAATGAGAGTGGCCACCGTAAATACGGAATTTTCTCACACGCTTCGCATACCTACTGCAAAAAACAAGCTCTCACAAGTTGAGACTACCCCAGACTGCCCTCGGTGGCTAAGCTTTTCAGACCCACTGGGCGACGATGGCATGCAACTACATAAGCATGCGCACCATGGTAAAGCAGTCTGAGGATCCCCAGGAGCATGTGTTGGGTCGAGATCTGAATCCAGATTATGGACACAATTTTTGATGAGCGAACCTGCTTACCCTTTTCGTAACTCAAGGAGTGGCTTGGGCTGTACATGGTGTTGTGTTGGGCTGACGGTGGATGCGTGACTGAACGCTGACAGTCATTGATCGTCCCGCTTCCAAGGCAGCGTCGTGATATGAAACGGGCTCAGATGGTTGGGTCAACTGAGCGAAGAGAGTCGAGGTGTTTACGAGCCAGCCGTTGTGGCACTTTCCTCTTCTTTAATAATCCTGACGAATCCCGCTTCGGGCGATTGGAGAGAGCCGATACGAAAAAAGTACCTAGACCAAAAAAAAAGAAACGGTTGGTTCTCTCTGTGATTCCCAAAGTACAGATTACCTTACATATGGTCTGCTGAGCCTCAGTTGGCTCAAGCCTCTATTCTTGGCCGTTGATCGGCAGCGCCCTAGCGTGTACCCGTTGGCGCTGCCGTGATGAAGTGTGTGTAATAATGCAGGTTGAAACAGCGTTAAAAGTCGCTGTGTTTTGGTCGTCGAGGAGGCCCCCTCAAGATCTCTCGTCTCTCACAGATCGGCGGCTTGGCAAGAACTCTCCCGGATCGCCCCGGCGGCAGAGGCTTCATCTAAAAGATTTCATCTCGACCAGGAGGACAATTGTGCAGAGCCACGATACGATCCCCATACCGGTCCGAGACGCGGGCTCGGTGGCGGTTGGTCGGGTGTGGGGGCTTCGGCCGACGTTTCTGGCCAACTCTGATGTTGGGGGGATCAGGTGGCACAGTCCTCGGAGTGTTTGGTGCTGTGTTTCAAGGTTCGAAGTTCTGGAAGGACCATGTCCGAATCTGGAATATTCAAGAGCAGCTGAGCCAATCGGCATTTAGAAAACGGCGTTGGGGGCCCCAGCTTTCGCCCCACCGAAGTGCAGGCACACCAAGACTGCCCAAGAAGGTCTAGATCTACTGGTCAGCTTTCATCTCATCACTTCCATCCTCTTCACCAAACCGAGCAAACCAGACCCATCAGCCCGACCCAAACACAACATGACCACTTAACATCACAAAAAAAATCCATTGCTGCTGCCTTGAGCCTATCATCGGACTGCAGCAGGAGCGATCTTTTCTCGATCGGTTATTTCGTCACACTCAAACCCCCGGACCGTCCACTTGCCGCAGCTCGGGTTAGAAGCTTGACTAGGTCATGGATGTTATGAGATGCGAGATGTCCCACGGTTCCAAGGCGAGCCGTGAGGCTCGAACAAAGGGCTGACATGGGTATTGGGCGATCTACGATCCCTGCACCCCTGCCGGCCCGGGATAAGCTCCGGCCAAGCTCAACGGCCGTGACCACAGCTTGGTTGGGCTTAGAGGGTGGCGGGCGTGCTGCGTGGGCCCAGACGGCAGACGATGTCTGACGCCTTCTCTGGCGCCCTTTCCGAGGCTTGTTCACCACATACCTGCATGGGCCGCCACCTCCGCCTGCGCGGTCGACATGCTTCAAGTTTCCCCCAAGTCCGTTGGCCTGTCCGATGCCGACGCCCTGTGACGTATCCATCGAGTAGCCCGGCGAGCCCTCGTTGTTTCCGGCTCCATTACTGTCGTTGTTTTCAATTATCAACGCATCATTCATCTTCTCTCGGATCCATTTTCCGGGTCGCATCTGCATGCACACACAACATCCCCATACGCTCGTTACAAGCTGCCTGTTGCCGGCCAGCACAGCAAGAAACCAACTTCATCTCACACCAACCCGCCGGCTTCCGGGTCCTAAGTAATGGAGCGCCCCTCGCTCATTTCCCGAAGCAGTTCATCCCTCTCAAATCTACTCTCCAAGGATGAAAAGCCCCTCCTGCCTCACTCAGTCCGCGAGAGGCCCAAGCTTCGAGTACGGACAGTGCTGAGCCATTGTCTGTACCGGAGGCTCATCCTCTGGGCTGTTGCGGCCCTCCTTCTTTTATCCCTCGCTCTAACCTCCAGCAAGAGCGGCCTTCGCAGGGAAAGATTGCTCGATTTAGTGAACGCCAAGCCACACGGGGATGTGGGCGATGATGGTGTCAACGGCGCCAACAATGGTGAACCGAAAGTTGTCGTGGTGGTGACGGGTTCGGAGAAAACGCAGGCCCCGGTTTGGCGTGAAGGCATGCAACACTGGCTGAAGTTCAAGCAGTGAGCATCCCCAATATCCCCCCTCCTCCTCAAACACATGTAGCAACCTCTAACTTTACAGTCTCGACGGATTCTTCGTCGGCCTCAAGGCCCTCGTTCCTGCTGCGGAACACAAACCCGAGCACCCTAGACGAAAGGGAGAAAAATCACCGTTCCCACTCACAATATCGTACACAGGCCTGCCTACTCCCACCCCATTCGTGCCGCAGCCCGATTACGAATCGCCGTCATATACATCTCAACATCACAAAGTCCAGCCCTGCTATCTCGACAAGGACAACAAAATCCCCGTCCCGGACCTCTTCGCTTACAATGGTTTAGTCCAGGGCCAGGCAGAGCCCGTCATTGGCTCCCATAGCCTCTTGGGGTTGAGGGACGATGTCTGCTTCGATAGGTTCGGACGATACGGCCCTTACGGGTTGGGCTACAGGTTCGAGGAAGGAGGGGTAGAAGTTGGCATGGACACGGAGCAAGCAGGGAACGAAGCTGTGTGGGCCAAGACGGGCAAGATCAATTACGACACTATGGACTGGGGCGATGCGCAGTCCCGATGCTACGAATCCAACAAGGACCGTTTCGTCGACGCCAACTCCGCTAGTCAGCCATCCACAACCTCGTCAGCCAAACACCCCGAGCGAACCTTTTCACACAGCGAGCGCCCGAAGGGTAAAATATCGCGGACCGCCGTCGTCGTTCGACTATACACCGGATACCAGTGGACGCACCACGCAGTCCTCAACTTCCGCGCCATGATATCGGAGCTCGCTCTCAAGTCAGGCGGAGAATACAACGTCCATTTCCTGCTCCACGTCCGCGACGACAACGAAGCCATCTGGGCGGACCCGGCAACGGTCCAAAGAGTCCTCGACGACAACGTCCCGGCCGAGTTCCACGGCATCTGCACGCTCTGGTCGCATGGCCAAATGCGCCTCGTCTACCCCGGACAGTTCGGGCGTAGCTTCTCTAACCCCAGCGGCGGCGATATCCACGGCGTCTACCGGAGCGCCCACATGCCCCTTCAGTACTTCGCCCTGAACCACCCCGAGTACGACCACTTTTGGAACTGGGAGTTGGATATGCGCTGGCTGGGCAACTACTACGAGCTCTTCGACCGCCTCGGGAAATGGGGGAAGCAGCAGTCCCGCGTCGGAGCCTGGGAACGCTCCGCCAAATACTACATCCCGGGCTACCACGGCGACTGGGCCAACTTCACCGCCTTGGTACACCGCGAGACTGTTGCCAGTGGCCGCGGCGCCGTCTTCGGCCCTGTTGCTTTCCCCGGGCGCGTCCCGCTCCGCTCCGAGAGCGCGGGGCAGGGGTTCATCCCGACGGAGTGCGCCACGCGCGCGGACCCGAACTGCGGCGTGGGTGAAGACGCCGACCTGATCACGCTCAACCCGATGTTCGACGCGGAGGACTCCGGATGGGTGTTCTCGGGGGACGTGACGGGGTACAGCACGACGCTGCCGGTGCCGCCGCGGCGGTGCGCCATCATCACGGCGTCGCGCCTCAGCCGCCGCCTGCTGGGGGTCATGCACGAGGAGAACTGGCGCCTGCACCACAGCATGTTCAGCGAGATGTTCCCGGCCTCGGTCGCCCTGCACCGCGGCCTCAAGGCCGTCTACGCGCCCCACCCCGTCTCCATCGACCGCGAGTGGGACCTCGCCTCGGTCGACCGCGCCTTCAACGGCGGCCGCGACCACTCCAGCGGCGGCCGCGGCAGCCCCTTCGACCTGCGCAACGAGCACAACCACAAGGGCACCACCTGGTACTACCACAGCGAGTTCGCGGGACTACTCTGGAGGCGGTGGCTGGGCTATGCGCAGCACGACGGGCGGGGCCCGAACGGCGGTCGCTCCGGCGAGGGCGCCCTCAGGGGAGGCAAGGTGGAGGAGGAGAGGGCGAGCAACACGGGCCGCATGTGTCTGCGGAGCATGCTGGTGCATCCCATCAAGTGGGAGCATCCCAGTGAGCTCGAGGATTACTAGGAGGTTGCCCCCCCCCCCCCCCCCCCCCACTCTGCAGTACTGCAGTACCTCCAACCCCTCCCTCTCCCCTTCTATTTCTTTAGATTGTCTTGTGTTTCTCTTATTTTTCTTTTTCTCTCTGCATGTAATGACACGGATGATGGCGTTTGCGGGCTGCATTTTCGGCTGTACACTAGGGGTAGAATCTTGGTCATGGTTCGGAGTTGGGCTACAAGTAGGTTGGTGGCCCAGCCGGCCGGGCTCAATGCAGGGGCTGAGATGGCCAACCGGGCCGCCCTTGCGTGTGAAAGCGGCGTGGTCGGGGCCCGTTTCAAGCATAAAATTAGACCTTCGAAACAGGGTAACTAGAGCCGTCGAACAGATCGAACAGAGCTGAATCTGCAATAATATTTTGTTTTGACAGACCGTCAAACCCGTTCCGAAGAGGAGAGCGTTCCATTACGCCCGACCCTTCCGTTCTTCCACAGTTGACCCCCCACGCCCGCTCATCTTTAAAGATTACCTGAATTGGTCTAGTGGGTTGCGGGAAGATGCCAAGTCTCGTGAACCACGGGAAGCGCTTGGGAAAGAGGTCATGTGAAGACGGGGGCCAGGGAAGGAGGAAGAAATCCATTAGTTGAAGTTATCACAGAAAAATAGGTGGAGGAGGGAAAATAAGATCATTGTGTCACCGGACGTTGTTGTCTTTCCCAATCTCCAACCTCACCCCCCGGAAGCGGGATGAAACCGCGGGGTATCACACCGAGCTCTGCGTGGGTGCGCGGGGGTCCGTTGGCTGGAATGGTTGTCAACTTCCGAAAGCGAAGCTCCGATACCGCGCCAAGGGGTTCGGCGTCGAAAATACACCAGATGGTGTTTGTGGCTCGATATTGTAGGTATTTCAGATCCACCTAAACTTAACCCAAGATCTGGGGATTTCCATGAGGAAAAGGAACAGGAAGAGGATGCTGAAACAATGGGCAACGCTCCGTCATAGTGGGCCCAAGTCGCCTGTTAGTGCCGAGTTGCATTCGCAGCGTCATGATCCCCGCAGCCGGCTGCAACACTGAAGGTGGTAATCAATCCACTTGCAGAGGAGCCCTGGAGTTCCAAAGTGACGACACCAGAAACGCCGAGTTGGACATGGTTTGGGCTGACATTAAACTATGAATTTCTTACCAGAGACGACTAGAAAAAAACAGAAGACGATACATAGTTTGGTCGACGAGCTCCATTCCGTGACAGTCAAATTGTTTTGTTCGTGGGCCAAGAAATCGGATCTGCATACCAAGCTGCCTATCACCAAAAATATCGTGGGTTTGGTGGTTTGCCACCGGAACCCCACCAACATGGAACTCTCCAATCCAAACAGACCGTCTACTTTTCCTGTAGTATGTAGAGGCCCTCAACTTTCAACGTTACTCGTTGACTATCAGACTTATCTGGACCTTGACAGCTGTCAGGTGGCTGATAACGCTGGGCACATATGAAAACGGCCTAACCTCGAGAATTGGGCAACCTGTGTAAACTGGCTGTGACGCTATCCGGTCATCGGCGGATTGCAAGAACGGCAAAACCAACAACGCCAATCCGCTCTCGTCCCAAGAAACGCATTGCACACACCCACCAACAAGAAACCTCGAAACAGAACAAGTTCAGCCCTGTTTTCGCCCCAACCCAACCCCCTCGCCGAGCCCCATCGCTGTTTCCAGATTAGCGGTGCTTTTTAGGCCCCCGTGATCGAATCCCAATTTCGGTCGGTCCCTGGTCTTTTACTGTTGCGGTAAGTGGCACCTTGCGGACCCTGTCTCGAGCCTGTGCTCCCCCAATTCCCAACTTGGCCGACTCGGATGCAACACAGTCCACCGATTGTGAGACAAGTTCTCCCAGCAACGCCGCAGACCCCTTCTGCAGTCTTGTCCTTTCCTTTTCTCTTCCGACCAACACGCACAATACCGTGGAAACCCAATTCGATTCAGCGGATAGCGAGCTAAATCCCCGACGAGTAAAGCAGACACGAGCAGAGACCGAGCAGCTCTTCGTCTGCTCACCGACCACACTACCCATCGCCCCGCCGAGCTTTTTCACCATGCCCATTAACCCGGAAACCCAAATGGGGGGTCCGGCACCTCCTGCCCCCGGTGTCCCCACGAAGCGCGGGTCATCCGACGAGCTGCTGAATGTATACGACGACGCGAAAACCTACTATACCGCCGAAGACCGCCACAGGAACAACCGTGCCGGTCCTCGGACGCGCACTTACTCCCAGGTAGGCATCGCGGGGTTCCGGGGAGTGGGTGGGCATTGGGCAATTGCTGACGGGATATGCACAATAGAATGGCTTGCTGAAGCAGATGGAGCGGTTGGTTCTGGCCGACCCGCACAGGCGAGGGAGTCACGGTAAGAGCATCGCCGAAATGCTCACAGCCCACCTGCTAATAACGACCGCCCAGATGAGACCACGATTCCCCATTCTCGCCGCTTCCTGATCCAGGTCGAGCCGACACTCGAGAGTCTACAAAAACAGGAGGACACGGATATGAATATGCAAATCACCATTGAAGACGCCGGGCCCAAGGTGAGAGAGAACGCGGAACAAAGGTGGTCGTGTGATGGAACAAAAATTAACAGACAACCATAGGTCCTCAGCCTCCGCACGGCAGCCTCCAATGGCTACAACCGCTTCGACATCCGAGGCACCTACATGCTCTCCAACCTGCTACAAGAACTCTCGCTGGCTAAAGAGTATGGTCGGAAGCAGATCATCCTGGACGAGGCGAGACTCAACGAGAACCCCGTCAACCGGCTATCGCGTTTGATTCGGGACCACTTCTGGGAGGGGTTAACTCGGCGCATCGACGCTTCGAGCATTGAGATTGCAGCACGGGATCCCAAGGACTGGACCGACGATCCTCGGCCACGCATCTACGTCCCGAGAGGCGCCCCGGAACAATACGAGTACTACACAAAGCTGGCAAAAGAGAAGCCCGATATCCGGCTGGACGTGCAGCTGCTCCCGGAGAAGATCACCCCCGAGCTTGTCCGAGATATGAATTCGAAGCCCGGCCTGCTAGCTGTGGACATGGAGGAGGTGACGGACCCCGAGACGGGGGAGAAGAATTTGAGGGGCCGGCCGTTTGTCGTTCCCGGAGGGCGGTTCAACGAGTTGTACGGCTGGGATAGCTACATGGAATCCCTCGGGTTGCTAGTCCACGACAGGGTCGACCTCGCCAAGTCCATGGTGCTCAACTTCTGTTTCTGCATCAGGCACTACGGCAAGATTCTCAACGCGACACGGTCGTACTACCTCTCTAGGTCACAGCCCCCCTTCTTGACAGACATGGCCCTCCGAGTCTACGACAAGATTAAGCATGAGCCTGACGCGGCCGAATTCCTGCGGACTGCCATCCTGGCGGCCATCAAAGAGTACCACAGCGTCTGGGTGGCCGAACCTAGGTTAGACCCGGTTACCGGCCTCTCGCGGTACCGGCCTGAAGGCCTCGGTGTCCCACCCGAGACGGAGGCTGACCACTTCGTCCACATCCTGGAGCCGTACATCCAGAAGCACGGCGTCACCTTCAACGAGTTTGTCGAAGCGTACAACACGGGCAAAATCAAGGAGCCCGAGCTGGACGACTACTTCATGCACGACCGGGCGGTGCGTGAGTCGGGCCATGACACCTCGTACCGCCTCGAGGGCGTGTGTGCCGACCTTGCCACCATCGACCTCAACTCGCTCCTCTTTAAGTACGAGACGGATATCGCGCGCACAATCCGTAACGTCTTTGGGGACAAGCTGGTCATCCCAGCCGAGTACTGCGTCGGCGACATGGTGCCCGGTCACGTCGAGACGTCGGCCATCTGGGACCGCCGCGCCAAGCGCCGCAAGCTCGCCATCGACAAGTACCTCTGGAGCGAGGAATCTGGCATGTACTTTGACTACGACACCGCCAAGCGCCAACAGTGCGACTACGAGAGTGCTACGACCTTCTGGGCCCTTTGGGCGGGGGTTAGCAGTCCCAAGCAGGCTGCCGCCATGGTGACCAAAGCGCTGCCGAAGTTCGAGGCCGTTGGCGGCCTGCTGTCTGGCACCCAAAAGAGCCGCGGCGAGATTGGGCTCGAGAGGCCAAACCGACAGTGGGATTACCCCTACGGCTGGGCGCCGCAGCAGATGCTCGCGTGGACGGGGCTGTACCGGTACAGCTTCACCGAGGAGGCGGAGCGACTCGCCTACAAGTGGCTCTTCATGATTACTAAGGCCTTTGTCGACTTCAATGGCGTCGTGGTCGAAAAGTACGACGTCACGCGGCCCATCGACCCCCATCGTGTCGATGCCGAGTATGGGAACCAGGGTCTGGATTTCAAGGGCGTCGCTAAGGAGGGGTGAGTACCACTTTTTACCAGCAAGCAGGTGGACCAGAGTTCAGGAGGTGCTAACCAAGTGTGATAGATTCGGCTGGGTCAATGCCAGCTACATCTACGGCCTGCAGATCGTCAACGCCCATATGCGCCGGGCGCTGGGCACGCTGACCCCTTTCGAGACGTTTGTCAAGGCGGTTGAAGAGAACCGGGCCAAAGCACTTGCTGAGCTGGTTTGAGCGCCTTGGTTCGTCGACATTGGGAATGGGAATGGATTCCTTTGCACCCACGGCATCATTAGGCGTTTTGGGGAGATTTTCTTGCTCTCTATCTGCTCTCTCTGCCTCTTAGTGTGGAGGACCAGAGATAGAGTCTTGTCTAAGTAGCCTAGATTGTTGCATATTACCTGAGATGGCTGCACGAGGGGAAGAGGGGGAGGGGGGAGGTCACCAAGGCCCGAGTAAGGAGAGAAATCTGAAAAGGACATTGCCATGCTTGGAGGTGAAGGCAACGCCTCGGCAAGGTCACAGCATTTCATCGGTCCCTGTTAGTTATGGTTTAATAATGTTATGCAGGCATCCAACATATAGCTATTTAGGCATGCAGTTAGCCCAAGTCACACTCCAGAACACACACGTAACCTAGCACACTGGCAGTAAGGTAACCAAAGTCAAATTAAGGTTAATGAGGTGGTGCAAGGCTCATGTCCCTTCCATAAACCCCGATGTTCTGCTCATGTTTCCGGACTCCTTCCGGAACCCACTGTAACCCGGGTTTGTTCCGGGCGTTTGCAAACCACTGCAGCGGCAACCAACAAACAGGGCACGCCGATGAATAAAGCCCGCAGCGCCAAGCAACAATCCCGATTCCCCAGCGCCACAACATGCACGCTGCCCCGCAGCAAACGTGCCCCTCCAGAAAATTTTCCCCGCCATATATGGAGGGCTGCCGGTGCCCGTTCTTCGGCAACCGAAAAACCACTCTTAACTTTTAGAAAAATGGAATCATATTCGGGTTGCGTTTGCCACCGCCTGTTGCCTTTGGCCCTTTTCCCAAAGCGGTGAACTTCTCTGTTATTTGAGAGAGCTGTTCCAGGACCCTCTCTCATCCAATCCTATCCTTTGCCACTAAGCCAGAGAGAGAGAACCCGTGCTTTCGTCGCGTGGTCAACAAACAGGGTGTGACCGACTTCGGCACTCACTCTCCTCCACTCGAGTGTGAATTCCCTCGTCGCGGAACTTCCCCAGCAACAGAGAGAGTCGCTCTTTCGATCCAATTGAGCTAGCTCTTTGTGTAGCCTGTTGTTGACTTGAGATACCCCCTCCAAATCCGGCAAGATGTGCGGCATTCTCGGCCTCATCCTCGCCGACTCATCCAGTGCCGATGCTGCTGTCGACCTGCACGAGAGTCTCTACTACCTCCAGCACCGCGGCCAGGATGCTTGTGGCGTGGCGACGTGCGCGACCGGTGGGCGGATATTCCAGTGCAAGGGCAATGGCATGGCGTCCAAGGTGTTTGAGGATGGCAAGCGTGTTGCGGACCTGCCCGGGTACATGGGCATTGCCCACCTGCGGTATCCGACAGCGGGAACAAACTCGGTAGGTTTCGCTGTCTTGGGTGCAGTGTTCCGTATTGGTTATATAACCCGGCTGACAACCCCCCCTCCTCCAGAGCGCCGAGAGCCAACCGTTCTACGTCAATTCCCCCTACGGCATCTGCTTCGCGCACAACGGCAACCTGATCAACGCCGGCGAGCTGCGAGACTACCTCGACAAGGAGGCCCACCGCCATGTCAACACCGATTCAGACAGCGAGCTGATGCTCAATGTCTTCGCCAATGCCCTGAACGAGACGGGTAAGGCCCGTGTCAATGTCGATGACATCTTCAGCTCCCTGGCCCAGACATACGAGCGCTGCAAGGGCGCCTGGGCCGCCACGGCCATGATCGCGGGCTTCGGCATCCTCGCTTTCCGCGACGCTTTCGGCATCCGCCCCCTGATCATGGGCAGCCGGCCGTCGGCCACGATCGAAGGCGGTACGGACTACATGCTTTCGTCGGAGAGTATTGCCCTCCGGCAGCTGGGGTTCCGTAACTTCCAGGACATCCTCCCAGGCCAGGCCGTGTTCATCCAGAAGGGCGGCAAGCCGCAGTTCCACCAGGTCGCCGAGGCGCAAGCGTACTCGCCCGACATCTTCGAGTACGTCTACTTCGCCCGGCCCGACACCATCATGGACGGCATCTCGATCAACACCAGCCGGCAGAACATGGGCGCCAAGCTGGCCGACAAGCTGCGCGAGGTGCTGGGCGAGGAGGGCGTCAAGGAGATCGACGTCATCATCCCGGTACCCGAGACGAGCAACACGGCGGCGGCCGTCGTGTCGGAGCGCCTCAGCAAGCCCTTCTCCAACGGCTTCATCAAGAACCGCTACGTCTACCGCACCTTCATCCTGCCGGGCCAGAAGGCCCGCCAGAAGAGCGTGCGCCGCAAGCTGAGCGCCATGGAGTCCGAGTTCAACGGCCGCGTCGTGTGCCTGGTCGACGACTCCATCGTGCGCGGCACCACTAGCAGGGAGATCGTCAGCATGGCGCGCGAGGCCGGCGCCCGCAAGGTCATCTTTGCGAGCTGCGCGCCGCCCATCAAGCACCCCCACATCGTGAGTCTCTCTCCCTCCCAACCCTAGTGGGGTTTCGCACTTTCGCTAACATGCATGCACGCACGCAGTACGGCATCGACCTGGCGACCCCGCAGGAACTGATCGCGCACGAGAAGACGCGCGAGGACATCGCGCGGCACATCAACGCCGACGACGTCATCTACCAGGACCTGGACGACCTCAAGGCCGCCTGCATGGAGGTCACCCCCGGCGGCAAGGTCGAGGACTTCGAGGTCGGCGTCTTCTGCGGCCAGTACAAGACCGAGGTGCCCGAGGGCTACTTCGAGCACCTCAACCAGAGCCGCGGCAAGAAGCGCAAGATGGCCGAGGGCGCCGCCGCCGCCGCTGCGCACACCGCCGTCGGCAATAGCGGGCCCGTCAATGTTGCTGCCAAGCGCGCGCTGGTCGATGGCGGTGGTGTTGCGGTGCAGCCCGCTTCGGCTTCGGCTTCGGCTTCGGCTGCTGCGGCGGCGGCGGCGGATGGTGGTGGTGGTGGTCATGCGGAGCTGGCGAATGGGGAGGATAGGAATGCGGGCATGGCGAACCCGAATAACAGGCAGGATATTAGGTATGTTTATGCCATGCTACGTGAAGGGGGAGGGTTTGGTTACTGACTCTCGTGCTTTTTAGCCTACACAACTGGGCGAACGAGCCAACGCCGCAATAAATCCCCCCCCCCCCCCACCGGGGTGTTTGGCGGTTGACATCCTCTCCTTGAACCCACCGAACGAGCCCTTGCTTGAGACACTGTAGGAGGAGGAGGAGGTTTAGAACGGGCACATCCAATAGACGGGATAGAGAAAGGCCGGGTTCTGGTTGTTGTTTTTTTCTGGCTTTGGGGCTTTTGGTTTCAGGAGAAGGAAGGGGGAAGGGAGGTGGGGTATGGTGTTGTTGCTCGAAGAAAAGACCCGTTTCTGATCTGCCTTTGTCAACATAATGGGGGGCCTCGCCGTGGTATGTATGGACATGTATGGACAGGTGGGCGGGGGTTTGCTTCACCTTTTGCATCGGCAGCGTAGACGAGTCTTGGCGCTGGAAGAAGAGGGGATGAAAAATGTAAAATCTGTTTATGAATCTCCGGGGTTTTGGTGCAGGGTGTGTGAGGTGGTGTGTGAGAGGTTAAGGGGTGGTCTTGGGTAATCCGAGTTGTTAATCAAGATTTGGTGGTGGTGAGTTCTGGAGGGAAGGGAAATGGAAGCTTCATGGTTCGGGGTAAGGTCGAGTCCGTCAAGGGACGCCACTTGATCCAGAATCGCCCATGTCCTTCACATCCGGTCCGCGGACCCAAGCCAATGCCGCGGACAAGAGTGAGAAAACGGTATGCCGGAACTTCTTCATCAGCTTGAACGTCGTGTTCAGGAAGGCCGCGACCAGCATGAAGGGCGCCGAGATGACGATGCCCCAGACGACTGACAGAGGTTGATCAGCAATTTGGTCGAGTGGACAGAGTGAGAAAGCTTACCGATATTCCAGCATACATATCCTAATCCGAATTCAACTTCGCCGGCATCGTCTTTGGGAAATGTGGTGACGTTCAGGGTGAAGAAGGTGGCCATCAGGGAGAGTGAGGAATGCACGTTTTGTAAGTCGATTGAGTTTCTTTGACTCAATTTTGCCTTGGGGACTCGGGTAACACTTACGAAGAAGATGGTCATGAAGGTGAAGAACATGATGATGTTGCCTTGTCTGGATGTCGCTTCGGCCTGGCGACGAGCAAAGTGTGATTCCATCAGATTGGACTGGGCCTGTTTGAACTCAACCAGGTCTTGGAGCTACACAAGCGTGTCAACGATGGTGGACCCGACTATTTGAGAGGAGGAATAACTTACATATTCCGGATTGGTGTAGGCTTTCTGTTGCAGACTGCTAGCCTGGCCGAGCATGTGCTCATTCTGGGCGCGAGCTTCCCTCAACGACTGCCGGCGACTGTGGAAGCGCTCCATCTCCATCGGGCTTGAGAGGCTTGAGAGCGCCTCCTCCATCGCGTCTGAGAAGTCCCTCCACATGATCCGGTTTCCCTCCAGAATGTCCCGAAGACAGATAATACCATCAGTCGCGTTCTTGAGCTCGTCGACGAGGGCAAGTTCCTTCAACAGCATCCGTACGTCGATCATGTGGTCCGACACCTTGGCGAGGGCCTTGGTATACTTTGGGTCTTCGCGTGGTATGTCCATCAGGCCTAGGAGCAATCCCCGAAGGTCTTGGGAATGGGTGCGTTGTGCATCAGCCTGCCAGGGTGGATTAGCCCATCAACCCGTTTCCTCGGGGAGTTAGTTGGTGACAAACCGCCGTCTTGACTTGGGCTTCAACATGGGTGACAAACCCCATAGGTCCGGTCAGCAAGCAAGGCCGCACGATGTGCGTGAAAGCTTCTTCAAGGTTGAAGTTGCCTCCCTCACTTCCAGCCATATGATTAAGGACAAGCTGGATATATCCTGGCGGGGCCCTGAAGCCGGTGAGAATTACTGGTATCCCCATCCATCGGAGGACTAGCCGCAGCGGTTCCGAGGATGTTGTTGCTTTTGAAGACGCAATTTCGCATGGCTTCATCGGCAACGTGTCCACCCTCCGAGAGATCCGCTTGAACGCTGTCGCAAGTCGGGATGGGCGTCTGAAGTGCGGGAGCGGCATCCCCGTATCCATGTCGAACGGCACGGCTGTCGGTTGGTCTGGCGCGGGAGCTTCGAAGCGGAGATACTGGGTCTAGATAGCTGTCAATATCGCTTTCTTAACGTATACAAAATCCACCGGGTGTTGAGACCGAAACCAGCAGCCCTCCCGACATATCTGCTCCAAGAGGTCGCACGACCGAGGCGGTGCTGTGTTCTCCCCCTGCCTTCATGTTCCCACGAGAGCCATTTCGGTCCTTCTCGCTTGCGGTCGGTGCTATCAAAGCGGCCTTTCCCAGTACCTTTGCCGACTCTAGACCCCAAATCTTCTGCACTGTTGTCTTTGGTCCCGTCGGATCAGCGATAAGCTCACCAGGGTGGAGGTGTCTAGCTGACTGCCCACCTCCAGCTCATACATCTATGCATCTATCATTAGCTTTGTCTTTCTGGCTATATGTAAGTGCACTGCCACAGAAACGTACGTGGTCTAGCTCTCGATGAACCCAGACACCGCTGTTGGTACTGCTCTTCTCACCCTGAATTTGGTTCATCACTCTATCGAGGGTGCAGCTTTGGACTACTACTATACCCCCAGTCTTTGGCCAAACCACCAACACACATTCTTCCTCTTCGTCAGTTGCGCCGCTTTCGAAGGATTCCATCTAGACCAGAGCAGAATATGAAAGATATGATGAGTGCGCGCTTGTTCAGGTAAATGGGTACCTTGAGAAATCCCCGAGACGATAACGGGTCGGACAGGCAGGCAGACAAGCAGCAGCGGGGAGACACGGCTCGAAAGACTCCCGCAGCCCATCAGAGGACGACACCTGTGCGGGGTTTGGAGCTATTATGCAGACTGGCGGTTACACCGCACCATCGACAGCCTCACAGCTTAACTATGCCTGGAGGAATCCTCTAGAGAGTGCCCAGATGAACATTTATGCCTGGAGGACAAACCCCATCAATCCCACAGCGGCACCACTACCACCACCAGCCCGCCATGGAGACCTGTAGCTCAGGCTCGGCACCCCAGCCCAGCCCAAGTCTAACTAGGAACTACCCTAACAAATGACTAGCTGGCTGGCTACTAGGCTAGGAGGCGGGAGGATCGGACTAGGCTAGGTAAAGGTGGAAGAGAGATAGGAAGACAGCGTGTAGGGGAGGTGGCACCTTCAAGCATGTGGTAGAGGGAGAGACTAAGGGGTTATGTAAAGCTTATTTTGATGGGTGAAGTTTATTTGCTATAGAGTAGATTGATAGTTAGTATGGGACTCTTAGCGGTGCAAGGTAGGTATCTACGAGCCGGGATATATTCGCTCACGGCAACGAGCCCTCTTTCTTTAGCTTACAATCTTAAGTGGCTAATTTGTTGAAGCCGTTCCTTCCTCTAAGCTAGAGAGTGACCGCTCTAGAGGGCAAGAGCAGTTGTCTATCAGCTCCGAGGAAAGAGCGGACTGTGGATCGAGCTGATTAGGTGTCACGAACCAACCATATAACGGGACCGCGTGGGGCGCAGCAGGACTGCCCTCACCCAATCGGCTGGGAAGCCAAGACGCGGGGGCCCGTTGGGTAGCCCAGGGACGCTGGCTACCCGGGACAGGCGGTAGCCTTGGATCGCAGTCTACCACGAGCTACCACGGGTAGACTTGGGTAGACGGGCGACCATGAGCTACCACACACAGGACAGGTACAGAGATACCTGGGACTTAGATAGTATATAGTCACTCGTTCTGGAGAGCTCTGGGAGTTCTCCAGTTAGCAATCACAACTACAGTTCGCTACAAGCTCGAGAGCCTACTGTTGAGACAAGTCTTTGTTGTGCACCCTTTGGCTGCACCGAACCTACGCACCCTTGAGAGAATACCTTCGACCGATACTGAACCCTAACAGGACGGGTCCAGAGACAGGTTCGTCACATTAGGGGCTCTAAGCTAGCACGTGGCTAGCAATGTACATACCATTAGCCTCCGGCTTACTCGTCTAGAGCTGCTCTGTTTGCTCAAGCTAGGAGGAATAAAAATGAAAAGAAATAAAAGTAAAATAATAATAATAATAATAATCTACCTAGCTATTTGGGTATGTTCTTTCCCTCGGGGGATAAAAATAAACATTGCCCTTAGTAAAGCGGCGGGAATCAGCACGGAATACATTAAAAACTTAAATATTCTTAGCTTTCGCCCAAAAAATACTCGATCTCGCTGGGATTCGAACCCAGAACCTTTACCAGGTAGTTGGAACAACCGGAAAGTAACGCGCTGCCATTGCGCCACGAAACCAGTGACTTAATTTGTTGTTGATTGGAGTTGCGGAGTGGTAGCTTTAACTCTCGCTCGGTTCGCTCACGGATTTTTACATGGTGGGGAAAGAGGGGTGAATTTGGTGAGCTGCGGGGTCTGCCGCTGAGCCGCTGTGTCCGGCAAACGCCTCGTCGTCTTCGCATGCACGTACTTAGCTGTAACACTATTTGATTCTTGTCAATTTTTAAGGGAAAATAAAGAAAGAAAAAAACAGATATAGCCATCTCAGCGAATCTACCACACACACATATATATATATATCTAGGTATGAGATCTTAATTCCATACCTGATTAATGATGTGGATAATGTACATTGAGGTATTGATAGATTTCTCCGAAAATATTTTGGCGAGGCTTGGCGACTTTTGACAAAAATTTACCCTTGTCTTTAAATTTGTCAATGCCTCAGCGCACATTATCCGCATCATTAATACAACTACCTAGGCATCTGCCGCACATCGCGGAAGCGAGATGTGGAAGACTCTAGGGGATAAAAATTACTGAGAGTCGGGCTCTTTTTCTCTTTGTAGCAAATGAGCGGAGCAGCTCTAAGGGGAGAGTGTGTTTCTTAATACCTTATATGGTTTAGTTAGTTCCTTACATTACAAAAAAGCACACACACAGGTTACCCCACTGTGGTCGGATAATGCGTGGCCGCGCCATGCTTGCCAACAAGAGTCTACGGGCATATGGTCTAGTGGTATGATTTCTGTTTTGCAATGACCCATTGATTACAGACGGTCCCGCGTTCGATCCGCGGTATGTCCAACCAAACACCCGTGAGGGTATGACCAAGTGACTCTATTTTTGCATCGTCTCGCTTAACCAAACTCGCTTTTCGCCTTCTTTTTCTTTTGCTCCGTGTGTGCCGTCTATGAAGGACGCAAAGAGGGGTGGATGTGTCTACTATTTCCAACGACACGACCCAGAAGTTTGATGTCCAATAGCGTTAGTACGCGTCAATGCCATTATCCAGCCAGAACCCAAGATGCACCAACCGCCCTAGGTCAGTCGAGCCGTCTGGCTGTGCGCCCTCCCATTGGGTTTCTTCCAGGTCTCTGAGGATTTGATCAATGTACTCGCCTGCTCCGGACAGATGTAGGATATGGCCAATCGCACGGTGGATAGCCAGCAACCGTGGGGAGGGAGGATCGACTGCACGGTCGGCGGTGAGGTAGAGGGTGCGGGTCACAGGCACCACGCTATTAAAGAGGAGAGGAAGGCCGAAGCACTGAACGCTATAGGTGTGTGGCTCCGCATCGGGTACAGGCTCAAAGAATATATCGAAGTTGCCAAACCACCGATGTATTTCGAGGGTGAGCGTTAGGGCATTTTGCGGCCTATCGATGTTGACCCCTTCAATTAGGTGAGCAACACCGTCATCGAACATGTTGAGTATCGTCAGTGCGGCCTGCTTCGCGGGATCCTAAGCAGGGTTAGATAGTTCAGTGACATAAAACGCTTGCTAGTCTGACGTACCAGTTCCTTCCCCTTTCCGAGTCTCGTCAAAGAGTGCGGAAGGATGTGGGCCACTTCTAGGTGATGGAACGGCAACGACTCATGTTCGAGCGGAGCATCATCGTCGTCTAGAGCGGTGCTAGTGCCCTTCCGGAAACGGCGAGACGCTTCCTCCTTATCAAAGCTGCGTGACACGACACAGCGATGACGGTCGCGTATGAGGCAAGCACCACGCAGAGCCGATAAGCGATCTGGGGTCCCCGCGAACTCGCCTCCGCCTTGTAGTCTCACGATGGCGGAGTGAAACGCTGGAGTCGGCTGAGGAGTTTTTCGGGTTGAGGCCTTGACTGGATATACGTCAGTTTTAGACTTGGAGAGGCAAGGTGACACGGCGTACTGGGGAGGAAGAAGTTGTCGAACAAGTAATCCGCAAAACCGAGAAAGCTGGAGCGGACATCTTGGTTCAGTTCGCTTGCGACATCTTCGCTGTCGTCCATAGACAATTCTAAGGAGCGGAAGAAAGCTCGTAGGAAGTTGTCCTGTGAGACAGGGGAGCACGCGTAGTCGTATGTCAGACGGATAAGTTGAGCACGGTTGTATTGAGGACTGGTCTGGCCGCCGCTACCAGCACCTCCGCCAACCGCCCTCACGGTTCCGGCTTGGCCGTCAAAATGGTCGACGATGTCGTAAAATTTGCGTCTGGCTCGATCGCGCGCGGCCGGATCCAAAGGCGGCTCAGTGGAGAAATTGATGATGCCTTCAAGCGATGACTGATGGCGATGGTGGGGCGAAGATGACCTCGTTTGCGCGGGCGAATCCAAAGGCGACCCAGTGAAATCGATGACGCCTTGAAGCGCTTCTCGGGCGCGATCATGATCAGTTAAAGACGGCCCAGTTTGCGCCATTGTGGTGGTTTTAGGTGGGTGTCGAAAGGTTGTGTAGTTCATGAAAGAGAAGAGGTTCGAGCGCAGGAGTGAGGGACCCTGATGGCTGGTGGGTGGGCCCTTGAATGCCAGTATAACCCTAACCCCCATATCGTCGCCATCGAAGGACGGCCGACTGAACATCTCCTGTATAAATGGATTCACATGAACAGTTTAGTAGTGCGAGAGTCACAACAGAAGGTAGCTGTGTATAAATGCCTAGTTCCTTTTTTACAGTTTCTATATCTATATTTCTTCTTTCCTTCTTTATTCTTCTTCTTCCCTGTTCTCCTCCCTCCCTTTTCTTCTTCTAACGGCTCTTTTTCTTGTTTCATGTTCTCCTTCTTACCTCTTCTCTCTTCTTTCTCTTCTCCCCTTTTCCTTTTCTTCTTCTTTCCTCTTCTCCTTCTTTCATCAAGTTCTTTTCTACGATCGCTTGCAAAGACTATCGGATTGTAACAACTAACAAGAGACGCCAGTACGGTTCGAAGTTGATACCCGGACACCCTAGTTGAGTCGTGGGCATTATATGCGCCGTCGAAGTTGAATGCTGAGTTGACAAAACGTGCCAGAGCCCGGGGGAGGGTGTGAAACGTAATACGGCTGGTCTGGGTGTTAATGGACTTCCTGTTCCTGTGATGCATCATCCCGGGCACCTTAGCAACCGGAACATACTCTCGGCCCGAGCCGCGGCACGGAGTGACCGTCTCGGTTAGGCGTGATGTTGACTGGACTTAGGTAACCTCGAAATTGCCCTAGTTTTGGTCACTCATGTCCACATGCCCCAGCCAGAGCAATGCGGGTCCCCGCCAATCCCCGAGCAGTCTCCGATGGGTATGAAAGACTCCGAACAACACCGGTAAACTACGAATACTTGTATCGACAATCAAAAATCCCATCATGGGTAGATGTAGGTACCCAGGGGGTTGTGTGCGTATAACAGCGATAGCCGGGCCACATCGATTCCCAGGTTCTTCGGATACAAGAGGCAGCTTGACATGGTTTGCGGGGCTCCTTTTCTGGGCGCCAAGGCCAACCCCCGCTTAAACCATACAGGCAGTAATCGAAAACGCCGTGGTGGACCTCACCTCGTCGCATCCAACTGGGAACCCAAATCGACAAACAAATCTCGACCTCAACTTCACAACTTCGCATATCATTTTGGATGCAATGAACCTCGTCGAACGAGTCCTTTCGTGGCTCCCTCCCAAGCTGAGGCGCAAACTCTGGAGGCTACGCAGCCGCTTGCGCCAGCCCTTCACTCCTCTCGAGCTACGCCGATCGCTGGGCACACTGCGCATGATCCACGCCGATGGTTTCCACGAATCCTTCCCCACCGCGCGTGCTTGCCTAGATCTTGCGCGCCTCCTCTTCAAGCTGCCGTGGTCTCACCCGTGCTGCCTCCCGCCGCCGCCCAGCGAAATCATGGCCTATCCACATCACCAGTACTTTCAAACACACCACGCCGCCCTCCTCGGCGAACGCCTGCTGCCCCTCTGGCGCTGGCGCGACACGGCACCGCGCTCCTTCTTCCGGATATATGAAACCTTTTGCGCCAGCCACCACGAGTACATCGGGTACGAGACCGAGTATTTCTGGTACCGCAACGACCCGGCCTGGACACCCGAGATGCTGCCCGACCCGCGTGAGTTCGGAGTTCTGGCCGCAGGCGAGGAAGGCGAGCGGCAGCTCGCCGTGCTCGCTTCGACGGCAGAAGCCCTGGCAGACGCCTTTAACTGGCGCTATATGTACGGCTTCCGGAGCGACCGCGAGCACGTCGAGCCGTCCATACACGACCCGCCGCGCGTCTACAAGACCGTCTTCAAGGGGCCCGCCTGGGCTGCGTCGGTCCCGCGCCTGCCTACCTTTTTCGAACTCGTCCCGGTCGACCCCGAGTGGATGGCTAAGGGTAAAGACAACGTGGTTCATTATTCCGGCGACTTGTGCCCCTTCTGGAAGCGCAACATTTTTGCCGAGACTTCCTCGCTGAGGACCGTATAGCTGTGTCTGATAAGTCGTTCCTGAACTTTGCCTGTACCGATGAAGACCGGCCTTGATTAATGTGAAGCCGGTCAAGCTTAGACCCTAGGCCGAACTCCCAATTCACCGAGTTACGGCCCTCAAAAATAACTGTACCCTGCTCAATGCTGTCCTCCAAAAGGCTCTGCCTATGCTCGATGAGAATGAAAAGCCTCACGTCGTTGTTGACAGGGGTTGCTCTTCTGTCCACACGCGGAAGCGCCGTGGCCTGGTAGCAACTCAGCTGCTGCGCTCTGCAATTTGCCAAAATATATAGAGTAGGGCCGTAAACGCGTTTCGTTAGCTAGAAATATGATCTATGACGCGTTGGCGGAACTTGGGGTTACAAGGCGAATGCCAGAATCATACCGCGATGTTGATGAAGAACGGAACTGAGAAACGGAATAGGAAATACATACTGAACGGGCACGGAATACACGTTCTGAGTAATGCTGAGTCATCAATTTGGAAAAAGAGGCAAATCACCAGGTCCAAATTTACGTTTTCGCCCTTCTACAATAATGATAGCCTTTAGTCTTCGCTGTTGTTCAAAGGGTGTCTTCAAAAATACTAGAACCTCCACGGAGTCTCACGGCACAAGATGTTGCCACACCAGTCCCACCGAGGCGGGCTACCAAGCCGAGTTCCGTTTTGGCCATTGGAGTAGGATGAGCAGACAACTTATTGGGCTGCGCCCTCAGGTGTCTCCTACACAATACAAGCACACAGTCGAGTCCATCCATCCTCTTTCCCTCAAAGACCGAGGAACGACACAGTCAGAAGGTCGATTGGAAAAAGTCAGCACAAAATAATGGTGTCGGCCACACTGACTTCCCAATTTGGCAGGTGCACCTCTTGTGTAAGTGCCTCGACTAGCGCCGTGCTTGGCGGACCATTTGGCAAGGGCGATGTGTTTTGCCTTCCTGCTTCCTTCAAGCCACAATAATAAAGGAACGGGGGAATTTCCTTCCACAGCACCTCACGGCCGACCACTCAGTTGCTCCATCAGCCGAGACAAGCAATGCAGCTTGACCGATGCATTACCGCATTTGATACAGGATACGACATAGTTAGGCGGGACGATACGACAGTGGTGGTTATCTTTGTTTCATTTGGGACCTCGCACCTGTCACAGCGGCATTTATCGACTGGTGTGTGTAACCACAAAAAATGCCGGCAACCGAATAACTATCGGATTCCAAACCAAGTATTCAGCCCGGGATGGATGAAATGAACAGGTCGGTTGTGTCATGAAGCAACGAAATCCAACAGAGAAAAATTCTCGTTTGTGGATCAGGGCATATCCATACCAGTGGGCCGGGCTCTCGATTTTGTTTGTCAAGGCCAAGATGCCCAGCCTACCGTTCGGGAAGGAGATGAAGCTTCCCAACCGCCCACGCGAGATGGCGATACCTCGGTTGCGCGAGCCGCTTGAGTACGATGGCGGCTCGGACTCGACCGCTGATAAGCGCACAAACCTACCATGCAATGGTGTGCACAGCGCCGCGAGGACGGCGTCGGGCAGTGCCGGCAAACTTCGAGACCTTTTGGTGTTTGTTGCCCCTCCGTTGCACGCCTTCGAACCCGCCCTCGGGCCGTCTGCAAGATGCTGCGCCGGTGTTGAGGCAAGGAATCATCGGCGTCGCCTGTTGTCTGGAATTTCCGGCTGAACGGTCTGGCCGCCGGGCGGTACCTGTTGGCTCGCTGGGCTCTCCTGGCACGGGGCTGGTGGACACCAGTGACAGACCAGACACGCCCTGGTCCCCGCACCTTCTGGTTTGCGAAAGAGGCGATTCGGCGGCGGCGGCGAATCCTACGTGCCTACCCAGCCCTCAGCTGCTCGATCCCGACAAACAGCGAAGCTCGGTGGGGCGAGCGAAGCTTCCCACGCCCACCTCGGCGCCGCTTGGCGGACAACGGAGCCGGACCGCGCCAAGCACTCTCGGCGGCATTCAAGACATAACACGGCCTATCGAACCAGTCGGATTTCGATTGCGAGCTTGCCAAGGGGCTGGGCATGGTTGCTTTAGGAAGTTCTCCGTGTGGATGGCAAATCCTTGCCAGCCTCGAACCAGCTTCTCCAGACCCAAAGTGCAACCGCCAAACCTCGAGCCGTTGCAGGCTGCGTCCTGGCACCCCTAGCCAAGTACAGAGCCAAGCGGCAGTTCCGCGTCGGCAAAAGCTTCGCTCAAGCCACCGTCTCAGCATCCTCAAGATTGACACGCCAAGACGAAATTCGAATTCATGCTGTTAAGGAGAGAACGCCGTGTAAGAGGTTCACGATTAGCTACACTAGACTCGGACAGAGCAGTTATCCGATCTCTGCCATAGCGCCGGGGACATTCCCCACCCATCCCTTCGCGTGATCAGCAACATGGAGGGTTGCGAGATACAACCCTGCTGCCCACTATCACTTGGCACTCTTGAACCCGTCTTGGAAGGTGGCAAGCGTTCCAAGACTTCTGCACTTTCCAGAGATGGCCATTCCTCCCTTCCGCATGGTTCGTTTGTTCGGGCCCTGCACGAATCGCCCGCCTGGGTCCCCGCGTCTCCATCCCATCTCTCCCCCCAACGCGTCCTCTGATTGCTCGGCCCGGGGAGACCTCGCCTTCGAAAATCCCACCTTCATTGCAGGGTAGTATCTGGCCATCTCCCAATGTCCCCAGACGCCCCTCTCACACGTTACCATCCCATCTGTGCGGGGATGTCTTACCGCAGCGTGGCTATTGTGGAACGTGCATTCTATATTTATATAGCTTCCCCTTCTCGCGTTGCGACTCGGCTGTCAAACTCGATTCTGCCCCTTCCCTCTCCTCGTCTGGCTAGTTTAAGCCTCCACTGACGAGCTCCTTCCCCCGCCATGGCGTCAGACCCGACCAGCATCGCTGTTAGCGATGATGTTCACGCCATTGTTCAGGACAAGGAGGCCAAGTTAGCCCCCGTCCCGTCCGCCCACGATGAGGACCAACTGGGCATCAGCGCTACCACTGCTGATGGCGGATCCCCGACCGAGGAGGAGCTGCACACGCTGCGCCGAGTGCCTGACAAGATCCCGTGGAGCATCTACACCATCGCCTTTATCGAGCTATGCGAGCGTTTCTCGTATTACGGTACCACGGCTGTCTTCACCAACTTCATCCAGCAGCAAATGCCCCCCAACTCGACGACTGGCGCCAGTTATGACATCGATAATGGGCAGGCTGGTGCCCTCGGGCTCGGCCAGCGGACCGCCTTCGCCCTGACCACCTTCAACTCGTTCTGGCAGTACACCATGCCTCTATTCGGTGCGTGGATTGCCGACAGCTTCCTGGGCCGCTTCCGGACCATCGGCGCTGCCCTCATGATCGACATCTTTGGCCATCTTATTCTCATCGTCGCCGGTCTCCCGCCTGTCATCAAGAACCCCAACGGCTCCCTCGGTGCCTTGGTCGTCGGTATCGTCTTCATGGGCATCGGTACTGGAGGTTTCAAGCCCAACGTCAACCCCCTCATTGTCGAACAGCTCGACCTCGAGAGAATGATCGTCAGGACACTTCCGAGCGGCGAGCGCGTCGTCGTCGATCCCGCGGCGACAGCTTCGCGCGTATACCACTACTTCTACCTGTTCATCAACGTTGGTGCCCTGTGCGGTCAGCTCGCCATGGTGTACTGCGAGCACTACGTCGGCTTCTGGCTGTCCTTCACCCTCCCTACCATCCTGCTCTGCTTCTGCCCTCTCGTCATGCTGTGGGGCCGCCGCCGTTACAAGCGCGTCCCGCCCCAGGGCTCCGTCCTCGGCCGGTCCTTCAAGCTGTTCTTGCTCGCCAACAAGGGCCGCTGGTCCATCAACCCCCGCAAGACGTACCGGCAGCTGCATGACGGCACCTTTTGGGAGAACGTCAAGCCGTCCAAGTTTGACGCGGCCTCGAAGCCCAAGTGGATGGACTTTGACGATGCTTGGGTTGACGAGGTCCACCGTGGTTTCAACGCCTGCGCTGTCTTCTTGTGGTACCCCCTTTTCTGGCTCTGCTACAACCAGAGTAAGCTACTTACCCCATCTCCCCCACCGGCTGCTACCAAGTTCTATCGTACTAACGTTCCCTAGTCAACAACAACCTCGTCTCGCAGGCTGCCACCATGCAAGTCGGCGGTGTCCCCAACGATGTTATGAACAACCTGAACCCCTTCGCCCTGATCATCTTGATTCCGCTCCTCGACACTATCGTCTACCCGACGCTGCGCAAGTTGCGCCTTAACCCTACCCCTCTCAAGCGTATTGCCGTCGGTTACTTCGTCGCGGCCAGCGCCATGATCTGGGCTTGCATCATCCAGTATTACATTTACCAGAGGAACGAGTGCGGCAACTACGCCAACGGCAAGGTGCCCGGCACCGACGTCGACTGCGCGCGCTCCGAGCTCAGCATGTGGGCCCAGACGGGCTCGTACGTCCTCATCGCCTTTTCCGAGATCATGGCGTCCATCACCAGCCTGGAGTATGCCCACTCCAAGGCGCCCGCCAACATGCGCTCCATGGTGCAGTCGGTCGCCCTGTTCATGAACGCCATCTCTTCGGCCATCGGCTTCGCCCTCACCCCGCTCGCCGACGACCCGCTCCTCGTCTGGAACTACGCCGTCGTCGCCATCCTCGCCGTCTTCGGTGGCACCATGTTCTGGATCCAGTTCCGCCACCTCGACAAGCAGGAGGATCAGCTCAACATGCTGCCCAAGGGCGCCATCGGCGACAAGGTGTCGAATGCCAAGTTCGAGGAGGACGAGAAGTCCGAGGTCAGGGTTTGAGCTGTGTGATGTTGTTGTTTCTATACTGGTAACGGGTGGTGCAAGGTTGTGAATGGATGAGTTATGCAGTAAATATGTCTGTCTTTTGAGCCAGGTTCGTGGTTGGTGATGTGGTTTGTTTTAGCTTTGATACCAACTTGTCTCTGTGGACAGAGGCAGACGACGACGAATTTGAATGGATGGGATACGCCCGCTAGTTTGTGGGTGCTCATACTTTTGTTGGCCCGTCGTGACTGCTTGACTGTGGGCTTCATGTGTCGCTTTCGCATGTTCCCTTCCATACAGCCGGCCGCTGCTTGGGTAGATAACTAGCAGTGCCTTGATACCTGGCCCATGGCGTTCCTCTCCAATAGTCACTGCTTCCCCTCAAATCACGAGTTGTACATGACACCACCAGCAAGTTGGAACGGAAACAAACTAGCTGCAACCCCAAAGCCGACGGATCGGGACTAAACCGGATGGGATGGCCCCAAGGCGCCCCATCTGACTTTGCTCGATGTTCTTGGTATTCACTAATCTTCCACCAACGTACTGTACTGTCCAGTAAGCCAGAAATCGGCTCACAAGTGGCATGCTAATCCTTCAACACCGCGACTACCTCCCATACTGACTAACTCGTCTATCAATCCCTGGGGTGCCGAGCTCGAGCTGCAGGTCAACGGTGTCCTTGGCGGGTTGGCGGTGGTGGCCGTGCCGCCGTGGGATTGATGAGGGTTGGTGGGCGAGGTGTGAGTTGTTTCGAGGATGGTGGGTATATCTAAATGGTGTGGTATCTCTGTTACGGCATTGTTGTGGTAACGGAGGCTAGGTCTTTCCATTTGGTTTGTTTGATCGGCTGTGTGTGTGTGGTTATGGCGGGGAGCGATACCGAGATGTGGCGCTGCTGGTGTTTGTCGGGAGAGTAGTGAACTTCATGAGAGGTTTGTTGAATTGACTATTAGTAGCGATGCTGGGATCGAACTGTAGATGGTTTTTATTCTTGCTTGAATATGGAGAAACGGTCATGTTCTTGTGGTAAGTGAGATGCCTTTTTACTGTTTTAGTTTTGCTTTCACTTTTTAGAGAACTCGACCTTCTCAAAATATGCTGTCTCTTCAAAGCATGCTTACATGTAAGCAGTCATAGCAGAACATGAGGTAAGTTTGGAATGTATGTCGTCGATTCCGGTCTAAAAGCACAAAACAAAGCAAAAGTGAAAGTAGCCAGAATCGAACCCAGGGGCGGCTTACCTCTGTACGATCCGCAGTGTGGTGTCCCGATGGCTCCCACAAGTTGCGGTTAATTCCACTGCGCCACTGGCTTTAACTCTGGCTGGAAGAAAGATGCGGTGGGCTGGGTTAAAGGTCCTCGGGGAGCGTGGGCCAGCGAGGTGGCAGTCGGCGTTGTGTTGCGGGAAGTCACGAAAGTTGAGATGAAAGAGGGGAGTAGCTAGAGTGCCTGAGGCCGAGCAGAAGTAAGGTACTGCCCTCCTCGGAATGTATACAGTAGGATGGGAGTGGGTTACTAGAGCCACTGGAAGTCACCTCTCTAAGACGTTGGTGGTAATTGTTTGCATACCAACCCATCCCCTGAACTGAAGCCACCACTAGAAACTACGAAAAATGATCATACCAGCATTTTCACCTGCGTCCGAAACCTGCCTCAGGAAGTGTTTTACACCTACCCCTAGCGATGCTAGGAAGATCTCTTCCTTACCCACTCAGGAGACCAAAGACAATCTCACCCCTTCTGTCAACCAGTCTCGGCACATGGCTCTCTTAGCCAAACCAAACCACTTGAGCGTAGATATGAGCACCAAACCGACCCCAACATCTTCAGCCACCGCACAAGGCAAGAACATCAAGCACGTTACCACAGTCACCATCCAGCAGTAGCAGAACAAGAAACATAACCCATTAAGAATGGAAGGGAAACAAGTCATGTTCACCCGCCGCCGGTGCCCCAAATCCAGGGCACCAACCAGGCCATATAGGTAAATAGGATACCAAGATCGACAATCAATAACAACGACAGCCGGGACAATCCCCAAACCACACCATCCACAACACACGTTCAAGCAACTCCCATCACCCCCCAATTCCTATCCACAAAATAGACCGACTAGGAAGATAAACCAGTAATCAACAGCCCTCGGGCGGGTAGAAGAGAAGTTAAACAATCCATACCATACGTCGATAGATATTCATCCATCCGTCCTCTTCTCCAGAGCAAGTAGGCAAATATGGTATTTGCCCACGCAAAACATAACAACCTAAACAGAGAAAACAGAACGGAGATAGAAATACGAGACGACAACAACATCAAGAGTCCCAAAACGCCAGTCCCTTCGCCCCCCACCCAACAACCCCCAAGATCCCAAGTCCCAAAAATCCCAAATCCCATCCCAATCCCTCCGGCATGTCTTCACCCCCCAAAGTAACTAGCTGGGTATTTCACTCCCACTCCTCGACGTGTGCTGGGTATTCCACTCCCCGACGTACGTGACTAGCTGGGTATCGCGCAACCTCTCCGCCGGCCGCCACAACACATCCCCCCTCGCCCCCCCCATCTTCTCCTCACTCCCTCCCCGTAATCGATCAAAAACAAATCCTCAGATCGGACTCGTCGGGAAACTGCGCACGCCATTCCCGACGCTCAAATCCCCGCTACCAGTCCTCCGCAGCGCCTGGCTCATGGTCTCGATGGCGATCTCGCCCCCGTTGTTGCCAGTGGTGGACGACGCGACGGGCGACAGCGACATGCTCATCATGCTGGTGGGGCTGCCGAGGGATTTGCCCGAGGGGGACGAAGCCCTCGCCCTGGCGGCGGCCTCGAGCCCGCCCCTGACCGACCCGCTCTGGCTCAGCGGGGGGCTCGCGCCACCGGGGCCGACGCCGCCGCCGGCGGAGGAGACGGGCGAGCGGATGGGGGACGGGGAGCGGTTGTGGGTGTTGGTGTTGTTGTTCGAGGTGAAGGAGGTCAAGCCCGCGAGGTGCATGCTGTCGCGCGGGGGGCTGCCGGGGGAGAAGCCGCCGTGCTCGGCTTGGACGACGTCGGCGAAGGAGATGAAGGATAGGCGGCGGACGTCGGTGGTGTCGAAGCTGCCGTAGTTGGAGGCAGTGTCAGCGGCGGTAGTGGTGGTGCCGGAGGAGAAGGCGGCGAGCTCGTCGGCCCAGGAGGCATCGCCGTACGGGTTTAGGCCGGTCACGGTCACCGAGGCGGGCTGATGGGAGGTGTGGGTAATGATCTCGACGGTGTCCGGGTTGAGATGGTCGTCGGTGATGGCTTCGGAAGAGGCATCGAGGACCGGGGGGATGTAGTTCTCGGTTTGGATATGCGAGGGGATGGCGGGGGAGCTGGGCATCAGGGAGACGCTGCTTTCTTGGACGTTGCGCTCGAAAATCTGGCTGCCGGCGGGCGAGGCGAGGCGTGGGGAGGAGGCGAATCCCGCGCGGCCTGGTGAGGAAGGGGAGAATCGGGCGCGGTCGGTTTGGATGGGGGAGGCGGCCGTGGTACGGGTAGTGGCCGGTTTGCTGGTGGAAGCGGGCTGGGCGGGCTCCGTCTTTTTCTTCCCGAAGCCGAAAAGGCTGCGCTTCTTCTTTTTCTTATCTTCACCTTCGGTGGTGTTGAGCGCCTGCCTGCGGGCTAGCAGTTCCGACTCGCGGGTCTGAAGCTCCCGGCGCTTCTCGTCGATCTCGCGTTGGACCTTGGCGCGGATCTCGTCTTGCTGTGTAGTCGATGGCTCGGCCAGTGTGGGAATTGTGGTACTGCCCTGGGCGGGCGCTGCGGTCGCGAGACTCATCTTGCCGAGATAGGTTTGTGGCGTGAGGTGGTGGATTGCGCAGGGACAAGGTGAGTCAGTTCCGGGTCGACGTCCGATGTCTATCAGGAGAGGTGGAGCTGTTAGCGATGCCGTCTTCTCGGACTATCGATGGGGTGGCGTGGATGATGGATAACACGTGGGCGGTAGAATAAAGAGAAAGAAGGTGTAGGTAGCGACGAGGTCAAGACGATATGTGTGCGACTGGTGGACAGATTTCCCGATTCGCCGCGAATATATCGACGATAAAGTGCGTCCCTGTCTGGGAACCAATAACCACGAACTGTGAGTGCGGTCGTACCTTGGCTCTAGGCCCGGGTCGGTGCGACGCGGGGAGCAGCTGAGCGTCGGAGCGACCGAGAAAAACCGGGTGTACTGATGTGCGTGCGCTGCTGTCTGTTTGGAGCACAGTGGTTGGTGCCTTCCTCGATGGTTTCGGGTCTGGCGCGAAATGTGATGCAGGTCGCAGGAAGGTGCGGCTTTCCCGGTTCCTTGAATCCCCCGTGCTGCTGCTGCCCTGGGCCGTCGGTCTCTCGTGTTCCTGGTCTTTCACTTGCCGGATCCGGGGCCGTCGGTCGGTTTCGTTAGGTAACAGTATGTACGAATACTGTGTAGGCGAACACTGGCGGCAAGATGATAGGGATGCGTGGGTGAGTAGTGGGGATAAGGTGTGCGGGCGTGTTCGTTATTATAAATCGCAAAATGGATTGGTTGGATGGATTGTCTCGTCCTTTTTGCTTTGTTCTCGGGCAGCGAGCGAACAAGGCGACCCGGTGACCTCGGAGCGCAAATCGCGATCAACAGGGAATGACGCTGTTTGGTACCGCTCCCCAGGCTGAAAGAGGGGTGTGATCCAGGCCGGTCCCGAAACGACGTAATGCAGGCCCACCCGCGATTCAGGACAGCTGCCAAGACGAGCAAGAACTAAAACGGGCGCTGGAATGGCATGGATCATGGATGGGACCTTTCGATTTACTTTTCAGTATGGAAGGTACATACCTTACCTACCTTAGGTAGGTCTCAGAAGTTGCCGTGTTCAGGTAGTACCTACCTAGGTAAGAGACATTTACGCTTGCTTGCAGCATTAGGCATGAATTCCAATGTTGCAACCCCTTGACTGCGCCTCGGCAAGCAGCAGCCAACCTGGGAATTCACAAACTAACCTTGGAACTGACCTTGTTGGCATCGTCCCCCAGAGTCTCATACAAACTAACGCAGGGATCAGACGAGATCTTGGAGATAGGTCAGGGGCTAAGCTGACGCAAGCATCAGGCGCTGCCCGGAGTATGTACTGGATACTATATACTATCTCCATACTACATACCTACTATATTATATTTCTGTCTGTCTTTCCACGCACATGCATGGGCCCGCACCTTAGGCGCGAGCTGGGTATCACCATCCCCTTCCGTACCGTGAAGCATCCATCTCATGCGCCCGGTTCTGGGGGTCCATCTCGTACAGTTGCGCCTGGGGATCCATCTCATGATAGAAATCTGTCCGCGGATCCATCCCATAATAACCGCCCGAATTCTGATTCATCTCGGCGGGCAAGCCTCGAGGGTCCATCTCGGCCGGGGGACGCGCGGGCAAGCCTCGAGGGTCCATCTCGACCGGGGGACGCGTCGACGTAACTTCCGTGTGACCGTGGGGGGCGTCAACCTCCGGAACCCCCGGATACTTGATCTCGCCGGCCCCATCCGTGCTGTTGTCCTGGTCCGAGCCGACCAACGTGGCCTGCTTGCGACGCCGGAGGAATATCCATACCGCCACTGCGATCATTGCCAGTCCCCCGATACCGCCCACAACCCCTCCCACGATGGCGCCAACCGGAGTAGCTGCGGGCTCTGGCTCGCCTGTCGGATCGGGGTCGCGGTCGGGGCTGCCAGTACCGGTAGGCGAGGACCCTGGATCTTGGCCTAGTTGGGAATATCAGCATTGACGCCCCAGATAAAGATGGCTGCGGACATGGTAACTTACTTGACGTAGGTGATGTGGTAGACCTGCGCGCAAACATTCGCCGCACTTCTTCCGAAGACCAGTTGACATCTGCGAACGACCTGGGCCCCTGTTAGCAAGACGTTCGCTCGGGCATGCAGCTCTCAGATCCGGGGCAAAACAAGCGCAAAGCCTACCCGTTGTTATACCAAGTCTCGAGGGCGCTGGGCCTCTCGTACGCCCCCGCATCCGCATTGTACGAGTCCGTCCATTGCATGTCCGTCATGTCAAACAAGAGCAGCCCGTTGGGTGCCGGGTCATCGGTGAGCTTCCAGAGGTCTTTGCCGAAAAGGCTCAGCACCTGCCGGCCGCCCACCTGCACGCAGGCGGCATCCGCCCGCGCGCTGTACGGAGTATTCGGTGCTTTTCTCCATACAAATCCCGGCAGGCTCAAGACGTATGCGTCCTGGTAGGTGAACAGGTCGCGCCGGTTGATTCCACCGGTGAGGAAGCTGGGAAGCTTGTTAGCGGTTTAGCGCACTCTGCCGAACCCAGCGTCACTCACATGTCGTAGCCGCCATCGGCGGTCTCGATGATGGCCGTGCAGGCTTGCGTCCGTGGCGAAGGTGGAATGTCACCGCTCGTCAGCTGCCAGTAAGTCTTCTTTGTCGTAGGATTGAACATTGTGATGTTGTAAAAGTCGAGAATCCGCGCGTCGTCGTCGCTGTCCCAACGGCCCACTAACGAAGGGACGAGTCCGCCAAGTATGATGATCAGGCCGTCGACCCCGATTGACGGGAGATAGTGAGCGTTTGCCCCTACCAGGGTCGGAAACGGGCTGTTCTCCGTCTCGTTCGTCCACACGCGAGACGCCATATTGAAAGTCACCATCCCCCCCACAACAGTAGATGTATTGTTCCGGCCTGGCTCCGACCACCTTTGGATATCCCCGCCGATTACGAAGGCCGTACTATCCGTGTTTGTGGACGCAGTTAGCGCGGCCGAATGGATCGCTTCGAAAGCCCCCTGGTTCGCAGCCTTCACAATCGACCATTCCCCCCCGCCCTCGCCATCGGCCTTGAATTTCCAGAGCTCGGGTTCTGTCATGTTCTCCAAGACGCTCGCTGGAAACCCGCCGCCCCACGAGTAAAACTCCCCGGCCTGACTGTCCGTCCACAGGGTTACGGCCGACTTTTTCGGTCCGGACTTTTCGATTGCCCGGAATGTGACACCGCTGGTGGTCCACGACCGGCTAATGTCAATGGAGAGGGTGAATTCGGCCGCGATACCTGTAAGAATTCCTTAGCACCAACCTAACACCTGCTACGCGATGACCTAAAATTCATGGATCGAATCGCGGGATGGGGCAATCAATCGCATACTTTCGCGGACCCTATTTACCGACCATTGTGAGAGCTCGCCCCCGTCAACGTAGACATAGTCGCCCAGCACCGTCGCTTTTCCATGTCAGAAGGTCGCGCGAGTAAACAAGCGCGGGGTGGAGAGGGGGGGAACCGAACCGGCCGACTTCTCTCGAACGAGATAGGTGTTGCGCGCAGGCACTTCCAGAACCGCTACCGCCAAGGCACAACATAGGCCGAGGAAGGCGAGGAGGGTTGGCATCCGCCGTCGCTCAGGAGAAGACATGGCGGGAGGGCGTCCGACGCGACGTCAAGAGGCCGAGAAACGTGCGGATGGGTACATCGACAATGGTGTTGGAGTTTTTGAGATTGGAGATTGAGGGAAAGAGGAAGGATCAGACTCGGCAGACCCTCCCCCAGGCCGCCTTGCCCTTGTGGAGTTTGAGTTTGTCAGACGGTAACATCAACCCCCCTGTGATGGGAATGATGAACCATTTGCCGTCTTCCGCGCTTCGACGGACCGGATTGGCACATTGGGCGTCCCGAGGTCCGCCCAGACTGGATTGTGTTGCATCAGCGCAAAATACATCCTACACTAGAGCACCATCGCAGGATTAAAGCGCAGAACCCTGCAACCAACGGCACAGTCTCGCAGTCAGCTTGCCCCTTGGCGATGAGCGTTGTTTCCGTTTTCTGTTTAGCCATGGACCCATGGTGAGAAACAACTGTGAAAGGGAGAAAGCGCGCGGAAAGCATGTGAGGGTCCATGGGGCCAAAAATCCAAAAATACGACGCTGCCCCTGCCTCGGCGCTTCCCGCGCGCTTTTGGTTGGCCGCTTTGCAGCGGGAGAAAGTTGGGGGCCGCAACTCCGTCAGTACCCCATAACAACCGAAGCCCGAGGCAGATTCAGCAAAGAGCAAGTCTTTTTTCTCAACGCCATATTTCTGGCTTCCTCATCGCTCGGATATTGATGACAGTGTTGCACCCAGGGTGAAGTTTATGAGAGGGGAATAAAATCATGTGTTTAGATACGTATCCCGGCCTGCCAGTGGTACAACTTTGGCCAATCCTTGTATTATTTTACTAGGTATGTTGATGGGAGCCAGCCACTTAGTTGGTTATTACCTTCTATCGAGCATGTTTCTCTCGTTTTAGTAAAGGACCGGATGCCGGCCGCCGTTGATCCCGACTCATGCCCGGCCCGAGCCGGCGGGGTTTCGCTCCACACGGCCCGGAGTCACGGAGAGGTGGGCACAAATTCGGCGCTGTCATGATTGGCTTGGAGAGCCAAAAGTGGTTCTGGCTAACCAGAAGAGGCTCAACATGCACGTGACAGCTTCCCCAGTGCCCAAGAAAAAGTTGATTGCATCGCGACTCCAGACCGCACTTGTCGAGAGCGAAGGAGGTGGACGGCGGCCCGACAGCACACCAGACAAGCCCGTTCCCAATTGCAGCTGCCTCATCACTCCCCTCTCTTTTTACAGCGAGCCGACCCTCGCTTCTCAATTGTTTTCCTTTTCTAACTACATTGGGAATCCGCCTTCCGACATTCGGCTCCTTCCCACCACCATTTTCACAAGTCGATCACAATGGAGGCCATGGTAACAAGACCGGCAGTCACCTGCTGCCGGCGGGTCACATTCTCGGGCCCGACATCATCCCGGCTCGTGCTAAGCAACACCGCCACGACCCTGCCCTCGGGCACCCGCCAGAAGTCGACGGCGGCCCGCACACGGGGCGCGCTCAACATACCCCCGCACGACTCCTTCCTCAACCCCAACAGCAGCGCCGCCGACCGCAAAGCCCGCCCGACGACGGGGCAGATCATCTACAACCCGCCGTCGTCCGCCGCCTCCGTCTTCCACACGCCCTTCATATTCCTCCCCAAGGAAGACCCGCGGCGGCGCGCCAACCTCGGCTCCGAGCTCTTCGCCGCCTCCACAACCATCCACTACCCCTCCAACAACAAGAACACCACCACCACCACCAACACCAACCAACCCCAATCACAAACCACCACCACCACCACCAGCACCAACCCCAACCAGCCCTCAGCAGCAGCAGCAGCGACGGACTTCCCCTCCATCGAAGGCGAGCCCCGCTACCGGGCGCGGCACCACCTGACCAAGGCGGACATCGAGGAGATGCGGCGGCTGCGGGCGTCCGACCCGGTGGGGAACAGCGTGCAGGCCCTGTCGGCGCGCTTCCGGTGCAGCAAGCTGTTCGTCATGATGTGCTGCCAGGCGCCGCCCGAGCACCGCGACCGGGTGCAGGCGGAGCTGGACGCGGCCAAGGCGCGCTGGGGCCCGCGGCGCGCGGCGGCGCGCGGGGAGCGGCGGGCGCGCATGGGCATGCTGTTCAATGGCGAGTTATGAGCGGTTTTGTCATGGCTGAGGTGGGTGGGGTGCGGGGTTGATGATGGGGTTGGGGGGTTACGGGGTGGGACATCGCATTTTGATGGTGGGTGGTGTTTCGGGCAGTGTGTCGTGCGCGGTGGGGGTTCACGTCGGGCACTGGTCCAAATGGTCTGGATTTGGGAAGGCGGGAAAATGCCAATGTATGTACGATCAATGGAAGGCAAACATTCAACGGTCGATGGCGGGCATAGATGAGATCTGTAAGACAGCGAAAATGGGCATGACGACTGGCGTCTATAGCCTCCCACTGTATAATGCAAAATCTACCTTGTAAATTCCTCTCGTCACCACATCATCACTGCCGCCTCTTCCTGGATTCGCGTTGTGTGTTGGCCCATACAATCGTGTTTTTAAGGAGCTAATCGAAAGTAGCAGGGAGTCCGGGCTGACCTCCGGTAGTAAATGAAAATAGCGTAACTTCGTGCCATTCCGCCTCGAATGGTTATCCGTCACTCCTCCCAACCCTCACTTCTCTCAACTCTCATCCCCCTTCACTTTCCCTTTCCCCTTTCTGTCCGCCTGCCTATCCATCTCGTAGTCTTTGTTCGACGGAATAACCCTCCGACACCAACCACACCAACTCCGCCGCTTCCCCTGCACCTCACGCCCTAGGATCTCTCCCCTCGCCCGCTCGTCCTCCCACTCGGGCACGCACGCGCCCACCTTCACCATCCGCACCCGCATATTCTTCATGACCCCGCCGATCCCCTCCACCTCGTGCCGCTCATATCCGGGTTTCAGTGCCGGACTAGGCGTCCGCCTGTCCTGAACCGACGCGCCTGATGAGCTGACTAGGCTGCTGAGGCTGGCCGAGCTACCGCCGGCCCCGTTCATGGTCGCCGTCCAAGGCCCCAGGGAAGAGGTGCTGCTGCTGGGCCCGCTGGGCGGGGTTGTTGCGGCCTGCTGGAAGTACTCAGCGTCGCGCGCGTCCTCGGCGTCACCGTCCATCTCCTGCTCGCGTTCCCGGGCCACGCAGCACTCCGTCTCACGTCCGCAGATGACGCCGCGGTCGCCTTCGCCTATGCCGGTGCCAAGCCCGCCGAGGACTTCGGTGTATTGGCTGCGCCATCTCCAGATCCTGGTGCGGAGTATTAGTGGAAAATGACTTGAACGAAGATAGAGATGGGGCAGATTTACCCCTTGTACTCAGAATCATCGCCACGGATGGACCTCCCACAGGGCTGGCAGAGCCAGACGCCCCCAGAACCGCACCCGCAGATCGCCCGTTCCATGTCGTCCGAATCAATCCGAATCTCTGGCCCGAGCCGCGGTTTGACGAGCGAGCCGACTGGTGCTGCCACGCATGGCCCGCAGAGACGCCGGTGACGGTCTCGTATGACGATAGGTGCAGGGGGTTTGATAGCACAGTTCTAAAAAGCCGGTTAATGGGCGTCTACTACTGAAGATGATCCATTTATGGTTCGGGCTCACTCTGCAGACGACGATGCCGCACCGACGGCACCCGGCCACTAGATCCCGAGCGCACTGGCCGGACTTGCCATTGTAGCTCGACCTGGCTAAATCCTGCATGTAATACCAGTTGCTGGCACGGGCTCGGTACCGGAATGTGTCTTCCGGGTCGACGGGGACATGCTCATTGATGCAATGCATGGTCGAGACAAGCAGCATTGTGCGGTACTGCAGCAGCCCTTGACGAATCTGGCGGCAGGTCCGCGACAGGCTATCGAGGGTGTTGAGATCAATCGAAGCGGCTACCGACATGACGATGCTGGTCATCGAGTCAGCAATGTTTGCCTTGGCAGGACTAAATCTGCCAAGGTGTTGATGGTTTCATGCAGCTGAGAAGACGCATGAAGGGTGGTGCAGCCTACGGATAGCATCCTAAAGCCTGCGTCATGGAGTTCTGGTTCGGATTCTCCCTGGCCGCGATCCCATGAGCCTCCTCCTGTGTATTCCACGCGACATTGCCGGTACCGACGCCTCCGTCACCGGGAAGGCCTAAGCTTGCCGCCGGTATCGGCACCGGCTTGACGGCGTCAACCACGCCGTTCCACATCGGCTGGTTGTCTTGAGGAGACTCGCTGTCATCCTCGCCCAGATCCACAAACACGGCCATGTTGGGGGATGCTGTGTGATGTAAAATCACGAAGAGCCGTGTCGGAACGACAATCCAAGTGTTCGAAGTTGCCTCGATCGCCTCGACCCGAGAACCCTGTTACACCTCGAACTGGAAGTAGAAAATGGCGATGATCACAAACAAAATGATAGCAAGAGACGGCAAGTACTCAAAGAAGGAACTATAAAATTGGAAAAACCAGACGGGCGGTCATCGTAGTGATGGTTGACTGGCTTGAGGCCAGTTTGACGTGTTGAGACCTGGAGTTGTTGTTTGAGGAAGTTGCTTCCCGAACACCGAAACTTGATATGCCGCTGACAGGTGGTAGCGACCCCGCCTCTCCACCCGCCAAGCATTGTTGCATAGTTAAGCTCTTTGCTGGTAGCTCCTTGTATTCGCTAACAACACTGACACCGCTGTTCGATGGTTAGACCACTGCATTCGGCCATGTGACGTTTTCGCTCTTTCCATATCAATCACCGCCAGATTGTTTGTTTCGATCGAGTCTGGCGAATTTGGCATCCAACGAAACCAGTATCGCACCGTGCCCCTGTTAACGGCCGTTCTGAGGTTGAGATTGCTTTTGATAATGCTGCTTTTCCTCTGGGCGATTGGAACTGACTCAACAATTAAGACGAACCTCTGATTCATAATTTCTTTTTCACAAAAACGCCGATTCCCTCTTTCGTTTCGTCACCCTGAAAGTCCTGCGTACCAAGATCGAGTTATGGTCATGTCTTCCTGCTCACCGTCGGCGGGGTTTCGGTGATACGACGGGTGGTTTGAATTAAGCGGTGATGGGCAGAGCTGAGTAAGGATCTCGCTCTGCAGCAGTTTTCTGCATGTTCGTCGGGGTTGGGACCTGTATCAGCGGGGCCATGAGAGGGCTCTCTTGGCCCAATGATAACGGCTTCAACGACGCTCTTTTTAACACGATCACGGCGATCCTTGGCAGCCCCGCGCCATCTATCTTTAGCCAGCGATTGTCGATCTTTTCCGCGAGGAGAGCCGCGAGGATTCAGATGCGGCGCGAATCGACGAATACGACGTGACATCAGAAAAGCGAGATGTTGTGCGCCTGGGACAACGAAAGAACCGAGACACGCACCAAAACTGATCACAATCGATGTCTTGCGCTGGGTGGAGATTTGTTGTTCTCAGAAATGAACACAAGCATCAGGCGTTGGTTGCCCGCGTGGGGGTTTCCAGAGCCGCAGTGTCGTCCTCGCCGTGGTTGGACGCTCTCCTGAAGTGGCGTCGGGAGAAGGTTGCAAACCATCAGATCGTGGTGTGATGCAGCCGCGCTGACTCTCCGATCCGAAGACGGGTTGGGACTGTCAAATAGCGAAACCGAAGGCAACGAGCCTCTCTGGTCCTCACGCATTGATGTCGTTGCTGGCGTTGGCGTTGACCCGGATCTCCCCGAGCAGAGCCGAGTTCTCTATTCTGCTCAATTCTGCTGCCCCTACCCGCGATTCGGCTCATCTCCCGCCCGTCGACGGAAATGTCGGTGGCGCTGAAAAAAATTGGGTTCTGACGGCGACAGAGGGGAGTCACCAAAAGGGAAATGGACCAGCTGAACGGGCCCTGCAGCCAAGAACACCAAAGCCATCCAATGCCTTGCCGCCGCCGCCGCCAACTAGTGGCTCCGTCGTGTCTCAAGCTTGCAAAATAAGACGTTGGAAAAAGCCGCCTGTCTCGCTCTCTACCAGACCGGCGGCAGCTTGATGAACAACATACCTCGGCGCCTTGTTCATGGCCGGTCGTTGCTGTTTCCCGTTCAGGGCGACGGCACTTCGTGACGATGGAGCAGGGAGCATCCTGTCAAAATATTCTGGGCGCTCAGTTGACACCCTGTGCGTCCTCGTGAGAATGGAGACATCTGGGTTGGTTCGTCAGGACCTCCTTGCGCTGCAAGGCTCAGCTAGCAATTGTTCTGGATTTTCGAGCTCCGCTTCCATCGGTGCCGGAGTTCCACGATCACGGCCCAGTCCGGAAAGAAGTGAAGTTCTCAGCCTCTCAGCTCCCCGAGCGTCTCGACCCCCTGGCCCACTGCATGCTTGGGTTGTGATCTGGCCCGCGGTCTATTCCTGATGCGGAAGAAACTAGCGGGAAATCTCAAGATCGCGGCAACCATTGCTTTGGTGAGGGCAGACGACGCATGTCGGGGACAGTTCCCGAGCTCTTCTTCACGAACTTGTGGCCGAGATACTCTCCCCTCGACAGGATCGGGCAACCGCGATTGCAAAGTTACACGAGCCACGAGCCAAACTTCGACGAGGATTTCTCGATGGTTTGGTTGGTTGTCCGTTTGAACACCAACAGGGGTGGCGGATCAAACCCTGCCGGGAAACCCACCCTGCAGGGCTCGTCGATCGCTTCCTAGACAGGGGGGTGCCAGAGGTCGCGAAGGCCGCCCTCTTTGTTGCGTTGTCAGAGCACTGAGCTGAGAAGCTGCATGTTCACCCGCTCCGCCGGAGAAGAGAGAGAAGAAGCATGCATGAGTGCGCGAAAAAGAATCCGGACCAGCCCATGGCCCACCCCCTAGCAAGACCTTCATTTGTTGGTGGGGGTTCAAGTCTGTGCTGTCAATGGTCTCGAGCCTCTTCCCAGACGCGAGTTAGTGGCTTTCACAGGGTACCCTCCTTATCCCGGATGTATGTACCTGCACGGCACACCCAACTACCCGGCTCGCTTCTCTTCCTCTTCCCTTTTGCTTCCACACTTGTCGATCACCCGGTTCCCAGCTCTCCGGCTGCCGTTTGCCTCCCCACTTGAGGATCTTCCCATATCGACCTACGGCAACGGAGAGGTGTACCAAGTAATTATCTTGGAGACGCGCTCAGGTTGAAGCCGAGGTGACAGGGTGTTCCGGGACTCACCCTCGTCAAGGCAACCATTTGCGCTTTCGACCCGGTCCGATCGTTACCAACATGAAGAAGTTTCAGTCGTACTTCACCCCTTCGACATCGGAGGGGGAGCAGAAGGAAAGCAATGAAGAGACGAAGGTAGCGGGCACTCGGTCCCGGAGGAACGGCTCCAAGTCGTCGGCACATCAACTCCAACCCATCCAGGGGAAGGATTCCGGATTAGCAGCCGGCGCACCTCTACCACCATCAGCCAACTCCGAGGCCGTCCCGATCTCCGCACGGGGGAGCATGCTCTCAGTCCCGGGCGCGGCAACCCCCCAAACCCATCAACATGGCCACCAGACCCCCGAGACGGCCAAAACCAGCCCGCACACCTCCCGGGCGCCGTCCCTCCGGCACTCCTTCCTCCCGGCGCACGACGCCCGCAGCCGCGACTCGGAGACGATCAACGAGATCCGCAACGACATGATGGTCAACTGGCTGTACGAGCAGCAGCTGCGCAAGCAGTACGCGTCCGGGGCGGACCCCTACGAAGGGGTGGTGCTCAAGAAGGCCCGCGGCGCCTTCGCCTGCTGCCCGCCCCAGATGGCCGCCATCCCGGACTCGCTCTTCGCCGTCGTCGCCCAGATGAACGTCCGCTGCGCCATGACCGTCAACACCCCCGTCGTCCGCGCCCTGCTCGACTCTATTATTCACAAGACCGATCTGGATTATGTCCCCCTGCCGGACGGTCTGCGTGTGCAGGTGCTGCGCACCATGGCTGACCTGCCCCGCGGCCAGCTGCATCATTTCGCTGCTTTTGTGGAGGATGCAAGGATGCTGATTGTGTGGGACGATGAGCCGGAGAAGTTGCTGAGCAGGGTGCAGATCCTCGAGGCGAAGTTTATTGAAATCATCTGGGGCAACGGGGATGACGAGGCCGAGGAGGATGATGCTGGCGCGGAGAAGAAGGGCGGTGCTGGTGTCGCAGTGCAGGAGCTGGATCCGGGCCAGCTTGAGGAAGCGATGGCCAAGGAGAATAGGCCGGTGAGGCTGGAGAGCGCGTTTATGGTGGGGCTTACGTTGGCATTATGGATCGTGTGTCCCGCGCTGGGCTGGAGGTGGTTGGCGTACCAAACCGTCGTCGACGGGACATATCTGAGGTTTGCGTTGCTGGCTTCGGCTCCGGCGCAGTTGTTTGTCAGCTTGGTGAGTGCCGCGGTCCGTCGATAATTTAGGGGCCTATGCTAACTGTGTCCAGTTCTTCTTCCAATCCATCATCACCAGTCTTTTCCAGGTCTTTGGGCCCATCTCGGCCGTCGCCAACAATAGTAAGTACTACAGCGGCAGGCCCCCTCAAAGGATCGACCGCAACCAGGCGACTCTGCCCCACGTCACGATTGAGATGCCCGTATACAAGGAGGGCCTCGCAGCTGTCATCAAGCCCACAATCGTCTCGCTGAAGGCGGCCATCAGCACGTACGAGATGCAAGGCGGCTCGGCCAACATCTTTGTCAACGACGACGGCATGCAGCTTATCTCGGACGAGGACGCCCAAGGCCGCCGCGATTTCTACGATGAACACAACATCGGCTGGGTGGCACGCCCTGCGCACAACCCCAATCCCGAGGCCGGCTCGGAAGAGAAGCGGTTCGTCCGCCGCGGCAAGTTCAAGAAGGCCAGCAACATGAACTATGCGCTGCACGTCAGCAACCGCGTTGAGGACAAGCTGCTCGCCATCAAGCGCGGCAGCAAGTGGAACAACGAGCAGGAGAACGCCGCCTACCAGCAGTGCCTGGCCGACGTGCTGCACGAGGACGAGGGCCGCACCTGGGCCGAGGGAAATATTCGCATTGGCGACTACATTCTTCTCATCGATTCGGATACTCGCGTGCCGCACGACTGTCTGCTGGATGCCGTCAGCGAGATGGAGCAGAGCCCAGAGGTGGCCATTCTGCAGTTCCAGTCGGGCGTCATGAACGTTACCAACTCCTTCTTTGAGAACGGGTAAGCAGCACCAGCGTTTCCCCTTTTGGCTGAGAAACATACTGACATCGCCCAGCGTCACCTGGTTCACTCGCCTCATCTACTCGTGCATCACCTTCGCCGTTGCGTCGGGCGACGCCTGCCCCTTCGTCGGCCACAACGCCATCCTCCGGTGGCAAGCTCTCCAGGACGCGGCTGCCTTCACCGACGAGGACGGATACGAGAAGTACTGGTCCGAGTCGCACGTGTCGGAGGATTTCGACATGTCGCTGCGCTTGCAGGTCGCCAAGTACACGCTCCGTTACGCCTCGTACACGGGCGACGGTTTCAAGGAGGGCGTCAGCTTGACTGTTTACGACGAGCTTGCCCGCTGGGAGAAGTACGCGTACGGCTGCAACGAGCTGCTGTTCCACCCACTGCGCTTCTGGCTCGTCCGCGGGCCGTTCACGCCGCTCTTTAAGAAGTTTATCGCTTCCAGCATCCCGTTTCCGAAGAAGATGACTATTCTGGCGTATATCGGGACATATTATGCCATTGCTGCGGCGTGGCTCCTGACGCTGGGGAATTATTTCATTACCGGCTGGTTCTACGGCTTGTACGACAAGTACTACCTCGACTCGTTCGCCATCTACATCTCCATCATTGTCGTCTTTACCGGACTGGGTAACCTCTCGTTAGCGGTGCTGAGGTACCGGTTGAGTGAGCAGTCGCTGCTGTCAGCCTGTACGTCTCCATCTCCATCTCCAGTTCAAACCTCCTTCCACACACTAACTCGTGAATGCAGACTTCGAAAACCTCAAATGGATTCCCATGTTCTGCATTTTCCTCGGCGGCATCTCGCTGCACATGTCGCAGGCCATCCTGTCGCACTTCTTCGAGATCGACATGGCGTGGGGCGCCACGGCCAAGGAGCTCGAGGAGGTGCGGTTCGGCCCCGAGATCTGGCGCATCATCCGCCGCTTCAAGTGGACCTTCCTCTACTGCTTCGCCTGCACCGCCCTGATGGTGTGCGGCAACACCGTCTTCCCCGTCCTGTGGCGCATCAACACCTTTTACAGCATCTATCCGCTGGCGGCCACGGTGGTCTCGCACTTTGCGCTGCCCGTGCTGCTGAACCCGGCGCTGATGATGTTTACTTGGTAGTGGAGAGGACGGTGGGAAGGGTTAATTGGTGATTACCTTTCGGTTCTCTTCGTACTATCTATTTTCTCATGATTATGACTCCTTAATGTTTTTTGTTGGCATTAGATGCCGATCCGCTGAGGAGTCGGTGGTATTTTCGGCGTCGGAGGGTTGGTTAACTTTCTGCGGCCCCTTTAAGCATTCAGCGACGACATAGATTTCCTAGAGCACATGCAACGGTGGATTCACCGGTAATAAAACAAGGTTGACTTCACACACAGTCTTATTCCTTACCATTCCGATATGACTCCCTCCCCCCTTTCCTCAAGGCGGTTATTTCGCCGTCTGCAGCGCGTCCCTCATTAACACCTCGGTCGTGCCCTCCCACACAACGCCCACACAGACCCGACAGGTCCCCTAACGGGAAGCGGTCTCCGTTTTGGGACCCCGATACGTTCTCATTCCGGTCCTGACATGGAGGGTCGGCGGGCCGAGTGCAGGAACCCAAAACCCGGGAACGCGGGGAAACAGGGGCCGGGGCCCTGATCGCATTTGTCGAGGGGTATGAATTCTCTTTTCCCTCTTTTCTCGAGGTTGTATTTTCCTCCTAGGAGTCAGAGCGGAAACCCCTAAACCGTTTCGTTTTTCTGTTCCGCTGTTTATTATTTTCGCATCGAGACTTGGTCCCACCATACCTAGGTAGGTACCTAAGGTCGCAACCTCCCTCTCAATGTGACGAGTTGTTAGTGGGAATTTGGAGCGTGATCGCTCCTGCATCGTTCCTGCCGTAGGTGGCTGTAACTCCCGGGCTCACGTGCTTGGGCGTTTCCGGTTTGAGGGTGCTCTCTGAGAGGAGGAAGGAGGCCCGGCCAAGCCTTTACGTGGTGAGCCTGCCATGGACCCTGCCCCCGCCACTCAAGCAGTGCGCCTCGGGAGCCTCGTTCGTCAGCTCCCAGGTTCGTCGACATGTCGCCAGCTTCAATTTCCCTCAATTTCATCCAAAACTCGGAAGTCCATCATAACATCGGACAAAAATGAAGTTTGGTGCACGGGGTTCAGTGAGAGATGCCCATACAACAACATCAACCCCTAAAAGGAATCAGCAATACAGGGCTCTCGGTAGTCCATGAGCCCGAGGGCAATGCGCCAGCCGCCGTCGTCGAGTATGTGTTTTTTTCCCCCTTTCTTCCTCTAAATGACCCGACTAACTCCTCTAAGTATTGTCATTGTCCATGGTCTCCAGGGCCATCCTTTCACAACATGGGCTTGCAACAGACCGTCTCCGCCGCGGCAGGCATCTCTGCCAGTGCAACGCGGCAAGAAGAGGGATTCTTTGCGCTCCATGATCTCCGTACGTCTGCGAAAATCTTCCCCGGGTAGCAAGTCCCCGCAACCGGCAGACCTACATCATCCCCAGAAGCTCCAGGAATCCAACCCACTCGTCTACTGGCCCCGGGATCTGCTCCCAAAAGACTGCCCCCAGTCCCGTGTTCTCGTCTATGGTTACGATACCAAGGTCACCAAGTATGTTAAAGCCGCTACCAACAAGAACAGTGTCTTCTCCCACGCCAAGGACCTGCTTTTTGCGTTGTCGAGGGCAAGGCAGCTTGACCGACCCCTGATCTTCATCACCCACAGCCTCGGAGGCGTGGTCGTCAAGGAAATGCTCGCCCAATCCGCCATGGCCACCGAGGAAGGGCCGAAAAACATCGTCGACTCTACATCAGCCGTCGTCTTCCTCGGCACCCCTCACCGAGGGAGCCCAGAGCTGGCTGCTCTTGGCGAATGGGCCCGAAGCTTGATCAGCATTTTTAGGATGGAGACCAACGACGCCATTCTCAACGCCCTGAATCTCAGGACTACCGATCTTGAACGTGCTCAAGAATCCTTTTCGGCTCTCTGGTTCAAGTACGACTTCCGGGTAAAGACGTTCCAGGAGGGCCTGGGGTTGACGGGTGTCAACTTGTCAGTTTTGGGCAACAAGGTCGTCCCGGACTCGTCATCGCTCATAGGAGACCCCCGTGAGCAACCAGAAACCATGCAGGCAAACCATATGGACATGTGTAGATTCGCAGGTCCCGACGACCCAAACTACCTGAAGCTATCCGGAGAAATCGGCTCAATCTATGCCTCGCTCGTCGGTCTCAACGAACAGAAAGTCCACCAGGGCGGCCATATCCAACGGCATAAACCATCTCTGGCCGCTCAGTCAATGAGGTCGGCGCCATCGGCGCGGTCAACGCGGACGAGAAGCGGGAGACATCCTGGCCTGGGCGCCGCTGAGATGTCCAGTCTCAAAACCCTATGGTATGCGGGTATGGATGAACGATGGCGCAACGTGGAGGAGCCAGCCGCACAGACGACGCTTTGGCTCTATGAGCAGCCCTCATACCAAGACTGGTTCCACAACCGGAACCAAGACAAACATTGCGGTCTTCTCTGGTTGAAGGGCAAGCCCGGCGCAGGAAAATCGACCCTCATGAAGGCAGCGTTCCGGAGGGCCGAGGCTCAGCAAATACAGTCCGGTTATTGGACCGCGGCTTTCTTCTTCAACGCCAAAGGCAGTGAGCTGGAGCACTCCCCCCTCGGCCTCTTTCGGTCACTGCTATATCAACTACTACCCCGGTATCCCAGCCATATGCGTCGATTCGCCCAGATTCTGTCCTCCAAGAGTGAGCTGAACCCAGACAAACCGCCCGCCCTCGGCGAATCCGAACTCAAGACCTTCCTTCAGTCCATGTTTGCTACGAAAATAGAGGGGAGAACCGTCATATTTGTCGATGCTCTCGACGAGTGTGACGCTAAGGCTATGCGATCCCAAGCGTACTTCTGGAGGGAGATCACCCAATCTGCCCATGCTGCGGGCACCGAGCTCAGCGTTTGTCTTTCGAGCCGCCATTTCCCAGCCATCACAGTGACCAACTGCCCCGAGATTCTCGTGGATCAGCACAACAACCAGGATATCATCAGGTATGTGGACCAAAGACTCGGTCTCGGGATTTCCGAAGCAGAACCAGAAAGACAGATTCTCAGAGACCGCATCATCAGCAAGTCGGCTGGCGTATTCCTCTGGGTGACCTTGGTTGTGGACGACATACTTCAGAAACGGGACGAGGGTACGAGCTTGCGGTCTTTGCTTGGAGAACTCGACAACATCCCCGAAGAATTAGAGACCCTATTTTCGTCACTACTCCGGGCCCTGGAGCCGGGCTTGAGGCGGCTCACTCTCCGGCTGTTTGAATGGGTTGTTCTGGCAACCAGGCCTCTCCGTCTCTACGAATGGCATCACATTCTTGGTTTCATCCAATCCGAGCCACCCGAGTCTCTCGCCGCCTGGCGAAAATCGGAGAAATACACGGACAGCACTGAGCAGCTGGCGAAGCAAATCAGAACGGTATCCAAGGGTCTGATCGAAATAGTATCTAGCGTTGGGGTTGGGGATCATCAAAGCGACGGCTCCGCGCTCAGCTCTGCTTACGCCGGCGCTGGGTCAATGGAACTCGACCAGGGCGAGAACCGCATCGTACAGGTAATTCACGAATCGGTACGGGAATACTTTCTGCACGGCGGTGGCTCCTCCTTGTTCGACGAGAGTCACACTCAATCGTTCGTTGCCCAGGGCCATCTCTCCATCATCGGCACCTGTCTGGACTATATCAACATTAAGGAGCTGGATGCGCTGGTCGAGGCACGTACCGGGCCGGCCAAACCTGCTGTCCCACTAAACCAGGGGTTTCTATCCGTCCCTGCTAGAGCGCGCTCCTGGGAGTCGTCGTCGAGCGAATCCAGCTCATCACCTAGGAACACCTTCTCTCGCGGCTGGGGCCGGAGAGCCTCCGGCAGTGTCAAAAGCTTTGGCTCCGCTTTTAGCCATTCCAGTAGCTACGGGGCACGGGCTAGAAGGCACAGCGTTGATGCGGGAAAGAGTAGCTACCGGGAACGGGTTAGAAGACACAGCGTTGATTCGGTAAAGATTAGCCATCCCTTTCGCCTGGCCACGACAACCAGTTGGAAGCCAATCTCTATGGGCAGCCGGTCCTCTTCCAAACGGTCTACGGCCGGCCGCAATGCTCCCCAGGGGGAGTCCGTCTTTGAACAACTCAAAAAGGCATCTGACGCAGCTTGGGACCGCGATTACTTTGCACAGAGGATGTCCATGTACAAAATCGCCCCGGACCAGATATCGGTCAACCCATCTCTTCCGTACGATACCATGACGGTAAAGACGCGGCTTCTTGAGGACTACCCAGCGCTCCTTTCCTACGCCGTATCCGAGGTGTTTGCCCACGCTCAGTTGGCTGACGAGGCTGGGGCCGACCCAAGCCCGGTTGTGCGTCGCTTTCAGGAGAATGGTCAATGGACCAGGTGGTTAGCTTTGGCCGAGGACTTGTCCCTTAAAACCGGACTGCTCTACTTTGCCGCGGATCAAGAGCTTTTGTCTTGGGTTCACCAACTGAGTGTTATGGAGTGGCCGGATACAGTCCCTTCACAGCGATCCACCGCCGCGTACCTTTTTACGAAGTGGCGGGATACGGAGCCATCCATGAGGGAACAGGGGATGGATCTCATCGACCCCCGTGTGCAGGAACTCCTTCTCCACACAAGGCGGCTCATCAAATCGGCGGCCGTGGAGGCGGTAAGGAGGCGAAACAGAACCGCCCTGGATTTTCTCTTGTGCCATTTCGAACCTTTTTTTGACGACGACTTCGATGACCGCCCCCTGCTTCATACACTGGTGGCGAAACGCGACATCTCACTGCTGCAGACATTCCTTTCTCGGGCCCAGGAGGAGTCTAGAGCCAAGAATGATCCTTATTTTGGGGACTTGATCGAGGATTATGAACGTGCGCGTGTTCCGCTGGTAGATAGGCATGACCCCGTCGGCCGGACAGCGTTACACGTTGCGGTGGCGATGCGGGAAGTCGCAATTGTCTCGGAATTACTTCAATACCATGCCAGCATCAATGTGCTCGATAGGGATCACCGAGCACCGTTGCATATCGCTTGCGCGAACAACTCGGGAGGAGACTGGGGCACGGATGACGGCAAAGATCCTGCGGTGGCAGAGACGGCAGATTACGACATGGTGGAACTGCTGCTGAAGAGCGGCGCGCGTTGCGGTGTTTTGGATAAGGATGGCCACACAGCTCTCCATGCTGTTTGCTACAACATTCCGGAACCGGCGCCGCCAGAAGAAGGCGACCCGGACCCTGGCGGGGGAGAGACCGAGCCTAACGGGGTTGTCCGCATCATCGATCTTCTACTACTGCATGGAGCAGAAGTCGACGCACTGAGCAGCCTCGGCACTACCCCGTTGCACATGGCCTGCCGTGCGGGTAACGTCTGGCGCGAGTCGTGCCCGAACACATTGGCGGCGGTCAGGCGACTTTTGGATGCCGGGGCGAATCCCAACGTGAGCAGCGACTCAAACGAGACACCGTTACACATCGCGGCCGCACGCTCAGAACACCGTATCGTTGCCGAGCTCATCCAACGCGGCGCCAACGTCATGGCGAGGGACGAGCTCGGCCAGGTCCCTCTCCATCACGCCGCATGGGCGGCGAACGACGGCGTCGCGGCGGAACTCCTCGCGCAGTCCAACCAAACCATTGATCCTATTGACAGCAAGGGCTCCACGCCGCTGCACTTTGCCTGCCAGTTCTACCCTGCCGAGGGCAACGACAAGCACTGCGCACGCGGTCTGCAGCTCATGAGGCGGCTTTTGGAACGCGGCGCCGACGTGCACTCGGTATACAACTGGCTCGGCCTCTCGCCGTTCCGTCTCGCCGAGTCCCGAGGCCTAGCCAAAGTTGTTGCGCTCTTGAGGGAGTTTGGTGGCGACCCGCCGGTGCCGCCACCGCTGCCGTCGCCGAAGCTGGTGCCGCTAACGGCTGCACAACTTGAAGCGTCGCCAGAGTGGAAGCTCCCAAACTGGATGCGACTCCTGCTGGGGGCCAAGGAGCCTGTTGCTGGGCGTGGTGTTTCCAGCACTCCCAATGTTCCAAGTGCTCCTGGTGCGAGAGGTTCCAAGGTAGTTAGGGGTCTCGATGCTCCCTAGGACAGACATATAGTTCGGCTACCGAGTATCAACCGACTGTGTACATATTTTGTAAATACGTACCCTACCGAACTTGCGCGTTACGCGCATGTTATAGGGCGATTAATATAGCTTTATACTATTCTACTAGTTAATAATTTCCTCCGTCCTCGCTCATCAAAAGATTAGAATGTGGTGGTCGGCTGGCTACCTTACCTAGCTGGAAGTTTAACTGCCTCGCGTAGGTAAGTCGTATGTCACGTGCTCTCGCGCGCTTCTTTTCTCTCATCTGTACACAGTGCGCAGGTGGCGCGCGCCATTCTCAATCGCGCCAGATATTCTCGGTGCCTGCACCTTGGCTATACCCACTCCATAACTAACTTAACTCCCGTCACGCCGTGATGCGCGGCAAACCCAACCATGGCTCAAACGGCCAAGATACCGGATGACGACAGCACAGCATCCTCGGTCGATCGAACCCCTTCCTCCAACACAAACACGCTCGGCAAACGCAAACCCACGGCCGACTTCGAAGGGAAGGTCACCTGGACCGACGACGACTCCGACCATGGCGCCGAGGACCTCAAGCGACAGCGATCCGCCAAACGCCGCGCCATCTCCAAGGGGAAACAGCCCGCGAGGAAGAGCGCCGCCGGCAGGACCAAAGGATCTAACAAGAAGCGAGCCAGCGACCTGCGCGCCTGGGTCAACGACGTCGACGAGTCGAGCGCCCAGGAGGAGTTCGCCGGCGCCAGCGTGCCGGGATACCTGCTGCAGCGGAGGAAGCGCTTTGATAGGGACAGGGAGCGGCTGCGGGATGCGGGGTTGAAGCTGCCGCCGGATTACTCGGATATCTACTTCTCTGATGATGACGACAACGGGGGCGCAACGGAGAGGCTTGGCGAGCGGCCCCAGTTTGAAGATAGGACTGGTGTCAAGCCGTGTCGGCCGTATGAGGATATCGAGCTCGAGTACTCGGCGGGTGTTATCCCGGCGTCGATTGCCCAGTATCTTCGCGATTACCAGATTGCGGGCGTCAAGTTCCTGCACCAGCGGTTCGTTTATCAGAAGGGCTGCATCTTGGGCGATGACATGGGTCTGGGGAAGACGGTGCAGGTGGCTGCGTTTCTTACCGCCGCCTTTGGGAAGACGGCGGGCGAGCGGGATGCGAAGCTGATGAGGAAGATGCGACGGGCGGGCGACCAGTGGTATCCGCGCGTCTTGATCGTCTGTCCCGGCTCGCTGATCCAGAACTGGAAGAACGAGCTGAAACTCTGGGGGTATTGGCATGTTGACACCTACCATGGCCCTGGCAAGGAGGACGTCCTGCAAGCTGCCAAGGCTGGGAGACTCGAGATCATGATCACGACCTATGTCACCTACAAAAAGATGCGCGAGGCGGTCAATGAAGTCGAGTGGGACTGCGTTGTTGCCGATGAGTGCCATATTCTCAAAGACCGGAGGTCCGAGACAACCCAGGCCATGGACTGCGTGAATGCCCTCTGCCGGATTGGCCTGACCGGCACGGCCATCCAGAACAAGTACGAGGAGCTCTGGACCCTCTTGAACTGGACGAACCCCGGCCATTTCGGGACACTGGCCGAGTGGAGCAACACCATCACCAAGCCTCTCACCGTCGGCCAGTCGCACGATGCCACCCTGAAGCAGCTCAGCGTCGCCAGAACGACGGCCAAGAAGCTGGTCCAGAACCTACTTCCGGAGTTCTTCCTGCGGCGGATGAAGACGCTCATCGCCCACCAGCTCCCCAGGAAGAGCGACAAGGTCGTCTTTTGTCCGCTTACCGACATCCAACGCGAGGCCTACCAGAACTTTCTAGAGGGAGACCACGTCACATTTGTCAACTCGGCATCCGAGCTCTGTGACTGCGGTTCAGGGCGCAAGAGAGGCTGGTGCTGCCGGAAGACGCTCCCTGACGGGAAATCGTGGATGAGCGTCGTCTTCCCAAGCATCATGACGCTGCAGAAGATAGCGAACCACATCACTCTGCTGATCCCCTCGTCTGCCGATCCAAACGACAAGCAGAATTCGGAGCTTAATGCGCTCCAGACCTGCGTTCCTGACGACTGGAAAGAGCTCTACCGGAACCGAGACTCGATGCTAAATCTGGCTAATCCCGAATTTTGTGGGAAGTGGAAGATCTTGAAGAAGCTGCTGCGCTTCTGGCACGAGAATGGAGACAAAGTGCTCGTCTTCTCGCACAGTGTCCGGCTCTTGCGTATCCTCCAACACCTGTTCCACAACACGAGCTACAATGTCAGCTTCCTAGATGGCACGCTGAGCTACGAAGATCGCCAGAAGGTAGTGGATGACTTCAACTCGGACCCTTCGCAGTTCGTGTTCCTCATCTCGACGAAAGCCGGCGGCGTTGGCCTCAACATCACATCGGCTAACAAGGTCGTCATCTTCGACCCGCACTGGAACCCCTCGTACGACTTGCAAGCCCAGGACCGCGCGTACCGCATCGGCCAGGTTCGCGACGTCGATGTCTTCCGTCTCGTCTCGGCGGGCACTATCGAAGAGATCGTCTACGCGCGGCAAATCTACAAGCAACAGCAAGCCAACATCGGGTACAACGCGTCCAACGAGCGGCGCTACTTCAAGGGTGTGCAGCAAGACAGCAACCGCAAAGGCGAGATCTTCGGCCTCAGCAACCTCTTCAGCTTCCACGGCGACCAGGTGGTTCTCCGAGAAATCGTCAACAAAACCAACATCGCCGAAGCCAAAGCCGGCGTACACCTCAGCGACATCGACCTCGCCAAGATGGCCAAAGCCGACGAAGCCAATCCCGAAGACGAGGACGACGACGAACTCAGCCTCATCAAGCCCGAACCAAACGACAACGACAACGACGACGAACAAGGCATGAGCCAACTCGCCAAACTCATCACGGCCGAAAACCGCGAGGACCTGGTGCGCGCGCACCGGGCCACCAAGCCCCGCAGCGACGCCATCGCCGGCATCCTGGCGTCGGCCGGCGTCGAGTACACGCACGAGAACTCCGAGGTCATCGGCACCAGCCGCGTCGAGGCCCAGCTCTCGCGCCGCGCCGAGCTCGCCGGCCACGGGCCCGACCAGGAACCCACCGCCGACGGGGCTGATGACAGCGTGCTGTTTGCGGATAGCCAGGGCGGTGATGCCCACCTCCCTTCAGCCACCACCACAGAAACCACAGCTGCCTTGGATGGCAGCAACCCCTGGCGCATGCACAACCGCTTCAACCCGCCGGTGGAAATCATGCGGCGGCAGTTCTGCTCGATGGCAAGGGAGTTTGGGTTCCGTGATGTCACTGAGTTTGCGCTGGTCGTCGAGAGCTGGACGCAGGAGCAGCGGCGGAATTGTTTGGATACGTTTTATCGGGTGAGGGAGGTCAAGGTGTTGGAGGGGGAGTTGAAGCGGGTGGTTAAGGGAGAGGGGGTGGTGGTGAAGGGGGAGGGGACGGGGACAACGTCGGGTGCGGAAGGGGGTGGGGATGGTGGGGTGGTGAAAAAAGAGGTTGGGGGGGTTGCTGCTACGAAGGATGAGGGTGGTGGTGACAACAAGGTGAAGGGGGAGAGGATGGATTCGCCTGTTCGGTTGTCGCCTTTGTTGGACGTCAAGATGGAAGGGGAGGGTTCCCCGGCGCAGTTTGAGACGGGGAAAGTGCGGGCCGGGATGGAGAAGACGGAGCAGACGAAGACGGAGAAGACGGAGACGGTCAAGGTGGAGATCACGCGGGTGCCAACAATATTCTTATCCGACGACGACGAGGACGATGAGCTTTAACACGGGCGATAGTGGCGTTTGGACGGAGGAAGATACCCCTGAATTTCTATCCATCTCATCAATGAAGCAATACCTACTACCATTGACGAAGTAGGAACTACTACTGAGGGAATCCCATCCTTCAATGACATGCACAAGAGAGCATGTGCGTCTGCTGCATGTGATTGCTGCCAAGCTTCACTCCAGACTGGGAACCCCCGTGGTGTGTAACTTGACGGCAGCAAGTGGCATCCGGGGTCCAAGTTGGCCGAGGTCAAACGGTCCAATGGGCCCAATCATGCCAATCAATGGCGAAGAGGGTTGGTGGCAGCCGCAAAAGTGGATGCCGAGCGGACAATGCACCCGGAGAGGAGACGCCTATGACGCATCTTCACATGCCATCGAAATGGCGATGAATCTGGACGCAAGCGGCAGTCAGTCTGTCGAATACGTACATTGACGGCAGAGGGAGGATAAGAAATGCGAGGCAAATTTGATTTTGAAAATGAATGCAATGCAATCACTCACCACCTAGAGTCAGGTCCCTTCCTCAATCGCTCTTTCTAATCTTCCCCGTCTTCCTGCGTTCCTCTCGCCCTTTCCTGACGTTATCCAAGCCGCAGATCTCCAATCCCTCAGCGCTGTGGGGGAGGGGCAATCACCATGTGGTTCAGCTCTGTGGCTCTGTGGCAGGGGCCAATGGTAGGCTGGAGACGCTGTGTTTGGGCCCCGGCATGGGCTCGGCAATTCGGTTCAACGGGCGCTGTGGGGTTGGAGGGGCGGGTGCCAGGTGTGCCAGCCAGGTGGGTTCAGGTGGGCAGGTGGGGTGCCGAGGGCGGCGAACGCTGTTGCCAGTCGAAGCTCGGCTCAAAGGAGTCTTTTTGGGCTTTGCTTTGATGACTCGATCTGTGTTTTTGATTGCCCGTTTTGGATGCGGTTTGCCTGTGATGACGACTTATCTGGGAGTTCAAGACTGGAGATAGCAAAAGGGAAGAACTTGGAGATGATGATGATAGGGACGAGGTATGTATGATAACTATGGATATTCATAACACCACCAGTTTTCGATTTTCAGTTTTATCAACCTGGAAGTGATGGAGGCGAAAGACTCCTCGAGTACTGTGTGCCGTGTACTGCGTATACTCGGTGGAACGTGGAGACTGGAATAGCCGCTAGACCGATCTCTCCCGAATTCCCACTCCCTGGCATGCCCGGACAGCCTAGGCAAGGAGGCAAGGAGGCAAGGAGGCAAGCCACGCTGCCGACCGGATGCTCGCCCGGTCGAGCCTGGTACTCCTGGCTCCGGTTCCTAGTTCTCGGATCAGTCCGCCGTCTTAGTCACGAGTCAACTGGTCGGGATATTGTCTCATCAACTTTCATTCATGTGCTTTTCTTTTCCTTCTCTCTCCTCTTCCTCCCTTCTCTCTTTGTCATTATCGTCAACTCTCGATTTCGTCATCTTGATACCCATCCCTTGCCTCCTCGCCTCCTTACCTCCCTGTGCCTAACCGTTGAAACTACTCCCATTCCTTATTACTTTTACTACCCACCCCTTCCCACCATGGCCGCCAACAACATGGTAAATCCCGCCGTGGATCCCAACCGGGAAGACGAACTCTTCGCCAAGGAGGTCGACCAGATCAAGAAGTGGTGGAGCGAGCCGAGATGGCGCCGTACCAAGCGGCCCTTCACGGCCGAGCAAATCGCCAGCAAGCGCGGCAATCTCAAGATTGAGTACGCCAGCAACACCCAGAGCAAGAAGTTGTGGGATATCCTCGAGAACCGCTTCCAGGTAGGTCATCAAGGCGACTCTAAACCAACCTTACAGGTCAACGGCTAACGGGGATTATAACAGACCAAGGATGCCAGCTACACATACGGCTGCTTGGAACCCACCGCCGTCACACAGATGGCCAAGTACCTCGACACCGTCTACGTCTCGGGCTGGCAGTCGTCGTCCACCGCCTCTGCGTCCGACGAGCCGGGCCCGGATCTCGCGGACTACCCCTACGTAAGTGAAACAGAAAGAAAGAAAGGGGATCCCAAGCAAAAGAGTAGGAACTGACCGCAACAGACCACCGTCCCCAACAAGGTCGGCCACCTGTTCATGGCCCAGCTCTTCCACGACCGCAAGCAGCGCCAGGAGCGCATGTCGGTGCCCAGGGCCCAGCGCTCCAAGCTCGCCAACATCGACTACCTGCGCCCCATCATCGCCGACGCCGACACGGGCCACGGCGGTCTGACCGCTGTCATGAAGCTTACCAAGCTCTTCATCGAGAAAGGCGCCGCCGGCATCCACATTGAGGACCAGGCGCCCGGCACCAAGAAGTGCGGTCACATGGCCGGCAAGGTGTTGGTGCCCATCTCGGAGCACATCAACCGCCTGGTGGCCATCCGTGCGCAGGCCGATATCATGGGTTAGTTGGCAACACTCTTATGGCCATTCTTTGATGGATAGGTCACAATAATAACACCTTACCTCGCATCTAGGCTCCGACCTCCTCGCCATCGCGCGCACCGACGCCGAGGCGGCCACCCTCATCACCACCACCATCGACCCGCGCGACCACGCCTTCATCCTCGGCAGCACCAACCCCAACCTGCAGCCGCTCAACGACCTGATGGTGGCCGCCGAGCGCGCCGGCAAGGCGGGCGACGACCTGCAGGCCATCGAGGACAAGTGGCTCGCGCAGGCCAACCTCAAGCGCTTCGACGACGCCGTGCTGGACGCCATCGCCGCCTCCGGGAACGCCCAGGCGCTCGCCGACCAGTACCGCCGCGCCGTCCAGGGCAAGCAGCTGTCCAACGCCGAGGCCCGCGCCGTCGCCCGCGGCATTTTGGGTAAGGACGTCTACTTCGACTGGGACGCCCCGCGCACCCGCGAGGGCTACTACCGCCTCAAGGGCGGCTGCGACTGCTCCGTCAACCGCGCCATCGCCTACGCCCCCTACTGCGACGCCATCTGGATGGAGAGCAAGCTGCCGGACTTCAAGCAGGCCGAGGAGTTTGCCCGCGGCGTACACGCCGTGTGGCCGGAGCAAAAGTGAGTTCCCCCTTTTCCCTTTGCCTTTTTCTTTTGCCTTTTTCTTCCCTCTTTTCCACCACCTCTTTATTAAACACTACTAACAACCTCCCCCCACAGACTCGCCTACAACCTCTCGCCCTCCTTCAACTGGAAGACGGCCATGCCGCGCGCCGAGCAGGAAACCTACATCCAACGGCTCGCGGGGCTCGGCTACTGCTGGCAGTTCATCACGCTGGCCGGGCTGCACACGACGGCGCTCATCAGCGACCGCTTCGCGCGCGCCTACAGCCAGCAGGGCATGCGCGCCTATGGCGAGCTGGTGCAGGAGCCCGAGATGGAGCTCGGTGTGGATGTCGTCAAGCATCAGAAGTGGAGCGGCGCGACGTACGTCGATGAGCTGCAGAAGATGGTTACTGGGGGGGTGAGTTCGACGGCGGCGATGGGGAGTGGGGTTACGGAGGATCAGTTTCATTAGGGAGGTGGTGTGGGGATGGGGTGGGTGAGGTTGAGTGATTTGAGTGATGGAAAGGGGGGAGGGTGGAAGTGCGGTCTGTACATAGGGGGCATGTATTCGTTTTTTTTTCTTTTTCCAGATTGGGTCGTTTGGTATTTGCTGCTAGAAGGGTAGGAGATTGATCTGGTCCATGGTTATAGATGTATTCTTGTCCGTCCTGGTTTGCCCCCTTAACTGTGAACAGCTACCACCGTCTTGTCTCGACCTAATTGTCATCCCACGACACCACCCACGGCCACACCCACGGCCACGGCCACATCGGCGACACGGACCTCGAAATGAGCACTTGCGACGATCTAATTTCGTTGCTCTACCGTAAGCACCTTGTGTCCGTCGTAACTGTCGTGCGACGGGTGATGTGGATGTGGATCCGGATCCTACTGCTTACGGTGGCGTGTCCTAATAACTCGCCGCAGCACTCCTCGTCGGATCACCGGGCGAGACCCATGTTGAACAACCAACAGATGGCGTGGCTGGTGGATGCCACTTTAGTAATCCTATCTGCCCGGTTGGGAGTTAAACCATGTTGCTCCACGCATATGAGGACCATGTTCATCGGGTTGGATATGTCAGAATGTAAGAAGCCGACACGGCGATTACAAAGCGAACAAGTCGTAACCGCTGATAATATTCCGTCTCACGCCGGGATATCGTTCGGAGAGTTATCCAACATAAGCCCCCCGCAGATTGTAAACGAGCGTTTAAACTAGCGCCCAAAGGGGCTTGCTCAACGGCCACGACTGGCCTCTTGTACAACCCGTAACCACCTCACGGGCAGCCTCATCCAACCTAGTATGTGTTAGGGCGACACAAAAGGTTGACTGTCCGGTCAAAAGTAGTTCGGTATTCAGAAACCGGGTAGGTGGAATAGGCCCCTGAGCACAACAGCCGGGTCCAACGTCCTCCCCTCATCTAATGCCCTATGTTCTGCTACACACGAGATGTCGTGTCCCCAGACACCAGCAAGTGCAACGTGTTAGAGCAGGTGACTCTTTTCCACGTCACGGCCCAGGTGAACTTCCTACCAACTCGCAGACCACGACGACCACTCGGAATACCCGCACGGCATCAAAACAAGTCAGTCGAGGGGCCTTGCATGTACATACTTGTGCTGCCAACATGGTACATTCCCTCTCAGTATCAAAAGCTGCCAGTACCAACAGCCGCAGCATAACACAGCACGAAGCCCACCATCACAGGCCAACATCCCATTGGCATACTCCAGAACGTTTCAGTACCACCAGCCACAACCGCAAGAACCACCCGCGAGAGGCCCCCACCCACCACCATTTCGGGCACACCACAAGTAACACAGCCCAACACGAGCAGCAAGATAACAACACAACACTGCCCTACCCTAACGGAGGCTCAACCCACTCCGTCGCAACAAGGCGTCACCTATCAGCTAATCCGGACCGCCCAGACCATAGCGTGACACAACATCTACCGGCCCCCAGCACCGTCAAGTGTGAGCACCATAAAACGGTCCGGTCACACCTGCACCACCACCCTAAACCGTCCAGACTCTCTCTTCCGCGGGGGGTAAAACACCCGCCTCTTCAGCCGCTCACGCGGGGGTGTTCATCCCACCCGTTCGTTGAGAGGCCGTGCCGGAGTTCGGCTGTTTGGGGCGTTTTATAAACTCCGGTCTAGTTTGCTGGGGAAGCGCCATCGGAATGAATAAAATGTTCTAGAAAATGCTATACAACTCTCCCTCCTCTAGAGGTAACTGCATCCATAGACTACCAGCCGCATCCCGAGGTCTAGCCCTACTCAGGCTCCCCCCCTACTGCTGCCAAAACCAGAAGAGGGAGGGGATAAGCATGCTTCCACGCGGGGACCTCAAGGATACGCATAGCATGGTGGTACAAGCATCGAAACATGAGGCGGAGGCGGGAGCGGAATCAGACCAGACGACGGAGCTGACTGTGAGGTTGTTGGTGGCTTGCTACCAGAGCCACGGTGAGTGGGGGAGGTGAGCGAGGCTGGGTTTCCGTTGCGGCCCCCACAAGTCCGTACGTACTCGGTCGGTTTCGCCGACGGGCAGGCGCTGAGGTTTCTTGAAGCCCGGGTTGGTTGGTAATGCAATTGATCGTGTTTGTTACAGGACTTGGAAGGCAGTGCACATCATAGTTATCGGTGAGAAGCCGAGTTGGACCATTGCTTGATACGCTAAGTCCGGTATGAAGATTGGCTTGCAGCCTCTTCCATGGCCACTTGTAATGTCTGGCTGGAAGCCCATCGGCAAAACAAGACGACTATGCTTATTCTTTGAGAACAGACGTAACCGCCAGCAATAAGAGGGCGCAGTGCCTAGGTGCGTCGGCCAAAATGGGCGAAGCTATCCGCCGTCTGCCACCCGGAGAAACTCGAGCCCACGCCCAGCCATTGTATTTCCCAACGTGGGGGCTACCCGGGCGGTTACTACTTTTACTTACTGTATGTACGGGATTCGGAAATTGGGGGCCACTGCAATCGACGGGCAAAGGAACAGCTGCTGCAGGTACCTGCACGTCTGATGGCAGGACGTACATACATACACCAGACGACGCACTGGCTTCTCCGAGAGCGGCTCCTGCAGCCCCCAACGGCCGGGACTTTGTGCGGAACAGAACAGCTCCCGGCATGCCTGGCCGGGCCGGGTCGGGCTAGAAATAGCAAGAGACACAAAGAGAGAGATCGACGGCCGCCTCATCCCACGGGCCGATCGCCCGGCCCTCGTTCGTCTCTCAGTGAGGTATTAAGGTTGCGGAGATAAGTTTGAAACAGGCTCCCATCCGCATGGCTGTGCGCAGTCCGGGGTGGGAGAGTGATTAGCCCGTCCTTGTGCTCTGCAACGCCGTCAGCCCAGACATTCCCCACGTATTATCCTCCCATACTCCGTACGGCCCGATGGTGTTGGCAACTCCACAAGTCTCGGCGACTGAGGCGTATAAGTGACGAAAAGGGAAACCAGGTTACCTGGAACAGTAAAGTGCGGCGAGGCTTGGCGGCGGAGATCGGAGGGTTGCATCCATCCCATCCCACGCCGCAAGGGTCTAGTTAGTGTATTTTAACGAACATATCAAAACGCCTGTGCCGCGGTCGTGCCGCCAGGTTCCCATCAATGTGAGACTGTGGGACAGCAACAAGTAGTTCCACACCTGCGGCGCGGCTCCTCCCACGGGTATGGTCATTGTCGGTGCCTGGTGGAATACCGGGATCCTGAGTGATGGTATCATCGGTTCGACGGGGTTGGTTTGCAGGGCGGATGGATCGATAGAGTTCAGTCGTCCTGTGAGAGATGGCTGGCTGTTGAAGGAAGAGGGGACAAAGATAGGACGGCGAGCAAGGTGGCACAGAAGGGCCAACAACCTTTCTTCCTGGGCTGGCCGTTGGGGGGGTTGTCGTGTCAGTCAATCATCGTATTTTCAGACATTGTTATCGAGATGGTTCGGGAGTAATCAGCGTCAAGAAAGAAACAGTCCCCACGAGCATGTCTCTCCATGCCGGGCGCCCATGGCCCCGGTACGTGACCGCGCCGCTGACCCGCCGCCGTCGTCTGAACCGGCTCCACGATCCCGTGGCTATTTTTGACAGCGTCCCGATCTTGCGTGCCCGCTCGGAAAGGATGAGACAAGCGCATCAGCGTTGTATGGGTACACTAGCGCCGTCAGCAGGCAGCGGTAATACAAGACACCACAGCCTTGGGGTCGCCCTATCCAGCATCTTCTCGGGACAAGGACCCGGGAACAAGACCCTGCTCGGATGCGATGTGGAATAAAGGCCTCGGATGGTCCTCCCTAGCCCGACCGGCCTCGTACCGAGCGTTTACCGACCGGCGCGGGCTGCTGCTAGCTTGGAGCGCCGTGGTGAGCGGTTTTTTAATTCGGTAGCTTGCCGGCTGGGCATCTGTTCTCAAGCCAAGAGAGCCTGCGTATATAATGCAACGAAAAGACAGGTGCTTGGTGGCCCTCTGCTCATTAAAGCAGCTGAATCGGCGTGGCGGAGGCTCAAACGGCAGACGCCACTCCTCATGGTCAACCATTGGAGAGAAGCCGGTGCTCCATCTCGAGACGCTGGATCGGAAGCAAAGATCGGCTGGCTGGAAGGAAGAAGGCGTATAAAACAAACGTCTTCAAGGTGTTTTGTCTTGGCGATCTCGGTTCTCGCCGATGTTGTCGGGTGAGGTCCGACTGGTGCCGATCGGGTCGAAGGCGTAAACGCTGAAATGAAACGAGCGAGCTCGCAGCGGTTGGACTCCGGCGGATTCCGAGTCCCCCAACTCCCACATCAATTACTGTGTACTAGCTGGCTGCATACGTCTCGCTATCTAGGCAGCGCATTAGTTAGTTAGTTGGAAACTCGTTCCCCGGAGCAGCGGCAAGTGCACGGTTTGTCACATCGGATATCCCAGGTTCCGGGAAAAGTGCTGGAAGCACGGCGGTTTCTTGTAACCTCGCGGACACAGACACAGCCGCAGCCATGACCACAACCACACCCGCAACCGGGAACTGGGGATCAGTCGTTCACTGATTGGCATCGGGGTCTGAACTCGTGGAACAGTCTCGCCGTGGATTGGCGGGGATTGGCGGGGTTGGATGAGGAACTTACCCGGTTTTCGAACGCGCCAAAATGGGAAACCCCGACGCCAAGCACACTGCCCCAAGCCCCAAGCTCTTTCTGCTTCTGAAACATGAGGCACCTACCCCTGTGCAACGAACCTTACAAGCTGAGTCAGAATACAGTACGCCCACTCGAGATGCGTCGGGTAATTTTCCTCGTTTACGAAGAGAGCGCGACCTCAGTTTGGTTGAATGTGCCGATGACGTACGAACAGCGAAACTACCTACGTAGGCGGGGGGAGAAAGGGAGTTTACACAGTAGAAACAAAGGACATTTTGACAGCGTGGTCGGTGGAGCCAAAATGACAATAAGCACAACTCAATGCCCTCAATGCTTTCAAAAGCGGCAAGTTGGTCGCACATTTTTGAGGCTTAGGTGGTGGCTCTTGCACGGGCATTTCCATTACATACGAATACCTTACATTACACATGTTCCGTCCGCAGATCATTTTTTCAGTTCCGTTATGTAATGTGGGACTCCCGAGCGCCAAGAAGCCAGTGTGCGATCTCCCTGCACCCCAAACGCTAACCCCTGCCCGTTGGCTGGACCTCTTGTCTGAGGTGGTCGAAACCGGCAGTCTCGATCCATCGATTAAAAAAAAGAAGCACAGCAACGCAGTCGATTTATCAACAAGCCATGGGTTCAACAACCTAAGCACGTGCTAAGCTATCAGAGTCGGGACCGAGTGGCGTTCTGCCTCGGGGCCGTCGCTGAGTGCGATGATGGAAGACCGACAGTTCCATTTGACCCACTGTCATCGCTCACTGCAACGCCATCGACGACGCATCCACCACACCATCCACCACACCATCCACCATCGGGGAACCCCTGTCTGATCGCACAACCCACAACCGTCCCCGCCAAACACGGCGTCCTCCCAGAGCCGTTTCAGCGCGCTGATCCTCGCGGCTGCTACGCCTCATCCAGAAACTGCAAGGCACCGGGCGGTAGGTGGGAGGGTGGCGGGCGAGGGCGTGGATTGAGGCAAGGTAAACTATTCTGTACGTATGTATGTACGAAATCGTACCGAGGCCTGCCCGGGTTCACTTGAGCCTCCCACATGGTCCTGGGCCACCCCCATGCCATTCCTGGGGCACCGGCAGATGCCAATGACGAGGTGTGATTTTTGTGACGGCCGAGATCGTTCCCTCGCCCGGAAAGAAGATCGAGCTGCAAAGCTGCACCTCCATTCCAGGTTGTTCTCTCCACTCCACCCAACCCCAGCACCCAACAATACCACACCACACCACATCACATCATCCACACTCGTGAACAAGGGCCCGGACGACTGCGCTCCTCGAGTACTGTGTAGGAAACTTGCACATGACTCTTTCTTTCTCCCCGGTATTCGCTGACGAGGCCATCGTGGCCAAACGTTAAACCCTCCGTGCGCGTGTGCGTGCTCCCCTGGGTTGAACAAGACGATCTGATTCCTCTGTCAGTTCAAACGATCCCAATCCCACACCCACTTTGGACTCGCTCGGCATCCTTGTACGATCCTACAAAGTACCTGCTGTTAGGTACCCTTGGTCTGGTCTCGACCGCCGTACCACCAACAACCCACCGATCCACAGACATAATCCACGCCTCCCGTCCCCCAAAACTGACATGACACCATGAGTTACTAAGTACAGAGGTACCTTCATCCTACCTTGACCCCACTCCGGCACACATCCGCAACGCTCTTCCTGACACCTCAACTCGCCTTGCCAGGGTGACCCCGGCCTTGCAAAAGACACTCCAGGGCGTACCCGGGCGGACTCGACTACCTCGACTGCCTGAGCTCAGACACACACTGTTTCCAGACTGTGCCCTCGATTCATGCTCCGGCCGAGGAGCGGCACTTTAAGGCCATCCCGTCTTTTTTCGGGTTCATCCTTCTGTTTTCTGTTTCTTGTTTCTCAGTTTCACTAGTCATCCCCTCGTCCTATCTCCTTGGGCTGTCTTCTCAACTACATCTCGAACGAAGTCCGCCGAGAATGGTCCAACCTCGTCGTCGGCTTTTTTCTCCTTCTCCTACCGCTATTGTTGTGGTTGTTGCCGCTGTCGTGGCTGATTCTCTTCGAGGAGGTTGCTTGAATTGACCTTCTACTCATTTGCGATAGTCCGCGTGCCGCTATAAACTGATCACGGGCCTTAATTCTCCTCTTCTTGCGCCTTCTTCGCCTTCTCTCCCGCTCCACGATTTCCCGGCCCATTCCTTGCATCTCGGTCCTTGGACTTCGTCATTAAGAGCGCGCTCTTGCCAGCAACGCCTCGACAACCCCCCCAGCAACCCCCCAACCGCCCGTGCGAGGTGGCGGCTTCGTTCTTCTATCCCATCTCAATCGATTGTTCACCAAGAAAGTGGAGCACAATGTTCGGGCCCACGGGATTCGACCATTTGTTGAATAGGCCAGAGGAGGGCGAGGCCTATTCGAAGCCCAGAGCTGCCGTCCCATCTTGTTCGTCCAGCAGACGAGCTTCAATTAGCAAGAGCCCGCGGGGCCATAAATATTCCAGTTCGCAGGGCTCCGAGTCCTCTTTCGCTTCCTCCATACCACAACTTGCATCTCCTTCACACTCGCGAAACGCCTCTCATTCAACCACGGCTTCGCAATCGACGAACCCGCCAACACCACCATCTTCACACTCGTTATCAGGCAGCTTTCCAGCCCATCTTTACTACGATAATTGCAACAAGATGGCCGACATGGCTGATCCTACTGCTGGCGGCGACAACCAAACCGGCCAGCGGACCATCCGCGAAGCTGAAAATCGACCCCAGAGCCACACGAGTCGCTTTGCCAGCAACAACCAGGCCATCGATCTCACAGGGGAAGACCGGATTGAGTCGCCCACTGATGCTGCCATGCCTCTGATCAGACGCCCTGCTGCTGCAGCTTCTGCTGCTGGGCCTTCTCAAATGAACAAGTAAGTTACTATTCCCCGGTCACAAAACACCCATCATCGCCATCACCATCACCATCATTATCATCAAAATCGACGACCTGTTGCGTTCAGTTTTGTTGCTGGTCCCCCGGTTGTTGTTCAGGGACCAGGAATTACCCCTGAATGGCACAGTCTGTCCTTTGCACACATTATCTCCCTGATCTGAAGACATCAGCTTTTTCCCGAAAGGCTAGAGAATTCAGATCACGATTGAGTTCAGATCCTGTCCATTTTTTGAGCAGCCATTTCTCGGGATCGCTGGTCCGGGCTTGGCAAGGCCCTGCAAGTGCGGGCCCCACTCCGACCCACTCCGATCTCAACTTTACAGCGGAAGCTCGTGCGAGCCCCACCCGGTTTCGGGGAGCACAGCCCCACATCTGCCCGACGACTCCGGGTCGCACAGCTCCGCTCTCGGTCGCACCACCCCACCCAGCTCCGGGTCATGCAGCCCCACATCTCCTGCACGGCTCCGGATGGCCGAGGGCAAACCCGGCCATCACCTGCCACGGAGATTTCAAAAAAAAGGGGAGATGCAATTAATGGTACAGGTGACAACTCACGGAGATGATCACCTGCTAATTGTTTAACCCCGGGGATGATCCCTTTGTGCTACCCGGAACTGACCCCTTACCCCCTTCTTCTTCTCTGTTACACAAGTCACAAGCCCCTTACCCCTTACCCACCACACTATCACATCCGATCTAGCACCACTTTGTCGTCAACTTATCTGAACTTGCACTAACAAAGCAACTAGTTCTCAACAAGCACAGACTGGGTCCGCCCAATATGAGCCCTCATTATACCACCCGAGCACCATCCCTAGCATCACTCCCGGCAGTATCCCCGGTACCAACACCGGCCCACTGCCTAGTATTCGTCACTCGGCCCTTCCTACCGCGCCCATTTTTGCCACTGGAAGTGAGAGCCCAGATGCTGGTGGCCCATCCAATGCATCCAGCTCAACTACAGCCCCCCCAGCGCCTATCACCCAGGCCCCCGTCCCCCAGGCTCCAATTACCCAAGCGCCAATCACCCAGGCCCCCATCCCCCAGGCCCCTCTCCCGGTCATCGGCCCTGGGGGTCGCATTTCGTTGCGGTTGAGCCCTGAACTCATCACTAGTGCTATTGGGCGCCTGGTTCCAGATTCACGCACATTGATGGCCGACATCGAGTTCAGACAAAGCCAGCGCACCTGCAAGTTTATGGACGATTGCAATATCATAAAGGACATGGACTATGACGATATTAAGTGGCGCAAGTCCATGTCCCACATCTTTGGTCGCAACAAGAACTGCACACGGAGCATCCCCGACCATGTCTGGTATTGGTTTTGCAGGAAGCACTACCAGCGTGCTCGGTACCGCAACTCCCATGAGTACAATATGCTCATCAGCCGGATCGTCGAGCTCCAGGTCCTGCGTCTAGAAGCCTGGAGCAACTACAACCGCGACATGGCCATGCCCCAGAACGGCGTCGTCGCCGACTGGTCGCTGATGGTCCGTCGCCGCCAGCAGGTCCTCATGGACGAGGAGCAAGGCCGCAAGCGCAAGTCGAGCGCCGAGGACCAGGACGAGCCAGACGAGGACGACGACGAGGAGGAGGTGGAGAGCGGTGGCCCCGCCAGCCCGACCCCTGCCGACACCGGGGCCGGGGTGGTGCCCGCCTGGCTCCTGGCCCTGGTGGGCACCGGGAAGACGACGGTCGAGATCCAGGCCATCCTCGCCGACATCTACCAGGACCTGGCGACCCACCGCCTAAGCCGCTTCCCGGATATCGAGCTGTTGCCCAACATCACGGGCGACAGGGCCAGGCCCAGACCCAACCGGGCCAAGCCGGGGAGCGGAGCCGCTGCCAGGAAGAACGCCGCTGCTGGGCAAGGCGCCCACCAGAGCAAGCGGCAGCGCGGGAACGACGACGACCGCCGGCCTCAGCCTGCCATCCAAGGGGGCCGCTCCCAGTTCGGTCAACCCTCGGGCCCCGCCCACCCCCCCGCTCACCTTCTTGGCCCTGCCCCTTCCGCCGCGCCGCTCGCCTTTCCGCCCTGGTCGAGCCACTATCCCAGCGGCCAGCCCTCCCACCAGCGGTCCGCGTCGCTAGACACCAACCAGTTCGCCCAGACTGGTTACCACCAGCCTCCGGGCCCCTACCGCTTCGGCGGTTACGGCCAGGGCCCCGCCCACACCGCCGGGGGGTACAATGGCTATTTTGGCGCCCAGACCCCCGAGCCGGAAAATGGCTATTTTTCGGTCGACTACGACGCCCGGCGCCAGCAGCAGCGGATGCAGGCGCACTCGCAGTCGGCCTACGGGCAGGGGCCGGGCTACGGCCAGGGAGGCGGCTATGGCCAAGCGGGGGGCTCCTACCCCGGCTCCGGCAGCCACCAGCAGGGGATGTCCCAGGTCAGCGCAGCTAAGCACTCGCGCAACCTGAGCACCCCCGTGCGGCCCACGCCGATGATGGGGATGGGGGGGATGGGCGGCGGCGGCGAGCGCTCGCAGGAGTTCATGCGCGGCGGCCCGGCCGACAGGGCCGACAACATGTACGCTGCCCAGGCCCAGGCCCAGCAGCAGTACCACCACGTCTTTGCTCCGTCGGCTCCTGGCCCCAGCGCCGATAATGTCCCGCGCTACGCCAGTGCCACCACGGCCCAGCTCCCCATCCACGGCGGGAGGCCCATGTCCTCTGCTCCCAGCATGCCTGCTCCGGGGTACTCTGCCGCCGGCCTTCCCGCTCCCGGCCTCTCTTCTGCTGGCGTTCCTCCCCCGGCCCCGGAGGGCTACGATAACCGCCTTCCTCCTCCGGGCCCGGACGGCTACGACAACCCCTACCTTCCTCCCCACTCCCGCCACTAGGCGCTCTCTCCGTGAGAGAGACAGGCTGTTGTCTTCTGAGGAGACACCAGCTGGGGGCGAGTGAATGTTATCTTTATTCTCCTAGTACCTCGCATACGTGAGCGAGCGAACAGAGATATCACCACCAACAAACGACCAACAAACGACCAAAAAAAAACATGAAAACAACAAACAATCACCAAAACACTTCGCTTCTTTCTTGGCCCGGTTCGATTCACCAGCCATTCCCCCTTCACCAAACCAATCCTTTCCCTCCAAAAGTTACTCAATTTTAATACCCGCTCTTCGGGAAGCGGATGATCGTTCACGCCTGGGTCACGGATTATGACTACCTACTATGGCACATTCTGGCGTTCTGGCGTTCCGTGCTTTCTTTTCTCTTTACCATAATTACCTATCTTTCGGCTGCACACCGAGCACTGCTTAACCCCGTCCTTTCTTTCTCTTTCTTTTGAGAGAAAAGAACGACCCCCTCGCTCTCTCCAACCCAACTCACTTATATGAGAGAAGAGAGAGAGAACAGAACCGGTCTCGACGCTGCTTCTCTCGGGTTTTGGCTGTCCGTCTGGTCTCAGCTTTCAGGGACGGCGTTTTTTTCGGGTGCGGAACGCAACGGGACGGGGCGTGATGGGGTTAGGATGGGGATGGGATGAAGAAAGAAAAGGACGATGGGTTCGGATGGGATTCTCCGGAGTCATGGAACTGGAACTGCACTGGGCAAGGCGATGCATGAGTCGGACCTGGATTGGTTAGGGGTGCTCTCTCTCTCTCTCTCTCTCTCTCTCTCTCTCTCTCTCTCTCTCTCTCTCTCTCTATCTATCTCTTTCTTTCTTCTTCGGCTGGGCGGTTTGGGTGGCATGCATCTTTCCTTTCTTTTCTTTTGTGTTCCTCATGGGGTGTTGTCCACGACGATATCACTTAGCATCATGGGCATGGACTGGTTGCGGAGTTTGGAACGGGTTGGCTTCTCTCGGGTTTGATCGCCGGGTTGGCTGGTCTAGCGTTCCTTTTTCGCATGAGAGAAGGTGTTGAGGGGGGTTGCGGCGCATTTGGTCACGGCCCAGCGTCGAGGTCTAGAGATGGGTTCACGGAGTAGCGGAACATGGACACGGGACACGGACATGGTATGGCATCGTATGGTATGGCGGCGTATGGCAACAAGAGCAACGGACAAAAGCTCGGCGGCGGCGTTGATATAACGGCATCATTCGCATGGGCTGCCGGTCTTCTCTCATCGGCAGGGCACTTTCGCCTTTCTTTTATATCTCGGCACCCTCAGGCGTCATCACCCCGACTGTGCAGCATGCAAGGGGGTGGATGGACGGCAACGTGGTTGCTGGTTTTGGCCTGCGGAGGGGCGCTCGAGATTTTCTTTCTTTTTCTGCTTCTCTGTATGCATTGTCTTGTAAATTATTTCTCTTTATCGCCTCCGAGTAGCGGAGCTCCCCCGTCCGGACCGTCTGGCATCATGACCATGACACCGTGGCGCGGGGAGATAATAAGCGTTGCCTTAAAATATGCTTAGTTCCCGGTTTTGAGTGCTGGTGATCGCGACGGTGTTGCTGCTTGCCTGCTTGCTTCCGTGTATGTTGCGGAGTGTTAAGCAGGCGCACGACATCTTCATTTTTTTGTAATGTCTTTTTGCCTTCGTGGGCTTATTTCTGGGTCACACATGGATAACTACGGGCACAAAATGAGATAGACTACAAGGTCGTAGCACCGCGGCGCCTTTATCCAGGCTCTGGGTCAATGTGTCTAAGCCGGGAATCATGGAGACGGCGGCCATGAGGACTACGGTGCATTGAGCTACGCGGCTCTTCGAACAGCATTGAATCCGATCATTAATCTGGGCAAATAAACGTGGTTTCACGTCTGTAATCCCTACTGGTGCCTTGGAAGGGGGACTTGGTTGCCTGGCGTGTCTTCAAACCTTACCAAATGTTTTCGAGGCCGGCGGCAACCTCACCCACGACAGCATCATCCGCCACACAGCCATGCAGCAGGAATTCCAGGTGCCGGAGCACCTTGCCACCGCAGTGAAGCTTCAGCGAGGGCCGTGGGATACGGCGGTCATCTGCTGAGCTGCCTTTGCTAAAGATGGCGGGAAGACGTCGTCGAGCTCCGATCGTCTGACCAAGTCCGTCTACTGTGGAACGGTACAACCCGTCGACGATCACATGCATCCGGATTTGTTGCTCTGATCTAGACCACAGGTCAAGACAGGGATACCAGGCTTTAGCCCCGGGTAGGATGCACACTGTGTGGTGGTGCCGTCTTTTTCGCCATCATCTTTTCTCAACTACGCAGTATGACATCGGACAGCGGGGGACCCAAGACGATCGATCGGACGAGGGATCGACCATCGGCCGCGCCAAGTGAGTCAACTGGAAGGGGCCGGAGTGCGCTCCGAGTCAAGTGGAAGAGAACGGAGCGCGCTCCGCTGCTTGAGCAGGATGATGCCTCCATGACGTACGGCTGCTAGGCGTTGACAGGCATGTGATAGCAACAATATCCTGAGATGCGGTCATCAACCCCAGTTTCGAGTCACGCCACAGCCCTCTCTAGGTTGCCCGGCATGTACCAGGAAGATGTATTTGATCGGACTCGGATGAAGTCTGGTGTACAATAGACCTCGGAGGCTGGACCTTGACCTGGGCAAGCCAACCTCGCCGTCCGAGGAAAAGTGATGATCTCTTTATCGGGAAGAGAATGCGGGGGAAGCCAGGATGAGCCCAGGCGTATGAGCAACCCGTCAGGGCAGCACCCAAAACACAAAGATGGCGGAGTTACTTGTTTGGGACGTGATGCGACTGTATTCGTATCCATACCTACATACCAAGGTAACTTTGCCGGGGCTCAGCCCTACGGCGGATCTTCACCGTTGCTTCCGGGCCGGGTCGGCCCTCTATTGGATCCGAGTCCGACAAATTCCTGAGGTCTCGACTCTTCGTGTATTGTGTAGACCGAAGCGTGGTACTTCGTACCGGGCTCGGAAAGGAAGGTCAGGCCGGAAAGGCCACATGCCCTGTGGATATTGTCGAAATCAACAAAGCCAGGCGCACTCGTTATTTATTCGTAGCTCAGATTTCTTCGAATGCATCGGACGTCGGTGGTTGGGGGGTTTCTACATCGTAGCTTGGTGTCACCCCAAAATGCCAGATTTTTGATGCAGGCGAGGGCAAACCAAGTACCGCTCCCTTCGCCCGTTCGCCGCAGAGGATCAATAGAAGTCCTGCAGTAGGTAGCAATGGTAGGGTCGAGCCGAACTCGGCCGCTTGGGAAAATCCCAAATGTGTGCAAGGACAAACGAAAGTTCTTGATAGTCGGTAGGAGCGTTGATGAAGCTGCCATCTCGAAGTGGAAGGAATGAGAGAAGAACCTTGCGGTGAAATGGAACTTTCCCAAGATCGCCAAATTCCCGCTGCGGGTTGATCCCCGGTGTGGGGCCGACCCTTGCCGGGAACTTTTGACAGGAAATGCAAGCGATTTGAGAAAAAGCCGGCAACACTCCGGTTCCCTTTGAGAGTGGCTTTCCGGCCCGGGCCTCATGCGAACTTTTAAGCTTTTGGGCGCGCCATTGTTGGTTCAAAATCCCCGAAACCCCTCAAGTATGTACGAAATACCGTGTGCCTAATCTGTACGGAATAAGGTACATACCAAACCCAATAATGCCCGCCATTTACCTCGCCGATCCCGTGTTCACTGCCCGCCATAAAGGGCAGTTCGAACGCCCTGGACCCGTACCTGGACAACCAAAGTTCATTGAGAGAAAATCGTCCGCTTCCCGGTTGGAGGGTTGAAGGTTGCCCGAGGCAAGCGAGAGCGAACCAGTTCTTGATTGGGGGGGTTGTGGGGCTCAAAGGTTCCATGCACTAGCTTCGCTCGGCAAGGCGGCCCCCCCAAACGCACCCAAAGCACTCGTCGCAGCCAATAGCGGGCAGCCAGAACAAGTTCCAGCGGCCCAGCTTTTTGGTTTCAGACAGGTGTTGTGGGCACCGATCATGGCACGGAACTTTCACACGATATCATTCCCGGTCGTTTCACCGTCTGTCTTGGGGGTTGCGGAGGGAACCGACTGTGTAATAATTTGTCAATCACTGTTCCCCATTTCCGGACTGGGGTAAAGGTTTCCGCACGTGGCCGTCGATGTGACGGTGGGAGAGGAGCTTCCATGAAGGAGGTTCCAGTTGTTGCCCCACAAAGAATGGGAGAAAGACACCGTCAACTTGACTTCTTCTTTTTCCTGTTCTCTTCCCTCGATTATCTCTAGCATTAACCGTGTGTCTGCCCTTCATCCGCTTTCCGCTTTCCGCCCTCGGCTCCTCGCTGTTGCTGGCAACAACATATGTGACGCGAATCGACCTCAACACAACCACTTGAAATCGCACCCTCCTCCTCCGCTTGAATTGCCTTTCTCGAAGTTGAGCTTTCTCTAAAGGCTCAATCACGTAAGGCCCACGTGGGAGGAAAGTCCGCAATCTAGACACAGGCCCCTCGGCCATGGCCTTTCCCGTGCTCGCGGCGGCCGGCGTTGTCTTGGCTTTCGCCGTCTACAAATATGTCTCAGGACTGCGAAAGAATATCGCAAAGGCGCGGAAAACCGGGTTTCCCTATCTCGTTGTCCGTAAGTGCCACGCATCTTCTGGCGCGGGTATATGTACTATCCACATACGAACTCTTGTCTAACCGAACATGCCCAGCTATCTGCCCCATAAACCTCGCCTGGCAGCTCACCTTCGTCATATGGGTTCCCATCATCAAACTGCTCCCAAAGTCGATATGGGAGCATTGGTTATTGTAAACCGAATCCCGTTCCGCTAGACTAGAGACCGTTGCTAACATACACTCCCAGTGTCATGTACCCCAACTGGGCATTCGATACCAATCAGACACACTTTGACCGGTTGGGGTCCGAAAGCTTCCTTGTCGTATCGCCCGGCAACCTCCTAATGTACACCCAGAGCGCCGAGGTGATCCACCAGGTGACGCAGCGCCGCGAGGCTTTCCCTAAGGACATCGCCAAGTACGGCGTCCTCGACATGTTTGGCAAGAGTGTCCTCACCACCGAGGGGCCCCTGTGGCGCCTGCATCGCAAGGTGACCAGCGCCAGCTTCAACGAGAAGAACGCCGCACACACCTTTGCCGAAGCTATCAATCAGACGAGGGGCCTGCTCGACATGTGGCTTGGCCCGGACGGCGCGAAGACGGGCAGATCCAAGACCATCAACTCGCTCGAGCAGGACACCATGACGTGGGCGCTCAACATCATCGGCTACGTGGGATTCGGCCTGCGCCTGCTCTGGCCCGGCCAGTCCCTGCCCAAGGATATCGACCCCACGCTGGCCAAGTACGGCAGCTTGGATCCGCCCCCGGGACACACATTGACCTTTGCCGACTCGGTGGCCCTCACGCTCGAGAGGATCGTGGCCATCATGATCTGGAACGAACGCATACTGGGTGCGCCTCCCCTCCCTCCTCCGCGTAACCGACCACGGAACTAGCACTAACACTAACACCCGTCATAGGAATCCTCCCCTTCAAGTTCGCCAAGGACGCATACAAGGGCAAGCGCAACTACCTCAAGTACATGGGCGAGTTCCTGCAAGACAAGGTGGAAGAAACCCGGCGCGGCGGCGCCCCGCGCGAAGGCATGGACATCATGGGCCAGCTCGTCCAATCCCAATACAGCCCCAAAGCCAAGAGCAGCAACACCAACGGCTCCACCGCCTTCTCCCTCTCCGACACCGACATCGTCGGCAACGCCTTCATCATGATCGTCGCGGGCCACGAAACGACCGCCAACACGCTGCACTTCTCGCTCGTCGAACTAGCCACCAACCCCACCACCCAACGCCGCCTACAATCCGAAATCGACACCCTATTCGGCACGACCGACCCCTCGACCTGGGACTACGAGAAATCCATCAACCCGCTCCTCGCCTCCCACGCGGGCGCCACCATCAACGAGACCCTGCGCCTGATGCCGCCCGTGACGGGCATCCCGAAAGTCGTGACCCCGGACGCCGACCAGACCGTCACCGTCGACGGCCGCACCCACGTCCTCCCGCCCGGGCTGGCCATCTCCCTCATGGCCGTGTGCGTGCATCGCAACCCGCGCTGGTGGCCCACGCGCCCGAGCGAGCGCACCGGGAGGATGCATGATATGGATGATTTCTTGCCGGAGCGGTGGTATCGCGGTGCGGGGAGGGCCGGGGAGGATGAGGATGAGGATGGGGGTGAGAAGAGTGCGATTGATGATAAGGGTGATTATGGCGGGTTTCAGGGCAGTGATGTCTCGGCGTCGCTGTACCGGCCGGTGCGGGGTAGTTATCTGCCTTTCAGCGATGGGCCGCGTTCCTGTCTTGGTCGTCGCATTGCTATGGTTGAGATGGGGGCTGTGTTGGCGGTTATTTTTCAGAAGTACAGCATCGAGCTGGCGGTGGATGAGTGGGCGAGCGATGCTGAGGTTGAGGCTATGGGCCCGGCTGAGAGGAGGGAGGTGTACAAGAAGGCGCAGGAGAAGAGTGAGGATACGGTTAAGCAGGCGATTTCGGTCTTGACGCTCAAGTTGCATGGGGGGAGGCATGTGCCAGTGAGGTTTGTGGAGAGGGGGAAGGAGAGGTTTGTGAATGACCCGGCGTTATAATGATGCATGAAGGCATGATGGCATTTTACTAGGTATTATTTTACGTTTAATTTTGGGAACCATGTAGATTGGACTGTACGAAAAACAGGTGGAGTGGCAGATTTGCCTTTTGTTCATGTTTACTTCTAGGTCATGGTAATTTATTCGGGCGGTTAAGGTATGTACGACCTACCTCTGCCTGTGAGCCTACCCTCAGGTTAGGGCCCGACTTCACTGCTCGCAAGTGAGCTGCGACTGTGATGAGCTCCCTTCAGCGCCCTCCAGCGCACGTCAGTGTGGGTTGCCCGTCCCTCACGAGCGGAGCTGATTGGCCCCGTCTCCCCCAGCCCCCCATTTTTAAGAGCGCTTTGGGCAATCACCTGCCCAACTTTGACGACCTCGAGCGGAAGCTCACCCCTGCTCACACTGCGCCTTACCCCAAAACACGTTGGGACAAAACATAAACAACGCACAGGTCACCTTCTCGAAGCCCCCCTCCCCCTCCACCCTCACCGACCCCCAGCAACTCAGCATCATAGCTCTCGCTTCGTGCTCCAAACAACATCCCAGCTCTTTTTTCACGATACTCGACCCGCAGCACAACCATCGCCATCGCGTCTGTAGTCGCCTCATTTGCGCGACCACGTTGATATCACACACGTCTTGATTTGATTTCTCCGTCATCATGAGCGGAAACGGTTGGTTGGCGCGACAGCGCAAGGGAGAACTCCTCGATATCGCCCGGGACATTGGGCTAAAAGAGTACGTTAACTGTGTCTTAATCTGCGCCGGCCACTTTCTGGATAGCTACTCGGGGAAATCACCAAAATGATTCCTCCTGCTGTTCTTCGTGGTGGCTTTCATTTGCACGCGTGTTGGTCTGTTTGTGCTGCCAGCATTGATCTCGGCGCAACTTGCGGCGCGTTGCATCACCACTTCCACCATCCCGTCTCTCGACCCAAACGCGTCGCAACACACACAACAATCTTACCATGGCACCATCTAACGCGCTTCCCTTGTCCACAGCTACGAGAGCTTCAAAAAGACCGAACTGGAGCTCGCTATCGACGAACACCTTTCCGACAACGTCTCGAGGTACCAGCTCGACCCCCAGTTCCAGGACTACTTTAAGAGCCGTGCCCGTGCTGGCGGCTCGCCCATCAAGAAGGAGATCCTCGGCGGCCCTGATCTGAAGGTGTCGCGTCGGAGGGCACCGAAACCAGTGGAGGAGATTGCCCCTGCCGAGTAAGTCTGCCCCTTCCTCCGCGGTCGCGTCTCCCGGATGATACCCCCCTCCCCTTTCTCCCGGGTAAACAAAACAAACATCTCAATACCACCCTTACTAACCAGCGTGCCTGCCCCCCCTACAGAGAAGAAGAAGAAGAAGAGGAGGAGGAGGAAGAGGAAGAGGCCGAAGACGAAGAGGAGACCAGCGCTCTCACCACCCAAGCCGCGCAGGCCGCGCACGACGCCTCCACCGCCGTGGTGCGCACCCCCGGCCGGGCCCTCGCGATGGCGGCGCGCCTGCAGCTGCCCGCGACACCAGCCGACGTGGCGCAGGCGGTGGACCGCAGCACGGTAGCGGTGCGGCAGCGCGTCGCGTCGCTCTACCAGGAGTCGGGCACGACGGAGGCCATCGAGACGACGCGCGAGTGGCTGTCGACGGTGCACTCGGTGGTGTCGGCGATCGCGCTGTTCGAGCTGTACCGGCTGCGGCAGGAGGTGCTGCCCGACCGCTACGCCTTCACCGTCCCCGCCGTCGCCCTGCTCGGCACCCCGGACTACCCGGTCCACCTGCCCGACATGTTCGCCCTCGTCACCGCCGGCTTCTGGGTCCCCGCCCTCACCTGGGCCGTCACCAGCGTCGTCCTCCCCAGCCTCGGCGGCTACTTCTTCAACCTCAGCGGCGCCGCCGCCCACCACCACCAGGGCAGCAGCGGCCGCGGGAGGCGCACGTCCGCTGGCAACCAGCAGGTTGAATACACCGTCGACCCGGTCATGTTCAGCATCGTCAAGGCCATCGTCACCTATGTCGTGTACGCCCAGGGCGTCACCTTCGGCGTCATCAACCCCGAGGCCGTCGGCCGCATCAACTCGGCGCTGTACTCGGGCTGGAAGGGCGTGTTGGTGGGGACGGCCGTGTCCGGGCTGACGGCCGTGTACGATGCCGTGTTGAGGAAGTAGAGGAGGGGTGCGTGGGGCGTGTGGGTGACGGGGTTGGGTTGGGTTGGGTTGGTTTTGGAAGGGTGGAGGGCTTTCTTTCCGTTCGTGGGAAAGGGGGAGGGAGGTGCGGTGGTGGGCTGGGTTGGGGTTGGGTGTTCGGCTGCGAGCAGCTTTGAACCGCGTTTGGGGGAGTGGTTGGGAGGCGTTTGAGGCGTTGGGTCGTGCCCGCTTCCCCCGTATTGGTTTTCGCAGTATTATTTCTCTCTTTTTTGTTCGCCGTTTCTTTGCTGCTTCCTTCTGGCGTCGCGGGATTCTGGATTCTCGGATGCCTGATACCATCCTTACCTACCTTATCTTACTTAACCTGGTCCGATTTCGCTTTCGCTCTTTGATCTTTGCCATCTTGGGACCTATTATTTCGCCGGTCATGCTCTTATCATAGCACTCAGTATGATAGAGGACAGGGGGGGTAGGATTGGGTGTATATGTTGTAAATCGGCTTGCTCTGCCTGGACTGTTTTTGCTCTCTTTAGTTTGTCTCATTCCAGGCGAGAGGTGGTTGGAGGGAAAGGAGTGAAGGTCACTATGGGTCGCCTGCATCTTCTTCCCTTCGGTTCGAGAGGTTAGGAGGATAAGACTTACACAAGACTTATACGATGCTCGCTTTCTCTGAGATACTGTGATTCGGTGGTGTGTACCAAGGTCGTAGGAATACCTCGTCTTCCGCATTTGCTAGCTCACCAGCTCACCAAGACGTTGATTAATCCTGCGCGTAAATGTGAAAACTGCGGCGTTGTTTCAAGTCTCTGTGTTTTGTATATTTCGTGTTATGTGAGAGAGGAGGCAGATGTTTCCATATAGCCAGTGCATGTTTGAGATAAGACCTAGACGGCTAGATTCGGGCCACAGCGGGGTTCACTCTCCCCTCCTCTTCCACTCACAACTACAAGCTCTCTCCAAACACTCGCTCACTCACTCACTCACTCCACACACCCAACATTCACACATCTAATAGTTTGGCTTTTGCATACACTACAGACTCACCTCTACCGAAACCATTTACTCAACTCTACCTCATCACCCCACGATGGCCTCCACCCCCTCGCCCGGCCTCACCCCCTCCCAACTCGCCGACTTCCACCGCGACGGCTACCTCGTCATCCCGGACGCCCTCCCACCTTCCACCGTCTCCGCCCTGCTCGACGAAACCCACCGGCTGCTCGACAGCCTCGATCTGTCCACCCACCCGCTCACGCGCTTCCGCACCGGCGGCGAGGACGGCACCGACCACGTCGGCGACGACTACTTCCTGACCTCGGGCGACAAGATCCGCTTCTTCCTCGAGGACGACGCCTTCGACGCCGCCGGCACCCTCACCAAGCCCAAGCACCGCGCCGTCAACAAGATCGGCCACTACCTGCACGGCCTCTCCCCGCCCTTCGCCGCCCTCACCAACCCTCCTCCCCCCAACACCACCACCACCACCACCACCCCCACCCCCAACGACAACGACAACAACCCCCCAATCACAACAACCCCCCACCCCGCATCCATCGCCCGCTCCCTCCACTTCACCGACCCGCGCGTCCTGCAAAGCATGATAATCTGCAAGCAGCCCGAGATCGGCGGCGCCGTCCCGCCCCACCAAGACTCGACCTTTCTCTACACCGACCCGCCGAGCGCGGTCGGGTTCTGGTATGCGCTGGAGGACGCGACGCTGGCGAACGGCTGCCTGAGCTTCCTGCCCGGGTCGCACCGGTGGGCGGGCGTGGAGCGGCGGCTGGTGCGGAGTAGTAAAGGGACGGAGATTGTGGGGAATGAGGGGGGGAGGCGGTTTCCGGAGGGGGGTGGTGATGGGGGTGTGGAGGGGAAGGGGGAGGGGGGGGAGTATGTGCCGGGGGAGGTCAAGGCGGGGTCGCTGGTGTTGATTCATGGGAATTTGTTGCATAAGAGTGAGCGGAATTTGAGTCAGAAGGGGAGGATCATTTATACGTTTCATATCATTGAGTGCGGGGAGGGGTTTACGTATGATGAGCGGAACTGGCTGCAGCCGCCGGAGGAAGGCTTTATGAGGCTGTATGGGTAGAGGAGGTTATGGCATGACTGGTTGGTATAGCAAATGTCAGAGGATGGCTGAATATATTGTCTATGTAGCGCCGGGCTTCCGACCAACCCGGTGTCTAAGAATTTGGAGGGACTTAACTTCTGTGACTAAGGTTGAGGAGATCACATTCGATAATACCTACATAGGTATGTAGTATTGGCACGGAAAGCACTCGTAACACCGCAACTACAATGAAAAAAAAGACATCGAATTATGAGTGCAGGCAGTTATACTGTACAAAAAAAGACCCCATGACGAAACACCCCTGTGCTGTTTGTTACCTGCCACCGCCAGGCGTCCGAGATAGCCTCCCCCCTATGTTGAACTATCCCACCCGTGCCCGGACGACATCTCCCAAGCCGCCCAGCCACATGGCACCCATTAATAACCATCGACGACTGAAAAAGAAGCCGAAAGCGAAGCCAGCCAAGCCAAACCGCAAAGGCAAAGAACCTCCCCTCGCATCTACCCCCCTCTCTCCATCAGTACCCGTAATCCACCCAAGGCAAAGACACCTAGCTCCTCGCATAGGGATGGAAACCCCTGTTCCCACCGCGTCCGCCACCACGGTAGTTCGCGCCCGGCCTGCCCGCATTCTTCGGCCCGGTCGGGGCGTTCGCCGGCGGCGCGTTGGCGGGATCCATCGGGCCCTGCGGCATCTGCTGCTGGTGGCCACCACCGCGTCCACCCTTGTGGAAGCCACGACCACCACCGCCGCCACCGCCGCCAGGGCCAAAGCCACCGCCACCACCGCCCTGGGCCATGATGGGCTGGGGGACGTCGTCATACATGCCCTCCCAGCTGGTGGGGCCGCCCGGTCCGCCACCGCCCATGTAGGCGCCCTGGTTGTAGGCCTGCTGGTGCATGTCGCCGCCGCCCGCACCGCCGCCGCCTCCGCGCCCGCCGCGCCGGCCCTGGCCCGCACCCTGGCCGGGCCCCTGCTGCTGCCCAAACTGCTGCTGCTGCTCGAAGGCATTGTACCCGTCCCGGTTCGGCCCACCACCACCGCCGCCGCCGCCACCACCCCCGGCAACAACAGCGGCCCCGGCACCATGGTCCTCTCCGCTGGGGCTCATCCCGCCAGGGCTCATCCCCTGCGGACCACCAGGACCAGCGCCACCGCCACCACCACCGGCACCGCCGGCGCCCTGCTGGTTCATCATCTGCTGCATCTGTTGCATCTGCTGCTGCATCATAGCCGGGTTCATGTTGGCCATTCCGGGGGGCATGGCGCCGCCGCCACGACCGCCCTGCTGCTGGGCCATCATCTGCTGCATCTGCTGCATCTGCTGCATGTACAGCATCTGGGACATGGCCGGGTTCATGTTGCGGTTCATCATCATCTGCTGCTGGAACATGGCCATGGCCTGCTGCATGCGCTGGAGATACTGGGCCATGACCTGGCCCGACATGCCGGCGGTGCCGGGGCCCATGCCACCCATACCACCCATGGCACCGCCCTGCGCGCCGGCGGAGCCGTCGTCCATGCCGTTGCCGGCCATGCCCTGGCCCTTGCGGCCGAACTTGCCGACGGCGCCGGCGCCGCCGCGGCGGGCGGCGTCCTCCTCGTCGCGGAGGTTGCCGCGCGGCTGGGCCTTCTTGACCTCGATGGGCTTGCCGTGGATCTCGAGGGGCGTGGCCAGGCAGGCGTCGACGCCGGCCTCGCTCTCGAAGGTGACGAAGCCGAAGCCGCGCGGCCGGCCCGTGTCCTTGTCCATCATGAGCGTGGCGTCGACAACGCGGCCGAACTGCGCAAAGTACTCGCGGAACTCATGGTCGGTCGTCTCTTGGCTGACGCCACCGACGAAGATCTTGGACGTCTTCTCCTGCTCGTCGCGGGGGATGGCGCGCTTGGGATCGATCTGGGAGATGGGGCGGATGTGGTTAGCACAGGGTGTGTGGTGTGTGGCTAGGGCGAGGGATGGGGAAGGGTGGTGAAGGCTCACAATCTTGCCGTCCAGGTAGTGCTCCTTAACCATGACAATGTTGACCGTCTTGGGATCCTTGAAGGTGAGGAAACCGAAGCCACGCGACCGGCCGGTGGCGCCATCGCGCATAACAGTGCATTCCACCACCTCGCCAAATTGCGAGAAGTAGTCCCTCAGAGATTCTTAAGGGAGTTAGCTGAAGATTCCTCGATAGGGTGATGTGTGTTGTAAGGAAGCCTTACGATCCGTTGTCTCCCAGTTAAGTCCGCCAATGAACATCTTTCTATTGTCAAAAACCCGTTAGCACCATTTTCATATCATTGTATCCCGCTGACAGGCAGTTTCCTCGGGACGGTATCAACTGGGCATGGACAGATAGATCATCGGACATGACTGGCGAGAGAGTGGCAGCCGAGCGACTGGGCAGTTCCCTCCCCCAGCGCGTGAAACTACCAAGCCGACAACCATTCAACTGCTCTACGTCCAAAATTGACGAGACATCCATCTGCGGATCGGAACGTGGGTGGCGAGTGAACAGCAACAGTGAGTTATTGTCCGTTTTCATCATGGCCCGACCTTCCGTTTTCCCCGTAATCAACCCCATCATCGGGCGTGGCATTCTCCATGGTTTTATGCTTGGAACCATCAACCCGTAATTTAGCCCGGCCATTTCTGTGGAAGTCGCGCGAGATTGATGTGCTGGTGAGTGAGGGCGATGAAGTTCGGGCGTCGGACGAATTGTCGCCGTCGTTATTGCTGTCGCTGTCGCTAGGGTCGAGGGGAATAAAATCAGGCCATGGTGACAACTTCAATCCCCCGCGGTCGAGAAGCCAGAACTGATCCTGATCGGGCATCTTGGCGATTTGAAGGGGCGCTTGTTTTCGATGCGAGATGTTGCAGTGCCGAACGTGGAGCACGCTACAGCAGTTCCCACGAGCGTGAAAGATGCAGCGCAGAGTGCCAGGTATGACTTTTTTGCCGAACTGATTTCTTGTTCCTGTCTCGCGCTCTTGCCTATCGTCAAGCTAGCTGTCTCCTGGTTGCTGCGCTAATCGCCGCCAAATCTTGAACTAGATCCCGGGGCCAGCAGAACCCTGGGTTTTCCCGGGCCTGCCGTCTCCCGGTTGTCTAAGATTATCTGCGATGGGCTATGAAGACAGGCGCGCAAACTCCCGCTTTATCGTGTCGGCGCGGCATCATCGAGGCGAGTGCGATCAGGCAGATTCCAGTCCCTCCTCTTTCCCCCCCCAGACAGGCTTGGCTGTGCACCGCAAGCATGGTTCTCGCACTGGCATTTCGTTTTCCCACATGGATTCGAAACTGGCCTTGAACCACCGGCGGTAGGTTCAGATATTATCCGCCATGAACAGACCCTCATAGCCCACGCCAAGACCTAGCCCTTGCTCCTGTCTGCCCCCCTGCCCTCAAGGCTGTCCAGGTCATACCCGCCTCCTGCTGTCCACCACGTTCCTCGCATCCTGGAGCGTCGATCATGTCAAGCAGGGCAACATCACCATGCCCCAGCGTCGTGGCGAATGGCATCGCGAGGACCCCAACAAAGGTCCGTTGTCATATCTGTCATGCCCAAGTAAAAAGAGAATTCACTTACCCATCTTCCTTAGCATTGGGACCCTTGGTGTGCATAACAGGTGCGGCGGGCGCGTTGTATGCCGGCTTCTCATCGTCATCTTCCTGACGGTCATGGTTGTCGTGATGCTCATGATGTGCCACGGCGGTCGATGGCCCGTTTCCGAGGTTGAAGTCGATTTCGTCATCATCATCCTCCTCTTCTTCCTCGTACTTCACCTCTCCCCCGTTATTGTAATCCTGTTGTTGACCAACATCTTCGACATTTTCGTTTTTGATCTCGGCTACAGGTTGTACTGCTGAGTACTGGTCGACCTCGGCGGCGCGTGCCGCCTTGCCCGCTGGCTCATCGTCATTATAACTGTTATCGGTTAATAGCTAGCCCAGACAATATTTTCGCAATAACAACATACAGATCAGCGAATAGCTCATCATCGAAATTCTCGGGTTCTGTCATGGTTCCGGCTTCCTGTGTGCACTCGGAAGAAGGAACTTAACGCGTTTGTCGTGTTTGTTTGTCGAGTCGATGCCCAACTCCAAGGCGGAGGTGGGAAGGCGATGCAATAAAAAGAACAAAGAAATAAGATGATTATCTTGTGCGTCCCCGATGAACTGGGTGGTTTGGGGTGCCTCTTGAGTCAATAGGTTGAGTGTTCCTATTGATGGTTTTGGATCGCAAGTCGGTCGCGGTTAGAAGCACGGAAGGTTCACGTTCAGAACCTGGCACAGGATGGAAGTCAGTCAAGGCGCAGGCCCTGTCATAGCCGAAGTGGGTCCAAGTGCCTGCAGGCTCGGGGAGCGGGACCGTTCTCTGGTGGATGCAGTGCCAAGCAGTGACCCCGGGAGTGACAACGCTGGCTCTTGCGGGCAGTCGGCTGCCCAAAGCTGGCAAGCAGCTGGCCTGGTCCGGGCATCAGCAGGTAAGACAAACCATCAAGTAAGGACCTGGAATTGTTGAGGTCAAGACACCTAGTCAAGTAGACTAGCCATGCCATTGCTCGACGGCACCGCAAGCAATCCATAATGTTTTCTTCTTCCGCCGGCGGCAAGAAGGCCCCTCCCCAGGTAAGAGCGCTACCGAACTGTTTCAGGCTTCTGTTACTGATGGAGCCGTTGGCGCGAAGCAGGAGATGGTGCAAGTCGGTATGGATGGCCTTGGTTACCTCGTCCACGAAGTGCATTCATGCTAATATTGCCCTCGAATTGGATACAGACAGGTCCGAGTATGTCATACTCGCTACCTAGTACATTTCATACTTGTTCTCCCGTTAACGCCCTTCTCACAGCGCCACCTCTCCCTTCTGGAGGGCCCCTCCTCGAGACACCCCGCCCCCAAAGAAGACACGCGACTCGAGCTTGGTAGTGGGCGCCGCCTATTCCCACGCTGATATGCTCAAGATTGATTCGTTGTATGTTTTGTGGCTAGATATTCTTCTCCAACACTGTTAATAAGGTTTAGGAACCTTTCCAGCTCCGGATCCCGCCCACGGACCCCGCCATCCGTACCAGGTCACGAACGAACAGCTTCTGCCAGCTCCCAGTCGCGAAAGGCGAGCTCCAAAACCAGCGCACCGCCGTTAAAGACGTATATGAACTTCCTTTCCAACACCAACGATGACTGGACCGTGGACGATGAAGGCGAAGACATGTACGACTACGAGTCGGACGACGGCGACGACTTCGGCCTACCGAGTTTATCCAATATGAAGAGGCGGACAAAGAAGAAGGCCGAGCTGAGCAGAGCGCAAACCGACAACGGGCTGGGCTACGACGACGCCGCCAAAGAGCCACGGCCGCGACGAAACTCGGACAGCGCCGACATCGCCATCGAGCGGCCATCGTCGATATACCCCATGCCCAAAAAGAGCGAGGGCAAGATACTACGACCGCAATACAAAGAGATACTACGCGATCCCGCAAACGCGCTTCACCTAATCAACTACCCATCACCACCACCCAATGCAACACCCAAAGAAATCGACGCCATTAACTCGAGGATAACGAGGATAAACAAGTTCAAAAGGCTACTACAAGCATCAACCATACCCCTACCCGACCTCCGTGCACTAGCATGGTCTGGCGTGCCAGAAGAGGTGCGCGCCATGACCTGGCAACTCCTCCTCAGCTACCTCCCCACAAGCAGCGAAAGAAGGGTGGCTACCCTCGAACGAAAAAGAAAAGAGTACCTCGACGGCGTCCGACAGGCCTTTGACAAGGGCGGCAGCAGCAGTAACAACAACAACAACAACAACAGTAACAGCAGCACACCTAACCCACCAACCCGCGGCGGCCGTGGCCTCGACGAAGCAATCTGGCACCAAATTAGCATTGATGTGCCGCGGACCAACCCGCACATCGAGCTATACAGCTACGAAGCCACGCAGCGCTCGCTCGAGCGCATCCTGTACGTGTGGGCGGTGCGGCACCCGGCGAGCGGCTACGTACAGGGCATCAACGACCTAGTCAGCCCCTTCTGGCAGGTCTTCCTCGGGACGTACATCACAGACGCAGATATCGAGCGCGGCATGGACCCGGGCCAGCTCCCTAGGGCGGTGCTGGACGCGGTCGAGGCCGACTCGTTCTGGTGCCTGACCAAGCTGCTGGACGGGATTCAGGACCACTACATCGTGGCGCAGCCGGGGATCCAGCGGCAGGTGTCCGCGCTGCGGGACCTGACGGCGAGGATAGACGCCGGGCTGGCCAAGCACCTGGAGAAGGAGAGCGTCGAGTTCATCCAGTTCAGTTTCCGCTGGATGAACTGCCTGCTCATGCGGGAGATCAGCGTGAAGAATACGATTCGGATGTGGGACACCTACATGGTACGCCCCCCTTTCCCATTCCACCCCCCAAACCCCCAACCCCGACCCCCAATCCCAACCCCCAAGAACCCCCCCCCCCCCCCCCCCCCCCCCCACACACACACACTAACAGTCTCCACAGGCCGAAGAGCAAGGCTTCTCCGAGTTCCACCTCTACGTGTGCGCCGCCTTCCTGGTCAAGTGGTCCGACAAGCTGGTCAAGATGGACTTCCAGGAGATCATGATGTTCCTGCAGTCGCTGCCGACGCGCGAGTGGACCGAGAAGGACATCGAGCTGCTGCTGAGCGAGGCCTACATCTGGCAGAGCCTGTTCAAGGGCTCGTCGGCGCACCTGCGCGGGCCCGAGAACAGGGTGCCGAGCGCCAACTTCCAGCTCTGAGAGTTGGAGAGAGGGAGATAGAGAGAGAGAGAGAGAGAGAGAGAGAGAGAGAGAGAGAGAGAGAGAGAGAGAGAGAGAAAACACCCTTCCTTGGGGGTCGGGGCAGGCGTCTCGCGTTGATGGGTATTCATTCTGCTGCTGTGTATGTAAGGGTGGGTGAGGGTGGGGGATATACGGTTTTTCATTTTAATGCAGTGGATATCGAAGGGTACAGAGCATAGCATAGCATTGTGGATAGGATAGCATACTAATACCCGGGTCAGGAAAGAGAGAGGCACATGGATGGATGCGCATTGTTTTGTGTTCTGTGTCCCAGTAGCTACCTGCCTAACCGATGTTTGTACGTGCCAGCCAGCACCTCGCACACCAACCTTTTCTGCCATAAAAGGAAATTATACAAACCAGACCTCAAGTGCGCCGACCCGAATGACAATAAAAGAGTGCAAGGAATACTCATACAACAAACATGCCATGCGTGCAACCCAACCAGGGATTTTCCTCACCATCCAGAAAAACAGAAGCTTCCACCCCTCAACCCATAGCCAGGAGCCGAGACTCAACCCTTTCCTAGCTCAGGTCCACGTCACCTTCCCGCACCTTCTTTGCCTCTCCCTCCTCGGGCTTCATATCCTCGGCCTTCCGCTTCTTCCTTACCAGCCCCGACAGATCCTTGGCCTTCTGCTTGACCTCCTCCGACACCTCGGGCTTCGGCGCGGGCGGGATCCCCAGCGCCGCGTTGATATCGACGGGCGGCTTACGCAGATCCACCAGGCGTTGCTCCATGTCGGCTAATACCTCCTTCACATCGGTGATCTGGCGGCGGGTGGCCTCGTTGTCGTCCGGGTTGTGCAGGGTCGCGAGCTCGACTTCCTTGTTCTGGAGCTTGAGCTTGGTGCTGTTGATTGCGGCTTCGAGGGCCGAGGCAGCCTCGTCGCGGAGGCCTTGGTCGATGTTCTCGGCTTCACCGCCGCCGGTGGTGTCATCGGCGGCTTTAGTGGTCGAGGCGAACTCGAGGGCCAGGGAGAGCTTGAAGTAGGCTTCGGCGATGATCTCAGACTCGAAGGGGTATAGTTCTTCTTTGTACTTGAGGGAGGCGCGGGAGTCGGTGATGGCGCTCGGGTACCTTTGGTTAGGGTATGTCAGTTTGCAAGCTCGGGAAGCACCAAACAGTGTGGTGGTCCTTCACGACCCTGCGACATACCTCTCGTTCTCGAGCGAGATTTCCGCGAGGAGATCGTGCGTATCGGCAAGGCGCTCTTTGATGTGTTTGATGGCAACGGAATCGCTACCGGTTTCGGCGACTTCCTTGCCTTTGCCTTGTTGTGCCTCGTCCTCTGCCTGGACGTCCTCAAGGCGCTTGTTGAACAGCAGCCGCGCGAGGTCGAGGATTTCGAACGCCACAGCCAAATCATCCTCCTCCTCTTCTTCCTCTTCGCCCTCGCCCTCTTCGTCTCCCTCTTCCTCTTCGGAATCGGTAAAGTTCTCGTCGCCTTGGAATTGAAAGAGGGCCTTCTTCTGCTCGGGCTGTGGCTCCTCGTTCTCCTGGTTTTCCGCCCCCTGGGCAGCAGCGGCGCCACCAACGGTCTCGGCAGCCCCATCCTTCTTGCTGGCGGTAGCGGGCGCGCCTCCGTTTTTGGAGGCGGCCGCCTTCGCAGGCTTCGGCTGCTTTTTCGCCTCTGGGGCCTTGCCACCCAAAACGTCGCTTCTGCTCTGGCCGACCTTGAACAGTGCGCGGCCGTAGAGAAATAGGATCTCGGCGTTCTCTGGGCTCATCTCGCCGTTCATCTCGGCCTGCATCTCGGCAGCCTGAGCGTACACCTCGGAAGCGTCCTCATACTGCTTGTGCGCATATAGCGCGGCAGCCTTGGCTGAGAGGTCGGCAAGCGATACTCTAAGACTCTTGGTGGTTTCCTCTGGGTTGAGCTGGAGCGGCGTTGAGGTGCCGGTCGTAGGCGTGGGTGTCGCCATTGCTGCTAAGCTGTGATGGTTTGGATGTGGTTGTGTTGTTTATGTTATGAAATGAATCAAAATGGCTGTTTCAGAAATATCGGAATTGATAATTGAGGAAACAGATTGAAGTCGTTGGTGGTTCTTTGTTGGATGATCCCGATGGTTTAAAGTGGGAGGCGCATGCGACGAGAGCTCTTGACGCGAGGGATCAAGCTTCCTCCTTTGGGACGCGTCTCATTGGCTCTTTCTCCGGCAAGCTGTTCGATGACGGCAGGGGGCTGGGCGCTGCTTCCACTTGTCTCCCTTGGGCATTTAGACAGAACAGGAACGACTAAGTCGGTGTGTTAAAAATTACATGTACACAGTAGTACAAAAGCTGCCTCTAACTATCGGGCTCAATTGCTCAATTCTTTGTTGCAGCTTTGCGGTTCAAGTTCTCTGAAAGATATCTCAAGTCGGGGTTAGGGTTATGACGTAGCTGGCTTACATTGACTAAGGAGGGGCATGACCCCATGCACGTCACCTGCTCGAGCGGCCACAGACCAACTCGCGATACCTTGGGGAAGACCATGGAGGCCACCCGGGCGAGGGAAAGAGTTTTTTGAAGTCGCTAACTTAGAGGTATGGTTTATAATTTTAGTTTCGAAAATAGTCAGGTTGTGGAATAAAATAATAAACACCGGAAGTTTTTGGTTAAAGTCATCGCTCTTGGCAATTGCATCGCATCTCACTCTCCCTGTCTCTCGTCATCCGATTACCAACACTGGGATCAAAGAATAACGAACGCAATCTGAAATATACAACATAGTGGTCTCCAGGAGCGAAGAAAGGAATCCCCCCATACCATTTATTTCTCTATTTTTCCATCACTCATAGTCAACTCAACCACCAGGCCGCCACCCATTATGCTGCAATCTGTCGGAAGTGAGCACGACAATCATTATGAGTCTAGTCACTCCAATTCTATCGAGGCTTTAGTGGCAGCCCGGAACGATGGGAAGAAACACCTGCTTCTCGCGTACGCTCCCAGCTCCTCGCTCCTCCCTGTGTGATGATCCTTCGCATGCATGCAACTCACCAAACACTCTCATGCACAGGGCGTCGGGTTCCGTAGCAACCATCAAGAGCAAGCTTGAACCTGCTAATTATTCCTACACATATATATCCCTCTCCTAACTCGTCGGCACAGTCCCCGTCATCGTCGCAACCCTTGCCGAGCACCATCCCACCCTCTCCATCCGCATCGTCCTGACCGAGTCGGCCACCCATTTCCTAGGTGGGCAGAGTGACGAGCAGCCCACTGTGGCCTCGCTGTTGCACTTGCCCAATGTCGACGCCGTCTACCGGGACCGTGACGAATGGGGGCCCCAGCCGTGGCGTCGGGGGGCTAGTATCCTGCATATTGAGTCTGGTTCCTGTCCCTCCTCCAGAGCCTATGCTAGTGGTGAATACAGACTGACCACATGGCGCCCCCTATTAGGTTAAGGAGATGTATGTGGTAGTCCCTAAAATAGAGGGAGTGCTTTGATGGTTGCTGATGAACATCTGGGTAGGGGCCGACATGCTGGTGGTGGCACGTAAGTTAGCCGGATAGAAGTTCCTCAAGCGCTCTTTCGATGTAGCGGCGAAGGTCGACTGACGAGTAAACAGCACTCAGCGCAAATACTCTAGCCAAGGTCCGTACTAAACCATACCGCAGACGTAGTCGTCTACAAAAGCCTCACCTACTGACCGACTTGACTCCTACAGGTAGTCCACGGCATGTCCGACAACCTCCTTACTTCCGTCATCCGCGCCTGGGACACCGACAGCAGCATCGATATGAAGAAGAAGGTCATCCTCGTCGCGCCAGCCATGAACTCGGTATATACAACCTCTAACCATCCTCGGGATCACGGGGGTGCATGTCACTTACTTCCTGCACCAGGCCATGTGGAGAAACCCCGTCACGGAAAAGCAGATTCGAGTGCTCACGGACGACTGGGGCGTCAAGGAGGAGGTAACGGGCCCCGCCGGGGAAGCACGCTCGATTATCGGCTGGTTCAAGGTTATCACGGTGAGCATTCCTCCCTGGCCGCGATCCCCCAGCGCTCACAGAGCTAACTAATTCCCAATCTAGCCCATCAGCAAGTACGTCTCCCCGACCTGACAAGACAAATACCTCATCTAACTCCCAACTCAACAGAACACTCGCCTGCGGCGACACCGGAGGTACGTCGCTTACCCCCCAAACCACACCACTCCCCAGCTCAGCTCCCCAACCACTCTGCTAACCACCCCTCACTGCAGACGGTAGGCCAACCCCCCCCCCCCCCTTTTTTGTTTTGACTGGACTCCTGCGACCGCCAGGCCAGACCAGTGCTCACTCTTCTTCCTTGGTCCACTGATGACAGATCAATCCTTCTACTCTTCCGCCGGAGAGGAATCGACCCATGGCGCTGACCCTCTCTACGTAGGGGCCATGGCATCAGTCCCGTCCATTTGCGAGGCTATCGAGAGGGATTTGCAGCTCAACGCCGAGGGCTGAGTGCGTTACTTGGGTGGTTGGTGGGGGTTAGTAGCTATGGGGGACGGGACTGTCAAGATTGGACGCACTGGGGACTACGAAGATGTACTATCGGTATGCTAACTGGGGTCACTACCTGTTAAACACTCTTATTGGTAATTGTGTCCCAATAGCATCGACATCGACATCGGCATAGGCACTCGGGGTTTTAGTACTCGGCACTTATGGCCAGTGAATTGGGCTAAGTTATAACATGGTAATTTTACAGTACAGATGACCTCCCGCGGTCACCGGAGTGTTCCCAACCCTCCCCCCGTACGCCACGGCAATGATGTTCTCTTCCCATCCTGAAACGGAAAGTAGAAGAGGAAGAACTCCATAAATGCCCACGGCTTGTTGCCGTGCAAGTAATGACTAAAAATAAATATGATATCGGTTGGTGTGGTGTAGTGTGAGCAAAGTGGATAGATCCGACAAGTCCAGAGCAGGCCATCCCCCCCCTCTCAAACCATGCTGGCTGTGACGGACGGTGCAATGGATGCATGTATAAAAAACCGCAACTAGAAAATAAAAAGAAGACGAGAAACGAGGACGAAGAGGCGCCGAAACCGCTCCCATACGCCACCAAATGCTAGGTTTACCAACCCGCCCATGACCCGCTCAGTAACGAGAAACAAATCTAGGTGAGAAAGAAAAGAAAAAGAATGTTTCAACCCAAGCTGAACCCAACCGCCAACCCAGTTAGTTAGTCATGGCGGAAAGTGCACTTATCCCCCTTGGCACACTGGCCCTTGGCCCAGAACGCACACGCCTTGGTGCCGATCAGGTTGCGGTTGATGCCGCGGAGGTGCTCGGGGATGTTATCGTTCTTGCCACCCCCGCCGGCGCCGCCGGTGTTGCGGCCCTTGCCGCCACGCTGGTAGTCGCGGTCGCGGTCGCCGCGTTCACGGTCACGGCCGTAGCCGTCCCGCTCCCGCTCCCAGTCACGGTCCTGTCCACCACCACCACCACCACCACCACTGCCGCTACCGCCGTACGCCTGCCCGTAGGTCTCGCGCTCCTGGTGGGATTGGTTGTAGCCTTGGCCGTAGCCCTGGGCAGCCTGGGCGTAGTACTGCTGGTAGGCGTTCTGGGCGGGTTGCGCTTGCGCCTGGCCCTGGTTCTGACTGGTCGCCATCTTGACCATGTCTAGTAGGTACTGGGTGTTCTGCGCGTCGGCCGATGCCGGGGCCGCGGCCTGGCCTTGGTTACCAGCGGCGAGGGCCATGAGTGCGGCCTGGATTTGGTTGTTCTGGTCCGGGGTAGGCTGCGACTGAGGCTGGGCGGCCGGTTGTTGGACACCGAGGGCTGCAAGGATGCTCGCATACTGGTTGTTCGGGTCGGTAGGCTGCTGCTGAGCGGCCTGTGGAGCTTGAGTGTACTGGTTCTGCTGCTGGCCGTACCAGCCTTGCTGCTGCTGCTGTTGCTGAGCAGCATAATACTGAGCCCAGGCGGCCGAGTAATCGGGTGCAGCAGCCTGAGCACCCTCTGCTGTGGTGGTAACAGGTTGGGGAGCGTTTTGCTGCGTGGGCTCGGGGGCAGGCGTGATCTGAGCGGGCTTTTCCGCCTGGTTCGCTTTCAGAGACGCGCCAATTGCCTGAAGATTTGCGAGCACGCCCTGGAGCTTAGGATCCTTCGCTAACTCTTCCTCCGTCATCTTGCGGGGCATTAATCGATTATGCGGATCCGGGTCCTGCCAGTTCTTGGCCCGATCCGACGAGAGAAGCTCGTAAGTCTGCTGATCACGGCGGGCGACCGCAGTGGGCTCATACCACATCCGGGGGTCCTTGACAGCGGCTTGGGCAACGGGCTGATGAGGGCGAACCTCGGGTTGGCGAGAAGCCTGCCCGTTGTACGAGTCAGCGATCGAGTTGATAGACTTGAGCGTCTTGGTGAAATCGGCATAGTCCGGACGGGCTTTGGTATCGAGACGGTCCTTGGCTGCGCGAGAGGCATGATAAGGGCCCCATCTGTTGCACTCCCGACTGCGCTGCATCATCTCCTCGTACTCGGGGGTCTCGGGCGACAAGTGCGCCTCGTGGACCGTGCTGCTCCCGGAAAGCGACGGCTCGTAGGGGGGCGATCTCGGGCTGGGCGGTATGTCGGCGCGGTTGTGATAAATGACCATCAACTCCTTCGACTCCCGCTCCCTGGTGAGCTTCTGCTCCTCGGTCTCGAAAGTCATGAGCCCGCCGCAGGTGATGTAGGTCTTTTCCCTCTTCTCTTGGGGGATGGTGGCGGCGAAGTTCACCACGGTCGGCTCCTCCCACTCTCGGTCGTTAACCTCTAGGGCTTTGATGCCCTGGCCGCCGTGGAGGCGCTTCATCATTTGAGACTCTTCGCTATTCTTGTCGCGGCCGTCGGTCCTGACGTTGCGCGCCATGCCGCTCTCGATCTCCTCGGGGTGGCGCGTGAACTCACGAATCTCGACCAGCGCGTCGCCGCTCTTAAAGGCGACTCGAAGGCTCCGGCGCCTCTCTTTGTGAAGACGACGTTCACGCTCCGCGGGTGTCTCGTTCGGGTCGGGAGCGTTCACCTTTTTCTTGTCGGCTATGGGCGTCTTGATTTTCTTCTCTTCGACGATTTCCTTCATCAAGGAAGAGAAGATCGACTTCGACGCGGGAGCCTGTTTGGCCGTGTCGGCAGCCTTGGGTTTGGCCAGCTTCGTGACGCCGGCTGCCGTCGGAGCTTTGAGTGTCGACTCTGCCTTGGCCAAACTCTTTTGTGCGTCGGCCTTCGCGGGTTCAGTCTTAGACACAGGCTTGGTTGCCGGGCGGACCTTTCCAGGAAGCAAAAGGCCGGATCGCGGTTTTGTCTGAGGAGCCGCGGGCCCAGAAGTCGTTGGCGCCGTGGTGGGCTTTGAGTTGACAGTTTTGCCGGCGGGGGCTGTTGGCGGCTTTGCGGCCGATGGGGTTGCTTTTACACCGCTGGCCGACGTATCTGTCGCAGGCTTCTTGGACGAGCGCACCTCGGCACCGGCAGGATCGTCTTCGCGAGGCCGTTTGGTCCCAGAAAGCACTTTTTGAGGTGCCTTCGAGGCGGCGGCCTTGCTGGCGTCGGAGCTGCCGGTCATCGTTTTTGATGACGGTGCGGATGAGAGTTTTCGAGAGTCGGTGGCTGAGGTGGCAGATTTTGAAATGGAAGAAGTGGCCGTCTTTTTCGGGTCGCTTCCCGGAGTCATCTGTTTTGAGAGCACCCGGGTTTGCGCAGAGGGAGCTTTCTTCCCACGAGCACCTGACTCCGCGCTAGGCGAGTCACTCTCGCTCTCACTTCCATCATCATCGTTCTGTCTGGCATTGTCATACACCTGAGCAATGAGTGCTTTCGCCTCATCGTCCCCCTCCTTGCCCAGCTTCTTTCTCAACTTATCCATCTGCAACATTTCCAACTGATCCGACGTCACCTTGGTGAGCCGCGTGTACAGACGGAGAATGACTTTGGCTAGGGATGAATTTGCTTCGCCCGCGTTGATAAGCCTCACAAGGACGTTGTTTAAGATGGCGACCATCTTGTTGCTGCCGCTCAGTTTCGCAAATAAATTACCGGGTTCGACCCGAAGACCCTCCTCGACGGCGCGCTCCAGTTGTTCTTTGGCTGTCCGCGCCTTGGGCTCGACCTGGCTACCCTTGGGCTTCTCAGCCGCCGCCTGCAGGGCAGACTTAAGATTCGCAGCCTTGGACTGGAGAAACGCGGCAAAGTCGGAACAGGCATCTCCAGCCACCTTCTGGTTGCGGAGGTGGGCTGGGTGAAAGCGCAGGTATTCAACCGCTTTTATGCCAGAGCAAAGCGGCTCGGCGGGGGGGTCAACGCGCTGCGGCTTAAAGGAGACCACTGTTAGCGAAGCTCTAGACGGTGCGATCACGTCAGGGTCACAACGTACCTCCTTGCCCAACCGATCTTTCAGTCCCTTCTTAAACCAATCGACTGGAATTTCTAGGCGAAGGCGTTAGCAAGTCCACTCCGTTCACGTCAGTAGCACGACACTTACCGGTCTTCCCCCGCTTCATTTCGATGTCAAGACGGATATCAGCCTGCTGGCGATCCAAGTCATTCGTCGCCTTCTGATATGTGCTGGCGTGGTTCCCAAGACTCTCTGCTGGGGTCCAAGCCCGCCACATCTTGGAGAACAACGGATCCTGACCGCCCTTCGTCGAGAGGGTCACATATCGCTTCGTCGGCGTCCCCTTTTGAAGCTTCACTGGTGCGGAGCCGACCACAAGATTTGGCACACCTACCCATCTCGCACCTGGCCGACCTCGAGCTGCTGAGAGAAGGCTGGCATCCTGGTAGTTGATGCTACATACGGGGCTGGGTACATTCTGGGCTTGATCCTGGACCGGCGGAAGAGAGGGATTGGCAGTTACTGGGCCGGATACCTTGGCTCTTTTCGCAACAACTGGGGTGACCTGCGCTTCTCCGGTGGCGCCGCGCTTCACACCTGCGGCGGAATTGCCCTCAGGTATTTGCGGTTGCTGGGCCGGCGGAGGTTTGCTGAGCGGTTGTTGAGGGAAAACATGCTGTCCAGCAGCGCCGGGTTGGGCAGCAGGGTGCAGGGCGGGCCGTTGGCCCGGTTGTTGAACGGGCTTCTGAATCGGCTTCTGAGCTGACTGTTGCTGAACTGGTTGCTGCTGAGCCGGTTGCTGAAGGGGCCTCTGAGCTGGTTGTTTTGTTGGTTGCTGTTGAGGCATTCCCTGCTGGGGAATTTGTTGCTGGGGAATTTGCTGCTGGGGAATTTGCTGCTGGGGAATTTGCTGCTGAAACTGTTGAGGCAGTTGCTGGGGTGTGGCCTTCCGTGAAGGAGGCTGCGCGGGGGCAGGTTGTTGCGGCTGTCCGTTCAGCTGTGCCGCGAACTGCGGGTGAACCTGTCGAGAATTCACGGGAGTCTGTTGGCGCGTCTCCGTTTGATACCCCGGGACCGTTGGCGCGCTCACGCCTTGGCCAGAAAAGAAGGGGGATGGTGAGGGATTAGAGACCGGGGCAGAGACGTTAGATGACTGGGCGGCACTGAGAGGATTGTCGAACTGAGGACCCGATCCATACCCAGTAGGCACTTGGTCTTGCCACTGAGGAATTGGGCCTTGGTGATAGCTGTTCGGCGCCGGCCCTGGTGGGGTGGCCACACCCCGATTGAAGTTGTGGTGGGGATTTACCTGCTGGTTGGCATTGCCGTGAAGCTGGGATGGGAACTCATTGCCTTGCTGGATATCAAGGGCGAAGCGGCTGTCGATTGTCTGATTGGCATCAGCTGGATGACGCTGCTCCGCGTAGTAGCCTTGAGGCAGCGAGGTGTCTTGAGCGAATGGTGCAGCTGTGGTTTGAGGGTGGTCCGGCCAGACATCGCCCTGGCCATAGTATTCGAAGGGACGATACAAACCACCCTGATTGTCAGCTCCGGACAACTGGGGGTTAATAGCACCGCCGTCGAGGAAGTCCGGGTTTGGGTAGTTGCTCTCGGCACCGGTGCCCTGGTCGAACGCGCTGAACTGGTGGTCCCACGCTTCGCCGGCAAAGCTATTCGGATCCCAGGCACCGATGCCATGACCATGGCTTTGATCCATGGCTCAACACCTGAGTGTGAAAGGGGTATTCACTTCTGATCTAAAGGCCGTCAATTACTGATAACTGCATGCACTCCGCTCAATACATACGTGAAGCTTAGCGTGTGCAAGAAACGGGTTGTTTCGGTTAGAAAAGTGGGCGATCGGTTAAGGTCGGGATTTGTAATTAACCGGAGGAGTCCTCTGGCGCTTGGGCACAGGTTGTGAGATTTCGTAAGTGGGGCGGGATGCGGCAGTGTGCCAAATTCGGCTAGTGTAGCAGCTGATCAAAGGTTAGCCAGAGAAATCCACCAAATCGCTGACAGCAGCGCAACGCAAACGCAAGCAGCAAGACACAGCCATTTCCAGACAGCCCGCGACCCAACCAGGGAGAGCAACCAGCAGCAGGACGGACAGCAGGCGGCGGAGTGAGAGCGAGCGGCAACATGGCCCCAACAGGGCCTGAGAGCGGGTTTGTCGATTGAAATTCGCCGTTGAAAGTAATTCCGTCCTTATTTCGACCTCGATTTAAGCTGGGGCTCAATCGAAAAAAGGGGTCCTGGGCTTGGGTGTGGTCGTTATGGCGCCATGGTCCTCGCCAGTGGTGGGTGTCTGAAGCCCGAGATGTGATCTGCGTCCGCCCGCCAAGACCACCCACCATGACTGAGCAGAGAAAACCCTTGGGAGATGAATGCATTTAGACAACACCCCGACGCTTTGTTGCGCTCCTCCTCAATTCGGTTGCCAATTTCAATCAGTTCCGGCAAGATTGAAGCCATTTTCGATGGAAAAGTTGAAAGATGAATGGTCCTTGGGTGGTTGGTGGTGGTCGTTCTGTCTGCGAGGGTCCCCGAGGTTTGCCAGAACCGCCATCCATTGGAAGTCCATTCAGGGACTTGGTGTCGCGCACGTCGCCCCGCAGCTCCCGCCACCAAGTGCGGCACTGCCCTGCGCTGCAGTTACCAACGCCTGCGACAGATTGCGTCTTTGGGAACAATTAACCATCTCAAAAGGATGAGGTTGATTTCGATGGGCGGATGGCTGCTTTGGCATTTGGGGTATTATTGCCAGTGGCTGCAGATGGAGGTGGCCCCCTCTCCTCCATTTGGAGCTGTGGTGGCCGTTTTGGCCGTTTCAGGCTGCTCTCACTTGGCTGTTTGTCTGCTGGCTGTGCTGCTCTCCCCATGCTGGCCGGCTGCACTTCTCTCCTCGTGACAGGATCTCAAGTGTTACGTGCAGCTGATGGCGACTTTGCCCGGCTGGACACCCCCAGCCAGGTTCCGCTGCCGCTCTCCCAGCCCTTCGGCACGCAGATGAATGCTGCGGCTCCCAGGTTGTTCGACCGAACACGCATTTTATAGGAGGATAAGAACACACAAAACGCTGTCAGGAATTTTAGATGGGGACGGATGTTTCATGCATACCCTTTGATTGTGCCCGCGTCCGGCCACACAGTCTCGTTCGCCGCGTGTTGTGACGCCAGGTCAGGGCCAGCGGCCCTCGAAGGCGACAAGGTGCTCACGGATTCCTTACAACATCTCCCGTGTATATCTAGACACGGCGTTTGGATGGGTAAATTGACCAGAGAACAGGGAGGCGCGGGTGCGCAGAGAAGGATTAGGCTGAGCGAGACCTGGGCAAGTCAAACTGTGTTCAGCGCCCGTCGCGGGTCAAACTGCCTATACACTGGCTCGAATGATGAGCAATCAAGGGGAATACCGCCGCTGAGAGTGTTAAGCTCAGTGAGGCGGTCTGGGTGATGATTCGGGAAAGGCGCGTTGAGGAAAGGGTTGGGATGGAAACAGTGCCACCAGAGGTCTGTTGTTGAAGGAGAAAAGTTGGCGCCTGGATGTGCGGGCCAGCCGCGGCAGTTCATTAAAGGGCTGGGCTGGCTGCTGCTGTTGCTGCTTGTTCGGGGGGCTTGGGCGTGGTCCGTGCAGGTGGCGAAGGCCCATTGTCACCTGCCAATAGCAGGCTCCAACACTCGGCGCTAAGCCTTAAACAGTGCTGTGGTGGTGGTCTCAGCGGTACGTACCTCCCACGATGGACACCTTTGCGTCCATGGAATTCATGTGGGGGAGCTTCCAGGTTTGGCCAAACTCTCAGGACGAGACGGAACATTTAGCAACGAAGGGGCGCATTATCCCATTTCCACCAAGAGAGTGACAACACATCGTATTTACGCTCTCTCTCTCTCCTTAACTGAGAAAGCGAGAAGCCAATGCCCAGCGACCGCGTCTAAACGGGAACCGCACCTCCAAAGCTTGCGCGTCGAGGACGACCAACAGCAGCTCCCGAGAGCAAGAACAGCCAACGGTTTTTATTGTTGTTGTTGTTCTTGTTGTTGTCGCTGCTGCTGCTGCTGAAGGCCAACCATGGCGGCGCGGGGGAATTCTCTGCGCGACAAGCAGATTGGTATGCGCCGCTAACTATCTCCTTGGCCGTCGCGTCGTTTGCCCTTCCACTAACTAGGCCCACGTCTGTAGTTTCTATCAAGAAGATCCTCAACCTGAACGACTCTGTCGAACCAAGCGAGAACGACGACACCCCTTCCAATGGCTTATCGGCGCCCTCCGCGCCCATATCGAAGGATGGGACTCCCGTCTGGAAGCTTCTTGTATTCGATGTGAGCAACCCCGCCGGCATCGGTGCGACTCCGTTACGGACTCTCAACCACGCGGTCCATATTTGGGGAACGAAGCGTCGATTGGCAGGCCCTGGGCTGACTTGGTTCCGGATAGGATCTTGGTCGCGATGTGATTAGCCCGGTGCTCCAGGTGTCAGACCTTAGGTCGATGGGTGTCACCATGCACATGTGAGCTCACTACCTTTGCTCCTTTCGAGGGGCATATTGCTGACCGTCAAAGGCACATTGGTTCCCAAAGAGCTGCCATCCCCGATGTCCCAGCGATATACCTGGTCGAGCCAACCCCCGCGAACCTACAAGCGATTACGAACGATCTCCAGAAAGGGCTTTACAGCGCAGCCCATCTCAACTTCCTCTCCTCGATACCCCGACCCCTGCTGGAGGACTTTGCGGCGCAAACAGCCACCGCAGGCACCTCGGAACAAATCGCACAAGTTTACGACCAATACCTCAACTTCATCGTCACTGAGCCCGATCTGTTTAGTCTTGGGATGCAGAAGGAGCATACCTACTGGGCATTGAATAGCGCAAAGACAAAAGATGAGGAGCTGGACCGAGTCGTAGACCGGATCGTCAGTGGGCTGTTCAGCGTTGTGGTGACCTCCGGTATGTTCTTGACCTCCATTACATAGGGTATTTTAACAAGGCTAACGGCGTGGTAGGAGTGATACCCATTGTATGTGTGTTCAATGCCATGGGCAAAAACCCCTCTATCCCCATATGATTTGCGCTAACCGCCGTCCGCTAGATTCGCTGCCCGAGAGGTGCTGCGGCCGAGATGATCGCAACCAAACTTGACCGAAAGCTTCGCGACCACGTCCTCAACTCCAAGGACAATCTCTTTTCTTCACAGGCACGGTCCGCCCCTTCGGCCGGCGGGACCCCCACATCAAGACCTGTACTCGTAATCCTTGACCGCAACGTTGATCTGATACCCATGCTTTCTCATTCCTGGACATACCAGAGCCTTTGTTTTGACATTTTCAAGGTGAGCCCCGCTCCGCTCTGGGATAGAGAATCATTGTTGCTGATCTTGACCACAGTCGGAGTTGAACCGCATCACTATCGAGACCCCTATCGATTCCAGCAACCCAGCGAAAGGGACCTCGAAGAAAACATATGACCTCGTCGCCAATGACTTCTTCTGGGCCAAAAACGCGTGCTTGCCATTCCCCCAGGTCGCCGAAGATATCGGTAAGAGGAGCTTGGGTTGGCTGGCGACAGCCACATGATCACCCACTTTACGGTGCTGACACCATGAACAGATGCCGAACTCACCAAGTACAAGGAGGAGGCGGAGGCGATTACAAAGAAGACGGGCGTCAGCGATTTCGACGATCTCCAAAATGACACGAGCGCCAGCGCGCAGCATCTGAAGGCGGCCATTACTCTCCTCCCAGAACTCCGTGAACGGAAGGCAACACTTGATATGCACATGAACATTCTTGCGGCCGTCTTGGGAGAAATTCAGAACCGCCAGCTAGACAACTACTTCCAGCTAGAGGAGACCGTCATGAAGCAGACCAAGGCGCAGATGCTCGAGCTGATCAAGACGGAGGACAAGGGCCAGCCGGGGGACAAGCTACGTCTATTTGTCATCTGGTTCCTCAGCACGGAACAGGATGTTTCGCGGCAAGAATGGTCACAGTTCGAGGAGGCACTGGAGGCAGCCGGGTGCGACAAGACAAGCCTAGCGTATATCCGACAGTGAGTACCCCCGCGTCAATCCGGATGGCTAGGTAGATACTAATCATCGCTTTCTAGGGTCCGAGCAACGACCAAAATGACACAACTCACCACCGTCACCAGCCAAGCGTCAGCAAATCAGCAACAATCCGGGTCCTCGGATCTCTTCAACCGCTTCTCGGCCATCTCGACCCGCCTGACAGACCGACTCAAGGAGACGGGTGTCCCGACAAATGCGCTGACATCCAACGTCGCCTCACTCCTCGGCGGGATCAAGAACTTCCTACCCGCGGACAAGGACCTCACCGTGACCAAGATTACGGAATCGATCATGGACCCCTCAGGGGCAAGTTCGTCAGCGATAGCCAAGACGGAAAACTATCTCTACTTCGACCCTCGCAGCGCGAACGCGCGCGGGACGATGCCTCAGCCGTCGGCGCTGCGGGCGGGGGCGGGCGGTGGTACAGCGCCGGGGGGTCTTCCCGGTTCGGTTCTTGGCGCGCAAACGGCCGGGACCGGGGCCAGCTTCGGCCAACGGAGACAGGGGTTCTCGGAGGCCATGGTATTTATGGTCGGAGGCGGGTCTATGGATGAATATGGAAACCTGCAGGAATGGGCGGCCCGCACGGCGGCAGGGGACCGGGTAACGAGGAGGGTCATTTACGGCGCCAGCGAGCTGGTGAATGCGGGCCAATTTATCAGCGAGGAGCTCGATAAGCTTGGCAGGGAGATGTCTTGATAGACCCCGACGTTTTCGGCAGGGGACAAATGCAGAGAAGTCAACTGGTTCTGTTCCGGCATCTGTGACTATTGATCGTTGTCTTGGCCGCTGCGCAAGGACCCAGTGAGACCAGAAGAATTTGGGACGACAGTAGTGTTGAAACGAGGCGATCTGCGATCCGGTTGTCTGTGACTGCAGCCAAGCCAAAGCCACACTAAAGTTCGTGAACCAGTTAGCTCGATGGCTTGCATGTGCATGGTGGTGCATGGCGCCCGAACTCAACTACCCAGTTGTTAGAAATCAAGCTTCCTTGTTGAGGACATATTTCAAGTTGATGCCATTCTGGGTGGATAGGCCCTGGCCGCCTCCTGACGCAAGCACGCACGCAAGTCAGAGGATGGAGATCGATCGGGGAGGCGGGGACCGTCCGATATGGTTGAGGTGGCTGTGACAGCCCTGTGGCTTAACCACAATGGCGCGCTACTTTAAATAGTTTGCATCTCGATATCAACGAAGCTGACGAATGTGAGATAACGACGCCACCGTCATTCAGAATTACCTAGGTATGATTCCCGAGTCGAGCTCGGTCTCCTCACGGGCAATGAACTTACTTAATTGTAGGCTCGATAACATGCCCCCAGATCTTGCCCTGCGACCGTTGACGGCAATCGGCATCTTGATATCCCCCAAGACCCCTAAACATTTTAGAAGTACCTTGGCGTGCCCGGGATCTTGGGTGGAAGAGACAATGGCAGTGGGCCATGCGGCTTAGCGAGCCGTTTCCGTGGTTTCCAAGGCGCACCGCCTTGTGCTGGGCGAACATAGGTTTAATATTAGACAGTAATTATCAATAACTGACCGTCTTCCTCTGTTCCGTCAGCTGCCAGCCCGACTCCTTTGTGGCTTTGGGGTGGTTGTCAAATTGACGAATTCCCCCGCATTGCCGCATCTGAGAATCTGAGAAATTCAATATTTGTCGATCTTTGGTGGGCAGCAAAACACAAAGTTCGGACCCAAAAACCCCACAGCAACCGAACAGGCTTTTTGGCTCTGATACCGCCCCCCTGAAGGACACCCCCACACCCAATGAACAGTGCCGTAGGCCGTGCGACGTCACCACCTGCCCCAATCGAGCACTGAAACACCACGATCAACCTGCCATCTTCCCGGCAAGCACCGCCCCTTCATTCGCCGGGCCCCTCAGGATCCCTGCTTGCCGTCCATCGAGCTGCCGACTCCTGGTTGGAAAATCGACAGGCTGAAACCGCGACTTTTGTCCAGCTGTTCGACTCTCCTCGCCAGTCAACCCGTTGCGACAGCGCCAAAGCATAGCCCAGCGCTTGCAAACCAACCCCGAACCCGCCGCAAACCGACCGATCGAGAGACGGCCTAACAAAGCCCGGCGCATAGGGAGCGTTGTCTGCGGTGCAGTCCCGTGGTCGATACCTACGAAGAACGTTGCCCACATACCATACCATACCTCCATAACAAAGGAACAAATCCGAGCGAGACGCACAGAAGAAGGCCGCGCGCAAAAAGGAGGCGCCTCGAAACACAGCCAACCGATCAACGACTCCTCGGGTTGTCAGACTGCGGCCGCGCGGCTGCGACAAGGCAGAGAGAGCCAAGCAACGGCGGCGACTTTGATACATCCAACCCGCACCCACACCCACACCCACCACATCCACATCCACAACGACACTCTTACATTCCAACGCCGGGACAAACGGGCAGCTCCCTGGCATTTGACAGTCTGAGACACCATAAGCCGTCCGAATCGGGAATCTCTTCCTTCTTCGTTGGACAGAGCGCGGACATCCCCAACCGAGCATTTACAGGTTGTGTCTTTGCATTTTGCAGTTGGGCCGTTTGGCGCATTTCTTCGATAGATACCCAGCCCGTCGTCGTGTTTCAGTCAGTCGGCTCCGTGAGCACTAAGCAACCATGTCGTATAATCGATTAGGCAAGTGGACATCTCCTTTCATCCGATCCGACCTACATTTCCTTTCACGAGCGCCGAGTTTTGTTTGTGGGCCGGCTTCATCACGAGCCAGGCGACTTGCCGTTTCGGGTCGCTTTTCCCCCTTGAATCCGCGTTCCTCACACTCGTAACACACATTCTTTCAACCTCCCTACCTGCCCAAGAGGCCGTTTTTACTGGCGTCTTCGTTTCCTTCGTCCTCCGGCCTGCGGCCCAGACCATACCCATTCTTACAGAAGCTTTGCTTGTGCCGCAACTTTATTCCTTTTGCCTGGCGCAAAGGAGCAAGTGGACTATCCCATTCGGACTTCAAGTGTTGGTCTGAGACCGGCACGGATTTCTTGGCCCACCTTCACCACCTTTGGTCTGTCGCGCGTTGGCCCGCAACAGGAGGAATTCTGTTCCTGCCGGATTCCTGGGGAGCCATGAGCTAACCGTTTTCCGCCATGCAGACGACGACTATTACGAGAGTCACCCCATGGAGAACCGGGTGCACAGGACCCCTTCCCCGGGGCATCCACTTCAGCACGGCTACCATCTCGAGGACAACCCGTACGGCCACTCGCAATTGGATCTACCACCACAAGGCCCTGGGAGGTTCAGCCCTGGCGACGCATTACAGATGCAAACAGCAGTGAGTATAGTTTGTTCGGGGTAAGGTTACTATGTGACCTGAAGCTGATGAAGCGACCAGCAATCCGTAGACAACCTCGGGGGCTACTCGGTGAACCCCGAGGCGCATCATGATGCGTATTACAACCAACCATATGAGCCAAACCATGGCGCCCATCAACCGGGGTTCGACAACGCGACACCGTTCTATGAGGACGACAGCCGGCCGATGTTGACGCATAATGACTCTCAGGTTGGCGCAAGCGACCCTTACCACGACAACGCCCAGAAGCCGAAGGCGAACGCCGGCGGGATCAAGAGATGGAAGACGGTAAAGCAGGTGCTGTTGTACCGCGGAAACTTGGTGCTCGACTGTCCGATCCCCCCAAAACTGCTAAACCAACTGCCCCACGGCGAGCGCGACGAGTTCACCCACATGCGCTACACGGCCGCGACATGCGATCCCTCCGAGTTCTACGAGGAGAACTTCACCCTCCGGCAAAAGCTCTTCAGCAAGCCCCGCCACACAGAACTGTTCATCGTCGTGACCATGTACAACGAAGACGAGATTTTGTTTGCGCGCACCATGATCGGCGTGCTCAAGAACGTCGAGTACATGTGCAAGCGGGCCGAGAGCAAGACGTGGGGCAAGGACGCCTGGAAGAAGATCGTCGTGTGCGTCGTCAGCGACGGTCGTGCCAAGATCAACCCCAGGACGAGAGCGCTGTTGGCTGGTATGGGTGTGTACCAGGAGGGTATCGGCAAGCAGCAGGTCAACAACAAGGACGTCACGGCCCATATTTACGAGTACACGTCTCAGGTCGGCATGGTCATCAAGAACGACGTCGTCCAGCTCATCCCCAAGCAGCAGCCCGTGCAGATGCTGTTCTGCTTGAAGGAGAAGAACCAGAAGAAGATCAACTCGCATCGTTGGTTCTTCCAGGCCTTTGGCCGCGTTCTGGACCCCAACATTTGCGTGCTGATCGACGCCGGTACCAAGCCCGGTGGCAGCTCGATTTACCACCTGTGGAAGGCCTTCGACCTCGAGCCCATGTGCGCTGGTGCCTGTGGTGAAATCAAGGCTATGTTGGGTACGTTACGTTATCCTCGACTCTAAAAGAATATCGCTAATCAAGTACAGGCACGGGCGGCAAGAACCTGCTCAACCCGCTGGTTGCGACGCAAAATTTCGAGTATAAGATGAGTAACATCCTGGACAAGCCCCTGGAGTCGGCATTCGGCTTCATCTCCGTTTTGCCCGGTGCCTTCTCCGCCTACCGCTATGTCGCCCTCCAGAACGACAAGAACGGTCAAGGTCCGTTGGAGAAGTACTTCGCCGGTGAGAAGATGCACGGCGCCAACGCAGGCATCTTCACGGCCAACATGTACCTCGCCGAGGATCGTATCCTCTGCTTCGAGCTCGTCACCAAGCGCAACTGCCACTGGATCCTGCAGTACGTCAAGTCGGCCACGGGCGAGACCGATGTGCCGGACACGGCGACCGAGCTGATTCTCCAGCGCCGTCGCTGGCTGAACGGTTCCTTCTTCGCCGCCATCTACGCCATCGTCCACTTCCATCAGTTCTTCCGGTCCGACCACTCCTTCTTCCGCAAGATTGCCTTCTTCATCGAGTTCGTCTTCAACACAATCAACATGGTCTTCGCCTGGTTTGCTATCGGTAACTTCTTCCTCGTATTCAAAATCCTGACAACAAGCCTGGGCGACGAAAACCTGCTGGGCGACGTCGGGCGAATTCTTAGTGTGGTGTTCACTTGGCTGTACGGCGTATCTCTGATGACCTGCTTCGTCTTGTCGATGGGCAACCGGCCAGCTGGGTCAGGCCCATACTACATGGCCATGGTTGTTTTCTGGGCAATTCTTTTCATGTAAGTTTCCCAGGGCAAAACCTCACCCGACTTCGACAGCAGTGCGCTAACAGATTTCCCCCTTCAGCTACCTCATGTTCGCTGCCATTTACATCGCCGTCACCGCCATCATCACGGACCTCAACACCAACGGCTTCAGCATCGACTCGCTCTTCAAAAACAAGGTCTTCTACACGCTCATCGTCTCCGTCATGTCGACCTACGGCATCTGGCTGATCGCGTCCCTGCTCATGTTCGACCCCTGGCACATGTTCACCTCGCTCATCCAGTACATGCTCCTCTCGCCGACCTACACCAACGTGCTCAACGTGTACGCCTTCTGCAACACGCACGACATCTCGTGGGGCACCAAGGGCGACGACAAGCCGGACGCGCTCCCCTCGGTCAACACCAAGGACGGGCAGGGCAAGACGGACCTGCCGGACGAGGGCGACCTGAACGCGCAGTACGAGCGCGAGCTCGGCGTCTTCGCCCGCAAGCCCGTCAAGGAGTCCAAGCCGCTCACCCCGAGCCAGCTCGACGAGAAGCAGATGGACTACTACCGCGGCGTCCGCACCGTCGTCGTCCTGCTGTGGATGATCATGAACTTCGCCCTCGCCGCCGTCGTGCTCTCGACGGCTGGCGTCGACAAGATCGTCCCCGACAACGGCCAGACCGAGGAGGAGATCAAGAGCGACCGCGCGAATATCTACCTGAGTGTTGTGCTTTGGTCGGTTGCCGGTCTGTCGGCGTTCAAGTTCTTGGGGGCCGTCTGGTTCTTGGTGGTGAGGATGTTTAGGGGTGTTTAGATGAGGACGGATGGGGGAGGGTTATGAGCTTTATTTATACCTTGGCATCTGGGCATCGCCCGGTCCGAATCTGGTCTGCTGGCCTGGCTGGGTTGGGGCCTTGGGTTCTCGCTTCTGCTCTGCTGGGCTATCATGGATTCCTCTTCTAACAACCGGCCGGTGAAGACGGGGTTGTGCTCGGATATTTATGATTCATGTTTTACTTTTCGGTCGTGTTGGTTCTGGTTTTTACTTTTCTGCCGCTGTTCTTTCCCGCTCCCGATGATGTCGCATGTTTTTGACGGGATCTTGCGGGCAGAGGTGTTTTGTTGTGGAGATTCCCCGTAGGTGTGCCTACCTACCTATTCACATAGAGAGACGTGTGTGTGTGGTGAGTGTGTCGAGTACATCTGGATGTAAAGAATAATATACCCCTTGATCATGCGCTGCGTTGCGGAGTTGGGGACTTGGTGAATATGGGGGAATGAGCAGTGCATAGGCTTTAGAGTGTTGATGATTTGTGGTCTGCGGAAATGGAATCTGTTCATGTTGGCTTACAATGGAGGTGATGATGGGTAGAAATGGTTTAGGTATTTTCGGATTGGGAGGCCGAACAGAACCAGCAATTCCCAGCTTCACGCCCATGGCACAAACCACAATTACATCTCTGCCAATTTCAGCTTCATATACGTTCCATGCACCTCCATAATGCCGCCTTCACGAGAGTAAAAGCGAGAGGATTATTCAGGAAAATGCAAGATTTCTTTAAGGTGGTTGGTTGCGCTCCTAGCTAGCAATGTCCTTACCGTCTTCGATATAAGTACAATATTTTACTACTCCCTTATTTTTCTAGGGTCTACTAGTTGTTTAGAGGCTTCTCCTAATCCTTCCACGGAAACCGGGCGTGAGCGAGAGAAGCAACACGGCGAAAGAATTCCGATGTTGTAACAAGGATTCCCGTATCCTCATCATCACAATTCCAATTCCACGCCTCGAGACTCTCCATCTATGTCACGCTTTGTGCGAGATACTCTATAATATACTCCGATGCTTGTACATTAGAGATCGGGATTGTTTTCTCCAAAGATAGGACGTGCAACTAGCAGGTGAGTGGCCGACGCTTCGAAACGTTGGAAGCGAGGCAGTTTCGGACATCAAACAGGCACTATTGTTTCTAGACGGTTACCTACCGTGCCGACTAGTCTGAATCATTCCTTACAGAGAGTGAACTTTTGATGCCCTTGACGGTGGCCAGGCCCCGTGGTCCATGATTGCAGTTTGGGGTATCTGTTCTTACATTTTTATTCTTTTTACAGTTGTCTGTTTTCCTTACCTTTTACCTCCTTCTTTGACTTATTTTTACTCTGTCGTTTTCTTTCCCCTCTTTTCGTCACCTTCTTTTCTGTTTTCTCTACCTTCCTTTTTTTGTTATCCCCTTCCCGGTCCAGTAAACTCCGGGCTCAAACCTCCTCCTTTCCCTATGCCCGGGTTACAACGTGTAATAGGCACGGATACGAACTGGGTGGATTAAGATGAGGAGCAAACCGTTGCTGGCCCGAGCAAGGTCCCCATCACGCAAGGGCAAAGGTCCTACATTTTAGACATCCTACCGCGAGCAACCTCCGGACTTCCTTCGGGGCGGGCCGTCCGGGAAGCAACGTGCCCAGCCACGTCTTGATACTCAAAAACCCCGCCAAGCTAGCCTCATCAGGGGTATCAAGAACAGGTTTTCCTCGGCATATTGATGAAGCAGAGCGTTTATATCGGTGAGTCCAGGTCCGAGGCCCCATCGTCAGCGAAACATCTCCGTCTTAGACCCGGGCAGTCCAATCCTTATGGAACGTAGCACAGCAGCTCTCGAGGCCACGGTATCTCCGTGGAAAACGGCTTTTTGGCGTCTGACATACTGCGCACGGTAGGTGGTAGCGGCAACGGCGGCCGGACACTGGAAAGAGAGAGAGGGGGGAGGAGGCAGAGAAGGGAGTCAGGGAGGATCAAATGCCTCAAACCCGCGCAATAATCTGTGTACAATCTACAGCGGAGGGATTGTCGAAGTGAAGATCGTGATTTCGAGGGCGATTTCGATCGAAACTTCAAGGGGTTGAAAAGCTGAGCTGGAACAGGGCTGCAGGGCTGAAGGGCTTGGCCATTGCCAAGGACATCAAGCGATCGCTCTCGGCATCCGGCGGTGCACTGCAAGACGGCCAAGCCATGCTCTTGTCTCGCCCGGCAGGTGACCGCCTCGAAGCAGGGAGACTGGTGTTTCGGGCGAACCCCGTGAGCAAGTGCGAAGCTCCCCCGAGTTGAGGCCCAGTTGGAGAAGCACAAAACTCTCGGCTACGGCTTTCCGTATCAGGACACGCACCTGCACTGCTACGGAGAACGAACTTCGAACCGCCAAAGTCGACAAGGACCAGCAGCCCCGTGATCCCTGAAAATCTGGGGTTGCTGTTCATCACTTGACTGGGGCTGGCCGGCCGGCTTACCGAGGAATAATAATTGGCGCTTTTGTTGGACAACGTTCCACCTTCCCTCACGACGCCTTGGTGCGGAAGTCTTGTCTGTAGCTCACGAGGCCTGAAGATTCTGATGCCAAGTCCAAGACTTTCAGGTCAGCACCGAGCCTGGGGCGAGACGCAACCGCCCTCTTTGGCGCAATCGCTTGCAGACAGTTCGGAGAGCCCTGACGTGAGCCGGCTGCAGGTGGTGCAAAAAGCCAAGTCTTGACCCTTGTCTCGTCGGCTGCAATTGCGAGCGTGGTTGCACAAGTTTTTCAGAACGACGCCGCCGGCACCGTGCCTTGCAGCTGCCAGAGTTGGCGCCAAGACCGCTGAAAGTCGCGAATGGCTTGAAACCACAGCAGAAGGGTACCTGGGCGGGGTGCAAACGATTGCGTAACAAATTAGACTCGGGCCCACCGCGTGACCACCCCTGAGTTTTCATCAGCTAACGGAAAAGCCCTGGCTGGAGTCTCGGCATCAAATTCAATGTCCCCAACTGGAACCACTCGATCGCAGCCAAGAGAGTTGCTGACGCCATTCAGGATGGCGTGGATCAGTGAAAAAAGAAGTTTCTTTCAGTTAGGCTCTCGCTGTTTGCTGCGTTGTTGCCAGCCACCGCCACGAGTCTTGCCCAGGCGTGCCAGGTGCTTGCGCCCCATTTTGTCGACGAATTTTGGGTGGCAGCGTTGTGCCTTGGAGAGCCGCTCGGCTGGGCAAGTGCCCCGCGTTGGAGCGTGCATGAGACCTTCCATTGTCCTCGGTACATCGAGACAGAGGGGCGGGAAGGAAGGATGCATTGCGCGATTCAAGGGCAAGGCACCGTGGTCATGCGGCATCCTGCCCAGAGCTCGTGCTGGAGCTGGAGCTATGTTTGGATGGAGCTGTTTGGCTCTCGGCGCTTGAGGGACTGGCACCACTTACAACACACACCATCCTGGTTTTTTATATAAGTCAATTCTCCTTGCTCCAGGTTTTCCCACGAAGTCGACCAGTGTTGCCTCAACCACCTTTCTCAAGTTACACAAACTTTGATCTCAACTTCAAGATTTCAGTACCACCAGCTTATAAGTGTCGAGCTCGTTAATTGCAACGTTCACCAAACCACAACCCGACGTACGCACCTCAACACCACACACCACACACCACACACCCTCCAACCCTCCAACCCACCAACCCCACCAAACAAACAAACACCCCCACAACAACCAATAACCAACATCAAGATGCCCTCCCTCTACACCATCACCGAGCCGCACCCAACGGTGCCCCAGAACAGCTACACGCACTCCGGGCGCGGGGGGCTAGGCAACTTCTTCCGGGCGCCGGCAACGACCTCCCCCAGCGGCGTGCCCACACCCTCCACCACCACCACCGCCACAACCTCCACAACCAGCAGCACGCGGCGCTTCTACTCGGGCCGCGGCGGAGCCGGCAACGCCCGCGCGGCGCCCGCGCTCGCGTTCGACGAGGACGAGCTCGCGCGCCGCGAGTCCGCGACGGCCACGGCCATGGTGGGGCACGTCGGGCGCGGCGGGGCCGGGAACGTCTTCTATTCTTCTTCTTCGGCGGCGGCTGTGGCCAAGGATGCTGGGGTGGATGATGCTGGTGAGGCGCTCGGCCGTCGTGACTCTGCGAGCACCGAGGGCAGTGCGCGCTCGTCGGCTTCGTCGTCGCTGGCGGGGCTTTGGGGGCGCGTGAAGAGCGCCGGGCGGTGAGCTTGTTTGTGAGATTGCTTGGTTGTTGGGTCGCTCTCTTCTTTCGGTCTTCTTTCTTTTGTTGTTTCTTGCGAGCAAGGCGTTTTGGTAGGGCGGAAAGGGTATTTATTGGTAACGGATGGTGATTCTCGAGGCGAGGGCAACAAGGGTTATGACATGGAATGGGGAAAAAAAAAGGGTGGTTGCTTAGGATGCTGAAGGATGGAATGCGCCTCTCTCATTCATCATCGAGGGCGGGATAGGAGTTTGTTTTTGATGGCCTAGTGTTCTTGTACGAATCAATATACCCCCCCCACTGCGACGATGGTTATGGCATAATTCGTTCGTTTTGATCTCGAGTTCGCAGAACGCGAAGAGTGACAACTTGTTTCCTGTGCCGTTTTGGAGACTCCTTCAATCAAAACTGGGTATCATTCGTTTTCTCTAAAACGCTCACGGTAGGCTGCTCTCAATATAGCCTCCCCCTCGACGCCCCGGTTGCCTCGACCACCATACGATCACCCCCCAAACTTCATCCACCATAACTTCGCACATTATTGTCACCGCGGGTACGCCTCGTTCCACACTTGCGCCCCTCACGCGCTATATATCCCCATTTGTGATTCGCACATTATCGGCGGAGACATCCTCAGCAGGTCTTCTCGTCTTCATCTGAAGTCATGTCTAGCCGGCGGCCCTATTATTACATCTCGATTCTCCTATCGTGGAGTATCTTATGTGAATTTGGTGTGGATGATATCGGGGTTCTCGTGCCAGTCCTCAATGCGGACCCACATCTATCAAACAACACATTAGCAATAGATCACGGTGAGAATGAATAACCATATAACAAACCTTTCTGAACGTGCTCAGCCCAGCGAGAATGCTGCCGCCGATCCAGGTCGAGTACTTGCGCTCCGGCGGCGCAAAGATCTTTATCCTCATGTCCTTGACGGCGACCCGCTGCACCTCGGATAGCAGGCGGTCGCCGAAGCCCTTGGTGAGGGTGCTACCGCCGGACAGCACAATGTTGGCGTACAGGTCCTTCCGCAGGTCGAGATCCGTCCGGTTGATCGAGTCGACGACGATCTGGTGCACGCCGGGGTACTCGAGGCCGATGATCTCGGGGTTGAAGAGGATTTCTGGCGCGCGGAAGCGTTCTGCGCCGATCTGGAAGCGTCCATGTCAATAAATTGGAGGCGTAATGAAAAGGAATACGTCGTGGCATATACCTTGAGCTTGTTCCCGTCTGGCAACACGTACTCCGCGACCTTCCCCTGGTCTAGTTTGCCCGCCGCCCACTCCTTCTCTTCCTTGCGGGGGTCCCTGGCCACGTAAGTGGTCGCCTCCTTTATCAGCCGCACCACCTCCTTCTCGGCGCTCGTGTGGAAAACGTAGCCGCTCTTGCGGAGCAAGGTTTGCAGATACTCGGTCACATCCCGCCCCGCCACGTCAATCCTCCGGATGCTATTAGGCACGGTAAACCCTTGGAATACGGGTACGGCATGCGACACGCCGTCGCCTGCGTCCAACACCACGCCGGTTGTCCGGCCGCTGGCATACAATGAGAGGACGGCTTGGATGGAGGTGTAGAGGGCCGGTACGTTGAAGGTCTCGAACAGGATCTGGGCGGCAGTGTCGCGGTTGGAGCGCGGGTTGAGGGGTGGTTCGGTGAGAAGGACGGGGTGCTGCGGGGTGTTAGCCTCTGTATGTCTACCTTACCCCCAAGGTTCGACAGGGATCTTACCTCTTCACTGAGGGTCTTGAGTCCTTCATCGTACACATATGCCCAGATCTTCTCCATGTCGTCCCAGTCCGTGACAATGCCGTGCTCCAGCGGATACCGAATCTTGAGCAGCCCGCGCAGCTCGGTTGCCGCCTTTTGGCCGATGAATACCTCGCCCTCCAACGCGCCGGCCAGCACCCGCAGATGCTTCGGTCTGCCTACCCATGACGGGAAGTGGCATTTTGGCACGTCTTCTCCTGCGAAACCGGCCCGTATGGTGCCGGACCCGTTGTCCAGCACAATAGGCACATTGTGCAGCGTGTCGGCCATCTTTTTGCTCGAGCTCGACTAAAGATTACCGCTTCGACATGCAGTAGCTGAGGTGTTGACGCTGGTCGATACCCAGTTCCTTCCGCCGGCCAAGACCCTCGCTCAATCGATATGGAGGGGTGTCGTCTCTGCCTCTATTCGTGGTTCGGATATGAGATTTGCTCCCTATTCTTTAGGCTACGTGGATGAATCCCCGCGTGTGTGGTGCTAAAATAGAATCGTAAATCCGGGCGCGGATATCTCAAATGTTTGCCACTTGCAGGGCTGTCCAGCGGCGGTTGCTGCTTGTAGTCGATTGTCCTCGGGATCCTGTTTGCTTCAAGCCTCAAAATCACGACGCGTTCTTTGGACTGAAAGCGGTGCGTCGTCGCGCGGGCGCATCATTGGCGGCTGCTCGGAGTTGCTGTGTGGGTCCAGCAAGGGGTAAAAAGATGGAGCACGGGCCATTTCACTCGAGCTCCCGCTTATCGATAGGCACAGAGCTATTGGCAGCGCCGCGGGGCAATCTTGAACGCGCCCAGCAGGTGCGACCAGAACAGCCTCAGCCAGTACCTAGGTAAAAAATTTCAAAAACGTGTCGAACTTATTTTCGTCAAAAGGAAATACATTATTGGTCCGGAACCGCCGTCCTCAGAATTGGAGGCGCAGGTATCGGTGTCACACGACGACTTGGAGAGGTCAACGCTAGAGTTGACCGAAGCTCGCTCAATGATCATGGAATTTCCGCCTGCCCGTTCTACCTAAATACTCGGTGTCTTTCTTCTCTACCTACCTAGATCTCCAGTCTACGAACGCTTCAGGCGGGTCTCGAGCTGCACCGTAGCACCGATCTCCGACGGCCACACCTTGACTAGCTCCAGGCCGGCCGCATCAAACATCTGGTTGAACTCATCCATCGTCTTCTCCTTTCCGGTGATGGACATCAAGTTCAAATCGAGCCAGTATAGCTCCTTTAGATGGCCTGGTTGCACCACCTCCGGCACCAGCATATCGCAAACAATCAGGCGCGAATCCGGGCCCATGGCCGAGACGGTGTTCTTGAGGATGTCAATGCAGACAGAGGGGTAAAAGTCGTGAAGGAGTCGCCGCATAAAGTAAACGTGCGCGTCTTGGCCACGGTTAGTTGACTGATTTGTCACAGGAAAATAGCAGCGGCAATTGGGGGGGCTCACTCTTGACTGGCTGAGGGGTAAAAATATCGTACGGCATCGCCTCGATGTTGGGAATCTCCTCCGGCTTCAACGAGTCGAGGACGATGGGGAGATCCTGCAGGATCAGCTTGCCGCCATAGGCCCCCGGGACCTCCTCCTGGAGCTTCAATAGAGCCTGGCCACGCCCGCCGGCGATGTCGACGAAAAACGGCCTCTCTGGTTCCTTCTCCACGTTCTCCTTGACAGTTTCCCACGGGAACATGCCCGTGATCGGCATGTTCTTCTCGATGATCTGGAGGCAGGAGTTCCAAATGAGCCGCTGCTCGGGGTTTTCGTCGATGGCTTCGTAGTAGGTCTTTCCCTCCTTGCCGATGCTGAAGCAGTAGGGCGACTTCTTCAGGTCGTAGATCTCCTCCGGCTTGTGAGTCCTGAAATAGTCGGGAAGCGCCATACACATCTTGTTGAACTCCATGCAAAGGACAAAGAAGGGGCCCTGGGCGTGCAGTTGGAACGCTTGCGACAGGGCGTTGTGCGCGTACGTGTCGGCCGCCGTCTCGCGAAAGAAGCCGGCGACTACGGCCACGCGCATCAACCGCTGGATGGCCGAGACGTCCATATCCATTTCCGTCGCGAGCTTTTCGGCCGTGATCGTGCCTTCATCCGGAATTTTCTTGATGGCGCCAGTCGTGATCAGAGTGTACATGCAACCGGAGGTGCACATGATCTCCTGGTGCCTCTCGATCACATCGTACGGCGTTTCGAGCAGCGTGCGCACCTTATCGACACGCTCAAGGAGGGCCAAATGCTGGGCATGGTTTGCCTGGGGAAGGCTCTTGAGGGCCTCGACGAGCTCCTCGGCGGCTCTCAAGGCTGAGCTTGTGTCGTCCATGTTGGGTGGCTCAAGGGTATTCTAGACGATGTTGAGGAGAAAGGAAGCGTGGTCTCCGAGTCCTCGATGCCGTGGATTGAGGGGTAGTGAGCGGAGCAGGACACCTCAGACTGATATGGTTATGGAGCAGCAGCTAAAGCGACCAGGGCCTGCTTCAATCCCATATCACGATTTCGTTCACCGGGCTGGGGCCGGTGGTCGACCTAGCAGGCCAAGACGGCCAAGACATCAAGAACCCGTGTGGGCAACCCCAGCTCTCGACATCTTCTCAGACAAAACGAGCTAGGAAAACGCTTCGGCTGTTACCTTTGGCGTTCGTCCGCGTCAGTCCCGGGGCGGCCCGGCGACTTTCATGACTCTTGGGCTTTCCTTGCAGGAAGGAATGGCGCCGCCTTCCCGGGCTTCGTCAACCAAAGTCCCGGAAACCCCGCAGACCAGCAAGTTCGCTGGACGGGCCCACGCACGTTGACACGTCTCGGCTAGACGAACCTGAAGCCCACCAACCACGGGATCGAGCCATTGGCTTTCCGGGTGGCAACCTTGTCGACGGACGTCTTATCGCGCATGTCCGTTGGGTGGGGAGGGCATGAAATCCCACCTCCCCCTCCAACACCTTTCTGCCTTTGCACATGGGGGCTCGGGGCTCCCAACCCCACGCTAACTCGCGGGCAAGTCCAACTTAGTTCCGGGTGCGCCTCGGGGCGAAGCGATTTGTAAAGAGGAAGGGAAAACCTGGAAGGCCACTCCACTAAAACTACACTAAAACGAGACATCGAACCCAAAGCGAAAATCCCGACTAGTCGGCTCTGCCAGCCACTTTCATGCGGTGTGACCTCGTGTGGAGACGCTCGAGAGGCGTTTGAGTTGCTGTTCCGTTCGTTGTCGCGCAGCACGCATATGCTGCCAAATCAGCACCCGCATTGGAGCATCTCGTGGCGTCGACCTTGACCCGAAAGCCGATAGTGGCTGCTGATTTGGCGCCGCCGACGAACTTGGTCTGCGGGCAGCGACAAGACTGGATAAGTCTGTCTCATTGTTCATTTCCTCGCTTTCGGACGATGGAACCTCGGCTTGGCCCTCTTTACCAACCGTGCCCTTCCTAACCGTGCGGACGGGCGCGCACACACGAGGCAAGCGGAGCCAGCAAATACTTCCAGGGGACACAAGTGAGACCTGTTTTCTCTGCTGTGACCCAATCAGCCAAGGGGTACCCGTGGAGTTGCCGTCTTGTTTCCCTGTTGGCGGTGTGGGCCATGATCCCCCAGAAACCCACGGCGGAACGGGATCAGCCTAGGACAAATGTGGACAGTGGCACCCTCTCGGGAACGCCAAGAAGGGGAGAGCTCCATTGTTCTTTCGTTCGAACGTCGGCCGGCTCTCCGCAATTCGACATTTGACATCCCCCTCAGGTTGACGTCCGCCTCATCCGTCTGTTAATCCACGGATTGCCGCCGCGATTCCCGCATCTAATCGAACGCCATGGCGGACCAGCCCCAGCAGACGCCGGATAATATCATCCAAGCGGATGATGTGAGTTCACACGGCCATCACGGGTCGAAATGCCTTCCCTATCTATTTGTGTCGCCAGCATAACTGACCGGCGCGACAGCAATGGGACAACGCGAGCGTTGATGATGAGGTGGGTGTTGTATCCGGCCCCTAGGGCATTGGGGAAATTGCCAACAGACTAACTAAGACGTCGCTCGTCTCATAGGGCGCCGAGGTTGCGAGTTCCGGGAGCTCAATGACTTCGATCACGTCCTCGGTGCTGCGAGGCAAGGTGGAGGATGGGCGGGTGTATGCCGTGTACGGCAAAGAAGGTGTGTTTGTTCGTTTCCTGGAGCGGCGGGCGCGACAGCGGTAGCTAACCCGAGCTAGAGTACGGAATGCCGATGGACGATGTAGAATTGGACAGGATCGGTCAGTATTTTCAGAGTTTTTTACCCCTCAAAAATGCGCGGGCCTGGGGGACGGCCCCTGAGTTCTCCCTCGAGATTGTGCAAACCTGTGTTGGGGCGAACGAGGTGGCTGACTTCGGAGGTTAGACATGTGTCACGCCAAGTACTACGCTTTGCTCGAAAAGAAGCGCTTCATCGCCCCGATTGGAGAGAACCCTCAGAAGATTTTGGATCTGGGTTGCGGGACAGGTAAGTCGTTATTCACACTGGGCGTTATGCGCAGCAAACCCGGTGGCTTGGATGCGAGATTAACGTGTCTCAGGCATATGGTCGATCGACGTTGCGGATATGTACCCTTCCGCTGATGTACGAGTGGCGTTCCGAGGCTTTCCTGTCCAAAGATCTAACTGGTGCTAGGTAATCGGGGTTGACATTGCTGCGACACAACCAGAATGGTGAGCTCAACCTGGCGTGACGCTCGATAGCACACTCGCGCTGACAAACTCAGGGTGCCGCCAAATTGCCATTTCGAGCTCGACGACATTGAGCAGGAGTGGGCGTGGAAACAGAATTCATTCGATTTCATCTTTGCTCGCGACCTCATACTCTCCATCCGGGACTGGCCTCGGCTGATCGACCAGGCTTACACGTAGGGACGCCGACAATAGTTATTTTACGCAGCCCGCTGACCGCCGCAGGCATCTCAAACCCGGCGGCTACCTCGAATTCCATTGCGTGACGGGCCTTCTGAGGTGCGACGACAACACGCTGCCCGAGGACAGCGCGCTGCGCAAGTTATCGGACGCCATATATGATAGCACGCTAGTATTCGGCACACCCATCGACGACCCGACACGGTGGAAGGGCTGGTTCGAGGACCGCGGCTTCGACGACGTCACCGAGGTCATCTACAAGATGCCCTGCAGCCCGTGGGCCAAGGACCAGCGGCTCAAGCTCATCGGGGCGTTCGAGATGGAGAACCTGCTGTATGGGCTGAGCGGGATGGTGACGAGGCTGTTTGGGAAGGGGCTCAACTGGTCGGCGGAGCAGGTGCAGGTGTTCCTGGTGGACGTGAGAAAGGAGATCAAAAGCCGGAATTTGCATGCTTATTGGCCCTAGTGAGTGTTTTCTTTATCCCCCCCTCTTGGTCTCGTTGCTGACAGCTTCAAGCTATGTCGTCCACGCGCGGAAGCCGGGTGGCTCGCCGCACGCAGTGCCCGCGCCGCCAATAGTAGCTTCCCCATCGCCGGAGCCGGTTCTGCAGACCGCTCCACCGCCGCAGACAGTTCCAGCGCCGCAGATGGTTCCAGCACCACAGACAGTTCCTGCGCCACAGACAGCTCCAGCACCGCAGGCAGCTCCAACGACGCAGACAGCTCCAACGACGCAGACAGCCCCAGCGCCGCCGTCCGCATGATGTGCTACAGTCCTATTAAGGCGTTCGGGGGTTTTAGGGGTGGCTCATATTGTCTCGGCAGCGTCCGTTCTGTTCAGCAAGCGACACATTACATTTCATGAAACAAGACTTATATCAGATTTTATCTAGCGCTCTACAACAAGCACGTGGTTTCAAGCACATACATAGTACTTACTATATATCTAGATACCTTTATTCCCAACCCTCGTAACCATTTAGCATTCATATCACCGCAGATGCCGGTCTATATAACTGTATTATGTATGTATGTACCAGGAACGATGATCCTCTAAACATACCCTCCCCAGAAAAATATGCCCCCGCCCACACCCCCGGGTATTGTACCCAAGCCCCACCAACGCCAACAAAAGGAAATGTGAGACATATGTAGGTGATCTCTCTGTGCCTCAGCCGTGACAACTTCCCCATTCCTCTGTACCTGCCGTGCCGTGTCTTAGACCTTCCCGTCGAGCATGGCGGCGGCGGCGTATGGCCAGCCCAGCATCAGGAGGCCGGCGGGGAAGAATCTGTGGGTTCGTCATGGAGTTAGTACCGGGTATCTGCTGTGCTTTTGTTTGTTGATTTGGGCTGTGTTGGAACGGCTGTGTTGGAACGGCTGTAGAAAGGTGAGGTGGAACGCGTGGTTGGTGGTGGTTTCACGTCGGGTGAGGCTAGTCGTGGAAGCGGAGACGGAGGGGTGAAGGGAATGGAAAAGGGGGGAAACACGAAGAGAGGAAGCGAAAACAAAACGTACACGACAGCCTGCCCTCCGGCTCTTCGCACCAGGCGGCTCCAGTCAGCCGGCGCCGGCCTGCTGGCCATGGGCAGACGCTGGAAGGGGTGTGGTTCGAAGGAGCGGGCGATTGTGCGCAGGTTGTGCATGATGGAGAATTGTTGCCGCTGTCGTTGAATGCCCTGTTGTTGGAGTTGGCGGGCGAGGGTTTGGAGGAGGGGGCGGGTGGTACGAGCGGGCATCTTGATGGGGTTTAAGGGGGTTGCTTGGTGTTTGGTGGTGTTTAGGGGTGAGACTCAAAACTCTAGGAGTCTTGACTGAGACGAGGTTGAGTGGCGGGTTGCTGTGTGATGATACAACGTAGGGGAGATTTGTATGCCGGTAATAGGCTGGCTTAGTTTGATATGGATGTTGATGCTGGTGATACGGACAACACACCACGAGATGGACTCTTCTATTTATCACGGCCTTACACACCACCCAACCACCATCCCCAACCGACATCTCCCGCCGCAGTCCCCATCCCTCTTCACACCCGATGACCAAGTCGACCAACTCCAGTCATAATCGAGCCACGGCCCAAACCCAGGCCCCGTCCCCTCCCGAAAGATGCTCGTCGCCTCCATCCGCGATCCGGCCGCAATCTCCCAAGCTGGAGTCACGAAGCGGAAGGATTGGGTCTTCCAACGAAATATGATGCCAAACCGCACAGAAAGCATCCCATCCCGCCGTCCCCAAGCCGCGGCTTACACGGCCGCAGCCAATTGGGGTCGGCGGTGCCTAGCATGACCGTTCGACGTTGGCCCGAAGGTGGCACGATTTCGGATGAACCGTGGGCAGCGGCGTGGAGCCAAGGCGGGTACACACAGGGCTGGTTGTTCGGGGCTGCCCGGGGGATTTTGGTGGGTGGCTCGATGCGAAGGGCGGTGATTGGCTGGTTGCTGGGGTCAGCTCACTGGAAGTCCTGTGCTTGGCCGAGACCCACGGGAGGTCGCAGTGAAGGCACGGGGCAAGAGGACATCGGCCATGGCTTCCACGTTGTTGCGGCGATCCATGCAGGCCTCCGCTGCAGGCTGTTTGCAGGGCACCCATCCCCCCTGGCATTCAGGGGTTCCTGCCGCTGTCAACAACAACACAAACCACTTCACGGGTGGGTGATGGTTTGATAGCAAACATTACAAACAGCTACACCAGAAACAAAACCTCGGCAACGGGGTATCACAATTGTATTTCTATTTATTTCCCACGTCCAACCGACCGACCAACCGACCGCCCGTCTACGCCCTTGTCACAGTCGTCCCCTCGGCGGGCTCCAGCAGCTTCCAATTACAGACGATCTTGTTCTCCCCAAACTTGGCGATGATGCGGTCGGCGATCTCGGCAAAGTTGCCGGTCGCGAGCGCGAGGATGGTCGGCCCGGCGCCGGACAGGCACACGCCCAGCAGGCCCGGCTGCGTCCCGGGGGTCATGGACTCGACGATCTCGGTCAGCCCCGGGATCAGCGTCTGCCGGTACGGCTGGTGCAGCTTGTCCTGCATCGCCAGGTAGATGAGCTCCGGGTCCGGGGGCGACTGGCCGAGTGCTACGGGCAGGAGCGCGATTCGCTGCAGGTTGAACGTCTGCGTGTTGTTTTGTTGTCAGTTGCTGGGTGGGTTTTCTTTCATCACGCTCACGGCGGGATATTTTGAGAGAGGGGGGGAGAGAGAAGGAGAGAGATAACGTACCACGTCTGGTCGGGGGTATTGCGACGGGAGCACCTCGCGCGCCTTGGCTGTGGGGACCTCAAACTCGGGGATGATGGCGACGGCCTTGATCTCGGGGGCCCAGGGGAACTTGATGTGGTGGCCGATGCCGTGCGGCGGCGAGGGTGGCTTCGCGCCAGTGTCGACGCCGCCAGCTGGCGAGGGGAGCACTTCGCTCAGAGGGATCTCCACGCGGGCCACGTCTTCGGGTGTGAGAGGCTTGAGGTAAGTGCCCACAAAGCCGCCGAAGAGAGCAGCGCCAACATTATCCGGGTGGCGTTCTATTCCGTGTCAGTTGCCAGGCAAGGGGACCGGTCGCATGGACGGGGTGTAACCACAACCACTCACCAATCATCAAACAAAAATCAAACAACCTCTCGGGTGTGAGATCATGCAGCCCACCGCACTCCTTCCCCAGAATCACCCCCGCCACGACGGCCGCCCCAGACGAACCCAGGCCCCGACCCAGCGGGATGGGGTTCTTGATGTGGACGTGGGTCTCGGCGGGGAAGCTCCGTTGGCCGTGGCATCGTAGCACGTACAGGGCGACGCGAGTGATGAGGTTGACTTGCGGGTCGAGGCTAATCTCATCGGTGCCCTCGCCCTCTCCCTCATACGTGATGCGGCAGTTGAGCGGTTGGTCGGACTTGGCCTTGGACCGGTCGATGGTGACGTGCAGCTCCAGGTACATGGACAGCGCTAGGCCGATGACATCGAAGCCAGGGCCAATGTTGGCGCTTGAGCAGGGGGTTTTGATGACGAAGGACTCGGATTGTGCCATGTTGACGGTTGGTGATTGGTGGTTGATGGTTGATGGTTGACGGTTGTCTCACTTTCAACTCGCTCTTGGTTAACAGTTTTGTTCCTTTTTTTGTCGATTTTCTCTCAAGCTTTGTGATGCTAAATCAGGAGGTAACCAAACTCACAATCGCTTGGTCTCGCAGTCGGGGGGGTGTTTAACTTAAGTTTCAAGGTGCCCGCCCGATTAGGCTCCCTCACGGAAGTGACTACCCAGTCATGGGAATTTTTGCTCGGTCCGGCCACCGATTGCGGAGCGGGGGTCAAAACCGAGCGGTCCACCGGTCCAGGCCCGCTACCCCCCACTGCGCACAGCGGTTACAGCCGGGGCTGCCACCGAGACCGATGCTGAGCTCAGCTAACTAACCAGGTACATATCTTACCGTAACTAACAGCATGCCGCGTCGGTGTCCAACAGCAGTGGTCTGAGCCCTGGGATTTATTCAGCTTCACCTATCTTAATGGAAACGCGGTTGTATTTTACCCAACTCCCTACTTGTTTATAGGCATTTTCGTTGACGTCTCACACCTGAGCATAACCCACCCACGGCATCACATGGCACCCCCCAAACTCAATCGGAAACTAATATCCCAAACAATCACTCAAAAACCAAAGACCAATATTCCATACCACACCTCCATACCTATCACAGTTTTCCATCACCCTCCCTGAGACATCCTATCTCCCCCATGACACTCCCCAGACCCAGCCTCGGTCATCGGTAGTCCAAACAGGCTAGCCAGCCTCCCAGGGAGGCGTTCCAACCCACGCCCCCACGCTGGTATCCCAACAATCACAACCGTAAACAGCAACTGGTCACGGGCACCGACGTACGTCAAAAGAGAAAATATGCAAGGTTAACCACCGCGCGGGCCGAGAGCCAAAAAAAGAAACAAGAAGCCGAGGTTTTTTCAAGTGTCAGTCATATCGGTCATAGCCAGCAGAACCCCAAAAAGAACGAGACAACCAGAGACACGAAGGTCCATCAAATAAATCTCGCCCCCCCCTTCCCTTCCTACAACTCCTCGCCTGCCTGCCTGCCTCCTTGATTTCATACGCACAAGATCGCTCCCGCCTGTTCCCAATTCCCAACTAGGTAGCAACAACACAAACAAACCACCCCCCTTCCCCAGCCAGACCATCCATAGTTATCCCCCGAGGTCGCTCGTTCACCACCTGCCCCATCCAAATCCGCCGCCCCTGCCGGGGGTAAAAAAAAAAAAAAAAAAAAAGAGCAAAGTCTATATGAAAACAGACACACGAAAGCTTAACTGACATCCCCGCTCCGCCTCCCTCCCAACCCAGCCTTCCTACCCCCCCCCCCCCCCCCCCCCCCGCCCAAGATTACATCCCACTCAAACCAATATCCCGCACGAGCGGTTGGCGTTGACGACTCATCGACTGCAAAGTCCGTGCAACCGCCATAGGACCAGAGCCAAGGCAAAGCCAGCAGCCTATCTGTTCGTCTGTGTGTCCGCGTGTCCGTTTCCGTTTCACTTGCACCGCGCAATTTCTCTTTTCATTTTCTTCTTTTTTCCTTTACCCTCCACACTTAGAAAGTCTCGGTGTCTTGCGAGCCAAAGGTATCTGCATCATCACACTTAAAGTCAGTCCCATATCACAAACAAGGTAGCTAGTAGTAGCCGGAAAAGAGAATGACCAAAAAAAAAAAAAAGACTAACCTCTCCGGCGATCCCTCTCCTCCCCCAACCCACCACTCCCACTCATACTGGCCCTAGACCCCGACCCCGTCGGAGTCATCGGCCGCGGCCCACTAGGCCGCCTGCTCACACCGCCGGCGGGCGCCGACAGCAGGGCGCCGCTCAGGTTGCGGTTCTCGAGGCGGGGGCTGCTGGCGCCGCCGTTGGCCTCGCGGGTGCTGCTGCTGGCGCTGTGGTGGCTGCCGCTGCCGCTGTGGTGGGAGTGGTGGCTCTGGCTGATGTAGCTGGCCGTCGGCACGCCGTGCGTCATGGTGCCGTACCCGCTCTCCACGCTGTGGTGCGGCAGCGGGCTGCCCTGCTTCTTCTGCAGCTTGCTGAGCCGCTTGTTCTGCGGCGGCGTGGCCGCCGCGCTGCGCGTCAGCTGGCAGGGGCTGGACGGCGGCAGGTCGCTGTCGAGGGCCTCCTTGGGCGGCCGGGGCGGCGGGGCGCCGCCGGATGTGGCTGTCATCCCGGCTGTGGCCGGGGAGGAGGAGGTCCAGTGTTGCTGGTGGTGGTGTTGGTCACCTCCGGCGGAGCCGTAGTTGTCGGCGTGCTGGTGCTGCTGGCCATAGCGGTTCAGGCTGGTGACGGAGCCGGCCCAGTCGGCCGATTTAGGGCTAAAGGAGTCGAAGCCGAGGGCTTGCGACTCGAGCGCGGCCTTGAAGCGCTCGGTTTGGCCCTGGCGCGGTTGCGGGTGCACGAGGTTCAGCGAGTCGCGGTGCGCCTTATACTTGGGATCCTCGGGCGTCATGCCCATGGTCACCCAGTTGGCGTCGGCCTGCGACGGGGAAGACATCTGCCCGTACATCTGTGCGTCATGATCCTCGCGGTATCCCTGGGGAAGGTCCGTCTCCGAGAACCCAGAATGTAGCTTGTCAGTCTCGACGGCCTGGGGAGGGGCGAACTGGTAGTTGTCTTGGTTGTCTTGGTAGTGGTCCAAGGACCCCGAGCGGGACGGCCCGGTGGGGAACTGGGCGTTCTCGTCCTTGCTGGATTGCTTGCTGTGGCGAGACTCTGTCTGCACACCGCTTGACGCTGTCGTTTCCGACCACCGCGAGATCTTGGGGATGCGGAACCAACTAGATCTCGACTTCTTCTTGCCACTTTCTTCCGTTCGGGGAGTGTTTTCGTTGCTCACCGACGTCTGTGCTTGCGCCGCAGGACCGGGTGGGGTGGCCAACGGCACTGAGTTGCCGCGTTGATCCTGGACAGGCGTCCTCAACTGTTGCTCGTCATCCCTCCGCCCGTGGTCATATTCCTCCTCATTGTCTTCGGGCACGGTGCTTATCCTGTGCGCCGAGACCTTGCGGTCGTATGCGGGTTTGACCGACGTGCCACGCGACTGAATCGAGAGATAGCCAGACTGCGAAGCATGGCTCGTTGTTGACGTGCCGGCCATGCCCTCGGGCTCATAGCCGTGGTCCTGTTCACTCTGAACATCGGGCTCCATGTGGTCGTATAATTGCTCGCCATGGGTGCTCTGGTTTCCCTGGATGCCCGGCGCGGTCTGCGTCTTGAGAACGTCGACTTCAGTAAGAAGCTGCATGAGCATGTCCTCGATCCTGCCGAGGTCGTTGGTCCCCTTAGCACTTAGACCCTTCAGCGCACGACGGAAAATGCTCCTCCTCTTGTTGTTAATGTCATCACCGTTAATCGTGGGCGCTTGCGAGACGTTCTGGATCGAGCGCGCGACGCTGCCGGGGTACGGCCGCGGACCATTGATGGCGCGCTGGACTGACTTATCGGTATTCTCCTTGACCTCGGTAATGATAACGTCCTCCGTGTCGGCGAGCAGCCGCTTGACTTCCTCAAAGTTATTGCGCATCTCGGTCGCGGAACGGACCAGAGTCACCAGAATCTCCGTGTCGCGTGCGCTGCGCTGAGCATCACGAACCATCAACTGACACAACGTTAGTAACTTGCAAATGACTGGTAGGAATAAATACTCACGTGCTGCATCAAGGCAATGATGTCCGTAGACTCGATCCCCTCAATGCCAGTCCCAGTAGCGGCATCATACATCGGGGAGCCCATTCCTTGGGACATGCCACTGAGGTGCCGGGTGTGTTTCGGAGTGTTGTAGAACGGATCCTCAACGCTCGGGCCGCCAGCGCCCGGGGCAACGTCAAAGTCCACGCCCTTGCCCTTCACACCGCCCTGGAGGTCAGGCGTCTTGTTGGGGCCCTGCGAGATATAGCCCTCATCCACCTTGTGGCCCATCGGGCTACGGGTGCCGTAGAGGTCGCCAAAGCCCGCGTTATCGAAGCCTGGAAGTAGATTGGTGTTAAGACCGGGAATGTTTGCGATAGGGCTGGATCCCTCGTAGGGGTTGGTGACGAGGGTATCGCGCTTCTTGTCCTCGGACGTCCTGTACCACTCATCATGCTCCTGGCTCGCTTGACGGCTGTGGCTCTGGGCCGCCGCCATACCTGCTGCCGCACCCACCGCCGCAGCGGCACCGGCCATACCCAGGTCATGCCCGCTTCTCTGTTGAGGCAATGCCGGTGAAGCGTGGCCGCCGTCCAGGCCCTGGTACTCAATATCGTCGAGATGGTGCTTGGGGTATTGCCGGGGTGTGGCGTCGCCAGCCCAATGTTCCTCTTCATCGCGACCTCCCTCGCCGCCGAGAAGCGACGGGTTAGTGAGCAGGTCATCCTCTTCTTGCCAGCCAATTTCCGGCATCGGGTCATTAAGATCCGGCAGGCCGCTGAAACCCAGCTTGGGCTGCTGCTGATCCTCGCCGTGGACTAGTCTCTCGGCACTGGCAGTGTCGATGCCCGGGCGCGGCCCGTTTTGTGTGCGCTCCTTGAACGACTTGTTCCTTTGAACACCCGCCCCTTGGAAGTCGATCTCGTCATCTGCAATGACCTGTTGTCCCTTGGCATTCTGTGCCCGGAGAACGGCGGCAGCGGCACCGACCGCTGCGCTGGTGATTGCCGCCTCCGACATGGTCGGCGACTGTCGGTAGGTGGTCTGAGGCACCTTCTGGCCATACTCGTCGAGTTCATACTCGACAAACTCGCGCGACCGGTGGCTCCCAGACGCGGGAGTATTCCCCCGCTCTTCTGCGTAGTCGCGGTGACTTCCCACAGAGCGCTTGGTCGGGGTGCCCGGATCGCGAGACATCTCCTCGTCGAGCGTCGCCATCGACTGGCGTCCGTTGTACAGCTGGTTGCCGACCGCACTAGAGGAGCCCGTCAAGGCGGAGCCCTCAAGCATCGACCCGTCGACGAGAGAAGCGACGTTGGATTCGATACCGGCGGGGTGAACGAAATCAGGGTTAAAGCCCACGGCACGGACAGCGTCCCCAGACGGGACGCCGTCAAGTTCGCTGCCCATTGGGCTCACGCCATTGTCCTGGTTTATACCCGAGCTTCTGACACTCCGGTCGTCGTCGATCCCACGGTCTGTCGGCCCGTCCTGTCGCAGAGATCTCCCGGTCGATAAGATAGAATCGGCCGTCCGGTGTGAAGCCCGCGACTCTTGGTGCGGAATCTCGCTTCCAGTCTCCGTGTAACCAGAAATACTTGGGATCGGGCTCAGGCCGCGCCGTTCCGGCTGGTATGGTACGTACTTCAGCGGGGGAGGCACATCCTGGGTGCTGTAATAGTCGTAGGGGCTGTCGGGGGCATATGCCGGAGCGGAATCGGGGTCCTCGGCCTCCTCCTCGTCTTCCTGGTAATGTTTGGAGGCACGTGAAGGCACCCGCTTCCCGTTGTCATCAATGATGAATTCATCCCATTGTCCGGTTCGTTGATGGGGCAACGTCTTAAGATCCCCGTGAGAAATATTAGCGTGCTGAGTCCCCAATGACTGCAGGGTGATTGGTGTTCTGGTGGGAGTTGGGGTTGATGATGAAGAGAGCTGATCTTGGGGTATTTCACGGCCGGGTGTGAGCTCTTCGCTTGCGGAATGTGGCCGGTCGGTGTCGGCAGTTAGGATAGATGCCCTCGTCACGTCAGAAGCCTGAATGTCGCTCATCAGCGGCATCGGCGGAGCCGGCGGCCCAAGTTCCGATTCCTCATCCTCCAAAACATGATCGGAGCCGCGACCCCGCATCTCAGCTCTGCGACGTCGCCTGGAGCGTTGTTTGTCGTCGGAAGGTGATTGTAGTATCTCTTGAGCAGCGATAGCGGCCGCACCCATGGCAGCACCGGCGGCTGCGGCAGCTTTAACGCGGTCTGTGCTGCGCCCCGGGGTGTCGTCCGGGTCAGGGTCGTCAATAGAATCGTGGCTGAGGGCGCTGCTGTCGTCAAAGTCATTGCGGGCCTCGCGATCTCGGCTCTCCTTGCTCCTCATGCTGTCGCGCGGCGTGACAATATTCTTATCAATGGCTCCAGACCGTCGCCTATCGTTCGCGAACTCATCCCTCGAGGCTGTGGTTGCGCTGGATGTGGTCGAGTCGCGGCGAGTCCCGCGCCGGCTCTGTTCCCTCTTCAACGCGTTGAGCTCTGGGAGGATGAGGCGGCGAATGGCGTCCTCCACCGTCTCAAGTAGTTTGGGGTTATTGATCGACGACGCCTTCGAAGCGCCGGACCGGATGGAGTGTTGGTCCATAGACCGATGACTTGGTGCGAAGGCGGAAACCACGCTAGAATCTACTCCTGAAATGAGTGACTCGCTATGCCCCTTGGATCTTCTCCGTGGTGACTTTGCGCGCTCAGAATACTTCTCGTCTTTGGACACGCTACTCGTCCGGCTTTTGCTCGACCTGTGCTTGCGGTCCCTGTCTCTGTCCTTGTCTCGGGTCTTGGATACCGAAATCCTGTCTCGCTCGCGGTCCTCACGATTCTCACGGCCCGCACGACTCTCGCGGCTCTTACTCCGGAGCTTATCGGCGGCGGCAGCAGCTCCCAGCCCCGCCGCAGCGCCGACGAGATAGTCGCTTGTGCGGGAAGGGCTCCTGCTCCTGGTACTCTTGGCCTCGGACATTCCAAATGACGTGGCCGGTCCGGACCCGTCAAGAAAACTGTCGGCCGGGATGGCTGAAATCTCACTCATGGCGGGGTCTTGGTAGCTGGCTTTGCTATCAGTCGCCGGGATTAGAGGGCTCGCCGGGCGGCGACGGCGAGGGTTGCCGGTCCGATCGATCTCAATGTCGATGGGGTTCCGGCTGACGTTGCTCTCCTCCGTCGCCGAGGCATACGAGCCCGCATCCTCCATGTCGCCGCTGAGGACCGAGAGATCCTCAACTTCGCTGCGAGCAGGCACGGATCGACGATTAGGGCTCAATTTCCTCGTCTTTGATTGTGTGATTTTGATGCGATCCCGATCCGATCCGCCCCTGGACCGGTGCTTGCTGCTCGGTCTTACGCGGACGCGGACGCTCGGTTTCCTCGAGCTTGTGCCAGATACACTGCTCGTCTTGCCACCTTCGAAGTATTCGATCAGCAGGGAGGTCTGCGATTTGCTTTGCCGATGCCCCGTCCTGATGGTGACGGGGGTTCCGTCGTCGGGAAGCGAGTAGGTGGACTTGTCGTCTCCGGGTTTGGACACATCGGTCCCCAAGTCGCTGAGAGCGTAGTCGCTTGCAACGTAGTCGCTTGGGGCGCCGGTCATAATTGTCGAATTGGTTTCGGTGGGCGCGGGCAGCGGCGGCGGCGCAGATCTCTTTTTGCTCCCGATGCCCATGGTTGCGTCGAGAGCCAGTGGGCAGCTATTAGTTGGTTAGGTATCAGCGGGCCCTCGGTCCGTCGTCCAATTAGTCCCTTCCACGGAGTCCCTCGCCGACCGTTTCGAGACGAGCGGGATTGGAAATCAGAGGCCAGCTACAAAACAAGGAAAAAATAAAAAAGTAAGACGCAGTGTATCCAGAGCAAATATTCGTAGTCGACCGACTTCCGTCAAGATGGCATCGGATGCGGGAAAATCTGGCGACAACGTGGGGAATGTGAGCAGGCAGTCGTCCCATAGGCAAGCAAGCCTCGAGGGGGGGGAAATGTCGCACAGCCCGTCCGCCGGTAAAACGAGAAGAGGGCGCCCTGAGAGGCGACACTGGAAGAATGGAAGTGCGATGATCGTACGTACTGCAAACGGGTGCACAAAACAATGGGCGATCGGGGAGGCGGCCTGTCAAAAAGCGAGAGGCGGGCGCAAGACACAGGCCGGGGCGTTGTTGAAGCGGCAACCACAGGGCGCCGGAAGAGCGGGGCAAGCCGCTGCGACGGCAGATCCAATCGCAGCGTCGGGGGACTTGGCGACTTGCAGTAAAGACGGGGTGGTCGGCTGTTGGTGATGCCTCGGAGGGGACAATCGAGACGTGCGCCGAGGAGTGGTGGACGATGGCCCAAGAGAACCGTTCCCGGGATTGCGGCGACGAGAAGTGGCGGATTTGCGCAATGCGCGCAGGCAGGCTCTTCTCCTTCCTTGACTTGCTTCTCTGCAGTAAAACGTCGGCCTCCGTCTGCTCTGCAGACCCGAGGAGGGGCCTATGGGAGGCTTTGTTATGGTCCAGGAGTGGCCAGGATTGCTTGATGTGCTGGCGGTGCTTGGATGGAGCCGGCCAATTGCGCGTGGAGTCTGGGGTCTCTGGTGCAGCAACGTGCAGCTTGAGAAACGGCGGAGCAGAGAAGAGACGACGAGGCTCACGGGTTGCTGCAGGCGCAGGCAGTGCTCGGAGGGGAAGTTATGGGCTGTGGAGCCAAGCACGCGGGAAGGCGTCGAAAAAGATGAGACAACTGGAACCCCGAGAGCACGTCCCGCAGATGCAGGTATTAATTTGTTCCTGCGATGGTGTTGCCCAGTGCCAAAGGAAGGGGAAAAAACCGAATGAGGGGACGAGCATGCAGATGTCGGGATTCGACAATCGAGGAGGCTGGGTTGGCGGTTTGTTGACATTCAGCTCCGTCTCCCGCCAAGAAAAAAACCGGCAGGGCACTGCTTGTTCAAGGAAGTGGGATCCCACGAAAGAGACGAACTGGGCAGGCTGTTGGCCCTGCTCCGCTCGAGATGGGAGACCCCACCGGGCGATCTCTTGGCCCAAAGGGTGCCGCTTCCCGCTTCCCGCCACCGTCACGCCCCCAAAATCCCAAAATCATGCCCAAAAGGACATGACTGAACTAACCCCAACCACTCGTTCCGAATGCCTCCCAAACGAGAGAAACGCGGGTTGTCCGTTCCAGCAGCGTTTTCAATCTAGCGAAGTCAATATTGGGGACAAACGGTTCGCCGCTTGAGAGACGTCAACCCGAGCTGATGGATGACGCTTGCGCTGCTTCCCTTTTTCTTAATAACCTAGTTGCCAATCGTTTTGTTCGAGTCCGTGTGTTTGCAGCAAGATCCCGGGTCCTCGACTTCGTCATCAGGGACCAGGTCCGATGAAGCCAGACGCTAAAGTCGAGCTCAGATTCAGGGTCCCGTTGTTATTGCTATGCTACCTAATCGCGCCCCCGCTGTGGAACGACAATCTTCGAGAAAAGGCTGATCCCATGTTTCATAGAACTGGATGCGAGGTTGGCGCTATGGGGTTCGCCTCGGTGAAACATAGCGTAAACTTACAGATGAGAAGTGGTGGTCCCAGGTTATTACAGACCGAGTTAACTAATAGCAAGACTATCAGCCACGGATTGAAGACAAAATAGAAAGCAGAGATTAGAGGGTACTTCATCGATATATACCAATATTGGAAAGACGGTCCCAGTTGACACTTGGTATCAAACCGCGGTTATCAAGCAGTGGTCAACTATATCATCTACAACATCGTATCAACGCTGGTATTCCTTCTAAATAAAACTATCGGCTGTTTTGGCCACAAGACCATAGAGCATAATTCCAAAGAAAACATACATGAGGCCCTCCGATTCAAGACACGGTCTGGGGCAAGGCACCTCCAAAAAACCCTGGGTTGTCTCCTAACCAAAACGCCCAAAGGAAAGTTCTACTAGACAGCAATGACGGCACAGTCCCGAAATTCGCAACTGGTTTACTTCTTAGGCCTCCGTTCCGAGATGAACTCAACCTCGGCGCTGCTGAGAATATCTCGGACAACCGGGTTCTCCAAGTAGTGGATTCCAAACCCGCCTCCAAGCAGGATCTTGAGCATCTCGACTCTGGTATGGAGGGACCAGGTGTCGATGAGCAGGAACTGGTTGTAGATACGAATCTTCTCCCGATACCCAAACTCTCTAAAATCGCCCTGTTCGTCGGTCCTGGACCCGCCCGTGTGCGGGTTCGGCCCCGACCGGCCGGCCGTGGAGTAGCCCGGCCCCTTGCCACGCTCGAGCGAGGTGACAATGCTGGAAAAGCTGGAACGCAGGTTTCTCCGTCCCTTTTTGGAGACGGCTTTTGACGAGTCGCGAACAATTTCGGCCATCCGGGTCATTATCCGGTGCTGGTTGTATTGCATGTCGAAACTCTCACCCGTCTCCTCTTCGTAATCACGGGCAGCCTCAAAGAGGAGCGCAATGTTGACTCCGGCGCCGGTCTGAACATCGGGGTCTGAGCTGTCGAGCTGCTCCATGAATGCCTCGATGGCCGTCTCACTTTGGGCCGCCAGGTCATCCAGATGGCTCGCCACAAATGCCCAGGCCTGGAGGGCCGCCGTCACCACTGCGGCGTTGTCTGCCGCGGTGACCGAGTGGCCATCGCTTTCGATAATCTCCATGAGGAAGTCGAGAACCTCCTCTGCAGCCTCGTTCGACCCTCCTCCGTAAGTGACAGCGATGCAGAGGGCGTGGATCGCCTCAATCTTGTTGTTTTCTTCCTCCGCGTCGTGGCATGCCGCTTTCAGTATCGGCAATGCTTGCTCAAAAACGGTATCCGACGAACAGGTGAGGATGGTCAGAGTGAAGGCCTTCAGAGCCCGTAGGCGTTCTTCGTCGCTGCTGCCACTCTTGATCTCCCTGAGGAAAACGGGCATGATCTCGGCAACGGATCGCTGGAGCTGGTTCTGGGCAAAGTGGTGCTTCAAGAGGTGGTTGTATCCCCCGAGCGTAGCTTCACGTCCCTGTACGCTGCTGCGCTTGCGGTCCTGGAGCTCTGTGACTCGGTCCTGAAGCCGCTCGACCCATGTCGTAGTGCTTCCTACATCCTCATCTCCGTCGACCGAGTTGGCACTCATGGTCATGATGTCGTCGTTCTCCGAGTCGCTAGCAAATTCATCCTCCGACGCGTAGCGGCTGCCAGGCCGCGAGTTGGCCCGCGAGCCTACGCGAGAGTTTCCCGGGGAGCCATTTGGAGAATGGTTCGTCGAGGAGAGGCCAGACTCTGGTTTCAAGCGGGCCTTGCGGGATACCGTCTTGCCCGACCCAAGGGCGCGTCTTCGGAGTTCAGACATGTTCTATTGATGTGTTGCAAGTGTTCCTTGAAAAAGGCGATACCAGGTGATTTGCGTGGTGTGTGGTGGACCTGCGCCTGGCCTTGCCGTGCGTGTTTAGGTAGGTACTTGGTTGGATTAAGTAATATGGGTGGCGGAAACTGAGTGTTGCGTGAGTTCTCGGAGCGGTCGGGTGTTTGCAGTCGGCGGGTGATAATCCATGAGGATAAATAACAAGAGAGTTAGAAAAAAGACAAGGTGTGGTCCCGTCTGTGGCTTCGGTCGCTTGAACACACGTTAATGAATCACAAAGGTAATGCCTTCCGAGTCCGGATTTCGACTGAATTGGACCAGAACAAAAGGAGAGTGACCTCGGGACATGAACATAAATAGTCGACCCAGAGAGCCAGAGCCTTCCTTCCAGGTTGTCAGACGCGGCAGAAACGGAACTTGCACATGAACAGGGCTTGTGGACCAGGTCCCAAAGAGTGACGCATGAAAGCGCCACCCACCCGCTGCAAGGGCCAGGTTTGACGTTGATGGCGGGGTCAAGCACCCTGGCCCAGGCAGCCTGGGCGTCTGTCGCCTGGAGACAGCGACCAAACAAGCAGACACGCCACACCATGCCTCATCTTCCAATCGTCACCCCATTCTTTACTTTTATTTGACGTTATTTTTTTTCTCATTTCCTATCCTCTAGCCTCTATCGTTCTTCCTTTTTTTTTTCCTTGTCTTTTTGCTGTTTCTTACACTCGAGCCACTCGACGAGGTTTGAGGTTGTGGAAGGGAGTTGTGCCCAGAGTCCATCCCACCTACCCACGAGCCCACCTGGTAAACCTTGGCACTTCCATGGTCGGGAGTTAAAGTGGTTGCATGTTGGCTAACCGAATTGGGCCAATCCTTGGACCCCGCGGGACATCCTGGATGTGAGCAGTCTGGCTAGGGGGGCCACGAGCAACCTCTTAGTTGATCTCTCTCGTCAAAATAATCTTCTATACCGTTCATTTAAAGCCGAAGACTCTGGTGCCAAGTACCTATGAGCATTGTTCAGCAATCATCCTCTCAGCTTCGCTGTGGTTTGGGGGTCCAGTCAACCAACCACCATGCGAGAGTGGGGCCATTGCCAGGAGCCAAGGAAGCATCACGATAAGATTGTGGGCGGCACCTCTCCATGCGCCTTGCTCGGGCATGTGCGGAATACTGCGTAAAGAATGGAAGTGTTCTGTCTCGTTTACGCCGTAATTATCACTTGTATAGATGATACTTTAATCTGTGGACCGGAATGTTTTGGGTTGTGACTTGTGTGAAATTCATTGTTTCGGCGCCTGAGGCTTCCCGATCTTATCGCAAGCCCCGCACCCGCACCGCCGTTGCCCAAGAACTCCGATCCCATGACCGCAACATTTATAACTGACCGTCCCTCGAATCCAGCTACGCATTTCCTTCCTCCATGGTGGTAAAAGGGAATCTCGACTCCGTTGGCAGGAATCACTCTGCCATCCCCTCATCTGCAATCATATCGCAACCGACCAGTGCAGCCTTACGGCTGTCGACCCCGTGTCTCTGCCTGGGCACCCCACCTTCCGAAACCGTTGCAGGGCTTCCTTCCTGCCTGATTACCTCGAGCCAACACTTGACACTCCCGTCCCTTCTTTGAAGCCCCCATTTCTGAATATTTTATTCGAATCCAAACCGCCAGCACCGAAAACTCTCGTTGAACCGCTGACTCGTAGTGCCCTCGAGAAGGGCACTTGCACGAGACTTAAGCGGACAACTCTCCGTGGCACACCGACCAACAACTCGTCAATCCGCACCCACCCGCAGCCGAGCTCACTCGAACGTGGAATCCGCTGCAACACGGCATTACCTGCACTTGACTTTGAGCTCGACTCGTTAAAACAGTCCACGCGACGCTCGAGAGGTCCTCGGGCCCGCATCACTCACGATGAGCACTCCGGTCGACCCTCACAAATCGGGTTCGTCATCACCCCAGTTCCTGCCGTTCTAGACCTCGAGCCTCCGTACTAACACGTCCCGACTCTAGTGGTGCTCCGCCTCTCCGCAGCTCAGTCCTCAGGTGGCGATATCCTGTTTCCCGAACGCCGCATCACCTTACACCAGGGCAAAGACACTATCACGATCGGACGGGCTTCCAAAATATCCACCAAAGGCTTTGTCGCGAGCGCCGAAAACGCGTGGTTTGATAGCCCGGTGATGTCCAGACTGCATGCCCGATTATCGGTCAAGATGGATGATAAGGTACGCTGCCGCACGTTTCCAGTTTTTATCGATGTCCTAACTGTCGAACAGAAGATTGAAATCAAGGACCTGGGCTCGCTCCACGGAACATTTCTGAACGGTGGCCAGCGTATCTCAGCCGATGAATATGTCGAGTTACGGCATGGAGATGTCTTACAGTTTGGTTCACCGATCTGGCGGGGCAACGAGCAATTTGTCCCGACCACGGTCAAGGTCGGCGTCCAATTTCCCACGCGGTAAGAGCTTGTCCGTTCATTCTAGTCTGTTGATTGCTAACCCGTCTCCTAGTGACGGCACCAGCACCTTCCAGGTGCCTGACGAGTCTGAGGACGAGTGTCTCGATGATTCTCAATCCAGCGACAGCGTTGTGATGATCACTTCCAACAGGTCCCATCCTGCGGCACAGAGCATCCCCGCCCAAGTCACCAGACCTGAGACGCCAGTCATCGATTTGACCGGCGCACTTAGCGGTTATCGGCCTCGACATTCCTTTAACATGTCAACGCCGTGCGGCTCTCAGAACCGCATCCAGGACGCCCGGGAATCGGCTAGCTTTGTCGAGAGCCAAGATGAGACGGCAGAGGACGTCATTTATGATCTATCAACCAACTATGAGCTTGAGGATCCCGTGGCCGACGCGAATCCAGGAGACAGAACTCTCGTATCTGACGACATGACCGAACTTGAATCAAGCGGATCCCCGAAGACGGGCGTCAAACACGGCTGGTACGAATTCGATGAGCAAGACGACGGGCGGGACGACGGGCAGGACGACGAGCAAGACGATCACAAGAGCCTCAGTGAACGCACTGATGACGACAGCCAGATCGATTACCCGGACGAAGACTCCGATAGTCAGATGGATAGTTTCGACGAAGGCGTGAGCGACGAGGACATGGAAAGCGTTAGCACGGACGATGACATACAGAATAATGTAGTTGTCGAGGCCGGCTATGCTTATGGGTCTGAGGCGTCGGACGCGTCGGACGTGTCGGACGACGGTAGCCTAGACTTGGATTCCAGGACCGGTAAGTTCACTTTGGTTTGTTTTCCCCCAGGTCTATTCGTTGACGTCATCTAGCCTACACTGCTTGGGAATATTCGTCACAGCATCCCCAATCTCTGGAGTATCCGGAAATCGTTCCGTTAATCGACTCTCTGTCACGCTCGCCCGCGCCTTCCAACCCAAGTCAGACTGTCCCCGGGGCCAACACTGTCGCCAGTATCGACTGGTTGCTGAACAGCGACAAACCACGGCAGCCAACCCCGGGCCTTGGACATGAGGAAACGATGCCATCACATTCGTCCCCGGCAACAGAGGCGGCTGCGGTGCTAGGTGCTAGGACCGGAAAGATCGACTACTTCCTGGCGAGAGAAGACAATAAAATGGCTCTGGGGGCGCAGAAGGCTACATGCCAGCGACCGACATCCGTGCAAGATCTTTGCAACGAGTACGAGCCTGTTGATGGACTGGGCAACTACAGCTCGGCGGCGCACCCGGCCACGTCGTCCTTCATCTTGCCGTCCGCGGAGAATCTATCTGACCCTGTCGAATCCGGCCCATTCTGTGGATTTACGCCATGCGAGCCTCGGACTACAGGTTCGCCCGTGAGCATCAGCGAGGAAGTGTACGGTTGCTCTCGTCGGACATACGTAGGCATATCGGACATCGTCAACGCGAACCAGCAAAACCCCTCTGACAAACCCGAGCGGTCATTGGAGCAAATGGAAGTAGGCCGAAAGGCAAAGCGAAAAGCAGAAAATATTTCAGACACCACCGATGCTGAGGAGCGGTGGGCTGAATCCGCCTCTAAGATACCTTCTCCAGACCCGTCTATCGACGAGAGGAACACGCACCCCGACACGCACCCCGAGCCCCCAGCGGAGACCGTTCAGGAGCCTACCAAGCCGTCGGACCACGACGGTGAGCATTCCACGACCAGAGAGCCGCAGACTCTCGAGAGGCCTGTGAAGAGAGCGCGTATGATGCGTGTCGCAGAGCGTCTGGGATATGCTGCTCTTGGCGGCGTCACGGCTGGGGCCATGATAGTTGGCACGCTCATATACACCGCCCCTACATTCGGTTGATCTCGGCGCCGGTGACGACACACCCTTTTTCTTTTTTTACTATTCCCCGAATTTTCCTTGACTTCCTTTTTTTTGCTTTTCCCACATGGAGCCTTTCCGAATGAGGAGGCGGCCGAAGGGAAACGGGAGGCGTTCGGCACACGGCTCATCTCCTATTACTTTGTCTAGGGACACGGAATGCAATCATGACGGGCGGGTCTGGTCTGGCACGGCCTTGGCGATGGGGTATGGGCAAGGGGAAACGGTATGGGAGCAGGACAAGGTTATGGCATGGTCTGGCGGGTGGCATCACGGACGGATATGGGGCGCTCACTGCCAACTTACTTCGGCCCTTTGAGGGTCGTGGATGACGAACTTGGGCTCTCATCTCATTTCCTTTCCCATACTATCGTTCTTTGTACGTGTTAGGTTCGATCGGTATACTCGCTCTCTCTATCAGGTACTATAATGGTCATCTGCGTTCTTTTCTTAATTGGGTTCGACAGGCTTGGTTAAGGGCAGATGGCCTACTGCACTTGTCCACTATCAATGTGGCATATATCTGATTCGACCCGGTGCCGTTCAAAAAGGCTGCAATATCGGTCCACACCACCGAGCTCATGGCTCTACCAAGCCCGATCTTTGCCTCCCTAGGAGGAGCGTGGTGGCACGTATGGTCAGGTGATCAGGGTTGAGTGACCGCCTGTCTACTCCTGCCGAACCGCTTCGGACGGAGGAGTATTCTAGCTGCCCGGGCAGGAGTGTGAACAGACCTAGGCGGGCAGGGAGACGTCCATACACGTTCCGTAGTTGCCGCCAATGACGGGCCCGGGGGTCATTAAGTTGGGTCTGAGCTGAAAACAATAGGAGTAGTTGTCTGAAAGACGTGAGAGAGTCGAGTGAACCTTTACTATCGACATATCGCGCGCAATAGCTGAACCTTGGATAACTTGACGAGAACAAAAAGGTGATGACGATAAAGTCGGATGGCCCAGAGAAATGGAGAGATATTGAAGAAGAAATGGGATGTGTCTCAGTACCCAGAGAGGCAACGCTTCCTTTCCCATCCACAGTAAAGCAACCTGCCAGATTGTCTACCCGCCCCTCTCTTTCCCAACCCACAACCAGGCCAACTTGACCAGCACGACCCGATCCCGATCCCGCACCAGAATCCCCCGCTCCTCCGGAGATAGGCAACGAGGCTTCCCTCCGCTCCTTCCACAAAAGGCAACTCCGCGCCGTCTACACCGAACGCCTCCGTGTACCGGAGCCGCCGTGACACCAAGCCAGCCACTTCGGCAAGGCAGAAAGGCAGAGCAAGACAAGAGAGATAACCGCGGACCGCGACGTCGCGCGGTTACACAGGCTCCGACGGGGAGCACGGAGTGCCCCAGATCGCGCGTGCCCCTTTCCGCCTTGCAACGTTGCGTACGACATCACATCAAGCCATGGAGGGATGAGGGCGAGAGAGGATAAGATACGGGAGGGTAAGAAGAAGACGGGAGGGCGCCGAGACGACGGGAGGGCGCAGAGGGAGCAAGATGAGATATCGGAGCCGGCCCGGAGAGCCACGACAACGGGAGAGAGAGAAAGAAAAAGTATACCGAAGTACCACTTTGTCACCCCCTTCAACCCCAGGTTTTCGGCAGCCGCCCACCAATAATAATAATAACAACAACAGCGACAACCATGTTGCTGCTCCCTGCCTTCCACCGACGCCCGCTTGCATGTGCGGGACGGGAGGGGGGAGACAGCAGCAGCAGGCAAGGCAGGGCCCGAAGAACCCTTGCTGTCGATTATGCACGCGATGAGCGGCACTTCGGGAGGAGCGGCGTCAACAAAGGCCACGGGCTGCCGGTGTTCGTGGTAACGTGGCCCGAAGTCCCTGCAGCCGGTAAGGCTATGGCAGCATCGGGAAGATGACAGAGTAAGAAAGCTCGGTGGCTTCTGTCCGATATGTCGTGAACGTAGAAAATGCCCCGTTGTGAATCCTAGGTTGCGCAGGAAAGGGCCCGCTGAACCGGCATCCCGCGGCGAACCGGAAAAGAATGCCACCGCGGGTTTGGTGGCAGTGATGCCCCCGTATCCGCCCCATACGTGGTGTTACCTCCAGTTGAGAGAAGGACTTGCTCAGGGATGGGTATCATGACGGAAAGTCGCGGAAGGATCGCGACCGGTGAGCTTGTTTCTCCGCGTTCGCTTCATCGGCAGGTCGTTTGCCATTTTGTTCCACCTGCGATAACCGTGATTATCTTTCCTGATTCCGGCTTTCCATAAACGGGAGATGCATTCCTGCCTCCATGACATGAATTTGACTGGACACCTCCAAATGATAGCCGCGGACCTGGCGTCGATGCCATGCTAGACGTGGGGAAGGAGAGTACGTGCAGTATGCACGTAAGAAACGAACATTCGATGTGATACCCAAGACAGGACGACATGTCAGAATGCGAATGCGGAGACACGTGTTGGGCTTGCAGGATCGGTCCGCACCTGTCGCCCACTCAGACAGGGTCACTCTTTTGCAGTGGCAGCATTGGGGAAACGGGTCGAGACGGGCTAAGGGGTGAAGTGGTGAGGGGCGAGGATGGCAATATCAGATAATGTGAAGTATGAAATGGTAATTATGACGCAAAATGCCGCTCACGATGGCCCTCCTGAGGGTGACAAGCTTGCAGACCGACATGGAGTATCCATGTTGGGGTTGGGCTCTTGGGACTGGTCTTGATGCGGCTGCAGCAGCCGCATTCGCTTCCTGGCCCAGTCCCCTCCCACCTTTTTCCTTGGTACCTTTCTCATCGAGCCTCGCGAGCCGGACCGGTGTGACATATTATTCCCACACACCACATTTATCGGCGGGGGTGGCTCTCTCCCAGGTCTTTGGGCTCTCGGCTGTCCCATTTCCCGGGGCTATATCGGAGGACATCACGGAGTCTCTCTGATGCTACCGGCCCCGAATGGAAGCGGCCCTATCCTTGCTAATGACCACGAGAGTACTGAGTCCGAGCGGCCCTGACTCGTCCGGCTGGTTCAATCTCCATGAGGCAACTCCGGGACTTGCTTTCAGGATTAATGACCGAGATATGTCCCCAATTGATAGGGATTACTGTGAAAGGCCGGCCGGCACATGACAACGTCGTCCTGTACATCGTGGATCCTCGTCACGTACTGCTAGCGCGGTAGGCCGGCTTTGGTAACGAATAGCGTTTTCTCGCGATGACGTGCTTGAATTGGTTGCACGGAGCCCATCTCGAATACCATCCGAAGATACTGGCGAGGACCGGTGGCTGAGAAGTTATCGGCAGTTGCTTTCCGGCTTGGGTGACTCGGACGTTGCGGAAGCTGCCCAGAGAGAGACCCATCGGAGAGCCATGGCGGAAGCGCCCTCGGACAAGATCGCGAGTCTTCCTGCAGAATTCCTTGGAAACATGTGTCACCCACCCAATCCATAAAAACATCTTCGCTGAGAGTAAAGAGCCTTTAGCCTGATTGTTTCACCGGCATGCCCTACGTTTTGGAGCCATCTCTCCGTGTAATGAGCGTGCAAGTAGGTGTAAGGTGGGTGGGTGATATGGGCTCGCTGAAAGGGCAACGGAACCCGGCGCTCTGGAACCAGGTTCGGGCCTCTGCATGTATACCTCGCTTTTCTCCGTGGCCGCTAGCGTAGTAACAGGAAAAGCAAGGGACGGCCTCGACCCGTCGTTAGCTTCACTGCGTGCTCAACTTGGAAGCCAAGTGCGGGGAAGAGAAAGGGGTGTTGCAATACGTCCTCGATGAGACCTGACACGGCCTTTGGGCGCCACCTCTTGGGGCCGGTGGACGGTTTCTATCGTCCAAGGGAGCATGCGGATAGCCGCAGGTGGGATTCTCTGCCTTGTCGAAGGACAGGAAATGTTCGTTGGCAGCAGCCCAAAAAGGTGGCGGCCTATAAGGATGGCAGTCTCGAGGCTTGGGCTGCGGCTGGTTGCATGGGATTCGCAGGATTTCGGCTTCAGCGAGCTGACCATTGTATGGGTGTGCCAACTCACATGCATCGATCGCCATCATTCCAGCAAGCTTGTAACGGAGCGTAGACAAGGCAGTCGGGGACACAGATGCCACTCTAGGCAAGGGTGAACTTAACACATCCTGACTCGGTTAACCGCTCTGGGTTGACTCTGAGCGTGGGCGGCCCCCAGGTTCCTGAATGTCTCACCACCCGTCTTGGTAAACGTGCCATCTTCACAGGCCGGAGGCATATGGGTAACGGTACTGGGATGGCTCGGCTTGGCGTATAACCATGATCAGCAGACCCTCTGTCCTGTTTGTTTTGGGGATGTTATTGGCTGGTGGGAGATCAAAAGATCCGATAATGGGCAGGCGTGCGAATCGCGGTTGGCGGTAAGTTCATTCGTAACCCTCGTGGTAGAGGAATCGACGGTTCGACGCCCCAGGGAGGAGACCGTGTCTATATAAGACTGGTTCGTCTCCCTGGTTGTTGGTTTTCCGGTGCCATGAAACTCCAGTACATCTTCAGTATCAGGCTGCTCATACTATCGCAATATCCACACCGTCGTCAGTACCAATAGTATCCCTCACCACGATATACCTGATTTAATGGAGTCCGAGGCTTGTGGTTGCGTCCGGCTCAGCGACGGCCACCTGTACCAGCCGGGGAACTGTGCTTCATGCGGGGCAAGCATGAGAATGTATGACTCTGGCCCTCGTTCTAGCCTTCATGATGGAGCTGACTAGCGTAGAGGCTGCTATCGCTGCAATGGAACAGGGTTGACATGGTATCCATGCACCCACTTACAGTCGCATGGGATGCAAGTTGCCCTATCCGCTTGTTCGCCGGACGGCTCATCTTATGGCCACAGGAACTCCTAGACGGCGGCGGTTCCTCGCAGAAGTATACGGAGATGATAGCTCAGGCTCCAGGGCCATGGCTGAGTTCGGAAACGCGATAGGCTATCTCAGGTAGGTTTAGGTGAACAGGCGATTTGGGCAAGTTGGGGCGATGGGGCGAGGTTCTCTTTTGGCGGCTTCTTGTTTTCTTTGATGGCCAAACTTACAGGCGCTGTTGAACACGGGATCTTGCTTATGAACGGCGCCGGGTCACTCGACTCGGGCCCATGAGGGTTCAGTGCACTTGCATAGTATTTGAGCGTTATGGGGTCATTTTGGCTATTCTTTGACTTTCTCCTAGAAGCTATTAGCACGTTAGCATTCACTATCGAGTGTATACTTAAACACTTGTTTCTTCTCCGCGAGTTTATCCGTGGGCATCCTCGCCTGGTATCTTTGTCGGCAAAGGAAAACTGGTAAAGTATTTCCGACCTCACTGGTAGTGCTAGGGTAGGGGTACCGAATATAGGTATGTACATCACTCGCGGCGGGGCTGGTAGGAGTCCGGTCTAGGTGTCGTGTTCATGATTTGAAGATCTTCGTCCTCGGCATGTTCGACTTGCTCTCATTCCGCAGTAGGCCATTTCCCAGGGACCGAAACTAGGGACCGGGGCATAAAAGGCTAGCCAGCCTTTTCGCGTGAGTGAAGTAAGAAGGCTGATCACTCGACGCCTTGCGGCTGACCCGTTGTCAGATTGCTCGATCGAAGGTGGCCGATCTTGCAGCGGCCCGATCGCTGTGCGTTGACTTGCAGCAGTGACCACCACCACCACCACAAGCTAATATCCAAAACAGCGCGATCTGATCTGTTCGAGACGTCCTGAAGCAAGACGTTGAACTCCAACATGCTTGCGTAGGTAGTGATGCCGGCGCCCCGAAGGGCTACCGGGGCGACACAGCATCAGCAAGCCACAGAACCGGAGCCTGTATGACGAAGCCGATTGGACGCCATCGTCCCCCTCGATGTGTCGACCAGGCAGGAAATGTGAGAAGTGAGAAGTGTGATGGTTTGGGTTTCCACAACAGATGCATCTTGCTCATTCCGGCCACCACAAAATGGCTGGGAATGTAACGCCGGAGTTTTGAGTCAAGCACCTGCCACCAGCTTTTCCCTCACTTGAGGGCTCTTCACTCCGCAGCTGCTGAGATGCACCGGGCTAGTTGAAAGAAGAAGTGAGAGGAATAGGGATATAAAAGTACCTAGGTTCTCGGAGCAAGTGCCCACTGCCAGATAGGTTGGTACGAATTGAGACCCAGCTGAGATGAGGGAAGAATTTTGGAAATCCAGGTAAAATAAAGGGAGAGAGACAGGGATTTGCCACTCAAAGAATGCATGAGCCGAAATTCAAATACCCCCAAAATTGAGTCTCCCAAAATTCGATTCAAAAGATTCTGAAGTCCCGCGTTTGGATGATGATCGGGAAGTTTGTATGTAGTTATGTACATACGAGAAGCCCCGAACTGGGAGACTCCGACCCCCGCAGCTCCGCCAAGCCCAGGTCTTGTGCACTGTGGCCCCGCTAATTCAAGGTTCCAGAACCCCGTCGCGAACTTCCAGTTCCGTTCCGGAGCACGGCGGATTCAGCCTCGCCCTCGACGTGATAACATCGGCAGTGCTGCTCCACAACCGAATCTCTCTGAAATCCCTCTTTTTGTGCTCTTGGAGCCGGTTATGGGCTGCTAGCTGTCGCCACAATGTCGGTCATACTTTGCACAGGTAAGACAAACCTCCAAACCTATTGGCAATTGCCATAATAAACTCCAAGGAACCTTGAGAATGCTGGTTGCTGATGCATCGAAATAGCTGGTTACGACCACACCATCAGGTATGCCCGTGCTATTGAAGCGCGTCCGGACCTAACGCTCGATGTGGTCTTAATAATCGCAGCATTCCGCTGACACTCTTCGCAGGTTCTGGGAGGCACTCTCTGGAATCTGCTCCCGAACCATTCAGCATCCCGATTCCCAGGTCAACCGACTGTGCATCTCCCCCGACAAGCGCCACCTCGCGGCTGCTGGAAACCACACCGTTAAGCTGTTCGACATTCGCTCTACGAACCCCGCGCCTACCTCCGTCTTCGAGGGCCATACGGGCAACATCACGGGCGTGGCGTTCCACTGCGACGGCAAATGGATGGTCACGAGCTCCGAGGACGGCACCGTCAAGATCTGGGACACGCGCACCGGCGTGATCCAGCGGAGCTACAATCACGGGTCCCCCGTCAATGATGTCGTTATCCATCCGAACCAGGGCGAGATTATCAGCTGCGATAGGAGCGGCAGCATTCGGCTCTGGGATTTGGCTGAGAATACCTGCGCCCACCAACTCATTCCCGAGGAAGAGGTCTCTGTGTCGAGTGTCACCGTTGCCACTGACGGCACTCTCCTCTGTGCAGCCAACAATGCAGTATGTACTGTTTTGCTGCTTTCCCGCGTGCTACACGAACTGACCGCCGTAGGGTAATGTCTTTGTTTGGCAACTTGTCCAAGCTTTCGAGCGCACCCAGCTTGTCCCAATGACCCACTTCTCGGCACACAAGGAGTACATCACTCGTATCCTCCTTTCCCCCGACGTCAAGAAGCTGGCCACATGCAGCGCCGACCATACCGCCAAGATCTGGGAGGTTAAAGAGATGGAGCCGGCTGGTCCCAACGCCGAGCCGCGCGCCTTTCCACTCGAAGCCACCCTGACGGGCCATCAGCGCTGGGTCTGGGACTGCGCCTTCAGCGCCGACAGTGCCTACCTCGTGACGGCATGCAGCGACCACTATGCGCGCCTGTGGGAGCTGCACACGCAGCAGATTATCCGCCAGTACAACGGCCACCACCGCGGCGCCGTCTGCGTCGCGCTTAACGACTACTCTGAGACCCGCTAGGATCCGTCCGAGGAGGAAGTCAATTTTGAGACCGACATGACGCTCGAGACTGAGAGCGGCGCCCAAAACGCCCAGTCCCGCGCGGGCTCCGGACAGCAGCCTCAAGCTCAGAGGCGCCAACAGGTCCAGCGCCACCAGATCCAGCGCCGGCAACCCCAGCAGCGCCAGCAGCGCAGGGCCCCAGTGCGCAGAGCTTCGCAGCAGCGCCGCCAACCCTCTGGGCTTGGCTCCGGCTCCAGGCCCCCAGCCCAGCAACAGCCGGACAGTTCGGGGGCGCTGATTTCCACGCAGCTACCCCCCGCGGTCGCAGCTCCGGTTCTGTCCTACCAGCACACGACGGCTATGGGTGTAAACCACAGGGCCGACCCCCGTTTGTCGCCCATCGCCCGATCCGCCCCGCTGCGCGTCCCGCTCCCGAAACCGGTGTGGGAGCGGGGACCCGTAATTTAATCAGATATATGTTCCAGCCCCGTGTTCAGCGGTATCTTTCATGGTCGAGTTTGGTGGTATTTCTCTGAAGTGGGAAGATGCTGGCTAGGATGATTTTCAGCACGTGGATTGTTTTTCGCATGGCACCAGCGCCGATGCGAAGGGTTTATATATACTCTTTTAATGCTGTTCAGTTCATGGATGATGACCCATTTCGCATACGTCTTCCTCCTCTAGTTACGTATGCCGCATGGTTGTTTTCAACCAACCGCCTGGGTACATAGAAAGGATTTTCGAATCTCATTCCAGAATGTAATGGCTCAATATCCGGCTACACAACACTTCTATACCCAAATCCACCGCGCCAAACGCCACGCGTGCCGTTATAAACCAACTTGTCGTCCCTCATTACCCCCTGAGAATATCATCACTCTCCACCCCCATCCCATGTAAGTGTATGTTCCCCAGGTATGTGCCTTTATATCCTCCTCCCGGACCCAAGCCCGCAAACCCACAAGTAACCCAACCACCCAAGTAACCCAACCAACCCAGCTTCCACAAGCAAATCTCACCACCCACCCCACCCATCATCCTCATCCGTCTGCTTCGGCTTCATATCAATCTTCTTCGCCACCGTCTTCGGCTTCGCCGCAACCGTCTTCTTCGCGGCTGCCCCACCACCGCTGCCACCACCAGCAGACTTGGCCAGCCCCTTCGGCAGCGCCTTGGCGCCCGTCTTCTTCTGCGCCTGCGCCGCCAGCCACCCGGCGAAGTCCGGCTCGGAGCCGTCGTCGAAGGGCGTCGCGCTCGCGCTGGCGGGTTTGGTTTCGCGTTTGGGGAGGGTGGTTGTGCTTGTTGTGGACTTGGTGGGTTTGTTGTTGCTGGTGTTGTTGTTGTCGGGCTCAGCGAAGAAGCCCGCCGCGCCGGCGCCCGTGCTGTCGTTGTCGTTGTCGTTGTTGCCGTCGTCGTCGGCCATGTCGTCCATGTCGCCCCACGCGTCGGCCGCGTCGTCGTTGTTGAAGTCGTCGTCTTCTTCTTGTGGGGGGTCGTCGTGGAAGGGGTCTTTGTAGGCGAGGGACGCGGACGGGGTTGGGGATTTGAGGGCCTGGCGGTGGAGGTTGGAGGCGGAGGATGTGGAGGGGGTTTGGGATGCCGTCGCGGGCCGTTGCGGGGGCGGCGCCGCGGCCGAGCCGTTGACGGGGGTGGGGGAGGATTGGATCTCGCCTGCTGCGGTGGATAGCTTGTTCGTGAAGGAAGAGATGGCCCAGCCCGCCCAGGAGGCTGCCGCTGACTCGGCCGGTTGCGGGGTGCTCATCCTGGGCCCGCCCGCGGCAGACACGGCGCTTTCGGGTGGGAGAACCGAGTCGGGCATGCCGGCTGCCGCTTTCTTGATCTTGCCCAGGTAGACGTCGACGGTTTTGCTCGCTTGGTCGCGGATGAGCTTTTCCTTGTCGATAAGCGAGGGGCAGACGGCGGGCACGATGCGGAGCGCGCAGTCCTCGTCGGAGAAGTAGTCTGATGTCACGGAGAGCGCCATGAGAGACGCATTCCGCGCGTGAACAAAAGGATCTCTGAGTGATCTCGTGAATGCGGCGATCAGAACCTTGGCTCTCGAGGAGGTCCCAAGGTACTTGGCAATCTTGCCGAGACAGATAGTTGTATTGGTGCGGATGCCAGGTTGCTCATCGTTGGCGGTTTTGGCCAAGTATCTCAGCAGCTCACCGTTAATGGTCCGATCTGAGAGCTTGGTGATCAGCGTGAGTACAGATTTTAGTGTCTGTTCCCTGACGACGGGCGCAACATCTGTGAACCCGGTAACCTAGACTCGAATAAGTATCGAACTGCACAAAAGAAGCAGACCAACTCACTATCTGAGGAAATATCTTATCATTGACAATTTTTTGTGACAGTCGATCGATCATCAGGGGCAGGTTGTCTAACAAGCACACTCTGATGGCCCTGTCGGGGTTGCCAAACAGCCGAATCAAGACGGGAGTGATCTTCGCCTCGAAGTCTTCATTTGACAACTTGGTGGCAATCTTCATGACTACTCCAAATGCTTTTGGGCCACCGCCGCCGAATTCTACTGATTTTAGCAATTCGGGAAGCACCTTCATCTTGAAGAAGTCCTCAGGGAAGTCGTCCGTAAGTTGCTCCAGGTCGCTGGATTCGTCAGCACACAAGGTCTAGACGAGCGATTAAAAATCAAACACTCACTCTAGAAAGGCTTCCCGTTCCTCCTCCGACTTGACACCCAAGTTCTCGATCCCGTCGGTGAGTTTGATGAGTGGCGAGTCGAAGAATGAGCCGTTCCGGCGGCCTTGTTCAAGGAAATGGGCGACGCTGAGCCTCGCCTTGGGGTTGGCGTTGGTTAGGCGTTTGTAGCTCGACTGCATGCTGGGTGGGACATTCTTGGTCTGGCCCGCCTGGTCGCCGCCGTTGAAAGCGCCATTAAAGACCTCGAAGATCAGGGCGGCGAACTCGTAAGCATCAACGGCCGAGTGGGGACTTCGTTTGATGGCATCCCACCCCGACTTTGCTAGCTCAGGCGGTGTGTACCGTCCCGAGTCCGGCACAAGGCTGCCGTAGGTCTGGTGGGTTGGTTAGCCTTGACAGCACCGAATGGAAGGGGAGGCTAAGACCCACATATACTACGGCCTCGTCGTCTTTGACGTTACTGAGCACCTCAAAACCGCCGAGCTTCCACTCGCCGCTCTCAGTCGTATAGACAGAGGCAACCTTGAGACTACCGTGGACGGACGATGCCTCGTCGTTGATGAACTTGATTGTTCTCTGTCCTCCTCATTAGCCCAGGCCCGGGGTTTTCAATATCCGATTGTGTTTCTCTGGACGCACCGCGACGCTGTAAAGGCCCCATTTCGCCGTTTCGGGACTGAGACTCTTCCGCTTGACATGCCACCGTAGAGGTACTAGGCGCTCTGTCGCGATGTAGATGTATGAATCTGTCTTTTTCAAATTTATCAGCCCCAGGCTACGCTCGGCTACCCGGTGCGCATCGTACCTCGACCGTGTCTAGAACCTTAATGACGCCGGGGTGTCGTAGTGTTCGTAGCTTTTTCAGCGCGTTCTTGGCAAGGGGCAGGGCGGAGCGGTTGGTGGTAATATCGAACGAGAAGATGCTGCAGTTTGAGCCGTCTTCCTACAACCCAGCGTCAGCCGAACGGTTCTCCCTATTTTTCCGGAGCATAATAGCCATGTTCTATCGCATACCCGTCGTGTACCGTTGTGGAGGGTCCAGATGGAGGGGTCGAGGTCGACCTTGTCGCCAAAATTGTAGGGGAACGGCGGCCCCTTGGCCATCGCCGAGGCAACAGCCGACTTGAGAAAGTCCATGGCGGGGGCGCGTATATGTACGGTCCGTGTTCGGGGTTCTGAGAGAGGCGCTTTGTCGTCGCCGTCGTCGTCGGCTCGTCGGCTCGTCGAGGGGAAATCGCGAAAAGGAGGCTATCGCAAACCCGCAACCTGTTATCGCGGTTCGCTTTCTACATTCTTGGCACGCTAATCCAAGTACAGTAGGCGGAAGTGCTTTCTGCCACATCGGAAAGCTTGTCTTGGCGCACAGACCACTACAGTTCCCTGCAGGAAGCCGCCGCTCTGTCGTGTCTGTGTTGTTTCCCTTCGTCCCTTCAAGTTCCCCACCACGTTTTCCCCCAGAGGTAGAAATTGTTGACCCGCGTACAAACTCCATTCGTCACACAACAATTAACCTTGGAGCTTCAACTTGCAGCTGGGCCAAAAAAATCAGGCGCCCGCGGCGGCTTCGGCAAAATCACCATATGGTTACATTTGCTTGTAATCGCATGCTCATGGTCAGGCGGCCTGCTACGTGGATGATCGAAGGGTGGTGAGCGAAGGGCGGTTGGCATTGCAGCGAGGCACTGATTGTAGCCTGACTACGCTGGCTCTGGGATTTGTATCCCCTACCGTCCCAATTGCAGAGGTAAGCAATTTCGTCATTATCCTTGATCCCCTCACCCCAAGCAAAGTGTCAATGATGAGCAAACTGGTAAAAGGTCCGACAGTCTCGCGCTCCTCTGGTTTTGTGGTTCCGAGCGACACGGCTGTTGCGCCTTGGCGCGCCCGGCTGCCAGTCTCGGCTCCCACACGCTGCCTCAAGACAGCCGGTAGCATGAGGTCTGGCGGTCGGGTATATCAAAATACGTCCGAGACATTTGTCAAAGACGCTGCCACTTCCCGGAGTCTGGCTTTCATTGATTTCACAAGGCCGGACCCAAAGGCTGTGGTAGACAAGGAGGAAGGGGAGAGGCAATCAGCCTCGGCCCTACCGACTAGTTCGCCCATCGCCCCCGGAGCCACGAAACCGCTGCAGCTGTGCTGGATGACGACCGAAATTGACTGAAAAGACCTGAGACACACTCATGATTTTGATTTTGAGGGAGATTTGAAATCAAACCCGACCGGCCCCCGTCGGGACGCTGGACTAGTGGCGCTAACAGACTGTTGCAAATCACAGGACGCGGCGCGAGGCTGTTTGAAGGACCACCTCCCTAATGCCCCGTTGTAGACGATGCAAAGAGTCAGCGGCGCTCGACAAGCCGCTGTTTAAGTGCATTCACTGCGGCAGATGCTATCATTCCGCATGCCACCGTCCCCATCCACAAGGGCTCATGTAAGCATTTCTCCATTCTCGGTGTTGTACAGATTATTCCCTTTCCCTTCCATCGTCCCCACACGCGTTCCAAGACCCTCTCGCAACCAACTCCTCTATCCCCTGCCTCCCCTGCTACGTCGACCCCGGCGGGCCACCACCAACCATACAGAGGGCGTCCAGCAGCGCCCCCCCCACCCTCTTCCCATGTAGCCTATTTTCCCGCTCAGCCGTATTTTATTCCATTCCCTCTGCCTTACGCTTACCTCGCCTCGCCTACCTCATTACAACACTCATTTTATTCTCTAGACCAGTCAATTGAAGTCGCTGTTTAAAACCACCGTCCACTGACCAAACGCGACAGTACCAACTGGGTCTGCAAGCGCTGTCTTGCCGGCCAAGAAGGCCAAGTAAAGCGCCGCCGCCTCTACCATGACAACTCGCTGTTGTCGTCGCGGGCCGCCTCTCCCAGCTCCGCATCTTCAAGCCTCGATAGCTTCCGTCGCACCAGGATGTCGCCATCCACCACCGCTGCTATCAATCCCAGTTCCTCCTTCACAAGTCACAGGTCTGGTGACTCAACCGGGCCTAGTATCATTAATTGCTCCTTCACTGGATGCCCCGCCAAAATCGATGGTAGCCGCCAGATCCTGTGCGAGGCCCATCTGCAGGTCTTCTCCAAAAGTGACAAGAACGGGGACTCGGGCCAAGCAAATGGCACCCACGCGACACAGGGCCCAACGGGCACCTCGGACTCTCCTTTTCGGCCTCTGTCAGCCACAAATCCTAGAAAGTTGCTGCCAGAGACTGACAAGGACCGGCCAATCACAATGCGCAAAACCGCTGGGAACCCGCCCCAGCTCGACGCGCAACAACTAAGACCAAAGCACAGCACGCCCCTCTCTCGCGGCGGGTCAACCAGTTTTCCGCCTTCATCGCGGCCTTTGGCCCCTCGCCCCCCTGCCAACTCGCCCCCGGCGAGTCCTGGGTGTCTTCGGGATGGAGAGTCCGCTAGGAAACGACATAAACTGTCGCCATCCCCGGGGCACTCGCCAGGGTCAAGAGTGAATGGGGCGGTGCCACTCGAGCCTGTTCGAAGCCCGCAGTCTAGCCGTCGTGCATCAAACCTGTCTCCCCAGGCTGGAAGAGCGCGAGAGAAGGAAGCTAAGGGCTGGCCAAAACCGAGCTCCAGGCATCCCGTGAGGAGGGTACCCGTCGGGCTGTCTAGTCTGCGGTTTATCGGGGGCCCGGAAGAGCCTACCCCCGGTGTGCTTTCCGAGCAGTCAAGTTCCGGACTGAACGGGTCCGCTGGGAATGTTCATCGGCGCAGCTCCGGGGGGTCAGAGTTGTCCCCCGACGGGGAGACGAAAGACTACTTCGGGAGGAAGAGGAGTAGCGCAGCTTCGTCCACCACCCTCACGGAGTCGCTGGACTCATTTGGTCAGGCGCGGCGGCCCTCGGAGCCCTCGAACGGGAAAAGTAATAAAACACGCCCCGAGGAGAAAGGGCTGGATGCCCAAACTCCTCACGGGCCCTTCCAAGCCAACGGCATCGCCTCTTCCAAGCCGCCCGCTCGGAAGATGCACGTCCCCATTCGGCCAGCACCAATGCCCAAAACCCAACCCGCACAACTCCCAAAACCAAAGAAAATAGACACCGCCCGCTTCGACGCCCTGATCTACTCCCAACCAGGCGCCTCCTCGCCCCCTCCCGGCATAGACCTAACCCCCACTAACCCCCCACCACCACCACCGCCACTACCACAATCACAACCACAACCCTCAACCAAACAACCCACAACCAACACAGCACCAGAACCCGCACCACCAGAGACCCAACCCCAGGACGAACCCCTCTACCTAGCCATCGACCCGCGCGTCCACTGGCCGCAGGCGCACTCGGCGGCCTGGCACGCCGCGAAGCGCGCCGAGATGCGGGCGCGCGGGAACAGAAAGGCCAACTTTGGCCGCGCCGCCCAGTCGCTGCTGCGGAGGCGGCGGCGGCGCGAGGCGGGGGAGGCGGGGGGGCAGCAGCAGCCGTTCGAGGAGAGCCTGCCGGAGAAGATGGCGGAGAACCCTGCGTGGGTGAGGGCTTTGAGGAGGTTGAGGGGTTTGCCTGGTGCGGGTGGTGTTGGTGGTGGGAATGGTGGTGGTGGTGTTGGTGGGGGGTCGGTGTCTTCGGGTGTGGAGGAGGAGTGGGCTGGTGGTGGTGGTGGTGGTGGTGGTGGTGGTGGGTATGGGAGTGGGGTGGAAAGGAGGGCGAGGAGACATGGTGGTGGTAATGGTGGTGGGAGTGGTGGTGGTGGTGTTATGGGCAAGAGGGTGGGTAATTCGGGGGTGGTGGTTGTCACTGGGCTGAATGGAGTGCACATGGAGTCGATGAAGCGGTTTGATGAGAGTGGGTGACAGATGGGAATGGGGCGCAGATGGGGGTGAGTAGTAGATGGGGGTTAGAGGGTGTTGGGTTTTGGGGGACGGGGGTGGTGTTTAGGCGCTGGTGTGCTGGTGTTGCGACTGGTACGGACGGCGGGGTGGAAAGGCAGGGAGGGCGGGCATGGATGGGATCGGTGGGTCTTGCATGTGAAGGCGCATTGCTTTGAGAGAGAGCAGCCGTTGTTTTTTGTTCGCTGCTGTTAGCTGTTATGGAATAACTACTACTCATGGCAAGGTGGTTGCTTTTATTTCTGGCGTGTGGCGCTGGGGGAAAGCAGCCAGCTGCCTTTCTTGTGGCTGGGAGCAAGAGTAAATAGTTTTATTGACATGGACATACTGGGGAGTTGGGTGTGGTGGAATGGGTAATGCAAACGGGGAAGTGTTTTTGGGTTCAGCCAAGAAGTGGTGGCCTCGCAAAAAGCGCTCTAGCATACATGCAGTAGTGGCACGGCAAGTATTTTACTTGGGCGAAAGGAACATTTTTGTTCTTGTGTGATATCTCTACGCTGCGTACACAGCAAATTAGTCTGCCGCCAAGATTTATCGCTCAGTGCCCAGGGACAAAACGCAAAAACTACTTGTAATGAGAGGCAATGACCCCAAAATAGTCCAAGGTGTGGCTTACAGTCGGGGTGCTTAGGCTCATGTTTCCTGAGAACATACAAACGCCCTAGTCTAGTTTTCCTTGCACCGAACCGTAGAGCCATGCTAGCGAAAATAGCTGGAAGTCGAGCCGTTTTTTAGTTATATTAGGAACCCGACTCCGTACAGATTACCTACCTAAATTAGTCGGACCTCATAAAAATACAGTTACTGTGGTATTAACACTGTACGACACTGTAACAGGAGAATCAGTTTGACGGGAGCCGAGTCAGACTCTCCAACTCCGCCTGTGGCCTTGCTCGCCTTCTAGCTTGCTAAAGGATATTGCGAATTCGGTCAACCAACCCTATAACAAGAAATTTGCCTTGCCTTAATTCCATATCGCCATCCCTTCGGTCCTGCCTGCCACTTCGCAAGACCGAACGGTCAAGCAACGAGTCTCAATTCTCAAACCAACCATCAACACCATTACGGTGACCACTGAACGGCAGCAAGGCAGCGCCCTGACGCCTAATACCTCCGTCATACATGCAATTGTGCTCGAATCACACAAGGTCCACTGCGACGAATTGGAACAGTACGGCTGTATTGCTACCGGAAGCCGTGGATACGCCACTGAACTGAAAACTCGAGGATGTCACGTCGATACTGATTTAAGTGTGTATTCTGTTCACCAAAACTTCGACAACAACTGCCACAGGCAGCAGGAGAATTGAAACCCGACGCCGTCTCTAACGGAGACAAGCACGAAGAACCACCAGACCGCCACCCCTTCTAGCATCCGCCCGGTGCCAAAGCGTTCAGGTACCTAGTTTTCAAGTTAGGAAAGAGAAATTACGGCAAGGCAAATCGGGAAATTGGACAAGTACTTACTGGCGAAGTTGCTGGTCTTGTCGCAGCTCACCATCGTTCCAGACGAGGACTTGACCTGCCCACCGCATTTCGTAGCGTTGGTGGGATTGTTGTATCCGCAAGAGCAGTTCCAGTTGTTGACAAGGGTCGGGGCGTCCTCGATAACAGCCATGGTGAGTGGGAGTTCTTTTTTGAGTAGGAGTGTAGATAGCTTAGGAGAAGTTGTTCAGTTGATGGTGCGAGAGTTGACCTGGACATGCTGAAGGGGTGGAAGTCGAGGCTTTAATAAACGAAGCAAGACGGGGTGTGAGTCCGTGTGACCAGGTAGGGAGGACGAAGAGGTATGTTTCTCGCTTTGTTGGCTTCCATGTTGGTGATTCAACCGTCATACTGCTCTGCACCAGATTCAAAGTTGGTCTCGATGTGCCCGTCGGCGTGCCTGTTGGTGTCTCTGTTGGCGACAAGAGGGCATTCAAGCAGCCGCAACACGCCCCAACCAATGAAATCAATATGATCTCCTGTCCCGGAAAGCAGCATGTGATGGGAGATGCGTGCCACACCGCCTTTGTTTGGGTGCGCTCACCATATTTCTCCTCTCTCGGGCTGCTCCCTCCATTCTCCACGGTCTAGCGTGGGCAGTCATCTCTTCTTTGCCGTTACAAATTTTGCTATTAATTTTGACATATCGTTCAAACAATAACAACAACACAGCAACTGATGCTCAACTGGCCCGACATGGAACCACCTATCCACGTGAGAGACTCAGTTCAGCAGATCGATGCGGACTCATGGCTCGTCGGAAGGAAGCACGTCCTCCGCCGCGCCCAAGGTCCAGCAGAGGGACCTTGCCTCTGGGTGAACCCCAGCAACACTTCGTATTACACGCTCACCGACGCCCCAGTTCCCCAGCCTGCCACCACCCCGCTCTTCCCCGACGGACACGCCCGCCAGATCCACGACGCGGGCGACATATCCGCCGTATTCAGCTTCGCCAACGAGATCATCATCAAGATCAGGCTCGCCACCGCCTCAACCCGGCGAGAACCCGAAACCCTCGCGTTTCTCTCAAAACAGAAACTCAGCTTCGACATCCCCACCGTCCTCTCCCACGCCGAACACGCCGGCAAGACCTACCTGATCGAGCCCTTCGTCCCCGGCACGCGGCTCAACGAAGCGTGGTGGGACATGACAGAGCAGGAAAAGGAACACGTCGTCACCCGCGTCGCGCAGGTCTGCGCCGACATCAGGGTGTTCGAGTCCGACGCTTTCACTAACTCGGACGCCAACTGGATGGACCCGCTGCGGGAAACGCCCGACGATAGGGTGGGTGTCGTGCAGCAGCAGTGCGTGGCGCTGGGGATGGACTGTTCGGTGTTTGTGCTGGCGCATAACGACCTGGGGCCGACCAACATTATTGTTGATGGGGACCGGGTGGTGGTGATCGACTGGGAGATGGCCGGGTATGTGCCGTTGGAGTGGGTGCGGACCAAGTTTGCTATCTGTGGTGTCTTCGGCGTGGAACGCGTGCACAGGCAACCTGATGGCGAGTGTCCAGTGCGGGTTGAGCGGAATGGTGAGTATCCGATGCGTGTTGAGAGGGGGCTGGGGGAGATGGGGTTTCCGGAGGTCACTGCGGCGTATAAGCGGATGGATGACATGCGTGAAGTGGAATGGAAGAAAAGCCGGCCGTGGCTTCAGTGAGGGGACAGCATCAGAGGCTTCAGGGAACACACCCCCTTATACTGCCAGTGACATCCAATACTACAACCCGCCCTCGAGACCTCCGGAGAAAAAGCCTTAGTAAGTGAAGGGAAGATTCCTTCCTCGCTCCCATAGACGCAATTTAACTGAAGTTTCGCTCCAATGAAACCAACTGTGTATCATGCAATAGACAAAGTCAATGAGTGAAACAGCAGTAGATCAAAACCTCTTTTTTATATTCCAACCCCCCTCCACCATCCATGGCAGTGACTTCGGGGTATACCGCCTCGAGCCTAGTCTAGCCTTTATCTAACACACACAACGCCAACAAATACCACCACTCACTCACTCACCACCACTCACCCCTCCCCCACCACTCAAAGCGCCCCCTTCGCCAACAAATTCAACGCGCTCCCGGCCAAGATAAACTTAGCCTGGTCCTCACTCACCGCATGGCGCACCGGCACATCAAACACCTCCCCACCCCCCCCCTTCTTAGTCACCCTCAGACTAACCTCCCCGCGCCCGCCATTCCTCAGCATATCATACAACCCCACCGTCGCGACGGCATCGCCGGCGCCGATACGGTCGTAGTCGGCCGGGTCCGCAAACGTCAGCGGCACGACCCCCTGCTTCTTGAGGTTGGTCTCGTGGATGCGGGCGAAGCTCTTGCAGAGGACGATGCGGGCGCCGAGGTAGCGGGGCTGGAGCGCGGCGTGCTCGCGCGCGGAGCCCTCGCCGTAGTTGTGCTCGGCGACGACGAGCCAGGGCCGGCCGCGCTGCTTCCACTTCAGGGCGAGCCCGGGGATGGTGTGGCGCGAGCCGTCGGCGCCGTCGTCGTAGTCGTACGCCGCGTTGACCTCGCCCGTCTCCGCGTTGACCGCCGTGTTGAGCGTGTTGGCGCTGATGTTGGCCAGGTGGCCCTTGTACTTGAGCCACGGCCCTGCGGCGGAGATGGTGTCGGTCGTGCACTTGCCCGTCACCTTGACCAGCACCCGCACGTCCTCCAGGTCGGAGTCTGGGAAGGGGTCGAACGGCTCGAGCAGGGCGAGCCGCTCGGATGAGGGGGAGATGGCGACCGGGACTGACGGGTTGGGCGGCTGCGACGCGACGGCGAAGGCTTCCTTGCCTTGCTCGAAGGGGGTGAGAGGGCCCTCGAGGCCGCGCGGGGCCGGGAAGCGGAACTCGGCGCCCGAGGGGGTCGTGAGGGTGTCGGTCATGGGGTTGAAGGTGGTGGACCCTGCGTAGGCCATGGCGGTCACGATTTCGGGGGAGGCGAGGAAGTTCATGGTGTCGGGGTTGCCGTCGTTGCGTCCGCGGAAGTTGCGGTTGTACGAGGTGAGGATGGCGTTGGGGGTGCCCTTCTCCACGCCGTCGACGCGTTTCCACTGGCCGATACACGGCCCGCAGGCGTTGGAGAGGAGGATGCCACCGGCCTTGGTGAAGTTCTCGAGCGTGCCGTCTCTCTCGAGGGTTGCCCGGATTTGCTCGCTGCCGGGGGTGATGTAGAAATCCGCCTTGGGCTTGAGGCCGGCCTTCTCCGCCTCGCGAACGATGCTCTCGACGCGCGTCATGTCCTCATACGAGCTGTTGGTGCAACTGCCAATCAAACCAGCAGACAGCTTCTCGGGCCACTGCTCCTCCTGAACCGTCTTCTTGAACAGGGACAGCGGGATGGCGAGATCCGGGGTGAAGGGGCCGTTGATGTGGGGCTCAAGCTTGGAGAGGTCGATCTCGATGAGCTGGTCGTACTCTGCCCCCTCGTCGGCCTTGAACCTGAAGTGGGCGTCCTCACCGGCAGCGGCACCGGCGCCCCGGAAGTTCTGGAAGATGTTGGCATTTTTGCTGGCCTGTTCCCTCCGGGTCGACTTCAAGTACCGGCTGGAGGCTTCCGTATAGGGGAAGATGGACGTAGTAGCACCGATCTCGGCTCCCATGTTGCAGGCTGTCGCCATGCCCGTGAGGCTCAACGTGTCGACGCCGGGCCCAAAGTACTCAACGATATAGCCGGTACCACCGCGGACGGTGAGCAGCCCAGCGAGGTGGAGAATCAAATCCTTGGGGGATACCCAGTCGTTCAGCTGGCCGGTCAACTTGACACCCAGGATCTTGGGGGCCTTCAACTCCCAAGGAGCACCGACGAGCGCCTCGACAGCGTCCGCACCGCCCACACCAATGGTAATGGTAGTGAGCCCACCAGCGTTGGGAGAATGACTGTCGGTTCCGAGCATCATCAGACCAGGCAGAGCGTAGTTCTCGAGCACGGTCTGGTGGATGATGCCGGCTCCCGGGGGCCAGAAGTCGATGCCGTATTTCTTGGCGGCCGACTCGAGGAAGTCAAACACCTCCTGGTTCATCTTAATACCCGCCGACAGGTCGTCATCGGCACCGCGCTCGCCCACGATCAGGTGGTCGCAGTGGATGCTCGCGGGGATGGCGGTCTGAGGCAGGTTGCAGGACATAAACTGGAGCAGGGCCATCTGGGCGGAGGCGTCCTGCATGTTGACACGGTCAGGCCGTAGCTTGAGGTTGGCGTTGCCGCGGACGTCGCGGCCATTGTTGGTGTTCTCGGAGAGCAGTGACTCCTCGACCTTGTCCAAGTGGCTGTACAGGATCTTTTCGGCGAGCGTTAGCCGCTGTGTGCCCAGCACCCGGCGGACCTCGGAGTACTTGTTGTAGAGCCTGTCGTACGTCGGGGGTAGCAGGGGTCCGTTTGAGTATGGTCGTGTGCCTGCGACTCGGCGGAGTTGTTGTGCGTGGAAGGCCCTCTGAGAACTCTGTTAGCGACTTTTTTGTGTAACAGAGAATATTTGTTAAAGACGCACCTTCAGGGCCGCGCCTGACCGGCTGGCGAGATCAATTGACCTCATGGTTGCTATCCCCGTTGCCAAGTGCGTCACTGCTGCCGGGCTCAACGAGGGCGACGGGGAAAAAAATATCGGGTTCCGGGCATGGCAGCAAGGGTCTCAGGTCTCCGATTCCGGAACCGAAAATCTGGGGAACCGGGGAGGCGGGTCGGGTTGTGGGTGCTACTGAGCCTATCACGGCCCGAGCAATGCTAAGCAGCAATGCTCAAGTAAGTGTAAGTGTTGAAGCATAATGCCAAAAATATCAAACGAGGTTTTAACTAGTTAGAAGCCGGCGATCTGACCAAAATATCAGATTGGCGTGTAATGATAGTTCCCTGCCTTACATGAGTAAAAATATACGGGGATATTTGCAATATTAGCAAAGGTAAAAATCATATAAAGGTGCCTCCAAAACCTACAACCATGAGGATTCATCAGTCTACCTGCCATAAAACAAACACACGCCGGCCCCTTCCCACCCCGGCCGATCTAACCCATGATCAACCTCGACCTCTGTACGCCATACAACGCCTCTCAGACAATCCCCTGCCTTTTGACGCCAACAAGAAGAGCAAAGTAGTTAGCCGAGTAAGCAAATATAAACCTCGCAGCAAGAACAACGACGACTTCCCTTCCAAAACCCCTCTCACAACCGACGTGCAAGCCATCCTCAAGAAGTCCGCTGCCTCTTCAAATCCGGCCCCTTCCCCATCCCCCCACCAATCCCAATCCCACCACCACCACCGACAAGAGTATTACTCGACACATCCCCCAACGGCACCCTCCCCATCCCGCCGCCATTCACACCCACACCCACACCCACACCCACACCCACACCCGCACCCGCACCATAACTCGGTCCATCCCCCCCCGCAGGCCGCTTGACAGTCAGCGGACGGAACTGCCCACGGTTTCCCATCGGGCTAGACGAACCTGGGGCGCCGATCCGTCGCGCGTGATCCAGCTGCGGGTTGACCATGTTCCCCGTCCTCGGTCCCGCGGCGGCACCACCAGCACCAGTAGCACCGGCGGCGGCGGTAGGTGGGCCGGGACGAGCAGCAGCAGCGGCAGGCGGGCCGGGACGGGTAGCAGCAGCAGCACCGGCGGCGGCGGAAAAGCCTTGGGCATTCCCCGCGCCACCACCACCAGCACCAGTAACAGCAATTCCATTAGCATTACCGTCAACCGCTGCGTCGTCAGTCTTGATCCCGGGCACGTGCTGCCCCTGTCGTGTTAGTGGTTTGCTCGCTGAGTGGTCGACCCCTGGCGTCCGCCGGATCGAGGGGCTTTCCAGACGCGGGTTGAAGACCTGTCCCGGCTTGCGGTCAAACTCGCCCGATTTGATGGCCTTGTCGGAGACGCCCTTTATCGCGCGGGCGGATAGGAAGCCGCCGGCTTCGCCGGCTGGCGGTTCAGTGTTGACATTGGCGTGGCCGGGCTGGGGGGGTGTCATGTGGATTGGGGGGGGTTGGTTGTGGTTTTGGTTAGCGTTGTTGGGTTGGGGCTGGGGCTGGGGCGCGGGACGAGTCTGGTTGAATTGCTGCGGCGGGCGAGCGGCGCCGGGAGGGCCGCGGGCGGCTGCTCCAGGGAAGTTGTTGGGACCAGGCCTCGCGGGTTGCTGGACCGGGGTTTGTGGCGCCTGTCGCGGAGGGTTGTTGCCTGTTGAACCTGTCCTTGCTAACTGTCTGGCTGGCGGTTGCATGAGATTGTTCCCCCCATTCTTCGGTTGGTTGTGGCCCACGTTAGATACGCTGGACTGGTTCGATTTTGTCTCGTTTGAGTTTGGCAGAGCGATTTCGTCTGGGTTACCCTCGTCGGCCATGTTGAAGTCTGCCTCGTCCAACTCTGTGAAACGGTTAGTTCACACTGAGCAAGATCAACACTTATACCAGCTACTTACCCTCCAGAAAATCCTCGAAAGACTCCTCGGTCGACACTATCGTCATGATTAGCGCACGTGTCTTCTCGAAGCATACCCGGGCTTACATTGGGGTGGCAGTGGCCGCGCCGGGGCCGCCGGTTTTTCGTCCTTGGGCTCCTCGACACTCTTCACTTCCTTCTTGACCACCACGTAGTCTGGGTGCCGATACAGACGACTCTCGTCAAACTTGGGCGCTGGCGCCTTCATCTTCTTAGCGTTATCCAGAAACGCCTTGTCATAGATGCAGTTCCCGAGCATGTTGCCAAACTGTCGCATTGCTCTCTTCAGCGCGTCTGTGGTGGCCTCTTTCTTGGCCTTCTCCCAAGCCGCTCCCTTCGTCCTGGCGTTGTCACTGAATGCATACCCAACATCCTCACGGTACGTTCCGTCGCGCAGTGTGATGCGCATGGTGACAGACAGGCCGACGTTGACCTTCCCATTCCCCTTTTCCTCCTCGTAGTCTTTTTCCATGCCTACGACGGCCGAGGACCACCCGTTGAAGCCGAAGATTTCGTTGGCAAGCGTGATGCATTTGTCGCCGGGAATGTAGAGATACTTCGAATTCGGCCCCGTATTCCCTACTCGCGTTGAGAGGAACTCTGGGCCGAGCTGTTTTTTGAGTTGGCTCTGGATCCTGGCGGCTTCTTGGGGGGTGTACTCGAACAGGCGTTGCGGGGGCTCTTCGAACATGTTGGCAGCCTGCTTATGCTGGTCGCCTGGGCTGTATTACACACAGATCAGCTTCTAGATCACTAAGTGGGTAGGTAGACTCTCGCATGCGTCGACGGGTAGCGACGCGATGGAGGAGCCGGATGGTAACATACGCGGGCATTGTGACGACGGATTGTATGAGAGGTGATCTCGCACGAAACTCTACAGAGCAGTTTCGAAGGGATATGAGTAGAGATCAATTCGAGAGTGGATCTGGTCCTGTGTGAGGTGCCTGTGGGACTGCGTGCCTGACCGCGTGTTGCGGGCGCGACGCGGCGGTGGGGCACGTCCACCACAGGCTGTCACGTGAATGGTTGCCCGAGCGCCGTCACCTCCCCTCACCCCACCAAACACTGCCATCCATCAGGGACCAAGTGTGCTGGGGCTCAGGTTGCAGCTGGCGCCAGCTAACCGGCCCCAGTCAGCGACTCCGGACGTTTTGGCCTCACAACGCCTGCAAAAGCCCACGACATGTAACCCACAATCACGGTGGAATAGATTTATAGAACGCAGTATGGAATTCACGAGAGATATAGATCAGAAACCGGGTAAATATGATCTACCTAGAAAATACTGCGGGCCGGAGCAGGCCCCGCCCCCATTCCAGCGTTGATCATCGACACAAGGCGGAATAATACTCGTAAAGATATATATACCCGCGTGTCGGCGCCGGTTGAAAGCTCGGGATATCGTTTGGGTGGGTATGCTCATAAATCGGACATGTAGGGATGGAAAGGAGAGCTCAGAACCCTAGTGCCCTAGACGAAAGAAATGGCACGGAACAGTAACCCAGCGACGATTTGAGTGTTGCTGGATATCGACAACACAACGGTTCATCAACCGGGTCAAGAACCGGTAAAGAAGGTGAGCGACAAAAGCACGCATTAGCCACAAGCATGGAAAGCCAAATACCTGCAATTCCTGTATGTACCGCATCAGACAAGCCCAGAAAAAACACACTAGTCCCAAACTACCGACCACCCGACGACAACAAAACGGACCGCGACAGGGCCGTACAACCAGAGATACAAAACTAGACTTAACATCTCCGCCGACTCAATGATTCCTCCGCTGCCAAAAGCTGACGGTGCGGAGCAAACCACCAGTACATAGGAAAAGCTAACGATGGATATCAGAGGTATGAAGGAAAATATGAACGCCGTTGGCCAACCCCCCTTCCTCAAGCCCCAAAAGTCTATGCCTCCCATCCGCGATGCCCGGTGCAGAAATTAAAAGAAATAGTCGTGATGTCATCGGTGATGCCAGCGAGCGCTCAAACAGAACAATCAGACTGGCCAGTCACACTCATGATCGCCGCTTTTTACCAGGGGCCGACACGGACGGGCGAGCCGTAGTTGCCGCTGATCAGCTGGTTCAGGATCGAGTTGGGGTCGGACAGCCCGGACGCCGGGGCGGCGTTGGGGTTGTTGCCGGCCCAGGGCACCTCGGTCGCCATGGCGGCCATCGCTTGTTCCATCTTTCCGCCCGATTGCTCGTTGTGCTTGGCCAGTCTCTGGTCCCAGCCGCCCGTGTGCAGGACGAATCCTCCTCCCCTCTTTGCGGCCTCGGTGATCACAAGCGCCCATGCACCCGATATCTCGTCGTATGCATTATCCTTGTGGTGTCGATATTGTTGGCTCTCCCAGTCCGGCAGTTCGTGGATGACTTTCGTCGCAGCGTCGAGGTATTGTAATGAGATGTTGGTCTGCTGTTCGACGGGCGGGAGGAACTGGGGTGTGAAGTCGGAGATGGCATCGACAAGCGCGGCCAGAGGTTGCTTCACCCGGAAGTATGTGTAGTCGGAGCTGGATTGGCCGAAAGGGACCGCAGCCCGTAGTTTTGCCTGATAATCGCCCAGGACCTGGAGTGCCGAAGCGGCCGATGGCCGGGGCGCACCCGTGATCACCTCCCGGCCGATATCCGGATGCCGCTCGCAGATGGTCTGGAGGACTGTGCACAATTGTGTGTTGTCGAGGGTCTCGAGAAGTCGGGGTAGCGATAGCGGGCGGCCCGCCATGTCGGCGCCGCCTCGGGGTTTCTTCGCCGGCCTCGCAAGCTGTCGCGAGGATATCGCCGGCGAGCTAAGTGGCGAGAGCGACATCTCATCGCCATCGTCGTCGGCTTTCCGCTTCCTGGACGCCATATTGTATTGCGGTACTGCGAAAGGGTCAATAAATCTGACTCGGGGCTCCGGTGCTGCGGAAAATAGCCGTTTCCTGCTCCTTATCATTGTGTATCACGGGGCGGATAGCGTCCGGGAGAGGCGGAGATGGGAGTGTCAGGAGACGAGCTTACCAGGGAGCGTCGGTGGGAGCCGAGAGGTTTCGCACTGAAGGGGAAAGGTCGGGGGTTGCGGCGATAAAAGGACGCTCATTGTTCGCCCAGCGCAACGTAGCAAAGTGACTAGCCACCAACGAGCTGGCGGGACGACAAACGCCTGTTGCGATTTGCCGGATTGTCCAGCTCAGTGAGTGAAATGGGGGAGGTTGAGACGACAAGGCCTGTGGGGTGGGAAAATTGAGGAGGTGCTGCGGCGCAAAGCATCCATCCAGGCTCGGCTACCCCAGTCCAAGCAGCCAGTCAGGGTGTGATGTGTGGCCGAGAGGCAGAAGCAAGAAAGTGGAACTGCGACGAAAGTCACCGCTCGTTTTGGCCTTTGTTGTGGACGCAAGGGTTGCAAACTAACTGTGCCTGGCATTCCATTCTACAAATCTAACTACAAATGGTAATTTGGCCGCACGGCCCAACTGGCACATGCACCCGTCGCTTGCCGTGTGGACCGTTTCTTGCTCTCCACTGTGCAACGCTTGAGCGCCGCACTTCGTTTGCCCCGAGAGCGAACAGCAGTGGACTCCGCTGGTGTATTATGGAAGCAGGTTAATACAAACCTGTTCATACCCGAACCAGGGCCCTGGCACATGTGTGTAGCCGCGAGGAGTGACAACGGAGCCGTCGAAGCCGTCATAACCGTAACTAGCCAATTATCGAGCACAACTCCTCCAGGTCGCCCTGGATGCTGCCGCGTGGCAAGGGAGGCTTTGTACTTGGACGTATTGCGCACGCGAGCTGCAAACGGGCCGGCCTCGTCTCAGTGGGAGCGACGTCAGCTTGCTCGTTTGCTCGACCCCAGAAGCGAGCGTGCGTCTGATTGCGACTGATGTGAGATGCGGGAAGCTGCGCCTCTGCGTTATTACCAAAACAAAGACGAGGGTTCCAGGCCAGTCCGGTCCAGGTTTAGGATTTATCTTGATGCAATTCAGACCACCTACGCCCATAGGTGCGTACCTGCCGAGGTATTATGGCGAACTTTGCAATCGTGCCAAACCTCCATACTGTGTATACCGTCGATGTCCATGGTGAATAGGTCCACACCTGGGTAGGTATGGACGATAGATTCGCACTTACGGTCCTTCGTGGAGAGTGGAGGTAAGACTTGCGTATCAACACACATTCGTTGTTCATTATTGGTAAACCAAGCTGCCCATGTGATGCGGCATTCGATAGTATCAGTGGCTGACAGAAAACACCCGACCAAGGTGGTCTTGGGTGTGTCCAGTCCACGCACATCCATTTGGAGAAGCTGGTGGTGCACTTGGCTGGACTTGGAGTGGGTTGGGGATGCTGCCCCGCATTCCGGGCCTGGAAGGTACGCTAAAAATGGAAGCAGAGCGCTTATCGCTTATCAACCGGGAAATTTTCGAAGAAGTTCAGGGCATCTTGTTGATGGGTCTCGGGGTTGAATTGACACAGAAGCTCTCACTCGACCAACCGGATAGCTCACCCCAGATCCATCATACACAATGGCAAAGAAAGACCCAGAAGAGATCGTCTTCGAGGAGCAGCAGACCGACGCTTCCTCCAAGAAACGGAAGTCCGCCCTCGACGAAATACAAGTCGACCTTTCGCTCCCTGAGCCTCCCTCCAAAAAGGCACGCCGTGCGCTCAAGAAGGGCAAGACACTGCCCGTGAAACCGACAAGTGACGACGAGGAAGATGGCGAGGATGGCAAAGCGGACGGGGCTAAGGATAGCAAGAAGAAAAAGGAGCGCTCCCCCTACGGCGTGTGGATCGGCAACCTGCGCTTCACCGTCACCAAGCCCGAGCTTCGCAAGTGGCTCGTTGACAACTCGGGCGGCAGCATTACCGACGAATCCATCACCCGAGTGCACATGCCCATGACCAAACCCGCCCCTGGGCCGGGCCCCAAGAAGGCCCCCGAGAACCGCGGTTTCGCCTACGTCGACTTTGCCACCTTTGACGCCAACGTCGCGGCCATCGCCCTCTCCGAAACCGAATGGTACCGCCGCAAGCTTCTCATCAAGGATAGCAAGAGCTTTGAGGGGCGGCCGAAGAAGGAGGAACCCGCAGCCGTCGCAGCAGACGGGACTACGAGCAAGGGGGCTGGGTCAGACGCCAAAGCCGGTGGCCCGAGTGCCGGCGCCAGCACCAAGATCTTTGTGGGCAACATGTCGTTCAACACTACCGAAGACGACTTGCACGCGCATTTTGAAAAGTGCGGCAAGATCCGCTGGATCAAGGTGGCCACGTTCGAAGACTCGGGCAAATGCAAAGGATACGGCTGGGTCAACTTCGAGGACGCCGAGGCGGCAGCGTGGGCGGTTAAGGGGTTCGTCAAGGTCCGCGAGACAGTCGAGACGCTGGAGGATTTCATGGATGTAGACGACGAGGATGCCAAGCCAGCCGGCGGCGAGGAAGCAGAGGGCGAGACCAACGACGAGCCCAAACCGTCCAACGAAAGCAACGACGAGGGCAGCGGGGCCGACTCCGACTCCGACTCTGAAGACGAAGAAAACAAAACCCCCAAGAAGAAGCCCCAAAAACCCACCACCAAAGAACCCGCCCGCATCCGCACCCGCAAGTGGTGGGTCAACCAGCTCCTCGGCCGCAACCTCAAGATCGAGCTGGCCGAGGACGACCAGACGCGCTACCACAAGCGCTTCGGCAAGGGCGCCACCGCAGCCAGGCGGCAGCAGGAACAACAACAACAATCCGAAAACAACCCCCGACAAAGGCCCGCGGGGAGACAGGACAGCAACGGGGAGCAACAGCAACAGAACGGCGGCAAGGAACAAAAGGCCATCAAGTACCAGGCCGACGTCAGCGTCGCCCGCCTGACGGGCGCGCCGGTGGCGCACCAGGGGAAGAAGGTTACTTTCGACTGAGCTTGGTTTTGCTTGCCCGGCGAAAAAGAGAAAGGAGGGGTTGGGGGGACAAACCCAACGTGGTAGCGTATCTGCGAGACAAGTCGGGATGGTGCTGTTTGATTTGGCTGGCTGGATTCACTTGACGAGTTACCTGCCAAGGCACCTAAGGGGGTTTGTTTGTTTCTTGTTCGGTGTCAAGAGCTGCGTAGTTATACCCAACATATATGTAGGAAGATATCTACCACCGCGCGGTACTTGCTGCCTACAAAGGAGTTGCGGCCTACTTACGAATTGCTATCCATCTACGAGTTGTTCATGTCCGTTTATTGTGTAGACGTCTCCCAAGCCAAGGAATTCAACATGTAGGTTAGCATCGTCCATTTGATTGTGCCCGGGCAGGGGAACAACAGACAAAACTTAAGACTTTCAGCGTCGGCAGACACACTTCACAGTCCTCACAAAACAGCACTCCATGCAAAGCAAAGTTCAGATTTCTTATTTCCCTAACCTAGCCGAGGTAAAAACAGACATCAATCTGAGCAGTACATCCTGCGGGAAGCAGACCTGGAAGGAAATGGTAAAGGAGAGCAAAGCCGTAAATAAGACTGGCCGCGAGAGAAGTGTCGAAAAACAGAGGCTAGCGAGGAGATTCTCGCATGTCCGAGTTCAACCGGCGATAGATAGCACGTTGTTTGATAGCAACTCATGGTGCTTACCGCAGTCCGTGTCCTGGCTTTGCCCCGGTGGTCCCGTGTACTGCTTTGGAAAGCCACGACGGGAAGAGTAGAGAATCCTGAGAGAACGACTCCGGTGAAAAGCAAAACAAACCATGACCCTTTCCCCAAAATGGCAAACCCAACCAAAAGAAGCCCAATGTCCCAAATAACCCCATGTATTACCCACTTGCGAGTAGTGCGCCGTTACTTCTTCAGGGAGTGGTTGCCGCCGAAGCCGAACTCCTCGTCCGAGGCGTCAAGGATGTCGTACTCCTCGTCAGTGAGGAAAGCGTCCTCAGACCCGCCCTCGACCCACTCGCTGTCCTCGCAGTCCTCGTACTCGTCCTGAGCAGAAACCGACTCGGTCTTGGACGCCCCATGGATGCTGGCAACAGGCGACTCCTTCTCCAGCTTGGGGAAAATCATCTGGCTGTGCTCAAGCTCGACCTCCGGCTCAGGCTTGACCTCCGGCTCAGCCTCGACCTTAGGCTCAGCCTCGACAACCTCGTTGTCCTGTTGCTTCTTCCGGATGACAAACTGAGGGGTTTGGGGTTGCGGCAAAAGCATCTTGGGCTGCGGTGGAAGCACATCAGGCTGCGACACCTCGGGCTGCGGTGGAAGCACCTTGGGTTGCGGGAGAAGGACCTTGGGCTTCTCAACGACGACGTCGCACCAAAGACGGTGGCCAAAGCGATCGCCCTCCTTAGTGGTCAATCGCCAGTTCGACACGATCCTGCCGGCACGCGAAGGGGTTCTGAGGAGCACGGTGAAGGGGAACTCCTCGCCGGGCTGGATGGAGGCGTAGCAGATGGTGGATTCGCACGAGAACTCGACATCCCGGGTGGCGGCAGGGTGGTTAGAGTCGAGGTGGCCCATGTAGTCGCCGCCAACAAACTTGACGGAGCAGCCGGCCGGCCACGCAACGTTGCCGCTGTTGCGAAGGACCCAAGTCTGCTCGAAGACGTGGTCAAGGCCGAAAATGGTGCCATCCTGGACGGTATCCCGGACGAAGGTGGCCACGAGATCCTTGGGGGAGACCGGGGTTTCCTCAGTCTTCTCCTTCGCCTCCACTGGTGGTGGAGAATCGAAGGTGGTCGGTTCGTAAGGGGTCGGCTCCGGCTTGGGAGAGCATGGCCTCTTCATCTCGGTCGCCGGCGGCAGGGACGTTGGGGCGGCGGGAATGGGCAGGGTTCGGAGGCGGGGAGATGCCGAGCCCGTAGGCACGGTCCAAGTGCTTGCGGCGGGAGAACGGGCCCTAGGGCGGTCGCCCATGACCGGCATCTGTCGGCCGTTCAGGTTCTCACCGGTAGTGGTCACGCTGACATGGCGCACAGGTGACTTGAACTTGATGAGAGGGTGGGTGCGGTTGTGAGAGTTGCCAGGGCTAGCCTCGCACGACGCGCAGAAATCGGTGTCGTCGCAGACGGCACACTTGAAGCGGTCGCCCACAATGTAGGTGGAGTTGGTGCGGGCGTCGGAGCACAAGGGGCCATCGCAGCAGATGCCGACGTGAACGGGCCGGTTCATCGCACGGATGCGAACACCGCCATCGTACTGGAGGGGGTCGTAGACGGGAACGAAACGATGGCCGGGGTGGATGAAGCTAGCGTTTACCACGCAATCGGAGCAGTAATCCCAATCAGGGCAGTCCAAGCACTTGTGGCGAACGCCCTTGACGCCCTTGTCGCAGCCGTCGCAAATGGCGTTGTGGGGTTGCCCACGGCCAGCGGGGAGACGGCGGGCGACCTCGTCGTCGAACCTGGTGCCCTCGACAGCCGGGACGAAGGCATGCTTGGGGTGGTGGCCGTGGCGGTTCTTGGCGAAGCAAGACCGGCAGAGGTCGAAATCTTCACAGGATGTGCAGTGGGCGAATTCGGCCTCGGGCAACTCCTGCACGCAGCAGTTGCAGGTGCGCATGCTCGAGTACACGTTGTCGTTGAAAACCGGGATGATCCTTTCCGCAACTGATACCGGGTCCGCGGCCGGCTTGGGCTGGGTCTTCTTCGGCTTGGGCTTGGGACCCAGGCGTTCTGTCGTGCTGTTGATGATGACTCCGCTCTTGACAAAGCGCTTGATGAGCCAGTGGTTGGCTCCCTTGCATGTGACACCCTGGTTGACACAAGTCTGGCAGAGGTCAAAATCGCCGTCGTCGCAGGTGGAGCAATGGTAGTGAGCGTCCGGAATGGTATTGTCGCAGCTGTTGCAACACACGGCGAAGTTGGTATGGATTGCCGGGCATTCCACATTGCAGGGCGGTGTTGGGGGCGAGGTGGTATCGGGCTGCACCGGTGATGGGTCCTCCTTAGGCGCCGGCGCTGTCGCAGAGGTGAAACTGCTCATGTCCGCGTACACTACCGGCACCAGAGGCTTGGTGTCGCCAAATTTGAAGTCGGTGATGGCGGCAATAGCGCGGAGAGCATCCGACTTGGCCTGCTGCTTGGCCTCACATTCGGGATCGGTGGATCCGGCGCTTGGGTGGCTTTCCTCTTCCTCCGGTTCGTCGGCGACCGACGCCGGCTTGGGGCCCTGCTCCTCCTCAGGCAAGTTCCGTTTGACTGTGACGCGGAGCTTGAGCTTATGCTTAGCCTTGGCAGCGCGGTATAGCTGCTTATAAACGGCTACGTTGGTCTGGTCGAGCACGACGTAAGCAGAGCCGGAGTCGGAGTAGCGCTCAAAGACGGCCTCGGTGTCGTCGGGCAGATTCAGTGCATTTCGCAACTGCAGAGCGGCTCGTCAGCGTTGATTCTCCAATAAAATGCCATGCAGCCGGCCGAAACCGAAAGCTGAAGCTGAACTTACCTTGGACTCGAGCACATCTATGCCGACGTCACGAAGTGCGAGCTTGAACCGGCGGGGATGACCGTCGAGGCTCAGCTTGACAGTGATCGGCGTGTCGGGGTCGGCTTGCGCAGCGGACGCCATCTTGAATGAGCGGCGACTACAGAAATGGCACGAACCATTCGGTCAGTAACTAATGATGAATGCAGAGGGTATTTTGATGGATGCGAGTGCGGCTGTTGCTGGGCTCATGACGACGGGACGTGCGGAGACGGCCCGGCGCGTGGGACAGAAAACCAATGGGGTTGGTGCTGCAGAGGGACGGAACTCACCCAAACGCTGCTTCTCAAGCGATGCGAAATCTTTCGCTGCTCTCTCGTCGAGATGCAAGCAGGGAAGTTGTATCCTCGTAGTATGTGCACGCGATGGATGAGGCTGCGTTGAATAAAGTCGGGGGGCGTGTGCGTTTTGCAAGAAGGAAAGAGAAGGAGGTCAGGTTGGCAGGAGCTTTCAGGTGAGGAGATAAGTGGTCGGAGCTTTCTGCATTTGAGGGGGTAGGGTACGTAACATGAACAACGGCACAGGCCTGAGGGCAATCGGATAGGTGACGGGAGTTCGCGGCTGCTGCAGGTGCAGGGGAGGTGGGTATGATGTACTTAAATGTGGTAGGACGAGTTGCCCAGGCAGACAGGCGACTCGCATTTGACGGGAGGCGAATGAATGGAATGGCTCAAGCGGCGAGCTGGCGGTGAATGAATGGGAGCGTGGGAGCGAACAGCCGGGGGTCGATGCTACCTTGGTGGCGTTATGGTGTTAAGGCCGGGCCAGGGCCCCGGGTGCGCGTCAGGCGGCCGAACCTGCTAACACGGCTTTGGTCTCTCCCCTCTTCCGGCGAGTTGCCCCACCATGTGCGCCTGGCCAGGTCTGGCCAATCCGATGCCGTCGCATCCATGGGACGACTTCAAGCCGTCATCTCCAGCCCACCTGGCCTTTGCCCGCACGCGCCCAAGCCGCCCTGCTGCCACCCAAGCGTCGGGTGCCTGGCACAGTCGCCGCCGTCACAGAACTGAATGGGGTAATTGTCAGCGAGCGGCAGCCAGACGGGAGCGGAATTTTCTGGGTTGTTCAGTTCACAGTTGACGCTGCGATTGATTGATTTTACTGCCTGGGTTGTACGGGATACCTTGCTTGTTTTTAAGGTTCACTAGGCGTTCTCATTCTTTTGCTGCAACATTACGAATACCTGTCTCTCTGTCTCTCTCGGGGTGCTTTTCTCCAAAAACATCCACGGATGGCGCCCGGGCATGAATGCACCTGTGAGCGGATGTTTGCTCCGCAGTGGAGTTACGATACCAAAGCGCTGTTAGCGCGTGGGGCCAAACGTGACGTGGGGCAGCTGGCGAGGCCCGCCTCGAGATCTGGGGCCAAGCGGAAAAGACCCATGCAGGCTGTCAAGCTCTCCAAGATTTGCCCCACCAAAGCCCACTTTCCTCGCCGCTCTTGCATTGATCAGCAACGAAAGCAGCAATCGGGGCGCGCCGGGTCGGTCTCACACTCGGGCTGAGGGGAAAGACGGCAGGATTACGTCGCTGTCTCGACCGACCGACGTCAACAGTTTGACTCGAGTCCCGAGGCTGGCGTTTCCATGGCGTAGCTGGAACACCCCGCAAGTCCAACCGCAAGGTTTATCGCAGCGTCCGGGTCGGCGGTCGGCGCTTGTAAAAGGCGAAGCGGCGAGCAGCACGACAGCCGACACTACATAACTATCTGAATCGTCCTGTGTAGTTCCAAGGTTAATGATTCAGAGTTTGGGCGTTGCTGCGGCCATCCGATCGTCAAGGGTCGGAGACCGGGCGGATTGCTCTCGGAGGAAAGCGCATGTTGCGTGCGAGCGTGCCTAGGTGCGGGACGGATGGCCCGATTGAGACGGATGGGGAAGGTCCTGCAGTGCATAATTGCTGCATTCGCGACCACCCGTGAAGTTGGGGCAGCATCGCATCGGGCCTGGACATACAAATTATTTCAATGTTAATAATTCAAGTTCTCTGCACTACCGGCGAAATCAGATGACTGCGCTTGGTATCGGGAAGAAACGGGTCAGAGAGAGTCTAGAAGGTTGCATCCCAACGAACGGTGGGTGGGATCGATCGCATCGTGTTTTAGATGACGGAGGAAGCACACGCAACTAAGTTCAGCCCCCGTTCTACAGCCTACCCGTGGCGCCCTGTCGTGCACCCTGTCCGCGTCACTCAGGGCTCACTTTTGGTGTGCTCTTTGACGCCGCCTTTCTGCCCAATCGAGGTGCTGACGGCCGGTACTCAGTGTATGTATGTACCTACTGCGTGATACAGAATACTCTCGGGTCGCCGGGCTGAACGTACTGGGTAGGACAGCATTCTAGCTCGAACGGATGAAACGGTTTTCCCGACCTTCGTTGAATATCAGTACTTTTTTCTGCATTTTTCTGCATATCCTCATTTGGAGGATGTCACCCCGCAGATAAGCAGTCTTTAGTCTGTTGGGCTGCGAAATGGAGAGCCCAAAGAACCTCAACACGGCTACGAAGTACAGACTCGCCATATGGTGAGACATAGCCCGATAGCCAAAACGCTTATTACATACCATATATCTAGTATACACAATTACTGTTCAATACTAGCGCTGCTAGGCAGGTAGGAAGTCAACAACACCAACAACACATCACGAGAATTGATTACATCACCAAGCCGTAACCCAGGCGCCCCCCGCCAGCCCACGACACCCTCACGAGTCAATGATAGCCTCCAACGCCTCAGCCAGCGCCGTCTCATCATACCTCACCTCGGGCCTCCTCTCGGCGCCCCCGCCAAGGACGACCTTCCCAGCCACGCTGACGCACTCGATGCCCAACCGACTCAGCTCCTCCACGTCCACCACCGGCCCACCCGCCGGCCCACCCGCCGGCAGGCCCCGATCATCCTCCAGATAGACCAGGTGGCTGACATAGTCCCGCAGCACCTCGTCCCGGCCCACCAGCTCGGGCCGGCGGCTCTCGACGCACGCCCGCGCGATCGCCGCCACGAAGTCCCGCGCCGTCATCGGGTCCGCCGCGGGGCCCGTCTCCCGGTCCAGCTTGCCGTTCAGGATGAGCACCTTCCGGCGGATGGTCGTCGTCGTTTCCTGGGTGCCGAGGGCCTGCCCGACGCGGCGCAGCACCAGGCTGGGGATGATGCTGGTGTAGAGGCTGCCGATGCTGTAGACGACCGTGTCGGAGGCGGCGAGGGCGTCGACGACTTTTGGGTTGGCCGTCGGCGCGATCTCGTGCCCGTACGGGTTGATGTACCACATCCGCTCGATGCGCGCCGGCAGGTCCTCCTCGTCCTCCTTGGAGAAGGCGATGTTGGGCCGCCGCAGTGCTGGCAGCGACCCCGGCAGGTTGGCGTCCTCGATCCGGTCGTGGTCCGCCGCTGTTAGTGCCGGCGCTACTTGCATGTCGTCGGGGAGCGCGGTTGGTGCTGACGGGTGGCTGATGGCTACCTGCCCCGCGATGGTGCTGCCGTCCCGCAGTCCGGCCGAGATGTGGTGGGTGAAGTTGGAGTTGATGGCGGGGAGCACCGAGACGGAGGGCGGGATGGAGCAGATCATGGAGAGGAGGTAGATTGCGGACTCGAAGGAGCCGGTGAAGATGCGGGCGCTGGAGGGAGGTAAGTTAGCGAGGTACAGTACCCGGTGTGTTCAGATGAGAGAGAGAGAGGAGAGCGGCTTGGGAGGGTTGTGATAACGTACCCGGCTAGGAACATGTTGCCCACGCTGGCGCTGGCAAAGTCGAATACGTTTGGCGGCCGAGCTCTCTTGACGATCTCTAGATTGAGGGTGTTCAAAACCGAGCGGATGAGCTCCCGCTTCGGACTCGAGATGAAACCCCAAAGCAGCGACCGCGACTCGACAATGTCCAACCATTCTGACCGAGCCCTCAGAGGGTCAGCGTCCAGGCGGTGCTCAAAGAACAGCTTGAGCGCCGACATCTCCTTGTCGTCTTCATGGTTGGGAATAAGCCGGACTAGGCGACCTAGAATAGGGGTTAGATCCCCCCCTTTCATTCTACAACCGCTCCCAACTCAGGACTCACTCCGGATATCACCAACACCTGCACAACCGTGTTAGCCAGCCACCCAGCCCGACCTTCTCACCACCATCTCTAGCTCTCATGCACTTACTCGGCCCACCGACAAATCTAATCAGCTCTGACGAACTACCGCCGTTGTCGCTGATGGGGATGACGTAATTCAACTGGCACCGTCGCTTTTCCACAATCTTATTGAACACATCCACTAAGCTATTCGCCGCCGTGCCTTGAAAAGTGATGCGTCAGTTATTACTCGTACTTCCGGGATTCCCTGCTGACAACTCGCACAAACCTCCTGAGAAGACGGTAATCCCTAACCGTTTACACCCATTATTGCCGTTGGTGGCGTCAACGATCAACGGGGCCATTGAGGGGGCGGTTGTCTCGTAAGCGGTGTAAGGATATTATTATTGGGGTGACGAGAGGTGATGGGGGGTGATGGTGTTGATGTTGGCGGCCGGAGAAGGAATGTTGTGTTATCTGACCGACTGTTACATGTGCCCCTGAATGATAAGCTCACCATTACACGACGGGGTCAGCCAAGGCATTTATAGCGTTACCATAAAACCAATTCAGGAAGCTCCGCCCGCTGCCACAACACCGCCAAAAGGCATGAACTTCCCAGCCAAAGCAAGCACTCACTCACTTACTCAACGTGTCAACATCGTATTTCCACCTCACCAAAATATGATGAAACAAGCTTCAGGACAGATTTCCCAATCCCCCATAGAACGTAGCACATGGTCGTCGTCATCGGCAGATCTGCGGAAATTGTCCAATTCCTTGATCATCGTCACGAGGGATACCGAAATGAGGCTATGTTCGGACATTGTCTCCGGAAAGCCAGATGTGTAAAATTAAACAAAAAAAAACAAAAAGAAAAAAAGAATATACATCACTTTTGATATCCCATCAAACAAGCACCAAACCAAGCCAAGCGAAGCAGCCAGCGAGGGAGAAAAGCAGCCAGAAAAGCAACGCCGCCTATGATTTGAATCATCAAAGCCTAGCCCTGACTAGTTAACGTATCTGAGAACCTCCACGGGCCAGCGCCCTTCCTGCCAAACACTGTACTATACCACCTTCCAAAGCCTAGTGCTATGCATGAAGCAACCCAGAACGACACAGTTGACATGACAAAGGGAACGGACATGAACTTTGATGCGTCGAGTCCAACTCCATCAGCGCCATGCGAAGGAAAAAGAGAGAGAAAAAACGAAGAGGACAAAAGTGACGCGACTACAGTGCCATGGAGAAAGGGCAAAAAGCCACCACCTAGGGAGACAGGCGACACCACAAAGCCAATTCCCCCACAGCAGCAAAAACAGCGGCAAGCAATTCGAAAGACAGAACAAAACAAGGGAGAGAATCATCATAGTAGAAGCCGTGTCGTGAGACACGTCCATGCCCACACCCCCCCTCGAAGAAAAAAAAAACAATACCCTTGAACCCACTTCCTCGCTCCACCCAAACCTCACAGTAAACTCGCTACGATCATCAACGATTGCCCCAAACCCCGCAAAAAAGGAGTGTGTGTGCCAGATAACTTTCCTCCTCCCCCTTCACCAGACTCTGTAATATCATCATCACCTCCACCCGCAAAAGAGAACGGATATAGCAAAGTTGTCCGCATGGTGCCAACCGAACACCCGACAGCAAGGCCGAGGGTTATAACAATGACCCGATGCCGGGATGAGTTGGAGAGGTGAAGACGCTGGCTCGTCCCACCTCTCGAATGTTGGATTAAAGATAGAGCGGATACTGGCTGATTCTTTTTCATCTTTCCTAACAGTGTCCAGTAGTAGTAGGTGTGTGAATAGGTAGGCAGGGAGTCGTCCATGACAAAGCAAGGCTCTTTGGATGATCGGAATCATTCGACAGTCCCCAAAGCTCGTAATATCCACACCCATCCTCTTCCTCCTCGTCCTCCTCGTCCTCCTCCCTTCTCTTCCCTTCTCAATCCTCACTCTTTGCCACCTCTTTCCTCCGGCCTCGACGGGGCCACCCCACTCCCGACCAAATATCCCACCTTTTCGTCAGAGCTTGCCCACTCCGGCGGCGTGGGTAGCGGCGGGGGGCGTAGGGCAAAGGGAACGCCTGCCGGTACAAACTTGCCTACAAGTCCGGCGTCCTACTGGGGATAATAGGTCATCGGCTGCTGGTAGTAGAATGTGTCTGGGCTGGGCGCCATCATGGGGGCGGGCGCCATGCCCACCATGCCAGGGCCTGCGGTATAGGGCTGGGACCCGCCGGGGAAGGAGGGCGGGTATCCCGACATCGGGGGACCCTGTGGGTAATATTCATAGTAGACCGTGCCTTGCGACTCCCGCGCGTCCACCATATTTTGCTGCTGTTGGGGTGTGCCTTGCCCGGCAGGCTGGGCGGGGGGCATCTCGCCCTGACCGGGTTGTGTGTACGGAACCGCTTGAGCTTGCTGTTGCGTCGCCCCTGGTACAAAGGTGGGGGCGGCTGCGTTGGGGCCCATGTTCGCGTTGAACGTCTGGGGATAATAGTAACCTTGCTGCGGCTGCATTGGCGCATATGGCTGGTTGTAGAAGCCGGGTTGGGCATAGGTGTTAGGCTGGAAGGGAGCGGCGTGAACTGCGCGCTCGGGAATTTGAGACAGGGGCGTAGACGACGAGAATTGGGACTGATACGAAGGGTGACGGGCGTGGGAATCTTGATGATAACCGTTGGGCAGCTGCGGCGGGACCTGCTGATGGAAGGCTTGTTGATAAGGGCCCGGCGCGTTTGTGGCCTGCTGAACGGGCGACTCGATGTTCTCGAGGGAGACGGCTTTCTGCGGCCGCGGTTGGTGCATTGGGATGGTGTTTGGTCGGCTCTCCTGAAACGTGGGTTTCAGGGGAAGAGGGTGTGTTTGGGGCTGGGGTAGTTCGTTGATGGACGCCTCAGGGGCCTTTTGGTAAACATCCGGCCTAGGAGGCATAGGCATTGTAGGCACCGGCGGTTGAGCGAAAGGGGGCAACCGGACGACGGGCCTCGTGGTGTCGGCCGGGAGGGGGGGTCGTGAGATGGTGGACCCCGTCGGCGAGAGCATGAATTCTCGGCCAATATCAGGAGCAATCGACGACCGGCGACTGAGGGCGATGCTGGGAGAGTACATGCTTCCCCCATACGCGCTTCCGCCCCAAACACTCGTCGCACGGGAAAATACGCCCGACCCCAGGACAGAGCGCGGGTTCTTACCCCGCGTCCGTTGCTGGTTCGGCCGCATGGCCCGTGGGATGAAGATAAACGACCTGTCACTCGCCGGGAAAATGTAACGCGGCATAACGGGCGGGTCATGGTACGGGATGGAAATCCGAACAGGCTTGTCGCGGCGGAGAGGGGGGCGGTGATCCGGGAGCTTGGTGTATTGCTTCAAGGCAACGCCTGGGAAGAGCTTGGGAGGACCGAGGGACGGGATAGACACCCTGATAGTCGTGTTGCCGATGTGCTTTTCGGTCGACATGGCCCTGTTGATTGCCATCTTGCTGGTCGGTGCGGTTGGGATGATGCCGTTACCGTTCGGGGGCCCTTCGCTGTTGGGGAGATAACGGCTCTGCCGAGGGGGTTGAGGGGCGGCGACCACTTCGTGCATGTCGTGTTTCCACAGCCCATTGGTGACGGGGTCCGGAACGTTATGTACCTGACTGGAAGGAGCGGTCAGCATCAGTGGCAGCGAAGGCATCCCAAGGCGACGGAAGGACGGCTCGACATACCTGATAGGAGCGAAGTGATTCCCAAACGCCCCTCGCCCGCGACCACGGGCTCCCCTGGGGAAGGGGCGGAAGCCATTCGCAGCGGGGCCAGCATGCCGGTGGTCATGCAGGAAGAAGGCGCCCCGGTTGGGGACGAAGGCTGGATCTTCATCCCTCTTCCGCCTGTACTCCTCGTGTTCCCGCCGTTTTATTTCCTGTTGCGGCAGCCGGGGTCGTTGCTGGGCAGCAGCGCTTGAGCTTACGACAATCGGTGCGGCGTCCTTAGCATGCGGTGCATGTTTTATGTCGTCAAAGTGCATTTCTTCTACCCTATTTTCCTTATCGGTAAGGGACAGTTTGCTGAGCATGGATTCGGCATCGGCTATTATGGGTATGACCGGTTTTGCGGCTGGACTCTTGGGCGGCTCAGAGCCGGTCCGGCGGCGAAACCCAGCCTTCGCGTTGCCGTTGCCGAGGGGTTTCCGTGCGCTGGGCAACGTTGGTGAGGCATCGTCGATGTTACTCGTGTCGCTGTCGTCGGCGGGGTCGTGTTCGTCGCTCGCGATCGAGCCATCCGTCACCGAATCATCATCAAGGTCGACCAGTGATTCGGGGCCGCCTTCGTCCTCGGCCTCGTCCTCAATACGGCGGCGCTGGCCGATAATCTTCCTGCGCCGTGTGCTCGCTGCGACCATTGTGTGGAAGCGGGTCCCGAGCTCGGCGATGAGTCGGTAGGGAAGGGGAGGGTGGCACCTAGGTGGGCGCGATGGTGCGGGGAGCTACGATGACGTTGAGGCAGCTCGATCTTATGTGTCGTGGGTAGAGCAAGTCGGACCTCTGCGGGTTGGTCTCTCTTATCTGTCCCGGAGTGAAACTTGGAGATATATCTAGGTAGATAGGGCCGAACCGTCCTGCGGTTGCAGAATCAACCGGAAGTGGAAAGCCGCGGAGGCAGTGCAGGTCAGGATTCGAGGAAAGAGCTCACGGGCCCAAGGCGAGCCGAGAAGGATACTGTCGGGACTGTGTAGGCGCGATCGAAGAGGGGAGCAGAGGCGCAAAGTGCAGCTCAAATTTGGACAGGAGACCCTGGGTCGGGGCTGCCAGGTAGCGCAAGTTTAACCAAGTGCCAGGCAGGGCTGTCCAAGTCAGAGAGAGCGACCGTGCTCCCAGCGAAGGAATGGGAGTGGTCAAAGAGCAGAACGGAGCAGCCAGAGGCGAAGTTGCTCCTCTAGTGCTTTCCAAAAGAACGGATGTTTGAAGAGACGCGAATTGGTGAGCCGTGGCTCGGACTGGGCCTTTGAAGCAACAAGGCTGCGCGACGGATGGCGTTGTCTTTTTTTTAGACTGCTCCTCACGGAATGGAGTTGAATTGAGCCTGGAAGCAGAGGGTGGCTCGGGCTGACTGCTACGGTAAAGTGGCATGGTAAGAATAGTGTCTGACCTCTTCCGGTTAGTGCATCCTGGTGGTCTTGACCAATGCGGGTTGGTTCAGCAGGCAGGCACCCGATGGGCAAGAAAAGCCAAACTCCAAATGCAGATGTCGACCATGGAAACCTTGAGCCGTCAACTGTTGGAACGAAACGAAAGTTATCATGAAACCCAAAGAAACTGTATTTTACTCCATTTACTTTTCTTCTTTTACCCCGTTTCTTTTATTTGTTTTTTTGGTCGATTTCTTGTTATTGGTTCTTTTTACTTGATTCCTTTCTTTCCTTTCGAGTTCGGCTTTTTTTGGCCAGAGGCTGGCAGGGCACTCCCATCCTCAGCGCTTGCGAGTCACTCCGCTTCCCTGCTTCACTCAACCACCACCCATCATCGACACAATCAGATCCGGGGTCGCCACAGTTTCCTTCTGCATTCAGGCAGCGATTACCTTTTGCATTTAATATTTTAGTTATACATGTGTAACAGGCGCAACCAACAGAACGTCGTGCCGGTCATATGCCGAATTTCTCGCCTGCCACGCTTCCCGCCGCCAGAGGAACGGAACTGGAGCGGGAGCGCGATGATGCACAGAGAGGCCTTGGCTGCCTAGAGGAGCAAACCGAAACCCGATTGCACCTTTTCCGGAACATTTTGTCGCGTACAGGACCGTGTCAATCCCGTGTAGATTAATGACAAGTTTGAATGAGCTTGACCAATCGTGAGAGCCCCCTCAAATGCGGGCGCCACCTCCATAATGATGAGACGATGGCGTTGGTTTGCATGGAGCACGTCTTCTTGAGTCACCCTCCAAAAAGCCCGGGGCTACCGGGAGCGCAGACCAAGCTTCGAAGGCGGCCTCCACCATAGAAGGAGCTGGTTCTAAGCTCATACTAGTTCCAGACAGGACGCAGAGCTTCGGACGACAGCATGACGAAAGCGCCCCGTGGCGGACTCCCGTCTCGAACCCTCGGTGTGGAGGGCACCCGCCGGGTCCGCATTGCAACGACGACACCCCCCCTACGAGTTCCTAGCACGTCCAAGACGTCACAGCTTCAAAGGATGCCAGATAAGGGAAGGCTCCGAGGATTGTTGCCTCCTATCTCGGGGGGTGACGAAGTCCCAGCTGTAGTCTCAGCTTCTCGGGGTATGTCATCTTTGATTGGTGTTCCGCGTTCAAGCCTCGGCCGTCTCGTTTCTGTTGTGTTCCCAAGGGGCGCAAAAGCAGACACTCAAACCTTGTTCCGGAAAGCTTGCGCCAAGTTAGTACGTGATACATAAATACGGTTCTTGATATCTACAGGCCAAAGCTTAAATTCTTGGCCGTAAACTTGCTTCGCCTGGTTTCACTTACCAGAAGAGCTCGAGTTACACGGTAGACTAAATGTGGAACTAAAACTGCTGAGATCCCAGCTCCCGTCAATAACTTATCAGTTCCCAAACCGCCTTCTATTCTCACTTACGCCTCACCTCCAAACCCCGTGCCACTTCAATCGTTTATTGTTATTGACTCCCCAACAAGAAGAATCAACAACCCCCACTTAGTTCAACAGCAATGAGAAAGCTTATCCCCTCACAAGTGGGGATGAAATAAACCCCGCCTCGAGCCCGCAGTGCCCATGAACCGCTCTCCACCCCACCCCCAGTCAACAAAACCAGCACACCATACTGTGTAAACCCTCACTCCACAAGCTCGAAATATCCACAAACACACTTCACGGCAAGGTGGCCGAGCGGTCTAAGGCGCCAGGTTCAGGCCCACCTGAATTCATAGATCCCACAAGATTTCCTGGTCTCAGTAATGGGGCGTGAGTTCGAATCTCACCCTTGTCATGATAACTACCTATCTATTCAGTGGAATAAATCCATCTTTTTGTGCTGCCCGGCTTCTATTCTTTTTAGTAGTTGGAAACCTCTACCGTAGATAGACCGACACTGGAGGGCGTGGGACGGAAGAAACAGAAGCTTATCTGGGTTGGTATTTCTTCTTGTTCACAAGGGACTAGCACAACAAAATAAAAAACAGGAAACCTCAACATCAAACCCAGCGAGTAAACACGAGTTACCAACCAACCCCTTCAAGTGCCTAGGTAAATACTGCCATACCTCTACAATGCCCCCCCCCAAAACAAAGATCAGGGGGGAAAACACCCCTTACTCATTCCCTCTCCTGAAACACTATCGTAGAGACGTCCCCATAGCCCTTCTTGACCCCCATCTTCTTGCGCTCCTCTGGCGTCAAAGGTTGCAGGTCATACTTGACAGGGCGCTCGAATGGTTCGATCTTGCGGACAGCACCGAAGCGGTTGTTGCCCTGGTCCCAAATCTGCAGCATAATCACCTAGTCAGCCATCACAAGCTCCCGTGGGTACGAATCACTCTGCCCGCCCAAACTTACCGCGTAGATCGACCGGAGAAAGGTGTGGCCGAGAATGTCGAAGGGGTTCTCGCCGCGGGACTGCACGCCGCCGTAGAAGAATGTCTTGTTGGCCGGGGCGAAGATCAAGTCCTCCTTCTGGATACCAAACTCCTTCTCGCCGACGGCGATGCTGAAGTCGGGGAGTTCGTCAACCGGGATGCTTTGGGGGATGGTCCAGCCCTGGTACTCCTCGTTGTACTCGGCGCCCGGGATTCTGGAGTAGAGGGCGCTGCAGACATCGTCCGAGACGAGGGCGAGGGTGGTGCCCGTGTCGCCGATGGCCTTGTTGCCCTCCATCGAGATTTGCTCGCCGTTGACGCTGGCGTGCTCGCTGGAGAACATCCAGAAGCCCGCCGACTTGTCAATGCCGGTCCAGGCAATCTCCTCGCCAGATGACTTGACAAGCTCCTCGTCGATCCAGCCGAAGGTGAAGAAGGACCGCCGGTCCTCGGCTCGGTTGCTGTACATGGCCGACGTGAACAGCTCTGCCTCTGTGGGAATGTCTTCCTGGACGATCATGTTGTCGACGGGGGTGAGCTGGGGATCCGGCTCGCCGTTCAACTGGACCGTGTTGATATTGTAGAACGCGAGGCCGAGGATGCCATCCATGGTGCCCTCGCTAAACTGCGCCGACATCTCGTTCGCGATCTCGATAGCTTGCCGCTTAATGATGATGCCGCCTAGCACCAGAACATCGGTACCGACGGTGCCCGAGGCCGAGCTGCCATCGCCGTACTGGACCTTCCAGGTCTTTCCCTCGGCAAGCTCGAATGACGACGACTTCTTGTGATCAAACTTCTTGTGGCTAACCTGGGTCACATCATTTTCAGCGTTGGGGCGTGTCATATGTCTCGGGGGAGCATACCCAAAGGTCGGCAGAGCCGGTGTCAAAATCCAACATGACCTTCTGCACCTCACGGCCAACGCCGGTGCCAATCGTGACCTCACAAAGATATTCGGCATCATTCTGTTGGTCCTCGGCAGTGACTTCCCCGGCCTCTTTCTCATCCTTGACTCTCTTGAAGAGGCCGCACCATATATGGCCTGGCCTGACTCCCGGCGCAGCGCTGGGTGGGGCGTCGTCGGATTTGATGAACTTCTGGTAGTAAGGACCAGGCTGTGTGGGTTGGAAACCGAACCGGTTCAGCACCGAGACATAGGATTTGGTGCCGTGGCGTTTGTAGTTGCTGTTTGGGATCGCCTTGACTTTGTGGAGAGCCATCCTCTTCCGCAATTCGGCATGGGTCTGGTAGAGCGCTTCCTCCATCCTGAGGAGTGGGATTGCTTGTGGCGGTAAAGGAGTTGGGCGAAGCGGCAAGCTGAGTGTGTCAAGAGAGATCCGAAACTAGTAGGTCCAGGGAAAGTTGCCGAGTGTTTTATGCAAAAGGAGAGAAACGAGCTGAGTGAGTCTGGAGCGAGGGCGGCCGATTTAACCCCGGCGGAAATGAGAAGAATTTAGGAAGGTAAGTAAGGGAATATTGATTGGATCAGGAGATTCATGGGTGTAACCATGGCCCATGGAAAGGGCGAGTGAACGGTTGCTGGGTGGGAATTATCGTGGCACACTTGGAAAGTGTGGTAGAGTACCGGCTAGGGGTGTGAAGGACAAAAAGGTGAAGGCGTGCTTATTCGGACCTTCTCTCGTAGGGGTAACCAAGGCAACCTAGCAAGCGGGTAACCATGGAACATATAACTTAGACCCCGGGACACATTGGGAAGGTACCTTGGACATGGCTGGCGTGGTGTATCCCCATATCACTCTTCCCCTACGGCACTGGTTGGTTTAAGTACTACCTCAACTTACCGAGGCCGTGAGAGGGCTGATTGAGTGTTCGCTGGCGGACACCTTGTGGCCATGTTGAAAACCCGAACCGTGTTTCATGGGCAGGGTAAAAGGTAGGCGAGATATGGATTTTGATGGGCCTTCACGACAATGGCGGTTGATCCAGTTTGACTTTCCCAAAGAAGAACCCCCTCACCCCATTGCTCAACCAGCACTCTTCACCATCAACGAGGGAGCCCGCTAAAATGGTGTCTTCAACGGCAATTGCCCTGACCTGTGTTAGGGACGACTTGCCAATAGGCATGAAGAAGCGATAGGATGTTGACAAACCTCTCTAGCGCCCATCTCCTTGTTGTACCGCTTTGACCACCACTTCCATCCTTCAAGCTGTACTCCTTGCTCACGGCTGGTGTTGCCCACCTTCCATCCCTCCAGAAGTAGGGCGTCGTCATGGAGCCTTCCATGACGGCACCATCAGCTTCATTGATAATGAGAACTTCTTTCTTGTCGGGGAGGTTGATCTGTGCCCGCTGCCGTGCCCCGTCATAAGCCACTCGCTTGGTTGTCTTAAAGTGAGTGTGCTCGGAGCGAGTCGTGATCGGAGTATCGACCAAAATTTCATAGCCCGTGAGCTTGGATGGCATGGTTTGATCTGTGTCTTTATGCTCTGTCCCTTCTGGGGGAGGGAGGTTTTCCGGGAAGAGGTTTGCAAGGGTCGTTTCCGGGACCGGGCCGGTGGTTATGGATAGCTCGCCATCCCTCGCAATGGCTATCTTTACTCTCAATGCAGACTGTTGATTCCCCCCGATGTTGCTTTCGGCAAGTTCTACTAATTGTTTCAGGCCGGCATCCCCTTCGAGAACCTTCACAGCGGCATTCCAGCCCCAATGGGTGGCTGCTCGGAGCATGCGATCCCTGTGATAGTCGAGCATGTAAAGGGGAGACGGATTAGCCCAGTTCCAGCCAGCGTAGTTGAGCTTGCTGGCCGAAACTTGCAGCAGGGCTGGGTCATAGCGGAGGGAAGTGAAGAGTTGGAAATCGTCATCCATTGTCAATGCTAGCCGAAATCTGAACCTTCGGGTGGTCGGTGGAGAGAACTGGTAAGTGATGTGGTCCTATTGAGATGGTCGTGTGAAGGAGGGGTTGGCGATTTATGTGTAGATCTGTATGTAGGTAGTTTGTATTTCGTAAGTAGGTAGTTGATTTTCAAACCTTGCTTAAGGTAACCTGCGGATAGTCGAGTTCACTCAAGCGTCGGAATACTAATTTAGGTACGAAGTTATTTGGTTAGCTTCATGGCATGGGGTTACCCCTCGCCCAGCCGTCCTTGGCCTGGGCCTTATCAACATGTTTCATCCGGGATTTTGTGAAGTGACGAGGGTACGAAGTCCAGCTGGGGTCACAGGCTTGTGCCAAGCGAGACAGGCACGACAGGGCCTGGGTAGGCGGGCAGTTCGGAAAAACAGTGTCACGGTCCACCTCCTGCAGCGAGGGGACGACGTAATTGGGCGGGCCCGATCTTGCACCGATTTTTTTTGGTTCCAAGCTTCGGCCGAGGACGCCCGCCAGGCGAGTCCAGCTTTCCGTGGTGCGCACCTGCATCATCATTGTTGAATTGGTAACAAAACATCGCGGTCACTTGACGGCATTTACTCTCCATTCCGACTGCCCTAGACATCAAACGTCGTGGGATTCCTCTTTTGTCCTTGACCTTCAATTCCAAATTTCCATCTTTCGCGGCCCAACTTAATCATGGCTACCATCCCCCCCCCGACAAGCCCCATGGGGACCCCTTCGGCACCAATACCAGCCGATTCGTCACTGTGGGATCGCATCTCGACATGGGTCTCGGAGCACAAGGCCGTGGTCTACACTATTGCCGGTGTCGCCGTTGTCGTCACAACTGCCGGCGCTGTCTACTATGTCACCAGCGGGCCTAGCGAGGTGAGCTTCTTGCCCCCCCGTCGCCGAGCTACGGAAACGCTGCCGAGTCCAGCACCCCCTCCCCCACCCATGCTAATAATTGGCCCCGTCGACAGGAATCAACACCCAAGCTCAGCAAGAAGGAGAGGCGGAAACGGAAGCAGGCCGAGAGGGATGCCGAAGCCAGGTCCACGTCCGCAAAGGACGCCGTGTCTCCAGCTGCCGCGGGCAAGGCTGCTTCTGTCGAATCTGCGGACGAACTACCCGAGATCGACGAGGCCTTTGTCCAGGGTCTCTCCGAAACCGAGCGTCAGCAGTACGCCCAAAAGTTGAAGGAGGCCGGCAACAAGGCCTACGGCGCCAAGGACTTCGAAAAGGCCATTGGGCTCTACTCCAAGGCCGTGCTCTGCAAGCCCGATCCGGTCTACTACTCCAACCGCGCCGCCTGCTACAATGCGCTTAGCGAATGGGACAAGGTCGTCGAGGACACCACCGCTGCTATCAACCTCAACCCCGAGTACATCAAGGCCCTCAACCGCCGTGCCAATGCCTATGACCACCTGGGCAAGTACAGCGAAGCGCTTCTCGACTTCACCGCGAGCTGCATAATCGATGGGTTCCGGAACGAGCAGAGCGCACAGGCTGTCGAGCGTCTGCTCAAGAAGTTTGCCGAGACGAAGGCGAAAGAAATCCTCGAGACAAAGCCGTCTAAGCTCCCGAGCTCCACGTTTGTCGGGAACTACCTCCAAAGCTTCCGCCTAAAGCCCCGTCCGGATGGCTTGGAAGACTCGGAGGAGTTGGAGGAGGATACCGGATTGGGCCAGCTGCAGAAGGGGTTGAAGGCGTTGGAGAGCAAGACGGGGCCGGGCTACGAGGAGGCTGCCGAGGCTTTCGACCAGGCCTTGGAACTTGGCGATCTCGACGAGCACGAAGCATACGCCTACAACCTTCGCGGAACCTTCCGTTGCCTGAAGGGAAAGCACGAGGAAGCGCTGGCGGATCTGTCCAAGAGCATCGAGTTGGACCCGGAGATGACCCAGAGTTACATCAAGCGCGCGAGCATGAATCTAGAGCTTGGTAAGTTTGGCCGTTCATGTGATCCGTAACGCATGACTGACCATCCTAGGTTCCCCTGAGAAGGCTGAGGAGGATTTCGCGGCTGCCCTGTCCAAGAACGCCGAGGATCCTGACATCTACTACCACCGGGCTCAGCTGCACTTCATCAAGGGCGAGTTTTCCGAGGCACAGAAGGACTACCAGAAGTCGATCGACCTCGACCCCGACTTCATCTTCTCCCACATCCAGCTCGGTGTGACCCAGTACAAGACGGGTTCGATCGCCTCGTCCATGGCCACTTTCCGCCGCTGCATGAAGAACTTCGAGAAGACTCCCGACGTCTACAACTACTACGGCGAGCTGCTCCTCGATCAGGACAAGCACCAAGAGGCCATCGAGAAGTTCGACACGGCCATTGAACTCGAGCGCGAGACCAAGCCCACGTGCATGAACGTGCTGCCGCTCATCAACAAGTCCCTCGCCGTGTTCCAATGGAAGCAAGATTTCTCCGAGGCCGAGAAGCTTTGCGAGAAGGCTCTTATCAGTACGTCACTCCCTTTGCTCACTCCCCCGCACTCCAATAGGCACTTCTTACTAACATGTGGAACTAGTCGACCCCGAGTGCGACATCGCCGTCGCCACCATGGCTCAGCTGCTCCTCCAGCAGGGCAAGGTGACCGAGGCCCTCAGGTATTTCGAGCGTGCCGCCGAGCTGGCTCGTACCGAAGGCGAGCTGGTTAACGCGCTCTCATACGCTGAGGCTACTCGGACACAGATCCAGGTCCAAGAAAAGTACCCCAAGTTAGCTAGCAAGCTGCAGGGTATGGGCCAGGGCCAGGCCATGATGCGGTAAACGTTGTGTTCATAGGCGAAATTGATGGCCAACGTTGATCAATCACACAGCCAATTCGTCCATCAAACCATACTTAGTTGACTGGGATGAGCTTTGGTTATGTAAAGGGAAAAGAAAAGTGCTTGACAATGTGACCTGGCGGTGGGTGAGACATATACATCACCACCGGGCTCCTATGTCTCTCTTTATATACCTTATCTCTCGGGGGGGTAGAGGGATTTTGCTGCGTTTATTCTGTACGATTGGGAAAAGGGGAGGGGTTACCGGGGAGGCAAGAAGTCCTCCGTGAAAAGGCGGTATCGCGGAGGCAGACTCAACAAGATTTTTTCACGCAAGGGTCTCTCTGTCATGGTTTGCGCGGGCACCTGAATCGAGATTGGGGGCACCTGGCGCTGTAGTTGTAAACGCGTACCTCTAGTAATAATACTTCCCTCAAACATCCTTGTGTATGCGATTTGACCGGCCAAGGTAGTCGGTCGCGGGGACAACGCCGATACAGTTACAACAAACACCTCGATGCCAAAGCTGCCTCCCCATCCTCATACACCACCACTCTTTCCCCCTTCTAGACGTGAGTCAAAAGACACCAATGTATTCTAAAACGGTCGTTCTGAAAAGAAATCATTACTGAGTGTCAAATACACATGTACGCTAGTGTCGTACGTTATACCCGTACTTCTTCAAGCCTCCCCCACCACATAAAACTAACATAGCCCAACCCGCCCAAATTTGTACCGAACAAAGTATGCCCAGGTGTGTGTAGCCCACACAGCCACCGCTAGGTTATACCGAAAACACTCTGCCCAACGAACTCATTAGAGAACATACAACGTGAAAGAACACCCAGCCCACTCCCCGGGGCTTCGCTTCCATTACCCATCGCCCGCCCCGTGCTCGCGTCTCGCACATCCCTTCCCCCGCCTCTCCCGTACATATATAACAGCCCCCCGCCCCCAACCCCCACCCCAAAACCTCCCCTAAAATCGACTGGACTACCCCTGCCCACCCACTCACTGGGTACCGTTGTTCGCAGCATCGGCCCCCGCCTGGTTAAGGCCGAAGTACAGGCCGACGGCGAGGGCGATGATGATGACGATGAGGACGCAGATGCCGAGGCACCACCACTTGAGCTTGCGGGCGCGGAGGGCGCTGACGGTGCTCTTCTTGATCTGGACGTTGGCGCCGTCGAGCTGCTGGGTCGTCTCCTCGGCCTTGGTGGCCACGTCGGCGACCAGGGCTTCCTGCTCCACGATCTGGTTGTTGAGGATCTCGAGCAGCTCCAGCAGCTGCAGGATCGACTTCTCGATCTTGATCATGTCGTTGTGCCGCGCCCGCACGCTGCCGAGCACCGTCGCGCCGTGGCCGCTGCGGTTCGTTCGGAGCTGGAATAGGGGTCAGCGATGGTTGTTTTGGATTATGGGGGTGAGGGGGGGAGCAATCGGCGAGAGTGGATACGTACAGCAGTCTGGAAAATGCCCTCGTCACCCCAGTCGGCGTCGGCCGCCTGCTGCACCTGCTCCTCGGTCGCATTTGGGTTGACGATGCGGTATTGGCGGGCGATCTGCTCGCGGAACCGCTGCTTGTACTGCTGCTCTTCTTCTAGGAACTTCTGGATCGTGTCCTTGAAGTCCGAGTTGAGGCTCTCGAACTGCCGCTTCTTCAGCGCGAAGGTGCTGTCCGACGTGCGCTCCGTGTCGGTCTTGAGTTGCTGGATCTGGCCGCGAATCGACGTGTTCTTGACCTGCGTCGCCGCTACCAGGTCGTCCAGCTGCTGCCGCGCCCTGTCGTCGCCACTGGCGAGCGCCTGCTGGTGCAGGCTCGCGATGTTCTGGATGCTGGTCGTCAGACCCTTGATGTCTTGGCGGATGGCCGATACGCGCTGCAAGAAGTCGTTTTGCGAGAGGAAGTTGCCGCCGCCTTGTTGCTGTTGCGGGAGTGACCCGTATTGTCCTTGTTGCGGCGAACCGTACTGCTCTTCTGCGTAAGGTGATCCATACTGCTGTCCGTATTGTTGCCCATATTGCTGCTGGGGAGAGCCGTATTGTTGTTGCCCATAGGAGTGCATCTCATGCTGTTCCTGTTGCGCAGCCTGCGTCAGCTGCCAAAATCAATTCGGAATCCGGGGGTGTCGCCGCATGCTTTCGGTGGGTTGAAATACTCGTCCGAATCGCAAAGCATCCCGCGCGACCCGGGGAAATGACTTACTGGCTGGCCGTAGCCGGCCTCAGCACCCGGTCCCTGGTTGTAAGGGTTGTAGGACATGGCCGCGCAATTGGATGGCCCTTTGTTGCTCAGTATCGGTTTCGCAGTAGCCGAATTATTATCGCGCCCGCTGAAGAAGGGGGGATGTGTAGTAGCGCGCGGTTGTTCTTTTTTTTCGTCTAACAATGACGGGAGGAAGAACGGTTGAACAAGGCGGGCGGCCAGTCAGCCTTTTTGGCGAAATTGGCTTTCCTGGGGTGCAGGCAGCTGCTTCGCCCTTCAAGCTGCTGATGTCTGCTGTGGCTGGCGGTCGATGGTCTGTGCCAAGAATGGCAAGGTTTGGTCTCCACAGCATGCTTGTTCCACATTTCATCCCCACTCCGGGCCAGAATTTGGATGATGCGCCGTATTCTTGACTCCACTGTGCAGGGAGAAGATCTCACTCAAGAAGCGTTGCGACTGCGAGTGGAGAGCATACTGTGTATTCGTACAAAGAACACGATAAATGCACTGACCATTGACCAGCAAGACAATCTCCAAGATCACCTACATCTAATCTTTTTCTTGGTCTTCTATAGTTCAATTGCATCGAACTCCCCGCTCGACAACATTACTTAGCCACAGAACATTCAAGATGGCGTCACGTAACGAGGCTGAGGGAGTGGACTGCAGGTCTCCACCTTTTGTTTTGCCTTGTGCGACAAGCGGATGCGAACTCAGCCTTGGCTTGCGTGGGTGTGTCCATGAGACCCAACGGCCCGGGGTGGGTTGGTTTTCTCCAACGGGACACCTGCAAGATAAAATTCCGTTGCCGGTCCGAACTAACTTGACTGTGGCTGACCTGTCTCATTTTGTTGGCTCTTGATATATTCGTACATGGGCCGGTTATTTCATCCCATGCCGCCGATTTCTGAGTGATCCCCTAAGAATACGATAAAACGGCGACTGCTGACATTGCCATGCACGATTGGCTTGAATGCCTGCAGATCTTTCCCCCCAAAACATGCTACCATCGGATACGCCGCTCAGGTTTCCACCGGTGCCTCTCCGCAGTCCGTCTCACGCCCCTTCACGCCCTTCAATCCGGATAACCACCACTTCAGCTTGGTGAGCAGCGATGAGCGGCACTGGCATAAAAAGCGACACTGCAGCTTCTAGCATAGAAAGGTCGCCTTTTCTCGGCCTCGTCTTTTTTCCGTGCCCCTAGACCCGCTGTCGCCGGGGTGGTTATAGCATGTCTGTCGGTTCAACTCACGTTCCGTGGGACGACTCAGAGCGTGATTGTTGACCCCATTGATGATAATGCTGTGACATATGCTGATAGATGCCCTATGAAGCAACAAATCCTGCCTCAGAAATAGTTCTTCTTTCTGCTCGTGCGGGTGTATTGGCTAAGGTGCCACTCCACGTCCGCATCCTTATTCTCTAGGGTGCCCATCGTGATGGAGAACGGCCTCATGGTGAACCGCGGTCCAACCTCGCTCAACTCGACAGAGTCGTAGCTCGTCCTCACGTATACATGATGGCGCACTTCGATACAGTCGTCCTGGTTCATAAATGTGATGACCCTGTTGCCGGCCGTCTTGCTGGCGGTGGCGTCCCGCGGAGGGAAGAGGTGCTTAAGGACCTTGACTATCCGGCGGCCGAGCGGGGACTGAAAGTTTTCGAAAATCAAGTGGGGATAGCTCTCGCTGACTGTCCCTTTTATTGACCGGGGGATATCCGCTCGCAACACCACGTTGTGCAGTGACGCCATCAAGGTCGGCCCGTGGGGGAAATGGCTGATGGTGATTGCCGTTGGTGTACCGCGGTGCTCGTGGAGGAGAATAACATCGCTGAGGCGTTCGCTTTGGGCGGACCGCACGAGTTCTGGGAGGACGAGGTTTCCGCGATTCAGCCGGATACCGGTCGGGAAGAGCAGCCGTATTTCTTTGGAGAAAGACATCAACCTGGAGCTTGGGTCCCGTGAAGTTGTCACCAGCACCCTCGGGTCTGGATCAGTCAGCAGCTGCCCGACAGCATGCTTCTTGTCCACCATCAAACACATACCTACGACACCCGACAGCTCAGAGTATTCGTCGTCGATGTCGAGCGATTCGTCGCCGGCAACGTCCCGAGACGCATCGTAGTCATAGTCCTGCCGTAGCTGCTTGTCGTTCGCAATCTCTGGGTCTAAAGGTTTTCCCGACGCAAGAGCCGCTCTCAATTGCGCCCGCTTTTCAGCAACTTCGGCGTCGCGCAAGAGGAGCGCTCGCCGGTAGAGGTAGTCTCTCCTCTGGCGTGCTTGTTTGCGCTAAAGATAGGGTCAGCATAGAGTTCTCTAGTAAATCAGAATAAGAAGACGCACAATCATTTCTGTCTTCGGTGCGCCCCAAAAAGCGAGAGGAAGTCGAGAGGATCACTTCCAAGATGGCATGTAAAATTTCCCTGCGAGGCTGAACAACAGGGGAGAGTTTAGCGCGACGTTCGGCTGTGGGGCCGCTGCAGTGGAGGGGTCTCCGCTGAAAAAAAGTCGAGAGCACAGACCCTACGGTTCCAGGTTCCTTGTTCTTGCCGACATGCGATTTCTCCGCCCCGCCACTTGCAGCATCTCCTCGTTGCAGCGTGCCACTGCCGCCAAAAAATCACAACCCACCGCATGCGGCAAGGAAGCGGAAGATTGAGGACGAAACAACACAAACATACAAACACATTCGGAGCAGGAAACCAACATATTCGCCGAATTGCGAGTTTGCGTCCGCTTGCACTTCTACTAGCGATAATGTGACAGCTTCCACGCCCGCTTTCTCAATCCTAATTCGAATACCGAGCCGGCACTGCCCGCCCTATATAACATCTGAATTTGTCCTCGACAGTGGTGACTCGTAGGTCGCGTCCGCTTCAGCCACCCCTCCCTTGCACGCCGATCGTGTATTGCCACCATATGCACTCGGTCGATGCAGCGCACCTTGATGCCCCGCGATTCGACGTCTTCACACATATCACTTTTGGTTGAGCTACTGACAATCCCTCCTCATTTATAGCCGCCACTGTCCCTCCCTTGCTCCTCCGACATGGAGGGCGCTTTCACCCACCTCGGAAACCACCTCGTTTCCGATTCCGCGGCCGCCATCAAGGCCGGCTCCGACGATCTATCAAACATCGACCCAGACGAGGGCCTGCTCTACGGTGTTTATGGAGGACGTGGCGCCCGCACCGGCCTGGGCAACGCCAGGCGCCGCCAGGATGACGACGACAACGAGACCGAGGTCTTCGACGACGACGACGAGAGCTTGGCCAGTGTCCCCGTCGATGGCATGAAAGGCATCAAATTGAACGCCCCGGAGGAAGAGAAGGAGCTTCCCGCCCACGCTTGCGCGTGAGTAATGTCCGCTTGGTTCGATGGAAAAATTGGCTGACAGATCCTACTAGGTACTGCGGCATCCACTCCCCCGCCAGCGTCGTGAAATGCCTTGCCTGCAACAAATGGTTCTGCAGCGCCCGCGGCAACTCGAGCTCTTCCCACATCGTCAACCACTTGGTACGGGCCCGCCATAAGGAAGTCCAGCTTCACCCACAGTCCTCCCTGGGTGATACGATCCTCGAGTGCTACAACTGCGGTACCAAGAATGTTTTTATGCTTGGCTTCATTCCGGCGAAATCCGATACTGTCGTGGTTCTCCTCTGCCGTCAGCCCTGTGCCGCAAGCACCTCGACCAAGGACATGAGCTGGGACATTTCGAGATGGCAGCCACTCATAGAAGACCGTTCCTTCTTGAACTGGCTCGTTCAGCCGCCCACCGATACCGAGCAGCTCCGGGCGAGACATCTTACCCCGCCGATGATCGCGAAACTCGAGGAAATGTGGAAAGAAACCCCAGGTGCCACCGTGGCTGATTTGGAGAAGAGCGCCGGCGTTGACGACGACCCGCATCCCGTGCTCCTGAAATACGACGATCCCTACCACTACCAAAACATCTTCGGCCCGCTTGTCAAGATGGAGTCGGACTATGACAAGAAGCTCAAAGAGGCGCAGTCCGAGGACAACCTGCAGGTTCGCTGGGACGTCGGGCTCAACAACAAGAATGTGGCTAGCTTCATCCTGCCCAAGATCGAGTCGGGTGACGTCAAGCTGGCTGTGGGTGACGAGATGAGGCTCAAGTACAAGGGCGATCTCCGTAACCCGTGGGAAGGCGTGGGCTACGTGATCAAGATCCCCAACAACCAATCGGACGAGGTCACGCTCGAGTTGCGGAAATCGGGCAACGACAAGTTGGTCCCTACCGATGTCGCCACAAACTTTTCGGCCGATTACGTCTGGAAGGCCACGTCGTACGACCGGATGCAGTTCGCCATGAAGACGTTCGCCGTGGATGAGATGAGTCTCTCGGGCTACATCTTCCACAAGCTGCTCGGGCACGAGGTCGCAGTGGCTCCGATGAAGACGCAGATGCCTAAGAAGTTCCACGTCGCGGGTTTGCCGGAGCTGAACCATAGCCAGATCACGGCCATCAAGACGGTGCTTTCCAACCCGCTTAGTTTGATCCAGGGTCCCCCGGGCACTGGAAAGACCGTCACGTCGGCGACCATCATCTACCATCTAGCCAAGATCAACAATAGCCAGGTCTTGGTATGTGCGCCATCCAACGTCGCTGTTGATCAACTGTGCGAGCGAATCCACCGCACCGGCTTGAAGGTGGTCCGTCTGACGGCCAAGTCTCGCGAAGACGTCGAGTCGTCTGTCAGCTTTTTGGCCCTTCACGAACAGGTCCGCATGAACGATTCCAATACGGAGCTCACCAAGCTTGCGCGTCTGAAGGCCGACCAAGGCGAATTGTCGTCCCAGGATGAAAAGAAGTTCAAGCAGCTGACTCGTGCTGCCGAGCGTGAGATTCTCAATAACGCGGATGTCGTGTGCTGCACCTGTGTGGGCGCTGGCGATCCGAGGCTTTCCAAGATGAAGTTCCGGAACGTCCTGATCGACGAGTCGACGCAATCTGCCGAGCCAGAATGCATGATCCCGCTCGTCCTGGGATGCAAGCAGGTGGTGCTGGTTGGCGATCACAAGCAGCTGGGCCCCGTCATCATGAACAAGAAAGCGGCCAAGGCCGGTCTGAATCAGTCTCTGTTCGAGAGGTTGGTCAAGCTGAACCTGACACCCATCCGGCTGAACGTGCAGTACCGAATGCACCCCTGCCTCTCGCAGTTCCCATCCAACATGTTCTACGATGGCTCGCTGCAGAACGGCGTCACGGTCAGCGAGCGGCTCAGGACGGATGTCGACTTCCCCTGGCCGGTTGCCGATATGCCCATGATGTTCTGGTCAAATCTTGGCAACGAGGAAATCTCGGCCTCTGGCACGTCTTACCTCAACCGCACCGAGGCTGCCAACGTCGAGAAGATCGTCACTCGTTTCCTAAAGGCCGGCGTGAAGGCGCTCGACATCGGTGTCATCACCCCGTACGAAGGCCAGCGCAGCTACATCGTCAGCACCATGCAGAACACCGGCACTTTCAAGAAGGAGACATACAAGGAAGTCGAGGTCGCGTCTGTGGACGCATTCCAGGGCCGGGAGAAGGACTTCATCGTGTTGTCCTGTGTCCGTTCCAACGACAATCAAGGCATTGGTTTCTTGTCGGATCCCCGCCGTCTCAACGTCGCGCTCACTCGCGCTAAGTACGGTCTAGTCATCATCGGAAACCCCAAGGTCCTCTCCAAACACGAGCTGTGGCACCATCTTCTCGTCCACTTCAAGGACCGCAAGTGCCTAGTGGAGGGTCCTCTTACCAATCTGCAGACGTCACTGCTGCAGTTCAGCCGACCCAAAACCGCCTTCCGCCCCCCGCGGTACCCTCAACAGGCCCAAAATCAAAACGCCCCGAGCGGCTATCCCAACGGCCGATACAATGGCATGAACGGGTCGACTAGGGATTACGAGACGGGCTCAATGCTCTCGTTTATTCCAGACGACGTGTCGTCTATCCACAGCTCTGCCCTCGGCGGGGCCGGACTGAGCTCGGCCTATCCGCACATGTTTTCGAACTTCCACCCCGAACAGTGGCCTGGTTTGCCGGGTGTGGTCGCAAGTGGCCGCCCCAGCGCGAAGGGCCGGGGTCGCGGCGCTGAGAGCATCGCGGGCGAAAGCGTCGCCAACAGCGAGTTCACCGACGCCAGCGCCAGCGTCATTGGTGCCAAGGGCGTCGGGCAAGGTGGGGCCAGTCTCGGTGCCGGCCTTAGCGAGGCGATTGGCGCGGCGAGGCCGACCTCTTACAGTCAGAGCGATCGTCTTAAGCAGTACGTGGAGAGCGGGGGCCGCATGGGAGCAGGCAACGGATACGGACGGCGGTTTGACGACGATGAGAAGAGCGTCAGCACCGCCTTTGCCAGTCAGATAGGATCCGGGTTTGACTGAGACCCCAGAGGGAATCGTTGGTGGTTTACTTTCATGCAAACCAAGGACAGACACAGGCATTGCACCGAATCCTAGGAGCAGCAGCCCACCTGCCTCCACCCTCCGGACCCCGTCGAGCACGCGACGTCGGGCTCATATGGGTCACAGAACTCGCAGTCGAGGGAGAGTTGGGTAGATGCTTTCCAAAAGCACACCCTTCTCGACCGGCCGGGAGCTCGCCCTTGGGCCGTTCGCCGCATATTATTGCCAAGCGTTGGCCGAGCCATGCTGCTTGACAAGACTCGTATGAAGAGCCCAATCAGCCTTGGCAGCTGTTGGCTGCAAGCCATGTTGCTGGGAACTCTTAGGCCGGTATGTATAGCGGGACAATTCAGAAGGAGTAGCTCATTGAGCTGTTTGGGGGCAGTCGACGGAGCAGCCACCGGCACTTGGTGGGAAAGCCCATTCTGTTCTGCGCCCGGGAAGTCGGAGGACAGACTTAGCAGAGAATGAATAGGAGGGAGGGGAAGAAGTCGCTCATTTTCGGCCGAGACAAACGTTCACTTCACAACAAACGGGAGCTCTGCTCAGCTCAGAGCTCCTGCATGATCCAACTGCCTTCAGCCACTCATTTCTGGGGCAGTTGTTGGCTTTACCAGATTGATTAACTAGCACACAAACAAACACAGACAGAGAAAAATCAGCATACATTCGTTCTTTCACCGAGAGTGCATTACGGTGACTAGCATAAATGTTTCACATGTCAGGGGTGACACATTGTTTCCACCATTCTCTTGCCAACAACAATATCCTGTGCTTTCAGCGGCTAACTCAACATCGAATAGCAATGCCAAGTCCCACCCACAAGACGCGCGGGATCCACGGGGCGCTTCCACTCACCACTCCGATCCGGACTGAGGGGTGAAACACAAGCAGTTTAACTCTTGGCGGGGCACCACTCGTAACCCGTAAGTTGTAACGCTAGGGGCGTCTTAAGCGCGAAGTTGCGTTCAGAGATCTTGAATTCCAAGACCCGCAGTTGGCCAGACTAAGCCTCTTTCTTGAAATAGACGGCCCCGTTCCGCCTTCTCCCGTTTCTTTTGTCCTGCCGTTCCTTTTCCCTTTTTCCAGTTAGCCAATGTTGCTGCCCAACTGCTTGCCACTCGTATCGGTTACTGAGCCAGCTGAATTCGTGCCCCGGGACCATTCGATCTCATCCACGTACTTGTACCAAATAAATACGTTGAGATTGCCACCCGACTGCAAGCGGTCTGCTCTCCACCACATCACCACTCCTCTAGAGAGATCTCTCGACATCGCCCTTGAGCTGACCCTTCATATTTTGGGTGTTTCTGTCATTTACGGCCCTTTTTAACAAATCGGATATTTATTTACTTTTATTAATATCAAGATGGCATCATCGGAAGCTACCCCAGAGACCGCCGCTGTCAAGAACGGAGCCGACCCGGCGGCCAAGCAGAGCATCGAGAGGAAGCCGGTCGCAGCGGGGCAGTCGGGATCCCCGCCCCCGGTTACGATACCGGCGTCGTCAGCAACCCCATTAGCACCCGCGCCAGCACCCGTTCCGGCACCCGCTCCGGAAACACCAGAAAAGCCCGAGGTTACAGCAGTAACAGCCGATGACGGCGTCAACCCCCTCGACTTTGAGGGCTCGGTCGAAACCAACCACGACCTCCCCACACTCGACACCATCCGCAAAATCGACAACTACACGGTGCTAGACCGCGATGGCAAATCCCACACCTTCCGGAGCTTGTACACCGGCCGCCACACCGCGCGACGAGTCCTAATCATCTTTATCCGGCACTTCTTCTGCGGTGTAAGCCCACTCCCACCCACTCCCACCTCCCTCAACCTCCCTCGATCAACCAAAAGAAAGAAAGCAAAAAAGACTTATACTAACCCCCCCTCCCAAAGAACTGCCAACAATACCTGCGCACCCTCTCCGAGTCCATCACCCCCCCATCCCTCCTCGCCCTGCCCCACTCCACCTTCATCTGCGTCGTCGGCTGCGGCGACCCGGCCCTGATCGACATGTACGCCGACGCCGCCGCCTGCCCCTTCCCCATCTACGCCGACCCCACCCGCCGCCTGTACGCCGAGCTGGGCATGGTGCGCACCCTGGCCCTGGGCCCCCGCCCGGCGTACATCAAGACTCATTTGGTGAAGTCCAGTGCGTTGAGTGTCGTGCAGGGTTTGAAGCAGATTGGGAAGGGCTTGGCGTTGAGGGGCGGGGATTCGAAGCAGGTTGGCGGGGAGTTCTTGTTTGAGCCGGTGGGGAGGGATGCGGTTGGGGGGGGGATGGTCGTGGCGACGACGCCGGTGGGGATTGAGCCGCCTAAGGCGTGGACGACGACGGCGGGTGATGCTGGTGGTGGTGGTGCGGAGGGGGAGGGGGAGGGGAAGAGTGGGCGGTCGGAGACGAGCTTGGATGGGAAGGGGGAGCCGGATTCCGAGGGTGAGGATAAGGTTGTCACGTGGTGCCATCGCATGCAGAATACGAGGGACCATGCCGAGGTGCCGGAGCTGATGGAGGTGTTGGGGCTGGATGGGGATGGGAGGCCGGTGGGGGATAAGGAGAGGTGGGAGCGGGCGGTCAGGGAGCGGAAGGGGACGGGGGTGAGTCTGGCGGGGCGGACGAGTAAGGAGGTGGGTGTGGATGGCACGGTGCTATAAGCTGCCTAGTAAGGCTATTGGGTGAGAAAGAGGATGGGCCCTCGAGAGTGAGACATGTCATGAGTTATGTTTGATTTAGGCTTGGTATGGTGTTTGGGGCGTGGGCATTGTGTTTGTTAGATGTGAATGATACCATCTTCCCTCTACAGTCCCGCAGTGAGAATATGTCTCTGCCCATTTTGGTGTTTCCCTAGGACCTAAGTCTTGCGTGGCACACACAAACCTTTACCTGCCGGTTTGCTGTGACGACCGGGAGGTTGCTCCGCGGCGGCCACAGTCGTACAGGTACGCGTTAATCTCAACAATCAGCTACGTGGGCCGTATCTAAATGTTCGAGAAGGGGTACAGCAACTCGGTCCTGCAAACCACAGACTGCAAGTTGGCCTGCGATATCTACGGCAGATCTGCGGTGATGGGCCCAGCCTCTTAATGTGTTGCTAGCAGCAGATAACCGAGTGTTGGTCGTGGTGAGGCGTGGACGGCATGTTGGTCTAGGTGATACTTGAACAAGTTTGCTCGTCAAAGCTTCGGATTGTTTTGCCAGTGCAACGGATACCACGTTGTCAAGCCGTTTTGGTGAGAGGTGGTACTGGCAGACGGTAATCGTTGTTCCCTGGTACCGTTAACTCCTTCTCTTCCTTGTCTCAGTTTCCCTCTCCAAACCTTCATCTTCACAAGTCATCTTGTAAAGTTCGATTCAACACCAAGACGATGTGAAAGTAGCCAACATGACACCCCTGTGCGCCATTCCAGGCACTCCCGACCTCTATGGCATGGGCATCCGCGTCTCGTTCTACCTCTTATGGTTTTTCGTTCTCATCGGAGAGCGGTGCCATGAACATCACGCCCAAGTCCCCCGGGCTGCCGAGCTGGTTCTTGCCTATGCCGTCTTTCTCGGCTTGGCCATGGCGGCCTCGAGCGGGTATCTTTTCGCTGCCGAGGTGTATATCGCCCTACTACTCATCTCGACGACGGTATATCTTCTCGTCCCCCGCCACACCACTGATCTAGTTGCGTGGATCCGTCCAGACCTTGGGATCGGTACCCAGCGTGGCAAATTCGGTTTTATGGGAGCTGCTCGCTGTCTCTTCGTTCTCGTGGTCATCAGTCTGCACATGTGGTTTTGGGGCGCCGGTGTCGACTCTGAATCCATCAACCGGAATCTCAGAGATCAGGGCGGGTGCTGCCCGTGCCAACCGCCACAGGAAGTTGGCTTTGCCTTTGGGAAGGTCGAGATGCGCAGCGGTGGTTTCCGGGCCATGAATGTTCTTTTGATGTTGGCGCTGCTCGCTGGGGGGGTGATCATTGGCGCAATGAAGGCAGGGTTGGTTAGGAAAAAGAAATCGAGACGCCAAAGGAGAGCTAAGTATGCTACCAGAGTCTTTTTTTATTGTTTGCTGGACTAACAGTGACAGTCGATCTCGGGTTCGCATCTTGAAAGAGGTTGAAACATTCGGCGGCCTATTAGTTGCGTGCATTCTCGTCGCCGCCATTGAACTAACCATTCAATGGAACGGAATCTCAGCTGCCGTCAACCAGGTAACGACGGCTGCTCAGTTAATACCCCTCGGGATCGTCGTATCGTTAATCGTGGTATTTCTATACGATCTGAAAAACAGTTCTGCTACAGATGGGAGTAGCAATGGCGGGAGCAATGGCGGCAGCAGGAGTTATACCAGCAGCAGTGGTGCTGGTAGCGGCAGCAATGGGCGGTAGCAGCAGTTCGGGCGTAACTTCTTGTGGCCCATCCTCGTCCTCTGGCGGCTGGAGTGACGCTGTAAGATACTCAAGGTGTGTATACCGGAGATGGTTGAGCAGTTGCCGAGAAGAAACACTGACTGAAGGCGTTAGGCCCTGGCCGACTCCTCCACGTCCATTTCCTCCACCTCCTGTGCCGACTTCCGCCCGTACTTCAAACCCCTACCCCCCTCCTCCTACGGTTGAAACCGTCACTTCCGATTCAAATCCAGCCTCTGCTGCCGCTCGGAACTCCAACTCCAGTTCCCACCCCCCAGGTTCTTTTCATGACCCTGCGCCCAAGTCTCCTCCTCAAACGCCGCCAGCACCACCTGCCGCAGCTTCGGTGGCGGAACCCGAGGCCACAGCCGGCAGGTCACCTCTAAAACCCAGAATTATTGAAGTATCGCCTCCAAAAAGGCAGCGGCCAAAGGGACCAAGATCCATGTGAAACCCTGGGTAGCATTCACCGAGGCCACCTTAGACCCGCGCTCACAGTCTGACTTTTGGAGGAAGGGTCAGACGTTCACGTTGGAAGCAATGTCGCCATTAACTCACTGTCTTCAAGAGCTCCGTCACCAAAATTACCAAGTCGCAAAACCCGCCGAACAAGGAAAGCTCTGTTCAACTGTCCTAAACCACGCGCACCGACCGCTTTACCCAATATCGGGAATTATTTCAAGATCTACTACCTGCCTAACTTTTGGGGGTTTATCGACTCAGAATGGTGTGATGATTTGGGTAGGGCAACTTGCCCTTGGACTTGATCGCGCCTTCCTCGAGGTAGGTGAATCAGGCAACCAACCCAGGCACATGAAAGTCCTTGACAAAACTCTAATAGTTAAGCCGAAGATCAATTCTCTCTACCGTTCCCGAATACTTCGTACCAGTTTCAGACGCCTCTCGATAACACAATATCACCACTTGGTATGGATTAGAGCGTAACCAATACTCGCATCTCTCGCAACATACCTTGACCATGCGTCCATCAATCGATAGGCCACTCCTTGAGGAGCCATGGGCTAAGAGACTGAGAATAACGAGATCCCGAAGTGTCAAAGCCCAGGAACGGCGGGCCTCTGATCACCTCCCCTCTCCGAAGCCAACGAACCCTAGCAGCACCGACAACGTCTCGTCGTCCTCGTCATCTGTTGACCACAAGGCACACCAAACGCAGAATACAGCCCAGTCTCTCCGAGAACGCCTCGCCCCACTGCCCAAGAAACCCACGCCTTTATCACCGGTTAAAAATGTGGCCGTTAAGAAGCCCCCTTCCAAGCCTTCCGTCGCCCCCTTTTTCCGGCGCATTGAAGCCGCCTTCCAAGACAAGCCAGCAACCTCCACCAAACTAAACCATACACCCACCGCAGCCCAAGCCTCAGCTCGCTCCCCATCGCCCAGTGCAGACGACCTAATCCAACAACTCAAAGGTTCTATCTCCCCCCAACCCCTTTTCCATCCCCTCCGTTTCCCCAGCAACCAACCCCCCCAAACTAACCCCTGACGCCCCACCCGGCGGCGGCAACGAGCAGAACACTACCTCCAAACCGCCACGACCCTGCACAAGAGCGCCACCTTACGCCTCGCCCAGACGCACGCGGACCTCACCCGCCAGCTGACACAATCACTCAGCACCAACGGCGCCGCCGACGCGGCCTTCCTGGACGAGACGGAGGCGCGCATCAAGAAGCTGGCCCAGCCGCTGGACACGTTCCGGATCCGCTCGCAGCAGCGCGGCGCCGACGGGGCGCTGCGCGCCGAGGAGGATAGCGTGGGTGACTTGGTGGCTCGTGCCGAGGACCAGGTGAGGGGGTTTGAGACGGAGGTGGCGGGGCTGTGGGCCGAGTGGGCGGCGGCGGAGGGGGAGGTGAAGGAGTTGCTGAAGGGGGTTGCGGGGTGTGTTTCTGGTTCTGGTCCTGGTTCTGGTTCTGGAGGTGGGGAGGGGGGAGGTGAAGAGGGTGTTGGTGGGGTGGATGGGGATGATGAAGGGGAGGTGATGGTGAAGCGGTTTAGGGAGGCGATTGAGCGGGAGATTGTGGAGGCTGAGGAGGAGGTGGTAGAGATCGGGGAGGAGGCGGTGGGGGTGATGAAGGATATTGAGAAAGTGAGTTGGGGAACTGGGTCGAGGGGTTGTTGGTTGCTAACAAGGGAGCAGGATTTCAGGAAGGCTACGTTGCCTGATTTACACACGTTCTTTCAGTCCATTGATGAGCCGTGAGGCTGCCCGGGCGTCGGGCTGGTAATTTGGTGGAATTTGGGGTTGCCTGTTTGTGCTGGCATTTGATTCAAGTTTTGCTTTTTACTATGTGTAGCTTATGGCTTGAGAAGTTGTTTGAACCAGTTCTCCCAAGCAATGTGGAAATCGATGGAGATCATGAATGAAGCTCTTGGAGGCCAATGACACGGCACAGCGCTGAGTTCTGAGACATGCTTGCCTTCTGTTTCTTCGTATAGTAGGTTTCAAATCTGTAACTATGTTTCTTGTGGACGGCACCAGAGGTCCAGACTCAGTCTAACTTCAGCCATGAAGGCGGGGTCCTGCATGGTGCTTCTTTGGGTTCACCCCTTCACCGAAGTGGCCCGTCTCTTTGTTGTTCCGCCCCGCACTCAACTCAACGAGGCTCGGGCACGCCTAATGCTAAGTCAGCCCGGCGCAAAGTGTCGCAACTTCATGAGCGATATCTCTACCAATAGGGCCGTGCTCGACTCTGGAGAACTAGACGGCTACTCTCACACTCGCTATGGATACGGTATGTTTTTCTTTGGCTTCCCAGCCCCTCAATGGGAGGTGGGTATACTGAACTTCTAACAGAGTTATAATGGGGAACCCGGTGAATATGAAGCCATGGTCCTCAGAATAATCGAAGCGGTGGATAGAGATAGAATTATCAGGTGGAAAGCCATACGTCCATTTGTCCCTGGAAGCATATACATTGCTGGAGTGGAAGTTCCAGTGGCAGAGCTAAAAAGGGAAGGGGGTTCGGCGATAATCTCGGCCGGGAAAAGCGCTATGGTGGTCTGCATGGAGGCCAGAGTCGAGGAACTTCCGGACTCGCCCGAAAAAGCCGGTGAATACGAGGCCATGTCCTTCAAGAGGATCGAAGCGGTGAACAGGGATAGGGTAATCATGTGGAAACCCCCATCTCCGTTTGTCTCTGGATCTATAGAAATCGATGGAGTGGACGTTCCGTGCCAGGAGCTGAGAAAGCAGGGGGGGTCGGCGATAGTCCCATCGGGGAAAAGCCTCGTGGTGGTCCGCATGGAGGTTAGGATTGAGGACCTAGACTCGGTCGTTCCCGCATTGTCAAGTGGACATGGTCGTGTATGGGAGTTAAGTTAGGAGGTGAGGGTGGTTTGAATGCGTTGGCGTTGACAATCGCGTCGTTCTCACTTTCGAGACGGATGCATTTGTATCTCATGTTGATGTATGTTTACCAACTCTAAGTCTGAATGCCGCTAATTCATGACATGCTCAACCGCCCACCCCAAACGCCTCTTCCCAAAGTCACTTTTGGCCGCGCGCTACGCGGCGCCGACGCTAAGCAATGCAAGACAAATAATACCCGCAAAAGGAAAGTTACTGCTGCTCCTCGACCACGACGCCCCAGGGATGTTGCTCGTTGCCGTACATGATGTCGGTCATCCAGCCCTTGATCTTGGCCGTGTACTGGCCGCTCTCGCCCTTGGCCATGGGGATGTGGATGTCGTGCTCGCGGTGGCGGATCTGCGAGACGGGGCAGATGAAGAACTAATGGTGTATGTCAGTCAACAAACAGCTCTCTAACAAAAAATAATAAAAGGGGGGCGCATACCGCTGTGCCGGCCGCAAAAGACTCAATCAACCTGCCCTCCTTATCCGCCTCGATCACCTCATCAATGGTGTACTTCCTCTCCACAACCTCCACCTCGCCCTTCAACCGCTCCCGCGCCAGCTCCACCACACTCCGGCGCGTCACACCGTCTAGGATCAGCTTGTCGTCCAACGGCGCCGTCACCATCTCCAGGGCCCCCTCACGCGTCCGCCACACGACGAAGAAGTTGCTTGCACCCGCCTCAGTGCAGTAGCCCTCAGGCCCATACAACCACAAGATCTGGCCGAACCCGCGCGAGCGGGCCTCGTTGGTGGCGAGCAGACTGGGCCCGTAGTTGGCACCGACCTTGGCATACCCGAACCCGCCGACCCAGGCGCGGATCATGTCCTCGGGGTTAGTGTGCAGGCGCATCCCGCCCACGGGGGCGTCCATGCGCGGCATGAAGGACGCCGTGATGAAGAGCAGGGCCTCCTTGGGCGCCTGCACGCCCAGCTGCGGCTGCGTGCCGATCACGGCCGGCCGCAGGTACAGGTAGGACCCGGGCCGGCTGCGCGGCAGCCACTTGGGCCCGTCCACCGCCATCAGCGTGAGGATGAGCTTCTCGAGCTCGGCCGGGGAGAAGCCCGGCAGGGAGATGCGTAGGGTTGACATGAGCATGCGCTTGGCGTTGAGGTCCGGCCGGAAGAGGCGGAGCCCACCGTCGTGGCCGCGGTAGGCCTTGAGCCCCTCGAAGCATTCCGTTGCGTAGTGCAGGACGGAGGCGGTGGGTAGGAGGGAGAGGGGGCCGTAGGGCTTGAGCTCGGGCGTGGCCCAGCCCGTGGCGGCGTTCCAGCTGACGGTGATCATGTGGTCGGTGCAGATGGTCTCGTTTCCGGCGCAGGCGGCGACCTCGTCCGGGACGGCGCGGGCGGTGGGGTCGGCCCGGGTGATGGTCAGCTTGGAGGCGTCCAGGCCCGGGAGGGTGCTGGTGCCGTTGCCGTTGATGTGGCCGGTGGCTCCGTTGGTGTGCCCGTTGGTCTTGCCGTTGGCTAGGGCCGGCTGCTCGGCCATCTTGTGCTCCATGGCGGTCGAGGTGAGGTCCTCTCCGGTGGGCTTTTGGGGGATCATGGTGAATATTCTGTGTTGTGTCTCTTGGACTCCTTAAAGATGGTGAGTGCCGGACAAAGGATGGTGAGTGAGGGCGCAAGATGGCAAAGGGGAAGGAAGGAAAGTTAAGGAGTTGAGGGATTCGGGGAGTCACGAGGGGGGCGAACCAAGACTTTTAAGTCTCGGTCCACAAGCTCAAGTGACTACAACCTGAACTAACTAGTACCGGGGTGCGGGTTGCGGGTTTCAAGGGCATCCGGCTTCAACTTTTGATGACCCGTGACCGATAGGCCAATTCTTTGCCCTTCCGACAAGTTATCCGCACGACCAGCCTCGTTGACAATAGGGCGTGCGGAGGCCGCAGGGGCTGTACATGTGCATATGTGGTATGTACATATGTACACTGGCAAGGAAGGTAAACAGTGCACAAATTCTGTTCCTGCAATACCGAGATTCCGGTTCGCTGTGCCGGAGGTTTCCGCTCTTGGGTGGGCGGTCTCCCATTTCTCCAGTCTGATTTGCTAGATAACCTTCTGTGTAGACCGTATGATGCAAGAATAGCAATAATGCTCCCTCACTAACCTCCCTACCTGTAGTTATCTGCAAGGGCTCTGACACTGTGTTTGCCGCATATACTATTCGTATGCAGACATCGGCCATTTACGGCATCCTCCCCGAGTTGATGATACCCCATCGGGGCTCCGAGAAACGGAGTCCCGAGTCAAGTCACCTACTATATTAAAAGTGGCGTTGGCTGTTCTTTTGACATGGCGAGAACGACTTCCTATTTTTGAGAACAACTTGACTCATGAGCGGTGGCACGGTGGGACTCGGGGCTCGTCTCGAAGGAATGCGGAAGGACCGAGTCGCGAGAGGTGGAGTCGTTTGAGGGAGGCCGAGTTCGCAGGCGAGTCCCTGCAGAGAGACTCGAGATGCAACATTGGACGCGTGACAGATTGTCCACTGGGTCAATTGATGAATTTATCATCTCGATGGTGCTTTGGATCCACAGAATCCCGACACAACGCGCTGGAAAGCGTTGCGCTTTCTTGTCGAAGGGGCAGGGTCAAACTTTCGAGAAGTGTTTATCAATTGGCCCGTGTGTAGCCGTTGATAGGCGTGGCAGCGGAGAGATACCGCCGCACGTGCAGAGTGCACACCACCCAATCGGGAGCTTATCGCAATCGCCTTTGTGCCACCCCACTCTGCCCCACCACGATTCGAAGAACTGCCCCGACCGCCCCAAACAACTCAAGCTCTGCCCCGCAGTTTCACAGCGCCGACTCGTCGTCGCGATCGGCACGCTAGTTGGCCGTTTCGTGGCCGTGTCTCACCCCGTCCGTGCCACCCGATCCAGGTCGGAAGCGGTGTCGCTGCGGGATTGGGGGTGAGTGGGAGCGTTTACCGAGAACCCGGGGCCTTTGCCCGGTCAGCTGGACAATCATTCAGTCATTAACAAGTCATTGCGCACTCGCCTCCTTGCCAGCTTTTCTCACCAGGTTTCCCCTCTTCACACCGCGTTCGGGGCGATGGTTTGAGCTGAGACCTTAAAATGGGGGTGTGCGTGCAAATCAGCCATCTCCGGCCACCGTTCCGGGTCGCCGGTGCCGTCGCCGGTCGAAGCTCCACGTGGAGCCCGGTTGTCCACCGGAACCGGCAAGGACGTCAAACATGTCCGACACCTGAGGCCTCTCGCCAACAGCACCAGCCCTACACCCGCCCTACACCCCTCAGCATCCTCACGAAATTTGACACGCGTCGGGGTCGGTTTCCCGGCACGGCCGCCAACAACTCACAACTCACCGTCGTGGCCTCAGACCCCCCTTAGCGCCTTGGTCGGCGGTGCTGAACCGGGCTACTCTCGAAATGTCACAAAAGAGGGCCATGGCCCGCCCCCGTTTCGCTCCCACGGATAAATACGTCTCCGCAACGAGTGATGCCAGATGGCACGACGGGAGCAGAGACCTGCATGATGGGGGCCTGCCGTCGTGATTGGGCCCCCCACTCATGGAGCCATGGGCGATGTGGTGCGGTTGTGGCCCAACCTCTATGCCTGAACTCAGCTTTCACAGACACACTCCCGAGGTCTGTCCATGATGATGCTACCGCTCTTCTCTCCTGTGAGAGCCATTGTGTTTTGTTTTTAAGGCAATTCTTTGTAGTTTTACCCCTGAAACAGTTCTTGATGGTTTTGATATCCGTAAACCCGCTTTTTCTTTCTCTTCCTCCCCCCCCAACCCGCCAACACCGCCATGTCCAGAGACGCCAAGGACTCTTCTAAACCCAAATCCGACGGCCTCCGACAACCTCAAAGGAAGGACTCCCTCTCATCTGTCTTGTCATGGGCTGTACTGCAGGGCAAGATCACAGCGTCCAAACCTCCGACCTCGTCTTCCTCGTCTACCCCCTCACCCGCTCCCTCACCGGCAACTCAGCATCACCCCGGCAACGGCACCAGACCGCGTAGACACAGCCATAGCACCAGCATCGACTCAAAAACGAAGGCACGTAGAGGTTCCACAGCATTTCGAAGATTTTCGTTTTCGTTCTCGACAACGAACCAGGATGGGGCTAGTACTAAGACGAGACATTCAAAGACATCATCCATGACACCAGACCCGAAAGCTTCGCCGGGGACCTCCAAGGCCGGCAAGACCAGCTCCGAGAAAGTAAACAAGGCCGCCCCCGACAACCAAGATGGCAAGCACAACCCGACTCCGCCCCGGCCGCAGAGCGCTGGAGACAAGCCAAGGTAAATTTGTTGTTTATGTTGGTTGTTTATGCCTCGTTGTCGTTTATTAACGCCGCCTCTCTAGATCCCCCTTATCGCCCATGCCCATGCCTAAATCTATCCTCCGGATTTCCAGCCCAGACGGTTACAGGCGCCCCCGCCAGTTTGTCTCCCCAGAAGCAGCAGGAGGCGAACCCGCCAGCCCCGGCCTCCCTCCCTCCCCCGCCACCCCTACCTTCGAAACCGTGCTATCAGCCCCCGACTCACCACCTCCTCCTACGGAATCACCGCCCGCATCCCCCATCCCCCGGCCCATGTCCCCCGGCGCGACGGTGCGCTTCGCCAAGGCGACCGTCCACCGCGTCGAGGTCGGGCCCGGCCGCCGCTTCATGCCCGTCAAGCGCAAGAGCAAGAGCACGCTGACCTACATCTCGCCCCTCGACCCGGGCGCCCAGAAGAGCGCCCCCAAAACCATGCTGCAGAGCCCCACCAAGCTGCGCCGCCACCAGGAGAACCAGGCCGCCATGGGCCGCTACTGGCTCCGCACCGAGGAGGAGGAGGCCCAGTGGCGCGCCGAGGCCGAGAGGCGCGCCGTCGAGGAGGCCGAGCGCTATCGTAACGAGCCGGCCAGTCCGGCGCCGAGACCGCCCGTGGGCGTCGTGGCCAAGGTGGATGGGGCGGTGAGCAAGAGTGGGGGGGAGATCGACAAGCTGCCGCTGTTGGATGCCGGGCCGGTGGGGTTGGATATGGTGGAGGAGGAGGCGGCGATGGAGACGGAAGACGAGGATAGCGAGGACGAGGCTGGAGCGAAGTGTAATGTGGAGGAGGACGATACTGCGTCGGTCACCTCGAAGTCGTCGAGGAAGTCGGTCAACCTGAGGCTGAGCGCCAGCAAAACGATGCTGCGAGCCGCTGGGGCGGCCGCATCGACACCAACGGGCACCAAACTCACAGAAATTAAATCCTTCTCTGAGAGACTGGCAGAGAAGCAAGCAGAAGAAGAACGCCGAAGCCGACCAGCCTCCCCGATGACCATCCCCACCAACCCCGGCGCCGAGAGCTCCAAGTCGGCCCGTTCCTCCTCCAGCTCCCTCTCCAAAGAGAAGCCGGCCGCAGGTGCGGTATCGGCCCGCTCGAGCAGCGCCAGCACCGACAGCAATTCCAGCTCCAGCAGCGGCGGGTCGAGCTCCGGCACGGCCGACAAGCTCTCTAAAACCCTGTCGCGGGAAAAGGAGAAGGAGAAGGACAAGGCGAAGGACAGGCCAAGAACGCTCTCGTTGAGCAGTTCCAGATCGTACATGAACCTCCGGTCGGCAAGCGGCAGGTCGCGGGAGCTGCGCTCGGCGAACCACACCAGCAACAGTACCAGCCATGGTAACAGCAACAACAGCAGCAACATCAACACCAACACCAACACTAACAGTCACAGCCACAGCCATAGCCACAGCCACAGCAGTAGCGGTGGCAGCAGTGGCAGTAGCACCAACCATTTGCATTTATCAGGGCGCAGGGGCAGGCGGTATTTTGACGACCACAAGCAGGGGATCACGGCCTAATTTTCTTCTCATTTTTGATGATACGGATCACTTCATGGCGACGGCGTTCCTTGCATTCATTTCTTATTTTCTCCCATGTTCAACCCACCGGCGGCACTCTGGTCTTCCCGTTGTCTCCTCAGGCTCCTTTGATATGTTCTCGGCATCTCGGTTCGGTCTATTGCATGGCATGGTCTAACGGTTATGATTTCTGGTCTTTTCTTCTTTTGTGGGATTCCCTATTCTCCATTCCCCAGGCGCTTTTATATCAGGGGAGGTGTCAAGAGTAGAGGCAGAGACAGGAGAATCTCTTTGTCATGATCCGGCTCGCGAGTACGGCTATACTACTATGCTATACGCTCAGACTCTAACCCCCATTCGAATGAATACCAACGACATTTCCATCCATTCCGTTATGCAATGCTAGGATATCTTTCCATGCCCAGAACCCGCCATCCGTCCAAACGCCAACCCTTCCGCCCACATACCCACCAAAGCCATTTGATACCTCAACCTCGGGGCCACTCCCGCCGTCGCATTTCCCAGCACCCGCTCTCTCTCCTCCCCGCTTCACGTCCTCCGTACCCTTCACACCGCACACCACACCAAACCACACCACACCACATCGCATCCCACCACACACCACCACCACCACGCCCCATCACATCAACCCACTCAACACAACCCTCCCCACACTCGCCATCTCCGCCCGCGCCCCCGCCCGCCCCGCATCCTCAAACTCCCTCACCGCCGCCTGCAAGAACAATTTCCGAATCCGCCCGTCCGCCTTGGTGAACAGCTCCGCAACAGCACCACCACAGTCGCGCGGGGCCGGCACCAGGCTCAGCAGCCGCGAGTACGTGTCGATCAGCACGTCGCACAGCGTGGCGAAGGTCTCGAAGAAATCCGGGTCGAATGGTAATGTGGGCGTGAGGAGGTAGGTGTATTCCTCGCCGGGGAGGAGATCGACTTCCGAGGCGCCGAAGGTCATGACCCCGCCGTGGTGCGCCGCCTCGCCCGCCGCGCTGCCCGGGGCGGGGGTTGGGCCTGGTGTGGCGGTTGTGGTGCCTGCTGCTGCTGCTGCTCCGGCGGCGTTTGGGCCGCCGCCGGTGTTGCTGTCGACTTGCTCGAGGGAGTAGCCGACGTCGCCGTCGCGGCCGGCGGCGGAGCTGCTGCGGCGGCCCTTGGAGACGGGGGCGGCGGCGCGGCGGAACATCTGCGGGATGCGCGTGCGCGTGAGCGAGGTGGCGGCGATGCCCGTCTCGGTGTGGATCTGCTGGAAGGCGTCGAACTCGGCGAGGAGCGTGTTGAGCGACCGGAGGAACTCGATTGGCGTGTTGGAGTTCAGGTCGATCACCGCCGGTAGGGAGATTCCTAGGAGGAGGTAGTTGGTCGCGCGCCGGCCTAGTTTGCGCGCGTCGAAGTAGGGCATGCGCAGCAGGTCGGGCTTGTCGAAGAGGAGTGTGTTGAACCAGTAGATACGGCCTTCGTGCCTGTTTTGGGTGGTTAATGCACTGTTATCCGGGATTGGATGTGGGGAGGAGGATGTGGGGAGGGGAGGCTCACGCCTTTCGTAGATAGTCGAGGGTTGATATCCTCTTGCTGGCGGTTTCTTGTATGTGCTGGTGGACGACGTTCAGCTCACCGCCCTGCTGTCCCATGCCGGCACCACTGAGCATAGACCCCGAGCCGCTGGCATTGTAGCCGGGTATCGGCGTCGCGGCACCGCGGCTGAGCATCTTCGAGAGGCCGTCGTTGGTCTTGGGCGAGGGGTCGGGAAGCGGTGGGACGGGGTCTTCAGAATGCAGCTGGGTCGTAGACGGGCGGTGGGGAAGAGTGGAAACGGCAATTCCGCCGCCATCGGCCGGTGGCCCGGGATTCGAGGTGGCCGAGTCGGCACGGCGCCTGGTCTTCTTGCTGGGTGACGATGACGACAAGAAGACGAAGGACGATTTGCGGCCAAACGAGGGCTTTCGATCCTTCGTTAGCGTCCTCGGTTGACGGGCAGTTCCGCCGGTAACTTCCTCGCCCGGGCTCGTCGGTTGCTGGGCTGGTTTGCTGGTGGGGGAAAGCGGGGGATTCGTGTTTGTGTTTGTGTTTTTGGTGTTGTCGGTGCCGCCGCCGCCGCCAAAAATGGACGAGAAGAAAGGGGCGGCCGACGGTGTCGGAGTGGCTGCCGAGCGCTGCATGTCGTGCGTCTTTTAGAGTTAGGCGGCCCTGTTCAGGTAGCGAAATGCAGCGCTATCATTTGCTGTTGCGGTTTTAGCGCCCCAAATCCGGCAAGAGGCGCCGCTGGGCTGGAAGGTGGGGTGTAGGTTGGGAGGGTCCCGTCTTCGCAAGGGCTGGACGAAGGTCGGTTGAAGTTTGAAGTGAGCTTGGGGAAGAAAACCAGCTTCAAAAAACGACAACGAAAGAGGTTGAGGCTCGGAATAATATTATACAGGATGCACGAGGGAGGAGGGAAGTAGGTGGCTGCGGTCCACTGTTATAAAAAGCTTCTCCCATGAATATGGAAAATCGAGGGTCGCGCAACTTCAGGGATCTTCCACGCGCCGTGTTCCGTTGACAGGGTCTCTTCACCCTTGTCGTCCCATCTCATCCACGGAAAGAGAAGCCTTCGCGGCATGAAAAAAATGGCTTGGATGGGTTGCGATTCAGCCGCCAGAGACAAGTCACATAGTCTATCCAATCGCCCTGCGGTGAGTCTGTAGATCCCCGGATAAGCCGTTGATGGCTTCCCGAGGTAGGGAACTAGGTATGTACTACTACCCTGCCTGAGAACGGCGAAGCATTGTGTGATTGAGTCAGTGATTCGGCAATCTTGTCTGACCGGTATGTCGTCTGTACCTCGGGTGGCACCCATCACGCTGCACGAGAAAGCAAGAGCTACCTTACTTGGGTTCCATTCTTCCACCTTCTAATTTTTCGGGGCAGACAGAGTTTCCAGCCGAGACGCGGCACCTAGCGCGCTGCGGACCTCTCGAGGGGTGGGGGAGGGGCAGGAGGGGCAGTGATGGATGCCCAAGAACCGGAGCTGCTGATGGGCACCTTTAGGGCCTCGCTTGCGGGCTGGATTCAAGCTCCGCAATCGAGTCGGGTCTCTTAAATGAGCCACCTTGCTTTTCATCACCAACCCCTTTTGTTATCGAGAGTTATTATCACTTGAAACCGGTACGCCAACACGGATATCTTCCACCCATCGCCTCAACGAAGTGCCATTGCCCAGGTCAAGCACAGTCCTGCTTTAAGCCCTCGACCAGCCCGCGCCTCAGTTCGTGTTAGAGCCAAATATTTGGACCATGGCTACCGATAATGTACTTCCGCCCGGTGATCCTGCACCCGAGCTACTCGAGGGGCGTCTCTGGGTTGACGGCTGTTTTGACTTCTTCCACCACGGTAAGGTCCCACCAGTATCCCGCGGCTAGACCATAGCTAGTTGCTCATCCCCGCAGGACATGCCGGTGCTGTAGTCCAAGCCCGCCAGCTGGGCGACGAGCTCTACGTTGGCGTCCACTCCGACGAGGCCATCCTCGAAAACAAGGGGCCAACCGTTATGAACCTCAAAGAACGGTGAGTAACCACCTCCCTTCACCCCCATCCACCCCCACCCCACACACACCTCCCCGGGCACTAACCCCAACCAACCAGCCTCCTCGCCATCGACGCCTGCCGCTGGGTGACCAAGTCGATCGCGCACGCGCCGTACGTGACGCAGCTCGACTGGATAAGTCACTTCGGGTGCAAGTACGTGGTGCACGGAGACGACATCACGTCGGATAGCAGCGGCGAGGACTGTTACCGCTTCGTCAAGGCCGCCGACCGCTTCCGCGTCGTGCGCCGCACCCCGTCCATCTCCACCACCGACCTCGTCGGCCGCATGCTGCTGTGCACCCGCGGCCACTTCATCCAGTCGCTCGAGCGCACCCTCGCCGGCCTCGACGGGCCCGGCACCGAGGCCGAGCGCCGCGCTGAAGGTGAGGCCATGACCGAGCGGGTTCGTCTTTATGCGACCGATGAGACCGCCAAGGCGCCCGGCGCCGATGTCTGGTTCTGGGGGGCTGAGAGCGGGTTTAGGGAGTTGTTCAAGGGCGCGGGGCCGAAGCCGGGACAGAGGGTGGTCTACGTGGATGGCGGGTTCGATCTGTTCTCGAGCGGGCACATCGAGTTCTTGCGGCTGGTGACTGAGGCGGAGGAGGTGCTGGCTAGGAAGGACGGCTGGTACTCGGAGCAGGCCGTGAACGAGAGGAAAGGCAAGGGCGCCGACTACGGCCCCGTGTTCGTCGTGGCGGGCGTCCACGACGACGCGGTCATCAACAAGTGGAAGGGCGTCAACTACCCCATCATGAACATCTTCGAGCGTGGTCTATGCGTTCTGCAGTGCCGGGTAAGTCTGCTTGGAGCTGTTCAAGATGGCTTTGACTAATGAGTTTACAGTACGTCAACGCCGTCGTCTTCGGCGCCCCCTTCACACCCACCAAGGGCTACCTCACCTCGCTCCCGTGGGGCACACCGGATGCCGTTTACCATGGCCCGACATCTTTCATGCCCTCTACCGAGGACGTCTACACCGAGCCCAAGGAGATGGGCATTTACCGCGAGATCGGCCATCACGAGTTCGAGGACGTCAATGCCGGAACCATCGTGCAGAGGATCATGAAGAGCCGCGACATGTACGAGGCCCGGCAGAAGGCCAAGGGGATGAAGGCCGATCTCGAAGCTGCCCACAAGCAGCGCGAGCTACTTGAGGAAGAGCAGCGAGCGAAGGAGGCGGCGCGGTAGAACACGCGTCGTTGAGCCGTGGTCCGGAACCAGGTCCTTCGAGTTCTTCAACCACGAAGTGGGAACGGCAGGATAAAAGGAGCGTGTGGCTTCAACAGGCCTCAGAACTGTTATTCGTATAGACGGTCTTTATAGACATCAAACCAACAAACTATCTAATATTGAATAAAATAAAATAGAGGATTGGACAGTCCATCAGATACCATAACGCATTGTTGAGTCATCAACGGGGTCACGCGACGATTTACGCCGGTTCCACCTCAGAGCTTGACTCTATAAAGGTTTATCATCACCTAGACTGTCCGATCCTTCAGAACCCGGCCAAGCAGCCAGCAGCGTGAACAAGGGACCTCCTGCGAAGCCTAGAGTTTGTGTTTGTCTAGCTGAGTGCCGACCGCGAGACACGGGAACCGAAACGATCCTGTGTTGGTTGAAGCCCCCCTCGCACCAAGAATGAGCCCCGTCGAGTTACTCGCCGCTGTTTCCAGACGGCGAGCAATCGCATTTCTGTGAAATCTTGACGAAATCTCTCGAGCCAGCCATGACGCTCCCAGCCCAGACCGGACCAGCGGCAGCCCACCATCAACCAGTTACCCCAGCGACAGGTACAGCAAATCACGCCCCAGACAGCCAGAGCGCGGACTCATATCTTCGTCCAAGTGGTGTCCGGCCCGGGAATCGGACTGCTGTAAACCCTGCACCAGAGAAGTCGGCCGACTTTGGAGTGGATGGGCCGGGCGGTGCCAGACAGGCAAGGAACAGACGGCCGAGATCAGCCGCAGTGCTTCTATGGCGGCGCGTTTCCGCGACCAGCTTCCGAGTGAGAGAAGGTGGGTGTCCGGGGACTTTTCCCAAAGCTTGTGTGAAAAATGAAAGAGTGAATAACTCTCTCCGTGTGTGAGCTTCGAATAGCGATTTTTTGGACGAGGGGGGGCTTGCAGAAAGAGGAAAGAAAATAAAATCGATTTTCAGAGATCGAGATTTTTTAAAGTGGTGCATTTTTCGGGAAAGTGGGGCAGCAAGCACGGTCCAAGCTTTGCTGCTGCAGCTAGTAGGGGTGTGTGCCTAGCAAGCTAGCGAGTTGAGGCTGGGAATCCAAGCTCAATTCCGTCGAAAAGCATCCAAAGCGTCAACAGCAGCAACCGACCTCTGCTGTCAACACATCAGCTCCACGACAACCACATCCACATACATTGTCGATTACGCACGATTTGCCCAACCGAAACCAGAAACAACAAGCGGCGAGCAGTTAATTGAGAAGCCACCACGATGGCGGGCCTTTTCGGATCGCAGCAGACGGCGGCGAGCAACACGCTCGGCGACCTGAAGCAGGACGTTGAGCTCGGGAGCCCGCCCGAAGACAGTATCTCGGCCCTTGCTTTCAACCCAAATCCGAACGACCAAAAGGACTTGCTGGCCGTGGCAAGCTGGGACAAGAAAGTTCGCATCTACGAAATCATGAGCAACGGTCAAGGCCAAGGGAAGGCCCAGATAGAGCACGACGGCCCGGTCTTCTCGGTTGACTTCTTCAAGGTGGGTTAGCATTGCTTTCAATTTCAGTGCGGAATGAGGGTCTGACGGTTTCAAAGGACGGCCAAAAAGTCATCTCGGCCGGCGCCGACAAGCAGGCCAAGGTCCTCGACCTGGCCACCGGACAGACGGCACAGATAGCCCAGCACGACCAGCCGATCCGCTGCGTGCGGTATTTCGAGGCCAACGGCACACCGATGGCAGTCACTGGTTCGTGGGACAAGACGGTCAAATACTGGGACTTCCGGAGCCCACAGCCCGCCGGGTCCGTCACTTGCCAGGAGCGCGTCTACACGATGGACGTACGACAGAATCTTCTGGTCGTCGGCACCGCCGATCGGTACATCAACGTGATCAACCTTGGGGAGCCGGCGAAATTCTACAAGACACTGCAGAGTCCGCTCAAGTGGCAGACACGCGTCGTCAGCTGCTTCACCGACTCACAAGGCTTCGCCATTGGTAGTATCGAGGGCCGTTGCGCGATTCAATACGTCGAGGACAAGGATTCCGGGTAAGCGACTTCTTTTTCTTTTCCAATCGACACGTCCCCCGCCCCGCAAAACTGTTGACTAACCTCCCTCTCTCCAGCCTCAACTTCTCGTTCAAGTGTCACCGCGACCCGCCGCAGGGCAGCGTGACCAACGTGTACGCGGTCAACGACATCTCGTTCCACCCGCAGCACGGCACGTTCAGCACGGCGGGCAGCGACGGCACGTTCCACTTCTGGGACAAGGACGCCAAGCACCGGCTCAAGGGGTACCCGCAGGTCGGGGGCAGCATCACGGCGACCAAGTTCAACAAGACGGGCAACATCTTCGCCTACGCCATCAGCTACGACTGGTCCAAGGGCTACCAGGGCAACACGAGCAACTACCCCAACAAGGTCATGCTGCACCCCGTCCTGCCGGACGAGTGCAAGCCCCGCCCCAGCGTCAAGAAGAGGTAGAGCCCGTCGACGACGCCGCCCCGGGGCCAGCGAGGATGGTTGTTCGCGCCGGAGGGGCCCGCGGAGCCCGCGGAGAGCGACATGGTGCCGAGTAGTACGGAGTACGATGTAGCGGCGGCTCACATGAGCATGGCGCGAAGGGGTAAGTTTAAGTCGGTAAAGTCGCGCAGGGTGTGAAGTTGAGGACCAGGGAGGGAGTGAAAGATACCAATGGAGATAACTAGTACACTTGAATTGCTGAGAGAGTCGGTGGGTGGTGGTTAATGAGGTGAGTACGTGGGCAGGCGCAGGGTCGAATTTCACAATGGCGAGGAAAAGGGGCTTCCAAGACACCCAGGCTAGATAGGTAGGCAGACATTCTGCATTCTGAGACTCGGTCCGTGGCGAATGTGAAATAAAACAGCCTGAAGAAAGCCCGCGGTTGAGCACTGGGCCCGCCTTTCAAGTGGAGCAATTACAACCATAGTAATATCGTCATGCCATACAGCAACAACAACAACAAATCATGCACTTCCCACCACCTAAGCTAGAAACCCATTTTCTCTCCCCCCAAAAATCACCGCTCACCACCGTCACCCAACCCCAGGCACCCCCTAATTCAAGCTCAAGCGGGCGCAGCCCCCTTCCCCCCATTCCTCCCCGCCGGGCCGAGCACATCATCAACCATACCCCTCCACAGATCACGAATCATGCCCGCGCCCATCTCATAACTCTCCTCCGCCTCCGCCTCCCTACCCAAGAGATGCGCGAAGCCCAGCTCGACACCATCGACCCCCATCCCTTCGACCTCGGTCAGCGCGGCGGGCAGCACGCGCGACGGGTCGGCCGCCACGACCAGGATCTCGGGCTGCCGCAGCGGCTCGTCGGCGGCTTCCGGCTGCCGGAAGTGCAGCGGCGAGGGGGAGGCGTTGTCCGGGAGGAGGGGGACGCGGATGTGTGCGTAGGGGTCCGTGGTGCCGGTGGTGGGTTCGAAGAGGTCCGGCAGGATGGCGCGGTCGATGGTGCTGAAGGTGGGTGCGATGGGTTTGGGGGCCGAGTGGTGGAAGGTTTGCATGAAGGGGATTGTTTTTGTGGTCATGGCGGGGGTGGTTTTGGGGACAAGAGGGCGGTGGGGGGTCGTGGCGGCCGTGGAGTGTTGACGCTGGGAAGGGGGGGAGGTGTGTTAGTGGGCTGAGCTAGACTGCGTTTTGGGCGTTTTGATGGTGGATGCTTACTTCGGAGGGCTCGTCAACGGCGGGCTTGGTTATCCTGCCCGCGCCGGTGGCTGCCGCAGCTGCTTTTGATGCATGGTTGAGAAGGTGGCTCGGCCGGGCCACGGCGGGTGTGGTGCTGAAGCAGCGGGCAAGTTGGGACACGGGAGCTGTAAGTCGTGATGACATGGCGATGGGGTTGTGTGGCTCGGACGGATTTACGGATAGTTTTTGGGTGGATTTGGTTGATCGAAAGCGATCTGAATCGGGATGATAGACAGGCGCAGCAGGAACAATCGGGCAAGCAAATGCTTTGAGTGTGGCAGACGGAGGGGAAGCTTTGAGCACCTGACTCAAAGGGGGAAGGCAGGTATAAGTGACCAAGCGGACTCCGACTGGGGAATGGTGGAAGGAGCTCCCGCCAGATCAGCGTTGCGTACCACAAGTCTCCCACCCCTCACACTTCCCTGACGCAGGTGGGCCGCTTAAATTTGGAGCCATGGCCTCGACGTGGTTGCACAACGAAGCTTGGATAAATCGTCGTGCTGCACTGGCAGTCTGCAGACGAGACAACAGCAACCATTGGTGTTACGTCCTGGATTGTTTCATGGTCCAATGGATCGAGGCCCCATGCCGATCGGGTCTTCGATCGTTCCGGTCCCTATCTCTTCCCACGGCACTGATCTCTCGTGAATGCCGCCCCCGAATTTGGCATCGAACTTGCTCGCAGCTCCAGACTTTTTGCCCATGCGCGTCTCAACGATACCCGCCGGTTTCGCTCACCTCCCCTTGTCGCTTTCATCTCGACAATCCCAACGGACGGGGCTGTCAGCTCCCTGACCCCGGCCAATTGCGCAGCGCTGACTGGCGGTGAACCCACATTGTTGAGGGAGCTTGGGCCATCCAAGGTCCCGCCCATTCGGAGGCGGTCAACCTTCAACAGCTGGCATGAGACCTTATCTGTATCGAGTCTAGCGCTGGTTCCGGACTCCGTCAACAAATCTCGGGTGCAGCAAACCGAGTGCCGGACCGTTTCGGACCGAGTCCCGGCCACCTGAAGAACCCAATGATGGATCCCACGTTTTCGAGAGAATTGTCCGAGTCATCCGATATCTTTGGATGGCCGCCCTTGGCGTGATTTATCCCGAAAGAAAGGAAGAACGAGGAAAAGAAGGGAAAGAAGATGGTTAGGGATTTAGTTATATACCTATTCTATCTGATCTGACATCTGACCGTCTGACCACTTTATCAGGGTTAGGGTTAGCTATAACCCCTTTCGGCATCGGAACTCCGTGGTTCTCCGACCCCGTGGGGTTGTCGATGACTGACATCCGTCAGAATGGGGTTGAGGCGGGTTTCCCGAGGCCCCCATCATCAACCTGGTGCCGTGCCAAGGCCGCAGAGCCGCAGACTCCCTCGGGCAAACAGGTACGAGCTGGAGAGAGGGAGGCAAGCACATGCCGAGGGCGTGGAAGATTCCCCCCTCCAGTTCCTCCTGTTTTCCAAGGACCTTGGCAATGGCTACTGTGGAAAGCAAAGGTGTAAGTGGATGAGACTTTCACATGTGTATACCACGTGGTGGATATGGACTTGTTCGAAACGGTAAAGTGGACAGTAGATGCCAAAAGATCTGACAAAGACGACGCGAAGGGGAAGCTAAACACCATGTAACATTATAGTTCTCTGCCATACCTAGGTACTCAGCCACCAAATTTTCCTTTGTATTCTGTTTGAAAAAACAAAGCTAATACTGCTTCTGTAGCCATTCCCTTGTGAGAGCATGAGCACCCTTCCACCTCACCCTTCCACCTCGAGACGACCCAGGCCAACTACGGCTATCCCTAAGCACAGCCGCACCATATACCGCCGCCTAGTCCACCATCGTGAAGGTGTTTGTTGGAGAAGCGAGCAAGAACAGAACATGCTCGCACCTTGTTGTGATTCCCTCCTACCTGTTTTCCCCGTGATACTCAGTGTGCCTGCCCATTGTCACCGAATGGCATCCCCCAGATTACTCGCTGGTGTCTCCTTCCCGTAGCCATGCCGTAGATCGAAACGCTAACACCACGCCCTGGTCTGGTATTTGCCTCTGGGGAACGAGGGGCATGAGAGCCTGCCCAGCTTTTCTAACACTGTTATCTGCTCGACTTGGCCGCATTCCATTTTTGTTGATGCGGACTTGCTCTAAACCGCCTCGACCGACCATCAAATATCATCTTTTCGAGCGACAAAGCAGCCGAAGCAGCATAGTCATTGCAATATATTCACGATGAGCGGTTGCGGTACTGCTGACAATCCTGTTTGCATCGAGGAATACAGCTACGATGGCAAACCCGAGCAGATTATAGGTCTCCTCCTAAGGGGAACCCCGACAGAGCGCGGCAAAACGTACGGACTATGGTTGAGAGATGAGATCAGGGCGAATGTCACCCGGCACAGAGGGCACCCGCATTTGCCGTCGTGGTGAGTCGAGAGCTTCTAGAAGAACCAACGAGGAAGCTAATCGTTATAACTAGGAGCTTTTGCATCGACATGGCGAAAGTGCACTACATACCCGGCCTAAAGAAATACTGGCAGAGTGGGTGGATGGAACTGCAGGGAATGTCGGAAGGCAGCGGCGTCCCCATAGAAGACTTGGTTGTCCTTAACGCATGGGATGACCTCGCGGCGCTCCAGATTCCGCTCGCGGAACGCACGAGTGAAAGCACCACCGCCTTCTTTTCCAAGCGGGCGACGGCCGACAAGGTCCCCATCCTTGCGCATTCGTGGAGCTCTTTGGCGTACCCGGCGGACGCGGAACTCCTAGTCTGCCTCGAGATCCAATACAACCCCTCCGAAGAGAAGCCCAACATCTTCATGGTGACCGAGGCGGGCAGGATCAGCGGCTGCGGCATGAATGCAAAAGGCGTGGCGGCGACGGGCAACTGGCTGCTCTCGACGGACGACATGAGCCTCGGAAAGAATAGCAAGGAGTTTCCCATGACGTGCTTCGAGCGCTTCGTCCTTGAGTATGCTAGCGTCAATGGAGCGCGAGATGTCGTGGATGAGACCTCCCGCCACAGCTCGAGGCATATTCTCGTCGCGGACGGAGCTGGATGTTCAGCTTCTCTGGAGGTCGGCCCGGAGCACATTTTCTTCCACGGCGGCGAGTTCGGCAGCAGGGCAATTGTGCATGTAAACCACTTCCAGTCATTCGATGCATTCTCCTGCCGCCGCGAGATAAAGGATCGGTACGAGGGCAAATACAGCCAGTTCAGGCTCTCCCGATTCAGCGAGCTCATCAAGCGGAACGATGCCGATGTGTCCATGCAGCAGATCATGGGCATGTTCTCAGACCATGAAGGTAAACCGGAGAGCATTTGCGAGCACGGGGATAACTTCTTGAGCCCCACGACGATGGCGTTCGTCGTGTTCGACATGAAACGGCGGGTGATTTCGGTGTGCAAAGGACCCCCGTGCGAGGGCGCCATGTCGCACTTCACCTTCAGCAGGGAGGAGCACAGCAGGGAGGAGCACGGCAGGGAGGGGCACTGCAGGGCCAACAAGAAGAAACCGGGACACGCCTACTATGGTGATATGGACGACAAGATGTTTCAGTCGGAGCTCGACAAACTGATGGCGGCTGCGAAAGCGGATGCCGCCCGCGAAGGCGGTGCGAACATGCCGCTCACCAACGGCCCCGTTAGCGAGGCTGCCCGCTCTCCGCCCCTAGCTCCAGTTCGGCAGGACCTTGTCACGATAGCCGCACAGGGCCTCATGGCCACGGATATGGACTGGGACGACACGCCGCCCCCGGCCTCTGACTCTCCCCAGGCTCCGTCTCGGGATCGGGCTGCGTCTCCAACCAAGGGCGTGTTGGCACCGCCTGGCGGAGATAGGAGCAAGCTAGGGTCGAGCGACCAAGAGAACCCCAAGCGCAAGACACCACCAACCTCGCCGGTATCCGAGATATCTTCACTTCAGGCGCTACTCGGTTCGGTTTCGAGCGGGAACTTGGAGAACCAAGAGAGTGGTCGTCCGGAGAAGAGGACCAAGTTCTGGGATCCGGCTAGGGATGAGGTGCAGAATTAGTACTACCCCAATTATGGCTTCACCGTGTAGAATTTGTAATGTAGTAACTTGAGGGGAAAAAGAAAAAAAGAGAAAAAAAGACGTGAATCATGAACAGGAGGAAGCTCCGGAGTGAAGACCGTTCGATGCCAAGGAGTGATGCACGCGACCCCTGCTCTCCTCTCCCCCCGGTCCACAGCTCGTTCAGCCCAATGGGCCGCACCCAATGAACGGGCAGCCTGTCCCCGGGCCCTGTTTGAGCAAGGGTCCAGGCCGCAGCCACAGGCCGACCGGCATTCTTTGTGGTCAAGCTGTCCTCAAGCCATTGGTGATGCGCCCGTGTTGGTGCTGACGAACCTTGAATCTTCAATTCGATCCCCGATCCCCAACTTCTTGCGCCTTGCTGCGCGCACTCGTTAACTAGCGATGCGCATGCGAATTGACCTCTGAGACGTTCCTTTACCCGACCGACAGACTCGGAAGTCACCCTCCCTCCCCATTGAGGGGCTCCAGCCCGAGCCTAATTCTGGTGTTGGCGCTGCACCGACGAGGGACACATCTCCCCACGACGAACAACCCGAGAAACTACCTACGAGAGCAGTGACCGCGCGGCCACACCACCACCGCCATGATGAACGACTACGACGAGAAGCGCCACCTCGACGACGACTCCTTCGGCGCAAAAGGCGGCATCGTCAGCGCCTTTGACGCATTCCGTACGCCTCTCCCCCTCCCCCTTGTCCATACCCCCACCACCACCACCAACACCACCATACTAACCACCCACCCCCCCACCCCATAATAGCCAAAGCCAAACCGCAATACGTCACGCACACCTCCTCGGGCGGCAAATGGACGGTGGCCATGGCGCTGATCAGCACGATCCTCTTCTGGACCGAGCTCTCGCGCTGGTGGCAGGGCACGGAGCAGCACACCTTCGCCGTCGAGAAGGCCGTCTCCCACGTGCTGCCCATCAACCTGGACGTGGTGGTGCGCATGCGCTGCGCCGACCTGCACGTCAACGTGCAGGACGCCGCGGGCGACCGCATCCTGGCCGCCGGCGCCCTCACGCGCGACCCCACGGTGTGGGCGCACTGGGTGGATGGCCGTGGTGTGCATCGCCTGGGGCGTGATGCGCAGGGGAAGGTGGTCACGGGTGAGGGGTATGCGGTCGAGCATGATGAGGGGTTTGGCGAGGAGCATGTGCATGATATTGTGGCGCTGGGCAGGCAGCGGGCGAAGTGGAGGAAGACGCCGCGGTTGTGGGGGGCCGAGGCGGATAGTTGTCGCGTGTTTGGGAGCCTGGAGTTGAATAAGGTGCAGGGGGATTTTCATATCACGGCGCGGGGGCACGGGTATATGGAGTTTGGGGAGCATCTGGATCATAACTGTTCGTCTTCCCTTTTTCTTTTTCTCCTCCCCCAACTCACGCGACCACCACGCAACTAACTAACCAACCCAACCCCACCCAACCACAGCCTTCAACTTCTCGCACATCATCTCGGAGCTCTCCTTCGGGCCCTTCCTGCCCTCGCTGGTCAACCCGCTCGACAGCACGGTCAACACGGCCCCCGGCCACTTCCACAAGTTCCAGTACTACCTCTCGGTGGTGCCGACCACCTACAGCGTGGGCCACCCGGGCGAGCGCGGGTCGTCGGCGCTGCTGACCAACCAGTACGCCGTCACGGAGCAGAGCGGCGCCGTCGCCGAGAACACCATCCCCGGCATCTTTGTCAAGTACGATATCGAGCCCATCCTGCTCAGCATCGTCGAGACCCGCGACAGCTTCTTTGTCTTCCTCATCAAGGTCGTGAATGTCGTCAGTGGTGTGCTGGTTGCCGGTCACTGGGGGTTCCGGCTGAGTGACTGGGCCAAGGAGGTGTTGGGTCGCCGTCGGAGGGGGCATAGCGAGGGGATGCTGGGGAGGAAGGGGGATCATTCTGAGGAGTAGGGCTGGGGCGGGTTTGGGTGGGGGAGGGAGGCGGTATAGATAAGAGTATTTAACTGCGTTTTTGTTTTTGTTTTTCTGTTTGGTTATATGGGATTTTGCATTGCTACTTGCGCGAACATTGTAAAGTACGCCTCCACGTCCGCTGTCTTCCAGGCCGGCTTTTTTCCCTCACCCATCTCTTTAACTGTGAACAGAATGCCGCCTGTGTCGTACTGATTGTGGCTGCCTTTCAGAACAACAGCTGTTACACTTGGGAATGATACGGGAAGAGATAGTTGGCCGCTCCGAGACTGGACGTTCATACCCCTTGGCGTGGGTTATGGGTGGGCTAACTATAAATTGCCGAACCCGGGGGTAGGATCCTGTGCTACCAACCTATTTTCAAGGTATGTAAGCAGGATGTTGCATCCGATTAGAGCCTGCTAGTACATAGAGCCAAGGTAGAGTTTAGTAACATTGGATTCTACTACTACCATACTTATAAAGGCCACAATTATAGGAACCGCGTATTTATGTCAGCGGCTGCAGGTACTCTGGGCGGTAAGCGTGCAAGGGATGCATTCAGACCTCCTGACTTCCGATACTCCAACTCAGGGGCAGTTTCCAGGAGGTCACCGAACAAATCAATAACCTACCAACAACGTAGCTTAGAGTGAGTACCTTGCTGGGTGAGAATGAGGATGCGGAGAGATATAGGGGGCAAAGTTATAGGAAATCCTAGCTGGGAAGCTCTGGAGCGGGAAACCTTACGAGGTAGCCAGGCGTACGACGATATCACGGTAGCAGGTCTTCGGCAGATGATTGGGCCCATGACTTCTATATTCAATGTCATCCACCATCTCGGCGTCCCGAGTGACTCTGACTAGTAATGAATGTGACTAAGAAATCCGCAACTATATCCGAACTGCAACGGCTGAGCAGCCGTCATTCACTCATTGATGCCCTTGGAGTTCCCCCTTTCCTGGACGTCAAGACATCCTCATTCAGTCCAGCACACGTTTGAGCCGGGACCGGGCTGGCACTGCATGCGGCCACCGCTGCAGGCCCAGCAGCCGTAGTCGCCGAGGCACTGGCACTTGCCCGGGCTGCAGTCCGCGTGCGGTGGCTTAAAGGCGCCGTCACACCTCTTATCCACACCTCCGGAGCGGCGCTCGACGACGGACTATGATAGGAAAAGGGTGTCAGATTGGGCATCATGTTAATCGGGTTCCGGGGCGGCTTAAGCTTACCGAGTCGAGACCGACATAGACGAAATCGCCGTCCTGGATGGTTTCGTTGGAGTCAACATCCCTAGTGTTGGCAGTCGGGCTGGCGAAGACGCCGACAGCCGCGGCGGTAAGGAAGAGGACGAGCTTGCTTGAGAACTGCATTGTTGCGGGTGGGACTTGAGAGTGTTGAGTTGGTTTGATGAGAGTGTGATGAGGATGGTGAAAAGAGCAGAGCCAGACTGGGGACAGAAGGCCTCTTTATAGCCATGTTTCCATCGCCGTCAAACCTCGCAACATCAGTAGAAGGAGACAAAATAGAACGGCATCATTCCTACGATTCTCACCTGCCTCATTCAACGTGAACTCCCTCCCTCGCATAAAGCTCAGCCTCGAGATCAACGTGGAGGACGAGGTTAACCATCCCTCGCACAACTTCCACTGGCTTGACTCAACGTCGACGGCCTTCCTTTCGGTCTTTGTTACCAATCAATCTCGGGGTCAAGATGGGGTCCGAATCCGAGGTCGACTATCCTTCGTACAACTCACCGTCTTGACTCAACGTGGACGGCCTTCCCTCGGTCTTCCTTTCTTACCAATTCGCCTCGGGGTCAACATGGGGCCCGGACCCGGGGATCAACTATCCGCTAATGCACTCAGTTTCGAGATCAACAGGAGAAGTCTACATACCAGGACTGTTTGTGTAACTTGAACTTATTGAGCTGTCAGCATACCCCATATAAACACCAGAACAGAGCGTTGAATGGTTGCACGATATTGAGAAGGATTCGACGACACTGCCATGCTCCCCTGTAGTCATATTTCGTCCACCAACCGTAGTATTATGTAAAAAGATTACGCGTATAGCGTCTTGTTACCCGGGCACTACCAGGTTCCTTCAACAATGAATCATCGTCTCGGTTCACTATGTCAACATAGAAGATACGCCGCAGTGGGACCTTCTTGGTTGAACCCCTTCATAGTGCAGCCGATAGCGTCGATTTACCGGTTCCTCGTGCATCCATGTAGTTACCAGTTGTATAATGGTTGAGACCAAAAGGAAGCGGCCAGGAAAGGCGACGTTCGCCGGACATCTCGCCGCGACGAATCACGACCCTGGACTTAACGTTTCGTTACCTATACGAAGTACGGCAGAGCTGATGTCGATCATCTCCGTCTGTTGCGTCAGACCAAGTGGCTGGTAACGTTAACCCTGTGTAGAGCCCGACTCCCTATGTACCTAAATTGGAGTATGGGGCCTCTGAAGTTTGGGGGCCGTTTTCCCCCGGCCCCCAAGACTTGTTTGAACCTGGTCGGTTAGACATGTGGCATCACCAAATCCAGCATGCCGAACCGCGTTAACTCACTGATGCTCATCAGTTTAGGCACCCTCTGCCCAATTTAGTGACTTGTGTTTCTTGTTCCCAATAGGCAGCCTGAGCGCTCACCCGAATGCCTTCCTCGTGCAAGCTCGGTCCTAAGGAGCTCCAGGAAACGAGTGTTGGGGCACCTACCTAAGGTATGAAAGAATGTTGAGAGATACGTGCTGAAGACCGCACCTACCTTCCACAGATCTTGTCGCAGTATTGGTTCAACATGAGGAATGCTTTGCGAGTTGGATCCATCCACACGGGATTACAGCAACAAACTCCTCTGCACCTATCAATTTCAGGGGCAATCCACATCCCACCCCGAAGATCAATCCCTCAACACGTGCTCAATACCGCTCCATCAACCACTGCCTGCGCTCGTCCTCGCCCATCTTGCCCAAAAACCCCAGCTCAAACTCCTTCAGCGCCACGTACCTCTCAACAAGCTCCGCCCCCATCATCTCACACAGCTCCCCATCCTCCCTCAGCGCCGCCAGCCCCTCCTCCACACTCTCGGGCAGCATCTGACTCACGCCCAGCTCCTTCCGATCATTCGCCGTCAGCCGCGCCGGATCGATCTCGCAGTCCCCCCACACCAGCACCTCGCGGTCCACCACCCCCTTCACGCCCGCGAACAGCACCGCCGCCACCGCCAGGTAGGGGTTGGCGAGCCCGTCCAGGCATTTCAGCTCCCAGTGGGCGCCGTCGACCTTGCGCAGGGGCGTCTCGCGGTTCTGCGTGCCCCAGGCCACCCACCGGCCCCCCGACCAGGTCCCGTCGGCTACGCGCTCGTAGCTCGCCGGGCTGGCGTAGGCGAAGGCCAGGATTGCGCGCAGGTGCTTGAGGATGCCGGCGTATAAGGGGCGGTAGAGCTCCGGCTTGTCGCCGCCGCTGCTGTCGCCGCCGGGTGAGGAGGACACGGACATGTGCATGTGGGAGGCGGTGCCGCAGGCGTTGGTGAAGGGCTTTGGGTGTAGGGTCATGCGGAAGCCGGCGGCGGTGGCGAGGGCGGACATGACGTCGCGGGCGTGGAGGAGGGTGTCGGCGGCCTGGACGGGCGGGTAGGGCGGGAGGACGAGCTCGAACTGGCCCGTGGCGCTCTCGGCGTGCAGCTGCTCGACGTAGATGCCCATGTCGGCGAGGGCGGCGACCATGTCGCGCAGGAGGGTGGCCACTTTAGGGCTGGCGAAGTACCGGCTGACGGACCAGGCGTGCCCGTCGGTGGTGAGGGACGAGTAGTTGTGGGGCTTCTTCTCGCCGCGCTCGAGGAGGAGGAACTCGATCTCGAAGCCGATCAGGAAAGAGAGGTTGTTCTCGGCGCCGAACTCGACGGCGCGTTGGAGGATCGAGCGGGGGCAGAGGGGCACTCGGGCGCCGGATTGCTGGCGGAACTCGCCGTGCAGACTGATGTGCCCTTCGATCGGCCCTCTCTTGAGGGAGGAGAAGTCCGGATGGAGGCGGTATTCTCCCGTCGGAGATGCACCGGGTACCATTGAGTCGTTCTGGAGCAGGCCGAATACGGCGGCGGTAATGCCGATATCCGTTGACTTGCCCTCGTTAAGGAGGGAGGCGAACTTCCTGAAGGGAATCATGCGCATCCGTTGCGACGCAGTGAAGTCGTTCCAGCAAATCCGGACAAAGTCGGGGACCGGCTGGTCCTTCAAGAAGGCGCGAAGAAGCTCGGCGTCGCTCTGATACGCACCCTGTGCGAGAGCGCTCTCTTCTTCCAGTTCGGAAAATTCAAGTTCCAGGTGGTATAACTTGTTGGCGTTCTTGAAGAGGACATCCCGGACCAGGTCGACTGCGGCCCGCCAGCCAATGTGGCCGTTGCGGACGTAGCCAGACAGGACCTGGAAGTGTTAGTCAGAAGTCGGGCGGACGATTCAGTAGAACCCACTGTTTCAAACACTTCGCGCATCTGAATGATGGCCAACAAGTATGTCTCGGGAAACCAGTGGCCATCGGTGCTCCAGAGGATCTTGGACCATGGGCAAAGCTCCAATATCTCGCGCAGGATCCGTTCTTGGCCATCCTGGCTCACACAGGGAAACACCTCACCGATATCAGCATAGACATTCTCGTAGACGGATGCCAGATACCCAGCCTCGCGAGTGAAGGGGTAGCCAGCGTGGAGAAGCACAATGGGGATAGTCGGGTACATCCGGATAAAGTTTTGTAGGAAGGACGGCGAGGAGCTGGGCAGGGCGAGGTCATTATCTCCCAGACCGGTATGGAACTGGATCGGCTTCTTCTGCCCGGCAGGACTGAGTTGAATCAGTTGAGCGGTGCGGTGCACTATCAAATCGTTCAGGCTCTTGGTCTGCAGTTTCTCAAAGTTCAGGAGCGCATAATTGGCGATGATCTCCTTGAAGTCCTCACGCGCTCGTTCCTCTTGGATCTCGTTGGTCTCGTTGGTAATGTCCAGTCCGGTCCGGTAGCAGATGACCGACTTGAAGCCAGCCACGTTAGGGTCCTCGAGGGCGGTCACGATCTGGGCCTCGAATTCCTGGGTCCATTCATCAAAGGCATCGTCATAGACGTCGCCGGTCCCAGTAGATTCCTTGCATGCACTACCGATCTGGCGGATAATGTCGGCAGCGACTTTTTCGATGCGCACAATGCGCTTGCATTTGCTCCGTGTGTAGTCGTCATGCCATGAGTACGCATTAGCACTATCCTCGGTATCTAAGCCGTCGTCGACGAGAATAGTCTCGATGCCGAACAGGCAGTCAGCGGTCCAATCCTCGGGGCAGTCCAGGCGCTTTTCCTCGATGGCAGCCACAACCGACTCCCTGGGATTTTATTAGAATTATTTTCTCGCAGCTTAATAGGCATCACCAGAAAGTTCCTACCAAGTGTAGCCACAACCCAGGACAGAAGCTAGCTGGCGGACGGCACGAAGATGGGGTAGTGAAGTAGTAGCCGACTCGATTGCATCACCATTAGCTTCGGTGGTTATGGCCAAAAGGGGCTTCTTGTTAAAAGCCTCCGACTTGAAGATCGGGTGTGCGTGATGGTCAATGATGGGAGTGCTGCGAATGGCTCGAGCGACGGCGTCGATCTGGGACGGCGTGGCCGTTGCACGCATACCAACCCACGAAGCCATGTTTGGAAGCGCTTAGGAAATTACCCTGATGATTGATGCCCGCTGCTGGGGAGGTTAGTTGATAAGAAGTTAAGAAGTGAGGTTGTACAGATGAGGGGTTGTTATGTTTGTGGTTTTAGATGTCAGTAAGCAATGTCGCCAAGACGCGATGATGCCAGTATGATCGCCTTGGGCTCGAGCACACACAGTATCGCCTCGTAAGGTAGGGATGCATGGAGCTCAGTTCAAGCCGTACCCTACAGTGCAAAATAGGTAGTTATTGTGACGGCGCATTACAAAAGGAACAGGTCCTAGGTTGTTTATTAGAGGCGCTGAAGATGCCCAGAAACAGGGTTCCGGATAGTTATTAATTTATCGCCCTTGTATACAGTACTGTATAGTTCCCTGTGAGGTTCCGATAAAGTCCATGGAAGCCAGAGGTCATTATTCATGAAGAACCAGATGGGAGAGTCGGGGAAATTGATGCCCGAAGCCAAGAGCTGCGGGGGTTCGACCCGCCCGAGGACGGGAACGACGACAGTAGATCTCTTGGCACTTTATGTCCCGATCTCGGTTTCTTTACAGGGTAGAAAATGGAAGGGCAGGAAAGGAGGCATTCCCGCTCAATCCAAACTCTTGCAAATATTCAAAAAGTGCTGGCCAAGCCTGCTACTGTGTAGGTAAAAATGGAAGACGTCATTGTCCGGAGTTTGGAAATTATAGGTTCATGTCCAGAGCACTCCGGAAACGACGTTGGCTTTGGAGATGATAGTAAGACGGGTAGGTATCAGATGTCTGTTTACACAGTCGGATGCAATACGACGTCCAATAACACTCCTTTCCTCAAAAGCCTTCGGAAACCGCAGACAACCACCACGAGTGTCGGAGCTCGGTCGTGGTTGACAGGCTCTACAGGGGTCTGCCGACTTGGCAATGCTTGTTTGCCCGCCAAGAGGCAAGAGTGTCGCATCGCAGTCCTGCAATTCGTCGCAGTGGTGGGGATTGGCACAGGCTCCAAAACAAGCTTCAGATGCCGAGGAAAGCCAAGCGATCTAGGTGTTTCCTCGATTGAGCCCATGGACGAATGTCACGTCATCTGCAAACCAGCTCGATATTCTGAGCGAGTGACAATATGGTATTTTTTGATGGACATACACAGTACACAGTAGCGCGGGCACGAATTGGCCTTCGGATAACCTTCCGGATTCCATCGCCTATTCCAAAACAGTCCCCACTGATCAACCAGCGACGACGCGTTCCCTCCATGCAACTGTCCGAAGAGACCGGTTTGGCAGCCGACTATCGTCCCACAAAGAATCGGGACGACCCACACTGGAACAATGGACTGTTAACCACCTCACCGTATTGCTACCAAGATACTATTATGTACCTTGTACCTCCGAAAGGAACACAGCCGCAAGAGCAGAATGGACTCCATTCAATGGAGTTCACGTTCCCACCCCAAGCTAGCACCCACACCCGGGCCCACGGCAACACGGATTCCAAGTTTTCCCATCTCCCTAATCTACATCTGTAACTTCGACCATCCGAAGGAAATATCGTGACACCGCACCTCCTCTTTGCTTTAATCATCCAACCTTTCATCACCACACTCTTGGGAGAACCTACATTTGCACTCCTTTTCCGCGTGTTGCGCTTCTCACTTAGTCACTCGCTTAGTACCTCTGTATCTTAACATGATTTTGGCCCGGCTCGTGATGGGCGCCCTTGCTGGGGCTGGGGCTGTAAACGCTGCATACAGCATCGCGTCAGATGGTGCGTTGCCGTCGCTCTCCGGCGATAACATTATGCAGAGACTGACAAGCGACCGACAGCCGATATCAAGCGAACAGCTTCGGACGTGGCATGGGATCTCCTGCAATACTACAAAGGCAACGAAACAGGACAGACGCCTGGAATCCTGCCCGGCCCTCCCCCAGCGGGCGATTACTACTGGTGGGAGAGCGGCGCCATGTGGGGGACGCTGATCGATTATTGGAAGTTGACGGGCGATGCGACATACAACGACGAGATCACGAGGTCGATGCTTTGGCAGGTTGGGCCGAACCGAGACTTCAAACCGCCCAACGTCACAGCCTCGTTGGGCAACGACGATCAGGCCTTCTGGGGCATGTCCGCCATGCTGGCCGCCGAAAACAACTTTCCCAACCCTCCGAAGGACCAACCACAGTGGCTGGCGCTTGCCCAGGCCGTCTTCTACACACAAGCCACCCCCGACCAGCACGATGATACATGGTACGTCGAGCCCACCCTCGTTTTCTCCCGATATAGCCATTTTGTGAATCGTAGCTAACTTTAGGTTGGATAGCAACGGCGGGTTGAGATGGCAGATTTATCTTTCGAACAACGGATACGACTACAAGAACAGTGAGGAGCCCCCCTATAAACTCTCGCAAAACATACCTAACACCAGCAAGGCATCGCCAACGGCTGCTTCTTCAACCTCGGCGCAAGACTCGCTCGCTACACTGGGAACCAATCATACGCCGACTGGGCAGAGAAGACATGGGACTGGATGAGGGGAGTCGAGCTCATGGACGACGAGTACAACATTTACGACGGCGCCCACGTCCAAACCAACTGCACCGACATCAACCGCGCCCAGTTCTCGTACAATAATGCCGTCTACCTCGAGGGTGCTGCCTTCATGTATAACTACGTAAGTCTTTGTCTCAGCACATACATACATAGCCAGCCGAACCGTAACTAACCCCAGCCGCCACCACAGACCAACGGAAGCGAGAAATGGAAGCAGCGCGTAGAGAGCCTCGCCGACGCAACAATCAAGACCTTCTTCCCGGACGACGTGGCGTACGAGATCGCGTGCGAGGAGCACATGTCGTGCACGGCCGACATGCTCAGCTACAAGGGCTACCTGCACCGGTGGATGGCGGTGGCCACGCAGGTGGCGCCCTTCCTGTCCGGCAAGGTGCTGCCCGTGCTCAAGAAATCGACCGAGGCCGCCGTGTCCACCTGCACGGGAGAGGCCAACGGCCGCACCTGCGGCTTCAAGTGGAACACGGGCGCCTACGACGGCAGCCACGGCGCCGGCCAGCAGATGAATGTGCTGGGGGCTGTGTCGTCGCTGTTGATTGCGCAGAGCGAGCCCCCCGTGACTAACATGACGGGCGGCACCAGCAAGGGTGATCCCGAGGCGGGGACGCACTCGGATCGGAATAAGAAGAATGAGTTGCGCCCGATCACGGCGGGGGATAAGGCCGGCGCTAGTATTCTGACCATTCTTGTTATTGTGTCGGCGGTGAGCACCTTCGGGTGGATGAGCACGGGAGTGTAATGGCGTGTGCGGTGAGGGTTGTTGTTGGGTCGTGGAAAATATGGTGGTGTTGTGGTTGGTCGTGGTTGTTTTATTTGTTTCAGGCCTGGCGTTATTATGGCGTGTGGATATCCTTTTGGTTGTTTTGGTTTTTGACGTTTCTTGTAGTTAATCTATTGCCAATCCACCCTTACTCCATGGGATGGCCTCCATGACCTGGACGGATTTTCTTCGTTTGTGGATGTTCCGTGTGCTGCCGCGGACGTTGAGGTCGGAGTCGGTGCCTTTTATCGCAGCTGCCGTCATGACCAGATGGCGCGGATAGCCTTGATGACCTTGCAGTCCGCCTTGTGCCCACCCTCATTCCACCCCTTGGCCTGGCACTCCTAAGCACCACAGCGTTAGGTACTACTCCCCCAATCGGCTCCATCCCCGGCCCCAGCAGGATCAAACTCACCTTGCAACAGTACTCGACCTCCCCACAACCAGTACACTTCATCAACGCCGCCTTCTCCCCCCCAGCCCCATCCTTCCTCGCCTCCCCACCGCAACTCTCACACCCCCTTTCCCCGTCCCCATCCCCACCCGCATCCCTCCCCCTCAACCACCCCCCCACCCTCACAACCCTCTCCACCCCCTTCGTCCCCCCACTCCCCTCCCCCTCCGCCTTCCCCCCTCCCGCCGAAGACGGCACCACCCTCACCCGCCCCTCCTCCTCCCTTGCGATACTCACAAACCCCTTACTCCCGTCCCCCTCCTTGGGCGGCGTGCGCCTCACCCCCGGCAGAACCAGCGTCGCGCCGCGGCGGTAGCCCAGCCGGGCGAAGTCGAGGGTGTCGGGGCCGGAGGCCGGGCGCGAGCCGAAGACGATCGCGAAGGAGGTGTTGGTGGCGTCGGTGCAGATTAGGGTGGGCTTGGTGAGGGTCATGTTTTGGTGGATTTGGGCGAGGAGGTAGTACTCTTCTGATGAGGAGGATGAGGGGGTGGTGGTGAGGGGGAGGGAGGTGAAGAGGGGGAAGGTGGTGGGGGAGGTGAAGTCGGGGAGGGGCATTGTTGTGGGTGGGTTGTGGGTGGTGTGGTGTGTCGTTGTGTTGTGGTGTTGTGGTGTTGTTTGTGGTGGTGGGTTGGTCAGCGGTGAGGTCGGCGTCGAGGTGAGATGCTGGCTTGATCCCGAGTCTCCTGCCAACAACTAATCAAATTCCCGGTTTCGTGGCGCAATGGCTAGCGCATTACTTTCCGGTTATACCAGCTGGTAAAGGCTCTGGGTTCGAATCCCAGCGAGATCGAACAACATCCGAGTGAAAGCTTGGAATTTTGAGTTTTTTTGATGCATTCTGTGTCGGTTGCCCCCGCTCACCACAGGCGGGGTTGTTTATGCTTGGTTGAAGTGCTCCACCTACAGCTTGGCATGGCCCTGGGGTACGGTACCATGCATCATAAGGGTGATGTTGCATGAGAAGGCTCGGTTGCATGATCCAGTTGGATTTGTTACTTAGGGACTACGCCTGTACTAGCATTTCCTCTCTCCCTCCTCTGCCTACTCCTTCAACGTGATTCCTCTGCTTCCTCCCCTTTCGTCGCTTCAGCCGCTTTCCCGTGCTTCAACTCGTACATAATGTCCGTCCGCATGGTGTACTTGATACCGGCCAACACATCGTCCCCCGAGTGCAGCAACCTCCTGTGCTGAAAGATGAGCACCCGTCCAGCCTTCGGGTTGACGTCGATCCTCCTCTTCTCATCATTGGAGAAGAAGGTCGTAGCACCCCCGACCAGATCCGCCCCCTCCACCTCGGCCTTGGAATCATTCAGATACAGGTGGATGGTGAACATGGTCCGGATGGTCCTCTCCGGATCGCTGGTATCAGCATACGCCGCGTCGCAGTGTGCTATCATCACTCAGTCAGCCTTACGTACTCGCGAAGAAGAGAAAAGAGAGGATCCCTCCACCCTCCCACCCCCCAAAAAGAAACCAAAACTCACGCTTAAAAAACCCGCCCTTCCCATACCTCAAAAACCGCATCCTTTCATTCACCCTCAAAAACACCCACCTCGCCCCCTCCCACTCCTCCCTATCCCTCCACCCAACCGGCCCCACCAAATCCGTTTCCCCAACCCCAATCCCCCCAAACCGCTCCCCCACCCCCTCCGCCTCCAAACACCTCCTCCAAACCCGATCCACCACCTCCTGCTCATCCCACACGATCCTATCCCCATTCCGATACCCCTGCTGCAGCATCTCAAACCCACCCCCGATATTCACCAGCGCCGGGCCCCAGGGGTCATCCACCCCATTCCGCAGCTCGCCGCCCTCTTCACCGGGGGGCGGCACGCTGGCCTCGGCGAGCGCGAGGAGGGTGGCGCACTCGGAGGGCGAGAGCACGTGGTCGAGCACGGTGGCGTAGAGGCCGGCGTACTCGGGGAGGGCGGTGGTCGGCCAGGGGATGGGGGTTGCCGTGATGGGGCGGGCGTCGGCGGGTTGGGTGGTGAGGAAGGAGGGGGGGATGGGGACGGCGGTGGAGGCGTATTTGGTTTGGATGGGGGTGTTGTGTTTGTGGGGGGGGGAGGGGCGGACGGGGGTGGGGGTGTAGGCGGCTTTGAGTTTGGCGAACATCTTCTTGGTTGGGTTGGTGAGTGGTGGGGTTGGTTTGATGGGCATTGGCTGGTGGGACTTCGTAGTTGTGGATGGGTTGGTTGTGGTGAGGGGTGCGGGACAGCTAGGTGAGTGATATAGAAATCTGGTGTCAGATGATGGCACGCGGCCTTGTTTGTGTCAATGTTGATGCCTGCGGGAAGTCCTGCGGCTTGGCACCAATGAGTCCTTCTCGGGGCTTGTGAAAACCCCTGTCACTTCCGGACGAATGTGAGCAGTCATCCCTGGGATCGCAGTTGAGGACAGATTCAATCCGCAAGAGTGACACAAGTTCATGAAGTTCTCAGCCTCCGGTTTGCGTTTGCTACTCGGCCCTGGCAACGTGTCAGTTCAGGGACCCATAGACAATCGATTCAACACCACTCACACCGTGGGAAATCCGGAAGCCTGAAGGTGATCACCCAGGCAACCCTCATGATCATTCCGTTGATTCATGACCTAAAGTGTGGCCATGTGTACGAAAATGCACTCTAGCCAAGGTATCTCCTCTATCTCTATGCCATGCCGCCCAAGCCGATCCCGTTCTGGTACCCAAACGCGCGCTTGACGCTAATCCACAACTCGAACGCCTCCAGCTTGATGCCCACCCTCATATAACCTAGCCACGCCGCGAATAGCCTGATGGCGTTCGGCGGCCAGTAGAGCGATCCCCGCTGGCGTATCTCCTCCAGCTGCTCGTAAAACACCGTCCGCATGCAGTACCGCGCGAGAATCAAGAATTGGCGTGCCGGTCCTTGTCGCGTGTGCAAATTCTCGTCCAAGCTTCGCGTGAGGTCGTTCGTCTTGAGGATGAGCAGAATGATGCGCGGCACTTGACCGAGCATCTGCACGAGGTCCACAAGCAAGCCCTCCTGCAGGGCGCCGCTCATCGTCTGCTGCTCGGTGGCCTCCTTGGGCTTGGTGATGGACGAGCTGACGACGCTGAAGTCGCGCCCCGTGATGGCCGAGGCGAACAATGGAAATTTGTCCTCGCCGATACCGGCGACCTCGTTCACGTACTTCTTCATGCGCTCCATGTCGCCGTCGATGACGGCCAGCCACATCTTGGCGTACGAGCGCCGCAGGGACTTCGGGATGTCCCGGTATAGGCCGTGGTCGTACAGGATCACGTCGAAGTTGGCGCCGCGCCGTGACGGGTTCTTGCGGATCGCGATGTTGCCCCCGTGCGGGTCGCAGTGCAGCGGCGCGTCATCCCCAAAGATCATCTCGTTGAATATCCTTGCCAGTGTGGCCGAGACCTCGTCGCGGTCGATTTTGCTCTCGTCCATGTATTCGAGGTCGTCGAGGCGACGACCCGCTTCGCAGGCCATGACGAGGATGCGCCTCTTGGCCCAAATGACATCCGGGATAACGAGCGGGAGCTCGGGGATGCGCGAAAAATGATCCTTTGTGCGCTTCGAGTTCTCCGCTTCGCATACAAAGTTTAGTTCGAGCGGAAGTGACACTTCGATCTCGGAAGATAGCCATTCGAGGTCGTATTCGGGAAAGAAGCGTTTGAGGGTCGAGAAGGTGAAATTGGTGAGCGACATGTCCAACTTGGACCATTGCTGCAGGCTCGGATGCTGGACTTTGACCGCCACCTTCTGCCCCGTCTCCTTGATTGTCGCCAGGTGCACCTGTGCCAACGATGCGGCCCCAATGGGCTCGGTCGAGAACTCGGAAAAGTAATCCCACAGCTCACTGCCTGTATCTTTCTTGAACATTTGCTCGATCGACTCGAACGAGGACACCGGGCACTTGTCTTGGAGGGGTATGAATGTCGTCGTCCATTCGGGGGGTAGGAGGTAGTTCATTGCGCTCTGCGGCAGGTCTGTCAGTGCGAGCTCTTCGTTAGGCCCTTAGGGACTTACCAAGTGCTGCCCCAGCTTGATGAATATCCCGCCATTTCTTTCAAGAACCTTCAAGGTCCTGTCCGCGCATCGCTTGTGGCAGGCCTTGAGTACGTGTTCCCTTTCCTCTACATCGTCAAGTTTATCCCGCTGGTTGAGTGTTGTTCGGTAGCTGTCATCGTTTTAGTATTTCGCCCGCCGATGGCTAGCCGTCAGAGAAGTGCTTACTCATTAATACATAGTACAAGAGTGGACGCCACCCTCCCCGAACGCTCCATGGCTTCGTATGTATTCTTGACATCGTCCCCGACCGAGAGCATCATCGCAGCCGCCCCTCCCCCGGCGGTTGCGAGAAGCACCGCCGTCCGCCGGCGCGATTTCGGCTTTGGTGATGTTCCGAACGAGGGTCCTGCAGTGCCATATCGCCTTGGAATCGGTGCTCGGGGGAAGTTGCCGGTGGTCGGTCTGGGGACCTGGCTGCGACACCGGGCGCACGTCCAGCCCGCGCCGAGGCGCTTCGCGAAGAGTGACGAAAAAGGTGGTTTCAGCATCGTGTGCGGTCGACGTCTCTCATTGCAGGTGTTTCCTAGCGCTTAAGGAAGGTGCACGCATCTCGAAAGGTGGACGTTGGGGCAAACTTGCAGGACTCCGCCGCAACAGCAACCCCTGCCCTAAATTTCGAGATTGGCATCGTCACATTCATTCGCAAGATTTTTGGGGACCGCGCCTCGGCGCGTCGGGTGAGATCGGACCAGGGGGCCTGTCATTAAACTATTACGGGTTAGGGCTGTATATGGGCTCTCGAAGGGCTCCAAGCACTTTCTTCCAAGGCCCGGGTTAGGGTTTAACACCCCGGTTCAACACCAACAACTCCCATCATCATCAAAATCCCGAAGCCAACAAGCCACCAAGAACCACACTGTTTTATTTCCCTCTTTTATTCTGGGACAATTGTATGGACTAATATGTACCTTTTGAATTGGTCCAACCCAAACACTTAACTGCAGCCACTTGGGTAGGTACTGAGGAGTGAACCTAGCAAGTGCCAGCCAAGAAAACAAGAACAAGCTCACCGTGATGATGATACGGGTCATAGGTAACAATACATATATCACCTACCTACCTACCTAGGTATGTATAGAACTCTTATTTGGAGCATTGACCCTTATTCATGTGTCTCTATGTACCTACCTAGGTATATACAGGACGTCAAGAGTCATTGACGTCATTGACATCATCCTCCATCCTTGTTACCTGACACTCGTTCGAAACTTGTCTCTCCTTGCAGTTGTGGTGGTTATTTAATTATCCAGCCCAACCCACCTGCCTTCCACTCTCCTTCAACCACCAGCAAACGACAGCGTAAAACAGTCCAGCGCAAAACAATTCAGTTCCCAGCACATTCACACACTTCAGTCAGTAAGCCGGCCACATCGACGAGTTAATACTGGTGAACTTTTGACTAACCCCCGACTTAGAAATGTCCGAGTCCAAGTCCGACAAGGTTGACAGAGTCAAGGCCAACCTGCCCCTTCCCGAGCAGCCTCCCGTCCCTGGAGACATGAAGTCAGCCAATATGAAAACCACATCTAGCACAGGGGTCTCTCCAGGTGACGTCTCGACAGGTCCTGGCGTCACCGCTGGCCTGCGAGAGCCAGCCTCCAAGGACTCCAACAGCATCGACATGAGCGGGATTGGACGCCAGGGAAAAGAGGGCCTAGAGCACCCTCCCAAGGATGCACGGAGCTGATTTTCGATATTGGAACATCCTCATGGAATAGGATGGTACTTGGAAGAAATGGTTGGTGATGAAGTTGTGCATATTCTCATAAATTAATTAGGTGTGTGTACCTAAATAGAATAAAATACATTGGCCGTTCGCCTGACTCCCGGTGATCATGCCCCCCTGACTATAATGCTCCAGAAATTGGAGTAACAGAACTCCACACATGAGGTTGTCGAGGCCTTCATCGCTATTTTTAACCCTTTTCATTCTCATCCAGTACTTATCACCCCTGCAGCACATCACTCCAGAGTCTCCAAATAACCAACAGCATATGGCATCCTCTACACAGTAGTCTTCATGGTCGTCCCATGTGATGAGCCAACCGTGCACGGGCCACATGCTCGCCCCTGAATAAGAAAAGGGGGGAAAGTAAACAATGAACTAGGGAATGCGACTCAGGGGCGTGAGTGGTGGTGCTTCATGGATTTGGATGTTAACGTTCAACATTCAAAGATAGTGCGGCTGAAGAGACACTAGACACCGGCCAAAGACCATGTGCTTATACTTCAAAGACCCGGCTGTGAGTTTCTCTGCGTTCATTTACCCCTTGATGTTTCTCTTGGGCATGCCGCTGACCTTTTGAGGAGAGAGGATTTGGGCAACATCGGTGATTGATTCTCGTTTTAGAGTTGTCGGTCTAAAATCACAAATACCGGGGTACCGGTCTGATGTTCAGGCACACTCTGAACCCCCCCCTCTAGGACCCGCTTCAGTCACTGTGCCTGTCCTTTGGTACTGTCCAGCTTAGGGTTGAGGGCTCTGCGCCCTTTTTTTTCTAGCAACTGCAACTGCAAACTGCAACAGACGTCGGTCCAGCAAACTTTGAGGACCAGAGAGGCACAAATATCTACTACATTTCCTCGCCTAGAAAGTTTCTCTCCCCATCCCCCACCTTTCAGCAAGGGAAGAGAGTATGGACCTCAACTCCAGGCCTCCAAGAACGTCCACATCACCGCACACTACCCCGCCACCGACCAATTCTTCTTGACTAGCATTTGACAAGGTCGCTAGCGCAGATCGAATTTATTCTTCCTGAGCCTTCGCGTGTGCTGGTCGAGTTGGTTCTGCGCGAGGCTTCAGCAAAGGTAAGTATACCGCCCTCGCTATTCCCACCCTCACAACCCTCAAACATCGACTGACGGAACGATATTTTCAAGCATCGCCGGTATTTTCTTTTTCTCTTGCTCTCTTTTCCTCTCTCTACCTTCCAGGTTCTTCTTCTTCCCCCAGTACTTGACCTCACCTACGGTAGGTGCTATTTTCCTTTTGCTGGTAGTCGCTGGTTTGCTCCTTCCCTTCCGCTTCTGCTTTGGTGACCCCCTCCCCCTTCCCATTCGAGTCGCGCCTTCGGGCATTTCCAAGCTGCGCACCTTCCCGCTATGTGCCCCTCGATTGCCGGTCCCCGACCGGCAAGTCCTCCAGTCTCCTTCCTCTTCCATTGCATCTTCTACTCTATCCTCCCACGCCACCATTACACCATCGCGCCATCGCAGAAGCTCAGTCGTTTCTCATCTCCTTTTCAGATCTGACCAACCCTCAGACCGTTTCTCTTTCTCAAGTCTCTTTGGGTCAGACTCGACCTACAATTCACAAAACCAAGTCCCCCTCAATTAACCAAGTCGGTTAATATTTACTTTTACTTTCCTTCTATTTCAAGCTCGACTTTCACTTCGTTGGTCTTACCTAAGGCACGGAAACCAAGTCCAGCCATCACCATGAGTGATCTACCGAACCGCCTGCCTGGCCAGGCACCTGAAGGCCAGTCGGCTGCCGATATCGAGGCCGCAATGAAAGCGGAGGGCGCCAGACAGGCAATGATGGTCGGCCGTTTTTGCTCATCCCATCTATGTTCTCCGTTGCTGACCAGTTCCAACAGGACGATCTCGGCATTGCGCGCGTCGAGAACTTACCCTTGGACGATGGGTCCCGCGACCGAGTCCGCGGTCAGCGTGGTCACCATGCTGAACCCGACCCCAATCGACGTCAGCCACCGCTTCGAAGGTCACCGGCCGGACCGTCACTACCTGGTGTCAACGGAGCCGCCTGGGGCATGAATCAAGCGTGGCAAGGTGCGTTGCTCCTTGCTTGAAAATCCGGCCGTAATGTGCTAATATTTCTTAGATGCTATGGAAGCTAGGATCTTTGATGACGATGATGCCGAGGCTGTCAAGGACTTGGACGACCTCGGCGGCGGGAGACTGTATGACACTGGTGATGGTTCCCAGAAGGCTCGGGTCAGCCACATGACGATGCGTATCCTTAACCAGCGTAGCGTGCGGTCAGTATTGTGCCCAGCCCTGTTGACCACTTCCGGTTCTAACTCTCTCTCAAGGTCTGGCCATCAGCCTGTCGGGCGCCCAGCTGCCAGCAAGGGAGGTCGCCCCAGCCAAGGCCCGGCCGAATTCGGTCGGAACAACATCTCGGCGGCCGCCACTTCCTCATCTCATCGGGGGAATAATAGTCGGGCGTCGGCACCTTCGGCTAACTCCAAGCCCAAGGCTAACAATGTCAACCCGAGGGCGAGACTGGCAAACCAGCCGCGTGCCCGGCCCAGGCCAGCTTTGCCCGTTGCGCCGCCTATGCCCGAGACGGCCATTGACCCGGATGCTGCTCTGTCCTTCGAGATCGAGAACGTCATCTTGAAGATTGTGGTCAAGTTCTCCAGCCGGGACATCAACCCGGCGTTGCCTGCATTGGTCGTGCTGTCGACAGCCGCGCCCCCCGAGCTCGGATTCTTGACCGTCGTCATATACAACAACAAATATTGCGAGTGGGCAATGTCTGCCTGGCTCGACTATTCCACTGGTGACGACAACCGCCTCGGCATTACATTTCAGAACGGGGGCGTGTATCAAGGTTACGAGCTTCAGTTCGGTAGCCAAGATGGCCTCAGGGAGTTCATGGCCGCAGCGAGGGCACTCCAGACAGGAAAACACCCAAACCAGGTCGGTTCTGCTTCAGTGCCTGCTACGACTGTTGTTACGATCCCAGTTAGCAACATGCTGGCACCCGAACCTCCCCGCAAGACTTTGATCCCTGGCGATGTGAGCCTTCAGGCCGCGTCTCCCCAGGCACCAGCTCCGCAGAATGTGCCTCCCGCGACTCGTACGGCGCCCGGCCCTATGGCTCTCGCGGAACCAATTGCGGTACTCGCAGCCCCCGACGTTTCCCAGGTACTACCGCCGCCGGATGTGCCTCCCGCAACACCTACGGCTCTCAGCCCGGTGGTCGTCCCGGAGCCAACTGCGGCACCCGAAACTCCCGACGTGAACGACACTGATGCAGCATCCATGAAAGCTTTCCGTGACGCAGCCATTGTCACTTGCCGCACGTTGTTACAGTTCTTTTACCACAGTGGCGCTGCTGGTGGCTCAACTACAACCGTGGGAGACATGGACCAAACGGCTGAAGGGATTAAGTCGGGAGTCCTGGAACACACGATGGAGAGCGCGAGGGCCATGGGACTCGGCGAACAAAAGATTCACATGCTCAGGGATGCAATCAACGTATACTTTGCCCCCCAGCCTACTCCCCAGCCTACCCCCCAGCCGGTCAGCTGCGAGGTGCAGCGGGCCCTTACTATCCCCCGTCGCATTTACTCGATTGACTTCCTGTTGTCGAGGCGGGATGCTGCAGTCAACCCCCCCAGGTCCTTGCCTAACATTCCGGGCTTGCCACAACCAGGCTCCTCGTCTCGTGGCCGCGCCTCCTCTCACCAGAAGGGGACCGTTGACCAGTCCCAATTCTCTAGGTCTGCGGATGCCATGCAATGGGTCCTCAGGGAAGCCCCGCTCACGAAGCCAGAACCTAAAGAATTCAAGTCGGCGCCGGATACGACCCCCAGGGCCCCTGAGAATACCCAACCCACTGCACCAAACGTGGTAGGCCTTGGTGGAACTCCAGATACGGGCCTGAACAACTCACGCTGGGCATCTAGCGCGTTAGAGATCAAAAACGCAAACTACTTCACGGGGCCAAGGTACGAGAAAACCTGGGCCAAGAGGACTTATCTCGAGGAACTTGCCCAGCTCGATCCTGAGACGAGGATAACGGCACCCACTGAAGACATGATGGAATACTACTTCCCGCTCCCAGATGCCGACAAAGCCCAGAGTGGTTCCCAGGCCTCTGTTGTCGACGGAAGCCCGGCACCTGGCACCTTGGGGGAGACTTACAAGATGGAGCATCTGAACACTGACATGTCTCGCCTATCGATTCGGTCACCGACGGCACCCAGGTCGCGGTCGGCTAGGTTAGCTGCTTCTGCCGAGACGTCAGGGTATGCCGCCCGACAGTTTCGGGAGCTCTGCGCACAGCCCACATCAACGGTCTCAACTCCGTCGGCAATATATCTTGAGGCTCGGGCTACGTCACGCCCTTCCACCTCGGCAATCTCGAGTCCATCGACGATCTTAACACCTTCAAAGATGCATAGTGCGGCCCAGACTCCGTCACCCCCTTCGGCCATGACACCACCGTTGGTCTCCGCAGTCTCAAGCCAGTCGCCGGCCTCGACTCCGTCGGCAACATGTCTCGAGGCCGAGGCTACGCCACGCTTTTCTCAGCCCACACGGGTGATTTCGGCTCTCCCGGCGACGTACCTCGAAACCCAGACTGCGTCACGCCTTTCCACCTCGGCAATCTCGAGTCCATCGATGATCTTGACGTCGCCAACGATGTCTAGTGCGGCCCAGACTCCGTCACACCCTTCGGCCATGTCACCACCGGTCGTTCCCAGAGTCTCGAGCCAGTCGTCGGTCTCCATTGCGGAGGTCCCAAACAGGCTGCGCTCAGAACACGGGCCCCAACCGCCCGCCCTGGCCCAGACAGAGGCTTCAACTCCACCTGGGCCTCTCAACCCGGCACCGAGGCAGTTCCCGCTTGTGCCAGCTCAGCCCCCCGCACCTCCGGCAGCTCAGCCTAGAGTGCGCGGCCTTGCGGCATCTAGGCATTCGGATGGCACTGCACCAACCAGCTCGGGAAAGTTCAACTTTTACGTCCCTCATTCCGCGCGGCAGTAACGGGTGACCCAACCACCCAGTCACCAATTTGTGCAGTACCACAGCTTAGGCACCGACATTGGCTGAGCATGATGCTTCTGATTCTTCCGAGACGAGGTCTCGGTGTCACAAAAGGCCTTTCGGGATACACGAGACATGTATCTTGAGGATCTCGAGGCCTTGTTTTTCATGGCCCCACAACAATCTGGCAAGGTACCAACACGGAGGTTAGTTAACCTCTGTGTTGGTTCCCTCGCCATCTTCGATTAATTTCACCGCCAAGGGGTCAGGCTGACCGCATCCTCAAGATTATGACGCAACGCAACAAGAACTACCTCCCCTACGCAATCCACCCCAACAGCCGCCTAGGCGTGTGTACGCGCAACCAGGACCTGCTCCCGCACCTGACGCCCTCTTGCGGTTCTGCTTTCGGTTTTTTTTCTTTTATTGCGCTTATTTGGCTGAGGAGACCTTTGGCGTTTACAGTCTGGGCTGGTTTGATTTCGGGGTGACGGCGCTCAGCCTCATCGCATCATCACAGCGCCATCACTGCCGCCAGTTTGGAGGTTCGAGCGTAGGGAGTCTCATGACAATCATTGTTAGGAGTAGATAAAATTGGGTGTAGGAAGCGGGACTATTTGTAATTGTAGGTTTAATTAAAATTTGTTTGAGTCAACTGAGCCATCTGTGGGATGTGATGTGGTTGATGACGTCTCAGAAACTCATGTTTCCAGCCTATGGAGCAGTAATGGAAACTTCTGTATTCTCGCAGGTGCCCTCTTCCACCCCCACCACTCTCTCTCGGCCCGGCCTCCGGGTATAATGGGCCTCATTGGTGTTATCGAGGAGTTGCTTGCTCTCGCGGAGTTGCTAATCGTGACGAACGTTTATCATGTGGACGCTTCCATCGCCATCTCGGAACTACTCATAAACGAATAAAGCAGCGAAATTGACTGTCGACGACCACTTCCGTCTCCGTCCGTATGTACGCACAGCCAGTAAGCCAGCTACTCACCCCGCCATCCCCTCCATCTCGCTAGCCTAACCCACGTAGGTAGGTACATAGTCTAAGATAGGTACCTATACCTAGCCCGGCCCCACAGCCAAACACAGCCCAAACACAGCCCAAACACAGCCAACCTACCTAGGTACTCAGGAAGCCCACCCCCCATCCTCGCTACTCTCCACCACCTCGTCCACGTCCGCCCGCCGCAGCAGCCGCGTCACCTCGGCCCCGTTCGGGAGATCGTTCTCTACCGCCCGCCGGTCGCCCTCTGCTAGCGTGGGCGCCAGCCCCGCTGCCACGTGCCGGGCGGCGAGGCGCTGGCGTGCGATGGCGGAGGGGACGGAGACGAAGATTTTGAGGTGGAAATGTGGGTGGGCGCGGGACCAGGGGGGGTGGGGGAGGAGGAGGTCTGTTTTTTGGTGTTAATGATGGATATGGAAGGAAGGGGGGAGTGGGGGGGGGGGGGGGGGGGGGGGGTTTGGAAAGGGGAAAGGGGGGAAAGGAGGTAGCTTACAGTTTCCTTCGAACACGACTATCCGGTGAGTTGGCTCTATTGCAATGTCATTCTCCTTTGGGTCCTTGGTGGCGTGGTCAAAGGAGGGAGCGAATATGGTGGTTGAGTCAGCGGTCAGTGGTTCCTTGAGGCGCTGGACTAGCTGCACGAAGCCCTCGCCGTCGAAGGTGAACTCGGCCCCTCGCCGGGCGTGGGCGGTTGCCGGGTCTGGCATGGCGTCCAGCTGCGCACGGGTGTAGTGGTAGCCGTCCATTGGTAAGAAGGCGGCGACGGGGGGGTTGTTTGGGGATTGGGCTGCGTGTCGGGCGTTCAGTGCCGCTGTGAGGCGCTTGGAGAGGGTGGTTTTCCCTGGGAGGCAGTTAGTGGGAGTTATTTGGGTAGAATAAGGGGCCGTGCCTGAACCGGGGATACCGGCAATGGCGATCACTGTGAGGGTGAGTTAGCAATCCTGTTTTGTTTACTCCGAGCATGTATAGTACATTCGGAGCAAGTTGTCCCTATGCTGGCCTCTTCCTACGCACAGGTCTAGAGCATGCCGCACAATACAGGGTAAGGGTATGGACTTGACTCACGGAAGCGCGTGTCACTGGGAGTTTCCAGAAACTTATTCCACGCCTTGTCGAGCAGCCGGTTCAGTGTGTCGTCCATGGTAGCCGATGGTGAGTTTGAGTGAACGTGTGGTTGGTGAGGATCGCGTTGCCCCTGAAAGATCTAATTGCCCGTCCAAGTGAGGACTAAACTCCAGCAGCAAAAACCCTAAAGAGAAAGAGAGAACCACTTTCGCAAGTTGGGAAACTTGCTCGGTTCTAGATGCGGAGCGGAGTTGGAGAAGTGCCGGAGGCGGAGGTTGTTCGCGGCACGGCCCCGATTTTGGCTCCGCACGGCGGCCGAGTCATCAAAGCCGAACTTGATCACTTCAATACAACATCACATCTCTGACATAACCCACGAAATAACCACCCATATCTGGAAAAATACACCAAAGACATAATAACACATTTTAAGAAGAAAGCCCGAGTGAAAAGAGCCTCATTACTTACCCCTGAGCCCCAGTAACTCGACGCTGGTTAAACCCAAAAATCTCCTCACAACTCACACAACACAACACAACCACCACAACCACCCTCGACACCATGGACTCCGAATCAACAGACCCCAACCTCATGCTCCTCTCCCTCAACCTCTCCGACTCCGAACCCGAAGAAGCCGCCGCCCCGGGCAACACCACCCCCACCACCACAACCGCCCCAACAGCCGAGTACCAGCCCACCCGCGCCGAACGCACCGCCCTCTCCGAAGAAGCCTTCCAGGCCCTAAAACAAACCTACCGACCCAAGGTCGAGAACGGCGATGTAATAATAATCCCTTCTCTCTTCCACCAAGTGTGAAAAGCAAAACAAAACAACCCAAATACGTACTAACGAGAACCAACCCATGACAGATCCGCAGCACGATCCCCCTCCCCCTCCCGACAACAACACCGCTGCCCAAACCGCAGGCCCAGGCCCTGCTGCACGCGGCCGAGGAGTTGTATTTCTTCCGGCGGTATGCCGAGGCGGCGGCGTTTGTGAGGCAGGTCCTTGGCGAGGGTGGTGATGAGGATGGCGAGGGTGGTGGTGAGAATGGGGATGGGAATGGTGAGGGTAAGGGTGAGGGTGAGGGTGGGGGTGGAGGAGAGGGAGGGAGTAAGGGTAAGGTAAAGACGAGGACGACGAGGAAGGGGAGGGGGAGGGGGGTGATTGACGGCGAGACGAGGCGGTTGTTGGCGTACTACCTGGAGAGGTGCGAGGCGCGGGCACGCGACGGGGGTGGTGGCGGGAATGTTGGGGTGAGTGTGAGTTGAGATTCGGAGAGAGGGGCAAGGGAAAGGGGTGGAGGTAGCAACGGGCCGTGGCTAGTCAGTCCGTTGGCGACCATCAAGGCGATAGACTCAACTTAGTCGAGGGGATGCTCTTTTGCCTCTGTCAAGGAACGCAGTCACAGGGGCAAAACTGAAAACGAAGTGATTGTGCAGCGGAGAGTATCCTCTTCTCTTCACATTAGGTCGGTCCTCTATAGACTCTCTAAAATCTTATCCCTGATGCCCAAAGGCATCCGGGTTCTATCGTGCCGCCATGCAAACCGGCAAGAGGAGAGGGGTCTTTCTTTATACACACAACCATGCCCAACTCCCTCCAATTGCTGACTCACGGGGTATATCCCGGGACTCCGCAAAACAAATAAAACAGCCCAGCCGTGTGGTCTTGTAATGGTCTGTACAGACGGCGAGGGGAATGCCAAAAAAATCAACCGTGACGCCATGCTCCAAATCTCGCCCCGCAAACATCGCTTCTAATGCCGCCGTTTTGATGACCGTTCTTTTCCTCTATCCGGCTCCCGGGAGCGCCGCAAAAATGCAGGCCGGTCCTGCCCAGGAGATGCAAAAAATTCGCTTCGTTGTCCGTCGTCGTAGGTGTGCCGCCCCTTTCTTTGTTGCTTCGGGTGTGCACGTTTCGTTGCAGCCTTTGGCTCCTTTCTTTCTTCCTCCCAATTACCGGTATTCAATACCACTGGAGCTATTTTTGGCGCCGGCACCGTTCCGGAAACGGCGAGGCGTGATGGGGTGGGGGGAGGGAGGGGGGTCGCTGCCATGATATTACACGGCGACGGCCGCTAGCCGGATGTTGCTGGCTTGCGACTGGATCATCATCATGCGTTCGCGCTCGCGCTCCTCGGCAAAGACGCGGCGGCTCATGGCGAGGACGGCCTCGAAGCCCTCCTTGCCCTTGACGGCGTTCTCGTGGAAGCGCTTGACGAGGGTGTCCTCGATGCGGTTCTTAATGCGCTGCCAGCCGCCGCAGAGCGCCGTGATCTGCGCCGACTGCTCGAAGGACGTCTGGTGGTCGTTGAGCGGGCGGTAAACGACCGTCTCCTGCACGTTGATCAGGTTGCTCATCGTGAGGTTGGCCGAGACCATGGTCACTGTCTTGCTGCGCGGGTCGACGTATGATGTCTCAAACACCTGCGACTCGTCTATGCAGCCGCCGAGGAGGCTCTTAAGCCAGTCGGGCGCCGTCTGTCGGCAGGTGATGAGGCGCTCCGTCCGCAGGATGCCCGTGTCCGGGTCGACCGCCCGGCTAACTGTGTCGACGGCGATTACGTGCGTTGATTTTTGGTTCCATGGGCAGTACTTCCGCCAGTTGGCGGTCGATACTTCCTCCCAGGAGTAGTTGAATGTCTCCGAGTTCGAGAAGACTTTCATTTTCTTTCTGTGTCTGTCCGCCTGGTGTCGACGAGTTTGGGTGTGCAGGCCGTTCGTCCGGAGACTCCGGTTGCGGTCGCGTGCCGAAGGAGCGGACGCGGAGAGATCGGCAATCCAGGAGTTTGCGGTGTGGAGGTCAAGCGATTGAAGTAAAGCAGTTCGCAGTTCGACAATCGGCCTTCGCGTTGTCGGGTGGGTGGCGATGGGGTTTTATGGTGCTTCTTAGGTAAGAAAGCGAATGAGAGGTCGTTTGCGGCACATGCAAAAGTGGGAGATTCCAACAGCCCGCAGAGGGGTTTCGGCTGTGAGTCTTTTTGTATGGATAAATTTTGGCGACTGGGACCGCGAAATCTTATCGGAATGGGAAGTGGCAATCCCTGCCCAAAGCCATGCTCGCTTACCTATCCAAAGACGGTAATTGCAGGGGTGTCGTGAAAATTTCTCGGACGAGTGCGGATGGGTCTCGAACGCCACGCCAATCAGTGGGGGGGTATTCTTGAACGCTGGCACTGAACCGCTTGGTAAAAAAAGATTCGGGAACGCCTTTTCGCCATCACCATGATTCGGTCACCATCACCGTCTGGAACCTGGAACCTGGAATCTGTGCGTCATTGGAACTATTTGGAAACACCGATTGATCCCCACGAATAGAACGGGCGTCACACGTACATGCGGAGTTGTACTATGTACATTCGGCTTTCAAGCGGGGCATTCCTCATTCGAATTTATGACGGTCTGGACCGTTGGCAAGCGGTCAGTGGCACTGTGCCGGACCAGCGGTGTCGGTTCGGCCATTGATTGTGGCTCCGCGTGCGGAGAATCGCCAACGGTCGAATCCGCATGTCCACGTTGTACAAGATGGCCATGCGTAGAGGCCCGATGCACATACGCACAGCTTTTCGCTGCCAGCACCGAACGAAGCGATTAAAGCCCGACTCTTATTCAGACAGTTGGTTAGAAGTCCTCTCCACGGCTAATGACCTCCTTCACGGTAGGTCGGATGAGAATGGTCTGCACAAGTTAGCCGAGAACCCCTCTCTGGGGCCGATGGCGGTCACTCACATGCTCAAACTGCGCCGTGTATGAGCCTTTCTTATCCACCAATGGCGGATACGACTCGATGATGCCGTTCGAAACAAGGTTGTTCAACTACAATAATCAGCACGTTTTCGCTTCTCGAGACCGCCGCAACTTACCCCGAGCAAATACTTATCTTGGCCAAGACGGTCCAAGTACCGCCTGCAGAACGGCAGCGTGCCAAAGTTCTTGTTAATGACGCTCAATAGCGACTTGGCCGAGCTCAGACGAAGATCGACCTTGGGCGCATCAGTACGCTTGGCGTAGTGCGACACCTCGCCCTCCTCGTGCACGAGGCCGTTGCCCGTGCTGCCAAAGGTCTCAATAGCAAACACATCGCCCTCCTCCATCTTGGTCATGTCGTTACTCTTTACGATGGGCACGCTCTTTCCGCCGTGGATGTTGTACGGAAGGATGGTGTGGCCGTTCAGGTTGCGGATCGGCTTGACCGGGTAGGTTGTGCCGTCGATCTCGACCTCGTAGCTCTCCATCACCTCTTGGATGACCCCGCCAATCTCACCCAGCCTCACGTCGATGCCAGCCTCCTTGATGCCCGCGTTGGTGGCGGCCTTTACGGCTTCCAGGAGCGGGTCGTACCGGGGGTTGAAGGCCATCGTAAAAGCACTGTCGACAATATTGCCATTCACTTGGACGCCGAAATCGATCTTCATCACGTCGTCCTGCTGGAGTGTCATTTTGTTGCCCGCGTTGGGCGTGTAGTGCGCTGCGCAGTGGTTGATGCTCAACCCGGTGGGGAAGCCCATCCCGGCAATTAGAGCATCGCCCTCCTCCAGGCCATCGTGGCCGACAAGGGCGCGAACCGAGTCCTCGATGCCGTTGGCAATGTCAGTCAGTGACTGGCCGGGCTTGATATTCTTTGCCGCCCACTGCCGGACCTGACGATGGACCTCGGCGCCATGGCGGTAGTCGTTGAGGAACTCGCTCTTCAGGTTGTCAAGGTGGCGCTTCTCCTCGTTGGTCGTGCGGTAGGCGTTGTCGTTCACGTATTCGACCTCCTCGCCTTTGGGGTACTTCTTGTCCGGGAACAGCTGCGAGATCAGCACCCGCGGGGGGTCGGACTGCTGTGTGGGGTTCTTCTTCTTCTTCCTCGGCTTTCTCTTCTTCTTCTTCTTGGCGGCACCGGCGGCGGGGGCAGAGGCGTCTTCTGCGTCGTCCTCGGAATCGTCGCTGTCAGCCGTAGCTGCATCCTGCTTGGGTTTGTTGCTGGCGTCCTCGACTGTGCGTGGTCAGCAACCATTGGTTATTCCATCCATTGCACGTCAAAAGGCATACCACTCAGCTGGCTGAGCTCGCCTGTGGGGGGAGCTTGAGCAGCCATCTTGGGGTTCTGAAGCTTTGCTGGAGAACCAAACGGAATCCAGAGGGTTGAGCCAACAAACGGCAAGTTATCTGATGTTTTGGGTAACCCTTATCTCAGTGCTCAGACCCCTTTTTTGTAGCGTGGCAGGTGAGGAAGACACTGGCCCACTGAATTCTGCAGTAAATTCGTCGCACTTGTCCTGAACCGCAGATGACCCACCCTGCCCCACTTTTGCCCAGAATTCCGAAAAAAAAGGTCTGAGAGCATTTTCAGATCTGGGGGGGGATCAGGGCACGCAGTCCCATACAAAATGGAAATTTACACTTTGAACACTCCCGAATAGCTCTACGGCCATATATCGCCATAGAAAATAAAATATATGCTGAAGATCGTCGTCTCTTTACGCATATAACGGTACAATTAGATTGTTTATACCATAAAGTGGTGTTGAATGACGGGTCTCGAGGTAACGATTTGATCGGGGCACGCGGTTAACTTCGTTCGATGACCCCCCTTGAATATCCGCAATACTGCTTCAAATCTAATGCAAGTTTGCATGGACCTTGGCATAGTGTATCCCGACCTCCGGGAGCTATTTTTACCTACTTACAGCGTTGTTCTTTATATTTATTAGCTAGCTGGGTATAAGTAGTAAAGTCTTTTACAATTCTAACTACCTATCGAGCTAGTTACTATATTAAAACTGGTATAGCCAGATAGCCCTGAACTTAGAGATTAAGACGGTAATAGTAGTTTACTTCTATCTATCGTTTTGATATTACTGTTGTTGTTTGTAGAAATTTACCCTCGAGAGCCGTGTTCTGACCCCCCTGAATATCTGGAAATGCTCTCAGACCAGTATTGGCCGAATTCAGGGTTGTGGGGTAAACAGGTGGATGGAATATTCTAATTGGCTGCACCCAGCGGCGCGCAGCGCTAAGCTCAAAAAGGGCCAAAATGCTGGTCTGAGCACTGAGATAAGGTAACCCCACCATCACTTTTTTGAGTTACACGCGGGGCACTGTGGCCCGGGCGCTGTAACGTACGTAATACCGAGACACGGGAATTTCTCGCCACGGCGTCACGTTGCTGGGCGCGGCCTTGGCGGCGCCCACCCCTCGCTCATGCTCGTTCACCCATTTCGTCACTAATCTCAAAGTGGGCCACACTCAGCGATAGCAACAACAACAGGCGGCGAGGCGAATTCCAATATCAGCTTCCTCGACGCCTCCCCCCTCCCACGCCTCTCTAGACCATGTGACTAGCCATTAGGATGCGGCATGCCACTCCGCTTCACTCTCACGAGCGCGGCCTTGACCGCCCAGTTGCCCGCGCCAACAGCAGTATGGAGCTGCCATCGCTTCTTCCACGCCTCCCCGCGCGCCCTCCGCCTTGAGACCAACGCCGGCAGCAGCGCCAACCACTATGAAACCCTCAACGTCCACCCGACCGCCTCCCCAGCCGAGATCAAAAAGTATGCTCATCTCATCTCCTCCCACCTCTCCCCATCCCCTAGCGGGGCAGCTAACCACACCAACCCCCCTCCCAATTAGATCCTTCTACCACCTCTCCAAACGCCACCACCCCGACCACAACCCGTCGGACCCTCACGCACCCACCCGCTTCATGCGCATAAGCGAAGCCTACGCGGTCCTCAGCCACGCGGACAAGCGCGCCCGCTACGACCGGCACCACGGCCACCACCACCACCCCCACCAAAACCGCCCCCCCGCGGCGGGGGCGTCCTACCACAGCACGGGCCCGGCCGGCGGGCGCCCGGCGTCCGGCCTGGGCCGCCGCCGCGGCACCTACCAGGGCCCGCCGCCCAGCTTCTACCGCAGCGGCGGGTGGGGCGCGCACGGCGCCAAGCGGCGCGCGGCGCACGAGGAGAGCACCGGGGGCGCGGGGTCCGGGTTTGGCACCGATGCGCATCCGCACCGGTATTCCGGAGCCGGGGCCGGTTCGGGGGCTGGGACTGGGACAGGGCCGGGGACGGGGGGCGGGTCGGGGGTCGGAGCGGGGCCACCGCCGCCGCCGCCGCCGCCGCCTCCACCGGGTGGTAGTAGTGGTGGTGGTGGTGGTGGCGGATTCGGGTTTGGTGGGACGGGCGGGATGGGCCCGGGGCAGGACCCGTACGGGCACCGGGACGACGTGCCGCACTTTGACCACGAGGCGCACGAGCGGGCGCAGCGGCGCGGGGACGAGCGGCGGGCGCACCGGCGGGCGGCGCGGCAGGGGGTGAATATCGACCAGCCCGAGTCGGCGACGACGGTGAGCTTCCTCGGGGCGGCGGCGATCCTGGCGATCGTGGTGTCGGGGCCGTTTCTGATCTCGGGGGTGAGGGATTGGATGACTGCGGGTGGGAGTGGGAATAGCTCGTCGAAAGGCGGAGAGAAGGAGAAGGCGAAGGGGAATAATAGCAAGGACAATTTGAAATGCAAGGAAGGTGGGGGGAGGTGATGTATCGATATTACACCGAGTTGTACAACCACCATGCATGCATTTACAAGATCACCCACTTACGCCGCGGAGAATCAGATGGATCATCGCTAGCAATTCGCATATGCGCTGCTGAGGAGTCTACTGTACAGTACAACATGTCCCAAACATGCACGCTGAGTGAATTGATACATGGCTACCGGTTGTGCCCAACCAAAGGTGACCTCCCCGGAGCTCAGATCGCGAGACTCATTCCCGACGCAAAACCCAACGCAACCCTATCTAGCGCCAGCATTTTACGACTCAAAGGTGAAGCTCGTGCCGACCTGTTTCTTTTAGTTAGCGTGGTCACCCAGGGTCCAGCATAGAGCGGATCTCTCTCACCTTGTGGGTGGCCTGGTCGAGCTTCTGGGTATCAAAGGAAGCGCCAACACCGAGGGTGACGCCCTCGCGGAGGAGGACGTTGTAGGCAAGGGCGGCGACACCGCGGTCGTTGATCTTGCCCTGTTTACAGAGTTAGCATCCTGTGACGGCTTGCTGGGCGCAAGGACGAGGGGACGTACCTTGACGAAAGAGACGGGGTCAAGGCGGTACTTGGCGGCGACCTCGAGGCCGACGGTGTTGCCGCTCTTGGAGTTCCAGGTGGCCTTGGAGCCGGCCTCGACCTGGCTGTTGACCTTGTGGTAGTAGCTGGCGGCGAAGACGCTGAGGTTGTCGGTGGCCGTGATGGCGGCGCTGTAGGTCAGGGCCTGGTAGCCGACGGCGGCGCTGTAGCCGGTGACCTTGGCCTTCTGGACGTCGTAGCCGGCCGAGGCACCGGCGAGGAAGCCCTCGTGGCCGACGATGGCATCGATGTTGGCGGTGGGGCCCTTGAGCAGGTCGACGAAGGCACGGCCGTGGAAGTTGGGCTGCTTGAAGTGCAGGTTGAACTTGGCGCCGCGGGCCTGGGTGGCCGGGAGGAAGGCGAAGACACCCTCGGCCTTGAGGCCCTTGGTGAGGTTGTCGGCCATCTCGACCTTGGTCTCCAGCGTGTTGGCGGTGTTCCAGGTCTGGGTGAGGGTCAAGCCTGCGCGTGTCCATCCCGTTAGCACGTATGACGGGTCGCGCGCGTTGAGCACCACCGTCCACTAGACGGGGCCCTGGTGGAAAGTCGGTCCTAGGATGGGGCCCAGCTGGATGCACCAGTCGAGGGGAACCGATCGTTGGATCCGACGAGTCGCATCTTGGGCCCGGGCTTCGTTCAAGGAGCGTTCGGATTTACCATTGGACTTGTCAACGTATTTGCCCTCGATCTAGAGATACCAAACACCAATTAGCATCGCGATCGAATCCCTGAGCACGAAGCCGGGTGGTAACGTACCGTGCCGCTGGTGGCATTGTCGTGGCTGCTCTTGCCAGCGACCTTGAAGGCGACATTGTTGGGGGTGTTGCTCTTCACCTCGAGGGTGCCGGCAGAGAGGTGGTAGAAATCCTTGTTGAGGAGCTGTGGAAGCGTGGAGTCAGTCATCTGCCCCTCGCGCTATTGTTGGGCAAGCCCCGCGAGAAATGCCGCTTCGGCGCACAAGGCCGCGCGCGCGAGTTTCTCGGAGCTGCATCGCACGTACATCGTTCGCCGCCTTGGCGATATCCTGGAAAGCCGGAACAGACATGGTTGCGGTTGTTGTAGAGGGGTTGTGGATGTGTTTGGGAGGAAGGTGTTTGGGAGGAAGATGAGCAACAAAGCTCCGTTATTGTCTTTGGGGAATTGTTGGGGAGGGAGGTGTCGGAATGAGCCCGCGATGTTACGAGAAATTTCTCTAAGCGCTGTGATTGGCGGTTCGGGTAACACTTGTCCCTCCAAAGCTCCGGCGGCGGCCACTGACGACCAGGTGTTCTGAAACCACGTGGGCCAGGGCTGAGTTGTGGTGAATTCAGGGACCCTAACCCCCTAACTACGGCGGAGCAATGAGGGAGAGAGCCGGCTTGGAATGTGGACTTCACTCGAGTGGAAGGGGGTGCTGCTCATTCTCGTGGCGTCCGTTCGTTTCTAGAGAATCTACGAACGTCTATCAGAATGCCAACTCAGACGCTTGCAAACTACGTTGCGCCCACCTAGAGAACCAATCAAGCTTCCTTCGTGGATCGAGGCTGCTCTGACGACTTGGGCATTAATCGATCATGCCTTGTATCTCGGCAGCGGACCGGATTGGACCAAGGTGAGGACTTCATGAATGCGAGGAAGACTCTAACAAGAAGCAACGTGGCGGCCTCATCCAAGCGGTAAAAGCGGGAGAGGAAACCCGTGAACACATCGACGAATCCCTTGAACCGATTCTGTATTCACAATAGCTGGTTCTATAGAAGAATCCCCGAAACCAGTCATCCAGAAGTCTCTATGTACAAACACGATATAATTTGGTCAGCTTCAAGCATCTTCGTACTTGGCTTGATGGACACCGATCGCCCTGTAATAAAATGGTCAGCCCAACCCCCACCCATCGCCGCCACTCCCAGAAAACACCGCACTTACCTGCCGCTGGGGTCGGTCTGCTTCGACCACTTGGGGGTCCAGCGCATGACGGTCGAGGCGCACGACGGCGGGAAGTGCTCGTCGAACATGGTGCGGTACCAGTACCTGTTCCGTCGTCAGCATCCATCACACCCAGTCCGTACTGACCACGGGGTATACATACGCCTCCTTGCTATCCGGAATGTCTGAGCCCCACTCGGGCTTGGGGTTCTTCATCATCTCGTCGGTGACGTGGATCTCGGCGTTGTCCTTGAGCGCGTCGATCCACCCGTAGCCAACGCCGTCCGAGAACTGCTCCTTCTGGCGCCAGAGGATCTTCTCGGGCAGGTAGGGCTCCGTTTCAGGCTCATCGGTGGTGTCGAAGGCCTTGCGCAGGTACCACTTTTCGAGCTTCTCGTTCGTGATCATCTTCTCTTGGGGGTCGAGGTTCATGGACACCTCGAGGAACTAATCCATTTGGTCAGCTTGGAGATACTGGGTTAGAGGCCTTCGGTCTGCTTACCTCCTTGTCCAGGAACGGCACACGGGCCTCCAAACCCCAGGCCGAGGTCGACTTGTTGGCGCGCAGGCAGTCGGCCAAGTGCAGGTTCTTCACCCGACGGACGCACTCCTCGTGGAGGGCGGCCTTGTCGGGCGCGTTATGGAAATAGAGGTAGCCGCCAAAGATCTCGTCGCTACCCTCACCGCTGAGCACCATCTTGATGCCCATCGCCTTGATCTTGCGCGAGAGCAAGTACATGGGCGTCGAGGCGCGGATGGTGGTGACATCGTAGGTCTCGAGGTGGTAGATGACGTCCGTGAGCGCGTTGAGGCCGTCCTCGATGGTGAAGGTCATGACGTGGTGCTTAGTGCCCAGGAACTTGGCCACCTCGAGCGCAGCCTTGTTGTCCGGCGAGCCGGGAAGACCGATGGAGAAAGAGTTGAGCTGGGGAAGGAAGGTCATGGTCGACAGCTTGTTGTCGTCATCAATGCCGACGAGCCCTTCACCCCTGTCCGCATCACCCAATCCCTCGGCGGCGGTCCCGTTGGCCGCTTCGGCCAGCTTCCTCAACCTCAGGGTTTCCCGCTGTGCAATCGACGCAACCAAGCTAGAATCCAGACCGCCCGAGAGCAAAACACCGTACGGAACCTCGGCCATGAGACGTTTCCTGACTGACTTCTCGAGCGTCTCCCGCAGCAGCTTCAGATCCCGGGGCTGCTCCGGGATCTTCTCGCCATCCCACCATGACGGTTGGAAATACCTGGTCCACTCGCCCGTCGCGCTGTTGTAGATGTGCCCGGGTGGGAACGACTCGATCTTGTCGCACACGGGGTGCAGGGACTTGAGCTCGGAGGCGAAGTAGACAGTGCCGGGTTGTTGGGATGACCAGCCCTGGTAGAGGGTGGTAATGCCGATGGGGTCGCGGGCGGCGATGGTTCGGTCCAGCTTCTTGTCGTACAAGACGAAGGAGAACATGCCATCGAGGTGCTTGGGCGCGTCGAGACCGTATTCCATGTACTACCCACGGGTCAGCACGGGTCATCCTCCCCCTGTTGTTCCTCCAACAAGATATTCCTCCCCCCCGGGGCACTCACTAGAGGAATGATAACCTCGCAATCCGAGGCGGTCTTGAAGTGGTAGGGCTCCTTCAGGGTCTTGCGAACCAGACGGTGGTTGTAGATCTCGCCGTTGACGGCGAGGACAATGCTCTCATCGGCATTGGTAAGTGGTTGCGCTCCGCTCTCTGTTTTCCGTCAGAAGTTGCTCCCAAGTCTGAATGCGCCGACAGAACCTACCAACGCCGACGATGCTGAGCCGTTCATGGCACAGAACTGCAAGCGTATCATGTTAGCGCTGTCTCAAATTGAGCAACTTTCGGCATTTCTTAGCCCGGGGCGCAATGCATACTCGTGTTGTGGCAGGTGACATTGCCGCCTATAAGAACGCAAAGGTGTCAGCGCGCTTTCCCGGTTGTTTATCTCGTGCGACTCGGAAATCGGGCGGGAAGGGGCAAACGCACTCCAATCAGGTCCCCGGTGACGGATGCTGCGAGATAAGCGAAGTCAATTGCGCCGTTCCATTTGTAGATCTGGGGTTCAATTTGGGGACAGCATACGCCTTGGAAAGCTTCAGAGCAGTCGACTTGAATTTGGCCACATCCGGGTGGCTATTCGCAAAAGTTAGCGGGTGTGCTGCTTTGCAAAAATGTTGTCGCGACGGAGATGACTCGGCAGGCAGAGCGCGATGGCGGGGCAAAACTGCCCCTCCATCCAGGGGCACGGCGCAAAGCAACGCGACGCTCCTGTGGACAAATCGAGAGGAACGACTCACTTGTGACAGGCGAAGATGCCACACATCTTGAATGTTTGATTCGGGGGACTCTGTTCGTCAAGGCGGCTATGGAATTGGGACCTGAGGAGGAATCGCGGGCGTTGAGGAGCGGAGCCTACTTGTCGACGTCAGTGAGAAGACGAGCCTTTATGCCAGTTCTCAGCGGTGCGGGGGGACTGCAGTCGGTGGCAGAGAAGGATAGATGGGGATAAGTGGACGTGGGGAGTTGTTCGTACAAGGAAACCACAAGCAAGCCGAGTGGGATGATGAGTCGGAGAGTTGGAAAGGTGTGCAAAAGTCAAGAGAGAAGAGTCACACGCCTCCTCAGAAAATTGTGTGGTGTCCAAATTCGGCTACTTTCGATACATCCGCTGTCTCGCCCCCGGGACCCCAGACCACCGCAAATTTTAGGTACTCGACTAAGGGACCCGGTCCCAGGACCCGGCCGCCCAGCCGTGTCCACCGCCCGCTGTCAATTAGTACATATGAGCAAGTTGACCCGCCGAGCTGGGGACGGAGCTCCAGCAATGGACGACCGGAGTCACAGTCTCTGGCCGATGTCGGGTGTGGTGTTGATTGGCCCGCCAATTCGGCTCGAGTTCCACTTCGGCCATTACCTAAACAAGACTGATAAGAAAGAAGAGAGGCATGGACGGTTGAGCGAAAATCTGCAAGATGACAAGGAGTCACACGCGAGGCGCTATGTCTGGAAAGGGGGCGACGAGAGTGGCGTCGGAAACCGCAAGTTGAGAAGCTGAAGTCGACAACCCAAAGTATCTTGGAAGCGTGAGATCAACTTCTTAGTTAGTGGGGGTCCAACCAATCAGTTGATGAGCCGCGTGAGCCGTAACTGAAGCCCACGCGGGGTGAATGTGACGCAGGACAAGAGGGTCCATCAACACCATCGCATCTCGGGCCGCATGTCATGGGGCCGACGATATCCATATTTGTTTTCCTATGGGAGTCAGCTTGGCAAGTTCCGTAATGGATTGGGCTGTGCATGTACCCTTGGAACTTCCGTGTTGCACAACCATGCACAGTATCCCTTCCGTTCCCCCAACACGCCCCAACCCAAACCAAACATTCGTAACTTGCAGTTCAAAATCATCCCGATGACTCGTGCCGTTGAACTCCAAGTGCTGTATCGCCCACCGCCATTGGTATCCCTTAACTCCGTAATCAGAACCCCATTCCCGGCCTCATCCCATTGACACCGAGCGAAAGGTCAACCAGCTTAGCCCTTCTACGGCGCCGCATTCTCCCGCACGATCTGCTTGATGCGCCTCTCATACTGCACGCGGTCCCGCTTGAACATGTTGTATGCCTCAGCCTGGGCCGGGGACTCCGGGTTGGGGTCGTCGAGGAGGTCTTGGACGCCGAGGAGGATTTGCTTGATTGTGATCGCCGGCTTCCACGCCTCCTCCTCGTTCAAAATTGAGAGGCAAACTGTACCGGAGGGGTAGACGTTGGGGTGGAAGAGCGGTGGCACGAATTTGCCTGCACAGAGGGGCGCATGTTAGCTGTGTGACCGGAGGTGATCGCGAGGCGCGCGGCAGCTGGACCGACTTACACTTCGGGGGTTTCGTGGGATATTCTGTAGGGGATCGAGCGGTTAGCGGTTGTCATGGCTTTTAGTCAAACGCGGGGAGGGGGTGCAAAGGGTTCGCGTACCATCCGGAAACGTTACCACCAACTTGAAGAGGCCGCCCTCCCAGATAGTCTTCTCCTTGCCAGGAATGCCACATTCCCAGATCTTGAGGTCAAGCACTCCCTGGGAGTTCTTCTGTGGCCGAGCATAGAAACCAAACGGATGGTCTTTGCGCCACTGCTTCCTAAAGCGTGAAAGGTAGATTAGTGAGGCTGTCGCAAGCCCATATCCACACAGGCGTGGTCGCCAACGTACCGCTCCTCCTGCAGGCGATTCTGGCATAACGACATTTCGTCCGGTATTACGAATGCTCGATCGGTGCGGGGTGTGCTTCGATGAACGAGTAGTCGTCGGGGTGTAGAGGCGAGGGTGGTCGTGTGTGGGGAAACCGGTTGATGGGAAAGAAAATCAACAGACAACAATCCTACTATCCCGCGGATTAGGCATGCGCAGTGGGGTAAGTCAGCAGAGCAAACCCTTGAGCGGGAGGCACGGGAGATGGATGTTGTCGTGTTGAGTGCGCGCAAATGATGAATTTCAAAGCGGCGCAAGGATTCACGTCGATGGCCGAAATTCTGACGTCCGCACGGACCGGCCTGGCTGCCTTGCTCGGCCCCAAAATGGAAGGCGGAGAAGGGCCCGGCTCGGTCCAAGGTGGGGTGGTGAGTGTGGGGCAAAGCAATGGGGGTGTTGAATGTGGGGTCGTTGCACGAGAGAGAATCCCCAAGCTAGTACTCACAAGAACATAACGAAATTATGCTGATCACCCAAAGTTTAAGGGGAGAAATTGATGAATTTGAAGAAATTACATGGCAACTAGCAGGAGATACTCCAAGTAACATGAAATATACTGTCTTTGGGGGTCCCGGCGGTCACAAACGACAGATTCCACCCGAAGCTCGGTTAACCAACTTCGCTGATCTCCTCCCGCCCACGACGGGGCGGGTACCTGCCTCGTAGAAAATACCTATCTACCGTGTAATGGGAAACTGAATGCTGTTCTTTTGCGATGAGACGGGACGGACAGTGTTTTTTGGACCCTGCATACGGAGGATTACATCAGACTAACAAGGCCCCTTTTCCAACTGGGAGGCACGAGCCGGCCGGCCCTCGGTGGTGGGGCAGCGGCTTTGGCACATGCAAATCCCAAGCCTGGGATGCCACCTTCTCTCCAGAAACACGCCGCTCTGGGCCTGTTCCTCTGCTCTTCGCTTACCCCAATTTCATTGCTACCCTTCTCCCGAAATATCTCCAACGTGGGGTTTCTACCTCGGTACACACACACTCCTTCACCCCCCCTCACAGCCCACACCCTACCTTACAAGACTGTCACTTCGCTACTATGGCTTCGACTGCTGGAGATATCGGCGCACCTGTGAAGGATGTAGAGAGTCACGCGCCTGCCGTGGCGAAGACGGAACCGACCAACGCAGCGACAGTAGAAGATGTAGATGATGATGTTCCCGACCCGGACGAGGATGACCTGGACGATCTTGATGGTAGGCCTCCGCCAGAGCGCGCAAGATAGGGGCATGTGGGCTAACTGCCTTGGCTAGATATGCTCGACGAGTTCTCGGCGGTGAAGGTCGACGCGACAAAGCCAGAGGTCCCCCCAGGGCCAACGAAGCCGCCTGCTGCTGCGGCCGCTCAGGTAGACGAGGAGGAGGAAGGCATGGATGAAGAGTTCGCGAAGCAACTTCAAGCCGGCATGGCAGACTTACTTGGGGGGTTGGAAGATTCGGTACGTGTAATGCCCAGTGTATGGCACACATGCGCCGCTAAACATATTCAAGTCGGAGATGCAAGCCCAGTTCGAAAGCATATTCAAGGAGCTCGGCGCTTCGGCATCAGCGAGTGCAGACAAAGCTTCGACAGACCCCGCCCCACCGACCGCCAGCGCCGGCCCTTCGACCGCAGGCCCCAATAACACGGACGCTTCCTTCCAAGAAACAATCCGACGCACGATGGAGCGCATGCAAACCTCGGGTGACCAAGCGACAGCCGCGGCCACGGCCGAAGGCCCCGAGGATCTCCTCGCCGAACTAATGAAGCAAATGCAGGGCGCCGGGGCCGACGGTGGGGAAGGCGGCGAGGAGGAGTTCTCCAAGATGCTTATGGGCATGATGGACCAACTCACGACCAAGGAGATTCTGTACGAGCCCATGAAGGAGCTCGATGACAAGTTCCCCGAGTGGCTCCAGAAGAACCGTGAGAAAACATCGGCAGAGGAACTCAAGCGGTACGAGGAGCAGCAGAAGCTGGTGAAGGAGATCGTCCTCAAGTTTGAGGAGCCAGGCTACTCGGACTCCCACAAAGCACATAGAGAGTACATTGTCGACCGAATGCAACAGGTGAGCTGGACATCCATTCACTTTGGTACCGATCTAACCCTGGCCACAGATGCAAGCCTCGGGGTCACCTCCGCCCGACCTCGTCGGGGACATGCCCTCGGCCCAGGATGCGTTCAACATGCCAGACGAGTCCTGCAACCCCCAATAGCGTCGTTTAGGCCCGTGATGATAAGAAGAGCACTGCAGTCACTTAGGATACATTACATAGCGCTGTCAGAAGCCAAATTGAATTCTAATACCTGAACTCAATGCAACCGCCCACCCAACGCCCCGTCTACCAGATATTACCCCCAAACGCCGACTAATGTGTACACAATGCCCCGGCATTCAAACTGGGCACCCCTCTACCTAAGTATCTTAGGGAGGTAGGTATCAAGTCATCTCCACGTCCTGTGAGTAACCCATCCCCAGCCCCGCGCCATTCTCCTGCCGCTGCTGTTGCTGCTGCTGCTGAATCAAATCCATAAACAGCCCGTCATAATCCTCGTCGTCCGAGAAGTGCGCCGACGCCCGCTTCTCCTCCATATCCGACACAAGCGCCTCCAGTTCGGCCTCCTCCTGCTGCGCAATGGTGTCGGCCATAAAAGCGTCGGCATCTCGATCCACATATCCTCGCGGCGGCTGCTGCTGCTGTTGCTGTTGCTGCGCCTGCATGCGCATCTCCTCTTCCTCCTGCGCCAATAGATCCGCGTCCACCATGCCTAGGTACTGCGCTCCCTCGGCCGCTTTGATCTGGTTCCGCTCGCGGGTGAGGCGCAGCCACTCGAGTTTGAGGAGCTGGTTGGGTGAATTGAGTCAGCCCGCGTATCCTAGTATGGGGGGGGTTGTGGAAAAGGGTGATCAAGGAGTGGCTTTTAGGGAAGGGAAGGAAGGTAAGGAGGGTAAGGAGGGTAAGGAAACAAAGGAGAGCTTGGAAACGAACCTCATCCTCCCCGCCACGCATCTCCCACCGCTTGTCCTCTTGCCGCTGCCGCACGTTTTGGAAGAACAGGCGGCGCCGGCCCTCTTGGGCGTCCTCACGCCGTTTGAGGACCGGGTTAGGGCGCGGGTTGCGTGACGCAAAACGGAATTTGCTGTTGCTGCTGTTCGCGTTGTGGTTTTCGTTGTTGGTGGGGCTCGGGTAGAATGATTGGGCCCCTTGGGTCGGGGAGGACTGCGTTTGCCGCAAGCGGGCGTTGAGGGAGTTTGAGTTGCATGGTGAGAGAGGTTGCGAGATTGTTTGTTGTTGATGTGAGAATGGCGGCGGTGATAATGAGGAGGCTCGAACTGGGGAAGAGGAAAGGGGCGATGGGAAAGCCGGTCGGTGGGTATGGAATTGCCCTTGACCGGGACGGCCGAAGCTAATTGATGGCGGGGTCTGAGGCATGGCCGCGAACATTGTTGTGGTTGAGGTTGGTTAAATTGCAAGAGCGAGGTTTCTCACTGAGCAATGATGGATAAAACTAAGTTGTTGGTGGAGTTGGTCATGCCATTGTTGGAGTGCGGCAAAGCAGTGGGACTCTGTGGTGGGATAACGTTGGATGTCAATCCCGGAGAACGCGAGTCCCCTGCACGCGGCGCGCTCTTAGAAGCGCGGTCACGCGCGGCGAGTATTGTTTAATGGCAACATGGGCGCACAGACCCAACGTGTAATTTCGATGAGATCATCTCGTAACTTTGAAATGCACTAACAGATTAAGAAACAGGGGTCTGTTCCACCTTGGCTGGGTTAGGGTTAGGGTAGCACATCATTCAACGCCCGCTGCTTTCTGAGACTTTGGGTTGCTGTTGCCTGCCTGAGTTGCATCCTTGAGCAGGAACTCTCATTGAGTACCTATCACTGTAAATTGAGTTTGGCCGTTTTCAACCGAGGTATTCAGGGTGTTTTTTTCTCCTCTCATGTGAAATGGGGCTCCCGCCTGCAGTACGTATAATATCTTCTGCCTCTTCCAAGTCCAACCGTTAACAACAGGACAACTTAGACACCTGCTCCTTCCCGCTTCTTGATCTCAAAAAAGCCAAGCACCCAGCAATCGCAAAGTCAAACACCAAATCAACCATTCAGGGGATCGAGCCAGTTTCATGCCACCCCACGATTTGCTACTTCGACGCCCAGGCCGTCCTCAACCCAGACAGGGGCCGCCTTTGCTACCCCAGCGCTAGTCATCAAATCCAGAGTGCCTAGGAATCGCTCGACCCAGGATATCATTGATGATAGCTCGCCCATATCCCCTGAAGATGGATCACCGTCCGCCTTACCAACTACCCATGATGCACTCCCCGAACCCATCGAGGTTGACTCCTCCCTCATTCCACAGTCGCTTTCTCCTGAGGGTCCTGGAGAGGGGCGGCCCCCCAAACGCAGGAGAATATCAATAGCCTCATCGGAGCCCGAGGTAGACCCGCTGGTGAGCTCGCAGAATTCACAAGACACCGACCTCGGCTCTCTACCGGACGCGCCTAATGACTACATCGCATCCTTCTATTCGGATGTGGAGGACGAAGATCCCGAGGCTGATGATCAGGGCACAATCGTCTCACCCACTCAGTCCATCCCCTCCTCCCCGACACACCATCACACCCCCGGAAGGGGAGAAGATAGAGAAGAATCAGATCTCGATGACTTGGAAAACGACGCCGAAGCAGCAGCAGACGCCGAAACACCTAAACGCGCCGATACGAAACCCGCCTTCCGGGTAGGACCACGCTTCAAACTTACCGAACCGCCAGATAAATTCGCACCCCATTTCGACACCTACATGTCGGCAGACATCTTTTCGCCTCAACGGCGGGGGACCAAATACCTCCCAGGGGGCCTGGCCGCAGAGTTACGTGACTGGCTGGTGGATGTGAAGGGCGGTGTCGACGGCGAGGGGGAGGTCAAAGCTACTTCTTCTGCTCTTAGTTTTACGTCTGGTACTGGTGCGGCGAGGGTGGTAGTAGGTGAGGTTTCACGTGGTGGCCCAGGGATGACCTTGATTTCCGGGAGAGTAATGGATGAAGAGGCGGAAGGTGGGATACAGGAGGATGTGAATGTGAGGGTGATCTTGGCTGGTGAAGGGAATATCGAGGAATTGGGAGGGAAAGGAACCGGGAACAGGAATCAGGTTGCCTCTGGGGCGGTGGTTGCTATTGCGCCGCCTGCTTGGGACGTTGAGCTTGATGGGCAGTGGGCAGTTGCGTACCGCTGGGAGGTTGTGAAAGGGGCTCAGGGGAGTGATGGGTGAGAGCCGACCATAGAAAAGTGGGTCCGTAGGGGGCTTGCCCGGGCATCGATATCTTCGATTGTGTCTTGGCAGGCGCTCACTCTCAAACTCACTGTCTCAAACGCGAAGCTTGACTTGTTGGATCCCCCAATTGATCAGGTTCAAGGTTGGCACTTCCATTGCGTCACGTCACTTGATAGAAGTCGGATCCTACTTTGCCAATTGGGTGGTTTCAAGTGGTAATTCTACCTCTCATCGAACTCGAGCTTAAGATGCTTCTTCCACGTCTCGCGCGGTCTTCACTGCATTCACTGCGGTCAACCGTGAGACCTCGGCCATGGCAGCAATCATATAGCACAGCTTCCAAAAAGTCTGACCCATTAAGGATCCTTTTCTGTGGCTCGGACGAGTTTAGTTGCGCGTCGCTGAAAGCTCTGCACCACGAGCACAAGCACAATGCCGACCTCATCCAGTCCATCGACGTCGTCGTGAGACCAAGTAAGCCGACGGGAAGAGGGTATAAGGTGATAAGAGAAGGTGAAGAATCTACGTACATTTATTTCAAGCGTTGGATTTTGACATGGCGATAGTTCCTCTGCGCGGGCTTGCAGAACAGCTTAGTCTACCCATTCATGTGAGAGACACATTCACCGGTTGGGATGTAAGTGCCTTTCACTCTTCCTTGTCACTCTTATCATTGACTGACAATCGGTAGATGCCCAAACCGGATGGCGACCCCATCAACCTCATCATCGCCGTCTCCTTCGGCCTCTTTGTCCCTCCTCGCCTGATCCACGCCTCCAAATATGGCGGCCTCAACGTCCACCCTTCCCTCCTCCCAGAGTAAGCCATCCCCTTCCTCCCCTTTTTTACTTGACCCTCCAGAAACACCCCTAACCCCACCCCCCAAAAGCCTCCGCGGCCCAGCCCCAATCCACCACGCCCTGCTCGCCGGGCGCCAGCACACCGGCATAACAATCCAAACCCTCTCGCCCGACGCCTTCGACCACGGCGTCCCTCTCCTCCAAACCCCACAGCCCGGCATCTCCATCCCACCCAACTGCACCCCAGCCCAGCTGCACGACCTTCTCGCCCCAACCGGCGCCGAGATGCTCGTCCAAGTCCTACGCGCGGGGCTGCACATCCCGCCGCACGAGCCATATCATCATCAACAACAACCACAACCACAACCCATCCCACCCCCAACATCATCATCGTCATCATCAACAACAACAACAACAACAACAACAACAACAACAACAACAACAACAACATCAACAACAACGACAGCACACCCAACCCGCCCCCAACCTCAAACAAAGCTACAACACGCCCCCAAGATAACTCCACAGGACAAACAGATCCTCTGGACGGCGCACGGCGCGAGCGAGGTAGTCCGGCGGGAACAGGTGCTCGGGTCGCTGTGGACACACCTCGGGCGTGCCGGCGGCGGCAGCGGCAGTGAGAAGCGGGCGATCCTGGAGGGCTTTTCCGTTGTGAAGGGGCCGCCGGCGCCGTGGGTGCGGCGGGGTGGCGGCGTTTCTGCTGGGAAAGGTGGTGCTGGTGCTGGTGCTGGTTCTGGTGCTGGTTCTAAATCTAGTGGTGGTGGTGGTGGGGTTAAGTCGGGGGATGTGAACTGGGAGGGTGACGGGGTGGTTGTGTGGGTGCAGAAGACGCCGCTTCCTCAGACGAAGGAGGCGAGGAAGGCTGGTGAGCCGCTGAAGTGGGAGACGGAGAGTATCACGTCGAAATACTGGCTGGATTCGGAGGGGGTTGTCGTACGGTTGGGAGGGTCGTGGTTAAGGATTGGGATGATCAAGGTGGAGGGGTCGACTTCTAAGCCTGCGAAGGTGGTCCTCGAAGGGTGGGGTTCGAGGTTAGTGTAATAGTGTAGTAAGTACTAAGTAAACAACGTTGTCAGGTCTCTCGACGGAGAAATTCAAGGCTCGTGACAAGTCACATCCCAGCAAAACGCCCGTAAGCATTGCTCGCTAAACCGGACTGGGTCCATCAAAATAATTGAGGCTATATAGTACAATGCGGTATGCCGACCGCGCCATCGCGTGCTATCCCGAAGCATGAACACAACGTGTGGAAAGTCAAATAGAAGGCAGCCCCCGAGCTAGATGGCACCAGCCGGAAACACCTTCCGCCAAGATTATGGGTTCCTGCAATGCATATTCGCAGGTGACTTCCTCACTCCATCAAAAAGATTCCCCTCGGGTCTCATATCTTACAACTCCTTGTGAGACTTGTTGTCGTCGACGCTAGAGCCGCTCGACGGGGTTTCGGTCTTGCCCTCCTCGTCCACGGGGCCCATGTTCTCCTCGAAGACGGGCTCGGGCTCGTTGACCTCGAACTTGGTCTTGAGGTTTTCGATATTGCTCGACAGACTACTGCTGTTGGAGCGGCGGCGGGCGTTGTGGAAGTTGAAGTCTTCGTCAACCACTTCGTCACCAGCGTTGCCCCTATATCGTGCGTGAGTAAAGAGAGAGCAACATTCAAGGTGGACATCGACTACAACTTACCAGTTGGCCCGACCACCGCCATTCTTCTTGGTCTTCTTGGGGTCGGCATCAGCAAAGCCGTTCTTGGCGAAGAACTTGGGCAGCGACTCATGCGGGAGGACGGTGCCGTCGGCCAGGCCGGCGTGGTCCTTGTCGTTGAACTTGTGGGAACGAGTCACTAAAAGCTACTAGTTAGTTTGCAGTTGCGATGGCATAGTGGCCGGGAATACTGGGTCTTACTCTTGATGGATAAAAGTCGACGAGAGGGTAGAAGGGGGCCGGTGTGGTGGTTGTTATTGTAAGTGTGGCTGTTGGGGCGAGGTCAGTGTCGTACAACGATGCGGGGTTTGCTGCTCGGGTAGGTGCTCGAGCAACGAGGGGCTGCGGCTTGGAGCAGAATAACTTACAGTTCAAGGGTATCGGTTGATTCCAGAGAGTGAAAGTCGAAAATCAGTGACTAGTGGTCTGGATGATATCACAAGTGGTGGTCTGGTGTCCCAGTGATAGTTTGTGATGGAAGAAATCGAAAGTGGTGACAAATGGTTGATGGGTTGTTGATGAGTCTGGTCACTGAGAGAAGCCGGAAATGATATGAAGCAGAAGATGGGAGCTCCCAGCCTTTAAGAGGTATCGGGGATCGAACCAAGGTCCCAATGGGTGACTTGGCGTCGACCAGTCATATCTCGAATTGATCAGGCGAGCAGCTCCAAAGGGAAAGAACAAGGGTGGTAGAGGCGGGAAACCGCAGCAGCGGGGTGGCAGGCAAGGAGGCGTCACGGCGTTGAGGGAGGAGGGGAGTCGCGTGATATGGTGTTAGCGGGTACAATGAAAGCGTGAGTCTGGGCTGACTTTCCACTCCTTCAACCGTCACTCAATTCCCTGATCTGCACAATGACGGGCATCGAAAACCGGAGATCTTGGTCACCGAATCATTCAATTTACCCATCGTAGGACTTGCACACTCGTTACTTGCCAATTGAGGCCCATTCAGGGCCCTATGGGCCTATCTGCCGCAGCTGTCCCTTTATGCGTTGCGGACCTCGAACTGATTCCTCGCCCGTTGAGAGGATGCCCGAACCTGTGTGACATCAGCTTCTCCACCCAATTCCCAGGGGACTCTGGTCTGGCCAGGATGCCCAGCATTTTGCGGGGTAGCGTGACACCATGCTATTGTTGGCTTAGCGCCTTAGCCGACTGCCCCGGCTGGCATTCCATCGTCTCTCTCTTGTGCATGCGCTGGAATCTTCCATCGTCATTGACAGACCACCAGGTTGATTGAAGTGAATGGTCCGTTGAATTCAATGAAAAGAAGTTGTTACTGACCTTAGAAGCCCCATCCTGATATTTATGTGTTTCACTGAGTTCTCGGCATTTCGCTTTTGATAAAAACTTCCGATGTACATACGATCAGGCCAGCTTTTCCGGATTCGTCTCATCCATCCAGGCACCCAGGCAGTCAGGGTCCATCAAACAGTCATCCAATGACTCGGCATGGCAGACCACAGCTGGGACCAGCCGCCAAGCCCAAGGGTCGATGGAGAGTTCCGATGCAAGTCTCGATTCCAGGTTACGCGTCTCAAGGGATCTGCTCGGCCTCCTTGTTTCTTTTCGTTGTTGATCCTGTGGCATGAAGGGGTGCTCGCGGTCTTTCCTGACTTGGCTCGATTGGCCATCACATCCTCCATCCAAATTCTGAAACTTACTGTGTACCCACATCTTGCCAGGTCCCGCAGAGTAAAACAGTGAAGTCAACATTGGGAAGGAGCTGGTCTCGTGACATGGAAGGCTCCTTGGGCGTGTCTCGGCACTGCTCGGCGGGAATCGCCCGAGCAAATCGGCCCACATTGGATATTGTGGCGTTGAGCCAGAGTGACCGACCCAGCGCTATCTTGATTGTGTGGGTATGGAAAAGCCAAAATGATTCAAAGAGTGAAGCCGTCATAGGTTTTCCATTCCATAAGCTGGTCCTTGAGGAATTGATCAACTTAGAGCGTGGGAGGGTGGCGGCCGATATCGGCCAATGCCGTATTCAATACCAAAGCGTTACGAACTGCAGTGTACTGTGTGTATAAGATGACTGCAGCCGTACAGTTCAATATTGCAGGTTGACGAGGCAACCCGCACTATCAGCCATTTCCACAGCTCATAAATTCGTCAGCCTGAATTGAAAGCAGTCGATCTATGTTGTAGAAGTCAGCTTGCAACATATTGGATCTTCTCGCGTGGTGCGGACTTACACGCACGTCACGGGCCACCCGCACTGTGCTGAATGAGTGGCGACCTCTGCTTGGTAATACAGCGATTGGGCGACAACTGTATCTCCGCTGTAAAAAGTGAGCAACTCCACGGAAATTCTCCCCATTACCAATCTTATCGCCCTGCCACCCCTCCTCCAAAACCGATAACAACCACAACAACCCCGAACCCACGCCGTCCAGTGCATCACATCACCTCGACCTTTTCCCACCCCATCCATCGATTCAATCACCACCACCAACTCCATCACCATCAAACCTAACCCAACCCAACCGCCCAAAATGGCCCCCGGCCTAGATCTAACCCCCGACTTCCACCCCCCCACCACAACCACAACCCCACCATCCACCACAACCACAACCAAATCAACCGCCCAACGAACCCTCCTCCTCGCCCCCCCCCTCCCTCGCCGCCCGCGAAGACCGCCTCGCAGCGCTCTTCACGTCCCACCCGCGCGCGACGACCGACCTGCAGATGCTGGACCGCCTCGCCGCCGGCCTGGTCACCCTCCCGCCCGCGACCTACGACCTAGTCCTCGTGCTGACCGACGCCGACGGCGCGCGGCGCGCCGAGGCCGCTGCCCTGCTGGGGGATCGTGCGGTGTGGGGTAGGCTGGTGCCGGCTGTGAGGGCGGGGGGTAGGGTGGCGAGTGAGGATGGGTGGTTTAAGGAGTCGTCGGTTTCTGATGAGGGGGTGGTGGGGGGTGAGGGTGATGTGGCGGGGGTGAAGAGGGAGGCGGTGTTGGCGGGGTTGGTTGCGGGTGGGGAGGGGTTTGTGAAGCCCGAGTATGCCGAGGAGGAGGCCGTGCCGTTGCGGTTTGGGCTGGGGAAGAAGAAGGCTGCTGCTGCTGCTGCTGTGAGTTCGGCGGGGCCAGCGGTCGGGGCTGTCAAGGTGGCTACGGCTACCTCGGCCGGGAGGAAGGAGGAGGTTGCGATGGTTCCGCCGGCTGTGGCTGCTGCTGCTGCGCCGGCGGGGGTGGGGTTCGTGGACTTCAGTGATGATTTGGATTTGGACGTGGAGGATGACGAGGATGTGATCGATGAGGATACGCTGCTTACGGAGGAAGACTTGTGGCGACCGATCCAGCAGCCTCCTGAGTGCCAGCCGCAGCCGGGGAAGAAGAGGCGGGCGTGCAAGGACTGGTAAGCTTTCCTAAACCACCTCCCTAGGCTCGCCCAAGTTACTAACGGTCACAGCACTTGTGGTCTCGCTTCGAGAATGGAAGCCGAGGACAAGGCGCGCCGCGAAAAGGCAGACAGCGACCTCAACACCCTAAAGCTCAAGTCGGAGGACCTGAACGAACTCGACTTCACCGTCCAGGGCAAGACAGGGTCCTGTGGCAGTTGCTACCTGGGCGACGCCTTCAGGTGCTCTGACTGCCCCTACATTGGTCTACCAGCATTCGTACGTCTATCTCAATTGTGCTACTCTTCATATGAACCAGAGCTAACGCATTCGAACAGAAACCCGGCGAGGAGGTCAAGATCATGAACAACACCGTGCAGTTGTAAGGAAAATAGCCATGGTGTGGAGGATATGGAAAACCATGATGATTAGACACGGCATGGGCTTAGCGCTGATCGCATAGGGACGCGGCCTTCGTAGCCTGCTCCCACCGTTGAGTAGGAGGATGGCTCGCCGATTTCTTTTGTCGGGGGAAAAGGATTGTTTTGATACCTTTAGATTTTCGAGGTCATAGTTTGGCAATACCGGTCCAAACTAGGACAGGGAGGATGGGAAATGAACTACATACAACCACAATGGTTTAACCCGGTTAATGGACCACTTGATGTGACTCACGGAATAGCCATTGGGATGCGTTGCCCAAGGTGGTTTTCCCAACAGTGACTAACACGCAGATATTGAAGCATTCCATTCCCATTTACGCCATGGCCCAACCCATCGATCTACAACGCGCCGCCCATGAATGTCCTATGTACGAGATGAAACACCTTATCTTCCACACCTCCTCACCCAACTGTTTTAACAGATCATGAAGCCCCAGCTGCCTTCTCAGTTCCCTTCTCATTCCCCTTCGCGCCTCCTGCGTTCTTATCCTCCTCCTCCTCCTCCTCATCGTCACTCACATCCCCAAGGCTGTACCGCGTATCTTCCTGCCCCTCAGCAGGCGAGCGCACATGCAGCGAATCCAACTGCGTCTCGTCAAAGTCACCGGCCTCGACGTCCCCCCGACCCCTCGCGCCGCGGGGGTTGCGGAAGCCCAGCCTCTCGGACGAGCTGGAATTCCCACCCATCCTGCCCGCGGCAGACCCGTTCTCGGCGCCCGCCAGGCCCTGGTACCCACGCCTCTTGCGGCGCTCGCGCCAGACAAAGTAACCCCAGGCGGCGGCGGCGACGGCGACGATGACCAGCACGATCTCGCCCGAGCGGCGGTAGGCCTCCCACTTGGCGGCGCTCAGCTTGGCCTTCTCGGCGTCCTGATCGGCGGTGCCGTTGCCGGCGGTGCCACCGACGGTAGTCTCAGGCCCCTTCTCGCCATCGAGGCGGGAATCGGTGGGGTCGCCGCTGATAGAGCTGATGTCAACGCCCATGAAGCGGTCGAGCATGTCGCGAGTGCGGCGCGGGTAGTCGAAGGGTACCATGTGGGAGGCGTTGTAGAAGACGACGTACGTGAGGTTGCGGGCCTCCTGCCAGAAGCCGGCGTCCTCGCCCTCAAAGGTCCAGTCGCGGCGGGGCGCCCAGTTGCCCGGGGAGACCTCGAAGCCGCGGCCGCCGTTCCAGGCCATGCGGCTAATCAGGGCTTCGGTACCCATGTGGTTGCAGATGAGGTCTTCGGCGCCCGAGAAGAGCATGATGGGAATCTCGCTGAGGATGTCCGGGAGGAGATCGATCGAGGGCTTGGCATTGACGGGGTTGAACTTATGGCCTACTTGGCCGTCGCATTCGGTCCAGCCGGTGACCTTGTTGGCGTTGACGTGGAGGGCTTGGACCACGTCATGACGGCGGAGGTACGGAGTGACGTGGGTCAGGTCGGCTGGCCAGTTCATGCCGCAGGATGGGTAGACGTCCTTCAGGCGCACGTCATACATGTTGTAGCACTCGAGCTTGTTGTCCTTGCCGCGCGTAGCCGTGAGTTTCAGGATTTCTTGGAGGATCTTCTCGCATTCCGCCTGGTCGACGGCGCTCTCTCCGACGGCGAGCTCTTTTTGGCAAATGCGAAGCTGGACCTCGAGCTTGTTGGCGATGTCGCTCCCCTTTTGCACCAAGCCCTTCTCGAAGGCGAACTGGAGGTACGCCTCGTACTGCTCGGGCGGCGATATCCAACCGTTGCCAATGAGCAAGCCCTTCAGATTCCACTTGTGATTTGTGCCGGGCAGCTTGTTCCGGGCGAGGATGTGTTTTGCGATGTAGGGAATATACTGGCCAGCGTACGACTCTCCGGCGAAGTAGAGCTAGACAACGGCGTCAGCAAGCGAGAGAGAGAACGAAACATAGGGTGACCCACATCATCGTGTTCATACTCTGGGAACAGAGCATACCACTTCTCCATGAAGATCACAAATTGTTCGGCCATCTCGTCGAGTTCGCGCACATAGGAGTCGGTATCGACATAGCTATAGCCGGTGCCAACCGGATTGTCGACGAACAGCACGTTCGCAAACTCGTTCCAAGCACCGTCGTTGTAGACCAGCGTCTTGTCGTCCTTCAGTCGGTAGGGGCCGATCTCCATCAATGCGCCGTCCTCGGAACTGCATCCCGGCCCGCCGTTCAGCCAGATTACGGTCCGCTGCTTGTTCGCAATGTGCTTGTTCTGGAAATGCCAAAAGAATAGGTTGCCATTGGTTTCGGGGTTGATTTCGATGTGCCTTGAACCGCCGCGTCAGCTTGGATCTTCCTTCAGTGTTTCCTCCGTCCTTGCAAGTGAAGCTTACCCAGCATGCATCTTCACTAGAGGTCCCTCGGGTGCGCCGGGAAGCGAGTGGACGAAGTAGTCGCCGGCCGCCTTATCGGCGGCAGCTACTGTCGGCGTCCATGGGAGAGTGAGGGCGGCGACAATGACAGGCAGGTGCCTCCAGCAGGCTGTGGATAGCCAGCCGGGAGCCATGATTGCGCCGTTGCGCAATTCGAAGACGCGCGGCAACAACGAAGTTGTTTAAATGACCGAAAAAGGGCGATGGAAATATCTGGCGACCTAACGGTGCCAGAGAACAGTCATCAAAGCGACGCTAGGGTGAAAGGAAGCAAAAATCGAGATGGAAAAGAAGTGTTGCAATGCGGGACGATGTGTCCTGAGACGGGATGGAGCACTGGAGGCGGCTGACGAGTACCTCTTCGTAACTATTGCGGCTTGGCGGTCTGGGCCCTAACCTAAGCGGGAAGTAATAAGAGCACACGATATCGCAGCCTGAGGGCCAAGGTGCAGTAGCGAATGGAGGAATGGAAAATGAATATGTACAAAATAATTATACGTTTATACGCAGGCAGTTATGTGTTGTGTCTCGTTTCCCAAATCTTCTCAGGCAGCGGCACAAGCACAGGGCAGTGAGGGCAGTGGAGGGGTTTCACCATGCCGGAGCCAACGAAACAAAGCTGACCCTCGCCCCTTCCGGAACAGGAGCTGAATAACGTGCCGCATTCCTGAAGGCTGTCTGCCTTTGCGCATTGTCCAGAGCAGCCCCTTGGAAATCCCCCCGAGTTGTCGGCTAGATTGTATGTACATACAGGTCCTTCGCGTACCGTGAGCCGTTTGCTCGCTCGACCTTCGTTGGAAAAGCAGGATTGGAAACAGACATCCCCCGGTGCCTGCCCGAGAATTGGGAACACATCGAGTGGGGCCGATCTGCCGGCTCCGGCTTGCCAAGGCATCTTGGCATCGGGCGCTATTTCTGTTGTTGGGGAGCGATGCAGGCTAAAATTTCCAGACTGCACCACGAAGCCTGTTCCTGCATGTCTCGGGTATCCAGCAAGGGTTGAATACCAATATCCAGTCAACAGAACTTAGAGCCCTGCTCCATCCAAATATTTGCATATTTACTATGGCTGCCCGCAGCAAAACTTACATTGTCGAGCACCTTGACCCTGAACTGGGGGCCTGGTCGGAGCTGGAATACCTCGCTATCGCCCGCGAGTCGCAGGATACGGGGGCTAAGTTCTGCCTATCATCTCTCCCTCAGGCTTTCAAGGTCCCTGGGGAATTAGGAAAGATCCCTGCTTTCAAGGCAGAGAGGCAGGGCGTCGAACAGCTCTACGAAGGCGAGAAATCACGAGTGTGTCTACTTGATCCGGCGGCCGCCAGTGATCTCTCGCCTGAGGACGGCGATAAGTTTGACACGTTCCTCTTTGGTGGCATTCTAGGTGCGCGTCTTGTCTTGGATCGCCCCTCGTGGCTTCGGACATTTACTGATCTTGCGGTAGGAGATGATCCCCCGAGAGACCGGACATCTGAGCTACGGAAAAAGGGGTTCGAAGGCCGCCGGCTTGGGCCGGTCCAGATGACTACCGATACGGCTGTCAGAGTTACTCGGCTAGTTGTCCAGGGGAAAAGTGTGTTGCACTGGCTCGTTTTTAAGCGCACTACTAACCATGCTTCAGCTCCCTTGAAAGAGATTCCCTACCTGGATTACCCAGAACTCAAATTCAACGAGCACGAGAGCACTGAGATGCCGTTCCGCTATGTCAAGAGCGAGGATGGGAAGCCGATCATGCCCGAAGTAAGTCCCTACTGCTCCGTCATTTAGTCTGAGCCATTTCAGTTCGCTAACCAAATGGTAACAGGGCATGGTGGACCTGATCAGGAAGGACTCCGACAAGGCAATTGATGACATGTTTTGATTCGCAAATCTACGACTCATTTATGAAATGAATGAGACCTTCAAGTTTGTGATACCTCAACCCTTGGTTATGGGATGTTTGCTCTATCTTGAGATCGAGGAGCGGGGTTATCCTTCCGTGCCTATCTTATCTAAAACCCCGCTGCAGCGACCCCAGGCACACTCCCTCCCAAGGTATCTACCTGACCCTACCTGATACCAGTAGGCGAATCGAGCTGCTGGACACCAAGGTCCTGAGAGACGAAGAGCACGGAACAACAAGACAGAGAGTTGGCGAGCAATTCACATCATGGGGGAATCGCCTCCGCTATTTGACATCTACCCTCCCCTGATCAACACGGCGTGTCCATGGGCAACAACTATTGACGACCTGAGACTCCTCCATAAGTGCCCGTCAACAGGCGCAGTCACCACTCGAACGTCCCTCATCAACGGCTTCGATCATAACCCAGAAAAGCACCAATACGCCTTCTTCGACGCAGCCCAGGTTGGGTCAGCTCAGAACGCAAGCATCAACTCACTCGGTTACAGCCCACTGACGTTGCAAACCTACCTTGGCCTAATCAAAACCATCTCGGACGAACAGTCCTCCAGGTCCAGCAAGGGCTTCATCGTTTCCGTCACGGGGGCACCAGTGGACATTGCCGCCAGCTACAAACTCATAGCCTCCGCAGCACGCGACGTTCAGTTCCCCCTCGCCATGGAGATCAATCTCAGTTGCCCCAACATCCCCGACCTGCCGCCGCCAGCCTACTCCAAGGAAGCACTCACGACCTACCTCAACCACCTCCACCAAGCCATCGTCGAAACCGCCAACAACGACGACGACAACACCCCACTTATCCCCGTCGGCCTCAAGACACCACCCTACACACCCACTCCACGCAATACCACGCCCTCGTCGCCGCCCTAGAAACCGCCACCCAGACAGCAGGAGGCGCCTGCCCGATAGCCTTCATCACCGCAACCAACACCCTCGGCTCCTGCCTCCTCTTCGACCCGTCACCGGCACAAAACCCCAACCCACCAAACCCCCGCATGCCACCAACCGTGCTCCCCGGCCACGGGATCGGGGGTATGGCCGGCGCGCCGCTGCACCCGCTCGCGCTGGGGAACGTGGCCACGCTCCGGCGCATGCTGGACGAGCGGCCGGACAAGCTGGGCGGCAGCAGGGTGCGGTTGATAGGGGTGGGCGGGGTGGGCGACGCCGCGGGGTATGCGAGGATGAGGGCTGCCGGGGCGGACGTGGTCGGCCTCGCGACGGGGTTGGGTCTGCGGGGGGTGGGGGTGTTTGGGGAGGTGGAGCGGGGGTTGGAGGGGGGGGGGATGTGGTAGGGGGTTTGTGGGAGGGAGGGAGGGGATGGTGGCAGGTAGGGTATGGTGGCAGGTAGGGTATGGTGGCAGGTAGGGTATGGTGGCAGGTGACGGAGCGGGATTGGATGGATATCTTCGTTCCTGTGTCTGGCCGAGGGTGTTTCTGTGTGTGCTTGATCGTGGGGGTGCCGGGCGGCGAGGGCGTTGAGGGCGCTAGCTCACGGATCCAAGGGGAAACGGGCCTTCTTTTGGGCTTTGCGTCGTTGTCGCGGTGCGTAGTCGTGCTTGGGCTTCTACCGCGACAGGGAAGGGATCAGGGGACCCTCCTCGGCCTCGGAAGAGGGATCCCGCCGGCGTTGGTGGTTGCCATCTCCATGTCGGGCATGTCAGCTGAGCCCTTCAGAAGGCGTACCTGGCTGCGTGAGCAAATGACTGGTCCCCCGTTTCCTCGACTCCGTGATCCTCCTGTTGTCCTCCTCCTCCTCTCCACTCGTCGCAATATTTTCGACCGAGGCACGACGACTTGGCAAGACATGCTTGGTAGCGAGTTCTCGAAAACGGGAGATTTCCTAGCCGTCGAAAAAAGGTTCCACAGATAACAAACGACTTATACTTGGTATCCGTAGGCAAATAGTTATCCGCGCCAACCGGCCAGAGTTTGGGTGACGGTAGGTCAGCGCGTCTGACCGGATCAACCATTCCCCTCGTTTGCCTCTTCTTCGAGTATCATTAGCGACCTCGGAAGGGCAATTCAAGAGTGATAACCGGGTAGGCATTCCCCAGGGTATATCAGTCCAAACAGGGTGTCTTCCCGTTCAAGCCGTCGGTTCTATGTCAAATTTGTATGGGGTTGTAAACCGACAGTGACGCGGTCTCGGTCGGCCGGATCTTAACCTCACCTTTCCAATCAACAATGTCATTCAGGCGTCTGTTTCAGGATCCAATCTTCTGGCCCATTCCGGGAAGACTTTCTGCGTGTGATCTCTTACTCGCTACTTGAGTTGAGCGCATTATTTCCCGCTTCGATAGAGTGAAAGTACACGGTCTGTTTACACGATGTCACTGTCCTCCTAAACCGGCTCGTCGCAAGTGTCGTCAACCTCTGACGGGAATTTGGGATTCTATTCAGCCTGAAATCAACATGGCAGTTGAACACGGGGTGTAACGGTGAACGGGATGCGAACGGCGTTACCAGACGCCGTTTCCCGGACGGAAGGTGGCGGTATGCTGCGGTGAGATCAGCTCGAGGAGTTCGAGATGTGGATGGAATCTGAGAATCCCGTCCCCTTCCGTGTGTGGAAAGACCGGACGGAGGAATTTGTGTGTAAGACCATGTCGACGATGCGCGGGCGGACATGTGAACGCGAAAGGCGGGTCTGTAGGTTGGAACGGGGATGCGAGGTTCAAGTTTGCCCGGCGCTGACCCAGGCGAGCCAGGCCGGCGGAGGTTGAGGAATCCGGGCCGGCCTAGCAGGTAATGGCCGCTGGAATTTAGCGGCCTCTCAGGGGCACCTCGCTGCTTCCTAGGCCTGTCAACCCCTGGACCGGGGATCTCCAGTGGTGAATCGGGCCTTCGCAGCTCTGCACGGATACGGAACCAGGGCTCCCAGTTTTCGGCTGCTGTCATTGGCGGACTTTTAATCAGAGATTCTCCAGAGCTGGAGAAATTGTGGGGATTATGCGGGGTACCCACCTCTCCATCTCTCTCCAAATCCACCTCGGGACCGCGACCATGCTCCCATGTAACGGTCGGCCTGGCCCGCAGCGACGACGAAGAAAGACGGAACCTTGGAAGGAATCGCAAGTGAGACCTCAATTCTGCCCGTCACTTTTGGTCGACGCGATTGGCCATCCTATTCCCCGGAAACACCGTGTCTTTTATTTCTAACGATTCTCGAGGTTGTAATCACCGCATGGAGGAATGGCTTGGATCGTGTAACTAAACGATAAACGACATCGGACCCGGACGGGCAACTTTTTCGAATCGAAGCTGAACAAAGCAAGGCGTGGGATCCAAGCATCACTGCAGCTAACAAGGTCCCTCGGGATCGCGACTCCACTCATCCCGTCAACCAACCAGCCAGTCAGTATTCCGCCGTTCCCATTTTCTCTGCTCGGTGACCACGCCGACGGACGGTCCGTCCAGCTTCCCGCGCCTGAGCAGCCACGCAGCCCCCGACGTCTCATCTCCCTTTTCTCACTGGTTCTACTTCGTACACAATCGCAACTGGGAACGGAAGACGAAGTTCGGCCAAATTTCCATTCGCCTTGGCATAACCACCGTCTGCTGCCTACTGCGACCTTCCCAACGACCTCAGTGCCCTGAAGCACTTTCGACCTCCTGATTCCCGGGAATCTGTTACTCCAACGCCATGTCACGGCAAGCCCCGGTGTGGTGATAGAACCCCTGTTATCGCCGGATCGTCGTTTTTGTTGTCCTGGCCCGCTCCGTTTCGTCCTTCTTTTTCCGGTTGCGTGTCCCCGGCTGTTTTGTGAGGCTCTGATGCCGGGATCACTCTCTCGCCAGTAAGCCCTGTTACGGCATTGTGCTCCCAGGGCTGCCTTCTCGGCCACTCTAAACGAGCTTGGGCCGCCGTTCACGCTGTCGTCGCTCAGTCAATACCGGAACACCTCGTCTTCACCTTTCTTGGAATTGTCCTCCTCCTGAATATCGGCCGCCAAGACCAAAGAAAACGGCGCCCGCAGCAACAGCACTCGAGAGGCGACGCCGAAGATTGAGGGCGGAGCGTTCGATCACGCGCGGCACTCGTCGACATCGCACCACGTCGCAACCTCGCAGCTGCTTATCGCTTTCGAGAACTCCCAGGCTCCATCTCGTCGACTGTTTCTTGTATCTGCCCCTTGTGCCTGGCAAGAATCCTACGCCTCATCTAGATAACTTTTGCAGGTACGAGACTCGGGCCATGCACCTTAGGCCTCCTTGACATTCCCTCACTCCTTTCTGGCTGGGCTGGACATTGGCGGTGAACGTCGAAGAGGAAGCAAGCAACGCCCGCGCTAGTCGAGGAGCGAAAGCGCCCATCCATCCCAACCTAGAGATCTCCTAGAGCTCGGTCACGGTTTACACGCCATTGCCAACCGGGACCGTGGGAGTCATCATGGCGGCGGTGCAGCAATTGGAGCCTATGCCGTCGCTGGCACGGCCGCAGAGCCTGAATGGCAATCCCTTCGGCAACGACGTTGATATGGAGCGCTCATCGCCACCGATTCAGCACGGCATGCCGTTGTGCAGCGAACCAGAACGAGGAGACACCAGGATCGCCGTCATCATTTACGGCCTTGGGCAGGAGAAGATCGTTGGTGTCTTTGCCGAGGTTTTGGGGAAACCGTTGAGGACCAAGAACCGCTTCGAGGACGTCACCCAACACGATCAGGACTGGGTCATCGGGATCCCGGCGGAGAGCGCAAAGGGCGATATTGCGACGCGTGATAGAGGACTAATTGTTGCCATCAACGCCCATTGCACCGGCCTCGGCATGCCCCCAGATGTTTATCTTTCGGCTCAGTGTGATTACGAATTCCTCTACACGGAGACCCCTTTCTTCCGCCGAGATCTTGCTCGCTTCACCTCACACATCCTCGGCCAGCTATGTCACCACAGGGCGCTCATGGCAAAGCCGAGAACTTTTATCATATCGACCACCTTCCCGGACGTGCATGCTGCCTTGCCAAACATCGATATCCTGACCGTCGGCGCAGACGCCATCGAAATTCGCGTCGACCTCTTGAAGGAGCCCTTAGGCAACGGCACCTTCTCTAATATTCCCAGCCTCAGTTATGTTGGCGAGCAGGTCATGCTGCTCCGCCAAAGGACAGAGCTTCCCATCATCCTCACGACAAGGTGTACTAACGAGAACGGGAGGTTCCCTATGGATAATCCCGGGTTGTACTACGACTACCTCTATCGAGCACTCCAATGGGGCGTCGAGTACATCGATGTCGAGCTTTGGCTTCCAGAGAGCATCAGGAAGAAGTTGTATGAGCAACGAGGAAACAGCCGCATCATGTCCGCCTTCCACGACTTCTCGGGGAATTTCAGGTGGACGTCGGACCGGGCCGAGACCATATTTTTGGAATCACAACGCTATGCAGACTGCGTGAAGATGATCGCCATCATCCACGACCATAACGAAAACTTCGAACTCGAGTACTTCCGGTCCAAGATCAAGACCAAGTATCCCGACTCGGTACCCCTATCTGCCGTCAACATGGGCGAAACGGGTCAATTCTCTCGGACACTCAACAAGTTTTTCACACCCATCACACATCCTCTCCTACCCATCATTGCGGCCCCCGGGCAGATGAGCGCGGCCGAGATTAATCAGGCGCTGGCGTTACTGGGGCAGTTGCCCAGGAAGAACATGTACGGCATCACTAGCCCGGCGATGCGCAGCGCCACGCCCCAAGCCCCTTTCTACGAGAAGTGTTTTAATGAGCTAGGCCTACCGCATCAGTTCGCCGTCGTGGAGTGGCAGCCAAAGACGTCTGGTTGTATCGGAGCATGGTGCAACCAGAGGAATTTCGGCGGTGCTTACTTCAACCCCGCTGTCTCGTTCAAGAGCCTAGCGAGTCACAGCAAATTCCTCGCGTTCCTCAACAACGGGACTGGCCCCACTGTCAGTGAAGCAGCCCGGCTCATCGGTATGGTCGACAGCATCGTCGTACGACCAGCTGCCTCGAGCGCCCCGGCATCCGCCCCATCGTCGATCCCGTCGAGCCCACAACGGCACCACAAGAATGGGGACTCGTACACCCCCCTAGGCGCGCACCAGTCTGGCCTCCCCCCCAACACCTCTCTTGTCCTCGACAACGCCTCATGGAAGGGCATCTTGAGTACCCTGACCCGCGACCTTGCCCCTTCGGCGTACTTCGGATGCGCCGCCGTCGTGCTCGCGTCCTCTGCCGAAGACGCCGCCAGCGCCCTCTTCGCCCTCAAAGCACTCAAGGTCGGCAAGGTGTACACGGTCGGCTTCAAGACGCCGCCGGCATTCGGCAAGGACCTCCTCATCGAACCCTTTACCAGCCTCGAAAGCATCCAAAGAGCGCGGACGGTCGGCTCGAACGGCGCTGACGTCGGTACCGGCTCGCCATTCCTGGTCGTCAGCGCGCTGGGCCCGGAGAAGAGCACGCTGGTGGGGATGCTGGTCCGGCTGTTCGGGTCTCGGGGCTCGGCGAATTCCCGGAAGGTGTTCTTGGACCTGGCAGACCGGTCGGCCTCAAGGAAGGGCGACCCGGGGTTGATCGCCGAGCAGAGCGGGTTTGCGGCATATGGCGCGGCCGATGTCACTGCCTTCACGACGGTGGAAACGTTACGCCTGCTGGTTGGGCAGAATGTGCCGTACAGCTTTGTCAGGCTGGCCAGTGGCCGGACGTTGTTCTGAGATGATGTCAGCCATCCGTCTCCCCGAGTGTTGTGAGAGCAGTGTATGAATTCCAGGACTCGTTGCCTCGTCGGCGATATTAAAGGTCAGCACGAGAAGACTTGCTGCCAGGGAGAGCAGCCCAGGGCTGGAGCGTTTGCTCTAACGCAGCTGTTACAGATCGGCGCGGTCATCCCGACGAACAACGAAGCGACGAGCACGAGCACCACGTCAGCCATCCACTTCTAGACAACACCGAGGTGCACGGCCGACATACCCGATCAAAACGCACGACGTCACGACGTACAGTAACCCCGAACAGCACTCATGACACACGATATGTTTGTTGGAGGATCAATCGACAGGGACTAAGAAAGGAATTCTTGTGTGGTGGAAGGTGGTCAACCGGCTAGACCAGAGCGGCGGGGGTTTTTCAGGCGCGCAAATGTTGGATGGAAATGAGCATCGGTGGTGGCGGCCGCATGGATTGTTTATCGGGGGGCGGGTTGTTGACGGTTTTGCATGTACGCCCCCGGCCCCCTTTTTTGCATGTACAGGTATACAGCGTGGATACGTTTGGATTCTTCTTTTTTTCTTCAAGACATTTTCCTACCCTTTCTCTCACCCTCCCTCTTCAGCAGCCGTACGTCCGGTCCAGCCACGCACGCACGCCTTGCATTATCCCGAGATCCCGAGTTTTGCTGGGCGATGCGCGCAGCGAGCTTGCCTCACTTACCTATGGGGCGGGGCTGTGGTTCGGTGATTTATCCTGAAGGGGCATGTCAGGCCGCCCGCCGGAAGCATGTCGGCGACTGTGTTTGTGTGTGATGGGCGTCCTGGCGTCCTTGGTTCCTCTCGTTCTCGCTCATTCATCGACGCTGTTTGAGCTGCAATCCCTACTCATTACGACACAGGTATAAGCGAGGGCGGAGGAGGCGTTGCCAGGACGGTTTCTGTCCCCTTCCTCCGGCCGCCGATGTACACACTTGCCGCTTGGCAGTGCCGGCAGGCATCGACTAGCCCTGGAACGGGCGAAAGGCACTGGGGTTGCCTTCCGCCTTTTGTCTCCAGAAACAGCAGTTTGGAAAAGGGGAGCTTGATGAGTGTTTTACGGCTGTCATCGTCGGTATCAAACACACATTGAAAGAAGCCGGATTATGGATTAAAATAGTACCTAGGAGGTGATGGCTGCGGGATCTAACTAACGCCAAGGCTTGTGAGACCTGGTTCACTCAAACCTCCCGTGGGGAACTCTATGTAGCATTGTGTATTGTGTCTTGAAAACGCGAACCCGAGCCTCTGTTCCTGAACGTCTGGCTCGTGAAAATTAAGGTCTCCTCTCTGCCGGGTACTAACCGGGGTTGGGGGGTGTCAGGACTGGGACAGACGAGTGTGTCTGCAGGGGGTGGGTGATGGATCAGCTGAAGAGGTTAGTTACGAATACCGAGTTGACTACGCTATTTCCAGCAAGACTGCAGCCCTCAGTCCTCGGCAGTCGTCGGGGTGAGGGATATGCATCGGTGATGGGACCTGTGGTTCCGCTCAGGAAGCGGGGCTCTCCCACCACATCGCTCGATGGAGATGCCGTCGGCGGAGTGTTCAAAGTTGTTCGTTTCAGACTCATTGGGCGGGTTCGGGTTTAACAGATGTCCTCAGCAAAAACTTGGGTCGACCTGGGAAGAAGTCCGGCCCTGGGTTTCGGTCTCCCAGTCCAGCGGTTTCCCTTAATCTCGGGTGTTGTTGGCCCACAAGCGGCTGCCCTGGCACACCGAACGAGATCTTCGCAGCATGCATTTCTTTGCCATGTCCTGTTACCCCCCCTTTCCAGAACAGGCCGGACACCAAGTGCAGATGTCGACCAAACAGAATCGAACGAAAATAACTTTAACGGCTTAGAAGCCCGAAGAAACTGTATTTACTTTTTATTTTATTCGATATCTTTCACTCGGTCTCTTTTTCTTTCGTCTTTTTACTGCTTTTTTGGCTAGAGGGTGCCCGCAGACATACTTTTCCGGGTGTGTTAAATGCATCAGCCAAGCTTCGAAGGACGTCACCGAGAGAGCCTGCCCGGTTTGCCGTCAACAAAAAGACAGAGAGGCGTTTTGTGAAGCCCCCCTCAGGTGTGACACCCGGGAGACGTGCCCGTGGAGCCGAAAGCACGCGGCTCCCTTGCGAGGAGAAGCGCGGACGGGGCCGTTTCGGTCCGATAGGTCCTGATGGGACATCTCCACATTCAAAATCGGGTAAGGGGAATCGGTCGGTGGCGCCCGGCAGCTAGAATAGTTAAGCTTCGCCTGGCGACTGACAGGAATAAATGCCGCTCTCCCTTGGCGAGTCTAGATCGAAGGCCGGCCGAACGACCGAAGGATCTCTCAGTCCCTTGGTGTTTTGATATCGGGGAGAGACGGCATCCCACTGTTTCAGCCCTGTGCCGTTGAGCTCGAAGTGTGTGGCTTTTTTTGGTTGTCCATCCCTCTGGACCGTTAAGCGGGCCGCCAATGCCCGCCCATCGATGATCTGATCCAGATTCTTGGGAGGCTGGCGGAGACTTGGCGCGACAAACCGGTTCGCATCGGGCTCTCCTCGTGGTGCTCAAACAGCTGAGGATGAGTTACACAGTACCTCTACTCCAAGTTCACCGGATCGCAAAGCTTCCAGGTACCCAAGCGCCGAATCCCAGCAATGGTTTCTCAATCGAGATGTGAGCGACCGACGCACGCACTCAAGGCACCAAAGAGTCAACTCGGGCTTCCAACATCCGCAGAATGCCAAGGATCGACGATGATTAGTGGAGATGGCAGGGGCCACCCCGAGGCGCTCGAGATTTGCGGGGTGCAGGGAACGGATGTGGTGCTTAAGCGAGCAGCATGGGCGGCGCTCACATCACCTTTTTTTGTGGCGGACCTTCGTCGTCTTTGGCTCGGAGAAAGGTGCAGCACCGCCAGACGAGACTGAGGGGGAAAGTAGCTGATCTCAAGCCATTAAACCACTCTTTTCACCTGCCTATGTACATACGTAAATAAGTTCAGTGAGGATAGGTTTAGGTATGTTTGTCTGTACATACCCCTTCCCCCATCTTTGACAGTTGAAACTGGAGTCTCGCGTGGCACAACCTGATCCAGACCGGGATGTCGATTGGCAGCTCCAGAAAAGCTGTGCTTCATCGGGCAACTGGTGAACGGAGCAGAACATAACCGGGATACAGCCTCGATATTGAACCCGTCTGTGCAGACGAAAGCGGGCTGTCGGTAGATGTGCCGCCATTGGAGCGGCAAAGGGGCGGATATTGCTACCTCATCAGCAATACCGCGCCCCAATTACGTCGTGAAAGCATCGAGCATCGCGAAGTCCCTTGCAGTCAGGAACAGACACACGCCCAGCGCACCCAAGCACCCAGGTGCCAGGTCTACCATTGCCGAGTGGGGCACAGAGTCTGCTCTCGTTTATGCACCTTTACTTGGAAGCGTCGGGATTAGTGTGCTTGTCATCGCCCTGACGAGAAATCCGGGGAAGCTGTTTGTCGCTTGTCGAGGGGTGGTTCCTGAGGTCTCATTGATGACTTATTTGGGCGGCAGCATCGCTTGGCTCTGAAGGGCGGGAGCTCCGAAACCTGCAGACAGTTAGATGCCAAGCCTGCCAGCGTCAGTGGTTCCGTTTGGAACAAGCAGATGACCGAGGAGTAGTGCTGCTGGCTGGTAACGAGTTATTAACTCCCGGCCGGTCAAAGCACCCGACACGTCTATGAGTCCGGTATGTACAAATAGGTAATCATGGAAGAAAAAACTTGAAACCGATACGGATACGGCTAGCGGGCGTTGCCTTTCCTGTCGATTGTCTGTGGAAACCGTGACTGTGACTGGGTCTGCTTGCGAGACTGCCACACTGCGTGAATCCAGCCAAGGCTCCTCCTGTGGAGGGATGTGGAGAGACTCGCCCAAATATGCAGGTGGAGCCGGCCGAGGTCTCCGCAGGTTCATCCTTCTTCAACAGGGACCTCCCTCCACAAACCCCACACTTCCACAGCACCACCGTCCCATCCCCGCACCATCCATCCGGCCATCTGTTCTGCAACCAACCCCCGGGACGGGATTGCACCCGCCATCTGTTATACTCGTGGATCATACCTTATGGGATGGATTCAGAGCTTGTTTGACATTGAATTGTTTTTTTGAGTCCCGAATTCAAACAACATACCGATACACACCTCGCACCTTACCTTACACAGTACGGAATACACATCTTTCCACGAGCTCTGCTTCCCTTTTCTGACACTCACGGAGCACGGCGCATTCCCCTGTTCTCGACATGGCCCCGGACAGGGACCAGTTTCGCTCGAATCCCAGCAATTGACCCTCCACATTTCTGTTGCGAACCGCCTTTCTTCTCCGCAAGCTCTCGCTGTCGAGCGCTGCATCGAATGCCACGAGGCAAACACCGTTTGATGGTATGTGCGCAGGGCAACGAAGCTGTCGATGGTGCGGTGAAGGACGCCCCATGACCTGCCGACCCCCCGGTCTAGGATGAATGTGAGGGTCTCCCCGTTTAAATCCAGGACAGGGCCACATGCAATTGCCCCAAAAACACGCGGTGCCCCCTTTCATACCCGGCTCCTTACCCGACGCCGCGTTTTTCGTCTTTTCCTCAATTCGACTGCCTACACTATTCTCTGCTTCTCTCACACAGCTGGGGGTCGACCAGTGTCTGCCTACACAGGAGGAAGATATCTCCGCCTCCTCGGCGTCCCGGCTGTGCGAGGCGCCTGTCTGCCAATCGAAAGCTGGCGCGCCCATGTTCGACTTCCTGGGCAGTCAGCTAACACGGCATCCTGCAGGCAAAGAAAGGAACTGTAACACCGTTTTCTGAGCACCGCCTTTATACCCGGGAGACATTGCAGCAGCCAGCTTCCACCACTCCAACCCGACGACTCGCGCAGCTCTAGCTAGCAACACGGAATCGGGCGGCAAACGGACAAACACCGGGTTCCTAGGAGCAACTCCATGCCGAAACCCTCCCATACACCAGCCCCGCCACGGAATCGAATCGAGCAGGGCCCAGTTTCGTTCGACAGCTGATGAGTTTGCGTGACACTCTTCTCAAGCAGAAGACTACCCCACGCCGTGTTCAACAATTATCTATCCCGAGGAACCATGCCCCAAAGTAGACGGTGACTGTGCAGCGTACAGTTTCCTGGTGGGAATCTAGCACTGCACTTCAGGCGAGCACGGTGAAGACACCTCCGACACCATGGCTCAGCCCTACGAACCCAGGGCGGTAACACCGCTGCCTCGCATACCGCTAGCTCCCATGCCGCGGCCCCAAGTCAGCATAGAACGCCTTCCCACGCGCCGCATGAGTAACGAGCCCCGTGAATCCATGAATTGCAAATCGTGCCGGAAGCGCAAGGTACGTGGGCGGTTTGGGTGTTCTACGGGCGCCACCGGCATCACCAGCTTCTCTATCACAGAGCCAATCTAAGCAATGTGAGCTAATGCTAGGGGATGCAGATAAAATGCAACCGGCTTCGCCCCGCCTGCGAGGCATGCCAGGTGTTCCAATGTCCCTGCATATATGGTATGTCTCTCATTCTGACGGATTGACGTTGCCACGCCCCCCGCCTTTTCTCACACGCAGCCATAGATGCCGTTCCAAAGAAGAGAGGTCCAAAAACCGATGTATTGGAGGCTCTATTGAAAAGGGTGGATGGGCTCGAAGCCCGACTCAAGGACAAGAAGGCGAATGCTGAGGCAGAAAGCTCCGAAAGCGCTGTGGTGGACGCCCCTGAAGCATCCGCTTCAACCCAGTCGGCGTCAAACGGGATATCCGGGACGACGGCCGATGATGCCCAAGAACCTCAAGACACGATCGTATTTTCTCCTGTTGAGCCGAAGTGAGCAGCCCATCTTCTCGCGCCGAATCGTGCAATCTAACGTAGCGCAGTGAGCAATCCCCCGACCCCCATCCGGATACATTACTCGACATCTACTTTACCCGTTTCCACGACAAACCCTTCTACATTTTTGATGAGTCCACCTTACGGCAACGTTTGCAACTAGAACAAGTACCCGGCTACCTGATCCACGCCATCTATGCGGTAGCTGCCAGGTGAGCATAAAACGCCCAGCTCTGCTTGTCCTCTTCACTGACCCGAGCGCTAAGATATGCGCCTCACCCGAGTGGCTACCAGTCCGCTGTGAAACTGAGCGAGGAGTATGCCGCCAAGTCAAGATTGGAGATGGACACGGACGACCCATCTGTGGACGCGCTACAGGCCCTAGTACTTCTTGTAACAGCATTCACAGCCTCGGGAAAGGGAAAAAAAGGCGTACATGTTGCTGAGTATGCCATTTTTCAACCCATCTACAACACCAAAACTGACTGTCTTGTAGCAAGCGCTGTTGGGATGGCTATGGCTTTGGAGCTGCATCGGGAGTTGGACATGAGCGCTCGTGTCACACCAATCGAACGAGAAAGTCGCCGAAGGCTGTTCTGGACTTGTTACCTTCTCGACCGTTTTATGTCCTGCGGCTCGAAGCGCCCATCCCTGATCTCGGACCGGGCCATACTTTTACGACTCCCGTGCTGGTTTCCTAGCCCGAATTCGATGCCCATGGAAGGGGACTTCTTCCAGAGCTATACGAACCTCCAGCACCTGCAGGGCGGAGGCAAAAAGGCCCAGGGAAGCAACGGGATGCTCATAGACATCTGTCGCATACTCGGCACAACGAATCAGTACCTAGCAGCCGGCGGCGTCAAGGGCGATTCTCATTTTCCATGGCACTCGCTATCTAATCTCTCCAAGATCCGCCAGGACTTGGATGTGTGGGCGTCAGGAACAGAGGACGTCTTTTCGAGCGTGGAATCTCTGTTTGGACAGCCGGATTCCACGGTGCTTGTGCTAAGCAAGCTGATCTATCACCTTATTCATTGTCTCATCTACCGCCCCTTTCTGCCCATCGACCTTGCGGAACTGGCAGGAACTGGCCAACACCAATCTTGGCAGATCGAAGCCACAAATATGTGCTTTCTGCACGCCAACGCCATCGCGGAGCTCGTGGAACTCGGCAAACAAACCGCGTCGGTGGAGTGGCCTGCCTTCGTAGGCTACTGCATCTGCACAGCCGGCACAGTACACATCCATGGCGCTCATTACAGCAGGATCGGCTCTGCCGGCGACATGAACGTGTTCAGGTCCTCAACCGACTTCCTGTCGAGGGAGATGCAGCAGCTGAGCGAGCTGCGATACGCGTGGGCAAGTGTTCAGCATCAGCGTGAGACCCTCCAGGGAATTTACCACGCACATTCAGAGCTGGTCAAGAGCCTTTCCCAGAGCCCGATGCGGTATTCGCCGGTATTCACCCTCGAAGACTTCTTCGACCGATATTCCAACATTGGAGGACCAGGAGGGCAAAGCTTTAGCTTTGACTCGGCGAATCTGAGTCTTGCCGATGTTGTCGTGGACTTCACAACCGATACGTATCCGGGCCAGGACCTCTACGCACCCCGAGTCAACGCCTCGGACCCCGGACCGTCTCGGCCAAACCTCAAGAGGAAGAACACAGCCCCATCAGGCCGCCCGAGGCCAGACCTCAAGAATCTACTGTCCCTCAACAACATGAACCCCCCACCCGCACCGTCCTTATCCACACCGTCGACTGCCAATAGGCCGCTCTTCTCACCGGCGTCGCTACCACCCCAGCCATCGCCCGGAATCCTACACACCCCAACACATGGTTCCCTACAGCAGAATCGCCGCCTGAGCATGTCGCATGGATCGGTAACCGGCGGTGCCAACGGAGAAGGCCTCGCGGGCTTCTCGCTCAATAACGGCGCGAGTAACCAGGCAGCAGACTTACCGCATGGATTCCCTAGCATGGGCAACAGCGGTTTCAATCCGTCCTTTAATTTTGGCCAGCTCCCCGGCTCCACACCCGGCCCCAGTGGCGGGCCGCAGAGTTTCGACCCCATGTTTGGCGGGTTACCCACCAATGCCTTTGGCACGCCTACTCCGTGGCACGGCGACGAAAACGGGAGACCGCCCGTCGTAGGGGCTACGCCCAAGGATACGAGCCCGAACGAAAGCGCGGCCACGACGGGGCCGGGGGAGGAGAAGGATCCATTCCTCAGCTTGCTAGAGCAGCTAGCCGAGAATGAGTCGTTTATGGGTAACGGGGGTAATGAGTTGGAGTTCTTCTTAAACGGGGCCCCTGCTTCAGGGTAATGGCGAGGCGGGTAATGATTTCGGGATGGGTGCACTTGGATATACCCGTATGTGGACATGAGCGGCGAAAGGGGTTGGTTTTCTAGCGCGGAGTTGGTGAACGGTGTTTGTCTTGTATAAAAGGGTACGGGTTGGATATGTACAAACGGTCTTCAGGCAGCTACTCGCCAACTAAAGGTATTACGGGTACAAGTACGTTGTTGATATAGGTATTTTGATAGCATCTAACTCAAGATATTGATCTAGCCGTGCCTTTTTCCGGTCAAGGTTCTTGTATCCTCACGTTGACCAGTGAATCATTATTCGTACTCGACACACAACTTTCAAATAAGGTACGCTCTAAATCGCAACCAGTTCCTGGGGTATCTTTATCGCAAACAAACCGACCCCAGTACCAAATCAACGCTTCTTACCACGCCATGCATCATCATAGTCATAACCATCAATCATCCTTTAATCATCCAATATCCTTGTATCCAAAACCTGATTCTCCCAAGGCGCCTGCTGGTTCTGCTGCTGCTGCCGTTGCTGTTGGTCATGGCCACTCAACCGGTGACCAGACCCAGCATCAGGAGGAGACAACGATCCCCTCGAGCCCACCCAACCCTCCCCCAACCGCTCCCCAAACAACACACCCCCACCACCACCCTGCCCACTACCACCCTCCTCACCCCGGAGCTCACCACCCCCCTCCACATCCCCCCCTGCCCCCTCCACCCTCCTCCCCATACTCCCACTCCCACTCCCACTCCCACCACCACCACTACCACCACCGGGCCCCTCCCTCGGCACCGGCGGCACATCCGCCAACACCCTCCCCGCCCTCACCACCCCAAGGAACCCCGGGAAAACCCCCGCCACCGCCATCAGCGCCACAACCACCACCATCGCCACCTGCACACTCCCCCCCTCTTTGATAATCCCATACGCCACAAACGGCCACACCCCGGGGCCACACCCGCCCATGGTCAGCCAGGCGGAGGCCTGTTTGGTGCGGACTCCTTGGCCGCGCAGGCCGAGGGAGAAGATTAAAGGCCAGATGGGGCCTTCGGTGAAGTAGAAGAGGAGGATGGGGATGGTGGCGGTGTTGGGGTTGGTTCCAGTTGTGCTGTTGGGGTTGGTGGTGGTGGTGGTGGGGAGGAGGACGGTGACGAGGGCGAAGAGGGCGGAGAAGGTTGTGCAGAGGAGGAGGAGGGTGCGGGCGGTGGGGAGGTTGCGGGTTAGTTTGATGGTGGTGCTGGGGGGTTGGTTGTGGTGGTGGTTGTGGTGGCGGGCGGAGAGGATGCAGATGCCGCCGGCGAGGAAGCGGGAGAGGGCAAAGGCCGTGTGCGCGATGAGGAGGTAGTTGGGGATGGAGAGGGTGAGGGAGGCCGGGCGGAGGCCGCTTTGGGTGGTGGCGAGCGCCGCGCCGGGGTCGGGCGTGAAGGAGGTGATGAGCTGCTCGACGAAGAGGGACATGTTTTCTTGCGCGGCGACGTAGCACCACTGGGCGAGGACCGCGAGGCCGACGGTCCAGGTTCGGAGGGATACGCCGCCGATGGATTTCTGTTTGGGGTCGACGGGGGAGCGGGAGGCGAGCTCGGCTAGCTCGGCGTCGCTGACCTCGGGGAGCGGCATGTAGTAGAAGAGGAGGGCGAGCAGGACGGAGAGGAGGGTGACGGAAAGGTAGGTCCACTGGACGTCGATGAGTGTGGTGGAGTCGACGCGGCCGCGGCCGTCCTCGAGGCGGGCGACGAAGAAGACGCGGTCGGCGAGCAGGCCGCTCAGCACGCTGCCGATGGCCTGGACGCCCTGGGCGAGCAACAGACGGGCGTCGGCGTACTCGGGCGTGCCGCACAGCACGAGAAAGGGGTTAGCCGCCGTCTCCAGCACGGCCAGCCCAAACCCAACCACAAAGGTGCTCGCCATGAACCCGCCGTACGCGCCCACCACCGCCCCGGGCCAGAACATGATGGTCCCCACCCCGTACACCAGCAACCCAACCATAAACGTCGCCTTGAACCCGCCCACGGACTCATCCCCCGCCTGCTTCCCCCGCCTCCTCTTGACCCTCACCCCCTTGGCCCTCCTCCTCCTCCTCTCCCTGTCCCCACCACCCCCAACCCCCCTATCACCACCACCACCACCACCACCCCCATTCCCACCCCTAACACCCCCTCCATCCCCACCATCAAACGGAGTATCCGGCCTCGTCCGATGATGCTCATCATGCCTCAACAACCACCCGCCCACCAGCAACGGCCCCAGCAAATACCCGCCCCCGAAATACATCGCCGTCAGGCTCAGGGCCTGGGCACGCGAGATGTTGGCTACTGCCGCCACCGCGCCGTTGAGGGTGTTGAGCAGGCCATACGAAAAGCCCCACAGGAAGAAGAGGATGCTGGCGAGGGTGCCGTACCGTAACGATTCGGAGGGGGTGGCGGTGAGGAGGTTTTTGGCGCGCGGGAGGGTGATGAAGGTTGGTTCGTGGTTGTTGGTGGTGGTGGTGCTGTGGCGGGGGTGGGAGGTGCTGGTGCTGAGGCGGGAGGTTGTGGCGGTGGTTGTTGTTGTTGTGGGGGAAGGTCGGTGGGGGTGTTGGGGGTTGGTGGTGGTTGGGTTGGAGGGGGAGGTGGTGGAGAGGAAGTCGCGGATGGAGATGTCGTCGGAGGCGGAGGCCGGGGTGGGAGCGGCGTCGGCGTCGGCGGGCGGGGTTAGGGAGAGGGTCGGTGCTGGGGGGGTGAGGCCCGTGGTGGCGAGCATGGCGCCGATCGAGGTGCTGCCGCGCTGCTGGTGGTCGTCCTTGGTGGTGCTGTTGCTGCTGCTGCCGGTGGCGGTGCGGGTGCTGCTGCGCAGGGTGCCGTCCGGGTCGACGAGCATGGCCGGCAGGATGCGGATGATGAGCGGCTTGAGGGTCGGGATGCAGGCGCAGATGATGCCCACGTTAACCTCGACGGCCGACCACATCAGCGAGAAGGAGGCGTTCCACGAGAAGCCGGCGCTCCGGCCGAAGGTGGCCATGGGGTCGGACGAGGACGTGGTCGGGACGTGGTCGATGGCCCGCTGGAGGTAGTAGATGCGGACGACGTCAACGATGGTCACGAAGATGCCCAGCGCGAAGGTCATGACCAAGATGGTCTTCTGGCGCGGGGGCAGCCGCATGCCGGTGAGCACGGGGATCGGCAGGGCCAGGATGGCGAGGTCGGTGGTGATGTTGACCGGGGCCGAGCAGATGAACTCGGTGAGCAGCGGAATGCAGCGGGCTGCCTGGACCCGGATGTCCCAGGCCGCGTGGGTCGGCTGGCACTGGAAGATGTTCATAAAGGTCAGGATAACCCCGGCGACGTTGACGATACCCAATACCGCCCACGACGCCAGGCGGAGGACCCTCAGCGTGTTCTTGGACAGACGCAAGTAGAATATGAGGATGGACGTCTTGGTCGCCATCAAGGCCGGGTTCTAGACGGTCAGTCAGTAGACTGGAGATCAAGAGCAGACTCGGTGGGTACGCACGTAGAGGATGGAGAAGACATATTCACACGTCCTCAGCACGGGCAGCTTTTCCGGCTCGATATCGTTATCATGCCTCCCCAGGCCGTTCTTGGTGCCGAGGTCGATGCTCATGCTCAGGAACACGGCGAGCAGCCAGGCCAGCACGATCGTGTAGTCGTCCCATGCGGTCCGGCGGACGATGCCAGCACGGGACACGATGCGAGCAGCCACGAACAGGGTCGCTAGGGCCAACGTGGCCGTCGTCACGGCGAACACGACGGGGCCCCGGTTGGGGAAGTCATCCGCATCTTGTTCCCCCGCGTCCTGGCTGGACATGATGGGCGAATAAGATGGAAGAGGATGGGGTGCGGTGGGTGTTATTGCAGCGCTGGAGTCGGTCTCAGTTGGGACTCCTCTGAGGCCGTCGCCAGGCCCTGTCCTGTCGAAGCTCAGGGACGGCTCGGCGGGACAGCAAGAGGGTGTTCTGATGACGGTATATGGCTGGTCCCGAGGCCATCGCTAAGAGGACGAGTGCTGTCTAAGTGCTCGGGGACACCGAGGTTGGGGGGCGTCGTGGTTGAGGCAATATTGGGCACCCAGAATGAAATGTCTGGTGGTTGCAGCCGAGTCTTCAGAGGCGTTTCCGAAGAGATGAAACTTGAAGGTAGGCTTATTCACACCATTTCAAAGCATGACATTTTATGGTGTCACGAGTCAGGATGTGGGTATCCCTGAGCCCTTGGGAGGGTCTGGAGTTGGAAATTAGGGCCGGAACGGTCGAGAAGACTTGTAGAACTTAATAACTAGGTGCCTTGTAACTAGGTGCCTTGTATTTTGGAAAGAGGAGTTTGAGGCACAGGTTAGAGAAGAAGATTTGGTTGAGTGAATCCTCCCCAATCTTTACATGCTGTGCTAGCCTTGACCTTGCCAGCATTGCCCAACTCTGCAAAGAACTCACCGCTTTCCAACGTCGCATTGAACTACTTACAGATTACTCCATGATAAAATGGGCCACCGAGGGACAGCATGTTAATGCCTGCCGAGCCTGCAGAGTAAGCTCAGGCAGAAAATGGACAAATTCAACACTGACGAAGCGGGTACTTGTGACTGGTCGAAGACAATGACTTGCCGGAAATCCCTCGTTGATTATTTGATCTGCAGCACGGCAAGCAAGCCCAGCCCAGCACTTTGGCGTGCTTGCCTCGCACAGTTTGCACGCACTGCCTCGCCAGCCACAAGCCAAGCAGCGATGACATCGCCAGCAAGTATCCTGTCCAATCAGGATGGGTGCCGTTGCGTCCCCTGGTCCCTGCTCGCCTCGTGTCGTTCGTTCGTGGCCAAGGCGCTGGGGTGTCTTGGCAACGGTACGTACATGTATATACCTGTCGGATGATGATGTATTCTGGGGAAGGAGTTCGAGGGATCGAGGGGTCGAGCCGAGGGGTTGGTTGGTAGCAACGAGGTGGTTCACCTGCTGGACCCTCTTAGACCCCGTGGGGGAGCCATTGGCCAATGGTAGATTTCGGCCTCTCCCAATTTTGGTCCTTGAGGAACAATCATGCCTCCACTCCACGGTCCCTCTCATCAACCGCCTCCTCAAACTCCCCATCATCCCCTGTCTCTGCCGCCTTCCATCCCGTCCCTGCCTGCATGACCAACACCAACACGCACATAGCGGCCGCCGACTTGTAGAGTACCTCCAACGCCCGCTCATACCCAAATACAGCAACCTCCCGCTCGGCCACGTTCAAAACCCCCTCCTTCCAGACCACCGCGGGACTGCCGATCAGCACGGTAATCAATTTCTCCCTCGCCTTGCCCAGGCCCTCCCCGCCATCCAGTCTCTCGAACCCGCCGACCAGTGCATCACGTAGTGTCCGCGTAAACACCCCGCCGCCGATGGCCGTGCCGAAACTCCCGGCAAACCCGCGGAAGGTGGACAGCAGCCCGGTGACAATAAAGTGCACGTCGGGGCTGGACAGGTACAGGAGGTGCGCCAGGGTGTAGTTGAGCGCCGCCCCGGTGCACAGTCCGTTAATAAAGACGACGGTGACGTACAGCCAGGTTGACGTGGCCGCGTTGCTCACGAACGCGAGTACGAATAGCGTTACTGAGAACAGGGTTAGGGACAGGAGCCCGGGAAACCAGAAAGACCCGGCATGGCGGATATGCAAGGCCCCGACAATCAGGCCGCCGATACCGAAGCCGGCGTTTGTGGGAATCAGGACGGAACCCGCGACGGCAGGCGACAAGCCGCGCACCGCGAGGACAAAGATGGGCGCGTAGAAAAGCACCGTCCAGCGGGCGGCCATGAAGCCGAGCTGCGAGAAGCAGGATAGTAGGACACCGCGGGACTTGAGCACTGTTAAGGGGAGGACGGGGTCCTTGGCGCGGGACTCGACGAGGAGGAAGACGGCGAGGGTGATGAGGGAGAGGGCGATAGGCAGCGGCTGAATGGTGCCGGAAAGGCCGTAGAGAAAGAGGACGATGGTGACGGTCTAGGCGGTTAGATATTATTTGTTTAGAGAACAAGGGGTATTAGAAAGCCATACCAAAGATACCGCGCCGGCGTAATCGAGACCGGCGAGCTTCTGCAGGGTCGTTTTATCCTTGGCGTTTTCATCCGTGGCGAAATGGGGGATGCTGAGGCTGACACCGAGGCCAGCGAGGGCCGCCATTGGGGCTTGGGCTCCGAATAGAAGCCTCTGTGGACGGTTAGCAACGTTACCGTCCTATAAGCAGCCATGAGAGTGTTGCTTACCCATCCAAGTACCGGCAGCAAAGCGCCAAACACCACGGCACCAGCCGACACACCGAGCGTGAACCCCTGAACGGCTGTTAGCTCCAGACTCATCAGCAGTGTCACGTAGCACCCACAGCGTTGGTCAATCCTATCCACAGCCCCCTCCGCTTTTTCGAGGTAAGCTGGATGACGAGAATCATGCACAGCGTCATAATGCCTCCGCTGCCGATACCTAGCATGACTCTCCCGAGGATGAACACGGCAAAGGTCGGCGCCACAGCAGTCACCAAGGCTCCCACCGAGAAGCACCCCGAGGCTAGCAGGACCATGGTGGCCGGCGAGAAAATCATGGCCAGCCTACCAGCAAGCGGCGCTACCGAGGACATGCTGATCATGTAGGCGCTCGTGAACCACATGGCCGACTCGTAAGCGTCCAGGTCGGCGGCAATGGTGGACTGGGTGGTCGAAATGCCGCTCATATTGCTGGCTGCATTGTGTTAGTTTTACAGCGCCGGGTTGTATTGTTTGTGCTGCAGTAGCACGGTGAACTCACCTTGCAGGAAAATGAGCGCCCACATGCTGAATACGATGCAGGTTGTTCGCTTCCAGCCCAGCGGCGGCTGCTCCGGGATGGGGCCGGGCTGCCGATTGCTTGCAGGTGAACCATCCCGGGCGGTTATCGAGCTGGACTCGGAGCGGAGGAGAGGCGTGTCTTCGGCCACGGTTGGTGATGTTGCCGAGCTGTCATCGTCGTCGCCGTGTCGACGCGTGTTGAAAGGGGTCGTCATGGCTCAACGATTGCAGTATTTACATTAGGCCCGAATGTTCCAGACGCGCCACATAGGGTCAATTGAACGAACCAAAGTGTCTAAAGAGAGAATTGATAAAAACGAAATTGCTCTCGATGTTTCACATTGTGTTATTTTTCTTTGGTTGAAGGTCCGGAGACTTTTAATTGATTTGTAAGTCGAGCCGGGGCAGGTGGAGGACCGTTCTCTCCGCGCCTTCCTTCAGGTTATGGATTCATATTTTCTCCCTGTTAGCGGATGGGGTCAATTGACCCCAATTAAAGTTTCAATTGGATTAGCCCACTGGCAGTCCAATACCGACCTCGGTTACCGTAAGATTTCAAGTCCTCACGAGAGACAACCCCAATGGATCGAGATCTGAGAGGATGCCCATCACAACCCTAACCCTTTCGTACCATCACCATTTCTTCCCCCCACCATGAGATCCCGAGGATCTGGTGAGCCCCTCCATGCCCAATTCGAGTGCCCCTCCATGATAGTTACTGTCACTCACAACGCACTCATAACTCACCGTCCATAACCCACTCAACATCACAACCACCCCTAACCTAGGTACCCACCACCCAACCACCACCACCACCATGCCCCTCCAAGACAGCTACACCCTCCCGGCGGCCGCCGACATGCACGTGCACCTGCGCAACGCCCCGGGCCCCATCGCGTCGCTGGCCACCCCGACCATCCGCAGGGCGGGAATCGACACCGTCTTCGTCATGCCCAACCTGGCGCCCCGCCCCGTCGTGTCCGTCGCCGAGGCCCTCGCCTACAAGGACGCCCTGCAGCAGCTTGATAGTAGTGTTACCTACCTCATGTCGCTCTACCTGCATGAGTCGATCACGCCGGATGTGATTCGCGAGGCGAAGCGGGCGGGGATCGCGGGCGTGAAGGTCAGCCTTTTTTTTTGAGAGAGAGTTCTTTTGTTTGTTGAGTTGGTGGTTGACCGGCGGTAGGCTTATCCCAAGGGTGCGACCACCAACTCGCAGTGGGGCGTTGTGTCGTTTGACCCGTTTCATGACGTGCTGAAAGCGATGGAGGAGGAAGGCATTGTGCTGAACCTGCATGGTGAGGTGCCCAGCAGTGCCGCCGACGGGGTGACGGTGATGAACGCCGAGATTAGGTTCATACCGGTGCTGAAGGGGCTGGTGGAGAAGTATCCGAAGCTGAAGATTGTCCTGGAGCACTGCACCTCGGCCGATGCGGTTGAGGCGGTTAAGGCGTTGGGCGAGAATGTCGTGGGGACCATCGTAGGTTTCCTTTCCCCTCCTGAGTGACTCGATACTGGTGCTGACAGTGAAGACCGCCCACCACCTCTCCCTCCTGGTAGACGACTGGTCCGCCAACGTGGTACGCCCCCCCGGCCCGTCCTCCCTTTTAATATCTGTCAGCTAAACAGTGTTCAGCACCATTACTGCAAACCCTCCGCCAAGTCCCCCGAGGACCGTCGTGCCCTCCTCAACGCCGTCGTCACCAGCAACGGCAAGTTCTTCCTCGGCACCGACAGCGCCCGTACGTACCGCCCCCCTTACCCTCCCCTTCCCGCGCAACGCTAACATAACCCCGTCTTTAGCCCACGACATCACCTCCAAAAAGGGGAAAGGCAACACCGCAGCAGGTGTTTTTACCCAGCCCTACGCCATCGGCTACGTATGCCCCCTTATGCTCTTAATCCCCCCCCCCCCCCACACCAAAACCAACCAAACCAACCAACTAACCAACCCCCCCCCAAAACACAGGTCCTAACCGCCCTCGAAGAGGCCATCACCCGTGGCGACATCGCAGAAGCGTCGGTGACCGAGGACGCGCTGGCGGGCTTCCTGTCCGGGTACGGGCGGCAGTTCTACGGCGTGGCGCCGGCGGCGCGGCAGATCCGGGTGACGCGCGGCGGGGCCCGCGTCGAGGAGTCGCTGCGCGGGGAGGGGGTCGAGATCGTGCCGTTTCGCGCGGGCGAGACGACGTGGGGGGTGGAGTGGTTGTAGGGGTGTAGTTGTGAGGGTTGTTAGAGGGTGGGAAAGGAGTGTTTTGGTGGGCTGGTTGGGAGGGGGGTTTTAGGCCAAAAGAAAAGTTCGGCGTATAGAAACATGTATGGGGCCGTAAAATAGGTTGCGAGGAAAACTAAAAGCATACTAGATACCAGTGAAAAGTCGAGGTGGGAGTTGATAGAGCACATGGCGAAGGCCGCCAATATAGAGAAAATATTGTGGGATTTCATGCATTTTCTCCCGTCCAACCTGTGATAGATATGCTATGCCGCCAAAAGCCCCTGGTACCTAGGTAGTGTATAAAGTCAACTGACCTGCTTTATCGCCCGCCATCCGACCAGATCCCGAGAACGCCATCAGTTAACACGATAATATTCATCCTCATCATTCACTCACAGCCATGCATCTCCCGGCCGATTGGCAAATATAACTCCACACATAACACACAAACATCCTCCCCCACCACACCCCGAGCTCTACGCCCTCGCGGTATTCACTCCCCCTCCCCGAACCTAGGCATGGGCCTGGGCCTGGGCCTGGGCCTGAACAGCAGCAGCCGCCGCCGCCGCCGCAGCAGCACCCCCGCCAGCGCTCCCCGCCGTGCCCCTCTTCCGCTTGACCGGTTGATAAACATCATTGAAGTTCATCGACACGCCCAAGAAGCGCATATCCACATCCGGCTGGTAGGCCAAGTCGCCCAGCAGGATCTGCAAGCGCGCCTTGAAGCTGGCGCCGAGCTGGCGCAGGCGGTCCTGCAGGGCCGGCAGCTCCGACCTAAGGCTGTCGTCGTCGTCGTCGTCGCCGCCCGGGATTTCTCCGGTATCGCCGTCCGTGTTGTTGAACGAGTCGTCGCGGGGTAGGTCGGCGGCGGGGCCCGACAGCTTGGGCTTCTTGTTGCGGTGCAGGTGCAGCATGTTGACGGCGTCGGCCTCCTGCCGGCGGGTGAAGTCCGACAGCGACCAGCTGTACAGCCCGTCGACGCAGTCGCGGTAGGCGAGCATCGTGCGCAGGAGCTCGCTTAGCTGTACCATGTAGGAGTTGCGGTCTTCGGAGGCGGCGGCGCTGGCGGTGGTGGCGTCTGGGCCCTGCTGGGCGGCGGCTTCCTTGAGGGAGTCGTGGTATTGCCTGCGGCGGGCGCCGAGGAGGCCCTTGTGGGTGATGGCGGTGAGGTATTTGGTGTGGGCGTTGATGAGGTCGTCGAGCGTGCAGTCTTCCTTGCGGATGTTGGTTTGCAGCTCCGTCCAGCTGGACTCGATCACTTCGAAGAGGATGTAGTACTGCAGCTGGCCGACGAAATGCACCATCTCGGCTAGCACGCCGCGGGTGCTCTTCCAGATCAGGAGGACTTCTTCGTCCGAGGTCTGGAGGACGCCGCGTGAGCCGGTCATGCACTTGCGCCAGGTCGACGACAGAGCGAACTCGACACGCTTCACGCGCCAGAGGAAGTTGAACACTTTGAGGTATTGGCGATTGCCCCATTCGGTGACGACCACGTCAACAGGGGCGTCGATCTTGTACTCGAGTGTGAAACAGTCCCAGCCGATGTCGCCGTGGCTGAGCTGGAGCATGCGGGCATCGAGCCGCCTGAGGACTTCCTCGCTGTCGTACTGTGCGTTGGAGCCGCGGATGGCGTGTTCCAGCTGGGCCGTCAGGGTGTGGCGGTACTGTGCAAACGCCGGCCGGTCGAGGTTGGCCGCGAGGGATTCCATGAGGAGGGCAATAAAGTCGCCCTGGCCGAGAAGAATATAGTTCTTGAGCGCCTGTAAGTGGTCAAAGAGGCGGAAGCGGGTGCTCATGAGGTGCATCAACCGCCGCATAGTGGTCTTGTATGCTTCGTCGATCCAGGTTTCCAGCGTCGCGGTGTCGCCGTAGCTGAGTGGCTTGGACGACGTCTTGCTGTAGGCGTCGACCCACTGACTATCACCGCAGCTGTGGCGGATGAAGTTGAGCGACTTTCCGATTAGAAAGACCTTTTGGGCGAAATCCGCTGTCGTGATACTGGGGACCATGCGATCGACGACTTCGTACTTGGAGTTCCAGACACTAGCCTGGCCCTTAGCCTTGGACTCCTTGCGGTCCTCGTCGTTGGGGCTCTGCTCCCTGACAAAAAACTCCAGGTGCGGGTCTAGTAGCTCTCCATCATAGACCCAGCGCCGGAGGATATCGTAGAATGGCCGTGTTACATCGGCTAGAAGGCGCTCCGCAAACGCTGCTACGACGGGATCGCCATGGGAGGTAGAGAACCCATGTATCATGGTGATGATTTGCCCACCGTGCTTGGTTTTGCTCTCCTCCGCGATCAGTGACATCAATCGCAAGCCCATGGTCGCTTCCCGAGTCCACACGACACAGCGCTTGAGAGTGACGCCGGCCTTTCCAATCCCCCCACGGGGAGCAGACTCGTCAACTGCCGAGAGGGCCCTTCGTATCTGTGCTTCGAGGGTCGCAACAAGAGTGAGGTACGATCGGAGCTCATTGTTGATGGCGGCTCGCAAGCTCTGGCCAAGCAGCCCCTTCGCCGGAGACTTGACGAAGGATACTAGTCCCCGGTACAGTAATGAGGGCTCGGCTAGAGTATGTAGAAGAGATATTATCGGCGCGGGGAGTGTAGTGGGTAGCTGTAAAACGGTTTCCTTGGCGAAGGGGAGAGTAGTGGACGACAGCCCTTGCAGTGTATAGGGCAAGTCTCTTAACAAGCCCATTTCTGTCGGCTCAAACTCGTTTGAATTGTCGGCTAGCAGGGTGGACTTTATCGAGACATCCCTTGCAGCCTTCTTTGGTTGGCTGTCGGCCGGGGGTGGTGGTGTTGGTGGTGTCTCCTCAGTCTGGGTGCGCTTGGGTCTCTCTGTCGGCAGCTTCTTCAAGCCGCCCGGCGCGAATGCATCGCTCACAGATCCTTCTTCCGGAGTTGGAACAGCGCTGGCTGCCCTTGGGCGCCTCTCCTTTTCAACGGCTCGCGGGGGCGGTCGTTGCGCGAGAGGTTTTGGCGGGCTCAAGGGGAGGGGTTCGTTGGGGTCTGGAGAATCGGAAAGCTGGTAGAGCAAGAACAGTATCGCCCATTTCTGGGTTAGAACTGGTAATGACAGCAGCCTTGTGTAAAGGTTGGAGAACCTCAGGGCCTGGCTGGGGTTGCTCTGGATCAGCTTGCGTTTGATCAGGTCCGAGGCATGGTTGACGTCGGACGAGACAGCAGGAAAAACCTCGTGCCTAGGGAGCGTGTTAGCGGCGATTTATCTTATACCTACAAGAAACCGTGCATGATACTCACTGTTCAATGATGTCACGAACGAGCTCGAAGGATTCATTGTGCCTTTCCTGCGCTGTCTGCTCGTCGTCGTTCGGGTTGATGGGCACCAAATGCGTGATCAGGCTGTCGATGGCATTCGAGACGTGGTTTCGATTGTTGTTGGCCATGACTGCATGTTGTCGGGTTGTAATGCCGTGTTGTTTAATGTCGCTAGGTGGGCGGCGGCAAACTTTATTTTGTGTGTTTCATTGCATCGCTGTTCGTCGTTGACGACTTGGAGGGGGACGCGACGCGACGAGGGGACAACCTAAAGCGCTAGGTGGGCCAGTGAATGAATGCCAAGAACGTCTTAGCGGTGTTCGATCGCTGAATTTCACCCTTGTGGGGGAACGGTACCCCCGACACACCCAACCCCTTGGTGCTGGCTGAAGTACCCCACGCTGCCGCCACCCGGATTCCCGCTGCCACGCCCGCTGCCCTTGTCGCTAGAAGCTCCATCAAATTCGACCACCACCGAACCCAAGACCGACCACTTCAGTTTGGCTAGCGGACGACAACATCATCCATTCAACCACGCCACCATGCCCGATCCATCAATTTGAATCCGGGATTTTGATCGCATGAGCGAGATCTACATTTTGATGCGCAAATGAACGCGGCTTCGCCCCACGATTGTGCAGCATCTCGCACGCGACGGTCCTGACGCCCTTCTTTCCGCGCTCTCGCCGACCGCATCCCGCGCCCGCTCGCTTATCCGTGGCCGGCCACACCTACGGCGAGCTCCCACCATGGTCGACATTAACCCCGCCGCCCTGAGTCGGCCATCCATCAGCCTCTCAACACCGGTTCTCTCGAAGCAGTCCATCAATGTTTCAGTGCCGTCAATACACAAGGCGCCAAAAACTAGCCAACTTATACCGGCCCGCATTGACCTCGAGCCCATCTACACGGCTCTGAAAGCCGGCGTCGGCGCGGAGCAATGGTCCACCTACAAAGAATCCATAACCAATTTTCTAATCGGTACTACGCCGCCACCTAACGCCCATCTGCGCCAGCTGGGAATGCGTATGCTGACAAGTCTGGTGTAGGTCGCCTCAACCAAGCCGAGTTTAGCGAGCGCATCGAGCCCATACTCGCTTCTCCCGATGGCTCCAAAGAACACCTCCACAATCAGCTCATCGCGGCCATATACGGCAATGTCACACGCGAGATGCCCGACCAGGGCCTTGCGCCCTGGGTTAGCACAAACGACAAGCCGTCGCCGGCGACCGGGAGCAAGCCCGTGTCCGGGGATGCTGCCGAGCGGAGGTTAAAGGGAGAGGTCATGCAGCTCCCAGCGCGTGACCGGAGGCGCATCAAGGACCTTGCACACAACGATGTGAGCCAGGGCATGCAATGGAGTATTGCAGGATCCATGCTGACCGCGCACCTCAGTTTGATCCGTACGAGTCGCTCGCCAACGTGTTTGCTGACCAGGCCCGGATACGCCCCACCAAAGCGACCGAGGTGCCTGCCAGTGCGGGCGGCGCACTCAGCCGGATGAGTATGCTCACCACTCCCTGGCGACCGTTGCATCTGGCTGACATCCTGAAGATTTTGATCTCGAGATCAGGAAACGCTATGCGCAACCATTAGCCGTCGAGTCGGGCGAGTTCCCAGATGTCAGCAATATCGAGGCGCGGATGCTACCTTTCTGCTACGAGGCGGGTCTTGCATCCGGGCATACACCAGACGCAGCACAGTTCATGTCGATTGCAACCGAGACCTTCATCAAGGAGGTCATGTCGTCGATATTTAGCCGCACGCGAAGCAACCCACCGGGCGACTCGGGCAACGCCGGGTTCGGGCCCAATAACACCTGGATCCAAACGCACAAATACCGACGGCAGCTGGCCAAGGAAGAGGAGGCATTCCAACGGGGCGAGGTCACGCGCGATAAGACAGGGTTATTGCCCGTCGAAGCCAAAGCCGCGAGCGAGCGGGGTCCGCTGGGCATCGCCGATCTCCGGCTCGCACTGGAGATGGGCGACTGTGGCCTCGCAAACTTTCCCATCATCAGCACATCAGTCATCTATGGCTACCGGGAGGGAGAGCTGGAAAACTGGGACGATTACACATACGTGGATGGCCGCGACAGGATTACGGACCTGGACGGAGACATCGAGATGGGCGGCGCCGAGGGCAACGGCATCGGACAGGGACCTGAACCACTTACTAACGGGGTTTTCCATGGTGACCATATGGATATTGACAATGACATGTGGTGGGAGGGCACTGCCATGTCAGAGAACATGCTCGACACAGTTCTGGATTCTTGCTTGGCTGTTGGCTGACTCGGTGCAGAAGGTCGACGGTTCGGCGAGCGCTATATACGAGCGATCATCTTTTTTTTTCTTTTCTTTTTTTACTGATTACACAAGGAGTTCCACGGAGTCTCAAGGACGGCGTTTACGAAAGGGGCCGCGGTGGGCGGCGACCGGCTGCTTACGCATTGCATCGGCACAGTCATATTTTCTTGGTTGCGACGTGCCCTGTATAACTTCTTAGGTGGACTCAAAAGGGGTGGCGGGCACATTCTGGCGTCGAATCGGGGGCATACCAAGGAGCTGCTAGGTGCGGATGAAAGAGGGCTTTTTTTGTACTGTATTTTTATGAACGATACCCGGAAACGCCCTCGTGGGGACTAGGGGGGGTTGATAGTTTTGGTCCTCGGCCGTATATGTACCTACCTCGGGTACCCAGGTAGTTAAAGCGAAGATGATATTCGTATGATTACCTCTGCGTGTCAAGTCTCTCATGCAGCTGAAGATGAAAGTGGCTGACATGGTCTCACAGGGCTGGTGGTTGGTGTTCACACAGTTCCGAGACAGTAAGTTACAGGGGGCTCCAGCAGGGGTGTCGCGTAACTCGCTCCCCAACTCGTTAATTGGATCCGCCCACTTACACCCCCAACGCGTCTCTCAACGCGTTTTCCCCACCATATCAACCCTGCCACCTACGCTCTCCTCCACCCATTCTTTTACACCAAGCACCAGTTCGAGGGCAGTTCCTAACATACTCTCCTTAACCTGCTTTCGACATAATATTTTCGACCCTAAATACCCTCAATTACGGGCACAATGACCTCTTCTAGGTCTCCCTCTCCCTCTCTGCGCCGCTCTCGCAGCGTGTCGCCCACCACTGCCACGACGCGTCTCATCCAGCAAAACCGCTTCGGTGCCCTCTCCGATAGCAGTTCCGAAGAAGATGATGCCATCCTCCGACCACGCGGGAAAATGGCCGCCAGAATGCAAGCCCGCGGGAGCGAGCCACAAGAATCAGAATCAGAAGCTGAACCAGAAGCTGGGGACAACGCGAACACGACGCGAAGCAGTCCGCCCAGGGAGAAGATTTCTGGCAACGGAAGCAACCAAAATGAGGCCGAGGAAGAGGAAGACGACGACGAAGACGTTATTACTACGCGCCCTAGGAAGCTGAAGTCCAGGCCAGAACGCAGCTCTACCCCAGAGCCAAGGCCACATCAGGCCGCGTCGTCACCCGGTCCCATCATCTCGCCACAGAAGGACGCCCCCGGCTCTCCCGGGCTCTTCATCTCACCATCCAAACCTCAGTCTCCTTCCGCAGATCATAGTGATGACGGCCTGCCCAGTCCAACTGGCTTGTCGAAGAAGCCCGCGTTCAAAGCCCTCGTTGCTAGGAAACGGCAGGAACGCCTCGCCAGGGAGGCCGAAGAAGCGCGCAAGAAGGCTGAAAGGAGAAAGGCAGCCAGCTATGAAGATGACGAGATCATGGCAGACGACGAAGACGACAACATCACCGACGACGAGGGCGGGCGCAAGCTCACCCAAGAGGCGGCCACATCACGCCCTTCGCGCAAAGCTAGCAAAAAGGCGCTAGAGGAGATGAACCGCGAGACGCAGCGGTTGACCCGGAGCCTGCAGCTCGCTCACGAGGCCAAGGTGAAGAAGAAGCTTTCCAAGTCGGCCTTGTTTGAGCGCTTCAACTTCAAGCCTGCTGGTGCGGCGGCATCAGTTGAGGAGACCGCGCCGGCCGCGAGCTCAAGCCGTGCTCCGACCCCAGCATCCGTTCAGCAGAGTGATTCCGAGATGAAGGACGCTGAGACGCCGCCTAGTTCACCGCCGGTGGCTGAAAAGGACGGCACTTCCGACGACGTCCCGCCCGCGGCGACAGAGAACAACGGTGATGAAGACGACTTCCCCGTTCTGGACGAACTCGTCCAAGAAGCTACGGCGTCCAAGAAGCTCGACAAAGGCAAAGGCAAGGCAACAGCTGCCGACTTAGAACAACCCGCTGTCGAACTCCCACGGAAACGCAACATTCGCGTCAAGTTCCCTCCCCTCCAAGCCAACGCCGCCGCTCTCTCCGTCTCCTTCGACGCGGACAATGATGATGACGACGACGACCTCCAAATCGTGCCCAGCCGCAAGTCCAAGCTCGACGCCATCTTCGACCGCATCCCCACCAACCAAGCCAAACAAACCCACTCCCTGCAAGTCCTCCGCCGGCTCGCCCACCTCGACGACCCGGAGAAGAAGCCGGCGCCCCCCTCCCGCGCGGGCAACAAGCTCAAGAAGCAGCAGCAGGAGCCCGCCATCACCGCCGGCGAGCTCCACGCCAACCTCCTCCAGCGCGCCCGCCACCAGGCCAAGCTCGAGCGGGACCGCCACTTGGAAATGCTGCGGGCCAAGGGCGTGCATGTGCAGACTGCCGAGGAGCGGGAGCGGGAGATGCAGGATGTGGAGGATATGGTTGCCAAGGCGAGGCGTGAGGCTGAGGAGATCATGGACAAGGAGCGTGGCGATGCTAAGGCGGAGAGGAAGAAGAGACGCAATGCCGGGGAGGAGGATCCCCTGGGCTGGGATGACGAGAGTGATGATGAGGACTATGAGGAGGAGGTGGTGGAGGAGAAGGAGGTTGAACTATCTGGCTCCGAGGAGGAGGAGGGAGAGGAAGAGGAAGAGGGCGAGGGTCTGGTTGACGATGCTGCTGAAGAGATCGTGGAGTCGTCTGAGACTGAAGAGGTCGAAGAGCAGGCCGCCAACCAGGACTCTGATGAAGAGCTGCCTGGCTCTATGCAAGTCCGACGCAGGGCGAGAAAGCACGTCACCATCGTTACTGACGATGAGGATGATGCTGAGCCTCTTGTCAAGGCTACGCCCCGGCCCAAGACTCACTTTCCCAAGTCGCCGTCAGTCCGCAACAATGAGTCGCCGAGTGTGCCAACATCGGTCTTGCGGTCCGCTACCAAAACCTTCATCCCGGGCCTTCCTGTCGCCGGGCCTGCTGGTCTGGGGCTCACTCAGATCTTTGCTGGCACCATGGACGACAGCCAGATGGGGACAAGCCAGACAACGCCCACCCAGCCACGGCCCACTTTCGACGTGACCGCCTTCCCCGACTCCAACTTCTCCCAGACCGCACAAGAGGCCGCAGAGGCTCTGATCCTCGACAGCCAACCGAACCGGGAGACACAGGCCGAAACCCAGGGCGTGCAGATCCGCTTCTCGCAGTCCCAAATGCACGGCTTCGACACCTTCTTGGAGGAGACCGCAAACCCGACCCAGATGTCGGAGCTCATCGAGCCAACCCAGGACTCGGGCTTCCACGACTTCTCGCCGCTCCGCCAGCGTTTTGTTGAGCCCCCGGCTTCGACTGTAGACACAGTCCCTGCCGGTCAGACTCAGGCGGAGGAGCAAAGCGAGTCGCCTCTGGTGCGCAGAACCGGGAAGCTCAGGCGTAAGGCCGCGATTGTGCCGGCATCGCCCAGCCGTAACTCCGTCGCGGGCGAGGACGAGGCTCCCGAGGCTGACGAGTTCGGCTTCGGCACGACCTCCAACAATGCTTTCGCCGCCATGAAGGAGGCTGCGCTCAAGGAAAAGAAGCTCAAGGAGGCCTTTGACAAGAAGAAGAGCAAGGCCCGCGACATGGTGGAGGAGCAAGCCGAGGAGTCCGAGGACGAGTACGCCGGGCTCGGCGGTGCCGATGGTGAAGACAGTGACGATGATGATCAATCAGTCAAGGAGATGATTGATGACGAAACTAAGGAGAACGAGGGCGACGAGAGGAAGCTGGCGGCTTTCTATGCGTAAGTCGAAGCCACTCCGCTCTACTTCTGAGTACACAAGCTAACTCCCACAGTGACCGCGAGCGTGCCGATGACGAGAAGCAGGTAGAGAAGCTCTTCCACGACGTCACGACTGGCCAGCTCCGGCGCAAGCGCAACGGCAACTGGGACGACCTGTCCGACTCGGACGATGGCGGCGAGGCCCGCCGCCGCATGAAGCGTCGCCAGTTTGCCAAGATGCAGCGCACCCTCTATGCCGACGAGCGCATCAGCAAGGTGGCCGAGAACCCGCGCAACCAGGCGTTCATGCGGACCATTGAGGACCGGGGCAGCGACGACGAGATGGATTTTATCTTTGCGCCGCCGCCGCCGCCGCCGGGAGCGGAGAGCCAGGAGACGCAGGCTTCGGGTACCGGCCCAGCCGCTGTCATCCCCAACAGCCAGCCCCAGGCGGCCCCCGTGTCCAACCCTCGCCGCACCAAGGCCGGGAAGAAGCCCTCCAACATCGGCGAGATCCGCGAGTCGCTCTCCAACCTCCTCGACGAGCCCTTCAACCCCTCATCCTCCCTCATCCCCGCCACCGAGGCCGGCTCCTCAGACGACGAGGCCCGCCCCCAGTCCTCCCACAGCAACTCCAGCGCCTCCAGCAACAAAGAAAACCGCAACCCCCGCCGCAGCAAACCCGCCCCCGCCATCATCGACCGCATCAACCTCAAACGCAACTCCTCCACCGCCTCCACCGCCAACAAACTCGCCTTCACCTCCGCCACCACCTCCACCTCCACCACAACCACTTCCCGAGGAGGAGGAAGCGAAGGCACCTTCAAAGTCCCCGCCCTCCTCCGCCGCGCAACCACCAACTCCCTCCTCTCCACCAGCAGCAGCAGTACATCCTCCACCTCCAGCGTGACCAACACCAACACCAACACCCTCGCCGCCCGCACCGCCGCCGAGAGCATGAAGATCAAGAAGCCTGCGGGCAAGCGGTCCGGCGTGAGCTACCTCGCGCGGGAGACGGAGCGGCGCGCGGCCGTGGCCGAGGCGGAGCGCCGGAGGGAGGCGCGCAAGTTCCGTGGCGCGGAGGGGCGCGGGAAGGCGGTGGGGGGGTTGTTTGGGGGGGGCAAGTTCGAGTAGTTTTTCTTTTCTTGGGAGGGGGCGGGTGTTGTGTGGGAATGGGGTTGGCTGTGGTGTTGGTTGGGGGTTTGTGTTTGGGGCGTTTTGTTTGGGGGGTGGTTGGCTGTCGGGTTGGCTGGCTGGCTGGCTCTGGCCGTCTTGTGTGAGCATTGTTGGACAACGTTGCGAGGCTGTTTGTCTTCGTTTGTAGGTGTTTATGGTTTGGGCTTGGTCTGGCTGGATAGGGCAGGCAGGAGGAAGACTTGTACAGAAAGTTGTATAGCATGGCATGGTCGGAGTTGTATTTTGTTTGGAAATGGATCAGGTAATGGGAGGCGTTCACTCCAGGAGTTGAGGTCATGCAATAGAAGCCGGTATCAGCTCACCCCGTAAGGTCGAGATCCTTAAGTGACTTGCACAACTTCTTGGTCCATTTTTGGGATGAGGGAGCTGGGAAGAAAGAACTAGGCAGCACCAAACATCCACCAACATTCTGCATGGGCTACCGAGATCCCCACGAGATACCACAGCAAAGGCACAGGCACCATACTACCCCACGAACTCGCGGACTTGCATGCCAGGGTGAGCACACGTGTGGCATACATAGTTGACATGTCAAGACCCAAGAACACAGGCGGAGTAAACTGATTCAGATGATTGAATACTCATATCAGACGCGAAGCGCCAACTATCGAACAACACTCCACAGCAACAGCCATCCCCTATCTTGATCGACAAAGGAAATGATTAAGTAGGTAGTAGTACGTACATACAGGGTAGGTCTTGTCGCTAAATCGTGTCATGCCGTCGTATTGTCGTGATGATCCTCCGCCTGCCGCCAAAAAAACAAAAGAAAACAGTAAGATGCGAGCGCCGAGGCCTCCCGCCAATGTGTGCCGCCAATGTGTGCCGCCAAAAGCCAATCCATAGCCAGCCAGCAATGCAATGCCAAACCTGCCGTAGTCTATACACGGATGCATGGATGCTTCTCATAATACACGTCTCCGAACAAGAGCACCGAGACGAGACCGGTGTCGGGGAATCCCCAGCACCCATAGTCCGAAACCCGTTGTAACTCCAAAACAAACGCCCGAGGACGCGGGTAAACGTTGCGTCCTCGACATTAACCTCCCCAGTTTGCCTTTCCTATCCGTCGCCGCGGAAGGCCATGCGTTCCTAACAGCGCCGGATCGTTAGGTCGCCTCCGTTGAGGATGCTGTTTCCCAAACTCCATGCCCAAGCACAAAAGAAAAAACATGGTCGAGCGTGTAGCGACGCAGGCGGCGATAAAATCCCAGTCCGCGAATAGATGCAGTCATGATGGTCGCTGACGCGTGTCGACTCATAAGCGAGCATGGCGTCGTTGCGAGGACGTGCCGAAAGAATGTTGGAACTGCAGGACTTCGCCGGTCGCCCACGTGAACTCCCACAACTCAACCCACACATCAACCAATCCCAAATAGCCTCGATATCCCACCGCCATGGATACCAAGCTATGATAGCTGGCCAATTCAACTCCGTACTCCGACATATTCTCCTGGCATGCCACGCCCCCAAAAGAGTGGCGGCATATCCAGCATCTTAGACACAAGAGCAGATGGTGTGCTCCAAAATCAACAGGGTGTGTCGTATCAGTGTTCAAACATCCATCATCTCGGTGTCGACGAGCTCGTCAACAGAGGGGCCAACATGGGGGCCCCAGTTGCCCTCAAACACCGTCGCGCCGGCAGTCCGCTGACTGGAGATCCAGGCTACAGGCTTCGACTCCAGAACCTGCTCAGCAGTAGGACGATCAGCCGCGTTGGGCTCAAGCATCCATGTGACGAGGTTGTCGAGGGAATGCGGGTCGTTCGGATCCAGCATGAAGCTGGGCGGACGTTGAGGTTCCGTCCGTTTTTGTGCGCCGAACAGATTACTCGCGTTGTGTGTCATGGCGCCAAAGGGCAAAGACCCGCGACGAGGACTGATGCCAAGCCCAACCTCGGCGCCGTCTGACACCTGAGAAATGCCGGAATCATGGGCGAGAGGCAGGCCGTTGGCATCGCGGGTAATGGCACCGGCTTCACCGCATGTGAGCGGAGGGACTGTGCTCAAGTCGCCTGCACGGAGAGCCTGCCAGGTCGGGCCATTGTCGGGTAGGAAAACGTTGCAGGCAATCTCCAGGATGATTAGGCCGAGGGCAAAGACGTCGGCAGGCTTGTCAAACTCTCCGCGGAGAATCTCGGCGGCGATATACTCGCGGTCGCCTTCGCCGTCGATGCCCTTGGGGGCCGGCCAGCTCGTTGCAACGCCAAAGTCGCCAATCTTGAGATAACCATCGAAAGTGATAAAGATGTTGGCGGGCTTGATATCAAGGTGAATAAAGCCTGCCTGGTGAATGGCAGATAAACCCTAAACTTTGTCAGTAATACGAACATTCAAGATTTGCGTGCTTTAACTCACCTGAGCCGTCTCCAAAAGAATCTTCCAGATTCTGAAGTCATCCAATCGACCGGCCTGTCCAACAACCTTGAGGAACCCATCCAGGCTACCCTCGCTGCAAAACTCGGTCTGAATGTAGAGGTGACCGTTGTGGTCCCAGCTGTCAATCAACTGCACAACCTTACTGGAGTGGCGCAATGACTGCAAAACAGCCACCTCCCGAAGCTTTGACTCGCGGTCGTGCACGCCTTGAAACGGAACCCGCAGCTTCTTTACGGCGTAGACCCTGTCAGAGCTCGGGCTTGAAGGCGTCCGTGGTGTGCTCGACAAGGTCATCATGAAGGAGCTAGGGGCGGCCGATTGGACAACGCGGTACACCTGCGAGAATTCGCCCTTGCCGATAACTTCCGACTTGCTAAAACGGGAGACCAAAGACTCGTCAACATCGCTGGGGCTAAGGCAATTCCGAGGCGTGGTGCTCGGTCGGCGACCGGCAAAGCTCGAGAAGAGTTGCCGTCCCTGCGAGTTGCTGGGGGTTGCCGGGGTCCAAGAAACCCTAGCGTTACCGTCCTGCGAGTTCGAAATCGACAGGCTGCTTGGGTCGGGGGGAGTCATCGAATACCCCGCCGCGTCTTGCGGAGTGCGAGGTGACACGGTCTCCATGTTCAAGGGGCTCGCTGCCGAGGGCCCATCAGCCTTGGCCACCTGCTCGGCGGCACTATTGAGCGACGCAAAGAGAGCCGGCGAACTTCTCGCGGGAGCGGGCGTGGCAAATGTGACAGGATGTGAGCGGCTTCCGGCCACTGAAGCGAAGGAAAAGCCGAGGCAAGGCGAGCCGCTAGAAAAAGGAGTAGAAGGCCGGGGTGGGGCATCAACAGAGGGTGAGTCGTCGTTCTGCAGTGCATCCATGCTCGACATGGCGGCATCGGATTTGGAGCTCGCGTTCGTGTCTCTCGGGTCCCTACCCAAGGAAAAGATGGGGGCGCGGGCGGCGAAAGAACGCCTGTCTCCAGGCGACTGGCCACCCTCCGTCGGCGCCGTGAGTGACTTGAAGAACAAATTCTTAGTCGGAGTGGGAGGGAGCTCGTCCTGCGCTTCGGGGAGTTCATCGTCATCCACGCTCAACATGCTCCCCTTTCTCGTATGGCCGGAGCGAACTTGCTGGAAGAGGAGGCTGCTTGACTTGTCCGGAGTTCCAAACAGGTTCCCGCGAACGGGCGCGGCGACCGCACTGAACGGCGTTGAAGGGCTCCCAAAAGAAATCCGGGATCGCCGTCCGCCACTGCCACCCTGGGGGGGGAATGTGGCCGAGTAGTAAGGCTGCTTTTTGCAAGGCGTATCCGGCATCGTGCTGACCTTTGTCCTAGGATGCTCGAGTGGACCGTCTCCGTTGCGGTTCATCTTGGAAACGAGGCCAGTTGACATGAAGGCCGACTGCAACGGCTTGGCTCCCTTGTAATGAGGGGTCGAGGTCCCTTCCGCATCGTTCGCCGGCGGAAGAGATCCCGGGGGCAACGACTTTGATAGAACATGTGGGGAGTAACGGCCGCTGAGTCGGGAACTCCTCATCGGGGTGGCTCGAGGTGGATGAGGATTGTGACAAGAGCCGGGACAGTGGATGAGGGTGGTTGGTTGTGCGTTGAACCGGGTGCGGCGTTGCACTCGGCATGGTGGAAAAGGGGTTTGGTCGCTCCTCGGGCGGAACATACTGATCCAGCGAGAGCCTAGGCCTGCTGCGAGCGACCGGCGTGCCAGGATCAGTCGCGAGCTGTGCCAGCTGCTTCTCCCCTGCACGTCGGCCCAAGGAAGGTTGAGTGTTGCCATGACGTTGCTGCAGGGTGCTCCTGCGGAGGGAAGACGTGCGCTTTGGCATTGGCGACGCCACCGAGTCGCGGAACGGCGACTGGTAAGTACCAGTCAGTTCGTATTCATGGTTTCCGTCCTCATGAATGTCGAAATTCTGAGGCGGTGGCACAGGAGTCTGGTCGAAAACCGAGGGTTCATCAGTTTCAGTAGTCGAAATGCCGTGGAGACTCCGTCGCTTTGCGACCGGGCTCCCAAAGCTTGTCTGGTCCAGGCTCATGGCGGCGTCGCTCCGCTTGAGCGGGCTGACGGAAATCGAGGGGAATGACTCGTTGTTGACCTCCATGAATTTCGAGACGCCGGTTTTCGTCGACCCCGAGACGTCAAGATGCATCGAGTGGCGTGATGGCCGGTCGAGATTCGCGCGTGTCGCGGGGCTCAACGCAGCGGAACAATCTAGGAAAGTCGCGTTCTCTTGGCCCCGCGATTCGGCGAGAGAGGCTGATGGTGGGATGTGATTGCCCGAATCGGGCGAGGGGCCGAAAACTCGCTTGAGGGGGCTCTTGGGTGACATTCGGGATCGTGATAAGGGGCGTGTCATAGGTTTTGACCGCAAAGAGCGCACCGAGAGTTTGATGTTTGGTCTGAAGGGAGTCGCAGCTGACTGCAGCTGGGGTGGTGCCGAATGGAAAGTCGGCGAGAGTGGTCCGGCCGAGAAAGCTGGTGTCGCGGGGACAGTCGTCGATGGGATTTGTTCGAAAGGTGCAGTCGATGTTGGGGTGGGTGATTGACGTAGTGCAGTTGAGTTGGCTGCAGGTGATGCAATTCCCGAGAGTCTGAATTTTGATGGTGATCGTGAAAGAGATCTCCGGAGTGACCTTACAGTTGAGCTAACATCGACGTGGTGAACATGAGTTGGCGAGGGAAGCGTAAGTGTGCCCCCGCTTCCGCTTGAAAAAGACATGGTCGCCCGGTCGTGCTCTTGTGCGGACAACAACCCAATCCAGAAGCTACCGGTCACGGGTCGGGACGAGAACCTTGGTGGCAAGAACTCGGTCAACCCTTCCAAAAGACAGGTTGATCCTGGGAGCTCGCGACCTCAGACGATGTATTTGGTCGATGCACGCAGGCAGCTTCCGGTGCAAAGCAATTATCGGACAAGCGCTTAACGGTGAACAATAGCGCTTCGTTGTGGTGGCTGCTTTCGAAGAGGCGAAACCAGTCGACACTCGAGACAGAAAGAGGGGCAAGATCGATCGGAATTGCTGGAATCTTTGTTTTGCTGGCAAACAAGTTCTTGCCAGCAGAAGGCTGGGATAAAACGAAGTCGAAGGGCGCGTGGACACGTCAGATCGGGTGGCCGTCAGGCATTGTTGGGATCGGTCGTGACTGCCTGTTGCCCAGTTGGCTGATGGAAACAGTCCTCCAATGACTAACACACTCTCAGTCCTGCCTTCCTTAAATTCTGTTTCTGTTGTTGGCCACACACATATCGGAGAGAAGGTGCGGACGGGATGCGTGAAGGGTGAATAAGGTATCGGTGTTGTTCGAAGCTTCCCGCACCTTGCGACTTGGGTTTGGCGGGGAAAATGCCCGGCCAAGCTGGGATATCGGTTTGCGATGCGATCAGCGGGGTTGGCGCAATGATGGACCGGCTGTCTTCCAAGGGAGAAAGAGGCACAGGAATATCAACGGCGTTGCTGAAGGATCGCAAGATGAGACCGAATTCCAATGTTGAACTTGTTGGCAATCACAGCCAGTGTGCAGACAAGAAGGAAACCCGAAGGAGGGCAGATCGTGCGGCGAAGCACAAGAAGATGGGACGGCCGACTGTTGTTTACTTGGCGGGATTTCACGCGTTTTCGCGTTCAATGGACGCGTTGTGCAAGGGGTCCTTGTCGTTCCTGACGTTAGCGTCGTACCAGCGGCCCACACCAACCGGCTAGGCCCACTGGGGTCTCAAGGGTGGCGGGAGAGAGGCTTTGCCACCTGCAGCGCGGCTCCCCCTCCTGCAGCCTCGCATTGTTCCCCAGAGGACTCCAAGAAACGGCCCATCAGTGTCGTCACAAGCGCAATTTGCGGGCGGCCGGAACAAAGGACGAATGGCATGACAGATGGATGTGATATCATATTGTCTCGAAACTCCGTCTTGCCCGGCTTGTCTCTCAAAACAAAGCCGAATGTGCCCATTCTTTGCATTCTTTAGCAGCACTGAAATGATTCTATCCGTACAGATGTACATACTGTGTAGCTCTTCCCCCGCACCATCAACCTCACCGCTTCGGACAACCCGGATGGTTCCCCATCATGCCCATGCTCGCCATGTCCCACGTTCGAGACTGAGAGCGGTGAAATTTTCCATTTCAGTGGCAGTCAAAAGCTTCCACGGGCTTGGATCAGACTTGAGTGGTGCCCAAAGCCAATCAAATACGAGAGACAGGGGAGGCCTTCCACAGCCGACGAGAAGAGTGTGTGTGGGGTTGAAATGCAAGATCTGCTAGATTCACACCGCTCGCTCTCTCCTCGTTGGACGTCACTGGAAACAAAGCTCTCCCACCCTCTCAGAATCAGCAAGTTGCCGTGCGATGACAGGTCCCGGTCTCACCAGCTGCCGCGTGCAAGAATGCAGGTCCGGGCTTGAAACGTGTGTGTGCGGCTATCACATGCCTTAGACTAAAAAAAGGGACAAGTCTGTATTGTGCCCCCTTCAAGCCCTAAATATGACCACGTCTGGCCGCCTTTTAGGCCCAACTCAACGTTGGCGTCATTCTCAGTCAGAAATCGCATTGCCACCGCCACCTTCGCCCAAAGATGAAACTGTCATCATGATCAATGCCAGTGGACTCTGCCTCAAACACATGGTGTTGGCCTCAACCATCGCAAGCTTCTCGAGCTCCTTTTATTTTGTTTACTTTTGGCCAAACGCGTCGAAAAGTAAATATCAACAACAAAATGTTGGACCGATCGCGTCTGCATCTTTCCCTCGCTTGGCCCTCTTCCAAATTGGGCAAATCGTGACAAGGACGCCACACAACTGAAAAAGAAAAAAAAGAGCAAGAAGAGAACCCCTGGTGGCTCCCATCCCGCCAGGCCGCTTTCTGTCAGAGAACCCGTGCTCCACCACGGCTTTTCCCCTCTTTCCTCAACGTCCGCTTCCAAAGTTTGGCCCCCTCCTCAGCAGCGAACAGCGAATCCCAACGAGCGAGGGGGCGATCCCAAACTTCCGACTGGACGCCGCAGACTGACCCTGAACCCTGATCACCAAACGGCCCACGGGGAACGAGGGAACGGGAAAGAATGGAGACAAAAAGAAAAAGATCGACGACATGACGCGGAGAGGGCCTGCACGCCCTGCCACCTCTTTTTTTCTTTTCTTTTTTTCTTCCTTTTCTCCCGTCTTGTTGTTGTGGTTTCCTCTTTGGGATCGCGACCGACCGCGTCGGGACCGCGTCTGGGTCCCCACTTCCCTCTTTCCTCTTTCCCCTCCGGCGGGGCCGCGCGCGAGCGGGCGCCCCTCCTCCTCCCCTGCAAACGCCAAAACTCAAAACAAAGTGCTGACCCCAGAATCCCGATTGATGCAACTGGAAAATGAAACTGGCTGACTGGTTGGCTCGGCCGGCGGTCCGCGTTTGGTGCTGCAGCGCTGCTTTGCGCTTGCTTGCTTTGCCGCCGCCGATCGTCCCCAACCAAGTTGCCATCCCGCATTCCTTGGCCTCCAACCCGCGTCATTGTCTCCTTTGTTCCCGTCCCGGTGGGAAGGACTGAGCCAGTGATGACAGGCGGTCCGAGATCCATAGTTCATGCACGAGCGCGGTCTAATGCAGTGGTTAATCCAAATCTAGGCGAGTCCCCTTCATCTTGCATTGCATCCATCGAGAGGTGAGGTGTGTGAGTGGCCCCCCTACGTACGCTAAATCGGGGGAATGCACATGATGCGGGACGGACAAAATGGAAACAAGTAAATAAGAGCAGATTGCAGGAGCACAGAAGCCAAAAACTGCATTTAGATGCATGATGGTCCTGATTCACACTAATATTGGGAGATCACATTTCCTTTTTCTCGTCGAGGGCCTTTCCGTATCTAAACTGGGCAAGTAAACAAATGACGCCATTCTCAACATCTTCCTGTTGTGTATTGACGCATATTGACGCATGTTCATCCATCCTCATCCATTCGCCCGGAGAGAAACTCCGCCTCGCGCGATAGCCAATGCCCGCGCTCTCGGAAGCAAGATGTACTTCGTAGACCAAGTACATACATACAGACCATCACACCGCCTAGTCTACCCAACCACCCAACACCAGTCCCCAGCCTTCCATACCTGAGGCAGTGCCACTGAACTTCAGCTCCCCCCCCCCCAAAATCCAAATCAAGCCCACCGCGACCGCATAAACTCAGCCCACTTCCCAACATTCTCCATCCGCTCCAGCAACACCCCAACATCATCGACGCTCCGCTGCCGCCCGTTAGGCGCCACCATGTTGGTCTCGTCCAGCACGTCCTGCGAGTCCACATGCACGTGCCCGTTCTCCTGTATCTCGAGTGTGACGTGGGCGGTCCTGTCCCTGAACGGAAAAACGACGCGCAGCTGGGGGACGGGGAGCATGGTCAGGGTGAGGTCGATGTTGAGGGGGGTAGTGTTTTCCTCTTCTTCTCTGCCCTTCTCTTCGGGGGCGTCCTCGGATTTGGGGGTTAATAACGGGTTGGCGAGACGATCATAGTCGTCTTGGTTGGTGGTCGTTGTTTCTGTGACGGTGGTTGTGGTGGGCGGTTTTATGTCGTCTGGGTCGAGCAGGCGGGAGGCGTTGGGGTCTTCGACGAGGCTGCGCTCGAGCAGGGTGGCGAGGAAGGCGTACTGCCTCAGGTAGGGGAGGATGGTGATAAGTTGTTGGGGGTGGGAGAATGTCATGGCCGTCAGGGTCCGGCTCGGGATCGGCTTGCTTACGTAGAGCGTGTTGGCGTGGTTCTTCAGAGACAGCTTATCCTGGCCCGGTGCTGCGTACGCCGTCTGTCTGTTGCAGGTCACCGTCCTCGACCCCGCGACTGCCTCGGGTTCCTTCCCTGGCGGGTAAGGGAGAACCAAGCTGTCAAACGTAGCCAACTGGTTAAGAGGCGTCTCGTCTATCATACAGCCCAGCTGTTGAATTTGCCCCCACAAAGTTGTTGGGATGTGAACGGGCGGGTCGAAGGTGGCGTGGAACACGGCGTCGGGAAGACGAGGCCCTAGGATTGACGGGTCGGGCTGCATGGGATCTACCTTGGTCTGGTCTGGCGTGGGAACAAATGTGCTCTCCGGCTCTAGCCAATCGACGATTGGGCCGCCCGTATGCAGCTCATCCGGAAGAGGCACTTTCTCAACGTCGGGTCCGATCCATTTGTCGGAGATGCGGACGGGATTGACGCCGATTTCCCTTAGAGGCGCACAGCCGACAAGTATGCTCCATACTTGTTCGTTCTCCTCGACCCACTGAGCCATTTCAGGGCTCGTCGGCGGCGGCTGCAGTCTCCTCTCCATCCAGTAATCAAGAGCCATACCTACTCGCCCCCTTGTGTTCATAGTTGGCTTCCCGCTTCTCGTGCAGAGGACGAGACTCTCCAGGTGCTCCTCGCCCTTGGCCGCAGCTGCGGGGTCCCCCCGTATTTGCTGTAGCTCCCAAGCGTGAAGACGGCAGAGGCTTTCGTAGATGCCGGCCACAGCCTCGTACATGTTGAGTCCGGGGCTGATGCTCAGCTTATCCAAAATAGCAAGGCGCTGGAAGTTGGCAGCAAACTTTTCGAGCGACTTGGTAAGGGGGCTTTGGCCTTCGAGAAGTTGCAGGTCTTTGAAGAGAATCTTGCCAGCGGCTTCGGCATGCTTGTTGACGATCTCTGCGGAGTCCGGAAAGCTAAGGTTCACCGACTGTACGATGTTGTTGCAAAACCCGATGAGTAATTCGAGGGCGGAACCGGCCACTATCAGCGTCTTCCTGTCGTCGCCACCCATCGAATTCTCCCAGATGAATTCGAGTTCCAGTTTCTTTGCCAGTCTCTCCAAGCCAGCCTCACTAACGAGACCTTTGCTCCGCTTCGGCAGGGTTAGCCGGGCCTGGTGCAGGGTTAGACTTCAGGGAGAACATACCCCGAGGATGGCAATAACGCTGTCCAGCCGCCTTGCTCTCTCATCCTCGCTGGCTCTACCCAAGTTACCGAGGTTCTGGAGATCCATCCCCAGGGAACTCATGTCCAGGACGCCGAGGGCGGCGGCAGCCGACGGGCTGTCGTAGTTAACGGGGCCCGTCGTGGAGCGGCCCAAGGTTGCGGTCGGCGATTTCTTAAATTGCTGGGGTGATGACCGTGGGCCATGGGGAGAAAAAGCGGCGGCGGCCGAGAAGGGTGTCGAAACTGAAGGGGTCGCGGCAGCACCTGGTTGGGCCTGCGAAGGGGTCTTACCCTGCGACAATGGGTGCTTCCCCGGAGTTGGTGTCGACATGGTGGAGGTTGGTTATGTGAATTGATGTGGAAATGATTCAAGTTAAAATGTCAAAACATGCACCATCCACGAGTTTCTTTGTGATGACGATGACGAATCGATGTTTTCCGCAATTTATCGACTCTTCTCGAAGGCCCGAAGGGCAATCGTAAGTCTGCAACGAATTCACTGTAGATTTCGGCAGACTAATAATTTACATGAGTGCAAGGTGCGGCTTGAAAACGAGTGTAGTTGATAAGTTAGGAAGTTGTAAATGGAGGTTGCAGTGAGCGAGGAGCTACGCCAAGCCATGGACAAGGCGAATCGGAACCCGAGTGAACAGAGGTTCGGTACCTAACCCTAACCCCTCGCCGTTGCGTTAAACCTTCCAGGGGCATGGAGCGAGCAGATCACAATCAAGTAGCATCCGAAGGTCCATCATCTCTCATGCTCAACTTCCGTACGCGCCGGCTCCCAATGGAACATCAAAGCTACCATCAAATCCGGAGAAAAGACCGATTGCCTCCAGGAATCTAGGATAGCAGAAGAACGTTCAAACTGCTTTTCTCCCTTCAAGACCCCAAAGTGCCACAGCCACTCACATCAAGCCCCTGTCCCTGTTCAGCTACAGGGGTTTTAGCGCCGACGCTCAGTGGCAGCACCGACAAACACCATGAATTTCGCAACAACCCCATCATCAATCATCACCGACCCACTACAATACCCCCAGACAGCCACGCCGCCATCGGCCGCGCGCCCTCAACCACCCCAACAAATCCAGCAGCAACAGCAGCAACAACAGCCACAGCAACAATTACCAAAACAACCACCACCACCACAACAGCAGCAGGCCCCACAGCCCGGGCAGCAGCAACAGCAACAGCAACAACAGCACCTCGCTATGAATGGTGTCAACGGCGGCAACATGCCCGGCCCTGGCATGGTTCCCTTTCCCGCCCCAGCCGGCCACCAGGCCGAGCTCAACTACATCTACGGCATGGTCGAGGAGCTGAGCCGCCAGCTAGCCGACAACCAACGCACCCTGGAAGAAGTCGTCTCGGGCGTCGGTCGCGTGCGCAGCCGCGCGAGGACACACTCGCTGGGCAACGATGAGCTGGTCGACTCGGCCGGCGATGAAGTTAAGGGTACGTAAATGACAACCCCCCCCCCCCCCTCCGTCTGCCGACCCCTCTCCACCAGATCAGCCAGGCCAGCGGCAGCAAATACAACATGATCTAACATTCCCGTGTGTGTGCCCAGCCCAAGAACCCAACCTCGACACGCTCATCTCAATCCTCTCGGAGGCACTGGAAAAAGCCAAATTCTCACGGGACGCCAACGCGGCGCTGCTCACGCAGTACGCGACGGTGATCTCGGCGATGCTAAAACAGTTCCACGACTACAAGGCCAAGCACGTCGGGGACGTGGCGGCGTGGCACCGCAGCTACCGGGCGCAGCTGGCGGAGGCGCGGGCCGAGAACTGCCGGCTGCGCGAGCAGATCTGGGAGATGCAGGCGCGGGCCGGCCACGCCAACGAGGCCCTGCGCGGCTTCCGCGGCCGCTACGACGAGGACGGCGCCCGCTGGGACCGCCGCGTCGACGCCAAGGCCGTCCGCCAGGAGCTGCGCTTCTGGAAGCGCATGGCCATGCCCCACCTGCCCGAGGACGACCCCTACTGGAGCGACGACGACGACTTGGTCGATGCTGTCGAGAAGAAGCGGGATCTGGCTGAGAAGCGGCAGCTCGAGATCACCCGGCTGGTGGCGCGGGAGCAGCTGGCCGAGGGTGCGGCCGGGCAGGGGGATGGAGCGGAGGACGGAGAGGTGCCGCCCGAAGTGCCGTCTGCGCCGGGCGCGGGGCAGGGCATGGTGATGGGTGGGGTGCCGATGCAGAGGGAGGATTCGGGGGCGGTCATGCTGCCTACCCCGCCGCCGAGGCCGTCGAGTGCTGCGAGCAGTACGGGGTCGTCGGGGCAGTGAGGGCTTTTGAGCTCCCCTCCCCCCCAGTTCAGTTGCTTGGCTAGAAGGGCTTTTTCCGTGGGTTAGATATACGTTATGCATGATTGGAGTATGGAAGGACACTGGATGGGGGACATGGCGTTGAAGAGAGACCGGCTGTATATTACATGATATCCTGATTAATATAGGTAACCCGGAAGTTTGAGGATTCAAGAAAGCCAGTTATGTTTCTACGTGGTGGGTGTTGCTGCAGTCATAATCAACAAATAGGGGCCATTCCTAAGTGGCATACTTCGTACGAGTTTTATTCTCGAGGGGCATCTAAAAAGGTGCTTAGCTTTGTTACGCCGATCAGCGTCAATAATACCCGGAGTATAACAGATTATCAAAGATATTTCGAGTCGACTGTCCTTTTTAATAAACCCTTTTCCTTGTTCCGTTCAGAGAAGTAAGGGATAATAACCTCGGGCTGTCCGCAGATCTCTTATATAAATTCCCATAAGGTAATTATGGGGTAAAACGCATGAGTGTACAGATTATCACATAACTATTGGTGTGTAGGTACTATAGTTAATGCCTTTCCTCTTGTAAACATGAGGCTTTATTTATTTCTGTTACTTAGATATACCATCGGACTTAATCGTAGTTAAGAAGATAATTCAGTTGAGTTCATTAATGGTCTTGCGGTGATTCACAGATGAGAGGCGAGTATGTAAGTTAATAATAATAAGATAAGGAAGAAATCAACCAAGTATGTAAGGAGGCATATCACCGTCTGGGAATGGAAATGGGTGTAACATACCATAACACAATCACATCCGATCGACCATTCGTGCCCGCAGGATAGCACAACGCTGAGCAGGCAGTTCAACTCGCATGCATATTATTTCCACAAGCACACATGCTAAGACCTCCGCGGCAGTGTGATATACTGACTGGAGATAGGCTATCTCCGACATGCTAAGTCCATCCTGCAACCCCCCTCAAAGTCAAACGCCTGCTAAAAGCCAGGCGGGTAGGCGGGTATATGTATGTTGCTCGATCTACGAAGTACCCTTCCACCAATTCCAGCATGGTATAACCTCCCGCCGGCTCGCTCACGCGCCCAAAACAAAAAAAAAGAGAGAGAGGATTGTTGAAGCACCACCTTTCCCCGGTTCCCTCCCCCATTCCCTCCCCCTTCCCTTCCCTTCCCCCTCCCCCCTCCGAATTAAATAAGTCAACCCCCCACCGCCATCTCACCCCCACTCCCACCCCCAACCCCATTCCCATCAACCCCCCCCATTAACCCCCCTCTCAACACTCTCCACCCCCTCCACCTTAACATTCGCCCTCGCCATCTCCTGACTCTCCACAAAGCGATCCCAATGCGCCGGATCCGCGGCCCTCAACCGTTCCCAAATCTCCTTCCTGCGCGCCGTGAAAACCGGCACCACCCCTTTCTCGCGCACCTCCTTATCCAGCTCCTCATCACCAAGCTCTTCCAACAGATCATGCAGAACACGGGCGTGGTTGGGGTCGTTGCCGACCATCTCGAGCCCCGACGTCAGCAGGGCGTAGTGCTCGGAGCGCAGGGCCGGGTCCGGGTGGTCGGCGACGACGCCCGCGCGGAAGGTGTGCCCCGCGCGCAGGATCCGGCCCTCCTCGTGGGCGAGCGCTTTCGAGCTGAGGGAGAGGAGCGAGTTGGAGCGGGAGAGGCAGGGGGATTTGATGGCCGTGGGCGTGGCCGGGTCGGGCTCGTCTTCGTCCGACAGGGAGTTGGTGGTGGGCGCGGTGGTGGCGATGGTGGGGATGGATGATGAGCCCGGGGAGAGGCTCGGTTTGTCTTCTTCGGGGGTTTCGGTCGCGCTGTCGGGGGGGTTGGACACGCGCGTGTCCGGGAATTCGTCCTCGAAGCGCTTGATGATGCCGTTGAGCGTGTTGGAGAGGAACATGAGGCGTTCTGGTGGGTGTGGGTTAGTGGGGGCGGGACAGCGTAGTGAGGAAAGGGGGAACATACGGTAATTCTGTGTATCATCCGCCGTCGCCCTAGCCTTGTCAATGGCAGGCTGCAGGCGCAGGCGGATCTTCCTGGCGCTCATAAGCAAGTGCTTAGAAGTCTCCTTCGCCTTTCCGCTGCTTGGTATCGCACGCGGAGGCTGAGCCACGCCGTTCTCGACGTCGCGGATGAACTCGCCCGACTGGCGCCGCGACTCATCGCCACGGTTCTTGAGACAGCACGTCAGCGCCCGGACAACGCCGGTGCCGCCAATCACGTAGTCCTCATCGGGCGCGGCGTCCACGTCGGCGTCGATGTCCGTGGACACCGTCACGTCGTGCCCGACTAGCCGCTGTAGGGCATCGGGATATTCGGGTTCGTGCTTGGCGAGCACCTCGGCCTGCGCCTCGGCGGCCGTCGCCGCCGCCAGCTCCATGTTGCGGAGGCAGTACGCCACGACCTGCTTGGCTAGAGCCTTGACGAGGTCGCTGGACTGCTCGCTCGGGACTTCGATATCGACAGCCACTAAGCTGGGGGACACCCTCGCAGCGGCGAGCAGTGACGCAAACAGCGCACACGCCTCCTCCTGAGTCTCCTCCGACTTGGCGTTCGTTGTGAGCTCGACGAGCCGCGGGTTCTCTAGGAAGCTGACGTGGGCGAGGCCGATGATCTCGGGGAGGATCTCGGTCAGCGCGATGACCTGTTCCGGCGACATGGCACAGTCTACCAGATGGATACGTTTAAGGCACGCCATCTTGGGTAGATACCTGCAGGACCAGTTAGCAAAACCTGCCTACACAGAGCTAGGTGAGAGCAACCTACCTTCTCAGCACGCACACAGCGCTCGGGTCGGAGTCGAACAGCTCCTGGTTGTGCGACAGGTCAATGAACCGGAACTCCTCCAGCTTCACCAGCGTCGGCAGCAGTTTGCACAGCGCCGACGGCGTGAGGTTGCAGTCTGCCAGGCTCAGCGCTGAGAGGGGGCAGTTCTCTGGCGTCAGGGCATCCGCCAGCGTGGCGAGCCCATCCCTCAGATCGTTCCCTCCCAAGTCGAGACCCTCGCAGCGGCCGGTCTCCAGGAATCTCGCGACATGCTCGAGACCGTCGGCATCAATGCCATTATTGGCAAGGCCCAGCCGCTTGACGCCGCAGCGGAGGAGGCCATCGATAATCAGCCCCAGCTGCTCCGTGCTGATACCCGTCTGACCCAAACCCAGCAGATTGAGCGTCGAGCCCCCGAGCCTCTCCCCTAGCGACTTGGACAACAGCTGGCACAGCGTCTCCGGCTGGCGCCTCACCGGCGTGGGGCTCCCGTTCACAGCAGCCTCAGGCGCGGCCGCGGGCTGTCGCGGGAACTGTATCCCCGACAGGTCCAGGCTCTTGAGCGTCCGGCACAGATAAACAAACAAGCAGATATGCCGCCACCCCTCCGGGCCGATCTTGTTATTCTTCAGCACCAACCGCTCCACCACGCCGCCCTGCTCGGCCAACCCATCGACCCCATTATTAAGCGGCTTCCGGCGCCTGCCCGTGGGCCGCCGCGCGGCGAGCAGGCCGGCCAGGACGACGCGCAGCCCTTCGTCGGTCAGGCCGCAGTTGTCGAGGACGACCTCGCGGACGGGGACGACGGCGAGGTAGTCGCCGAGGGTGAGGAGGTCGGTCAGCTGCATCCAGTAGCCGGCGAGGTCCAGCCGCTCGACCATGCCGGGCTCGGCGGCGCAGTTGTCCGGGTCCGTGAGCTGCTCCGTGATCTTGCGCAGGATGGGCGTCTCCCGCAGCTGGCAGCAGCGGCGGTAGATCCGGACCGGGTTGGTGGTGGGTACCGTCTGCGTCCTGGGCGTGCCGGGCCGCGGCGTCGAGCCGCTCGAGGAGGTGTCGCTGTCGTAGTGCAGCTCCATGGGGATCGTGCCGTTGACCTCGGCTTGTTTCCGGCGTTTTTCTTTTCGGGCTTTCCTCTCCTCTTCGTTCTTCTTCTTCTTCTCCTTCTTTTTGTCGGTTGAAGTGGCCTTTTCGGATATGTTGTCTATGCTTGGTCTCGGCGGGCTGCTGGACTCGACGCCTTCTTTGGGTGGCTCCTTGGGCAATTCTTCACCGGTGGCCTTGACCTCGCCGTCTACCTCTTTCTGCGCCTCGATGGTTTTGGGCTGCTTCAGCGCTTCGCCCTCCCCTCTTTCCTTTATCTTCTTCTTCTGGTCCTTGTTCACCCCCTTGCTTCCTTTCTTGCTTTCCGTCTCGTCGGCGTACCTGGGCATGGGCGCAATCTCCACATCGACGCAGAAGGCCACCCGCCGGAGCTTGGACTGGTTGAGGCCATTGATGTCGCAGCGCTCCCTGTGTGGGTCGACATTCAGGACGCGCCGTTCGACGAGGCCGTGGTTGTGTGTTTTTACGTTCGGGTTCAGCGTGCCGTTGGAGGAGGACAAGCGCCGGAAGACGTGTAGCAGGCCAGTCTGTGTCGACTTCGGTGGCGCGGGTGTGTACGGCGCCTCGCCCTCGGGTCTCGAGCCATGTTGGAGGACGGCGTTCTTAGCTGGGGTGACCTTTGGCACTGAGAATTCGGCGGGTTTCGGCGATGTGGTGATCGGCTGCGGAGGGCTCTGATGGGCGCCGCCGCTCCCGGACGAGAATTTGGACGAGATGTTGGAGAACCACGAGTTTCGGCGTTGGGGGGAGGGTGTGGAGGGCAGTCGCTTCTCGTCCGAGGCTGTCCTCGCCGAGTTGGATCGAGTCAGCGCCGTCTGTTTCTCCTGCTCTGGCTGACTGCTATTATCGACCGCGGGCGCCGGGGCAGATTTGGGGGCGGGGCTCGGGGCCGGAGTGTCGTTGACCGAGTTGGAGAGCGATCTTGGCCGTGCTGTTGCATTCCTCGCAACTTTGTCTGCAAAAGGTATTCATACCAGATTAGTCAAATACTTTGAAGCTCCGCGTCACTATTTCGCTTCCGTGTGAAAACCCCCCGGGAGATAGGTGAGGGCGATGCGCAGACGCTGTGGGATGTGTATGCGAACCTTTTGGATTTCCGTGGGTCATCCAGCTTACGTCCAAGCCTTGAGCGTGCTCCATCTTGACGTCGTCGCACCACAGCTGGCCGATTCGACCCCCTCAAAACAAGTGTGCAGAGTTATTGCACGATGCGATGCAGTGGCTCCCGTTGGGCCAACCGAGAACGGAGAGAACCTGACCAAATCCGAAATGTATTAATCCGGCCGTTATCGTCTTCGGTTCAAAGGCCTGGCGAAGTATGGTATGTATCGCGTTTGCTCTTTGTCGGCGGGACTCCGTCACTGCTGCCGTATGATGGTACTAAAGACGGCCATGGCATCGGTCAAGCTGAACTCGATTATTATCGTGGTTGATGTCGTCGTGGGATTATGCAATCAAGATGCGCCGGGGGCGGCTGCTCGCGTGCCTGTGATTGCTAATACACGGCGGTGAAACCGGGGTCTTTTTCCCTTTTCCGATGACAATGCTGCGCGCCGGACAGGGTTTTTTTTATTTAATTTTTGTAATCCTCCTCTTTCTTCTCGTCGAGGACGGCGGCTGGGTTTTGACGCTTGTTCACCGCGGTGCGATCACGTAATGTAGCTGAGCTGAGGAGGTCACTGCTCTGAGCGGGGCAGAGTTTCGGAGGTGACGAAGGGGCACCTCTGCGGATCGTGGTGCTGAGAATTAGGTACTGAAAACACAGGCTCGTCTTGTTGAGTCAGGGTTGCAAAGTTCACGGTGTATGAATGGCGCGTGGTGCCACGGCAAGAATATGTACCGTGTGTAAAAACTACTCCAGTCCAGATGCCCAGAGGCCAAGAAGCGACTCTCTCGTGGCGCCCACCATTGCAGATCGGAGTCCGGAAATTGAGCGTCTCTCACATCATAGCAAGGAAGCCCGCGTGCCCGCGTGCCCGCAAAACCGGTGGCGTGGAACGTGCGTTTGAGAAAGGGCGGCGGTGGAACTGTGGCCACACTCCTGAGACTCACTACCTGACTATCCACTACCGTTGATTCGGCCCTGGGTTAAGGGTCCCAACTGTGGCCATCCTTGTTCAACACCGTCACTGCTGTGCCTCTGCAGACTGTTCGAGCCGTGGTGGGAGCTCCCAGGTTACTAAACCAACATAGGAGAAAGCTAGTGTGACAAAGGCTCGTCGCCCACCGGGAAAAGCCGGAAGACCGGACTTGGACGGACTGCCCGAGGTGTCGCACAGTAAGCGCGAGGCCGTCGAGGCGAGCACGGTGTGTCTAGCCATCGCTCGTTCCATTCGCGACTCGAGCATGCCGAGAAGAAAGTCCAGCATCGCAACCCAGCCAAGCCTGAGTCCAGTTGGTAAGCCAAGAACACAGCAAACCCGAACAGCGGATTACAAAACTTCGACGAACGACTGGCGGGATTACGCTTACCCGCAAACAGCGCCGTTCAAGGCTGTGGGCTCGTACGATATGATGTTCCCAGTCACCGGCTTGGTAACGAAGTCTCGTCGCTCGTTGTCCCAATTTGGCGAGCATTCACACCTGCGGTGTCCGCATGACCTCATCAGCAGCCGAGCCTTGCTTGTCTGGGCTGGCAAGCCAGCCAACCAACCAGGTGGGTTTCAATGCAAATCGCACACACCACCAGCCTGCGCCTCGCGGGTTGCCTCGGCGGGATTCATTCGAGCATTGAGGTTTTGTGGTTGCGTTGGAAGCAAGCAAACGGCCCGAGAAGTGCCATGAGTGCCACCGAATACGGATGCAAACCTCCCAACGTCAGACATCCAAATCACTGGTTTTTACATAACGCGGCACGAGCGGCTCCTGCATCACACAGCCCAGCCAAGAGATCTGGGGATCTGGGGTCTGGATCTCGTTCGTCTGCACATGCTCAGAAGTTGATTGGCTTTTGGTGAACCCTGGTCATTACCCCCATGTGCCCCGCCCAATGTGTGAATCAAACTCCTAAAGAACAAGCAGTCATGAGCCTATTGTGTAGACGATGTGGCCATTTTCTCCTATCAAGAAAGCCGTTTACTCCTCCCGGAGCTCGGCAATGCGAGCCTTCACGCGCTCCTGGCGCTCGTCGTAGGTGAGCTTCTTCTTCCTGTACTTGAGCGACTCCTGCTTCCACTCCTCCTTGGTCTTCTTGGGCGCGTCGCTCTCGTACTTCTTGAAGGGGTCCTCGCGGATGGCAGCGTGGGCCTCGGCGTAGAGCTCCTCGAGGGCGTCGGCTTCAACCTCGTCCTCAATGTACTTGACGAACTGGCCCTTGTACCGCTCCTCATCGTCGTCGGCGAGGGTCTCCATGTACTCAGCGACGTGACCGCCGAGGATGTACTTCTTGAGGGTCTCGGCATCGAGCTCCTCGGACTCCATGTCGAAACCGGGGAAACGGTTCTCGGAGTGGGGGACGAGGATGCCACCGTCGGAAGCGCCCTTCATGACACCGAAGACACGGGCACCAGTCGAGGTGCGGGCAAGGCCGACGTCAAGGTTGGCCTTGAAGGGGCGGCGCTCACCATCGTCGGTCTCGGCGGCCTCGGTAAGGGTGTACTCGCCGTCAGCCTCCTCGACACCGGTGAAGTCACCGTCCAGGCCGAGCTTCTTGAGGACACGGCGGGCGAGGAGCAGGCCGGTGGCGTAGGCAGCAGCCCAGTTGGTCAGGCCGTGCTCGATGCCGTAGGCGCGGAGCTCGTGCGAGTAGGCAGCGGCAAAGACCTTGTCGCCGTTGATCTCCGAAGTCACGATCTGGGTGATGATGTCCCGGTTGGTGAAGCGGACGACAAGGCGGTACTTGGGCGCATTGTACTTGTTCTTGGCCTGCGAGATCAGGCGCTTGCGGGCATAGTAATCGGTCTTGCCCTCTCTCCTGCGCCTGTACTTGGTCTGGAAGCGGCTGCGCGAAGTCAGTACTCGCCTGAATATTTTTTCAAGTTATTCTAAACGGGGCCTCACCTGTAGTACGCGCTGTTCTTAACCAACTTGTGGAAAGTCTGGTTTTCGCGATCCCCGAGTCAGCAATTTGCGCTTCAGAATATTTCCCCCGTCCGAAGCATCTTGCATTGACTCTCCAATCCCATCGGTATGTATTGCAAAATCGAATCGGCGTGCTAACTCACCATTTTGACGGCTTGTCGATGGACGATGCGTTCTGAGGCAGGTCGACACACGGGTTGCAAAATCGAGAACGAAATTCGCGGGCAGTAATATTTGGTGGGCTAAATTTCACCCCACAGCCCTAAGCTGGACTGGGGTGGGGGACGAGGGCGTGTGAGGGGCAGGGTTGGCGACGAGCCACGCGAGGTTTGTTACATAAGCGACTGAGTATCCCAGGGTTAGGGTCCAATAAAGTGCCAAGCAGAAAGGAAACGCCTTGAGAGCGCGTCTGAGCCGAGGTTCGGCCCCGCTCATCCCCGGCCCGGCATCTTTCAAGAAGGCTCCGGGTTGAATTCACTCTCAAGACAATGACTTTGTTAATCTATACATTTTGGTGTTGCGATTCTGGATTTACATAGCAGTAGTAGTCTGTGATGCTATCTGAGGAATTCCCCGTTGAAGTCATTCTCGAAGCAATCGACGACATGGCAACAACAACTCCCTCGAACAAGCGGCCAAAGGTCATCCTCTTTGACATTGGCGGTGTGTGTGTAAGTCATCTCAGATGCTCTCTCACACCATGTCTCTACTCCCCGTCCCCCCTAATTCTAACAACCCCCCCCCAGGTCATCTCCCCCTTCCAATCCATCCTCGACTACGAACTCAGCCTAGGCATCCCCCCCGGCTGGGTCAACTACTCCATCTCGCGCACCGCGCCGTCCGGGTTCTGGCACCGGCTCGAAACGGGCCGCATCCCGATGGACGCGGCCTTCTTCGCGGGCTTCAACCGCGACCTGCACGACCCCGCCCGCTGGGAAGCCTTCCACCGCGCCCAGCGCGCCCGCAACCCCTCCCTCCCCCAAACCACCCCCCCACTCCCCAAGCTCGACGGCGAGTGGCTCTTCCACGACATGATGTCCTCCGCGCGCTCCCCGGACCCGTGGATGCTCCCGGCCCTGAAAGCCCTCAGAGCCAGCGGGCGGTACGTGGTGGCCGCGCTCAGCAACACGGTCATCTTCCCGCCGGCGCACGAGTTCGCGCAGGCCGAGTTCTTCGACGACCCGATCCGGAGTTTGTTCGACGTGTTCGTGTCGTCGGCGCACGTCGGGCTGCGCAAGCCGGATCCCAGGATTTATGAGCTGGCGCTGCAGCGGGTGGATGAGTTTGCGAGGGCGAATGCGGATTCGGAGCGGGGTCGTGCGTTGGGGTGGGCGGAGGGGGTGACGGCGGGGGAGGTGGTGTTTTTGGATGATATTGGGGAGAATTTGAAGGCCGCGAAGGCGGCTGGGTTTGGGACTATCCGGGTGCCGCTTGGGAGGGCGTATGAAGCGGTGGAGGCGCTAGAGGGGGTGACGGGGTTGAAGTTGGCGGGTGACCACCCCAAGGTGCCTATCAAGCCGAATTATAAGGGGAGCAAGGCTAAGATGTGAGTGGTATGGCCTGGATTTACTTTTAGCGTGCTAAGGTTACTGTGACGATTGTATGTAATACCCAAACTCGCTTGATGTATTCTTTAATCTCATCATTATCTGTTGTTGAGGCTGTCCTCAGTTGCCGTTAACAGCTCACCAACAAACCCCTATCAAAGTTTCGATGATAATTGCCTGCACTCGCCACTCTGCGCACGGAGTAAGGATCGTGAGCGGAGGAGCGGAAGCTTAGATGTTATGACCTCCTGCTCTTGAGTGAGCAATAACGTCTCTGTGGCCTAGTGGCTAGCAAGACTCCACCCGAGACCGTCTGGTCCTCTGGCGCAAGCTTAAAACTCAACCTCAGAGCCTCGACATAATCAATATTTAAAACGTAAATTCCACCGCCAATGCTTCAGTAAGAAGCCGGTTGCTTTATTTGTGCTCATCATCACCTCATTGCCAAACCTGCATCTCCTCATCTTAATGAAACCCATACAACAAGCACACCCTCCCCCAAACGCCCCCAACAACCCAACAACCAAAAACACAATGCTCTCAAATACCTAACAAAAAACATCAAGCCGAAACAACCCCCTGCCTCCCTCCCCTCCCCCTCCCAGCGCCGCCCCGCCTCTGCTGCCCCTGGCCAGGCCTGGCAAGGGTATACTTGGCAAAGGCCCTCGCGAGCGCCTTCTTGCAGCTGACCTTCTGGCTGCCCACAAAGCTGTCGACGGTGACGGCGATGGCGCGGTCAATGTCCTGCGACGTGCAGTACTCGGACAGGCGCATGCGGCAGAAGGCCTCCGAGATGCGGATGATGGCTTCGAGATGGCGGACCTGCGGGATGATTGTGTGTTAGTTAAGGCTTTTGGTGGGGCTCACAGGCTGAAGCTGGGATAAATGGGGAGGTGGGGTGAACGATGGCAACATACGGTGATGGGATAGGCGCCCGTCGCCAGACTCTCGCGACGCATATCGGCGAATAGGCGGGCTACCTTGTCCTCGTCCATGTGGTAGAGCTTGGGCGAGCAGCGATCGCGGGCGTAGAGGATGTACTTGCGCAGCAGCTCCTGGGGGATTTCTCCCTCCTTGTTGCGTTCCGCGGCAGTGGATTGTGTGTCGGTGCGCCCGGAGTCGGCCTCGACTTCCATTGATTCGCCGCCATTGCTAGCCGCCGTTCCCTGTGTGTGGTGGTTTGTCATGGGGTGACTGCGACTGTGAGAGCCGACGATGAAGCGCGCCAGTCGCTCGTCCTCCTCGGGCTCTACCGTGTCGCGGACAACACAGAGGATATCGAAACGGGAGAGAATGGGCTCGGTGAGTTCGACGTTGGCTGAAAAGGGGATGGTTGAGTTGTAGCGCCCACCGATGGGGTTGGCAGCGGCGATGATGCCGCAGCGGGCTTGGAGGGTCGTGACGATGCCAGCCTTGGAGATGGAGATGGTCTGCTGCTCCATGGCCTCGTGGATGGAAGTACGGTCCTGGTCGTTCATCTTGTCGAATTCGTCGATCAGGCAGGTGCCTTTGTCGGCGAGCACCAGCGCGCCGCCCTCGAGCGTCCACTCACTTGTCAGCGGGTCTCGCCGGACACTAGCCGTGAGACCGACGGCGCTGGCGCCCTGGCCGGTGGCAAAGACGGCTCTGTGGGCCGTCTTCTCGACATATTTGAGGACTTGCGACTTGGCGGTACCCGGGTCGCCGAGGAGCAGCACGTTGATGTCACCTCGGATGTGGTGGGCGCCTCTGGTGTTCTTGGCCACGCCACCGAAGAGGGATAGGGCGACTGCGGTCTTGATGTCGGTGTGGCCGTAGATACTGGGGGCCATCGAGTTGACGACCTTGTCGACGATATGGGGGTCCTTGGATAGTTGACGGATCTTGTGCTCGTCCTCCTCGGTCATGCGGAAACCGGCCAGCTGGTCGTGCGACTTCACAACGTTGTTCGCCTCGAGGATGGTGGCGAAAACGGGGAAGCCGTTGCGGTTGTTCAGCTGAGCGTCGTAATTGTTCTGGTAGATGCCCGTGACCTCGATCTCCTCGCCGGGCTTGGCCTTATCGATGAGATCCCAGAGCAGAATCACCTCGCGATGCCGGGGAAGACGGCCGGCGGGAACGGTGCCCGGAGACTCTTGAAGGGTGAGCTTCTGGTAGTTCCGGTAGACGGTCTTCTCCGAGTTGAGGGAAAAGGGGCCGCGGGACTGGCAGCTCTGGCAGTACGAGATCTTGACTTCGACGTTCGACTCTTGCTGGAAAGGGCCCAGGGTGATGCCGCACTTACCGCAGTCAAACTTGACGTACTTGAGCTGCGGGAAAACACCAGACCGCCTAGTCACGACTCCACTCACTCGCACAAGACAGTTGAGGTGGGATTGGCGAAGCTGGCGGAGGGTGTAGTGGACGGGGAGGTCAAAGATACGGACGTGGATTTCGGAGTGGATGCGCTCGTAATCGGGGTAGTGAAGTAGGACGACGTCCATGGCTACTTGGTCGAACAGCTTGAGCATCGCGGCCGGGGCGTTGGCAAGGAAGTAGGCCAAGATGGCTTTCGAGGTGGAGAGATGCTCATATGACACCTCCAGAGTCTCGGCGTTGATCTCACCAAGCGTGCGGATGCGGTTGCCGTAGACTGACGAGCCGCTGTCGTCGGTGTACTCGGTGAGGAAAGCCTTGAACTCCCTCTTGATGGTTCGCTGCACGGCTGGCTGAGCCACCCAATCGGTTAAGCTGGAGGCCTTGACATCGTGCAGAGCCTCCAGTGAAAGTTCCTCGTCCATGATATCGGCATCCATATCCTCGTCGGGGTCCTCATCGTACCGATGCCTGCGCCGGCGGGGCTGAGCCGTGAGATCGATATCGCCGTCATCGTCCTCGCCAGGAAGGAAGGCAGCGGGAATGCGCTGTCTCCGGGCAACTTCGCGGTCTCTGCGGCTGAGTTGGGCCTCCAGGCGGCGTCTGTCGCCCAAGTTCATGGCATCAAAGTCGCCCTCGTCATCAAGGTCGATGCCTTCGTAGGCATCGTCGGCCCTATCGTTGTAATCCCGCTCGAAGCCCTCTCGGAACAGGTCGACATCGTCTTCGGCCATCTCGTCAAGGTCATCGATGTCGTCTTGAATCTCGGCCGCTTCCTCAATGTCGTCGTCGTCGTCACCGCCATGGGCAATGTTGAAGGCGGGCGGGGAAGAGGGCATGATGGGGCTCGAGGCGCCGCCTACGGAGGAAGCGGCATCGTCACCATTATTGCGAGCACGCTTCCGGCCAGCTCTCCCAGGCGGCATACCTCGGTTCGCCGAGGACGGGTGCTCGCGAAGCGGGGAACTAGGGTCATTTTGTTAGGATGTGGTTCGAGGAAGCAGAAGCGGGGGAGGGGGGATAGACATACCTCATTATTTTTTGGTGGTATTTTTGAACGTTACGGGTTCATAAATTGAGAAGTCCAGTAAGATTTGGTGAGAGACAGGCGCTTCGGTGGTTGCAGGTGCGAGAGACACTGCGTCTTGGAGTTGTCGAGGGAGTTGTGCGGAGGGGTGGAGGGACGGGATGGGATGCAAACTCACGGGAATTGGGCGTCGAATGCTTGCTCCCCCTGTTTTTCGCGTCGTCCACTGACCGGACTTGAGACGCGCTTTCGCGACACCGCTAAGCCTAATCTGGGTGGTCGCGTAAAGTGATTGCTTCGAGGTGCCCCCCTGCACAGTGGGGCACGGGCGCCTCTTCGATAAGATACCGTTCTGTTAACCGCGTCACATTCGCAGTGCAGTGCAACATGGGATTCCATTTCATCCAAACCGACAGAGACCTCTTCCTCTTCAAATCAATCATCGCCCTTCGATACGATCCGTTTTATTCATCTCCCGATACGGATCGGATACCGCTGTCTTTACATTAATACAACAATCCTGTTTTGTCGATCGACCGCGATGCAATCTTCGATTCCTCGACCGTCTGTCGCCGACAGCACCGACTGCCCTGACGCGCCCGTCGCGGGTGTCAAGGCCCGCACTGAGAGCATCTCTCAAAAGTCAGATAACTCACAAACTGCTGCTGAGTATGTGTCTTCGAACAGGTTGGAGTCGTTTTGTTGATGCAGAGAGTAATTGACATGTCTCTAGCTTCATTCGAGATCAGCTGCGGCTCGAGGCCGATGCGCGAGAAGCACTACCATTCGTACGAACATCGCCACATCAAACACGCCGACTCTTGACTAACGCGCTGCTAGAGTATTGATCACTGCACGAATCCCCTTGGTCCTCTCCGACAGAGCGTTTTCGCCTGCATGACATGCAACCCCCCGCCACCCAACCCCTCGGATTCCTACGATGCCGCCGGCGTCTGCTACGCCTGCTCGGTCCAATGCCACGGCGAGCATACCCTCGTCGAGATCTTTGCCAAGCGGAACTTCACATGCGACTGCGGCACTACCCGATTCCCCAAGTCGAGCGCGTGCACTTTGCGCATCCACCCGCAAACGAGCCTTAAGGGGGGTGTTCATTCGGAGGAACCGAACCCAAACAACAAGTATAATCACAACTTCCGGAACCGCTTCTGCGGCTGTCAGTGTGATTACGATCCCTTTGAGCAAAAAGGTACCATGTTCCAATGTCTCGGGTTGGGGACACACGAAACGGGAGGCTGTGGTGAGGATTGGTGGCACCCTGGGTGTGTGGTCGGGCTGGGCCCGAAATGGTTCGAGAACCTGGCGGAAAACAAAGTGAAGCCAGAAGTTAAGGATGTGAACGGCCCGCTCCCGACAATTAACGAGGATGCCGAGGCCACGGGGCAGACTGGGAACGAGACGAATGAACAAGCGGAGGAGGATGACAACGACCCCCCGCCTCCCCCAGGTTTCCCCGCGGAGGACGAGTTCGACGGTTTCATCTGTTACAAGTGTGTCGAGACCCATCCGTGGATCAAGAGATACGCTGGCACCCCCGGGTTCCTGGAGCCCGTCTTCCTCAAGCAAGGCAGTGCAGGGCTCGAGTCTGCTTCGGCAACGCCCCCCGTTGTTGCCGCCCCCGTCGTTACCAGCACCGGGGAGTTGGATAGCGCTTCCAAGAAGCGCAAAGCCGACGACGAAACCGACTCACAAACCTCTAAGCGCCCAAGGAGTGAGGTCGATACAAGCGAGCCATCGCTATTGCCCACTTGCAAACTCGCAGGACTCCCGCCACCCCCTGCAACAACCACACCATTCTCTCTATTTCTAACCCCGTCCTTCCGCACCAATCTCTGCCATTGCCCGTCATGCTTCCCCCTCCTCGCACCGCACCCGCAGCTCCTCGAGGAAGAAGAGACGTACGAGCCGCCGGCGGAGGAGGACACCGAGGACAACCGCAGCAGCAACGGCAGCCTGCTGGAGCGGGGCGAGAACGCGCTGCGCAACGTCGACCGCGTGCGCGCCATCGAGGGCGTCATGGCCTACCAGCACCTCAAGGACAGGCTCATGCCCTTCTTCCAGAAGTTCGCCGAGAGCAAGCAGGCCGTCAGCGCCGAGGACATCACCGCCTACTTTGCCAAGCTGCGTGGTGACGACGAGGCGATTCGGGAGGCCGGCGAGCGGGCCGGGAGGGAGGGGCCTAGTGCGAGTGGGAGTGGGGATGGCGAGGATCCGAGGCGGGAGGAGAACGGGTACTGAAATTCTTTGGGGTTGTGATTAAATTGGGATGGCGTTCACTGGAGGTTGGCTGTGTTGAGATTGGGGGCGTTTGCTTGCCCTCGGGCATATGTCGTCATGACGGTCGGATTTGTGCTTTTTTTCCGCCCAAGGTTGGGTGAGGGTGATGATTGAGCCAATTTGCAATGATAGCCTGGGAATTCTCCGGGGAAAATGACTGTCTTAAATACCTGACTGTCACTCCTACCCTCGGAATGCCCTCGTGAGCCTGAAGCGAAGCCACCAACCACACTTCTTACGTTAAACCCCCCTGAGCTACGACGTCACGCCACAAAGTATGAACTCTATCCCCTATAACACCCCAACCAGCCGAAGAAGAGGTCATGTTATGTGATTCCTTGTTACTATATAGCTAAATTCCTGAATATCTTACTCGTTATCAGCCATCGCCTGTTTTACGGCGTAGGAGATTAAAAACTTAACAAACATACGGGGTTTCCCACGCCGTTTTGTATCATCCAATCCATCTATACCCGAGATTTCTAGAGGAAACTCCCCAGTAAGTGAAGCCGTGCTTGTGGGCCCATTTCTAAGAGCTCGGCGAGTACGTAGTCTCTGATAGCCTCCCTCTTGGGCCGAGCGATCCACGATCTGTCGCATTCAAATCCGGTGGACGAGATGGATGCATTTATCACCCACTACAACGGACGTTACCGTCATATTGCCGTTCATCATCACGCCTTGTGCACCACCTCCCCTTGCCGTTCTCACATACGACACAAAAAAGCCACCGGGGTGGCAGACCAAATTCGCCATCACTCAACCACCCGAAACTACCCAAGTCACTCGCTACACGTCCACGAAGCCGGAGGAATTGTAACATATGTGTATTGAACAGCCAATCTCCAATCCCCGCCCCATCTATCAACCTGTCCCTCCTCCCATGCCATCTAAACCTATTGCGGGAGATGCTTGGGGTGTCATGTATGTAGTAGCGGCCCAATCCGTATCAATCATATCCCCAGTCCTTCCGGCGCCAATCTAAATGCAAGATTTCATTTCGTTACCCAGGCGAAACAAAAATGCGGTATGTGATCCGGGGTGTATATGAGATATGCTCTGACAAAAAAAGAGGAAATGGGGTGGGTGATTTGGGCGGACAGAACCTCCCCGAGACGAAACTCCTCCAGAGAAGAGCAAAAAATAAACACCACCAACGGAAAAAGCGCCGTAAAACCCCGACATATCCACTCAACTCCGGCTCCAGTTCCATGATGCTCCCTATGCCAACGTTGCTCATTACTCGGCCCGCAACACCACTCGGCCCTCAACACCACTGGGCCCTCAAACCCACCAGGCATGCCACAATCAATGCTTTTTATATTTCTGCCGACCACCAGTTAGCACAACGCGAACAAACAAACAAACAAACAAACCACACAAACAAAGCAAGTAAAACCAGGAAAAAAAAAAAACTCACAGCCTCAACCCGCCTCCGATGCATCGGATCGAGCGAGTTCGTCGCGCCCAGCAGCGTCTGCCCAATGGCCTTGGTGGCGCCGATGGCCGGGCGGAGGATGATGGTGGGGGCCTTCTTGAGCACGGCGGCGGCGGCGCCCTGGGCGCCCTGGCTGTCCATGACCTCGGCGGGGACGGCGATGATGGCGTCGCGGGCGACCGACAGGTCGCGCGCCAGGCTGGCGTAGGCGCCGCGCACGCCCTGCACGATGCCGAGGGGCTGGTCCGCGTACAGGCTGATCTTGCGGTGGACCTCCTCCTCGTACTCCTCCTCGTCCCAGTCGTCGCCGAGCACGGCCGCGACGGCCGCCGCGCTGCTGCTGCTGCCCTCGCCGGTCTGCTGGGGCGCGAGCAGGCCCTCGGCGCCCTGCAGCGCGTTCTGCGTGCCGATGGCGAGCTTGGCGCCCAGCTTGACGACCTCGGTGCCGGTCGTCTTGGCGAACGCCGTGGCGCCCTTCCTGAGGCTGCGCACGATCCGGCCGTCTTTGCGGTACTCGCGGATCGGGATCTCAATCAGGTCCCGGAAGCCGGACCCGGCGTTCACGAGGGAGCGCACGGGTGCCAGGCCGGCGAGGACACCGGGCAGCTGGTTGCTTTTGACATCGGCCGTCCAGATATCGTTGAGCTGATCGCCGAGCCGGTCGAACCCGGAGACGCCGTACAGGATGACACGGCGGAGAACTAGTCGGGCGCCTTCGAGGATCATGAAATTCATAAACTCTGTCGTTTTGCCCGAGCGTAGACCGGCGTAGTCGACTCGTTTCGGCTTGAAGTCCAGCTTGACTGGAACGCTGTTGACCACAATCCGCTGGATGAAGGGGACGTCACTCGGGGAGGCGTGGACCGGCGCCGTCTCGTCTCGGAACGTAAAGAACCTGGTGATGAAATCGAGGGCGTCTTGGTCAACATGCAGCCTCAGGGGCAGAATGGTGGCGCTGATCACCATCTCGGTCGCTGGCGTGTCCACGGGCCTTGTGGTGATGATCTCGGCATGCACCATGCTAGCGCCCAATTCACGCTCGCCGGCGTCGATGTCGTACATGGCAAACTTCTTCCAGGTCGACTCTGGGACGTGGTCAAAGACGTCAACATCGCGGAGCCGGATGTCAAGTGAGTTGACTGTCTCCCCTGAGCCCGGCGGAAACATAACCATGTCCACGTTCACGCCCCTGAGCTCGAAAGTGATCTTGTGACGCTTGCTCCGATCCAGCTTGAGGCTCTTGGATCTGCGGCGTTGCCCCGCCGTACGGAGTGTCGACGTTGTGGCTGTCGAGGTTGCAATCGACTCCGTGTCTCCAAAATCCTGCAGGCCGTGGTTGATCGCCTGGGCGAGTTCTTTGGGATCACGGTTGGCCGGGATGCCAATGTAAATGGAATTGAAAAGGCAGTCGCCAATGACTGTTTCGTCCTCGTCAAGGTCTTGGTCGTAGCCGCCCCTGCGATCCGTCCTGGTCCGCCGCTCATATGCCTTCGCCTCGACCTCCTGTACGGCCTTGGCGATCACCTCGCGCGTGCGCGCCCAATCGTAGCCATCGAACAAGTGCCAGATGACGTGCACATCGCGAACGCAGACCTTCAAGGGGCTACGCTGGAGCTTGAGGTCGTTATGTTGGTCGTACTTGTTCGCCTTGGAGTCCCAGCGATGCGCAGTGCCGCGGGCAACCGGTCCGTTCTCAAAGTAATCGTCTTTGATAGAGAGGTCGCCGGTGCTGACTTCTAGCCCACTACTGCTTGGGTTGTCGAGGCCAGTCGTGCTGAGAAGGACCCCATCGTTCGTGTCTTCGAATTTGGTCCCGCCTTCTTGGAGAATTGAGTCAGACGTTGCATTGAACAGCTCTTCCTGGACGACCCCCTCCTCGAGATACTGCGAGTCAAGGTTTAACGGACTATCACTTGGCCCGCCGTCAAAGTCTAGGTCGCTATCGGCATCGTCTCCAAGCTCCTTAGCAATCTCAAAGTCATTATCAAAGTCGTAGTCGCCTTCGGCTTGGCCGAACGCCTCCGCCCGAATAGAGGCTAACAAGTCTTCGACGGGGACAACTGATGTCCGATACTTGATTTCCTTGCTCGGGGGCGTGGGCGGCGTCAGAGCGTTGGCCAACGCGATGAGAGTTTGCGTCGAATCCGCACAAGTTTCGAGGACCAAGAGGTCGTCGCGAACTTCAACCTCCAGCTGGGTGTCACCCTCTGAATCCTTTGAAACTGTCACTGTTGCCTTTGCTGACGAGATCTGACAGATGTTGACGTATCCCTTTGTACATAACTCGGTAACTTGGGGTGAAGGGGCTGCTTGTGGACGGCGCGTCGACGCGAAGCGGGCTCCGGGAGATTCGAGGATGGATGTATCGTCGATCAACAAAATAGCAGCTCGTTTCATGGTCGTTACTGCGGTGATATCGTGCGAGTTTGGCGTCATTTCAAGATGTGCATCGGTGAGCACAACGGTCAGCTTGGACGCCAACGCAAGCGGGTTCAAGCCGATGAGGCAGTCCCGGAAGGCGATGTCCACCTTGAGTGACTTCGAGGCCTTGGCCTGGCCCGTTGATGCCAGCGACCCCGAAGATGCTTTCCTGATGACAGTGTGGGCTTGCTCTCCCAGGCTCGCAACGGATGCGGCCAACCCGGCCTCATAATCCTCCGGCGTAGCATCCTGACTGAGGTTTAGAACGTCCATGATGGTAGGGACCCGGTATTCTAAGCCCAGCCCAATCAGCTTGATCTTGAGGACTGGTTCGATGTCATCAATCAGTCTCATCATGAAGACCGGAAGATTCTGCAGCGTGCCGTTTGGAGGCGGCGAAGTCATCACCAGCTCCTCGATTTTATTTCGCGTGACGGCCATTTCGCCAACGGCGACGGCGGCCAACTGGGGCATCGAAATATGTGCCACTTCAAGGTTGCTGAGTGAGGTTAAAACGGCACCGAACCGGCCGCCAACATCAACACGGCATTCAGAATGTTTGACATGGCATAGCGTGAGAAGGCCTGGCCGATCATCCTCGGGGAGATATTTCGCAACGGTCCCAAGCCTAGCCAGGTCATCGACAAGACTTGGGAGGCAGGTGAGCTGCTGTAAGTTGCCTGCGTCAACTCTGACCTTCCCAATGGCCAGGGAAAGAACAGATCCTTTCCTCCGTTGCCGCAGCAGCGTGTCCACCATAATCTCATCTTCGTCTTCGTCGAATTTGACTTTAGAAGGGGTGATGAGCTCAATGAGCCTCTCAAGGTCCTTGGCCCGGGGCAACGACAGGAATTCGGCTCTGGTGTCCAAGACCTCGCTTACGATAGGAGCTTCGGCTCTGGAATTTTTGAGGTATGGTCCTGATAGTCGTATCCTGCTCAGATGTACCCCAAGGCCCTCTTCTCTGCTGACCAATTTAAGGGCGCTGGTGTTCAGCATCACGCTACAGTCCTTCCCGATTAGATCGACCCGGAGACCGTTGATGCGCAAGTCGGTCTTGTTCTCCTTTGCAACGGTTCGATCATCAGGATGAATTGGCTCGTCAAATCGGACACCCTTGGGTTTTTGAATCGGCTTGGCCGGAGTTTTGTCTGCCCCTGACTTGTTGGCGGTGATGGAAGCCCCCATGTTAAGAAAACTGCTGAGCCCGCCAAACCAGCTGAACATTTCATCAAGCCTCTGGAGATCTAGCTTGACATGGAGGGGCAACGTGTTGACCTCCAGACGCGACGTCTCGGGCCCCATCGTCGCCTTGACCGAGACATCCTGGCCAGCGGAGGGGAAGGTGTTCGCAACAGACTCGAACATCAGGACAGAGCGGTCGAATGAGATGATATCATCATTCGCGTACCCGAACTTCAGTTTCTCGATGCTAAAGTTCATCTCCGTTTGTGGGCCTTCGTTGGAGAGCGAGCCCCTGATGTCAGCAAGCTGAGCTTGGAGTAGCACATCAGAGCCCAGGTCTGTCGTCCTCTTCTCGAAGAGCCTGTGAGGGACATCGGCCACGCCTGCCAGTTTCTCTAGAAAAAGTACAGACAACTGTTCAACGGTGATTTTGATATCCGGAGATTTTGGAGGCGGCTTCGCTGTTGCAGGGCCAACAGAATCCTTCGACCCACCTTGGGCTGCTTCAAGGAGCCGGGCGACAACCATGGCCAGGAGAAACCCAATTGATGCGTCGAACTGGATATCTACGGGTTTCAGTACGATTTCAATGGATGGATCGACGGACGTTTCCTCCGCGGCTGGTTCGTTGACGGGTATAAGCTTGGGGCTCGTAGTCGCCGCGGAATACATTGAGAACGCTCCTGGCATGTTCGGGGATATTGATTTGCTGAGATTAGGGGCATCGGCATTGGCGTGTTTGTGAGTTGATGGAAGATAGACCGAAATCGAGCTAAGGGACAAGAGTTCCTTTACCAGACGTGTTGGCCCTCGAGGAGTTGGGATATCGTCTTGTGCGGGTTCAGGTTCCTCTACGGAGGGCTCCTGTGCATCAAAGCTGGGGCCATCCCTCTCGTGGTCTTGAGATGGTGAGGCCAGGGAATCACCGGCTTGGCCGTCTTCGTGGAGAGCCGACCGGGTTGCTGTGAACGGTTCAGTTACAGTTTCATGCTCTTCAGCGTCTTCGAAGGCATCCCAGGCACACGGCATGCCGGTGCGCAGCCCCTGAGACCCTGTTTGGGAGAACGCGCTCATGTACATGCTCTCGGCATCCTCGTGGCTGTAAATGTGTGATTCGGCCAGGTCATCTCTCGCCGAGCCGCTTGAGCTTGAGTGGACGGAGGCTGCAGGAGACGGGTCATTGGAGAGAGAGAAACCCTCAGGAGGGCGCAGAAATGGCTCCGATTGCGCTTCTCGCCCCGCGGTCGACCAAAGTCGGGGCGAAGGCTCGAGAACCGCCGACTTGGCATGATCCCTGACGGTTGGTGGAGGTGAGCCCCGGTAGACGGACGCCCTTGGAGTGGATAAGGGTGATGTCTCATCAGCCTCGCCTCGGTCGTTGTTGTCAAAACTGTATGGGATGTTGAACGCCGCTTCGCTGTCCTGTAGCGGGTATTGACTTTGCGAGAGACCATCGGAACTGGCCATCGAACCGGAGCTGACACTGCGGGCAAGCCCGGGCGGGGAAAATGTGGCGGTCTCATTGAGCACGGGCGAGCGGGAGGCCACGGATGAGGGCATTGACGTAGACCTGGCCAACGAGGAGAAGACGTTTGTCTCAGTTATCAAAGCAGCCCGAATGTTGTCCAGTAGAATATGGCGTTTGCCCTCCTTGTGGACGATTGCGGAGGCTTCATCGGTTGTTTCTGCTGTTGAGGTTACGCCTTCCACGTTGATGTTATCCAGCGACAGCTGGAAAGTAACGAGCTCCGGAACCGAGGAACTGGGATCAACCGCCACCTCGACGTCCACCTGAAATATAACGCTCTGTACGCGAATCTGAATCCTATCCACGATGCCTTGGAGGAAGTCGGTCAAGAAAGCGGGCAGCGAGAGAGTCTGCCCCGTGCCAACCGTCAAGTCGTCGTCACTTTCGGATCCGCTAGCGGCCATGGAAGCAGCGAGATCCTGGGTTTCGGCGGCGAGGGCTTGCTCGAGCTCCTTCTTCTCTGCCACAGGTTGCGTTTCCAAAAAGGACTGTGCGAGGTCCGCAGCTGTCGGTACGGCCTCGGGACCGGCTGTGCCCCGCTTCCCCGTATTTTGTCCATCCTTCTCTTTCTTGGACGCCACCTTCAAGCGGATGTCGACACCGTCTACTTCGGCCGTGATGGGGCTGGTGTAAAAGTCCATGGGAATCGTGACCCGCAGGACGAGCACCTTGGCCTTTTGGAGAGAAAAGGTTGGGGGCAACCCCAGCAGCCTCTCGAGTTTCTACGTAGAATTGTGTCAACCCCAGTATACACCGTGATACGCGGGCGGCGCATCCGGGCCACCTAGAAAACCTACCTGAAGAACCAGTCCGACATCCCGAAACTCTAGGACCGTATTTCGACCGAGGGCAAAGTCGAGGTTCTCCAAATCAAGCGCTTGTGTATCGAGTAGGTCCAGTCGAGAGAGAGCAAAGCGAAGTAGCTGCTTCGCCATGGACGAGCTGCGAAATGACTGAAAGAAAGATGCCATGATGGGCCGTTGCGGTAGTGGGTGCCGCGACGGGCACCTGGAATTGCGAGATGGAAGTTATCGACGTGGGGGGTTGTGGTGAGTGGCCGTCGAACAAGTGGGCGAAATCGTAGGTACTCGAGCGAGACGGAAGACGGAAGAGAAGAGGGGCTGATGTGTTTTGGGCCACTGTGGATTAATAGTCCAGCAAGGTCGAGTACGGAGGACGTAAAAAGGCGGCCGGACTGGTCATGTTGAGACGAGACGGATCATGATTACTGGCATTTCGCAGAAGTCGATCGATGCTCGGCCCCGAACAGCTAGATGCAGATGCGCTCCCGGTCTTCTCTCCGGTGACGGGTGACGGGCGAAGAGGTAGACAGAAACAAAGCCTATGTTGCCAGAACACAAGGCGCCGGGTGAAACGGCACAATTAATGCCGTGGTCGTGTTGTGCGATGGAAGAGAAAAAAGAGTCAACCAGCGACCGGGGGGTTTTGAGGGAGGAAGGCAAATGGGTGAAGTGGTTCGCAGGAGGTCGAGGTCTGTCGGGTGCAAGACGACCGACCACCCGTGACATGGAAGCGGTTCAGTGCTCCGAGTGCAGGTGTTGGGCAGAGAGCCCAATCAGTTGATCGGCCTTATCACTAGCGTGAGGCGTGGGGAGAGGTACAGGGATCTGAGACCCCACCTCCGGACTCAAACGCTCATCGATGACTGTGCCGGACTCTCCGCCTGTGGAGACGCCCACTTCGAAACCTCACCAAGCTCGACGACAGGCCGAAAAACAACAACTGATATTGGGCAGACAGAGAGGGGAAATGAAGCGAAAACGAGCCCCGGGACTTCTCCGAGCCTCACATCCGACGTGGCCATACGCGAGCAAGGGGCAATGATTAAACATCCAATCCATAGCGACTGCTGCCTTGCCGTTAACTCGACCTCTCTTCGAGTCGCCGGCTGTGAACACTGTGGGCTTAGTGGACTTGCCCCGTTGGCCAGAATAGGCAATGCCGTACTCGACCATATCAGATGACCAAGGTCTCGAGGAAGGGGCGAAACCCATGGAGAAGACAAACAATGGCTTGGACCGTGACTAGAATGTTTCATATTTTTCTAAAGAAGGGGGAAAGAAGAGGACCTCGCCAGGGGCAGTAATAGTAAGATCTACACAGTATAGGTAGGAGGAAGATGCGTAAGAGCGCCTTCATGCAATGCAAACGCCACCAATCCAGAGCCAAATGTCGCGAAACCGCTGACCCCGCAAACCTGCGCCTACCAAAAGCCCTAACCCTGTATCTCGGCGCCTTTCTCCCCGTCAACCACAACCCCAACAACCCCTCTCTCTTTCTCCTTCTCCCTTCCCCTCCAGTATCCCTGCGTTATCCTCCGGGCAACGTGTTCGCCACTCCAGTAGGCACCCGTCACCGTCCCCAGCGCCACAAACGGTGCGGTGTGCTCCCCCGCGAGCCAGATCCCCTCCTTGGGCACGCCACTCCGCATCGCGATGACGTCCTTGTCGCCTTCGAGAAGGCCAGTCTGGAAGTTGCTGTAGCTTCCGTTCCCCGCCAGATCATCGTCCAGCCAATCTGTGGCGAAGCATGCCGTGGGCTGACAGTCCGCATTGGACTCATCGTAGGAGGGGAGGCGGGAGTAGTATGGTTTGAAGTAGTCGTAGATGAACGAATCTTTCTCCTTTCGCGAAGGGAGTGAGCGGAGGCTAGAGGTGAGATGCTGCGACTGCTCGCCGTAGAGGTAGAATAGCAGGGTCGGATGGGCTGCGGCCCCGAGCGAGCCCAACTCGACGATTTCGCTGAGGCAGCGGTTAGGGTTGGAGTCCTGTGCATAATTTGGGGCGAGCCACTGGCAGAAGCCTTGGACTATGCGGCTCTCGCCCGGGGACGGGCTGAGCCAAAAGGCGGTGCCGAAGGAAATGTAGACCTGGGAGACGTTAACTTGTGTAAACGTGGCATTGATGAAATGGTGGGACCGACCTTCTCTAGGCTGCCGTAGCCAATGTTTTGGATTCCCTGGCATAACCGGTCAGGCAGAGGCGGGGAGAAGGCTTGCAGGTTCTTCTTGAGCCAGCCCAGCGGGCAAGTGACGACAACTTCGTCAAACTCGAGGACTTGGCCGTCGGCGGTCTTAACCCTGGCCATGTTATTTTGTGCCATAGACTTGCCGTAGATCTCGGAGATGCGGGTTTTGTAGCGGATATCTGCACCGTCGATGGCCGGTTGAGCAACCTTCTCCAGAACTTTGTTGTATGTCCCTGCGCAAAAGAGGTTTTCTAGGACAAATTAGCGAAATACGTCAAGAGGGAAGCCGAGAGAGTGTGCCTTACCGCCCTCGATACACTCCTCCAGCCAGAAAAACTTGAGACTCTGGGTTCTAAGAGGGCTGCCGACAAAATTACCCCATAATTCGGCCATGTGGAGGAGGAGGCGCCTTTGCCTCTGATAGTCCTCCTGGGTGTCCGGTATCCTCTTCACAACCTGCTCCTGGAAGAAATCCAGCAGTGACCTCCCAGGGTCGATATTCGCGCCATGCTTGTTGGAATACTCGAAAGCATCCTCGATGATGTCCCACATCAGGGTCGAGTACTTCTCTCCCTCTTCGAGGGGAAGCAGCCGTCCATCCTCGTCATAAATGCACGAGTGGTTATCCCAGACGCCAACCGTCGTCTTGGTCTCCTTGACCAAATCCATGATTGGGTTCTCGGTCGTACCATGAATCCAATTCGCACCGATGTCTATCAAATGGCCATTGGGTAACCTCTCCTGGAAAATCCTGCCACCGAGACGGTTCCTCGCTTCCAACATTGTGACGCGGAAGCCATTTCGGAGCAGCACATCGGCGCACTTGAGCCCGGCAAAGCCAGCACCAACTATCCCGACATGTGGTCTTCTACTCGGGTCAAGGGTCTCGAGCTACAGCAAATGTCAGTGAGTGCTAAGTTCCAGCGCACCGTTAAGGTCGTAACTCTGAAACATCACGACGTATCCTCCACTTGTGCACTGCAGGAGTGTTCCCAGGTTGGATTCTGCGGTGAATGGAATGGAACCGAAGGACTATTTTCGGGCTGGGTGACAAATACCTTTAGGACACTATCCATGATACTCTGCCTCCTTGACGAGACACCGTAAAGCCGGGAGGTTTTGAGGTCCTGGTATATCCTCGACGTTTTCTTGCCTGCGGCGCTGGTGACGGACATAGAATGAGCATCCATACTGATGGTTGAAACGATGCGCGAGATACAAGACGGGCGGGTAAGGGCAAGGTCAATCTCTAAACTTGAACAGATGTCAAGGCAAGTAGGTAGTCAGTCTGTTAAAAAGGCGCAATGGATGGACCAACATCTCACAAGCGAGAGGCCATGATGGTCAACTATATATGCGACTCGTCATCTGCGGGGCCGGGGCCCCGGGGGTAGTCAAAGCGAAAACGGGGATGAGCAACAGCTCGGTCAAAACTATCCGACCGCAAGCATTCCAGTAGGACGGGGCGGCGGACACCCAACGACCTCGGTGAGGAGAACCACCAGGTGGCCATGGCGGAGTGAACGGGAGAGGACAGGCCGCAAAAGCCGATAAGAGACCACAACCACGCAAGGATTCTGACACAAAAAAAGCCATTGCTTCTGCGAGGCACGGCAATCTTGACAGCGCAGCGGGTGTGGCAATAATGGAGCCTCATTTGGCAATCCCGAGAGACGGGAAAGATACGGATAGGTAACTCACCAACCTTTTCTGCCGGGTAGACCACTTGGTCTCGCCGCGTGCCTCCATCTCTTCAGCGAATTGAGCGAGTGGCCAATGACAAGCGCGCTGCTGAGCATGCCATCTGACACCTCAAGCGACTGCGGCTAACGCGGGCCAGATTTAAGCAAGGCTGGCTCGCTGGTGACAAGCGACAAGCAACAAGCGACAAAGGAGATCGACTCACCGCAGCGGGACCTTCGGGAGCCCCCGCAAATGAATATGGTAAAGAGCTGCCAACTCAGCGTAACGCATATCCTGAGAGAGACTGCGGCTGGATGATGAGAGCTGAGAGCAATGTGTTTCAGCTGTTCCAGCCAAACAAAAGAAGATCTGGGCCGTTAGTTAGCGGGGCTCATGCCGGCTCGAGGAAAGAGCCAACAGGACCAGATCCGGGGAACCCACCCGCTGTCAACCAGGCTTGATAAAGCAACCGAAGAGTTCACACTACTATACACATACACAGCAGGTGATTCTAATAAATACCTAGGTATTCTCCATAGGTTATCAGTTACCATTTTCCTATTGTTCAATCGCGCATGAGCGGCCTGCACAACCCCCTCAGTACCTCTGTACGAAACGCAACCCTGGCCCAGGGAAGAACCCGTTTGCGGTCAGAACTCCCGCCAAACGTAACACCGGAAGCCCCCGGTTAAGGGCGGGGCATTTACGGCGTTGGCGAGGAGGCGACGAGCGAGGGGTTGCAACACGAAGAAGGTATCTACCTAGTAAGTCTCGGTGCTGACTTCGTTTTGCGTTGACTGTATACCATAGGTAGTTATGAGGACAACATCAAGCAATGCTGCGAACGCCAACCTCAGGCTGGCAAAAGAAAACCGAGGAGCAGGGTGGAGGGTTATCAATGACGCGAGTGGCTGAGACATCTCACTCTTATTTGGTAAAGACCCCTCAATCCCAACAGGCAAACATCAGTAAACGAGTTGCTGGATGGTAGTTTTGCCAGGAAGGTATGAAAACAACATACACAGTAATTCAGGAAAGCTGTCTACACAGTCGTGTACTGTATAAATTGCCCCACCCGGCTCTCGCCTCCGATCTCTTGAACAATGAAATCGAGTCATGAAGGGGATCGGAAGCGTCTCTGCCCGCCGCCAGTTGGCTTGCCCACCTGTCGCACATCACATGCGCAAACTCCAGGATGACCGGGGTGCGAAGTCAGGGCTTCGGCTGCAGCCAATCACAAATCCGGTATTACATCTCTTGGCATGCTCCCCACGTTGGAGCCCCAGGTTCTCAAAACGCTTGGGAGCCGAGGCAGTCCAGGGGGACAAGCCGAAGCAAGCCTCCAAAGTCCGACCGACCAGCCGGAAGGCGCTCTTGGAACCCCTGGTCCAGGTAACAACGCCAGGAATAAAATGACGGTGCTGTCAGCTCTGCAATTCCAGTGACACTGTCCCCTTTGTTCGTTCTGCTCTGCCCCTCGTGATACCCTTTAAATCCTTCAATCCATCAGAGATCGAAGACCTTCCTCCGCCGCACCGCAACCATGCCTCTCGAAGTCCCCTCCAAGACCTTCACCCGCGCCGAGGTCGCCAAGAACAATACCGAAGACAGCACCTGGTTCATCATTGACACTGTCGTCTACGATGTCTCGGATTTCCTAGATGCCCACCCGGGCGGCGAGGCCGTCCTGCGGCAGGTCGCCGGCACTGACGCAACTGTCGCCTTCTACAACCTCCACAGGCACGAGGTGTTGCAAAAGTACTCGGACCTGGCCATCGGCACCATCGAGGGCGAGAAGCAGTCCATCGTAACCCCGGCGCTCGGCGAAATCTCGACCGTGCCATACGCCGAGCCGCTCTGGCTCACCCCTTCGTTCAAGTCGCCCTACTTCAGCGACAGCCACCGCCGCCTGCAGCGCGCCATGCGCGAGTTCACCGACCAGTACATCACCCCCGAGGCCCTCGAGAAAGAGCGTTCGGGCGAGTACATCACCCAAGAGCTCATCGAGCGCATGTCCAAGGCGGGCGTCCTCCACATGCGCATGGGCCCCGGCAAGCACATGCACGGCGTGAACCTCCTCAACGGCGCCGTCGACGGCAAGGAGTTCGACTACTTCCACGACATGATCTGCTCGCAGGAGCAGGTCCGGGCCGCCTGCCGCGGCTTCCAGGACGGCAACATGGCGGGCATGGTGATCGGGCTCACGTGCGTCCTCAACTTCTGCAAGAACGCGGAGCTCAAGAAGAAGGTGACGGACGAGGTGTTCTCGGGCCAGAAGAAGATCTGCCTGGCCATCACCGAGGCCTTCGCGGGCTCCGACGTGGCCGGGCTCCGCACGACCGCCACCAAGACCCCCGACGGCAAGCACTACATCGTCAACGGCACCAAGAAGTGGATCACCAACGGCGTCTTCTCCGACTACTTCGTCACGGGCGTCAACACGGGCAAGGGCCTGTCGGTGCTGCTGATCGAGCGCGGCGAGGGCGTCGAGACCAAGCCCATCAAGACGTCGTACTCGCCCGCCGCCGGCACCACCTACATCACCTTCGACAACGTCAAGGTGCCCGCGACCAACCTCCTCGGCGAGGAGAACAAGGGCATCTACGTGATCCTGTCCAACTTCAACCACGAGCGGTGGACCATGGCGTGCGCGACGATCCGGTACATGCGCCTCGTGGTAGAGGAGTCGCTCAAGTGGGCGCACCAGCGGCTGGTGTTCAAGAAGCGGCTGATCGACCAGCCCGTGATCCGGCAGAAGCTGGCCAAGATGATCGCGCTGTGCGAGTCGCACCAGTCGTGGCTCGAGACCATCACCTACCAGATGTGCAACATGGCCTACTCGGAGCAGGCCAAGCACCTCGGCGGGCCCATCGCCCTGCTCAAGATGAGCGCCACCCGCGCCGCCCACGAGATCGCCGACGAGGCCGTCCAGATCTGGGGCGGCCGCGGCCTGACCCAGACCGGCATGGGCCGCGTCATCGAGAACTTCAACCGCACCTACAAGTTCGACTCCATCCTGGGCGGCGCCGAGGAGGTGCTCGGGGATCTGGGCGTGAGGCAGGCCATGAAGTTTATGCCCAAGGCGGTGCTGTAGAAGAAGGGCGGGGTTTGTTGACATCATTCCAGGTTGTTGTACATAGGACAGAGGTGGCTGGTGGTATCATCATTTAGCATGGTCGGATAGGCATTTTGGTGTTTTTTCTTTCTTTCTTGGGAATCCATCAACTTTCTCGCTATTACGCTGTTGACACGTTGACGAGTGATCATCAAATTGGCTAGCACTGGCTTTCACTGCATTTCCACACCACACGACAGAGAGAGCAGCGTCAGTAACCCCGGACCGTTATCATTTCTATGGAACCTGAGATGAGCCCCATTTCCGGTCCCATGATCTAGTCGTTAATCCGTGAGAAAGAAAACCGAGAAGCCAGACATTGCAACGAAGCGAATGCAGCGCTCCACCCGATGAGAGAGACTTGAATGCAAACCTGATAAGGCAGCCCTCGCCGTCCCGACGCCAAAGATGGTCAAACTTTTCCGTTGCCCGGTGATCCGTAAGTCGTGATGAATGAAGTGTCGTAGGGTTGTGGAGAGTGTGGGGAAAAGCAAAACAAAAACTGCGGAAAACCATGGCTCCAAGCCGAGAATGCGGCAACAACCGGCCGAGGACATTGCCAACTGAGAGGGTATCCAGGCCACTGAGATACCAGCAATACAACCCGTGGAACTCCAGCGCGCGAGCACCAGACAGATCCACCAGAAAGGTAGTGTATAGCGCACCCGCATGTCGTTCAACCTCCATTGGGACCGCCAACTACCCAGCGAGTCCCCTTGTATCCTCTTCTACCTCAATCGTAAAGAGCTAGAACAAATCGCAAAAGGTTGACCGACCGGCGAAAGAACCGGGGTCATCGAAGGTAACGGCGGCCGCGTCACGTCCGCAACTTAGTTCGGGCACTGAGACTGGACGTGGCCAGGCTGCTGGCACTTGTAGCAGATCTTCTCGCCGCCAGTCGACTCCTTGGGGCAGTCGCGCGACACGTGGCCCGAGACGCCACAGTTGTAGCACTTGCTGCCGTTCACGCAGTCGCCTGTGCCGTGTAAGTAAGGTTTCTTGAACGAGAGGATACGTTCGCCACGACTTACGAGAAACGTGGCCGACGCCGCCGCACGAGTAGCAGGTCTTCTGGCCGTAGCCACCACCACCGTAGCCACCGCCACCGTATCCACCGCCACCGTAGCCACCACCACCATACGAGGGTTGGCCGCCCTTGCTGCAGTTGCGAGCAATGTGGCCGATCTCACCGCACTAAATTCAACGGTTTAATAGAGAAACTTCGGACCGAGGGGGTGGGGTGGCGCTCACCTTGTAGCACTCAGCGCCAGACTGACCACCGCCGCCCATAGGGCCGCCGCCGCCGCCGGTCGGGCAGTCGCGGGAGATGTGGCCGGGCTGGCCGCAACGGTAGCAAGTCTTGGTGTCCTTGGGGCCCTCGGGGCAATCACGGCCTGGTTTATTCGAGTTAAAATGTATTCATAAGTGCAACGGAGAGCAAGGGTACTCACTCATGTGGCCCTCGCCTAAGAATCGCAACTTCTCGTTAGTCCAATTCGCCGCCATGAGGCTAGGCGGGCAGTCCAGAGGAGCTTACCACCGCAGTTGTAGCTACAGAAATGGTCAGCGATTGAGGAATTGTCAGGATATATGGCGAACGGTAGCTTACCACTTAGCCGCACCCCGGTTCGGGCAGTCACGAGCCTAGAAACATCTAGTTAGTGGCCGCAGGGCAACATCGCGATACTCCCTCTTGATCGATCTCTCCGGGCTCGTCGACGGTTTCATACCTGGTGAGCAGTTTGGCCGCCTAAAATCTCTCATGTCAGACGATCTCTCTCCCCAACTCAAGCAGGAAGGGCGGTTTCAGGTGTTGTGTGGTGCGGGTAGTGGTCTGCGAACGCAAGCAGACGACCTTTCGACGGGTCCGCCGCTGTCCAACCCATTGCTGGGTATTGGCTGGAATGACCAATTTCCAATTGTTTCCTTGGACGGCCCGTCGCGTTGGTGCGTGCAGAGAAGCAGCAAGTCGCACGCAACGAGCGATGCGCCGACATGCGGGGAGCCAAGATTTGACCATATTCCAATGCTCTGCAGTTTCCCGCGCGCAGATCTTGCGAGATATCCAAACTGGCTCCCTGACCAAGGCAGCCGGTATCGCGATGCTGTGCACCATGCGTGTAAAGTCTCGGGGATGTGGGCGTGGGTGGCGGCAATTGCGCTCAGAGCCGCGGGGCAAACAGAAGCCAAAGCGAAGGAACTGCGATGGCAAACTCACAGGTGAAGCAGGCCCGGCCCTGGGAAACGTTGGAATCCATCTTGAATATGTGGTTGAGGGTGGTAATCGAGTGCGGGTTGGTAATTCTACGCAACGCGTTCACCAGTCAGTTCTGGTGGTTTGTAGGTGGCGAGGAAGTTTCCAATTGTCTGCGGGATGCAAAGTGTTTCGGTATTGGAGAGATTTTGAGCGGGAGTGCGCAAAACCGAAAAGGTGGGGTGACCCTTGGGTGTGGGGTAATTTTCACTGACCAAAGTGGGATTTAACTAGCGTGTGGAAAGAATGTGCAACACAAACTTGCCCGCGATTGATAAAAAGTTTGTTACGATGTTGGGGAGAGGAAGGAAAGCCGCGGGCAATAGGAGGGGCAACGAGGACTAAGTACTGTTCCAGGTTTCTCGATAAGGCAGGTAAGGCAGGGAGTCGAGGCGAGAAACATGAATGAAGGAGCGGGTTCACCTGGCAGAAATGGATTGCTGTGATTGAATTTTTCTGGACGTGGTCGTTTTGTGTGGGGCAACCCCTGCCGGTGTTCGAACGCCTGGAAAGTTGGCTCAGTCAAGGATTGTTCAATGGTCTCCCTGCCTCCCTCCATAATGAGCCTTGCTCCCAGGTTGCTGTGGGACGGGCGTGGCATGGCGATTGGGATGCCAGCCGGGATACAGAATATTGAAAACGGCCCCAATGCAAGAATTCTCGGTTGAATGCAGCTTCTGCGACAAATGAGAGGGAACGTGCCAGATCCTCGCGCCTTCGTCCCCCCCCCCATCCACATTGAGCCTCGGTACTACCTGGGTATCATCAACACAGTGCTAGTATATCGGACGGCGTCGGTGGCGTTTCCAGGTTCGGTTGCCCTGGTTTGGGCCTGCAAGCAACTTTCAATTGTAACAAGTAGGTCGTGTATTGGGTCTTTCATCAGGGGAAACCGCAGCGGTATCCTCATATCCCATGTCAGTTGGTGTGCTGGACCCAAGCAAAGCATGCGGGTGACTTGCCCCTGCATCAATAGGTGCGGATCTTCTCGTCTGAGCTTCCATCTCGTTTCTCGAACTTCCCGTGTTGTCTTCCTTGGGGCAGTGCTCCAGCTGCAGTGAACCAATGCGGACTTGATACGTGGCGAAAGCCGAGCTGCTTCTCCATTTACATAGTAAGCAGGCGTCTCCAGGGAATTTCGACTCTGCTCATTCCTGAGAGTCCTTCTTTCATCCCCTGCCGCTGCCTTCCCAGGAGTTGTTAACGACGGTCGTTCGATCCCATCGCACCGCAATCGAGGCATATCGAGTGTCTTTCGGAAACTCCCTACCGTTCGGTTTCTTTGCCGTTGAGACCGGCACTCCCTTTTGGTCCTTCCTCGCACTGATAGGCTATATTACGAGGGGAGATCACGAAGATCCAGGGCGGCTGCTGGTGCGTCTCCAAGGTGGCTGGACCGGAGCGACGTGCTGGTTTGCTCCGAGCCTCAACCCTTGCGTGCCACTCGCTAGGGTCGCATCCTCCCATTCGGGACATCTTCTGGAACTTTGTTGGAAGCATGTTCGCAGATGATTTCTTGGCCGCCTTGTTTGATTGTCCGATGTGCAACACTCCAGCCAGCTGCGAGTTATTGAAGTAGATGGGGCGGTGGGACATCAAAGGGCGGAGGAAACTGGCCAAATCCCCCCCCGTTTACACTTTCGACCGCCCTTCAACCTGATGATCGGGGCCTTTGGCTCTCGGCTGTAGCTCAGCATCGCCTCAGGATCTCGAATGTGACGGCCAAGCCCGTCAGAAGGTCGAGTGACGCCGAGGACCAGAGACGCAATCTGTCAACGGCAGCTGTCCGTAGCTCGGAAGTATGCTATCCGCGCGGGAAGGGCAAACAACCCATCCAGGGAAAGTAATCGCGGCCTGGAATGGCGTGTCTGCTGCTCAAGTGGCTGGGGCTGTGGACGTCGCTCTCTCGGGGCTGCATCGCACCATTGGGCCGGCTGGTTGCATTCAATCGAGTTGCCGATATTGCTGTCCCAACGACCGCAGGCCCGTGATGAAGATAACGGCAAACAGCTTGGCCCTGAGTTTACTCTTAGTACTCCCGACGGCCCGAACATTTCTGCGTCGGCCGAAAAAGGATCGATTCTAAAGTGGCCCGCGGCCATTCGAGCACACAGAAACACAGAGTGCCCGTCCTCATCAGCTTTGCTTTGCATAACACGACAACTTAGTTCTGGTTAGAAGCACGGAGAAAGAGCTGTTGGTTGCAATGGATGCGAGACACCAAGATCTCGAGACGCACGGGCGGCAGGACCTGCTTCTCCGATCACCCGGACGGAAAGAGAAAGGGCGACGTCGAGGCCCTGCGGAATGTGGGGTCGGCGTAGACACATTCAATTGGCGGAGCCAGATAATGAAAGCCCGGCCCCGGACTTCTGTTCCCAATCGCGTTTCCCGAGACCGGATATGGCGCGAAGCCATCCGAATCACATGATAAGGCGCGTCTCGTCGATATCTTGGCGTCTTTAAACCCCTGCTGTATTCGGGGGAGCGCGTCGCGGGACGGACTTGGTTTCCCAATTCCAAACCCTCACCCACGCTGCCGTTGTTTGTTGTTTTTGTCTTTTTCTCAGTAGCAATCATGGATTACTGGACACACAAGGGGAGACCTATACTTCTTGCCGCTCTTGAAGCAGCCTGCGACTCAGTCGAGGAAAACCTCGCTGTTGGTGGGTAAAGCTCTGCAGCGTTGCTGAGATCGGAACATGCCTTTAAAACTGACGTTAATTACCTAGAAATTCAACAAAGATATGAGAAAAGTCATGAATCACTCCTGAAAGAGGTCGGTCGACTACAAGCGGCTGCGGAAAGAGTAGACTCGCTAGAAAAAGAGAACCAGTCCCTTGTCCGGGAACTCGGCCAGCTCCGAAGCAGACAAGAGACTTTACCACCTCCAGCAGCACGCCCTGCGCTTGCAAAGATCTCGGCCAACACCAAACTCGGCTCGTTGGCTGCAGACCCTTCAAAATGCGGCCCCGAGAAAGCGACAGATTGGGAAAAGGAGTTCTCAAAGCTCGCCGTGCGACACGCGACTCTCGAACGACGGCAAGAGGAGATACATCGATCGGCGAGGAGGTTCCGGGCAGAGCGAGATAGCTGGACAGAATACGCCCAGTCGTTGGAGGTCAAGATCGAAAAACTGGAGAAAAAGGTCCAGCGCAACAAAAACGCGGATGATCGCGTCCCTCCCTCCAGCAGTGCTAAGCCTCGGCCTACTTCAGTCAACCAACTAGGCCCCTCTTCCGATCGGATAGTTGTTGATTCGAGCACCGTATCTGAGCCAGATCAAGCGATCAACCCCAAACCACGCGGAGATCCTACCCGAGAGTCCATGGGGGTTGAAGAAGTAACGCCAACGCCAGCAACACTTGTGCCAGGATCTCCACACTCGACCGGCGAAGAGACGCAGGATGGAAGCGATGGAGTGGAAGAGATGCTGCGTCTACCGCAGGGCGCACCTACGGGGTCTGCGGTTAGGATCAAGGAAGAACCATCCTCGGATGCCCCGGTCATTGTCTCCGAGAGAACAATACGCAAACGGAAACACACGGATGACGACGTGGGTATGCCGGCTCCTCCCCGCAGGATTAAGAGCGAGCAGAGCACTAGCTCGGAACCCGTCATCACAGGCGAAGCTCCCATCTTTTGTCCGCATGAGAGCATTGACCTCGACGAAGATGAGCGTGGGATGCCGACACCAAGGAAGCAGCAACAATGGGAAAATCGGCATGCCCTTCGAGAAGATAAAGACGTTGCCCCTCCAGAGCAGCGCCTCGGCGGAGCACGCTCGACCGAGGAACAACCCCACGGCCTAGGTTTGCACCTTGATCGGCCGACTGCAGCAGCTTTATCTCCGCATAGGCCATCGAGAGCACACAAAGACCGCGAACCGCCTATTAGAACAGGGTGGACGTTGGATTCGGGGATTGCAGATGTCGCTGAGGAGACGTTCGAGTCGTTCTACTCTCTCAAACCGCGGCAGGCTGAAAAAGGGCCGACGCATCAGACACCGTTGCAAGGCCGCCTGCACTCGCTTTTGAACGACAACTCACCGAAGAAGTCCGGTGTTTTCCTCTCTCCAGCCCGCCTTCGCCATGGCAGCGCGAGTCCTCGTCTCGACAAGGAAAACGTTGAGAATAGGACAGCACAAGAGACCGAAGAAAGTAGCGACGCTCTTGTTAAGCCACCCCCGATAGTTAGCGCTTCCACAGTCACTCCTCTTCGGAAGCATGGCCAGGACAAAGGCAAACTTCCTAAACCTGGCCGACTGCGGGACCGGCCGCTGGCGGGGCTACGACCGGAAGATTTCAAGGTCAACCCAAGGTCCAACAACGGGTACAACCATGCCTTCGACGAGGTTGTGCGCAACAGGGAGGAGCGGGCGGAACTCTCCGGGTGCACCGACCCCAACTGCTGCGGCAGACAATTTCGAGCGATGGCGGAATCGGAGCTTAGCGCTGGCGGGCCGGGGGTCCTCTCACGGGTGGCCGACATCAAAATGATGGAGAATTACCTGGGCACTGAAGCCGATCAGCTCGTCGAGATGACCCGCGGGGAGCGACAAGAGACCTGGCTCAAGGCCAGGATCCAGGATCTGGCTAATCGGTTGGGGAGGCACAGGCATAGGTTTGCCAGGCGGCCGTCGCCACCAGGGTATTGGAACCCGGATTTTCCCAGCACGCAGGAGATCGAAAAGAACAAGGAGGAAGCGGAAAGGGCCGAGAGAGAACTTGTCGAACAGAGATGGCGTGAGGCGATGCGGGGAGGGAGGTGGTTGTTCAGAGACGAGTAGGGTGTTAGCGGTCGAGTTCAGCAGCAGAAGGACCGGCTTCCGTGGGAGACTGGGACTCGGGAACAGTACCCAGCCACTCAGAGCGCCTTTTATATGCAACATCGGTGCTGTTGGTCTCGCAAGATTGACCAGTTAACTAACGCATCTCGTGACCACTTCTTTCGCATTTGCTTGCCATGCATGACGGTGGTAATTTGTCGATCATCCCCGAGCTTTGTGAGGCCCTGGTCCACGTCATGAATCCCGCCTAGGGAGTGGAAGCCTGGTGAATAGAGCTCGGGTAAGGCCTGCAAAACAGAGAACAAACGGAGGTAACCTCACCCGGTTGTCTCCTTTTCTCTTTTCTTTTCCCTTTTTTTTTTTTTGTTTTGTTATTTTGCTCGTCCCAGGGGTTTTTCTTCTTTTTTTTTCTAATTTTATTTTCTCTTTATTACCTACCTCTTTCGTCTGCGTCCTGCGTCGTCATGTATTCGGAGGGAATACATCCTTAAATGGAACGACGACAAATGTAACATGGAACCGAGAGGTACCAAAAAGGCTGCATTCAAGCAGCCGAGGAGGAGTTAACCTTAACCCTTGCCTCGTGGTTTGTGGCCCGAGCGCCGACCGGGCGTTTTGCCGCCTCTGTCCAGTGTTTGAGCGCTTCTTTGCTGTGACGCCCGGGCTGTGGTAAATTTTGGAACAATCGTGTGGAAACCGCAAAAGTCCACCACCAGCACCAACATCGTCTCCTCTTGGCATGCCCTTGCCTTTCTCACCAACCTAAGGGCTGCCCAATGCGCCAAATCATTTGATCCTTCCGTTTTTACCCAATCGCGCCGACTGAATGACAAGATCAGTGCGAACCTTAAGAGAAAGAGCCCACAGCAACGCACGGTAGCACCCGGCGCCATCATAATTCGTAATAGTCAGCAGCAACTGACCGAACCTCCGTCGTGCGAAACCTCTACCTGGACATAGGGAGTCAGGGCAAGCGCAGTCTCGAACCAAATTCTCTCCGTTCCCCAAACCGCCTTCGCTTTCTATCCTTGAAAACCACATCGGCTACAAACCCATTTGCGTCACCATCCACGACGCCCACCCGCCCAACTCCTTGACGAGTTGCTCTCTCCGACCCCCAGCTTCTGCTGGATTTCCGACTCGCGACTCTTCGCCGCGGTGGCCCTCACATCGAGTGAGCAGCTACCGCAACAACCACAACACTACACACCCCCGCCGGCATGATGAACAATCGGGGGCATCTGCCGGCTGGGCAGCAGGTGCAGGGCGGTTCTGATATGGGCCCCGCGCCCACTGGTCCTCCGCCTCGCCGTGGCGGTCGGCCCCAGCATTACCCGCCGGCCCATGCCTACCATCACGGTCAACATGGTCATCATGGCCACCACCAGCAACATTCAGGCCAGCCGATGTATCCTGCCAGCTACATGGCAAACCCTTACGCCAGCGCCCACTACTATGCGCCTCCGCACTACCAGAACGGCGCCATGCCCGGCCCGCCTGGCTACATGCCTTATCCCAACACCGGATACGTTCGATCGCCTCCGGCAATGCAGCACTTTGTGCCTCTACAACAGGCCTACGGCCGTCCACCACAACATTCGCCGATCGTCTCCTCGCCGTATCACCCCCCACCGGCGGTTGCAGCACCCGTCGTTCCCCCTATCCCGCACACACCCTCATCGACGCACTCGCATGCTGTGCCTCCACCCATGACTCCCCCGGTCCAGCAACTCCATGAATCTGCCCAGCTCCCGGTACCGATCACAGTGCAGCTTCCCCCGCAGCCTGCTCCTCAGCCTGCTCCTCAGCTTGCTCCCCAGCAGGAGCCCCAACTTGGGTCCCGGCCAGTGTCACAACAAGAGGTCCATATTCCTCAGCAGATATCCGAGCCCGTTGCCAAGCCATCTCCGACTACTTCCGTTTCACCCCCCAGACAACCCTTCAGACCACCGGTATGTTTTGGCGGAGCTGTGTTTGTTCGACGTGCATTCAGGACCCGTACTGACCCCTATTCAGCTTCCCTGGCTATCGCAGCCCGACCTCCCATTCCCCCAGCGCTCGTCGAAGCTGAGGAGGAGAAGAAAATTGCTAGGGGCCGATGCGGAGAGGGTAGAGCTCCCTGGGCAGCATGCACCCGGTGCTGAGGGTCTTGCCCAAAATGACAGATCTCAAGGCTCGGTTGAGGTATCGCAGCGCGTCGCTGGCGCTCCCGCAAAGACCGAGGCACTTGCTCCCGGTGCTGATACCCCTCCCACTCAAGATCAGTCGCCCGAGGCCGTCGCAAGCTCGACGCAGCCACCCAAGGCGTCTCCCGTAGCACCCGCCACCCCTACGGCCGTGAAGCCTGCGGTACCAGCAGTTCCGGTTGTCCCCGCCCTTCCTAAGGCTAGCCCCAAAGAAACCAAGGCTTCAGCGAGGGTCGAGAAGAGCGCCACCGAACCCAAACCGGCTGTCGCCACTTCCGACGAGCAGCAAGCCGAATCTGTCAAACCGCCCGCCGAGAGTATGAATGGAGCTGCCGAGGCTGTCCAGCCGGCTCCCGCCTGGAGCAAACCCAAGCTTTGGGCCGGTTTGTTTTCCAAGCCTGGCGGTGCAGTCGCAAGCACGAGCTCCGCAGGCGCGGTTGCTCAGGCCGAGGCCAACGGCAGCACGGCAGAAGGACCGGCTGTGGTTCCCGGAGCCGGTAGCTTTGCGAAGGCCAACGCGAGCTCGCTAGCTCAAGCCCTACAAGCCTACCGTCCCAGTGCCCCGGACAGGCTTGCCTTCTTGGAGCCGAGAGGCCTCGTGAACACCGGTAATATGTGCTATATGAATTCGGTAAGAACATCTCGTCGTGTCACAACCCGGTCATCTCTAACCCTATGACAGGTGCTGCAAGTCCTCATCTTTTGCATTCCTTTCTTTGACTTCTTAGACCAAGTCAGCAAGAAGGCCGCCCACAGTTTCAAGAGCGAAACCCCTCTCGTGGATGCCATGTGGGTATTATTCTAAGCCTTGCGTTATACTGTGCATTTGCTCATAGCAATAGGGTCATGTTCATGCGCGAATTCAAGGCAATCGACTCTGCTGCGTCGGCCGACCAGCTAAAGAAGCGCCTCAAGAATGAAGAGTACGAAAAATACGGCGAACCCTTCACACCCGAGTTTGTTTACGAAGTCATCCGAAATCTCCCACGCTTCGCCAGCATGAGAGTAAGTGCTTTCAAACACATGAAATGCGAATTTAATACTGACAAGTTGCAGCGCGGCCATCAAGAGGACGCCCAAGAGTTCCTCGGGTTCCTGCTCGAGGGCCTCCACGACGAGTGCGCCCAGGTGATGCGTGCGGCACCTACCTCGACTGTGTCTACGGCCCCTCCCTCGCCCACCTCGTCTCGGGCGAACGACTCTGTGGAGGGCACCGACGACTGGCTTGAGGTTGGCCCCCGCCAGCGGTCTGCGGTCACGAGGTCTTCCGGTCACTCCCATACGTCGTCGCCGATCAACAAGATTTTCGGCGGGCAGCTCCGCTCGGAATTCCGTGTCCCGGGAAAGAAGAACTCGGTCACGCTCGAACCGTACCAGCCGCTCCAGTTGGACATTGGTTCCCCCGAGATCCGAAACATCATCGATGCCCTCAAGGGCCTTACCCGACCCGAGGTGCTTCACGGCGACTTCAACTCGCCGCACGGCAAGGACGTCCGGGCGACCAAGCAGGTCTTCATCGAGTCCGTGCCGCCGGTTCTAGTTCTGCATCTCAAGCGCTTCCAGTTCGATGCCGAGGGTTACGGCGGCACCGTCAAGATCTGGAAAAAGGTCGGCTATCCGCTTGAGTTTGAGTTCCCGCGGGAAGTGCTGTCGCGCCAGACCCGCAACACCATCCTTGCCGAGAACTCGGGCGCTCCCCGGTACCGCCTAATCTCAGTCGTCTACCATCACGGCAAGAACGCTAGTGGCGGGCATTACACTGCCGATGTCCGCCGCCAGGACGGCCGCGAGTGGATCCGCATTGATGACACGGTCATTCGGCGGGTACGTGACGAGGATGTTGCCGAGGGCGGTGCCGAAGAGAACCCCAGCAAAATTGACGGACAGAGAGACGCGAGCAACTCGGCTTCCGGCAACCGTTTCCTCGGTATCAACGACGAGGATACTGGTGACGAAGAGGGTTGGAAGCAAGCGGCCGGCGGCAAGAAGTGGAGCAGCGTTGTCAACAACGCACCGTCGGCTGCCACCAACGGCCAGAAGGCCAAGCAGCAACACAAGGAGAGCATGAAGGAGAACAAGGTTGCCTACCTGCTGTTCTACCAGCGGGTCTGATCATATGGCCGTTTGAACGGAGACGGACTCGTATTGGCACCTGAGGCGGGCAACATGGTGATATAAGATGGTCGGGCACACCATCATGAGCGACATGGCGTTATCGAAGCGGTGGTCTTGACTGATGAACCAACGACCCTCGACATGACTTCGATGACGGCTTCGGCGTTGGGTTGCTACCAGCCGCTATCGGATTCGGGGATGATGTCACGGCCCTCCATGAGGAGTTTAAGGCGTCAATAATCCTAATATCGGTCGATGGAATGTTACCATCGCACATCCGAGCTGCCCAACCATAACCGCCGACATAACCCCCGACCCCCGCCCTACCCTTTTCAGCTCTGACTACTTACCGACCACCACCTACCTATATACCTTTCACAGCCTGCCTCATCCAGCAACCTCCCCTTCCGCAACACTCCCTCTCATCATACAATACCACCCAGCAAAATACCACCCGTCAACCCATTGGCCAACTGCGCCCCAGAGTGGCCTGGGAGTTGGTAGGGGGTGGAGTCGAAAACGGCCAGCAAGCACTGGCAAGTGTATCCGTTGGCGAACAATCAACATGCCCAATATGACCGAGGCTATGATATATGTGCGATGCGATCACGTTATATCTCTAGATAAGATTAGCGTATTGCGTAAATAAAAATTGATCTTCCAGCTTGTGGTGGCTAGTGGTTGTGAGCGTCGTTGCAGTGAGGCTATGAACCCTGAGTGACCATGCCTTGTACGGTATCACATTATGGATGGTAGTTGCTAAGGGAGCGCCATCCTCGCCTGCTCATTCATACTCCCATTTCCTTTTGAACTTTCCTTTGAACCCCCCCCCCTCTCAAGTTGTTTGCCATTCCCCCCCCCCCCCCCCCCCCAAAAAACCACCATCAACACTCCAACCCCCTCTCCCCCTCCCACCGCCGCCTCTCCTCATCAGCCTCCCTCCACCATCTCCACGTCTCATACTCATCCTCATCATCATCCTCCCCATCCTTATTATCCCTATCACCACCCTTATGTTTCCCCCCATCCACATCCCCATCCCCACCCTCCCCCCTACCGTCCCCCCCAACCCCCTCCCAAGGCTTCGGCACCAAAATAAAATGCACCGCCCTCACCTCCCCATCCCTCCACAACGCTGCCCCATGCCCCCCCTGCCGCCGCCGCATCGGCGCCAGCGCGTTATACACATACGGCAGCGCCGCCCACCGGCCACGAAACAGAATGCTCAGCAGCGATTGCTCGGCGAAGGGGAGCTGGGCGGGGGTGCATTCGGTGGCGTGGTCGCGGAGGAAGGTGGTTATGGTGGTGAAGGTGGTGGGGGAGGGACGGAGGGTGAGGAGGCCGCCGTTGAGGAGGGAGAGGTTGGTGGACGGGGGAGGGGGGGTGTGTTGGGCCGTGGTGGGGGAGGGGTGTTGGGTGGTGTAGGCGCAGTTGGCGGGGGTCCAGGTTGGGGGGTAGTGGGGGAGGTGGTGCGGGTTGCAGAGGCAGGCGTCTGGGAGGTTGGGGGCGGAGGGGAGTTAGTTTGTGGTTGAGTTGGGGCAGTGACAGTGGTCAGGGGATGGCAACATGTAAACAAGTACATACGGGTAGCCGCAAACAACCGGTTCTCCTCATCCAGCGGCACGTCAAACAGCTCGTCCATGTTGCGCCGGACCAGCATGTCGGCGTCGAGCATCACGATGCGGGAGTATCCCGTCAGAGAGAAGACGGCGAGCTTGGTGAAGCAGACACGAAAGCGCGGGTCGTGGTCGTACGAGGTGTTGTTGCCCCCTCCGTTCTTCGTCTTACCCCCTTCGACAACGGCTTCCCCTTTTGGTGGAGGTCCTGGACAGAGATATGGCACATGCTGGATGGGGATATCTCTCGCCGCGAGGGCGTGGAGGGTCTTCTCCGGGAGGGACCCGGTGTACAGGGCCACGAGGGGGTATTTGGACTTGACTTTGCGGAGGGAGAAGACGAGGGTGAGGAGGCCCGGGAGGTATGAGTCGTTGGTTATGAGGGAAGCCCAAACTACTAGTGTTAGTGTGGCTGTGGTGTTGGTTGCACAGGGAGTATGTTTACTCTTGTATGAATCGACAACCTTCTCAGTAGTACACATTTTTGAGAACGGGTGGGGTGGCGAGGAAGGCTAAGTGAGACCAAGATGAATCACAACTCAATATAATTATCGGCCCTGAGACATCACGGGCACATCGGAGTATATCGGTAAAAGGGCAGGGCTTTCGTGTTAGCACTTCCTCTTTTCGAGTGTTAAGCCGGATACACATACAAGCGATATGACTCTTACAATGATTAACCACAGTGAGAGGCACCTCATAGAGTACTTCGGGGAGCCTCCCTATTCAATCAACAGTTCTGAAGTCGACGCCGGCTGACTAGGTAGTCCCTGGCTGCTCTTTCTTGACGTCACCAAAGGGACAAAGCACTGTAGTGGAGCCGGTAGCCTCGTTGACTGACCAGCGCCGGGGCGCCCTGAATTAGGGGAATGAGCCAGGGGCTCTCAGAAGACCTGGCCGGGCACTATCAGCTCACTGTGACCGGATATCGAGCATACAGTTTGTTACAACCACCCGGAACCGACAATGACCGCTGATAACGCACTTCCAGTTATGCCTATATGCAGGAGTGATGGAGTCTATGCGGGGCTCTCCAGATTCCACCCACCCAAGGCACCCACGCAGGGCATCCCCCTTAGGCAACCTCAAACCCACGAGAATCGTTGATTCCTCGCCTCAACCTCTCCGCCTTTCGCGCCCCAAGCGGCCTGCATGCCAAAACTGAGAACCGAAGCTACATAAGCACCCAGCCTTCCTCGATAAACGCCTCGCTCAGCACGCCCTCCTTGGCCCCCTTGGGCGGCACAAATTGCCCGCCCACCAGACTCCAGCCCTGGCCTTTCATGGTACTCCACTTCTCCTGCACCTTGAGCCGCACCAACTCCCCAGCAGCACGGGCGTCCTCGGCGCTGTCATGGCCCATGGCCTTACCCTCAACTTCCACCTGGATCGCTTTGTTGAGCTGTGTCTCCATGAGCATCTTGAGGCCGTGACGCATCGGTAGGCCCCGGCGGTGGGGGTACAACAGGATGGAGTCGACCAGAGTCGGGTGGATTATGCGGACTGCGTTGAGGTCATTTTCCAGACCGTGGCCGATGACGGGGGTGTCGGGTGAGATGAGGGCGAAAAGCAGATCGCGTGCTACGATGGGCGACGAGACGATTTGCATCTTCTTTCTCGATTTTGGGTCCGCTCTTTTGACTGCACGCTCCTCTTCCTGCTTTTGCGTTTGATCTTGGGCACTCTTCTCAGCCGACCACGGCTCGGCGTTGACAATGTCCTCGGGCCATACGCCAGAATACCTCGAGTTGAGATCTAGGATCTCCCCGACAGGTCGGACGAGGACGTCCAGCAGCTCCCCACCGTCGGGCCAGCTAGTAGCTGTCAGGCGGATCAGCTCCATCCCGCGAACTGTGTAGCCCATCTCGCAGTCGAAGCAGACGGCGCGGTCTTTGGGCGCTAGGGGATTCGCTGGCGTTTCGGCAAAGGGGATAAGGGACGCCAGCCGCGCTGGAGACGATGTCTTGAAGACGTGAGTGTTGCCACTCGCACAGCCCGACGACTCCCCCACCACCTGCTGGCAACATCGGTACCGCCTAGCGGGTTTATCGAAGTCGCCGAGTGTCCGCTCCGGATAGTATGCCCGGCCGGGATGATGGAGACATTTGCCTCCCGACGTCAAGGCCCCGTCTTCCTCGCGGCGGCCGGGAAATACTTGGAAACGAGTCCTACAGCGATCGCACACTTCGTATCCTAGCGAGGCCTCTTCCCCTTCGCGTGCCTTGGTGACCTCCTCCTCACTCGGGGAGGTCGGAACATACCCCCACTGGGCGAGCTTATCGATCGGTGTGCGTAGGTGAGTGAGGAACTCGACCTCTTGCTCGGGGGTGAGGCCCGTCTCAACGATTTTGGGAGGGCCAAGGGCCGGTTTTCTGGGCGTCTTCGATCCTGGCGTCGCCGGGGTTTGGTTCTTTTGGCGCTCGGCGACGCGCTCGTCCCGCCACTGGCCAGGGGTCATTCGTTTATAGACCATGATGCGATTTTTAATAACGTTCTGGTAGATAGACGGCTTTTCGGTTGCCATTTTCTGCTCCTCGTCCAGTGCTAGCCAGATGAGCTCCTGGGCTGATAGAACGAGCATCTTCTCGTCGTCTTTGGCGTCTTTCTTGAGCTCCTCGTTGAGACGGTGGAACTGGTCATGGAGGAGCTTGAGGGCCTTATATCGAAAGTCATGGGCTGCTGGGGCCGCCGACTTCAGGTGGCGGGGGTTGAGCGTCTCAGGCTTCCTGGGTGTGACCTTTTGTGGCGTAGTGTGTTGGGGTGTGGCCTTTCGAGGCGTGACATCTTGGTTAGCCTTTGTTGTTGACGTGGAAGATGTGACCGATCCCAGTGATGGCTCGGCTGGTTTTGTGACCGGAGCTGGAGGAGCTGGATGACATGGAAGCGGAGGCACCTTTCGCTTCAAGGGCGGGGGTGAAACTGGCTGTTTGGTGGAGGAAGGCTCTGGTTTTGTCGATATGGGCTGCGCTGGGGCAGGCGCAGGCTCAGAAGAGACCTTTCGACGCTTTCGTGGCCCGTCTTCGTCCTGGCCTCCACCCCCCGCCTGGGCTGTGGGAGAGTCCTGATCCCTGGTGTGCTGCCATGGGCAATTTGACTTGGTGCAGCTGTCCCCTGTGGGGCAGGGAATCAACTTGAAGTTTCGTAGAACGGCATCCATCGCGTCAACGATGGGAAATTATCTGACAATGAGTCAGATGGGTTGATCGGTGACCAGGTCACCAGGAAGACGTGGTTGTGGAAGAGGTATCAGGCAAACCATGGGTGGAAAGAGTGGGAACAAACACACGAGAACCAGGCTCAGGGTATTTCCTTTCTGTGGCTGATCCCGAAAGGAGTATTTTTGAGGATGGTGTTGAGATCGAGGAAGGCGTTGGGGGAAGTGGAAGTAGTGGTGAATGTAACGAAGCGGTTGGGATCTGGAGGGACGGTATAGGCAAGGCGGCAAGGCCTTTGTGGTTCAAAAACTGAACTCGAGAGATAAAATGAGTGTATGAAGATTTCGGTTGATTAGGTCCTAGGTTGCCACAGATGGGTTGGTTTCGATTCCTGCAAAGGCCGGAGCTGGCAGCAAAGGTGGAAAGGTGGAAAGGGCGAAACCCAGAAAGGTGAGACTGGTCTGATGCAGGAGGAGCGATTGGAGACCAGCAATTGATTGAGTGCGCAAGAGGACAGGGTGCACTAGTGAGAAAGAAGCTAGAAGAGGGTATCACAAGTTTGAATCTGGAGTTGCAGAGCAATAAAATGCAAATGGAGACCTAGAGATGCTCAGCTCGTAACAGAGTCACGTACCATGCTGCGATGGCTTTGTTCAGGTGATGGATGTTTGGAGTTGGTGTCAGTGAGGCCTGCCAAGAGACAAGCACGCAGCTCGCACGGCAACCTGCACCAAGCTGCATGCATTTGTGGGGCTCCGTTAACAGCCCCCCTGGCCAAAAAAAGCCAAAGTCTAAACAGAGAAAAGAAAAGGAACACAGCAAAAGACATCAAACAAAATAATTCGAGTGAAGTAAACGTAAAAGGAATATATACAATATTTTTAAGCCTTTGGATAGCTTTCGTTTCGTTCGGACAGTCGAGGTTTAGTCGACATCTACACCTGGAGTCCGGCTTTTTTCTTTTGAACCCTTGTTACAGTTCGCACTGGTCCAATTATAAGACAAAACATCTCGAGAGAATTAAGAGGAGCACCTGGACAGCTTAGCGCAATGGCCAAGGGACTACTCGTCAAGGTAGGTAGCAAATGGCCGTGTTACTCGGTCGGTCTCTCATCAGTATGCCTCAAGCGGTAGGCCTCTCGTATATGTTAGTGACTGGAGGGGCAGGCAGACCCTAGCAGTCCTCAATATTGGCTGCAATGGAAACCGGTGCTCATTCTCGTGACAATCCGAAGCGGGGAATAAACAGCAGTCATGGCGTAGTAATACACAGTCCTCCTTATCCGATTATCGTTTCATATCCACCAGGCCTCCCCCTCCCGTCTATGGCCTGCCCACATTCATCAACAGATTCGTCCCCTTGTTACCGCCCGGGAGATATGCCACGTTCGGGTTGCTGGCCAATGTCTGCGCAATCTCTCGGCTCGCCTCGATCTTACGGATCTGGATCAGACCGTCGCCCGACTTGGCAATAGCCTTGCCGACGGCGTCGGCGCTCTCGGCTTCACCCTCGGCGCGGATGACGTTGGCCTGGCGCTCCTGCTCGGCCTTCTCGACGATGAACCGCGCCCGCTCGGCGTCCTGCTGGGCGATCTGCTTCTGCTCGACGGCCTTGGTGAACTCCTTGCCGAACGTCATGTGGGTGATGGATACGTCCTCCAGCGCAATGTTGAACTCGCGCGCCCGCTTCATCAGGTCCTGCCGGATCCGGTCCGAGACAGCCTCACGCTGTGTGATCAGCTCGGCCGCGTCGAATTGCGCGACGATGGACTTGAGCACTTCGTTGCCGATCGAGGGGAGGACACGCTCGTCGTAATCTTGACCGAGGGACTGCGGGCGGGGTTAGCACGTTGTGGAAAGCAATTAAGGCCGGACAAGGGGGGGAACTGACCTGGTAGATCTTAGGCAGTGCCTTCACATCGGGCCGGTGCAGCACTCGGAGCGTCAGGCTAACCATCTGGAGATCTTTGCTGCCCGTCGTTGTCGGGATGATGCGGGGCTTGGTGCGGACGTCGAAGATGATGGCCTTCTGCAGCCAGGGAATGAGGAAGTGCGTGCCCTCGGCGGTCACCGTCTCCTTGACACCCGATAACCGGTCGAAGATGACCGCCCGCGAGCCACCCTTGACATCGTAGATGGACGCATTGAACAAGCCGTAGCCAATCGCCGCCGGAACCGCGGCCGAGTAGAGGAACCCGAGACCTCTTGCCGCCATTTTGGAGTCTGGTGGTTCAGCAAACGCTGATGTCGGCTAGGTGGATTGGGGATCTGGTGGGGTTGAGGAAAAGTGCCGGCTGTTGCTCGAGCTTGTCGCCGTGGTGGTGGTTTCTGATTTGCTTCGACTGCTTGCACTCGCAAATCGATGGAGCTTCTGCAAAAGTGGAGCCGCAGTCATTGAGAGGGTTCCCCGGGTGGTCCGGGCGTGGCAAGCTTGCTCGTTTGCTCGAGCCTGGCTCGAAGGCACTAGCCGCATTGGGCTCGGCCCTGTCGACTGATTTCGACTGCAAACCACCAAGAGCTAACCGGACCCTACGCTCGCAACAACCGACGACCCCCCTCCAACGCGTATATCTCGATCCCCGATTCACAATGCGTCCTACTCAGTACCTCCTCGGAGGCGGCGGCGGTGCCCCTATCGGCACCCATGGAAAGTCAGTTTCCCGATGACGTGGTGGGCCTTCCATGCGCCTTTTCCTGAGCTAGGGAAGGACCAGCATTCAGGCGCATTGGGAGGCCAATTCTTCACGGGGGCTCTTGCTAACGGTTTTGCAGATACCTCGGCGACTGGGGCAACTTTGGTGAGTGACATCCGAAGCGAGTCGACGTCGATGGGAGGGCTGGGAGAGTGCAGTGTGGGATACGATTCAAGTTGGAGGAAGCTTGGGGAGGAAAGACGACGACAGCGCCGTATTCGCCCCGAAATTCGAGGATCGCTTGTCTGACAGAGTTCTCCAACAGGTGGCATGAAGCAGAAGGGTATCATCTCCTACGGCATTGCCCCCAACCGCCAGTACCCCCCTTGCCGGTGCTGCCCACGACGCCTTCTTCAACACCTGGAGGCGCTTCAGCGCACAGGTCCTGTACTGGGCCCCGCCGATGATTGCCGGTTACTACATCGTGAACTGGGCCGTTGAGAGGTACGATTTGCATTTCAACAGCATGGAATACTTGACCCTAACTAGCTGTTAGGAACCACTACCTCAACTCGAAGCAGGGCCGCGCCGAGTTCGGTGGCCAGGAGGAGTAAGGGAGCCATAACGAGGGATACCAGTCAGGAACGAAACCGTGTGAATAAATAGACGCACTTGTACACCACAACAGAGATGGGAGCTGAGGATAGACCCGGTTGCTGCCCGCATGCCGTCCCCTGACTCACACATTTTTCAAGATCATGTCGTGATCCGCTATGTGCCTATCCGGTCTTTGCGTGAAGAATCGAAAATGTTATCATCTGGTTCTTTACGACCGGCCTGAAGCACCTTCAACTAGCCGTTAACAGATCGGACACCTTGCGTTGTCTCCAAAAAAAGTTCGAGCCGGAAACTCCCGGTCCCCGCCAAATTCTCGGGGTTGTCCGCCTCGACGAAGCCGCACGCAAGCCCACTGTGTAATTTGTTGAAAGCCACCGAGTATTGCGTTGGTTGAATCAGTTGTTGGCTTCGAATTCGTCCAACGGATACGACTTCTTCAGACGAGGGTAGGTAGCTGTTCAACCCCTCCCTTGGTAGGCACAACGGAGACACACAAAATGGAACATTTCGATGCCAAGCCCGACGCGGGCTTCGCCCATATTCGTAGCTTTTCAAGGCGATAAATTAAATCTGCAAGCAAAGCAAGTGAAACACAACTCAGTGTGTCGGTTCGTGCTCGGAGAGGGTGGGGGTTCTGTGGATCCGCCCGAAACTGCCCGTCTTCGGGTTGCTCTCGGACTGGCACGTGAAGAAACTCGGCCCTGCGACAGGGGGTCCCTTTTGTTGAGCAGGCCAGGATGACCTGCTGATGAACCTCTCACTAGCGCCGCGTTTTCCCCCAGTAGCGCCATTGCCGGTTTGGCAAACCCCGGAATCCGAGCAACGGGCAGCATAAACCGTTGAAGCAAGGTGAAAAGACCTGCACTGCGACTTGGCTTGCTTTTGTCAAACCGTTTTCCTCGAATTGCCTTCGCTTCGCAGCAGGCGGGCCTCTGAGAGGCAGAAGAAGGTTGGGCTCCAATCTGAAGGGACCGAGGCCGATGACATCGCCCGTAACGAAGTACCCGTCCCATCTGATCTTCAGCACGAACCCCCCGGTCGTCAGTTACCACAATTAGGTCCCTTGCTCCCTCACCATTTTGTCGGTATCATCCTCCACGTCGACCGCACTTTGCACCGAGCGAGCCCGCAAACTGCAAACTCGAATAGGGTACAAACGGCAAGAGCGGTCCCGGTGCACTGAGCGCATAGCGTTTTGATTTTTGGCCACCTGGCCCGCGAACCACGCCATCCATTCAGTCCTGCTGGTTCGTCCAGTCGAGTCCGCCCCTCCCCCCTGGCCCGATCGCACCTCGTCCTTCATGGCCTTCTCGATGTCGACGGCAAGATGAACTCCCTCAACATCATCTCGGCCCGAGTCTCCCCTCCGCCGAGCCCAGGACCGACAAGATCGAACTCGCTCAACGCTCTAGGATTGGGGGTCAGCTCCGACGCCGACGGGCCGCAACAGAACCAAACCGACAGCGCGTTGGGCAACGTCAATGAGAAAGATGGATTGACGACCGAGCCTGACGACTTCCGGCTAGAGAACCCACCAAATAACGACCGGCACCACGAATATGCGATCGACGAAACAACACCCCTAATATCCCAATCAAAGGTCCCCAGCCCGCGGGGCTCGCTGTGGGCGCTCTACCCAAAGCGTATCGTAAACGCCTTTGTGGACTCGATACGGTGGGTGCTGTCGACACTGGCGGCGCCCGGCGTCTATTTGTACGCCTGCTTTTGCGACGAGAACGGGTACTTTGCGCCGCTGAAGCAGCTCGCACGGCTGTTTGGTGTATACGGGGGCGATGCGAAGAGGATGGCGTTGGACTACCACGAAGGGATAGCTGCGTCCGAGAAGCGCAGGCAAGGCACGGGCGGGGCAACCGGCGGAAGCGGGCGAAAAAAAAGTAGAGTATTGCGCGTCGTCGGGTCGAACGGTTCTTCGTCGTCCGGCCTTTCGTCGGAATCTGAGTCCGACCCGGACCGTGAGAAGAAGGGTAGCCGTCGAGGCTCAAGTGGAAGACACCTACGCTCCAAGTCACTCCCGGATTCCGACGAAATCGCGCCGGCACAACGCTCTATAAGAATCAAGCTCCACTCCGACGAAGCCTTGCGGCAGAGGAAGCACCGGAAATCACAGTCGACCAGCGCGCGCGGAAGCGGCGGGTCCGGCGACGCCGTGGACAGCATCTCAGCCCAGCTAAAATCCCCAACCTCGCCCGCCGGTGCCCTAACCAAGTACCCCAAGACGCCGGCGCCTCCGCGACCGTTGATACCCCGCCGGCAACCCTCGTACATCAATAAAAATGCAGAAATGACCGACGTCAGACACCAGAAGACATTGATCCTGGACCTCGACGAGACGTTGATACACAGCCTGTCTAAGGGCGGGCGGATGAGCTCGGGACACATGGTGGAAGTGCGGCTCAACACGACATACCAGAGCGCGGGAGGGCAGGCGGCCGTCGGGCCTCAGCACCCGATTCTGTACTACGTGCACAAGCGGCCGCACTGCGACGAGTTTCTACGGCGTGTCAGCAAGTGGTTTAACCTGGTCGTCTTCACGGCGTCGGTGCAGGAGTACGCCGACCCGGTCATCGACTGGCTCGAGGCCGAGCGCAAGTACTTCTCGGCCCGTTATTATCGCCAACACTGTACCTTTCGCCACGGTGCCTTCATCAAGGACCTCAGCTCGGTCGAACCCGACCTGAGCAAGGTCATGATTCTCGACAATAGCCCGCTGAGCTACATGTTTCACCAAGGTCGGTAGTTTATACCTTCCCTCCACCCCCTCTTCCAAACCCGTGTCTACTACTCATCATACTCACGCCCTTCTTCCCAGACAACGCAATCCCGATACAGGGCTGGATTAGCGACCCGACGGACAGCGACCTAATGTATTTGATACCCTTCCTAGAAGGACTGCAGTACGTGTCTGATGTGCGCGCCCTCCTGGCCCTGCGCGGCGGCGAGGACGGGCAGCACATGGCTTGACGTGCGTGTGGTAGCGGATAGGAAAGCGGGGGGGGGGAACATGGGGCATTATTTGGCATTACTCGGATGGGGGTGGGCACATTTCTTTTTTGGAGATAGGCGGCAGGGGAGGCAAAAGAGTTGAACGTTTACAGAGCGGGCAAGCGAAGGCACAGGCGGAGTGAAGCGGCTCGTTCGTGCTGTGTGGTGTATGTACATACATACCTCGGCTGGGGAGCTTTGTTGTTCTCTCCCTGAGCATCTACAACCTGACCACATCACGGAACGGCGTAGTAACTCTGCCGTCGCCGAGCGGCTTCCTGGTAATTGATCCTCTACACTACTCACTTTTCTGGTTTCACAAGTGTTGGGGAGCGTGGGTGACCGGATTGTCAGTCAGTGATTGCTGTAACAGACGGAAGAATCAAACTGCCGGGCCTGGTAAGATTCTAAGCTGCCACCTGGACCTGTTAGTACTCGTCCAATATCTCGGAGGTGGACGTCCAAACGCTAGAATAACCCTAACCCTTCATCTACAGGCTGATAGGGCCATTGAATTGACCTTTCCGAGACAAGGCAAATCAACCTAATGCAAGGGGCAATTCTCAACCCCTCCACATGATTAATTAAACCTTGCGCGCCTTGGTATTCAACGACAGTCTTCCCCGGGAGTTACAGATGGCGTAGGTCCCTGGATCCAGATCTCTTGGGCCCAGTGTGAAAGGCAGCCGCCAGGGCAGCATTGGCCCGAGACTGAGAATCCCCTCAATTGCGTCAGTAATTGGAACCCCTCTCTCAACCAAGCTTCAAGACCAGCCAAAGTGTGCAGTGGATCTGCCTGACACCCCGGATATTGAAACTGCCGCTTCTGGCCGCCGTTTGCTGCCGCAGTTCGTGCAGGAAAGCGCCGGCGACCCCGTTTAAGCGTTTTGGTGGGGCGGCCAGGCCCGGGTCGAATATGGTGACGTCATAATACAGCTTCTCAAAGGTGGGAGGCCAGGGAAGCTCCGATGCGATGATGTTATGCCCATGGTGCTTCAAGCTCAACCGGACTAACAGGGTGGAGGTCGGCGGTGCCCCTTCCTACGACAGGGCTGGATGTGTGACGCACAAAGGGAAGGAGAGGATGCCAGGGGGTGACACCGGCCCTGCTTCGGTCCTCCCGCTTGTGCTATAAACCAGCTCGCCCTCTAGCCACTCACCTAGCACTTGCCTTTTCTTCATCTCGTACACCACTTGGCCAAACAAACACCATCCAATCTATTCACTCTCCATCTGAAGAGACAGACGAACATTCTCGATTTCAGACTTCCAACTTCAGAACAGATCTCAACCACCCACCATGTCTCTGCACTGTCAGTACCGCCCCTCCTCACATCATCCCGTACCCCTTTCCGTTTCCGGTCCATATCCCGACAACTTCAGCTTCAACATTGGGGCCAATGAGTCAATTGAAATCTCGAGGTCAACATCACTCGAGGCCCGATCTCAGAATTGGATCGCGGATACCCGACCGTGAGAATTGGCCTCCCTCGTTTGGGATATGCCGCCACTCGAGGGTTGCTTGATGTGACCCAATCTGAAGTGCGGGGAATCAATCCAATTCTGAGGTTGAGCTTTGGGAGGTGGTCAACCCAAGAGACAATGGAGCAATCAGCAACACATAACAACAAATGGTTTTCTCCAGGAAGCTAACCGGTTCTCAGATCTCCCCGCCGTCAAGCCGTCGGCCATCGCCCTCGGCACCGTCTTCAACCACGCCGCTGAGCTGGCCGTGCTCACCCCTCTCTTCGGTCAGACATACCAGCGCGCCAAGGCGTCCAACACCAAGGAGGAGTTCCTCCGGTCACGGGAGGCAACGGGCGCCGCCATCGCTTGGGGTACCGCCTTCGTCGGCTCGGGGTTGCAGGCGTACGGTGTGGGTGCCCTCATCAACGCCACGGGCACCCTCAGCTATAAGGGTGCGGCCTACTTGGGCGGCCTGATCTTTGCCGCTACCAGTGCTCCTACCGTACGTTCTTTACCCATTACGGGGATTGGGGGGTTGTCATGAAGGTCGGGGTAACGGCTTTGCTAACATCGGCTACAGTTCATCAGCCAACTATTCGTCGAGAAGCGTGCGCTGGAGCAGGTGGGTGTCAGCGTTCTGGCCAAGCTGTTTGAGACGGTTGGCCTGTCTGTCTTTATGACCTGGTGGGGAACACGCACCAACCCGTTTGAGCAGTGAGTAGTCCAACATCCGTCCCATGAGCTGGCCATGAGATGCTGATAAGACTGCAGCACCGGCGCCGGTGGCACCCCCCTGACCCGGAGCGCGTTCCGGTCCGACTAAACGGAGAGAAGGAAACAGAACGGGGTTGACATTCTTTAATTGCATCGAGCGCACCCAATAGAGTGACCTCGGGAACAGAATGGGTTGTGGTTTCGCGCGTTCTTTGGCTGTAATCGTACTCCGGTGTTAGCATTCAGGAATCTGGAAACTTTGATCACACTTGCCATTTTCTCTGCTTCGTAATTGCGTCCCATTTCTCGTTTCCCGGTTGCAAATACGCTGCTAGCCTAGACCCATAACAAGAGAAACTTTTCATTTTCAATATCTACATCAGAAGCCTTCTGGCTCCCCGGAACCCATGCAAAGTGCCAAACCCTCTTAACGCCATCCATTAGACAAGAGAGCCATAAAAACCAACGGAGCAAAGCCGGCCAACGTGATCAGTCATACAGCCAGCAGGTGATCAACACAGGCAATCCAACTGAGAGTTGCCGTTGCGATGTCCTGGAACCGGTCCATTGGGCGAGACCGGGTCAAGGACGGAAGGAGCCATGGACAGGCTAGCCATGGCAAGCCCACTTGGTGATGGGTGGACTTGCCTTGCTTTTGCCGTGTCAATGCGCCGAGACGAAAGCAGCTTCCCCCTTCGGATCGAACTCAAGCGCTCGCTGCCAGCCGCGCCTTCTCCCGGTCGGCAATCTGGAGCGGGTGGGTGCCCTTGACCCACGGCTGGACTTGGATCTTCCACTGCTTCTCGGCCGTCTTGATCAAGTCCTTCCACGAGTCGAGGTACTCCTCGGCGCTGACCTTGCCGCTGTCGGCGTCCTCCATCTCGGCGTCGGCGTCCTTCTTCTTGCCCTTGTCGCCGCCGCTGCCCGCGGCGGGCTTCTTGCCCTCGGGCTTGAGCATCACCACGCTGGTCGCGCGCTTGGTGCACGCCGCCACGCCCAGGTCGGCCCGCGACCGCACGTACAGGTACGGCACGCCGTGCTCCTCGCACAGCACGGGGAAGTGCATGATGACGTCCATGGGCGAGATGTCGCCCGCGATGATGACCAGCCCGGGCGCCGCCACCTCGCCCGACGCCGCCGTCTTGGGCGGGCACTTCTTGATGGCCTTCTCGCACTCTTTTACGCCGCGGTGGATCGACTTGAGCTTGGCGCCTGCGGGGAAGAGAGTGAGGTTAGCATGGAACCTAGGTACGTTCAATCAATCAACCGCGAGGGATCTGCTGGCTAGCGTACCCTTCTTGATCAGCTTGAAGATCTTCTTGTGCGTCTTGTCGTCGGCGAGCGGCAGCGCGAACGGGACCAGCTCCTCGGCGGGCTTGATGAGGTCCTCGGGGTCGACATCGGCGACCTCGTCGTCCTCGAACGCGGCGGCGGCATCGGCTTGGAGGTGGGCATCGAGGGCGCGGGCGAGCTTGTCTTGCTTCACCTTATCCTTCTTCTTGTCCTTCTTCTCTTTGCGGACGCCGTCGTTGTCGCTGCGCTTCTTGTCCTTCTTCTCCGACTTGTCCTTGCTCTTCTTCTCCTTCTTCAGCTTCTTGTCGTCGACGACCTCGACCCTGTCCGCGGCCGCCATTGTGATGGTTGGTATTCGCGAAAGGGAGATTATGTGTGGGATATCGGAAGTCTAACAGATAAACCACTAATGGCAGGTCCGGTTGGTAAATGTTGGAAGATAGATGCTGGAAATTCGTGCTAAAAACAGTTATCGCTGTCTCTGCTTTCACGCCGAATCGCTCGCTCTCCAGATTTTCTGAGCAGAGTCGCCATGCCAAATTTTGAAGGCCAATTGTATCGCCGCTCCGCTTATCTTAGCGTTGCATTCCTGATCCTGGTGGGCGAGCTCCTCCGGTGTTTAGCCGATCAGGGACAGGAATGTGGGATGTGCGGGGCGTGCATTGAGCCCCACCGTAATTTTCTCGACACGGGAGCTTGAGCATGTCATTGACTCACATTCCATCCCTTCAAGATCCTTTTTTGAGCCAACCTACCACAAACTGCCCGATTTTGGACCACATCCTACCCCCACTATCACCGAGGATTCTCTACAGCATAGAAAATCCTGGACCCGATCCGCGACCTAGATCGCCTATTATCCGTGTTTCCACTCCCAACGCGGGGTCCTTGGAACGCCGAGCTGCCGACAGTTCTGCCCCGCGATCCATCACCAAACAGACAAAGCCATGGCTCCCTCACAAGCGGCCCATGTGCCCACGCTGGACAACTTAATAAAGTCGTTTAACAACCAAACCCTCGAGGCGTCGATTGAATCCCTGATTTTGTAAGCTCGGCTTTTGGCACTACACTGTGCCCAGCAACTAACGTTAAACCACAGTCTCCTGAAGAGGCGCCAGGTCAAGGGCGACGAATGCGCCAAAGCAACCGCACACATCCTCCGACAGGTTGTCGCCAAATCCAAGTGGAACGATGTCGACCAGCTTCTGTCTAGGGTCCAGAGCGCTGGGTCGAGGCTGGCTCGGGCTGCCCCGATAGAGCCTGTCATCGGAAATGTGGTGCGACGTGTCTTGGGCTTGATCCGTGACGAGGCGACCGAGGACAGGAACGCCGACGATTTGGCTAGCGAGGCCGCTTCCGACATCCAGAGCTTGACTCCGAGCACCAACCCGAACGCTCATCCCCCACAGCGGCCCGCCCACGTCCCGGTGCGCCCTTCTCCTTCCGTCATCTCGACAGGCCTGCAGGTCTCCAAGTCCATGTTCAACCTCCTCTCCGTTGCGAACCCCGGCGACTCGCCAATAACAGGGGCATCGACCCCAATGTCACAGGCTCAGCCAGCCAGTGTGCATGCTCTGCGTTCCGAAGTCATGGACGGAATCGAGGAGATCTTGGACGAAATCAACCAGGCCGACGACCAGATTGCAGGGTTCTCGGATATCCAGATCCATCCTGGTGACTACGTGCTGGCCTACCAGCCATCAAGGACCGTCGAGAGGTTCCTTATCAAAGCTGCATCAAAACGGCGTTTTACTGTTATTATCGCCAGCCATGCGTTTTCCGACGGGGCCTCCGAGCCTCCCTACGCCATGCTACGGAAGAAGCTCAACGCGGCTGGAGTAAACACAATCAACCTGGCGAGCAACGGCCTGATGGCGTATATCCCCAGGGTCAACAAGGTCATCTTCAGCGCAAAGGCCGTATACCAGAACGGAGGTCTGCTGGTGGACAGCGGTTCCTGCATTGCTGCCCAGGCAGCGCACGAATACCTCAAGCCTGTCATCGTTCTCTGCCCCGTCTACAAATTCTGCCCCGAGGATCCATCAGACGAGGTGTCGAGGGGCGAGCTAGGCAACCCGTCCAGCTATGTGAGCTACGCAAATGGCCCAGCGGTAGACGCGCTCGAAGTGGAGAATACTGTCACAGACTACATCCCGCCAGAGCTTATTGATGTCTACCTCACCAATCTGTAAGTTTCCCTTCGGGTTTGGCCACTTGTTGATATGGCTGACGTTTGCCAGGGGCCCTCAAACGCGGCATCATCTTGCGAGCATCCTCGCAGACCACTATAAGACGGAGGATATTGGCTTCTCTTTGCAACTTGGCGAGCCATGAGGCTAGCCGGTATTGGCACATTCGAGCCGAGGCCGCCAAGGACGCGACAGCTCTTTCGTGGCCCTAGAAATGCATCGAGATTTGGCATCTGACGACTTACCCGAATGGTCCCCCTGGAACTAACAGCATGCTGGGGAGGTGCATCATTCCCATACCACCCGGCCGCGTAAGCCGGGTGCGGATTGCGTGGGACAAAGCTGCGGGGAACAAGGGGAGAACCCCAACAGCGGGGCGATGTCAGCCAAGACCTCCCACCTCAAAGGCCCAATCGTCGGGTCTTGGCGAATGAGAGGTCGGACTTCTGACGTGGGGCTGATTAGTGAAGCGTTCCTGAGCTTACGCCTCGCCCGAAGCTGAGGGCGCCAGTGACTCTTTTGCGCATCCAATAAACCATATCACCCCACCTATTCCTTCTTTCCATCGCGCCTCTTTGTGTGCAAGTGTCGTGATCCCCAAAGAATTTGACATTTAATCAGCGGGACTCCATCCAAGTGGCAAGCCGGCGACATTCTTCAATCCTGAACCCTTGCTCATCACAAGCTTGGCCCTCTTACACACCAGCATACTCGCTCCATCATGCCCTCGCACCCGGAGGACATCCCTCCCCCGCCTTACACTGAGACAGACATCTTCTCGAGCTCGGGGCGAGACGCGCACCTCGCTGACGACACCTCGCGGTCCACTACATCCACTAACGGGGATGTCATTTATACCCCGCCACTCACACCTCGGAGTTCGTACCAGTCCAACTTCGCTGGTGAACTCGACCATGGAGCAAGCTCGGCTGCCGCTGCCTACTTTGAGACACGCCCGCCTCCCCTGCTGAGCAGCCAACCACACATCGTACACTCAGTCACTGTCCTCGCGGGATCTACCCCGGACAATCTGCCCTATCCGAGCGAGCTCGGGGCCCGGGACGTCCGGCTCGAAGACTGGCTGACCTTCACCAACTACCTGCTACCAAACCACTCAGCAACCACCAACGATCAAATCATCGACCGCAAGCTGCGGGCCGAAGCCATGACGGCCACCAACACCAACCCCGGCAACAACAACGACGACGCCCGCTCGCAGTCCTCGGGCCGGAGCCACGCCGAAGCCCACCTCAACCGCATCCGCTCCCCCGTCGACGCCGACACGGCCGAGCACCGCGAGAACGTCGAGTCCACCGTCCGCGAGTGGAACGATGGCTTCTTCGGCCCCCGCCGCGTCACCATCCGCGTCGACCTCGAGCCCCTCCCATCCTCCTCCCACAACGACCACGGCGACAACCGCGGCATGACCGAACTGCCCCCGCAACCCATCCCCGAAGAAAAGGGCCACCACCAACCCATCCCCGGCGCCTGGGACACCTCCTTCGACCAACCCAACCCAGATAGCAACCCATCCGCAGCACCACCAACCGACCCAGCCCCCCGGCGCGGCCTGACAGGCCTCTTCGCCGCGCGCGCGGACGCCATCGCCGCCGCCAGGAACGGAGCCGGAGCCGGACCCGGCCATGGATCTGGCGGACCGGGTGCCGGCCGCGGTGGCGGGTTCCGTTTCGCGGGCATCAACGTGCAGAACGACCGCGTCAGCATCGGGAATACCTTTGTTGCCGACGGCCGGACGGGCTCGTTGCGTATCGGCGGGATTGTGGCGGATGGGAATGGGATTAGGATTAATGGCCAGCCGATGTTTGGCGCGGCTGGGGGGCAGCAGCAAGCACAGAGTGGGGGGGAGAGGGGAAGGGGGGGGCATGGGCGTGGGCATGGGAATTGGGGGCCGCCTGGGTGGGGGATGGGCGGGCCTAGGGGGGTTGGCGGGTGGGGGGCTTGGGGTGGTGGTGCTGGTGGTGGTGGTGGTCCGGGGGGGTGTGGACCCGATGGTAGGGGTGGTAGTCCGTGGGGGATGCGTGGTGGTGCTGGTGGTGGTGGTGGTTGTGGGAGGGGTGGTCCACGGGGGAGGATGGGGTGGTGGGACGCTGGACCGGGTGCGGGGGGTGGTGAGGGAGAGCAGGTGCGTGGACGGGGTGAGCATCGGGACTCTGGTGAGGGACATCAGTCGCGGGCGAACTCTGCGTCGAGTGCGTCATCGAGGTCGTCGTCTGCCCATTCCGAGTCGTCGGTTGGGTCGCTGCCGGACTATGATGACTTGAAGGATTCGCAGCTGCCGGTCGCGAAGCAGTACCTCCAGGAGTCGCTGCACCGTCCGGACGAGAAGATCACCAAGGAGAAGGTCAAGCACATCAAGGAGCAGATCAAAGCGGCAAAGAAGCCTTCCGGCCCGGCCCCGGTGATCCTTGACAAGACGGCGCTGAGGCGCGAGGTCAAGGACCTCCTCCGCGACTGGAAGCAGCTCAAGAGGCAGCAGAAGCGGGACCGCAAGCAGCTCCAGCGCGAACGGAAGCATCGTCGCCGGCAGGAGAAGCGCGAACAACGCCATACCAAGCGCGAGCTGAAACGCGCCGCCAAAGAGATGAAGCGGGACATGCGGCGCGGCCCCTTCGGGATTCCCCCTGTGCCTCACGGCCCTCACACAGCCCACGCACCCCACGCAGCTCACGCCGCTCACATAGCCCACGCAGCCCAGACGGCAGCTCACACAGTTAGCGCCGCTGCCACAGCTCACGCAGCCCACACGTCCCACGCAGGCCGCATGCCTCCCATGCCTCCCATGCCTCACATGCCACCCATGCCCCCGATGCCTCCCATGCCACCCATGCCCCACCACCCACATCACACACCACCACCACCGCCACCACCACCACCCGGGTTCGACCACCACTCCTTCAACCCCTGGGCCAGGCCAGACACCACCACCAACACCACCACCGCCCGAGCACCCGGCGCCTGGCCGGCAGACGACAACCAAAGCACGGGCGTGCAAGACGAAGGCGTCGCGGGTGGCTACGCGGCGTCGCAGGCGAAATACCAGGCCGCGTGGGAGATGGAGGCCAAGGTGGCGGCCAAGGAGGCCGAGCTGTTGAAGCTGCATGAGCGGATCGCGGAGGATCATTTTGGGGATGGTGGGAGTGGGAGTGGTAACGGTGGGGGGGAGAAGGGGATGGGGAAGATGGAGACGGAGGCGTTGGCGGTGGAGAGGGAGATTGACGAGCTGGCGAGGGTGATGGAGAGGTTGAGGACGGAGGCGGACGAGGAGTTTGCGAGGGAGTTGGCTGAGGAGGAGGAGAGGGCTGTTAGGCGGTAGGTGGATGGATGGGGGTTTGATCGGAGGTTTGAGGGGTTGTATACCGAGAATACATATGTATAGCGTGCGTTAGTCGACTAGCGTAATCCCGTCTCATTTCGAGTTTACTTATAACAAAAACACCTTGCTATGCGCCCTACATTGATGGCGGCCTGGTCTCCTATAGCCCGAAATATGCCAACAACAAACCGACTTTTATTTCCTCAACGCCGTGCAACCATCTAGTGTTTACTCTCGTCCTTCTCTATCAGCTCGCCTACACCAAGGCCCCGCCCAACCTTGACTTTGATCTTCTGGTCGGCCTTACTCCCCTTGGCCGGGTCCCTTCCCACATCGCCCACGGCCTCACCCTCGTCCACATCCTCGCCCTCGCCCTCCTCCCCCTCCTTGAGAGCCTTCTTCTTCTTGTCCTTGCCCTCGTCCTCCTCCTCGCGGAGCTGCTCGCGGATGAAGTCGAGCTCCAGCTTCATGCAGAAAGCGTCCTCGCCGTCGGCGTAGTATTTGCTCTCCGTCTTTTCCGTCTTGAACCCGAGCGTGTCGCGGTACAGGTGGATGGCGGCCTTGTTGGACACGCGCACGTGCAGGGACACGTAGTGCCCGCCGAAGGTCTCGACCATGGCTTGTTCTGTTGTCCGCCCCCCCCCTCGTGCATTAGCATCCAACCGGACAGAAGAAGAAAGCACCAAAGCAAGGTAACACAGCAGGGGAGAGAGCGGGGGGTTTCTTACGGCTCTGGCGCATCAGCTTCTCGGCGATGCCCAGGCGGCGGTGGGTGCGCATCACGGACAGCGACGTGATGTGGCCGTGCTGCACGCCGTCGGCCGGCTCCTCCTCCATCTTGGCGAGCACATAGCCGACGATCTTGGGGTAGTCGTAGGGGGTCTTGGGCGGGCGCGACACGTCGACGGCGACGTACGACAGCTGCGGCCACGAGAGGGCGTGGTACAGGTAGTACTTGAGGAAGTAGTTCTCGGGCAGGTTCTCGAGGTTGGCGTGCTGGATCAGCGGGATGTCGGACGACCGGAGGAGGCGGATATCCATCGTGTCGGAATTCGAGCGGAGAGAAGGACGAGGAGGGGGTCGGGGGTTCGGGGGCCGGTGGTCGGTGGTCGATGGAGACAAGGCTGTGATGCTGCGTCCCTGCGGTGCTGCGTGCTGAGGTTCGGGTTGAATGCTGAGGGCCGAGCTGCTGTGGGGACGCGTGAAATTCAACGGGCTGGCTGGTGGGGGTCCCTGTATCTTAGCCGCGCAAATGGCGGGGCAGCTCGCCGCCGTCTTAACCGACATCACCGGGAGGTGCGGGGCATTCTTCTTTTTCCCCAACTCGCACGATGAGGAGGCCACTTACACCGGCGGGGCTACTGTGTCCACCTGTTATATTGTGCATATTGTATAATTAGGGACCTCCGTTTCAATTTGACATGCTATTAACTCTGCCTGTTCCTGTGTCTTGACCATACGCTCCTCCATTTCTCACCGTGCTAGGTCGTCTCGTTCCTTCTAGTAGACTCGACCTCGAAATTGAAAGCCAACGGGAACAATAGGAACAATAGGGACAGTAGGATATACTAGCACAATGGCGAGATCTCTGGAAGGAAAGCTCGGTATTGTGACCGGTGGATCTCGAGGTTGGTTTCCCTCCCCATCTACATCTACGAGACTAAACCTGACTAACTAAACCACACCAGGCATCGGTGCCGCCATCGCCGAGAACCTCGCCTCGAAGGGCTGCAATGTGGTGATCAACTACACCTCGGCCTCCTCGACCGAGCTCGCAGCCTCCCTCGCCGCCCAGCTCTCCTCAGCCCACAACGTCCGCGTGGTACCCGTCCAAGCCGACGTCGGCACGCCCGCAGGTGCCGCCACCCTCATCTCGGCGGCGAAGGAGAGCTTCGCCGGCGCCGACTCCCGCTTCCAGATCGACATCCTCATCAACAACGCCGGCATCGCCATCAACGGCACCATCTCGCAGGTGAAGGTGGAGGACTTCGAGGCGAGCTACCGGGTCAACGTGCTGGGCCCGCTGCTGGTGGTGCAGGCGGCGCAGCCGTACCTGCCGACGGACCGGTCGGGCCGCATCATCAACCTCAGCTCGGTGTCGTCGTCGACCGGGTTCGTGACGCAGTCGGTCTACGGCGGCACCAAGGCGGCGGTCGAGGCCATGACGCGCTCGTGGGCGCGCGAGCTGGCCGCCAACGCCACCGTCAACTCGGTCAACCCGGGCCCCGTCGAGGGCCCCATGTACGCGGCCAACCCGCCCGAGTTCATGGAGGGCATCGCCGGCTGGGTGCTGCACACGCCGCTGATGAAGGCGCGGGAGGGCATTGACAGCCCCGAGGTGGTCAAGGACGCGAAGGAGAGCGGCGGCCGGCCTGCTTACACCAAGGAGGTGGCCGGTATCGTGGGCATGCTGTGCGGTGAGGAGGCCGGGTGGTGTACCGGGCAGGTGGTGAGCGCCAATGGCGGGATGATTATGCAGTAGACGGGATATTCATAGAGTACCTTACCTAGATTAGAAGGACTGGGTTTTTCTCTTGCTAGTTTCATAGAGCGCCGCTTAGCCGGGCTTCTCTCAGTCGGACAACCCTTGCTGGGCAACGGTTGCCATTAGAAATCCGACTTGTCAAACCACCGTTCATCCCAATGCCTCGCTACTGTACTTCGGTACCTAGCCCTGCCACTACCGAACGCGTGGAGGAGAGCCCGCCTGTTCCGCCATCGCCGGGGTGCGGGGATCCTGAATTTTAGCCCCGCGTTGCAGCGCCGACCCCGCTATAGTCGGGCAATCTTCAACGCGCGTTCACCCCGCGGTCCCTCACCGTGCTGACCATACATTCACCGCTTAGCATTACCGCTCACTTAACTCTTACCATCTCACACACTCTCTCGCTCTCTCACTACCACTATCTCAAACCCACCCACTCACCCACTGAAAAAGAAACCCTTAAAAGAAGCAGAACAACCACCACCACCACACACACACACGCACACACACACACACACACACACACGCACACACACACGCACAAAACTCACCATGACAACCACCGCCCAGCAACCCTTAGGGTCGGACGACCCCTTCGACACCCTCCTCACCCTCGAAGACCAGTTCTACACCGAAGGGTACGACCAGGGCATGGCCGACGGCCTGGTGGCGGGGCGGGCCGAGGGCCGGCAGCTAGGGCTGGAGCGCGGGTTCGTCAAGTTCGCCGAGAGCGGCCGGCTGCAGGGGCGGGCGATCGTGTGGGCGAGTCGGGCGGGGATGGGGATGGGGCGGGAGGGGGGGAAGGGGCAAGCAAAGGGTGGTGTTGGTGTTGCTGGGGAAGGGGGGGATTTGGGGGTGGGGTTGGGGTCGGGTTCTGGGTTGAGGGAAGGAGGGGAAGGGGAAGGGGACGGGCAAGGGCGAGAGGATGGTGTTCAACACAATGGGGACGCCACAGAGGTCGCTCGCGTGCTCCCTCCGTTACCGGACAACCCCCGCCTGGCGAAGCACATCACCACGCTGTATGCGCTGGCCGAGACGGAGAGCCTGTCGACCGAGAACAACGACGAGGCGGTCGACGACTTTGACGATAGGCTACGGCGGGCACAGGGGCGGTTCAAGGTCATCGAGCGGATGGTGGGGGAGGGGGACAGCGGGAGACCGAAGGGGGACGGGCAGGGGGACGATCCTGGGGCTGGGCCTGGCAAGCGGGAGGGGGTGCCGGATGTTTGAGGGGGGTCGGCGAGCGGTGTTTGTAAGTGTCTGGGTTGGTTATATATGTCAGGATGTAGCTTCAAGACAACACTGGAGCAGGGCTTCCAATCGGCTCGAGTTGGAGTAATCAGGCACAAATAGCACCATAAAACAACGGCACATCAACTCCAATGCACGTCTCTATTCTACCCCTGCCGCGTTATATACAACCCTCTACCACCCCCCCGCCATCTTCACTCTCGCCCAACCCTCATACGAACGACCTGCACGGGTAGCTGTCTCTCGTTAGCCTCACATGTCACTCACTCAGCCACGACCAACGAGGCGGAAACTCACGTATCGGGGTACGACTGCTCCGTCTCCAGGTTGAACTTGTGCACATCCCACTCCCCCGACGCAAGGCTCTGGCCGCTCGGCAGCGGCGGCAGGCCGCCCGTCAGCTCGAGCACGCGCTTGGCCGCCTCGACGCCGCTGCTCTCCAGGTAGCCAGCGACACCGGTCTCCTTGCCGGACGCCTCGGCGGCGACGAGGGCCTTGTCGCCGGCCTCGCCGACGAGGTCGACGCGGGGCGCGGCGGCGCTGCCGACGGTGAGCAGGGCGACCTGCTGGGCCTGGCCGACGACGCTGGGGCGCGGGTAGGCGCGGCGGGCGTCGCGCTTCCAGTACGGGTTGTCGGCGATGTCGCCCGCGGGCAGCGTCACCGGGTCGTCGTACTGCTTCGGGTCGTTGCTGCCCGGCGCCGGGAACCGGTTGTACGGGTTCAGCGGCACGCCGTTGGACCGGTTCGGGTCGATGGCCGTCGCCCGCCGGATGCGCTCCCAGATGCCGGTCGATTGGACGGTGTATTTCTGGGAGGAGGGGTTAGAGGTGTTAGAACACCATGACCAACTTCGAGAGAGATAGGTGGGATTCTCGGAATGGGAATCGCTCGGGGGGTATGGCGAGGGATAACTATCGCTTCCGTGGTTTTTGCCGGTTGGTTGGCTGGGGCTGGTGAACTCACCTTTGTGATGCTGACGGCGGTTTCGCCGGCAACCTTAGCTGCCGCTTTGGACGCCATGGTGGCAGCAGTAGCGAATGTCCGGACGAGATTCAAGGTCGAGTTGCTCGATCCGCTTGTCAATGTGAGCGAGGCCCGGGCGTTGGTGGGACTTGGCTTCAAAGCTCCCAGGGCCTCAAGGGCCGATGTTCAGCCGCCGGCTGATGAACGCATTGGCCACTCGGATGAAGAAGCAGCGGCCCAGACCAAACCGGGGTGGCATGGACCACATCCCCTGGAGAAGACGGAAGCTCTTTTTTGTTCTTTCCGAAGAAGAGAAACCGGTCTGACAATGACCGAAATTACACCATCTCACATGACTGCAGACTCTTCATTTCATTCAACGATGGCTTGGTTGCCGGGCTGCGGAAGACGATCGAGGTGGAACTGACTAACTACGGAGTACACAGTACCTACTGTGTAGGTAGTTATGTAGTGACACAGTCCTTTGCACCGCTCAACGCGCAACGGATGGATGGAAACTTGATAATGGATGGTGGAGCGGAGGGAGGGAAGGCTTGTTTGCCTTGGGTTTTAACTCGCCGTCTGCGGTTGCGACCAAAATCCCCCAACTCCCGCACCTCCCGCCTCCTCCATTTTGTTTGGGGATACACAACTGCGGGCGAGGCTGCCGGGCTGCCCCAGGTCACCCGTATCTGGCAGGCCCTGTTACGGCAACTTCCCAGGTTCCCACGGACCCTTTTTTGGCTCCTGCTGCTTGTGCTCTGCCGCAGCGGAGCTCCATCGCAACCGAACCCCCCCTCCCCTGGCCTGGCCTCCTCTGGGGCCGTCCCCTTCTCTGATTGGTCAGCGCCTGCGCAACCAGCTCAACGTCCTGTTTACCACCCCAAGCTCCCGACTTCATCTTTTTCCATCTCTCTTTTCATTCTTGCCGTCAGCTTTCCACTTTCATCATATCGTGGTCGCAACATATTGGCGACCCTCTTCCCGCAGTATTTCATCATCCATTGAGCACCCTCTTTCCCTCCTGTAAGCTGTAAGCCGCTGCGCGCGTAAGCTCTTCATCGCCCATCATGCCCATGGAACTGCGCAAGCGCAAGGAGGCTCCCGCGCCTCCTCCGGCCCCGGCGCGCAAGAAGACCACCAAGACGGCAAAGACGGCCAACACGGCCACCAAGGTTAAGGAAGCCGTCAAAGAAAAGGTCGCCGCCGTCGTTGCCAGCACCAATGGCTCTTCCGACTCTGCCAAGCCTGCCGTCGGCGACACCATCAACCTTGACAGCTTCGGCGGCGAGATCGAGACCAACGAGGGCACCAAGACCACCCTCAAGGCGCTGGTCGATGAGAGCAAGGCCGGTGTGGCCATCTTCACCTACCCCAAGGCCTCCACTCCAGGCTGTAAGCCAACCCATCCCCCATCCCCAGAATATGGCATCCCCCCCCTTCCCACTCTCCCCAAACACCCCTATAGTCATACACATTCCCCCGTAAAACCACAATAAACAATCCAAAAAAAACACCCAACCTAACCCACCCCCCCCCTTTCACTAGGCACCAAACAAGCGTGCCTCTTCCGCGACGCCTACGCCGAGCTGAGCACGGCCTCGGGGCTCGCGCTGTACGGCCTCTCGGCCGACTCGCCCAAGGCCAACACCACCTTCCGCACCAAGCAGCGCCTGCCCTACCCGCTGCTGTGCGACCCGGGCGCGACGCTGATCGCCGCCGTCGGCCTGCAGAAGGCGCCCCGCGGCACCGCCCGCGGCGTCTTTGTCGTGGATAAGGCGGGGAAGGTGCTTGCCGCGCAGACGGGCGGGCCGGATAAGACGGTGGATGTGGTGAGGGAGGTGGTGGAGGGTGTGGTGGGGGAGGATGGTGGTGCTGGTGGTGAGGGGAAGGAGGGGGATGGTGTGTCGAAGGCTGAGGTGGAGGGGGAGACGAAGTCGGAGTTGGAGGCGAAGGAGGCGAATGGGAATGGTGAGGCTAAGGGTGAGGAGAAGGAGGACGAGAAGGAGAATGGGAAGGACGAGGCGGAGGAGGAGGCGGAGGAGGAGGCTAATGGGGAGGGAGATAAGAAGGAGGAGTAAAACGAGGGGGGGGGGGAGGGGGTGACGGTGAAAGGATACCTAGGCAACGAGGGTGCGCACTTGGGATTTCCTTGCTCAGATGGTTGTTTTCTGTGCTCTCTGTTGGATGGTTTGGGTCGAAAAATGGCAACTAGGCAATGTCTGTATATAATATCTCTTTGAAGTTTCCTTTTTTTCTGATAGCAATGGGAACTGGGTATCTTTCTGCCTTTGACTGAACACCCTCGAGACATCTCGACCTCTCCCATCGTGTGAAGAACCCGGTTTGTATCCATCGCGTTACCGGCGCCTCTCATCGTCATGTTGTTGCTGTGGTGGGTGCTGGTGCTGGTGATGGTGATCTCTCTGTGTCCGGTATATCAGAATACCATCAGAGCCAGCAAGCCAATAAATAAATAATAAAAGAGAAATAAATAAATAACGGAGAACAACAATATGCGACACAACAAACAGCGAAGCTGTCCATTCCAGCAAACAGCAAAACAACCGACTCACCGCATTTCGCCTTGCCGCGCGAATTGACGACCGCGTGTAGCTAGAGCCAATCAATCAGCAAACTTCTCATAATATCCAGATTCGCCCCAAGGGAGAGCATTCTTCTTACAAAAACAACAGACCAGCCATGGTGAAGGCGGCCACCGGCGCCATGATCGTCTACATGAAGTCAGTGTTGTGCATGTGCAGAATCGGTGGGATTGGATAATTGGAGGTAAATACCTTGGGATTAATGTTACGCGACATGTCTCATTCTTTGCCGGTTGGTAGGCGCCAACTCAGTATATAGTGGTTGGCGCAATTTTAAGTGAGGTGAGGTCCTGGTGTTTGGGTTCGGAATTGGTGTTGGCCAAAAGCTTTTCAGGGGTTTCGGGAGAGGGCCCGGTAAACTGGAGGCTTCGAAACACTCAACTTGCAACACAAAGAGACGTTCAACTCGATTTTTACCATGCCAGTGTTGTGTTTAACTGTTTAATTAAGGATTGACAAATAAATCATTTGCCAATGATTAAGTAGGGCAATACTGTCAGGTACATCCACACTCACATTTGCAATACACTACAGACTGGTGAATATATCTCATAATCCCCTCCCCTCCCCTCCGGTCTATATATGCATATATGTACAAGTACACTACCCAGAGCAAAGCCATCCCAAGCCCTTTCCACCCTACCAGCCCCAAGGGTATGTGGTATGTATGCATGCCCCCCAACACAGCACAGCACAGCACACCATGGTGCGGTGTTGTGCTGTGTGTACAAACACAAAGCAAAAGCCCAAAATGAAAGCGCTCCCTTGAAAGGAATCAGCCGCCCGGTTCCCAGTGCCCCTTAATCGGAGATGCCTGTCCGTATGTCTGTCTGCCTGCCCGCTCAGAAAAAAAGGTGGAAGAAAAAAGAAAGAGGCCACTTCCTGTGGTGAATAAGAGAACGAATACCGCTTGCTGCTTGCTGAATTGGTTGCTAAAGACAACTGTCCGCCCGCCCTGGTCTATTGTTGCATCGCACTTCTGAATAGGGGTATCGTATCGTGTCAAGAGAACTGTCATTCCCGACCGTTGTCGTCGAGACGGGGAATGGTGAATGGATGGAGATAGGAGGGTTGGGCCATTGCACGAGAGTGTGCTGAGGGTGACGCCCAGGAGGAACGGTAAAAGTCGATAAGGTGATTCGCATCGACGTCTTTAGAAGAAAGGTGGCTGTTCAGAATTTGAAGAGTGTCCCTTCCCAGCTCATGCTCCGGGAAACCCCCCCTTCAGCAACTCAAGCTTCTCCCTCCCGTCCAGTCGCACATGGTTGAGGCGGCGCATCACGTACTCATACGTGAGCATGGTGACGGTAGCAGCCGGCACAGCACGCATCATGTTGGTACCCAGCCCAGCGTAGAATGCCCGCCAACCCTCCTCTCGGAGCATTGTCCGGACCGTCGAGACGATGCCCCTGTACTTGGGCCCGGCCTGTGGTTGCTGGGATGCTCCATTAACGCCCGGCTGCACGCCTCCCATGCCCTCCATGTATTCGTGTCCTGGGATTGGCCGCCGTTGGGTTTGCAACCTTGTGCGGATGACCTCGTGTGGATATGTAGCGCTGCTGGCGAGGATCTTGGACATGATCGAGGCCGAGAGGATGCCGAACCAGTGCGCCTTGTCGTCTTCGCCTGCGACGGGCGCTGCGCCCATGCCCCGGCCGGTGAACTTCACCTTGAGGTACTCGTATGCAGGAAACTGGACGGCGACGTGGGTGAGCCCGAGAAGAGCCGGCGTAAGGCCAGAGTAAAACGATAGGATGCCCTCGGTCGTGTACATCTTCCGGGCGGCATCCAATGTCGACCTGTAGTGCCATGGCTGATGTAGTGTCGGTCGTGATGTCGGCGTATTGGCTCCTTTGGGGAAGAGCGAGAACTGTGTCCTGTCGTGGCCGCCCGATTGTGACATCAAACGGGTCTTGATAACCCAGATTGGGTTCGTGACTATGGTGCTGCTGCCCCCAGCCACGATGGACGACCAGAAGTTGACGACAAAGCTGTTTTCTGCAGAACCCAGTTAGCACCAGGACCGATGTTTCCACCCACGGGCAAGGAACCTACTGTGATAGTCGCCCAAAAAGAGCTTCGTCTTGTTGTAGACGGTGAACCATACCGCCCATGTCGGTAGATATCCCATTATGATGGGGCCCAGCCCTCTGTACAAGCCCCTGAGTCCTTCCTGGTTCCATATCACACTTGCTGTCCCGAATAAGCCCTTGTAGATCCTGGGGTGCCCTGACCCGTGTGTTGAAAACCCGCCCTGTGCCTGCAACTTGGTCTTGATGACGTCGAGCGGGCAGGTGACGATCCCTGATGTGAAGCCGCCGATTGCGCCCGACAACGCATTGAACTGGGAATCCGAGGCGTTGACAGCCCATCGCTCCTTGAGGGTGAGCTGAACTGGGCCCGGCATCGCTTCACCAGCTGCTAAGCCTGCCAGACCTGTCCCCTCCGGTGATGAATCCGCCGCCCTAGACTGCGATACCTGGGAGCCAGGCAGTGCTACCCCATATTCTGCCCCCGATGTAGGCGCAGATTGTCCGTCGGGAGATAGGTGTTCGTTGTGAGACATGCCGCCCTGGAGAAGCGGCAGGATCGCAGTCGTCGGTGGGTGGTTTGCAAACGCTCCTTCGATTTCGGTTTTTTTTGGTAAGGGTCGGGGGGGGGTTCAACGGGGTACGGAGTAGGCGTCTCGGTTTAGTGCACAAGCCGAGGTGATATCATTGAGCGGCTGTGACCAGTGTGACGGGATTCTTTGCCTGCGATTCCCTCTAATGCCGATGTGCGGGGAAGGCGCCCGCGCAGGCAGGGGATCGTGACTTCTAGCGATTGTCACTTCTCATGGACTCAGGTGCGGGGTGCACGGGGTGGTTTATGGGATATCCAAGTTCGGCTTGGAAGATCTGGGCGAGCGAGTGCGCCCGATTGCTGGGAAACTGGGTTGAGAGTTTCGGAGGGCAATGGGTGGGACTTTGAAAGGGAAATGCGCTTGGCGGGTGCGGGTGGACCGGGGGGATGGATTGCACAATCGGACGCTGCGGAAAGCCGGTGAGCGCCGATGATGGGGGATGGGCGGACTATCCCCGGCTCGAGGATTGAGTTGTTCGCTGGAGTTGGCGGTCTGCCAACAATGGGTCTCGCTATTGGGTCTCGTTTATGGTCCGATTCGGAGGTTGATTCATTCGTGTCATGCAACAATTGCGCTGCGCAGTGAGCACGAGGGCAGTTGATGGTTGGGAAGTCGGGATACCGAGGTGCTGCGGCGGGCCGTTCGGGCTGCAGTGTCTGAAACAGGAATGCGAATCTTTTGGAGTGTAAGAGCGTGGATGCAACCGTCTTTCGCTCCGCAATGCGCTACGTCAACCACCTTCTCGAGGTATTCTTAGAATCATTGGGTGAAATTGCCTGTCAGTGCTGTTCCGTGTACAAGTAACTTAAATTGCAAACTTGAAGCATGCGGCGCTTTAAGCTTGTAGACCCACGTGAGCAGTGCTTTTTGATGTGAACGTTATCAACAAAAAGAGCGAGAATTCTTGTTCCCGCTGACCCATTACCTCATCGCGTTGAGTGGGTGTTGGGATTTGGGGTTGTCACGTTGTGTATGTAAGATACGTAAGCTCCCTTACGTTACACCAAGAGTTCCGGCGTATTGTTACCATCCCGAAGATTCAGGCACCAAACCAGGCAGGAACGGTAATTCCCGGGAACAGCTTCGAAGCGCAGGTCCACGGGTCTGATTTCGCGGCAATTTGAATTCGAGAAGCTCAACACGCCCCCCGCGAACAACCCACAACCGCCGCCATGTCTGTCGCGCCGTCCTTGTACAATGCCATCTCCAAGCGGCCTTGGCTTGCGAACATGCTCAAGCCGCTCGCCGGCTGGTACTCCAACGCCGCTGGCTACCGTCAAATGGGTCTGAGGTGCGTTGGACAGCCCGTTGCCATTCTTTGCTCGCCCACCACCACTCTCCCCCCACACACCACATCACACCACCACACACCACATCACACCACACCAATTGCTCTCCCCTCAACCTTACATTGGCAGCCACAGGCCAAACAACCTAACTAACCCCCCTCCCCCAACCAAACAGGGCCGACGACCTGCTCGTCGAAGAGGACGAGGCCGTGCTCAAGGCGCTGGGCCGGCTGTCGCCCAAGGAGAGCTACGACCGCATCTACCGGATCCGGCGGGCGACGCAGCTCAGCCTGCAGCAGAAGATCCTGCCCAAGCACGAGTGGACCAAGCCCGAGGAGGACGTCCCCTACCTGTCGCCCATCCTCGAACAGGTCTACGCCGAGTCCAAGGAGAAGCACGCCCTCGACACCCTGACCGTTCTCAAGAAGCACTAGAGGCAAGGTGGGGGTGGGTAGCGATGGTTGGTGGGAACGGGAGGAGGTCGTGAGATGGCGAGGTGCGCGCTTGGGTTGGGGAGTGAGGTTCGGTCGGATGAGAACTGTACTTTAGGGGAGGGGGGGTCATGCCGCGAAGGGCGCTACGGGAGGCCCCGGTGAGGGAAAAATAGAGCTGCCGCCGTTATTCGAGAGGACGAGCTGGCATGTATGTGTATAACCTCTGGTTTGACCCGTCAATCAGACTCGCCCACCCAATTCACTTTGTGCTCTCACCATTTGGCTGGAAGAGGATTGACTCGACGAGCCCATATCGCCGCTTCAACACAAAGCTTCTGGCTGAGTTCAAGCTCGAGTATTTGTGACATGTAAAACCCCGCCGTATTTACGGCGTGTTCTGGTTTTGCTCTTCACATATTTTTTCTCTCTAACACTCAGCCGGGGCCTACTAGATATAAAGTCACAATAATATGATTACCCTACTCTTCCGGCCGCCAGCCAAAATAGTTGTTTGTATTGCAAGAACCCCATTCACGCCAAAGAAAACTGCGCCGACGAGGAGAGAGGTGATCGACCCCAAAAGACTCAACCAAGCGCAGTGAGACAGACTCCTAACCTCATCCAACCATCCATCCGTAACAGCAGCAAGCTGCTGCCCCAGTGACCGCCTAAAAACAGCTACCGCCAATTTTCCTACGTTTGTATGTAGCATTGAACTTTCCAAATTCAAACCCCTATCATGCGCAAGCCTGCCCAACACCCATACTACCCAGCAGTTGCATTAATGAGGCACCGCCTCGGTTCCCGTTCTGAAGTGCCCGCGACACGGTTAAGAAGATGAAAATGAAGCCAACCCGGAGGAGACCTCGAGAGGTCGGCTCGGTGTTGTCGAGTGTTATGCCACATCATGCTCGTCACTTCGAAGGAGAATGAAACAGAGCGAAGAAGATGCAAACAGTGAAGAGAATAAACAAAATCACGTCTTAACCGCCTAACGCCTGACCCCCCAAGTTGGTGAGGTTCTGTTTCGAGATGCGTCATGGGCTGTCGTACAATAAACCAGGGAAATATCGCTTCCTCTGGGGACCGACATCACGGCGGGTTGGTTTCCGTGGGCCGGGTCGGCGAAGGAGTGTGGTCGGCCTATACGTTTCCGCCCTTCTCATCGGTGTCGATATGCCAGACGACGTAGTTGGGCAGGCCGTAAACGCCATACCCAGCGCGCTTGGCCATCTTCGCAAAGCCTTCTGTTTCGGCCTGGTTCTCGAAAGCGTAGCACGGAAAGTTGATCCCTGTATCGTGTCAGCACAGTGGTGACCGCCTTGAAAACATTCAACACGTACCTGATCTGTGCACGTCGGCCTTGACGATGATGTTGACGCCGCCGACGCCGTCCAACTCAATCTCCTGGTCCTTGTTGTCCCGCCAGTCGCCCATCCTGGCCATGTACGTCCTCCCGGTGTCGAACTCTTTGTAGCCTGAAGCAAGGTTAGTTTACTTGGCCCGTGGAGCGGCGCACTTATCGTAGACACGTACCCTCAACAAGGATAACATCCTTTTCCAGGCTCGCAGCTAGCTTGCGAGCCTTGTCGGACTCGACCCACGAGTTGTAGTCGACTGCACCAATGGTTAGCTGAAGGTCGAGCACGGAACATAAATGCTGAACCCACATCTGCCTTCAATGTCGCGGCCGTCCTGATAGCGGTGGAACCAGATATCTGCATGTGGTCAGTCCATATGTCAAACAAAGCCTTTGACGGTTGTGTGTCCATACTGGGAACGAGAACATCCCGGTCATGGGCAATGAAGTCCTCGATGATCTTCTCGGGGCTGTCGACAATATCCGCATCTCTCCAATACACCCACGAATGCTCAGGCTTGAGCGCCGTGGAGAGGAGGTAGTTTCGGGCCTTGCCCAAGGCTTTGCGCCGTGGCGCTTGGGCCTTGAAGCCGTGGCGGTCCTCAACATCCTGGCTCAGCGTGAAGCCAAAATCCTTTTGTACCACCATTGCGCTCCTGAATGGGACGCTGTCTGGGCGCTTCTGGATCCGGTCGAGCTCCGCGGCGAGCACGGCCAGAGTGTCGTCGGTGGTATCGCTGACGAGGAAAGCGAGGTCGATGAGGTGGTGGGGGTAGCTCAGCTTGGCGACAAGTTCAAAGTATTTAGAGAGGTACCGAGAGGCATCCTTGAGCGGCGTGAGGATGAGGACTCGCTCGTTGTTTTGCACGGCCTTTGTCGTGGACTTGATGGGGTTCAGGTCGACATGCTGGATGGTGGACGAGTTGATCTCGAGCGGGGCATGGTGGTTGAAGATGACGGGGGTACTGAGGTGGGCGGTCCACGACGCCTGTTCGTTCGGCGTCATCTCCATGGGTGGTTTTGAAGGTCCCCAGCAGTAGAACCTGTTGAGTGGGGTGGGGTGTTAGTGATATGCCATGGGAAACCGGCACCTGGGGAGGGTATTGGGGACCGGGGAGGTCGGACCTTTGCATATCAGGCGCAGAGCTTCTGATGCCTCGCCATAGCAAGACTATTATGCCGGCGAGGGCGACGAGAAGCAGGAACCGCGACCTGGTGAACAGCACCCATATCGCCCTCGTTGGTGGTAGACTTGATCTCGCAGCTTTCCAGCTGACGCCGCCCTTAGGAAGCAGCATTATTAACGCTTATAGTCGCCCTCAGCGACAGCAAGGGCATTAATGGCTCGGCTGGTCGGTTTCAGGGCCGCCGTTGCCGTGTGTCCCCTTGGTGTTGTCTCACGACACGAACCAATCCAACCTAGATTCGAGAAGAGGACCGCGGGGGTTATCGCAGCTCAGAAGGTGGCCAGATTTAGTGCGACACTAGTTAGGCGACGAATGGCATGGAAGGCCTCGAGTGCGAAGTATTCGATGCGATGCGACGTCCAAACTGCCAAAGTATCGTCTTTCGTTTCGCCGGGCGCGAGACTGAGGTGTCGTGGCGGCTTGGGTTCGTCTGCGTTCGTTGAAGCCGCATGCGTAAGCCCGGCTGCCGTGAAGAGTCGTCGAGGGAATGTTGCGCGAACTGGTTCCAGGCCTTGTCGACAGGAACCATCCAATGCCCGCACCCGCCTGTCTCGGTAGGGGAAGCGCCGGGATTAGGGGCCTTTGGTCCACTTTTGGTCTGGGCCAAGCCACTTCCGCCATCCATCCATTGCAGAATCTCTGGCCCCCAGGTGACAGTTTTGCCTCGACCTCGCGAACAGAGCGGTCTTTTTTGAAGATTGGAGACAGTGCCTTCAATCGACGAAGGTCCCGTGTTAATTAATCTGTACACAAGCCAGTGGGTTTTGGTAATGATAAGTAGTTTTTTTCTTCTTCTTTACATGCGTTAAGCCTGGAGTCTGATCCTTAAGCTCCACGAACCCTTTCCACCCCGCAGTTCAGTCAAGTCCCCTCCGCCGCGCCGTGGGAGCGACCTGACTCTGGCGGCAAAGATTGCGGGAGCAGTAACGGGGCCAAGCCGCTATCTCGTTCGATACGAGCTTCCTCCCGCTTTTTTGATGGTATTCTGAGATCTTGAGCATCTCGAGCATCTCAAAGAAGCTCCTAGACTCGAGTCCCGCCCGTCTCTGCGAGCCTGCAAGGATGGCTCAAACAATTCGCGGGCCCGAGATTTCCTTCCAAGCATCCGTCGATCACTTGGTCTGCACTGCCATCTTCCTGCATCAGCACCAAGTGTAGGCTACAGGCTATTTCGAGACCGTTGCTTCGGAAATAGTTGTTAATTTCATGTCCCTCATCAGCATCAGAGCAGACCTAGAATCTTATCGAAACCACGATTCCCACCATCGAGGTCTGGACCCTCGCATTTGAAGTCTTGGTGGACCCGAATGAACGCGCTCAGGCACGAACCTTCTTGGCTTCCAGGCAATTGTTTCCAGAAGCCCGCCTTGGCATGAGACACACCGGGGCTCCCGTCCCGCATCCGGAGGAGCAGCACGCAACCCCAATTGCGGTTTGGCGGCCCCGGGTGCCACGTGAGCAGGCGCGGGGAACGTGATGACATCTCGAAGGGCGCGCGTCTCACGGCAGCAGTGGAAGGATAAAGGGAACTCTCCGAAGATTAGGTAAGATAGGGAGGGTCTTCTCTCCGGTTTATTGCGACGGAAACAAAAACAAAAACAAAAACATTACCGCGCCCACACACTGGACACTCACTCACATCTTCACCTCATTGATTGTCATCGCCCTTGAATAACCAAGTTCGGACTTGCCTCGTAACCCCGCCATTACTCCCTCGGACGTTCGTTTTAGGCCCTCATCTCCCAATCAAGAAGTCTGACTTTCGACCTCCCAACTTGCCTCAAGATCCTGCAGTTACCATTCCTGCGTTTTCCTTTCGAGCGAGAAACCGAGAACAAGCTCTTGGTTCTCACAACTCGAAACTAGTCCACGGACTCGGATTTTTGAACACAGACCGGAAATATGGCATCACGGAGATCGGCTCGGCTAGCTTCTCTGGTCACGAATGCTGCGATCGTTGAGCCGGCGTCTCCACCAGCACCTTCAGTGGCATCAAGAAAGCGAAAAGCGGCCACACAAGCCCCGGCAACTGGGGAGACCGAAAAGGCGCCGTCAACACCACGAAAGCGGCGAACTAAAGGGACGGATGACGTGCCCGAAACGCCCACACCTGCCGAAGTTAAGCTTATCACGGAGGGTGCGCACACAGCAAAGCCCAGACCTGCCGCGGTCTCCCGTCTAGCGGATCCGAACCGTACCAACGCGGTCCTCCGTTCTCCCAAGACATCACGCATCATTGCGTCAACCGCAGTCGAGCCTATACCCTCCAAGCTCCGCGATGTCATCAAGTCTACAGTACCGGCGACGAGCGCCACCACTACAACAACCAGCCTCCTCGAAGAAGCCTGCGCGCACCTGATCAAGGTCGACGCGCGCATGAAACCGCTCATCGACGCCCACCACTGCCGCATCTTCTCGCCCGAGGGTCTCGCCGAGCAGGTCGACCCCTTCGAGGCCCTCTGTAGTAGTATTATCTCGCAGCAAGTGAGCGGCGCGGCCGCCAAAACCATCAAAGGTCGCTTCATCGCCCTCTTTGACCCCACTAGCAACAGCAGCAGTAGCAGCACCACTACCACCACCACCCCCTCCTCGGAACCCGCCGCCACGGCCGACGACGTCTCCGCCAGCACCCCCCCCTTCCCACGCCCGGATGCCGTCGCGGCCACCGCTCTCGAAACCCTCCGCACGGCAGGCCTCTCCCAGCGCAAAGCCGAATACATCCAAGGCCTGGCAACCCAGTTCGCAGCCGGCGAGCTAACGGGACAGCTGCTCGCGGACGCGCCGTACGAGGACGTGCTGGCGCGGCTGACGGCGGTGCGGGGGCTGGGGCGGTGGTCGGTCGAGATGTTTGCGTGCTTCGCGCTCAAGCGGCTGGACGTGTTCTCGACGGGCGACCTGGGCGTGCAGCGCGGGATGGCGGCGTTTGTGGGGCGGGACGTGGCCCGGCTGAAGGCTAAAGGGGGCAAGTGGAAGTATATGGGCGAGCGGGAGATGGAGGAGGTTGCGGAGCGGTTTCGCCCGTATAGGAGCCTGTTCATGTGGTATATGTGGCGCGTGTTGGAGACGGATGTGAGTACCATGGAGTCGTGGGGCTGGTGAGGCGGGGTGGCGATGGGAAGCGGAAGGTCCCGTGGGTATGGTTTCGTGTACCCTTATTGATTGGGGGGCACGGTGGCCTCCAGGAGTCTCCCTTGTGGGACGTTCCCGGCGTGTTTTGTCATACCGCTCAGCTTATCAGGCTTTGCCTGTGAGACCTCACCGGGCTTCTTCACACAATAGGCGTCGTGTCGGGGTGGGAACAGGTGGTGGCACCAGAAAACAAGCTTCCGTCAATGCATCGTGAATGCCGTTGCCAGAGTTCCCTGCCGATCTTCCACGGCGCTCGTTGGCCTGGCAGGGGCTTTTCCCAGTTTGAATTCCTGCTGAGCGCCGCGCTACGTTTCAGAGGGGATGATCGGTCGCTCGCAGTCTTTCGGTCTTTCGGCCACGCAACTCATCGGTGGTTGGTCGGGCCAGCGCGTTGCCCGGAGCATTTGCTTGATAGGACGGCGGCCTCCCGACGGACCGGCCGTGCATGCTGCAGCTCGCCGCCATTTCTGTGTGGTAGCACCTTGCACAAGAGGACGGCGTGTTAACGGTGGCACAAGACAGTGTTGTCAAGTTCAAGGTGCATCTGGAAGACGATGACGCTCAGGCTTCGCTGAGGCGCTCCGGGTTGCCAGCGGCCGGCGCCTGGAGAGCATGCATGGTTGGTGGTGTTGCCCTGCTGTTGACCCCCTTTCGTGAGGACGGAACGTTCCGTATCACCCTCGGCCTGAAGAACACATGTGAACAGCGCAGTTCGCGGTTGGATGAGAACGTGCAAACGCCCAATGTGCGCAACATCAAGCTTACGCAACTACGGGAGGCGCCGCTCGGAGTTGTCGCACCGGAACATGCATACATAACAACACTGAGAGGCCCCGTCCGCTGGAGCAGAGCACGAGCCAACTTCGCTCGGTGGTGGCGATTTGGGTTCGGAGCTCCATGATGATGGTTGCCGGGTGGATGTCCATTACGAGCTGACTGTGGTTATGTACCTGGTCAAGAAGAATTCTGGAATGTCGAATACGATCTTGTCTGTGCAGATATCCCCGTTCAGCACCAGAGCAACCAGCGCTGGGGCATGAATCATCGGACTGGCCGCAGCTTGAGATCGGACGACACTGGGCGGCCAGAACTTGCGAGCAAAAAACAGGACGAGATTGGCAGGAGATGGCGTCTCAATTGTGCAAATCGTCCGGGTTCGATTGGGCGATTTGAAGTCAGGGGGCGAATGAGATGCGATGGCTCGATGATCGGCTTCAACCAAGGTGGGGTGCGACTTTGGGGGTTCGCTTCGTGTTGACAAGGTGACGAGCCAATCATGGATGGTGAAAGACTCATTTGGTCGCGCGGTCTCTGTGCCCGTTGCCAGCGTGCTAGTCCGGTACCATGTTTTGAAGGTTGTGTGTGGCTGGAAGGCGAAACCGAAACAATGTGAGGACAAGAAAACCCATCAACTCCTGGTTGTTCCGCGTCTTGTTTCGTGCAGACGTCATCCACGAAAAGCAAGGCAGCACGGCAGGTGGCACATACCTCCATCGAAGGTCCGCAGACTGCTGTGCCGGGATCAGCAAATCGGGATTACCTTCCTGCAGGCTACTGCAAGAGCTGCACCCGTCTGCAGATTGTTGCATCGCGAATCACTGCGCCTCGCGGGACGTGGTAAACAACGGCCCAGACACGCCAAAGGACCACCAACAACACCAATGATTTGGCACCAGCGGCAGTGGGACTTTTTTTTTCGATCGAAGCGACTCAATGCGTGACCGTGGTGGGGTTCAGAAGCTTGGAGAGCCCGGACTCAAGAACCGAACCGAGGAAAGACCAATCTCGACCCCAGCAAAGATCAGCCAAGAAACGCCATCGACGTCGGCGCGGTCGCCTGCCACCGAAACAGAGAGCAGCTCGAGGACAGCACAGGCTCGGCCGAGCTGGGAAGTTGGAACGGGCTGTCAGGGGAACCTTGTTCGTTCAAGGAATTCGACCCGCAACGATGATACGGTCCTGACAATGACCAGCCACTAGGGCCACACCTTCATCTCGCCAAGCTCGGATCGCATTGGGCGTGCTCCCGCGCCTCCAAGTTGTCCGGTGCCCGGAAAGTCGCGAAATATCAGTGTGTAAAAAAAGAAAGAAAGCAAATAATAGACTTTAGTTAGGGAGTCTCGTAGTTAACTAGTTTATGGCGGCTGCCAACGCAGAAGAGAGGATGAGGATCCACAGTGCAGAATGGACCGGATTTCCCAGCCCCTGAAAAGCTGAGACAAGCGGTTTCTGGGAGGCACCGGGGGCGCCTCGGAGCGCGCAACCTGGAACTGTTCAACTGCCAACCTGCAGGGGGGCGTGCCCGGATGAAGGCGGCCCCACCAGAATAATTTAGCTCCAATTACCCCCTTCCTGGCAGGTTTCTGTATTTTCTGCCCCTTTGGTCGAGACTCTCCCTCTCAATTCACGCCTCTCTCCTTCCCGTTTTACATCAACTTTTTCCCTCCCCTCGTTAGCTTTTGCTTCAGTACACTCGTTATTCTCCCGTGGAAGAAGAGGTCCAGCCACGACCGCTCGCCCGTTTATTCACCTTTTACCACTTCTCAAAACCTCGCCTTTTCCGGCATATCCGCATCGAACACAACCGACCGCGAGGAGTTTCGACGACATCAACCATTCCATTAAAGAGGTGCGTTGGCATTGGAACTCCAGTTGCATGGGCAGCTCGGAGGCAAGCAGACAGAAGAACGAGGACGTTGTCATCCGCGCCCCCTTCCTTCCTTGAAACCCTCCACTGCACCAGAGCCACGAGTTTCAACTTCTCACGAGTCGAGTCTCATCGTAACTGGGCCCATCCCGCCTTCCTGATATCCGCTTTGGAGTCGCAAACTAGGTCCAGGACCTGACGGCAGACGGAAGGCAGAGGCTACCCGGATTCTCTAACACGGAGATTCGGTATACGGGCCAAGTCAGTCGCACTGTCTGCCTCACGGCTCTCGACGCGTCTGCTTCGGTAGCGGTACCTGGGTTGTGTGAACCAACTCCCAAGCAACACCCTTCAACTCGATCTTTTCGTATCCCATCATATCACCGCACCTGCATAGCCTTTTCCGGCCCCACGACGGGACTGGCTGCATCGTGGCTTAGGACTATATTCTAACAGTGAGCATCAACAGACTTGACCAAGATGTTTGTTAAGCAGCTTCTTCCCGCCCTCGCGGCAATCGGCTCGGTCGCAGGTGAGTGCCCATCGCATGGGAATTTGGGCAATTGGTTCACACGCTGACTGCGGTACAGCCCAATCCGGGACCTGCACCGTCTCCACGACCACCGTCAACAGCCAGGCCGAGGCCACCAAGCTCGCGAGCTGCCGGACCGTCAAGGGCACCGTCGTGATCGGCTCGGAAAGTGGCGCCACCATTGATCTGTCGGGCCCCGAGGAGATCACTGGCGATCTCATCGTTCGCAACAACAGCCAGCTCGCGACCTTCTCGAGCTCCAGCGTGCAGAAAATCGGCGGCAACTTCAAGCTGGAAGAAGCCACTTTCCTCACCTCGCTCCAGTTCCCCGAGCTCACCGAGGCCCGGTCGATCGAGTGGGTGTCGGTCACGCTTCTCAACACCGTGAGCCTTGGACCTTTGACCAAGGCCGACAACGTCAGGCTCAGCGACACCTTCCTGGACACCCTGGACGGCTTCGCGCTCTCCAGCGCCAAGTCGTTCAAGCTCGACAACAACCGTCGTCTTTCCGAGTACAAGTCGAAGCTGACTCAGGTCAGCGGCGAGCTAATCATCCAGGCCAACGGTCTCGATCTCGATGTCGACCTGTCGGACCTGATTTGGATCGCCAACATGGAGGTTGCCAACGTGACCCAGTTCTCCGTCCCGGCCCTCAAGGTCGTCAACGGCTCCGCTCGTTTCGATTCCAACCTGTTCGAGTCCTTCAGCGCCCCCAACCTGACCCACACCGAGACCGGTGACATTTCGTTCGTCGGCAACGGCTTCCTCCAGAACATGACCTTCCCCAAGTTGACCGAGATCGCCGGTGGCCTCCTCATCGCCAACAACACCGGCCTGGACCGTGTCACCTTCTTCCCCAAGCTGACGAAGGTCAGCGGTGCTATCAAGCTCCGTGGCAACTTTACCGAGTAAGATTCCCCGTATCCATCCCGGCAGTGTCAAGACTAATCTCAAACCAGGGTTGGCTTCCCGGAGCTTAATATCGTCAGGGGTGCCTTTGATGTTTCCAGCACTGCCAACATTGAGAAGTCGTGCGACAAGCTCAAGGAGTCTGCTCCCCGTAGCCAGGGTGGTGATGGCACCATCGAGGGCGTCTTCACCTGCACGTCCGACAACGACAAGGCTAACGAGGATACTGACGGGTCGACCTCCGACTCTGGCGACATCGACGGCAGCGATGATGATGAGAACGGTGCCGCCGGTCTTGTCCTGAACGCCGCCCTCTTCGGTCTCGTCGCCGTCGCTGGCCTCGCCTCGGCTCTCTAATGATGGATGCCTTGTCAATTTGGGAACCTGGAGTTTACTTGGTCGGGCAATGCGAGTTCTCTGCTACGGACACCAAACCACGGCCCCCCTATCTTTCCTTTGAATGACTGTCGAGTTTTGTTTTGCTCCCACTTGTCTGGGCTCTCCGCATACCCCGTCACGCGCGCCGCGCAATACTACATACCGCACCGCTAGACTTAATATCTCGATAGAGACGCTGGATTTGTTGATTTGGCTTCCTCTCCGCCCACGTTTATGTGACATGGCTTCTCCCTCGCGTTACTGTCTGGATGGTCAGGGAAAGATGGCGTGGGTGGACAGAGTCAACAAATTCTGGCGTTTCTGGCGTTTGGTTGGGGGCCAAGGTAGCGGGTCATTGGCCAGGTTGAGCTTGGACAGGACGATTTTGGTATGTGCGGAGGTCCGATTCAGTCACCGGACGGTAATCAGTCGATGTGTTTGTTCAGTAGTTCATCTGCTTTGTATGGAGTTTCTCTTAGTACCTTGTAATAATGGGGTGGCCGTCCTCGTAGTGTTGAACTTGATTCCCATCAGTTGGTGTCCATGATTGTAGATCTTCCAGTGTTTGTCAGATTCGCACCCTGTGATACCCAGAAGTTGTTTATGGGTTGAGCTTCCCCTTCCTAACTCGTCTTAGATTCCACATCTTGTACGCTGTCGCTAGATCTTGTGAGATGCCAACAAATGCCGTTCCCATGACTTTGAATCTGTGCTACCCTGCGAGGACGTTATGCCAGTCAAGCGTGCTGTCACTATCTTGGTTTATTTCCGAGTAGACGTCCTGGCGGGCCTTTATCCATCATACACCCCCTCCTCAAACTTCTCCTCATCATAAAACCTCGCCGCAATCGCATTCCCGTTGAATATCCTCCCCTGCAGGGCGTTGACAGCCTATCACCAACCACGTTAGTCAGACCGTCTGTCGGGGGGGTTGTGATACCGTCAAAGGAGACCTGTGTACAGGAAGGGGGAAAAACAGGGGAATCGAGACGCCGGCGACGAAAAGTCGCAACCCCGAAAAACGAAACGCAAGAGGAACGCCAACTCACCCTCAACGCCGAAACCCCCTCGACAAACCGAATAAACACCCTCCCCCCTTCCACATCCACCACAATCCTCTCCACCCGCCCATACCGCTCCCCACACTCCTCCCCAATCTCCTGCCCCAACCCGGCCTCCACCTCCCCCTCCACATCCCCCATCCCATCCAGCATCCGGTCCAGCACCACCACAACCGACATCTTCCCCACCCCCCCATCACCACCAGCACCACCACCACCACCACCACCACCACCACCAACCCCAGCAGCAGATTGGTTCTGGTTCTTAACCTTAGGCGCGATAATCCGCCCGCGCCCGCCCGCGGGCCCAACAAACCCGCCGCCTTCGGCATCCGGCCGGCGCTTGCGCTTCTCGACTTGCACGCGCAGCGCCGTGGGGATGCCGGACTGGGCGGCGCCGAGCCCGCTGCCCTTGGTCCAGCCGTATTTGGCCATGAGGCGCTGGGCGAAGCCCTTTTGTCCGGGGCGGGTGGTGCGTTCTTCTTCGGCTTGTGGTTCTGGGTTTGTTGATGGGGGTGGTTGTTGGATTTGTTGGGTTTGGGTGGTGGTGGTGGTGGGTGGGAGAGGGATGGAGGCGTAGTTTACTTCGGGGTCGTAGTCGGTGTCGTCTTTGTCGATGTCCATGGCGGTTGTGTCTTCTGGGTTCGGGGGTTGTGAGTAGCGGACCGGGGCGCGGGAGATGGTGGTGTTGTCTGTGTCTGTGGGTGGTGGTGGCGGCGGCGGGGGTGCTGGTGATACGGTTGCTGGAGGGGGTGGTGGTGGTGGTGCCATGCCTGATAATGCTAACCGCCGGGCATATGCGTCGTCGCCGGTGGCATCGTCCGCTACACGGGGCGGCGACATCGGCGGCGGCGCAAAGGTGAACGCTGCCGGAGGCGCAAACTGATCTGTAAACTCGGTCAACACCCGCTCTCCCACAACCAACCAAACAACCAACCCCCACACATCCACACAAAGCAGAGCAGAGTAATCTGTACTTACTCCCCAACCCCACCCTCCCCTCCCCCCTTTCACTCCCCTCCTCACTCCCCCCCCTCTCTCCCCTCCCCCTCCGATGTGCATACAAAACCGCCTTCCAGTCCCTAACTTCACGCACGCGCTCCTCGCTGCGCAGGTACTCCTCGACGTTGGTGGGGCGGGCCGGGTCGTACAGCTCGTCCCAGTCGGTCTCGCGCGGCGCGTCGTCCCTCTTGTTCTTCTTCTTGCGCCGCCCGCCCCGCTGCCGCTTCTCGCCGCCCGGCCCCCCGCCACCGCCACCGCCGCCGTGGTATATGTACTCGTCGTCTTCGGTGGCGGCCCAGTCGGCGAGGGTGCTCCGGTTGGGGGCGGCGGCGGGTGGTGGGGGTGCTACTGCTGTTGATGTTGTTGTTGTTGTTGTTGTTGGCGGTGGTGGTGCTGTAGTGGTTGACGGGATGCCGGGAGGGGCTTTGGGGAAGGCGGGTTTAGGTTTGGCGGAGGGTTTGTTGACTTGCGGGCGGCGGATGGGTTGGAAACGGAGGGCTAGGAGGATTGTTAGTTGAGTATCTTTCAGGGAAATAGCAGACAGGTCTCGCCCAAAACATACCTGGATCAATGGCCTTCTTGGCCGGCGCATTATCCTGCTCGTTCTTGAAGAGTACTGGGTCGCGCGCGATCGAGGCCGAGGGGTCGGTGTCCAGCAGATTTGCATACAGCGACATGCCGCCGCGGCTGGGCGGTTGCGGCGGAGGGGCTGCCATGCTGTGACGGTTTAGGGCCTAAGCTTTGAGAATGGCGCGCACTGAGAATCCACGATCGTGTTGTCGTTGACGAGGATGTAAGGCTAAGCTCAGCCTTGTATGTATGTACGAGCACAAGGCGAAAGCAACCTTCAAGGTCCCAGGGCCCACTGAATGCGCTGAATTTAAGTGGGACCTCAGCTCCTTCAGCGGGTTCGCTAGTGGGCCGGATAGGAAGGTCGGTCCTTTTCCATGTGAAGGAAGACCGTGGGACCACGAGCAGTTGCCCCTTTTTGTTCTACTCATGACAGATATATGTTCAGTACTTTTTTTTTTTTTTTTTTTTTTTTTTTTTTTTTTTTTTTTTTTTTGAATGTTGGATATTTGAGACGAGTTCGATCCTGAACTCCTGCTAAAATTGCTATCATAAAGACATTTAGACTCCGCTCCCCTAAATGACCTTTCAACATGCGACCCTTGAGTTCCTCCCTGCCCTTCCGTATCAATACAAGGTAACCCTTTTCACGCCTAGTACTTCCTCTCCTTGGGCAACTTCTTTGCCTCCAAGACATCCACATCCTTCTTATCATAATAATGCCCCCCAAACTCGGTCAACCACCTCGCCTCGACGGGGATGACCGACCTAACATACTCCCTCGACGTAACGACTAGCTCATGGTAGATAATCACCTTGGGCGGCGGGTCGATAGACTTGACCACACTACTGGGGTGCACATACACCGTCATATTGTTTTTGAGGGTGCGGTACCCATCGCCGCCACGGTTCAGCCTGGCGGCATTGAGGAAGAAAGCCGAGGTTAGGGCACGCAGCACAGGCTGCAGGTTGGAGATGCCGCCGCACGACGAGGTGGCGCCCTCGAGCACGCGGTCGCACAGCTTCTCGAGCTGGTCGCGCACGTCGCGGGCGCGCGTCAGCGAGCGCTGCGTGAGGAAGTTCTCCTTGGCCCAGATGGGCGAGTAGTCGGCCTCGACCCACTGGTTGTAGACGTTGAGCAGCGTGATGTGGTCGCCGCCGTCCTTGACCGTGAACCGGGCGCGCGCGCTGTCGGCGTGCACCTTCTTGTCCTTGGGCCGGAAGAAGAGGGTGGCCACCTCGCCGAGCATCGAGACGACCGTCAGTACTTCTTGCACGCACTCCTCCTGGGTGGCCGCGATGAGGGCTTTCGCCAGCATAGGCTCTGCGGGAAACTCGCCCATCTGTCGGCCGACACGAGTAAGGGCGCCGCCGCTGTTGAGGGCGCCGAGGGCGTAGAGCATGTTGAGGGACTTGATGAGGAGCTCGGTGGGTGGCGGGTCGAGAAAATCGAACCCCAAAAGGTCGTCTATGCCGAGGGATTTGAGCTGAAGGACGACGCTGGAGAGGGAGGTTCTTTGAATCTCGGGCGTCGGGGACTCGTCCATCTCGGAGAGGTAGGCAAACTTGGTGTAGAGGCGGAAGCACTTTCCGGGCCGAACACGACCGGCTCGACCCATCCGCTGGTTTGCCGCTGCCCTTGAGCAAGGGACTACGGCCAGTGTTGACTGGCCTGTTGTGCCGACCGGGCTGAATGTGTTCTCCTTGGCGTAGCCGCAGTCGATGACATAGACAATACCGTCGATTGTCAGTGATGTCTCGGCGATGTTTGTTGAGAAAACAACTTTTCTCGCTTTTGGTGGTGTTGGCTCAAAGATCTTGGCCTGCAGTTCCGAAGGCATGTTTGCGTAAATAGGCAAAGCTATGATTTCGGGTACTCGACTCCCAAGTTTACGTTTGATATCCTCTACCCGCTCGCACGCTCGGTCAATCTCTTCTTGACCCGTCAAGAATACGAGGATCCCACCCTCAGGTTGCGTTGCATGAATTTGGAAGACAGTGACCAGACTCGCCTCCAGATAGTTGCTCTCAGGCGCCGACGTGTAGTAGGTTTCCACCGGATGCACACGACCGGGGATATTGAAAATGGGCGCGTCGTCAAAGTATGCGCTGAACTTCTCGGCGTTGAGCGTCGCAGAGGAAATGATCAGCTTCAGCTCTGGTCTGGCGCGTGTGAGATCCTTGATCAGTGCGAGCAGAATGTCAGTGTGCACCGTTCTCTCGTGCGCCTCGTCGATCATGATGGCCGAGTAGCCCTCGAGCGTCGGCGATGTGACCATCTCCCTGAGGAGCATACCATCCGTCATATACTTGAGGATAGTCTTGTCGCTGGTGCAGTCCTCGAACCGGATTGAATAACCGACTTCGTGTCCAACCTTCACGCCCACCTCGTCGGCAACACGAGCAGCAACACTCATTGCGGCAACTCGACGGGGCTGTGTGCAAGCAATCTTCATGCCATCCTTGGTGAAGCCGGCCTCGTGTAGGTACTGTGGTATCTGCGTCGTCTTACCCGAACCCGTCTCACCGACCAGAATGAGGACCTGGTATTCCTTGATGGCGTCTAGAAATGCGTCACGATACGCATATACCGGTAAACTCTTTCGAACCTCTTGTATCGTTTTGTGCGCCTTCTCCGCCGCGTCGATCTTGTCCTTCAGGGCCCTCTGTTCCTGCGTCAACCCATCGCTTGGTTGGGCATATTTGGCTGCATCTCGGACAAAGGTGATGGCGTCCTCGTCCAGTAGGAAATCGTACTCTCCTTCGTCCTCGCGTTCGCGGGATTGTATCTGTGACTTCGCCTTGACCGTTTGCTCCCGCTCCCACTCCTCGTACTCGGTGACATGCTTCTCGTTGCCGTACATATCCTTCTCTATATGGCGTTTGTAGAGAGTGTCCTCCTTCTTCTTGCTGTCGGCGCCGTACTGGTCCGGTAACCGGTAGCCGTCTTGGTAGTCGTCGATATGGGCGCGCTCCTCGGCCAAGCGCAGGATCTCGCGGTTCTTTGCGAACTCGGCCTTCTCGCGCTCGGAGAGACGGACCCCTGACCTCAGCTCTGCGGTTTCTTCTGCGACTTGTTTCCGTAATAGGGCGAGCCTCTCGGTCTCCCTCTTTGCGAGGTACTGTTGGCGCGACTTGAGCCGCAAGTCGGACATCTTGGAGTCGTCACGTTGTGAATCCCTCTGGCGTATCCTCGAGGGGCCATCTTTGTCATCACGCGGCGACCGAGACCGACGTCTGGGCGATTCGTCACCATCGTGTCTTCGACTCTTGTGTCGTCGCGGCGATCGATCACGAGACCTCGACCTATCGCGTTTGCGTTCCTTCCTGTCTTTTCTGTCTCTCCTGTCGTCTCTCGAGGAAGGCGCAGGTTCATCGTCCATCGGAACGAACGCATAGCGCTTTGACGACATGATTGCTGGGTATGGGCGCAAATCGGGAGCTTGGTGTATGTTGACTCGGACGGCTCAGATGACGATGGCAGGCAGGCATCGAAGAGCTGCGACTCGACTTCCCCAGCGCCCAGCAAGGTCCCAAATTCTTATCTTATCATTTGTGCTTGGCTCTGCAGGACGCCCCACCAAATTCCAAGCTGCACCCCAAACGGGAGCTCAAAGCAATGACAGGACCAGCTCGTGGCTGTTCAAATCAAGACAACTATGTACGTAACTTTCTCTCGTTATTCTTCTACCATCGGAAAATCGCTCGAACAAATGGACCGTCATACACTTGGATTCGGTGAAGACATGGATTCGAAGGGTTAGACTCAGGAAAGAGGATTCTGCTTACTGTGTACGTTTCGCCTGTCCTTGGCGAACTCGACGAGGCCTGAAAGGTTTGAAGAAATGACGGACAAGCGCAACTCGCAGGTTCCCTATGGAATGGAGATTCAGATACGCCCGCCCAACATCAACAGGATCCCATTCCCACCGCCAACGTCTCACCCCACGTTCCTCCTTTTCTATGTCTTACACTCATGACCTATACCCACGTCTCGCGTATCCCCATCTTTCTTTTCCCGGACAATTTTGAAGATCTGCGAGTCGGGTGCAACCTCATTTGTGTTAGTGTGGCATTCTGAATGTCAGACCCACTCGTCTCAAGTGCAAGCGCGGATTGTGTCATCCGAGTCCCGTCCGTGAAGCCAACGGCACTCGGCCCACCTCCGACACACGCCCGGATCTCGGAGTCGCGAAGCTTATAACTGAACCAACTATTAGACTTACACGACAATTGATTTATTATTTTTGTACCACCAACCTTTACGTTCTTTTACACGCTCCTTTAAAGCGACCAAACTGCACTTACCCAAGGATCTCGAAATCTGGATAACACTGTGAGACACCACCGACACTTTCATTGGATTCGGCTCGCAGACACAACAAACCGTCCACGATGGCTGCCGGTCTCACGCTACAAACAGCCATTAAGGGCACACCGGACTCCACCGTCGTGATTGTTCCTGGGAGCCAAGCCTTGACTGTCACCTATAGGGACCTCGTCTCCGAGACGGCTTCGTTCCAGCAGAAACTAGCCGCCATTGGCATCGCCAAGGGATCTCCCGTATCTATCGCAACCGTCAACTCGTACGAATTCATCGTATCTTTTCTCGCCGCGTCATGGCAGCGCGCTATCGCCGCTCCGCTCAACCCGGCCTACAAGCAGGATGAATTCGAGTTCTACATTGACGACGTCAAGTCGGCTATCGTCCTCGTTCCCAAGGGCGCCTACCAGAGCGCTAGCCCGGCCGTGAAGGCTGCTCAAAAGTTCAATGCGGCCATCGCCGAGTGCTACTGGGATGCCGCCAAGAAGGAGGTCGCCCTCGACGTCAAGGAGCTCGGGCAGCTCCAGGGCAAGCCCAAGCAGCCCGTCCTCAAGCCGGAACCCGAGGACATCGCCCTGGTCCTCCACACCAGCGGCACCACCTCCCGCCCCAAGGTCGTGCCCCTCTCCCACCGCAACCTCACCCGCACCATGCACAACATCCAACAAACCTACCAGCTCACCCCGGCCGACCGCACCATGCTAGTCATGCCGCTCTTCCACGTCCACGGCCTCCTCTGCGGCCTTCTCGCGCCCCTCCTCACCGGCGGATCCATGGTCGTGCCCACCAAGTTCTCCGCGTCCGACTTCTGGCGCGACTACACCACCCACAACGCCAACTGGTACACAGCGGTCCCGACGATCCACCAAATCCTGCTCAAGAACCCGACCCCCTCCCCGCTGCCCACCATCCGCTTCATCCGCTCCTGCTCCTCCCCGCTCTCCCCGACCGTCTTCCACGCGCTCGAGCAGACGTACAACGCGCCCGTGCTCGAAGCCTACGCCATGACCGAGGCCGCCCACCAGATGACGTCCAACCCGCTGCCCTCGGTCGGCGCGCGCAAGCCCGGCACCGTCGGGCTGGGCCAGGGCGTGGAGGTGGTCATCCTCGACGCGGCCGGCGCCGCAGTCGCACCCGGCGCCGAGGGCGAGATCTGCATCCGCGGCGAGAACGTCACGGGCGGCTACCTCAACAACGCCGAGGCTAACCGCACCGCCTACACGGCCGAGGGGTATTTCCGCACCGGCGACCAGGGCCGCAAGGACGCGGATGGGTATCTGGTTATCACGGGGCGGATTAAGGAGCTTATTAATAAGGGGGGGGAGAAGATCTCGCCGATCGAGCTGGATAATGTGCTGACCCGCCACCCGGCCGTCTCGGAGGCGGTCAGCTTCGCTGTGCCGGATGAGATGTATGGGCAGGAGATCGGGGTGGCGGTGGTGCTGAAGCCGGGGGTGAGGTTGGTTGAGGGGGAGTTGAAGGCGTGGGTGGCGGAGAAGCTGGCCAAATTTAAGGTGCCTAAGAAGGTGAGCGCATTCGGTTACCTTCTTTGTTTCATACTGTTTGATACTGACGTGCCCGGGCAGGTTTATTTCACCGATATCATGCCCAAGACAGCGACGGGCAAGATCCAGCGGCGGATTGTGGCCGAGACAATGCAGAAGCAGGAGGGCCGGGCTAAGTTGTAAAGCGCCCCTGGTTGGGTGGCTGTTGTAGGAATGAACAGTACTTTGTATGTACATAACTAGGCGTCTAGCGTGATGGCGTGTTGTGTGACCTACGCTCCTAATTTAAGTACGGAGGAATGTTTGAACATTTTTTTACTACGTTTGCTCTTGTTGTTTCTCGCTGTGCTGGGAAGGGGCCTTCTTCACGGGTACCAGACGCGACACAGCTGGACAGCAACCGAGCCCAAAAGAAAGTTTGAACAGGTCCCGATTCCGGCTGTAGCCAGCTTCGGATCGCCAATTCGGTTGGCAAGGCGGCGACGAGGCTGTCCACCGATACGGTGATTGTCAGGCGCATATCAACCACGGCCACCTCACCCAAGACACGTGGCGCAAGTGAGACCGCACATCAATCAACCTTCACCATCATTCCGCTTGCAAGCTCGGGAGTTGCCAACAATTGGATGGCTAAAATACAACAAGATATTCCGAATCCCACTTAACAAATAAAAGGCACAGCTAATTCAACAAACACCGAAAGAAAGGGCGCCCAAGTTGAGGCGGGCGAAAGAAAAAGGCAGACATGATCTCTTCCAGTAAACAACTCGGGGATAACACAACCACATCCCCCTCCCCTGCTCCTCCCGACCACACACCACCTTCTGGCTCTCCTCCCCTACATGGTATTGATTTCGTCTCAGCCCCAACTCGCTCGTCTGGCCAACCGGCCCGCATTAGCCACATCTACCCATCCATCCATAACCACAAAGGAAACAACCACCGTCCGTCCCGCCTCTTGCGTTTGTGTGTGTGCGCGTGCGTGTGTGTTGTGTCAAAAATGAGTGAATGCGCTGCGTATCCAGCCTGTACTTCTCAACCACGACGGTCCGCTCGGTCTACCCGGCCACGGTCTACCCGGCCAGCATCATCTTGCACTAGAAGAAGATATACCCCAGCAGGAAGCTGACCAGGCAGAGGAACGCCACGATCCCGACCGGCACGCCCTCGGTGCCCCTCGACGATTGCCTCTCCGCCTGCGCGAGCTTCGGCGTCCCGCTCCCCGCGCTGCTGTTGTCGTCCGATTTGTTCCCTGCCTTGCGCTGCCGCAGGCCGCTGGCCAGTTCGTTCTTGAGCGACGCGGCGGTCGCTTCCGCCTTGGCTGCCCGCTCCTTGAGCTCCTCGTAGGTTTCGGTCGCGGCGGATCGGACGCTGCCCGCGATGGCGGCGGGGGCGGCGAAGGCCGTTGCCTGGGTAGCTTGTGTGGATTCGGGTTCGTGGCTAGGCTCTTCTTGCTCGTGGTAGGAAACGGCGGTCGTGTCCTCGAGGACGGTGGTGTCGTCCTGCGGAGAGGAGTACGCGGGAGGGGCGGTGTCAGGGGTTGCGTCGAACTACACAAAACGTTAGTTGCTGTCAGAGTTTTGAGGGCCGTAGAAGAGGAACAAACCCCATTCGTAGCCGTCTGCCGGACAGGGGTAGCGAGCCCTTCGTTCGGCGCAAGCCAGGCGACCCGGATCTTCTTTTCCTGAACTGCCGACTTCTCTACTCCATCCCACTGCACACACAGGCCGGTCAGTACATCTTCTTGCGCGTCAAGGTGTTTAGACCCACAATCTGTGTCACGTTTGTGAATTCCTTGTCGGCAGTGATCATGACGGATTGGACGAGGAACTTGTCACGACATTTGGCGTCGGCCGGGGGCTCCTGCTTCATTGCCTGCAGGAGGACTGCGAGGGTCAGTACGGCCCTCACTGGCATAAACAAGTGATTGTGACTGACCAGAAACCTCGACTTCATGCCCGGGCTCGATGCGGCCCGAGTTTGGCCGAACACAGTACCTAGACGAAGAGTTAACCTCGGCCACCGACCGGCATCCGTGTCGCGGGCACATACTGCTTGGGCGCTGTCGTTTTGACCTAGGTCTGTAAGAAAGAGAACCAAAAAAATACGCCGGAGATTGGGTTCGGGTTACCTTGAAAGCAACAGGCGACGAGTTGGGGTTCTTGATCTTGAGGACCTGGGAAACCTCCACAGTAAAGGGCCCTGCACCGGTCAGAAAATGGTAGACTCGGTGGAGACTCGGGACAACATACTGCGGAACCCAAGTTCCACGGGGTCGATTTCGACGGACATGGCGGCGGTCGTGACTTTTCGAGAGGCTCGGGGGGTTTGGCAAATGTTGTCGGCGCAGTTTTAAGGTTTAGGGGAGAGACAAACGGAACCGAGCGTCACCAGCTAAAGTACGGATGGGCGTGCGCTAAAGTACTAGTCGTTCGCGACGTTCGTGTTGGGAGAGGCTCGAATAGGTCAAACGGCGGATCTTGTGGCAGATGGAATCGACAGTTGGTCGCAGCGTGCGATGCGTGTTACAACATTCCGGGCACGTTAACGGCAAAGCTGGCGCTGCGCTGGCGAGATTCCCAAACCCCGGGGGTCCGTGCTGATCGACCCAGCACATGCTGTGGGGCCTTCGCTGGAGCCCAAGAACAATCACTTTTGGATGACTAATTTAGATAATGTTAAGGGAGGAAATGAGCTGGGCGGTCTCGATGACGTCTGTCTCGCTGCCTGGGTAAGGTACCTTCCATACCATGCCGTGTAAAGGGACATGGAGGTCAGGCAACGCCGACTTCTATCCTCTTCAGAGGCTTTGCTCACATTGAGAAACCAGGAAATGGTTTCAACTTCAGGGTCAATAAACAATATATATTCGAAAACAGCCCTAATGACATGTGGCGAATCTAGAATTAAAGCGTAGTTCCCTGAGTTCCCAGCTGATTGGATTTGTCGCCCCAAGAGGCCCAAATCATCCCAGGCATCTGTTCACGGAGTGCTTCCCCGCCTGCCTTCTATAATAACCCGCCTCAACCTTTTCAAGCGGCTCTCCGCATTCCGATTTTCAACATACGAACATCACCACTTTACCCATTTTACTTTGAACACATCAACTTCATCAATCGACAAAATGACCAAATCAGACCTCGATCTATTGCTCGAGATGGGCTTCGATCAGGCCCGCGCCGAGATCGCAGTCAAGAGAACCGGCGGGTGTTAGTCTTCAATTGCACGCTTTCGCGCGCTTCCCTGGCCATCTTCTTTGATACTGACATCTTTGCAGTGCAGCAAGCCTTGAACTGGCTTGAAGAAAACCAAGACAAGCCTCTGGAGGAGTTGCAAGCTAACCAAACGGCCGCCGATGCAACTGCGGCCGAGGAAGAGGGCGGCGCTGCATCCATTCCCTCAGGCGAGACTGCGTCATCGCTCGTCTGCAATGAGTGTGGCAAAAAGTTCCGCAATCATTCCGAGGCCTCTTTCCACGCTTCGAAGACGTACGATATCTGTTCGTTTCGGTCACCTTCTTCATGCTGACACGTGTCACAGGGACCACGCAGATTTCTCCGAATCAACGGATGAGATTGCGCCGTTGACTGCGGAGGAAAAGAAGGCCAGACTGGAGGACCTTCGCAAGAAGCTGATGGAGAAGAGGGCGACCCAGTCGGTCGCCGATAAGGAAGAGGCCAAGCGAAACGAGGTATGATGATCGACCCTACTTACTGTACCAGCAGTTGCTAATCACACCCCTAGCAAATTCGCCAGAAGGCCACCAGGGAGTCTCACGACGTCAAGGAGGAGCTCCAACGCAAGGAGCAAATCAAGGAGGCCGCCAAGAAACGCCAGGAGAAACAAGACGACCTTGACGCGAAGAAGCGGATCAAGGCCCGGATCGAGGCCGACAAGCTCGAGCGCAAGCGCCGCGAAGAGGACGCGAAGGCGATGCGCGAAGGCAAGCCTCTGCCGGGACAGGCAACAACACCAGCTACCGTGGTGGCTGCTGCGGCTTCCATATCCCGATCGTCCGCCGCTACTGCCCGGTTGAGGCTCCAGACCAAGAACGGGAACCTCATCAAATCGTACCCCAGCGAGACCACGCTATTTGAGGTGGCCCAGCAGATCGAGGAGGAAGTAGGGCACCAGGTTACGAGCTTTTCGACAACTTTCCCCATGAAGAAGTTCGACGCCGGTGTTGACTTTGGGCAGACGCTTGCAGAGGCTGGTTTGGCGCCTAGCGCCGTGGTGGTGGTAAAATAAGATTGTTTGGCTTGTTTATCATCCCCAGGAAGCATCCAAATTGGCAACGCTTCGATGGGTCAGGAGTTTAGGTATCATAGCGGAAGGCGCTGGAGGCGCTGGGGGGGTTTTCAAGATCTTGGGTGGGCCTGATCTTTCTACGAAGGTTGCGGCCCAAAATTGAACACCCTTAACTTTTCGTGTTGTCTTTGCGCCCTTTACAGTTACGCCCTTCATAGTACAAGATCGCCTACGAAGTCTGCGGCCAAAAGTGACTTCCCCCCTTGATACCGTCGGACCCGTAACTACAAGTAACCCCGCATTCCCACTCCCGAACTCACGAACATTACAGGGGTATTCGACCCCATCGACGGCGATCTCGCACCTTCCGGCAGCCGTCAACCGTTCTGTCCCTGACCCGTCGGTTGCCGCTCACTAATCGGGCATTCTAAATAAGCCGGCTGCGGGCATAAGACTCGCCATCTAATGGCCTCACATCTTCGAAACCTCTCCATCCGAGCCTTCTCTCCGTCTCGCATCCGCGTCTTGACTCCCATTTCCGGAAGAATCCCAGTGACCCCATTCCGCCTCACACAACAGCGCAACACCATGGCTACGGAAACACCCAAGAAGATGGAGTGGCTGGTCGTCATCCCCGACTTCCCCGGCGCTCAGGCGAAGAGGCTCGAGGTGCGCCCGTAAGTAAAAGAGAGAAAAGAAGACCATCCCACCAGCCGTCACCCCTTTACAAAGCCCGACTTTACTAACCTCTCCTTGTTCCCACCGCAAAGTCAACACTTCGCCGGCCTCGGCCCCGCCAAGGAATCCGGGCTGTTCCAGATGGGCGGTTCGTAACGTCTTTCTTTCCCCACACTCCCCTCCCCCTCCCCCATGTCTGACTAGAGCCCATATGACATGAAGCCGATAAAAGCTGAAACTAAATAAACAAAAACACAGGTGCCGTGCTCAACGACGTTCCCACATCAGATGACCCGTCAACCTTCTCCTTCGCCGGCAGCACCATCGTCATCCAGGCCTCGAGCCGCGAGGAGATCAAGGAGGTGCTGCGCAAGGACGTGTACACCAGCTCCGGGGTTTGGGATGTTGAGAATGTGAGTAGCTCTTCAATTGTTTATTTCTCAGGTTCAATCTCCCTGTCTGGTTTTACTTCTGTTGTGTCGGGTATGTCTTGGGGAATCATGTGTCGTGGTTACTGACACCTGGTACTGTGTAGGCTCAGATGTGGCCCCTCCTCTGTGCGTTCCGCAACCAAAAATAAACGGTTATCAGGGATGCGGGTTCGGGGTGATGTTTTGTAATTGTGAGGCCGTGACGATGATTCATCGCACAGGCATGGTACCGTGCGCGAGCTAGCGGTATAACGAAGCGGTGCTCCCGAATAACTGAACTAAAATAAACATAACCTTCCCAAACCAATGCCCCGCTAGCCAGGCGTTGCCGCCTCCATTATCCCTCATAATGCCTGCTCAAAACGCCGCGCCACAGGTAACCTAAACAAGGAACGACCATACTCATACAAGAGCCCTGGGGCCTTATGTGGCGGTTTGTGGAGCGGGCGACTTGTCTTCGCTCTCCTCCAGCTCCTCGGCGGCAAGCCTCAAGTCATAGTTGAGGTCGAAACACTCCGCGAGCAGTTCGCTGACGCTGCCCTGGCCTTCAGGGATGTCGCTACCAGCCATGAACTTGCCATCCACCCTCATGTTGTCGATCGAGTTCAACTAGGAACTGTCAGCCAGCCCAGTCACGGCAACAGGGGGGATGTAGGGGGCGGACCTTCATGCTGTACGGGTACAGCTCCCTCACCGAACTCACGCCTCCGTTATTCTTGACCTCGATCAGACACCGCTTCAACGTTTGCAGCTGGTTGTAGATGGGCAGCAGCGCCTCCGACACGGGCTCGGACGAGTTCATGAGGTAGTAAATGTAGCCGTAGCTGCGCCGGATAAGGTATAGGAGCGTGCGCTGAACGTAAAGCTCGGCCGGCTGGCCGTTCTGGTCAAGCCAGTTGCCGTCGACACGCGCCTCGTCAATCTTATCGAGCTGCCGCTGGAAGTCGTACAGGTCCGTCTCGCGCAACGACCAGGCCTGGGTGATGGAGAGCTTCTCGAGGTCGTTGCGGATGTTGATGAGGATGTCGTATTTTTCCTTGAAACTATCCGGGATCACCCCTTTTCTACACCGAGGATCAGTACCTAGTGTGGTGAGATAAGTTTGGGAGCGTGACTATACCTCTCGAGGACAATGTCCGACCACAGTAAGCACCGACCAAGGAGTGTTGACACAGCATCGCTGCCCTGAAGCTCCTTGCCGTCGGCGTCCACAAACTTGCCATTCACCATGGACTCATCGATTTCTTGTAGCTTTGACTTGAGCTTCTGCACCTCGGTTGTAGAGAACTGCTCTTGTGTCAGCACCAGTTGCCACTTAGGTGGCCTCGACTCTTACCTTGGACTTTGTGTTAGCGAGCGACATCGACCGCATGACCGAGATTAGTCGCTCGTAGATGACCTGGAGCGGCTCCGCCAACTGGTCGAGTTGCTGGCGCAAACTGGCCAGCATGGACTTGCACAACGCTTCCCTGTGTCCCAATAACTCCACGAGATAGGGGGAGTGTGCCGAGTCTCCCTGCTCTAGGATACTCTCAAGCCGGCCGAGTGTGTTAGATATGCTGGTGAGATCCTTGGGGGAGAAGAGGCTCGCTTCCGTCAGGTGGTCGAGCAGCCGTTTGATGGTGGAGGTGAGCGCGTACGCCGCCGGCACCTCGCTCGTCCGTCCGATCGTCATGAAGAACAGCGAGATGAGCTGGAGGCAGCTTTCGAGAACCTTATCCACTGTGAGGATGGTAAGTCAAAATGATGGGCCACAGACATCGCCTCGTTCGACATACATCGATTCTCCCCCTTGTGTTCCCCTTTTCGGATCTCGTTCACTTGTCTGACCTGCTCCACCAGCTGATCCTGCAACTCCATGACATCCTGGGTCCTGATGTACTTGGTGCGGTCTCTCTTGAGAAGCAACAACTTGTCCTGGATGACTGTGAGCCTTTCGAGGATCTGCCGCTCCCGCTCATCCTTAGGCATGGGGACTGCTGGAGTTTCCATTGTGGCTGTTGTCAGGATGCTCTCTCCGGGGGGTAGAAGGCTGTCGGAAGAAAAAGTGACCGTTTGTCCCTTCAAGAAGGGGGCCCTCGCTTTAATAATCTTGGATCGGGAGGGTCGGAATGTTGTCCGCGTGACTGATCAGAGGGCCGATTTACTTTAGACCACACTTGCGCCACTTCATCAAGCTCGTGGGCGAACTGGAGGTTGAGAGATTTTAAAACTGAATTGGCACTTCTGCAACATGGACCAGAAATCGATCTGCTTATGGGGACAACAGAGCTCTAATTTGCCGGTTGGCACGGGGTTCAGAGACGCAGGTTGCAACTTCTCAGCTTCTCGTTCGACTTGTTCGCGACGTCAGTGGTGGGGGAACTGTGGAAGGTGGGGTGTCAGTACAGGGACCCTGGTCGGCCTTGGTCTTTGGGGAAGATCTTCTCCACTCTGTGGCTCGGGCTCTGGGTCGAAAAAGTGGCGAGGGAGAGGAGGAAAAAGGGAGTGTTCATGCGATAAAGTGACTACCTAGGAATGGAACTGAATAGTTACGCCCCATTACTGTTTTTTCTACCTGCCTACCTCTCCGATAGGCTTCAAACAAAGATTCACTGAAAGAACAACTCCCCTGAAGAGGGAGAGAGGGAGAGAGGTGGACCTCTTTTGGTTAGCGTGGTCTATCAGGGGGTCCAGCCAATGGCTTGTCCCCCAGGCCAATCACAGGTGTCGAGGTTCCCAGCTGTTCAACAGCTGTCACTATTTAAACTCCAGCCGGCGGCCGTAGGGCCACGCTATTCTGTTTTCGTATCGCCCACAACTAATTATTTTCCCGCTCGCGAATTTCAAGCTCGGTCTCTACATCCCACGTCAACAAGCCCTTCGAGTCACAGCACTTTGCGCCTCGACAACCACAGTCACCATGTCTAACGCTGAGCTGGCCACTTCGTACGCGGCGCTGATCCTCGCCGACGAGGGCGTCGAGATCACCGTAAGAACCCGCCGTGCGGCCTCGTGCGGAATTGCGCGGGCGCCGAGAACTCGAGAAGCTGCGCAAGGCTAACCGTCAATCCCAGTCCGACAAGCTCCAGACCCTTATCAAGGCTGCCAACGTCCTCGAGGTTGAGCCTATCTGGGCTTCATTATTCGCCAAGGTACGAAACACCGATGCTGCACACGAGTTTACGATCGAACTACGGGAATCGAGACGAGCAGGTTGACTGACTGGGACGTTTTTGCATTGCAGGCTCTTGAGGGCAAGGATGTGAAGGACCTTCTCTCCAACGTCGGCTCGGGTGGTGGCGCTGCCGCCCCTGCCGCTGGTGGCGCTGCCGCTGCCGCTGGCGGTGCTGCCGAGGAGGTCAAGGAGGAGGCCAAGGAGGAGGGTGAGTTTTTCCCTTGCGAACGCTGGCTGCAAGGCCTCGGGTGTTTTCGGATTGCTGACAGCCACTGCAGAGAAGGAGGAGTCGGACGACGACATGGGATTCGGTCTCTTCGACTAAACTGGCATCGACTCGGGCAAGGCGTGGTTTTGACTCCTCGGATTCCCTTTGTTCTTCCAAAACTTGCATGGCTTTGCGGCGGTATTTCGCACACACGACCACAGGGATGGAGGCTATGATATCGGGGGTCCGGGTTCATCGGCGTAGCTTTACATGGAATCTGAAGATGCGCTTTTGAGCAACTGCTACTGGGGTTCGGTTGGCGCGAGCCGACTGGTCCCGTGGGATCGGTGACGACGGCCACACTAGGGACAACCTTCGGAGTCGCGGTTCCAGCAGGTTTGGTTGGACTTTATTCTTCGGGATACGCCATACCGTAGTGGAAAGTCCAAATTCGAGTATTGATGCAGTAAACACGCTTGCCTGTGGTCCTCTTCGCCCATTCTCGGATACCCGCGGCTAACTTATACCAACGCCAATATATGGGCATGTTCATGTTTGCGAGCATGCGTTAAAGTACAGATTACATGCCTCCCTGACACAATACCAGATGTTGTCTTGGGAATGCCAGTGTGGGAACCTTTCGGCGACGGAGATGACTCCCGGGCCGCGGTCCACGGAGATCTATACACACAAGTACTCGCCCAGCCATCCCTCAATACCATCCATGGTTGCTGCCACCGGGCTCTTCCCGGGTCTTGTTCTCCTACGTCGTCGATTCTATACGCTCTAGTCGGCCCTTACCCGTAGCTCTCAACAAATTGAAGAGGAGCTGTGGTGCTATACGCAACGCCCCTCAGGTCGGGAAACCCCAATGTCTGGAAGCTCTTCGAGAACCCCCGAGAAGGTTACCAGCCACCTCATGGACAAAAAAAGCCGAACTCCAAGTGCAGATGTCGGCCATAGAAACTTCGAGTCCTTGGCTGGAGGAATATAACGAAAGTTATCCTGAAGCTTAAAGACTCTATTTACTCCATTTCCTTTTTTTCTTTTTTACCCTCTTCTTTTACTTAACTTAATTTTCTCGATCTCTTTTCATTTATTCTTTTTGCTTGATTTCTTGCTTTTCTTTCGAGTTCGGCTTTTTTTGGCCAAGAGGGTCCCAGCGCCGGCTCAGGGAGAAGATCAGGGTTCGGGTCCGTGAACCGAGTCTTGGCACGCCGAGTCTTGTGGGCTCGATGACGAAATGGTTTCCTCGGGAGATGTGAGTGACAGCATCTGCAACTCACTATTCTGGGTTCTCCAAGCTTGAAGCGGCTGCATGTATCTTCTTTCTATGGACCCTTATGGAACTCATCTTGCGGCCCAATATTTACATATATCGCAAGTCTTTTGATAAATACCTCGATTTCCAATAGCGAGCGTCAAGTGTGCCCAGTAAGGATTGCGGGGGAGGGGTAAAGTCGATCAGCTGCAAGAGGCGGCCGCAGAATGACGAGTTTTAAATCCCAGGGATTTGTTCTATTGGTGAGGGTTCCGAGGAGCGTTTCACAGCTTAAGCTTGACGGTAAGACCTATGACAAGGTTGGTCGTTGAATATGGACCGAGACGCCCAACTTGCAGACGCTGCCTGCCCAAGTCATACGAGCTGTCGTCGGCTATCACAGCTGAAGCTTGGGCGGTCCGCTTCCCGGCATTGCCCGCGAATGTTCGCTACAGGCTTTGGCACGCCAACTGCGAAGCAACGAGAACTAGTCAGGTCACAAGGCTGCGCCTCGTACCTCGCGAGTTTCGGTGTTCCGTGCCGGTTCACGCCTGTCGGGCACTGGTGTGGAGCTACCGGCCGCATCCGACTCGACCCCGTGGGCCGCACAGTTCCCACAAGCCTCGTGCGCTTGCCTTCTGCCACCGTGTTCTCGAAGTTTTGGGGGTCCCAGACTTCGGATGAGCCACGAGGTAATTGGTTTAAGTGCCAGCGGTGCAACATGGTGGGTCATTCGGCAAGACCTTGATGGGTGCACAAGACCTCCTGTCTCCAACTGAGTGTGGCTGCATGCCAGCTACCTCAAAATCTGCAAGGAGCCGGCCGCTATTATCTTCGACCTCGTCGCTGTCGGGCTTGGGGGCTGTTGGCCTTTTGTGAGGGACGGCTTCCAACCGCTGTCTCGAATATTGTTCCAACATTGCGGCGTAGTTGAGGGCGGCACAACACATCTAGAAACAGCGCCCGGAATCTGTTGGGGATCACATCTCACCCTAGCAAGCCGGCCACCTTTGGAGGCCCCCTCTTCTCTACCAGTCTGTCTCAGGGGCAGACCGTTTCGTTTCTCTTTTTTTCGGCGCCCCTCGTCTATGTAGGCCAAAAAACTGCCTTAATTTAGAGTGAGAAAGGATCTGGCCGTGGTACGGGCCGCCCCTGGCCAACAGACTTTGGCGATGTCGCGAAACCCGGAATGAGGCATCCTGTGTGAAGTCGGCGACCGCGCCGCAGTTGGTTTCTGCAAGCCACTGCAGCTTTCTGTTGCTGCGAGTAATAACGTAATGCCGCTACTACTTCAGTTGTGCATGCGGGCCAAGGTCTGTCAGCACCGCACTGGGTGCCCTTGCGCTCAAGGCAGGCGCGTCTCACCCTCCCGCACCAGCCATCCCATGCCCCCTCCCCCTTCCCACCTTCCTTCGGTCCACAGCCCCCCTCTTATAGCACCTTCCCTTGCTCGCAGCCTTCTCTTCCCACCCCGCCTTGCTTGGAACCTTTGCAACTTCCACACTTCGTTTTTTTTTGCGCTTTTGCGATTTCATTTCGTGCGATACCCAACCGCGCAGACATCCAACTCCCCTAATTTGTTTATGCTTTTGCTTACAACTTGATTATTACCGCCGACATTAACTGGTTGGGAAACCCCACCTCTCACAACCCTCCAGCGGGTGTGACGACACTCACCAACCGCCATGCCTGAGGTGTACCGCGAGTCCCGCTACATGCGGGAGCGGGATACGTCTCCCTCTGACGATGAGGGTTACAAGAGGACGACAGTGCGCCGGTACAAGGTGACGCCCGATCGCGTCGAGCGTGTCGAGCGTGATGTAGACGTCGTCGAGGAGGAGCGCCGCAGTCGCTATGCCCCCATTCGCCGCTCCAGCCGGGACGATGTCATCGAGGTGGACCGTCGCGTCGATCGCCTGTACATTCCCGAGAAGCCCCGGTCGACCTACGACCCATCTCCCCATAGCGCAACCTACGTTGAGCGCCAGGTCATCGACCGTGAGCGCGAGCGGGAACCTAGAGAAGACCACTACTCGAGGGTCGACCGCGTCGAGTACCGTGGGGATGGGCCTCGGAGCGCGGTTGTGGAGCGCGAAAGAGTCATCGAGCGCGACGAGCGGGACCGCGATGATGACTACCGCCGCGGCAGCGACCGCGGGAGGGCCGTGTACGAGTCCAAGGAAGTCGAACGGGTTGATCGCCACGACGTTTACTCGCCAAGAGAATTTGAGCGTCGCTCGTACTGGGACGACGAGAACCAAACCGACGTGCGCGTCGAAAAGAGAGTCGAGCACCGGGATTCACATGGCGGCGAAATCCGTGTAGAACGCCGGGTTGAAGAGCGCCGCGATGATGGCTATCCCGCTGGAGGTGCCGATGTTGAGCGCTGGCGCAAGGAGACCGAATACTACGAACCCGCGCAGGCTCCCACTCCTATCGTCATTCGGCAGCGCGCCCCAGAGCAGAAGATCATCCTCCAGGAGGCCCCGCCGGCCACAGTTGTCATCCGGGACCAGGCCCCAGATAACCGTGAGGTCGCTCTTACCCGCCAGGAATCGCGTGATGGCGAATACTATTACCACCGCGAGTCTCGTGAAGTTGGCCCTTACCGAGGGGACCGTCGCGAGGAGGAGTATGCGATGGCGCGCTATGACGACGACCGGCACCGCCATCACCATCACCACCACCATCACCGTCGCCATCATCGGGAAGGCTACAGCGACGCCGAATCCGACGATGGCTACTACATGAAGCGCACCGTCACCCGGCGGGAACGTAGCGCATCGAGCAGCCCGCACCGCAAGCGCCATATCGCGGAAGGGGCCCTCGCCGGGGCCGGCATCTCAGCGATCCTCGCATCTAGACGCGACTCACATGGTGAGTATAAGCAAAACCGCGGTCGCAAGGTTCTTGCCGGTGCAGCCATTGGCGCCCTTGGTACCGAGGTCGCGAGGCGCGCACATAGTGCTTACCAAGAACGCCACCCCGACGAGCACGAGAGAGAGCGTTCCCGTTCTCGCTCGCGCCCTCCTCATTCCAGGCTCAAGACTGGTCTTGGGATCGCTGCTGTTGCTCTCGCCGCCGCCGGCGCAGCCAAATACTACCAGAGCAACAAGGTTGAGAAAGAGGAGATGAACCGCGGCCGGGCCCTCCACCGCGATAGTGACACAGACCGGTCTCCCAGCCGGAAGCGGTCCAAGAGCCGGGCCTCTTCCATGGCCAAGGCCGGCCTGGGTACGGCCGCCGCCGTCGGGCTGGTACAGCACTACCGCCATAAGAGCAAGTCGCGAGATGGCAAATCGAGGGATGGCAAGAGCCGCTCTCGATCGCGCCTTCGAACTGGTGCCGAGATGCTAGCCGCCGGCATCGCCGGCGCCGGTGCTAAGAAATTGTATGACCGCCGCAAGGATAAGAAGGAAGAAGAGGAAGAGCAGGATCGAGAACGCGAGCGGGAGCTCAGTGGCGATGATGAGTATTACGGCCGTGACGCGCGCGACTACCACCGCCGTAGCAGGAGCAGAAGTTTAACTCGGTCCGGACCCACGTACCCCGACGGTGACTCTTCCGTAGCTGATCCTGAGCTAGGCATGGTTGAGTACGGGGCCCACCCCCTGTATGCGGACCCCCCACAACGAAGCGAGAGGGGCCCAGCGGCAGAGGGGTATGAGTCTGCGGCAGAGGAGAGGAGCCGCAGGCGGAGGAGGAGGCGTAGTGGGACATCGAGAGGCGACGACGATTACTCTGCGGATAGTGAGACGGAGACGGACCATGACAAAAAAACGGAGAAGAAGCGCAGCGGGAGTAGGCTGCGCGACCTTGCTGCTGGTGCTGCGGCAGCTGGCGCAGCAGCCATTGGTATTAAGAAGTATAACGACAAAAAAGACAAAGGGAAAGAGAAGGAAAAAGATGAAAGGGACCGCGAGAGAGATAGGGACAGAGATAGGGAGAGGGATAGGGAGAGGGAGAGAGACAGGGAGAGGGAACGAGAGAGGAATAGAGAGAGGGAGAGGGATAGAGGGATGGAAAGGGACCGGCGGCGTGAGTGAACCGACCTGAGAACACCCCCGATTGGCTTGCTGACAACCACTAGGCTACGGTGACGATGCTCCGCCAGACGGCTATGACAATTATGGCCGCCGGGCTCCTTCCCCCCCTCACGCGTCTGGTGGTTACTACAACCCCCCACCAGTGGTTCCTCCAACCGCCCCGGCTCCAACCAACGGCTTCACACAACACCCCAATGTTGCCACCACCAACCTCAACCAGCACTACCCACCGTACCCACCGGACTCGGCCTACACTCCATACAGTCCGCCCGTGCCTGGACCGCCCCCGAATTCGGCTGCACCGTTCGGCCCTTACACGCCGCCCATGCCTGGTGCGCCCCCGGATCCGAATGCAGCATACACACCATACACCCCGCCCATGTCGGGTCCGCCACCGAACCCGAACCCGGCTGCGGCGCCGGGACCTGTGCCTCCACCGATGCCTCCGCCTTCAAACCCCACGGGCCCTGAACATGTGAGTGAAGCTTTTCGTGCTGGTCGTTCCACTCTAGAGCCAGAAGCTGCCGCTCGCTCCGTTGATGGTGACAAGAAGGGTGCGTCCTCTCGCGCTTGAGAGACTAGACCCCCTCATCGCACTGCACTCGAGGCCTGGACTGACTGTTTATGTGCTCGTAGATCGTGTAATCCCCTCGGACGCCTCCCCCCCTACAGGCTCGACAAGCTCGGAGATGGAACCACCAGACACGCCTCGCACGTCCAAGTCTGTCATCTTCATCCCGTTGTCTCCCAAGTCATCTGCTACGCTCCGCCGCCACCACGAGAGCCAAGCAATCAAGTCCGAGACGGAAGACATGGCAAGTGATAGCGATGACAACCGAAACCGTGGCAAGGGGCCGGCCGATGGCGAGCCTGACAAGACACGCCGTCGCCGCAACTCAGATACATCTTCGGACCGCCCACTCCCCTCCAGCCACCGGTCGCGCGACAAGGATGCTACCTCGGAGACCGATGACGAGGATGCAGTCGAGATGCTACCAGATCGCTTCGACGCCCACGGCCGCCCGCTCGACGGGTCCGGTTCCTCTCGCGGCGGCGGTTCGAATTGGCACAGCCGGCGCGGGGACTTTGAGTACCGGAGTCCGCGCGGCGCCAACGGGACCAACATGCGTGGGGAGTGGGGTGTTGCTGGTGCCGATGCTGAAACGGTGGAACGCCTTGTGCGGGACGTTACTGGAGTGTTGGAGGGCAGGGGCAGCTGGATGGGATTAATTGGCGGGATTCTGAGTGGGAGCTTGCTGAAGGGGCCTGGTGGTGGTGATGATGATGGCGAGGACGACGATGGCAAGGGTCGAGGGAAATCACCCGATCATGACCGTGATCGTAGTCGAAGTCGTGATCGTGACCGTGATCGTGATAGAAGCCGGGACGGTAAGGACGAGGACAAGCGGAGGCGAAGGAGAGACGATGATAGGGACGAGGATAGACGGCGACGTAGGAAGGATGACGACAATGGGGAGAGCAGTAGTCGTAGGCGGAGGGAGGATGACGAGAGGGGGGAGAGCAAGAGTCGGAGGAAGCGGGGGGAGGATGAGAGAGGCGAGAGCAGTAGACATGCAGAGGATCGGCGGACTCGTGGGGGGGAGAGGGATGGTTATGACGACGACGAGGATGAGCACTATTATGAGGATAGGAAACGGAGAAGTCGGGGGAGGGGCGATCGGTATGAGAGGGGCGTGGGGAGGTCACAGACTTGGGGATGAGGTTTGATGGCTGATGACTTTATGATTGCTCTGATTTCTGCTCTTTTTGCATGTTTTCTTTTCTCTACGCTAGATATGATGCTTGGATGTTTTCGGTCACAGATGCGCTGGACTAATAGTTCCTCTTTTTTTTTAAGATACGAATATCATGATTTATGTCGGTCCCGCCTTCGATGTTCTCGTCACACAAAGTAATATGCAGATCGATCTGGACATGATACTCTATACCCAAAAATGGGGTCATGTGCAACTACCGTGGTATATGGTTCTAACGTACATAACCCGACCGCTCTATAACTCATCGTGCTCCTCGTCATGCATAACCGGCTTGTCGGGCCTCCCGCTGTCCTGGTGCAGATCGACGCCCTTCTTCGCGCGCCACTTCTGGAACAGCGCCCACAGCTCCTTCTCCATGCCGCTCTCCATCTGGTCCGGCAGCACGACGGTGTACTCGACGTACAGATTCCCAAACTCGGTCTTGTGGTACACGCTGTCGCCGTCCTCGTGCCACTTGGGCATGCCCTCCCCGGGCACCGTCTCGACGTGGTTCGGCTGCACCACCGCGCCGCGCTCGCGGCCGAGCCGCACGACGTGCCCGTCCAGGTGGGTGACGTTGCGGGTCCAGTCGCCCATCAGCGCCTCGCGCAGCGACAGCACCTCGCGCCAGAAGAGGTCGTCCTCCTTGCGGCGGAAGAAGACGCCGTCGACGCGGTCCGGGTTGTCGTCCCCCTCCAGCTCGGGCTCCTTCTCCACCACCTGCACGATCAGGTCGCCCGCCACGTAGTCCGGGCTCGCGTCCGCCTCGTTCTCGTACGCGATCCGCACCCCGTCCGCCATGCCGCGCTGCACCGTCAGCGACACCGTCGCCGGCCGCCGCACCACCCGCTCCCCGCCGCAGGCCTTGCAGCGGTGCTTGATGCTCTTGCCGCGCCCGCCGCAGGCGTCGCACTGCATCTGCACCTGCGTGACCATCCCGGGGGCGAGCTGCTGGCGGACGGTGCGCACGCCGCGCCCGCCGCAGGTCTGGCAGGCGTGGACGACGCGGTCGGCGGCGCCCGTGCCCTCGCACTCGTCGCAGATCTCCTGCTTGTTCCACTGGAACTCGGTGGTGCGGCCGTTGTAGAAGTCGCGCAGCGACACGGGCACCTTCACCTCGACGTTGTGGCCGCGCCGCTGGCCGGGTTGGCTGCCGTAGTGCCCGCCCCCGCCGAAGAAGCGGCTGAACAGGTCGAACGGGTCGTGCCCGCCCCCGCCCCCGCCCCCTTGCTGCTGCCGCCGCTGCTTGAGCCCCTCGTACCCGTACTGGTCGTAGATCTGGCGCGACTCGGTGTCGGAGAGCGCCTCGTAGGCTTCGGCGACGAGGACGAACTTGTCGTGGGCTGTTGGGTCGTTGCTGTGGGAAGGGGGGGGGCGGTTGTTAGAGATGGGGTTGCGTAGGAACGAGGGGGTTGTGTGCGCGATGGAGCTGGCGGACTCACGGGTTCTTGTCGGGGTGGTATTTCTTGCTTAGTTGCCTGTAGGCTGACTTGATCTGCCTCTCCGATGCTTGTTTGTTAAGGCCGAGGACCTGGGGGTGTTTGCTGTTAGAGAAAGGCTAGACTTTGGAGATAGAAAGAGGGGAAGCCCAAACGCACCTTGTAATAGTCCTCGGCGCAAAACGCAACCTGTGCCAGGGCCAAAAGTGGCAGCAGAATGGTCTTGAGTAACCTCATGATGGTATGCGCCGCGGCCGCTGTGGCCAGGCTGTTAACTTGGGTTTGCAAAGCTCAATTGGTGGCGGGAAAAGAATCAGTTGACGGTGTATTTGGGCCAATGTAGGCGTGATTAGGACCGTAATTAGAGAGCGACAAGAAGTGGGAAGGAGAGAAGTCGAGGGGGGGGAGAGACAGAGTTGACAAAAGGTGTATGAATATGGCCAGTAATGGACATGTAATCCGTAACTTTGTTGCCATCCAAGACTTCCGTTTTTAGTTAGATGCGAATGGTTGGTTGGCCGTGCTTCGCCTAGCGTGGAATCCACGTGTCCACCAACCAAGCACATCTCAGCCTCCCGACCACCGACCCAATTTTAATTTTGCTCCTCATTCCTGGTCTCCCGCGTACTTTGTAGGACGTGCCACCTCCCTTGTGCCTTGTTGGATCGCGAAGTCAACCTCTTCGCGATATACTATGTATAACTTCCTACCCTTGGCCTCTACTCAAGGATAAGGTTGGGAGGCCAATTAGGCAGTTAAAAATATCGAGAGTTAATGTTACATTGTTTCCGCATTGGCTCCAATGTTGTGATAGAGAATACGGGCTCCACGAACAGTAGCGTCAAAGCCAAGGTCGACATCATCTTTAAGAGCTTGTGGATATTTGTTTCGTTTCGCTGGCATATACAGACGCCGAGGTCTCCTTTGCAAGGAAAGCCGATGGTAAAGCTGCAAAAATACTGCTTCCCAATCTATCCTCGTCCGTAACCCATACACGCTCCCCGATGTCTTGCGCAGCAAGACTAGTTGTCATTCTTGCGGAAACGTCTCTCCTTGTCCCGCAGCTCCCGATCCTGCTCAGCCAACTCACGCTCGAAATCATGGCGCCGTCGATACAGCTCCTGATTCTCCCTGCGAAGGTCCTGGTACTTCTTAAGAAGCTCTTCCTTCGAGCGCTCAGGTTCGCCTGAAGCCCTCTTCGCCTTTGACTTTCTGGGCTTCCGAGCGTCTTTGATATCCGCCACCAGTTGGTTCTCGCAACCCTTCTGGAGAACTTTGGCAATAGTGATGAGAGGAATACGGATTTGCGCATCAACGTCGTCGCCATTCCTGTGTTCCTTGTAAGTCATAGGAAGGAGGGAGGGGAGGACCACAAAGAAAAGGAAACACGTACGCCGTGCGAGTGAACGCTATGGATAGAGTATGGCCAGGGGGAAGCAAATCGGAGGCGTGAACATCGACGCTCGCGGACTGGTCCGACAAGGGCACCTAGTCCATGACCGTCTGGATGTTGCCATTCCCATCCCGAATCCACATGCTGATAGCAGAGCGGTCCAGGGCGCTAGCTGTCTTGCTAGCACGATCCGGACCACGGGCGTAAAACACGTCGAGGCAAAGGACTACCTGGATGCGACCCTCTTTGAAGTACTCCTTGTACCGTGCCTCCAACTGGTCTCTCGTGAAGCGATGAGCATACGCAATTTCGACAACCAAGGGCGGGCAACGGTCCCCCGGTTCTCTAAACATCCTGAAAAGAACGGCCACATCGGGGGCCATATAAACTGTAGGAGACTCTTCATCGTCTCTAACCTCGGCCCTGGCGCAGTAACATGAACCAAAGAGCAGCAGGAGGGCCCTGCGCCGGGTCCATTTCTGACGGATCTGTCCCGCAATCATGTTCGTCAAGGCGACGGAAAGATGGCGGTGGATGAAACTCGTTTTCTGTTTGTAGTAAACTACGCCGCAGCTGTAGTCGGACGGGCCTGGATCTCTGCGGGTTTCCATCTCTAGAAGCTCAAGATACTGTTCGGGTGAAGCCTTGAAAGCCATGCCTCCGAAGGGCTCGCGGGGAGAGTCATCATCGAGCTCCTCCAGCTGCTGGAGCAAGTCTTCGAAGCTGCCCAGAGCATTGTCGCGCGGGAAGCGATCCATGGTGAGTTGAGTCGAGGACTTATCCAAATACCCTACAGGGGGGAAGTGATGATTTGTGGGAAGGAAGATGGACCGAGGAGGTGCGACAAAATGAAGAGAAGGGGCTCTGTTTAGGTACCTAGGTACTTACCCCGCCATTGTCTTATCGCGACTCGAGCCACGACTTGCAGAGATCTTGACATCTCCTTCAGGTTCACTGCACCGTGTAAACATTCCAAGTTGGAGCGCTCTTGCCCTCCGACGACGACCTCTTACACTTCCAACCCTAACCCTGTCGAGCAAGACAACCGTCCTTCTTTCAGTCGCCCACCCCACATGAATGCCATTGCGTAATAAAGTCACCGGATAAGAGTAGGGCCATAGGAATGTCTCCGGAGTGCCTAGCTTATACTTTCTCCCACTCACATCGACTCTCACTCTCCTTCTCTCACCTGCAACCTTCTCACTCACTGGTTCCCCCCCCTTTTCACCCCCCTTCTTCCTCCCCCCTGATCATCACCACCGCCACCACCACCCCCAAACAAACAAACCAACCCCCCCAACCAAACCACAACCATGCTCCCCCCAATCCTCGCCTCCCTCCTCCACCCCTTCCATTTCATGGCCCTCGCCCTCTCCCACCTCCCCTCCACCATCCTCGCCGCCCTGCTCACCCGCGACCTCAGCACGCTGCTCTCCCCGAGCCGGCTGCGCGCCGCCTGGTTCGGCCGCTTCTGGGCCCAAGTCGGCCCCCTGGTGCGGGCCAACGCCGAGACGAAGGTGATCCCGCTGCTCCAGGGGCGCGTGACCTACGGCGTGGTGCCGTCCTCACCCTCACCCTCGCCCACCGACACCGACACCGACACCGCCCGCGGCGACACGCCCCAGCAATCACAATCACAATCCCACCCCCAGGACCAGCAACCACACCCCCACCCGCCCGTCTCGGGCACAGTCCTCGAAATCGGCCCCGGCTCCGGCATGTGGACATCCCTCTTCACGCCGCGCCACCTGCCCGCCATCCGCAAAGTGTACGGCGTCGAGCCCAACACGGGCGTGCACCCCCTATTACAAGCCCAAGTAGCCGCGGCAGGTCTGTCGGAGACATACGAGATCGTGCCCGTCGGTATCGAGTCGCTGGCGGGATCCGGGCGGGTGGCGCTGGAGAGCGTGGACAGCATCGTGACGGTCATGTGCCTGTGCAGCATCCCCGAGCCGCGGCGTAATATGGCGCAGCTGTACGGGTACCTCAAGCCTGGGGGCAGGTGGTATGTGTATGAGCATGTTAAGTGCTTTAGGGAGCAGGGGTGGGGGATGCGGTTGTATCAGGGTGAGTGACAGGCTTTCCTTTGGTTTGGGTATCAAAGATTTGTCCCGATCGAGCGGGCATTCGCTGATTTGCATCTAGCCTGTCTGAATATTATCTGGCCTCAGCTCATCGGAGGATGCGAAATGTGTCGCGACACTGGGAAGTGGCTTAGGGAGGCCGCCCCATGGAGCGACGTGGACCTGCACCGGATGGAAGGAGAGGCCTGGTACTTCACCATGCCTCACATCATCGGCGTTCTCACCAAATAGAGCTGTTAGACCATCGAAGGGCGTTTGGTCCTCCGAGTTGGCGCTGTCATGCTCGCTTTATATCTCACTTGTACATGTGCCAAACACAGTGGTCACAAATGCATAGAAAGCAATACTCCCGAGTCACTGAGTGAAGATTGGCCCTAAGCCTTCCACTACCTGACTATCTCGGGTGCCATATCCGTCCATCTATCTCCCTTGTCATGCGGCCAAAGCCCGTAGAAATGGCCAAAGATCAGCCAAAGTAAACGACTAATGCCCCGTCAAAGTAAAAAGATCGACTCCCACCCCCCAAAGATAGCCAGTCTCATGATCGAGTTTACCAGCCGCTGGGGTCAGCAGCTCCCGAGCTCCAGCCGCCGTCGCCGCCATCGGCAGCACCGGGAACATCGCCAGCGCCGCCGCCATTCTCGGCACCGCCATGGCCACCACCTCCGTAGCCGCCATCGGCCCCATCCTCAGGGACCAAGGGGTTAGGGCATCTAGACTTGTAGTGACCCATCTCCTGGCAGTTGTTGCACTTTACACGCGAAACTACGAGGTGATTAGCAATGACTCAGTAAAGCGACTTGCGAGGACTCACTATCGCGCGGCTTCGGGCAGTCTTTGTTCATATGGCCAAACTCATCGCAGTTGCGGCACTGCACCAAGGCCATGTTGCGCGGCTCGGTGCAATCACGGGACATGTGACCCTCCTGGCCGCAGTTGCGGCAACCACGGGGACCACCCTGCGGGCAATCGCGAGAGAAATGACCCACTGGTCATGGTTAGCAACCCCTTGGCCCCTATGGAAACGGACACTTACTCTCGTTGCACTTGCGGCACTCAACATTCTCGGCCGAGCGGGGCTCAGTACACTCAGCAACTTTGTGACCCGATTGACTAGAAAACTGTCAGCATACCGCATCTTAGGCACTTTACGAAGGGAGACAAACCCGCAGTTCTTGCAGGCAAACTTGTCAACGCGCGGAGTAGGGCCTTGAAATCTGGTCAGCTAACATCACACTCAAATGTCGGTGCAGGGTAACTTACAGTCGCGAACGCGATGGCCGGGCTCGCTGCAGTTGAAACACATGATTTCGAAGGCATTAACCTTCTCAATCTTCTCCTGGGGGCAGCTCTTGGCGATGTGACCAATCTCGTCACAGTTGCTGCACTTGGGAAGGCCGCCGTAAACGACTTCACCGGCGTCGGCGAGGCGCTCAATATTCTCTTCAACATCCTTCGGCCAGAGCTCGCGGTCCCGCGGGCGAGGGGGGTTCCACTGGAAACGGTAGGTGACCGTGTACTTCTTGTGGAGGCAGCCTTGGAGATCCATGTTGGTGAAAGTGGAAGCCAAGGTCTTCTCAATGGCGATGAGCCACACCGGAACATCTTGGGCACGGAAAGCGCGCTCCAGTGCCGCGTACGTAGCATCAGGAGACGACTTGACGTAGATCTGAATGGCCTCTTTGACATCGTCAATGTCGCGCTCCTTGACGGCACGCTTGATGAGGGCCCAGGCTTCCTCGGTGGACATATCCGCAAGGTGGTCGCGGTCGATCTTGCGGGCATTCTCGCACTGGCTGATTGTGTGGCCTGCATTTCAAACAGAGTCAGCAGGCTTTTATTGCCATCACATCCTACACCAGTGCCATACCAGTCTCGCCACAGTTCTTGCAGACGCGGTTGGGGCAATCCTTGACGACATGGTCGGGGGATTCGCACTCTTTGCACAGCATGGGCGGCGCGTTGGGGCAGTCCTTGCTCCAATGGCCCTCCTCGTTGCAGCGACGGCAGGCGCCATTCATGACGCGGGGGGTAGGGCAATCAGCCTTGTTGTGACTAGGTACAACATTGCGTTAGTCGTTCCAGTTTGGTTGTTGGCCGTTCGAAAGAGCGGGATAATTTACCCAGGTTCGCCACAGTTGAAGCAGGCGCGATCGCCGCCGCCGTTGCCAGCGTTCTCATTACCACCATTCTCTGCGCCAAAGCTTTCGCCGCCTGTGGCAGCGCCGGAACCGCCATTGTTCCAGTTGCCGTCGTTGCCATTGCTGGTACCCCAGGAATCGGCAGCGGTAGCATCACCGCCACCACCACCCCAGTTGTTGTCCCAAGTCATGATGGTTTTGTGTTTGGGTTTGCAATGTGACTGTAGTATCGGCGTCAGAGAATTTCCCAAGTTGGAAGGAGTATGGGTCAATTGGCGGAACAAGCTAGCAAGGTTTGACCAAGTAAAAATGGGAAGCGGAAAGGTAGAAAGTGCGGAAGTAAAGAAGGCTCGTGGAGCCCTTGTTTCCGAAGAGAGAACGACTAGTGACGATACCTGCAAGACGTGGAACGGGAATTCGAAATGGAGACGGAACTCATATTGGCTTACCTGAGTTGATCTAGCTGAGGAAAACAGCAGTCGGAATCTGAGACGCGATTTGAGTTAGCCTTTGCGAACACCCCATACCACTTTGGGCCCCGCGATTATCGAAAGTGAAAAGAAGGAACAAGTTGGAGGGAGACGATAAGGTTACCTGCTTTTATGAGGGCCTCGATAAAATCGATCGATAGCCGGAGTGTCGAGCGATTGGATTTACTCGAGGTCGGGTTGTGGTGGGAACTAAGAAGGAACGCAGAAGCGGGAAGAGAGGGCGGCAAGGGAGAATTCCAAGTGGAAGGTGGGAAATTTTGGCAGAGAAAGGGCGACAAATTTAAAAGTCACGGTGTGTTTGCGAGTCAGAGTTTTCGCTTTGGGTGAGAAGGAGGCCGGACCACGATCTGTGCCCTCTCTCGCGACATTGGGAAGGAGCAGGCCGGCACAGGTGACATATGGAACTTCCATATTTCAGAATGATCGCGCGGCAACAATTTGAGCTAGGAAAGGAAGGTGCAGTTTGTTCACCACACCTAGGCAGTTGCGCAGTGTTGCTTGTGATTCAGCTCTGGCGATAATCCTTTGGTGTTTTAATATCAGCAATTAAAAAAAGGGGCAAAGTAAACAATCCTCCAGGGGTATCACTGTGCGAGCTACATGACACACGGCCCGTAGTTATTGACTAAACTTTTCGTGCATCCCATTCTAAACATGGGGAATATGCATGTGCAAGAACTCATGATGCTCACTGGGACAATGAGAGTACAATCGCATCTTGTATCTGTGAACTGTTCCGGACCCGATAGCTATCCAGTGCCAAGTTGGGTAACAGTATCTGCAGCAACAAGCAGGTTAAAGTCTTGGCATCCATGTTAAGCTCTCAACGCTTTCTCTTCTGTTAGGTTTATGCATAAGGTATGGATTTTGTTGGTTCGGAGGTTAGATAGGCAGGTAGTGGGTATTCACACTGCAAAGGTATTACGAATGCCTGATGTGTTTTAATTATTTTATTTTATTTGTCTCTTGCGACCATTAATTATCACGGGGTTTCCAGTTCGGCCCTATTCCTCACCTACCTATGTTGGGCCTCTTGACTCACACCGAAAGAGGGAGGTGAAAGATAGTATTGTGGCGGCTAAATGGAATCAATGGAAAGTTCAACCGCTAGCTCCAACTTGTTTGTCTCCACGCGGCCCTTCTCGCCGGGAAAGAAAGTCAAAGAAGGGAGTTTGTAATCCTCTTGCAGCCTTCGTTGGATCTTTGGATTGCCAGGTCCAATAAAGATTCTCTCAGAAGGAGCGTGATGGTTGCTGGCAAGGCCAACCCCTGGACCCAGCGGAGGGGTAACGGCGGGGAGCTGAACCACCCCGCTGCCATGCAGGTATCGGCGCGACTGATTCCGTAACACCAGTTGGTGGGGGATAAGAGGTCGATCAAACTCGTTGGGGACCTTTAAAGAGGCATTAAGCTTTGGGAACAAACTCTGCCTTGACGTCTTTCCCAAGCCGCAACATAAACCCATCACCTCAACGAACATCAACCATGTCGAAGCCTGACAACCTGCCAGAGATGGAATACCGCTTCCTGGGCCGCTCCGGCCTTCAGGTCTCGGCCATCTCTCTCGGCGGCTGGCTGACTTACGGCGGGCATGTCGACCGCGAGGGGACGTACGCCTGCATGAAGGCCGCCTACGACTGCGGAGTCAACTTTTTCGATTGCGCCGAAGGGTACGCCGAGGGCGAGTCCGAGAAGGTCATGGGCGAGGCTATCAAGAAGTACGAATGGAAGAGGAACGATATCGTCATCTCCACCAAGGTAACCCTCGCCGGCATTCTTCGCACTCGATGCCCGCATTGACAGTTTCTCAGCTTTACTGGGGCGACGCCTTCAGCAATAGCAAGGTCAACAACCGGGGCTTGTCGCGTAAGCACATCATCGAGGGCATGAACTTGTCGCTCGAGAGGCTGCAGCTGGAGTACGTTGACCTGATCTACGCCCATCGCCCGGACCGGCACACCCCCATGGAGGAGACGGTGCGCGCCTTCAACCACCTGATCAACACGGGCAAGGCGCTGTACTGGGGCACGTCGGAGTGGAACGCCGATGAGATCGCGCAGGCGTGGCGGTACGCCGACAAGCTGGGCCTGATCGGTCCCGTGATGGGTATGTCGATGTCTGGCTCCGAGTGAAGGGTGGCCCGATAGCTAACTGGAACAGAACAACCGCGGTACAACATGCTCGAGCGCATCCAAGTCGAGAGGGAGTACGCGCACCTGTACCGCGAGGTCGGCCTCGGCCTGACGGTCTTCTCGCCCATGCGGCAGGGCATCCTGTCGGGCAAGTACAAGAACGGCATTCCGGACGGGACGCGGTTTGCCCAGACGCAGGTCGAGTTCATCGCCGGGTTCTGGAAGCAGACGGGCAAGGCCGAGTTCCAGGCCATGGCCGACACGGTCAGCAAGCTAGAGCCGATCGCGGAGAGGCTGGGAGTGAAGCAGAGCGTGCTGGCCCTCGCGTGGGTGCTCGCAAACCCAAACGTGAGCTCCGCCATCACGGGTGCCAGCAGCCAGGCGCAGGTCTACGAGAACATTGAGGCAGTGCGGGCGTACAAGAAGTTGACGCCCGAGATTATGAAGGAGATTGATGAGATCCTCAACAACAAGCCGCCGACGGTCACGATGAGGTATTAATGAAAAGGTAAAACAATGTAGGGAAAAAGGAAAATAAACAAATATGGACACCCAGTGTGCCAAAATGTATTGCCCTTGCCTCGAAAGCTGTGTTTAGTTGAGGATGCAAAGAAAGGCAGACTCAACAAACATCGGATGATTTGCGCAACGGACAGCCCACCTGGATGGGTTTCTGGAACGATCAGTCCCCTTTTCGATTGATGGAGACAGCCAATTTGCCAGGAGAAGCACGGACTCGAGCGGCCCTGAAGAGTCCAATTGGTCCCCAGATTGGATGCCCCGCTAACTGCCAGGGGAAGCCCCGCTTCGTGCCCCCGACAGCCACGCGTACCGAGATAGCAGGGCGGTGAAATATTTCCAGTGGAAGCTGCCGATAGACTTTCAAACATCCATCACGGTGCTGTCGCTTGTTTCGATTCCTACAAGCAGGCCGCCGTCAAATATCGGCCTCCCCTCGACCACCATGGCTCGCTCCGTGACAGCGACGACGAACGGCGCTTCTAAGAGAAAGGAGCCCGCCAATGGCAAGGTCAACGGCCATGCAAACGGCAGCGCAAACGGCGAAGCTCCAGAAGCAGAATCACAGGTCGACGATGCAACCTACCGCGACTTCTTCTGGACCTATACCGAGGAGCCGCATCGGACGAGGCGCCTTGCCATCATTAAGGCCCACCCCGAGGTAAGAACAGCATCACATATCACCCATAATGAACAAGTTAATTGACCGTTGCTGTGCATTTGCGTACTAGGTAACGAAGCTATGCGGTCCTGAGCCCCTGACCAAATACGTCGTCGCCGGTGTCGTCGGCCTACAAGTGCTGCTCGCCCATCTCTTGCGCGACACCTCCTTCTGGTCATGGAAGTTCTGGGCCGTCGCATACGTCTTTGGCGCCACTTCGAACCAGAATCTCTTCCTCGCCATCCACGAGATCTCCCACAACCTCGCTTTTAGGTCGCCCATGGCCAACCGCCTGTTTGCCATCTTTGCCAACCTGCCCATCGCCGTGCCATACAGCGCTTCGTTCAGGGTATGCTCTCCACGACGTTACTCTCCTACATACGAATACTAACCCCTCCAGCCCTACCACCTCACCCACCACAAGTCTCTCGGCGTCGACGGCCTCGACACGGACCTTCCCACCGCCTTCGAAGCCATCTTCCTCGACTCGATCCTCGGAAAGGCCTTCTTCTGCACTTTCCAGATCTTCTTCTACGCCCTCCGGCCCATGACCGTCTACCGCGTGCCCTTCACCTGGGTGCACGGCGTCAACGTCGCCATCCAACTCGGCTTCGACTACGCCCTCGCGTGCCTCCTCCCGGGCTACTTCACCTTCCACTCCGTCCTCTACCTGCTGCTCTCTTCCTTCCTGGCCGGCTCGCTGCACCCGACGGCGGGGCACTTCATCGCCGAGCACTACGTCTACGAGAAGATCACGCCCGAGGCCCGGCAGCCGAGCAACAACATCCCCGTCCCCGAGACCTTCAGCTACTACGGCCCGCTGAACCTGGTCACGTACAACGTGGGCCTGCACAACGAGCACCACGACTTCCCCGCCATCCCGTGGACCCGCCTGCCCGTACTGCGGGAGATGGCCAAGGAGTTCTACGCCGACCTGCCGCAGCATCGCAGCTGGACCTATGTGCTGTGGCGCTTCATCTTTGACGAGGAGATCGGCATGAGGTGCCGCGTCAAGAGGAAGCAGGGCGGGAGAGTGGTTGGGGGAGGGTCCACCACGGCCAAGGTGGCGAACTGGAAGGAGAATGAGATTGAGGCATGAAGCGGGGGTTGTTGCGGCAGTCATGCTGGCATGGTTTTGAGCGCTGAGCGTTGAGCAAGTTATAGACTTGGTAATGGTGCATGTAAGATGGGGTTTGTGTTCGCTGAGCTGTCAGATATCGTATAATACATGGGGCTTCTTGAGTGGTTAAAGACTGGTTTCGGCCGTCTCTTACACCATGGAACCCAACGAAGTTTCACTTCAAAGCGATCATGACACGACTAAAGCTAGTACCGAGGGGGAAGGGCCAGCCATTGTAGCGACTCTACCTCAATCATAGTCTGGGAATGTGAAATGATGCCACAACAAATTGTCATCCCTCAACAGTCCTCTCTCCCCACAACCGCCCGGAAGGTTTTATGTGTACCGTACCAGTTCCACATCTCGGGTTGGTGAGACATATCGCCATGTGAGATGTCAACTCCAATACCTCTGCACACAGGCAATTATTCTCCGCCCCGCTCGATGTACTCTTCGGGGGGCATACAAGGCGCTGTTGGGAATACACAGGACTTCAAGGTCATAACAAAGGTGTAAAGCCCGAAAGCTCAGCTGTCGCGCGAGGCACATGGCGTTTCTTTTGTTTCTTTCTTAGAGTGATACCCCCGATCGTGGCACAAGCTGTCAATGTACAGCAACCTAACTCCCTTTTTGCCACCCCCAACCAGCCCAGAGGCCCAGCCTGGCGTTGAGCACCATGGGATAGAGCACACACACAAGCACAAGCACCTGCATAGCTGATCCGTGACCAGTGTGTCCATGCACATGTATCCCGCCTTGGGAGAAATACAAAAACCAATAAATTTAGTAACTAAATCCCATAAGGTCCCGTCTTTTCCCGTCCATATCATGAACTCGTGGCTATCATTTCTGACCTTGTGTCCAAGACGTCTAAATCCTCGTACATCAAACTTGAAAAGAGAAGGCGGGGAAGGGTTGTTGGGTGTACATGAGACATGAAAATAACAGGGTGGATTAGGTAGTTCGTCAAGTGTAAACAGTAATAGACAACGCAAGGAAGCATGGGACTGAGGTGGAATAGATGATGAAAAGGGAATGGGCGGACGAGAGAGTTGGTACAGTCGAGGGCTTCCACGCCACTCGGCGCTCGTAGAGGGATTTTGTACCTTTGCCCAAGAGAACACAGGCCATCCAGGAAGTAGGAAAGCGGGGAAGAATACAGTAGTAGAAGACAAAGTCGGTTCCCATTATGATGGTGACCAGGCCCTGAGGCAGTTGTAATTTAGAAGAAGAAAAAAGGATCCTAAACAAACACGGGAGAAACCGCCATCCGCTGTCCGTAAAACCTCGCGCGCCTCTGCTTGGTTAAATCATCGTAAAGTCCGCCCTGCTCCGACCGGGTAGTAACTTCATTCTTGAAAAGGGAAAGGAGCAAAGGAAGAAGAAAAAAACGTAAAAAGACGTAATGTAATCATCATCAACAAATCGCTTCTTTCTCTCTGTCTCTCCTAGTATGTGTCGAGTGCCTTTTTATGCGTCTCTCCACCGACCCAGCCACCAAAGCAGCAAAAGAACGCCCCCAAAATCGCCAGCCAGCCCAACTCCCGCTCCATTCTTCATGAAGGAGACGAGAAACTAAAAGAAAAAAAGAAGGGGGTGAAAAAACAAAAAAAGTGATTTTGTCCATAGTACCATGCCACCACGCCATGCACGCTTGCTTGCTTCACCGATTCAGTCAATATACAGAACCAACCCGCTCCCAATGAACCCCCCCTTTCCCTTCCCCCCAAAGGTAGGTCCCAAACCCGACCCAAAACATAAAAGAAAAAAAAACCAAGTCTGCGAAGATCTTGACAACAATCACTCATAATAACAAAGGGAAAAAGATTGCGTCGCTGGACGCAGGGCTGAAAACAAAGTCAAAAAGCCCCGCTTTCTACAAAGCAACAGAAATCGTCACCTCCCCGTCAGCAGGGGGTTGACTCCCACCACCACCACCACCGCCCTCAGTCCCATTAGGCTTGAGACCGGGGGGGTCATTCGCCGCATTCGGCTTGACGGTAGTCTTGCCGGAGATGGTGGCGGTGCGGACGCGCTGGCTGAGGGGCAGGGTGTACTTGAGGACGCCCTTGAGGATGAGGGTGAACTCGTCGTCCATGATGCGCTCCCAGCGCTCCGGGCCGCCGTAGGTGCCGTTTCCGGGGTTCTTGAGGCGCACCTCGCCGCTCGAGTACGAGATGCCCTTGTGGAAGAAGGAGCCCTCGAACGAGAGCGCGCTGTCGAACCCCGTGATGGTGCCCAGCCGCATGTTGGGCGCCGCGTCGTCGGGCGGGGCCGGGTCTGGTTCGGCGTCGAGAATTTGCATCGTGTTGCTTGCGCCTTCGCTGTCCGCCGGTTTGCGGGGCGGCGGTGGGCCGATCTCGCCCGGGTGGGTGTAGCGCCACCATTCCGAGTCGGACATGGCGTGCGGGGACTTGGCGAAGACTTCGATGTCGGCCGAGTCGACGACGACAACCACGACGTTGGGATTGTGGGCTTTGATAGTCAAATCGAGCATCAGCTCCTGCTGGCTCGCCACGACGTGGTCCATCGAGACGAGCTGGATGCCGGTGAGCGGTTGGGATGTGGCAAACATGAACCCGATGGCACCCGAGACGACGAGGAGGAGCATCACGGTGAGGACGAGGCAGCTCGCGAACCGGTTAAGCACCGAGGGCGCCGAGCGGTGGTAGGTCTGCGCTTCGATAGACCGCATGGAGTGCCCGCCCCTCCGGCTCCTGCCAGAGCGTGATGATCGTACCGTCCCAGACCCAATGAGAGGCGTCGTCTCGTCGTCGGCACCTGTGGTGTCGTCAAGATCGTAGCCCATCGATAAGTGCGTCCCCCGCTTGCCGTTTGCCCCGGTCGTGGCACGGTTGGCGAATCGCGGGCTTGGGGGCGCGGACGATTGCCGCGAGTTCATATTCCCTGGGGCCAGGGATCCGCCGAACGGGCCGTGCTCGGCAAACAGAGAGGGGTGGCCGTTGCCGCCGCCGTTGCGGCCCCAGCGGCCGAAGTGGTGGTGGTGACGGGCGGTTCCCCGGGCAGAACCGGCGGTGCTTCTCCCGGTGCCCCTGCCGTCGTCCTCGGCAAACCCGCTGTCGCTGTGGCCGTTGGTGGCGGACGAGTTTACAAACTTCATGCTCTTCTTGGGTACGACGGGCGGGCCGTTGGCTTCCATAACGGCGTGAATCGAGCGCATGCCGGCGCGGTCGATCTGGCTGGCCATCGAGGTGGTGCTGGGGGTTCGCGAGTGGAACCGCATGGGCCGCTCGCGGGCATCTGGGGGGTTAGAATCGTAGACAAAGGTCTCGTCCGAGTCGGACGAGTTGGCCTCTTCGACGGCGCTCGCGACCTTGGCCTCGAAGATATCGGCCTTGGACGATGCTAAGCGATGCCTTGTCAGTAAGCTGCTCATCTGGTACATGACCATGCTTTGCCTGCGGGAGTGGGTTTGACGAGAGCGACTATCTCCTTCGTCGTGGTGCCATTTTGTCGGCGAGACGGACTTCTCGGCCGATGAGACGACTGATCCCATGGACTGATAATGGCGTAACCGGGGGAATAAAGCAGCTAAATTCGGTGGCTCACCATTGCCGGCCGTCACGGTGGGTGTCTTCCGTGCCGGCTTCTTCTTCTCCTTCTTTGGTCGTATCGTTTCCGTGCTCCCCTTTGTGCGCAGGCTGACGGTCGAACCTTGCCCTCCCGTCCCCGGGACGAGCGGGGCTTGTGGAATCGACGTCACCGTCTCTGTCTCGACTGTCATGCTCTGCAACGAGCCCTCACCGGTCTTGCTCTTGGTGACACCCTGCTTGATGCACGTGCTCGACTGCCTGCTCGTCAGAGGAGGTGCGCTTATAGCTCCGCTCCGCCGCCCGGTCTTGATGTTGTCGGTATCGCTGCCGCTGTCCCCCGCGCTTGTCCTTCCCTCGCCGTTGTGGGAGAGACCGAGGCCTACGGAGTCGGCTTGCGACGTTTCCGAAACCATGCTGTCGTCGATTTTCTCGTGTATCGACTCCGTCGGGCCTCGTGGGGATCCTATCGGGCTGACTTCCTGCACGGTCTCGAGGGTTGATGTGCTACCGCCTCCCCCGCGCGCGGGTGTCCTCCCGCCGGTTGCAATATGGAGGTCTTCGGCGTCCGTGTCGGATGGCAAGTCCGTCGGAGGGGGAATTGGTGGGGTGGGGCGCTGAACGTTAATCAGGGGTGCCTCCGGTTCTGGCCTTCGCGGTAACCCCATATTCGGCTTGTGGAGGATGGGCGGTGGAGATCGTAACCTCGGGGACACGGGCCATCTGGGCGACTCTCGCAAATGTTCCATCGTGGTGGGTGACTTGACGGGCGCGCCCACATTAGAGCTCGGATCTGAGGTAGACGGGAGGAGCGTAGGGGTGCTAGCGGAGGAGAGAGATTTGGATGCTGGTGCTGATGGGGCGTTGGTCTGCTTTGCGGATCGCGAAGGACTGAGGTCTTGCTGGCTGTTCTTCCTCGAGCGGATTCCGGAATTCGCTGATGAAGTGCGAGAAGTTGCCGTCCGTGACAGTGGCCTGGTGGGAGATGGCTCGCGTGATACGAGGGGAGACGGCGCGGCGGACGACGAAGTGGACGTGGCAGATGCCTGGGACGTGAACTTGGACGGCCCCGACTCGGTCATTGGGGTTATTGTCGCCGTGCTGGCAGACGATTCGCGGGTGTACGTGGGGTGGACATCCTGGCTGGCATCAGGGACTTCCGACGTCCCGGGCGATATGTTTGGTGACTTGTCCATGTCTGCATGCGAGCACTGGCACTGGTTGGAGTAAATGGGAAGAGGGGAATGGTGGCTCGACCTGAGCCACACATGCCACGCTTAGTCGTCGTCGGGTTGGGTAGAGGCCAACTCTGCCGGGGCCAACGAATCGATACAGCCCGCCCAGGGCGCAAACGGAGGCTGTCGTGGGCGGGAATGATGGCCCCAGTGGGTTTGGGGGGGTTTGTGTGGTGTAAACGGGTGGTGTGAGTCGTGCGACGGTGTCTCGGCGTGGGTGATGCTTTGGTATTCGGTTGCAGGTGCAGGTGCTCTCTTGGGTGGAACAGGAAATTGAGCGATTGACGGATGGTCGGCGATATCAGGGGATTCTCATTTGTTGACAGAGTCAGGCAACTGCTTTGTTGACCGGAACAGGGTCGGGCGGCGCGGGATTCGATGTGTGGAGGGAGAGTGATGGAACACAAGAATTGGGTGGATGATGTCGTTGGTCCAAGGTCCCAAGAACGCCCACCAAGCTTCTCGTGCAATTGTGTTGTTGCAGGCACACACACGGTGGGGAAATCTGAAGAGCGGTCCGGGGGACAGAGGTGCGCTGGCCCGCCTTTGACCCGTTTTGGGTTTGGACTTCTCGCTTCGGGGGACCCGAGCGCTGGGACGGCGCCTGAAATGGCCTGCGCGGCAGTTGACGGGCCAAAACGGCGCAATCCTGCCCCAAATCCAGGGTTTTCGAGCCGGCTTTTCTTTTCTTGCCACTCCAGTCAATTTGGAGCCCCGCAGGCCTTGACCCTCAAGAATCGTGGTAATTTTGCTGTTCACCCGGCTAGGCGGAGGATGCTGCTATGAAACGCTTCAAGGGCAATAAATAACTTGCTAACGGAAGACTTGCTCCGCGAGGTCCCGGTGCCTGGCAGTGGCACAGTACGAAGGTTACAGTGCGAATACCAACCGCGACGTTTCCCAGCCCAAAGGTTGTGCAAGATCCCTGGTACCTTGGTCGGCGAATGAGTACAAGCGTGGAGATGGATTCCCACAAATACCCCGCGAAATTAGCCAGGTGATCATGTATTGCCAGGTAGCGCGTGTCTCACCGCAAGTCCTTGGAACATCGGTAAGGACCCACCTGTTCTGATTCCAGAATTTCTTCCCCGCCAAATCCGAAGGGGCGCCCCAGAAGAAATGGAAGGCTCTGCTCCATCTTCAACGGCCCGGGTGCTATTAAGGCGGGACGCGCTGTCAACAGGCGTCGGCCGTCGATGGGCAGTCAGGGTGACATCGACGACAGATCGGAGAGTGAGGGCAGCAGATTTTGAACAGAACAATGACGCCATGAGCGAGTCACGATATTGAAATTGTGCCAATTGTCTGAATTTTGCTCCGCGCAGCGTTACAACGGTTTGACCGGTCAGTAACGAGCATGGCTAGACCAGTTGTTGTCGACTCATGACAGCCCAGAAATGCGCTCCCTTTCCAGTTTTCTCGGAGAACCGAGGATCGGGTTGGACACAACGGGCCGCGCCAGATGCACCCAGAACCAACTTTTTCACCTTGCCACTTGGTCGCCAACAACAACCCAAGTTGGTAATGAGCGCTGGCTGTACCAAGTAGTTAACTGCTTGTAGTCTTTGCGACTCGGCCCCTCAGATACAAAATCCGGGATTGGCACGGTGGTTGGTTGACCCGGCCACGCCGGCTTTCTTCGCTCTGTCTGCTCTTGCTCATGAAGCCAAAATCGTCAACCACTTGGTGTTCAATCTTGATGACCAGTTGATTTGTCGACGATCCTCTAAACAGTTCAACGGCTGCCCCACGTGAGCGCGAGGTGACCGTTGCCCGGTCGTCTTCATCGAGTAGGATCAGCGTTTTCTCCAACGGAAACCGTTCTCGTCCGAACACCCAATTGAGACCATCAACCATCGGACGAGACACGGCGACAATTCCGACTTGAAGCGGCGGGTTAAAAGCAACGCGCCGGTAGTCATCCTTCCTTCCCGCGAGAATGGGAAGTACAGGTCTATCAAGCGTGCCATTCGTAAGACTCTTCAGCCTCTCACAAGCGGACAAGTGGACGGTGGCACACCGCAACGCGCCACAATCGGGCATTTTGGGTGTCATCAACCATTGGTTTTGTCAGCGAGGACAAAACCGTGAAGGGAACTCCGGGGAAATAAAAGCCTCGTCTGCCTGGTGACCGGCGAATGCAAAAGAAGCACAGAGCTTCCTGTTCTTGACGATGGCTTGATGATGATGATGACGAGATCCGCTCCTCCGTCTTGCGCCTCCGTCCGGAGGATCCGGGGGCGCTGACAGTTTTCCGGCAGGGGCCGACGCGACCCCACCACGCCGTTGGCCCAATGCAAGGGACGGTCAGCAGAATGGTCAGATTCTCACAGGGGCAAGCACCGTGTTTGCTCCGTAGCAAACTTCCTCCGTTCCTTCCCTGCTGGCTGGCTGGTTCTGAGGGAAGGGAGAAACGGCGCAAGGGAAGAAGGAAAAAAAAAAAAAAAAAAAGAACTTGTCTCGAGTGGGCCCACCATCGCCCGCCTGCTCTTCCGGAACCGAGAACCCCAATGGTTCGTGCAAATCTCAAAACCGCGCAAGACCTCTCTCAGAGTTCGAAACCGATGCCAACGGCCGTGTGACACGTGGTGCGGGTGGGAACGATTTTTCTTCTCTCCGACCCGCGACGCACCAATCCCCATGGGGGATTTGCGCAGTGGTTGCACGGCTGACACCCACCCAAGTGCGACGTGTCGAAGGGCTTGGTTTTCCGAAAGGCTGTGCGACAAATAGGGCTGGGTTGGGCTGATAACTCGCTCGCCAGTCTTCACTTGGAGCCTTGGAGCCTTGGGAGGGCACTCCCGCCCGCCCCGCTCCTATTCTTGGGGTTGGTCCAGCGGCGCATGCTCGCCATCGCCCGAACCGTCGCTCACTCTGACCAGCCGAGCCAGCCCGCGCAGGAACCCGCGCTCGTCACTCGCTCCGCGCCGCCGCGATGCAGCAGTCGTTGGTCTGAACTCCCACACATTTCCAAACCTGAGTCCCTGAGTTGGCGATGCTGTCTCTGGTCCCCCACACTTCATGCCAGGAACGTGGGCTCGTTGTCGGTTCTGATGGGTTGACGGCCAGGCAGGGCTGAAAGGTGCTTCTGATGGAAAAAGTTCTTGCGCTCCAAAGGCCGAAGACGCTGCAGCCCCCACGGCCTATTCAGGATTCTGCTCTCGAGACCCCCCGTTTAGGGAATACGCTGATGAGGTGCTCTTCCCGGGTTGGGACTGGCCAAGAAGCGAGCCGTACAGATGGAGACGACGCAGCGGTACGCTCGAGAGCCAAACTATTCACCCGCCCTTGCAGATTGTGGGAGAGGATTTTGTTGGTGCTGTTGGGCTCGATGGGACTATCTTCGTCCGGGAGGAACCTCTTGCTACGCCAGGAGTTGTTCCTTTCTTGCTGGGTAGAAGAAGGGTTAGGGATAACTACACCAACCGAACGCCATCTTCTGGTGTCGGGAGCCGAGGGTGAAACCACTCCCAGTAACTAACAAACCCGGCCTCTTGATATAGTCATGTCAAAAATCCTCGATTTAATTATGAACTACTGTGTGATATTTCAGACTGAGAGTAAATGCTTGGGACTTAATATGGGGCCTTGTGTGTCTGTCTTCGCATGTTCGGAAGCGAGTTGCTTCGTTGCTTCACTGAAATCTCAAGTGAGATTACTATGCATCATCCCTTCCACTTTAAACCCCCGAATTCTCGAGTGAAGTCGCATAAGGGGACAATGGCCGGGATAGCCCCCTCTTCCGAGAATGACGCCTTACGCCCTCCGACAACCGGTCCGATGGCCGAAGCCGAAGTTCGGTGAGTCACGAGTAAACAAGGAGTCACTGAGTCCAAAGGCATAAAAGCACCCACAAGTGTAAGCAACCAAGCCAACTCCGTGGGAACCCGGAACCCCTCTCATCAGCCCATCAGCCCGCCCTCACCATGGACCTAAACTCAGCCTACACCCCGGCCCAAGTGGCCGAATACCTCGCCCACATCGGCCTCCCGCCCTCCTTCCACCCCTCGGCCAACCCAACCCTCGACCTGGCCTACCTCACCGCCCTCTTCACCCACCAGCTGACCACCATCCCCTACGACAACCTCTCCATCCACTACTCCCCGCAGCACGCCATCACGCTCGACCCGCAGGCCCTCTTCACCAAGATGGTCACGTCCCGCCGCGGCCGCGGCGGCTACTGCATGGAGAACTCCATCCTGTTCAACCACATGCTGCGGGCCATCGGGTTCGACGCCTACCTGTCCGGCGTGCGCATCCGCCCCCGCGTCGGCGGCGTGCCGCAGGGGGATTCCTACACCGGCTGGGTGCACCTGGTGAATATCGTGGCGGTGGCGGGGCAGCCGGTGCGGTTCGCGCTGGATGTGGGGTTTGGTGGGGATGGTATGACCCGGCCGATGCCGCTGGTGGAAGGGGTGGTGCATCATAATTCGATTGGCACGCAGGAGGTCAGGTTTGGGAGACGGTTTATTCCGAATCAGAGGTTTAGGGGGGAGGGGGCGGAGAAGATGTGGGTGTATGAGGTGAGGAATGGGGCCGAGAAGGAGTGGGTGCCGTTTTTTGCGTTTCATGATCGGTTTGAGTTTACGGAGGCGGATTTTGGGAATATCAACTGGTATACGTCGCAGGCGAGTGAGAGTCATCAGACGTGGACGACGTTGGCGATTCGGTTTTTGAGGGGAGTTGCTGAGGATGGTACGGCGAGGGTGGTTGGGAAGGTCATGATGGCGGAGGGGGTCATCAAGGAGAATCTGACGGGGAAGACGCGGTTAGTCAAGGTGTGTAAGACCGAGGAGGAGAGGGTGGCGGCGTTGGCGGATCTGTTTGGGATTCACCTGACGCCAGAGGAGGTTGTGAGTATAAAGGGGCGGCGGGCCGAGTTGGTGGGTGATGTTTAGAGACGTAGGCGGTGACTGAGGAAATAGAGGGAGAAGAAAACCTTCGGGTTTATTTTCATGTGTCACATTCAGGTTCCGGCTGGACTACCTACCACCTTCTTCGTCAGAGTTGGGATGGCGGACGGGAGATGAGCGAGTGATAGGAAGGAACCGGACCAGAGAGGGAGAGAGTGAGGGCCTTTGCTATAGCAGGCTCGCGAAGCATGTGTTTAAGGACCACCGCCGAGGCGACAGCGGCTTAATTAGCACTGGGGGTGGTCCTCTCCCCCGGGCAACGGAGCTCCCCAAGGAGGTTGCGGGTCCGAGCCATGGCCCGGGACGCTTTCCAGCAAAAATGGGGGTGCGCCCCCTTCTCTTGAGACGGAGTCAACCCCGAAGGGTTTCGTAGCCGGCTACCTTCCTCCGGGGAGCTAGCCGGTGAGCTTTTGCTTTTGCTCCGTCCGCCACTTGCTCCCTTTCCTTGTTAGTGACTAGGTACGGCAACTCGTTTCCAACAACCATGTCGAATGTCGGATGTCTATCACATAAGGAAGCGGTCTCATGTGAACTCGTGCTGGGGGTGGCTGCCGTAGACTTGAGTAACCCGGTGAGATAAATATAGTTGTCCAAGGGGACCGCGTCGGACATCCCTCTCACAAACACACGTCCACGTTGCACAGCGAGAGGAAGCGACAAAAGCAGAGCAAACGATATGAAAAGCACCGATCTATCCTATCCATGACATCGTCGTATATCCTATGTGGCGGTCGGTACACATCAATCATCCATGATTCGGGGACCATACATCAACGCATTATAGGCCATGACCGTTTCCTCCACAACCATCACCACCGCCACACGACAAGAGCGAGACAGGTGGATGGAACCGAATCCCAGGCAGGCAGGCAGGTAGCCAGCCAGCCCAAACAGAACCGCCTTCATCCACCCACACACCATGCAGCCGTGTACGCCCCGCCACCACGCCATCAAAAAATCATCGATCATGGTCCATACATACCCAAACAAGCCAAGTCATAGATAGGCGTCAGCCCGCCAGTCCAGTCAGTCATGCCACACCGGTTTCCGACCCCCCCTTTCAATCTCAACCCCCACCCCAGTTCTCTCTCTCTCTTGCCCATTCACTGCATTGCACTCAAACTCACTCCCTTATAACCTCTGCAATCCCCGGCCCCCCACCAGCACCGGCACCGGCACCGGCACCCACACTCCCATCCTCCTTCTTCCCAAACGCGCTAGTCGCCCAACCAACCCAGCTCTGGCGGCGCGCGGCGTTGGCGGCAGCATTGGCCTCGGCATTCTCCTGCACCAGGCGCAGGGGGCGGGGCTTGTTGCCGGCGAAGGTGGTGCTGTTCTTCTCGTGGTGGACGGAGCGCGGCGGGCTGGCCTGGCTGGGCGGGGTGCTGATGCCGTCGGCGCCGCCGGTGGAGAAGGAGACCGAGTCGCCGCTGGTGCTGCTCGTCTCCGACTTCATGCCGGGGAAGTTGCCCCCGCCGCCGCCGCCGCTGCTGGTGCGGTTGCCGGCGCCCTGCGGAAGGAAGAAGTTCTGGCTGGAGCGGAGGGAGGGGGAGAGGGGCCCGTCGGCGGCCGAGGGGCCCTTGTACATGGCGTTGACGATGCTGGCGGCGCCGGGGAGGTTGGTGTATTGGTCGCTCATGGGCCGGCTGCGGCGGGTGCTGGTCGTGCGGGACAGGCCGATGGGGATGCTGGGCGCGGTGTCCGGGTTGCTGATGGCGGACGAGTGGTTGGCGGACGGCATGAAGGTCATGGGGCGGGGCTTGGGCCTGGGTGCGGTGGTGGTGGTGGTGTTGCCGATGGCCATGGACTTGGCGCGCTGGAGGAGGGAGGCGCCCGAGGCGGGCTTGGGGGGAGGCGGCGGCGGGAGGTCCTTGTTGGTGTCTGGTGTGCCCTTGAAGTCGCTGGACTGGTCGAGGATGTGCTCGAAGCCCTGGTGCTGCAACAACCGCTCGATGATCTTGTTGATGTAGAGAGTCAGGGCCTTGTTCTGATCCTTGACCTTGTTCAGCTCCGACTCTAGGAGCCGGTGCTCGGGGTCGTGCTCCGGGGCATGGTCGTCGTTGGCGCCGGAAAGTTCGTCGGCAAGACTGGTGCCGTTGGCCCGGCCCTCGAGTGCGGCGAGTGCATCTTGGTTCGCGGACGCGGCGGAGTAGCTAAAGTCGTTGGTGGCGAAATCCCCCTTGAGGGTCCTGTCCTGGAGCAGAAGTTGATAGCTCTCATTGTCTTCCATCAACCTCGCGTTGGCAACACGCGCCTCCATAAGCTGGCGCTCAACATCCTGCAGGCGGCCGCCGTCCTTGTTTTGGGACTCGACCAATTTGAGTTGCGCCTCGGCGAGTTCGAGCCTCAGCGATTCAATCACCTTGTCCTTTTGCAACAAGAGCTTGGAGTTGTTGCGCGAGTCACTACGTTGGATCGAACTCGGGGGAGCAAAACTGCCGTTGTCGATGCTTGGCGAGCTGTTCACCGCTGTTCAACGAAATCAAGTTAGCGAGCGTTGCTCGAAAGCGAGAGCAATGGGAAAAACGCACATTGCCTTGTTGGCCGGTCTTCGTCGAGATTCCTCTGTGCCAGACTGTCCTTGAGCCTCTGGATGACGGTTTGCATTTCCTCCTCGCGGTTGGCCATATCATCCTTCTCCTTCATCATGGCACTCCGCTCGCCCTCGTAGATGGTCTCCATCTCGCGCATCTGCCGGGCGGCCTCGCGCTTCTCATTCCTGAGCGACTCAATCTGCTCATCGCTCTCGTGCACCTTCTCCTCCAGCTTGGCCTGCTCCTTCAACGCATCGTCCAACTTGCTCTGTATCACCTCGGTCTGTCGCTTGTAGGACTCGAACCCGGACTCGGCCTTGGCTAGCCGCTCCTTGAGGTCGTCTATTACGGCTACCGTTTCGGCGCGAATGGCCTCTTCACGTTCGATATCCGGCGAGTTGGTGCCCCTGCCGTTGATCATGGGGCCGTTGCTGAGCATGGACTCGCGTCGCTGGTGGGCAGCGGCACGTGCGGAGACGGGGGTTCCGGTGCGGGTCGAGCGAGTTCGGGCGACGCCAGCGCCGCCTGGGCTGCCGGCCGACGTCGGTGTCGATGCCCTTTGGCCGGGGCGCTGGGGGGTTCCTGTGGGAGTCTCGCGGCCTGTCGCCGGGGGCTTCTTGACAGCGCTCGCCATAGTGCTTATTCGGCTGGGCGACGATCGGGACGCTTGGGCTCGCAAAAACCGCGCGATGCGGTCAAGGGGGTTGAATCACGGTGTCGAATGTTTACTCGGGAATAGCCAACTCGAAAAATACGTTGCGTGTGGTGTTTGTGTCTGTGTTTGTGTGGGAAACAATAGTTCGAGAACGGGAAACGGCGGTCTTCGGCGGGAGGACGCAGAAACACGGAGGATTGTATTCGCTGGCCCACTGCAACCTTTCTTGACCGGGCGACGGGCGTCGATGGGCGCGGTGGTGGCTCTTTTGGAGCCAGTGGCGGTCCCAGGGCAGGGGAAACGTGTGCTGTGAGACAAGGGAGTGCCTGTCCAATCAAGTCATTTGCTCTCATGCCCCTTTCTCCCCTCCCCAACCTTCCAGGGATCTTGCCCGAGGCCGTGTTTCTTTGTGAGACAAGGGAAAACGGTCTTGTGTCTGCACTTGGTGCCCGTTGTCTTTTTTTTCGCCTTTTCTCTTGAACCAACTTGCCAATACGAATAGTCAAAGACAACTTGTATCATTGAATGTGTTTTGTTTTCAAACCATCCACACTTCCAGTTGCTCCCCCGCCTGTGTTTCACCGCCAAGCTCCACCTACCGCAGTGTTCAGGGAGCTAACTGCATGCATGGTCATGCAGAATCGGCTGCAGCTGCCGCCCTTTGACCGCTCCCTGAACCGAGGAACCTCACCTCCGCGTTGCACCGATTCCTCGAATGCTGCTTCGATGCCCGGAGATGGGAAGAGGCGTCTCGGCGGTTTGCCGAAACGAGCAGCTCCCATCGCGCATCATGCAGCCAGCCTGGTTCAACGTACCAAAGTAGGGCAGATCTTTCGTGCGTGGTGCGAGCAACTTGAAACATACACGGTGACTACCTAGGTACATGGAGAGGGCCCGCGAGTCGGGGCGAGACTCTTTTGTCAACCTCGAGTTCCGCTCGAGTTTGATTATGATAATTTGGGATTCAATGCAACACCCGGCCCGGAGCACGGGAACGCGGCCCAAATCGGCCTCAGGCCGCAACATCGAGTATCCTTCCACAGCAGGACGTCGCGTGCTTCGAAAACGTCACAATTTTGACCGCACTTGCCCTCGAACTCATTGGGCGCGAGAGAGAGTTGTTGCTCGTGGGCCGTCCGGATTAGGTCACCGTCTTTAGCCTAGTGTTGGCGGGACACCCCAAATTCCAAGTCACAGAAATACTACCGAGAGGCTGGAAAACCGAGTTGTCATAAAACTACGACTAATCTACGGAGTGCCTCTTTGGGCGTCAACTCCGGATGTCGAATGTGGCTGTAAAAAGCCGGATATCGCCAAGTCGTCATATCATTTTTTCCGATCTCAGACCCGAACGCCGTATGAATGCCAACCGGTATTCCCGCCTCGCCCCTAGCCTTAAGCCTGCTGGACTTAAGCCTGGTCGCTGAGGATGTCACTGTCACCAGCATCCAGGATAGCCATGGTGGAGCAGCGGAAGAGCTTTCCGCAGGCGGTGCCGAGCTCAATCTGTCGAGGGGAAGAGTAAGCATACGAACAGGTACCCTCCAAAGTCTGCAACGAGACTTCTTCTCTGGGTAGGCTGGAAAGACGGGGTCTTCCCAGCCGGGAGTAACGAGTAGAAGCCTATGTTGACCAACTCGTAGAATCGTGCCTTCAGGGGGGGTTAACTCACGTTGGTGCCGGTGTAGTGGTGGACGGCGGTCTTGGACATCATGGCGTAGCTGTTCAACATGTTAGCGAACAAGCCATTGTAATTTCGCTTGCCGAATGTCCGGGAGAGCCGAAGCGCATATCGACGGATCAACGAGGCGTGTTGCCCTCGGAGAGCGTTGCCGCATGCGCCCCGTCCATTCCCTTCCATCCTGCAATGTTGGTCGCCACATACTACTCAAGCTCGGACTTGCGGAGGGGAGGCGTGTTGGCCTAGGAATCTGTCAGCATTTTGAAGTGACTCATGATCGGAGTTATGGAATTACTCACGGAAATGAGGATGAGCTTGGCCTTGCCGCTGCGGAGAGACTTCAGGGTGCTGCGGTAGCCCAGCACAACCTTGCCCGACTTGATGACGAGGGCAAGCTATTCACAATGTTAGCGAAAGCGCGCGCAACAGCCGAAGTGCAAAACGGACCTTGCTGCCGATGGACTGCGCTTCCGACTTGGACTTCTTGGGGGCCATTGCGACGGTGCTGTGGTTAGTGCGAGGGACAAGAGTTGAAGTTGGCTCTTGGTGGTGATGTCGTCGTCGTTGGCTGAATGGTCACTCGAAGGAAGGGAAATCGCAAGTTCGAAATATTCTTTTGCCAATGTGGAATTCCCGCCACAAGGTGGGCTGAGTTCTCATTGGCTGAGTAATGGGTGCGCTTGCAGCTCCTCGAAACCCTAACGGCTCCACTCTGTTCCGAACGACTCAGCCGGGGGGATTATGAATCCGGGATTGGTAATCGTGAGGCGAATTTCGATTTGGTCAAAAAAGCAGCGGCTCCCCGACCATTCCCCTCACCCAACACCAAGCCGACACCCATAACCGTGACATCAGAGTAAATCAGTCACAATGGCGCGCCGTCCTGCTAGATGCTACCGGTACTGCAAGAACAAGGTAAGCATTTTGCAGCTTTTGCTCTCCAGGTGCTGTTCGAGGGACCTGCGCACACATTCTCGTCGAGGAAACGGGCAGGAAATAGGCAAAGAAACAGGCGAACGGATGGACCGGAAATTCTGGAATGGATCAGGAAGAGGGGGGTTTCGCGTCTATGGTTTACTTTCGGCCAATTTTATCAACTCAGATCGCTAATCGACCCTCTTTTCTAGCCGTACCCCAAGTCGCGGTTCAACCGTGGTGTGCCGGACCCCAAGATTCGCATCTTCGATCTCGGCCGCAAGCGCGCTACCGTCGATGACTTCCCGCTCTGCATCCACCTTGTCTCCAACGAGTATGAGCAGCTGAGCTCCGAGGCCCTCGAGGCCGCCCGTATTTGCGCCAACAAGTACCTCGTCAAGACCGCCGGCAAGGAAGGTTTCCATCTCCGCGTCCGTGCCCACCCGTACCACGTCGTCCGCATCAACAAGATGTTGTCTTGCGCCGGTGCCGATAGACTGCAGACTGGTATGCGTGGTGCGTGGGGCAAGCCCAACGGCACTGTCGCCCGTGTCAACATTGGCCAGATTCTCATGAGCGTCCGCACTCGTGACACTAGTAAGCAATGCCGAGTTTTACTGCGAGCGACCCTAGAGGCTAACCATCATCGCAGACCGTGGCTTTGCCCTCGAGGCCCTCCGCCGCTCCCAGTACAAGTTCCCTGGCCGCCAAAAGATCATTATCTCCAAGAACTGGGGCTTCACTCCCCTCCGTCGTGAGGAGTACCTGGAGAAGAAGGCCGCTGGCCGCGTCAAGGTCGACGGCGCCTACGTCCAGTTCCTCAGCAACCGCGGCAACCTGGAGAGGAACATGAAGCGCTTCCCGGATGCCTTCACCGCCTAAAGGGTTTCGTGGGGAGACGGGGAATGGTTATTTGGCTTCGGGGTGGCGTCAACGGTCATTTTAGGGCTGAAACGAGAGCATGTCAACTAGCATCATGGTCTTGATTCGGCATAGCAGTCAATGGAACCATTCAACCAAAGTGGTTCTCAATGGACAGCAGGACATCAGTGCATTCTTTTCTAGAGTTATGTTCCTGGAACTTGCGTGACCACATCACATCCTGAGTCGCCGATGCGTGCCACCCACATCCTTACCAAACAACAGCTACGACTAAGGGAGGAGTAGTTGGAAGCTCGGAGAGGCAAAGGAGGCTGAGTTAAGCGAAAACGGCAATAGTTATACCAGTCACGTCTCATATTACTGTGTAGACGGCTGTGCTAGGCGTTGTCTGTTATTTTCCATTTACGGATGAGCTCTTGACGCGCTGTTCAAGCAGAAACCGAGCCAAACCTCGTTTGGAATGGTCGCAAGCATGGACATGAGATCTCGTTCAGGTGGATCGTGTAGGGAGGGCATGTTTACTGCAACAACTGGCCGTATTTGCCTTCCAGATCGGACGGAGGCAATGAAGTCATCGGGACTTGCTGTGTACATTACTATGTGGGTCCCACTTTGTTGCCAGGCCCTGGGGATTGTTCGGAATCATGACACTGGCTTCATCTAATTTTACAGATATGCCCAGACAGTTTCAACTGCGTTGACAACTGGGAAGTCTTGTTGGAATTCGGTTGATCTTCTGGACACGTCGCTGTGATAATGAATGCAGCAGGGTAGTCACATCAAGGTGGCGTTAGTGATGGAGTGGGGTGGTTGGGATGAGGTTGGGATGAGGCTTTTGAGACAACATCATTACACCATCAGTCACATCTATGAGGTAGCGTTAGGATGTACTCCGGCACCGGATGTGAAAAGAGGGGGGAAATAAAAAGAAAAACGGGTGCCCATGACAAGTCCATCACGGCCAACCGGTTTCAGGCGAAGCCAGAGCAAAAGATGTCGACAGAAAGACGATGGGTGGCTGGGAGGGTCAGGCGATGGTGGGGCTAAACAAACAGGGCTTCCGACCAAGCACGGCGCTAGCATCCCGTGTGTTCCCCTCTGTCCGCGGTGATCTCGTGCTTGTGTGAGCTTGGCCTAGAGCCGCCCCCTCCCCCAACAAACCGGCCGGGTCGCCCAGCTGGTTCGTTCCGGGGCTTCCAGGTTCTCCCATCCCCTTTGATGTTTACTTCGTCATCTACGTATTTTAAGATATTTTCCTAGTCCGGGCTTCCCGTTATTTTTCTGCATCTCAAGTAAGCCGCACCTTGTTGCTGAGTGCCAGTGGGTTACACGACGCCGCCGCAGTCAGCGCCTTGCCCTGAAGACTGATATCGATATCATCCCCCGTCATCCACATCGTTGGTTCCCGGGCCGTCGTCCTGTTCCACTTCTTAAAACGAGATCCTGGCTTGATCCCTTCACCGCCTCAGACGAAATACGCGACTCCGGGCAATTTCCAAAACTTTTCGAGACAATTGCGCTGGCGGCCGCCTCCCCTACCCAGCGACGTGGCTGCTGCTGCGACTTGCGATAACGTTAGATAACACAAACCCGACGCGTTCGACCAACGGTTTCCGGGGCTACACTTGCCGTTACCACACTGATACCTCCCACGACTTGCAAATTGTCTGGGACATGCACCATGGCTTTCCAACAATCAACACGGCAGCCCGTCCAGTGGGTGGACCGCAACGAACCAGGGCAAGGAGAGGCTGCAGCTCCCACTCCACAGAACCTCTCAGTGCCGAACGAGTCTCAGACATGGGTTGTCTTTACTCCGGGAACTGACGCGGGAACCACGACCACGAACTCAACCTCTTACCTGAACTCAGTCCAAGACGGCCAAATAACACCGGGTAGATCGAGGATCAGTGACCTCGGCAGCCTAGACACCGTTGCACGGTCCGAGTTCGATTTACAAGCCGCCTCAGAGGTCATATCAGCAAGCGTCGCCGAGGAGGACGCCGAGCTCGACAGCCTCGACAGCCACCTACCCGAGTTTCGAATTGTTCCAAACCATTACAGCCAACCCGAGGTTGCACATGCGGCACCGGTGCTCCCAGGGCATGACGGCCTGGGCTCTTTCCGATTTGAGACTCCAGGCATGAGCCCCGAGGCTCAGGACCGAATGTACGCCTTCGAGAGATTTAACCCCAACCGCGTGGTGCACAAGCCCGAAGGTTTCAATCTGGCTCAGTTGGAAACCCAGACGGAAGAGGCACAAGACTGGGAGCGCAACCACAGGATAGAGGCCTGGCGGCTAGAACAGAGCCAGCTGCTCCTCGAAGACATCCGAAGCGAGGCAAAGAGGATACAGCAGTCTGAGGAGTCGATTCGCAAGGTTCAACACACAGACAGCATGCAATCGGAGGTGGCTGAGAGGAGCGTTGCGGACGAGGAGGCGGCAGATATCAACCTCAGCGGGGCCGATTGGCATGACCAGGATGAGCCAATTCGGAGCGGGGCAAAGCCCGGCTCATGGAGCCGAATCGCGCGGAAGTTCATCTCTGACGTGATGGGGGTCGATGACAAGCTGCTCGCGGTCCTCTTCGGGGATGAGGTTCCGGACAACGATATGCTCTCGTCGACGCCTCAGGCAACCCCCACGGACGCCTTCGCCCCCGCACCGGGCCGCATCGGGTCGGAGTCATCGCATGACTCCGAGTGGCAGCTGCGCATGCTGGACCGGATATCCAGAGAGCTTGGCGTGCTTGTACACCAGATGTCGACTCATCCTGGTGCCTTCTCGACCTATACACGGGTGCAGCACATGGCTCTGCCGTATGCCGGTCTGCCTGTTATCCCCGAGATGCCTGCCGACGTGAGCGATGCCGGGCAGAGGATGGAAGACAGCGTCCCGTCCATGCCGCAGTTCAAGCCCACCGTGGACCGGACGGCCGACCTTCTCAGTGCGCGGCCCTCGGTGACCCCCACACCTTCGGCCCCATCTGCTTCCGACATGACTCCGAGTGATAGCCAGCACACTTTCACGCAGCAAGAGTGGGAACAGGATCTGGACATCCGGCTGGTTTTCCGGTACCTGCGGTCCCGTTTCAGCTCGTCCCGCCAAGCATCGCCGTCCTTCTCGTCGGGTACGTCACACCTCGCCACCTCCAGCACGCAGGACATGGCGGCCAAGGCGGCGCGAGTGCGTCAGCATCACCCCCTCGTGTCCCACGCACACACGCACGGGTACCACCGAACCCGCCCGGTCGAGCGGCGCACTTTCAAGGCGACAGTGCCGTCCAGCCCCGTCGCGATTCGACACCCACCTGCGAGCTGTGCGAGTCAGAGCACCCGGCGGTCTGCGCGGAGGAGCAGCATCTCGTCGAGACAGTCGTCTCGCCACTACTGGGATATTGGCGGGTCCATCAAAACGGGGAGCGCCATTGCGAGCACGGGTCCGATGGGAAGCTGGGGCGAGGTCTGAACGGTGCTGCGCCAGCCAGTCGTCACCTCGTAACCGCAAGGGACGGCGCCCACCGCCGCAAATGATGGTATTGTATTTCCACTTCTCACTTTTCACTTTTTCTCTCGCGTGGTACTGGGATTGCAAAGGAATGGATGGGGCGTTGTGAATGACGGGGAAATATGGAAACATGGGGAACATGGGAAACATGGGAAACATGGTCGCATTCACTGCATTTAGATACCACAAGAGGTAGATCTCGAAACACAAGATGCATTTACACCCTGGACATCCAGCCCCGGATACTCGCCTTGCGATTTCACTGGATGCTCGTTAACCCCGGATTTGAATGATTGGGACGGTGAACGGCCTTTGCGCCGAGGCTACAGATTACTGCGTAACGACCTGTATCAATACAGTCATTTCGTCCGCCCTGCTCTTGTCGCAGCTTGTGCTGCAGGAATAGGTTTTGGGCCACACAAGCTTGTTCGCCTCGGATCGGGGTTCACACAGGAACGGATCGCTGTGAGAAGCTCTCTTGCTTGCATGTTCCCTGCCAAAATGCCACCCTGATGGCGCCACCCCATGTTTGAGTAACCCTGGAGACTGCAAGTCACCGTCGAGGGCGGCTCTCAGAAAGGTGGAAAGGTGGAAAGCAGCAGCATCGCTTGCGTGGAAAGAACGGTGAAGCCGCTCACCACGGTACCTCCCCACTTAACGCGTAGCGACGCGACGAATGTGCAGGGATCTAAAGTGGCCTCGTGCCAATCAGACGAGTCCAGGGTGACAGCGAATCGAAACAGACAGGGGCCCTGCAACCAATTCCCTTGCGGCCCGCGCGGACCACCTCTGCCCTGACGCGTTGCGGAGAACGGGCGTCCAATGGCGTCCTCTGGCTGCGCGATTGAGCAGCTCCCAGGCACAACAAAAGACAGCCAGACGGAGCTGCAATCGGGCCTGAGGATGGCACGAAGTGACCTTTCCTTCCCTCGCTTGAGTGGTATCTTATCTTTTCGGACATAACATCCCTGTCCCTTCCGACGCATGGTCGAGTCACCCGTTCGCCTGATGCCGCGATGCAACTCCGCAGTTTGACAGGGATGCGAGCTCCGCAATTCCTCCTTCTGGCTGGTGGGCTTGAGCTGGGCGCTGGGGGTTGCCACTGGGCGCCCTCGAGGTGCTTCAGCCAAAACGAGCCAAAACCAGCCAAAGTGGCCGGTGCCCGCACACACCCACCCTGCCACCCCGCCTTGCATTTCCCTGCGCGCTCCGCACCGAACCTGATTCTCCCGACCGACCTGGGTGCTTGTGAAAGTTGCGACACCTTCCGAACGCCAATGCTGCCTTGCGCCTCACTTTATTTTTGCGACTTGCGATCAGCTTCCATCTGATGCGCCTATACGCCTTTCGAGTCAAATCACCCCAACCAGACGCCTTGTTTTACCCGAGATATATAAAGAGTTCGTTCCCGCGCCTTTTCTGCCTAGATTTCCTGGTATCCCACCTCTTTCGTCGGTGTGGGTGTGCATGGGAAGCTTCCCGCATTGCTCCGCGCCGTTCTCTCCCGCTTCCCGGGCTTCGGCTGGGTTGCGACAACCAACGTATCTTGAAGCTAACTGATCCCATGAAGCAGCACCATGTACTAAAGCCGCCGTGCTTTCGTCGCGAACCAGCTAGCTTGGTGTTGGATCGCACCGGGACCCTCCCTGCCTCCCCGATTCTGCGATTCCGTCCCTCGCTGCCGTCGCTGCCGAACTAGCTACCCCCGCCAACCCGACTCCCACTTCGGTTCCGTCCGATCGCATCTTCTCTCAGGTCTCCCCTCCTATACATCAGCTCCGAGAGATGGTTCCCCGAGGCCCCAATGGCTGCCAAACCCTTTGACATACCCACACCGGGCAGCGCATACGCTTTCGACATCTACAATGACGCCCACGCGCTGCGGGCGCCAGGGCCCGCACTTCCCGGTGGGCCCTGCAACTACACGGATCCGACGCTCCCGCGCTGCGGCTGCCGCCGGTTCTGGAGCCGCGCGTCCCTCAGCGGTGGTGTCTTCCAGGAGAACGGTGCGCTCGCTGAGCTCTGCATGTGCTCGCACCATGCGTGCTTCCACGAGGATGCCCAACCCGGACAGACGCAGCCATCGGCCACGGTCAATGCCCCAGGACAGGAAAACCAGAAGCCCGTGACCAACCGGGCGCCGTTGAGCCCGGTCCAGCTTCCCTCGTTCCATGTGCCCGGAAGCCGGTCGTCGCTGGATTTTACCCTGCTGGACTTTCAGGCGTCCATGTCTGCCCCGCGGGTAGAGGCCGTCAACCCCGCCCCAGCTACGGATCCCCATCCGGGACAGGACAGCCCAATGCCGGATACGTTTAACAACTGGGGAGACCTGGCCCGGTCTCAAGCTGGGCTTGCCAATGGACTGCCACCGTTTCCCACCCAATGCTTGATGTCGCCGCCGCCTCCGCCATCCACTGTTGCCTCGAGCCAAGCGAGGTATCTCCGGCCGTTTGCCGGGCGTGGGCTACATACACTAAGTGGTGTCCCTGCCCCAAGGCCAGACTCGCGCCAGCAGGAACATATTAACCAGGACGACGATGTTGAGCCGGCACAGGACACGGGACATGACCCAACGGATTCTGCTTCCACTCCCAAGGCGCTACCATCACAAGACCGTTCGGTGTCAGGCCAGGATGGTGCTTACCAAAAGCTTTCAGACAAGGTCGACACGCACGAACAGCGGCTCGACCGGCTCGAAACGAACTCCTTTTCCGTTGCCGGCCACGAGGACTGCCACGATAGGCACGAGAATGTCGACCTCCGCGTTACTGAACTCGAGTCGCGGGTCGACGAGGTGGAGAAGATCCTCAACGATAACGGCAGCGTCGTGAGCAGCAGGCGGACGACCAAGCAGGACGGCGGCGCCGACGACGCCACAGCCAGTGTCGTTTCCGTCTCGACCGACGCCACCGTGCTTGCTACGAACCGCGCCGAGGTGTACAGCCAGCTGCAGCAGCTCCAAGCGCAGGTCAGCCAGCTCCAGGCAGCCGCGATGCCGTCATACGCGAAACCCTGGGCGCTCGAGGTCGTGTTCCTGCCGTTCCCGCTCAAGGGTGTGTGGCTCAGCTCGAAGGAGTTTGCCAATCAGCGCCGGTCCATTGGTTCCAATTTTGAGGACTGGACACAGATGCCCAACACGATCAGCAGAGCAACGCCGGACCCGCAGTCGCCCAAGTTCCAGGAGTGGGCGGGACAGGGGCCGGAGTCGAATTGGCTGCTGCCGAGGGCATTCGCTGCGGGGCGCGTTGTTGACCAGAGGTTGAAGAGCCGCGGCTTGATCAAGACGGTCCATGTCCGGGGCGCGGACGCCCGGAGTGTCCAGCTCGCGATTCACGATGCGTTCCAGGACGTGCTGCGCATCTCGTCCAACTCGGACGCGCGGTCAGGGTTCGCGCCCGACTATCCCCTGGCTGAGTACCTCGGTCTGCGGCAGTCTTGGGTGCCGCTGCGCAAGCTCCACAAGGACTCGCGGCTGCGGTTTCTCTCGCCGGCCGAGATGGCGACGCCCGCGCTCTGGGACTTTACGTTCCTCGTCTCCAGCGTCGTTATGAAGGCTACCGGCGTCCAGCGCCTCTACATCACCCAACCCGAGGCCTATCTCCAAGATCACCCGCTCGGGCACCATGCCCTAGAAGCAGGCTGGACTTGGCAAAAGCTGCGCCAGCTGAGCAGGGTCTACCCCGACTCCCAGAGCGAAGCAGACGTGCCCGAGGCCGACGCGCTCGAGGAGTGCTGGAACTGGAATGACCGCCTCGATGAGTCGCCGAGTGTGACCGCTTCGGCCGTCAGCCTCCGCCAGTCCATCCACCAGCGTGCCTCGCGCCGCTCGTCGACCGAACCCTCCGGCCAGTTCTACACTGGCGTGCAGTCTCCCATCCTTTCCATCGGCCCCAGCCGCTCCCGCGCACCATCGCCCCTCATTCAGCGTGAGCGCAAGGGCTCCTTGCCGCCACACATTCGCACGGGGTCCATCCCACCCGCCCATCCTGCCATTCTCTCCCCCGCCCAATCCCGCCGCCGGCCGTCCCACGCCGCCGCAACACCCTACGAGCGCCGCTCGTCCCCCTTCGTACCCCGCGCCAGCCCTCGCCCCAGTCCCCGGGTAGGCAGCAGCAGCCACGCTCTCAACAACCATCCCCATAGCATCGCCATCCCATCCGCGCCCGGCGCCGGCGCCGTTCCCAAACGCCGCTTCACCCGCTCTCCGAGCCTAGTACCTCGCAACACCCCGCGCTGGAGCCGGACCAGCATGAGCCGCTCGCCGTCGCTCGCGCCCGGTGGCATCTACGGGTACCAGGAGGAGCGCGAGCGCGAGAACAGGGAACGGCGCATGACCACGCCCTTCTACTACGCCACGCCGCACAGCGAGGCCATCCCCGAGTTTGGCTACCAGCGCGCGGGCAGCCGCGGGCCGGTTCCGCCTGCCGTTGGTGGGAACCATGGCTTGCGCATGGGTGGGTATGACGACGAGCTTGGGGATGCGGAGTACGGGGACGAGGAGATGGATGATTTCACGACCGGGAGCGAGACGGGGACCGGTGACGATGACGAGGAGGCAGGCGACAGCGAGATGACCGACCACGGCGGCCATCACCATCACCACCACCACCATCCCAACCAGCGGGGGTATTACCAGAGCCCGCACCACGGCGGTAGCAGTGCGCGCCGACAGATCGGAACGGGGTCCTTCGGGTTCGGCACGGACGGCGACGAAGCCGACCTCGACATCGACGTGTACCAAGACGAGGACGAGGACGAGCTGGACGGCGTCGACACGGACGCGGGCAACACCACCGATAACCACCCCAACCACCACCCCAACAACAACAAACAACAACAACAACAACCGCTCCGCCCGGAGGACATACCCTGGGCCGGCATCGAAGACGCCATCGCCAACGGCGGCGCCGACCCCGACGGCGACAGCAACATGTCGGACGGCGAGAACGTCGACCCCACCACCTCCCAATCCCAATCCCAATCCGCCTCCACCTCCCTCTCCCACTCCTACCAATCCCACCAATCCCACCACTCCCATTCCCTATCCCAACACTCCCTCCTCTCCCAATCCCAAGCCGCCCAAGACGCAGCCCTCAACATCGCAATCCACCAAGACGGCGACGACCACGACCACCACCTGCTCCTGGACATGGACGTGCTTGCCGCCGCCGCAAACCATGACCACAACAACGCAGATGATAACGGTGACGGGGACGATGGCGAGGCCAGCAGCCAGGCGCCGAGCGAGTACTCCAGCAAGCCGAGCGCGTGGCAGCTCGTTGCGCCTGTGCAGGCGGTGGCGGGCGAGGGGGATGTGGTGATGGGGCAGAAGGGGGTTGTTAGTGGTGTTGTTGGGGTTGGTGGTGTGGGGGGTGTTGGGCAGGGGTCGGTGATGGGGTTTCGGATTCATGAGGATGGAACGGCGGGGGTGCCGGCGGGGGAGGGGTTGTTGGATACGCAGTGGGGGTGATTATCTATATTTTTATGGCTTGGTGTTTTCTTTTGTTTACCTAGGGATGGATGGATGGATGTTGGGAGGCATATACGCAGGCAGGCATATACGTTTTGGTCTTTTTGGATATCTTTTAACGGGTTGGCGGGACAAGCGAGCGATGCTTTGGGCGATTGTTTCATGGCTTGGTTGGCTGGTTGGTTGGCTGGTTGGCGTCGGGCTGCATGGGGTCTGGAGATACCTACCTACTCACTCTCTGCTTACGCTTGTATGGGTACGATGATAGAATTCCCATCTCAGTTTTGAACAGCCGGCTTCGTTTGTCTCGTCGTGCTTGAACACCCCTGATGGGGGTATATATGTCTTCGTGCTCCTCACCATAGTATCGAATCCATGTCTACATATCAACCCATAACATTTTCCAGCTCCGAACGCCAGCAACTCCAACATGACCCATGATATACCTACCACCTCACGAGAAATGAATCCCTTCTTCGTGGAAAGCTACCGAGCTGCGTTAGCACCGATTCACTTTTCTCCCGATCAACGACAAACTTACCAAGCAACATCTTCAAAAAGTCATTCTGATCGCACTGCCGAGCCCGCTTCTCCCCCAAGGCGGTGCTGGTAAGCACCTTATTTACCTTGGCCTTTACCACCAGCGCGACCTTGGACTTGGGGTTCCTGCTGGGTGTCTTGGCAGCCTCCTTGGCCGCGTCGGCATCGTGGAGCTCCTTGAAGAAGGCGGGCATGTCCTCATCCTCGTCCTCGTCTTCGTTTTGATCCATGCCCCCTGTGCCCTCTTCCTCGTCGCCGTCTTGGTTGTCGTTGTCGTCCATGTCGACGTCCATGTTATCGTCGGTGGCGGTGACTGCTGCGAGGTCGGCGGTGGCGATAGACTCGTCGATGGGGATGTTGTTTAGGGAACAGTAGACTTTGTAGTTCTGCTAGGGGTGAGTGGTGGGTTTGTGGGGGTGGAAGGAAGGGTGGGGACTGACGCGTTCACACATTGCGAGCACTTCTTTTACACTGAAGGCGGCGCGTAGTGTCTTGTTTTTGCGGTTGCTGGAATTCATCTGTTAGTGTAGAACGCTGGTGAGGCGGGGAATGCCGGATACGCACAAAGCAATCCGGAGTAGACCGTCGAACTCCTGGGGAGGGGTTAGCGACTTGGGGATAGAGCTTGGGTTGTGGATGGCATACGTCAAAGGCAATGTTTGGCCGCGCTGACCCCAGCTGTTACGTGGTCAGTAATTCCCCTGGTAGCAAAGGGGCGGTGTCCTACTAATGGCTCTATCCTGACAACTAAAAGGGGTTAGTAATTTGGCTCCAAAACACATGCTGGGTAACTTAGGCAACTTACCATCGCTTTCGACCTTGGGTGGAGGCTTAAAGTTCTGCTTTCCGACTTTCTAGGGGGGGTCAGCCTTTCCGCCTTTCCTCTCCTCTTGCGCTCCATAATCCAGCTTACCATGATGTGTTTACACGAGGCCCAGAAGTTCACATTGACGCTCAGCCTCGAGTATAGGGCATCCCCCGGCTTCGCAACCAATCTTTTCGCAAACTCTCTTTGAAACTACCAGACAGTCCACCGTCAGTCCATAACCTCCATGTCAATCCTGGAACACCCACCATGAGCACTGCCACCCTAGGCGGGTTCGGCATAGCTAGCATCTTGAAGATGAGCGGACTGCTGATCTGGTATGGTGTGTTGGAAATGAGGGCGTCGCATGGGGGCATTTCGGGCATTTTGATGACGTCCCCAAGGATGACCTCAAGCTTCTTGGCCAGGGGCGTGCCTTGTACGCGCTTTGTGACTTCGGCACCCATTCTCGGATCGAGTTCGACTGCGTGGGTCAGCTATTGTTGGGGGCTGGAATGATCTGGGGTGGATGTTCCGTACTCGCGATGACCTTCTTTGCCTTATCGAGGGCCCGGACCGTGACTGTTGACAACCATGTCAGTTCCCGAAGGGTTCCAGGTTTGGGGGAGGGTGAAACCGATGCCGATAGCGGTGCTTACTATTCCCGGTACCCGGACCAACCTCGACAACGACATCGGTGGGCTTGAGGTAGGCCTTGTCGACAATGGCATCGCTGATGCCGGGGTTCTTTAAGATATGCTGGCCAAAGTCCTTGTCGAAGCGGAAGATGTTGGTGTTGGAGGAACTGCCCTTGGACGCTTTGCGGTCGTAGGGGCCATTACTGGCCCCTCCCCGCTTCTGCTTGGCCGCCTTGGGCATGATATCACACTCTGAAGCTGAGGACCGGGTTTCGGGGTAATGGTGTTTTCGTTGCTAAACACCAATGAAATGTTCGCTCACCGCATCACCGCCAATATTTTTTGGCCTGGCAGAAAAAAAGACCCCGCCAAAAGCGATAAGATAGGGCAGCCAGGACCGGCGAGTGAAGCCACACCGCTTGCCAAGCACCCGAGCCGGGAAGAGGCAGCCGATCTTCTTGCAGCCCAAAACCGCGGGTGGGCCCGCCTGTCATCAACCCTGTGCTTGCCCGTAACTGTAACACTCGGCTCGTGAAGCACAATTACACAGCCTCGAACAGCCCAGTTCGCACTGAACGGCCACGCCAGTACGCTGCCGCAAATGCCGGGAGCCATAGTTAACAGGACCCGACACTTATTACGCTTGCGTCGACATACGAGGTCGTTGTTTCCGACCTGAAACGATCCATGGCCAGCGCTGACGTTGCCCGGGCTGTGTATGCCCCTGTAATCTGTACTTGGTACAGATCTGTCGTGTATTTCAAAGACCCACCGTTTGCATCCCCCAAAAGCATGCGAGAACTGACGTAACCAGCCGCGTGAGCAATTGCGGCGTAGCGGCGGAGCTTGTCCCCCAAAGGCAGACTTCATCAGATCCAACGACTAGCCCTTTCCTCGAACCCCGGTCAATTTGTTGGTTGATCTTGAGCCCCATCGCATCACATCACTGCATCACTGGCGCCATCGCTTTATAGGCCTTGGATTTGATAAACTTTTTCAGCTGGTGTGGGGTTGCACCCGATTGATGGTTGGTTGTGTATTTTCCATAATTATCACTTCGTGCCCGAGTCGAATTCAAGATTCCCAACGAGTCGGCAACAACCTTGGAGTTTAGGCTCGAGGTTTCGGCTAGGTACTGATTAGGTACATACCTAGGTACCGATATTCCCATCCCAACTAAACAAACACCGGCACCATGTCAATACGCGTCATTCTGGACAACCCGCCCGAATTCTATACCAACCTGGACTTCATCAAGGGCGATGTTGTGCTCTCCCTCAGCCGTAATGAGCACGTCGGCGCCATTATCGTCAAGCTCGAAGGCGAGTCCAGGACAGCTCTGGAAGTGCCCAGCGACAACCTGGGTATGGGCATCGCCGGGAGAGACCGGCTATCTAGCAGCGGGGACACCCTGCACGAAAACCACAAGATCCTGTACAAAGTCGGCCAAGTCTTCCCCGATGAGAATGCACCGCCGGCCGCCTCACCTTATCTTCTCAACCCCGGACAGCACCGTTTCCCTTTTCAGTTCAAATTCCCCTTCAACAATGCCTGCGGTAATGCGGAAGCCATGGCCCGGATTGGCGGTGTTGTCAACACCGGTGGCATGTTTGGGGTTGGCTTCCGGGTAATGGACGGGACCAAGCAGCTGATGTACTCACACGTCACCAAGACGCTGCCCCCGAGCTTCACGGGCTTCCCAGGAGAGGCCGAGATCCGGTACTACGTCAAAGTAACAATACAAAGACCCGGGATATTCAAGGAAAATTGGCGCCACCAGATGGGGCTCAAGTTCTTGCCCATCGAACCACCGAGGCCGGCCAAGTCGAACCAAGAGGCATACGCCAGGCGGCCCTTCACCTTTCAACCGAGGAGCCCAAGTCCGGCGCCGTACCAAAAGAAGCGCTCTTCTTTCTTCGGAAGGCACGGGGGACTCTCAGCGTCTGCTAACGGCCGGTCAAGCGGCCCGCCATCACCCACTCCCGGTGCCACCGCTCCGTCCATCGAGATGTCTGCCCGCCTCCCACACCCTGCCATCCTCACCTGCAATAAATCGATACCCTTCCGCTTGATAGCAAAAAAGCTGGTGCCCGCACAAACCGACGTGTACCTAATAGCAATTCAAATTGAGCTCATCGGCAAGACCACAGTGCGTTGTCAGGATTTAGTCAACACCGAGATGAACCGCTGGGTCATCCTGTCGCGCCACGGCCTCTCCACCCTCGTGTCCAAACCCGAAGACCCCGTGGGAACGGAATTCGTCGTGCCAGACATACTCTGGAATGACGCCCCCTTACCCAACACTGTCATGCCGAGTTTCCTCACATGCAATCTCAGGTATGTTCCTTAACTTCTTCGGTCTGCATGAGACTCATCCACTCACCCACTCACCCCCACTAGACGCGACTACCAGCTCGAGATCAAGCTCGGCTTAGCCTGGGGCAAACCCGCCGTTAACTCCCCCAGCATGTTCCTCGGCCGCGGGAAATTCGCCGACGCCGCCGGACGCCCGCAAGAACTGCACCTCAACCTCCAATTCAGCACAATCCAAGTCTACTCCGGCCTGGCCCCGCCCGCCGAGCTCGTCCAAGCAGCCCGCAACCCGCGACCCAAACCAACTCAACAACAACAACAACAACCACCACCCAAACCCCAACGACCCTCCCAGGGGCCAACAGCAGCAGCAGCAGCAGCAGCAGGCCCCTCCACATCCACCTCCACGCAGGCGAGCGCACCACACCTGCCCCCGCGCCCGGCACAGACCGCCCCGACGCAGCCCGCCGACGCGCTCTACCCGCCACAGCTGGGGCCGGGGCAGGCCAGCCCGCCGTACGACGACGCGCCGCCGACATACGAGGAGGCCATGGCCGAGGAGATGACGGGGCCCGTGTTCCCCGGCGCGGCGCGCCCCGCGTATAGTGGGGTGACGGATGAGAATGGGCCGAGTAGTCTGGGGGCGGTGGGGGGTGGGAAGAATTAGGGTTTTTTTTTTTGGTTGGGATGGGAGCGAGAGGGGGGGGCTGGGTTGGGGACATCAAACCGTGCATACACATCTTGCAAGTACGGGTGAGGAGTTGAGAGCCGAAATCGAGGAAGTCGTGCTGGCTGTGCTTGGTTCAACCTGGGTACCTAGCTTGATCCTACTTAAGGGGGGGGTGGGGGGTTGTTTTGTTGGGTATGATATACCACGGCGTGGAAGAGTTTATTGTCTTCTTAGCGATATTATCGGATATAATTAGCATCGTCTTTGGGGTTGGTAGGTTGTTAGGTATTCGGAGCAACTTGCTCTCACCATCGTGTATCCGCGCCAAGTCCTGGGTCTCATCAATGCGTGCCCGTATGCCTTATGGACAAAAAAAGGCTGCTGGGTTCCGAGTGGAGATGTGGACTAAACCTGGCTTTAGGAAACCCAAAGAAACTGCTTTCTCCATTTACTTTCTGTTATAACTCGGTTTATTGTAATCAATTTCTTACACTTAATCTTTTCCCTCTATTTCTTTTACTTGCTTTCTTCTTTACCCTTGGGAGTTCAACTCTTTTTGGCCACAGGAAGCTCGAGGAAAAGTGGAGTGAAGTCAAGGTTTAGCGAGCATTAGTCAACACCTTATCTTGACTTCAGACTTAACACGTATAGTTCCGCGCAAAGCTTAGCATTAGCTCGCAAATCGATCCATGCTGAAATTCAAAGGGTTCCTTGAACATTCATAAGAGGCCTCCTAAAACTACTTAGCTATCTACCACATACAAGTCAGCAACATACCACACAGGCGGTCATCCAACCACCATCTTCCAGAAGAGACAATTACAAGAATACCGGTCGAGCCGGGTTGATTCTCTCTTCCTGCAAAAGGAGCAGTATCTTACCCGCCTCTACCAACGCCGCCTCACCCCCGAACTTCGAAACGGCCATAAGATATGGTAGAGTCCAGCCCTGACGGCGAATCTAGCGTCGTCCTACTTGCGTTGGGAGCTTCCAGAGCTGCCGGACGGTCTCTTGGAGGAGTTGGCAGAGCACCTTGGATACGAGACCGATGCTTGGCTCTCAGACGCAAGTTCATCTCACAAACCACCCGGGATATATGATATATGATACCCAAGCACGGAGCATGATCAGTTCCGAAACCCCTGAAATGATGGACAAAGTACAATCGGGATGTGGCCGTTCCCCCCGAAGCCTTCAAACGACCAATCCTCCCCCGGTGATCCTGCTTTAATGTACCGCCCGTTCACCCGAGTCTGTTTCTGTCTGAAGTTTGAAGACAGTTAGCCGTGTCATAGCTTAATCTGTTCCGTATCTTCGGGAGTAAGTGAACAGAAGCGTGTTTGACTTTTGTTGCTCGGCAGTTGAGCCAAAACCGCACTGGCCATTGCAGCTATCGGTCAGCAAGAACAATCTTCAAAGAAGGCGCCCGGGCCCGTGAGCTCCTTCTTTTCTCAAAATGCTTGGCCCGGGTAGGGGGGTAATCAGTTACTGTGCACGCATTTCTTTCCCATTTCCTCCAATTTCTCATTGTGATTGCAACTCGGTAATCAGCGATGGCTTCGCACATAAGCTCCAACTTGGCAGAAGGGCTGACAGCGCCTGCTGCTTCTGAGAGCAATTGTCATCTGGGGCTGGTAATTATTTTGCCTTATTCTTTTTTCTTTTTCGGTTCCGTTTATACGAATGGCAATTGCTAACACGCCGTAGGTTTGGCCATGCGTTCGCACGATCGAGGATGTCCTAGACTACGTCGTCAATTCTCGCCAAAGCAATACCGGATCGATTATCGGCTTCCACTGGCTGGCGAGCGATGTGCACCATCTTTATCAACAGTTGAATGCCAGGCTGTTTGACCTCGCCGAACCGAAGGTTCAACGGTTTGAGTACGATTACGAATCCCAGATAGTATATCTCGACATCATGGATGAATCCCCAATTCATCATCACGTTCGAATGAGGCTCCGCGACCACATCATCGCCGACCTTGCAACACTGATTGCCGTTACGGATGGTCCATTAATCCGCCAGCTGACACGCTCCATTGGGGAATATGATCCGATCCCCATCGAATTCGAGAACAAGCTCTTCAAGCAGGCCGATCTTGCATTCGGTCAGGTCGGTATCCTACCATCTGTGGTTTGCGAGGTCTCGTAGAGCGAGCCCCGCCAACACATGTGGAGGAAGGCACACCAATATATCGATTTGTCGGGCGGTAAAATCCGAGCCGTTCTTATCCTTGACCTTCAATACTCCGGTATGAAGAAGGCGTGGGTGAGCTTGCTCACAACCGACGGCTGGGCCCAGCATCACGAGGTCTGTTATGACGATGATCTCGACAAACAACCTATCGGCCAGGTCGATCTGTATCTTTCCGACTTTGTCGACCCCGCTAGTCTACCACTCGCCTGTTGTCGGTCCTCTACTGCTGAATTGACTGGGATTACCAAGTTTGTCGTCCTTCTGCTGTCCGAGACGATGTAACAAATCTGACCCTTTACACTAGGAACCCCGCGATCACTCTGACATACGACGGGCTGAGGGCTATCTTTCGCAGGGCTCGCCACTTATGCAAGCCGACAGAGTGTATTAGGGAGTCCAGCGATGAGGAAACCCTATCCATGGAAGCAGAGCGGTGTATCGCTGAAGCAGACCGACATACGGCTGAAGCAGACCGGCAAACAGCTGAACCAGGGCAGCGTATAGCTGAAGCAGAGCAGCGTATAGCTAACGCGGAGCAGCGTATAGCTAGCGCGGAGCAGCGTATGGTTGAAGCAGAGCGCCGTACAACAGAAGTGCGTCTCGAGACCGAGCAGCGTGTGGCTGAAGCGCGCAACGAGGGCCGTCTCGACATGGAGCGGTGCATATCCGCTGAATTCGAGCGGCGCATGGCTGCGGAGTTGAAGGCGCGTGAGACTGTCGAGGCGGAAAGGCGTATGGTTGATGCAGAGCGGCGTGTGGTTGATGCAGATCGGCGTGTGGTTGATGAAGAGCGACGTGCAGTTGACGGAGAGCGACGTGTAGTTGACGAAGAGCGACGTGTGGCCGACAGTGAGCGGCGCGTGGCTGATAGTGAGCGGCGCGTGGCCGATAGTGAGCGGCGCGTGGCCGAGACCCGGCGTGTGGTTGCCGAAGAGCGGTGTGTGGTGAGTTAGAACGGCGGCTAGCTAGATCGCATGGAGGCCGGGTAGCATTTTGCGAAGGTGTGATGCCTGGTGGAGATGGATGGGTGGCAGGCAAGCACCGGAGACAAACTTCATTGCATAGGTGCTTAACCCCTTTTAGACCGGGAGCTCTGCTAATTTGGCCAATGGTCCTACAAGGAGTCTGTGACATTGCGAGTGTGATGTGAGTGACTGAAGAAGGCCAATGAGTTTTCCAGGAACCACAACTTCTTCGGGCTAAAGTTAGGGTTGATTTGTTCCACATCTGCATTACGTTCTTATGTGTTTGTGTCCGTCGGCTTCAGCTGATTGATATATGTATGTACGTTCGTATGCATATATTCATGAGGGCTGATTCCCACCGATTTAAACCAGCAAACAGCAAATCTGCCGGCTCACCCAAGTCCATACCCGTGGCCGTTGGCCCCCCTAACAACGTGGCTGTGAAGAAGAATAACTGAAGAAGAACAAGGCCACGGCACCGCTCATCCAAGTCTGCAGCGACCTCAGAGCCCTTCACCCACAACAGCGCACCCACCCACTCCAATTGCCAGGGAGGAAAACACCAACCAACCAACCAACCAACCATCAAACCGTTAACCGGACCACACGGCCGGGCCGGGCATGGGGAAGTCCCTGTAGCCGTTGTAGATGTTGTAGTTGGCGTAGCCGTCGCGGGCCTTGTAGGCGCCGGGGAACTTGACCGTCGGGCTCGGCTTGCCGCTGCCCCCGTTGACCACCTTGATCTGGAGGCAGGACACGTAGTGCTCGGGCTGGTTTACGTGCGAGCGGTGCACGCCTGTTGTGCGGGAGGGGGTTAATTGGGGGTTGGGAGATGGGGTTGGGAGATGGGGGGCGGGTGTGTGTTTGGGGGGAGTGGAAAGGGGGAAAGGGGGAAAGGGAGGGGAGGTGGGCTTACCGATGTGCTCGAAGCGGGCGAGGTACTCGCCGTTGGGGGTGTTCTTGGGGATCTTGGCTGCCAGCTGGTTCTTGCCGTTGCTGCACCAGGCGTTGCTGTTGATGGTACTGATGTCGGCGTTCTTGTTGCAGATACCCTCGTGGAAGATCTTGAACCAGTCACCGGATCCGTCGTATGCCTTGACGTTGTCGTTCGGGGCCCGGGAGAGGTAGACGAGGCTGGGGCCTGTAAATGACATGATTAGTTGAGTGGGTGTACTCGATGATTACCATCGACACAACCGGAAGATTGGAGGATGGGGTTGTAGCTTGGTACCCGCTACTCACCAGGGTGCTGGAATTTGGAGTTGGCGGCCAGACGGACACGGATCTCATCGCCAGCGTTCACGGTCAGAACCTCGGTACGGCCGGCGCTGGCGAAGGCGTTTTGGTTGCATCGGGAGTCAGGCCCGTCGATGGTCGAGCTATCGCGGAGGTCGGCGGCCGGGTTGGACGAGAACTTGATGGGGTTGTACTTCTTTCCCCTGGAGGACTCCCGGACGTATTTGTAGTCGGGCTGGACGGCGCCGTTGACGATGTTGGTGTCGAACCAGTAGTGCGCCGAAACCCCCTGGGCCACAAGGGCGGCAACGGAGAAGGAGGAGAGCTTCATGTCGATAATGTAGGGCAAGGGACTTGGATCGGTTTTGAAAAAGATGCTGGCAGATGGAAACCTCTGAAGCTAGAGACTCTTGACCACGGTCCTCTCGGTGGCCGATAGAGAACCAGGTTCTTGCACTTCTTGAAGACGGCTATGCTGGTGATATTTATATTCGATCTCTACGAGCTGATTTCCCTCTCGCTGGGTTTGACATCATGCCGTCACGAACTGATGCCTCCAGCTAGCAGCCTCTCCTTGCCCGTCAATCCCTCGCCGTGAACAGCGTTATCGGAGCCAAGAACGATGTCTTCCATGAAACAATTTTCCCACGAACCATGAGACCATGGCGAGGGACTGTTGCGAGACCTGAGGTTCTTGGTGAGCTCCGTATCTTGCCTTGAACCAAGATTGGGCTCAAAGGGGAAGCACGGAGAGATGAGCCGAGATGTGTTGGAGGGGGGAGTTTCTAGGTGGAAGCCTGATCCCTGATGAAAATACTCTTTACCCGGCCGTGGAGTTGGATCGACGCAGTCCGGAAGAAACCGCAATGTCACGCTGAACTGGGGCGGGATCAGAGTAGTATCATGACCGTTAGAAGGTCGTGAGTCAAGTGCGGAGGGGAGTCCGCTTACTCGTCTTGGTTGAGGGAGTCTCGGTACCATAGAAAGTCAACGGTTACAATTTGGCACCACCCCTCTGGAGTTCGGATGCAATATAAATGGCCGAGCCTGTTATACCACAAAGCGGGCCAAAATGCAACAGAGGTACATACCTATATACATCCTCTGACAGTCTGACCTCTCTTCTCTTCAACTGTCTGCTGCTCTCGGAATAATACTCGAGGAAAAGATTCGACACTAATTTAAAGGCAGCAGTAATTCAAAAGATGGTGGCTCTGGTCCTCTTTTGCTCTAATTGAATCAGGACTTATAGGTTGCCCACGAGATTGTTGTTGTATAGGATGCGGAAGTTGGCAACGTTCGTGTTGGTAATATAGGTACCCAGGTACCGAGTAAATTAATGTGCAACGGTCTGAGGTTAAGACATCGTGACGAGCTACTAGTAGGTCTTTCTGTAATAATGAACACTGAAGTCGAGGAAGAGGAAAGAGAGCAGAGGAACCGCTCAAAACCCGGGGGGGCGAAAATGATCATGATAATACCATCACCGGTAGCTAGCTCTTTCTTCAACTTGACCTCCTCACTATTTGATCGCCGGGTTGCCTCTTGCGGCAACAGCGGCCTCGGGAAAGCGAGTCAAGTCAGTCTTTGCGGTTTATTGGCGGAATTTGCAGATGCCGTAGACTGATCCTATATCATTGTGCTTGACGTACTTGGACTTGCACTTGTCCACCGCCTCCGCTTCCCACCTCTCTAATATCTCGGATGAGGGTGGAGAGCCCCAAGCTGTGAACCTCCTGAGCCCGATACGGTATGGAAATCGGAGCCTCGCTCGTTGGTGCGCCTCAACCGCAGCTTTGGCTCTGCTCTGTAACTAGGTAGTGTTGCACTCCTCCCCCACCCCCTTTTGAGTCCAAGGTAATATGCCGCTACAGCCAAGGTAGAGAGTATTGGGTACCCCCATCCACATTCATTCATGGAAAAAGTTGGTTTTGAATCCACCAATTGCCTGTCCAGACAGGTGGAGGAAGCCTAGGGAACGTGATCTCCCAAGAACCAACCTCCACGATACAATCACAGCTGAGTGAACGGGTGATAGTGATGCGTATCGAGCGGAAGCAACTTTAACGACCGAGTAGCTAGGGAGCGAGCGGGAACAGCCACTAGAGAGACACTCGGAGGCGCGAAGCTCGATGGACGCGTTCACGAGGTCACGCATAAAATAGGGATTGGAATCCGCCTCTAGGGGCCTAAGAAGAAGAGAAGTCCGAGTCAAGGACAAGTCCGATCCGACCGATTCACAATGGTAGTAGGACTCCGACAAATCGCGATAGCGTGCCTCGCCGGCTTCTGCGCCCCGGTAGCAGTGCTAGCTCAGGCCGGCACCACCCTTACCTTCGCCGATGAAGCCAACGGCCAGGGTGGCTTGTTACTCGCCAGCCCCTCCGCACCACCGGCCATCCTCATCTCGGCCGAGGAGCTGGGCCCTGCCTCCCGCGCCGTCAAAGACCTCGCGGCGGACTTTGGCCGCGTCCTCGGCAAGAACGCCACCGTCACCACTGCCACCACGGTGCCTAAGAGTGGCGATGCGCCCGCCATCATCATCGGCACGCTCGGCAGCTCCGAGCTGATCGACCAGCTAGTAAAGGATGGACAGCTCGACGCTACTGCCATCAGCGGCAAGTGGGAAGCGTACGCCTCCCAGATCGTGACCGACGCCGAGGGCAAGCCCGTCGCGCTCGCCATCGCCGGTAGCGACGTCCGCGGCACTATCTTCGGCACCTACGACCTGTCGCAGCAGATCGGCGTGTCACCTTGGCACTACTGGGCCGACGTCCCGCCCAAGAAGCGCCAGTACATCTTCGCGCCGACCGTCTCCAAAGTCTACGGTTCCCCGTCGGTCAAGTACCGCGGCCTCTTCATCAACGACGAGGCCCCCGCGCTCTCCAACTGGGTTACGGGGCGGTTTCCCAGGGGCAACGGCGGCAACTCCTTCACCTCGCCCTTCTACGCCCACGTCCTCGAGCTGCTGCTCCGCCTCAAGGGCAACTACTTCTGGCCGGCCATGTGGGGCAAGATGTTCTACTTGGACGACCCCCAGAACGGGCCGCTGGCGCACGAGTACGGCGTCTTCGCCGGCACCAGCCACCACGAGCCGATGGCGAGGTCCGACGCCGAGCAGAGCCGCTACTGCCAGCCGTGGGACTGGACGCGGAACAAGGCCAACATTCAAAAGTTCATGACCGAGGGCGCCGCCCGCAGCAAAAACTGGGAGACCATCTACACGCTGGGCATGCGCGGGTCCGGCGACGCCGCCTCGCCGACGCTCAACGCCCAGACGCTCGAAGAGGTCATCAAGTGGCAGCAGACGACGCTGGCGAGCACGGTGGGGAAGCCGCTCGGCGAGATCCCGCAGGCGTGGGTCATGTACAAGGAGGTGCCGGGCTACTGGCAGAAGGGCATGGACGTGGGCGAGGACGTGACGCTGCTGTGGACGGACGACAACCGCGGCAACATCCGGCGCATCCCGACCGCCGAGGAGGCTAGCCGCAAGGGCGGCGCCGGCATGTACTACCACTTTGACTATGTCGGCTCGCCGCGCAACTACAAGTGGATCAACACCATCCAGCTGCAGAAGACTTGGGAGCAGATGCACCTGGCGTACGAGAGGGAGATCCGTAACACCTGGATCGTCAACGTTGGCGACCTCAAGGCTTTGGTATGTTGGTCCTTGTCTTTTCATTCCTCGACTCTGGTGGTAGTTGTGTATAGTGTTCCTCGATTCTATCAGCCTCCTGCTAGGTACATCCCCGACTAACACCCGGTCACAGGAGCTGCCACTGGACCACTTCATGGCCATGGCGTATGACATGTCCAAGTTCAGCACCCCGGACAGCACCGGGTCCTACCTCGTCGACTGGGCCGCACAGCAGTTCACCACCGAGGTGGCCGAGACGACGGCGCAGATCATGACGACGTACGGCATGCTGTGCGCGCGGCGCAAGTACGAGGACCTCAGCACGCAGTTCGGGTTCAGCACGTCCGAGTACGACGAGGCCGAGGCCAACATGCAGGAGTGGCTGGGCCTGCTCGCCGTCGCCACCGAGACGCACGACAGCCTGCCCGACGACGCGACCAAGACGGCCTTCTGGGAGATGGTGCTGCACCCGGTGCGGGCCGGCAAGAACGTCTTTGAAATCTACACCAACGCGGCGCTCGGCCAGCGCTACGCCAACGAGAGGCGGCTGGCCACCAACGAGCTGGCGGACCGGGCGCGGGCGGCCTTTGAGGACGACAAGGCCCTCCAGAAGCAGTTCCACAGCATCCTCGGCGGCAAGTGGAACCACATGATGGACCAGACGCACATCGGGTACAACAACTGGCAGGAACCGGCATCCAACTCGATGCCGCGGCTGCCCACGCTCCCCGGCGGCGGGACCGGCTTCGGCGTCGGCATCCAGGGCAGCGGCAGCACAACCTCTGGCAAGCTCACCACGGCACCCATGACCCCCTTCATGCCGCCCGCCGAAAAGCGCTGGATCGAAGTCTTTCTCCGCGCCAAGGGCCGGCTGCAGTACACCATCAAGGCCAACACCACTTTCGCCAACATCACCAACGCCTCCGGCACCCTCACCGACACGGGCCCCTCCCAGCTCCGCAGCATCATCAACATCGACTGGGCCTCGGCACCAGCAGGCCAGTCGGCCGTCGAACTGACCGTCACCTCGGGCTCCACCAACACCGCCGTCATCATCCCCCTGCACAACACCCCCGCACCACCCGCCTCCTTCACGGGCCACATCGCCTCCAACGGCGTCGTCTCCATCGAAGCCCACCACTTCACCCGCATCCACCACCCCTCCCCCAGCACCTCCAACACCACCACCTACGCCACCATCCCCTCCTACGGCCGCACCCAAGCCGGCATCAAGCTCTGGCCCGTCACCACCCCGGCCCAACCCTCCAACTCCCCCAACACAGACTCCACAACCCCGTCCCTAATCTACCGCTTCCACATCCCCGCCCGCAGCACCCGCCTCCGCGTGACGCTCTACCTGTCCGCCTCGGAGAACGCCGACGTCGCCTCCCCGAACCGCTACACCCTCGCCCTCGACACCCGTCCCTCCGTTCTAGTACAGCCTACCCCCCTGTCAGCAGACGCGGGCGCCGAGCCGGCGGGGTGGTCGACGGCGGTGACGCGGAATGCGTGGGTGACGGAGTCTGATTTGGGCCAGGGGGGAGGGGGAGGGCAGTTGGAGGCGGGGGAGCATGAGCTGGCGGTGAGGTTGTTGAATCCGACGATGGTGCTGACCAAGGTTGTGGTGGATCTCGGGGGGTTGAGGGGGAGTGAGTTGGGGCCGCCGGAGAGTTTTCGGGTTGTTTAAGGTTTGTGATAGTGGTGGCGGTGGTGGTGGTGGTGGTGCGGGGGGGGGGGGTGTGGGGAGGATGGGTAGGTGGGTGGGTAGGTGAGTGAGTGAAGGGGAAGGGAGGGGGGGACGTGTCCGGATAGGGAGATTGCGTTTTCCTTTTTCTGCTTGGTAGCTACGTACCTAGTTTGTGAGAAATGATGTATCTATTATTGATCTCCGTTCGCTGCTGTGACCGCGGCGCTAAGGTCTCACCGAATTTCAGGTATGTGACATACGCTCGTTTATTAGTTCAACGAGCCGTGGCTCTTGCAGTCATGCCCTCGGTCAGAACAGTTTGGTTGTGTGGGAATTAGTTTTCCGTGATTTGTCGACTAGCTATGTGGCTGGCCAACTACCTGTTCCCCGTCCCTTAACTTGCCCAAGACTAGCACCCTCGCTCGCTAGCTAAGCAACACCCCCGTTTTCTCAACACTCGCTAAAAAATAGAAACTGAAAAAAAAACCCCATCCCCCTGCCGGTGCTGACCGCCGCAGCCCAAAAACAAACACCAAACCCCATGTTGTTGCCCCGGTACCGCCCAGTGAAACGAACTCCAGCCGTGATGTGATGCAAATCCGAGAAAGAAAACGTAAAATCAAAGAGATCATCATGTGCCGTAACGAGTCATGTTGTGCATGTCGTGATCCAATCGAGTCGCCTCTCTTTATTATGAGTGGAACGATATCTTCCCGAAAACAACGCTGGCTTTTCCGGCGTTGTTCCGGTCTGGCGATAAGTATAATGTAAAGCCGCGTGTAGTAGTATGCGGCGAGAGAGAGCCACAGGTTGATATAATGGTGACCTGGGCAGACCGAATGCCCGGGCGGAAAGCACATCGAGATGGACCATCTAGTCAATCTCGATAACCTCCACCTCTCGCCTCGGCGCGGTAGGTACCTGCACCGCCTTGCCCTTGGCGGTAGCCGCGGGCCGCGACCCATGCCGCTCTTCCTCGTCACTCTCCCCGTCATCGTCCGCCTCGAGCACAACGGACCAGCTCCCGTCCGCCTTCACACGCAAGCACTTGGTGTGCAGCCTGCCTTCTTCCTCCAGCTGCGTCCTGACGTTGAGCAAGAACCCGTCGATCCGCAGACTGTACGGCCGTGCGTCCTTGGAGCAGATCGGGCAGCGCCACTTATCGGGGTTTGACGGCTCGCCGGGGTCCCGGCAGTCGCACTCTACCTGCCGATGAGGGCACTTGACTGGTGTTTTTGACGGCCGCGTGTTCAACCAGTTCTCGAGGTCGAAGCACTCCATGTGCGTGCACGTGGCGCCACGCGCGGGGATCTTGAAGATGGTCGAGCTGAAGGGGTCGGCAAGGTCGATCGGCAGATCAGGCGCCTCGAAAGAGACTTCGTCGTCAAGCGATGAGGTCAAGCGCCGCTTGATAGTCTTTAGCGTCTGTTCTTCGGGCGTTACGCCCCGCGCCCAGACGTCCCTGACTGCGCTGGAATGGCTGAGTGTCTCGAGCATCTCCACAGCTAGGTGGCGGTTTTTAACCTGCTCACCCTGCGGGCCGTGTATAGCAACCAAGAGCACGTTGGTACCACAGACGATATAGTCAGTGATCTCCGTAGGTTGATCTTTCCCATTGTGCCGTTGCCTGCGTATGTCGAGCGCCTTGTTGTTGAGCGTCATGTGAATGTACGCTGGCCAGTCCATCTCCAATCCTACCCACTCTTCTTCCCTAAGCGGTCCGTTCGGGCCTCGAACTACGCAGCACCGGATTCGCCATCGGAGCGCGCCGTTAAAGTGCTCAACTACCGGCAGAAGGGCTGTGGGGTTCTTCGACTTGGCCGCTACGAGGGCAAACTGCTCCTCCGTCACATCGAACCGGAACTCGTACATGGTCTTCTTGGGAGCCACGGGAGTCGGCGCAACCGAGAGTGATTTCACAGATTGGTAGAATCGTTCCGTCTCGCCGTCCTTGATGACCCGCTTCGGACTGCGGACATGGGCTTGGTGCAGCGACATCATGACCGATTTTCGATCCGCCGGTTCGTGCGGCCACTCCGTCCGCCCGATCATTGCGCCCTTGGGCGGCAGCAGGCGGTCGTTCGCCGTCACAGTTCGCTGCCGTTGCTGCGCACCTCGCTGGATCTGGTGCGTTGGGGACTGAGCAGTCGGGGTTGACCCAGGGTGCGCCACACCGGCGACAAAACCTGTCGGAGACATTGAGGTTTGTATCTGTTGCAGCATCCAAGGGCTAGGCCGTATCTGCTGCAACCGGGGGCTTTGCGCGGGATGAGTCGTACGGTAAGACGGCGCGTTGCTAACTGGCGACTGCGTCATGGGCTGGGGGTTGACCTGAGCGGGATTAGACGTGCTGATTTGCAAGTTCTGCACATAGTGCTGCTGGTTTAGTTGCTGGTTTACTTGCTGCGCGCGCAGTTGTTGCCCTTGGTTTAGCGCTTGTTGTTGTTGCCAAACGAATTGCACCGGCTGTGGTTGTTGGCCCCAAACATTGCTAACCGCTGGGTGTTGCGGGTTCGAATGGGGAGCATTCCGTATCTGCGGATGAGATGTCGATGTGTTAGCACCCAGCGATGCCATCTGTGTTGGACCCGTTACGGTTGGCGTTTGGGGAGTGGTGTAAGGGTTTGTTGCGGCCGTGGGTGCTTGAGGCGATGGCGGCAGGGCCATACTCGGGTATAAAGCAGGCAAGTAATTCGGGACGGAGTAAGCAATGGGGGCAGCTTGGTGCTGTTGTGCATTATGCACCGGAGACATGCGGTTTGGCGGTTGTGTCTGCCCTTGCATGGATGCGCTGGCTTGTTGTTGGAGGGGAGCGGATGTGTTCAGCATTGGCGGGGAGCGAAGGTTAGACTGGCCTGAGGTCTGGCGTGTTGCCGCCTGGACTGTTTGCCTGTAAAAATGGATGAGCCCGGAATTTCGCTGCTCGATCTCCCCCGCGTGGGTGAAGGGCACTAAAAATTGGTTGTTCTGGCCGGGAGCGCGGTGCCTGTGCTGGTCTTCCCGAAACGCCTGCTCCATTGGGCCGCCAAATTGGCCATCTGGCACACCTAGCCGCCTTCGACAGGCAGTGAAGAGAATATACTGCAGGACTGGGGAGTAACAACTCAAGCGGCTCAAGAGCTCGTCCACTAGAAAGGGGTATTTTCGGTGGATCGCCGCTATGGCGAGGTTTCCGTAATCCTTCACCAGGGCGCTGAGGAACCTGGCGATCTGCTGGATGATAACGCCACCGTTATTCCACCGATCGAACTGTCCCAGAGGAACAGGAAACCGGGAGAACCACTGCTGGTGTGGCGGCGATATGAGCTGATTTTTCTTAAGAACAGTTTCGAGTATCGCAAACGCTTCATTCACGGTCGACTGACTTAGCGGTATACACGCACGGACATCCTGCCTCTTGAGAGACCACATGGAAAACAGCTGGTGCAAGAAGATGAAGAAGGTATCTTCGGTCTTGCATGCCTCCCTGAGCAGCATGATCCTCGGTTTTTCAACGCTGCCGTCGAGGGCCTGTTCCCCCCCTGAAGCCTGAACATATTGTTCTAGCGTTGGAATGAGCGGAGGGATGCATGCGGGTGGAACGGACGGCATGTACGCGGGTGGAATGGACGGCGTGTTTCTGCGAACAAGTTAGCACATTATCGCTGTTACCGCTGTGTTGAACTTACTCTGTGCGCCGTCGTTTCGCTGGGGGAGGAGGCGGTCCATGTTCATGGGAGGTGGACGATGAAGAAGGAGGTCCTCCATGGCTGACATTCGGGGCGTGTGTGTTCTGTCCGGCTTCAAGTCGGTTACTCGGAGGCTGTAATATATGCCCAGGCGCAGGAGAGTGGCTCTCGGCCTGAGGGGTCGCGCCAACACTCCCTGGCCTCGGGATCTCCTGTACGTCCGGGGTACGAGAAGGGACATGGACGAATCGGGCATTGGTGACTGGGTGTGTTGCCGGTGCCGAGGGTGTTATGGACCCCATGCTGTGCGCATCGGCGAGAGGGGCAGGGGAGGATTTGGGGCTATCGGGCAGGTTCGAGAGGGCAGGGCTCGGCTCGTCGGTCGGGGCGGGTGACGGGAGAACGGCTGGGCTAGGTAAAAGACAAATGTTAGCGTCGGCTTGTTCTACCCAAGGTGTAGGGCGGTGAGACAGTGTAGCACCTGCAACACAGGCTTGCGACGAAGATGGGAGCGGGCTAGCTTACCGTTGCTGCTGCTGCTGCTGGTGGTGCTCCTGTTGTTGCTGTTGCTGCTGTTGCTGTTGCTCTTCCTGTTGTTCCTGTTGTTGCTGCTGCTGCTGCTGCTGCTGCTGCTGCTCCACCTGCTGCTGTTGCCGAACAGCTTGCGCGGCAGGCGGTCGAGGGACGGCGGGTCGGGGAGCACTGGGTTTCCTTGTTGGTGCACCAGAAGTCATCCATGATGGCTGTCGGCCGCCGAGAAAGGCGTTAGCGGTGGCATTAGAGGACGCGATCTGGCTGTTGGAAGCGACCGAGGGACGGGGATTCGCGGCCACGGTGGGCTTGGGGGGTGGCATCGTACTCTATTCTCCACCCAAACGTCTGGTCGCAAAGCGACAGGGGATGCTCGGAGACTGTGGAGTAGAAGTCAATCTAAGGTGTGCAAACGGGCTTCGGGCGACAAAGCCGGGTCGTGGCGGTTGCGAGATTGCGCAAGGCGGCCATGCGCGAGGATCACGCACCATGGATGGGAAACTTTGCGGATGTTGTTGTGTGCGGAAAGGGTCGAGCCGGGTCCAGCGAGGAGAGGCAGGGCAAGCGCGCAAAAACCAGAAGCCAGTGAATCGAGCTAAATGTGACGGATGCCCGCACCGGACGGGAGGGCGTGGCAAGAACGGTTGTTTCTGCGAAGGGAAGTCGCAGCTTTCCACCTTGCAGCCAACAGACAACTTAGCGATGGAAGGTACCTCACTCGGCCCCACCTCAATCTTAAGAAATAAGGCCCAAAGTACCTGACACAGAATTTCCAGGTCCGTTTGGCATTAAATAGGTCTGAAGTCTGTTGGCGTAGAAAACGATAGAAGCCGAGCTGATAGCGGCGGCCTTGATGTTTTCTATTTATTCCCAGGTTGTTGGTCTGCGCGGGATGCTGGAACCAACGGGTGTTTGGGGTTCTGGCGATGGCTGTGGTTGCACACACCATCGGGAACACGCTTGCCCAATCAGGTATTGCGTGTCTCAAGGCGGAGGAAAACCGTTGCATGGGGGGATGGATATTGATGGCCCAGATTCGTTAGCAAAAAGCTACCGTCTATCTATTGCATGTACCGGGCAAGCTGTGCGATGGATCAGTCGGATGCAGAGAGTAAAATCCGATATATCTTTCGTTTGCAGAAGTTCTTTTTAGAGGAGAGTTCGTGAATCATGATCCTTCCCGGCCGTCAACGGGACCGTGCCGCTGGAGCACAGGGATGAGAACCAGGACTATCAATCTGCGGTTGGTTGGAGCAGGGGTTGTGAATACTCCGACACAGACGGGACCAACGTTTTCTCTTCCACTGTTGGCATAGGGTCGGGTACCTGTCGAAGAGGCCGTTGTGATAGTGGTTCAGGTTGTCAAAACGGCGTTATGAACTGATCATTCCCTGTTTGTCACCCTGTTGTGGCACATCCGTCACCTCCAGGATTATGTGTGGACGAAGATCGGATGGACGGTTGCATGGAGCCTTCTGGACCCCAGTGGCAGATAGTTACCAGGATCTCCCCCAGAAGCGGGGTCAGCTCCTGAGGTTCCAAGGCGAATGGGACGAGACCGCTCCAGCAAAACCAGCCAAGGTGCCAAGGTGGGGCTGGGCCGAAGCTGCTGCAGGCAAGAGCCAAAGAGAAGAAAAAAAGTTTTGAGCAGCAATCGCAGCAATCGCAGCGCGCAGCCCCAGATCTGAATCGGAGCGCAAACTCAACGACCGAACAACCCCCCCCAACCCCTCCACGGCCGGATTCCAACAACAACAAAAATGGCGGCAGAAGTGCTACCGCTAGCACAGGTGAAGCTGCCGTCGGGGCCCAGCCCCGTCACAGCCGAGCAGCGGTACTGGAGGTCGTTCAAGAACCAGAAATCCCACACGTCGACGGCGTCGTGGCCCATTTCGCACATCAGCTTTCCTGCTGCGGGCGCCGCACTATCCAATTCCCTCGTCGCAGCCACCAAGCTCAATGACTTGTTCGCCGTGACTTCCGGGCCCCGTGTCGACATCTTCTCGATCCGCAAGCGCGAACCCCTCAAGACCATTGGCCGCTTCGACAGCGAGGCACACTGCGGCGAGATACGGGCCGATGGCAGGGTGCTGGTGGCCGGCGAGGACTCGGGCCGGATGCAGGTGTTTGACGTGGGCGGTGGGACTCGGGCTGTGATACTCAAAACGTGGCATATCCACAAGCAGCCAGTGTGGGTGACGAAGTGGTCGCCCACCGAGCTGACGACGCTCATGAGCGCCAGTGACGACAAGACGGTTCGGTTGTGGGATCTGCCCTCGAACAACCCGAGCCGCATGTTTACGGGTCACTCCGACTACGTACGCTGCGGCGCCTTCATGCCGGGCGGGAACAGCAACCTGCTGGTGTCGGGATCCTACGATGAAACGGTCCGGGTCTGGGACGCGAGAGCAGCAGGAGGCGCCGTCATGACCTTCAAACACGCCGACCCCGTCGAACATGTCCTCCCGCTGCAGTCCGGCACAACCCTCCTGGCCGCCGCGGGGAGTGCCATCTCCGTCCTCGACCTCGTCGCAGCGAAGCCCCTCCGTCTCATTACCAACCACCAAAAGACCGTCACCTCGCTCTCCCTCGCGTCCGACGGCCGACGCGTCGTCAGTGGCAGCCTGGACGGCCATGTCAAGGTATTCGAGACAACCGACTGGAACGTCGTGGCCGGCTCCAAATACCCCAGCCCGATCCTGTCTCTCTCCGTCATCACCGCCGGCGCCGCCCAAGAAGACCGCCACCTCGCTGTCGGCATGCAGTCCGGCGTGCTGTCCCTGCGCACACGACTCTCGGGCGCAGCCGCCGAGAAGGCCCGGGATCGCGCGGCCGTGGAGGCGGCACGCGACATCGGCACCGACGCCCTCGAGAAGCTGGACGCGCAAAAGGCCAAGCGGAAGCGCGCGGCCATGACCAACAAGTCGATGGACCTGCTGGGCGAGAGCGTCGACGTGATCATCCCCACCGACGCACAGGGCGGGCGCGGCGGGCGGCGGGTCAAGCTCAAGCCGTGGCAGCGCAACTTCCGGCAGGGCCGGTACGCGGCCGCGCTGGACGAGGTGGTGGACATGAGCGACGCGCAGTACCAGCCCGTGACGGCGCTCACGTTGCTCGTCGCGCTCCGCCACCGCTCCGCCCTGCGCGAGGCCCTCGAGGGCCGCGACGAGATCACCGTGCTGCCCCTGCTCAAGTGGGTCAGCAAGCACATCGCCGACCCGCGCTACTTGAGCATCTGCGTCGACGTGTCCTTCCACCTGCTCGACATCTACAGCGAGCATGTCGGTGGTAGCGCCGAACTGGCCGCGCTGTTCCAGGCGCTGCTGGGGAAGGTGTCCAAGGAGGTGGAGAAGGCGCAGATGGCGATCCAGACGAACGGGATGGTGGAGAGTTTAATGTTTGGGGCCATGTAATCGGGTGTGTTTGTGTGTTGTGTGTTGTGTGTAGGCGGGGGAAGAGGGGGGCTTACTTTCTTGCATTGCGCCGGCGTTCCTGGTTCGGATTCGGAAAAAGAAAATAACAGGCTGTGCGGATGGTGCCGTGTGTTTTGATGGCTGATCGAAAGAGATAGAATGATACCTACAATGTCATACCAATATGCTGGAGTTGGCTGCCAGATGTGGTACCATGCCACCATCCGTGCAACGGTCTCACCGTTCAAAAGACCAATCATCGAGGGTCGATATCGACTGAGACCTTCACTTATCATCGTGATCATCATTACTGTGATTCGAAGGGACCCTAAAAGGAGACTCTGACCGTGCCCACTGCGCGGGGCATCGCCAAAATTGTATATAGAAATACCAACTCAACCACGATCTTGGTCCGACAACCGCCTTCTCTCCCGTGTCAATTTTGGTCGCCCTTTTCCTCCTCGTAGGTCCTCAGGCGCCCTAGGAGTGTTAAAGCGCCAGTTTCCCCATCAACCGCTGTCCATACATGATTCGAAAAACAGTACCGAGTACCCCTGTCGCTTTCACTTTCAATCTTCTCTTCCCCCCCCGCCACCATCACCGCCAAGCGGCAGTCATCAATTCATACCCCCCGCTCACCTACCGCCCAACTCCGCCTCGAGACCCTGCATGACGCCATACTCCTGGGGCCGCGGATCCTCGGCCTTCCACTGGTGGTTGCCGCCGGCAGGCAGGGGCACCTGCGGGGCGGGCTGGGCGCCCCCCTGGCCACCGGCGCCGGGGACGGTGCGGACGAGCTGGCGGAAGCGGAAGACCTCGTCGAGGATCATCTTGCGCATCTCGGCGACCTCGTCGACGATCTCGAAGTCGAAGTTGAAGGTGACGGGGCAGTCGGGCTCGTCGGAGGCGTCGTGCCAGATGGACAGGTAGGGGTGCTCGAGGGCCTCCTCGACCGAGATGCGGCGGGTGGGGTCGAAGGCGAGCATGCGGTCGAGCAGGTCGAGCGCGTCCGGGTTGGCGTTGGCGAAGAGCGAGGGGAACGACTTCTTGGCCATGTACGGCAGGTTGCGCACGTACTCCTGCGCCCGCGGCGACCCGATCCGCGACAGCGTCTCCTCGTTGGGCGTCCCCAGGATGTGCAGGATCTGGTTGAGCTGGTCCACGTAGTCGCGGCCCTTGAAGAAGGGGCGCCCGCCCAGGAGCTCCGCCAGGATGCAGCCTACCGACCAGACGTCGACTGAAAAGTCGCGGGTTAGCACACATGCAAGGGAGAGGAGAGGAGGGACATGGGGGGCGGGTGAACGTACTCGCTTTGGTGTAGTTCTGGAAGCTGAGCATAATCTCGGGGGCGCGGTACCATCTCGTCGCGACATACTCGGTCATGTAGCCGGCATTCTCCTCCGGGTCGATCGAGAAGCCGCGGGCGAGGCCGAAATCGCAGATCTTGAGCTCGCAGTCGGCGTTGACCAGCAGGTTGCCCGGCTTGAGGTCGCGGTGCAGCACGTTCGCCGAGTGGATGTACTTGAGCCCGCACAGGATCTGGTAGATGAAGGACTGGAAGTGGGCGTCGGTGAGCGGCTGGCCCGACCGGATGATAGCCGCCAGGTCGCACTCCATCAGCTCTGTGGGGGGTGGTCTGTCAGCGGGGGAAGGGGGGGGGGGGGGGGGGGGGTTTTGGGTAATACAGGGGGCAAGTACCCTCGTAGAGATATGTCTCGTTAAAATTGTCTGGTCTGGGGATGTCCATGTCGTAGAGGCAGGTGATCTGAATAGCAACAAACATTGTCAGTATCAAGGAACACACAAGGACATTGACTCGAAGCTCTCACGTTGCGGTGGCCCCTGAAGTGCTGCAGGAGCTTGATCTCGCGCAGGGCGCGCTTGGCCAGGATCTTCTTGCTGAAGACATTGGTGACCTTCTTGATGGCGATTCCCTCGTTTGTCTGGTTATTCACTGCCGCGCTTCAAATGTATTGTTAGTCGCGTTGTCCTGGCACTCTGGAGACGAGCCACATGCTGCTGCTGCTTGTGATAGCGATGATGCGGGGCCGCCGAGGAGGCCACCGAGAAAGAGGAGAGAGAGCGAGTGCATACCAGACAATACCATAGGCACCTTGTCCCAGTTCCTTCGTCACGGTATATCTCTCATCGACGATGAAGTCCTGGTTAAAGACCTTGAAGATCTTGCGGCCCTGTAGATCAGCCATGGCGAGTGTGTTCTTGGTGTTGCTCGTCGTCAGCTATCGCAATGTGTCGGAGGGAATCCCTGACGAAGTGGGGAGGGCTCCGTCCGAAAAGGAGGGGCAGCACAAAGCGAGCTGAACTGAAACCGTCAGGCACAACAAGGGACGAAGAAAAGGCGCGGGGACAGAAGCAAGCCCGGGGCGGTTTCGAGTGGCAAAAGAGGCACTGGGAGACGTACACCACACTCGAGAACACGGATGGGGGATGGGATAGCAAAGCCTCGGTCGTATTTATTTGGAAGAGATGGAGGCGCTGCTCGCAAAAAGATGGAGGGGCTGAGGGTTGATCAAGCGCATCGCTGGGCCCATCAGAAGACGCTCTGCGTGCAACCTCGACCCGCCAAGAAGGTCGGTCGTCAGCCTGTTGGTCGGCACGGAGGGCTCTGCAGGGTGTGATGAAGCTCGAAGGAACAGGGGCAACAAGGGACAGCTTGGAGCACAGCAATCGCAGGCAGACGCTCACAACACTCCAACAAGGGATGGCGCCCCACAGCTTCTCCCGTTTCAGTCGTCGGCTGGCCGGGTCGCGAAGACGAGTCCCCGCTTCATCAACCGTGTTCTGCCGTGTTGGTTCGGGCGTCGTTGGGCCGTTGTCTGATTGGCGCAGTCGACCTGACTTGCAGTTGATCACCGTTCCGACCTCTGTTACGCGCGCGACAACTTGAGATTCCACGCACCAGGAAATTACACGCTGCAGGTGATCTTGATGATTTCGAGCCGAGTTCCGAAAGGTGACGGATCGATGTTCCATAGTTAGTTATCGTCGCAAAACGCCGCAGCCTCGCTCGCACTTGTGTGCTTGTGTGTGCCCAACAAGTCACACGCGACAGCGAGGATCGACACCAGCCAAATCCTGCTTCGAGCATGCGCCCCGCAGCTGAGTGGAAAATGGCCGTCTGAAGTTGGGGAGGTTCGGAGGGTGCGAGGTCAAGATGGGAGAAAGAAGCGCCCGTCAGGCCGCCGCAACGTGCACATTGGGTGAGAGCTGGGATGGAACCCTGTGCCCTGGCTGAGATGCCGGCGGCCTGCCGGTCTTGGGCCACTCAGGTGGCCGTAGGGCTGAGGCCATTTAGGGGCAAAGTGCGGGGCTGAACGACTCCCATCGTCCCCCGCCTGCTCGTCTCGAGCCTGGCTCAGGTGCGAGACCAACGGAATGTGTAAAATGCCCCAAATTAGAACATGCGCGCGTGGGAGCTGGAATATAAAAGCCACTGTTACCCCCTCGGGCTACACAGCGTTGGGCTAGTTTGGTTCAGCCCGCAAGCTCGGCATCAGAGAACACCAGAGCTGAGCATGCGCCGCCAGAAAGGGACCAAGCGACCTGAGAACCAACCGACCACTTCGAAAGCGATACGCCATTGGTATCTTCGCCTTCCCCGTGCGGAAACGCCTGCATTACCGGGCATCAAAGCCGAGGAGGCTCCACGTCGGGGAATACCTCGGTGAGGAAATTTATCGAGAACCGAGTCGCCTGCTCATACGCCTTTTGGAACCCTTGCCTACCACCGTAGTACGGGTCGCTGATGATCTCGGTCTTACCGGTACCAGAGTACTCGCCAAAGAGCATGAGCTTCGCCTTGCTGTCGGGCTTGCGCCGCTGAATGCGCTGCAGGTCCTCGAGGTTCCCCCGGTCCATCGCAAAAATGTAGTCAAAGTTGTCGAAGTCTGATGCATTGACCTGCCATTTCCGTCAGATTGAGCACCGGCAGCCGAAAAGATACAGCCAAACCTTCCGAGCACAATGCACATAGTCGATGATGCCGTGGCTCTCGAGAGTCGACATTGTCCGGTCGTCTGGTCCGTCGCCGATGTGGTAACCACCTAGATGAGAAGCTATGGTGAGCGCGCGGAATGGCCGGACGGACGCCAATGGAACTCACCTGTCCCACAGGAATCAATCTTCCCTACGAGGTCGCTATACGGTTCCTTCCTGGCCAGCGACTGGAACACACCCTCCGCCATGGTCGACCGACAAATGTTGCCGAGACAGACGAAGAGCACCGAGAGTTGATCCGACATGGTAACCTGATTTGTGAAAAGAAAAAAGAAAGAAAAAAAAGGGACTCTATCAATAAAAGGCCAGTGATGCCAAACGCCGATCCCGAATGTGATTCCAAATGCAAAAGCAATCGATCCCAACACAGCTGGAGAGAGAGTTGAAGATCAACCTCCGGATCTCAGATTGCCGAGGAGGGGCAGACTGATAAGATCCGAGAAGCGCAATGGCGGGGGTGGAAAGGGTTAGGGATGATTGCCACGTGTTGTGGCTGCCCACCCGAGATTACTCAGTCACGTGCAAGCAACTGCAATGTGGGCAATTGCAGGCGTGCACAGACCAACCGCTCTCGCCTATTTATCTGCGCCCCGGCTCCCACATCTTCATCCTCTTCTCTTCTTTTCTTCTTCATACTTACCTTGATTGGGTACACCTGGATCATGAAGCAGGGGTACCAGAGCGATAGGCCTGCATTGCACATCGTGGAGCCCGTCGTTCTAAATTGTCCTTCGGGGCCGTTTCGGTCGGAATTTTTGATGTCTTCCTCTCTTTTTCACTATGAGCTCGGCGATGCGTCGGGCCATGGAGAAGAAGGGTTGCTGCGCGTTCGATGTATGTAGGTAGATCCATCTAGCTTTGGAACTATTCTAGCCTCTAATCGGCGTCAAGGTGCAGTCCAGTACCTCTACGAATATTTGTGTGTTCGTAACGAGATACCAGGTGTGTACCTCGGTGCTGCCCCTGGCCAGAATCAACGAAGATACTCTGAAATCTCGTCCTGCTTGTTGCTGGGCGAAGTGGGATTGTCTGGCTTCCATGTGGCCGGTCGGGTAGTTCCGACCCCTGGTGCGCTTGTGTACGTCCGGATACCTGCGGGCCAAATCACGCAAAGTTGCGCGACTGCAGGGGCTCAGTCGCCGTATGCATCCAACAACGGCCGCTTGGGAGATGTGAGCTTCAACCGTGGGGCACCGCCGCCAGATTTGCCCGTGCCGACCCCGCCAGCCATCAGATGTCAGTGATTGATTCATCAGCATTCAGTTCCCATCTTGTGCTCGGCCGTGGATCGTCGCCGATAACTCCGCCCCGATCGTTGGACGGATGCATGGCATTTCGGTGAGCTTGGTAGTCTCCACTCGCACGGAAAGATGCCTCGAAACGATCCAACCGTTTGAGTTGATGCTCAACCATCACCGAGGTTTACTCCGCTTGTCAAGAGGCAGTGACCTCCCCAGTACCTAGGTTGAGAGGCGAAAGAGAGGCTCGCTCGCTCGCTCGGATCACGCAAGATGCTGCAGAATCAGCCTGGCGCACGGTGACCCTTCCACGTCATGTATTCAGTATCTTCCGTGAAGCCGCCCTCTTCAGCGGGGTTTTGCAAACATCATTCACTGCAGCACCAAGCCTTTTTATAACCAAATCTGCCGTGAAACCTCTCCCGTCTCATCCGATGCAGGATAGGTTTATGATCTAAGAGTCGAAGCAGCTTTCCAAGAATTGCATCCGAGCAGTCCGAATTTACCGTTGATTAGACGGCATCCCGGAGTGAAGAACGAGATAATATCCTGCACTCGATCCCCAGAACCCGCTACTTGAAGGCCATCTGGGGCGAATGCAACGGATCCATCCAGTTCTCCATCCCCCCCCTCCCTTGGTTGCCTTTGCCGGCAACACCCGAATTTGACTTAATACTCCGAACCATCGCCGTCGAAAAACGGCAAACATCTGTAGAGTCGGGTTCACTCACTTGCCCGACTAAAACCGCTGGTAGGGCAACTTCTGGTTTCGTCCTTCACTCAAAAACCGGAAACAACCAAGCGTTGCCACCATGGTCCAGCAATCCTCGCAGCGGCGGCCAGTACAGAACAGCGAGGTGTATGTACTGAGCCAAGTGCCACCGTTCCCGCCTCTCTGCCCTCCTTCGCCCATCACTCCCGCCGAAGACTTTGACGACGCACCCGCCGATGCCCGGAGTCTTACCCAGCCGGACATTGCTGTCTGCGGCAAGAGGCTGGCCATTGAGGAACGCCTCTCCCGCGCTGTGCACGTCATCGCCACCGAGACCGCCGCGCTGCACAACCTCACGCATCTCTACTCCACGGACAGCTGCGCGCGCGACGGTTTCACTCGTGCCGCCGACACCATCACCAGCCGCCATGGCAACGGCGGCAAGCTGGTAGTCATTGGCGTCGGGAAGTCGGGTCACATCGCCAAGAAGCTCGTCGCAACCTTCAACAGCTTCTCCATCACGGCTGTCTTCCTTCATCCCACCGAGGCCTTGCACGGCGACCTGGGCCAGATCTCGCCGCATGACACGCTTGTCATGATCACCTTCTCGGGCAAGACCCCGGAGCTTATGACGCTCCTCCCGCACCTGGACGTGTCCCTTCCGCTCCTCGTCCTCACCTCTCACACCAGCCCCGAGACATGTGAGCTGATCCGCTACCGGCCCAACGCCATTCTCCTGCCGGCACCCGTACACGAGAGCGAGACGACCTCCTTTGGCGTGGCCGCGCCCACCACCTCGACCACCGTGGCTCTCACCGTCGGCGACGCCCTCGCCGTTGTCGTGTCACAGGAACTCTTCCCCTCCGTCGCCTCCGTTTTCTCGCGGAACCACCCCGGCGGCGCGATCGGCGCCGCTTTCTCGCAAAAACAACCACAGCAACAGCCACCAGCGACACCATCATCGCTACCGGCACAACCATCGCTAGCAACACAACCATCGCTAGCAACACAACCATCACCAGCGACACAGCAACCACCAACACCCCGGCAGCAACAACTACCACCCACCGTATTCTCCGCCCCAACAATCTGCACCCTCATGGTCCCCTTCGCCACCATCCCGACCCTCAAAGCCCCACCACGCACTACCACGGACACCACCCCTCCCAAACCCCTCACCGGCCTAGACGTCCTCCGCACCGGCTACATCAGCCCATCCGGGTGGGTGTGGGTGTGCCTGCCCCCACCCAACAACAACAACAACAACAGCGCGAGCGGTGATGGCGAGGGGGCGGTCTCGCCGCGGCGGATCCGACGCATGGACGACGCCGACGTGGCGCGCCCGCTGGATGAGACGGGGGGGCTGGTGACGCCGAGGCGGGCGTTTGTCTCTGTGGAGGCGGGGACCAGCGTGCAGGTTGTGCGGGAGCGGGTTTTGGGGTTGAGGGCGGCTGCTGCTGCTGCTGAGGGGGGTGAGGGTGAGTATGGGGATGAGGCGATCTTGGAGGTTGTGGATAGGGGGGAGTGTATTGGGTTGGTGGAGGTGGGGAGGTTGTTTGAGGAGGAGGAGGCTTGATTTTGGTGCTGTTTACGGATGTTTTGTGTGACTGACGTGCATGGATGGGATGAGCGAGACGGTGTCATTGGTTGTGCTGACTGAGCGTGCGACCTGGTGTTTGGGCATAGCGTTTTCTAGGTTGTGATTTTTGATGGGGCTTGTTCATGGGACTCGGAGGCAATTGTTGTTCTTGATTGTCATGGTCTGACTTACATGGGTGGAAATAGTGTAGTTTTTTGGAGATGGGATGACGGGCCACGGCCGCATCCCGAAGCATCTGGTGGTACATTTGTTTTGGTAGCACTGCACTGCATGCAGATGTTTCATGCGCATCTTGGTAAAGTCATACAGTCAAATTTAGGGTATTACACCACTCCCGTCCCAATACAAATCCTTACACCCGTGCTCAATCCTCATCGCTACCACTACTCCCCGAATCGCTCTCCCCTTCAGACTCCGAGTCCGCTTCTGATTCCGCCTCTGACCCGGAAGAACTGCTGCTTGAGCTCGACGACTCGGCCGCAGCCACACCGACCCCCATGTCCATCTCCTCGTCCTCGGACTCGCTCTCGCTGCTGCTCTCCTCGGACCCGCTCTCCCCAGACTCGGACTCGGACGAGCTGCTGTCATTGTCGTCAATCGCCGTGCGCACGTTGCGTAACCTGCGCCGTTTCGCGGGCTGCTGAGACCCGTCGCTGCGTCCGGTGGTGGCCGCGTCCGCGACGGCGGCGCCCCGCCCCGACGAAGCCGACGACGAGGATGTGCCCGTTGGTGTCGCCCCAGTAGCTTCCGAGGTGGTGCTTTCCTCGCTGTCCGATAGCTCGTCCACCACCAGCTCCGCTCGGATCCGCTTCAATAGTCGCTGCTTGATCTCGGGCGTGGCGACCCGCAGGACGTATTCGACCTCGTCGAGGGTGCGTTTGCCATTGGAGTTCTTGGAGTCGCTGTTCGACTGGCGGCGTTGCTGGTGCTGTTGTAGGTCTTGTAGGAATCGGGATATTGTCTCTTCGTACTCCTTTTGTTTGGTCTCCTTGTCCTTGAGGGTGGCCGGGAATGCGCCGGCGCCGGCCTCCATGTCTTTCTTTTTGGTCTCGGCCGCTGTTTCCCGTAGCCTTGTCCGTACAAAGCCCTTCAGATCGCGGATGTACTGGTAGAAGATGGGGATGTCGGCTGACGGCACCTTGTCTTCGTCGAAGAGGTACTTGATCAGCAGGGTCTGGTGGTTCTTGTTGAACTTCCACGAATCCCTCGCCGTGTGCCACTGGCGGATGTAACTCAGAGACGGCTCGAGGCTGAAATCGGATTTGGTGGCGTTGCTGGCCTTCTTCGCCTTCTTGCTCTTCGCCTTTTTCGGTCCGGCCTTTTCCTTGGCGCTGTCCTTGGTGTCGTCGGCAAACGACACGGACTTCCTCAATGATGACGGTGTTTCTGGCTCCGCTGCTGATTGGTTCTCTCTTCGCGGCTTCTTATTCGGCGTCTGCGCATTGACGGCGTTTGACGTGGACGCAGAGGTTGGCAGCTTTCTTTTGAGCGCACTCGCGGGACTGCCGTTTGCGCGGGTTTGGTGGGCGTTGGGGGTTTGCGCAGAGGGCTTTACCCGTGAATTGGGGCCGGCCGAGCTGGGGATAGCCTCGCCCGATGAAGGTCCCTTGAGCTTGAGGCCCAATCGCTTCCAGGCTGGGACATGGGCGGACATGGTGACGACTGGAGGGAGAGACAGGACAACACAGCGAACGAGGCTTGTCGGGAATTGGCCCAGCGGGAGGGGACGGGTGGTCAGAAACGGGGCTGCGGGATTCTACAGCAACGGTTAAAACCTAGACGGGGCCAAGCAACGTGTTTCCGAGACCCAAGTTCGTCGAGAGGGCTGGAATTGGAACCCTGGGTGGTATTCCTGTGTGTCTTATTGGATGTGTTTCGTGCTCTTTCCTGAGCCTGTTCATGCCGCCCGCAGCAAATTTCTGCCAGATGGACCTTTATCGGTACCCGACGCAGGGGTCTTGATGGAGATAAGATCCGGCGGCAGTGGGGTTCCATGGAGAGATGGTGTTTGGTGGGTCCGGTTTTGTGCCAGGCGGTGGGGGCTGACCCCAGCCTTGCCGCCTAGCATTTGAGGCACCAGTGTCAGCTCCCCGTCTGCCTTGCTCCAGGCAAACCGCAGCAACGCGTCAATCGCTAGGGAAGCTCCCCATCCAACAACGAAGCTCTCCCACCTTGACCCCCTCCAACTTCTCCAAACCACAACCCCGCAAAACCCAGTCTGGTCCGCTTGCCTTAGACTTGTTCCGCATCGCCATCACACGACACAAGGTTTCATAATTTATCGTCTGTCAAAATGGCAGGTATGTTGGGTTCCCCCGCAACCGCTTCGAGTCGATGGCAGCTCCGAGCTCCACCCACTTGACCACGGCTAACACCAAGGCATAGGCAACGCTGGTTATGACAGGCACATCACCATCTTCTCGGAACAGGGAAGATTGTTCCAAGTCGGTACGTACGGATCCAAAACTATAACAATGTGGGGCAACTACTGCGGCTGTCGGTTCGGTTGGGAGTGAGGGTTATGGTTGGGCTGGGAGGAGGTTGGAGATGCGGGTGAAGACAAAACCGGGGGTATTTGGGTTATGCTGATGGATGAACCTACAGAATATGCTTTCAAGGCGATCACAGCGGCAAACATCATGTCGATTGGTGTGCGGGGTAAGGACTGCGCTGTAGTCCTGTCCCAGAAGAAGGTGCCGGTACGTCACGCGAGGGTTCCATCCGCGGAAACTCTCCAAGCTGACGGCGCTACCAGGATAAACTCATCGACCCCTCCTCGGTTTCGCACATCTTCCAGATCTCCCCGTCGGTCGGCTGCGTCATGACGGGCTCGATTGCCGATGCTCGCGCATTCTCGCAGCGCGCGCAGTCAGAAGCCGCGGACTTCAAGTACAAGTTTGGTTACGAGATGCCCTGCGACGCCTTGGCCAAGCGGTTGGCCAACATTAGCCAAGTGTACACGCAGCGGGTACGTGGTGGAAGGTGGAAAGAAAAGGGACCTTGGCTGACCCTTTATAGGCGTACATGCGGCCGTACGGTGTTGCGACGACGCTGATATCGCTCGACTCCGAGGTAGGGCCCCAACTGTTCAAGTGTGATCCTGCCGGGTACTACATCGGGTACAAGGGCACTTCCGCGGGCCCCAAGCAGCAAGAGGCGCTCAATCATCTTGAGAAGAAGCTCAAGAACAAGGACCACGCCCCTGGGGACTGGAAGGAGGTTGTGGAGCTCGCCATCACCACTCTCAGCACCGTCCTCAGCATGGACTTCAAGAAGACCGAGATCGAAATTGGCATCGTCGGAGGGCCGCGCGCTGACGGAAAGGAAGGGACGTCCCCGGGCTTCAGGCGGCTGACTGAGGATGAGATCGACGAGAGGTTACAGGCGATTGCTGAGAAGGACTGAGACGACGCGGGAGAACACTACCGGGTTCGCAGCCAATATGCTCCCGGAAGCCGGTGCGATCTTCGTTGTGGAGGCCAACCCTGGATGTGCTAGGCGGAGTGGGATATCGCATTGGTGAGGTTGATATCCCCGAATACCACGTTACTTATTCCTCGTCCAGCCATGACACCGACATGCAGCCTGCGGGGATGGAACCCCCAAAATAGAGCGATGCTTGCCAATGAACATGATCTCAATGCGGATCAAAGGGCCGTGCTAGAACTCAAAAGAGGGTAGTGGAACATTTGGCGGGGGGTTCCTCGAATTGAGTTGTGACCTTTGGTCGGTGATCATCAGATATGCATGTCTGCTTACAAAATACCGAGAGCCCACCGACGCGCGGTGGCGACGGCCCGGCTATCTCGCCGTTGATGACTGCATTCATGCACGCCAGAAACTACCCGGGACCGTGGGATCCAGATTTACCCACGAGGCTGAGAAGGGGAAGGGGGGGTTGATCTCGAGCCTGCATGTCGGAGTGTGTGGGATGGGTCCTCGGGTGCATGCAAGGTAAGGTTTGGGACCCTGTGAAGCTGACCGACAACCTCTTCTCATCGTCTTGGCGAGGGTGTCAACAACGGTTCAGATCGGGCCAAGCCGACACTTTCCCACCGTGATGAAGCAGCCCTCGGCCGTGACTGGACGGCTGATTTCTCAATGGAGGCCGTTCAACCCCTGGGAGCGTACCGGCCGAGGTAAAAAATGAGGACGTCCTGATCGATTGTTGTTCAGCTCAGTCCGATCCAGTGACGGGAGTTGTTGAACAGCAAAGGCCCATATGTGATTGGTTCCCGACAGACAAGCTGCCTCCCGACGAAAACTGGACCAACGCCGGGGGCTTGCCGCATTTGGGGCTGGTTCGTTCGATGGCGCCGCTGAAACCTCGCCAAAGTTTCCGCATCGGGGACCCCCCTGTCGAAACATTTCCACATCTGCACGACGACAGAGTCCAAGCCACGCCGACCGGCTGCTGGGCTGCTGCTGGACGATATCTCCACTCCCTTGGCACCGCTCTCCGATCTGAGGATCCGGCCACTTGGGTGCTGCAGCGGCAGTGATACTCGGAGGCATGCTACCCTGGGAGCGTGGAAGCAACAGAAAGGGCATGGCACCTCCGGACGATCGTGGCAGCCCTGCACCTCTCGTTGCGTCCGCTGCACGTCTACCCAGCCTGACCAGGGCCCGTTTCTGAACACACCGTTGCAGCCGTGGGATCCGGCGGTCGGTTTCCCCTTGGGTCTTGCGCCGGTCAACTCCCGTTATTGGGCGGGACGATGAGTGATGTGGATTCACCGCATGTGCATACAGCTCTGTAGGGGCCTTGCGAGGCTGTCTCTCCATCAGTGGCGTCCGGCTGCTCGATACAGATGCAGGAACCAGACAGTCTCCCCACCGAGACAGCATGGCATCTACCCGGCGCCCCGGGAATGGCTGGTAACACCGAGGGACATGTCGCCCTAGTCGATGCGGGTGAGTCGAGGTGGCAAAGTGTAGACGTTGTTGAGGACGGGGTCGGGGACGACACCCGGTAGTCCCCTCCCCACAGCGCTCGCTCAACTGATGTTCATCGTCAGGGGAACTCAGACGCTGGAGTCCTCACGGCTCCTTTACTAGCTCAACGGTTTTGGGATCCGCGATGGCAAATTCTACAAAAGCCATGGGGGGCCACCCACAAAGTCGCCATCAGCCTTGAAGCCATCATCACCACTCCTCTACGGGGACGCCAATCTCTTCTACTTTCAGCCTTGCGCTTCTTAATCTGCATAAACTGCACTTCGCTGTCTGTCTTGCTTTGTTTTCTTGCCCGTGGCATACTTCACTCCTTCGCATCCCGCCCGACCACCGACCGAGCAGTATAGTGTTTGTTGCCTCATCGGACTCTTCCCTAATACCTATCCCACAAAAAGTCGATAAACGACAACACAATGGCGGACGGACGTATGTGATTATCTCCCATCATTGCCACCCACCCCCTCCCCGGTCCTACCACACCCCCCCCCCCCTTCTCCAACCCTTGACCCCCGTCTCGGATCGGGTCTGGCCGCCCCCCTGGTGCCCTACGGGGCGTTGGTCGGACGCCACCTCAAGGGCGGCAATACCACAACGGCACGGACTAACTCGAAGCGCCGGGAAACAGTCAACGAATACCGCACGGCACGCGTGGCCGAGCTGCTCGCGGATTTCCGCACCATTCAGTACTACATCGCGGCGGCGGACTGCAACCCGGCCGACATGGACGACTACTACACCGAGGGTTGGGCGGTGCTCCGGCAGTGCGCGCTCGACGGGCAGCACATCCTCAACTGCGCTGCTGATGTGACGGTGCCGTGCGCCACCGGCGGGCCGGAGGAGCAGGCCAAGGCGGAGTTGAAGCAGTGCGTTGTCCCGGGTCCTATTTTTTTTCGACCACTTGGCTCTCTCGCTGTCCACCACGAGTTGTCCCTCTAACCCCTTGGCTTTGTGTCCGGCAGGGTCCTTCTCGACGCATACGCGCGCAGGCATGAAGGGCAAAAGATTTATCTCCGACAGGCGGCAGCACAGCGCTGGATCGAATGGCGGGACCAGATCCTCATGGGCGGCAGGCCGCACTCGGGCAACCAACAACAACTGAGGGTGGTTGATCAGCAGTTGCGAACAGTACGTTCCCTTCTCCCTCACCGCCGAACAGGCATCCTGCTCCGCCCTCCCCTTTCCCTCCTTTACCCCTTCCCCTATCCCCTGGCCGCTCTGATCCCTGCTGCTCCATACCGACCGCCATCGTTCGGATCTTGCTTACACTTCCCGCAGGAGCTCGCCAACGTCACCGACGAGGTCGTCTACCCGGAGCTTCAAGTCTCCGACATGACCATGGGCCGCTGGACGGCCGAAGACCCGAGCCTGCGCGCGGTACAGCGCTGGGTGCGGACCAGGAGGTGTTAGACACACGATACAACGACACGACCGTCACGATGATACCCCCGAGCCTGAGTGACGACAAGACGATATCCACCAACCCTCATATACCCCCCACCACCCCTCTCTGAACGGATTTGGCTTCTCTCGATGATGCGGGGATCATCAACTTTAATTTTCGCCCTTGTTTCTCTGGGAATTTCTTTCTTTCTTTCTTTCTTCTCCGGGCTTACATTCCTCAGGAGCATTTGGGACAGGGCATTAACAAAAAAGGCTGGGTTAGATTCGGTATTTTTATTGCTATTGGGATACCACTCGGAAAACACGCAGGGAAAACCGGACATTGTACGGCGGGGCGGGTTTCCATTGTACATGTCTTCTGAGCGGCGCGTCGGGCACGCTTCCGTTTGTATATATACGTATGCCCTGTGGCAGGGATGCAGTTGGCATGCAGGCAGGGAAGCTGGGACTGCCTGGAGCAGAGGGGACGATTCAGGAGAATAGTAGGACCGAAGTGGAGATGAACTCGTACATGGACATGGGCTTTGGTGATATGTTGCGGCAATGAAATCTATCGATTGAAGCATATGCAGCAAGAACGACGATATCGGTATGAGAAACAGCCCACACAACACCCCCGACTCCCGTCCGGTTCAAGCAACGTTCTTGCTCTGCACGCACAACGCAATGCCGCCAACCGACAGCAGCATCCCAATCATCGTATCTAACCTGGTCAGCACCGCGTCTGTCGAGGGGACGGAAACCAAAACGTACCTCGACTGATAACCTTGCCCTCCACCCACCACTCGCCCACGACCGTGAACAAGAACGCCAGCGTGTTGACAATCGGCACCGTCAAGCTCAGTTCTGCCCGCAGTTAGCATTGGCACCCGCGCTCCCTCCCAAGACAAGCAAAGCCCAACCGCCAAAAAACAGACACCAGGCAAGCAGCCAAAAGTCACCAACCAAACAAGCCAACCAACCTCCCTTCCCTCAAGAAAACAAAAAAAAACAAAAAACAACATACCAGCCTTCCCAATCAACAAAAAGAACCACACACTCCCCGTCAGGTTCAGCACCAATGGCACCGCATACCGCGGATTCCGCAGCAGGTCCACGACCGCGAAGAAGGCCTTGTACACGCGCTTGCGCACGCGGCTCTGGCGCACAGCCGGCGACTCCAGCAGCGGGTGCGCCGGCGGGCGGTGGTCGCGCGCGGCGCGCCGGATGAAGGGCGTGGTGAGGCCCCAGGCCAGGCCGACGAGCAGGAAGGAGAGGATGAAATTGATGGCGGGGGGTTGGGGATCCTGGGGGTCTTGGGGGGTGGTGGTGGTGGGCATGGTGGGTGGTGGTGTGGTGGTGTGGGTGGTGATGGTGAGTTTGGTGGTTGAGGGTTAGGGATTGATGGTTTGGGATTGGGATGGTGATGGGGAACGGCGTTGTGGCGGATGGCGGATGGAGCGGGAGAGTGGGTCGGTCGGTTTAAGCTGTTTTTGGCGTGAAACAATGCCGCATTTGGGGTAGTGTGGGGCATTAAGTTCATGTTTGATTTGTTTCCATTCCCAGAAGTTTATTATTTGTTTAAGATGGTCCTTTGCCGGTACGCTCAAAATGAGGGAAACTCGCAATATTACAAAATCACCATCACACCACCACAATACCCCCCTCACCTATTCCGTTCCCACCCCGTCTCCCACTGGCTCTTGAACCGTGGAAAGATGTGCGCCTCGGTATTAAACACCACCTCCTCCAGCGGCAAGAAGTCCGTCGGCGAGAAGAGGAGGTAAAGGTATTTGAGTGTCTCGGCCTGTTCACTCCAGTCAGCTTTCTGTTTTGAAACACAAAAACGCAACCCCAAAAAGGACTACTCACCAGCCAAAAACTCTCCATCTCATCCCTCAACGGCGGCGGCACCGTCCTCACATCCCCAACCGCCGTATACCCCCTATCCAACCCGGCCTTGGTCCACTCCCTAAACGACTCAAAGATCTTCCACCCCCACTCCCGATACACCGGATCCCCCGTGACCCTCCACATGACATACAAGCTCTCCACCGTCTCCGGCCGCTGCAAGTTATGCGCATCCAGCGGCTTGATGACAAAATCCCTCTTCCACCCCTTCAGCGAATCCCTCTGCGCCGCCGCATCCCCAGCCCGATCCCCCGGCCGCGGCCTCAAATCCCGCTCATCGACATCAAACCACACAATCTCGGGCGCCAGCCCCGACGCCGTACCGGCATACATGCCCCAGCAAGTCTTCATCAGATCCCGCGCGAGCGCCAGCTCGGTCTCTTTGCGCGCTGTCCAGGTGGGGTCCGCCCGCGCGTGAGCCACAGTGTGCCCGCCCGTCGCGCCCAGCGCGATGGCGCCGGGCAGGAAGCACACCAGGTGGTCCATCTTGGGCGAGAGGGGCCCGCCGATGCCTTGCGGCAGCTCGGCGACGATCTTGAGGTGCGAGTGGCGCGTCGTGGTGATCAGGTGCGTCTCGATGCCGGCGAGCGCTTCCTGCCACATGGTGAGGTAGATGGGTTCGGAGGTTTGGAGGTGTTGCTTGATGAGGTATTCTGTGGAGGGGGTGATGGGTGTGTTAGTTGGGGATGGGGATGGGTGGTGGGGGGGAGAGGGAGGGAGGTGAGGTTGGGGTGGAGGGGGCTGACCGTAGTAGGAATCGCCGCGGCTGCCGAGGCGGATCTCGGCGGTTGTGAACCGCCCTGTGTCGGGATGCACGAAGATGGGCAGGAGGCCGGCCTCCATGGCGTTGTCGTCTAGCACCTGCATCACCTTCTCGGCTCGGCGCCAGTACCTCTCATCGCCGGTGATGTGCGACAGGTACTTCATCTCCAGCTGCAGCGTGGCCGCCTCGGCCATGGACGACGAGCCACCGTCCGCGTGGGAAGGTAGCCCGACCTTCCGGCCGAGGTGTACGCTGGCGTAGGGTATGCCGGACCGCGACTCGTAGGCCGCGAGCAGCCGCTCGGCGAGGTCGACCGCTTTGGTCAGGTAGATCGAGTCCCGGCGCGAGGCCACGTCGGGGAGACGGCCGGCGAGGTAGTGTGCGCTCAGGAGCCCGCCGAGCATGCGGATGGTCGTCTCGAAAGTGTTGACGTCCTGGTCCTGGTCGTAAGTGAGACTGCGGTGCAGCCACTTGCGTGACTCGGCCAGGGGCTCCGTCAGGTTCATGATCATCATGGTGTCGAGGCTGTCGACGATGATCCACCCGAGGCCTTTGGGGCTCATCTGCGAGCCCTTGCCCGAGACGGGGTGATACCGGTCTTTGCCTGAGATGGGATGTTAGTGCATTGTCTTGGAGCAACCGGAGGCGGCATCATCTCACCCCAGGCATACTGAGAGTATGCTTCCCAACTTGTGCTAAAGGCCTCCTTGACTTCTTCTCGCCGGGCATCCCAGTCGACGTAAGGGGCGGCGTGGTGTGAGAAGCCAATCGGGTTATCGGCATACCATCGACCCAAGCCCCATCCGAGGGCGGCGGTGGCGGTCAGACCAGCAATGATATACTTCACCGGAGACCGTACCCGTGACGGGGGGGTCGGTTGCCGGCTCGGTCTCCGTGGGCTTTTTGTTTTCCTGCCTGCCATTGTCAATTGCGTTTGTGAGAGGAAGTCTGGGAAGAAGTCAAGCCAGAGATGTTCAGCAATTCCGTCTCCTGTGGCAGTTTATGGTTTTTGGGCTGTTGGGCCACCCTTGTCCGTCATGTAACTCGCGCGGGCTGTTGGCGCCAACGGGCGCCTCGGCGGGTGCGCATCCCGTTGTGACTGGCTCGAGGGACGATGCATTTTACACAGTTCAAACAAACACTGTGAGACTGCAAGCTCCAGCTTTTGAAGCGAGAGGGCAAAAGTCACCTTCAACCTCGGATTGGACTCCAGACATTGCATTTTGGTGTCGGAGCGGCTTGTTGGGTAGAAAGCATGCATCACACCGCCAGGAACAGCGCGAACACAACAAACCCCCTATAATCCCATCGCAGCCTCATCACCATGCCCGCCATCATGCCTCACGTTTCACACAGCCCCCTTTTTGCTTGCTGCGAGGGAAAGTGATCGACACGCTCAGCAAACTCTCTGCGATGGCGAATGTTTATCCTCCCGAGACCGACGAGGACGGCGTCGTGACGTCCTGGGTGCCACTTGCCACCACCTTCACGCCATCCGTGGGCTGCGAGAGCAAGTTCCGCCTCAACGGGATGAGCCTCGTCGCCTACGACCCGGGATACGGCCTCGACATCGACTCCAAAGTGAAATGCCAGCCGCCGGCGGTGACGACGTGGTGGGAGCAGGGCCGGCTCGGTCGTGGGAACGACGAGGGACACACCGCCGCCAGCATCGGGCCGCTCAAATGCCCAAATGCGTGGGAAACGGTGGCCATGTCGGTGAACGGGATCAGTACCCACGCGATGTGCTGTCCGCCGTGAGTGGAGCCGAGATTTCAGGAGAAAGCCGCCAGATCATGACTGACAACACTTCTCACCAGGGACTACTCGCTCGCGAATGGCGTGTCTGGCATGATTGCTGGAGACTGCCGGTCCGACATCCCCTCGGGCGCGGTCCTGACCTATGCGTCAACGCCACTAGGCGATTCCGACGGGTGGACAATCGCCACCACAACCCTGAGCCGACGCTCTTCAGTCGGGGCCATCGCTGTGGTGGGATGGAATATCGCGTTCGAGACGACGTCGACAACCACCACATCACCCGCCGCTTCCAACACCGACTCGACTCCGTCCCCCTCCTCAGTCACCTCGACATTCTTGAGCGAGTTGGGCACTGCTGGCCCCACAGTAGGGCCGGCGGATGCAGGGTCCAGCGGCAGCTCGTCGGCCGAGACATCATCCGGCTTGCCCACTGGTGCGGCTATCGGTATCGGCGTGGGCGTTGCCCTAGGGGTCGTCGGACTCGCTGCGCTGTTTGCGACCTTGTACTTGATACGGTACAGGAAGAGAAAAGCCGAGGCGGCGGCAGCGGCGGCAGCAGCAGCATCGGTTACACAACCAACCGACAACGGCTACCTCCCACCGCCGCCGCCGAAACCCGCGGAGGCTTACGGCCCGCATGAGTTGGTGTCCGAACATGTGCGGTATGAGATGCCTGTCTCGCAGCAGCAGTATTATAGGCCGTATGAGTTGCCATAGCGGGAGCCGACACGGAGTAATGGTGGGTTCGGTTTGAGGCGGAGGGTGTTGGATAACTTGGATCCATGAAAGTCATGATTTGAACGGGGGTTGGGGTTGGGATTTCGTGTCGATACCACTGCATTTGATTTGAGCTGGGAAAGGCGTTCGGTGCTGGCTTTCTTCGATTCGATCACAATGTATTTTAACGTTAATCGGTGAGGGATGTCCGTCATAGTCCGGGTATAATGTTATACGTGTTGTTAGTTGACGTGGTTGATGATCGATGTTCTCGTCGGTTTGCATCCGATCGAGATCCACTCCATCGAGTTCTGGCCAGGGATGACCGGAGCTGGAAGCTTGGCAGATGGATCCGCATCCGCATCGCATTCTGAAAATATGGGGCCTTGCCGCAGGTGCGGGGCACAATGGCCCAGCCTCGCGCATTTGCGCCATCGCTTTCGCATGCCAGCCACCGAATCCCGCTGCCCTGATTTGCGACGCGCAATGCCTCCCACACCCAGCCACTGTGGACGCGAACCACCTAACCTTGGCTGCTGGCTTCCCCTGGCGCACGTCAACAAGCAGGGCCATTGGATCCCACTTGCATGCTGCCATCTGCACCTGTGCGCTCCCTGCGACCAGCACCCAGCTGATTTCGGATGCTTTCATCTCAAAACGAACTCGGCGCCTTTCTCTTTGCGTTTTTAGTGTTGGATAGGCCACTTCGTTCCTTTATCTGTCGCCAGCTAACTGCATATTCCGAGTCTTCTTTTTTGTTTCTTGTTCCAATTTGAGCGACGGCGGGGTAACGGCCCAACTAACCTTAGCTCTGACTCCAAAGTAAACAATCCATTCAACTAACGTTACCCCATCCGGCGACCTCCCACCTCTCCCAAATTACTGCGACGCCGGGTCATGGTGTAGCCCCGCGCGGCAACACAGATAAAATGACGACCAAGTCGAAAACTCACCCACTCAACGGGATGCACACGGCCGGCATCTTTTCCGACATGAGCGCCGACGGGCCCGAGATTGGCACATTGGTGTTGGTAGTCGACCGAGCAAAGAACCTGCCGAACCGCAAGACGATCGGGAAGCAAGACCCCTACTGTGCGGCCCGCTTAGGGAAAGAAGCAAAGAAGACCACAACCGATATCCGTGGCGGCCAAACCCCGAAATGGTAAGTGCCAACCGCGCTCTTCCCATCACTCTGAACCCCCTACTGACCGAGCGATCCGGTTGCAGGGACCAGGAACTCCGATTTACCGTCCACGACTCGCCCGATTACTACCAGCTTAAGGTTTCGGTATTCAACGACGACAAGAGGACAGAGCTGATCGGAGAGGCCTGGATTGATCTGCGCGACATTGTGGTGGGTGGCGGGGGTCAGAGCGACCAATGGCACCAACTTGCGTGTCGGGGCAAGTACGCCGGCGAGGTCCGCATCGAGATCACGTACTACGACAACCGTCCTAAGCCAGAGAGGCCCGTGGTGAAGGCGAAACCGCCACCCCAAACCGAGGTCGAACCAGCTCCAGCCGCCGCCGGGCCGAGGCCGGTGCCTAAGCGCCGCCCGTTGCCCTCGGACCCCATCACTGGAAAATCCCCAGCTCCGCCGTCGCCTGTACCAGAGCAGGGTGAGACGCCGCCTCGACCTCAGCCGAATCCCGCTCCCGTCCCTCACCAACAACCGGAGTACTACCAGCAACCGGACCAGGGCAGAGAGCTCGGGACTCCGCCTCGCCGCGCCGAAGCGCCTAACCAGTACCGGACGCCTGAGAGGCCCGAGCAGCACGCGGCTCAGCACGACCAGGGCTACAGCCCACACCGACAGCAGCCGGCGTATGACCGCCAGGAATCATACGAGTTTCCACCGCTGAACGACCAGAGACCTGTCGCCGATGACCGGCCGCCCCCGCCCCCCGCCCACAGGAGCAGGACTGGAAGCAACCCTTCGATGAACGCGGCGTTCCAGGCGACGCCACCAACCATGCGACAGGATGTGCTGAGGAGCGAAGCCCACCGGAATTCAGTCTCAGGAAGCTACCCCGGAAGGCCGACATACAAGGCATTCGACACCGCTCCTGCTGGTCTCCCCGGCTCCCAGTACTCCAAGGCGGACCCGGGCCAGCCACCCCGGCATTATTCTTACGATGCCGGTTACGAACAACACAGAACTATGCAGGCCACTGTCGAGGATGTGCCCGAGTCACCCGAGTCCATGAGCAACCCGAGGAGGACCTCGGGCCGCTGGCCGCAGCTGCAGCCTCAATCACAGTCGCAGCCCCACCTCGAGCGGGACTACGACATGACAGCTAGTCCTGCGCCGCTCGCTCTTTCAGGGAGGAGCAGCAGTGAGTCAGCGCAATATCCGCAGGACCCAAGACACCAGGGTGCGAACGGCTATCCGATGGTTGCGCCCGAGATCCCACAGAGAGAGTCGCCAGACTATGCGCCAAACTATGGCAGGCACTCGGAGCCTTCCCTACCGTTGCACAGCGCCCACTCGACCCAAAAAGCGCTGACGTACCGGGGCGAGCTTGACGACACCTCGCACGGGTTCCCGGTATCTCCAGTACCGGCATCGCTTGTTCCGGGCATCGACCCAAACATCGCCCAGGAAGTCCCAGAGCGGGTCAGCCAGGACAGGAGACAGTCAAATCAGCCCCGCGGATACGCACAGCAAGCCCTGGTAGAAACGCCGCCACGTGGAAGAACCATGAACGATGGTTACGCCCACGATGGTACCGTTGTCCCATACAACGCCGCATCCGTCCATGGTAGGAACCCTGTTATGTACAGCAACGGGCCGTCGACATCGAGCGTCAACGTGGTCATCAAGTCGCGCGCCTACTCTCCCAACCCGCCGCGCGACCCAAGCCCGAACCCACATCACCAGCACACCATTCGGCGCAAGTCGGTCAGCCCGCGCCCACCGGTGGAAAGCCATCAGATGTCTGGCATCCCCTTCGGCCCCGACTCGTACGAAGCGTTGAACCCCAACACATCCTCGGCCGCTGTCAAAGATGCAGCCTCCTCCCGTGCTGACTACAGCGAGGCCACTGGCAAGATCATCACCCATGATGGCCGCGAAGTTGATCCCTCCGATCACCTCCCCATGGAGACCTGGGCACCCGAGCCCGAACCGAAGCAGCCGACGGCCGCGCCCGCCCGCCCTTCACTCGCCGGTCCACAACCCGTGCCCTCTTCGGGTCGTCGCCCCCTGCGCGTCGCGGGCCGCACACAATCCATGCTCCCGGCTGCCCCCTCGTCATCAGCCGTCACCTTCTCGGGCGGCATGACAGACCACGTCGAACCCATCACCACGGCAACGGCGACGGGACGAAACCGCCTGCAAAAGAAGGCCGCCTACCGCCAGTCGACGTCCGCCATCGTACCGATGATGTCGGGCGCGATCGGCGCACCAGCACCAGGGCGGGGCAGCAGCCCCAGCGAGAGCCGCGTCCTGCGCAAGAGCAGCGGCAGCAGCGGGCACGGGATGGAACCGGCCCCGCTCGCACCAATCCCGGCGCACATGGACAACTTCACCGCCCCGCGGGGCATCCCGCGCGCCGCGACGTTCGACTACGCCACCGGCGCCGAAAACCACGCCCCCTACCACGCCCACTCCCACTCGGGCAGCAGCAGCGGCGTCTACGGCACCTCCCCCGGCAGCCAGCGCCACGCCCATTCGTACGGCCACAGCAGCAACCCCAGCCAACACCGCGGCCACAGCCCCGGCCGGAGCCCGGGACGCAGCCACCAGTACAGCCGCAGCGGCGGCAGCGTAAGCGGCGGAGGGCCCCCGCCCATCCCCGCCAAGGTCCCGCTTGCGCTACCGCCGCCGCCGTCGTCGTCGGCCCCGTCTGCGAATGGCGGTGGGATGAGTGGTGCGTTGCAGTTGCATAGCAGCAGTGTGGCGAGGCGGGCGGGCAGTGGGATTGATGATGGGTATCATCATCATCATCATCATCATGGGGGGCAGCAGGGGTATGGGGGTGAGGGGGATAGGTATGGGTATGGGCATGATGGGTATGGGTATGGTGGAGGGGGAGGCGGTATGGGTGGTGGTGGTGGGGGTGGGGGAGGGAATATATCGTTGGAGGAGGAGCTGAGGCAGATTGATATTGGCACGGGCAGGTCCAGTCGGAGGCATAATGCGGGGGGGTATGCTGCTGCGGGTGGGGGTGGGCAGTTTGGGGCGGTTTATGGGCAGGGAGGGTACTGAGATGGAGTGTGGTTTGGTTCCCTGGGGGGGTTGGTGTGGGTGGTTTGGTTGGGGAGGTGGTGGATTGAGTGGTTTGCTTGCTTGCTGGGTTTATATAGGGAGGGCTGGGGTGGGTTGGTTGGCCTCGGTTAGGTTGATCTGGGCTGGTTGATCTGGGTTGGGAAACGATGGGCTACAGTAGGATGGTGTCATGGGGGGGTGACGAGGGATTAGATGGGCCGGTTTGGGATGGGTGGGTTTGATCTCTGTTGGAGAGGAGCAAGTCGGTGGGTTGGTTGGGTATGCGGGATTAGACGGGCTCATGAAAAGACGGTGTGATCCCGGACGGGCATGGTGGGAGACCTGACGATATCAGACGGGCGCATGAGGAGACGGGATGGTGATGGGACATGGTTGAAGAAGCGGCGGCGTTTTGTTTTGTGTGTACACAGGTTGCGGCTTGCTGTTTTCTCCATCTACCGTTTGGGTCGGCCGGGTTGGCGTTTTGCCATTTGCCGCTTTTAGATTCTACATACCATGTATTTCTCGCAGCTGTGTTTAAATAAAACTTACAATGAGTTCCTTTGGATTATTTGCCGTGTGCTGGAGCTGGTGTATTGAGTTGTTGTTTGAGGCACCAGGCAGGGGTTGATAGATAGTGACCGCTCAGCGGGCACGACGATCCATGACAAGGACAGGCTGAGCTGTTCTTACTTGGATCAACAGCAAAGTGCCGGGTTCTTCAAGGTAGTTTGAAGGTACTTTGTACGAACTGACCCATCCCACTCACCTACACTTGCCCTCTCAGCCGACCTACCGGTTTTCCTTGTCCCTCCAGTCCACCTCCCTTTGGCACCACTGCCAACAACATCCCGAACCATGACTCGGACGGATTCTGGCAACGGGCTTATGGCACCTCACCCCCGCGCGTTAATCCCCGCCACTCCAACCAAGGGTCGGGAATAAGACTGCCCCGTGGTATTTTGGGCACTGCTGCCGGATTTATAGACGACGACAAAGACACATACGGCCCGGGCTGGTCAGCAGTGATACGGCGCCTCGCGGCAGAGAACAGCTGCTAATTATGTTTTGGGCCTCTTTCTTCCTTTGGGCAGGTGGTTGTGTTGGGGGTTTGAGGTCCTCATTTCCCCTCCCCACCTTTTGCTTTCTTTCTTGTGGGGGCTGGGTGTGTGGCCGCGGCACGGGTTCGATGCATGGTGTTAGGCACGGCAGGCAAGCGGTGAGGGGGGATCTGGCTGGGGGGCGGTGAGGGACGGGTTGCTTCGGCTGGAGTTGGGGTGGATGTCAGTTCGTTGAGGGCCTGGCAGACGGTGAATTGGTTGTTTTGTGGTCTGCAGGGTATCCAGACGACCGAGGTTTACAGTGTTGGCTGCCCTGATCTTAGCTGTCTCAAGACCGCAGGCGTGGATGATGGCCCTGTCTGAATGGTCGTAGCCACAAGCAAGTTCTGTTTGGATGCATACACAGGCACGAACGAAGTAGGCTGAACAGTAAATGTTGTATTCCCGTATACAACAACCCTCTATGCAAGAACAAAAAACTAAAACCCAACAGTATTTTCCAAATAATAAACGCCGGCCCATAGATACCCATTGACTTCCGAATCCTATCATTACTGATGCCTCATGCTGTAAAAGAGAGGGTATATCCGAGCGAGAACCGGACAGGCGTACTGTGTACCAAAAGCCATGCCGGGAATAAAAAGGGCAGATCTTTGCCAAACAAAAGCATGGTTGGATGAAGGAGCGGATGAAGAGAAGGTGTGTGATGCGTGTGTGTGTGTGTGTGTGTGTGTGTGTGTGTGTGTAGGTGCTTGAGATGGCGTCTGAGTCGATGGTGAGTTGGTGTGGTGGATGATGGCGAGCATGAGATGATCAAGAGGTGTTGGGTGGTTGGATAAAAATAAGCCTGAGTGGCGTCCCGAATCGAGGGTTGGGATGGCGGCACAGTAAGGGGTTCCCGCACCCGCCTCGTCGGCAACCCCAAATCCGTTCTTGGCCCCAATATCAACCAACGCGTGCCGCGTCATGTGCCTTTTCCCACGCCGCTCGGGCGCAGACTCAAAATCGGGCTCCCCCATCATGGGCGTTTACCCGAAGAACCAGTAGTAGGTGGCGTATGGCACGCTCTGAACACCGGCACCAGCGACCGAGCAGGGCTCGGCAGCACCGCCGGCGGTGATGACACGGAAGACGGAGCTCACGCCCTGGGAGTGACCCTCACCGTTGTCGTCGAGCTGCAGCCATGCGACGGCGCCGGTGCCGATGATGCCCTTGTCGGCGTTCTTGGGCGCGGTCTTCCCGTCGATCTTCTTGACAGCCGCCGTGAGGCCAGCCGCGGAGAGGTCGAACACGGGGATGCTGTTGATGTCGAAGACGTGGTGGCCGAGGAACTTGGCAGCGGGCACGCCTTCGACGCTCAAGTCGGTGGGGTCGGGGAAGGGCGTGTCCGGGTCGGCTCCATATTCGGAACCGGGGAGCTTGTTGAGCGGGACGGGCTTGCTCCAGAGCAGATTGGCGGGCAGGTTATCCCAGAGATCCGGCCTGATGCCGCTGTTTCTTGTTCCCGGATAGAAGCTCGTGACATCGTAGAGCATGGCGACGGCGCCAGTTGCAGCGCTCTCGGCCGTGGACGATTCGCAGGTGTAGTTTTGGATGCCGTGGCCGAGAGCAATCTTCTTGACCACGAGGCCGGCGGCCGGCGCGGCAAGCTCCTCGCCTGGACCTCGTTAGTCGTCGGTATTCGCGGGTGTGTCTAGTGGCAAACTCACCTCCTCCGATCTTGGGGAGGGTATATTTAAGGGGTGGCCTGCACCCGGGAGCAGCAGACACCACTGCCGCCAGGGCAGCAAAGAGTACTGTTGTAGCAGAAACCATGATGCTGGGTTGATGTCTCTTTGAGGAGGTTAAAATATGTGGAAGGGAGGTTCGTTGACGTCTGGAAAGTAGCCTTTACTGAAGTATAGAAGTGGACCAATACAGAAAAGAAAGGAACAAGACAGAAGAGGCGATGGAAGTCGAGCTGTGTGTGGAGTGTGAGGTTGGGATGAAGCTGGTGGGATGAAGAGTCCTTATATCTTTCCCGAGTGGTAGGGTCGACTCGTGGGAGGCGGCAGGGTTGAGATCCAACGATCAAAGAGGCTAGCGGTGGCTTGCTGGACCGCAGTAGTCGACGGCACCGGAAGCTGACCAGGATGGGTGAGGTTGAGCAGCAGGAGAAGGGCACAGGAATGCGAGGGAAGTCAAAGAACCTGCAGGGTTGTGTTCTGTGCTCCTGGTGCGCCCACATGCTGCACGAGGAGAAGGGTATCGAAACCCCCAAGACAGCAGAGCGCAAAAACACGGGGGGGGGGGGGGGAAGGGGGTGGCATGACCCCTGCGTACCATGTAGCGGTACATAGCTTCGCTGCGCAAACACTCACTCGGGACAGACAAAGCGCAGCCGAAAGACGTTTCCGCGGAAGGCCACACGGAAGCGATGCCAAAAGCCTCACGGAGCGAAGCCGTGGGGAGGAGGAAGACAGTCAATGGTACGGGAGCGGCACGGGGTACGTACTCGGAGCCATCTTTGGTCTCGAGAGAAGCTTCCTGTTGGCTGGGGAAGACAGGGGTGCCCTGACACGAGCGGCGGCAGGCGGGAGCCGTTTATTAAGGCACGAGATCCCTGATGGCCGCTGCGTCGAGGGGAACAGGGGTCGAGCAAGGGTGGGTGGGACGGTGGGATGGCTGGGATGGCAGGGGCTTCATCAATACTGCAACCTCGAGGCTACGAATACTGTGGACGATGTTGAGGTCTGTCCGTCTGTACCCACGTCCTCGGTCTTCAGCGTGCCCGACATTTGCCAAGCAGAGGCATGCTCGTGATGTGCTAGTTGTTTGAAGGAGAGAAAGCTGCAGTTTCGTTTTTTGTGATGGAGCTGCACAAAGAATTCGGCTGAGCAAGCTCCGTATTGCAATTTGCCTCGTGCGGGCGGAATGGAGATTGAGCCAGTTTGGTTACTTGCTTGCCGTATTCCCGGACGTCGACGCCACTGTCCGGACAAATTGCTTAACAGACGGCGTTAATACGAATCTGCCATGGCGAATCTGGGAGACGATGGGACGGGGAGCCGAGAAGGCGGGGCGATTCCGATCGCTGGCCCGCGCTCACGCCCGGCTCTCATAGGGTTGCGCTGCAGGCGCTTGGCCTCGACAACGGGCCTCACTGGGGACAAGTAAAACTTGGGAGCGGTTGTCTGCTGCGGTGAGTGAAATGAGGGGTCTTCGCTTGGTGAAGGCGGCGGCAACACTGGAAGCTCTGTGGCTTCTCTCGGCTTTGAGTTGCCGTGGCAGGTCTTCACCGTCTCCTCCGACTACTACTCGCAGTGCTGCGTAGGTTGATGACGTGGTGTTGTGAAGCAAGCATCAACCCATCCATCCATCCATCCATCCATCCATCCATCAATTCACTTGCGCTGCTGCGTCCGTCATGCCCAGGAACCAACATGCATCGACCTGAGGCACGGCTGTTTGAGACTCAGGTGGCGATGGCCCGCGTGTCCGTTTTTGATGCCGGTTTGGTTGGTGGTCAAGCTAGGGTGGCTGGAGTTACGGTAGTGCAAACTCAAGGTTCGGTGGGAAAGACAGCAAGACCGTTGCAGCAGCGCGCTGCACCCTCCATGGAATACCAGTGAGTGCGCGGCTAACTCATCTGGCTTGGCTGCTTGGCGTATTTTTCAGGTGTCCCAGTGGCCGACCAGCCGAGTGGGAAGGAAGCTTGTTTCTTTTTGGCATGGTGTGATCGGGTCTCGCTTGCGAGCTTCGCAATTTATCTGGGAAGAACCGACAGACGGAGAAACAGATCTTGTCAGGGCTCATGAAACGTGCCAGTGGGTGATTCCGTTCCATGTGTAAAATCTCGATTTTTGATGGGGGGGGTTGCCTGGAAGGGACGCCCCAATTCAACCTCCGTGGAAGTCGTGCAGTTTTGGAAAGTTGACCTCCCTTGGCAACTGACGGAATGCTCCAGGCACAGACCCGACACCCGGCACCACCTGCACAATTCAGACGAGACCCACTGTTGGTTTGGCCCGTGCTGCTGACAGGAGGTCCGCCTGCAGCTGGCTGAGACCAAGCTCCCGCAGGAAGGAGCACCCTCAACCTGGCAAGTATTTCAATTTCTTTTTCGCAAAACTCGAAACTCAACAAGCTTTGAAACATTGAATGCGAGATGGATGGCCGCCCTGGATGTTATTGTCTCACAGTTATGATCTTCCCGATGGATCATGGTGATGTGCAGAGCGACCCAGCATTTGTACATGAGATGACACAAGGCCCTGCCTGCATCCGGGGAGAGAGGAAGGAAGAATACACGGCTCATCCTTGCGGTACCTCCTGTCAGGTACCAATCCATTGCCATGGTCGTTAGGGATGGGTCGAACCTGGGTTGGACCAAGTTGAGATGATCATGGCATCAATCAACGAACATCGCCCGAGTCTTCAGAATCCCGTTGACGTGGATTGCCGGCTTCCATGCCAAGAACGGGAGTCGATCGTGACTGATCTTCACCAACACTGCTCAAAATAGCTAGGGCTGCCGCTATCGCCAAAATCTTGGCTTCCAGAACCGACCCCAAGCTCCCACGGCCCGCACGTGGCAGAGACCACCAGGCCAACTCGAGACGAACCCGCACAACTGCGCCATCCCTCTTGCTGCTCCCCGAAGCAAGCCCCTTGCGCCTTGACCCTGCTTCCCCGGTGATGCGCAAAAGACACCAACCAAGACACCAACCGAAACAAACTCATGAGGCTCCCAGGACGTTGGTACCACCGAGATCGGTGGGTTTGTGTTGATCGGCACCAGCATTCTCGAAACAATCGCCAAATCGCCTCACGCTCCTGTTTCGTTTCAAGTCTGTGTTCTGTCTGTGTGCCGTACATATGAAGCCCCTGGAAACACATCGCACAGACCACAACTCAAAAAACAACCAGCATCGCCGGTCACCACGTGCACCGGCTGATTGCAACTGGAACAAGACCTCCTGGACCCTAAATCCCGCATTTCAAGGTTCGCCGGATTTCTCATTCAATTTCGAAAGGATATGTTGAAATCCGACCAGCCACCCACTCCCCCGCGTGCACTGACCCATTGGTCTTCGTCTGGATCTGGAGGGGGGAACCGCTCCAAGCGGCGGACTTCTCTGAGCGGCCCGAGCTCGGATCCATGGACTGCGCCGCGAACCCGCAGAGGTCGGAACAAATTGCCATCCAAGATCACCCCCCTGGTCGGTCGCGAGAGCTTCGGTGCAGTCCTGGATCGGCGAGCGAGGCACGAGGTTGTTTGGGACGCAGTCTGAAGTACGCCGAGTTACTTACTCCTTACACAGTATCTCGCGCTCGCCATGGGATCCCACCAAAACTCAACTGGATGGATCAAAACAAACAAAGCGGGCGTGCCGCACCAGTAATTACGCACCGGATATTATTATTCCATTGAGCGGCAGCAAACGGCCTTCCCCAAGCGGCAGCAGCCAGAAATACGCACAATATTTCGCGAACGCCGTGTAACCCTCTCCACGGGTCGGCAACTGGCACCTTGGCAGCAGCAGTGGCCCGACGGGCGGCCGGAATGACCAAGATCAAAGTTCGACTCTTCGAGCAGGCGATCAATATTGCAATCTCTTCGTCGCGTGTCAATGGCTGCACAGGATCCCCGCTCCTGTGCGTGTGCGATCTGGTGGCGCAAGGCCGGCCAATGGGGGCCGCGCGAGCGGTGCATCCGGCGCTTAGAAGCGCGTGGGCTGCAGTTATTGCTCCCCTCCCCCTCCCCGGCTTTGTCGTCTCCCGATCCCCATCCGGACAACCATGAGGACGTTTGCCGGACAGCCGCGACCGCCATCTCCGCGGGCCAACAGCCTGACTGGGGGTTTCCTGCGCAAGAATCGCCGCGGCTACCGGATCCTTCCACGGCGGTGAGTGCCCTTGCTGCCGCGTCTCTCGTGAGCCGAGGGAACTTTCCACCCGCATGCGGACGACCACCCAACATGCATGCCTGCGGCAGGAAACGGCAGAGATTGGTCCGTTGGCGCGACTATCGACTCGATAGCCGACCCACCCGCCGTCATGCTTCGTTCCTCCCGCCAGAAGTTCCATGCCTCTTCTGGACGCGGATAACAACGCCCTTTGTTGCTTCTGCTGACGAGAGCATGGCAGCCCCTCCCGGGATGGCTGTAGCACCGCTGGGCTGCAGCGACCCATTTGGCTTTTCACATGACGAATTGCTTCTGCAGTCCCGGTGCCGTTGGGTGACAAGTTGACAACTGACCGGCGACGTTGAACCAACGGCTTGACGGAGATGTGACCCTTACTTGGGCAATGCCGGAATGATCTGATAGCCACGTCACTCCTGACAGGGCCCATCTGTTGTCCTCGACGAGGCAGTTTGTCCGCAACGAGGCCAAGCCGGCTGCGGTGGGGAAAGTGTCTTGCCCGCACGCGTTTACTCATCCAAACGGGCCCTAGCGGAGGCAGTCCCAACAGGCGGACTCCCCGAAGGCCCAATCCCGGGGCGGCGGAGCCGAGCGTCTATGCAGTTGGCTCCTTCGCGCAGATCAGATACTGGGTCTTTGGATCCGTCGACAAGCGACAGACGCCAACAAGCGGGCTTGGCTGGGCTCTAGGCATGCACGTAAATCCTCTTGAACAGGCTTCACATATGATGTAGCACACTTTGTACTGGTACCCTGCCAGGTTCCTTGTAAAACGGAGCTGCGACGGCGATGAGTGGGTGATGCCGCTGGCTGGGGCCGAGGCCGAGACCGTGGCGGGGAATGGCTGGGGTTTCTAGAAGGAGCCTTCCCACCGAGATAACTGCTCGCATGGGGTTTCTTGGTTTGCTCGACGTCTACCTACGGCAGCGGAGCCTAGAGAGCTCGCCCTGAGACTCGGCTGCAAAGTTTGCTACATTACGTGGCAGAGGGTGGTTCGCCTCGTGATGCCGGTTGGCGAGGGCGAGGTGAGGGACCGAGAAGTAGCAAGGGGCAACGGGGTGTTGTTCCTGAATCCCAGGCTCTCGGGGGGGCAGCCTTGTTGAGACAAGACGTCGAATGATCTCGTCTCAGCCAGCCTGCATGTACTCGTCTCTCTCACCTCCTAAAACGTAATCAAAACTGGGGACTATCTGCCGTGTCAGTTGATACTAGCAGAAGGGAGGTAATTCAAGTTGTCCAGTGTCACTAAACCGTGGCTTTTTGACACTGGCGTGGCGGAGAGAGACACTCAAAACGCCCCCGCAACACATCCCATACCACGCCTTTCATTCTGCGGCACCTACTTACTCTCTCGTCACCGTTACATGATACAGCCGACCCGCCCAAACATGTAACTACCTGGTATCCTTAGCATCAAACAAACCAATTCCTCCCCTCCCCTTCCAACCCCCTCCTCAGAACCCACCACCACACTCTGCCTCACCGCAGTCACAAGGTCAACATCCCGCCTCTGCCCCGCCAACCAGGCGGAGAATCCGCCCCCCGTCACCGCCTCCGACCGGGCGTCAACTGCGGCAGGCCCGATCTCGCGGCCCGGTGGGTCCCACCTCAGGTTAGGTTTTGGTAGGTTGGCAGGGTAGGCAGACACCCATCTCCCGTTTCTACTTCTCTATGTACTCCGTCCTGCGGGATTGATTGATTGATTGGAAATGTACAAGGGGATGGAATTCCTTCCCTTCCTTCCTTGTGGATTCTGACTACCTACCTACCTGTAGTTTTTCTTGCTTGCTTGCTTGCTTGCTTGCTGCTTCGTCCCCTTCCCCGCTACATGCTGCCGGGACGCGTGTCGGCGTTTATTGTGGGCGTGGGATTGGTAGGTGGGTGGCTTTGGTTGTGGGGGGTGGCGCTTTTACGTTTTGGTTGGAGCCTTGGGTTGTTTGGGCTGTCGGATCGGTCGCGGGTAGTGACAAGTGTTGGGCTGGGTGGAGGTTGTTCGGGGAGGAAGAGGCTGATCATGGGGTGTTTGGTGCCTTGGTTGGGTTGGTGGTGTTTTGGTACGGTGAGGCGTTCAGTTTAGGTACTCTGTGAATGCTGGTTGACGCCGGGGGCTGTGAGCTAGTTTGTTCCCCCCCCTCCCCCCCCCCCCAAGAGTCCGTCTTGTGACTGCTAACATGAAGGCCCCGCGTCTGCTTAACTTCAGCGGAGAGTCACCCGATCATTCGAGCCCCTCGCACGAAGAAACCCGGGAAAGGCGTCTGTTTTACTGGAGCTGTTTCTGAGCATCATGGCGTGTACATATAGTCCTTCCACGAATCCCAAACGAACCTGCTTAGAAAGGCCGCGGCGACTTCGGCAATAAGGTTGCAATAAACCGACTCATTTCTGTACTCGCACTCCCTGATATCAACTGTTGCCCTATGCGGGCGTGACGTTGATATCTACCCGGCTCTTGTGAGGGTGAGTTCGGTGCGGCTGTGGCCATTAATTATCGTCTCCGTGTCCCTAGTGAAGTGATAAGCCATGGTCGGTAGGTTCCCCGGGCTTCGGTGGGTGCTACTGACACACATACAATCATCAGCCACAAGAGAGTATCTAAACTCAATATGGTTGAGCTTGAGGATGCTAATAACAAGACACTTAGAAGCATAGTCTATTACTTATCGTTCAAAAAGCAGAATCAGCAACACTTACCGTTTGACAATCATAGGTGGACGGCGTGGCATCCAGGGGCTGGCAAGCTCTCCGTAATGATCAGTGGGCGGGTGAATATATATGGACAGTGAGCTTGCTCTCGTTCGGAAGATAGTGTACTGTAGTCTGATACCGGCCTACTTTGTCCCACCCACAAGTAGATCCTCGCTCCACCGTATCAATACACACCGTGGTGCGTGTTCACAGTTCGACAAAGACTTCCCTTAAGTGGAAACCGCGGCCGCAGTCCCAGTAGACCGGACGAACGGTGAATAATGATCTCGATGATTCAGTGACCGTCGAAGTGTGTAGGTAACCTCGTAAGCCACAGTGTTTCGGTTAGCGGTTATCATCTTGTGTTGTAGCCGGGGTTGTTAAGCTTCCTTAACAGATTCGCACGCTTGAAGAAAACACAGCGATGTGGCAACGACGGTTTAGTCTCCCACCACTCCCGGACTCACCAACCCCCTCAATCCCCATCGAAATCGAGGTCATCGGGCCCCCGATCGGCGGTCATATTGTTGCAGTCTTTCTGGTCGCACGTTCCGAGGACGGCCATGGCTTTGTCCTGCGAGTTGGTGATGAGGTTGGGAAATATTTGGGCGTACTAATGATAGGTGTCTCTGGGGTAGTCAGTGCGATAAGGGGGTCCGACTGAAAACCGGGCGAGTGGAAGGGGTCGGTACGAGGACCGCCAACGGTGGCACATCCGAGTAAATGGCGATACGAAGTTGGTTCATGCAACGGGGCGAAGGTGGGTGGATTGGAGGCTATTGTTGTTGGACGCATAACGTGATGTTTTTGAAAAAGAGGCGTAATAATGAATTCGGCGGAAGACCTTAGGTGGGTACCTATTACTATTTGGACACGACGTCAATCTTGATTACGTCGAAGCCCTGGAAGTATAGGGACTAGAGGAGCCTCCTCTACACTCGAAAGCCGCCTTGCTCATCTCGGCTTGCAGTAGGTATTGGCCGCCCTGAGAGGATCAAGAGCGTTGAGATGTTTCGGCTAGCGTAGAGGTAACCTTTCAGGTGACTGCCAAAGCGTGGTATTGACGGGTTGTAATATAGATATGAACACGACAATTTGCACGAACGGTTTGTACGGTTGCCTCTTACCCAAGGTTGGAGACGAGGACTTTGGAAAGGGGAGGTTGTTGACTAAGTTCGTAGTGATCAGTTAGAGTGAGAACATAGAAGGAGGAGGAGGGAGGGTGTCTGATTCCACCGAGCATGGTCAACACCAGATGGGGAGCCTGCGGGTGCGAGGATCGATATAGAAGCAGTACTGACTGTTTTGGAGACAGGGTGTCGACATTCAAGCAATGGGTTTGACTGGTTACCGTATGACAGTAGCACGGTCGTGACTGAACTCAGTGTGCTCACATTCCTATTCTGTGATAACACTGAATTTTAGGAGCTTTTTATGCGACAACTCGCAATGGGCGAGGTAATTCAGGTAGGTACCTACCTATTATTTGATGTCTGAGGGAAATGCGCATAACTTTGACAGAAGTCTTCTACCTCCTAACCATCCAGGTTTACTGCCACAAGGCTAAAGGCCAAAACCCGCCCAGAGCTACCTAGCCGTCGGAGTCCCGAGTTTACCATTGAGATAATTGGATAATGTCAGACCGCTTAGATGGGCACGCGCCGAGAAAGACCAAACGAAGAACGCCGAGTTTCGGACTTTAACGAGAGCGGCCTGGATCTTCAGTATTGAACCGTCTGGGCCTTGGTACCCATTGAGTTTACAGGAAATGGTAGGTGTGTCTACCACCCGTTTCGACTTGTTCGCCAACGGGAGCCGGTTTTCTCTTTTTAGTGATCCGAGACTTGACGTCTACAATGATAAATTTTCAGATTTGCTTGGCCTCTTACATTACTAGAGCTTTTGGAGCGGCGCGGAGGGGTTTCAGACGGCCACTCAAAGTGACGAAAATAGATAGTTAGGTCAGTTTAAAAGAAGACCATGCCGTTCAGGGGCTGTTGTTGACTCTGGCGGTGTTTGGTTGCGAGGTAACAACCCTAACCCTGTCGAACCCTACAAGGATGGACAATTAGGTCCCATGTGTCGTTTGGAGTTCTGGAGTTCGGAGTTCGGAGATTACCAACTCCGGACCTCGGCTGACTCGTCTGACTCGTCTGACTTTCAGCTGGTTCCTGAAGGCTTGGCGGGATCCTCGGTTGGATCGACGTGAAGCGTGGCACGCCCCTCTCGGATCCCGAACGCGGTGTTCACAAGCTTTTCGGCGTCGACTGTCTCTCTCTGCTGACACCCGGGACTGGCGCCAACATCCGAAACCCCCTGAAACACCCCCACTGCGATTGAGGAACCCACCCACGCACTCGGGTCTCAACAGGAAAATATGTCGGTATAAACGTGAGCCGATCTACCCGACACAATGCCTGTTCCTGGTGCAGACTCGTCGTCATTCTTTCTCGCCAAGTGCGGCAGCACTCTTTTTTGCTTCGGTCGCAGCGCGCTGCTCTGGGTGGTTGTTTTTGCCGTTTTTTTTGCTGGGCGCTTTGCGAAATCGCGTTTTTGGTGCGCGTCGCGCTTCCGCCGAGGGGAACAAGAAACCTTGATCGGATCGCGACTTGGAAAGGGGAAAGAAAAAGAACAAAAAACCAGCCAAGATGGCGGTCGGCACGCTCGCCCTCTTCTACCCGGTGTTCCTGCCGATGAGCGCGGCCATCACCGCGTATGCAGGGCATCGCGCGATGCACGTCGACTGGCGCACGCTGCTGAAGCACTTCCTCACTGGACCCGGCCGCACAAGCCGGATCCTGCTCACCTTCTTCATCCTGCTCAACTGGAAGAGCATGCCTCTAGCATGGACTGTACGCAAAGCCACCACCCCACCAACCCCTTCCACCCGTCATCCTCGAAACTAACCCCCCCTTTTCCCCCCAGGTCCGCGTCTTCCACTCCTTCATCTACCACGCGCTCCGCCGACCCAAGACCCTCCCGCAGCGCGCGCTCTTCCAATACAGCATCACCTCCTCGCGCACGTCCCTCCTCGAGACCGACTACAACATCCACAAGAGCAACTCGACCTACTTCGCCGACCTGGACGTGAGCCGCTCGCACCTGGTGACCCACCTCCTCGGCCCGGGTTTACCCATCATCGGAGCCAACGCGACCAACAAACTCGTGCGCGACAAGCAGGGGGCCGTGGTCAAGGGCAGCCTCGGGGTCGGGCTGGGCGCGGTGTTCTGCAGCTTCCGCAAGGAGATCGCGCCGCTGCAGGGGTACGAGATGTGGAGCCGGCTGCTGGCGTGGGACCGCAAGTGGCTGTATATCGTGACGCATTTTGTGATCAAGGGCAAGGTGCGCCCGAACGGGGGGTGGAGCGGCAAGGGGAAGAGGAGGGCGGGGGCGGAGAACGGGAAGCTGCCGGAGGACTTTGGCAAGTACGTCATTGCGACGGCGGTGAGCAAGTACGTGTTCAAGCTGGGCCGGTTTACGGTGCACCCCGCGCTGGTGATCGAGGCGTCTAAGCTGCTGCCCGAGAGGCCGGGTGAAGGGTGGACCGGGGGTGAGACGGGCACGGGCACGCCTGAGGACCTGGGGGATTTGGAGGGGCTGGAGGGGGATATCGAGTGGGATTGGAAGAGGGTCGAGGCGGAGCGGAGGAAGGGGCTGAGGTATGCGGACCACTTTGCTGCCCTGGACGGGACAAACTCGTTGTTTGATGGCGGTGAGGACGGCGCGATTGGGAAGTTCCCGCTGGGGTGAGGCGGACGGAGCCCAGGAGGGCCTGTATTAATCATATTTTGTACATTTTCCCCATCAGTACAGTACATATGGGTGGTGCATTAATCATATTTGGACATTTTCTCAATCACGTGGAGGCGGTCGGTTCGCGTCTTTGCTTTCAGGGCTTGGAGTGACTCAATATCCTGCCACTGTTTTAGGATCACTAGCACAAGGATGATAATCGTAAATAGAGGACGTCAGCCGCTGATTACTTCACTAATACGCTTCGCAAAGCGATTTACAGGTTCCCCGGCTGTCGAAGGACCAAGGCTACAACGTTATCCACCGCGTTGCCGCGGCCGGCCGGACTCTTGAGGTCAAACTACGGCGTAGCCCAGAGCTCGACAAAGTTCGTCATCTCTCTCTCTCCGTCGCCAGCAACCAGCTCTGAGACGTAAGCGTCCGAGATTTTGAATTGGAGGAAACGCATGTATTTTCCCGCAGCCGCGATGACAAAGACACTAGCAAGTCACATGTGTTAGTTACTTGCACACTCACGGTGGGGGGACAGCTACCAAGGGGTTATTACTTACTCCTCATCTGGCCGATCATCTTCGCCCGCTCGGGCCGTCAGGCTGAGACGCAGCGCCAGGGCCTCGCACGTTAGCTGGCCGAGGATGCTGTCCGTCACCACCGGCAGCCCATCCTTGACGACATCGAACTAGTTCCTAGTTGCGACGAGAGCCGGGCAATGCATGTGGTCGCGGTTGTAGACGTTGTTTCCGCCGAGTCTATACGAGATTAGCTGGCTGTCGGCGGTAGCGCGCATCTTTGCCCCGGTGCCGGTCCGCGCGGCCAGTTCGAGGGGCAGTTGCGAGAAATCGACCAAGTGGGCGGGTTTAACACCACGGTACGTATCGTGTTGCGGCGGGCAAGACCACACGACGGTCTGGATGAAGGATGACGCGATCCTGACCGTGGCTTGTTCCGCGTTGAGCTTAGAGACGGAGGACGGAACGACGTAGCCGGGGTTGTCGACCCCATCAATGTCGCCATAGTGCGCTAGGTCAGCCCACAGGTTCCTGAGACCTGTTCCATATCGGTGACAGTCCTCTGTCGAGGTAAGATCCGGATCCAGATAGTCAAGCCCCTCTAAGAGGTCCTGAATCTTTTCCTGGTTACGAGCGTCCTCCATGCCCTTCTCAAACCCACTCCGAAGGGCGGGTAACATGTGGTTTGACTCATTTGTTCCCTTGCGGACTAGGAGGCGTGCCGCACGGAGCTCGGTGGCCGACCATTTGCTGCCGTGCGGGATGTCCTTCCACTGGTTGATGTGCTTGGCCCCCGCGCTACGCTGGCCCTCGAAGGCAGCAATGTCTGTGATTGTCTCAAAGTAAGACATTTTGTTGTCGTTTTCTCGTGAAGGTGTATTAGTCATTGCCTGATCGATGTGGGTGGGATCATGTCGGCGATCGCGCGTACACTAAAAAATACTAATAAATGGGAGGAGCCCCTTAGTCAAAGACAAAGAATACCCCGTGAGTTAGTTCTGGTGGCAGCCGGCCTGTTTGGCCCCCACACAGCCGTCAAACAATTTTTTGTTCTTTGAACACTAGGACTGCAAACAATCGGAACGACAAACGGAGCTGCAATCCGAACAAGTCCTCAAACTAGATGCATACAATGTAGGTAATCTTCGTTTTCCGTCTTCCTATCAGTCCTTTTCTTCCTTACCATCAGCTTTTTTTCCTTGCCTGGATCTTGATATTTTCCTTCGAAATCCCTTCTTGTTTCTCTGTTTATATTTTCCCTTCCATCCCTCTTTCCGGGTAATAACTACCTATATACAAAGTGATTACCGAGTTACCTACCTATTTTTCGTACTGTGGACGAAGTCGTCGAGGAACAACACATGGAGTTGTCGCCGGGCACTCACTTCCATATCCAGACGCCAAGCCCCAAACGATGAACTCCTATTTGTGGAAGCCCGAGTCGGCAAGATTGACGGAGCCCCCTGCGGGATCTTCGCTGGCGCCAAGCGGGCATTTGTAGCTAATAAGTGGAAGACACAACTCCGATTGCATTACAAGCACCTCCCAAGACAACTAAAACCGAGACATTTCCACCCATGGGTTTCACTCATTCACCGCCGCAGCCTTGATACCCGAGGCCAAGAGCCCAACAACTCATGCCCCCCCAAAAACGAAATAGAAATGAATTAAAAAGCAAGATGGCTGCACTTGGCTACACTTCAAAGTTTGAAGCTCAAACCCCCATTTCCTCTTTTCAACTCCGAGTTCTCCGAGTTCTCCGAGTCATCCGAGTCCTCGCCAAAGGTTCAAAGTCATTTCAAACGCATCAACCCCCTTAATCACCCCCCTCAGCCGCCAAGATGGCCCTCCAACAACCACAACAACAACAAGCCAACGTGGCCGAAATCGACCAACAACTAGCCTTCTTCCAAGCCATCCCCTGGTGCGCCTCCCACCTCTCAGACACCCCCACACCAGTCATCCGCCCATCCCTCTCGCAGCGCCGCCGCAACGCCCCCGGGGACGTCTTCTTCTCCCACACGCTCAACGCGCCGGGGGCCATCCCAGCGCTGGTCAACTTCCACGCGCCCCCATCCGCGCACGTCGTCGCCGACCCCAAAGGCCCGCTGGGCCCGGAGCCGCTCATCAGCCGGCTCCGGGCCCTGATCGCGCTCGGCCCCATGCTCAACGGCTGGGCGGGCGTCTGCCACGGCGGCATCGTCGGCACCCTGATGGACGAGACGGTCGGCCAGCTGTTCGTCGCCAACCAGGACCACGGCCTGCTGCCGCAGGACGTGCCCGTCATGACCGTCTACCAGAACATACGCTTCGTCAAGCCCGCCCGCACCGGGACTGTGCAGAAGCCGGCCGTGGTGCTGGTTACCGCGCGGGTGGTGAAGAGGGAGGGGAGGAAGTTTTGGTTGGAGGCGGATGTGCAGGAGGAAGGGGGGGTGGTGCTGGCGAGGGCGGAGTCGTTGTTTGTGACGCCGAGGTCGATGTTGTAGGCTTTCTTTTTGGGTTGGGTTTGGGTTGTTGGGGAGGGTAAGGGGGGTTGCATCATGCATTATCATGGGGTGAGATAAAACGGAGTTCAGGGGTGGGGATACAACGGTTTGTTGTTAGACATATTAGAGTTGTCTGCGTTTCATTTTTTAACAGTGTCAGGGTCTTAGAGAGAGCATTGACTGGTGGCTATGTAAACAAATCCAACCAATTCATAACCAGACGTTGCCCAGCCGGAAGGTCAACACCGAGTACAACCCATCTCCATCGCCAATGCCACCCCGATTTCATGCACCCCAGAACCCGGACGCGCACGAAACAAAACCGCCACGGCAGTCGGGGTATTAGCCTAAAGCAGCCAACTCCCCTGAATTTCCACGAATCCAGGTTCGGTTGGTGTGAGAGCACCTTGTGTTAATGCCGACTCGGTACCAATCATTCCGCAAGCCAGCCGGGATCCTCCAAAGTATAAAGAGACCTCGAGCAGACCAACTTCTGTGGACACCACCACCACCTAACCACACCCACAACCAACCCCCCCACAGCCGCCACCATGCGCGTCCTCCTCACCCTCCTCTGGGTATTCACGACCCTCGGCAGCGCCGCACTCACCTTCAGCCTGCAGCGGGCCGGCAACCCGAGCGCGGACCAGAACGACGCCTACCAGCGGATCCAATCGGCCATGACGCAGGCGGTGGCGCGGTACAACCGGCTGGCGCCGCGGGCCAGCAAGGCGCTGACGGTGCAGTACGAGCCGTCGGTGGCGACGGCGGACGGCAACTTCAACGGCAACATCCGGTTCGGCTCCAACCGCGCCTACATGAACGAGCGCACCGCCCTGCACGAGATCTCGCACACGCTGGGCATCGGCCAGACGCGCGCCTTCGATGACCGGTGTGCCGCCAACAACTGGCCCGGCGCGACGCGGCTGCTGCAGTCGTGGGATGGGCAGGGGGCCAAGATCAATTGTGGTGGCGGGCATATTTGGCCGTATGGGTTGAACTATGATGATGAGATGAGCGAGACGAATGCGGAGAGGCATTGTTTGTTGATTGATGCCATGTTGGCGGATGGGCTGGCGGGTTGAGCGAGGGGTTGTTGGGGGTTTGAGAAAAGGGGTGATTTGTTTGGAATTGGCGGACGGGGGGAAGTAGGGGGAGAGAAGGCGGTGGTTCTGTCGCAAAAACAACATCGCAATTGTGGGTCAAGTAGCAATTGCATATTGTCACATACAAACGAGCTCGAGACAACAGGCAAGATTTGAACAACAGGACAGACCCGTGGAGTTGGGATCGAACGTGGGATTTCTATGCCATTGGGCTCGGCCACTGACCGCTGTGTCACGAGGGTTCGTAAGTATCGTAAACAACATCGCAATTAGAGGTCAGCGTGTCAATGGTTCAGACGGAAATTGTGTAGGATGAGTTGACGTACTACATTCATTACAGAAAGATACCGACCGTTAGTGAATGTCCTGTGAGAAAAGAGCAATGATGTAGCCTAGATGGGGAGGGAGTAGTGAGGGGCTTAGGAGGAAAAAGCGGCTAGAAAACAGAGGCTGAGAGAAAAGGGGGCTGAGAAAATAGAGGCTGAGAGGAAAGAGGCTGATAAAAAGGGGTTGAGAGGATAGAGGCTAGAAAAAAGGGGCTGGGAAAATAGGGGCTGAGAAAAAGGGGGTCGAGAAAACAAGGGGCCGGAAAAAGGGGTTAAACCCAGCCTTCCATTCCACCTCCCACATCTCCCACTCCCCATTCCCTCCTAGCCCATCACTCCAACCATACCCAAATCAACCCGAAGCCACCCAGTCCCGCGCCACCACCCCACCCGGCATCGTATCCATCCACCCATCCACCTCCTCCTCCACCTCCCGCTGCAGCGCACACTCGTTCGCCTCGGAGATGGTCTGCACCGGCAAATTACAGAGCTGGTCATTGCTCGAGCAGTCGCGGTCAAACGTGCGGGAGAGGGCATCCCCGCGCCAGCCAAACAGATAATCCGCATGGTGACCGTAGCCCACGCGGTCGCCAAAGCTCCACACGAACGGCTGGCGCCCCTCCTCAACCGGCCACAGGTCCGGGTCGTTGAACGGGCGGGTATCCCAGCGGATCTCGAGCGCGACCTGCGGGATGTTGACCGGGTGGGAGGGCGGGCAGGTGGCGCCCTGGTGGTAGTCGGCGCCGGCGGCCGGGTAGGCCACGTGGCTGCGGTGGTCGGCGCTGTCGAGGCTGCGGCCGTCCCAGCAGGGCGGGAAGGACAGCGTAGTGAGGATACCCTCCGGGCAGGGGCCCGCCGGGAAGGCGAAGCTGAGGTTGGTGAAGCGCGTGTCGTCGCGCAGTAGGCATGTGTAGGTGATGCCGTGCAGCGGGCTCGGCTCGCCGGCTTCGGTCGCGAGGGGGGGTACCGCCGGCGTGGTGAGGTCCGGGTGGCCGATCTGCATGCGGAAGCCGGACGCGAAGGCGCGGATCTTGACTTTTTCGGGCTCGATGAACTGCGGGAAGTAGTAGATGGTCATGCCGCCGCCGCGGGCCTCTTCGTGGAACAGGGCGCCGAGCTGCTTGACGCGCTTGTAGGAGCCGTTGCGGGCTTGGAAGTACATGGCGGCGGTCCAGTAGTTGGAGAAGTCGTCGGTGAAGGTGCACGTGGTGCAGGTCGACCGTTCTGCCGGGCCGCCGGCCGGGTCCATGGTTGCGTTGAAGGCGTTGCCGCCGACGATCTGGTGGAGGTGCGACGTGCCCGTCACGCCCGGTTGGACCAAGCTGGGTCTCGGGTTAGCCACCATGCCCGGCGGCGTGCCATTTGTTAGTGTTCTAGCCGTGTACAAAAGGTGGGCTTACGGGTCGAGCCGGTCTAGGACCAGCTGAGAGCACGACATCTTGAGGGACGCGGGGTATGCCATGGAAAGACCCAGGCTGGCTGCTATACCGGTTGCCCGCTGCCACTTCATCTTGTCTCAGCGCTTGGATGTAACTTGGCAAAAGAAGAGCGGCAAAAGGCTAGGTGTGTTGTGTTCCCCGGATGGGTTGGAAGCACAATTCTAGGTGATATGCAGAGGCCTCTGTGCTCCAGTACCTAGGGATGGGGTTGGATATTTAAACACACTTCTGTCATTGATAGTCTTCTAGAACGTCCTGCAACAATCTAATTCTAGAGCGAAACGGGGAGTAAGCATTCTCCTGCCTCCGGCTTTCCGTTGGTTATTAATACCTGATCCACGGCAGATATGTATTAACTCGGCCGTGTAGGATTTAACCATCCCCGCACTACCACCACACTGATAAACCGTTCCACGGTTGTCGATTGGGGGCCATTTTTACACGCCAATGGTAGTTTCCGCCACATAGCAACGATGCCTTCGAGCTTCTCTCTTGTTGCGAGGACATAGACATACGCTGGCTGTGGTTTTCCTCAGCGGAGCTGGGTTCTGGTATCCTTTGTGCCGCTGGCTGTCAACTGAACTCGATACTTTCGGGAGTACCAAATGCAGCTATACTAGATGTAGCTTCGTCAGCGGGAACGATGCTCGGCCCTCACGGACATCGATTAGCGATTTTCCGCAATGGCTTTGTGCTCGACAAGCCTGAAGGGCAAGTTGCCACGCTTGTTCACGCCGCAACGCTTGTTCACACACAACGGGGTCTTTGACTGACGGAGACCATCAAAGTTAGCAATCCTCTAGCGAGCAACTCAATACCTATTTGGGAAGTCTATGGGTGATATCACTTGTGATTTGCCGCCCTTGGAACTTGTGCCGCGGAGTTCCTTCTTCTGTTCATTGTCACTAGGCTTGTTGGACGGCACGCGCTTGGCCATTTGATGCCTACCACATGGTGTCACAACTTCAGAGCTATTTAATGGGCCAGTGACACGCTGCTAACGATGGTGAATAGTATCATTCATCATCAGCTCAGCTACAGGATAACACAGAGACAAACAGAAATCAACAACGCAAAGCACACCAATTACACAACGTAACCGACGAATCACGTAATCGACCGATCATGGATCAGACTGAGAACACGCAGGTGGAGGTGGTTGAGAGGAAGATTGCGGTGTGGACCTTCAGACGGTCACTCGAGCCCCTTGCCACTCGGCTGGAGGGAAAGGTGCTCAGGGCCTCATGGGAGCACGAGGGCTACTACTGGGGTGTCTGGGAGCCCGAGCGGTTGGAGATGGTCCCAGATAGTGAACGCCGACCATGCGACGCCAATATAATCCACAAGGAGTCGGAAGAGGATTACCCCTTCTTCCGTTGGGCTGAGGGGGCACCCTTTGTTAGCATTGTGGTAAACCCACGCGAGGGCAGCTGGGAGCGGCGTACCACGCCCCTACGCGAGACGCACGATGTCCTGACGGTTGTTAGGCCCACCAAGTTTCATGTGCCCCCGGTCATCTACCACACATCACGCCATGGTTGGGAGTGCACCATCATTGGCCAAGTCCAAGGGCGTGCTCTCGAGTTCGCCATTATGGATGTGGCCGGGGGCGGAGTTGGGTGGATCGAAGACTCGACGTCTCCCGTTCATGTTGCCGAAGTAACGCGGATCTGCACCCGCGTGGCTGACCAGGTGGTAGATGCGGTCGTAGAGATGTCCCAGTGCACGGAGAGCAAAGTCTGCGGTTTGGACAGAAAGGCCTCTCCCGATCCTCACTTTGCCAACATCGGCACGGCGGGGGACGAGGTGCTCTCCCTGGAGGAGGTGGCCCGGAATTGCAAAGATGCCGGGATGGATCCTTGTGATACAGTGCTGGGTCCCGGAAATCTGAGCGCTGAAAACATCATGTTGGACAAGGACGGCAACTTTGTCGGCTTTTCCGGCCTTCTCTGGGCTGGGTATGCGCCCCGCAGCTGGGTCCAGCTTGGGATGATTGATCCGAGTGACTCGTCAGCAGCGGATCTCCGAGCGTACACCTGCGCGCTACCAGGACCGCGTGGGGTCAAACCGGGCCCGGGTGATTCGATTCTGCTTTTGTGGCAAAAGATCTTGTCGGAGAAGTTGGCCTCCAAAGGGTTCCCAAAGCTAGACGCCTATCGCCTTCGCTGGCTTCGGCGGCAGAAGACGGTAACGGATGACCTCGAGCGAACTGAAGAATGAAGACGAAAAAGACTGAAAGGTGACATGATAGCATAGATAGGATACCTCCCTCACAAAGAATGCAAACCCCGCCAAACAGGCGGGCTCTTCGAACGGACGTGATTCTCCATATATAACCCCAACCCCCTCAGTGAAAAGGAATGACAGACATTGGATGTTGACTGCCAAGCAGTGGGTGAGTCGGGTGACGGGACGCCAGAGCTGATGCGACTGCATGGCAATAGTTCACTGTTGACGACTACCTACCTAAGCAGATAGTAATCATAGAAGTGTCACCACCAAGGCTGAGTGAATTAAGAACATATGCGGAACAAACAAAAACATACATGACTTGGAACGACTTGAAAGGCAAAGCAAAGCAAAGCAAAGCGGTCTATTTCGTACGAGCGCCATCAGAGAGCGTGCCACAGTGTCTATCCATTCCATTGCTCCCTCCGCTGCAACCCGTTAGGTGATGAGATTTGGAGCCTTGGTGTAATCCGCAATCTATATAGACTTTGACCCATTTCGCTAGCCCATAATGAAACAGCTGTAATCAGTCTAAGCACGAAGTTCTACTGTATCGGTAATCACATAAAAAGCAGTTGGCTCAACCTGACTCCAGAACTTCCAGTTTGTGTGTTCCCACATCTTCCCCTCTCCCAAACCCAAAACAGCGCCAGAGATGGCAAAATAAGGAAAGTATGGGTGGCCTTGACAGCCCCCACTTCTCAAGCTCCCTTGCATCCCCCTTCGTCACCCTCTTCCACCTCGATCTTGAACGCCTTCAACACCTCGTCCCCAACCTCAATGGCGTCCCGCCTGCTCACCCTACTGCACACCAAGAAGTGGGCAGCATATGTTCTCGCCCCGTCCGTGTATAGCCGCACCCTCTCCCCCGGCACACAGTAATCCACCGCCACCACGATCTTGTCCGCCAGGTCGGGCCGGCGCCTCTTGAGCTCCTCGCAGGGCGGCAGGCCCGAGGCCCACCTCACCACACCCGCCTTAGGCACGGGCACGTACACCAGGCGCGACCAGTACTGGGCGCCCCTGGTGCGGCCCTCGCACGCCGCGTGGTCGAACGACCGCGCCGCCAGCCGCAGCCGCTCGTGGTCGCCGACGGCGGCCAGCATGTGCGCGGCGAAGAAGTCGACCCCGTACGTGTGCCGCGACGGCACGCTGACCCGGTACCCCGGGGGGCGCGCGTTGATCTCGATCAGCTTGCAGGCGGCCTTGTCGCCTCCTCCTCCGGCCGCGGCGGCGCCGCTCTCCGTCTTCGGGGCGAGGTCCACCACGCCGCCGCCGACGTCGCGGTACTCGCAGCCCGAGCGCACGACGCGCGCCTCGACGTGGAACACGCCGGTGCGGAAGCCGACCTTGACGAGCAGGTCGCGCAGGGTGTCGCGCACGACGGCCTGCTCGCGGTCGGGCAGCGCGCTGGGCAGGGTCAGCGCCTCCGGGCTGAAGGTGTCCTGCACGGTGGCGTCGCGGCGGTCGGCCTGGCAGGGCGGCTCGTCGGCCACCTCCCAGAAGAGGACCTCGCCGTCGAGCAGGACGAAGTTGGCGTCGATCTCCGGGCCGTCGAAGAAGGGCTCGACGACGGCGGCGCTGCCGTGCCGGGATGTCGCCTTTTGCACCGCTAGTGCGAGGTCGTCGCGGCAGGATACCTTGCTGACGCACTCCGAGGACCAGCCCTTGGTGGGCTTGACGATGAGCGGGTAGACGGGCGTGAAGGCGGGGTTGGTGCCGTTGGCGGGGGTGGATAGGAGGGTGTTGAGCTCGTCGACGCTGGTCACGCGGGCGGTGTGGCCCGGCGCGTCTTGCAGGAGGCGGGAGCGGTACTTGTCGACCGAGGTCTCGAAGGCGGAGACGGGGCTCGTGGGGAGGCCGAGCGCTTCGGCGACGCGGGCGGCCGTGACGAAGAAGTTGTCGGACAGGGTGAAGACGCCGTGGATGGGGAGCGGGTAGCGCGTGATGGCGGAGATGATGCGGTCGGTGACCCCAGCGTCTTCGGTCATGTCGGTCGCAATGAAGGCCTCGCGGTGCAGGCGGTTATCGTCCGTGTTGGGCTGCAGCCAATGCCCTTCGTCGTCGATGATGACAAGGTCGAGGCCTAGTGCGCGGGCTGCGCGGTAGATGGGCCCGCCGGCGGTGAGGTTGGGTCGACCTCGTATCAGGGCAAGCCGCTTGCGGGCAACGGGGTGCGAGGTAAGCCAGGGCGCATTGTTGAGGCGATCCCGCAGTTCGTGGGTCAATCCCAGCAGATAATGTTGGAGGTCGAGGATGGAGACCGAAGCTTCGAGGTCGCCCCATTGGATGACTCCCGCTGCCTGCTCGATGAGGCTGGCCAATCCGTCCTCCGAGTTGGCCGACGACGAGGACAACCTGCATGATGTGTACTTCTTGGGTGCGGCAATGCATTCTTGGATCTTGGAGATGGGGAACGGGAAGTCTTGGAGACGGAGGCGCAGAAAGTCGGAGCGGGCGATATAGCCGTCTGTGGAGGGGAGAATGGCCGTGAAGACGGAGACTCCGGCATGGGCCCAGTTGGATGGGCCGAGGCCGAGGTTTGTGAGAGCGTCCATGAAGCGAGAGGGAGGTTCTGAGTGTGGTTGTTGGCCGTTGGCTCCATTGACCCCGCTAATATTGCTGCCGGGACGCAGCGGTAGTTGGTTGTATGACAGTCGTAGTGAACTGGGTAAGAGGATAATGTGAACGATCGAGTACAGATCGCATAGTGGAACGATCTCCCAGAAAAAGGGGCGGGAGAGACTACTGGGTCCTGTCATGCGTCAACGAATAGTCTCCGCGTCGGGCATGAGATGCGACTTACCGTTGACGGCGCTCAAGGGCGAGGGCGGCGTGTGGAAAGGCGGATAAGTTGAGTCCGTATCCGAGTCGAAGGCGCACCTCGGGGGCCAGCCGTTGACCTGACTCGGCAGTATTCCGACAGCCATGGCGGCGATGGTGGCTCCTCGAGTCTCGGCGTGGACTTTGACGTGAGACAGAGATGATGGTGTGAGGAATGGATGATGGATGGCGTGACCGGCACTGGAGACTACTAGTAGGGGAAGTACTCGAGAAAGATCTAGACTCGGTACTGGAGACTCGAGAAAATGGAGAGATTAAAAACGTGTAAAGTGGTCAAATATGTGAAGTCAGGCTCGCTCGGCAGAATTAGTTACAAAGATGAATCTAAAAACAAAGGCCCCCGAGTCGGGTGAGGCAACCGTGTCTCGCTTTTAGAGCAGCCTGGCAGCCCTGGCATGTTCGGTTCACCGCTGGATGCGCCCGATCCCGGAATGAGATTGTGTGGAAGAAGGCACAAAAAGCCGGAACAAACGAATCAGTGGCAGGGGCGGGAAGGGGCAGCCGGGGAATCTGGGTGCGGCAAACGGAGATTTGAGAACCTTGATGGTCTCCACTGCGATCAACGAGATGATCTGATAACCGGGCCGCTTGGGCCTCCCAGTCACGCCAGTCTGTGCCAGTCCACCCGAGCAGGCAGTCAGGCACCCATCCCCTGTTGGCAGTCGCGCCGCTTGACGGTTTCCCAAATTCAACAATTTCGTGAGAACCCTGACGGCCGAGGACCTTGATGGCCACCCCTCGTCCCCCTCCGGATTTCCGATTGTTTGGCATTGTTTGCCAAAAGTGCGGCCAACTGCACACTGCCAACTGCCAACGGCCTGGCAAGAGTGACAAAGCACCCCATCGAGGTGCAACCCAGTCTTGCCCTGCACCAGCCCTGCAGCGTTCCGCATCGTCGAATTGGGCAGACAGTCAGGCGCCGAGTGTGGACACCGCAAAATGCCGCGCTTGAGTGGGATGGAACGCCAGCAAGTGCGAACTGCCACTCTAGCGGGCCTAGTCGGACCCCCCCCATTGCCGTGGGATGCGCGGGCAAGCGTGGAGGTCGCATGAAATATAGCCAGTGATCTCGGACCTTGTTTGTCTTTTCCCACCCTTCCCTCGTCCTTTCGTTCTCCTTTTTTGCCTGCCTGACACATCGAGTTGGGACGGATTGACGCCGGCGTGGCCTAGTGCTTGTTGACCGAGAACCCCTGGATCCATCCCCAAACCCCCCCAAACGGTCGAACCTTGAAATCGTTAAATACTCAACCAACTCTCCCTGGAAACCCAGGGCGTCCTCCTCCCAGGATGTCTCTCCTTCCTTCGTGGCTGCGGTTCGGTAGCCCTATAGCGAAAATGGAACCCTGTCCCTGCGCCTCCCACGACTCCATCGCCATCGTCGAGAAGGCCGACGTCCTCCACGACCAATTAGCCGACGCGAGGACCGAAAAGGTCCAATGGCTGGTTCGGAGCATTGTCGAGACCCATTCCGACCTGCTCAAACTCCCCCATTTCCGGCCGGGCATTGCCATCAACAAGCTCCTTGGCAACCTCGTGTCTGTCTGCTCCGAGATCCACGACCGGGAAGTCGTCGACAGGGTACCCCCACCCACCGGCCGCATTGGCAGCACCACCACGGCCACGCCACGCACGGCTAACAAGTCGAAATAGGTCCTCTCCCACGCCCGCGTGCAGGCACTTCTCCCCTCGCTCCGCCAGATTTGTGCCCAGGCCGAGTCCTGCCTCGAACTGCACTGGACCGAGCACATCCTCGCCACCAAGGGGACCCCCGAAGAGGTCCTCGCCCGCCTCAAGACCTTCCCCTACTACGAAAACTACCAAGAGCTCACCCGGCTAGAGCTCTGCTCCATCCTGTCCGCCACCAAGACCGCCCCGCGCCGCGTCGCATTCATCGGCTCTGGCCCATTGCCCCTAACCTCGCTCTGCCTGCTACAGGCCCTCAAGCAGGATGCACTGCTCACCAGCCTATCAACCCCCAACGCCGAGACGAAGGACGCGCAGCCGGTGATACTCAACGTCGACTACGACTCCGGCGCCATCGCCGCCTCGCTCACCCTCTCGCTCGCCCTCGGCGAGGCCGGCCGCGGCATGGAGTTCATCTGCGCCGAGGCCACCTCGAGAGACAAGGACCTCGCCGAGTTCGACGTCGTGTACATGGCCGCGCTCGTCGGCATCACCCAGACCGAGAAGGAGGATATCGTGCTGCAGGTGGTCGATCGCATGCGGCCCGGGGCTTTGCTGGTCGTGCGTAGCAGCTGGGGCTTGCGGACTTGTCTCTACCCCGAGGTCGATCTCGCCACGGAGACCCTGCTGAAGAGGCTGGAGTGCTGCGTCGTCGTGCACCCGTACGGGCAGGTGGTGAACTCGGTTATTGTGGCGAGGGTGAGGGGGTAGGGTCTGGTGGGTGGGTTACACGTGGAGGGGTGGCATTTTGGGGTTGCGGGCGGCAGGGCGGGGATTTCATTTACTAGAGCTGGGCGAGGTGCAACGGGAAAAGGCGGGATGGCATATTCGACGGGTCTTTGCTGACCGATTTCGGTGGTTACATTGCAGTTCATTTTTGATTCACTTGACGAGAAATAGAGGGCGCGCGGAGAGTTCAAACACGGTGATGGGAGACGGATGTCAGGCATGAGATTAAAGTACCTACCCAAGGAATTAGCTGAAAGGATTTGAGACGAGCATTTACGAGCACAAAACATATCGCAATCAGACAACAAGTCTCAAGTCGTGGTTGTGGGCATGCATTCGCTTCAACTTCGAGAGTGCCAGCCGCTGTCTGAAGTGACGATGAGAGACTTTCGCCGCCCGCGGCTTACCGAAAAGAGCACGAGCACAAGGAGGAGAGATGTGGAGGGGATGCCCAGTGATCGCAGCGGGGTGTGGGAAGACGAGCGGGACGGCCCGGACAAGACTGGTCAACTCGCCCCCCACGCCCCCGTCTTGTGGCGTGGTCCATACCTGGAGAGCTTTCAGCTAATGTCATGACAGCCCTGCTGCACGCCGACGCCTTGGGAAGCCCAAAATGGCATCAGTCGCATCCTGGCTTGTGATTGGTATGGTCTGAACCCCCGCAAACGCCGCCCCCGAAGCTTTTCTCACTTTTCCCTCCCTCTCATGAGTCATGTGTACATACCTAGGTACCTAGGTAGTAACTCTTGGACCGAAATAACTTGCGTGGGGCCATCAGCCCTTCCTTGTTGCGGTTGTCAGTCACTCTGCCTGGCAGATGGAACCAGTCTTCGTGGGGGAACCTTTCGGAACGGATGATAGATACACCATCCCTTGTCACAGCTCTTCTACCCCTGTCAAAGTCGGCGGTTATTTGTCGGGATATCACAGACGACACCTCTTGACCTTCATAATAAACGGTTCACAAGTCACCAAAGAGGAAAGCACAATCGATAATATGAAGCAAAACATTAATTCTATAGTTTACTAGGTACCTAATTGAAGCCTCCCATCAGAACACTATTAATCCCTATCTGAATCCCCATCCCTGATCCAGGGATGGTTCACCACCTCCTCCATGCTAATCCTGTCCTCCGGCCGCCACTGGAACATCTTGCCCAACAAGTCCGCAAACAACCTTATATCCTCCCTGCTCATAAACGGTTCACACTCCAGCTGATCCTCCCCATCCTCCCCCGTCTGCATGTGACGAAACCAATCACAACCCAACTCCTCGTACTCATCCCACTCCTCCTCCACCGTCCACGCCAAAAACCTCAGCCGCACCAACAGACTCTCCTCCATCCAATCCCCCGTCCCGCACATCTCCTCCCTCCTCACCCTCTCCCCCCAGACCCTCTTCTCCACCTTGGCCCCCTGCGCAACCTTCCTCCTCGCCGCGGGGCCCCAGCCCCGCGCCCAACCCGTCGGCGGCGCGCCCAGGTAGGAACGTAGCGACCGCAGCACGCACCACCCGCCCCGGCCGCTGTCGCAGAAGGGGTCGATCCCGCAGACCGCGGCGAACATGGCCGCGCCCAGCGACCAGACGTCCCCGGCGCGCGGGTCGGGACGGTCGCTGGGGGGGTTGGTGGTGGCCCAGGTTTCGGGGGCGGCGAAGCCGTTGGGGGGGTGGGGGGTGAGGATGGGAGTGGGAGCGGGAGTGGCGTTGTTGGTATTGTTGTTGGTGTTGTTGGTGTTGTTGGTGTTGTTGGTGTCGGGAGTGTACTTAACACAAGTGTCAAGGTCAGCCAGGGCAATGGTGTGCATCGTGTACATGCGGCGGTCGTTGGCGACGGGTGTTAAGGCAGGGATGCTGAGCGGCTTCGGGCGGAGGGCGTACTTGGGCATGCCGGCGGGCAGCGAGGGGTGGTTGTACCTCGCGGAAGTCGGGCCGTTGCAGCTACACTCATAGCCGGGCTGGCGGGCGTGGAGTTCGGCACACAGCTCCGGGTAGTAGCCCGGGTAGTAGTCGGCGACCTCGTAGGCATGGTAGTCGCTGTCGTATTCGCTGTCGTAGTCGCTCTCGTAGTCGCTGTCGTAGTCGCGGTCCCGACGTTGCCGAGCGATGATTCGGTACACTCGCTCGAGATGCCGACCGCCAACAAGGGCGTTAATTTGCTTTTCGGTCAACTCGTGGATGGTGTCGTTGACCAAAAACAGGAGATTGCCGGGGTGGATGCGGCCGTGGCAGAACCCCTTTTTATGGAGCAGGTGCACCGTCTTGGCCAGCTGTCGGCAGAGATCTCTAAGGAACATGGGTTCACGCCGGCAATGGAATGCTACATCAGATACCCGAGGCCCCAGGAGGGGCTGCACGGCGCAGAGATGGCGGCCGTTAGGCCCGACGACCCAGAAGTGCCCAAGCGATGTGGCCAAGATAGATGGTTGTTCCGGGTTTGGCCGGGTTAGCTTCACGCTGGCAAGGTCCTCGTGGGAGGATTCGGCCGCGTAGATTTTGATGGCACGCCATTTACCCAGAATTACATCCCTGCAAAGCCACACGGTGGCTTCAGCACCACAGCCTAGCTTGTTTACCACTTTGAAGCGGCTATCTAAGACATCATCGATCAGGATGGGGTGGAATCCGCCAGGATGGTAGTTGTTTATTTCTTTCTCCATTCCAACGCCCGCATGATACGGATACGTCAGTGGCCCCGGTGGAGTGATGGGGTTCTCCATTGTCTTGTGCGGCTTGCTTGAGATGTTTTGGTTGTTCGAGTCGTGGTTGCTTATGGTTACTGGCATTGGCTAGGTAGTTTGAGTGAGGAACCTGAAACTCTGATGCCGAAGTCTCAACACTCAACTCGTTTAAATGGCTTGAATGTTCAGCCCGTTTGGTCTTGGCATCGCAATTTCCTTTGTTGTTCTAACAAGCCAGGGGTGGGGTTGAAACTTGTTTCTTACAATGGCTTTGTATGCCTAGTTGTCTTCCTTTGTTCTTTCGGCGTGGCTGGGGGCCATGGGGCTTGAGGATTTGAAAGCTGGTGTATCATATCTGCTTCTTGCATTTGCATGTCTGGCTGTGACTGGACCCAAGGGAACTCATCGCAACGGCTGCAAAAGCGAAACTTCGGTGGCGTTGTGTCTTGCCGCTGAACGGGGTTCCCGACTGTGACAGAATATTGTCACAAATCTCTGAAATTAAACCGAGCCTCCTTGGTCCCTCCCCGTCACATACGCTAATGGACCGGCGGACATGGTGAGAGTATATTTCAGACACGGCGGTGCCTGTCTGGTGCCCGTCTGCTTAGCCAGTCCAAGTGTTGTCGCCCTTCTCATCGATCCAACCCATCCCCGTCGTGTTCAAGTCTCAATACATTGGCCCATTATTAGTCATTCACTTCCTGCGTTGCATATTCAATGCAGTCTATACAGTCCATGACTCCACAACCTGGTGACAGATACCAGCCCGGGACAACGCCTCCAGGTTGCGGAATCTGTCCTCGCACGCGCCACAGCAACCAGCCTGGAAGCGAGGGCCTCACAAAACAGAGGAAATGGCCGAGGAGTCGCCATTACACGGGGTATGGCAGCTATGAAGACCCATGGGTACGTTGGAAGCCTCCCCGCCTCAGATCTTTAGCCCTGGGGCGACTACGTTAACGATAGAGTGTGGTGTAGGTTATCTGGACCACATATCTCCCCACAACCCTCTCCGAGTACGATTCCATCACACGCGTCTGCAGGCAAGAGGCTATCAACAACCACTTCACCTGCGTGGCCGTGAGGAGCTCAGTGCACGGTGGGACAGGCAATGTCAGCCCTTCCCGGTGGTGCAGTACCAACCACCCGCCTGTAAAGGATAAGAGGATTACTGTTTTTATGGGCAAGTCTTGGTCGACCTGCCAGATTGAGGGTCATATATATGTTAGTCAGTCTGGCGAAGGCATGCCCGTCACGCGGGTAGACTGCGAGGCATGCGGTCTGGAATGTTGGCACATGCCGTGGGACTGCCTGCGTCTGGATCATGGGCCAGATGCTTGCCTTCGGAAATTGTGGGGTTGATTGGATTGGTCTAGGAAACAGTATTTCTTGCAACAATTTGAGATAGATCACTATGTTACATGCAAGGAGTGGGTTATTCCCGACGTGTCATTATGACGGTTTGGATACTCGTACTGACAATAAGACCAGAGACTCTAATATATTAGGGCCGTATTCACAACACATTGGAGAAACAAACGGGAGGTTCGTTTTTATGCCCTCTTGGCTCGATATAACTATTCGATTGCAGGCGAGGCCTTCACTGTTCAGTAATAAGCGGTCATTTGGGTCATCATACTTACATGGTGCAAGGGCTCCCATAGCCACTCCGTGGAGGTAGGTATGTCGGTCGGGGCGGCCCTTGCTCTGGCGCCCCCCCCCATATCCGTTCCGCAACCTCCTACGTTAGGACCACCGTGCTCCTGCAAACTTCCTGTCATGGATGAAGTGTATTTAGGGGCTCGCTTGATTTGATGGGATATATTAAGGGTTAGGGCTGAAGATGGGAGCGTGAGCAGGCGGTGTGCGGCAACTTACCCCTAACCCTTTAAGCCAGGCTTTTCGAGTTCTCTTGAAAATTTAGTTTAACATAATTAGGTGGTACCTACCTATCTCTCCAACCAAGGCATCTTAGTACTTAATATAATCGGACTCGAAGTCCCACTTCGCCCTCACGACAATGCACGACACCGAAAAGGATGGCACTCATACACAGCACGCCCACACCCACAGTTGACCCTTCAAACCCTAATATATCACGATGGGATGATATTGGGTTAATGCTCATCCAGGAATTCATCTCCGAAGATGATGAGGCGACCATGATTGACGCTTTTCACGCCCAAGATCCGCTCTCAGAAATCCAAGGGAACTTGAAGAAGCGAATCAGCCAGCATTTCGGCTACCATTTCGACTACACCACGTTCGGAGCATCAGAGACACGCTTCACCCCCGTTCCGGCCTACATCACCAGCTTCCTCCCCCGGTTGCCCGTCCAAAGCCCTCTCCCCGACCAGTTCACCGTCCAGTACTACCCTCCCGGCAGCGGTATCCCCCCGCACGTCGACACCCACTCCATGTTCGGCGAGGCCCTCTACAGCCTGTCCTTCGGGAGCGCCGTGCCGATGCAGTTCCGCATGTCCGGCGCCAACGACGCGCGCAAGATGCGTCTCCCGAAGCGATCGGTCCAGCAGCAGCAGCAGCAGCAGGACGGGGGCACCACCGACCCCCCCTCCGCCTCTCCCGCCGTCCCCGGCGAGCAGCACCGGCAGCCGGACGACGAGGAGCAGCACCCTGTGTGGGAGGTGCTCCTGCCCGCGCGCTCGCTGCTGCTCATGACGGGCGCGGCGCGCTACGGCTACACGCACGCCATCCGGCCGCGCAAGACGGACCTCGTCGGCGGGCGCACGGTGCCGAGGCAGGGCCGCTACTCGATCACCATGCGCAGCGTGAAGAGGGGGGACGAGATCGGGTGCGGTTGTGCGTACCCGGGTGTCTGCGACGCCAGGATTCGGGAGGAGATGGCCGCGGCTGCGAGGAAAGGAGGGGTGGTGGCGTCGGCAGAATGAGGGCGTGTTGCTGGGGGATTGTTGGGGCTCGGGCTGGCACTTCCTCCCAACTGGGTAGTCGGCTCGAGGTCGGGGAGAATGCAGCCACCTCAGAACGCCCAACTCCATTTTTTCCTCACCGCCTACCTCGATGGGGGCGGCCGCAGCTGCAGGACAAACGTGATAGGACAATGTGACGGGGCAGAGGTGGCAGGACAACGACGTCACTGGACAGGAACGCGCGAGACAAGAGGCAACGGAACTGCGTGGTAGGGCAATCCGACCGGACAAATGCGCCAGGACAAGTGCGCCAGGACAAGTGCGCCAGGGGGCGGTCAAGCGAATGGTGTTGTCCTGCCCCTCTTGTCTGCATTGTCCTCGCCCAGTACCTATGTACCTTATGTATATGTCCAAACCGCCAGGCCATTTTTATTTAACTCTGTCGAGTCCCATCCGGTTTCCGATTGCAAGTTTCCCCCTCTCCGCAGACCAAGACCATGTGCCGGTATTCGGCCCAGGCCATTTCGTCCAGCTGCCCAGCCGAAGACCGATTGGACTCGCGTGGCGCTGACATGGCCGATTGCCGGCCTCCTGGATTTGGGTCCGAACCTGATTGGTGGCTGCGATCCTATCGCATAGAAAGCTATTTTGCCGACCGTGACTCGCCCTTCGCCTTCCCGTGCGATAGGTTCCGAATTTACTCAGATGAACCGAGAAACCGAGCTATCGCAGAGATTGACGGCGTGGCCGCAGGCTTGACATTTCTGGACAAGCTCGAGAATCTCATCGATGTATTTCCTGAGCGCGGACTCCGCGGGGGGTCGAGCGCTACCGACTTAGGCCTTAACAACGATGACCCTTATCCTAAGGACTTAGATATACATGGGGATGACCACCAGTGGTGAGTATTCTTGATGGAGCATTATCACCCCTTTCGCAAAACGGGACGGTGCTGACCGGCGCCAGCGCGTTGATTCATGGCAGCATCCAAGTTGACCTCCCGGCAGAGCCCAATCTCGATGAGTCGTTCGGTTCCGAGCCGGATCTCGATTTCCCCGTTGAAAAGACGGGGGATGTTGGCAAAGCTTGGAGGGGGTTGGGGTCTCTGAGGAGAGGTATGAAGGCCGAGTTCCGACGCTTCAACGAGGTGGCATCCCGGGCAGCATCAACTACAATGTCCAGGCTTCGCTCAAAGTTTCCTAGTTCCAGAGCGTTAGCAGATTGTGGAACCCTAGTCTACCGCGACGTCTTAGATGGCCTTTGTCCGAGCACTCTTGAGGAGATTTTCGCCTTCGCCAGCTTATCACACGCCATGTCCCGGATCCTGGTGCGCCAGAAGCGGATGGAGGACGCTCAGGTGCTGTTAGGGGTGCAACGATGGAGAGATTGTATCGGCAACGTGGATGAGAAAAGTGTATTTGATACCTTGGCGTCCGAGATGTGGCCCTCCAGTTGTATGTTTTCGACCCAGCCAGAACGGGCTGCATCTGGCTCGCTCTCCCAAGCCATCCCTGGACTAGAAGGCTTGGACAATACGTCGCAGTTCCTGAAGAAAGCAGCAAACATCACTGCCACCGAGATGGGTCACATTCCCGGCGATGTATCCCACACAGGCGACACTGGCCCCCCACCCTCCAGTCTAGAAGACGACGTGCTGAATATAACGGAACGCACCGCCGAAGAATTCAACTTTTCTCAGCTCTGTCGCTTTGGAGACGGCGACCCCTACCTGCGCCCAATGAACATCGAGCCTCGAGAGCTTTCCAAATCTTGTGGCCCGGATCAACCCATCCCCGGATACAACCCGCCGCATTTCCATCGCCCCCCGTTGGGAGGCCACAGTCCGGCGTCAAATCAGCCCCCTTCTGATTGTCACACCTCGCCAGTTTCATCCTCTTTGCCAAGCTCCTCATCCTGTGGCCAGCGCTTTTATCGCTTCCCGGTCACTGACGAAGTTTTCGACTGCAAAGCCATCAACCTGCGAAACACCGTCACCTTCCTCGCTGTTTTGGCCTTTGCTAGCGATTGGGGCGATGGCTTTTACCTATTCTCTGGTAGCGGCAAGACGGCAGCACACAACAGAACTGGATCAGCATGGGCTAGAGAGCGCTCCAAGACAGAGAGGAAGCTTCGGAGGGAGTTCTTCGACCCCCTCAAGAAAGTCGGGACAGACGATGCTGGCTTCCTAGCACTGCTGGCGGTAGCCAAGAGGTTTGTCGTTCTCGGTTTGCTCGGGACGAAAGATGAGGTTCAGGATTACTTGATCGCGATATCCAAGGTAAGACGGCCACAGAACTTAACATTAGGCTTCGCGGAGCGCGGCTGACCGAAGAGCTAGGAGTTTTTGACGTGCGGGGACAGACAGGCCAAGTTTGCCCGCTGGGTATTATTGGGACAGTCACCCAGCTCGACGGCAGCAAGCAGCAGCAAGCCCGAACAACAAAATAAACGCCGCAAACCCTCCGAGAGGCAGCTGGGCGACGGCGGTCCCACAAGAAAGAAACAGTAAGTTAAGGGTTTGCAACCACTCTTCAGACATGACATGCTGATCAGAACACCCAAGGTGCATCTACCGCTGCGAACATCCGGGGTGCGGAGGCGAATACCATTCGGCGTCCGGGCTGTCCAAGCACAAGAAGAAACACCTTCCCGTCACCGAAATTGTTCGCTGTGATGTGTGCGAATACAGTTCAGATAGACGAGACCTTGTGCGGCAGCACTTCCTTCGACAACATGGACCAGATTTGCCGCCGTATCTTCAAGAGGTACGACGGGGGCATCGGTAGGAGGGAAGAAAGGAATATTTATTAGATGTAGGTACTGTGCCGACTTCTTTCGACTTGAAGGTGTTACTTTTGGATGGCTTCTCCCAGGCTGGCCACTTTTTATATCCAACAACTTTGTCGATAGAAGGTTAACGGGGCGTCATCCGCATGGACATGTTTTGGGAAGTAAAGACAATATAGACCATTCTCAATTATATCACTTGGTCCGATTTTAGGCAATGTGTGGATGGCCGTGTGGCTACAACCATCCCGGATGACGAGAAAGGTGAATAAGACTTAGATTACAACCATATCACGCTGGGAGTTGTTGGATAAGTAAACCAAATGACTGCGTCAACCTTAGGAGACAAACTATAGGACATCTAAGGTAAACCTTTGGGCACGTCCTAGCAGGATCTCCGCCAATCTAAACCGTGCGCCCTGTTGTTGGCCAGTACATGAACTTACATGACACTAGGGGTGTTTGAAGAGTTGCTAGAGGCACTGATGGACTTTCCAACACTAGACATGGTTATGCTCAACACAGGCCTTGATGAAATAGAGTGACAGTTGTATTCGGGTGCTCCAAATCAAAGTAAGTAGGTAGTGTTTCCTCTTTTGCAAAGGAGTTAGATATTCGTAACTACCACTCTCTGGATTAGCAGCAGCCAGCCCCTTACATGGTTCTTTTCCTACTCTTAATCCAGCGCTCAGTGATCTGGCCTACCGTCTCCACACTGGCCAAAGCCGCCGCCGACAAGGCGACCCCCATCTTCTTCCTGCCGTCCCCGCCCACCAGCGCAGGATCATAATACCCCGGCATCAGATACACGGCCGAGCGGTCCTCATACACGACCCACCTTCCCCGGCCCTTCTTCTCCTCCACCATATGGACAAACACCCCATGAGCGCGCCTCTCCCTGCCCGCAATCGTCTTCAGCAGCCCCGCATCCACCGCCTCCCCGTCCACCGTCTCATACCCGTCTGCAACTAGCCCCTGCCAGTCCTCCCACCCATCGTCCCCGGCACGTCCCACATTCACAGTCCGCGAACGGGAGCGGGAACGGGAGCGAGAATCGGAACTGGAACCAGGGCTGTAACCAGAGCCAGAACCCGAACCAACACCAGCCAACCCCAACCCAAAACCACCCCCCGACCCCAACCCCAAACTCGAACCCGACCAACCACCACCACCACCACCCCCATAACCACACGCATACCCCCCCAACCCCGTCCCCGCCCTCACCCCGGCCTCAACCCAATGCGCCCTCAGCGGCACCAACCCCAACCCAATCCCACTTCCACCGCCAGAAGAGCGCATGACGGCGCTACCGCTGCTGTTGCTCCTGTTGCTGCTGCTCCTCGGCCGGTCACAGGCCGCGCACAGGCCGTCCCAGGGGTAGAAGCGCTTGTAGCCGCGGTCGGAGCCGCGGCGGCGGGATTGGCGGAGGAGGGTTGCGGGGCAGGAGAGTTCGGGGGGTTCTTGAGGGCTTTCTTTTCGGTGTTGGCGGGTGGGCGTTTGGGTGGTGGTGGAGGTGGAGGTTGTAGTGCTGGAGGTGGTGGTGGTTGTGCTTGTTGTGGGGTGGGTGGCGCGGTAGAGGGAGCAGTGGTCCCAGTGGGGTGCCGGGCGGGGGATGCGGGCGAGGAGGGCGCCGACGTGGGTGTCGTGGGGGTTTGGGGAGGTCAGCGGCTTGAGGTGGGCGACGCTGGTCGAGTCGATCCATACGTGGTGGCCGCAGCGTGGGTTGCCGCGGCTGTCGACGGCGGTTGGGTCGGGGCAGTGGCACCAGGGGTGTTGGGGGATGTAGAGGAGACACATGGTGGTATCTTGTAGCGTGTGAATGCTAGCAATGTGGATGATGGGTGGTGGTCGCTGTTGGGTCTCACCGCGCGGGTTGGGGGTGGGCATTGTTTATTAAGGCTTAGCTATGGTCATTATTCCTATTGCTGTTTTATATACACAGCCAAAGGATTCAACACGTACACCTTGTCGAAGTGATAAAGGAGTCGTTGTCGTTCAGGGGTAACCCGGGAGGTAGGCAGGGGTTAGGGTTCTTTGAGCCACTGCTGCTGATAAAGAAAGCGTTCGCATTCGAAATCAACAACTGTCCGTAGCAATCCCGAAAGGGGAAGACTCCCTGGATTACCGGGGCCCTCAGTAACACCCGAGAGAAATTGGTTCTTTTGTGATTTTACTCCGTGGAAACAACTTGCGTTACGTTTGAGTATTGGGGAGCGTACAACTCGAATCCAATGTTAGTACCTATTAACCACAAGACGGTTTGATCAACTGACAAAGCTAGGCAGGCAGAGGGAAGCAGGGATTGAGCGGCTAGAAAAGCCACCTAACCAGTACTAGGACTAACTTCTAGCGGCGAGATAGAATAGAGGCTGCCGAGACATGCACGCTACTAGATCTAGGTAGTAAGAAGCCTGACGTCGTAACTGCCCCGTACAAGTGGCTTGATGACAAATCGGGCAGTTCCCCGAGACATAGGTCGGGCTACCCCAATTAGTCTCCGAGCAACGTCACTCCCTCATAGTTTCACAACTGCAGCTCCACGAGTAAGGTATTTCATAGCCACGCCCTCTCCCAAACCCCGCCTTTCCCTTTCTTCCCTCTCCATCACTCATCAACGGCATCACTCATCCACTGATTCCACGTCACCATCAAAACCAACCAACCAACCACAACACCAATCCCAACCCAACCAACACCACCACCACCACCACCACCACCACCAAATCCACTCCACGCACCATGTCCCCCCCCACCAAACTGCACCTCCCCACCCCCCTCCTCCCCCCCTCCTCCCTCATCCTCGTAACCGGCGCCAACGGCCTGATCGCCTCGCACGCCGCCGACCAGCTCCTCGCCGCGGGCTACCGCGTGCGCGGCACGGTGCGCTCCGCGACCCGCTGCGCCTACCTCACCACGCTCTTCGACGCGCGCCACGGCCCGGGCCGTTTTTCCTTGCACGAGATCCCCGACGTGACCGCCCCGGGGGGCGTGTGGGAGGGCGCGGTGGCGGGGGTGTCGGCGATCGCACACGTGCTGGGCGCGGTGGACCTGGCCGTGCGGGACGCGGATGCCGCGGCGGCGGCGGAATTGCCGTGGCAGGTGGGGCTGCTGGAGGCGGCGGCGAGGGAAGGGGGGGTTAAAGCGGTGGCGTTCACGTCGTCGGCGTGGGCGGTGTGGACGCCGGATGCGGGTAAGAGGGTCAGGTTGACGGGGGGGAGTTGGAATGAGGAGGCGGTGGCGCTGGCGAGGGATAAAGCGGTGGCGCCGGAGAGGAAGGGGTTTGCCGGGTTTATGGCGTTTAAGACGCTCATTGAGAAGGGGGTGTGGGAGTGGGTGCGCCGGGAGAAGCCGGCGTTTGCGTTTAATACCGTGTTGCTGGATACGGTGCTGGGGGAGTGTCTGGATCCGGAGAATCAGGGGATTCCGAGCACGGCGGGGATGGCGCAGTGGGTGTGGGAGAATATCCACGTGGACACGCTGAACATGATGCAGCCGCAGTGGTTTGCGGACTGTCGGGATGCGGGCCGGTTGTACGTCGCACTGTTGGCGACGGCGCCGTTGGTGGATAGGGAGCGCATCTTCGGGTTTGGCGCACGTTATAGCTTCTTCCGGGTGGCCGAGATCCTGAAGGAGCTGTATCCGGAGCATGCCGACAAGATGGCCAAGGTGAAGGACCTGGGATGGGACCAGACTGAGGTGCCGAACGAGCGTGGAGCCGAGCTGTTGGCGCGGCTGGGCCAGGAAGGCGGTTGGCGGACTCTGGAAGAGAGCGTGAAGGAGAACGCCGAGAGCTGGCTCAAGCTGAAGCCGGCCAGGGTGACGGACGAGAAGTATGTACAGATTGGCAAGTAATACCAGAGGGTACAGTGGTATCATAGCTTTGATGGTCTCGTGATAGCCTTAGGCCCATTTGATAAACACACTCGCACTTCTTAGGCATAGCGACTTGTTTCAAGAGCAAAGTGTATGGTGTGTTCCGCCACGCCACGCCCTTAAATCGGCATAGGCTGGGGGTTGTTGCCAGCCGTTTTGTAGAGATCGCGTAGTTCAAACGCCTCGTGACCACCCTCGGGTACTTCTCCAATAAGGCGGGCTGGCTGTCCCGCGACGATACTGAAGCTCGGGATGACCATATTAGGGGGAACGACGGTGCCGTCGAGGATGCGCACGTATTCCTTGATGATGGCAAGCTCGCCGATGGAGACCTTTGCGCCGATGTGGACGTGGCTGCCGACCGAGGCGGCCTGCACGACGGAGCCGGGGCCGACGAAGACGTGGTCGCCCATGCGGAGGGGCATAAAGGTGAATGCGCTGTGATGATGCATGGTTAGCATGTTTGCTGTCGCGAGTAGTCGTCGTGGTAGACAGTATCAGAGAACCCGGAAGAAACACACCCATTGTACAGGCGCCCTGGTGGACGCAGACAGCAGCCCCGGCTCAGGAAGCAGTAGCGCCCAATGGACACGGCCGTGTTATTCGGGGCAGCACCACTCGCCGACTGGGACGATGCCTGGATAGTCCGAATCAAGTCGCCCCGGATCATAACCTCGGGTTGAATGACGGTCTTGCCGCCGAGCATGATATTTTGGGTCCCTACGAGCGTCGCCTTGCGAGCCACTTTATTGCCCGTGTCCGTCTCGATGTATTCTCCCCTCGGCGGCCTCCGTGACGACATTTTGGCGGTTTTGTTCGGTTGTCGGCTTGGTGGGTTTCGAATTGCGGGTTCCGAGTCGTTGGTTTTGAGTCGCGAGTTTGAGTCGTCAAGGTGCTTGTTTTTTGGTGTGGATGGTGGTGCTCGGTGATTGGATTGCCCAGGCGCGAGCTTCCGAAGGTCGCGTCGCGTGGATGCTCGAAGGCGCCGAGACAAAAGCGGAGTGCGGGGCATCACAGTGGGGAAGCGGATCAGCCAACGTGCCAAACCCATTTGAGCTGGCTCGCCTGGGCCGTCCCGAGTCCCGTCGCGCACGAAGCCGAACGTTGACGCTGATCCCCTGCAGTGCTGTGTGCTGTGCCGTATCACTGCTGAAATGGCGTTTCAAGGATCCATGCCCTGCCTCTGTATGCACATAACGACATAGGTGGAATTTTGTCAGGGCACGTTCAGGCATCAGCATGTTGACTTCCAAAAGACAAAAGATGAAATAGAAGAAAATCAATTCTACATTTTCACACACTCCGCCACAAAGCTCGAATGAAGCACCATGTCTTCGACAACTCTGCCCCAGTCAGAGCAAGGGAGTGAATTGCCGACGAAACAGCCCCTCGACATAGCCGACCTCTTCCGCGAGCTGCAAGAAACGAACCGGCTATTGAGGGAGATAGTATCGCAAAAGGCAGCCGACCAGGACCCATTCACCGACGAATCACTATCGCCGCGCACGACTGATGAAGGGACGAAAGGGTCACCTCCTGGCTCACCGCTCGAGCCGGCTGTTGTGAACACGAGCACAATTCAGCTTGTCGAGGACCTCGCCCGTAGGGTATTCGATTCGGATCATCTAGAACATCTGGACTGGTTTCGCGATCTCACTCTTTCACGTATTTCAATAGTCAAAGAATCGTCACATGGCTCGCCCGATATCCAGTCGCCGTATCAGGTCCGACTCTTGGCCAACTTGACCGACTCTCTCGGCCGAAGAGCGAAACTTGACGGGCAACCGCTGGAGCTATGCTGGGACTGGAGAACTGGTTCAAGAATGCCGAGAGTGCCGCTGACCGATGGAGAAGTTGAGAACCTCCGCCGCCAATGGCTCGTCCGGTTCGATCTCGACCGCTCAACCGAGCGCGTCTCAAGGCAATCTGGATGGATTCTCGGGAGGGAACCCCGTCGCAATGGCATTCTGTGTGCCTGTCCCCTTGTTTACGGCCCCGGTCACGCGCTCACGTCGGCAAACTCGATTCTCGATGAGTGCCACAAGGCCAAGGCTCTCGTGAGCAAGATGGCATACCCCGAACTCGTCAGTCCTGGAGCGCTCTGGTAACTAGGACCTGCCCAGGTGGCCGCGACCCGTCACTTTGCCTCCATGCTTACACAGAGATACAGGCACTTCACTACGCCTATATGGGCCAACGGAACTCTTCCTCTCAGCCGCCTCGCACTAATCGCTGCTGTGTGTCTGGTGAACCCGGAGGAGGAACACGAGACGGTGCACCAATTCTTGCACGAGTTTTGTGCTCCTTGGAAGCCTCTACGCCTTCGTGGTATGGGCCGTGAGTTCGGCGGCTGGACTGGCAGCAGCGAGATATCTTACCAGCACACTATCCGCTGCTTCTCCAACGTCACCGTTACCGACCAGTCCGACTTCACACCTTATGTCCGTTGTCATCGCGAGTCCGGCGAGTTCCCAGCTCTTCCGGGAGCGCCAACCACTTCGTTTACAGAACGCCGCATGTCCGTACTGTGCCGCTGGTCCGAGTTCAACGACGAGCTGTCCTTCACCATTGTGCTCCTCGGAGACTTTCAATCCGTGAAGCAGGAGGCTCAGGGGTCCAATGACTTGTTTACCGACTGGAAGGACCGCCACTTTACTGCACAAGGCAAAAATGCCGGCTACCACATGCTCCAATCCGCCGTACACCGCACGCTGATATCCTGGGAAAAGGAGTGGTCTCAATGCCTGGATGTGTTGGGGGACACGGTTAACACGAATGTGAGCCTACCGTTCTACGTGGTCTAGAAAGTCCACCGCTCACGCTTGCAATAGCTTCACGATATCCTAAGCGACGAGACCAGTAATCGCCTCATGTTCGACACATCCTACGCCCGGTCCCGCGTCTACTTCAAGACCCTGGAGATGCTCCGTATCTTTGGCGATACAATCCGGGAGACCGGTCGAGACTTGCAAGAAATGGATCCTGAGCGCCTTCTCCAGGGCAGCTTTCTGCGCGCTGGCTGGGATGCTCGGTACTTCCTCAGGGACGATCCGGCCACAGATAAGGCGCTGTGGAAAAACTGGCGGATCTTGTCCGAATTTCAAAAGGGGGCAGAGGAACGTTTAATGCGGCGTATTACGGAGAAGACCGAGGAAATAAAAAGCTTGAGAGACGGGGTAAGTGTTGAGCCTAGCATATTGGGAATTGCCATCGAAACAGAATCTAACCTCTCAGCTTTTCAACGCGACTTCGCTCCGCGAGGCAGCCAGATCGACGACCATGAACCGCTATGTCATCGTCTTTACAGTCGTCACCGTTCTCTATCTACCTCCGAGCCTAACATCGGTAATTCACGTTATCCCACACGCATTCCTACTATCAAGACCGTAACTAACACCATCGGCAGTCACTCTTCGGCACGCCGCTCTTCGACGGGGAAGACCAGGCCGAGACAGTAGGGCGTTTCAGGACATCGACCATCATCGTCTGCGTCATCACATACGTGATCGCCTTCCTGCTCCTCTGGCTCGCGGACAAGTGGGAAACCGCCGGGTCGCTATACCACGAAGCCCGCGAGTTTGCCGCCTCGACATGGAGCCGACTCAAAGGCGACGGGGAAGACGAGGATACCAACCACGCCCACGCCCTCAGGAACACCATCAGCAACAAGCCACCCCTCACACCAGCACCCACCACCGACCGAATAATGAGCGTGTAACATCAACAAACTACCTACCTACCTACCCTGGCTAGGTAGGTAGCCAACCAGCCATCCTGCAACCCCCAACTCCCCATCCAGGGCTACCACACCACAAAATACAGCCATAACTACCTCCCTTACCTTAGGTACCTAGGTAGGTACCCAATCAACAACCCTCCCCACCCCCCACCCACACCGCAGCCTCATACCCGTCCATCCACTCGACAAACTCCCCGCCCGCGCCCGCCCACCCCTTGATCCCGCCCGCCAGCGCGAGGCTCTTCATGTCGCTGTCGCCCGCCGCCGCGATGTGGTCGGCCAGCCAGCCTGCCGCGCGGCTGCCGCGGCCTTTGGAGGAGCCTGAGCGATGGGGTGTTAGGCTGGATGTATATGGGTGTGGTGGTGGTGGTGGTGGTGGTGGTGGTGGTGTTTTGGGAGGGGGGGATGGGGGAAGGTGGTATCTGGGTGGGGTGGGGGGGAAGGGTGGAAGGGGGCATCATACCGCAGTAGAAGATGACCTTGCGCAGGTTGGCTGCTTTGAAGGTGGCGTAGATGGTGGGGAGGGTCAGGGGGAGACTCTGCGCGGGGAGGTTGAGCGAGCCGCGGATGGTGCCGCCCTGTTTTGGGGTGTTAGTGTTAGTTGTTTGCGGGTGTGCGTTGGGTGGGTGTGGGGATGGGGGTGGAGTGAGTGGCATGGTGGCCGGCGTGGTGGTGGTTGGTTTATGCTTAATGCATTTGTTTCAGATCCCCGAGGTTCCGCATACCTCAAAATCATTCCGCCGCAGATCGATCAGCACGAAATCCCGCTTTTCGAGCGGCGTCGTCTTCAGAAGCTCGAGCACTTCCTCCCGCGAGATGGTGACGACGTCGGATTTGGGTGCGGGATAGGCCGCGTACCAGGGCGCTGGAGTGGTTGCGTCGGTGGTTGCCATTTTGGATTTTAGGTGTCTTGGGAGAAAGGGGTGGATTGATGTTTCGGTTGAGGAGAGATGTTGTGAGGGGTTCCATGAGATTCGGCGTGTGAAAAGGGGACCTGGGGGGGCTGAATCGGAGTTGGGTTATGGTGATTGTGTCACTACTCACATTTGATTGGTCCGTTTGTTGGAGTTGCCGAGAGGGTGAAATAAAGGGGAGTTGAGCGACAGGACATGATTATGAGGGAGATGACGAAATCTTTCGACCAAATGAATTGCAGGGGGGTTGATACAATGCTGTTGACTTGTATGATTTTATATGTTTGTTTCTTGTTTATGCAACCCGGGTCCTGGTCTCGGTCCCAAGAAAGCACCGCCCTAAGCTATGCTAATCACGCCCGTGGCTATCCGGCTGTGACGTGGTTCTAGACGATCTCTTGTTGATGTTTGTGTTTCGTTTCCCAACAACCATACTCTACGATCTCGCCCCCTCCCCCCCAAAGGCACAAACTAGGACTGACACCGTATAACGTACCAACCCACCCAAACGCCTCATTTACCCTGTCGTCCTCTAGCACACTTGCACACCCCCAGAATAGATGGGGACACAGCAGGCTGGGTTTCCATTCTCGTCAAAAAGTGGCGTGTTCCTCGGCGGGTTGAGGGCCATGCAGGCTGCCTTAGCGGAGGCCGCGACGGCGGGGTCGATTTTGTAGACAGTGTTTGGCACGCATGCTGCTCAAATCCACATGAGTTAGCCGTCCGCTGCGTCTTCCCCTGTGCACTGCGTTTCCGTCAGGGGACTTACCCGGCGGCGGCGGCGGCGGCGGTGGGTTTACTGGTGGCTGGTTACACGAACCACCCCAGGGCTGGCCTCCCATAAGCAAGTTGAGGCCGTTGGTCCAGCAGATTCCTGCTTCGCTTACGCCAGCGTAGGTGGCCACAGCCGCGAGGATCAAGCTTTGGGTTTTCATGTTTTGGCTGTAGGCGGAAGCTGAGCGCGAAAGGCTAAAGCGGGCGATAGCTAGAAGTAACTAGGAGAAGAGCTATGCGGCAGACGAAAGGGGGAGGGTGGAGCTGAGAGCGAGCTGCTCCTGTCTTATAAAAGCGTAAGAGTTCCGAATGTACCGGAAGCTCACGGCCACAGACATAACTACCTAGGTACCTAACATGGGTCTCCTCTTTTCCTCCCCTCGACCCCTCTCAGCGTATCTGACACACGCATCATGGGAACACCGAGCTGAAAATCAGCGGTGAGTGACGCTCCTAGTCCCGACGGAGACCCCGTCCCGCGCACTAGGTGTCACTTCTCATCGGTCCTTCTTCTGTGTGCTCTGTGCCGCCGTCCCATGCGTGGGCCGTGATACGGCTTGCGTAAGACTGTTAATCGCATCTCTTTTGGGGTGTGGGCCATTCCCAAGAATGATGTGACGTTCCGGGTCTGCATGTGTTCATCCGGTGAGTCTCCTAAAGCAAGCTGGGAACATACAATTCGCACAAACGTCGGAGAAAAAGCATGCTGTCATTGTCTTAGGCCAAGAGATGATCGATATGCTTAACTGGACTCTGAAGCATAGCCTCATGCGTTCCCCGCAGATTAACGAAGCCCGTAGCGCAACAGGGTGCCCGAAACCCATCGGATGGTCCGTGTTGCTTCTGTTCTGGCGCGGGGTGTCGCGAATAGCATCACACGGCGCTTGGTGAAAACAAGAGTTTGTTTCTGAGGCCCGTCCCGTGCGGCTGGTGGATCCGGGATATATCCCCGCTCGAACCAGTAAGGGTTAGATCGGCACCGCGGACGGCAGCTGAATGCCGCCGCTAAGGCTGAAGTCGGGGATGCCAAACTGCAGGTCTGAGACCCAGGTCTCAGCACAGACCTGGGACCTGCTCCCTTCGCTGGTCTTTGTTGTGCCACCCCCGCTGTGATGCGGTGACGAGACGCCTGACGGCCGCAGCCCGACACCGCTGACCAGTGACAGAGGTCGGGGTTGTTGTGTTTCTCCCTGGGGCCGGTCGTTCGGATGTCGGGGGCGGGCACGTTAAGGACCGGTCATGAACTGACTATAAAGAAAACCGGAGAGGCTCTCTGGAATATCAGTAGTGCTGCGTCCGCCGATAACCACACCTAGCTTCTTAACAACCACTCCCCGACAGCAACATGAAGTCCAACTTGGGCTTTGTTGCCTCCAGCGTCCTGGGCCTGGCACTCCAAGCCGGGGCACAGGGCGGCACACAAAATCCCTTTGGTTCAGCAAGCAACAACGCCCTCAACGGGGGCGGGTTAGCTGGCAGCCAGAACCCATTTGGTAGCGGCGCAGCCGCCGTCCCAGCAGACTCAACTGGTAGCCAAAACCCCTTTGGTGGCTCCGGCTCCGGCTCCGGCTCCGGCTCCGGCTCTGGTTCGGCGGGCTCGGGAGGTAGCCAGAACCCCTTTGGGGGTGGCTCCGGCTCTGGCTCTGGCTCTGGTTCGGCGGGCTCTGGAGGCAGCCAGAACCCCTTTGGGGGTGGCTCTGGTGCTGGTTCCGGCACCGGTGGGGCTGGATCTGGTGGTTCCGGCGCTGGCGGCTCTGGCTCCGGTGCCGGTTCTGGGGCTGGCTCTGGTGCTGGCTCCGGTTCTGGTTCGGCAACTGCGGGAAGCTGCCAGTGCCCGCCCGGTGGAAACGCAGCCCCCAGCGGCCCGCGCCTTGATGTGCCGGGATGCCCAGCCGTCCGAGCCGCGGACCCGACAGGGCAGACGCTGACTTATGCCAACTCACCGATATGTCACACGGGTAAGTCTTCCAAGCTACGCCATCCTCCGGGTGCTTGACCGGCACTTGTTAACTAATCGGTCCCGGGAAAACAGGTGACGGCCAGCTGTACCAAACCCCCGACGGCGCGACCTTCTACATGCAGTGCTGCACCCACGGCGCCGGCTCCAGCACCGTCATCACTAGCCTCGTAACCGCCGACTTTGGAGAATGTATGAACGAGTGCAGCAAGACGGACAAGTGCAGCAGTGTCACGTTCCTGGCCCACGAGGAGTCGTGGTCGGAGCCGCTTCACACTTGCACCCTGAACACGGACGGAGGATTCTCCTCCGGGGTTTGTGGAGGCGACGTGCACAGTTACGCCTTCGTCATCGACCCGCCGGCCATTGAGTCCCCTGACTCGGCGGGCGTGCTCTGCTCGACCGAGTGCCCCTATGCCAACGGCCAGCTGTATGTCTCGTCGGTCGGCGAGTCCTTCCAAATGGACTGCGGCAAGCGCCATGGAACCCAGGTCATCTATCGTGACCGCCAGCCGTCGCTCAAGACGTGCATTGAGGCGTGCGGGAAGCTGCTGGCGTGCCACAGCGTCGACTACGATGTTCACCGCCAGATCTGCTACTACGGAAAGCACCAGGGCGAGCCGACCATCGAGGCCCCCGGATTCGCAAGCGCCCACTCCATGGGATGCGTGGGAGCATGCTCCGCGTGTAGCGGCGGCCGTTGCCCGAGTGTGAGTTCGCCTGGTTGCTGATCTTGCCGGCCCCCAGGGGCCGGAATCTCCGGAATCAGTACTCTAGATAGGACCCGTTCAAGTTACTGACGAGAACTAGGACCCGGACCCGTCAGCGCCTCCTTTTGACAACAACAGCCCCTTGCCGCAGGATGACCCTCTCGGTAACGCGGCGCCGCCGGACTCCCTATGCCCGCAGCTCAACGGCCAGACCATGGACATTGGCGGTTCGAGCTACCGGATAACGTGCGGATTATCAACAAACTGCGTTGAAGACGGCTATCAGATCTTCGGCCCTGCCGCCGTCCAGCAAGTCACGCTCGACGAGTGCCTTCAGTCCTGCGCCACTTTCCCGACATGCAAGAGCATCAACTTCCTCAATACCGACTGTAAGACTCAATCAAGTCCCTGATAACCCTTACCGCTCCCGCTTCCCAAGTAACCCATCATCCTGCACCAAGCTAACCTACCGTTCTTCAACGTAAAGACAAGGTCGATGGTACGGCACAATGTGTCCTGAGGCAGTGCAACCCGGCTCCCGATGGCCCCGGCAACCATATCGCGGCGCACAAACTGTGAAAGGTCTTGAGGGGATGATGGCACAAGAACGACCGGCGCAGCCGGGGGGTGGACAACGACAAGTCCGATGGGTGCATTGTCTACCAAGTAGTCGTCGATGGGTGCAGCAGTAACGCTACTGGCATCAAGCCACGCAAGCCATTGCCTGGGCTTGCTTGTGTTGCCTTTGCTCGGGAGAGATAAAATATCTAGATACTCAAGTTGCGTTGAATTTTACCGCGCATATCGTCCACTTTTCAACGTCCTACCTATTGTCAAAGACATTCTATTATGGCGTGGAGTTGGAGTGAGCAATGGGGACTGACGATATGGGATCACCTTTCCCCCTGGCAACAGATCATCAGGAATGTGGAGATGCTCAGCCGAAGGATGAGATGGTGAGAACTGACAAGGTAGGTGGTCAAGGGATGTGGGGGCCCGAACCGAAGGAGGATCAGGGGGAGCCAAGCCCGAAACACAAGCAAACAAGGGGGTGAGGGCTCGGTCGATGATGTTCTTGTGCGGCAAGCTCCGCAAATCAAGGTGCTGCTAATGAAGCAGTCGTCAGCAGATTTAAACTATTCCCAATGCCGTCTGACCCAGACGGCGGGTATTGGGGAACAAACCACCGGACGACCGAGACCAGTCTTTTACCCGCCATGTTGTGATACCGACTCTGACTGCATCACAGAAATAGATAATCCGGGGTAACGACTAACGAGTGCCACTATCAGCAGGCCGGCAACCTGACACGGGCCAAGCACATAGAGTGCAGACCCAACCGGAACTCGGCAGCAGATGCACCAATCTGCGTCGGGGGCAAGGGACTGGAGTGGAATGCGGGAATAAACTTCGAGAACAACCCCCAACTGCCGAGGCAAGCGCCTACTTAATCTATACGACGACAGCCCACAAGCCCACATCTGGATAAAGCAGGGGGGAGGGACTCGTCATGCCCAGACTCGCCAGGGAGTGCCACGCTCGGCCAACGCAGCCAACGAAGGCAGGGTTTGGTTCGGATCTGATTCGTTTTTAACCGGCGTCTTGAACCGCCATTCTCGCCGGACAACCCGATTCGCCATGCTGACCATGATGGGCCATCATTCTCTTACAAACGGAGATTAAAATCCGGGGAGTAGTCTTGGCGGGTGGGTTGTGATGGCAGCATATGCTAGGGGGGAGGCCAATCACGGCTGCTGTGAATGTCAGGATGTTGTATGGGCGATATGGGACGGGGGATCGACCGCTGACGATACCTCCTTCCCCCATGACTTAACGAGGAAGCGGCCGACCAACGGGTGAATACCGATGATGCGACCCGGATATTGATGGTGCCTTCTGCGTCACCAGCCTCCGAGACCCAGAGCCGGCCCATGGGTGGGTTCATTATTCGTAGCATGATCTGCAGAGTGCAGACCGCTGTGCTGTAGGGCAGGGGCGAAAGGGGGTGGGGAGGCACGGGAGGGGGCGAGCGAGAGAGACGATCAACAAACCTAAATAACCCGACCGGGAGCCGCCTTCTGATCCTGACTCGCTCCCGTCCCCAACGCGCATCACTCATCTTCGATCTGCGGACCTGAGGAGTTTCGGATCACCGCCGACGTCATGACGCTCAAGACCTTCCTCGCGAGCTTGCTGCTCGCGGCACCCGCCCTCGCCCACCCGGGTCACCACGAGAAGGTGTACGCACACTCGGCCCTCCCGCTCGAGCGGAAGTCTCTCGCTCACTGCTCGGCCCAGTTCAACGAGCCCGAGTTTGTCAAGAGGACAGTACAGATCCATGGCCAGGAACTGGCGCGGTTGAAGCGGTCGCTAGGCCTCGACACGAAGAGGTATGAATATCCCCCTGGGTTGCAGGTGATTGGGGAGGGTGTTGGTTGGGGAGGGTATGTCGTCGTGCTAACATCGGGTTCCCCTACAGGTCGAAGCACAGCCCGCGTGACTACGAAGAAGTTAACCGGATTGACCACAAGAGCAACAAGACGGTTTCCGAGGGGATGGATCTTAGCACGCTGTTCTCGGACGCCGGCGCTTGCATGCTGATGCCCGCGGTCGACCAGGGCCCGTTGTGTGAGTTTACGCCCGGGGTTTTAAGGGGGGCTTAGGTGCAGGTTCCTAACGAGATTTCTCAGACGTCAAAGGAGAGGAAGTCCGGAAAGACATTACCAATGGCGAGAAGGGTATCCCCTTGACGCTGGCCATCCAGGTCGTCGACTACAAGACCTGCGAGACGGTCCCGGAGGCCCACGTTGACATCTGGAGCTCCAACTCCACCGTGAGAGCCCCTGACGCCCTCAACCTTTTGTTTACTGGAAGCTGAACAATCACAGGGCATCTACGTCGGTGTGCAGGGCTACCCCGGCATGGGTGACCCCAACGACGCCTCCATCCTCCAGGGCACCACTCTCCGCGGCGTGCAGCCGACCGACGAGCACGGCATTGCTTCGTTCGACTCGCTCTTCCCCGGGCACTACGACGGGCGCGCCACCCACATCCACGGTGAGTCATTGTCATTCTCTGCCCCTACCTGCCCCTTTATCTTTATACCGCTTTATCTTTCCCCAAGCAAGTACCCCCCTGAACTCCTTGCTGACCCCCAACAGCCATCGTCTACCTCGGCGCGACCGCGCAGCCCAACAACACCATCACGGGCGGGCGGGCCGCGCACGTCGGGCAGATCTACTTCGACCAGGGCCTGATCACGGTCGCGGAGCAGCAGACGCCCTACAACAGCAACACGATGCGCATCACGCCCAACGTGAACGACTTCCTGTTCCGGCAGGGCGCTAACGGCGACGACCCGATCGTGCGGTACGCGCTGGTGGGCGACGACATCTCGCAGGGCCTGTTCGCCTGGATCCGCTTCGGCATCGACCAGAACGCCGACAAGCCCGTCAACCCGGCCGCCTTCTGGACCGAGAAGGGCGGCGTTATGAACCCCACCGGCCCCATCTCCCAGCTGCCCCCCGGCGGCTTCCCCGGCGGCGGCTGGCCTGGCTTCCCCGGCGGACGCAAGAAGAGGGCGGCGCGCGCTGCGGCGGCGGCGGCTGCTGCGAGGGCTGAGCAGGATGCTGAGTAAAAGGGTTGGTTGGGCTTGGACTTGGTCGGAGCGGGTGGGTGGTGGCGGGGAGTCACGGCTTGGTACTGAGCATGAATTCGTGTTGTATTCTGCTAGAGGGGAGATATCCTGGCGGCTTGGATGTATCGATCCATCGATTCAGGATAGCTGTCAGTCATTACCAGATAGAAATAACTGAGTTGCATCGACCAACTGAAGAGGCCCCGCAAACTCGCAATGGCATTCCGTCATGTATCTCAAAGCGAGAACCAGTGCCCCTGGGAGGCTCTCTTTTCGTCCTCGATGATGCATTACCTTTTATTACTAAGATGATGTTCTATTAATGTCTATTCCAATATGCATGCCTTCGCTGCTCTCCCCTCTCTCAGATCCTTCCTTCTCAAACCTTCAAACCCTCCAACAAGCCTGTCAAATTCTCGTCTCTCTGCATGCCCATCTGCTTCATCAGGCTTTTCAGCTCCAGTTGCAGGGCATCCAGGGCATGCCGCGTGTATTCAAGGCTTCCGGTCCGTTCAAGATGTTCGAGGAACAAGTTCTTCTGGTGCACTGTCATTTTCCCCGCAACATGTCGCTGGGAGAGTAGACTTTGAAGGACAACGGCGTGACCTTTGGCTTTCGACGACCCGATATCCGAAGACCCAGAATTCCCAGAGCGCCCCAGGGCGTGGATGAGCGGGAGTGAGTATTTTCCCTCGTCCAGGTCTTCGCAGAACCCCTTTTTCTTGGTGTACTAAAATGAGAGTCAGGAGCCGAATCAATGAAGAAACGCACATCTGCCGATGTCAAGTTCATGTAATCGTCCCGGATCTGGAACAAACGGCCCAGCAAGGTCATGAACCGTGTCAGGAGAGCCACATCCGGTTTGGTGGGCGAGTCCGACTGCATCCAACATCCTCGCCAGCATCCGAAAGAGTCCTGCCGTTTCTACCGTCCATGTTAGCTACCAGCCCCTGACCGTTGTCAAGCGGGGACTTTTAGACTCACTGCCATCAACCATGGCGAGGTACTCGTCCTCTGTGGGGCAGCTCAAGTTGCACGTCCACGCAAGATCGTGGCTCTGGCCTATATAAAGGTCCTCGAGTTCCTCTGCGGAAAGTCAATAACAAGCATTCTGTCAGCGGGGGGTTGAACACTGACGGCAGAAAACGTCCATGCACCATTGGCTGTCCAACTTTCTCACTTCTGCGAGGGCGTTGAGAAGTCTGTATCCGGCCGAGTTGATGGTTTGCATGGTCCCAAAGACCGTGTGCGTGGCTGGTTTGCCGCGACGCAGTTCAGTGGAATCTTCGATGTCGTCTAGCATTAGGGAGAAGAAGGTGGACGGCTTTCGAGATGATGGCAGTTTGCTGCGGTGGCACTCGGTACCAGCTGTTGGGCGCGCTGATGGTCCTATCACGGATCCCTTTGCCGGGCAGCGAGTCGATGTAGTGGGATGGTGCCTCGAGGGTCTATTCGGAATCAACCTTTTCCGTACTTTCGAACGGGGTCTCTAGCCTCGATTACCTAGGTACGTACATCCTGCTCAGGGCTGCAACGCCCCGCACAACCTCCATCTTCTGGTGGGAGACACCGTTGAGGACACCCTTGGTACCAACCCTGTGATGCTTGGCAATGCCGTTTGTGGCCTTCTTCTCCTGGCCATACTCCCAGCCGATCGTCTTGTCCGCCTTGATGGCTTCTGCCATCTCGAGCTGTGCTGCGTTCAGCTCCCGACCGGTATGATACCGGGGACACTGAAGCCCCCAAATGATGTTCCCGCTAATTAAGAACTTGAACACTTCGAGGAGGCGCTTGGCGTCGTCGCAAAGGTCATCTTTAATCTTGGATGTCTCTACAACGTGCACGTACTCGGCGGCATACTGGCTCGCTTTGGCACGGCACACCTCTTTCGCCTCGTCACAACTCATCGAGTGTTTGTTCATTAGCACCCAGATAGCATTCGTCACAGACGTGTGGCCGCAGTCGGTCGCGACTTTCTGCTCGCGTTCCCAGGAGTGGTAGTCGTTGGCGAGCGCGAACTGAAGCCACAACGGTGCGGAAAGCTCCAGGCACGTTTGCTGCTGGTCCACTGGGATCTCGAGGCCCGCGGCGAAGATGGCCAAACCGAATACTGCCCTGTATCTTTCGTTAGGGCTGGCTTCTAGCCATGCTCGGAGAGAACTTACCCGGAAGCGACGTTGGTCCGCCGGTACTCAAGGTAGTCCTCCATGTTACGAATCTCCCTCTCGCCATCCGGGCGGCCTAGCGCCGCCTTCTTCCACGAATCCATCCACCGGAAGGCGTCCTTAGCCCTGTCGGGGTCAACAACGAGCATGGCCCTACCGATCTCAGTAAACAGCCGCACAGCCGCCGGCGAGTGGCCCGCGGAAGCGGCGTCATCGCGACCCTTCTTAACCGCCTCGTACGCGCACAGCAGGTCGGCCATGCGCGGGGCGGCAGCGGCGGGCGAGTCGGCGTCGTCCATAACGTCGTCGACCAGGAAACTCATCTCGACCATGTAGCCGATGAGCTCGGCCCGGTCGGCCAGTATCTCCGGTGCGCACACCGCCGCAAAGCTGTACTCGGGCCCCGCCGTGCCCGTGTACCTCGACGACGGCGCGCTGAATACCTGTTCCCAGTCCTTCTGGGCGCGGAAGGTGCCGCGGTCGATGAGAGCGGCGTTGCGGTTCACGCGCAGGGGGATGTCGGCGGCTAGGCCGTCCAGGTTGGTGTCGTAGCTCGAGGGGTCGACGAGGAGCGAGTTGGGGTATTCCATGGTGATGGGTGCTGGGTAGTCGTGAAGTAGAGTTTGAGAAGGGAATATTAGATTTCCGGGGTTGATTTATAGTAGGTTTTGAACGTGATAACGAAGAATAGCGAGACGGACAGGTTCACGGCGTGTTCCGAACTTCGGCAGCAAGGGTCTGGAGGCCGCTGATATTAATGTAAAAAGAGTGCCTCAAAAGGAGTTCGGTGAGAAATCTACGCGATTTCACCGGAACAAAGAATACAACTGAAGTAGGGGAGTTGCTATCCGAACGGAGAGCTAGGCGGACCTATGGTGTCATGGGTACCCACCGTTTGCACTGATGAAGGAGACACCGCTTCCTCCGGTATTTGTACTCAAGCTGACATGATAAGGCTGACATGATAATAACTGACCGCCCTCGAGTCCACACATAATTGAAGGAGACGAGCGGGCCGACCCTTCCCTCCTCCAGGCCGCGTTGCAGATCTTGCCTGCCATTCTCAGTCGTCCATGGCATAGATCCGTCTACTAGCCCCATGGCGGTGGCCTGAAGTGGTCTGATAATACTCCAAACCTCGATCAAGTGCGGGCGCTTATGGAGATGCGAAGGGGGTGTATTGGACGCTTTTTTCCTGGGCACAGTTCAGCTCGCGACGGGTGCGCTAACAGATTCATTACCATGCTCTCAGGGTTGGCTCGGCAAAGTGAGACATTGAGACACGACTCAGAATCGGACGGAAACGGGGTGAGACATGTAGATTGTTCAGCTGGTTAGGTATTTTGTTGGGCTAGCTAGCGCCTTCACTCGGAAGATTTCAACCATGATTCCCACCAGATGGCCTTACAGTTTGCCGCTGGTTGCGCCGTAGACTGGAAGAGAAAGGGGCCGAGGGAATGCATGCGAAGGAAGCTCACTCCAAAGTCCACACTTCTTGACTCAGTTTCGAAAATTTGTCACTCCCAGGTATGGGGGACTACGAATTGTAACACACGTGTGTTTCGGATGAGAGCATGAGCGACAGACAACATGACTTGACAAAATATCAGTCTAGTAAGAAGAGGGCAATGTGACGGACCTGGTCTGGCGACTTTGCACATATAGGGATGACAAAGCTCGGTAGTATTTGTGTCCGGGTGCTTGACAGGGGATAGTTACCTATCCTGTTGTCATGGGGATAGTATCATCAAATTGAGGTATCCGCTAGGAACAAACCGGAGTCTTGGCCCCAGGCAAGATTATTGAAGTAAGTCGGCAATAACATACCTAAATGAATTGGGACAAATTCCATGAAATATCAAATCAGGGAGGAAAACCTCATAACGTCGTTGACAAAACTATATACCTTACTAACCAAAGTATTTACTCACGAAATTTAAACTTCACTAACACGCTCACCATGCTCCGCCCGCAACTCCAGTCAACTCACACAACATCCGCCCACCTCAGCGCCAGAGAACCCAACACACTCACCCAACCCTCCCAACCAGTCCCTTCTGATCAACCCCCCACTATCAACCCCTTAGTTGCCGGCGCGGTAGTTGCTCCAGAAGCTGGCCATGCGAGCCTGCTGTCCGGCGGTGAACTCCTCGTAGCACGAACTGAAAAGCCCGGGCGTTAGCACACATGTCTCACAGCCTCACCCCCACCAAAAGAAAAAAAAAAGAAAAAGCAAAAGGTAAAGAAAAGACTCACTCATAAGTGTAATCCATGTAGTTATGAATGGGATCCACGCCCGCCTGGCTCGGGCACGAGTCCCTGCCGATCGGGCACCCACTGCTAGCGCTCGCCTGGGCCGGGGTATCCGACACCGAGTCACCAGCCCCGTAGCAGCCGCCCTGGAAGGTATGGTACAAACCAAACCAGTGGCCGACCTCATGGGTGGTGGTCTGGCCGAGGTTGTAGTTAGCCGTACTCCCACCGGGGACGGAGCTGCTCAGCACGGTGCAGCCGTCGCGGATCTGGGTGGAGGAGCCCGAGGTGCCGCCGCCGGCCTGCGGGAAGTAGCAGTAGCCCAGGTTGCTGCCCATCTCGGGCAGGAAGTAGACGTTCAGCGCGCTGTAGCCGCCCTTGCGCAGCGCGCGCTTCATGGTCATCTCGTAGCCGTTGTTGTCGTCGGCCCAGGCGGCGTTGGAGGTGTGCGTGGTGCCGCGGAGGGTGAATTGGAAGCCGTGGGGCGCGTAGGCTTGGTTGAGGACGTTGAGTTGGGATTGGAGGACCGAGTCCTAGGGGGGTGGTTGGTGGTTAGTTGGGGGTTGCTGTTGGTACTGTGATGGTGATGGTGGTGGTGGTGGTGGCGGTGGTGGTGGTGGAAAGGGGAGGGGTTCTTACGGAGACGTCGTCACGGCTCGAGGCATACACGACGTGGAAGTAGGCGTCCACGTTGACGGTGGCCTGGATGCTGAAGTTGCCCGCCGCCCTGAACTGGGCCTCCTCGGCGGCGAACTTCTGCGAGATCCGGATGTGCTCGGCATCCGGCTCCGGGGCGCCGCAGCCGAAGCCACGTGAGATGGGCTTGGTCTCGCGCGAAGGGGCAGCCATGGCACCCTGGGCCGCAGCCACGGCAAGGGCAAAGGGAGTGAAACGCATGATGAGAGATGTGGGGTGGGGAATGCCGGTAGGTAGGGAGGTTAATCTATACAAATTAATGCAGAGGCTGATGTTATAGCTGTCATGACTCCCAGATGTGGGCAGTAATCTAGACTCTTATACAAGAACCACCCGAGGCTACGGTCCGAGCCTCCCCGCTCGTTCTCGGCCACGATGCCGGATTGTGGAAGGTCGATCACTATGCGGCCCCTTCTACGGAGCCTGGTCTGCCTTGTATGCAATGCCACCCTCGATACGGAGATGCAATCAAAGTGCTTTCGGCATCTTCCTTCCTGATCCGATCCAGCCTTCCCCGAGATGGGGGCCGGGCCGCTGTGGGGTCCGATAAATGAACATTGGACCTCCCCGATGAGAGATGGCTTGTGCTGTGGCTCATGGCTGAACTCGTATAAGGGGCAGTATGTGGTCAAGGGCGGTGGGGGCCGTCGGACGGTCGGAGGGCCCAGAGCGGCCCACGAGGCCAGAACGGGGTGGTCCGTTGGGGTCGGCCAGGTCCGATGGTGTCGGTTGTGAGTGGTTGGATGCCACGGATGGCATGGCTAGGGTCTGTAGAGCATACAAGTGGCGACAAGTGGACATACTTGGTACACAGCTCACGGTAGTCCCTCGTCATCGAGATAAGCGACTCCACTAGCATAACTCCATACTTACTCTTGTCCCGGTAGTCGGAGTTGCCAAGGGAGCTGGCCTCGGCACCCCACGAACATGTACCGGCGGCAGCGGCAGATTGTGGTGACCTCCCCGATGAGGAAGGTTGATGAGACGGGTGTGTTGCGATCGGGGCTTGATTGGACCCGTTTGCCAAGCGGCCCCAAGCTGTTGTTGGCAGGAGTTTGAGTTTAATTGCGACGCTGGTCTGGGGCAAGAGAGGAGAAACGAGATGGAGGTTTATGATTGGACGTTTCAAACGGACAAATCTTCGAATCTGAAGCACATGTCTAGCCGACCTTCCAGGCAAACGATAACGTGCGTCGTCTTCTCCGGTTCCCAACCCGGGAGCGATCTTCATTCGGCAACACCGTACCCCTGAGTTCCCGACTTGTCGAACTGAAAACGGCCACCAGAACGTGAGGGATTTTCGGGATCTTCAGGAACGTTTGTGTTTGGATCGTTTGTGAGTAACACAAGTAAGCGAGCGCCCCCCCAACGCGCGTCTCGCGGCTCTCGCCCCCAATCGAATTCGGAGAAAGGGGCGGGCAACATACACGACACAAGGTTGACAACCAGGACAGCAACATTCATGCGAACGGGGCGACAAGGAACATGATTTATCCTCCAATATCCACGCGTGTTGTCTATTCCCGCCCAACGGGGTATATCTAAATCAATGCCTATGATTTCTACAACAGCACAGCACGCCATCGTATAACGGTATATCTCCCGACCACCCCCGACCCCCCCCCCCCCCCCCCCCCAAACGCCACTAATCTACTCAGCCTTGAACTCGTGCTTAGTAGCACCACCACCCCCGCTGCCGCTCCCCGACCCAGACCCATCGCCCTCCCCAGAAGTCTTTTCCGGAGCCACGACACCAGCCTCGCCCACGTGTCGACGGTGCTCGTCGGTCTGCTGGTAGTCGACGAGCGGCGCGCCGTTCCTGCCGTACCAGCGGGGCTCGGCCTTGGTCTGGTGGACGACGGTGAAGACGCCCTTCCAGCCGTCGTCGACCTTGTGGAAGATGTTATCCATCTCCTCGAGCGAGCGGTAGGCGGTCTCCGGGTAGAAGAAGTAGGTGCAGGGCGCCATGGAGGCGTTGATGACGGCGAAAATGACGTAGGTCTGGTAGCCGATGTTGTTGAAGGCGATGGGCGTGATCATGCCGACCAGGAACACGGCCGGCCACGAGGCCATGAAGTATTCCGTCCCGTTGAGGGCCGCGAGGAGGCGTGACATGAAGTCGCTCATGGCGAGGCCGCGGTAGATGACAGCGGTGTAGTAGGTGATGAGGTTGATGCCCGAGATTTGCTAGAAGACCTAGTTGAAGTAGGCTAGGAGAGTCCGGTGCAGGTTGCGGTTCTTGTCTATGGTGAACTGGTCGCGGTAGGTACCCTTGGATATCTCCAGCACCGTCTCCTTGATAGCGAGGAACTCGTTCTCGACGATGCGGTCCGCGTCTCAAGAGGGAATCGGTTCCTTGTCGGTCCTTGTTAGCGTTGGCTGGAGCTTGGTTGGTGAGTGGTGTAACGTAGTTTTTCTTTTTCAGATCTCGGGTTTTTCCGGTGGTCCCGACTCGCCAGAGACCGCCGCGGGGCCAGTTTTCTTTTCTGCCTTCTTTTTTTAGGGCAGAGAGATCAATGATCGTTGTCGACTTCCTGGTACCAACCGAACCAGAATGGCCGGGAAGGTGGCTGGCCAAACCGCCAATAGGTAAAATCCCGACAACGAGATCGGTGCTGCTGCAGCAACATTCATTTTTACCGCCCGAGTCGAAGGCGCCGTTCGCCCTGAGTTACAGATTACATTAACTCCGTGACCGGTTTCTGGACCTCTCACGCATCTTACCGACTGCCACCGCGCTTGGCGTTCCGAACCCGCGGCCCGGTCACTACAAGATGCCTTCCAATGCCCGAGTTGTCGCGGCCGGGACTTGGGGTTGGCTCTGAAAATGGCCGTACGTAAGGCTGAATTCATCCCATCACGAAAGAGGAAGCAGGGATTCGGGCAATCCACTCGCCTGAACTTCTGCAGTTCGGCTCAGCCACCGAGGTCACACGCCACTGACCCTTGATGCGGCCGAGGGGCGGTGTTGAGGGGGTTGCCGGAGCCCAGGGGTGAAGATGCCCAGAGGTTTGACATGTGTGCAAGTTCCCTACCTACACAGTACACAGTGTGGAACAGACGAGACAAAAAAGCCAAGCATGGTAGTGAGTCTAGGTAGGTACCTAGGTAGGTTCACAAATGAATTGGTAGTTCTGAATACCAGGTACACATTTGATACTTACCTCTCGCCGTTGTCTGCGGTGGCTCCATCAGGGCCAGCACAGCGTACCTACGTACCAGGCGGTATCCGTAAGTACCTCCAGGTAATCTGCCCATTGAGGGCGTCTTGCAGCCTTGCCGCTGTAAAATGCTGGGCTGCGGCACCACCGTGGCTGTGACTGGATGAGTCAAGTGAGGCTGAAGAACCGACCCCGCGTACCAAGTCTGAGGTCCAGCAAATGCCTTTCGGCCGTCCTTCTTACGACTGTCAACTTCGGCGCGAACAGCTCAACAACAGCCGGCCAAGTTAATAGAGAATCGAATCGACTCCATCGACAGAAGCTCAAAGATGAGTGAAATGCCATCTTCGTTTTCCGGGCCCGGGAATCAGGCCATGCATGAAGGGTCAATCGACGACAGATTCGTCGAAATGCTGGGCGGGAGTACGGGAATGACCCTCGAGCCTACCCGGAATTATTTCCGATCTGCACTGACGCCCTTTGAACCGCCGGTGCGGCCGTTGGCACTCATCCCCTTACCCCGCGATCGCGACTTTGTTGATCGTGGAGATATCCTCGACCAGATCAGGCAGCGATGCTCCGAGCCGGCCGGTCGTGTGGCTCTCGTAGGGCTTGGTGGCGTGGGAAAATCGCAACTGGCCATTGAATATGCTCACCGGGTTTCCGAGGAGCAGCCTGACGCATGGGTATTCTGGGTTCATGCAGGTACCCAGGCGCGCGTCCGAGAAGGGTTCAAGACGATTGCAGACGCTATCAAGCTACCCGACCGGAACCAAGCCAACGCCGACATCCCCCAGCTTGTGTCCAGCTGGCTGTCCAATGACCAGAACGGCAAATGGACCATCGTCGTTGACAGCGCCGACGACCGCAACATACTCTACGGTCCAATCAGCGACGAGACGCCCGACGACCGGTCCTTCGCCTCGTATCTACCACAGAACCGAAACGGATCGATTGTCGTCACAACCCGCAATAGGGATATGGCTTTCAGGCTGACCGGGTACCACCAAAACATAATCGAAGTAGGACCGATGGCGGAGAGGGACGCCCTCACGCTCCTCGAGAAGAAGTTGGGATCGCTGCCGGATTTAGATGTGGCGACTGATCTCGTACACGAGCTTGACCTTGCCCCGCTGGCCATTAGCCAGGTAGCCGCATACATGCGGGTAAGGAACATCTCGCCTGCCGAGTACCTCGACCACTTCCGGGCGAGTGAGGGCAACAGGATCAAGCTGTTAGAGCACGACGCAGGGGATCTCCGGCGGGATGGGGGCGCACCCAACGCCATTCTTACCACATGGCAAAGAACCTTTGAGCACATCCGGTCCGACCAGCCTTCTGCAGCGGATCTGTTGTCGCTCATGAGCTTCTTTGGCCCACAAGGCATCCCTGCGTGGGTTCTACACCCTTCTGGAATTGCCAACGACGCGATGCGACAGGCTAGAGAGGGGGATCCGGGCGACAGAAGCAGTGCCACAATCAGTGACACCAATGACGACGACGCAGACGAAGACATGGATGGCGCATTTGGACACGACGTGGCGATGCTGATGAATTACTGTCTCATCGTCGCGGATGAGACTGGGGGCAAATTTGGGATGCACCGGCTCGTGCAACTGGCGACGAGAAGGTGGCTGGGGGCGTTTGGGCAGCACGAAGCATTCAAGCAGCGATACATCGAGCGACTGGCAGCATCGTTTCCAACAGGGGAGTACGAGAACTGGGCGACGTGCCGGATTCTCTTCCCACACGTCCATGTGGCTTTAGGCTATAGGCCTGGTAGGGATACGGTCGAAACGTGGGCGACTCTTTTGCATAACGCGGGATGGTATGCATCGTCGCAAGGGGAATACGACATCGCAGAGCGGATGGTAGGCGAGGCATTGAAAGTACGCGAGAAGAGGCGGGGAAACGAAGATTTGGTGACTCAAGAAACTATGTTACTGCTTGCTGCTGTTCTTTCACATCAGGGCCAATGGGATAAAGCCGAGGAGCTGGGAGTCCTGGTAATGAAGACGAGGAAGAAGACTCTCGGGGCTGACCATACCATCACGCTAACTAGCATAAGCAACCTGGCGTCAACATACTGGAACCAGGGCAGATGGAAGGAGGCCGAGGAGCTAGAGGTAACGGTGATGGAGACTCTAAAGACGGTGCTCGGCCTCTATAATCCCGAAACACTGAAGAGCATGAGTAGCCTGGCGTTGACGTACTGGAAGCAGGGCCGCCTAGTGGAGGCCGAGAGGCTGTTAACGCAAGTGACAGAAATTTGCAAGACGATGAATGGGGACCAGCATCCCGAAACACTGACTAGAATGGACAATCTCGCGGCAATATACAGGGACCAGGGCCGGTTAAAGGAGTCCGAGAAGTTGTCTATACAGGTGATAGCAACTCGCAGGATGGTGCTCGGGGCCATCCATCCTGATACATTAACGAGCATGGACAGTGTGGCGTTGATATATACGGACCAGGGCCGGTGGGAGGAGGCCGCGGGGCTGCATAGGCAGGTGGTGGAGGCCCGCAAGGCCGTGCTCGGGGCTGGCCATCCAAATACCCTGACAACGATGGACAAGTTAGCGTCGATATACCGGAATCAAGGTCGGTGGAAGGAGGTCGAGGACCTGGAGAAACAACTGGGGGTGGACAGAAGCCTCCGTTCGAGGGATAAGCCGTTTAGCCAGCTTGGCTCTGTGGCATCCAGGACTTACATCTCAGATTCAGGATTTGTCTCGGGGACTGCGGGAACTTCTCAGAGCAGAAAACGTCCTCAAATGCAGGACACCGTCGACGAAGAGGCCGGGATTATTGCGGAGCCAGCGAGCAGTGGTGAAGATCGGCAAAGCCAGGACGCATCGGCATCTATAGCGGAAACCGAGTATTCGCTCGCCTCGAGCGTGCTCCCCGAACGAGTGGGCCAATACACCTCCGAGATGGCCTCTCTGTTGGAAGATGCAATGCCGCTAGGGCCTTTAGACGCCTCGACGCTGCAGGGACTGGAACAACAGCTTCCCGATACACTGAAGACCTTCGCTCTCATGATGGGTGTTTCTGGTTCAACCCCGGAGAATCGAGAAATCATGTATTTTGTGTACAAGCACCGAGAGTGAGTGCCCCAGAGTACCGGCTTAGGCTTCCGCTTTATTATCGGTTATTGTCGAGACCGACCTAGTGGCACCGCAGCAGATTATGCTGACGTTATATGGTAGAGCCGTCATTGATATGTTTAGGGCCAAGCACGCCAAAAACGGCGGCAGCAACGACGGCGACTTCGACGACGAGGAAGAGGAGGACAGACCCCGACCTGTGATTAACCATGCGCAGCCAATGACCCATGATGATATAATGAGTCGGTTCCTCTCGGATCTCGATACCACAGCAGGACCGGAACCGGAACTGTCGTCGCCGGACAAAGCGGGAGAGACCCGTCGGGTAAGCGAGGACATTGCCAACGAAGAACTTGAACCCGGCGACTTGCCGGATGTTGGAGATTACCGACACCGCATTGTCAAATCCGCAGCGTATGAATGGCTTCAGCGGGCTTTATCCTCGGTGACCACCCGAACCAATGCCGTTCCCGACCTGAGGAAGGAAATAAGGGACACTGTCATTCGCTCACTATATACCGTCGGCGGCGAGCGGAGGTTGAGTAGGGCCAGGCCCCCGGAGCGTTATCGTGTCACGGTCGAGATGAAGTGGGACCCGCGGTTGTTTATTGCAAAGCAGAAGTATGAGGAGGATCCGGGGGTCGCCGTTGCCGGGGCCGTCACCTTGACCGGGTCGGCCCAGGATTACCAGGCCGCCACCACTGAACAATACCTGTCACAAATTTGGCCGTCATCCGGCAGGCAAACGATGCAGCTACTTCAGCGTGTTCTCGACGGAGCGCCCGGCGATGTCCAGTCTAGTAAGCTCCGCTCTGAGTCTTCCCCTCGCTAAAATCGCACATTTCAATTGACGCCGTTGGAATTGAGCAACTGACTTCCTACCCCCTAATAGCAACCTGGCCTGACGAAACTATCGTTACAGCCCTAGCTGATGGCCCGACCTTTTTCATATCAGCCATGGGCCTAGCTCCGTCGATCGCTGAGGTCATTGAGCAGCTAGCGTGGCTGGGGGCCGCTCTTCAAACATCTCAGCAAGATCAAAGAGTGTGGTATTGTACCCCCAGCGTCAAACAGCTCTCTTTGAAAGGCCGGCCTCGTCAGACGCCTCTTGAATGTCACTGTTCCTTCCAGATCAACTTCGAATTCGAACCGGGAGGACATGACGAGGAGAAGAATGGACAGTGTTGGCATGGCATGTTCAGAAACCCGGTAGTCGTTCGCGGCTATCCGCTCGCGCGACGCCCGGCAACCCAAACCGGCCTTGAGATGCCACTCAACATGATGGCGCGCATGGTGAGGGCCACCCACGTGGTGCCGTTTGGCTCGTCATGGTACATGAAAGGGTTTTCATCCATGCTGGTCCTCACCGCGCTGATAGACGACACGTTTCTATGGCACCACGCCTATAACCGAGATGGGGCCCGTGTCTCCTACTTCGACCACAAGCCGGCCAACCCGCCTACAGGTATCGTCACTGCGTCGGCGCTTCAGAATGGCCGCCATGTCGTGGGTTGGTGCTCTGATGTGAAACTTTATGCGGGTGCGCTCGGTGATTCCAACCTCAACATTCGCGGTTCCGGACTCGACCGTCCCGGTGCGACGTGTGTGCTTGAGAAGCTTACGATTACCGGAGGAAAATATATAACCGGCGGCGCAACCATCGCCATCGGAGTTAGGGAGAGCCCAATCCACCTGGGCCGGGACAGCTATCTGAACAAGATGCGATGGGTTTCTGGCCAGTACGCCATTCTCTGGGACGAAGGGGATGACCGGGGATGGCTGGTAAATGGGGCAAGCGCACTCCTTCACCTGGTGTTTGCCACGCTGGAAGACGACCTCAAGTGGATGCGGAACGAACTACCATCTGACCAGATCCTGTTCAAGAGGGAAGACTTGAAGGGTCCTCCAGTACCCCATACACCCAGCTCGGCGTTGAAAGTGCTGCTAAACCCGGAAAATAGGGCGCTCAAAATAGTAATCGACGATGTCGAGTCTACCGACGGAGCGAAGGATAAGGCGGCGGGGAAGACGATATACACACGCTTCAAAAATGTGGTGGAGAAGCAATTCAGCGTTTTGGAGCAAATCATGGACCATCAAATCGAGATCGAGACCAGCCCCGGTCTGGACTTGAGATTCCGAACCCGAAAGTCGCTCGAGGGATGGGACTTCCGGGATTTGGCCGTTGTGATAAAGCAGTCGTCCATTTACGCCCGCGTCAAAACTCTTCATACAATCGCTCACGGCTGGGTTGACTTCGCAAGGGAGATCAAGGCTATCACCATTTTTGGTAAAGGGTTCGGGGAGATTATTCGACCAACGGATGCGGAGTCAATCTGTCGCCACTGGGCTCAGGTACCAAACGGGCGGTACTACCTAGCAGCGTGCATCTCGGATCTCAAAGGTATCCTGGGATCGGAGGATGGTCATGATCGGAGCGAGAATCCAATAAGCATTTGCAACGATCTACACTGGCACGCCAGGGAAGACATGTTCCGACCCTGCCAGTGTGGCAAAACGGCCATGGGCAAGACAAAGGTTAGGCACTCGGAGGACGTTGCTCAAGTCCTAGCTCCGTCCCGCATGCGCTTTAAAAGGTTCCGGACGAGCACGATTCGTACGAGTAACTCCGTCGACCTCAAAGATGGCGGAGCCGTCGTGTTTGGCTATAACTCGCGTTTCGGGTTAAGATGGCCGGATGAGGGCGACCGGGACCCTGAAGAAGGGGAAATCCACCTCGAAACCCACCAAGAAGTAGCCAGCGACTATCGTGACAGCGCCCTCGGCACGAGTCCAGTTCCAACCGCAGCTGACAGCTGTACTAGCGAGGTGCAAGCGGCCCTCCAGCCTGACGGAACGGCCGAAACCCCTGCGCCGTCGTCGGCTAGGACAAGACCTCTGGCTAGTAACGTAGCACAAGAGACTAGAGCCCGCGAGCCTGAAGAGAACGTGGAGGACAGGCCGCTCTTGCCGGGCCAAAACAACCACAGCCCTGCGCAAGTGGCCCTTAGCCAGACCAAAACCGACAATCGAGATGGAGGCTCAAGCATTGGTGAGCTAGGCAGGTCGACGCCCGGCCGCTCGGCCATTGCATCTGCCATCATGACCACATCTCCTTTCCAGAGCGGGCCCAGCGTATCCGGGGCCGGTACTCAGGGTGGCCTTGGGGACAGTGGAGGAATTGGCGAGCCGCGGACAAAGCGGAGGGAGCGTCTGAGCTCGGTTTTCACGGGATCAAATCCGGTGGCAGGGTTAAAGGGTCGCGTGAAGGAGTTATTCCGCCGCTAGGGTAGCGGAAGGATCTGGTCTGTGGGGATGGCGTTGTTTCACTTAGAATGATATACATGGAAAAGTTGATGAGGGTACAGGTTCCGCTCAGGTAGATGTATGGAAATGGGCCTCTGTAGGGGGGCTGGATATTGGTTATTCACCGCCACGTTGCCGGGGGAAATGCCCTCGGCGGCTCAGACCCTTTGCAGCACGTGGTACGACAGAATTAGGTCGACGACTTTGGTGAGGGCAAGCGGGAGACGATCGGAGTCTTGTGGGTAGGGTGGTGTGTGCCTTTTAAAATGCTATTTAACATTGGCTTGCGGAATAGGTAAGCATGTTCCTTTGGGTAACAGGGGAGTCCTTCAATACAGAAAGATACCATTCTCTCCTTGTCCTAAGCCGCTCGTACGGGGCAGGATGACTTGCCCTTGCCTCTACTCGAACTGCGAAAAGAACTCCCAACTCTCGACCGCAGAGAACGTCTCAGCCGCGCCCGGATCCATCGGCTGCGGAGTATGATCGCCATCAAAAGCATTCCACACAACGGGGTAGTCACCACAGCCGCTATAGGCCGTCTTGACGTGCTTGCCACCCGCCGCGGGCTCGGGAGGCGACTGGGCGGTGCAGCCGTTGTTCTTCACAAAGCGATCGCGCATCTGGCGGCCGCCGGCGATGGGGAGCACCGAGTCCTTGGTGCCGTGCTGGCCGTAGTAGGCGACGGGCTCGGTGCCGCCCACACAGCCGCTGATCATGGGGTTGCCGGACAGGGCGGCGACGGCGCGGATCTGCTTGCCGAGCGAGCAGGCCAGGGAGAAGGACATGGCGGCGCCGTAGCTGAAGCCCGTCGAGAAGCGCAGGTTCTGGTCGATGCAGAGATCGGCCTCGACCGTCTCCATGACCGTCTCGAGGAAGGTCACATCTTCCCTGCCCTGGTTGGCCCAGCCGTTGTTGAGCCCGTTGGGCGCGATGTAGACGGCGCCCAGGGTGTCGTTGGCGAGCGCGGGGATTCCGTACCACGGTAGGTAGCCGCCGTTTCCGACCGTGACCTGCTGGGCGTTGCCGCCGAGGGCGTGCAGGGTGAAGATCAGCCGGTACGGGTGGCTGTTGTCGTAGTTCTCGGGGAGCTTGACGTAGAACTCGCGGTTCTTGCCGTTCGAGGTCAGACTCAGGGGTGTCGTAGCCGCCGCGTCGGTGATGAGTTTAGGGGCGTTGCCGCATCCCGTCGACGGTGTCGCAGCTGTCACGCCCCGAAGGGCCGCGACGACGAGTGCCACTGCGGGCAGAATCTGACTAAAGCAGCGAGTCATCTTGTTGTTGTTGTCGTCTAGTATCTCGCCAAAACTGCAGGCTGACAAGCGACAGTCAGGCCGTCGTCTCGGGATTCGGGAAGGGATCCAGGGTCCTTGTAAGGAGAAGCGAGGTGTGTAGCGCAGGGGTCCAAAATAGGAAAACGGAAGAGCCCTACAACCATTAGATTGGTGGAATTCCCCGGCATTTTGTGCCTGTTTGAGCGGTAGCTACCGCGGTATCTATTTCCACGAGCCTGTCGTGGTGGTTGCTTGCCCTCGGCATTGGGGTTCGGCAGGACCACAGCGTTGTAGATCGGCCGTGGGGTGCATTGCTGGGGTAAGTGTTGGGGTTCGTGTGACTGGTTAGACGCCTTGTATGGGTTGTAACCCCTCGCCCACTATGCGGGTGATATTGACAAAATGCATGGCATCCTTTTAAAATCCGTGGTTTCCCTGGTATGAGAGGGGACGCCGCCCGGCAACCAAGATCGGCTCCTCGACGTCTCACATGGCACCAGACTCTGGTCTGCATCCTTTCCGTGTTCTGGAGCCGAAATGGCGGCTCTGTGCAGATTAAATTGGCCTTTGTGCCCGACTACCTGGGACTCAGGCTATTACCTATTCTAGCTCGGGGGCCCATCTTCACTCCCCTGGAGATGCCACTTCATCCGGCCAACCATTGCCGCGTTTGGGTGCCGCATCAACCGGGTCTTCACAGCAGTCCGGGTTTGTGTGGTTGACGATGCTGATCTTTAAATATTAGAGCATCGGGTCGCCATGAACTGAGTTGGAAGATTCGCAACCACGGTCACAAATACACTTTCATCATCTGTTCTTCCCATCCGCCTTGGACATCGCCCATCATGCGTCTTCTTCAGTCCCTGACGAACCTTGCCGCCTTTGCGGGCCTGGCCCAGAGCGCGTCTCTGCAGCAGGTCAGCAACTTTGGCTCGAATCCGACCGGCCTACAGATGTACGCCTATGTGCCGGACAACCTTGCCGCGTCGCCAGCGATTATCGTTGCCGTAAGTTGTACAAGAATAACACATAAACTTGTTCCCGACGAAGAAGACTGACCCCCTGTCTAGCTGCACCCTTGCGGTGGCTCCGCCCAGGGCTGGTACTCCGGAACCAGGCTCCCTTCGCACGCCGACCAGCTCGGATTCATCCTCATCTACGCTGGCACGACCAAGATGAGCAACGTATGTAACCCCGTCTAGTAGACATGGTCATGGTAACCGCGCTAACCTTCCCGACAGTGCTGGGACGTCCAAAACCCCGCCAGTCTGACGCACGACGGCGGCGGCGACGCGGCCGGCATCATCAGCATGGTCAAGTACACGCTCGACAAGTACCAGGGCGACGCGGCCAAGGTGTACGTCATGGGGGGCTCGTCGGGGGCCATGATGACCAACGTGATGGCGGGGTCGTACCCGGACGTGTTCGAGGCCGGCGCGGCCTTCTCCGGGGTGGCGCACGCGTGCTTCCTCGGGGCCCCCTCGGCGACGCCCTTCTCGCCCAACCAGACGTGCGCGCAGGGCCAGATCCAGCGCTCGCCCGAGGAGTGGGGCAACCTGGTGCGCAACTCGTACCCGGGCTACACGGGCCGCCGCACCCGCATGCAGATCTTCCACGGCAACGCCGACGGCCTCGTCCGCCCCGAGTGCGGCCACCAGGCCCTCACCCAGTGGGCTAATGTTATGGGCCTCGAGCTGACCGCCACCAACGCCGGCGTGCCTTCAGCCCAGTACACCCAGGAGGTCTACGGCGACGGCACCCAGCTGCAGGGCTTCTTCGGCCAGGGCGTCGGCCACATCGCTCCCGTCAACGAGCCCGTCATGCTCAAGTTCTTTGGCTTGATGACCTAAAGGGTGCGCTGGGCACGGTGTCGACGCGGCTCGCTGTGTGGGGACGGGGCAGAGCCGATGTATGGTTTATGACTGGTACATAGGAGGACGCCTCTGGCAAGCAATATAGCATATCATGAACCTCTACCATGATGTCCCAGCGGTACGCGTGTGCCACAAGGCCGTATGATGTAATACTGTACGAACGGTCACCAACCATATGACCGTTCCCAGTCGTGACAGGCATGTCTGACCTTGCGACCTAGCTCATCCCATCAGCGCTCGCGGTAACGTGGAGGTGCAGGGGATGGATACAACGGTAATTACTGTTTCCCACACTGGTTTTCTGCCGTGTGGCGCGGGAGTTGTGTGGTGGCTCGGAGGGACTGCGACTGACCGGCCCCTGTCACTTGTCGTGTCTAGGTGGTCACGCTCTGCTCCCTTAAGGCTTGATGCAATTTGCGTCCGAGAGTAAATAAGATGTTAGACCGGGCTAGAGTGCCGTGCAAGCGATCCGGACCGGGCGAGCGCACCAGCGTCCGTCCTGGCCTGGCTTCGGCCGTGGAGATCACTCTTGAATGTCCCTGACTAGGCGGGGTTAAGGCGGCTTTAAATGATCGATGTCAAAAGAACCCCGTAAGCCCTTGGGGAAATAGTATGATGGAAAAACAACTGGAACGGCGATGAGCCCCTCGGTGTCCAACATGCCATGGACAGGTGCCATATATATATAGGGTCCTTTGTCAACACTCTCCAAAGCCTTGTTTCGGGGCTGCCGAATGTCCAACGCCGTGCGAGTTCACTGATTGGGGGAACACGGGACGTTCATGGCGATGGGGGACGAAACGACCTTGTCGACACGAGGACGCGAAACACGCCAATAACTTGTTCTCTCGTAATTATCATGCAAACAAGCAGCCCGAGATGCGTCGCTGTCCCATGCAGTCGTGGAGAAGGTTGCTAACTAACAAAGGCTGACCGAAAAGTCTCTGGTGCCTCCCGACGATAGTTCGGGTATATGTTACACGTCTCGTTCGGCTTAAGTCGACATCGTGTTGTTGTTCCGGCCGCCAGATCGGGCAGGCCGTCGCTTTCAGACGTCACAGCACGTCGTTATGGGCTCGCCCATGGGGAAATATGCGAAACATGATTGGGACATGAGTCATGAAATGGGGTTGAAAAGTCGATTTGACAAATCCGAGCTGCCCGACTCGACCCCGACTGCCCACTGTTAATAATATCCACTCAGTGACAGGGTTGAACCTTTGTGACATTGCCGCGGATTTGACACGTCAGTGCCGAATTAGGTAGGGCCTTGAAACAGTCTCGGGCTCAACGCAACGTTGAGTCTATTTTTTTCAGGAAGGTCAGGTTACGGCATGTCCGGAAACTCTCCTGGACCCCGGCACTCATTTCCAGGTACCTCCCTAATTCGATCTTGTTGACATGCTATTACGCAAGTGATAGGTTACTTCAAGGTGGATAAACCCGCCGTTAGCCGGTCATCGGTGGCCGTCAGGGGCATTCCCGAGGTTCTAGCCGGGTTCTAGGCACGTAAAAGATCCACCATTGCCCCATCGTCGGTGAGTAAGTGGCGATATTATAGTCCGCATTACAAGCAGGCCCGAAGTGCCATGTACCCCAGACGGGACTGCGCCGCGACTCCACGATTTGATGGACCCAAGATGTTCGAATCAAGTTGGAACTGCCCGGCCCTTGTTCGAAATGCTCCATTCTTTCTCCGATGACGGATTACCGAGGCGAAAATTGCCCTGACTCGTCCCTGGAAAAATGAGACGAACAGGATTTCTTCAAATATGAACTCCCCCCTGACCACATTTCCCCGGATTTCTCTCGACCCGACCTCAACAACCTCCTCAACGAGGTACCATCCAGCCCAAAAGCTTGGCTTGTTAGCGTCCGGCGCGGCATTAATTCGACGCCGGCAAGGCCACAGCTGAAATCCTCACACCTCGACTCCCACTTCAGGGGTTCCGCTCGCTCCCCGTCGAAATGGTGTCAAACGCCCCAGTTGCTGGCCTCGGTCCAGATGTCTCTTCAGAGAGGAAGAAAGATAAGGGGCCCGACGACATCGAACCAGCCCCGCCGATCTATTCCCCGGACGGCGAGATGAAAGATGGCTCGGAGGAAATCAACTATCATACCCTCACCTGGTGGTACGCTCACTCCGAACAATGAGTCACACGTTAGGACCTTGAAACTGACTTTATTTGTAGGCAAGCCGGAGTGGTCATGATTGCGGAGACGGTGTCGCTGGGTATCCTCTCGCTACCGGCCGTCGTGGCAAACCTCGGGCTGGCTCCCGGGATTGTTGTGATGGTCTTCATGGGCGTGTTATCGACATACTCGGGCCTCGTCATGGGAGAGTTCCGGAAAAAATACCCCTGGGTGGAGAGTTTCGGCGATGCTGGCGAGGTGATGGGCCGGTCCATCGGCATGGGCAAGCTTTTCCAAGAGGTTTTCGGCTGGGCCCAGGTCATCTTCCAAGTCTTCGTCATGGGCAGCCATCTCCTGACATGGACGATCTGCCTTAACACACTCACGGACAGCGCGGCGTGCACCATCGTGTGGGGTGTGGTCGGCCTAGGTGTCTTCTGGGTGCTGAATACCCCCCGCACCCTTCGAGCGGCGGGCTACTACTCATTCGCCTCTTTCGCGTCCATTTTCACGGCGGTCATGATCACCATGGTCGACGTGGGCATCGAGAAACCCATCGGCACGACCAGCATCGAGGTGGCGCGCACCATCGGGTTCAGCTCCGCCTTCCTGTCGGTCACCAACATCGCCGTGGCCTTCAGCGGACATTCGTGCTTCTTCAGCGTTATGTCGGAGCTAAAGCAGCCCAACGACTGGCCCAAGGCCCTGATGCTGCTGCAGGTGTGCGACACGGTCCTTTACATCATCGTCTCCGTGGTGGTTTACATCCACGTCGGCCCCAACGTCCCCTCGCCCGCCCTCTCCGCCGCCGCCTCTCCCATCCTCAGGAAGGTTATCTGGGGGATTGCCTTGCCGACTATCGTGTTGGCGGGCGTAATCTTCGCCCATGTAGCTGCCAAATACATCTTTGTGCGGGTGTTCGCCGGCACGAAGCATGTCGCGAAGCGCACCGCGGTGGGCCGAATCGGCTGGCTTGGCATCACGGCAACCATTTGGATCATCGCCTGGATCATTGCTCAGTCTATCCCTGTCTTTAGCAACTTGCTGGGGCTGGTATGTGCTCTGTTTGCCAGCTGGTTCTCGTACGGAATCCCGGGGTCTCTGTGGCTATGGATGCACTACGGGGAGTGGTTCACGACACCCACGAGGACTCTCAAGTTCGCGCTCAACGCTCTACTGGTGCTGGTCGGCCTACTGCTGTGTGCCTTGGGTCTGTGGTGCTCAGGGGAGGCCATTGCTCACGATGGAGGGACGGAGCCATGGTCTTGCAAGAGCAATGCTGCGCCGTAGCTAAATGCCCCTTAATGATACTCTGTGTGTTCTACCTATTTGTTTTACCGCTATTCTTGTATTAAGAATGTGTGAGTGATAATCGCCGAAAGATGTTTTTGTTGATGCCGAACGATCGTTCTAATTTCAGGGGCGGGTTCAACAACTAAAGAGAAAGGGGCAACGGGTTATGGTTCGGTATGGCACGCGGTGCAGTCCAGCAACACACATGTAGCCGTTCCATCTGCCGCTGTCCGCATTCCTTGGCCGTCCGACCTACATCATTGTCCCGAGCTTCGATATGCCCACTCGGTCAAACCAGGTTCGATTCCCAAGACGCCGGAAGATCTCACGCATCCGCTTGACCAGCCTTTCTCGGTACCAGCCGGTGCGGTATTAATCCTTTATATGTTTTTAACCGCCGGCCTCCCCTACAGTACAAGCGGGGCTAACTCTGTGTCGTTGCTCACGCAACGACACGGAAGTCCAAACCCGAGGTTGCCCAGACGGAGAACCACAGACAGGGTGGAAATACAACACTCTCGACTGGACGGAGATTACATAAAGTATTAAGCACGACAAAGTGGCGCAATATCTAGCCAGTTTAGGAAGGCAGGGGTTCAAGAGTGTGTTTATGGTGAGTGCAGTGATGGTGATGGTGATGGTGATAGTGATGGCGACAACTGGCGGGCAAGCCGGGATTCCCTCAACCGCGGTCGGCTGGGGGATAATAGGATGAGAAGCCCAGGGTAGTCTCCCTACATGCGTTCTTCGCAAGGATGGTTGTCAACGGTGGTTCACGGAAGACAGGATCTTGGTATCTGAAATGGGGATTTCTTTCAGGGACCGGCCCATAACGAGCTAGCTCGCCAGCGAGTACCATAGCCTCTATGCTGTTTATCTATCTAATCCCTCCTTTGCTTCCTCACGACCTGCGTGGTATGTCCAGCCGAACGACCACCTCCTCTCGCCATCTATGGAAACCCGTCCAATGGCCATGGCGCAATGACCGCAACGTGTCGCTTTTAACGGCGCGTTGGGCGCGCGGTAGCGGCAGGTCTCTGCGCAGGCCTCTGCGCGTTGGTAGGGGGGGGAGCTTTATTAGCAGTGGTAGGAGGGGGTTTTCCCTGCGCAGTGGTAGGGGCAAGAGGCTTCCGTGCACTGGTAGCGGCAGGAGGTCTCTGCGCACCGGTAGGGGCAGAAGGCTTGGTTTGAGCAGCGGGCGGATGGGCCTTAACAGCAAAAGGCTTGGGCGTAATCCTCGCAGTCGGTCTCCTAAACCCGCCACGAGGGATGGCAGGGGGTCGCTGCTTTGCCACGGCCCTGGGGTCGGGTTTACCCGAGTTTGTGAAAGACGGGGCCTGTTTGGTCTTGGAGCCGCCCTTTTTACCGCCCTTCTTGCTAACGCGGCCAGACTTGCTGGTAGACGTGTTGCCCTTGGCCACCGGCCGGCCCGATGAAGTCCACGCCGCGTCCTTGCGCCTGAGCTTTCGGCCGCTGCTGGTCGTCACCTCACCCTCGAGCCATCTAGCGTAGCGCACGCCATCGTATCGGTAGCGCGCCACGACAACGCCGTACTCCGAGCGGGTGGAGTTGGGGTGGTTGCACTGGAGGAGGTTTCGGTGGTGCTGGATGGCGAAGTCGGCTCCCATCTTGGACTCGCAGGTCCCCGACGCCGCGTCCGTGATGCGATGAGCATGGAGAGGCCGTCCCAGGTCTGACGGCTTAGCGTAGACCTCGACGTCTCCGTCTTCTTCGGGCTCTGCCGTCGTGTGGTAGTAACCAACCCCGCCGTCTGCGTGACACTGTCTGAGCGAATGCGGGCACGAAGGAGTACCGGCGTTTATAGCTTACAGGCCTGAGCCAGTTGCTCGAAGTTGTTGGGCAAAATAGCACGCTCATAGACGCCGACCGCGTACGCAAAGCAGTTGGGAACTTGGGTCTGGGTGTCGTCGATAATTATGTAACTTCCGGGTGTTGCGTAGGCAAAACGGCTCTGGATCCATGCATCGAACCTGGCTTCCGGAGTCGCCATTGTTGTGGCTGGAGAAAGGTGGTGAACTGAAAAGGGCAAAAAAGGGGCTTTCTATAAGTTCAACTGGGTTGGAAAATGTATGGAAGTTGAAGGGTGGCGGACTGATTGTGTTCTGATGGCCAGAGTCTTTCCTCGAGCCAACGGCATGTGGCATTTATACAAATTTACAGTCTTAGATGTGCTCTTTGGACATCCAACACGCCATGATTAGAATTTGCCCTGGTAGCACAAGTTTCAACTGCCTCAGCCAGTTCAAGAAGCCATCGCTGCCGGCACGGATGTTTCACGCCTGGCTCTCAAGGGACGCCGTCGCCATGAGTCCGGCCAAAGGCCGACAGGCCGAGAGCGATACGGCCCATTCACCGGGTCACTGCCAGGGAAGTTCGATGCCAGTGCCACTGCCCGTATCCCGGCGGCGCCAGAAGGTGAGACGTTGGATTCGGCCCCCAACCTATCCAGAGGCGCAGGATTAGGGCACTGTACCCGAAAGTCCCGGGACAAAAATAGTTAGTGAGCCAAGGTCGAGACAGCCCGGAGACAAAGATTCCGGGCAGCATGGCCATGAGCCAAGATCCCGAACGCCCTTGGCCTCGACAGTGTTAATGTAGACTGCCCTGAAACAAGGCTGAATTGCATCATATTTTGGTGCCACCTGGGCAAGCCTGGCGTCAATCCTCGTGGATGCGGCGCAAGGCGCTTAAAAAAGCCAGGAATCCAAAATTCTGAATCATGTGTCAGTTCAAGGTACTTTCGTATCCCAGTTTGTACTACCGTACTAAGTTGAGGTTTGGGATCCACGTTTCTTGGCTGTTTGAAGCGGTATTATTAATACTTGCCCGGCCAGTGAGCATCCCCTGGCGCTCCGCGTCCGTTGGAGCTGCATTCTTTCCATTCCGTGGCATCATTTGTTGAACTTTTGTTCAATTTTGTCAGCCACCTTCTCGCCCGCCCGCTCGCACGTCCTACCCAAACTATTTTCATTGCACCTCTCAACACCATGGGATACTTCGAGGAGTATGACTTGGATTCACGATTTAAATCCGTTCTCTCGAGTTGGAATCCGGTGAGGGGCTACTACCATGTCGTTCTCGACTGGGACCAGCGGCGGGCAATCTCGGTTTCGACTCCTGGGGAGAAAGATGATGAGTTCGTTTTCGAGGCACTCGAGGAGCTTGTTGATGACCTTCCCGATGACGTCGTGCATATAAAGGTGTCGGAGGACTTCCATCTACTATCATCGTCTACAGCCGTCGAGGACGACAATACGATGATTCCCTTCTACCCTTCACCTACCGACTTCCCGCCCCGGTTACCCACAGTTCGCCGGGATCAGCTCACCGAAATTGACCGGCTCGGAGTTCAAACGGATCACACGGTATACGAGCTTGGGCCTGGCCAACCGCCAAAGCATGTTGTCTTCAAATACTACCTGAACGAGGGCAACATCGCCATGTTTTGGCACGAAATCAACTGTACTCTTAGGATTCCCGCCCATCCAAATATCGTCCCCTTCGACCGCCTTGTTGTCGACTCTGCCACTCCCGGCAGCCCCGAAAAGGTGGTAGGGTTTACAACCCCGTTCGTCGCAGGAGGTACCATCTTGGACAATGTCAGCCGTATCTTCAAACTCGACCACCTCAAGCAACTCACAACGGTATGCTGACACCGTCGCCCGGTAGAGGGGAAATATCCTGCTACAGCGCTAACAATCTCCCTCCCCTTGGCTCTCGTCAGACAATAGACTACCTAAACCTCCAACTCGGAATCGTCCACGGGGACATCTGCCTCTGGAACCTCCTCATCGACGTCGAGACCGACCAGCTCAAGATCTTCGACTTCAACATGGGCGCCAAGCTCGGCTGGGAGGGCGACGAGGCCCACCAGGGTGTATACGGGTACGACGAGGACCGCAACGACGTCAAGCTGGCCATCTTCACGCTCTACGAGCTCATCACGCGCGACCTCTCCTTCCGCGAGGAGAACTACCCGCACGAGCTCGACGCGGCCGTGGTGCTGGCGATGCCGGCGTGGGAGCCGCACCCCGACGTGCGCCTCGAGGAGGGCGTCGAGGTTGCCGAGTACCGGCGGGTTCTGGAGGAGTGGGTGGCTAAGCGCAAGGAGGTCGATGCGGGGTTCGGCAGCTACGAGCAGGCGCCGGAGTCGATCGACTGGCCGTCGCTGCCCGAGTTTCCGGTTGTGGAGTTTGTGGGAAGTATGACGAAGAGGCAGTCGCAGATGCGGCAGGAGATGATCAAGCGGGGCGAGCCCTTCATGAAATGGTAAGTGCTTTGGGTGATGGGCTAACGAGGTACCTATCTGGGAGTATGACTGATGTTTCGATGTAGGCAGCGCCCGCCAACCCGCCGCCTTCCCCTTCCAGAGGGACAACGTCTTCTTGCCACCGGAGAGATAATTCGGGATGGACCCAAGGAAGGGTGATGGTGTCTGTGTGCCCGCAGGTTCCCTGTTCAAAAGTGGGAGTGTCCAACTGGGAAAGCGGCACGTAAGGGGCGGATCGGACTTATTATTAATTACCTACCTAGGTACCTAAGGTAGTTAAATATGCTGTAACCTCGGAGGTTCACTTGTCACGCATTTTATACTTCGACACCGTCAAACGGCCCGGCTCTTAGACAGAATAGGCTCAACAGTCAGTGATCATGTGCGCATGATATTAGAAAAAAGCGGACAATCTATGGTATTTGAGTAGGGCATCTAAAAGAAAAAAGAAAACGTAAATTACATGCGGCTGAACACTACCGTCGTAGTACATGAGGACCCTCGTAGTATTAGTACCTCTCTGGCCACAACTTGGCGATCGAGTCCTGCACATACCACCGGTTATCCACCTCCCTGAACAAGCGGGCATAACATTCCACCCAGGGTTCCTCGAACGTCTCCACCACGACGCCCCTCGCGGTTGCAGCATCCAGCACCTTCCTGCAGGCCTTATGTGCGGCGCGCAGCTGCTCAAGGGATGGTTCTTTCCGGTGCTCGGAGCTCTCATCGGGCAGATCGAACAGGAGACTGATGCGCTTTAGGTTCGGAAGGAAGTTGGCATGGCCAAAGGCGGCCGCAAACTCGTCGAGATGCGCGGTCGCGGACACGGGCCCGCGGAGTCGCAGGGTCTCGATGTTTGCCGGTATGACGGCGCCTAGGAACGGCTCGCCTCTGGTTGACTGAAGGATCCTGGCGTATAGGGGGCTGCCGAGTGTGATTTTCAACTGCTTCAGCAGCGTTAGGCTGGGAAGTAAGGTCAGGAACGTGGACGGGTTGGTCAACGGTAAATCATCGTCCGAGGTTGAGTAGAGGGTGAGGTTTTCGAGACTGGTGAGAAGGTGGAACTTGGCGCTGGCCACGTAAGCCAGCATTTGGAAGGCGTCGTTGCCGAGGATATCGAGAGTCTTCATGGCCGAGGGCGGGCTGTCGCCGTGGTCCCGGGAGAGACTCGTACTCTCGCCGTGGTTATCCTGGAGCCACCTCGCCCATTCACCAGGGATAGAGTAAATCTCCATTGTGTGGGTTGGCGCGGCGCTGTTCGCGTCATAGCTGAAGTCCACATAAGTCGGCTCGGCGTCTTTCAGCAGATCCTCGACAAGGGGGCCCTCAAAACGGAGACCACACGCAAAGAGGAGGACAAGATGGTTGATCCTGCCTTCCATGATGGCGGGTGTTGTGATGCGCTCAGCAATGGCGTCGGCAATGATCAGCAGCTCCAGCGGCCAGTTGAGAGGAAACTTGGCATCGGTCCAGTCTTCGTCCCAGCCGGTGGCGACCTTCAGGAAGCGGAGCTTGGTGAAGTGCTGCCCCAATGCCTCCCACTCGTCGTTAGTTGGCACGTCTCCCTTGATGTGCAGCACTTCGGTCTCTCGATCAATCTCGGCCATGACGGCCTGCAGCATGTGAGTGCCATCCTTCCGCCTGTCCCCCCTGCAATTGGGTCCGTTGATTTTGGCCATGTCGATGACGGGACTCAGGCGACCCAGGTTTTCGTTGTCCCGCGATGCGATGGCAAGCCAAATCGGTGACTCGTAGCGAAAGGCAACATCACCCACATCGTCTGTCTCACGCGGAGAAGGGTCGACAGTGGTTCTATGGGGGTCGGCCCTGATCGTGGTTGTTTCCATCATGATGGGGGAGAGCCGAGGATTGTTCTGACGGGTTGCGTGGATTGCGTGGGTACTCGAGGATACCTAGGAGGGCGGTTTGTGTTTCACGTCTGTGAGGATTGTGAGAAAGTAGAGCAACGGCGGCGGCGCGTTTAAATACCCAAGATTTTGTTTCTGACCAGCAATGTCGTTAATGGAGCTGCTGTCCTCAACAGAGCTGTTCCCCGTGGCTCCGTCCTCAGCACGCTCCTCAGGCCTGCTCGACCAAGTGCCATGTTTTGAAAATGATTAATTGGGACGCAAAATATCGGATCGGCGAATCATGGGTGGATTAGAAGTAGGCTTTGTGAATAAAAATGTAAACCGTGGTTACCTGACTGAATTGGCAGGCGCGTTGCTTCCGTGTGAATCAGGCACTCGGCTCACCGAGCGCCCCCGATCGGGTTGTTTTACTTGATTAAGTGGGTCCATTTCCCAAATAGGTAACCGGAGACTCACTGTCTTCCAAGAAACTGCTCTCGTCTTCAGCTGACTCGGTCTCTATGTACATAGGTACCTACGAGCTACCTACACACGAGTTTAAACTGGAAAGCCGGAGCCCGCATTACACAGTATGAAAACTGCTGATTGGCGTCTCGTCAACAATCTCTTCCCTGGTGGTGCGGTCAGCCCCTGCAGTGAGGGGTAACGAAGTGGCAGTGCAGCCGAGCTCGGGAGGCCGTTCGCATTCGAACGTGACCTATAAACCACGGTAGGTAGGAGGTATACACAGACCCCAAGCTACCTGGTAGTTACACCAAACTGACGATGAATCAATTTAAATAATCCTGGTTCTAGTTTCAATTCACCTAAAGTGCCTATCCTCTTTTTCATTTTTCTTTCCCTTGTTGGTTTCCATTCTTTTTTCCTTCCTTGATCCGATCTTCTTTGAGTTGTTTTTTCCGTTTTTAATAACAGCGCACCCGAGCCCAGATCCCCCCCCCCTCCTAGTCATGGAAGCCGCAGGCACCGCACTCGCCGTTGCCTCACTGGTCGGCAAGACGGTCTTCGCCATTGCAGACATCTCAAGTGGTTACAAGTCTGCCTATCCAGAACTCGCTCGCGTCGAGAATAACCTTGTGTCCATCAGGGAGGTGCTCGACCGACTCCCCCGAGATGGCCACTCCGTGTTTGATAACGTGCTTAACGACCTGGCCAAAAATGTCAGGGATATCCAGGGGTTTGTCGACAAGAGGGTCAGGAAAGCGGGCGCAAGGTCCTTGCTGGTGAAGTTGGGATGGCACGGCGACCGTGTGAAGCTGGAGAGGATGGAGGCCGCGCTCGAGACGTCCAAGTCTACCCTCATGATCGCCATCCAGGCCTGCCAGTTGGCTTCCAAAGACGCGGATCGGAAGGAGCTTGTGGCTGGCCTCAAGTTGTCCATGCAAGAGACGATCAGAAAGGTGTCAGGCTATGAGTTCGGATCGGCCCGGATCCAAGACATCCGCGCCCATCTGGACTCGGTATCAAGGTCGCTTCAGGAGAGACGGCGGGGATCTGGCGCAGCTGGGACGGTGGCAGAACTCGACATGGGCAAACCTCTGACCACGTGGCCAACTTTCGAAGCCTGGTTGGATTCTTTTGCTCCCTCACAGGACGATGTCGAGCGGGATGAGAAGGCGCTTGCTGAAGGCCAGGGTCGACAGGCTGAGCAAGGGGGTGGAGTCGACACCGAATTTAACGTTGCTAATGGGACTCACGGGCAAGAGAGAGACCCGAACCTGGAACAGAGGCTAGTGAAAGTCTGTATTGTCGGTCTAGAGGGAGCCGCCTGCTCGATGGCAAGGATAATGACGCTGTCCCCACAGACAGAAATAGCGGAAGTTCTGGAGACATTACATCGAGAAGTGGGCAGCTTTCCTTAACATTCTTAAGGTTTAAAGACTGACGAGGCAAACACGCAGGCACAACGTGGGTGACCGGATTCCAAGTCGGTGACAATGACGACGATGCCCAGCTTGTTGGCCCCATCATTAGTCAGTCGGAGAGGTGTATAGTCACGGTGACTGATGGGACCTCTTCCTATGACGCATCCGCCGGATATGCCGTGCCATCAACCAGGACGAGACACTCATATCCTTCTTCAACCGCACTCTCATGTTCCGTGGGCCGTCCCGAAATGAGATATCCATCACTCAGACTTTCGATGCGATACGCGTGGTTGACAACTATCGTAACAGTCTGGACTGCGGCGGCACTCTCGGCGTGAAGTTGATGCGGACCACCCGGATACCTGATGACGGGAAGACCTATCACCTTCCGCAGGACTTTGGTCCCTTCCCACTCTTGTCCACAGAGGATTTCAAGGACACGCTGCCGCCGAGGATGAAGGACAAGGGGGGAGTCTTCATTCCGATGCTTCTTCGCGAAGCTCTGTTCCTATCAATGTTGCTACCATCGGACGGGCCTTTCCGTTCACTGTGGCCCGATTCTACCCCAGCTGACGAGCCAGCAAATGAAAGCTTCGCAATGAGGGTGTATGCAGGGAGGCTGAATGTCGTCTCGGCTGCGGACCCTGTTGGTTCACATCTCAACCCAAAAGAGCCCGAGCAAGATTACATCGTCGTACCAAAGCAAAGCCGCTTGGATGGCTTCACTTCTGTATCGGGCCACACCATGCGACAGTTCAATGCCGTATCGCTTGGTTCGAACTACTCAGCTGAGTCCCAAGTTTCGGGTGATGAAGTTGGTGGACTTCAGCTTCAGTTCGCGCCGAGGTTCAAGAGAAATGTAGAGTTCCAAGAGTTGTTGGGTGGCGCGCCTCTCGATATTACAGCTACTCCGCGGGAACTCGGGCCGAGGGTGAACGGTCTGTTGCTCATGGAGCCCAATTTAGACCCCGTGTTTTCTCCCCCAGTCTGGAACGCTCACAACCTTCGACCACCAGCCTTTGATGGATGGGGGTTTCGCGAAGGGGGGTACAAGGCTTCTAACAGTGAATTTCTATGGCCGCCGCCTTTCAGGCGAGACGCTTCCAAGGTTGGAGGGGCACCATCCAGCCAGCGCAAAGGAGACACCGAGAAAAGTACGAATACGGCTCCCCCCATGTTCGCAACTGGTGGGTTTCCTACGGATGCCCTCGGCGTGCCGTATCAAGAGGGAAGACCACACGCACGGCAGCCCACCCCAGAGAAGGCGAAGGTCGGTCACCTGGAGCCTGCGCGTCCGTCAACAGTTTCAGACTTGTTCGCCGCCGCCGGGGTGTCCTTTGGGACACCTTTATTCCTCAAACCCGTCCGTCCGATTACAGTTGACTTTGACGTCAAGGTCAAGATTCCACCCACTAAGCCTAGCTACGCGGTTGGCGGTTGGGCCAATGTGCCTATTGCCATGAAGGTGGCTGTCACAACATCGGTCTTTGAGGACGCCCTGTCATTCCATGATCGGGTCATGGCCGCAGTCAAACACCATTTCCGTGGTGTGGTAGATGAAGAGTACCACAACCTCAACTTCGGCTGTTTTGACTTGATGGGCGAATCGGAAATACGGGAAGTCTACGGCGAATCATTCCCTACTTACATGGCTATCCATCGCCTCTCCATCTCAAAAGCACGTTGCGTCGAAATGAAGATCGAGGAGCTGGTCTCATACTCGGAGCCTCGGTACAGGACGGACCAGCCCGAGTTCGAGCTGAGCTTAGCCCCCGGCGCGATTGTGGAACAACGGGTTTACAAAGACAGGACGCCCCGGCTTTGGAACTGGGATACAACCGCCGTCGTCAACGTTCAAATCCTCAACGCCGTGGCGTTTAAATCCGCTACCGGACTCAGTCCACCCATTCCGGCTATCTCCTTTGACGAGTATACGCGTGCCGGACTCCCACTCTTGTCATTTTACGACACCGACGATAGCGAGCCCCTACGTCGCTTGACGGAACCGAGCAATCCAATCCGCAGTATAGGAGATATCGACCGCCACCATGACTTGGCTGTGGGCGTCAGGATGAAGCCCGGCCATCGCCCGGTCATTTGCGCCATTTGCGAGCATCGACTCTGCAACGCGGTTCTTGTGCCGTGCCACCACATCTTCTGCAGCTGGTGCATCCGCTTCTCCATGACCGAAGACGAGGGTGTGACATGTGGTTTCTGCAGAAAGCCCGCGCCTACAGTGAACGTCTACGCTGCGGCCACGGATATCGACAAGGGGCCCGCACCCTCCGAGACGCGCAGTCAAGAGGGCGCGACGCCGGTGCAGAAACTCCTGGGACTGTTCGACCGGGACTCCGGACAGGACTGGCCTACACGGCCGATGCGTGAATGGAGGGGCAATCCGGACCTCGGAAATTTGATACCGATTGTCCCGCCGTCAGCACTGATGATAGCTCAAATTTTCCGCGAGTGGGAGATGGGCCTCCGGAGCGAGGCTAAGGTACAGGACCTGGCGATGGAGTTATTCACGGGTCTAAAGATGGAGGAGCGCGGCTCCGAAGACCCCCTCAAGGCCTTTGTCACGCTGGCTGCTTCAATGGAGCGCGACTGGGGAGAATGGGGATTTCTGGTGCAAGGTGAGCCTCGGAAAAAGCGATTCGGCCGTGGTGGGTAGGATATCCCCTCCTTGGCTTCGCATAATTAGGTACATGTAGCCACATCTCTGTCTACTAGGGTTATCAAAACCTATCATGTTTGTTCGGGCTCTAGACGCGATGGTTAAAGTGGCTACGGTGCGTACTACATTAGATAATTAGTACAAGCCAGCAATCTAATGCCCAACATAATACAAAACCCATCGCTTACAACCGCTCAGCTTCCTCCGGCTTCCAGATAGACGAATCGCCACCCAACTTCCTAAGGAGTAGTTTGAGTTCCTCGGTCAGCTTCTCCCGAAACGCCCTGTTGTCCGAATACATGATGCTCAACAGCACGTGGTATTTCATGGCATATAGAGCATTCCTCTCATAGAAATCTGTGGCGGGATCTGACGGGTCCACAAGTTCCTTGTACTCGTCCAAGGCAGGTCGGCCGAGCTTGTATCTTGGGTTGTAGCAGACGGCCAGATCAGCTACCGGTTCTGTTAGCAAGGGCGCGTTGCAATTTGCGGAAAGGCTGTCAGACAAACCTTCATTGTGCCCCCAGTACGCGCACGCGTCGAACAAGCAGAGTTCACCCGTGGCCGTTCTCGGTTTGATGTTTCCCGGCCAGAGGTCAGAGTGGAGGAGACACGGGATGACGGATCTGCCCTCGCTTTCGAGCGGTCCCAGGTACCTCGGAATGGCTTTCTCGAAGTATGCAGCCCTGAGCTCTGCCAGGGTCTCGTCCCGACCGTTGACCGATTCCTCCTGATCGAAGAGGCTCTTCATCTGCTGAGCCCAAAACGCCTCCCATGATGGGTTCCACGAGTTTTTGACGGGGACGTTCGCTAAATACGTCGTGACGTGAAACCCGAATTGTCCAGTTGGAGATTTGCCTTGGCTGGCGAGGTGAAGCTCAGAGACGGCGGTCGCCCAGCCATTCGCGCTCGGGACTTCGTCTCGCATCTCTGCAAACTCGCATAGGTAAAAATGGGTATCCGGTTCGCTGGCATAAGTTCCCCATGCGGCGGGCTTGGGTACCCGTTTGGGAATGCAGTCGTATAGGGCTTGCTCTGCTTCGAATGCCCCTTTCATCATACCCGCCCCGGTAGGCCCAGAGGCTCCCTATTTATGATTAACATTGGGCAACTAAAATATGACACTACGGGGCTTTCAGAATGCTAAGATGCTAACAAACCTTTGCAAAGAATTCCGTGGTGCTACCATCTTCCAACTGGGCCACGATCTTCACCCTCTTGACCCGTAGGCTTGGTCCCCCAGAACCCACAGAAAGGACATTGGAGTTGGGCGGGAGTTCTGATCGGGAGCTATGGTTAGATTAAACAGGGCTAGGTAGCTGGTAATATTCGCTGGAACCATCCACGGACATCCATTTGGGGTCGAAAGCGAGGAGGAACTCACTGGCAACAACAGCTTCATCTAACCGAACATTCTCCCCCAGCGGGTCGGCTTGTTGTGCTGTGGGAATGCCCATCCTTGAGATGCTGAGGTAACCGGGTTGGTCAACAAGGTTAAGAGGAAAGGTAAGAAGATGAACTAAGATGAACCACGAAGCAAAGGTTTTGATATGTATAGGAGGAAGAGTTCGGGCACTTGGGATGAGGACTGAAGTATCAGATGTGGCTCGGCCAACACTCCGCCAACACCCAACGGCCGAGGAACATGCATGTCGGAGAAGAGGGCGCAGCCGCCTTTGTTAATGCCGTTGGTATGTACCTGCATAACTACAGAGGTATGTCCCTCGGTACCTAGATACCTAGCGACCTCCTGAACAAAAAAATGCCGAACTGCGTGGAAGTGCAGATGTCGACAATGGAAACTTCAAATCTTCGACCCGAGTACATGTATAAGAACAAAGCGGAAGCGACCCTGAAGCTAGGCCCGGGAATTACCCACGGGTATTCGGACCCGAACCCACCCACCCGGACCCATGGGTCGATTTGGGTGACCCAAAAAGACCCGTGGGTCCATCTGGGTCTGACCCGAACCCACAACAGCTTTTTGGGTCCGGGTGGGTTGGACCCAAACGATTTCGGGTTCGGGTAGGTTGGACCCAAAAGCAGGATCCTCTAGTAAAATCTTAAATTTTTTTAGATAGAAATTTCAGGTCTACTAATAGTATTATTTCTTGATAAAAATATTTTTAGAAAATTGTAAGTATTGATGTAATCATAGGGTTTCGGGTTTTCTTCAACCTACAAAAAATGGTCCTGGGTAAGGAGGACCCACGCCAAGACTCTTTAGGTCCAACCCACCCGAACCCGTTTTCCATTCGGGTCGGGTAGGTAGAACCCAAATAAAGCTTGGCGGACCTATGGGTACCCGTGGGTGGGTAATTCCCGGGCCTACCTGAAGCCCAAAGAAACCGCCGCGGATTTACTCCATTTACTTTTTCTTCCATGCTATTTCTTTTATTTGAACTTTATTTTTTCGATTTCGTTTTATTTGTTCTTTTTACTTGATTTCTTACTTTCCTTTCGAGTTCGGCTTTTCTATGGCCAGGGTGCTCGCCGCGCACGCCAGGCTGGCCGGCACAGCTGGCACAGCTGGCACATGCCACCCATGCGATGGTTAACCGTCCATGAATGGATTGAAGCGCGAGGAGAGGGCTTGTGGTTGGTTGGACTTGCGCTCTGGGTCTTGATTCGCGGCCTTTGCATGGGCCGTGATGCAGGTCGGCTGTTGGGCGATTCGTGGTGCCGATTACGGGGCCAAGGGTGCCGGCCTGACATGATCGCTGCCTTGGAATCCCACCTGGCTCGACGGGGAGGATCGCGATGGATCTGTGAAAAGCGTGAAGTTGAAACTTTGAACCTTAATTACAAAATCTTATGTGGGTGCCATTGGAAGGACAAAAGTCGACTTGTTATTCAGTCAGTGAGAAGACGAGAGGGCGGCGAAAGGGTATACCGCAACCGGACAGATTACCTACGTTGAGTAAACTCCAGTGAAGGGACGACAGGTTCTAATCATGGACCATGGCAAGTCCCAAGTCCTTCACCCCTCTTTGCTACTACCTCCCAGGCAAAGACAATATGCGGCCGTTTAACTTCATGCTGACGGTTAGCCCCTTTTCAGGCGAGCATCAGTGACGACGAGCACCTCCAGTTGGCGTCACTCGACAAGAAACCTTCTCCACGGCGAAACACGTCGCTCGCATTTATCCAAAGCAAGCTCCGCCGGTTGAATGGCAATTCCCCCGGAGACAGAATCTTGTCTACCGTGGACGCCAAAGGCCCTCTTGGGTTGAACCTTCTACACGAGCCGTCAGAACCTCGAATTGACTTCATATTCGTGCGTGCCGCAGCTGTTGTTTGAACTCTAACGACTGGGTCTCAGCCTGACCGTTGCACAGGTACACGGCCTTTTCGGGGGATCAAGGAAAACATGGAGCTATTCCCAAGACCCGGCCATGTTTTGGCCCAAGGAGTGGTTGCCAAACGAGGTCGGATTTAGGCACGTCCGATTGCACAGCTATGGCTACAACTCGGATGGGTCGAGGAGGAAAAGCTTCCTCACCGTTCATGATTTTGCCCAGGCTTTGCTTGCCGACATCTACAACTCACCAGAGTTGCGTAAGCATGGTGATGTGGGGGTCCCAGCCAGCTGATCTCTTGTTGTTCATGGCTGACTGGAGTGTTAGACGCCGATCGTGTTTGTTGCCCATAGCATGGGAGGGCTGGTTGTGAAAAAGGTAGGGCGAGCTCGTCATCGCTTGGCCTACCCTCTAGGGTGAAGGGTTTCGGCGTCTTCCTGGCCGCCGTTGTTTCCCCGGTGGCATGCTAACATCCGCACAGGCTTACTTGCTAGCTGTCAACGACCCGACCTACAAAAGCATAAGCCATCGAATTCATACCATGTACTTCCTGGGGACGCCCCATCGCGGAGCCGATTCGGCCCAGATCACACGGACTATCCGGTATGCCGCCGGCCACGGGAGCAAAGCCTATATCGACGATCTCGTTCCCGGAAGTGGCGCGCTCAATGTTGGTCTTGATACTCTTGATACTTCCAGGCTCCGTTGCAAACGCTCTCATCACTGTCAGAACACTACGGCTAACATCTGCCAGCAAATCAACGACGAATTCCGCCATGTTTGTAGCAGTGTCCGCCTTTGGTCCTTCTTTGAGGGGGTGCCGACAGCTTTCGGCCTTCTCTCCTCGCTTGTGGTTGAGAAAGAGTCGGCTATACTTGGTATGTCGTATTCCACACCGGGTCGTCATAAGGGACTCGTATAGTTTGTCTAATCACGTTAACTCAGGGCTCCCCGGAGAGCACATTCAATATGTCGACGCCGACCACCGCCACCTCTGCAAATTTGACAGTCCAAACAGTCCAAATTATATTCTCCTGCAAAGAGCATTTCTTACCACCATAGAGGAACTTGAAGCAGACAGTTCGTTCTACCGCACCTTTCTGTTTGGTGGCCAGTTGATCCAACACGTCTTAAGGTTTATGTCAACGCCGTGACGAATACAGTGACCAAATGAAACAAGTTTCCTCTTTCCTTCAGGTAGAGCAGCGCCCCGATGCTTTTCTTTTGGCAATCAACGAAAAGCAGCATCAAGGTTCTTGTCAGTGGTTGACCGCCGACGATACATTTCAACATTGGGTCAACGGCCCGGATCCCAGAGGAGACGATGATGTGTCACAACAAACGTCATACGAGCTTGAAGAAGACGCCAGGATCTTGTGGCTCACGGGCCGGCCGGGTACCGGCAAGTCCGTGGCTTCCAGTCACGTTGTCAGATATCTGGAAGCCTGCAACCTTGATTGCAGTTTCTATTTCTTCAGACACAGCGACGAAGCCGGGTCCACCATTGCAGCGTTGCTTCAATCACTTGCTTTCCAGATGGCGAAGTCGAGCTACGAAGTTCGGCGCGCAATCGTCTCCATAGCTGAGGATGGCGTACGATTAAGCCATTGTGACCATCACATGCTGTGGAACAAAATCTTTGTCCAACGCATTTTCCGACTGGATTCGCTGAAACCCCAATTTTGGGTCATAGACGCGGTCGATGAATGTTCGAGCAACGGGACATCGGCGTTGGTTGCCATGTTGTCAAAGCTCGATCACACTACACCCATCCGAGTCTTCATGACCAGCCGACCCGGGGGGCAGTTAGAGAGATCACTCACACAACAGAACGTTCTGTTCAAGCAGTTAAGCACTGGGCAGTCCGGTTCACTGCGCGATATCCAAGCCTTCTTGCAAGCCAGGTGTCCACAGCTCCAAGACACCGAGTCCCACGAAATGTTCCTGTCGAACGTACTGTCCAAATCGAACGGCATCTTTCTCTGGGCCTCGCTCGTCGCGGCAAGGTTGGAGAATATATTCACCGTCGAGGATATGCAAGAAACCTTACAAACCATCCCCTCCGAGATGGATGGTTTCTACTCTCGCATCGCCGACTCGATTGTTGCATCGCCAAGCTGCGCACTTGTTACTTGCATCCTGAAATGGGTCATATGCTCGCCGAGGGCGCTCACGACGGGGGAACTTGCGGAAGCAGTCAAACTTGACATTGACCGTACCCTGGCAGCATCATCAGCACAACTAGAAGCCATCACAGGACATCTGATCTTGGTGGATAGCCAGTCCCGAGTCCACGTCACCCATGCCACAACGTCCAGTTTCCTGACTCGTCGTCGAGAGGGTCTCTGGATCGACCAGCCGATGGCGCATTCCAAAATTGCTGAAGTATGCCTCACGACGCTCTGCGGCGCGGATTTTGCACCACCAAAAACCCGTCGTGCCGCTGGTTCCGCCTCCAAGAAGGCTGCTAGCCCCTTGAATTCCTACGCCGCAGCAAACTTTGGGTACCACCTGATGCACAGCTCTCCTGCGGGTGATGCGCTTCTCATCCAACTCAACGCCTTTCTGCGATCGAACGTCCTGACATGGATCGAGCGGATCGCAGAGTCAGGCAGTCTTTCTACTCTACAGCAAACATCTCAGAGGTTGAACGCCTACCTGACCCGGCGAGCGAAGTATCACCCGCCGGTGAGTTTGGAAGTTCAGACGGTGTCAGGATGGGTAAATGATATCCATCACCTGGTCGCGGCGTTCCATTCCGCCCTCCTAGCCTCGCCATCTTCGATACACATTATAATTCCCTACCTCTGTCCGCCCGCTTCGATTATTCGGCAACTATTCGCCAAACCTAATAAACGCCTAAAAATAACCGGCCCTTTGGACGAGGATTGGAGCGATAGACTTACTTCCTACCTGTTCTCGGCCGAGACCAAGTCGATTGCTTGCTGCGAACGACTCCTTGCTGTTGGCCTCAAAAATGGCGACATCCGGATCTACGACACGGCTGGCGTTGGCACCTTCGAGGCCGTCGGCACTCTCATCCACGGCAAGAAGGTGAGGCAGTTGGCATTCGATCCATCCTCCTCTTTCTTGGCATCCTGCAGTGTGCGGAAGTTGATGCTCTGGGATATACGGCGGTCCAGCGGGCCGTCTTTTCCCTGCCTCTGGGCACAAGATCTCGACTTTACCCCAAACCAGGTGATTTTCGACAGGGAAGGAACACGCATACTACTTTCCGATCCTATACGATGTGCAATAAACTCATTCGAGGCCGTTTCTGGTTCCAGTGGTGGTGGAGCTATTCTCCTCCACTCATCACAAGATTCTGATTCCTCCGACAGCGAAGAGCAGATGGGTTCTTGGGCGGCCGCGGAGCATGTTTACATTGATAACGATCAAAAGCTGGCTGCTCTGACGTACCGGAACTCAACGGTCTCCATATGGGACCTGGACGCCATGGAGAATGTGGGCAACTTCGAGAGAGACGGGTACGAGGGAGTCTATTCATCCCCACCGGCTCTCGACCTGGCATTTAACCCCATTTCCGAGCTCGATCTGCTGGCCATCTCGTACAGCGATGGCGACGTCGTTCTGTGTAACCCCTGGACACTGGAGCAAACCGAAAAGTGCAATCTACCTCACTCCCTCGTTATACTAACCAGCACATCGGATGGCCGCGTTCTCGCTGGCGGTGCTGAGGATGGTGTCATTCATCTTCTGCTTTTCAAGACCTTACGGCCGCTTTATCGTGTCCAGCCACCCGACGCGCGCTCACAGCTATGCGGCCTCACCTTTTCGGCGAATAACCTCCAGTTCTTCGAGATCAGAGCGCAGTCCTGCAATGTGTGGGAGCCTCTCGTCCTGGTTACGGGGGATACATCCGATGAAGGCTCATCCGAACCGCAGAGCGAAGAGGTCCCACCGCAGGAGCCGAGTTCTTCTTCCGCCCACGCCTTCCAATGGCGCCAGAGAATAACCGCCATCCAAACGACAGAACGTGGACTCTTTTTCGTTGGGAGACAGGACGGCACGGTTGATATCTGTGACGGAAGCTCGGGCGAGGTTGTCAAAAGACTACGACTCCACGGCGGCTTCGCACGCATCAAGCAGTTGGGCTGGAATGAGGCCAACAATATCCTGCTCAGCCTCGACGCACACAGCCGCTGCATTGTCAGTCGACTGTCGTTTGATACGGAGCCGCAACCCACGGTGATACTGAATCATCGCGAACGGGACATCGTTCGACAAGCATTGTTGAGTCCCGACGCCACGTCCATACTCGTCCGTACCGATGCAGGTCTCAAACTCATTGCGGTTGCCCGGGCCTCCGTCTCAGCAGAGCTGGATTTTGCAGCAAGCTTCTGCTCGAGCCATCCTTCCAGTCTCTCGCAGTTGATAGCGTTTCAGCCGGGTAGGATTCACCTCTTCGACTGGGCCTCACTAGCCCGACTCTCGCCCGCCAAAGGGATCGTAGTCGCTAGCTTTCCGCCTCCTTCCAAGCCCTCAGACATCATGAACGGTGTTTGGTTCGGCCGCCCAGGCTCTGCCTACCTGGCCCTATGCGCCAACTCCTCAAACCGACATCGGCCCACTTGTTTCGCGGCACTGGACGCATCGAAGCTGGCACCAGAGAATGGAGAAGCAACTGAGATTCAGGTCCTCACCTCGCACAAGATACAAGTGCGCATAGTCGTCGGCGTGGTCAAGAACACGCTCTACTTCATCGACACAGCAGGCTGGATAAGCTCCGTCGGGCTCAAGCGCCTGCGCCAGGCCGCCCATTACACCCGGCACTTCTTCATCCCGCCGACATGGTACATGGGCGGCGATGTGGTAATCGCGGTGGTGACCAAGACAGCAGTGGCGTTCGCGAGGGGCGAGCAGTTGATGGTGTTTCATGGTTTTCTGGAGTTCGAGGAGAGGGTCCCGTTGGGAGAGGAAATGCCATTAGTGTCAAGGCCGAGCAAGGGCGGGACATCGAAGGAATGAAACAAGGAGAGGAATTCCCGGTCCAGGAAGACTTGTCGTAGCAACTTATTTCAACTGATTTGAACGATCGGTATTCACTATGTGAACGCATTGCCGAGAGAGTCCACATGTTGTAGTTATTAAGTATCCTGTTTCGATCTTTACAGCAAGTAAAGCCGCAGAAGCACTGGTGTGGTCCCGGACTGTGAATATAGAGCACATGATATTATGTCCCAAGGTATGGACCTCGCGTTAATAGAGTATGTGGATACGCTTTCCATACCAGAAACCCCCAAACGCAAAGGACTACCGGTCGATACGAACACCCGATTCCACTGACTGCGCTGTGAGTCTCAAGATGTTTCCCCGCCTTTGCATTTGGATATTTAACTCCGTAGTTGTAAGATAAATCCAAGACGCAAAAGATATTTTCTTTGGAGGTTGAAGATGATGGGTCAAAACCCTATACCAACTACCTCGGTATCTACACGTAGCCATGACGGACAACGGGATGGGCACGATATCAGCAAAACAGTCAGCGGCGCGGTGCACTGTCCGGTAGGGCGCGTGGACGGATTGGTTCCTCCACGGCAATGACATGCACCAAGTCGTGAAGAGAGAAGTTGTGCTGTGGAGACAGGTTTGTCTAAGTCAAGGAGGAGCAGTTGGCAGCCCGGTCCCGACGCTGAATTTGCCAGACCAACTGGGCCGGGACCGCGCCTGCCATCATGGCATGGAAATCTCGCTCTACACCTTCTGGCCGTTTAGTTAGAGCTCACCTTCCCACCTCGCCTTCCGTTTTTCGCGACCACCTTCTCTTCTTTCTCGCCCACCCTGTAAAAGAAACACCATCCCAAACGAGGCTGCGGGGAATACACCCATCATGTGAGCTCTGTTTTCCCCCGCGAGTCACGGTCCATGCTAACGAGAGCAGAATTCAACCATCCACCACTATCATCACCTACCATCCACGGTGGAGAGGTATGTACATACGGCCGGTGGCGGTGTTAGCCGCGGTGCCCCGCCGCATCCCTGTAAAGAAACACCATCCATAACAGACCTACCGAACACGCACAATTATAATGTGAGTTCGGTGTTGCACCGCGAGTCACGGCTTACAGCTACCCCTGGAAGAATTTCCCAGCTTGCACCATCTGCGAAGCGGCGCTGGCGACCTCGGCCGCGAGCGGATTCCTTGGCCCCGTTCAGATCGGTGCCCGGAGCTACGTCGACGGAACGCTGGGAGCAAACAACCCTGTCGAACAAGTGGAATGCGAGGCGTCTGACCTCTGGTGTCGTCCGTGCTAAGCACAGTAGAATGCAACAGTACACAACCACCACTACCCGCACTCTGGAGAGGTGTGGAGCCGATCCAGTCGCTTCGCCCTGGAATGATGATGGTTCTCTTGTCGAACTTGCCGGAGACAGACATGAAGCTGTCGAAACCTCCTGGAGGCGTCGCCCAGATCTCGCTGTGGTCGACCACCGGAACCGCTGTCACGAAATCAATGGTGATAGTATGGCCCGGGATCGGGGGTGTGTCGATGGGGTTCAGTTCGCCGAGCGGCGGTTGCCTGTTCGTTGCGTTTTCCTGACACTCTGGGCAGTGTCTAACGTATCGCGTGATCTGATGCGTCGCTCGGGCGAAAGACAAGTTGGCTAGGTCTTTTGCCATGCGTTTCTTTGTGTCTGACGAGCATCTCTGCTCTCTCTGTTGGTGTGTATTGTAGCAGCGCGCTGAGGGTGGCGTAGTTGGCCGTCGTCGCCCGCCGCGGAGGAGCAACTCCCGTGGAGGAGTAACTCCTCGTGCGGCTGATCGGCAGCCTGGGGCTAGGGGCGCCACGAGTCGGTAAGAATACATTTTTCACACACTAGTTAGCTCCCTACTAATACTGTGTTCCCGATGTAGGTAGGCCAATACCATACTGCCCCCCCCCCCCCCCAACAGCCCGTGCCCGGCCAGCACCACATGGGCTCCAAGATGACGCACCCAGCTAGCACCACGCTCACCGCTCGGAGCACATGCCCAGCCAGCATCACGCCCACCGCGGGGCGGATCGGCTATCCGGGGCCAGGGGCGCCGAGGGATGGTTAGAATACTTTCTATACACCGGTTGACTCCCTGCTAATACCGTGTCCGCGACCCAGATGAACCAATGCCACGCTTACCCCTAGGAGGAGCACACACCGTTGGGAGTAGCGGGTGTTTTGTCCGACCGCTCGGTGTTTGGAACCTAGGTTGCTCCCGACCGGTCAGGAAGTTGATTTGCTCCCTCAGCATCGTCAATAGCCTTGTTCCGATTAACGTGAATCGAGATGCTCTTTCAAGAATCAGTCCTAAGTTTCCTGACTAGGGGGAAATCCGCCTCTTGCAAATCCATGGTTGCTTGACGGCAATATCGGGGGAATATGGATGGCGATTTGGGAATCTCAGACACCCTGCTTAGCTCGGTAGACCTCTACCATGCTATTCAACGACTAGAACATTAGAAATGCACCACTTCCGTGTTCTCGACTTGATGGTTGATTAATGACCTCGCTAACCCCCAGCTACAGAGCAGGGGGCTACTTCGTACATAGATGATGGTTGGGAGCCGGCTTGCAGCAATAAATGCATCGATATTTATGGCCCCAGTGACGTCGCAACATTGCGGAAGGACACACCAAACATAATAAGCCATGGCCACTATATCAGTGAGGTCAGACAGCCCGAACGTCAGTCCGAGCGAGCCACTGCGGCACGTTGCCAAGAGACCATCGACTGCACTGCCCTGCAGCTCTGGTTCCACAACCTAGGCAGGAATGGCAGGGCTGCAAGGGTATGATGTCAAATCAATGGTCCTTACCATGGTATAACTTGGCGGCTTGCCCCTTTGCGTCTCAGCCCGAAATCTCAGCCCGACCTGAAATGATATTATTCTAATTACAAAATCATCAACAGCCGACGGCCAAGACCATCACCAAATCACCCCATCCGAGTAACGGCTTCAAATACATACCAGGAACACAGCACACAACAGACGCGATGGCAGCAGCGTATCAACTACCCCCAGTCCCCCAGCCGCTGGTTGTATTTGGTCATATGATCGCGAACCAGACTGTCACGCTAGTGCTCAAAGAAAAGTCATTCGACGACTTCACCATCAAGGGCCTCGACGGGATGCGATGGATGCACATTGAGGGCAAGATCGCGTCGATACACGGCCGCAAGAAGGTCTTCGACCCATCAGGGGCCCACCTCTTCGATATTGTCAAGGAACTGCTGCACTGGCACGCCACCTACAACTGCGAGGCCGAGGGCGGCAGCAGACAATACATGCAAGTGAAGAGCAAATTCTCATGTAAGCGACAGCCAGCCGGCCATCCAGCCATGCACACAATCCCGCATCAAACCAAACCCCAACACTCCAACACCCCCTTGTTATCGCCTCGCTAAGGTACATGTACCCAACTAACCACCACCCCCCTCCCACCACAGTCTTCAGCTCCCGAGCCAACGCGACCTTCACCACATCGCAGGGGATGCCGGCCAAGCTGGCCATGACGGGCAACTGGATGGACACGACGGCCGACATCGTCGACACGGCGAGCGGGGCGGTGGCGGCGCGCATCGACCGCAAGCTGTTCAACGCGCGCGAGCTCTTCCTGGGCCACCAGACCTACCACGTCACCATCGCGCCGGGCGTCGACGTCGCGCTCATCATCGCTATGTGCGTGTGCCTTGACGCGACGCAGAACGAGGGGCAGGGGGCGGCATGCACCATCTTGTAGGGGTGGGTTTGATGGGCGGGCGGGAAAGGGGGGGCCTTTGAGTGTAGATGTTGGCCAAATGTTCGAAACGAAGCAGCGGTTATTTTGTAGCTTAATCATAGGAGGTATAATATTTACTTGATTTCTTTTTCGTTTATTCCATTTCCCTTTTTTCCAGCCGATTGCTTTCAGTTCATTTTTCTATTCTTTCTTTACTTCGTTTTCTTCATTTCCTCTTTTTTCTCTTCTTTTAATTAATCATTTTGTTTCACCTTTTCTTTCTTTTACATTTCTTTTTCTGCGGTTGTCCTATTTTTCTCTTTTATTTATTGTTTTACCATTTTATCCGGTTTCCTTTGCTCAGTTTCCCGTACTCGAATTCCTACCTAGCCATGCACCACTAGCTCCATCGCCAGCTTGTCCATCGCCTCCCACTGGGCAGAATCCCGAAGCCTCCCTAACCAACTGGAACCGGTCGACGGTCGCCCGTCATCAGCCGACGGCTAGCAGACCGTCGGTTCCCATCAGCTGCCCGTCGACAACTGCCACTTAACGAAAATAAATATATTTATACTCTGACATTCATTTAATGTACATTCCCTTCACCTTCGTTCTTCTCTCTCCTGCTCACCCTACTCCTCACTTTGCTGGTTCCTCTCATTCTTGTGCGGGCGCCTCCGTCTCTTCTTCCCATTGCCATCGTCTGCCTGCTCATCGTCGTACGCTGCATCATTAAGACCCGTACAGAGCGGCAAAAATCTGTTCCTTTACCGCGCGACGTTCTCGTCGACAACCCGCCCAGTGAAAGGAGGGGCTCGGACGGTGTCGACTGGGAGATCTGGTGTGTCGTTGTCCTCAGCTACTTCTTCCTGCTCGACTGATATACAGTCGTCGTCGACCGCGATGTCGTCTTCCAGCTCTAGGTCCTCTTCGAGCTCCACGGCGTCTTCCGAGTCAGAGACGTCGGCATCGTCCGCAGAATCGTATACGCTATCGCAGCCGTCATCGTCTAGTTTCAGGGCAGGGTCCTCCTTTCCTCAGAGAGGGCAAACTGCTCAACAACTAGGTCATCATCTAGTAGGGCAGGGGTGGGCGCTCTGGCAAGAAGTCTTTTCGCATCAGGACCAGCGAGGTCCGAGACTTTTGCCTGCGAGGCAAGGCGCTTGTTTCCATTGCGTGTGGACGCCATTTGCGTATGGCGGTCTTTACCGGTTCGAGTTGCTGGAACAAGAATATCAGCTGTTGTGTTGGCAATGGTGCTGGCAGCGGCTTGGTGTCTGTCTCGAGGATGATGGATTGCAGCGGCGAGGGGTTCTGGAGTTAAACGAGGGGGGGGGGCGCCGCCATGAGTGGCAGTAGCACGCAATGAGGCTTCCAAGAAGTCAATCGGGGGGCTTGGTTACCAACGGGGGAAGGGCCGTAGTGGGTGGCAGCGGCGCACGATGAGGTTTGAGCCTGGGGAGCGGTTGCCCAATAAAGGACCGAAGCGCCATCCATCACAACGAGACATTTTGAATGTCGAAGATGAAGGTGTGCTTTAGTCTAAGTTAGGAAGGGGCTCAGTGTGACTCCCGGGTGCCAGAGCAAGGATCGACAAGAATATCAGCGAGAAGCTCGGGAGTGAACTGGTGAACTGGAGGAAGACACCACCTAATCCCGCGATAGCTACCTATTCATGGAGTCGATCAGAATTAAAAACGTTGCGTTTTCGTTTATACGTGATCGAAACTTTCCTGGGCTCTTCCATCCGGCTAACCCATAGGCTTTCTCCCGAATGCCAACTTGTAGGCAACACAGAAATGCAAACCAGGCAACCCCAGTACTGGTGCCCGAGAGCTCCGTTGCGGGCATCGGCTGAGGGAGTTGCGAGCACATTAGATGCTGACTGGGCTGACCGGGCGACACAGGTGTTCGTTAGCGACATGGCTCATACGGCGGCAATGGCGTTACGGCCACGCTGAGCTCACATGTGACCTATCCTGCGCACTCACATGTTTCTGTCGGCCGTGATTACTCACCTGACCCAAATTGGCTCTAGGAAGAAAGTATTCCAGATTACAAGCCGCAAAGCGGATTGGCGTCCGTCCGTCAAGCCGGCGTTGGCTCCTTGACTCCGCATCAGGGCGCCAGGACGAGAGTGGAGCAGCCGGAGCTGGAGTCGGCATTGTTGAACTGCTGGCTGTTGCCTGCTCCGACGACGTTCTTGACGCCGGCGTTGCTTGGGTGACTTGTGGCATGACGGCGAGGTTGAAATCGGCGTCAAATTGCTGGAGTGTCTTGCGGAATGGATACCAATCTTGCCGGTGTCGAAATGGAGCAAGCTACGATGGATGGCTCCGGCTTCGTCCGTGACATAAGCAATCCTCTCGCGCTCCATAACTTTCCGGACTGGAGTGAGGGGGGCGAAGAGCTGGTCTGGCTGTTTAGGCAGACCCCGAGAGCCTGAGAGCATAGACGGCAGCAGATTGGAGAAGCACACTGCCCTTGTTATGCAGGGATGGTCTTGACATGCCGTAAGAGCAAGTGACCATTTGGAAGAAGTTTGATGGATTTGAACGCTTCTGGGGCAGCTGGGGTTACTGTCTCTGAACACTTGGGGATCCATTTAGGAGACTGCCCCTGAGTTCCCGAGTTGGTGCATGGGGTCTTGTTGGCCCGCCAACCGGGCCGAGTCTCGAGCGCTCGATTCGAGATTGGACGCAACCGCACACAGTCCTTTTGCAGCGGTTGGATACAGAGTACCGAACTGCGCAATCCAATTATTAGATGGAGGAATTCAACCTGGGCGGACTTTCGGCTCCATTGCGCCGTCCTCGGCCCGAGCCATTGCCTCTTCTTGCGTGTAATTATGGCACAGTCTGGCTGATGCGCCGCGTGCATCGTGCATCTGGTTCTTTCACCCTCCGCGTGGCATTTCTTCTCTAGCCCAAGAAAGGAAAAAAAAAGCCGCCTCCGCGTGTAAACACCTCGAGTGTGCCATCCCATCACCCAAACACGTCCACGTTAGTATCCACGTGTAACTCCAGCTTAGTATCTCCGGCGCTGCTAGGTCCAGGCGCGTGGCCCTAGGGACACTCTAGTACTGGCTAGGCGCGTAGCCCCAGGGACACTCTGGTCATGTCCGGGTGTGTGCCCCAGGGACACTCCGGTACTAGCCAGGCGCCTGCCCCGGGGGGGTGATGTGGTGCTGTTACCTGGGTGCAGCTACCTTCATGCGTAATCTTGGAGATGACCTGGTACTACCCGGATGCGTGCTCTTGGGGGTCGGCATGGTCCCAGACGGGCGCACGCATGCTTCTATGGGGGCGCGTTGCTTAGCACGAAGCCGACGAGCCTTCAAAAAGTGATCTTACCAATCCCTGGCGCCTTTAGCCCCGATCGGCCGAGTAGCTCCGCAGTGAGCCGGTACGTGCTCTTCGGGGACGGCGTGGTACTGACCGAGTGTGTGCTCTTGGGGTGTGGCATGGTACTGGTCGAGTCGGTTGTTTTGGACTGTGGCGTGGTGCTGGCTCAGCTGCATCGCGAACACAGTATTAGTAGGGAGTGAGCCGGCGTTCGGGGTGAAGGCAATCTTACCAACTCCCGGCGCCTCTAGCCCAGGGCAGCCGATCGGGCCCGCGAACAGTTGCTCCTGCGCTGCGGGCGGCAGCGGCCAACTCCGCCACCCGCCACACCTCTCTAGTGTTGGGGGTAGTAGTGGTGGTGTACGGTTGCATTCTACTACCATAGGTAGGTAGTTAGCACAGACCGTGACTCGCGGGGCAAAACAGAACTCACATGATGGGTGCATCTTCCGCAGCTCTATTTGCGGTGGCGGTGTTTCTCTTGCAGTGTCGGCGGGAAAAAGGTGAACGCGGAAAAAGCAACGCGAAGTGGGAAAGCAAGCTCTAAATAAACCTCTCCCGACAATTTAATTCCGCTGCCCCGCTTCTGCCTAGCTGGAAGGTGCAGACTTGCCATGCTGGCAGGCGCGGCACCGGGACACGTCAGGTTGGGCTGGCAAGGCAGAGAGAGACGTGCATGATAATTAGCAGAAATCGAGTAAAATAGTCAACTAAATAATATTAACTAAACGAAAAAAGAAAGGGGAAAAAGAAAATAATAAACAAGAAGAAAACGAGAACGAGAACGAGAACAAGAGAAACGAAGAAGAAGGGAACGCTAAAAGCAATGAACTAAGAAAAAACGAAAAAAGGAAGTAAAATAACCGGGAATCAGATAAAAAGGAAGAAAAGAAAAAGAGGAAAAGAAATAGAATAATACTTTCCAAGTGGTTCAGCGCAATATTTATTGTCCTTTATAACAAGACTACCTAATGTCCATTCCAATACCAGCCACCCCTCATCAACCATCCTACTCTCAACTTCATTCCTGCGCCACGACAGGGACCACGACATTCTCCCATAGCCTGCGCTTATCGGCGTCCGGGCTCTTTGTCCACTGCTCCTCCACCTCGGCGTAGTAGTCCCACCAGAGCTTATGGGTCGACTCAATCACGTCGTCGCCGTACGTCCTGCTCTTCCACGGCTTGGCGAGGATGTAGTGCAGAATCTTGACGTCGTTATCCTTCCATAGGTCACTATGGCACGACCGCATGGGCTTGAGCGCGTTGTACGTGTACGGCAGCGGCTTCCACTTGTTGCGGTACACGATGGCGAGCAGGTCCTGGTCGAAGAACATCATCTTGGGCACGTCCGGATGCGTGTTCATCGCGTCAATGAGCGCGTCGTACGCCGCCTTGGACGGCTGCAGGATGACGGTGCCGCTGTTGAGCAGATGGTGGTTCTTTGGGCTCTGCTCGGTGATGGGCCCGGGCTCGCCCGTCTCCTTATCCGCGGCGGCGAACCCGCAGTTCTCTGGAATCCTACGGCGTTTCATTAACCTGGAGCGTACCCCGGCGTGGCCCACATGCGTGCGGCCTGCGTGGCGCAACTCACCAGTCCTTGCTATAATGCGCCACCTTCCGCGGGTTGCAGGTGCAGGCGTGGGCTGCTGCGATGAACCCGCTCGGGAGGTCCATGGTCATCATGTCATCAATGTTCTGGAGGATGATCTGGTCCGAGTCCAGGAGGACGATTCGCTATGTGTGCCGCATCAACACTATCCAGGCTGGGCGACAAAGTCGTTACATCGGTCGGCGGAACGCACCTCGTACTCGGTCATCCCCCAGGGAGCGAGCTTCTCCCAGGTTCCCTTGTTGACCTTGCCGTCCCGCGGGGCAGGCTCAATCTTGTCGACGACGATGGTGGGGATGCCGGCGGCGGCAAACGCCTCCATGAACTCGGTGTCGGCTTCGACCTCGCGCGTTACCATAATCTTGAGCTGGTATCGGGAGCCTGTCTTACGTAGCGTGTGGTTGAGAACTAGTGCTCCGCCAAAATAACCACGATTAGTGAGCAGCGTCGACCATATCTTTGTGGGGTTGTATTCGAAATCCATGTTGTCGGTGCCGCGGTTTCCCCCTCTTTTTTCGTTGCTGACCTGGACCGTGGAAGCCGAGTGGGAAAGGGCTTCGCAATACGGGGAAGTGTGTAGAGCAACGCTGGGACAGAAGCAAGCCTTCGCCGCTCAATACTAAAGCGGTATCGAGATTAGAGCTGCAACTTGACGTCTAGACAGGCACACACCTCCGGTTTGCTGGCGAGTAAGCGAGGGGTTTTCCCACCCAAGATAGGTAGGTACCTAAGTTTCCGACCTAACATACCTCAGTTTCCGACCCAAGGTTTCCGCCCAATCAAGCAGGCGAATCCGCGTGATGGTGCCCGTGCAATGGATGTGCACTTTCCTTTCGAGTGACACGGCCAATCTGGTGGCGGATCTCTTTACCGTGCGGGTCGGGTCAGGGGCTGGCCAAAAGCAAGGCTCTCCACAACCCAAGACTCGTCAAGGCAAATAATCAATGGAATCCAACCCAAGTCTAACGCAAATCGATCTCCCAGTCAACCAAGTGGACTGTTCGACTTGCCGCTAGCTACCTGTGTTGATGGTACACAATAACCTACACAGTTTAATGGGCTACCTCGCAATAGTACAATCATTACACGTTCACCACTTGCGTAGGAAACTCTACGTATGACACAACCGGTAAGTCTCGATATCAGGGTCTCCCCTCATGCATCCCCGTTGATCGAAGTTCGTGGGCCATCGACTGCTCAACCGCGAGCAAGGCCTTTTCCGCCAGGGGTTCGCCCTGTTTAAGGTATTCCGTACTCATGGATCGCTTTAAAGCAGCTCCCCTTTGCAACAGACAGTTACCTGTTCTTAGGTGAGGAGTTCTGTTTTGAATGGAGCGCTACGCGGGGGAATTCAGGGGCTCACAGGAGCAGGCTTGGAAGCATTAGGTATGTTACTTCATGTGCATTGAAGGTTTGGGAGTGCTGTACCAAAAGAATTTACAAACAACGTGTGGGTGGAGAGGTTCTATTGTCATTCTGGAGCCCCTGGAAGTCATTTGTAACCGGACCCCCTATGATCAGGTAGGTGTCCACTTCCCGCTCCCGTGGCCGGACTTGAAGCATTCACAACCCTCCTGGCGACACAGCTTAAACCTTGTCCTGCGTCTCGACAGCATGGGCAGTAACCTTCTCCTCGGGTTCGTCGATGCCGACCTTCTCGTGACGACGGGCATACTCGTCCTGCTCGAAGACTAAGGGGCGAGTTAGCCAACACTCCGACAAAGCAAGACAAATAAGAAACTTACGGAAGGCAAGTTCTTCGAGAGAGCGCCCAGACGTCTCGGGCCACAGAAACCAGATCAGTACTACCTCGACTAGGATCCAGCAGCAGTACACCAGGAGGTACTTCCACCCAATGGCGCTGGTGCCTACAAGACCATGTTAGTCAAAGCCGCTTGTGGCAACCCAATTGCCAGGGACTTACCAATCGGGTTGACGTTGGTGCCAAAAAACTGAGCCGCCTTGCCCCAGAACTGGAAGATGGCGATGCCGCGAGCGCGTTGGGCGTAAGGGAAGATCTCGACGAGGTAGGCTGCCTACCGTTAACACATCATCCCCAGACCAGCAACGACAAGCAATGAATCCCGACTCACTGTAAGTCAGCGCGTTGAAGGCCAGGTTGTAGGCCGGACTGTAGGCATAAATGAAGAACAAGCACAGTTTGGCGGCCACGTCGGACTTGTAGGCGATGAAGACGGCGGTGCACGTGGTCCAGGCGACGTAGACGGCCAGGATGGACAGGATGCCCGTCATGTACATGGTGCGGCGGCGGAAGCGCATGACGACCAGGGCCACGCCCACGCCACACACGAGCGACCAGCACTGGTTGCCGAGGTTGTACTGGGCCTGGAAGGTCGGGTCCGTGTAGCCGATGAGCTGGAGCACGTCGCCCAGGAAGTACGAGATGACCAGGTTGCCCGACAGCTGCGTGAACAGGCCCAGAAGCGAGCCGATCAGCAGCCGCTGCCGCATGCCGGGGGTCCGCACCATGTCCATCCACGACTGCTTGGAGTTCTCCATTTCGATCTGCAGCGTCGTCTTGATCTCGAGGATCTCCGCCTTAACGAACTCGGACTCCGCGTCGCCCTCGGCGTGGTACTTGATTAGCACCGCCTCGGCCTCCTCGATCCTGTCTTTGCTCATCAGGAAGCGCGGCGACTCGGGCAGGAAGAAGACAAAGGTGATCTGGAGCAGCGAAGGGGCCATCTGTAGGAAGGATGGGATGCGCCAGGACCAGTCCGTCGCAATCTTTTGTGTCCCAAAGGTCGTCCCTGCGGCGACTATGGCGCCGATGAAGTAGCATGCGTTGAAGAGCGATGTCAGGATGGGTCTCTCCTTCGGATAGCCAAGCTCTCCTATCAAGCAGCTGCCAGCTACAATAGCGTACGGAAGACCGAAACCGATAATCCCCCTAGCGATGATATACATTGGGCCTGGTCTGTTAGGTCCTGTGACAACATGATGAAAGGGGATATATCGAAATCTAGATGTATGTGTTGATGTATGCTAAATGGCTGGGGAAAAGGTGACGGTGTTGCGGACAACAATGTCTCGGTAGTCTCTGGCGCCACATGTAGGGCTTGAAACAAGTATGAAGGTACGGATTATCCGTTGTTCATACTGTAGCCCAAATATGAGGAGAAGGGGGAGGATCGGGAGGGGAACAACCGGGAGGGGGAGGATCGGGAGGGGGACAACCGGGAGGGGGAGCACCGAAAAGGGGGGGACTGGGAGGGGGTCAAGGTGGACGAAGAGGTCTTACCGTTGATAGATAACCCCTGAATTATCACTCCCGCCACCATTACCAAGGACCCTAGCAGTATAGTCCAGCGGCGTCCCAGATTATCGTTGACGAGCGGGATAAAGGGTAGACCGAGGACGGAACCCAGCGGCAAGGCCGAGGCGAGAATACCATTATACGCTCCGGTGGGATGACCAAAGTCTAGAGACCAAGTCAGCACCATAGGTCACATCAAAAGAAACAGGGCAAGGGGGGAAGTAAAATAGGAAGCACATGACGGGGAAGGAAGAAAAAGGAAGGGGGGAGGGAAGAAAAAGGGGGAAAAAAAGAAAAAAAGAAAAAGAAAAAAAAAGAAAGGAGGTTAGGGTTAGGGTTGAAAGATGAAAACTTGAGACTACTCACACTCCTTCCAGGCCGGAAGAAGCTGCGCAGAGTTAATAATCTGCGAGTCAAACCCAGACGTCATCTCTATTCCTATCACACACGGGAAGAGGAGGAGGTACATCCGGCGCAGGTTCGGTTTCTTGTACCAGGGCACCGGATCCTCCATCGCCATCCGATGGATGCGGTTGTCGTCATCTCCGCCGCTGCCGCCCATGGTTGCTAGAGTATTGTTCCGGAAGCTGTCGATATCACGAGGAGATGGATAGTCGAATCAGGGTTGATCACAAGCCTGGTAGGAGATAGGACACTTGCACAGACAGCGAGAGCCCTGAACGAAACACGAACCCCCTTATAATACGACAGCGGCGGGTCCGATGGACATATAAGAAGACACTTACAGCGGCCTCTGCTTTCTTTCCCCTCTAACACCCGTATCCCCGATGCAGGACCCATCCTGCTGGCGCGTCCGGCGCTCAGGAAAAACACCAAACAGGCAGGACCAAGGATGGTAGGCCGTGAGTTTACCGTTTACCCATCCTGGTCCCTTTCCCAGATTAGACCAACGCCAATACCATGAGGCCTTTCGCATTGGGCATATTGAACACTACCGAGCCAAAGCAGGTCGGTCCGACTACAACTAACAGGCTAGTAAACAACCAAGTTGTTTCGTCCCCTGTATCGACCGCTTATACACTTCCCTACCGGTGAAATATGCGAGGTTCTTCGTCCGTGTTACCCCCGAAGCAAAGGGCCGCTCCTTTCTCGGGTGGCCGTCTCCGGGGTGGATGCAGGACGGGAAAGAGGGAGCTTTAGCCGGGATCGGCATGCGCCCCCCAACGAGATGTGATCTCTGGACGCGTGGAGTGGCGTCGAGGCAAGAGATCCGGCCTTTGTGATGGCACAACCGAAGGAAACTCGCGCAGTCCCCGACGAGGAGGAGAAAACCTCGTGCGTCCTTCCGCCTCGTGCCGATTATGATGTTACATGAACCAGCTACCGTGGTGGGGCATACGGGGATAAAACCATCAGCACTTGTGACCCTGGGATGGGACTTTGCAGCTGGACTTCTGCCGGCCGAATCGGGATCTCGTCTTGGCCCCTCCTAGCGGTCGCTTCGAGAAGCCCTAAATCGATGCGGCAGAGGCTCGGCGTGAGGGCTAAGCTTTGCCCAGGACAATCACTACATACAGAGGAGTTACCGCGCCAAGGGCTTGGAAGCGTTTTTTTTCGGCGAGATTGTCGATTTGGGGAACAGGGAAAGAGACTACGATAGACAGTCCTTTAGAACGTCGATGTTTGAGGTGCTTCCGGCAAGGGGGCAACTCCACATTAGGAATCACCAATACCGCCACAAGAAGCCGCAAAAAGCAGCGGCATGCAAAGGGCAAAATAGCGCCGGAGACGGACCGGTGTGACATTGTCAGACAGTCAGTCCACCATTCGCCGCCCCTCTGACGGAGTTTGGCACCCCTGTCGGCCCTTTCGACCGAAGTCATGACGACGAAGGACGATGAAGACGGTCCAGCGGGTTGAGGGGCGTCACCCCTGTGCATCCGAGGGAAATATCGGCATTGGTGTTTGGCACAAAGTGAAAGCGGGTTCGAGACGAGCACCCCCTGGATTTGAGTAGAGCTCCGATCCACAAGATTAGAAGGTCCAATACATGTAACGATGACAAAGGTTATTTGGTTTTCTGTGTAAACTGCCCAGCACTAGATGATATGCAATACGACCACCGTTCCCTTCCAACAGACAACCGCATCCCCCATTCCCCCAACCCCCCCAACCCCCCCCTTTGACTCCCCGCAACACCAATGGACGACCCACACTCCCCATTCCGTCAGCACCGCAGCTTAGGCCGCAACAGCCCCAATACCCAACAAGCTAAGGCACCCTCTCCTACCAGCGCAACACAAGACCACGCACACAAAATCATTGGACCCACGGTCGAGACGGCCTGGCTAGGTATCCTAGCCCAGCGAGGGCTGAGCATCCCCCAACAGCACCCGCACTCGAACCTGCCCCGAGGGTGGGTTCATGGTGGGCTATCATCCGGGTGGTGGGGATGAAAGGGGGACGCGGATAGTGCGCGCCGTGACTTGTTGACTGAATAAGGACCTACCCAAGGGAGGTGGTGGTTCATAGGACCTCGGGGGGTGAGACTGATCTAAGGAGGGGATGGATGAGAAGGGACTGACCTGAGCTGAACTGATGCTAGGTTTAGGTGCTGATGGTCTGTGAATTGTTGCTGTGCTTCCGGGGGATATGATGCGAGGGGTCGATCCATGAGGATTAGGACCTTACATATTAAGGTAGCAAGTGGCAGGTTTAGGTATGCGAGGTCCCTTTGGGGGCCGTGTCTACGTGGGCCGGCGGGTAGTATTATGAGTAGTTGGATCAATGTGGCGTGGCCCGTGAGTCTCAGACGTTCAGTCCTCTGGGCAAATCAAAATATGCCCGTCAATGGAAGTGCAAACCTCAATGGCGAGTATGGAAATTTTCTTGACGCCAAGGTCGGGGAGGGGGGGGAGGGTGAAGAACATCACGTCTAACTCCAGCGGTGCTCAACAGTCACTGCAGTTGTACCGTGTTATTAGTTGCAAGCTATATTGCTATACGCATCGTTGAGTTGATAGGATATGTCTATCACATCCCAGAGACATACAGTAACATTGTCCAACTGTAGCACAACCATTCGACGGGTATCAAAAACATCCCCAACCAACATTATCGCCGTGTACCTAAGATCTCGCCGCCCGTCCTCCGTCTTCTATATCCTATCAACTGGACTGACCCGTCTCTATAGGTTCCTGGATTCTAGGCAAAACCAAACCACCCGTTCTAAGCATTCCCCTCCCAAACATCATATACCGGCGCAGCAACGTCGGAGAAGACCACCCCGCACCAGACCCGTCGGCCTCTCACCAGCCACTAATCGCTCTCGTCACCGCTCAAGTCGACCTGTTTCCTCCGCTCCTCCTCGTTCATCTCGCGCCAGGTGCTCCAACTGAGCATAACAAACGCTATCACGATCAGCAGCCCGCCAAACATGGCTGCTCCGCTCAACGGCGTGCCCGTCATGAACCAGTCGACAATGGCAACCATAAAAATGGTCAATAGCGACGCCACCGAGCTGAGCACCGGGCTGGTCAGCGAGATGAGCACGAGGAACGACCCCGAGAACAACATGTTCATGATGACGCTGATGAACAGCAGCCAGGCCGTCTCGCCCGTCGGCACCTCGAACGTCTCCCACCCCATCACGTGCAAGATGGGCAGCGGGATCCATAGTACGAGCAGCGTGAAGGCCCCCATCAAGCTGCCAAAGGTATTCGCGAAGATGACCCCCTTCGTGGCGTCCATCCCGTCGGGCGGGCACGCAAACCGCTTGTACAACACCTCGTACAGTCCGTACAACACGGACCCAACACCAATGATCATGTTCCCGGCGAACCTCGTCCCAGGGTCCACCGCATCCCCACCAGCACCCGGCGCGGCCGACGACTCCTCGGACGACCCGTCACCTCCATCCCCATACGCAACCACCAACACGCCCACGATGGCCACCGCAACCGCCAGCATCTTATCCACGCGCAGCCTCTCCTTCAGCAACGGCACCGAAAACGCATACGCAAAGAAAGCGCTGCAGTTATAAATCGCGGTCAAATCGCTCGGCGTCGTCATGCTCACCGCCAAATACCAACTCAACCCCGCCACCGTCAGCGCCGACGTAATCACGGCCGTCGCCTTCCCCAAATACGGCCACGGCGAATGCCCATACTCCAACAACCCACCCCCATGCTGCACAGCATGCACGCCCGCCTTCACATCCCGCGTCTCCACCACCAGCGCAATCCCCCGCACCGTCCGCCAATGCCCGCCCCAAAACCGGCTCCAGGGCATCTCCCGACGCTGCGCCCGCAGGATCAACAGCTGCAGCGGCCACAGCAGCGCCCACGAGCCGTGCGTCAGGTAGAGCATGCAGTAGGCCTTGTCCCAGCCGCGGTCGTGCTGGATGTGCGAAGCCAGGATGGTCTGGGCCGTGAAGGAGACGAGCGACACGACGAGGAAGAAGGCCGCGAACGTGTACTTGCGCTGCGCTTCCGCGCGCGCCGCGGCGGCGGTCGCGTAGGTCGGGCTGCGCGAGCGCATGGTGGTTGTTGTGCTGGTGGCGGTGGTGCGGCGCGCGAGGCTTGGTCGCGTGTGGTTCGGGTGGTGGTGGTGGGGGGAGAGGAGGTCGGTTGGGGCGGAGGCGAAGGAAGGTGTGAGGCGTGGGTAGGGGGTTGGTTTGGAGGTGGGGAGCGGGCTCGCGTCGCGGCTGGAGCTGCGGGAGGAGGGGCGGTGGCGATCGTTGGCTTCGTCGTAGTCGTGGTCGTGGTCGTGGTCGTGTTTGGAATTGGTGAGGAGGGGATCGGCGTAGTGCGCGTCGCTGGGCCGGACCATCGCGTACCAAGTTCGGTGGGTTTGTGGTGACGGTTGTGAGGGTGTGCCTCCTCCGTTCTTCTTCTACACAGTATTCGTTCGCTCGTTCGACGTTCGTCTCGTCTGAAGTCGACAGGGGCGAGGTTGCGGTCCGATCGCAATCTCACGGGTTTTTGACGATGGCTTCGCAGATGCCGATACGGTTCCGAAGCAATGTGACGTCAACCGCCATTAAGCCTGTCGGGGTGAACCGAAGCCGAATGTGACGATGTTGTTAATTGTGTACTGTAAAACGCGTTTGCGAACAAAACCAGCCCGAGAGACAACAGTCCGTGCAGTTGGTTTCGGTTGATGTCAGAATTGTTATCACCAAAATTAACCAAAAAGTCGCAGATCAGAGCAAGAACCCCTGGGAGAACACGTGTGTTCCAAAACCCGGAATCCGTCACAATCCCATCAGCTGCGGTACCCCGGGAGCCCGGCACGAGCCCCTGGCTTGTGGGGAAGTTGCCAATCAGGGGCTGCATCTCTGCGAGCGGTGCTTGGTTGTGGGGTCGCAATGAAGATCTTCCCCTTTTTCGAGCCGGCAGGCGCTGCCATCCTTCTGTCAGCGACGCGAGTCAGCCTCTCGTGCCCCTCAGGGGGAGTTCCCAAGACCGTCACCGGCGTCACGAGACCAGTTTCCACGCGATCAATTCGCAGTCAGTTAAACGCAGTCAATAACTTATAGTTGAACGTAAGGTAGCCAATTTATTTGCACTTAGTTCAATACGGTCAATCATTAGTCCAAGGGAAAGCAAGAAGGTAAATATGGAAATGTCGTCCTCGAAACCCAAACTGGGTTCCATCATGCCAAACGGCATCGCTCATTGTTACATCAACCAGCCATATTACTGGCCTTCTCTCGCGACTGTACGAGCTGCTCCAGCTCTTCCAACGCCCTCTTAACATGTCCCCGTTCCTGCCTTTCCCTCCCGTCGTCCACCGCACCCGAATTCTCTGGTACTACTAGAGAATCATCGCTGAGTTCGCTCAGCTCGGTCTGCACAATCGTCAGAACGTGTCGTGCATTGAGGGGCTTCCGATCCCCGTAACTGTAGGCGGCGGCGGTGCGGAGTATGTTTTTGATGGTGCGGCCCTGTCCAGCGAACTCATGTTAGTCACGGTCCACTTGGGAGTCTTTTCTCCTTTTTTTCTTCCACGCATTTTTCTTGTCCGTAGGTCCTATTTGTGTGGGATAGGGTGTATCTGTGTTTGTCGCCAAAAGAACAGATATAATTGTTTTTGACGTACATTGAAATTTAGCTCGCCGAGAGCATCGTACAGCTCATCTTCCGTCGTCCATGAGGCGTCCACGTTGACGCCCGCCTGCGCGTTCTTGTTAACCAGATCACGCCAAATGGCCGACCTCGCGGCAGCATCAAGCGCCGGGTATGAGATCGTAACGTGGATGCGGCTCTTGAAGGCCTCGTCAAGGTCTTGCTTGCGGTTGGTGGTGAGGAAGAGAACACCCTGGAAGTATTCAAGCTTGCGGAGGAAGACTGTGTGCGACATGCATTAGTTTTCCTTCCCTTCCCTTTCCTTCCTCCCTTTTCAACTATTTTTTGAACAGGAAAATTGGTTTGTCCGTAAAGAAGCAAAGACGATACTTGCCTCCAACCATAGCATTTCGGTCCATCTCGGACGAGTTCCGCTTGCATAGCAGAACATCGGCCTCGTCCAGTAACGCCACGGCGTTCCAACGTTTGGTGAGATCAAAGACACGGTCCAACCGTTTCTCTGCCCGATCCACGTCTGTGCTGAGCTCGCCGCCAGAAATGGAATACAGTGGGCGTTTGAGGTGGTCGGAAATTCCCTCTGTTGTGCATCTTTTGTTAGGTAGTTGTCCTGTTTGGTCAAGTCAAATAAAAGGATAAGCAGTAGGAATTTGTTACCAGCGGTCAGGGTTTTGCCGAGGCCTACGTCTCTACATTAACCTTGTCAGTATACCGGTCGTATCACAGCATATATGTCAACGAGGGGGAGGGGGGTCTGAGGGGCGCTAACCCATGAAGCAGAAAAATAAGCCCCTGCCCCTTGCCCGCCACAACGTCGTCGAATCCAGTATTGACGCTATCTTTGTGTCCTTCGACCAGACACTGAATGAGCTGTTTTGTGCTCAGACGTAGCCGCAACGACTCAAAGGCCTTCTTGCTCCAGGCAACTTCAACCAGCCGGTCGGCCAGCACCCACCGCCACCGTTTACTCTTAAGTCCAAAGGCCGGCACGAGCGCGGGGAACAACAGCATGAGCTGCTTCCTTGGCACACCCAGGACGCTCTCGACCGTCTTGGCCAACCCGTCCAAGTCCTTTGGGTAGTAGTCAATCTCGTCGTCGGGTGGCACTTCGGTATCATGGGCAAACGGCCTGGGCTCAAGGATCTTGTGAATGTCGAAATTGGGTGTGTGCTCCAGCCCACCCTCAGCCGACACCTTGCACTCCTCGCGTTGGCATTGCGGGTCGCTGCACCGTGACTTGGCCGGCCGGTATGAGGGCACGAGACCGCGTCCCGGCGACGCGTTTTGGCCCGTCTCCAGCCTGTGCCCGTCGCGAACCCTGAGATCGACGAGCTCGGCCGTGACGTTTACTTGGTCGTTGGTAAAACCTTTAATGTCGACCAAGACCCGCTCGTCAATCTATCGGGGGAGATTTAGCCATATTTATATAAAACTTCCCCGGAGATGCGTAGAAGAATGTCGGATCAAAAGTAAAGAAAAGGATACGGAGGGGGTATACCTGTTTAACCTTCATCCCCCAGGGAGGGGGTTGCGCCTCATCATGCGTTTCCTGGGCGCTAATTCCCTCCCACGCAGTGCCATTGTACGTCTGGGCTCGATACTCGCACAGCGTGTCGCCCAATACCCGAGTGACCAGTTCGGCTCTTGCCTTGAATGTTTCCTCCAGCTTGCCCCAGTCACGGAAATATTGGGTCGGGACGAGCCGGAGCTCGGAGATGTTATACAAGCGAATCGTCACCCTTGCCACCATGATGTTTTGGCGGACCAACCCCGGGGTGCTGCCGTTGCACCCGAGCCGGAATCCCGACACCTGCCACCAGTCTATCCCAAAGTTGTCGACGACTCGGCGCACACTCCGGACGACCCAGCATTCTTTGACAAAGTTGCCGTTAAAGACGACTAAACTATTGGGGGGATACAAAGTCCAAATCATGTCTCCCGGGACTTGGCCTTTTTCCGTATACCGAGCATGGTCCTGGATGATGCTCGACAAGAGACCATTTTTGGTAATAAACCCAGCAAGAAGCAGTAACTCGCGGCGGAGGTCGCTGTCGATGCTCTTATCCTCGGCGCGAGTCTTGATGTCCTGATGATAGAAAAACAACTCGTAAAAGGGCGACGAGATCTGGATGGGCACCGTGTCAAAGTTTGTGCCTTCGTATGTGCTACACACAATACTCCGCAGAGCGGCGCAGAGGGCCGGAGACTGGATCTCAATCTCAACCCGCACAAGTCGGGGCTTGCTCTCGAGGTCCTGGGAAATGGTTCTTCGGAGGACAATGGCGTAGCTATCGTAATCCTTTTCCTTGCGTTTGGTCTTTGGGCCCTGGGGGATGTATTGACTGGTTTGGAGGATCTGAATGTCGATGCCGCCGTCGGGGTTGGACTTTTGGTACTCTATAATGTCTGCAAAGCCCTTGGCAGACGACTTCATCTTCGCCCCGACATCCTTGTCATGGGTGTTGCCCTTTGGGGGCAGTTAGCAAAACAAACCATAGTACTGGCGGCCGCTTGTCTCGGTCAACCGATCCACCGCATAGTTTGGTTTACCTTTAGGTTGGGATCAGTGCCCTTTATCCCAGGGGTAGAGCCCGGGGCATCATCGATGGATCCTTCTGAAAATATATCCGGAAGAGCTGTTTCGTAATCTGGTACAGACATGGTGGGCAAATTAAAGGCCCTGACAAAGGCTTGATGAGACCATGAGAATGATGACCTGTGTATCGAGGCGTAGGACGAAGCGACTTTTCTTCTTCGCTGTCTTATTGAACTCTCTCATAGGTCCAAGAGCAGAAGGGAAGAAATTGCATCCCTGCCGGCTCTGACAAGATCTGGATTCTCGGTGCCGGGGGGAGTTCCCTAGGTACTTTGAAGCCGCGAGTGGGAAATCAAAGACGCAACCACGACTGGCAGACACAGCGCATGCATGATGCAGCTCTACTCTATATTAGGTACCTAAATACCAAGTGAGGCATAGTCCAGGTGCGCCAGTTCTGTTGTGTCACACGCCTATCTTGGCTGATTCACCTCCCCATTGGCCTTTGAATATGGAGGCCTCGGAGCCTGACTGTCGATCCAGGCCTGTTTAACTCAGCCCTAGGTCTGTTCACTGAACTGAGCAGGTTTGAGCAACAAATCAGAAGTGCGAAGCGACAAGCGGCCACATCATCCCGCTCTGCTGCGACAAATCTAGAGCTGCTAGGCCACCCAAGGCTGCCGTGCCTACACCACCAATACTCGACTTCAAGGAAAGTCGGTGAGGAAACAGAGCGCTAACCGTGACTATTTGCAGTATGCCCGCATACATTGTGAGGGCGCCGACGATGCCGGTCAAAACTAAACGTTTTCGTGGATGTTTGGGCAGCGATCGATGCCTTGGGATTTGGGAAGTTGGTCTGAACGTGCCTTCTCCCAGCCACTCACTCAAATAGGGAGGTACGTACCAGTGAGAGCCTTCTCCCAGCTTCAAGTTCTGCGCAACCGCTCGGCGTTAGCCAATCAAAGCGGGAAACATTATGTGCATCAGGTTCAGCTTTCGAGGAAAGTGCAAAAAGCCAAAGAAATTGAGGCATGGGGGGTGGGGGGAAAGAGCGGAACAGAACATGGAAAGAGTCCCGGGCAAAATGAGAGGTGCCAGCAGCTTCCACCGTTCCACGATCATTCCCGTCCCGAGGCTCTCCTGCTCCATCCCCCTCCCCGTTTGCCTTATCGTTACAAACATTAGCTCCGCCCCAACATCGAATGCCAACTCTGGCTTTTCTTGGGCGTTGGTATCTACCTACTCGCGACCATGGACACCGACCCTCAGTTACCGCGACCTGTCACCGCGGACAAGTCCAATAGCCCCATCACGACTCGGCTTGGCAACACCTTGAAAAGGCTCATTGACCGCATGGCATCTTCTACCCCGAGCGACGAAAACAAGACGAAAACCCCCCCCGATGACCGTGACAATCATGTCGATAATAACAACACCGATAACGGCGATGGGCCGGCCATGCCATCGCTGTCCCTCGATATTAGCAGAGCCGCCGTCGTTGACAAGGTCCACGAGCATCGTTGTTTTCGACAGCCCGAAGTTGCCCAGGACATTGAAGTCACAGACTTGCCGGTATTTGACAGCGTCACGCCTTATGGCGTCAACGGCGAGGTTCAATCCCAGCTATGGAGTAAGGAGGTGACGAGACTCGTCGTCGCCGTCAACGGTAACGAGCCGCCCGACTTCCCGAGCTCAGCCGACTTCGCCGTAGACTCACGGAAGGCCTACGAGTTGCTCGCCACGGTATCCGACATTGTGTTTCAAGCCTTGCACGTTGTGATATACGACGCCGAATGTCTCCTCGCCGAGCATTCTCCTTCCTACTGCGATCACGGTACTATGGAGAGAAGTCGCACCAGCTTGTATTTCCTGTGCAACCGGGACGATGACGACGATGATGAAAAGTCTGACTACGACCCCGAGGTCTTGCGCAGACACCGCGCCGATATTTTTGCCTTTGTCGATTTTTGTACTGCCATCTTTGCCCGCATCCTGTGTGGCGGCACCGAGAAAATGTCCGTCGCCGTCGGCATGGTTGCCCTCCTAGCCAAGATATCCACCAAGCTCAAGGTGGTCTCTGCCAACCTGCGAGACATTGCCCAAACGTCAATCGACAACGGCACACAGTACTCGCAGGCTGAGGGTTTGAACGACAAGCGTCTTCGCAGGGGAGGGCTACCACCAAAGCCGCCAGCCGTTGGGGCTGGAGGGGACTCCTCCCAAACCCAGCAGGAGGAGCAGCAGCAGCAACAACGACAGGATAGGTTTACGTCAGATCCCTTGACCGGCCGTGGGGGATCCACCGGTCTCGGTAGTGATCCAGAACAATGGAACAAGTTCTTAAGGTCTAAGAAGGATGTGCTGCGACAGTTCTACATGGGCCAGTGCAAGCTGCTGCGAGACGGGCTCCTCGAGACCTTTTTTCATCTTGTCATCCGGGTGCGGGGCAACAACAAACTCATAAGTCGATCCTTTACCCGCTACGAGCTCTGTGCGACCGTCTATGAGACGGGATTTGAGCGCTTCCGAACCTTTGTATTTCAGGACCAGACCGGTTACTTTAGCGGCAGTGGCCATTCTTACAACATCCGGTGCGCATCCCACGCTTTTCACATCACCAACGCCATCGTCATGCGCATCGAGCGTAAAAAGACAGCTGAAAAGACCACAGAAATGGACGGTGGCCATTCTAGCAATGACATGGGCTCAGACAATGAGTCGATTGGCACCCAAATTACAGCATCCTACAGTCGAGAGCGGGAAGAGCCAAAGGAGTCCGAATCCTCACAACTCACACACCTACAGCAGCAACAACAACAACAGCAACGACATATTCCCCGCATTTACCTTACTCTAGGGTCCATGAACAATGTTATTGCTGTCTTGGTTCCGCTCTTGTTCACAACACCGCTTCTTGTGCACAACGTGGCCATCTACCTCGCATCGACAAACACATCTGTGGTTCAAGAGACGGAACCCGTCATTGTGAGGCCGCAATACCGCGTTTCCGCCTTTTTCTGTTTGGATACCGAGGAATACCGCGAGGCGCAGCGGCAGCAGCGGGAACAGCAGCGGGAACACAAGGCTCGCGGCACCCACCGCAACTCGGACCCGCGATCCCTGTCCAACTCACTCATCCATCGTGGGGGGTTGCTCGCGGGCGAAAAGGTGGCCAAGATTGGTCGCGTCGGCACCTTTCCGTTTGTGACACCAGGAGACAACAGTGGTTGGTTATCGTTCTTGGGGAGGGGAGGAGCGGGAGGGGGAGACGTCCGTACCAGCCGGGCTGGACCGTCGGGAATGGCCAAAGGAGAAGGGGCGGTCCCGGCCCCGGTTATTACTAACTTCGACTCCTCGGAGCGTATCCGCAAGCACCGGAAACAGCTTGACATGGCCGGCGACAAAATGCGCGCGTGGGTACTCGAGGAAAAGGGCGTCATGGTGCGATGCCGGCTATACGTCACCACCGTCATGCTCGTCTGCACGGTGCTCGTCGTGGGCGGCATTGCGGTTGGCATCAGTGTCGGGGACCGCATCGCGGGCGTCGATCCCTTCAACATTACCACGTACTGCTGGGTGCTGGCCGCTTTCGTCGTTCTCGTGGCCAAGAGTGTGCGCGTGCACGAGTGGCCGTGGAACGACTTTTTGTATGACCGCGTCTTGTGCCGCAGTGTGTCGGAGCTGTCGTCAGTGACGAGCATCCACGAGCAGCTGATACTGGCGTACCTGTTGCAGACAGAGAAAACGAGTTTTCTAACCACGAGGGGGCCCTTCAACGCAGTGTTCAACCGGCGGTCCGACGACGGCTTCTCGATTGACCGGCCGTTGAGCATGTGGGCCATGTTGATTAGCGGTCTACTGCCCGTTGAGGTACATTCATTGTACGGGAGGGGGCTCGTCTGTCTGGATTTACGCCGGGGTGAGACATTTGATGCGGTGCCCAAGAGCCCGGAGCTTTGTGTGGCGTCTTTGGAGACCAATGCGAAGATGCGTCTGGTCTGTGAGCGGCTCCAAGACCAGGCTGTCAATCCGAGTACGGGAACGGTGCGGATCAGGTTGGAGCGAGCCGATATGGTGCGGTATAAGGCGGTTGGGTTTTACGGGAATGACAAGGCTGTGTTTATTTGATGGGATGGGGGAAGTTTGGTCCCGTCCTGGGCTATGTTGAAAGTCGGAAAGGCGTCAGTTGGTTCTGGGGTCGCCATGAAGACCTTCCCCTTTTTCCAATCTGGCAAACGCCGCCATCCGTCTGTCAGCGACGCGAGTCAACCCCTCGTGCCTCTGTGGTCGGCGAGATGAGTTTTGGGCCTTTATTGTGTAAGCTGGTTGTCATGTCATGTTTTGGAAACTATTCAACTACCAACTGGAATAATTGCGTTAGAGGGTCGGCCCGTCCCGCACCGGAACGGATTTGCCGTTGCCATTGTCAGACTCGGAAGCCAAAGTATTACGATGACTGGAGAATTGGGTAAACCGAAGGCAGTTCTTTATATCTGAGGGACAGTTGCCCTCAAGACCGAGTGAATAAATAAATAATTTTCTTGGAGATTCGGCAACACTGCGGTGGTTGAATATGTGGGGGACAATCGCCCTTGAAGTCCAGAAAAGTCCTCCAAGAAGTACCGTGACGGTACCGAACCGAAACCCAGGTGGTCCAAATACAGGTGCCAGTGCCTGAAGGAAAATTATCCCTAAGATAAGCCTCAAAATTGAGAAAGTTGAAGCTCCGTGGCATAACCCACTCATTCCTTCTCGCAGCGTTCCTTTGACAATCACAGGATCCAAGCTTCACTGAAGTGAATGAACATCACTGGCAATTCACTTTTGGGGACGGAGTGGGAGTATTGAGTTTGGATGGGACTTGCGTGGACTTGTCACATATCCCCTAACCCTAATCACGAGGTGTGCTGCCCCAGCATCTGCCCCGTGAATCACGTGCAGGGAAGGGCCCGGTGCACTTTAGGAATTCGCGTCGCGTCTCTTTTTCCCCACGCCAGACCACTACGCGTCTTTTCGCGACTTTCACTCACGCCTTCCTGTGCCAATTAATCCACCACTGCCCATTGGACGCTCCCTCCCCTGACTTCATCGCCTTCAGCCTTGTTCGGCACTCCCCCATCACGAGTTGCGCAACACCGAACCCCCAATCTTCATTCCTCCAACACCACCCGCAACCTCCACACCGACCATTCAACTCTCGCCGTCATCGCCAACCTCCTCATAATCCTGCGAGACCACACAATCCTCGCATCTCCCGTCGTCTGCATCTTAACCCCTGCGCAACACTTCCAACCCAATCGACAGAATGGCCGCCGACCACCCGAAGGCGGGGATATACAGCGCTACGTACAGCGGTGTAGGTGTTGCGTCCCCAGTTGTTCCGTCCCCTGGATGCTAACCATCTTGGTTTCTTGCAGATCCCCGTCTATGAATACCAGTTCGGCCCCGATATGAAAGAACATGTAATGCGCCGTCGAGAAGACAACTGGATTAATGCCACCCACATTCTGAAGGCTGCCGGGTTCGACAAACCAGCGAGGACGCGCATTCTTGAGCGCGACGTGCAAAAAGATGTCCATGAGAAAATTCAGGGTGGCTACGGGAAATACCAGGGTGCGCCCCCCTTCCCCCTGAAATTCGTGTCCTGCGTTTACTAACCATGCACTCCAGGAACATGGATTCCCCTCGACCACGGCGAAGCGCTGGCCCAGCGAAACAACATCTACGACCGGCTACGGCCCATCTTCGAATTCCAACCAGGCAACGAGAGCCCGCCGCCTGCGCCGAGACATGCCAGCAAGCCAAAGGCCCCCAAGGCCCGGCCTGCTGTTCCGAAATGGAACAACAAAGCGCAAGACCGGAAAGCCTCCTTCTCACACCCACACCACCAACCGGCTGTGGTAGTACAAGAAGAGTACGACAATACGAGCCAGATAAACGAGGATGATATCCCCGATAACCTGACTGTTGCCTCGGCATCATACATGGCCGAGGATGACCGGTACGACATGTCGCATTTCTCCACCGGCCACAGGAAGCGCAAGCGGGAAGAGATGCTGCAAGACATGACAGAGCAGCAGCATGCCGTGTACGGAGATGAACTGTTGGACTACTTTCTGCTCTCTAGAAACGAGCAGCCCGCAATCCGCCCAGATCCTCCCACCAACTTCCAACCCGACTGGCCAATTGATACTGAGCGGCACACCGCGTTGCACTGGGCTTCTGCCATGGGCGACGTGGACGTAATCAAGCAGCTCAAGCGATTTGGCGCGAACCAGGCATCTCAGAATGTGCGCGGCGAAACGCCGTTCATGCGATCTGTCAACTTTACAAATTGTTATGAGAAGCAGACCTTCCCGATGGTACTGAAGGAGCTATTTGGCACTGTGGACGCACGGGACGCGTCCGGGTGCACTGTCATCCACCACGCGACCGTAATGAAGAGCGGGCGTGTCACTAGCCACTCATGTTCGCGCTACTACCTCGACAACATCCTCAATAAGTTACAGGAGTCGCGATCAGCAGACGAGCTACAACAACTGTTAGACTCCCAGGACAACGAAGGCAACACAGCCGTACACTTGGCGGCGATGCGGGATGCACGCAAGTGTATCCGGGCGCTTCTCGGCCGTGGCGCATCGACCGATATCCCCAACAACCAGGGCGTGCGAGCAGAGGATTTGATCAAGGAGCTCAATGCCTCCAAGACCAAAGTTGCGCGGGGACCGGGACCACCGCAGCGCTCATCTAGTCCATTTGCGCCCGAGTCGCAGCGACACAATGCCTTCCGTGATGCCATGGCCGAATCCGATAGCAAGCTTCAGGCGAGCTTCCGCAGCGAGGCGGCAAATACTGTGCAGTCACGTATCACCCCTCTTGTCTTGCAAAAATTCCAAGACCTCGCCCAAAGCTACGAAAACGAGCTCGACGAAAAGGAGAGCGCGGAAAAGGAAGCGCGGCGGATCCTTCTCAACACTCAAGCAGAGCTGGCGAACCTGCGAACCACCGTCGCAGACCTCGAATCCCGCCTTGAAGCCGAAGAAGCAGCCGCAAAAACAGAAGCCGAGGCAGCCGAGACAGCAAAACAAGTCCTCGCTTACCTAACCCACCAGAACCGCCTGGCGATACAGGACGCCATCAACAAGGAGCTCGCGACCGTCAACGGCGACAGCAGCAAGCCACCCAGCGATAAACCCAACGGCCAGCCCTCCCCAGCCCAAGACGGACCCAAACCGGACGAATCCGCAGACGACAAGGCCTCCCCCTCGGACGCGCAGGAGCGCCTCCGCCTCGCGACCGAGCTGCGCACGCTCCTGCAGGAACAGCGCCGCGCCGAGGCCGAATACGTCGAGGCCCGCGGCCTGACTGGGACCGGCGAGAAGATCGACAAGTACCTGCACCTGCTCAAGTCGTGCCTGCCGCCCGAGGACCAGGAGATGCTGGACGAGAACCTCGAGGATATGATCAAGATGATGGAGGACGAGGCCGACGTCCTATCGGCGGCGGGCGGGGCTGGTGGTGGTGGTCCCGGTGGTGGTGGTCCCGGCGCTGGGGAGGCGGTTGGCGCCGCGGAGAGCGCGGCTGCTTCCGCGGGGCTGCCCGTGGCTGTGCCTATCGGCTTGGGCGTCGAGGTCTGAGTTGGGTCGTTCTTTGTAGTGCGGTTTTGACCCGGCCGAGCCGTCGTGTCTGCACCCACGCCCTTTGGGTGTGTTGTGCTGGACGGGGGCTGTGTTTGGAGACCTGCGGCGATCAGACTTCTCTGGGCCGGTGGACGACGCGTCCCTTGTTTTTTTGGGTTGTTCTCTTTTTCTTTTTGAGGGAGGTCGTTTTGCCGCGAAGTCGGTTGGTTGGTATTATCCCCATGTTTGTGGTCTGAACCGCTCATGGCGCTATTTTGTTGTTTATATGGTTGGTTGGTCTTTGTGCGCCATCCTCTTGATATCGGAGAATTGGTCGGGTAAAAACATCAGTTGTATCGGGATGGGCGTAGGATCTGCCTTTTCTTTTCTCCTCTATCCCTCTCGTTGTTGAGGCGAGGTACTTCTTAGGGTTTGGCGTTACGCTTACCGGGCTTGGGTCTTGTCTACTCGTCATCTTTTGGCACTGGGATTGTTTACTATTTCGTTGGGCGAAGGCTGGTACGGGACACACACATACCCGCAACGGCTTTGAGATAACTTGTCTTTTACGCTACGATACTTTTACACGAACACGTACGAGTTTAGCAGTCTACCTAGGAAGAATTGGCATGTCGCGTGCGCGTTCAGGGTCCATTTGCCCCGCGCGTATTTGCCCCTTTGACGAGCTTCGAGGCGCGGCCATGACTTACCTTGTCACCAACACGTCCTCAGTCCACGGCAGCCGGCCGGGCCAAGAAACAGGACGCGTTCCAGAGCGGCCTCTTTCCGCGCGCCAGTGGCGAATTGGCTCTCGTATAGCCGGGGTTCCAGAACCAACCGCTCGTCTTCGCCGGCCGCAAACCGAGGCCCGCATCCTGTACCCGATCCCCCTCTGTTTCCAGCTCTGGGAGATCCCCCCCCCAGGATCCATCCACCCACCGTCTCATGCCTCGAGACCCACGACAAGCAAATAGTTGGTCGAGGCTGATCGGGTGGGTGCGTGGCACAGCCTCTTGAACAGCGGTGAGGGAAGGGTCTCCTGTTGGTCTTCTCCCTTCCGAGCTTGCCCTCCCCGCTGCGCGGCCGCCTGGTGTTGATCACAGGATTTTTAACTCGGTGATCGTCCTGGAGATCGAGCGGGCCCCATATATCTGAAAGGTAATTGCCCTTGAGATCGAGGAAAAAGCCGCCTTGGACCCCGAGTCCCGGGAAACCTGAGGCAGTCCCGGCTCGCCATTGATCACCCGGCACTGGGAGGTATTGCTTTTCGCCAAGTGGGCGCGCCGTCGAGCTGCGTCTTGCAGGCGGGATGAGGGAATATCAAGGAAGCAGGGACCCGTGGTTGACGTTGGGGGTGTGTATCCAACAAGCAGGATGATCCTCCCTCTGCACCACCAGTCTCCCGTGAGCCGCAGCGGCGCAGCCCAAAGCTTGCTCCACCGGCAATCGACTTTGATGCATCCCTTCCCTGCAAGTCTAGGCCCGTCGTCGCCTCGAGTTTCTCGATCAAGGGCATCCGTTGGTGCCGAGAGGGCGGTCGCCAGTCATGGTCGAGTTCCGGTTTTCCCAGTCTGTTTGCGTTGACGAGTTCCAGCTCGGATGCCCATCACGCGGCCTTCGTGACGCTTCAACACTGCTTTACTGGTCCTCCTCGCCTGGCCTCAGAACCAATGGTCTCGCAAAGCGAAACGGCCCACCAATGGTCCGCCACCAAACAAGAATCCTCGGTGACCGCGTCCCTGTCGGGTTAGCACCGAGTGGTTGGTTGGCTCCTAGGGGTGGTTGGCCAGTCGGTATTGGCATATTGAACCCTATTCCGACGTCCCGTGTTTTGAAAAGTGCCGGCAACTGATGAGCGGGACACTCGGGGAGTCGGGGAGCCTTGAGGTTGCCCCAGTTGAGCCTCATGGTACGCGGTTGAGGGCCGGCAATCGAGGCCAGGCTAACCTGCGGCGCGTGTCTGTATGGCAAGAAATCGGAGTGTTACGCAACCTATTGCGTTGCTCAGCCTCATTACTCAATGCTAAGGTGGAGCTCTTCGCTGGAGTACTCAGCTTCTGGTGTTCCGCCCCGAGACGACACGGAACGCGGCCATAGCCAGGCTGGGCGGAGACCGCGGAGCCTGGCCAACACGCCCAACATCCGGGTGCATCGGAAGCTCTAGACAGCGTATCCTGGCCATTCATATCGCGATAGGAAGTCATGCAACTCGTCACGAGGCGCGCAATAGGATGCGCGGGCCTTGCGGCGGCGACCCGAAGGTCAGCACGATATTGGACGGATTACCGCAGAAGAATCCCCCCATCGTTTCCGGTCGCTGCGTCGTAAATGGGCCGCGGAACGGCAGCCACAATAAACGCGCTGAAAGGAGTCGTGAGGAGCCCGTCCGAGGACACGAAGTTTGGATGAAGTTGGCGTTGAGTGGCGGGTACAGGGGTTGGGGGCCGGTGGGCCTTGTGGCGCGCCAAAGCCATGGAAGCTGAGTGATTGCGCGGCCAACCAACCAATGGCCAGAAACAAAAGTCGCCTCACGAGCGGTCTCCCTCTCCGAGCTGAAGAGCGGGAACGCGAAGGAACAAGTTTTTCCGTCAAAGTGAAAATCTCGAAAGTAGCGAAACCTGGACATTTGTCACGGGCTTCAATGCCCAAATGGGAAAGGAAACTGGCGGTCAACGACATCGCCGACGGCGTCACTCGGCGTCGCACCAAGGGAAAGGAAGCCAAGCCCATGACCCTGCTCGGAGATGAGACCAGTTGATCCAATGCCGAAAACAACCATGCTTCGTGAGAACTGACCCCCCATCCCCCCGCTCCGGCAATTCCCCTCAGATAGGCACTCGAGGCACTCCTGCGGAGTGTTGCTCGTCGGCGTTTTTTGATCCCTCGGGTTCTTCTTGCCAACATGGAAGAGCCGCCTTCGCTTCAGAGCACAGTGCTCGGGCGAGGGTCCCGAAGTCCCTCACCAGGGGACCAACCTTGAAGTGGGGCAGCAGGGGTTTGGTTCGTAGGGCTGAGAAACGAGAGCGGGGCCTTGGAGATCATTCCTTGTTTGTGCAACGCTTCCTGTCAGCGGGATCCTCCACTCTTCTCTGGCAGGTGCCCGCCATGATCGGTCGACAGGTCGGGTACGAAGGAAACGAGAAACGTCGGGAGTAAGCGCCGTCGCAACTCCCCGAGCAACCCTTGAAATCGTTGGCCCACGGCGTTCCAACAGGAAGCGGACTCGGATGACCATGACAGACAGCGAAAGTGTTTTCGCTGCGATGCGAGGCGGGGCTAGATTTGAACTGAGCAAAGCAACCGTTGGACGGGATGCCCAGCCGCATATGGCTGCAAGCAGGATGGCGTAATGCGGGCGGCTGCAGTTTTTGTCGTGTTTGCCGCCATCTCCAAGCTGGCCGGGTAAGGTGTGTGGGCTAAAAATGAAGTCGAAGGGGAGAGTCAACAGGTTTTCGGAAAACCGTTATGTCTGTGCCGTACCTATCGCATGGCCCCTTCCGAACTAAGGATTGGTCGACCGCGGACGGGGTGATGGGATGCACACCCACGTCTTGTTGACAGGATTTCTCCAGCTCGCTAACAGTTTGATGAACTTGTCCAGTTGGTGGCAGGGTGATGGAATGAAGGCGGTGCGACGCATCATTGCTCGAGCCCCACCACCTACACGAAGTACCCTGAACAGCTCCCGGATCCCTCCTGCCTGTCTCGGCTTGCCTGTCCCGCGATTCCCTGCACGGTGCGTTCCCAGTTGTGAGAATGCCCTGCCAAGTGGACATCCCCGCCCCCAACCTTCTCTTCCTCCTTCCACGGGACCTGAAGATTTCTTCCACACAACTCGAGCTGTGCCTGCGTACTGCGGGTCGGCAATGCGCGTCCGGGGTGCGACCATCCGAACCTAGAAATAATCGCACCGAACTCTCAGCAAAGCGAGCCAATTTCGGTGCAAAGAGCCGAGCCATTCGACAGGGCTGGAGGGCTCTGACATCAGACACAGTAAAAAACCCCGCTCCTGTGCTGCACCTTGGAGAGATGCATGCACGCATCACGCACCGCATCTGTCGCCCCGATGCGAAGGCCGTCGGTCGTGCATCAGCAGCCCATGTGCGTCCTGCAGCCTCGGTGATCTTCAGGTTTAGTTTTCGCCAGATACGCGCTAACGCTTGTCTCAGAGATGACAGGCTTGGGCTGACACAGTGCATGCGTGCACAGGAATAACCAACCTTGTTCGGACATCTGAATGCGCATTTATCATTTATTGACGAAAAGTGCCCAAGGGGATCGGGAAACTCCAACTGGGAGAGCAGCGCGGACACAAGGCCCGCCAACTACGCGACCCACGACCGCAAGCCGGCGAGCAAATGAGTCGACGCTGCAACCTCTCAATCAAGAGGCCTCGCGGGCCCACGGGGGATGCGAGGCGCCGATCCGCCCGTGCCGTGGCATGTTTCATTCCCCAGAAAATGCGTGTGGGTGCTGACGGCACCCCCAGGAGGCTCAGAGCGAGCTGAAGGGCACAATGCTAGGCCAAATCCGGCCCTGCAACCAGGGACAGCCCGTTCCTGCGCGCCTCGGACTGGGGGGTCTGGGACACAGGGTCACACCCCGCCGCCCCTCGTGGGGCTTCACCAGTCAACTCGCGTCGCCTGCTCTTTTGATCTCACAGGGCTGCAGCTGCCGCAAGCAACCCAAGAGCCGCGACTCGCACCGTCGCTCGAGTTCAGCTCTTATCCGTCCCATAGACCCGTGCCACGAGGAAAGATGTCCTGGCCTCCGGGGCTCCGGGACACTCAGCACTACCAATTCGAATTCCACATCCGCCACTGTGGGCTGTCAACACTAGCAAAGAAGTCAGTCAGTTACGGGTGGCAGGGATTCGCTTTTCTTCGCTGGAGGTCGTTTTCCGTCAACGCCAAGAACAACAAGGCCGCAAAATGGAAGGGTGCGAGTTCCAACCCCCCCCACTCGACCACCGGCCTCCCAAAGGAGAGTGACATGCAAGCAAGGCTCACAGGGCAGGAACAAGCTTAATGCCCGCTCGCCAACCCGCGCTACCCTTGCAACACGCCGCAATCCCGCCGTCCAAGGACATTCTCATCGTGCTGACAGCTACCGTTGGGCAGGTGGCATTTTTGGACCTCCTTGGCCCACTGCTCACTTGCCCGAATCCGGGAGTTTTGATGTTGAGTCCCGGCAGCGAGTGGGCGTGCGCGTTGGGGCTCAGGCGTGCCCCTAGCTCATGACCCATCAACGTTGCACGGCGGCTCTCACGAGATTGGTCGGTCTTCTTGGGGTCGGCGTTCGGATGAGAGCTGACCTCAAGACTGAGGGGCTCAAACAAATCACACTAGTGCAGACAGAAGCTAGTCGGAACTTCCAACAGTATTGGCACTTCTCGATCCGATCTCCGCCCTGCAAACTCGCCAGGATGGCGGTCTGTGTCGGGTGGGGCATGGCGGATTTCGCAAGGGCAGTCTCGCCTTGCCAGGCTTGTATAAGTCTTCCGGATTCCCGTCTCCCCCCGACTTCGACACGCGAAGGTCTCGGAACGAGTCTGCCCCCCTCTCTAGTCGTTATCACAGGCAGGTCTCGCATTTGCGTACTCTCAGAGCCACTCTTTCCGTCCTTGGTGACTTGCTTTCCCACTTTCTTGCACTCCTCCCCGGACGAAACGCCGCGCCTCTCGCGCTTGTGAGACCTGACCCGCGCGTGTAAGTCCCTTTCCTTTTCGAGTGCTGCAACGCTATTGGACAATGCTGTCCCTGCCCCTCCGGTCGAGCCCTCGATGTTGACGCCAAACTGACGGGCAGCCTCACTCCTCCACAGCCCGTACATCCAATTCATCTCTCTGGAGAACTCCATGTTGATAAGGTAAGGCAGCCCTTGGCCGAGTTTCAGGCCCTCTGGGCGTCAGCCATCTAATGGTGGTTAGTTCAGCGCGAGTGGAACCTGCGCACGCCCTCCGTCGGAGATCCTGGCGCTGAAGCCAGCCAATTTCCGTGCCACCACCCGACTTCCAGGGACACCTGCCTGGACCACCCCTAGCTCATAGCGCCGGCCACCCACCGAGGCCGAACTTACAGCGGATTGGAAACGAAAACCCCCAGTGGCCCCCAATCGAGCGGTAATTTATTCTTCTTTTTTTCCCAAAAGGCATTGCCCAAATGCCAACCATAAAGTACCCTCCCAATGTCAGCACTTGGGAGGTACCAGCTCCAAGCCACTACTACCCCAAGGCCGTGAGCACCCATATATATCTCGCCATCGCCTTTCTTGCTATCTTGGTTGCGGCCCGCTTCCTTGTTCAGCGCAAACGTCCCTTCCAAACCCCTGCCCAGGGGCTCCAAACATTCGACGCCAAGTACAACTCAAGCAACCGTTTTCTGCTTACATCTGGCGGGGGAAAAGATCGGCAGCGGTTTGCTCCGATTCCCGAGCCTCAAAAGGGCGCGCAAGAATCACGAGCGGACCTGGTGCGGGGGTTCATCCCTCTGCGGGTTGTGCCCAGTCAGCTCGGAACTCTCCGCAAGCTTCCCACGATGGACGGGAGTGAGGGCGGGCTAGGGGAGGATCATTACCCATGGTCAGCACTAGAAGCATCACGTGGTGTCAGCACCACCAGCCCCAACCCGTCTCAGGGCCCCTCAACCACAGGTCCGAGCTCGGTAACGGTCACGGCATGGACAAGACGCAGCTGCTCACCGCGTACATCTTCACGGGGGTCTTCCACGAAACGGCACAGCGGTAGCTCAGATGGGATTGGGAGTCAGACATCCAAAGGAAAGGCAACGGCGCCCATGGCCGGGAGCAGCGGCCACATCAGCGATCGCTCAGAGGGCGCAGAGATAGGCGCGGGTGACGAAACGCCGGGTCTGCAGTTTGGTGACGAGCAGTTTCGTCCCTTGCCAACCACCGACTCCGCCGTCCCCAGGCACTTCTCGCGACCCCCCATGCCGCCGCCCTTGACGCCGCCGACACTTCAAGGCACCTTCTTCCCCTTTGAGGACCGCCGCCCGAGCTATGCCGCCTCGCTACCCCCAGCACTCGACGCGAGCTTTATCCACCAGCCTAACCCGGAGTATGGGGCCTCTTCTAGTTCTGCAGACGTAGTCAGCTCCAGCCCTCAAAATGCGAGCGCTTTTCCCCGCCGGAGATCCTACACCAGAAGCGTCCCCATTGGCGTCCCTATCCCGCCCACCACCGCCTCTGCGTCCTCTTCTGCGGAGACGATGACCTCCGGAAGCACGACAAACACCTTCTCCCCGTCGAGCTACCCGCCAACATCCCCCCTCCTCCCACCACCGCCGCCAGGTCAATACGAGCTACCGCCGTCAGCACCACCAGCGTACGAGTTTGTCGGCGGGCCAGGCGGACCGGGCGTTCTATTATCCCAGCAAGAGATCGATCTGCAAGGGGAGATCATCTCGGTGATGGACGATGCCGGACACGGGTGGAAACGGCATACCAGAGTATATGGCGGTGGCGTTTGCTTGGCGTGCGTTGCGGCCGCGGGGAGGGATGGCGAGCAGGGCGGGTTCTATGGGGACAAAGTGCCGCTCGAGGATCGGCGGTAGCGCGTCGCGACATCGATGTCCTTTAACAGCCTGCCAACAAAAGCGTTACGCAACCGCAGTTGAATATGGTGGCTATCTGGCGATGCGGGATCAAGGCGGTACTCGAATTGGCGTCGCAACGGGAAACCCTCGCTTGCAATTCAGTTGGTCGGCGCGACGAGGTCGGATTTGAGTTGCGGGCGGTGGGTCTCATGCACGCAGACGTCCGTTCGTTGTGCTCGCATGCTCGCGTCGGCTACTGCATGCTCCAGGGTGATTCCGATAGGTAGGCTCCTCCCAGCCGTACTCGGATCGGTCAAGTGGGGTTGTGGTTCTCTTCCGCGGTCCGTTGGGCATTTAAGAGACTAGTTGGTTCTTGTGGTGGGCCACAAGAGGTTGCACCCGGCTATTGCATTGCAATCTTGGAACGGTGGTCTATGGTACTTCTAATCGGGGACCCTTGCTTGGATATACGGTTAACGGGCACGGCAACCTGGGGTTGGGGTTTTCTTTGCTCTATGTAGGTGTCACGTTTAGTGGCTAAGACAGCGTGTTCGCGCCCGAGATGGGAGCGTCACAAGGATGTTTATAGTTCTGGTGATGATTATCATGAATTTCTTTTTCTCTTCCAATATTCTACCATGCCAGTTTCAAGACGCTGTTGTTTTCACATTCCTACTATCATGTGTATTCGACTTACACTGGCATGCATTGGTGGCGCTTCAATGTTATTGACACTTCCACAAAACCACAGCCTTCGTTTGAAACATTTACTTGGAATATACCCACCAATTACCCACCCCCTATCTTTGATGCAGTGTGAGGTTGACGAGTTCAGTATCAATCATGAGACTAGCAGCACAGTCAGATATCACACCACATCGACGTCCAGAACCAAATAACTAGAGTATGACACCCACAGCTAACCATGTTCTCAGCCATACCACCAATTGTACGTAGTTACAACTCAAAAACTTCACTTTGCCATCGGTGAGATTGAAGGTTACGCTTGTCCAACCCCCGTCGGCCGCAAACTTCCGAGCCAGCCACACTACCGCGTAGTTCAGACCGGCATGTGGTCTTTTCCCCGTGCTGCTGTGCGGCGGCGGCGCAGGCAACCTCTACGAGCCGGAGCTGCGCACATCAATCTCGTGGATAAATGGGGGCTCTTCAGCTGCCACTAAGCCAATGCGACAAACCCGCGGCGCGTCTTTCCAGTTCCGAGGAGCCTGAATCCCCGAACGCTATCGGCACACAACACCTGTATCACCCGTCCTCCCCCACCGAACGCGGATCGATATCACCCCCCATATCACCAACACCCTCTGTCTACGCACGTATCAGTGAGGCACAGTCGCGTCCTCCCCGGGCAAGGCTGACGGCGATCATGATGCAACTGTCCGTCCGGCCCCAGCCGAATGCCACCTCTCACTGCCCGCCCCAGGACTTGAACCTGAACCTGAACCCGAACCTGAAGAACCCCGTACCGGGGGCGGAAGTGGGTGGAAAATGCCGCGGGGCGGAAATCGGATGCCTAGAATTCTCACGTCATCTGCGCCGCGCCGGCACACTACAGTACACTAGTGGAGAGACCTGTCGTGTGTGGATGCCGTCGCCGCCCGCCCCCCGGCCCGGCTTGTTGGCACCCTAGGGGGGTGGGTTGGTTCGGGAAACAGGGGATGGGGCTCACGTCACCGCGGTTTACACTAATCAGTGATCGTTGATCGGTTGGTTGGTTTGTTGGTGGCTCTTAATCACGCCTGGCATGGGTTGGGTTCGGACTCGAAAAAGGCCATGGGGTCGGGGGCGAATTGTGGAGGAGTAATCGCGAGGGTTCAGGGGCCTCGGTGTGAGAAACAAGGCAATGATACTCTTTCCGGGCCCCGGCCTTGATCAATTACTCATCTGGCGTTGTTGGTACCGCGGAGATGGGGATTGCTGCCAGCCCGTGTTAGGAATGGCATCAGTTGAGGGATTTCGACATGTGTTTGTTTGTCTTGACCGAGGTGAGACGGAGAGTGACATGTACGCAAGTCTCATCCTTGGGTCTAACGCTATGTAGATACCGGCGGGAACTCGGACGAGCCGGACAGATCCATTCCTCGGCGAGGTTAGCGGTGAAAGTGGACACCGATTACCCCGGATTATCGATTTTGGGCGTGAGGCGGTGATCCGGGAGGATCGAGCGGAGATGAGATGAGGCGGATTGCTGACATCAACTTTGCAGTTGGCGCCTCCCCATCCGGTATCCGCGGATCATATAACCAAACTGGCAGGAGCTGTCAAATACAAGGGGTGAGGGGGTACAGCATGGCTAAACGTTTCGTGGTGAACAAAAAAACGTACGCAGCCCTTCGATATTGTGAAACTCCGCGTTGAGTCTCTCCTCAAAATGGATGCCGCAAAGGCCCTCATTACTGAGGCTAGAATCTTGTCCGTATCGTTGCCGACAGGGTCTGTAAGTAGGTAACCGTTATTAGCGGCGCAAGGCGGGTATCCACGAGCCGGGATATATTCGCTCACAGCAACGAGCCCTCTCCCTTCGGCTCACGAGCTTGAGCGGCTTATTTGTTGAAGCCGCTCTAGGGGGTAAGAGCGGTTGTTTATCGGCTCGGGGGAAGAAGCGGGCTGTGGATCGAGCCGATTAGGGGCTCTAAGCCGGCAACGTACCGTTAGCCTCCGGCTTACTCGCCTAGAGCTGCTCTTTTTTCTTAATCCGGGATAAATTCGCTCAAGGCGTAAACGGTAAGCCGTTCAAGGCGTAAGCCGTCAATGGTTTTTCTGTCTCGGCATAGGGCGGCAAGAACTCTACCCACGAGTCTCAAACCTAGGGAGCTGGTTTGACACTGCTGTTGGTTGGGCAAGGTATCGGTCTCGGGCACGTAGTTATCGATGATGGTTTAGATCAAGTCATTTAACAACTGCGTTGCCAGAAGAACCACGGGCTTCACCCCCGGGCGCATGAGAACCCCTTTCGCCGAGCTCGAAGCCTACCTCAAGCCCGTCGTGATACGGATCCTCGAACTCTGGCCCCAGCAGTTACCTGTCCGTCACTAGCATATTAAATATCAAGGACTTTCAGTTTCGAAGGGTGGGATTCCAAACCTGGTATAATTACCAACTAGAGGAAGGTGCCCTACTAACTTAACATCGGATAGCGGAGTGTCGCTCGAGTTGGGATACCTACTTAGTCGGTACAAGGGGGGTCTAGAAGCTGAAGGGTTGCGGCTTGGGAAAGAATAAGTTGAAAAAGTTTAACTCGACGGAAGAAACTATTAACAAGCAACCTCCCTCAGCAAGTCATACCCTAGGTAGCCGTTCATTTGGTTAAAGCGCTCATTACCCATTTGAAACGAATGATATATTTCGAAATAGAGTCGTTTAATCTTTAATTCCTAGAGGCAAGGCTCAAACGACTTTGAGCTGGTAACCTGGGGCTTATATGGAACAAGCTGCTCCCTCACTTGGAACAAGCGGAGAAAGTTTGACTAGCCGGCCGAGCTATAATATTGTATTTCTCGGCCCTTCCCTTGCTCCAGCAAGTTTCGACTCAACAAGATGACACTTCAAGTTGTCTACATCGGCTAGAGGAGAATCGTGCGCAGTTACGTGTGTCCTTACCTTGGTCTCGAGACCAAACACCTTTGGGAGCAATAGCCGGAACCCGCTCGCTGCGCGATGAAGAAGTATCTCTTGAGTATATTGCTCGAGTACAACGTTGAAGTATATCAAGCGTCCAAGTCTTCTCGACCTTAAGCGACTTCGAGACACGACACTATAACGTAACCGCAGCCCGGAAATCCGAATCCATGTAAGACGTGCTGTGATCTGGAAGATAACTCGAACGCTACGGAACAGACATGGCCATTCTTCTGCGCCGGCTCTAGCTTTGGGAAACCGACGCTTGAAGGCAAGTGGAGGGGATAAGTATCTGTTTGGCCGGTGGTGCGGATTTTATTACAGCCACACACCCTTAGGTACGTACCAAGGTTAGAGATTTGGTCATGATAGTCACGTTGAAGGATGGCTAGAGGTAACATCTAACGGGTTGCGCTATAGCACTTGCAGGAAATTCCAACCTAGGCACATGTGAGCGTTCGGAAGATACGACCGGTGAGCGCATAGCGGTGTCATGTTTGCCTTCACACCCTCATCTCGCACATGAGACGAACTTGTTGTAATTGCCCGAGAAGGCAATTCGAGTTGGTCCGGTATCCACTGTTCTTACCACCGGTCTTGCTACGGTTTCCCAGTTTTCGGCACGAAGTAAACGATGGGTTTTCCATCGGCCGGCCTGGCCTCCAAGGGACGTCCAAGTTGAGCACCCGACCCGACCCACCAACATAGACCTTGAACAGAAGTCTCTCTTCTAAACCGCATGACGATTAGCCCCTAATTTAATTTCCGAGTCATTCTGGAAGTATTGGTACTGTGGAGTTTCTCGCCTGTCAGTTCGGATGGTGTGTCATAGCCGCGCTCATGACTCAAGTTTGTACGAGCCCCTTTGGATCTGCAGGCTGTGCCCGGTGTCAGTTGTCCATCCACCCATCCTATGGGAGACTGCGATGGCGAGTCCGCGCCATCAACCGGTTCAGGTTCTCTTCGGACTTTCTCAGCCCAAGATGTTCTGGACCATGCGTGGTCGGAACTAAAGATGTAGCGAAACCCTGGGAACCTGGGAGCTTGACTACAACAGTACGCACGCTACGCTCGGAAAACGTCCGAACCCGAATCTCGGTGGCAAAACTGAGTCGTGCGGTTTGAACATCTAGATCAGGGGCCATTGTGCGGTCCAGCGTACCCCGTGCAGCCGGCCTGGTTCTAACAGCCCAAAGCACGCCTGTGAATACCAGGAATTGACATGTGGGTTGGTGATCGCTGCGTTGTAACTCGGGGTTGGAACTGGTAACTACACAGTAGACGCTCCAGAGGGTGCTGGAATGTTGAGATGTCGACGCTGCTCGTGGGATGAAGTGGCGTCAGAAGATGGTTCCTGGACGGGCCCGCTCTGCCACATGGATGTTCGCGTCAACGACCCGATCGTCCGAACGCCCGACAAAGCGCGGGGATTGCCGGAACGAGGCAGATAGGTCTGCCCCAGCTGAAAAGCGCGGCGCAGCAGTTGGAACTAGCTGCCCATGGCATGACAATCCGCCAGACTCAAAGAATCCAAGACATTCACTCGTTGTCGAATGTCGACTGTTCGTGGGTCCTTGTGCTCCCTTGAAGCACGAAATCGCGATGTCAATGCCACGAGTGGTGTAACAGCTCCATTCCCACCCTGTCGGGAAGATTGCGCAGAAGGACTGAGGAAGAGCCAACAGTTGGAGATCTGCGCTGGGGTTGAGTGAGGTTAAGCGCTCTTGCGTGCAGCTTGGCTTGCAGGCGCGCGCGCCATCACCAAGATGGTTGCAGCGGGGCTGGGGCTGGGGAAGTGATTCATGCGCGAGCATGCAGGGTCTGCAGGTGGTGTTTCATCGAGGCGCTGCCTGGGGAAATCGCATGCCAGCTGCGGGGTTGCCGTGGTTGCCATCTCTCACGGCGCGGAGAAAGGGGAAAGCAGGTCAAACTCCAGGGTGAAGGATGAGGGAAGATCGCCCGCGATTCTTGACGGCGGTGGTGGTGCCCGGCTTCGAGTGGTGGCCGGGAACGCAGGGCCCTGTTGCTTGGCTGCCTGGCTTCTGGGTCGCGTGAGATGGTGCACAGAACGTTGTCTTCGAGAGAGTCGTCCGAGCAAGATGGCCAATCGATCAAACGAGCGAGGATGCAGCCACACTGCAACCTTGTGCGACGCTCAGGGGGTTGCAGCCAGGTCCAGATCTGTGCGCCCCTCTGTGGCCCTCCTCTGTGGCCCCCCCTTGAGCTTCCTTGGAAAGCTGCTTTGGGGTCTGCCGCGATTGCCTTTGGGCAATGAATGACCTCTTTTCCGTGTTTCAAGTCTCTTCCCATGCTGCGAAAGGTCGGTCGATCATGTCTTCCGGAATTGGGTTTTGGTTACTGCCAAGACGGCCATCTCGCCGTTTGGTCCAGGACCCATGCCCCTGTCGCTAGGGCTGCCCGGTCGACCATGAGAGGATGGAAGCACGGAAGCCATCGTCGGGTGCCATCCCGATTGCGAATCGGCTGTGGAGTCATCCATGCCGTCAGTTCCAGGAAGCCCCCTTCCGCGTGCATGGATCGCAATCTGGAAGATCTCCAGCCATCAATGCTGGTGCAAGACTGGACAAACCCAGTCGTCCCGGTCTAGTGGACGAACCAAGGACTCATGTGGTGAACAGGATCGAAACGGGAAGCGCGGCAATGAATACAGAGTCATTCCGTACTGTGCCAAATGTTCGGATAAAGGGCAGGGCACAGGGAGCGAGGCGCTTCCCGATGTGAACAATCGGACGGACAGGGATTGGGTCGAGGTTGGCTCGGCAAGAATGGAGCTTGAAGCCGGCCTCGCGGGCCAACAAAGGCGTCGGAATGACCGCGGCCGATTCTGACACAGATCTGCCTCCCACAAATAAACGATGGTAAAAATAAAAGAAGGCTTGGATCGGGTGGGAATTGAATGAATGCAGAGCTCAAAGACGGGGTGAAGTGTGAGTGCGAGCGTTCGGTGATCTCGAGTTCTCCGATCACGAAAGGAAGAATGGAGAAACCAGGAAGCTGCGGCCAGATTTGCCCCGAGTTGCTGGAGCGCATGGCTTCCAGCTTTCTTGCTGGTCACGGCGAGCCCCCATTGGACTGTTTCGGAACAGGGAAGCAGAGCACCTCGCCAGATTCGGATTAGCGGCGGGTTGCGCTGGCCTTCGTTTCGTAACCCGAGGGACAAGGGAAAGTAGCAGTGGTTGTGAAATCACTAACGGCTAAATACGGAAGTCTTTGCAGAGGTTCGTTAGTTGGAAGACTCGCATTGTTTTGGGACACAGTACCTTGGCAAACTTCGAAGCGACCCCGCTTACAAGTATGTCATTCTCCAATTCGCGATGCATTCTGGCTTTTTGATTGGAGCCTGGCCATCCCTCCTCTTGCCCCAGCGTGGCAGCCACGGCGCACACACCATCTCGCCCTCCCCCCGTCTGCAAGTCCAGCGGCGCTCCATTCAATCACGGTGGCCCGCTATCCGCTCGGCCCTTGCCTGCGACAGGTTCCCCTGCCGCGGGACCCCAGCTCGCCGACCACTCAGGTTGCGACGCAGCTCCTTTGCCCCACCTGCTCTGGCCCAGTCTCCATCGATTCCAGCCTTCATCTCTCGCTTCCGACGAAGCCCTTCCTCCTCCTCCTCCTCCTGCTCCCTCTCCTCTTCGCATCACCAGCACACCACCCTTCCTTTTCGCGCTTTCCCTCTTCCTCCCTTCGTGGTGCGTCCCTGCGTCGTCGCCGTCGTTGCTCGTCATAATTTTTTGGCCTGACAACCAGAATTTCCCAATCATCGCCGCATTCTCTCGACCCACTGCACAAATCGCGATACAAAAAAAAGGTTAAAAAAGGAGGCATCTGGAAAGGCTCACCACAAAATCATTTTAATCCTTGTATTCTATTTGCGCACATATCATCCATTTCGTTGCCATTGCTCACGAGCTCCGGCCGGATCGCTTTCGTTCGCCTTTTCGACACGGCACAGGTTAATTTCCAGACCGACGACTGCTCGAACAACTTGAACTTCGACAACATTGTCATTCGACCGAGGAAAGAAGCACAGGCTACGAAGCCCGCACAAAGAAGCCTCAAGCATTAGTGCTTTCACAGTCGCGAGGGGATTGCCTGGTCCATCCCAACTGTTTTCTTTGACGGTTCGACTCGGCGCTGCGGCACAAAGCGCGACACTCGGCTCCGCTTCCCGATCGACTTTCGACTCAATTCTGCATCTCGCCACAGCCGAAGCATCGCTAGGAAGTCGCGTCTTTTAACAAAGACCTGCCTCCGTCATCTCAGACAAGTCGCCGACAAGCAACACTGGCCTACTACTCTTTCCTTCCACAATCGTTTTGCCCACTTTGACGCTCATTCAGCACACACAGCCCCTCGGCAACATCGTTAATACCATCCTCGCATTTTCAGCTGATCGGTTTTTTCAACACCCATTATTCGATTTGATAGTCCGAGACAAGGCATTCTCTCATCATCGTTTCTTCGAGCCTCTGCGAGAGACACCAAATAGACTCAGTTGCCGCAAGTCGAACGTTCGATCACGTCTTCTTCGCCGCGACAATTTGCATCAGTACTTTCTAATATTCACATCAACAACTTCGCGTCTTTTGACTGCCCTCAACATACATCTCTTCTCCGACCACATTTCGCGTCACGCCTGAGTCTTGATCACGTCGCAATGGACGCTGGAAGTCTCGCTCAGATGTCACACGCTCATCTCAACCAGGCACACGGCCTGACCATGGGCTCTGGTCTGGCATCCCGGAGGGGAGGCCAGAACATCAAGCCGCTTTCGTTCGAAGCTCTCAAGTCGCCCACCGAGCGAGACAACGGCGTGCCTACGCCGCGCACTAGCCGGTCCCATCTGCTGGCCGGTCTCCGCACTGCTCCCAAGTCGGCCACTGCCGCGAGCTTCCCGAACCTGCCTTCGCCGACAACGGCCATGCCCCAGGGCCGGAACCGCAACTCCATGGCTCCCGGAATGTACGACTCGGCCAGCCTGTATGGACCCAAGACGTCGATGCCTCGATTCGCTAGCCAGCAGCAACCCCAGCAGTCTCAGCAGGCCCAGCAGCAGGCTCAGCAGCAAGCCCAGCAGCAGGCTCAACAGCAAGCTCAGCAACAGGCTCAGCAACAGGCTCAACAACAGGCTCAGCAGCAGGCTCAGCAGCAGGCCTACAATCAGCAGGTTGCTGCCTTCAATCAGCAGTACACCGCCGAGCAGGTGCTGGCCCCGCCGCAGCTGCAACTGGATGATAACCGCGAGCAGATTGATCCCAATCTTCACGCCCAGCTCCTGTACACCAACGCCTACTTGTCCGACCAGCAGCAGCGCCTGCAACAGCAGCTCAAGGCCCTCCAGGCGGCGGCCCAGCAATTCCAGGGACTGAACATCAACGGTCACCCCCAGATGATGCAGCAGGGCTACCAGAACCTGTACCAACAGCAGCTGCAGAACGTTCAGGCCATGATGGCGCCGGCCACGCCGCAGGCTGGTGTGTATACCGTCTACGATCCCGTCACCGGGGCTCCCGCTCTGTATTTGGACCAAAACCAAGCCCAGGCCCACCAAACTCAGCTCAATGCTCAGCTCCATGGGCAGCTCAACGCCCAGCTTGCGAACCAGGCCCAGCTGGCGAACGCATATGCCAATATGCAGCAGCCCGCCGTCGGGACTCCGCGCCTCCAGGTTTCTCCTCCGCCCTCGGTCCCGAATGCATCAGGCTTCCGGATGCCGTCGCCGCCGCGCCGATACGATTCCCCGGCCGAGACCCACGCCCCTCTGCCGCCCCCGAGCGCCAACGCCTTCCGCCGGGGTCATAAGAAGACCCCGTCGGTCTCCAACAAGGGCCATTTGTCGATTGCGACCAACGACGAGCCCCTCAAGTCGACTGGCCCCAAGACTGCATCGTTCCCGCTCACGCCTTTGACTGCCGGTTACGGACCTGGCCAAGGTCGGGCTGGCGAGCACCCCGTCCGGCAGCCCCGGAACCCGCCCTCCATGGATGAGCTCAAGTCCAAGCCGACGTCCAAGCACGAAGGCAGCAAGAACTTTGTGACGCGTACCCGCCGGTCGGCCATCCACAACCTCGTGCGGGCTGGTCTTGAGAGGCGCAAGGAAGCCCGGAGCTCTGGCAGCATCAGCCCTATTTCGGAGAGCACCGAAGAGCTCGTCGAGACGCCCATGACGGATAATGACAGCGATTCCGGCCGTAGCGGGTCGGGCAGCTTGATTGACCGCGACGAGTGCAGCTTGCCCAGCTCGAGAACTAGCACTGGCAGCTGGGGTGCTATTGGCTCCGACCGGCCGAGCTCGCGGCAAAAGACGCATCGCTCCAGCGTTGACAGCGCTCCATCGGACTCGGAGAATGCGCCGGGCAGCTTCGCCAGTCTGCTTAAGAACAGCAACCGCACCATCAAGGCCGGCGGCGACGTGCACCGCAAGGCCCGCCTCGTTCTGGGCAGCTCTGAGAAGCGCAAGCTCGCTGTCTAGTCGACAATGGGATTTGGAGGATGGTGAGCCGGACAACCGGACCTTACGCTAATTCACGATTATGCCCATGTTTCATTCTTCCCATTTTTTCCTTCTCGTCCGCCTGTGGGCTGATCTCGGACTTGGGTTGCAGCGCCTCCCAAGTTTGGGGCGATTCCTTCGGCACGGACACGGCCTTACGAAGTTCTTTTTTTTCTTCGCGATTACCCTTCTTGAGACGACCGGGATCTGTAACGTTCGACAATCGGTTTACGTTTAAGGAACCCTGCTTCTTTTCTCCTTTGCGGTAGGACGGTGTTATTGTTGGTTGCATTTTTTGGGGAGCAATGCCTTGGTCTTTTTCGACTTCGATTCTCGGCGGCATCAAACCCTGCCGACTTTTGTCCCTTCCACTACGCTGGCATTGTGGAGGTCCGATCCCGTTCGGGCCCCGCCAGGTCGTTCGATTCCATTCTTACAGTCTTTGACCGGCACTCAACAGCAACCAAAGCTTGCCACGCCTCTTGGCGGTGCTTTTTTCGCTCGGGAACAGGCAGCCCGCAGCTGTACCGACCGTGGCAGTTTGGAGCATGGGGATATCGGCCATATGAGCGGATGGATGGGTAGCTGGGATAACGGGTGTTTCTTTTTGGGGAGAAAGCAATGCGCACAGGGTTAAAGGTCATTGCGCGTCAGCCCGGGAACGGAATCCTGAGTGTTGACGGTGTGGGCCTTGCCATGCAAGTATTAGGGGGTCTTTGAGGGGACGGCAACAAGGTTTGCGTTGGAGACGGGTCTTGACCCCCTCATCCGATGGGCGCCTGGTTTGCGATATGGGAGAGGGGCGTGCTCGAGATGCCGGACGACGGCTTGTAGCTAGCTACCCTCCTTAGTCTTCCATTCATTGTGCAGTATTGCCTGGTTTGATAGCACTTGAGTTTCCCCTGATCCGTGATGACTGACCTCGTCGCATGTGTATGTACTCATGCTTTCCGTCAACGATGAGCGTACGGAAAGCCTTGGTACTTTGTTGCACCTGTTTTGGCCGAGTTGTGGCTGGTGTGATAGGGGTCGGGTGGTCACGCAGGTGGGTGCCAAAATGTAGAGGTATCAAGACTTTCTGACACCCACTGACTACACCTTATTACACCGGACTTGTCTCTTGTTAGTAGTCGTGTTGTTTACTTAGGTGTTATACCCATCGTTGACGACTATACAACAAGCTGGAAGAGACACAAGTTCTCTATACGTATCATTACATTAAACAGTAACTAATACAAAGTCGTTTCGTCGTTGACATGAGTCGTAGGCGCAAGGGTCAAACCCCATCGAGTGGTGAGTTGGGCCTATATGGAATAAGCTGCTCCCTCAAGCAGCGGGGAAAGTTTGACTCGCCCGATAAGCTATATTGTTTCTCAATTCCCCTTGCTCCGGTAAAGTACCATCCCATCACTCCACCCCATTCATATTCTCCCACGAAAACTGAAACCGGATCCCCCGCTCGGCCAGCCGGCGTGTCATCTCGAGCAGCTCCGCCTCCTCCCACTCCTCCACCGACACGTCGTCGTCGGCCACCGACAGCCGGAAAAGCGCGAGGCTCGCCGCCGCGCGCGCCAGGACCGCGTCCCGCGCCTCGGCCAGCGTGAACTGGCCGTAGCCCACGTTGGCGCCCCCGCACTCGTACTTGAAGCTTTCCAGCCGCGGGCAGCTGGCCAGGAAGCCCGCGAGCGTCTCCGCGCCGAAGGCGCTGCGCCGGAAGTCGAGGTGGGTGAGCTGCGCGAGCGGGGCCGCGAGCCCGTCGTAGTCGTTGGCTCGGTGGAAGGTTATGGTGGTGAGGTTGGGGGCGGCGTGGAAGAAGGGTAGGAGCGACTGCGGGCCGATGGCGCCTTCGGTGTCCCAGTGGCGGAAGGCGGCGGCGCGGAGGCGCGGGAGCGAGTTCGGCCGGTTGAAGATGAAGAGATCGTAGACGGCGGGTGTGATATCGACGGCCTCGAGGTTGGGGCACAGGCTGGCGACCATGTCGAGCGGGGTGCTGTACAGCGTGCTGAACATGTTGGCTAGGTCCGGCATCTCCCACATTCTTATTTCATTTCTCCTCTCGTCGGAAACTCCGTCTTGATACGCCTGCAGCTCTTTGGCGAAATACGCCGCGACCTCCGGCGAGGACTGAGATTTGTCGGCGTCCGAGTAATGGTGGAACCACAGTGCCTTGACGGTTTGGGCGAGGTCGGCACGGGCGAGAAGTGTACAGGCGAGTAGGGGCCAGTTACGGTCAATGAGGTAGTGGTAGAGGTGCGGTGTAGCCGTGGCATTGAGCCAGCGTGAAACCAAGCAGAGGGAGGCGAGAGATGAGAAACGGGCCTTCTCTGCGTGATTCAGGCGCCTGTCCGAGTCCTCGCCCGCGTCCTCGCGCGGCTCCGGCGTACAGTACAGGCATAACGGCTGGATGATTTGACCGATGAGCTCAACGGCGAGGTTGTTAATACCCATCGTATCGAAGATAGATAAAATAAAATGAAAAGAATAGTATAATTGTGTGAAGCGGGACCGCCTCGATTCCTGAATGGTCGCCTTCGCTGAGAAAATCATGAATGTCTTGGCTCCCTTGCTGATGCCTAAATGGTGGTCGTTCTCTCCAAGGTGGCGGCGTACATGGTGTGTATTAACCAAGCCAACCCCCCCCCCTTTTACTGCATCATCTCTCCCGAGTCTCGAGTCACATTCGAAAAAACAAAAAATACCTACCTCATACTTCATAAAATACCTGACTGTGCCACCCACGCCCACGGCCTGCCCCAGTAAGTGTGAAGCGAAGCTTGGCGATACCCACTATCGCCACTACATACTTCTATACAACAACAACAACCCAACAACAGAGCCGACAATCTGCCCTCGCTATACCGCTATTAAACAACGACTAGCCATCGCCTAGGGCCGTCGACCTACTATACTAGGTAAGCTAACGGCCTTTAGCCGTTAACTTACTAGCTTGTAGTTGCCTGTGGCTCTAAGTTTAATAGCTTAGTTTATCTCTATGGCTCGGGCTTGGTTGTCGGCGATGTATAGTAGTAGTATTGCGGTATACCTTTACTGGGTACTAGCTAATAGTCATCTATAGAGGGGAGAGGTCCGATTTATATATACTAAACTATATAAACAATAAATATCTATATATTATAGATGTTCTACTATTGAGTGTAAACCTCTACCTACTCCGGTATAACTAATTGCGGAAGATAATAGGTAATATCTTTAGTATATGCCGTATAGTTGGCGTTAGCTTGGATATACAGAGCCTATAAGTTAAACATATTGTTAAATATAATGCCCTGGATAGTCTTAATACAGCTAATAGCAATATATATAAGCCTAGCTGTAAAGTCTTTATTAGATATATCTAGTATAGCTTTATTAAGTATTATACCCTGTAACTTATATACTGTAATAGCGTATATAATTGTTAGAGGGAACTATATATAAGTATAGTTACTATTACCCCTAAGGAAGTCCCTCTTACTATAGAAGATAGGTATAATATTAGTAAATTCGGGGTTGTTAAAATAGGGAGGGCCGATATACTGATTAAACTTAATTAGTATAATAAAAGGAGGTAGTGTACTAGGGTTAGTACTAGTCTACTATATAAAGTTATAGATTATACTAATAGATCTATTAATAAAACCTTTATTAATCTAGATATTCTCTATTAATATAATCTAGATATGTGACGAACCTGTCTCTGGACCCGTCCTGTTAGGGTTCAGTATCGGTCGAAGGTATTCTCTCAAGGGTGCTTAGGTTCGGTGCAGCCAAAGGGTGCACAACAAAGACTTGTCTCAACAGTAGGCTCTCGAGCTTGTAGCGAACTGTAGTTGTGATTGCTAACTGGAGAACTCCCAGAGCTCTCCAGAACGAGTGACTATATACTATCTAATTCCTAGGTACCTCTGTACCTAGATCTGCGTGATCCGTGGTGGGTCGTCAACAGATCCAGGAGGCCGAGCCCCTTGATCTGTTACCACTGCCGTGGTCTGTCCATAGATCATTGTAACCACCACAGATCTCCTTCTCATTGGTAGCTAGGCGTCCCGTCTTGATTGGCCCGGGACGCTGCCAGCGCGCCCCGCTGGCCGGCTGCATGTGACCATATCCGTGACACGATGCCCCTCCCCAGGTCTTCCGTCCCGGAAGGCTCGTTGGTTTTCCCCCTTCTTAAGTAGCGCCAACATTCTTTGCCTAACCCTGGTGAGTTTCGCTATCCTCTTGTCCAATCCTGCCTTCGTCGCCCGTCATGCCTCCTAACCGAGTGCGTAAACAGCGGCCAAAAACCAGTCGTTGTTCTCTGAAGGCCGCACAGCATTCTACAAACGGTTGCAGAGGCCTGGCTTCGGGATCTTCCGACTGTTGCTGAAGTGCTGCGATCTCGTAGTCTTCAGTCGGTTGGGAAGCGTGCCGTAGCGATCCGTCTGTCTGTTGATGTAGCAATGGTGGTGAGACTTCAGACGTGTTGTCGTGGTGATCCGCTCTCCTACTCAAGGCATCTGCTCGTGCGTTCTCTGAGCCTTTCTTGTAGTGGATCGTGAAGTTGAATTCGGACAGAAATTCTGCCCATCGAGTCTGTCGTCCGTTCAGCACCTTGGTGGTGGTGAAGTATCGTAAGTTCTTGTGGTCTGTGTACACCTGAACTTCGTGTGTCGTGCCGCTGAGGTATGGTCTCCATTCCTGAAATGCTTCGATGATTGCGAGAAGCTCCTTGTCGTGGATCGGGTAGTTGAGCCTTGGTCCTTCGAGTTTCTTGGAGAAGAACGCAACTGGATGAAGCTTGCCGTCCTTGTCCCTCTGTCCAAGTTGTCCTCCGATCGCGAAGTCCGAAGCATCAGCCTCGACTTCGAAAGGCGTACTTGGATCGGGCAGCATGAGCACCGGGTCGGCGATGATCGCATCGCGGATCCGCTGGAAAGCCTGCTCGTGCTCCCGCTTCCACTGGAATGTGGCATCCTTTTTGGTAAGTTCGTGCAGAGGTCTCGCGAAGTCGCCAAAATTCTTGATGAACATTCTGACGAAGTTGGCGAATCCGATAAATCCTCTGACCTCTGTGGCGTTCGTCGGTGTCGGCCACGTCTTGACAGCTTCCAGTTTCTCGGGTTCGATTTTGACCCATCCCGGGGAGATTTCGTAACCCAGAAATACTGTCTTCTTGACATGAAACTCGCTCTTGTCCTTGTTGACTGACAATTTGTGCTCGTGCAGTGCGTCCAGCACCTGCCGTACGTGTTTCTTGTGTTCTTCGAGTGTCTTGGAGTAGATGAGAATGTCATCCAAGTAACAGACTGCAAATTTATCGAGGCAATGTCGAATTGCGTGGTCGATAGCGGCTTGAAACGTCGCTGGTGCGTTGGTCAACCCAAATGGCATAACGAGGTACTCGTAGTGTCCGTAGGGTGTCCGAAAAGCCGTCTTCCATTCGTCTCCTTCCTTGATGCGGATGTGGGCGTACGCTGTTGGAAGGTCGAGTCGCGTGAAGTGTTGTGCTCCTGACAGCTGATCTCGAAGCCTCGAAATCAGTGGCAGCGGGTATCGGTTCTTCACCGTCTCGTTGTTCAACTGTCGGTAGTCCACACACATCCTGAGTTTCCCATCCTTCTTTGGAACGAAGAGGACTGGGTAGCCTGCTGGAGATGTCGATGGTCTGATGTGTCCTATCTCGAGGTTCTTTTCGAGATAGCTCCTCAACTCTGCATCTTGCTTCTCGTTGGTGTGGTACACCTTGAAAAATCTCAACTGGGCTCCTTCCTTGAGTCTGATCTCGTGATCCCAAGGTCCGTGGTCTGGTAGCCCTGCAAGATGTTTTGCCGTGAACGCCGGGTGCCCCTTGTAGTCGTCTGGGATCTGCCCCGTCTTTGCGTTCTTCGCCGTACCTTCGTAGTACGCGAACTTGTTGTTCCCAGGCTCGATGCTTGCTGCTTCGAGTTCCCTGACTTCTTCTGCTGCCAGCTCGATGCTTGCCGCTTCGAGCTGATTGACCCATTGTTCATGTTTGAGCATTCCGTGCTCGTCGACTGAGACGACGGCGATGGTTCGTTCCTCCCGTGCCTGCTTCTTTCGTCGTGTGCCGCTTCTTCCGGACTCCAGAGTGCGTGGTTCTGCACTGGCTGCTTCCTGCGGTGGGCCCGTAGAGGGGGTTCGTTCTGACCCGCTGCTCTTCCGTGGCTCCTGTTCTGCGCGTTCTCCCATCAAGCTGGTCGGATGCTCCCGTTGTTTCCGCGGTCGCAGATGGCCATCTCCCTTCCAGCTGATGTCTGGGTCGTAATCCTCATGCCATGGGCGTCCGAGAATCATGTCTTTCTTTGGTCCCATGTTCACGATGTCGAACACCACTTGGGTGGTTTTTCCTTCCACCTCAATGTCGAGTGGTTCTGTCTCTCGTCGTACCCATTGTGTGTCGAATGGTCCCTTGACGACGTGTGGTTGCTTCTTGATCCTCCATGGGATTCTGAGTTGATTCACAAATGTGGGCGAGATGAGATCCATCTGCGCTCCTCCATCCACTAACGCGAGGGCTTCGATCTTCCCCCATCGCGCTGTGATCCAGAGCCTGTTGTCTGGCTTGGTGCTTCGTACAGCAGCTACTTCGTGTTCGTCTGCTGGGAGGTCGTTGTAAGGCTTCTGCTTGCGCCAGTTCTTCCTGTACTGCGCAGCCTGTCTTCGTTGTTGTGGAGTTAAAGATTTCCGGGCCCCTCGGAGGGCCCTGAGCCGTTTCCCAAGCTCTCGTGGTGTTTCAAGGCGTCCCTATCCGCACCTTGGCTTGCGGCGTCAATCGTCTGGTGTTCTTGGAGCCATTGGGCCGCCCATGCCTCAACTGGGCGCCTCTCGTTCCTTCGGGATGCTCTCGTCCTCTGGTGTGGCTCCCTCTGGGATTGCTGTTCCATGTATCCCCAGATCTTCTCGTCGGCGTGTGATAGGCAGTCTGCGCTTCGGCATTCGTCGACTCCTACGCCTGTCATACAGCGTCGAGGCCAGGCTGCCTTGGGTTTAACCCTCAGCCTGCCCTCGTGAGTGCGTTGGGTGTCCCACAACATGCCTGCGGGAGCGTCGCCGCTGTCGTATACCCATCTGATGGGCAGGGGTTGCATTCCCTTTTCTTCTCTTGTGGGCCAGAAACTGTTGCGAAATTTGTCCTGGAAGTGGTACCGACATTCGTGCGTGATGCACTGGAACCAGGGCAGGTAGATGTGACTTTCTTTTCGTGGGTCCACCCGCTCGTGGTCTTCTGATAACAACTGGAATCCCTCCGTGTTGTTCTCGCCCCGAAAACCCCACCATTCAAGGTCGGAGGTCTGTCGTCCGGCGCGCACGATGTGCTGATGTCGCGTCCAGTATTCTTCCCAGCTCTGCTGTTTTCTTCCTTTCGCCGCATTCTGTTCCTGCGCGTAGTCGAAAAGTTGCTCGGGGTATCGTACTCCGTTTTCGTATCCTTCCGCCTCTTCGGTGGGTCCATCCCACGGTGTGTGGTGCGGAAGTGCCTGGCGGATGTCGTCCTGCAAGGCCTGTGCCTCTCTTAATGTCTTTTCGACGTGATCCCCGGCCCTGTTGTTGGCCTCGGTGATCTCTTGGACTCGTTCCCTGGCGAAATCGAGTTCCGCGCAAAGTCGTCCGTACTGGTCGTTCCTTCTCTGGAGAAGTTGCTCGAGTTCTTCTTTCTCTCTTGACAACTCCTCGATCCTTTGTCGTTGGCTTAGGACCTTCTGTTGCAGAAAAATGAGGTTCGGGCTGACTCCTCCTTCACCCTCGTGGGTTCGCCATTGCCCGTCCTCTTGCTGAACCAGGGTGATGCCCCAGTCCTCAGCGACTTGTCGGATGTGCCGCGGGGGAGCCAGTTCTCCCTCGTCATCCGTTTCGATGAAAGCATGGTGGGCGGTGTCGTTTCCCTCCTGGTGGTTGCTGCTCATCAAGTCTTCTTGATCCGAGTCGGTGAGTTCATCGTCCTGCTCGATGACTCGGTCAATGTCGATTTCGAGGTCGTCCTGCGTGTAGCTGGCGGCTGCGACCTCCAGAAACCGGGTTCTTCTTCCGACCGTGTCTTGGTCGATGGTGGCAGCTTCCTTCCCTGGAACCGGTCTCCACTCTTTCTTGCTGCGGCAGTCACGTTTGAAGTGACCCTTCCTCCCGCAGTTGTAACAGGTGATGCCTGATTTGTCCTTGGCACCATCTCTCTTTCCTGCCCACTGTGCCTGGGCAGCGCTGACGTCCATGGGTCCCGAGTGCGTGCCGTATGACGTGCTCTGGTGCTGGCGTTTCTTTTTGTCGTTGGGCTTGTGGTAGCCTGCGGATCGCTGAACCTCGCTGCCCTTCTTCTGTTGTTTGCGGGCGAACTGTCGGTCGTCAATCTTGACAGCCATGGCGATGTACTCGTCGAGTGTGTCGGGTCGGCTCTCCTTGTAGAGCTCGTCCTTGTCGCCGAACACCTTCTGAATCTCACTCTCGAACTCGGAGTAGTTCTCGAAGACCTTTTTGGTGAAGGGTTTGTGGATTGCTCCGCCGAGGAAATCACTCAGTGTTCCCGTGAACCACTTGAGGGCCTTGTCCTTGAGTCGGGTGGCGGCGTATCTGGTCTTGGATTCCTCAGTGGCGAACTGGTGCGAGTTGTGGTCGAGATAGTTCCGCATCTCCGTGATCCAACCTGGCAAGGCTTCCTGGTCGCCCCCGTATTTCTCGGGTTGCTCCAATTTGACCTTCGTCTTGGCCGGGTCCTTGGTGTGGACCTCGGTCGCCGCAAGTCGGGCTGCCAATGCCGCGTTGCTGGCCTTGGTCTTCGCAAGCTCTTCTTCAGTTTCGTCGAGTCGTTCGGTGACTCTCTGAAGCGCGGCCGTGATCTGGCCCGGCGTCGGTTGAGTTGCCATGTCGTTTTACCTTCGAGCCTGAACTGTAACAGATCAAAGGGAGTTAGCAACGTGTGACGAACCTGTCTCTGGACCCGTCCTGTTAGGGTTCAGTATCGGTCGAAGGTATTCTCTCAAGGGTGCTTAGGTTCGGTGCAGCCAAAGGGTGCACAACAAAGACTTGTCTCAACAGTAGGCTCTCGAGCTTGTAGCGAACTGTAGTTGTGATTGCTAACTGGAGAACTCCCAGAGCTCTCCAGAACGAGTGACTATATACTATCTAATTCCTAGGTACCTCTGTACCTAGATCTGCGTGATCCGTGGTGGGTCGTCAACAGATCCAGGAGGCCGAGCCCCTTGATCTGTTACCACTGCCGTGGTCTGTCCATAGATCATTGTAACCACCACAGATCTCCTTCTCATTGGTAGCTAGGCGTCCCGTCTTGATTGGCCCGGGACGCTGCCAGCGCGCCCCGCTGGCCGGCTGCATGTGACCATATCCGTGACAAGATATTAAGTACTAACAGTATCTTCTTATATAGATTACTAGTATCTATAGCCTCAACTTCGCTAGCCTTTAGGCTAGTATTATTAGTAATAGTTTGGTAATAGGGTAGGTTTAAACCCTTAAAATAGGTAAGATTATAGTTATTAATTTAGCTATTCTATAGGTAGATATAGAGAGTATTATTAAATGATTTAACCTCTTTAAGGGATAATGCTGTGTCACGGCCACTGAGCTGGAAGCACAGGAGTGGGGCGCGGGGCGCCCCGGACCAATCATTAACATGACCAAGGAGCAGTGTGCTCAGTGCGCTCAGCGACTGAGCAGGGGGAGCAGTGTGCTCAGTGTGCTCAGCGACTGAGCAGGGTGAGCAGTGTGCTCAGTGTGCTCAGCAACTGAGCAGACTAAGCACCCAGAAATTAGATAGTATATAGTCACTCGTTCTGGAGAGCTCTGGGAGTTCTCCAGTTAGCAATCACAACTACAGTTCGCTACAAGATCGAGAGCCTACTGTTGAGACAAGTCTTTGTTGTGCACCTTTTGGCTGCACCGAACCTAAGCACCCTTGAGAGAATACCTTCGACCGATACTGAACCCTAACAGGACGGGTCCAGAGACAGGTTCGTCACACGTTGCTAACTCCCTTTGATCTGTTACAGTTCAGGCTCGAAGGTAAAACGATATGGCGACTCAACCGACGCCGGGCCAGATCACGGCCGCGCTTCAGAGAGTCACCGAACGACTCGATGAAACTGAAGAAGAGCTTGCGAAGACCAAGGCCAGCAACGCGGCATTGGCAGCCCGACTTGCGGCGACCGAGGTCCACACCAAGGACCCGGCCAAGACGAAGGTCAAATTGGAGCAACCCGAGAAGTACGGGGGCGACCAGGAAGCCTTGCCAGGTTGGATCACGGCGATGCGGAACTACCTCGACCACAACTCGCACCAATTCGCCACCGAGGAGTCCAAGACCAGATACGCCGCCACCCGACTCAAGGACAAGGCACTCAAGTGGTTCACGGGAACACTGAGTGATTTCCTCGGCGGAGCAATCCACAAACCCTTCACCAAAAAGGTCTTCGAGAACTACTCCGAGTTCGAGAACGAGATTCAGAAGGTGTTCGGCGACAAGGACGAGAAGTTGCACGCCCAGGAACGGCTAGGACGGCTGAAGCAGACTAGGTCAGCCACCGCCTACGCCACGATTTTCCGACAAGACTCCATGAAGGCAGAGATAGACGACGAGGGGCTGATGCACCTGTTCTACGGAGGGCTGAAGGAGGAGGTCAAGGACGAGCTCTACAAGGAGAGCCGACCCGACACGCTCGACGAGTACATCGCCATGGCTGTCAAGATTGACGACCGACAGTTCGCCCGCAAACAACAGAAGAAGGGCAGCGAGATTCAGCGATCCCCAGGCTACCACAAGCCCAACGACAAAAAGAAACGCCAGCACCAGAGCACGTCATACGGCACGCACTCGGGACCCATGGACGTCAGCGCTGCCCAGGCACAGTGGGCAGGAAAGAGAGATGGTGCCAAGGACAAATCAGGCATCACCTGTTACAACTGCGGAAGGAAGGGTCACTTCAAACGTGACTGCCGCAGCAAGAAAGAGTGGAGACCGGTTCCAGGGAAGGAAGCTGCCACCATCGACCAAGACACGGTCGGAAGAAGAACCCGGTTTCTGGAGGTCGCAGCCGCCAGCTACACGCAGGACGACCTCGAAATCGACATTGACCGAGTCATCGAGCAGGACGATGAACTCACCGACTCGGATCAAGAAGACTTGAGGAGCAGCAACCACCAGGAGGGAAATGACACCGCCCATCACGCTTTCATCGAAACGGATGACGAGGGAGAACTGGCTCCCCCGCGGTACATCCGACAAGTCGCTGAGGACTGGGGCATCACCCTGGTTCAGCAAGAGGACGGGCAATGGCGAACCCACGAGGGTGAAGGAGGAGTCAGCCCGAACCTCACCTTCCTACAGCAGAGGGTCCTAAGCCAACGGCAAAGGATCGAGGAGTTGTCGAGAGAGAAAGAAGAACTCGAGCAGCTTCTCCAAGCAAGGAACGACCAGTATGGACAACTTTGCGCGGAACTCGATTTCGCCAGAGAACGAGTCCAAGAGATCACCGAGGCCAACAACAGGGCCGGGGATCACGTCGAAAAGACATTAAGAGAGGCACAGGCCTTGCAGGACGACATCCGCCAGGCACTTCCGCATCACACACCGTGGGATGGACCCACCGAAGAGGCGGAGGAATACGAAAACGGAGTGCGATATCCCGAGCAACTTTTCGACTACGCACAGGAGCAGAATGCGGCGAAAGGAAGGAAACAACAGAACTGGGAAGAATACTGGACTCGACATCAGCACATCGTGCGCACCGGGCGACAAACCTCCGACCTTGAATGGTGGGGTTTCCGGGGCGAGAACAACACGGAGGGATTCCAGTTGTTGCCAGAAGACCACGAGCGGGTGAACCCACGAAAAGAAAGTCACATCTACCTGCCCTGGTTCCAGTGCATCGCGCACGAATGTCGGTACCACTTCCAGGACAAATTTCGCAACAGTTTCTGGCCCACGAGGGAAGAAAAAGGAATGCAACCCCTACCCATCAGATGGGTATACGACAGCGGCGACGCTCCCGCAGGCATGTTGTGGGACACCCAACGCACTCACGAGGGCAGGCTGAGGGTTAGACCCAAGGCAGCCTGGCCCCGACGCTGTATGGCGGGCGTAGGAGTCAACGAATGCCGAAGCGCAGACTGCCTACCACACGCCGACGAGAAAATCTGGGGATACATGGAACAGCAATCCCAGAGGAAGCCACACCAGAGGACGAGAGCGTCCCGAAGGAACGAGAGGCGCCCAGTTGAGGCATGGGCGGCCCAATGGCTCCAAGAACACCAGACGATTGACGCCGCAAGCCAAGGTGCGGACAGGGACGCCTTGAAACACCACGAGAGCTTGGGAAACGGCTCAGGGCCCTCCGAGGGGCCCGGAAACCTCTAACTCCACAACAACGGAGACAGGCTGCGCAGTACAGGAAGAACTGGCGCAAGCAGAAGCCTTACAACGACCTCCCAGCAGACGAACACGAAGTAGCTGCTGTACGAAGCACCAAACCAGACAACAGACTCTGGATCACAGCGCGATGGGGGAAATTCGAAGCCCTCGCGTTAGTGGACGGAGGAGCGCAGATGGACCTCATTGCGCCCACATTTGTGAATCAACTCAGAATCCCATGGAGGATCAAGAAACAACCACACGTCGTCAAAGGACCATTCGACACACAATGGGTACGACGAGAGACAGAACCACTCGACATTGAGGTGGAAGGAAAAACCACCCAAGTGGTGTTCGACATCGTGAACATGGGACCGAAGAAAGACATGATTCTCGGACGCCCATGGCATGAGGATTACGACCCAGACATCAGTTGGAAGGGAGATGGCCATCTGCGACCGCGGGAACAGCGGGAGCATCCGACCAACTCGATGGGAGAACGCGCAGAACAGGAGCCACGGGAGAGTAGCGGGTCAGAACAAACCCCCTCTACGGGCCCACCGCAGGAAGCAGCCAGTGCAGAACCACGCACTCTGGAGTCCGGAAGAAGCGGCACACGACGAAAGAAGCAGACACGGGAGGAACGAACCATCGCCGTCGTCTCAGTCGACGAGCACGGAATGCTCAAACACGAACAATGGGTCAATCAGCTCGAAGCGGCAAACATCGAGCTGGCAGCAGAAGAAGTCAGGGAACTCGAAGCAGCAAGCATCGAGCCTGGAAACAGCAAGTTCGCGTACTACGAAGGTACGGCGAAGAACGCGAAAACGGGACAGATTCCAGACGATTACAAGGGACACCCGGCGTTCACGGCAAAACATCTTGCAGGGCTACCAGACCACGGACCTTGGGATCACGAGATCAAACTCAAGGAAGGCGCCCAGTTGAAATTTTTCAAGGTGTACCACACCAACGAGAAGCAAGATGCAGAGTTGAGGAGCTATCTCGAAAAGAACCTCGAGATAGGACACATCAGACCATCGACATCTCCAGCGGGCTACCCAGTCCTCTTCGTTCCAAAGAAGGATGGGAAACTCAGGATGTGTGTGGACTACCGACAGTTGAACGGCGAAACGGTGAAGAACCGCTACCCACTGCCACTGATCTCGAGGCTTCGAGATCAACTGTCAGGGGCACAATACTTCACGCGTCTCGACCTTCCGACAGCGTACGCCCACATCCGCATCAAGGAAGGAGATGAATGGAAAACGGCCTTTCGGACACCCTATGGGCACTACGAGTACCTCGTCATGCCGTTCGGGTTGACCAACGCACCAGCGACGTTTCAAGCCGCTATCGACCACGCAATTCGACATTGCCTCGATAAATTTGCAGTCTGTTATTTGGATGACATTCTCATCTACTCCAAGACACTCGAAGAACACAAGAAACATGTGCAGCAGGTGCTGAATGCACTGCACGAGCACAAGTTGTCAGTCAACAAGGACAAGAGCGAGTTTCATGTCAAGAAGACAGTGTTTCTGGGTTACGAGATCTCTCCAGGATGGGTCAAGATCGAACCCGAGAAACTGGAAGCTGTCAGGACGTGGCCGACACCAACAAACGCCACAGAGGTTAGGGGGTTTATCGGATTCGCCAACTTTGTCAGGATGTTCATCAAGAACTTTGGCGATATCGCGAGACCTCTACACGAACTTACCAAGAAGGATGCCACATTCCAGTGGAAGCGGGAGCACGAGCAGGCTTTCCAGCGGATCCGCGATGCCATCATCGCCGACCCGGTGCTCATGCTGCCCGATCCAAGCACGCCTTTCGAAGTCGAGGCTGATGCTTCGGACTTCGCGATCGGAGGACAACTTGGTCAGAGGGACAAGGACGGCAAGCTTCATCCAGTTGCGTTCTTCTCCAAGAAACTCGAAGGACCAAGGCTTAACTACCCGATCCACGACAAGGAGCTTCTCGCAATCATTGAAGCATTTCAGGAATGGAGACCATATCTCAGCGGCACGACGCACGAAGTTCAGGTGTACACGGATCACAAGAATTTACGATACTTCACCACCACCAAGGTGCTGAACGGACGACAGACTCGATGGGCAGAATTTCTGTCCGAATTCAACTTCACGATCCACTACAAGAAAGGCTCAGAGAACGCACGAGCGGACGCCTTGAGTAGGAGAGCGGATCACCACGACAACACATCCGAAGTCTCACCACCATTGCTACATCAACAGACAGACGGATCGCTACGGCACGCTTCCCAACCGACTGAAGACTACGAGATCGCAGCACTTCAGCAACAGTCGGAAGATCCCGAAGCCAGGCCTCTGCAACCGTTTGTAGAATGCTGTGCGACCTTCAGAGAACAAAGACTGGAACGAGACTTCCAGGGAATCATCGCGGACGACAAGCGCGATGCATGGCAGGAAGAGCCAGAATCCAAGATCGCAGGGTTGCGACTTGAAGGGACGAGGCTCTGGTACCACGACAAGGCCTACGTCAGGCTTGGTGACCAAAAGGAGCTCATTCAGAAGATCCACGAGTCAAGACTCGGGGGACACATGGGAATCGGCAAGACAATCGCGAAAGTCAAGCAGAACTACGACTTCCCAGGAATCAAACAGGCGACAGAAGCAGTCCTAGCAGAGTGCGACCGCTGCGGACGAAGCAAACCAGGACGACACAAACCATATGGGCTGTTGCAACCATTGCCAGTCGCAGAACGACCATGGAGTTCGGTGACGATGGACTTCGTCACCAAACTACCAGTCTCCCAGGACTCAGTAACGGGAGTGGAATACGACAGCATCCTCACAATGGTGGACAGACTCACCAAATGGAGCTACTTCCTCCCTTACAAGGAAACATGGTCGGCAGAACAACTCGCAGATGTGATCTACCGCAACATCACCTCGGTCCACGGATGGCCGGAGGAATGGATCACAGACAGGGACACCAAGTTCGCATCAAAATTTTGGCAGGCTCTGATGACAAGATTGGGTACGAAGAGTAAGCTTTCAACCGCTTACCACCCACAGACGGATGGACAGACGGAACGACTCAACCAGGTCGTCGAGCAATACCTACGGTTGTACGTCAATTTCCAGCAGGATGACTGGGTCGAGCTGTTGCCAACGGCACAACTCGCCTACAACACCACCGTCACGGAGACCACGAAGGTCACACCATTCTTCGCGAATTACGGCTACGAAGCAGATTTGCGACAAGGGCCCGAGGTTTCGGTGCCCAGAGCGGCAGTCAAAGCCGACAAAATGAGCTCGCTGCACGCGATGCTCAAGGAAGAACTCGAATTCGTACGAACACGGATGAAGAAGTTCTACGACAGAAACAGGCTCGAGGGACCTCGCCTAGAAGAGGGGGGCAAAGTTTACCTCATTTCTCGAAATCTTCGCACGAAGCGACCAAGCAGGAAGCTCGACTTTCGCAAAGTCGGACCATTCAAGATCGACAAGAAAATTTCCGAGAACAACTACGCACTCGCGTTACCCTCGACAATGCGACTACGGACCAACGTTTTCCACATCTCGCTTCTGGAACCAGCGCCCAAGGGCGCACGACTCGACAAGGACGTCGAGGCAGAAGACGAAGAGGAGGAGTGGGACGTTGAGGAAGTCCTAGATTCACGCATCACGAAAGGACAGTTGGAGTACTTGGTTAAGTGGCTGGACTTTGGCCCAGAAGACAATTCATGGCAACCAGCTACGAATCTCAACTGCCCCGAGAAGCTTCAGGAGTTCCACCAGAGGAACCCTGACCGGCCACAGGAAACACCAAAGAAGGATCGACCCCGGCGAGCCAATCGTCGAAGGAGGGCCTAGAGGACAATCAGTCAGAGGACGATATCAAGGAGAGGACGACAGACTCTTGGGCCCCAGACGAATCGGCAGGCTGCGGGGCAAGAGTGGCCAATGCCTCTTCCCGCTCCTGGTCCTCGATGATGCGCTCCTCACGGGCGGCCGCCTTGTGAAAGCGCTCCGACAGAACAAGACGCTGAGTCCGAAGGCGCGCTAACTTAGAAGCGGCCTGGAGGATCACGGCGTTCGCCTCTGCTTCCTCCTTGTCCAGTTTCTCTTTCTGACGGCGAAAGGAGGCGGATAAGGTGCGCGTGAGACCATGGACGTCGCAATCGGGACGACCAAGCTCAAGGCAATTGTTGCACTTGACGGAACGATCCAAGGCTCGGCAGTCTTTAAGATCGTTGGCCTCGCAATAAGAACAAGGAAGCATGTCGATGCCAAAGAACGAGATGTCGCGAGCAAGGTCCTTGCGGCGTTGGGTACTGGAGGAATCACGTTTCGAGCTCTTAACCACTCGGTTAGACATGGTGGGCAACGAGGGACGAGGGGAATACTCACTAAGGGAAGAATGAACCAGCGTTGCCGGAGAGAAGAGAAGTAGCGGGTTAGGCCGCCGAGACGTCAGCCACGGAGAGGGGGCATCGTGTCACGGCCACTGAGCTGGAAGCACAGGAGTGGGGCGCGGGGCGCCCCGGACCAATCATTAACATGACCAAGGAGCAGTGTGCTCAGTGCGCTCAGCGACTGAGCAGGGGGAGCAGTGTGCTCAGTGTGCTCAGCGACTGAGCAGGGTGAGCAGTGTGCTCAGTGTGCTCAGCAACTGAGCAGACTAAGCACCCAGAAATTAGATAGTATATAGTCACTCGTTCTGGAGAGCTCTGGGAGTTCTCCAGTTAGCAATCACAACTACAGTTCGCTACAAGATCGAGAGCCTACTGTTGAGACAAGTCTTTGTTGTGCACCTTTTGGCTGCACCGAACCTAAGCACCCTTGAGAGAATACCTTCGACCGATACTGAACCCTAACAGGACGGGTCCAGAGACAGGTTCGTCACATGCTGCCTATGCTCGGCTTGATAATAATCTCTACTATTAAATAGTTAGATTATTATAATATAAACTATTTAATATATCCCTAAAGCTAGCCTATACTTTGCCTTACTGTCTAACCACCTCTCTAAGCTTAATGGTACGGTTGAATATCCGGTATATATTATATCCAGATATCTCAACTATACTTAGTATAGCGTTATTACTGTATAGAGCCCTCTCGGTAATAGGTGGTAACTGGAAGAAGTTGCCGATTAGGACTATACTACAACTACTAAATAGCTAATTATAGTATTGGGGCTAGATCTTGCCTATTCTAGTACTAATAGATGCTAGAAGCCGGAGGCTAATTATAGATTTCTTATTGATAATAAAGTAGATAATATCCTTAAGCTTGGTTTATAAGTTTCTAAGCTCTATAGTATTAAGAGTATTAATCTCACCCTTCTTACTTACTAGTAGCTATAGCAGTAAATATAACGTACTACTAGTAATATTGTTAGCAGCTATACTAGTTGGAGTAGCTTAAATAACTGGTAAAGCGAAACTATAAGCCTATATAAGCTAGTTAAACTGGGTAGATAGGAGGTAGATAATATATAACTTGCTAGTACTACCTCTACTATCTACTTAAAGAAGAATAGGATCTAGGTAGTTACCGGCTAGATAGGCTTTATAGTAGGCTTTAAATATATCGAATATTATATGCTATTTAGTGTTGAGATTGTTGGGTATACTTGTAGAGATATCTTTAACCTCTATATTAGCTATACTATACTCTACCTTCTTAAGCTTCTAGAAATCTACTATAATAGGTTCCAGTTTAGGGTACTAACCGATATAAGGTTTCTATAAATATAGTATATCGATAGGATGGTTATTAAGGATATCGATATTCTCTTACTTAGCTAGGTAGTTGGGTAGCTTAACGGCTAGTTCCTCCTAGTCTCGAAGCTGGAGCTCCTTATTAGGGGTATCTTTAAAGATATTCTCCAGCTCTAGAATAAAGATATTGTTATAATAGTTATCTAGGTATTAGTAGATCTCGAGGTAGTATTTATATACTTTACGATATATATTAAAGATAGAGCTATTAACTATCTTTAAATCTTTAGGGTTATAATAGATATAGTTAAGTATTAACTTAATCCGATAAAAGTCCTTAAACTAATTATTAGCTACCTATAGGTTAGGCTTATAATATAGAAAGTAGTTTAATACCTATAGTTTTCTATACTAGATCTAATACTATAACTATAGGCCCTATATCTAATCGATATATAATAGGAAGTTAAAGTAGGTAATATCAGTCTATAGTTTGAGTTATTCGAGATATTTCTGGTACTAGAACTATACCGAAACTGTTTAGTTCTTTAGCCGAATTATAGTAACCTACTAGGGGTTATATAGGCAATAGTCTACTATCTAAACTACCTAAATATCCTCTTAAAGAGGAAGATATATTAGTAGGTAATAAATTTCCTATACTAACTAGTCCTGCTTGGAGATTAGTTTATTTATAAGCTTTAAAGTAAACGATACTACCGGATTATAGTTTGAAAGCCTAGGTAGGAGCTTGTAGGAGAGCTCCTAGTATAACTTACTCTTAACCTCCCTCTTAGAGTAGTATTTAATAATATAGTTGAGTATTGTATTGATGTTGGTATAGGGGTTGATATCTGTATTAGTAAGCTAGCTAAGACTAATAGTATAGTTATAGCTGTTGAGCCGGGTATTGTTTCGGGTACTATTAAACATCCAGTAAGATAGGTTTATACTATAGGTAATATAGGCTTCGTTATAAGTCTTATAGGGAAAGTAAAACCAGTAGATAGGTTTAATAGAAAGGATACTACTAATAAGCTTCTTCTAGTATAGGTAATATACCTTACTGTAAGTATAGTACTAAATCCTATTAATAATTTAGGATAGAGTTTTAAAGGTCAGCTATTTATATTTAAATAACTTAATAATTAAGATGTTTACCTCCCTCTATATTATTACTCTATTTAACTCAGGGTTGATTATTATAATAGAAAAGCCCTAACCGTAGGTAAACTTAGTCTATTCTTCCTTAGTAGCTAAATTATAGCGGGTATCCCTAATATACTAGTATAACCTATAATAGTAGGAGCTGCTATAGGCCTGCTACTCGAAGTGCCTCTAGTAGTTAACGATATTAAATTTAGAGACTAGAATATAGTCCCTAAAAGCATTATACCGTTTAAAGAAGTAGTAAGCTATAATATATAGATTATTTTAGAGGTTCTGCTAGGAGATCCGTTATTATATCTATTTAATACCCTATACCTATAACTTATAGTAATGTCACGAACCAACCATATAACGGGACCGCGTGGGGCGCAGCAGGACTGCCCTCACCCAATCGGCTGGGAAGCCAAGACGCGGGGGCCCGTTGGGTAGCCCAGGGACGCTGGCTACCCGGGACAGGCGGTAGCCTTGGATCGCAGTCTACCACGAGCTACCACGGGTAGACTTGGGTAGACGGGCGACCATGAGCTACCACACACAGGACAGGTACAGAGATACCTGGGACTTAGATAGTATATAGTCACTCGTTCTGGAGAGCTCTGGGAGTTCTCCAGTTAGCAATCACAACTACAGTTCGCTACAAGCTCGAGAGCCTACTGTTGAGACAAGTCTTTGTTGTGCACCCTTTGGCTGCACCGAACCTACGCACCCTTGAGAGAATACCTTCGACCGATACTGAACCCTAACAGGACGGGTCCAGAGACAGGTTCGTCACACGTTGCTAACTCCCTTTGATCTGTTACAGTTCAGGCTCGAAGGTAAAACGACATGGCAACTCAACCGACGCCGGGCCAGATCACGGCCGCGCTTCAGAGAGTCACCGAACGACTCGATGAAACTGAAGAAGAGCTTGCGAAGACCAAGGCCAGCAACGCGGCATTGGCAGCCCGACTTGCGGCGACCGAGGTCCACACCAGGGACCCGGCCAAGACGAAGGTCAAATTGGAGCAACCCGAGAAGTACGGGGGCGACCAGGAAGCCTTGCCAGGTTGGATCACGGAGATGCGGAACTATCTCGACCACAACTCGCACCAGTTCGCCACTGAGGAATCCAAGACCAGATACGCCGCCACCCGACTCAAGGACAAGGCCCTCAAGTGGTTCACGGGAACACTGAGTGATTTCCTCGGCGGAGCAGTCCACAAACCCTTCACCAAAAAGGTCTTCGAGAACTACTCCGAGTTCGAGAATGAGATTCAGAAGGTGTTCGGCGACAAGGACGAGAAGTTGCACGCCCAGGAACGGCTAGGGCGGCTGAAGCAGACTAGGTCAGCCACCGCCTACGCCACGATTTTCCGACAAGACTCCATGAAGGCAGAGATAGACGACGAGGGGCTGATGCACCTGTTCTACGGAGGGCTGAAGGAGGAGGTCAAGGACGAGCTCTACAAGGAGAGCCGACCTGACACGCTCGACGAGTACATCGCCATGGCTGTCAAGATTGACGACCGACAGTTCGCCCGCAAACAACAGAAGAAGGGCAGCGAGACTCAGCGATCCGTAGGCTACCACAAGCCTAACGACAAAAAGAAACGTCAGCACCAGAGCACGTCGTACGGCACTCACGCGGGACCCATGGACGTCAGCGCTGCCCAAGCACAATGGGCAGGAAAGAGAGATGGTGCCAAGGACAAATCAGGCATCACCTGTTACAACTGCGGGAGGAAGGGTCACTTCAAACGTGACTGCCGCAGCAAGAAAGAGTGGAGACCGGTTCCAGGGAAGGAAGCTGCCACCATCGACCAAGACACGGTCGGAAGAAGAACCCGGTTTCTGGAGGTCGCAGCCGCCAGCTACACGCAGGACGACCTCGAAATCGACATTGACCGAGTCATCGAGCAGGACGATGAACTCACCGACTCGGATCAAGAAGACTTGAGGAGCAGCAACCACCAGGAGGGAAATGACACCGCCCATCACGCTTTCATCGAAACGGATGACGAGGGAGAACTGGCTCCCCCGCGGTACATCCGACAAGTCGCTGAGGACTGGGGCATCACCCTGGTTCAGCAAGAGGACGGGCAATGGCGAACCCACGAGGGTGAAGGAGGAGTCAGCCCGAACCTCACCTTCCTACAGCAGAGGGTCCTAAGCCAACGGCAAAGGATCGAGGAGTTGTCGAGAGAGAAAGAAGAACTCGAGCAGCTTCTCCAAGCAAGGAACAACCAGTATGGACAACTTTGCGCGGAACTCGATTTCGCCAGAGAACGAGTCCAAGAGATCACCGAGGCCAACAACAGGGCCGGGGATCACGTCGAAAAGACATTAAGAGAGGCACAGGCCTTGCAGGACGACATCCGCCAGGCACTTCCGCACCACACACCGTGGGATGGACCCACCGAAGAGGCGGAGGAATACGAAAACGGAGTGCGATATCCCGAGCAACTTTTCGACTACGCACAGGAGCAGAATGCGGCGAAAGGAAGGAAACAACAGAACTGGGAAGAATACTGGACTCGACATCAGCACATCGTGCGCACCGGGCGACAAACCTCCGACCTTGAATGGTGGGGTTTCCGGGGCGAGAACAACACGGAGGGATTCCAGTTGTTATCAGAAGACCACGAGCGGGTGGACCCACGAAAAGAAAGTCACATCTACCTGCCCTGGTTCCAGTGCATCGCGCACGAATGCCGGTACCACTTCCAGGACAAATTTCGCAACAGTTTCTGGCCCACGAGGGAAGAAAAGGGGATGCAACCCCTACCCATCAGATGGGTATACGACAGCGGCGACGCTCCCGCAGGCATGTTGTGGGACACCCAACGCACTCACGAGGGCAGGCTGAGGGTTAAACCCAAGGCAGCCTGGCCCCGACGCTGTATGGCGGGCGTAGGAGTCAACGAATGCCGAAGCGCAGACTGCCTACCACACGCCGACGAGAAAATCTGGGGATACATGGAACAGCAATCCCAGAGGAAGCCACACCAGAGGACGAGAGCGTCCCGAAGGAACGAGAGGCGCCCAGTTGAGGCATGGGCGGCCCAATGGCTCCAAGAACACCAGACGATTGACGCCGCAAGCCAAGGTGCGGACAGGGACGCCTTGAAACACCACGAGAACTTGGGAAACGGCTCAGGGCCCTCCGAGGGGCCCGGAAATCTTTAACTCCACAACAACGAAGACAGGCTGCGCAGTACAGGAAGAACTGGCGCAAGCAGAAGCCTTACAACGACCTCCCAGCAGACGAACACGAAGTAGCTGCTGTACGAAGCACCAAGCCAGACAACAGGCTCTGGATCACAGCGCGATGGGGGAAGATCGAAGCCCTCGCGTTAGTGGATGGAGGAGCGCAGATGGATCTCATCTCGCCCGCATTTGTGAATCAACTCAGAATCCCATGGAGGATCAAGAAGCAACCACACGTCGTCAAAGGACCATTCGACACGCAATGGGTACGACGGGAAACAGAACCACTCGACATCGAGGTGGAAGGGAAAACCACCCAAGTGGTATTCGACATCGTGAACATGGGGCCGAAGAAAGACATGATTCTCGGACGCCCATGGCATGAGGATTACGACCCAGACATCAGTTGGAAGGGAGATGGCCATCTGCGACCGCGGGAACAACGGGAGCATCCGACCAACTTGATGGGAGAACGCGCAGAACAGGAGCCACGGGAGAGCAGCGGGTCAGAACGAACCCCCTCTACGGGCCCACCGCAGGAAACAGCCAGTGCAGAACCACGCACTCTGGAATCCGGAAGAAGCGGCACACGACGAAAGAAGCAGACACGGGAGGAACGAACCATCGCCGTCGTCTCAGTCGACGAGCACGGAATGCTCAAACACGAACAATGGGTCAATCAGCTCGAAGCGGCAAGCATCGAGCTGGCAGCTGAAGAAGTCAAGGAACTCGAAGCAGCAAGCATCGAGCCTGGGAGCAACAAGTTCGCGTACTACGAGGGTACAGCGAAGAACGCAAAGACGGGGCAGATCCCAGACGACTACAAGGGGCACCCGGCGTTCACGGCAAAACATCTTGCAGGGCTACCAGACCACGGACCTTGGGATCACGAGATCAAACTCAAGGAAGGAGCCCAGTTGAAGTTTTTCAAGGTGTACCACACCAACGAGAAGCAAGATGCAGAGTTGAGGAGTTATCTCGAAAAGAATCTCGAGATAGGACACATCAGACCATCGACATCTCCAGCAGGCTACCCAGTCCTCTTCGTTCCAAAGAAAGATGGGAAGCTCAGGATGTGTGTGGACTACCGACAGTTGAACAACGAGACGGTGAAGAACCGATACCCGCTGCCACTGATTTCGAGGCTTCGAGATCAGCTGTCAGGAGCACAACACTTCACACGACTCGACCTTCCAACAGCGTACGCCCACATCCGCATCAAGGAAGGAGACGAATGGAAGACGGCTTTTCGGACACCCTACGGGCACTACGAGTACCTCGTCATGCCGTTTGGGTTGACCAACGCACCAGCGACGTTCCAAGCCGCTATCGACCACGCAATTCGACATTGCCTCGATAAATTTGCAGTCTGCTATTTGGATGACATTCTCATCTACTCCAAGACACTCGAAGAACACAAGAAGCATGTGCAGCAGGTGCTGGATGCACTGCATGAGCACAAGTTGTCAGTCAACAAGGACAAAAGCGAGTTTCATGTCAAGAAGACAGTATTCCTGGGTTACGAGATCTCCCCAGGATGGGTCAAGATCGAACCCGAGAAACTGGAAGCTGTCAGGACGTGGCCGACACCAACGAACGCCACAGAGGTCAGAGGATTCATCGGATTCGCCAACTTTGTCAGGATGTTCATCAAGAACTTCGGCGACATCGCGAGACCCCTACACGAACTTACCAAGAAGGATGCCACATTCCAGTGGAAGCAGGAGCACGAGCAAGCTTTCCAACGGATCCGCAACGCGATTATCGCCGATCCAGTGCTCATGCTGCCTGACCCAAACACACCTTTCGAAGTCGAAGCTGACGCCTCGGACTTCGCGATCGGAGGACAACTTGGTCAGAGGGACAAGGACGGCAAGCTTCACCCAGTTGCGTTCTTCTCCAAGAAACTCGAGGGACCAAGGCTCAACTACCCGATCCACGACAAGGAGCTTCTCGCAATCATCGAAGCCTTCCAGGAATGGAGACCATACCTCAGCGGCACGACACACGAAGTCCAGGTGTACACGGACCACAAGAACTTACGATACTTCACCACCACCAAGGTGTTGAACGGACGACAAACTCGGTGGGCAGAATTTCTGTCCGAATTCAACTTCACGATCCACTACAAGAAAGGCTCGGAAAACGCACGAGCAGATGCCTTGAGTAGGAGAACGGATCATCACGACAACACATCTGAAGCCTCACCACCATTGCTACATCAGCAGACAGATGGATCGCTACGGCACGCTTCCCAACCGACTGAAGACTACGAGATCGCAGCACTTCAGCAACAGTCGGAAGATCCCGAAGCTAGGCCTCTGCAACCGTTTGTAGAATGCTGTGCGGCCTTCAGGGAACAACGTCTGGAACAAGATTTCCAAGGAACCATCGCGGACGACGAGCGCGATGCATGGCAAGAAGAGCCGGAATCCAAGATCGCGGGATTGCGACTTGAAGGAACGAGACTCTGGTACCACGACAAAGCCTACGTCAGGCCCGGCGACCAAAAGGAGCTCATTCGGAAGATCCACAAGTCGAAACTCGGAGGGCACATGGGAATCAGCAAGACAATTGCAAAAGTCAGGCAGAATTACGACTTCCCAGGAATCAAGCAGGCGACAGAAGAAGTCCTGGCAGAGTGTGACCTCTGCGGACGAAGCAAACCGCCACGACACAAGCCATACGGGCTATTGCAGCCATTGCCAGTCGCGGAACGACCATGGAGTTCGGTGACGATGGACTTCATCACCAAACTGCCACTATCCAAGGACTCGGTAACGGGAGTGGAATACGACAGCATCCTCACGATGGTGGACAGACTCACCAAATGGAGCTACTTCCTCCCTTACAAGGAAACATGGTCAGCGGAACAACTTGCAGATGTGATCTACCGCAACGTCACCTCGGTCCACGGATGGCCGGAGGAATGGATCACGGACAGAGACACGAAGTTCGCATCAAAGTTTTGGCAAGCTCTGATGACGAAGCTGGGTACGAAGAGTAAGCTCTCGACTGCTTACCACCCACAGACGGACGGACAGACGGAACGACTCAACCAGGTTGTCGAACAATACCTGCGGTTGTATGTCAACTTCCAGCAGGACAATTGGGTCGAGCTGTTGCCAACGGCACAACTCGCCTACAACACCACCGTCACGGAGACCACGAAGGTCACGCCATTCTTCGCGAATTACGGCTACGAAGCAGATTTGCGACAGGGGCCCGATGTCTCGGTGCCCCGAGCGGCAGTCAAAGCCGACAAAATGAGCTCGCTGCATGCGATGCTCAAGGAAGAACTCGAGTTCGTACGAACCAGGATGAAGAGGTTCTACGACAGAAACAGGCTCGAGGGACCTCGCCTAGAAGAGGGGGGCAAAGTTTACCTCGTTTCTCGAAATCTTCGCACGAAGCGACCAAGCAGGAAACTCGATTTTCGCAAAATCGGACCGTTCAAAATCGACAAAAGGATTTCGGAGAACAATTACGCACTCGCGTTACCCTCAACAATGCGACTACGGACCAACGTTTTCCACATTTCGCTTCTGGAACCAGCACCCAAGGACGCGCGACTCGACAAGGACGCCGAGGCAGAAGACGAAGAGGAGGAATGGGACGTTGAGGAAGTCCTAGATTCACGCATCATGAAAGGACAGTTGGAGTATTTGGTCAAGTGGCTGGACTTCGGCCCAGAAGACAATTCATGGCAACCAGCTACAAATCTCAACTGCCCCGAGAAACTTCAGGAGTTCCACCAGCGGAACCCTGACCGGCCACAGGAAACACCAAAGAAGGATCGACCCCGGCGAGCCAATCGTCGAAGGAAGGCCTAGAGGACAATCAGTCGGGGAACGATATCAAGGAAAGGACGACAGACTCTTGGGCCCCAGACGGATCGGCAGACTGCGGGGCAAGAGTGGCCAATGCCTCTTCCCGCTCCTGGTCCTCGATGATGCGCTCCTCGCGGACGGCCGCCTTGTGGAAGCGCTCCGACAGAGCAAGACGCTGAGTCCGAAGGCGCGCTAACTTAGAAGCGGCCTGGAGAATCACGGCGTTCGCCTCTTCTTCCTCCTTGTCCAGTTTCTCTTTCTGGCGGCGAAAGGAGGCGGATAAGGTGCGCGTGAGACCATGGACGTCGCAATCGGGACGACCAAGCTCAAGGCAATTGTTACACTTAACGGAACGATCCAGGGCTCGGCAGTCTTTAAGATCGTTGGCCTCACAATAAGAACAAGGAAGCATGTCGATGCCAAAGAACGAGATGTCGCGAGCAAGGTCCTTGCGGCGTTGAGTACTGGAGGAATCACGTTTCGAACTCTTAACCACTCGGTTAGACATGGTGGGCGACGAGGGACGAGGAGAATACTCACTAAGGGAAGAATGGACCAGCGTTGCCGGAAAAAAAAAAAAAGAAAAGTAGCAGGTTAGGCCGCCGAGACGTCAGCCACGGAGAGGGGGCATCGTGTCACGACCACTGAGCTGGAAGCACAGGAGTGGGGCGCGGGGCGCCCCGGACCAATCATTAACATAACCAATGAGCAGTGTGCTCAGTGCGCTCAGCGACTGAGCAGGGTGAGCAGTGTGCTCAGTGTGCTCAGCAACTGAGCAGGGTGAGCAGTGTGCTCAGTGTGCTCAGCAACTGAGCAGACTAAGCACCCAGAAATTAGACAGTATATAGTCACTCGTTCTGGAGAGCTCTGGGAGTTCTCCAGTTAGCAATCACAACTACAGTTCGCTACAAGCTCGAGAGCCTACTGTTGAGACAAGTCTTTGTTGTGCACCCTTTGGCTGCACCGAACCTAAGCACCCTTGAGAGAATACCTTCGACCGATACTGAACCCTAACAGGACGGGTCCAGAGACAGGTTCGTCACATACAACCAAAATACCAGTATATAGCTACAGGCTATACGAATTCAATTACAGTACTGTAGAGCCCCCCAGATGGCCACAGCACTAGTAATCTGAACTCTAGGGTTTAACAAATAACCTATCCTAGTATCTAACTATATTATAGAAAGCTCGATCTAATACTATAGTTAATATATTTGTAAAGATCTCTAGAACTATTACTGGAAAGTATACCGTTAGCAATACTAACTTATCATCACTAGAGAAGTCTAGAACCGGCCGTTCTATACCGGTATACCTGTTAGTATAGGGCTTTTTCAACAATCCTCCTATTACCCTACAACTAGAGTTACCGGCTATCCCACTGCCTAGCCCTATACTTCCTCGTTTAATAGTATCTTTGTAGAATCTACAGCGTTTAGAGGCGCTATCACTATCACTAGAACAGATAGGCGTTCCTTTCTATAGGTATTTAACTATTAGTATATAAGTAGGTTAGTAGGTTATAGGTTAGTTACCCTAACTTACTATTCCCCCCCCTTCAGCGCAACCGTAAATATTATACCTATAGGCTTTACAATATATTTCCTAAGTGGCATCTTTAGTTACTTACTATACCCCTCGGTTCCTTTACTATAGTTAGTTCTTGCAGGATTTACTAACTACTATATCCTCTTAATATAAACTTTCTACCATTGAGCAGTATTATCAAGTATAGTATTATCAAAATATAGCCTTATTACCTATACTCCTACTAGATAAGCTAGTCCGATATATCTATAGCTATAAAGGTAACAGCAAACATAGGCTTAATAACAATCTAGGTAATAATCTAGGTAATAACCTAGGTAACAACCCGGATAACAGCCTGGATAATAGTCTAGGTAGCGGTCCAGGTAATAGCCTAAGTAATAGTTTAGGTAATAACCCCTAGCCTAGTAACTATATAGCTATTCCTTCTACTAGTATTAGCAATCTATACTTTATTTACAATATATATAGTATAGCTCGGCCTCTGAACCTCCTAGATACAGCTACTAGCTTTTACTTTTACTATATTAATACTAGTATAGATAGAGATCTTTTTAGTTAATTTAAGATATATCTATATTATTTAGTCGATCGTAAACAGTTAGAGTTCCGCGATCTTTAAGGTAAAGAGTATAATATCTATTACTTTTATATAGCTTAGTTTAACCTAATATCGTTGCTTAGTAATCTCGGCTCTCTATCGGAGATACTATCGTCTAGTAACCTGTTTAGTACCCCCATTATACTATTATAGATACTCCCTCTCTATTAGGGACCTATTAGATACTAGTTATCTAGTTCGATTCGGTTAATAGTACCCTCTCTATTACAGTCCTAGAGTTAACTTCTAGAACCTATAGAGGAGCCTATTCCTAACCCGATATTCGATAGTAACCTATCAGCTAATACAATTATAATAGAAGATAGGATCTAGCTATAGAAGTTCAATACCGAAGTAGCTAAAGAGGCTATAGTCGAATATACCCTATATAAATAGAAGTAGTTTAACATTAAGTTATAGAGTAATGTCTATACTAGCTATATAAATTGTAATAGAGTAAGGCATCTCGAAGAGCCGCTATTTTACTTAGCTAATAATAATCTTAACTTTAGCAATATCCCCCCGGACTTACCACCCCTCTCCTAGATTGAAAAGCAGCTTATTATATACATCTATATCTATATAGAGATCTTCCTCTACTAGGGCTAGCAGTACAAGTACTATAGATATATTGTTAAGTTTCTCTATAATATCGGCAAAGTATATAACTAGTTACCCTATTTACCTTAGGAGCTAGATATTATTATCTTATAACCTGTTAATTTCATTTAGTAAGATTATATTATATATTAGTTCTATTATTACTTTTTTATTAAGTAGAGTAATATTTATTAATAGCTTACCTTCCTTAAAACCAATTACCCTATTTACTATAGTATTATTATTAGTAAGGATAGACTAAGCTAGCTTTTTAAGGATAGTGGTAGTATAATAGACGATTTCCCTATTAAGGATATTAATCCTATTAACATTAAAGAAGTAGTTAATAAAGCAGATAATAAGTCTTACTTAGTTAATAAAGCAGCTATACCTAATATTATTGCTAAGGAAGCTAACCTTAACTAATTCTATAAATAGATCAGTATTCAACAACAGTTATAACATCCTAAATAACTATCTCTCTAGCCCTATATTAAGATAGGCGATATTCGGTGGATACCGTTAAATAAGTTTAACCGGTCCCAACCTCTATTATTATAGGCTTTTACCACTCTTTTCCCCTATAACTAAGCTAAGTTCGTTATACCCCGGATATAGTCTATCACTTATAAGGAGTACCTCTACTATATAATATAGTATTGAGATAGGTATTTTGCTAAATATCTATACTTCCGTTTTATAGTATTTAATACTCTAATATAGTTAACTATTAATATAAAGAGTTCCTACTTTATTTAATATATCTACTAAACCTAGGTAGATTTAGATAAATTATAGGTAATATTTAATTCCAATACCTCTAAAGTATAGTATCTTCTTAATTCTATTATTAAATATATAGATACTCTCTATAATATTCGGACTTACTAGACTAGTAAGGGCTATTAGCTTATAGCCTATATCTATACTCTGGGGATACCGGCGATATTTATAACTTTTAGCCCGGTTAACTTATATTGGAACAGCCTTATATAGTATATACCTTACTTGTGACGAACCTGTCTCTGGACCCGTCCTGTTAGGGTTCAGTATCGGTCGAAGGTATTCTCTCAAGGGTGCGTAGGTTCGGTGCAGCCAAAGGGTGCACAACAAAGACTTGTCTCAACAGTAGGCTCTCGAGCTTGTAGCGAACTGTAGTTGTGATTGCTAACTGGAGAACTCCCAGAGCTCTCCAGAACGAGTGACTATATACCTGTCTAATTTCTGGGTGCTCAGTGTGCTCAGTTCCTCTGAACACTGATCACACTGATCACTTAGAACGTCCTGTTCATCCTGATTGGTGGTTGGGATCGCGGTGCTCACTGTGCTCAGTCTGCTTGGCGACTGAGCTCACTGATCACCCTGCTGCATCCCTGATTGGTTTGACTGGCCCGGGGCGTCCCGTGTCTTGGGCCCCACATGTTGGCATATCCGTGACATAACTAGTATAGAAGCTATAGTATCCTTATTATTAATATCCTTTAGTTTAGTTTAGAAACTTCCTCTTTTATAGGTAAGTATTTACTAAATACTTATTACTATTATAAATATAATATCTTAGAATACTTCCTATCTTAAATTTAGTAGAATTAGTAATATTCTAATACTAATTGCTATCTAACTCGGATATAGTATTATAATATAATATATTATTATAGGAATTGGAATATCCTTATCCTTATAATAAAAAATAACATCCTTAAATATTATATTAAGATTAAGAAGATAGTGAAGAGGTAGTATAAGAGGAGTAACCTACTAGTATTTAGGTTAAATAAAACGTTTATTAAAATTTAAATAGCTAATTAAACTATCTCCTTATAGGTTTTAGGTTAATAAGAGATATATCTATCGATATATTATATAATTAGAGTTAAAAGCTTTATATAAAATAATAAAGTATAGCTTTTATCATCTTATAAAGGAAAGTAATCCTTTAAAAACTCTAGATAGTAATAGAAGTCTATAGATAACTAGTTTTCTCGTTATTATATATTATTAAGTTGTTTTATAATAGTAGAAGTCTAATTAGCCTAGTCCTATATACAAGTTTAGGTCTAGGTTTCAAAGAGATTCTATATTATTTTAGCAATATATTATTTCTTGGATAAAAGGTTCCTATAATAGCTATACTAGCAGTTCCAAGATTATTTATCTATCTAATCGAGTATAAAGAGGATCTAATTAAACTTAGTAGTAAATTATTAGAGGTCTCTAGTAAATATTTATTATAAATTCTAGAGCTATTCTTTTTACTAATAATATATTATAGATTTAGTAAAATATATAAGGTTCTTTACCTTAATAATATATCTATAACTATAAAAATTAAATAAAGAATCGGAATTTTATCTTTATTTTATTAGTTATTTATTTAAGGATAATTTAAGTTATCCTTATAGCTCCTTTTCTTAAGTTTAAAGTTATTATAATTACTTTAAAGCTTAAATTCGTTACTAAGCTTATTCTAGGAGTAATCCTATCTATAGTAGAGGAAGAGGTTATTAATTAGAAGGAGTTTAAAAAGATATATTTAAATAGCTTCTCAACTATAATTAAAGTTTAAAGGGTAATCTTCTTAGTAACCCTTTATTACTACTTCAGCTAAGAATCGGTAATATCTTATCCAGTAAGAGTAGAAGGATTAGAACTTATTAGAGGTCTCTAACTAAAGAACTAGAAACTAAACTCTTTAGAGAATTACTAAAGAAGATGCTGATATAGATACGGGCTGCGGAACTAAGGCGATTCACAGGCGAACAAAGATTCAATTCCTAGCTAAACACTCTTGTTCAGACCTAAGGTTAGGTCTAGGGAGCAACTGGAACTGATCCTTAGGGAGCTTCCCTAGAATCGGGCTTGGCTATATTTAAAAGGCTCCTTACTAAGCCTTATAACATTATTATCCATTCTAGGGCTCTGAGGCTCTGTTCTATAATAATTAGAATATATTATTATAATAGCTACCGTTATACTAGGTAGAATACCCTTACTTCTACCTCTAGGTAGTAATATGAGGTGGCTGCTCTCTAATATACCGGATCCTCCTATAGGTAAAATCTATTAGTACTATAAGTATAAGAGGATACTTAATATTACTAAGTTTGTTAGTAAGTATAATAGATTAACTATAAACTGCTCGGACTACTATAGAGTTATAGTAGCATAGGTATATACCTATTTAGATATAATAATAATGAGATTTAAGTGGGTGAGGCCCTATAGTATATGTACTGATAGGGCTTACAATGTACTTTAGGGAAGTAATATATAGTACTATTGTTTAGCTACTAGCAGTAATTACAGGGCCTAGGCCCTATAACAGTGGTTAATTTAGTGGGTAGACCACTATTGTTTTGGGAATGCCTCTGTATTTACTATCTTAACTACTAGAGTTGGATTTACTACTTCCTTCTTATATACCCACTGACCGGGGCGCAGTGCCGAATTCGGCCTAGCGGTCTTAGTGGTAAAAAACTAAATCCTGCAAAACTCATTTGTATAGGTTTAACTAAAAATGGGCTTACCTACTTGTAGCCGTACCTAGAAGTGCCTGGGCCCACTTACACTACTACCTTAAAAACCGGTATAGGGTAGGCCGGTTGGGGCCAAGCGGTGCAGGGTAGGCCGCTTGGGAGCCAACCACCGGTGCAGGGTAGGTCGCTTGGGATGCTAAGAGGTACAGGGTAGGCCGGTTGGGAACAACTGGGTGTAGGGTAGCTCGCTTGGGAAACCCAGGTGCAGGGTAGGTGCAGGGTAGCTCGATTCGGGAGAAACCAGCACTTAGTGAAAAGAAGAACCAACCTTCTTCAAACTAAGATAACTAGCCACCCAGTAATCGTACCGCTACAATGTCACGACCACTGAGCTGGAAGCACAGGAGTGGGGCGCGGGGCGCCCCGGACCAATCATTAACATAACCAATGAGCAGTGTGCTCAGTGCGCTCAGCGACTGAGCAGGGTGAGCAGTGTGCTCAGTGTGCTCAGCAACTGAGCAGGGTGAGCAGTGTGCTCAGTGTGCTCAGCAACTGAGCAGACTAAGCACCCAGAAATTAGACAGTATATAGTCACTCGTTCTGGAGAGCTCTGGGAGTTCTCCAGTTAGCAATCACAACTACAGTTCGCTACAAGCTCGAGAGCCTACTGTTGAGACAAGTCTTTGTTGTGCACCCTTTGGCTGCACCGAACCTAAGCACCCTTGAGAGAATACCTTCGACCGATACTGAACCCTAACAGGACGGGTCCAGAGACAGGTTCGTCACACGTTGCTAACTCCCTTTGATCTGTTACAGTTCAGGCTCGAAGGTAAAACGACATGGCAACTCAACCGACGCCGGGCCAGATCACGGCCGCGCTTCAGAGAGTCACCGAACGACTCGACGAAACTGAAGAAGAGCTTGCGAAGACCAAGGCCAGCAACGCGGCATTGGCAGCCCGACTTGCGGCGACCGAGGTCCACACCAAGGACCCGGCCAAGACGAAGGTCAAATTGGAGCAACCCGAGAAGTACGGGGGCGACCAGGAAGCCTTGCCAGGTTGGATCACGGAGATGCGGAACTATCTCGACCACAACTCGCACCAGTTCGCCACTGAGGAATCCAAGACCAGATACGCCGCCACCCGACTCAAGGACAAGGCCCTCAAGTGGTTCACGGGAACACTGAGTGATTTCCTCGGCGGAGCAATCCACAAACCCTTCACCAAAAAGGTCTTCGAGAACTACTCCGAGTTCGAGAGTGAGATTCAGAAGGTGTTCGGTGACAAGGACGAGAAGTTACACGCCCAGGAACGGCTAGGACGGCTGAAGCAGACTAGGTCAGCCACCGCCTACGCCACGATTTTCCGACAAGACTCCATGAAGGCAGAAATAGACGACGAGGGGCTGATGCACCTGTTCTACGGAGGACTGAAGGAGGAGGTCAAGGACGAGCTCTACAAGGAGAGCCGACCCGACACACTCGACGAGTACATCGCCATGGCTGTCAAGATTGACGACCGACAGTTCGCCCGCAAACAACAAAAGAAGGGCAGCGAGATTCAGCGATCCGCAGGCTACCACAAGCCCAACGACAAAAAGAAACGCCAGCACCAGAGCACGTCATACGGCACTCACTCGGGACCCATGGACGTCAGCGCTGCCCAAGCACAATGGGCAGGAAAGAGAGATGGTGCCAAGGACAAATCAGGCATCACTTGCTACAATTGCGGCAAGAAGGGTCACTTCAAACGTGACTGCCGCAGCAAGAAAGAGTGGAGACCGGTTCCAGGGAAGGAAGCTGCCACCATCGACCAAGACACGGTCGGAAGAAGAACCCGGTTTCTGGAGGTCGCAGCCGCCAGCTACACGCAGGACGACCTCGAAATCGACATTGACCGAGTCATCGAGCAGGACGATGAACTCACCGACTCGGATCAAGAAGACTTGAGGAGCAGCAACCACCAGGAGGGAAATGACACCGCCCATCACGCTTTCATCGAAACGGATGACGAGGGAGAACTGGCTCCCCCGCGGTACATCCGACAAGTCGCTGAGGACTGGGGCATCACCCTGGTTCAGCAAGAGGACGGGCAATGGCGAACCCACGAGGGTGAAGGAGGAGTCAGCCCGAACCTCACCTTCCTACAGCAGAGGGTCCTAAGCCAACGGCAAAGGATCGAGGAGTTGTCGAGAGAGAAAGAAGAACTCGAGCAGCTTCTCCAAGCAAGGAACGACCAGTATGGACAACTTTGCGCGGAACTCGATTTCGCCAGAGAACGAGTCCAAGAGATCACCGAGGCCAACAACAGGGCCGGGGATCACGTCGAAAAGACATTAAGAGAGGCACAGGCCTTGCAGGACGACATCCGCCAGGCACTTCCGCATCACACACCGTGGGATGGACCCACCGAAGAGGCGGAGGAATACGAAAACGGAGTGCGATATCCCGAGCAACTTTTTGACTACGCACAGGAGCAGAATGCGGCGAAAGGAAGGAAACAACAGAACTGGGAAGAATACTGGGCTCGACATCAGCACATCGTGCGCACCGGGCGACAAACCTCCGACCTTGAATGGTGGGGTTTCCGGGGCGAGAACAACACGGAGGGATTCCAGTTGTTGCCAGAAGACCACGAGCGGGTGAACCCACGAAAAGAAAGTCACATCTACCTGCCCTGGTTCCAGTGCATCGCGCACGAATGTCGGTACCACTTCCAGGACAAATTTCGCAACAGTTTCTGGCCCACGAGGGAAGAAAAAGGAATGCAACCCCTACCCATCAGATGGGTATACGACAGCGGCGACGCTCCCGCAGGCATGTTGTGGGACACCCAACGCACTCACGAGGGCAGGCTGAGGGTTAAACCCAAGGCAGCCTGGCCCCGACGCTGTATGACAGGCGTAGGAGTCGACGAATGCCGAAGTGCAGACTGCCTATCACACGCCGACGAGAAAATCTGGGGATACATGGAACAGCAATCCCAGAGGAAGCCACACCAGAGGACGAGAGCGTCCCGAAGGAACGAGAGGCGCCCAGTTGAGGCATGGGCGGCCCAATGGCTCCAAGAACACCAGACGATTGACGCCGCAAGCCAAGGTGCGGACAGGGACGCCTTGAAACACCACGAGAGCTTGGGAAACGGCTCAGGGCCCTCCGAGGGGCCCGGAAATCTTTAACTCCACAACAACGAAGACAGGCTGCGCAGTACAGGAAGAACTGGCGCAAGCAGAAGCCTTACAACGACCTCCCAGCAGACGAACACGAAGTAGCTGCTGTACGAAGCACCAAGCCAGACAACAGGCTCTGGATCACAGCGCGATGGGGGAAGATCGAAGCCCTCGCGTTAGTGGATGGAGGAGCGCAGATGGATCTCATCTCGCCCGCATTTGTGAATCAACTCAGAATCCCATGGAGGATCAAGAAGCAACCACACGTCGTCAAAGGACCATTCGACACGCAATGGGTACGACGAGAAACAGAACCACTCGACATCGAGGTGGAGGGAAAAACCACCCAAGTGGTATTTGACATCGTGAACATGGGACCAGAGAAAGACATGATTCTCGGACGCCCATGGCATGAGGATTACGACCCAGACATCAGTTGGAAGGGAGATGGCCATCTGCGACCGCGGGAACAGCGGGAGCATCCGACCAACTCGATGGGAGAACGCGCAGAACAGGAGCCACGGGAGAGCAGCGGGTCAGAACGAACCCCCTCTACGGGCCCACCGCAGGAAGCAGCCAGTGCAGAACCACGCACTCTGGAGTCCGGAAGAAGCGGCACACGACGAAAGAAGCAGACACGGGAGGAACGAACCATCGCCGTCGTCTCAGTCGACGAGCACGGAATGCTCAAACACGAACAATGGGTCAATCAGCTCGAAGCGGCAAACATCGAGCTGGCAGCAGAAGAAGTCAGGGAACTCGAAGCAGCAAGCATCGAGCCTGGAAACAGCAAGTTCGCGTACTACGAAGGTACGGCGAAGAACGCGAAAACGGGACAGATTCCAGACGATTACAAGGGACACCCGGCGTTCACGGCAAAACATCTTGCAGGGCTACCAGACCACGGACCTTGGGATCACGAGATCAAACTCAAGGAAGGCGCCCAGTTGAAATTTTTCAAGGTGTACCACACCAACGAGAAGCAAGATGCAGAGTTGAGGAGCTATCTCGAAAAGAACCTCGAGATAGGACACATCAGACCATCGACATCTCCAGCGGGCTACCCAGTCCTCTTCGTTCCAAAGAAGGATGGGAAACTCAGGATGTGTGTGGACTACCGACAGTTGAACGGCGAAACGGTGAAGAACCGCTACCCACTGCCACTGATCTCGAGGCTTCGAGATCAACTGTCAGGGGCACAATACTTCACGCGTCTCGACCTTCCGACAGCGTACGCCCACATCCGCATCAAGGAAGGAGATGAATGGAAAACGGCCTTTCGGACACCCTATGGGCACTACGAGTACCTCGTCATGCCGTTCGGGTTGACCAACGCACCAGCGACGTTTCAAGCCGCTATCGACCACGCAATTCGACATTGCCTCGATAAATTTGCAGTCTGTTATTTGGATGACATTCTCATCTACTCCAAGACACTCGAAGAACACAAGAAACATGTGCAGCAGGTGCTGAATGCACTGCACGAGCACAAGTTGTCAGTCAACAAGGACAAGAGCGAGTTTCATGTCAAGAAGACAGTGTTTCTGGGTTACGAGATCTCTCCAGGATGGGTCAAGATCGAACCCGAGAAACTGGAAGCTGTCAGGACGTGGCCGACACCAACAAACGCCACAGAGGTTAGGGGGTTTATCGGATTCGCCAACTTTGTCAGGATGTTCATCAAGAACTTTGGCGATATCGCGAGACCTCTACACGAACTTACCAAGAAGGATGCCACATTCCAGTGGAAGCGGGAGCACGAGCAGGCTTTCCAGCGGATCCGCGATGCCATCATCGCCGACCCGGTGCTCATGCTGCCCGATCCAAGCACGCCTTTCGAAGTCGAGGCTGATGCTTCGGACTTCGCGATCGGAGGACAACTTGGTCAGAGGGACAAGGACGGCAAGCTTCATCCAGTTGCGTTCTTCTCCAAGAAACTCGAAGGACCAAGGCTTAACTACCCGATCCACGACAAGGAGCTTCTCGCAATCATTGAAGCATTTCAGGAATGGAGACCATATCTCAGCGGCACGACGCACGAAGTTCAGGTGTACACGGATCACAAGAATTTACGATACTTCACCACCACCAAGGTGCTGAACGGACGACAGACTCGATGGGCAGAATTTCTGTCCGAATTCAACTTCACGATCCACTACAAGAAAGGCTCAGAGAACGCACGAGCGGACGCCTTGAGTAGGAGAGCGGATCACCACGACAACACATCCGAAGTCTCACCACCATTGCTACATCAACAGACAGACGGATCGCTACGGCACGCTTCCCAACCGACTGAAGACTACGAGATCGCAGCACTTCAGCAACAGTCGGAAGATCCCGAAGCCAGGCCTCTGCAACCGTTTGTAGAATGCTGTGCGACCTTCAGAGAACAAAGACTGGAACGAGACTTCCAGGGAATCATCGCGGACGACAAGCGCGATGCATGGCAGGAAGAGCCAGAATCCAAGATCGCAGGGTTGCGACTTGAAGGGACGAGGCTCTGGTACCACGACAAGGCCTACGTCAGGCTTGGTGACCAAAAGGAGCTCATTCAGAAGATCCACGAGTCAAGACTCGGGGGACACATGGGAATCGGCAAGACAATCGCGAAAGTCAAGCAGAACTACGACTTCCCAGGAATCAAACAGGCGACAGAAGCAGTCCTAGCAGAGTGCGACCGCTGCGGACGAAGCAAACCAGGACGACACAAACCATATGGGCTGTTGCAACCATTGCCAGTCGCAGAACGACCATGGAGTTCGGTGACGATGGACTTCATCACCAAACTACCAGCCTCCAAGGACTCAGTAACGGGAGTAGAATACGACAGCATCCTCACGATGGTGGACAGACTCACCAAGTGGAGTTACTTCCTCCCTTACAAGGAGACATGGTCAGCAGAACAACTCGCAGATGTGATCTACCGCAACATCACCTCGGTCCACGGCTGGCCGGAGGAATGGATCACAGACAGGGACACCAAGTTCGCATCAAAGTTTTGGCAGGCTCTGATGACGAGACTGGGTACGAAAAGTAAGCTCTCAACCGCTTACCACCCACAGACGGACGGACAGACGGAACGACTCAACCAGGTCGTCGAACAATACCTACGGTTGTACGTCAATTTCCAGCAGGATGACTGGGTCGAGCTGCTGCCGACAGCGCAACTCGCCTACAACACCACCGTCACAGAGACCACCAGGGTCACACCATTCTTCGCGAATTTCGGCTACGAAGCAGATTTGCGACAAGGGCCCGAGGTTTCGGTGCCCAGAGCGGCGGTCAAAGCCGACAAAATGAGCTCGCTGCACGCGATGCTCAAGGAAGAACTCGAATTCGTACGAACACGGATGAAGAAGTTCTACGACAGAAACAGGCTCGAGGGACCTCGCCTGGAAGAGGGGGGCAAAGTCTACCTCATTTCTCGAAATCTTCGCACGAAGCGACCAAGCAGGAAGCTCGACTTTCGCAAAGTCGGACCGTTCAAGATCGACAAAAAGATTTCGGAGAACAATTACGCTCTCGCGTTACCCTCGACAATGCGACTACGGACCAACGTTTTCCACATCTCACTTCTGGAACCAGCACCCAAGGGCGCACGACTCGACAAGGACGCCGAGGCAGAAGACGAAGAGGAGGAATGGGACGTTGAGGAAGTCCTGGACTCACGCATCACGGAAGGACAGTTGGAGTATTTGGTCAAGTGGCTGGACTTTGGCCCAGAAGACAATTCATGGCAACCAGCTACAAATCTCAACTGCCCCGAGAAACTTCAGGAGTTCCACCAGAGGAACCCTGACCGCCCCCAAGCGACGGGGCCCCCTCAAGCAAACCAAACTCGGCCAGCAAAGACGGCTCCAACGAAACGTCGGGGTAGACGGCATCCCAAAGTGGCGCGAACTCGGCACCCAACAGAGGCGGGGTAGTCGAGTCGGGGGGTGGTGCGGCTGCCGCCTCCGCCGCCGATGCCTCCGCCTCTTCCCGTTCCACCCTCTCCAACTCCTCCACAGTGTCGATACCCCGGGAAACGGCACGCATCATTTTCTCGAACCACATCTTCTTCTGCTTGCGCAGACGAAGGACGCGCTCCTCGGCGGCCATGAGCTCGTCCTCCAGTTTCTGGTGCTGCGAAGCGATAGACCGAAGTTGAGACGGGGTAACGCCTAGAACGTCGCAACCGGAACGTTTGTAACGGACGCACTCGACGCACCGGGAAGAATCGGTCTTGGAGACCTCACAAGATTCGAAGCCTTTGGGTTCGCAGTTGGAACAAGGACGCATCATCGACAGGTCGTCGGACGAAAGAATAGCGGTAAGGAGGTGGGTGGCGCGCAGGGTCGAAGCAGCAGGTTTTGGGGTAGATTTCTTTTTAACACGGCCGGACATTTTGTCAGCAGTTGGGGTTGAGGAAAGGAAAGGAACGGAAGCACTCACTAGCACGGGGCGTGGTGGTATTTGAAACAAGCCCAAGTCTTTTCGGGACGAAAGACGTGAAGGAGGGGCATCGTGTCACGAACTGACCATATAGGCGACCCGCGAGGGGTGCCAGCCGGCACGCGGGACGCGCCGGAAGCCAATCGCTTAGTCGACCAATGAGGAGGTGATCGCTGTGAACGAGTTGCGATCACCACGAGCACCTGTAAGCGATCGCTGCGATCGATGGGCGACCACTGCGATCCAGGTACGAAGATACCTGGGACTTAGATAGTATATAGTCACTCGTTCTGGAGAGCTCTGGGAGTTCTCCAGTTAGCAATCACAACTACAGTTCGCTACAAGCTCGAGAGCCTACTGTTGAGACAAGTCTTTGTTGTGCACCCTTTGGCTGCACCGAACCTAAGCACCCTTGAGAGAATACCTTCGACCGATACTGAACCCTAACAGGACGGGTCCAGAGACAGGTTCGTCACATATATTAACTATATTGTTTTCCCATTAACTATATTAGCTATATTAACTATATTATCTTCTTTTAATTATATAAACTATATTAACTATATTATCCCCTATTAATTATATTAACTATATTAACTATATTATCTCCTATTAATTGTATTAACTATATTAACTATATTATCTTCTATCTCAACTATATTATCTTCCTTTAACTATATTATATTCTATTAACTATATTATCTTCCTTTACTTATATTTAACGATATTAAAGGTAGACTAATTATTTAATATAAATTTTATAAGTTTCTATAAACATTGCTAGAGGCCTATAGCCCCCTAGACCCCCTGCTTTTTAGCCTATAGTGCTCTAACGTTTAGCCAGCCCCTATATATCTATCGGTTACAACTATCTGATCTAGCAATAGTTCTGTTAAGCTATAGAGCTACAACGCCAAGTTATACTAATGCGAGATAATGTACGATAATGTACGTCGAACTGTGGTATCCAATCGCTCCTCTGAGAACTCTGGAGGATTGACCTTGTAAATGAAACGAAGCGTTCCTTCTTCGCTTCCTCAATGTATATTGTATATCTTAGAGACTCATCAATTGAAGCTTCGCTTCGATAATTGAAGAGTGTGGAGAGTGATTGATCGTGTGGAGTGTGATAGGGCCTTACAATTGGGAGTTGGAGCGGGTGACCAGTGCCGGTTCTTAACTCCGGCGGTGGGTCTCGCCTTCTCTTTCTCGTAATCTGTCTCGGCCAACTCGGACCATTTATTGTTAGCGGCACTTTTCTCTCATCATTTCCTTTGCCCGAGAGTGCCATTTGGTGAGAGGGGGTTCCTTCCTGCTTCGATCCAATGCGAAGTGGAAGCACAGACTAAATAAAGAGAGCACCAACCACGGCACTCTTTTACTCAATACTCGGGCTCAAACTTCGGTTCCAGTTCACTCAACACTTTCAAGTTTCAACCCCGAAAAGAACAACACCCGCATTGGACACTGCTGCCATCGGATCAGTACGTCAACCCCGCACTATCACATCGCCGTATCGCCGTATCGCCGCAAGTGTCATACCCTCTAATACAGTCTCGCTCACAACCTGCAGAGTACCTACTACCACTCGTCATGTCTCCCCTTATTGTCCAACCACTCACGCGGCGCGTCATTCTCGGTTTGATGACCTTTGGCCCGGATGAGTCCACCGGAGGCCGCATCACCGACGTCGGCGAGTTCGCCAAGGTGCTCGACTCGTTCCAGTCGCGAGGCTACAATGAGGTCGACACGGCCAAATTGTATATCGGCGGCAAGCAGGAGGCCTTCACGCGCGAGGCCGGATGGAAGGACCGCGGCCTGACCCTGGCCACCAAGGTCATGTATCCGAACAAGCCGGGCGCGAACACCTACGATAAGGTGCTGGAGTCGGTCGACGGCAGCCTGAAGGATCTAGGGGCTGAGTGTGTAGACATCCTCTACCTCCACGCAGCCGTACGCCACTCTTGACCACCCCGGCTGTCACAGAACCGTCGGTCACACACACACTCACCAGGTAACTGACAAGCACGGCAGGACCGCGCAACTCCCTTCGCCGAGACCCTCCGTGCCGTCAACGACCTGCACAAGGCTGGCAAGTTCGTCACCTTTGGCGTCTCCAACTTCACCGCCTTCGAGCTGGCCGAGCTGGTCATGACGTGCGCGCACAACGGCTGGGTGCGCCCGACCGTCTACCAGGCCATGTACAACGCCATCACCCGCAGCATCGAGCCCGAGCTGGTGCCCGCCTGCCGCCGCTACGGCCTGGACCTGGTCGTCTACAACCCGCTCGCCGGCGGCCTCTTCTCGGGCAAGATCAAGTCCGGCGACATGATCCCGTCCGACGGCCGGTACAGCGACAACGCCGTGTCCGGCAAGATGTACCGCGACCGCTACTTCCGCGATACCACCTTCCGGGCCCTGCAGGTTGTGGAGAAGGCCGTAGAAAAAACCGGCCTGACCATGATCGAGACGGCGCTGCGGTGGGTGGTGCACCACTCGGCGCTCAAGATCCAGGACGGGAACGACGGCGTCATCATCGGCGTGTCCAAGCTCGACCAGCTGGATGCGAACCTGACGGCCGTCGAAAAGGGGCCGCTGCCAGAGGAGGTGGTTAAGGCGCTGGATGAGGCGTGGGCCATCAACAAGGCCGATACTAGCGTGTACTGGCACGGCGAGGTCAAGTATTCGTATGACACGCAGAAGGCCTTGTTTGGTGGGGAGAAATAGGGGAATGACAAGACTCTGCAATAAATTCAACCAGCCATTTCTTTTTATTTATTTATTACAAACAAACAAACAAACAATTACCACGGGCTTGCGCTCAACAGCATTCCCTCCTCCCTCGTGCTTTCGCCAACTTGGGACGTTGATTTCTTTGATGCCTCCGCACGCCAAATTCTCCCAACTGCCGCACCACATTAGGCGACTCTGCAGTGGAATACGTGAAGGGAGGGGAGATTGGATGGGTTCTTTTGGGTTGACACGGTTGCAAAGTATGTGGGAAACTGACTCGATGCAGAGGGGACGGATGGGGGTTGAGGAGGGGTATGGAAGGTTTAGTCATGAATTTTATATCTATTCGACTAACATATATTAGCAACGCGGCACATTCGCCCCCGTGGTCTCAAGGCGCGTCATACCTTCAGTTGGATGCTACTGGAGCTGGGCTGGGCGCTGGGTTGGGAGAAGGCCCGGGTAGGCATGGCACGGGTTCCCATGGCCTTTCATACGCGCCTTGTCTCTGGTGCACCCGGCGACGGCTGGATACTGGAGAAGGAGAGGAAAGGGCGGAGGCCATGTCGAGTGAGTGTGGGAGATGATACGAGCCCGGGCACTAAGTTTAGGCGCAGCTTAGGGTGTGACTATTAATTAGTACTTTGCGTTAGCTTACGTGGATGCCCCTTCAACAGTGCCATAGAGGTCTACGATGGCGAGTGGAAACAGCGGAGACTGACAGGGACTGAAGGTGTATATATGTTGAATCATGACAAGATGTAACTTGACCTTCCTCCCCTTTCTGAATAGAACCACTCGACTGACAATGACTTTGTTCTCACCATTATCTGACCTTTGCTAGCTGGCTCTTCATGGTGCCTACGCTGTTGGTTCAGTAACAAAGGGCGCACCTTGTGTTCCCTCGTCGCCCATGTACAGTACAAACGGCCCTCAGTTCAGAGTCAAGTCTCTGAGGGTCTCGGCATTCGAGTCCATACATGTAGACATGCTCTGACTCCTGCTCTCCTCCCGCCTGGCATTCCGTCGTTTCTCGGACCAAGTGTCTTTGAAGTGTCTAGAAAACAAACGTGCCAAAGTAGTCACCTTGTGGGCGCTGCCGTATGCGCTATGGCCGTCCAGGTGGTTACATATGGCGTCGAGGAGCTGGAGTGCTTCGTCGTCCCGGTCTTGCATACTCAATCGGCGGCCGATGTTGACCATACCCCAGCAGAAAGCGTAGTCTAGCGTCGCATTTTCGCTGCGTAGGTTCTCAATGACGCTCTGTAGTAGGGTCTCCCTCCGTTCCCCGTTCTCATCCATTTCGTCTAGTAGGCTTGCTAGGAGGGTAGGGGGCTGGAGGCTCGGCATCGGAATGACGTTGGCCATGAGCTCTATGCCAATGTTACCCGCCTTCGTAGCCTCGTATTTCTTTCCTTGCTTTTCGAGACACTGAGAAAGGGCGAGGTGAAAGGGTCCCTGGATGACGTACGGGAACCAAGTGCATGTCTTGGGATCCCGTTCGACAAAGTCGGCCATTTCCCGCAACAAGGGCTCTACTTCTTTTGCCGGGTCGTGCGATGACATGGACAGCGCGATCCCGGCGATGCAGTTCATGGTAACTTCGTGCACGAATTCCTCTCTGTCCGTCCAGTCTTCCTGTAGCAGACCCTTGACGATGCCGCAGGCCTCCTCGAACCTCCCCATCTTCGTCAAGGCCGAGGCATGGTTTCCCAGGCTCCAGAGGGTGTCATCGTTCTTCGGGCCGAGGACTCGCATCCGGTCTTCGACGATGCCCCGGGCGAGCCGCTCCGAGTCATCGAGCCGACCGATATACGTTAGCATCCTGGCGTATGCCAGCCTCGACTCCTGCATGACGTAGGAATTCTGCTGATTGGCAGTCTCTGCCCGTTGAAGAAGGTCCTTGTACACGGCTTCTGCTGTGCCGTATTCCCTCCCAGCCACAAGCGACCTCGCCTTGAGATCCATGGAGGTGAGGGTAAACCTGTCTGCCGGCCCCAGGAGCCTTTCCCCAACAGCAATCATCTTGTTCGCCAGCGGCGTCGAGTCGATCCCGGTCTCCTGCCAGGTCCAATGGATGGACCAGGCAAGGCCAAACCAGAGCCTTGCCGTCGGCGCATCCTCTGGCTCTTCGGCGAGGGGATCGAAATGGATGCCGAGGCCTTGCTGTAACCGGTTCCTGTCCTTGAAGGCGTCGATATTGACGTACGCGGCCACTAAGAACCGCTTTTTCCACTCCCCGATATTCCCTGACCGTGATATCCAAGTCTGAGTGCAGTCCCGGACGAGGGGGTGCATCTTGAACACGCCCTCACTTGCCGTGGGCATTACTAGGGAGTATCCGAGCAGCGTTTCGAGATCTCTTTCGAACTCTTCGCCAGGGCCGACAGCAGAAGTGGAAGCAGTATCGCCTACACTACGGCTCCCGGACTTGGATGACCACCAGTCACTCTTCAAAGCCCTGCTAATGGACGAAAACCGAGGCTTCTTGGACTGGGTAGGGAGGTTTCCGCCCCTGTCCAAGTCGGTTCCCGCCCAACGACCCCAGGGCTGGTGAGTCTTTTCGTCCGCCTTGAGTGGCCGGTTGAGGTAGTTACGGCCCGCACTGACAAACGAGAGCACATCGGATGCGTAGGAGGGCAGAACATCCCTGTTAGTGAAACAGGGAAGCTCCGAGGGGTCAGACTCGTACCAGTTCTTCAGAGCCCACCCGGGAATAGACTGGGGGCTGAAGAAGCTCATCAGAGACAAGAGATGGGCCGCCGACGACCTCTCCCGCTGGATCTGGTTGAATGTGACGGTCCAGGTGCCGAGGACCGAAGTCGAGGCGCCTTGGTAGCGACGGCCGTCGTCGTGCTCCCACTCGAGCAACTTGTTCTGCGTATCGGTGCTCCGAAGCTTCTCTGCATATCCACCCACCGACGCCTGGGAGTTGGGACGGTTGATGAAGGCGGCGGCCTGGGAAATAGCTAGCGGTATGTTGCCGAGGAGGCGGACGACTTCCTGGGCTTCCCCTTTTCCGCAGGGCTCCTTGAGCTTGGACTGAAACAGCTCCATGGCCACCTCCTCCCTCATGGCCGTGACATGGTAAATATGCTTGGAGTTTCCGACCAGCTTTTCGGCCGCCATTAGCGTACGGGAAGTGACCAGGGTGAACCCGTTGCTCGTCTCGGGCAGGATCTTGGTCAGACGCGGGTCGTCGTCGGTAAGAACGGAGGAGTCGTCGAAGTTGTCAAGCACCACCGTCCACCGGCCGTTTCGTTCATCGCTAAGCCAGTCGCTGACGCAGCGATTGATACTTTTCAAGGAGTCATCGGGGGGCTCTAAACCCAGCTTCTGAGCTATGGAGCGGTACGATTCTTCCAGCGTACTTCTAGTGGTCGCGTTGACCCAAAAGACGTGTGATTTGTCTCGGACTGCGTAGGCAAACTGGATGGCGAGCTGGGACTTCCCGATACCCCCGAGTCCTAGAAGTGCGACTCGGACCCCTGGCAGATTGAACATGTCCTTTAGCCAGGTGGAAATCTCGGCTTGGTCGACAAAGTCAGGATCCTGGGGGAACTGGACGGTCCATTTTGGCGCGAAGAGTTTGATGGCCGTGGGGCCCGTCTTCTCTGCTGGCGTGTACAGCATTAGGAGTGCCTTGGCCACCGAGGCTGCGGTTGCAGCCGTGTAGTCCTGGAACTTCTTGTTCTTGTGGCTGTCTGCGTAGTCACAAACCCCTTTGATAACAAGGCACGGTTGGTGTTCCCAGATGCCGGCCGCCTCCATCTCAAAGGCTATGATGCCCTCCTTCTCGGCGATTTTGTCGCGCCTGGTTGCAGACTTCATCACTGTGTCCCCAGAGGCAACGGCCCCGACGTGAATGGCGGGATCGAAGGCGGTACCATCGGCGTTTTCCACACGCTGCTCGAGCCGACTTCTCTGGACCAGGAAACCGTCCTCACAGCCCACCTCCTCACAGGTACTTTCTATGGCTTTTTCGCAGACAGGGTCAAGCTCGTTGCCGTGATCCCGGCACTCGCAATCCGGCGAACCCTGGTGCTTGTGGCGGTATTTGGGCTGGAACAATTTGTCTTGTGCTGCTCGGGGAAACGCGTACTTTGGCTCCCGTTGTTGCAACTCCCTCAAGGATGACACGGCCCTCTTGCGCGTCAGATCCTTGTGGTTGGTTTTGAGCATGCCCAGAATGCCCAGGATCTCAGGGTTAAGTTTGTTCAAGCTGCCCTTGCGGCGGAAGCCATCCGGATACTGTCTCCCAAAATCATATTGGACGAGGGAGCTGCTGATGACAACGTCACCGAGGAGGATTTCGTCATCCTCAGACTTGGGCACGCCGCCACAGATGCCGACCAGCAAAGTAATGCGAACGTTGGGGTAGCTGAAACGGAGGTTGTTGGTGACGTGGGCGGCGTTGACCTTGCCCATCCCGTTCGATAGCAGGACTAGCACAACATTGTGTTGCCGGATCCGTCCATTGACGTATATGTTGGTGTCGCCGGGTAACTTGCCGAATGCCGAGCCTCCGGGCTCGTTGTCCCAGACCTCGTCGAGTTGTGACCAAGCGGCATCGAACTCGAGAGCCAGGGCGCAGACGATGGCGACGTGGAAATGCTCGCGACATGACGGCCGTGGATGCTCCATCTTCGGCACTTGAACACCGGACGACCGCTACTAACCGAATGCGAGGAAAAAGAAGAGTCCAGGTTATGGTTTGGACCTTGGGGTGAGGCTGAGTGCGGAGGAGTTGCCTGATGGAGGCCATAATGGAGACCTCCTGCGGCCCGGGGGCGCAGCCCAATGGGAAGCGCATCGTAATTATGTCAATCAGTGTTGGAAAGGGTAATTCGGCCAAACTCACACTCAACCAAGCAAAACAAACCGCCAGGTAACAGAAAAAGGCCACTCATACGTATGAGCGTGGTGATAATTAATAGTGAATTCTAGCTCGACCACCCTTTCAACGCCCACCAACCTGCCCCTTCGGAATAGGGGGCACCCAACAAACAGCCACGTTCAACACTAGATGCACAATCCCCATAACCCAAAACCCCTTCGCATAATTCGTCCCGCCATCCATAAACCGAAACACCACGGCAAACACCACGCCCCCCAAATTCCCCCCCGCGCCCGTCAGCCCCGACAACAACCCATTCGCATGCGGAAACACATGCGGCAGCAACGCAAAGTTCGCCCCATTCCCAGCCTCATGAAACACCGCCATAACCACCACCAACCCAATCATAGTCCCCAGATCATGCGGATCCAACACCCCAATCACAATCAGCAACACCCCCGTCACCACCCCACAGACATGCACCCACCCCTTCTTCCACCACAACCCGCCCCCGGACACCCGATACAGCACATCCCCCACCACGCCCCCCAACGGCCTGGTAACAAAATTCAGAAACCCAAACACGGCCGCGTAGTTGGACGCGCGCGTCTGGCCCAGCTCGGGGAAGTTGCGCAGGTAGTAGGCGGCGAGGACCGAGTTGATGGCCAGCTCGCCGCCGAAGCTGCAGGCGTAGGTGGCGACGTGGAAGAGGGCGTTGGGGCTGAGCAGGACGGGGAGGGCGGTGCGTAGGGAAGGGGGTTGGATGATCTCTTCGGTGTGGGCTGTTGCGTGGTCGGTTTGGTGTTGTTGGGGGGTGGGGATGGGGATGGCGATGGGGGTGGTTTTGGTGGTGAAGGTGGCTTTTTCGAGGTCGATTATCTTGGTGGTGGCGTTCCCGGTGGGGGTGGTGTTGCCGGAGGTCTCGCGGTCGGTAATGGTGCCGGGGATGGAGACGATTGTGTCTTCTTGGGGCTCTTCTGCTGCGGTGGGTTGGATGTTGTGGCGGTCGTGCCTGGTGGGGGTGGTTAGTGGTGGGAAAATAGGGGCGCTGGGGGTCAGGGGGGGGCAACATACCATGTCCCCATGGGCGTGTCATCACACAGCACCAGCAGCGCAACGCCGCAGATGATCAAGCACACTAGCGGAACGACAAAGGTGATACGCCACGCTTCGTCGGGGGTGTGCCCCCACCGATGGACGAGCGAATCATACACGGCCGGCATGATGAAGTAGGTGATGCCGCCGCCGGCGTTGCCCCAGCCTCCCGCGAGGGCGTTGGCGGTGCCGACCACGTTCTTGTCGAACCAGCCGGTGCACCAGACCTGGCAAGGGACGAAGGCGCCGCCCAGGATGCCGATAAAAAGGCGGATGATGTAGAGTCCCGTTGCGTCCTTGATCAGCGGGGCGAGTCCGATAGGGATGCTGCCGACCAGCAGCAGCGTGCTGAACACCTTGCGCGGACCGAACTGGTCACACAGCGGGCCAGCCACGAAGCGCACGGCAAGGGTGGCTACGAGAGAGACGATGTTGGAGTTGGCTACCTGCTCCGGGGAGAGGTTGAGGTCTTTCTTGATGGTGACGGACAACTGCGAGGTGTTAGTAGGGCTCACATCTGCTGATTTGGAGTCCACGGCATACCAAGGGCGGAAAGGTGTACCAGGCCCAGAAGGACAGCATGAAGCCGAGCCATGAAAAGAAGAAAACTCGGCCATGAGCGTCGATGGGGTTGAGGATGGGCACGCTTCGTGCCTTTTTGTTGACCGGGTTGACGGTTGGCGTTCGCCAGAGGTCAGATACCTGGAAGCCCATTGTTGCTGACACTGTTGTGTGGTGCAGCAGTATCAAGGACTCGGGAAATGGAAGGTTGATGATATGATGGACAACCAAGAGAGCCCATCAAGTCATGAGTGCCACCGATAGATATAGACTGGTCCATTGTCGCCGTTGGACCGGTTGGTGGCCAAGCCGTGACGTTCCGTTTGTCGATATGGGCCATATGGCGACGATCCGAGGGCCGGGTTTCTCCTGGGGCCGATGAAAGGAGGGTTCCCAGAGAGGTTCCAACCTGCATATGCGAGAGACCAACCCCATCCCGCGTCCGGGATGAGTCTAGACCCCCACAGGCGGCGACCCGACCCAGTCAGCCCTGCCGTTATCTCCTTATCTGCACCAAGTCTGAGGCTCTTGCAAGGGGCCGCCTTGGCAGAGATAAAGGGGCATCGTCCTAACCGCTCCGGATGTTCCCGGACACCAAACGTTATCTGCGAAAGCAGGGTGCTTGATAAGTCTATCATGGTATGGCCATCTCCGCGGGGAATAAAATCTTGCCCATCCCCCCGATCAGTTGAGGCCTTCGGACCATGGCCGTCTGGTTTCCCTTCCGGGTGTCGCACCCGAATCCAAGCCAAAACTTGATTCTTCCTCCTGGTTGCCAGACAGACGCAGTGATCAGCCAGGATGCCCTTATCTTCGACCCGCCGTGCTGGTGCCGCCCGAGGCTGAGACCCAACCATCGCCCATCCCCTATCGTATGATATTGGGGGCAACATGCTGCCAAGGGACAGAGTTTTCTGATTTCGCACCGGAGTCGGACCGTCGATACATACGAGTGCCATGGTTGACGTTGATTAACACAAGGTATTCAGTGGCTGAATCATGGCGTGAGGCCCGAAACACAGGTCTAGGTCTCGGCCGGTTCATTCCCGCCACTCTGTTGATGATGATGAGCCCAGCGTGGGGAAGTCGGCGGTGGTGATTGGGGTTCGACTGCATTGAAGGATCTGTTATCGATAACTATCCGAAGGCAAGAGTGGTTCTACGAGTGATTTGTGCGAGGTGAAGAGTGAACCTCAGAGTGTGTGCAGGTTGTGGTGTCGGCTTCCTCCCACACACCTTAGCCCCCAACGTACCTATGTCCCTACCTGTTCCCCTCACAACCGCCGTTTCGACTTGAACACGATACTTCGCTTGTTAGAACTCCGGAGTGCTTACCATGCGAACCCCCAACCCGAACCGGTTTCATATCCGTTCCCCCAATCTGGCTGCGGGTGACGTGCATAATCCCGATGGCGTACCGACGAACTGGCTAGACATCTCCGTGGCCGAACGCACGCGTGGGACTCGTGGGACTCGACCCGAGTTCGCCAAGTAGCATCCTTCCTCGTCCTGCCCGCAGTCGATTGCACCGTCGCTGGTCATGCCGGGTGCTGCTTGCTCGGGGGCGCGGCGGATGGGTTAGTTGCACATCCAACAGAAGGATTCGAGGACGAGAGCAAGTGAGTGTCTGATGCAATGCATTGCCGTCTATCAATGCCAGCCCCCAACACCGTTCTCCCGCATCGATATGTACACGGCGAGACCTCCTCTCCCCGCCTGCTCAGTTGCTCCGCGCACCGCCCTTGGCCTCCCTGAGCTCGTCCATCTTGGCGACGCGCTTCTTGAACTCGACGTACTGGCACTTTTCGTAGCTGTGTCGCTCGTCCTGCGGCAAGGCGAGTCAGCCGACGGGGTCTCCCAGTTTCCCTGCATGATCCTCCTCCTGCCCCCGCTCCTGTTCCTGCTTCTTCCTCGGGGACTCCTCTCGGGCCCGGCTGGGGCGGATCTCGTACCTCGCACTTCCACGGCATGTAGTAGGTCTCGAAGCGGCAGCGATTGAGGGGGATCAGCAGGTGGGCGCAGCTGTCTCGGTATTGCATGGGCAGCTTCGCATCGCGCATTTCCTCGCGGGTCGCCCCTGTGGTGGTTTGGTTAGCGGGGTCTGGGCCCGGATGGGGTAGTAATATGACGGGTTCCTACGCCGTGGTGTCTCGCCGGATTCTAACGCCATGGTGGGCTGCAATTGAGCGGCTGAGAGCGACAATTGCGCGGGTCGGTGTCGTGGGGTTGGAGAGGTTCGCTGGAAGCTCCGACACACCAAGAGCCTGGAAGCCGCACTGGAGCTCGGACCGTCTCGGCCACTGGGTTGGGGATGTTTTACCCACGTGTGTTGCCACGTGACTTCAATTTTGCTCTATCGGAATTCACTCATTCTCGGAATCTTTTCGCTCATCAAACAAAAACGGCGATTATCGATATTGTTTGAACCTGGTGAGCGAGTCGACCAACTTCTCTGTTGTCGCCCATTCCCCGCCGATCACGCCCTCAGTTGTCCTAATTTTTAGTCTTTTTTTAGTGGGTGACTTTCGTTCATGTCCTTGAGGTCTCAGTTCGCCCGCGGAACTGTGCACACAATCCACACCAATTTCAGCCTTTCACGTTGTGAACTTGTGCTATGCGGGTAGTCGGCCTGGTGTCTTGCCCAGACCAGCGGATGCGACATCAAGATTGACCCTTTGGGAAACCCGGGGGAAGTTTGCCCCGCATATGGTGTTGTTCCCTAGGTTATTCTAGGAAGTCATCTGAGGTCGATCTCTCGCTCAATCAAATGTCGCACAATGCAAGGTGCTGCTGTTCAGAACATGGGAAAGACCCAGACAAGAATCCGGTGGTCTGGTTGCGGCATGCGAGGTGCAGGGGTTGCCGATCAGGGCCGCTGAAGTGCAGCAAAACGGCTTGTTGGCTGTGGGAACACAAAAAAAGACAACTGCAAGCTGACGCGTGCGGCGTATGCGAGACGTGTTTAAATTTGGCGACCAATGTCCATCATGAGACAAGCAACGAGCAAGGCTCGCTCAATATTGGAATAAGCGGTAAATGCTGCAAGGCGCCTGTTCGATACCTAAGGTACCTATGTACTACAATGAAACAGCAGTGTACGCCCTGGAGTGCTGTGTGCTTCGTAACACAAGCCTCCCCACACGCCGAGACCACTGAACCAGTTCCCCGGTTTGCGCCCCCTGACCGCCGTTGAGGCATGCGCCTCACACAAGTCCTTAGTTTCCGTTCCAAACCGCCGGGCCTGGCATCTGGTACGGCGCGGGGTTGCCCGTCCACTTGTTATAGGCGATACCAGGGTCGTTGGCCTTGTAGATGCCGGGGATCTTGACCAAGGGTGCCGGTGTGCCGCCCCCTGAGCCAGTAATCTGTTTGCAGATGTCAGCTATTTCTGTCCTCGCCTGTTGTGGACGGTAAAGGGCCAGCTTACCTTGAGCTGGGCACAGGTCATGTAGAACTGGGCGCGGTTCTGGTGCCCCTCATGCAGACCGATGTGCTCGACGCGGACGAGGTACTCGCCGGGCGGGGTCTTGGGCGGGATGACGAACTCGAGGCGGTCCTTGTTGTACGAGCACCAGTTCCCGTCCGACGCCGCATTGCCCCTGCAGAGGCCGGTCTCCTAGACCTTGAACCAGTCGCCCGAGCCGTCGTAGTTGGCCACGCCGTTGGGGGCCAGGGACATGTAGACGAAGCCGGGGCCGGGGTGCTCGATGACCTCGTTGTTGAACACCTTGAAGCCGATCTTGTCGCCGGCCTTGACCGTGTGCGTCTGGACGCCGCCGCCGGGCTTGGCGCCGACGTTGCAGCGCAGGTCGTTACTCGTGACGATGTCGGGGAAGGTGGGCATATACGAGTTGCTGTTGCGGCGCACGTAGGTGTACTCGCCGCCGACGCGCTGGTCGTTGACCATCAGGATATTGAAGATGTAGTGCGCCTCGGCCGATACGGCCAGAGCCGCTACAACAAAGAGAGACTTCATGTTGACGAGTGTTGGGTGGCAGGAGAGATGAAGGAGAACGGCTGTCAGAAACAAGAGGTTCTTCGTTTCTTTTCCTCTTGTGCCTCTCATCCTTTAAATACCCGTAACTACCTAGGCTCGACTAGCCTTGGGCTGAGCCTGTAAGGCGTGGTGAGGCGCCAGACATCCACGTCTCCGGCACTCGATATTAAGCTTATTACCCCGGATTTGAATACACACTTTCGCACACGGCAGTGGCTTCGTGTTGCCCGAAATGGACGTGAGAGAGGGCCATTCATCCTCTTGGCCCGGCTTGGCTTGCCCTTCTTGGACCGGGGTAGGAATCATGGGATTTGGAGACCTTAGTTGAACTGTGTGCAAATTGAGATGGAACATTCCGTGATTGGGGGAAACAGCGTTGCATAATATACGTTGGATTCTCACCTGGATTCTTACTTGGCTACTCTAACCTGAACCTTTCATTCGCCGTGGTCGAGCGGACTTGACGCCTTTCACTGGTCACAACCGTTCAACGGGCGACGGAAAACGGATGGCGGGTTCGTATCCACCTATCAGGAGCTATGTGCCGGCGAGAACAGACTTCTGGCAATAAAATGACTTCCTTGCGACACGACGGCAGTTCCCTTCGGCCCTGGCAACTGTTGTTTGACCCATGTAGTGTATAGGACTATTGTCTGTGTGTCTGGACGGGGCCTCAAACTTGGCTAGGATCCTTTTTGAATAGAAGTGCACATCGGGTTGAGTTCAAAGGTCACGCGCAATCTTATGGCATCATGAGTTGGACGCTAGTCTACGCACGAAGACTTCATGTTTACTTTCTGATGAGCGGTGACGGATGCTAGGTCTGGGAAATTTGGGCGGGCGACGATGGAGCCTGGTTTCAAGTCCCGTGAAAACTCCGAGGCATTGCAAAGCGCGTCTGTGTTTTCCCGGTTTAGTCATCTGTTGGGGGTTGAGAGTACGCCGGCTGAAGCAGTGATGAACTCCAGCCTATGGGCGGACTGAAAGATAGATCATGACAGCCTCCGTCATAGATTAGAATGGCAGCAACCAACGAACCTGCATCATATGACCTTCTGGACATCAGCCTCTCGGCAACCCGGGCCACGCCCCTGAGGCCTCGCAGCATGTACCTTCTCGTGCCCCGGATGTGCGGCTTCAACGACAAGAGCATTGGATGTCGGGGATGACCAAAAGCTTTCTAAGCTATCGACAAGTGATACCCGGAGGTAAGGCTCCAAGAATAACGAAGATTGGCGGCCACGGAGTTAACTAATCGGCACGTTTCTGCAGATCATGAACCAAGGATTGTTCAGGTTTGGGACACTGACGATCGCAGGCACGGTTTGTTGGTGTCAGGGGAACAGCCGGTGGACCAATGAATGACCAGGACGATGGACGCTGTTCACGGCGGGACATACCTGTGCGGGCTTGTGAGAACGCAGTGCGGCACGGAACTGCTATCATAATCGATTCCTAAGCCGAATTCTAGCAGCAAATACTGGGACGGAGTGTGGATGGGTTCCATGAAAGATGGGTTGGGGGGCGCTCGTTGGGGGCCGGTGGCTTTCGTCGGGCAAAAGCAGCCAGTCTCGGCTCGCGGGTTGAGATTCGCTCTTCAAAACGACACCAAACAAGGCACTTTGAATGAGTTGGCGGTTGGAAAAAAAGGTTGGAAAAAAAGGATGCAAGCTAAGCCGGGGCAACGTTTCTGTCGATCCGCCATCTTCGCTCCCGCAATTGCGCGTGGGAGTAAACAAAGCAAGGCAAGATACGGAATTGATGTAACTCTTGTCCCGGGAGGCGTTTGATGAACAAGCCACCCGGGAGGGCAGCGGGCCGAAAGTTCGGAGACGGATGCTGAGGGAGGGTTGCGCAGCATGGAAGCATCCATTGGAAGCAACGCGCAGGCTTGGGGTTTGGGGTTTGGGGGGGGTGATTATTGTTATTTTTGGGTGGGCGGTCCCTGGACCAATCGCTCAATAGGGCATTGTTTCGGCTTTGGACTTTTGGACGGCCCGCTGCTTGGCTGTTGCCCCACAAAAGCATCTCGCCCACATTTTTTAGCGATTGATTCGATGGCCAAGTCATTTCCAGTTTCCCAGAATAACTTGGGCGCCGAACTTCAGCGCTCTCGCTATTGAGCTACCGCCAAGATAATTTGTATGCTGTTGGTCGTTGGCATTTGCCGTGGCCGGCTTCTGGTCAGACTCTGCGGCATCATCTACAATTGTACAATTCATCGAGTTGGCACGAACTTAGCAAGCCGCTCTACCCAAATCGACCTTCGTTTTGATGCAATGGATCCTTGGGAGGATCTGCCACGAGCCGGAGATGCAGCTCGGTAACCATGGCGCAGATCCCCAACCGTTTCCGCATGCAACCTTTGGGTTGCATACCGTTTCTGTCGTCTTGTGTGTGTGAGGTACTGGTTGGAGTTCGCTACAGCCCGTGTCTCTAAATAACGTTATCGTGCATGCACATGCAAAGTACGTACTCGACCTTCCCCCCTAAAGTAGCTCGGCCAGCCTTGATTCAGCCTTCTGGCCTTATACAGATTACCAAGCTGCAGATGCTGGTCTATCTAGGTATCTTGATCTGCTGCAAGGCAACATTACCCCTGCATCCATGATCCCTCCCATCAAGAGCCGCGCCACCCACCCTGCGCTCGACCCGAGAACCGAGATGATATCGGGCTCGTTGATATACGCAAAACATACCAACGGCGGCTAGCTCCCTTGCCTTTCTCATCGTGAGCTGCTATTTACGGGACAGGGCAAGGTTGCCCAACCCCCCCCCGAACCGTTCTGACGGGACTGTAAACAACGACTGGTTGTATGTCGCCTTCAGGGGTATGCAATGGTGTCGTCACCCTGCCACCTCCTCTCCGGCCTTGGAGTATGGATCGTTCCTATTCCGAGAACAACCAGGGGCCCGTCGATACATCGAGACCTGGCGGCCGCAAACATGGATGACCAACACCTCGTCGATGAATCCAGGAGAGGCAGGGTTGCGCCGAACCCATCGTCTGTTGAAGGGGGAAACCACTGTCCTGTCTATAAGACAAGGTCATCCTCCGGTTCATCAGATCATCATCACCACCACATCACCGCCCCCCAGGATAACTACTGCCTCCTCAAGCCTTGATATCCATCTTGTCTTCGCCACTACTCCGGCCTGCCATCCGCTCCCCAAGTCTCCTGTCATCACGGGGGCCCTAACGACCCAAGACACACACCCTCATCACAATGGCACCCGTGTCAAAACACCTTTCACTTCCAGGGCCACCGGTCCGCCCTCCCCGTCCAGTGTCTCCTTCACATACCATTCCTCCTCGTCGTCTCCGGCCATTGCGCCCCGTTCCAGTCTACAACCAACAACGCCCGTCCAACGCCAGACTTGAAGCCGCCCTGCCTTCACCACCCGCTCCCCTCGGGGATGAGGTTTCAGACTGCGAGTCAGACAGCAGCGATGATGACTCGAGCACACGGCCAGTCAGGAGCAGCTTTCTCGGCGTCCGCACCAGCATCGTCCGCGGCCCTCGCGACGTGGAAGAAGCCGGAGCCTCCGAGTTTGTCAACTCGTCCTCGGATACCCTCACAGGGACACCGCCGCTGAGCGCCAAAGAGTTCAAGGCCAAAGCCGTTGTTTCGGAACCAAACGTGTTCGAGAGCCATGGCCTCGACAACTCTCCACTGCCTCCAAAGAAGGGTCCTCGGTTTTACCGCTATCTGCGGTGGAACTTTGGCTCAGTTTACCGTCGCATCTTCTGCCTCGTTTATCTGGGCAACATCATCGCCCTCGCGGTTCTCATCGCTCGCCACGCCATCTCAGGGGAAGAGTCCAAGTTCACGTACCAGCAAGCCAGCATCGCCGTGACGGCAAACATCCTCGCTGCCATGCTTGTGCGCAACGAGCATGTTGTGAATGCCATGTTTTGGGTGTTTGGCACCTGGACAAAGAACCTCCCCCTTGGCATCCGCACGCTTGCAGCAAAGGTGTACTCTTATGGCGGCATTCACAGTGGAGGTGCCGTTGCCGCTACTTTCTGGTACATCGCCTTTCTCGTGCTTCTCACAATGGATTTCCAGAGTGACGGTTCGCTCAGCGTCATCCGCAGCTACATCTACTTTGTCAGCTACTTCATCCTGTTCCTCCTCGTGTCGATGTTGACTTCGGCGCACCCCCACCTCCGGCGGATCATGCACAACTGGTTCGAGGGCATCCACCGCTTCATGGGCTGGCTGGCCATCCTGCTCTTCTGGGCACAAGTCATGCTGCTCGCCGCCGAGTCCACCCAAGCCGGCGGCATCCCGTTCGGCAAAGCCCTGGTCGTCTCACCCAGTTTCTGGATGCTCGTGGTAATCACTCTCCTGCTGATCTACCCCTGGACGCGCCTGCGCCTCCGCGACGTCGAGGCCGAGGTCCTCTCTCAACACTGCGTCAAGCTCAACTTCAAATACCGCAACGTGCACTACGGCCAAGCCATCCGCCTAACCGACGCGCCGCTCAAAGAAACCCACGGCTTCGGCGTCATCCCCTTCCCCACCGCAGGACCACCACCAGCAGCGTCCCACTGCCCCGGCTGCACCTGTCACACCAACCCCCCACCCAACAACACCAGCACCACCACCAACAACGAAAAAGACACTCTCGCCAGCATCCGCGCCCACACCCTCACCACCCCCACCGCCCCTCCCGCCCCGCACACCTCCCAACGCGGCTTCTCCGTGCTCGTCTCCAACGCAGGCGACTGGACCTCCAACCTGATCCGCAACCCGCCCACGCGCCTCTACACGCGCGGCACGCCGCAATTCGGCGTGCTCCGCTGCGCCGGCCTCTTCTCGCCCTGCGTGGTGGTCGCGACAGGGTCCGGCATCGCGCCCTGTCTGAGTCTGTTTGTGCATCAGCAGCAGCAGGGGCAGCAGAAGACGGTGCGGGTGATTTGGGCGACGCGGGATCCGTTGAAGACTTATGGGCGGGAGGTGCTGGAGTGTGTGTATAGGGCGGATCCGGAGGCCGTGGTGATTGATACGTCGGTGGCGGCGGCGAAGAGGCCGGATTTGGTGCGCTTGGCGTATAGGGTCGGGGAGCAGGGGAGGGAGGTGGTGCCTGGGGAGGGGCGAAGGAGGGCGGAGGGGGTGGTGGTGATTTCGAATCAGAAGGTTACGAGGAAGGTCGTGTATGGGTTGGAGGCGAGGGGGGTGCCGGCTTATGGGGCGATTTTTGATTCTTGATTTTGGGGTGGTGGTCTGGTGGGTTTGGGATGAGTTTGGTTTGTGGGTTTGCGGTGTTGTGGTTTTGGACAGACGGTTTCTTTGAGTTTGGGATGGGCTGGCTTGTTACTTCTGACTTGTCTTCTTTCTGTGGCATATATTTCTAGAGGGACTTAGACCTAGATGGTATTTCCTCGCTTTCTTTCCATATTCTTTCTGCTTTCTTTTCCTCTCCTTTTGTGCCTTTCCTCACGTTTGGCCCATAGTCTAGTTTCAATACCTACAATGAATTACGACCCATTTTCTACCTACTTTCAGGTGTCACCAAGCCATTCATTGCAAACCGGCCCACGGTATCCATCATATATGTATGCATTTTTGCGGTCCCACGTTCTACAAGGTCAGGGGTAAGCCGACAACACACAGGGACAGCATCGGCACGTCACTGAGGCAAGGGTTGCTATTTTGTCGGCAATCCTAATCTGAAACAGATATGTCCCTTTTTACTTCATACCCCAATCTTCTTATTCCGAGGCATATTTTCGAGCGCGGCTACGTGACCCTATGAGTTAATCTTGGATATCAGTCAGCGCTCTCTCAGCAGGCCAGGCCCGTCGGGCGGCCGCTGGTTAAACGCCGTGCCCCTAATTTTGGGATCAGCCGCAGGGGCTGCGGCGGCTACGCCGCCAAACAGGCGCCGGATCTCCAGACGAAAGCCAAGGCTCGGGACGGGAGCACCCGGGAGGCGCAGGCAAGTGTTGTCTCCAAGGTTGATTGCCCTCACAAGGCTTTACGCGTACTTGGAGCTCCGAGTCCCATTCCTTATTTGCCCTCCCGTGTTTTGGCAGGGGGGCGGACAGCGGACGGGTGAGGAGCAAGGGACTGCATCATCTCCCAATGAAACCCCTGAACGGCTATTCTGGAGCGGCCAGCTCCTTGTCATCCATCCATCCCCTGGACTTCATGGCAGCCCTTTCCCAAGCCGAGATGATTCTTACCATATATTGCCATGGGGTAAGCAATTGCCCCCTCCATTCACCTATTTACTTCTTATCTCTTTCCTCGCCGTGTAAACAGTGACAGGCAGTCGTGTTTCCCAGCTTGGTCCCCAATTTCTTCCCGGATTTCGGTGACACAAATGAGTAACCAGTCCCAACAGGCCAATAAGAAAGGTGTATACCCGCTGAGAAGGTTGCGTTCCCGCGGCGGGCAGAGGTCTGGTAGTGGCCGCTTATAGGCTGGCACCAGCCGTGACAATGTATTGATATTGACTTGCATGAGGGTTTAATACCATTCCTTGGCTGCCAACAGTTCTGGAAGGGTGCAGAAGCAGACTGGCATGAGACAGCTCCCAACTCATAAGCACCGTGAACCGTCCCTTTTTTGCCTTCAACCTCAGAGGTGGAGGATTTCGAAATATCCATTACCTATTCCTCACTATTAATCTTAGTCTTAAGTCATTTGGTTGACACACAGCTGTCATAAACCATCATGGCTTTAACTATCACTGCCGCGGTTGTTGTTGGGCTTGCTGCAGTCGCCCATGCGGGTGACCTCTCGACGCCGACGCCGACGCCGACGCCGTCGCCGGAGGCGCCGTGGCCGGACTTTGCAATGCCTCCATACAATGGGACGGGTCCCACGCTGCTCCGATTTGGGTGCCACCAAGTTGTCGTTGACCGGATCGACCCCCTTGTCAACCCCGGGTCCATCCCGTCGCCGCACCAGCACCAAATTGTCGGCGGAGATGCCTTCAATGCCTCGATGCCCGTGTCCGACATCAGTGAACTATCGACTTGCACGACCTGCAGCTACAGTGACGACTTCTCCAACTACTGGACGTCCAATCTGTATTTCAGGGCTCGCAACGGGAGCTACAAGCGTGTGCCTCAGATTCCGAACCGTCTGTTCTTCGACGACGAGTTCACAACCAAAACCAACGGCGGCATGGTTGCCTACTATGTGTCGCCGGGCAAGGGCGAGGTGAAGGCCTTTGAGCCAGGCTTCCGCATGTTCTTTGGCGACGCCGCCCTACGCTCCGAGCCCCAGGGGCAGTGGAACTTGTCGACACAGACCTGCTTCCGATGCTACAGCGGGCCCGACTTTCAAGGAGATGACCTCGCGCCGTGCCAAGATCCGGCTGTTGATACCCAGCACCTCCCCAATGGTCCTTGCCACGGCATCCGAACCAACGTTATCTTCCCGACGTAAGCTATCCCTACGGTCCCTCCATGATGTTCACGGTTGGCTAATAATATGCAGCTGCTGGGACGGCAAGAACCTCGACAGTGCCGACCACACGTCTCACATTGCCTATCCCGTGGAAGGGCCGCACGTGTTTGACGGCATCGGCACCGCTGATACGTGCCCAGACTCGCACCCCGTCAAGATCCCGCAGGTCATGTTCGAGATCGTCTGGGACACAACGGCGTTCAACGACCCTAACGAGTGGCCCGAGGACGGATCACAGCCCTTTGTTCTGAGCACGGGGGATCGGAGCGGATACAGCCAGCATGCTGACTACGTGTTTGGGTGGAAGGGAGATGCGTTGCAAAGGGCGATGGATGCTGGGTGCATTGCTGCAAACTGCCCCGGTATTGCAACGCAAGCGGTGGAAGAGGCGGCGAAGTGCAGGGTGCCGGAAGTGGTTGACGAGAATTATGAAGGCTGTAAGTCTCTCATCCCAAGTCCATGAGTTTTCGCTGGTCACTGACTGAGGTTTGCATAGGGCTTGATACGCTCCCGGGCAACCCGCCACAGCCTTCGGCCACGACTTCTACGTAGAGAGAGGTATGTCTAATAAAACCCGCAGGCAATGGCAAAAGAAGGAAGGCATGAAACTGGAATCATTCGTTAAGCCACTCTGGCAAGTAGGGATACCCTGCCCTTTTCTCACACTTGTTGCCAAGTTACGTGTGGAGATTCGAGTGTGGTTGGTAGTCCATAAATACATAAATACAAGTGATACCTATCAGAGACCACCAGGGGAGCATTTTATAGAGCTAACAAAGTGGAATTATGGATTTCTAGTCTGGTCTAATATACTGGAACAGTGTTTGCAGTCTCTCCCCGCCTTGCGACGTTAAAGCGTCTACTATTTATACATTGACGCTCTTGGAAAACCTGAAGCCTCTAGAAAGGAAACTCCTCAACCCCCCCCGCCGCGCAGGCTATCTATCTACCGTCTGAAATCTTAGAACAGCGGGCTGTTCACCTCGCAAACGGTTCCATCAGCCGGCAGAGTTCCGAGGTTGAAGTACTCCGACATGATCTTGGTAGTGCAGTCCGAAAGCTGGGAAGGAGTAGCGTGCTATAACCGGCGAAGTTAGCGATCATTGACGAGTCTCCGATGTCGAGTGATAAATAGAACTTACCCCGAAGCCGTTCTGCTCAACAGCCACGCTCCCCTCAAAGGCGGCGCTCATCTTCTTCGCGCTGGCGACGGGCGTGACCGGGTCGTGGGTGTTGCCAAAGAACAGGATGGGGTTCTTGGTCTTGATGCCTTCCCAGGGGCCGCTGTAGAGCTCCTTGGCCGCCCACGGCCAGCTGGCACACTGGGCGGCGACACCGGCGATCCCGGGCGCGAACAGCTCGCTCGTGGCCAGCATGTGCTCCACGTCGGGGAGGATTCCCTCGAGCGAGTCGACGCGGGGGACGGTGTCGGAGCACTTGATGCCGAGGATCGCGTCAGTGTCGGGGACGATACCCCCGGACAGACCCTCGTAGAAGGCCACGACCTCGGTCAGGTTGGTGCCCGTCACTAGGTTGGCGAGGTGGTTGGTCGCGGTGACAATATCGCTGGTATATTTGGTCACAATGAAGATCAACTCTTTGATGATGCGCTCGTTGAGAATGCTGCTGCCCACGGCGATGGGGTTTTCACCGTACTTGTCGGCCACACCGAAGAGGGTTGCTTCGATATCAGCGGCGGTGGAGCCGATGGCCGCGAGGGGGCACTTTTCGGGCCCGGCTTCGACGCAGGCGGATAGAATGGCGCGGAAGCCGGAGTCGGCTGTGAGGAACTGGTCGATGTCGATACCGAAGTGGTTGTAGTAGTTGTCGGCGTTAACAACACCGTCTAGAACAAGGCGATCCATGCGGTCGGGGAACAGGGCGGCGACGGTCATGCCAAGGAGGGAGCCGTAAGACAAACCTGAAGAGCTTGGTTTAGTAAACGCGTCAGAGGAGGGGGCGTCAAAGAGAAGCTGAACTCACCCCAATATCTCAACAAGCCATCTTCATCAAGCGCATCGACGACGCTCATCAGATCCCTAGCCACGAAAGCTGTGCCGATGAACTCGGGGTTGTGGCTGCCCTCGTAGTGCTCGCGGCAGACATTGCTCATGGCGTTGGCACCGGCAAAGGTCTCGGCCAGCGCGGAATCGTAAGCGTCAACGGGCACGAAGGGATATTTGAGCGTGGCAATCTGTCTCTGCTCTGGGGTGTCAAAGCAGGAAAAGGTGAGCGTTTTCTCGGTACCCCTGAACGGAATATTAGCAAAGGTGAAGCTGGTTAGGATGGAGGGGGGAAGAAGTACCGAGGATCGAACGCAATCAGATCATGCTGGCCGCCGGTCATCCTGGATGACAGTTAGTTTACCAACCACCATGGATTGCAGGTATTAAAGGATAGGACGATACATACAAGTGGAACAGGTCGGCCCCCGAGTTCAGGGAGGAAACGGCGCCATAGCCCGGCCCTCCAAAGTTGAAGAGGATGCTCTTCTTGACTGTGGTGGTGTTGCTACGCGACGGGCTCTTGATCAGGGAGAGCGCGAGAGTTTCGGTCGATGCAGAGTCGGTGTAGTCGAGGGGTACATGGAGCGTTGCGCATTCGATGGGACCAGCCGCGGCACTCTCAAAGTCACATGGTCCCCAGTTGATACCGGAGGTGTTGTTGTCACGGCCATACAGAGGGACGGCCAGGGCGCCCGAGGCCAATGCAAGCCCAGTAAAGAGGCCGGAGAGTGTCATGGCGTTGGATGATTGGCGATGGTTGGTGTTTTCGGATTAGTAGTTGCCGGTGGAGGCTGGATGGGATGAATGGTGAGGGATGTGAGGATGGTGAGGTTTGTTGTCCGACATCTCGAACGACACATCGACTTTATACAAACCATGGCGACTTAGGCTTAAGCTGATTGTTTTGCAGGCCAGCGCTGTTTATTGCTCGAGATGGAAAGTGTATGGCCAAGTGAAAACACAGCCTGGGGTCAGCCTCGATGACGTCTCGCTGGCCGTCAGCCCCAAGAATGTGTTGTGGCTACCATCCAATCACGAGTCAAGGCGTGGCCAGGGTCGGCATGGGAGGATTCGGGAGCGCCCGATTTGACCGAAAGGGGAATGTTGATGTACCAGGTACAAGGGCTTGCCAAATCCGGACGAAGCAGGGTTCTGGGTAATGACGGTGAAGGATAATGGCTCGACGGAGATCATCAACAACTTCGACATTGCATGGCTCGAGCATGGACAGGTGCTCCGAGTGGCAGATTACCAGTGGCTCGGTAACCGGGTGCCTGGGCCCATTGGAGCATGATGGAGGGTTTAAATGGAGTGATCATTTCCTTCCTCGGATACGACCCAGAGTTACGTGGAAGCCAGAAACAGGCAAGACAGGGCAACAAGCCCACCTTTCATTTCGACGTTGAGCCTACTGCAAGTTTTGTCTCGATAGGGACGGCACATTGCACTGCAAGACCAGGCCGCCTAGGTATGTAGCACGAATGATGTAGCATGTATGCCTTACACAGTCCAACGGTCATATGCTTAGCATCGCGTGGGCGGCGGTGGCGAGAACCGGGTTCAGCCCGTCCCCGGGACAGGCATCCTGATTTTAAAGTTTAGAGTTGAGCTGAGAAGGGCACGGATCTGATCTCTGCGACCTTCGGACAAACCAGTAATTAGCCCCTTTATTGGTTCTCTCACCCCACTCCCTTTTGGCTTACGCTTCCGGACCGCGTCTTTGTGAAAACTCCAGGCAAAATGCATGGAGAATGGAGAGCTGACGCCTTTGAGACAAAGAAGTAGCCATGCTTTTGAAGTCGCATCCATGGACATGTCGACCAGACTCTGCCAGAACTGAGCTTCCGTCTATCTTCACGTAAAGCCCCTCGCAGATGCCATGTCGTCCCACCCAGAGTTCAGCTATTCCCATCACGGGCTCGTCTTCTACCCGCTAGAAGTCCCCGAAATCGCTGAACGTATCCACCTGGTCAACAACAAGGATAATGAGTCGTCTCGATACCTGCACGCACGAGCTCAAGGTTTCGTCGTTCTCCACTGGATCCAGCCCCCGCGGGTCAACGAACCCCGGTTCGCCAGCGTGGGCATCTTCGCAAGTGTTGACTACCCGCACGAGCTGGTTATTGTCAAGAAGCTTCCCGAGATAAGCAGACGAGTCCAGGCTTCCAATAGGGACTTTCCGATGCCGGCCGAGGTTGAGCAGAGCTCGCTGAGCGACAAGGATGCTGACGTGGCGCGGCAGCTGCCCCTGTATCATGAGAACATGGGCTTGACTCCGTTCCCCCAGCTGCATGCGTTCCAGGTCCACAAGCGGACCATTGGGAGGCAGTTGACAACTCCGGACGAAGATGTGACGCTCTTCTACAAGTACTACAACGGAGGAACGCTGAGGAACCTCATCAAGAAATACGCCGACGCGGGCAGGCGAGTGCCGGAGGGGTTCATCTGGCACGTCCTTGCCCAGCTCTGCCGTGCCGTCTCGTGGCTACACACGGGGCACATCCCTTCGCGGGACGACAACCTCGGGCGTGGAGATGCATCGAACCCGCCGAAGACGGCTCCCGACAAGTGGGAACCCATCTGTCACCAGGACATGCACGCCGACAACATCTTCTTGCACTTCCCAACCGACGAGGAAAAGGAGGCCGACCCCCGACTGGAGCAATTCACAGATTACCTGCCGCAGGTCATCGTCGCCGACTTTGGCCTCTCGTTCCAGGCCAAAAACGACCGTTCGCAGGAGCTTGGCGTCGATCCCAACAACCCCTATCTGCCGGAGCACTCGACTTGGAAGGACAAGGCCGACATTGGCGAGGCCATCTTGCGCCTGCTCGTCCCGGACTACAGTCCAACCGAGAGTGACATCACCATCTTCCACCACGCTGGCTTTTTGGACCCGCGTTTTTGCGGCACACACCCGGAGGAGCAGATGGGCGACTACAGCAAAGAGCTGGTAGAATGCTGGAGCCAATTCGAACCCTTGGTCTTGCTGATACTGAAGCCAGACGAGTGGCTTCAGGGGGTGGAATCGTCAGACGGATCCCACTGGAAAACATGGCCGACAAACGAAGCTGTGTTTGGTACCACCATCGCCATGGCCGACCGCCACGTCGAAGCCTACATCAACAGCGACAACAAGGAGTCGCTCCGCTGGACGCAGACCTTCAAGTCATTGATGCCCTACCACAGCGTGCCGCGCAACCCCAAGCACCGTCGGAGCGACTGGGCGACAGTCGACAAGCACCTGAACGACACGATAAAAGAGACACTCATCCACTTCAGCCCGGGCTGTGTCAAGATCCGGCAGGTACACATCATGGGCAAGGGCAGCGTCGAGAAGGAGCTCGACGAAGTCAACCCCGAGCTTGCACGCCAGACGGACGACGAATCGACTTCAGACGAGGAACCGGACTCCGCGAGCCGGCTGGCCCAGGCGCGTCGTGCTACTACGGTACGTCAGCCTAGACGCCATGGAACGGGGGTTCAGCGTAGACGCCGTGCTAGGGTAGGTCAGCCGACACGCCCCGTACAGAGAGACTCGTCACCCCCGGTCGATGAGGAGTATCGCTGGCGTGAGTGGGTGATGGCGAGGGATTATGAGAGGAGGTGCCGCGAGAGGGGTCTTTGGTAAGTGGGGGATCATTTATTCGGTTAGGTTGGTTGGCAATATGGGGCGAATGGGGGGAGTTCGGGGGCAAAAAGAGGGGTGATTGGGCCGGAGATGGAAAAAGAAATGCCTACTACAGGAATCGAACCTGTGATCTTTGCATATCGTCGATGGATACAAGTGCAACGCATTAGCCACTATGCTAAGCAGGCTTCAACTTGTGATTGGCGTTGCGGAATGTGGTCTTGTAAGGGAGGCGTGAGTGTTTCGAGCTGGAAAACATTGCTCCCAAAATGAACATCTCAAAATCACCGAGTCCCGCGAGGATTATTATTATTCGTAAGATAACGCAGTAACCGTTTGGTTCTCATCTTTGTTGTATTTCATCAACACCACAACGTGCTTGTCAACCTCAAGCCATCCTCCACACCACCCCACTCGAGCGCCTGAACACCTTGGTCGTCATTGACTCACACATGGGCCAACCTCTCTCCCACCAAAACTCCACAACCTTGCATGCACCCATCATCCACCACCGCACCCATCATGCCCCCTCCCCCTTCCCCTCCTCCTCCAACGCCGCCTTCCTCTTCTCCTCCCTCCCCGTATTCCCATCCTCCCACACCGACGGAAACACCATCAACCCCCCCACCCTCGCCCGCACCTCCCTCCCCTTTTCATCCAACACCACAACCCCAATCTCGGGGTTATAATCCAACATGGTTTGACTGCACCGTCCACACGGGTTAATCACCCGATACACATCCTCCCCCTTTTCCCCCTGGCGGCGACACACGGCCACGATCGTCGCGATGTCCGGCGCGAGTACCCCGCCCGCGGCTGCGGTACCCAGCACGGCTAGCTCGGCGCAGGGGCCGCCGGTGAAGTGGTAGACGTTGAGGGCGACGAAGGTCTGGCCGGCGTGGCTGCGCACGGCGGCGGCGACGGTGTGGTTGTCGTCGGTGGCGGGGATGTGTGTGAGGGCGCCGACGCAGAGGTTGAAGAGCTCGGGGTCGAGGTGGGGGGTTTGGGGGGATGTCATGGTGTTGTTGGCACTGGTGGGTGTGCTGTGGTGGTTCGGTTGGTGGGTGGATGGGTGGGTGGGTGGATGGATGGTTGGATGCGGGGGTGGAGGGTGAAAACACACTGATAAGATTGCTTGTTTTCTTCTAAGTTCTAATAGACCCACGCGTGATCCTTTTGTCCATAGGACACTGCTTAGTAATACACCCCACCAAAAAGTGGGCCTTCTGTCCACATATCATCCATCCCTTCTTCAATCCCCCAGTCAACTTAATCGATGCCCCCATCGCAAAACACCACGCTACAAAATCGTAATAATACTATCCTCTCTCAATACCCACCCAGCTCAAAGTCTTTTCCCATCAAGTCCTCCTCCCAACCACAAGCGCTTAGCTCCTCCAATCCCCTACCCGTAATAATCTTATTGTCCTCTCCACCTAAATATACTCTGTACTCCATCCAATCTTTATACCCGCAGTATCTCTTGAGATGGTCTATATAAACTTTCCTTATCTTCCCTAGTCGGTTAACAGACTAAACAATATATATATAGGGTAATTCATATTATACAATACGATGTAGTCCAGCCCACTGTAGATAGAACTTAGACCTGTCTGTACCTTCCTTATCTCTAACTTCCTATACCTATAAGCTAACTTCAAACCGCCGAATTGGTTTAATATCTAGGTAACGGTCCGCCCCCTCAGCTAGTCTAGATCCTATATTATACTATATATTATCGTATATATCGATATAAACTATAATATAGTTATATACTGCTAAGCTATCGTTAAAAGTAGTGGGATTTATATCTAATCCTATAATATTATCCGGAGTAGGTATATATACTAGGTTAAATCCTAGAAATACCGATGCTAGTAAGGTTCCTAATAATCGAGACTACTATATATTAATATCTACTATAATACGTAGTAAAACTATCGGCTATTACTGTAGGTTATTTCCAACCTTAGTACTAGCCTACTTTATAAACTAAACCTTTACTAACTATATATATCGTTTAGCTAGTCAGATACTCTATAGGTATATTGTTAGTATATAGGTTATCTCAGCACTATACTAAGCGAAGATTATATTAAGTACCACATTCTTAAAATAAGAGCTATTATCGGTATATATTTACTATAGCTATCTAATGACTAGTAACTATTAGTATATAAATGTATAGGCTACCGAATATGCTGTTGCTTCTATTAGGGATGCTGTAAAGATAAATCTGGTAAAGTAGTTAATACCAATTAGTATATACTTCTTCCCTCCTACTCTAACTAGGGTAATTAGGCCGATAAAGTCCATTCCGAAGAGAACTATAGGCTAGAAGACTACCAGATGCTGTAGGGTTCTGTATCTTAGTTATAGACCAACTTATTAGTACACCTCGTACACCTTACAGTATTTATTGATATCGCTTACCCGGTTAGGCTACCAGAATCGCCCTTACAAATATCGTAATATAGTTACCTCTATATAATAGCTATAGTAGTTATATACCCAGGCTATAACCTCTACCCTCCGATTAGGGTTAATATATAAAGCTAAGCTATCGTTATTCTCTACCTATAATAATATAATACTGTCCAATCGATAGTTTAAAGCCCTCCTCTTTACCAGTTATTACCGGGCTTTCGGTAAATACTAAATCTCCTTATTACCTCTAATCAACTAAGTTGTAATATCCCTATACCAGTCGAGATCATATACATACTGCATTTTCGGTATCACCGAAGCAATTACCCCTACCAAGGGCAGACCCCTTCCTAAAGACATACCGGTAATCGGGATATTATAATCCAAAGCTATAATAGACTCCAAACTCCAAGATATATCTTTCCTCTATCCAACCTCACCGCTTGGTTTATCCTAGAGGTTGTTGTACAATCTTAACATACTATCTGTAATACCAATCACTTTATCAGTATTCGGCCGGTAATAAAAGATAATATTAAACTCGGTAATCGTATTAATCTATTATACTACCTTAGAGTAGACCTTACCCAGGTTTATCATCGATTATACAACTAAGAGATAGTTACTATAAATATAAACTGGGAAGTCTAATACCTATATAATCTATTAGGTTTCCTTTAATACTTGTACTATAGCTAATATCTTCTTTTCCAGAACAGTATATCGAAGCTCCCTATCCTAGAGTATAAATAATATAAATATATTGATATTAATTATCTTGAAATATCGTTTCTCCCGATATTTATCCAGTAGAGTCAGGTCTTCAACATTACCTAGTTAGAACATTACAGCTCCCAACCCAGTAACACTAGCATTGTATATAATATAAAATGCTTTAGCCGGGTTAGTTCTATAAATAGTGTTTTACTAGACGGAGTTACAGATCTTTACTACCGCTTCGTTATATTCCGTAGTCCATTATAGTAACGGGCAAACAACCCATTCGGTAATAGTTAACTTTTTTCCAGTTAGTATAACTCTCCCGGCCTTACAGAAGAAAGCCGTCTTCGGCTTACAAACTAAGTCGGCCCTACCTAGAATATACCGTCTTAAAAACGGTATTAAAAACACCAACTGCTACACTTCGCCCTATATCCCCGGTAGTGATAGTACCTACTAACGCTGCTATCTCTTAAACTTTATAATATACTTTACCGCTAGAATAATTTTCCTATCTATTAGGTGAAATCCTACTACCTCCAGTTTATCTATAAACAATTATATCTTATCTAGTACTAATAGGATTAGGCCAAATACTACCTAGGGAAAGTAAACTTTATAAAGGAATGCCAAATATATCTAGAAATCATATCCCAATACAATATAGTCATCTATATAAATAACAAATAAATTCCCAGTAGCCTAATAGTATCCCAGAACAGATAGAAGTACTGGCAGTATTGTCTATAATAGTCTAGGAGGTTCCTATACAACCTACCACTCTCCTATCTCATTACTCGTACAGCCGTACATTGGATATCCCTCTAGTAGTATCGGCCACTCCAGGAATACTCTAAACACTATATCTCCAAATCTTACATATATCATTAGTATATATTTCAGGCCCTAAACCATACACCTATAATAGAACCAGCCAGATAGTGAAATAAATCCGGTTAACTATTTATCTCTAGGTCTAATCGGAACTACCTAGTATCTATTCTTAGTATCTAACTTAAAGTAATATATCGGCTTACCCAGATATAGGTTATTTAAATCTATATCTATATTATAGTATAGATAAGCTGATTTAATAGTATTGTTATTAATTGAGTGAAAATCGTAGATAACTCGATATACTCGGTCCCCTAGTGGTTCAGCTAACTCTCTAGGCTTATCGATAAAGATAGTCTATACTCTATATAGACTTTCACCTTGTAAGATAATACCGGCTAATTCCATTTTAGTAAAAACCCTCTTACTAAATCTCCGGTAACCTAGTATATATCTGAATAGCTTCCTAATATCTAGGTTCACATTAGGCTTGGTAATAATAGGGTGTTCAATTATATCGGTGGGCGGTAGGTTATCCAATATATAAGAAAAGACTTTACACTATATAAAATACAATCGTTTAGCTAAGTTAATCTTCTCCTAAGTATCAGTAAGTAGCCCGATAGTAATGCTAGAAGTTTCGAACTAAGAGTCGACTATACTCTGGGAATCTGGTACCATTTGGGGATTTAGCGGGGATCGACGTACCTCAAAGGGGTCCCCCTTAGTATTTCGATTTCCCTACTAAAACGGTATCTGCTGGCCCGGATAGTACCTCTTACTTATAGCTTAGAGCTTATCCCAATATTACTATAACATTTCTGGTGGTTTACTAGGGGATATCTGGTATAATTCTCGATAATACTACTAGGGGTATCGCTTCTCCTATTCTTACCCTGTTATTTCAGCTGGAGAAACTTCCTAAATACCCGGAGGAATTTTCTATACCATCGGTCCAGTATCGTAAGTCAAGTTTCTCAGGTATCTTATAGCTATACCGGCTATTTCGAGTTTTAGTAGGAAATTCGGATTTGTAGGCTAACCCCTTTAAGTTTCGGTTTTCCTACTAAACAGCTATTATATCCTATCTTTACCTACTTTCTAACACCTATAGCCTTCCTACCTGTTAGACCCTTCCACTCCGGTATATCTATCTTTAGCTACTCTTACTGCCCCTCTCTATCTATTCTATATCCCCGTAGTTTACCAGTATCGTAAGGAATATAGCTCCGTCTATCTAATAGTATTAATAATAGTAATGGGTTTAGGTATAGTGTACGTAGTCTGGAAAACTTTCGATATAGTATCCAAATATCGCTAAGGTTTTATATTATAGTAGTTAAAGTAATGGTAATTAGTTTCATTGCTAATCCTACTATAGTCTAAATAGGGATAGTAATAGTATAATATACTTAATCTTATAATAGGGATATCGGTATAATCGGCTCCGGAATCCTTATATACCCAATCTTATAAGCCTGTTAAGATTAGGCTAGTGCTTTTCCTAAAGCCGTTAAACACTTATATATCGATGCTAATTGGAAGGCTGTTAGAACTTCTCTCATCTGATCTCCTATCACCGGAAGAGGAACCGTCGGCTCTATACTAACAATATAACTGTAATCTACTTCCTATATAACGGTAAATAGAATCGTCTCCGGTAATCCATCTCGAGTATAAATAGTAATAGATTGGGTTCCCTAATCCTAAATAGCCCAGACTCTTATCAGCTATAAGTTGGATAATATAACGTTAAAACTACTGTTACTATAAACAAAGGTAACTACTCCGGTACTAATGCCACCTATAACTAGGTTAATGATAATGTATTTAGTAAGAGTATCAATAGAATTATTAGCTAATGTAACCTCCTATAGAATTTCGAGGTTAGACGGTACTACCTTCATCTCCTTACAAAACTATAGTAATATATACTCTAAGGTTGCTCCGCTATCAATTATAAAGCGGTTTAACAATATACCCTAAGTATAACCTTTAATATAGTATAATGAGATAGTACCAACTTTATCTCGGCCAATTCCCCGACCCTGAATGACAAATATATTACTATACTGGTTAATTCCGTAAGTAGGGTAGGGTAAGAAGTTCAAACTTTTAAGCATTGGTAATTAGATTTAGGTGGGTGAGGCCCTGTAGTGCACACACTAACAGGGCTTACAATGCACTTTGGGGAAGCAATGCACAGTACTATTGCTTAGCTACCAGCAGTAATTACAGGGCCTAGGCCCTATAACAGTGGTTAATTTAGTAGGTAGACCACTATTGTTTTGGGAATGCCTCTATATTTGCTATCTTAACCACTGGAGTTGGATTTACTACTTCCTTCTCATATACCCACCGACCGGGGCACAGTGCCGAATTCGGCCCAGCGGTCTTAGTGGTAAAAAACTGAATCCCGCAAAACTCATTTGTATAGGTTTGACTAAAAATGGGCTCACCTGCTCGCAGCCGCACCCAGAAGTGCCCGGGCCCACTTGCACTACTACCTTAAAAACCGGTGCAGGGTAGGCCGGTTGGGGCCAAGCGGTGCAGGGTAGGCCGCTTGGGAGCCAACCACCGGTGCAGGGTAGGTCGCTTGGGATGCCAAGAGGTGCAGGGTAGGCCGGTTGGGAACAACCGGGTGCAGGGTAGCTCGCTTGGGAAACCCAGGTGCAGGGTAGGTGCAGGGTAGCTCGATTCGGGAGAAACTAACACTTAGTGAAAAGAAGAACCAACCTTCTTCAAACTAAGATAGCTAGCCACCCAGTAATCGTACCGCCACAACCAAGATACCAGTATATAGCTACAGGCCATACGAATTCAATTACAGTACTGTAGAGCCCCCCAGATGGCCACAGCACTAGTAATCTGAACTCTAGGGTTCAACACCCCCTCTTTGTAGGCCTGTATGCTCAGTGGAGTATAGAAGGTTTAAACCTTAGCTATACTAGCGAAGAGAATAAAAAAGACTAACTAACTAAACTAAAACTAAAGAACTATAGTAGTTAGATACTATTTACAGGCTTTTCTAGCTGTTGAAGCTATATAAAAAGGACTAAATTACAGGACCAATTTCAACACTATTTACAAAGGGAAGAAATAGTAGGGAATGGATAGGCTGTTATAGTGGGTGGTCCAATCTAATAACCACTATAAACGCCTCGGCTTCTTTAGACCTAGTAGGTCTATAAACGCCCTGAAGAGTTGGCTCACCAAAGCCTTCGTAAGCCCATCGGCCGGCATACGTTTAGTATCAAGAAAACTAATGGAAACTAAGCCCCCTCTGACCTTCTCACGCACATAGTGGAATTTCAGCAGTGTATGCTTAGTTCTACTATGTAGAGCTGGGTCATAGGCTGTAGTAATAGAGCCAGTATTATCCTCAAATATAGGTACTGGGCCTATAATTGAGCGCTCTAATTCCTTAAAGAAATCCATTAGCCACTGAGACTCCCGTATAGCCTCTGTAAGTGCATCGGTTTCGGCCTCAACTGTTGAAAGGGCTATAGTAGAAGCCCGTTTCGATTTCCAGGTTACAGGTCCACCGGCCAATTTAAATAAATAGCCGTAAGTGGATTTAGACGTTTCTTTGTCGCCTGCATAGTCGCTATCTGAAAAGCCCACTAATTGTAGGCTCTTTGCCCCCTCTAAAAGAGTATTTACTATATCCTTTTTAGTAGGACTATAACAAATAGCTAAATCCTTACTACCGTTTAGATACCGGAGTAGGTTTTTAGCGGCATTAAGATGCTCTATAGTAGGGCCCTGCATAGCTCGTGAGAGCCACTGTACCGCAAAGGCTATATCTGGCCTTGTTAGGAGCATTAGGTACATTACCGTGCCCACTATCTTCTGGAACAGTTTGTGGTCGGACCTATTTACAGGGCTGCCTTTACTAGATATATTGGATTTATAACTAGTAATTCCTGGTTGTAGGGGTATAGAGATTGATCGACTAGAATCCAACCCGAATATCTTTAAAGCTTCTTCGATATACTGTTTTTGATGGATATATAGTGTTCTCTTTTCTCTAACCCTCTCTATTTGAACTCCCAGGAAAAAGGCTGCCGGGCCTCTATCTTCTATAGCATAGACCTTGTTAAAACGACGTTTAAAGGCCTGTATTTTCTTAATATCAGGCCCTATAAGAAGGCAATCGTCAACGTAGGTAACTATAAAGATCCTAGCAGTAGGATTATAGAAGATAGCAGAGTCTGAAACTAGTGGTTCGAAGCCTTCCTTTCTTAGTAAAATACTAAGATTGGTTTGCCACAGTCTAGGACTCTGTTTTAGGCCGTATAGGGCCTTAGAAAGAAGTATAACTTGGTCCTCCTTAGGGTTATATCCTTGCTTCTTTAGTAAAGCCTTAGTAGATTTTGAGGCCCTACAAGCATAGTCTATAAAACCGTCTGGAATTTGCATATAGTTTTCTTCTTCTAATTCCCCATTTAAAAATGCCCCTATAAAATCGATTTGTTCGATTTCCCAGTCCTCTATAGCTGCTATAGCCAGTAGGACACGCCACGAAGGTGGTATAGTAGTAGAGGCAAAGGTTTCGTTGAAATCTAAACCTTCGATTTGTTGGAATCCTCTAACTACTAATCTAGCCTTATATTTAACAATTTGGTTATCCTTGTTTTTCTTTGCCTTAAGGACTAACCGGCTAGTTAACGGTTTGCGGGCTTTTGGGAGGTCTTTATAGGGTAGGAACTTAAAGGTTCCCTGGCTAACTAGTTGATCGAATTCACTATATATAGCCTCTAACCAGCGGTCTTTATCTTGAGATTTATAGACCTGTTTTAGTGTTTGGGGCTCTGAGGCAGTGCCTTTCGAGGCCTTATAACAACTGGAAAGATAATATATAGTTGAACTGATAAAACTATTCAGCTGCATTCTATCCTCAGGATCGATATTAAGATCAATATCGATATCCATATTGGATAGCGGGTTTACTGGAGGGGCTAGTATAGATTCGGCCATTATAGGATCTTGTAGATTAGATACCATAGTAGGTCCATTAGGCTTGCTATTTAGCCTAGCCCTATCACCCATAGATTTAGATTGATCTATATTAGTGGTAGGTATAGAGGGTTCGAAATTTTTCGATACTATAGTAGTAGATAATAGATCCTCTACAAGATCAGTGGGTTCGCGAGGCCCACTAGTAGATTCAGAGGTAGGATTTTCCTCTATATCTACTATATTATCCCCCTCTCGAACTATACTATCCTCTTTATAACCACCTTTAGAGGAGGTCTCCGAGGGTACTGTAGTAATTTGTAGAATAGTATCATTTTCGTTAACTATTTTAACAAACGGCGATTTTACTACAGCTCTTCTAGCAGGTATCCAAACTAGGCAGGTCTTATTTCCTAGTGCTGCTAGAAGCCTACCAGGCTCTGTACGGGCCTGTAGTTTCAGGGACTTAGGCCTCTTTTCATTCGGTATAAGTAGTTCTATTCTAGAACCTATAGCCTTATACCACCCTAAGTTGGGTATGTGGGTAATACCAGGCTCTAATTCATCGAAGAAGGCCTGGTAGGGTGTAAGGTCTTTATTAGTTACCGCTGTGGAATTGACGAGATCCACTATACTAGATAGTATATAGCACCAGAGGTACTGCGGCAACTGTAATAGAACTACTGTAGATCTAAGCCTATCTAAAACCACCCGAATAGATCGTTCAATTAGACCGTTCTGTTCGTGGGCATAGGGGCTAGAGGTAGAAAAATCGATGCCCTTACGGGTTAACCAGGCCTGTAAATGGGTATTAATTTCAGTGCCACCATCGAAATGGAATTTTCTTGGGTATTTTCCCCACTTGTTTTTTAGACCACGAAATAGGCCTTTAATTGCGTTGAAAACAGTAGGACCCTCTTTGTTTGGCATTAAAATTACCCACCGGAACCGCGATTTTCGATCTATTAGAAATAGGGCTACAGGAAGCCGATTGTGTGGAATTGGCTTGATTTTTACTGTATCCCCCTCTATTATATCTAAAACGGCCGGGGGATCTGGAATTGACTTCCAGTCTACCCTCCTAGTTACTTTAGCCTTAGAACAGGCTATACATCGAAAATCAACCTCCCTTATAGGGTCTAGATCAGGGATACCACTAGTATTTTTAGTGGTTTTCTTTAGTAGGCGTAGGCCAAGGTGCCCTAGCCGAACATGCCACTGTTTAGCCACTATAAGTAGATCTTTATAGGCCTGAGAACCAGGCACTATAGTAGTAGTTCCACTACTTCCATCCTGGGGCCCCCTCTGCACACGGGGCAAGTCCTCCTCTAGAAGGCCCCAAGATTCGTTATCCCAGGGCTCTATTTGCACACGGGGCCATTCCTCCACTATAGAGCCCTGGGGTAGATCCTATAACCCTATATTCCCAGGGGCACCCAGGCCTATAGATCCTTCGTCAGAATCACGGGGCCTATTCCTCCGGGGTATGCCCTGAGATTCAGGGCTCGATGGCCCTGAAGAGCCGATAGTACCCCTACTATCTAGCTCTACACTACTAGGTTCGTTGTCATCGTACCTAGTATAACTATCCTTCCAAGATTGGGTTTTAGAAGGTAGTTCAACCACTAAATCTTTAGTAGTTTGGGCTAGGCTATACCCTGTACCAACTATATTAATATAGCTAGTAAGGTAGAGCCTTGGCCGAAGGTGACCCTCAATTTGAAGGAAGAAGCCCGATCTCTGGAAGTCCAGAGCTGCAATGGTAGACCCTGTAGGGCCTTTCAACGTTTCCCGGTCCAAATAGCCTCCGGCCTTATAGTGCCGGATCCCACTAAATAGATTGATATCTATAGAGGGTATATAGAGGGCCTTATTAAGGACCAACTCTAAGTATTTCGGGGGACTCTTCTGGACCAGTACTTTGAACTTTGCAGTTCCAATACCTTTGGGTTTTACAGGGCCACCACCTGTATAAATAGGTGGTATTTGACCAGTATTTTTAGTAAAACTGGTAAACCATTTCCTATTGTATATGATATGGTCTGTGGAACCAGTATCATAGAGTAGAGCATCAGAGGTAACCTGGTGGCTACAGTGATCTTTACAGGCTGGCTTCGAAGATTTCCCACTAGTTGGTTTAGTGGTAGATTTTGAGGCCTGGTGGGTAGCATTGAAGAAAGAAGGTAGTTCTTCAGTATCTGAATCGGATTCAGAACTACTATCTTCGCTACTATCACTATAGTGCCCTGTAGTGATATTGTATGCCCCTGTAATACAGGCAAAGGAATCGGGCTGGGTACTGTGGTTCGAACTGGAATTTGAACCCTGACCCTTCTTCTTCTTCTTCTTTTGGCCGTTTTGACCACTATTCCCACTACTGCCGTTGGTATTTTGTTGGCTTTGGGGACCCTTTTTCCCCTGTTTTTTAGGGCCTTTATAGGGGCCTTTAGCACCCTTATTTTCGCCGTAGGCCCTATTAGCCATACCTTTATTGGTAGTAGAGGCTGGAATTCTATGCTCTTCCAGAAGGTCGGCTATTAAGAAGCTCAAATTCAGGTTTTCAACACCTTGGCCAACTGTCCTCAGGGCCCGCATTTGACTACGTTGCCGTTCAGCCCACTGTGGGAAGGCTTTTTCCATAGCCTTTAAGTAGTGGTTCACTTGGTCTATAGGCTGTATTTCAACCCCGTTTAGGGTTAGCCGGCTAGCCAAGTTGGAAAATTCAGCGTTGAAATCCGCTAAAGATCCACTAAATTTACTGAAATCCAACTCGTGGAACTTCCTATATAGTTGGTCCCGTTGAATTCCAGTGGAGTGCGAATACCGTAGTATTAGAAGCCTATAGGCCGCTACAGGGTCTGTTTGCCAGGCTATGGCGGCCTGTGGTCCAGGGCCTATACTGTTCCGTAACAGCATTAGAAGTAGAGCCAACGTTTGGTCGCTACCCCCTATAAATCCCTCTGGGTTAGAAGGAAAGGTAGGTATGCCGATAGCCCTAAACATGATATTTAGGCCCTGTTTCCAGATATCGAAGTTATCTGGCCCTGTAAGGCGTAGATTTTCAGGGAAATCGTACACCTTTCTTGACAGTTCTTTTACCAACCCACTGTTCAAATTGTCTTGCGGTATAGTGGGTTGTAGGGCAGGGCTTGGAGGCACTGTATTTGGTAGTGGTACCGTATAAGGTGGTACTACTAGTGGCTCCGGAGGGCCCTGGCTAGTATTACGGGCCTGTTGGGCCTGTAAAGCGGCCTTTACTCTATTTTCTACTTCAGAAGCAATAGCTTCTGTAAGCTGCTGTTCGGTAGGCATCTGGGGCCGTTGTTGTTGTTGAACAGTAAACTGTTGTAAACTATCCGTCAACGTAGCTATAGTGGCATGCAGTTGTGCCATTTGGGTAGCCTGGGCCTCTAATCGGGTTTGCAACTCCTCTATTTGGGCTTGGGGGCTCCCAGCGCCCCCAGGCTGTGCCATGGTGCCTCTGTACAGGCCCGTAGGCTACAGCGGCTATACCAGTTGCCGTAGGCTGGTAAGCACTATCCTATTACTACCTTCGCTGTAGTTATAGGGCCTATGCCACTATATAGGTCTAGGACTTCAACGGTATAAAATACCGGGTTATATTCTATACTGTAACCACAGTAAGTTTTTACACGCTACTAGCCTTGATATAGCGTAACCACTATTCGCTCTTATAGTGGTAGTCTAGTTACCTAGACCAACAACCTTACAGTGGGTTGTTAGGGCCTTAAGTTCTACTCAGTGCGGCTCTTAGAGGTCCTTGTTTTACGTAGTTTAACTACAACTACTGGCTACAGCAGTAGTTAGTACCTTGAGGTACTACGTTTTACCTACCTACTAGAATCGGTAGAACCAATACAGTTGATCAGGCTGTTGGGAAGGCCTATAAATATAGTACCTTCAGTGGGTATAATAACCCCTAGCTTTCGAAGTTAAGCTAGATTTTTCTATCTCTTTGAGAAAACCAACGTTTCGGGCTTTGTTGGAAAAGTTAAAATATAGGCCCCCAGAAGCTCTATATTAACTGTCAGCTATCTAGTATAGTTGACGACCTTGCACTAGGAGGTCTATCTATAGGTCGAAGTTCCTATAGTGGTTTCTAGCTTGGAGAAACGAAGAATTCAGGGATTCCAAGCTACAAGCAGTAGAAACAGGCTAAGCTTATAGCGTTCAAAGGCTCTAATTTGCAGGGCAATTTATAAGCCTACAGCTGGAAATAGTACTTTTCCGGGCTCATAACCTAATTAGATTTAGGTGGGTGAGGCCCTGTAGTGCACACACTAACAGGGCTTACAATGCACTTTGGGGAAGCAATGCACAGTACTATTGCTTAGCTACCAGCAGTAATTACAGGGCCTAGGCCCTATAACAGTGGTTAATTTAGTAGGTAGACCACTATTGTTTTGGGAATGCCTCTATATTTGCTATCTTAACCACTGGAGTTGGATTTACTACTTCCTTCTCATATACCCACCGACCGGGGCACAGTGCCGAATTCGGCCCAGCGGTCTTAGTGGTAAAAAACTGAATCCCGCAAAACTCATTTGTATAGGTTTGACTAAAAATGGGCTCACCTGCTCGCAGCCGCACCCAGAAGTGCCCGGGCCCACTTGCACTACTACCTTAAAAACCGGTGCAGGGTAGGCCGGTTGGGGCCAAGCGGTGCAGGGTAGGCCGCTTGGGAGCCAACCACCGGTGCAGGGTAGGTCGCTTGGGATGCCAAGAGGTGCAGGGTAGGCCGGTTGGGAACAACCGGGTGCAGGGTAGCTCGCTTGGGAAACCCAGGTGCAGGGTAGGTGCAGGGTAGCTCGATTCGGGAGAAACTAACACTTAGTGAAAAGAAGAACCAACCTTCTTCAAACTAAGATAGCTAGCCACCCAGTAATCGTACCGCCACAACCAAGATACCAGTATATAGCTACAGGCCATACGAATTCAATTACAGTACTGTAGAGCCCCCCAGATGGCCACAGCACTAGTAATCTGAACTCTAGGGTTCAACAATTGGAATCAGGGGTATCGCTATTAACGATATTGCTATCTTCTTCCTATTGCTATAGGCCTTAGCAGTAACCAGCTTTAATAATTTAGTTCGGAGTTTGAGAGTAATATCCAATAATTAAAGTAAGCCGATATTAAGGTAGACCCTAGCTAAGGTATCTCCAATATTAAAGGAGTTCTAACCTAATCTAGCCAAACCAATAATATATAATTTGGGACGAGTTATATTACTATCCAGTACAGTCACCTCCCGACTATCTAAGGTATTACAATTAGGGGGTACCGGTATTATAGGCGGTGGTACCGACTGCATTACCTCTCTTAGTTTCCTATCAAACTTATTAATAACTCGATCAACTATCTAGTAATCAACAGCTATCAGGCTAGTTAGTACAGACCGGTATACATTCCTATCGTCTAACTTATCACCGTCCTATTCTTAGTTCAGAGAGTTACTCCCATTAGTATCGTCTAACAAGGCCGCCTCCGGCAAGTTCTGGTAAGTCGGGATCTACTCTAAACATAGAATTACATCAGCTAATTCCAGTATCTCTATAATTAGAAGCAATATACTCGGTATAACCGGGTTATCCCCTTCACCGGGAACTAGGTAGTCCGTATTATTATACAGATACCTGCTAATAAAGTCTTTATCGATGTGGACCTTTTTCGGCTTAACCGGCTTATAAACTTTGTCCTTTGGTTTAGCGGTAGTTGGTGTTATTACTAGCTTCGGCTCTAGCTTCCTAATAGCTATAATTAAGTATATCGTACTATCATTCTCGATAGCCTTAATCTTCCGTTCTATCTAGGCAAACTCCACCTAATATACCCTTATATTATATAGACTAAGGGTATTGATGAAATTAGTAAAGGATATCGATGTTAAACTTAAAACCTGAGGATTACCTTACTGCTGGTTTTATTAGGGTTGGGTCTGCTATATCTGTATATTCCTTACTACTTCCTATCTAGCCTAGCGTCTATATATATTACTATACTTCACATTTAGATCTATAGTATTCTGGTAAGGACATCTCTATATCGGGTACTTATATTTGTCCAGGCTATACTAATTGTAATACTAGGGTTATCTATTTGGTTATTACTGGAAACCGGTACTGCTTAATACCCTAGGCTGGGTTTACTATAATCTATATAAGTCTAGGTTATATAGTTATCGATTATTAGGGTTCCGATTTAGGAATGAAGGTTGCAGCTAAGGTAGTACTTAGTTTACTAGGACCTATATAACAATATTGGTGAATTTCTCTATAATGGTAGTAACAATTTTCTCTAGTAACTTTATATCGTTAGTACCCTCATTGCTATCATCCTTATTAGTATCGTCGGTACTAAACTACCGGGTATATACTATAATAGTATCGTAAATATCTTTAAATGTAGTAGTTAACGCTAGACAATCTATACCTCTAGTAATGACCACTTTCCCTTAGGTATATAATCTGTTGATGACTCTAACTTGTAGGGCCAAGTCTTTCTCTCCGTTACATATGCTTTTCAGCAGCCGGCTAGCCAATACCTCCCAAATCTCCGGTAACGTAATCTTATAATATAGTCTGTTGGCTTGCTTAAGGTAATCTTCCAAGGGTTTACCACTATAGTATTCAAAGGATACGGCTTACTATATTACTACTGCCGAGTTTATTATAGTTGTATAGGGAAATCGCTCTCGGAAGGCAGTTTAAATATAATCGTAGTTCTCTCGATTGCTAATATACTCTGTACGCTACCAATCCTTAGCTTTACTATACAAGCCGGTGCGAAATTTACTATAGGCAATATATTTAACTATTTCTATAGTAATGTCTGATAGATCGATGTTAATCTGAATATCTTCCAGATACTTTATAGCTAATTCTCCCTTCTAACTATAAAAGGTTAGCTATTACGATACTATATTGATGTAGTGTCTCTTAATAGGTAATACCGGTATATAAGAAGTAGGTTATAAAGTATAAGATAGAAGAGGTACGTTTTATAGTGATAGTAACGATAGTTCGGGGATTAACTTAGATAGTAATTATAGTAGTATAGTTAAATAGAAGTTATCTAGCAATTCCTCCTAACCTTAGGATTCTCGGGTATATAGTAATAATATCGATACTTATCTATCAGCCGGTTATATTAGACTAATATAAAGGTACTAAATATATTCCTCTAATTCCAAAACTAGGAATAAAACTAGTAATGATAATAGTATAAGTTACCTACTATATAACTCCAACGAAGATAATGATAATAGTATAATACGTTTACCCAATCTTTTCCCCTAAGAAGATAACTCCTACCTTATCTTTATTACTATAAGGAAGGAGTATAGCAACTCTCTATTATAAAAAAGGAAGTAACGAGGTCTCTAAGGATAGAAGTAACGGTATAGGTAAGCAGTTCGTTTCTACCCAGTATAGTATATTGGGGTTTCCTTATTAAGAGTATATTGTACTGTTTAATTCCCTAGTAACTAAACTCTCTAAAAATTTTCAAGTTATCTAACAGCTCGGAGCTGGCCAAGTTATCTAAGAGAAGTACCTTTACAATTATTGTAAACCGTTTCTTTCCAGTATCGTAGAATAATTTCTTTCAATTGTTACAGCTTCCGGTCAAACTCCAGTAGGCAAGAACAGAGCAAATCCTTAAAATCCCAGAGTAATTTCCAGTTTCTTCGGGGGAATATCGTAGGCCAAGCTATCACCAGCTACCTATCTTATCGTTCCAATATATATACTAACCAGCTTTACGAATTCGATCGAAATTTTTATAAGTAGTACTTTATATCGTCGCCTGCTCTTCCTAGCCTAGGTATCTCAAGAAACTAGGTTGGAAAACCTCCGGTATATTTATCCTTACATCCCTTCAAGCTCTCTTACACTCGTATTCGCTCGATTGTACTATCGGCTTGCGATACTCGTCGGCCGTTCGTAATAATACTTGTTGGTAGTAGTTTATCTTGTCGGTAATATGATGTTGTAGGTATATAAACTGTACGCCAACACTAGGCGGAAACTTAATGATCTCTGGATTACACCAGGCAAAACTCGTATCATCGATACAGCAACAAAACAAACAAAAATTCAGTCGGGAGCGGTTGATACGCTTCACCTCCTGTTACTGGGCACTATGAAAACACACTGATAAGATTGCTTGTTTTCTTCTAAGTTCTAATGGACCCACGCGTGATCCTTTTGTCCATAGGACACTGCTTAGTAATACACCCCACCAAAAAGTGGGCCTTCTGTCCACATGTCATCCATCCCTTCTTCAAGGGGCCTTCGACTGTTGAATGTTAGTGGGGTTCTATAACTTGCGGGCTTATAACTATTGAAATGCGCCGTTGTTCCGATTGTGGAGGTTGGAGAGAATACCACGGCAGGGGGCAACAAATACCAACTTTATACCCAACGACGGGGAGCACGCTGTGCACATGCTGTTACGCACCCAGATCCGATTTCACTTTTTGGCGTCATGTGGCATGTAAATAGCACCTTGCCCAACTTTGAGTTTGGTATCCTCGTGGCGCTGACCCTTGTCATCCTCATCGCGGAACCCTTTCCATTCTACAAGGCTGGAAGGCAGTGTCTCAAATGTTCAATCTCCCGTCTCAGGATTAATGGTGTCATCAATGGATGTCTCGAGGTAATCTTAGAGCCTGACTAGACGCTTGGGGATGGAACAGATCCGGGTACTTGGGCTGGTTGAATCATTCAGAATAGGTGACTGTTTTTAAAGATCTCTGTTGGGGCCTCTATCTAACAACTTGACAACCTGGAAGAACGGAGTCAACCCCGGCGCCTCTCCCATAGAAGGGTTGTTCTCAACAACGCCTGAACCGGCGTCGCCTCGATAGGTCACAACGCGCATCCTAGCAAGAGAGAGACAACATTCGAAGGGAAAAGGTAAGGAAACCGCAGCCACCCCGTCGCGACACAGACCGTGGCGACATCAGAACTCTTTCTGTCACTCTAACTCTCGAAGAGGGCAATTATCTTCTGGTTTCCGCGCTCCCCTGCAATCTGCTTCGCCGTCTTCCCCTCTTTGTTTGTTAAGGATGGATTACCTCCTCTCGCTAGCAGCGACTTCACACCCAACTCGAGGTCGTTCTCCACGGCAATCATCAACACCGTCCGTTGGTCCTCGTCCTGCCAGTTCAACATCCGATCGACTTCTGGATTCCAAATATGGCCAAGTAATCGCTGCAGGATATTCTCGGCCCGAGCCTTCGCCTCCTGCACCATGGTATCCGCCGCGTCATCACTCGAGGGCGGCTCGTTTGCTTTTTGGAGCTGCCCGATGACACTTCCCACACAGCCAGCCGCCAACGCCAGTATATTCCTATTCACAGCCTCCCCCCGTCCTAGGTAATCATACACTCCCCGGGTCAGGAAATATACCATCGCCTCCTGTCCGTACTTCGTGGCGAACAGTAATGGAGTCATTCCCTTGTCATTGGCACTGGCGTTCGTCGTCACGATTTGCATTGCAAGAAGGAGCTCTGCCTCCTTTCGTATTTTCTTGATGCCCTTTGCGACGGTGTTCTTTGTAACGCGATCGTCCTCGATAAGGAGCTGAAGGATGTCCGCGTGTCCGCTCATCGCGGCGACTATCATTGAAGATGCAAACTCTGTTACTGGAATGGCGTGTTTTTCCAGGAGCCGTTCGACGACTTGTCTTTTGCCCGAGCCCGCGGCGAGGGATAGAAAGTCTCTGTCAATGTCGGGTGGTATTGGCCCAGTATATTTAAACCCGATAATGTTGCTGTTGATGAATTCGAGGGCAACCTGAAACTTCTTCTTCTCCAAAAACGTCACAAATGGATGCCTGCCTGCTTCACAACTTTCCGTAGGCCATGGTTTTCCGAGATGTTTGAGAACGGCGACTTGCTCATCTTCGCCCCATTCTGCCTTGGCCAAAAGGTCAAACTCAATGTCCATGAGGGAGTCCCTGCCAGCGTAAGCAATGATGAATTCCGTGATGGATCCATGCGAGTTTCTTGCAGCATGAAGCAACGGCGTCATGCCGTGCTTGTCAGCGCTCGACTCGTAATCACCCTTGGCCCAGAGCAGTGATTGGACCACCTCGAGGTTGCCGCTCCTCGCAGCATGGTGTAGCGGTGTCATCTCTTCATTATCTCCGAGTTCCGTATCGGAGCCGCCTTCCAACAGTGCAGCCACGACCTTGGTCATACCATTGTCGGCAGCGATGGCGAGCGCCGTTTTTCCGGCCTCATCCTGTGCGTTAACATTTGTTCCCAGCTCCAAAGCCCGCTCCACAATGAGGCTGAAAAATTCGTCCATCAGATCGTCGTCCGTTGGGCCTTGCCCTCGCAATATTTGGTGGAGTGATGGTGGTATGCCGATGGCGAGACTCCTGAGGATTACAGCTGCCCGAGGCGTCGGGAAGAGGGCGCTGCTTTCGGAAGGTTCATTTACGCCTAGGGCTTGTATGTATTCATCCCGCAAGCCCTCTAGTGTCCCGAAGTCCCGTCCATCCCCCCGCCACCAATGCCCAAGGTTGGCGTGTTCGAGCCGCTCGTATAGGTTCAGTTCGGGCAAGTTCGGTTTGGGATTCCCCTGCTGACCAAGGAAGACGTGGTGAATATGCTGTAAAATGAGGCGTGCTGTAACATTTAAGACCTCTGATGAACGTGAAGGAGGGACCAAGGTAGATCCGAAATGACGGACGAGGATGCATCTGGCCGCTTCATCTAGTAGCGTGGCGCCTCGTTCCCACTGGCGAGTGAGTCGTAGATTCTTGGCGACCCGGCGGGTGGCGCGTAGCAAGCCTTCGTACGTGGATAGCCCCCGAGTGCCAATGGCGGGCAAGACCGTCAAAAGTAAATCTGTTTGTGACCCTAAATGGCAATCTTCAAGTATGGCCACTACTTCAGACACCAATGTATTATCCAGAAATGGTGAAGCCGTGCTAGAGAGGTTGACTCGGAACGTGCCACCGAGTCGGTCAACGATGGAGAAAAGAGATCGCAAGAAAAGGCCGAAGAAATCCTGAGCGCACATAATCGGTATTGGTGCATCTACTCTTTGGGCTTCAAAATCACAATCTGAAACAATGTGATCCTCAGCGCGAAGAGGGCCCGGGGGCACAGCGTACCAACCAAACAAGCGTTTGGTAGAGGGGAGCACGTTCGGTCCATTCCCTGATTCGGATGGCAACCCGGAATGTACAGAGTGGTGTGGTCGATACATTCGGGATTCAATAAACAGATCCTGGGATCCGTGGAATGAATCCTTCGGGGCCTGACCGGGTGAGTAAAAGATATCTGTTGGTGCGAGCCCTCGTTGGTTGCGGAGCCACAGCTGACCACCGTTAAGTTTGCCCAGACCCCACCTGCTACCAGAGTTGTCGGCTTTGATCGAAATTATTCGATAGTTTGTGACTTCGTCTGCTCCAGATATTCGCTGGCCGGTGGACTCGTCTCTGAAGTCGGTTCTGGCGTCGGCGCGAAGGGACCAACACCACAGCCCCAAGGCAACTTCCAAAACGGCTGGGTCGGTCGTCCATCGACCCCCTTGAGAGTTCCTGTGAATACTGAAGTATATCGGGAATGGCTCGTATTGTCGTCGAATGGTACCCAGAGCGTATACGGACCAGTAGAATGAGTCTGAATGCCTCCATCTCCCCTTGAATATCGTGTCACCCGAAAACAATGCATCGGCAACTCGTCCGATTGCGGAAGCAAGTTGAACCGCGAGCCCTCGGACTGCTACTTCACCGGCCGTCCAGCTCCGCATTGCTGCCGGTACCCTAAGGTCCGGGACCGCCAGGCATGTCTCTTGGCCCGTAAATTTGACAAGCTGCTTCCGCAGGGCGAATGCTTTCTTTGCGAAAGACAACTTCTCCGGCGACAATTTTGTTTCAGACGGAATCCGCAAATCCCTTATAGCGCCGAAAACGGGCACGCGCTCTTCTCCGTCTCCGGCGAGGGAAGCTTGGATTATTCGTTTCGCCCTGTCTCGATCCGAATCATGACGGAGAAGGAAAATTGATGAATCCCGCGTGCGGTGAATGCAATGATGGTTGTCCGAGGCGTGGCAGGCTCTGTGATGATGGCTCAGAGCCCCAGGGCTCTCGTCAGACCCAGTCAAAACCCACAGGGGCCGATATGCCACCCCAGTTTCGGTTGATTTGTTCGCAGTGGCAACACCACCCGGGGCGGTATCGCGACTGGCAAGACGCAGAGCAAGCCAGTCGAGCTCATAGCCACGGACAAAATCCGACACGCCTTCTAAAAGGTTTCTGGAAGGATCTAGCCTCCGAGTCCGAAGAAGGGATCGAACGAAGCTCATGAGCAAGGTGGCGGCCAATTGGGCTATGGACACGGATGGGTGGATGTCTCGCAAGCCGATGAATTGGAAAATGAACCCGAGCACACACATGGTAACGGCACCGTACACCGTTGGGCCTCCGACCAGCTGGGTTGAAGATCGCTCCGTTTTATCGGCGGGCGGTGCAAAGGCGTCGACTACGTTACCCGTGGCTTTCCATGAAGTCATGTACTCCTTCAGGTGATCGGTGTACGCAAAAGCGTCGAACTCTTGGTCGCCAACTCTCTGACCCCCAGGCTGGAGCCAGGCAAACTCGGGTCGGCGCTGCGGCCCAGGCCCTATCCCGTCACTAACTTGCTGAAACCTCCTCTTGGAAGTGCTTTCACCTACGAGAGATGCACACAGGAAAACCCCGGCGCATAACATGAGAGTGCCACAAGCCATCAGGGGGAATCCATACCTTGAGATCTCGGAATCTTCCCTTGAGAGACCAAGATAGTAGGTAATAACCGCCCCCAGCACAATGACGCCACCTTGAGCGGCGAGTCCGGTGGCCGCCGCTGCGTATTTGGCGGCAGCGGGAACTTTCTTCATCCAGACGTTGAGTGTAAGGTTAGGACTCGGAGCAAAAGGCTTCGATGCATTCCCTTCAACAATGGATGAGACGAAGACGTCGAAACCATTGCCTTGATCGGCCGGCCTGTCCTGTAGAAACCCTCCAAGCCTCCCGGCCGGCACCATCTCTGCCCATTTGCGTTTTTTGTTATTCTTGGCATCTTTCACAAAGTATTCTTGCACCGAGTACAAGCCAGCAGTTGTGTTGTCGTAGAATTCGTAGTCGCTGGCTGTTGGGTCGTAGACCAGCTCTAGCATCCGTGGCCTCCCAATAATCCGAGAGATACCGCCGTTGTTGTAGAGCTCACAGACATCACGACTGGTCGACGAGCAGAGCTCAGCCTCGATGGCGCCCATGCCCTCCTGAGACCGGCCGATGAAGGCCCGGAGGGACGAGCCGCCGCGAACACGGATGGCCGACACGACTGCCGTCAATATTCCGAGCGGGGCCATGGCGAAGATGAAGTAGTCGATGTACGTGAGACTCTCGCTCAAGTATTGCTTCGTCGGCGCCTCGCCAAACAGGGCAATGACTGGGGCCAGGTCCGTTCCGAGATTGTTGGCAAAGTCGTCCCACCAGTCAGCGGCAACCCGTAGGGGGGAAAGCCCGAGAAAAACGACCGCAAGGATAATAGGCATTTTGGATTAATAAAGGTCATTCAAGATAATTGCGTTCTTATGCGACGGCAAGGTCAGTGTCGGGCCAGTTGAAGCCTTTCCGCAGCCAAAAGTCGGCAGGCGGGGAGTCTTCAGAACTGCAAAGCCACCGGCAGAATCTCAGTTTTCTCGTCACCGTCTCAGAGCCTCGCCCACGTCACACAGCTCGCTTAACAGAGATTGGGTTCGGAAGCTGATGCAGTAGGTAGCCAATCAGGCGGTGCAACCTCAACGCCCCGAGCCAAACGGGAAAGCTGAGGCATGCCTGCGGCGGTCGTTCCCAGGCTCGGGGTCCATGACAGCCTATGGAGACTCTACACGTGTACCCCTCCCACCTGAATGGAGACTCAAATATTGTACTTGGGGGCGGCCACCCTTCTACGTTGACAAGCAGGGTCAACCTAGCGTCTTGGAGCGAGCGTCGATGAGAGGATGCCGCCGCCGGTCGAGTTGCCTACGGCGGGATCATCCGCCCGTGCGGATGGAGTCGCCGCCGCCAGGTTCCTACAGGGGGAAGTCCGAGGTCCCGGGACTGGAGGGGCATTATAGGCCGGGCGGGAAGCGACGGGTTAGAACGCCTCCTTATTGCGGTGAGTGAGATGCATCGAGCTTCGCAGATGATTACGTGGAAGGGTAGAGATTGAAGCGCGGACGGAGTAAGGAGATGTCTGAGAGTACCTAAGGAACGACAAGGTACATGTATGTACCTAGGCACGGAATAGGGGTTCTGCCTCTTCTGGGCGACCTGCCCCCCCTGCAAAAGCTGCCCAATCTGGGTGATGTCGCAGTGGCGGCTCTCCTCTTCCGTAATAGTCGTTCAATTCTTGCAGCGCCAACAACCGGGGCCCCGGTATGTGATTACATGATGGGGAGCAGATAAATGTCCCTCCCCGCTCGCAACGAATAAAATTTCGCCATCCACCTCTCATCCAAAACTCTGTGACCTCGCCATCATGGCGCGGATAATTCTTACTTCGGTTTGCCTCCTCTTGGCCTTGGCCCCGTTTTCATTTGCCGCAGACGGAGAGGGAGAGGGCAAAGGAAAGGGAAAGGGAAGCGGCCGACCAGTCACCACGATTCACAGAGATGTCGCCATCGTCGGTGGGGGCGCTGCTGGCTCCTATTCCGCCGTGAGATTGCGCGAGGAGTTTGGGGTGACGGTTGTTGTGGTTGAGAAGGACAGCAAGCTGGTGCGTTCAAGTTCCCCAGCCCTGCCTTGACCACCTCAAGCGCTGACATGTGTCTTTTGCAGGGGGGCCACGTCAATACTTGGGTTGATCCGGCTACGGGGAGGGGTTTCGATGCGGGTGTCCAAAACTGGATCGAGATCAATAATGCCTCGTCCTTCTTTGAACGTTTCGGCGTGGCAGTGCAGCCCAATGTTCGGTCGGTTTTGGACCAGCACTTTGTCGACTTCGCAACCGGCACTCGACTGACCAACTACACGCCCCCTCCTACGGCCGACCGCTCTGCTGCTCTGAGAAGGTATCTCGCAGCAGCCGAACAATTTCTTCCCATTCTTGAGCCCGGATGGTGGAACTTCCCCGAGCCCAGCCAGATCCCAGTTGATCTGCTTTTGCCCTTTCGCGACTTTGCGGCAAAACACAACCTGACGGCTGGCATCCCCCAGATCTTTGCCACTACTGGATTTGGCAAGCACAACTTTCTGGATTCCATGACGCTTTTCTTGATGCGCAGCTTCGACTTCAGCATGGCACGGACGTTGCTGGGACTTGAGGCCAATTTTGTGCCTGTTTCTCGTAGGAACCAGGACCTGTACGACGCCATCTCGGACTTTCTCGGTCCGGATGCGCTCACCAGCAGTACTGTCACCGATGCGCAGAGATTGAATGGCAACGGAGGTGCTACCCTGGAGGTTTACAATTGGGCAACCGGTACCACCACGCGGGTGGTCGCCAAGAAGCTTCTCTTTACTGTTGCTCCCACAGAGGAGAACCTGAAGCCATTCGACCTCGACGGTGATGAGAAGAGCGCCTTCGACGGGTTATATTATAGCAGCAGCGTTGTGGGCATTGTTTCTCACCCATCTCTCCCGCTCAACGCCTCCGTCGTCAACACACCGGCTGCGGCGCAACCGGACAACTGGGTTGCTGCTGTTCCTTCGTATCCTTTCACTGCACGGTTCGAGAACTACCCCAATTCGACTTACTATCGCGTCATTGCGGTTGGCGATCAAACATTCACCAAAGAACAGGCAAGAGATGTCATTCAAGGTTCCTTCGACAGGATGGTGGCGGCGGGAACTCTACAGCAGACAACACCACCCCAGGACCTAACCTTTCACCTTCTCGAGTCGCATGGGCCGGTGAGCGCGTCAGCATCGAAGCAGGTGGTTGACACTGGCATTATTCAAAAGCTCAACGGCCTGCAGGGGAGCCGATCAACGTGGTACACGGGTGCCGCATGGAGTGTGCATCTGACAACCAGCTTGTGGAGGTTCACCGATACGGTATTGTCGAGGGTGGTGGCAAGTTTGTAAAGGGGAAGGGGGGTAATGTTTACTCAATCTACCTTATCTACCAATCTAAATTAGATGACAGCTGATACACTCCGGGCCACATGCTTAACTCTGAGCAGGCAGCCTTTTGTGCGAAAACACACGTATTTTGACGCATGCTTTGTGTGTGAGGAGATAGTCCCTGGGCTGATCTGACTTCACGGTCAACTTAGAACAAGACAAACGGCATGTATTCCACCTTAGAAAACGCTCGTAAGGAGTCGTTCCTACTTGCCCCCAGCCCCCACCAAATCCCCGAATCGAGTACCCGGCTGTGCAGCCAAAACAACCGGGTTCCCAACCTCGACAATCTCACCCCTATCCATAACAACAACTCTATCAAAGTCCATAATCATCTCCAACCGATGGCTAACCGCCAGGATAGTGTACCCCTGAAACTCACTCCTGATGATCTCCTGCATAACCCGCTCCGTTTCCCGGTCCACGCTAGAACTGACCTCATCCAACAGCAATATCCCCCCACACCCCGAACCCCCACCACCATCACCACCACCAACCCCAACCCCCCCATCACTCTCCCGCCACCGCCGTGCCCTCACCCTACCACGTAGCACAGCCCGCCCCAACGACAACAACTGCCTCTGCCCCGCGCTCAGCGCCGCGGCGCTCAGCCCGGCATCCAAGCCCCCGCGTCCCTCCACAAAGCCCCACAGCCCGACCGCCTCCAGGACGGCCTGGCATTCCTCGGCCGTGCAGGCGCCCCCTTCCGCTGCCGCTCCCGCTCCCGATCCCGACGGGTCTAGGTTCGCCTGCACAGTGGAGCCGTCTGGTAGGAAGACGGCTTCTTGTGGGATGGCGATGAGGCGCGAGCGGAGGGTGGTGCGGTTGATGTGGTGGAGGGGGGTGTGGTCGATGGTTATAGTGTTGTTGTTGTTGTTGTTGTTGTTGTTGTTGTTGTTGTTGTCGTTGTTGTTGTTGTTGTTGTTGGTTGGTGTCTCGTGGAGAGGGTCGAGGAGTTTGAGGAGCAGGGCGATCAGGCTGGACTTGCCGCTGCCGGTGCGGCCGCAGATGGCGACTTTCTCGCCTGGGTGGATGGTAAGGCGGATATCCCGGAGGGCTAGGTCGGACCGTTCGCTGCCGCTGTTGTTGTCGTTGCTGTGGGGTTGGTCGTCGTCGTCCTCCGTGGGACGGTACGTCGCCGAGACACCGTTAAACTCTATTGTTCCACTTTGAGGCCATTGTTCTGGAGGATCAAGATCTTCATGCTCTCTGTCCTCTGGTTTGACGGTTTCGTTGAACGTCTTGAGTCTAGCCACCGCCCCGATGGACGTTTCCAGCCGGGTGTAGTAGATGACAATACCGGAGAGGTTTTCCCCGAAACTGACGAGGGTGAAGAGGGAAGCGCCGGCGAAAGCTGAGTTGGAGTGGAGCTGCACGGCGAGAGTGGTTAGGAGCGCGGCGATCACCATGACGACGACGTCGAGAACGAGGTTCAGCCACTCCTGGATCATCATCAGGAGGTACGCTGGCCGCTGGCTGGAATCAATCAAGCGAGCATTCTTGTTGATGTCATCCGCAAGGGAGCCTGCTCATTACTACCGTTAGCGGCGGCGTCGTGTCCGAACAGGGGAGTTAATTATGTTGAGTTGTCGTTTATAAGCCAGATGGTACCTACCGAATGCCCTTAGAGTTACGATGCCCTTACAAGTGTCGATAAAGTGCGTGCTAAAGGAACGTAAAATCAGCCTTGGGCATCTGTCTGAAATGGCGGGTAATAGTATGTTCACTTACTACAAGGGACTTTTCGCCTCGAGGTCGAGGAGACGGAGCTGTCTGGAGGTCCGTAAGTAGAATCTTTGTATGATGTACAAAAGGCCGCCGAGAAACGGGTAGCTTATGGCCAAGTATAGAGACGAAGTAAGCATGACAGCTGCTTGCCCGAGCGCTTGAAAGACCTGCGGAGCTCATGTCAGATATGTTGTTGAGCCCGGGTAAAAAACGACACTGCCGATGTTTCGATTCGAACTCATACAAAACAGAGTGTTCAACGTTGTATCCGGTAGCTCTGTATCGATGAGGTTCAGATCTTGCGAGAACAAGTTCGTAACTACACCGGTATCCGTCTTTGTGAAGAACGAAAGGGGCGCCTGCATCAGCGTCCGCAGGGCATCCTGGTGTAAACGTGCACCCGCTCTTTTAACAGAGGAAATAAAAAGGATAATGCCGAGGAGAAGCAGCGAAATCATAGCGCTGATCTGGAGCAAGGTGTAGATGCCGATGTAATAGGCGAAAGAGTGCGCTGGGTGTTCCGAGGACAAGCAAGTCATCCGACCAGTATGTAAGCCCTGCCAGCTTGTGAGTTTTACGATACCGTAGTGAGCAGAGTAAGAAGCCGACTCACAAATTGTGGGAAAGTTGGTAAAAAAACCCCAGAGGGCGGCGAAAAACAAACTAGACGCCGCCAGGAACCAACCCATGCTCTTGACATAATGCTTGTAAACAGTCCTATCACCCACTTGACGAGACTCACTCGTGTCTGGTACCACAACAGTTGTCTCGATGGACGAAGAGGGGAGCAATTGTGTCGCGGATTCCCGCACGCGTTTCTTCGGCCTTCTCTCTTCGGATGAAGAGCCTTCGCTGTTGGAAGAGGAACCACCCAGCCCCAGGCGGTGAACGTACCCTTGACCGTTAGACATTAGTTGGCCAAAGGTGCCCTGCTCGACAATGGTGCCGCCGCCGAGTGCGATGATGTAGTCCACCGCGGGGAGGTGCCCAATGCTGTGGGTGCACAATACAACCGTCGACCGTCGTCGCCGGAGGACTCCGTCCGGCCTAAAGACGTTCTGGAAGACCTGCTCCTCGGTGTCGGCGTCCAAACCACTGAATATATCGTCCAGCACTAGCAGATCAGATTGCAGGTACAGAGCCCGCGCAAGGGAAACGCGTTGTTTCTGGCCGCCGGACAGGGCGATACCATCCGATCCGACATTCGTCCGGTCTCCTTGTGGGAGCATGGTAAAGTCGAAACGCAGACATGTCGCATTGACCACTTCGGCATACCTTCCACTATCGAATGGCGAGAAGCCAACAATGTTGTCTCTGATCGAGCCGTTGAAAAGGAACGGCGTCTGGTCGCAAAATCCGATGCGAGAGAAGCGGGCGCCCAACACGACGCTTCCTTCGCTGAGAGGGATCTCGCCAAGCAGCGCCTTACTGAGCGTCGATTTCCCCGATCCAACCGGTCCGATGATTGCGGTCAGTGAGGACTCGGACACTTGGGTGTTGATGTCCCGCAAGACAAACTCGTCCGCTTCCCAGCCAAACCTGCCATCTTTTACAACAATGGGATACGCTGAGTCCGGACTATCAGGCCCTGCCTCGCGCGTCTTCTCTACATTGCTTTTCAAGTCGGCGTAGACCTTGCGAAAGTCCTGGCGCGTCTCGCGCCCCAGAAACGCCTGGATTCGGCCCAGACAAGCCAGCCCAGAGGCGAGTTCGGGGACCGCCTAAAAGATCTGCGACAGCGGGGTAGTCAGGAGGGTGAGAAACGAGAGAGTCGCAAAGAGACTCGAGACATCCGGTGCCCGTGGAGCGAATGCGAAGGTGAGCGGCGGGCTGAGAAGCTGGGAGCTAAAGGCGAAGAGCGCTGCGATGATGGTCACTTTGCGGAACCGTGCTCCTGCGGCCAGCTCCTCGATGCGGAGGTTCTGCACAAAGTCGCTGATGGCAACCGAGAGGCCCGACATCTTCAGATTCTTCATGCCGGCGATGACCGTGGCCGTCAGCCCGACGCGCTTCTGGACACCAGCCATCCACGACCTCTGAGAGTCCCCGGTGAAGTTGATGAGAATCCCCACGCCGGCAAAGCAGACGGTAACAGTTGCCAGCGGTGCAACGAAGGCGAGCCCGAGCCGAGTGTACAGCATCCACGCGGCTAGGGCAGCCTGGGTCATGCCTGCCCACACCTCGTGCAGGGCCCGGAAGCCGACCTTGATCCGCTCGACATCGGTGCTCATCAATGTCAGGGCCGAGTTGTTATCGGCAGTTCCGATACGTGACCTCGTAGCTTGAACGAAGGTCTCGGTGACCAGTATCGACCTCGCCATGGTGCGCATTCGGTGGTGAAAGTACCTATGCTCGCTTGTAAGTATACCATCCGCTGCGAGTCGTTCGGTTGGTTCTGCCTACCCGGACAGGGCCGACGAGATTGCAACGCCCCCGTAGATCAGTATACTGGCGCCGATGAAGCCGTATCCAATATTCGGGTCGAGAGCTCCAGGGTTCGAGAGGTATTCCAACAACTTCTCGAGGAACAGTGGCTGGCAAAACTTGAAACCCACAAGTGCCAGACGCGGAATGACAGGAAGCAGAAGGGGCACCTTGAGCGTACGCACAAGCACCTTTGCAAGACCGAACTTGTCTCCCTTCAACTTGGAATGGTCCATCTTGGCAGCAAAGCGGTCGTGGAGCAGCTTGGCGTCAAAAGTGCTGTCAAGGGGGTACAGGTCTTCCAGGGCCAAGACCTTCTTGTACCCAGCCAGAAACATCTTGTTCAGCCAGAAGAAGACACTCAGCGAAAAGATGCCGCTCGTCTCCTCTGGGCTGTGCTTCTTCACGTCCCAGTTGACCCATTTTGACTTGTGGCGGGCTTCTAACAGCAATATTCCAGCCTTGACAGCCACAGCGGCAGTGAATATGGCGCTGTAGGTGGACTCGGATCTGTCGTCCGACGAGAGAAACAGCGTTCTTGCCTGGGCAGCGTCAAGGAGCAGAGTCAAAGACAAGTATATGTTTAGCAGCACAGACGGCCGCGGGCTTCTGCTATGATCAAGGACGCTGAGCAAGGTCATGAACAACGCCGACACAAGCTTCAGGGCCGAGGAAGCCAGAAATGCGGTGGTCACACGGAAGGATCCATGGGCAGCAAGGATGAGGAGTGAGACTTCAAGTCCGACATAGGATAGAATGGCAGCCTGGTCTGATGCATCAGCGCACTGAGACTTGAAATTAGATAGGAACAGCAGAAGAGCATGGCACCCTACGACTTTGGTGACTTGAAAGGCGGGAGCATGCACCACGATGGGCTTCCGAGTCTGGGAAATTGCCCGCCAGATGGATATTGCGATAAATAAGGCGGATGGTAGGATGGAGAAGAAGACATGTTCGAACTGCAGGCCGAAGTCAAAGTCATGGTCTTGGTTCAGCTGGAGTATGTCGTTCTCTCCCACGGTGAAGGGCATCATGGATTCCTGGACGTCTAAGGTCCGCAGCAATGACGGCTTGTCGGTCGATTCAGGCTGACTTGGCTACCTACCTAGGTAGGGAAGAAAGAGAAGTGACTCAGGACAGGGAAGGGCGACGGCCGCGGTTGAACTCGGAACGCGTCGGCCCATTGGGGGTGTCCAATCAGAGGAGGTGATAGATTGAGCTTCAGGCTGACGCGTTCCAACAACCTCCAGTCGGCGGTCACGAGAGGTCCGAGGTGGGGAGGGTGAATAAGGTTCACTCGCAACTACGGTAGGTTTCCTGCTTTCTCCTAACACTCCAGTCGGTGCGTATGCCCGTTCACGCCAACATTACATGTCGTATCTCATGAGAAATGCCAGATCTCTGCTCCACATCCAGTTCACCCACAATGAAGTCCCAAACTTCCTTCCGCGAAGACGAATCACGAGTGTACGGGCTCGCTTCGTCCTCCCAGATCCTATTCATGTATTTGGCACCACCCCTGAACTCGTCTGTGCCATCTGCCTTCAGTCCGAGCTCGGAGCTGGTGGCCGCATTGACAATAGCCAAGCTGCCCTGCCGTGAATCGATCCCAAACCAGTCAAGCAGGGACATCAACAACCAAGTAAACGGATCGGCCCTCCTGGCTGCGCCGCTAGCTTCCTGGAGCGGCCTCCAAATGCCGGTTTTGACATAGCCTGGATGGAGGCCGTGCACGACGATATGACTGTAGTCAGGGTGCTGAAGCAGCCGGAGCTGTAGTTCGGTGAGCCAAATTTGAAGGTACAGCTTGTTGTTGGCGTATGCGGTACCACCGGCGTTGGCATTCGACAAGTCGTATTTCCCCAGGTAGTGCGTGCAAGACGTGGTGAATAGGATGCGTGGACGGGAAGCCTTGGAGATGGAGGGTAGCAGACTCAATGTCAAGAGTGTGTGCGATAGGAAGTTGACCTGATGGCACATCTCGAATCCATCCTTCGTCAAGACAACCTGACCGAGTCCTGGCGCCATACCCGCGTTGTTCACCAGTATATCCAGCGGCCTGCCGGTCTTGATCCATCGCTCCGCCAGAGCCTCAACGGATGTCATGTCGGCCATGTCGCATTCCCACCACTCGACCTCCACTGGATCCTCGCCACGCTCTCCAGAGGCCGCCCGGCACTCCTCGACAACAGCCTCCGGGTGCGTCTCGTATGGCGGCGGCTGCCGGCACGCCAGAACCAGGCTAGCCCCCGATCTGGCGAGCTGAATTGCGGCTTCCCGTCCGATGCCGTTGTTTGAGCCTGTGATCAAAACCCATTTACCTCGCAAGTCGGCCGCTGGCACCGTCACATGTGCACTATACGTGCCTTTGAGTGCCTTCATGGCGCTCCAGATAATGGAAACCTGAGGACGAGGGGCTGGGGAGGTCATTATGGATGTCGGATGACTGGACAAAACTGATGATGAGCCGTGGTCTGATGAAAATAAAGGTTGGGTTCAGTGAATATGCTTGTTTAGGTAGGTACCTAGGCTTATCTTTGATGCTGTTCGTGGCGCGTGAATCTGCGAAGTTTGTATGCGGAGGGGCTGTGGTCAGGAACCGTGGACAAAAACAGGACTTCCTCTCCCCTGGTGTTGCAATTTTCTTGGGGTAGCTCGGTCCCTCCCAACTCCTGCCAGCGGGGTAGGCTGACCACATGTGGCTGACTGCACAAGTACCAGGCATGGCTGGAGATGCTTTGACGTACTTCAATACGTCTGACGAACCAGCCATCATCCAGCGAAACAGGAAGGTCGGACAGATCCGAGTCTGGAGCTTCCCCAGTTTGTTGATTGCGTCTGTCAGGTCTTTGATGTGCGCCGCATCCTTGCGGATTTGATCGCTCGGCCGCCAGTTCGCCAACCTTCCTCTTCACGGTAAATGGTCCGGTTCGCTGCTGCGACCATTTCCTGTGCGGATTACTTACCGGTATGTATATACCTGAACAATCAGCCGCCGCCAAGAAAGCTGTAACGACCCAAGGCACCCAACCAAGACGCAGTTGACCCAAACATCCCCTGACACAGGACCGGAAATTGCCAGATCAGCTTGTTATTCCTTAAATATCTCCCGACTCCATACACGCTTCAATTTTTTGACATAATCATCTGCGAAGCTCAGTACATCCCACCAACCTCAATAAGGAGGCATTCTAACCCCATCACTCACCACCCGGCTTGTAATGCCCCTCCAGTCCCCGAACACGTATCCCTCCCCGTCCTCCGCCTCCTCCCTCGCTCTTGCCAGACTCTTTTTGTCGTCATCGCCAGCACGGTACGGGACACCCAGGAGCCGGCACACGCCGACATATGCATCGTAGGAACTAAGATAAAGCTGGCCTGCGAAAAACAGCAGTGACATTCTCATGGCATTTGTCTTGTCACCCTTATTTTCAGCGTACAAGCGCTTCGCGACCCTGTTGTTGTGATTTCTTTGAGAATCCCCACTCGCCATCATGTGCGGAGGCCGGGAATTTGATGTCCTGTATATGTGCGACACGACTGTTCGTTTCTGTACCAGAGAACACGATAATACTACAACATGAACGGCTCAAGAGGCCCAGACCCCGGACACCTCTTCTCCCAGCCCATCAACAAGCCCCAACGCCCCCGGACCTATCCCCCACCGTCACCCAACAACCGCAAACCTCAACAACCCCAACACCGCCCCCGCCACGCACGCCACCGGCGGGCTCACCCCAAACCAGCACCCACCCACATAACTCGACGCGGTCACGACCACCCACCACGGATCCTCAGCCAAGCTCGCGCCCCTCTCAAACCCCTCATCGATCCACCCGATCTGCCATAGGCGGTAGACAGCCGTGTAGATGAGGCCGACTGCAGCGGCGTTGACCCCGCGCACCTTGCCCCACACCCCGACCGTGCCGTGCACTGTGGCCAGGCCGGGCAGGTAGATGGCCAGGTAGCCGAGGACGGCGCCCGCGGCGGGCGGGTGGCCGGCGTTGGCGGCGGTCAGGGCGCCGAGGTAGACGGCGAAGTTGAAATTTGGGCCGGGGAGGGATTCTGTTCGGGGGTTTAGTTGGTTGTGTTGTTTTCTTTTTGTAGGGGGAATGTATGCGGTGTTTGCGGGGGAAGGGGGGGGGGGGGGGGGTTGGATACGCGGCCTAGAGGGCTAATTATAGAAAGGTAAAGGGGATAGAAGAATAACTGAGAGGAGCAGGGCGGAGGTGAAGGAAGGAAAGGGAACCCACGAATAATAGCCAGGCCAATTAGGAAGTCGCGCGTCGATACCCATCCCTCGGCAACGATATACTCGCGGAGGAGGGGGATCACAACAGGGCCACCGCCAAATATAATGGTACCGGCCAGGTAGAGGTTGGAGAAAAGGCGGTAGAGGAGGGGTGGTTGCGGGAGGGTACTACGGAGCACCATGATAACGACGAATGAGGCGAGAAAGAGCAAGATCAGGGAGAGGCCCGCTTTCCAGCCCATAGTGGTCGGCGTGTCGGCCTGGGTCTGGAGGTCGTGTGTTGAGGGGACGGTTCGCGCCTCGTCTGATACAGTGTTTCCTCTGGTACCGTCGTTATTGTCGGTGTGGCCGGTAGCGGGAGTGTCATCGTCGGTGTTGGCAAGGACTCGTTGGCGGGCGGACGTCGTGGATGGCGCGCGGGAGGGGGTTTGTTCGCTAGCGTGCTGTGGTTGTTGCGACAGTTCAATCTCGCTTTCTTCCTGCGCTGCCTCTGCCTCGGCCTCCCTGTTCTTCCTATTGCTCCCTCTGGCCCTCCTCGGCAGTCCAACAGCCCACTTCACCGGCCCATGGAGCCAGCGGAAATCATAGACAACGGCGATAATACCGGCACCCAACATAAGTAGCGGGAAATACCACAGCGCATTGTACAGCAGCCCGGCCGCGGCCCCGAAGAACCAACAGTCGCGTGAGCTTGTCAGTAATAGCCTTCTGGGCTAACTGCACGGCGGCCAGGGCATAATGCCCACCGTAGCGGCGTTCAGGCCCGACAGTAGCGCATATACAGCCCGGGGGAGGGTCTCGCCGATGTTGGATATACCAATGGCGAGGCCAAACATGCCCAGCGCAGCAGGAAGACTGTCCCTCACCATGTCAGTGTTCCTCTCCGGAAAGGGAGTAACGAAAAGATTGGTAGGGAGGTGTAAGTAAGCAAGGCAAAACCGACCTCCAGAACAAAAACCCCAACACAGCCGGCAAAAACCCGTCGTGCATCAAGTTGATGCAGTACAGCATCTTGGTGCTGCCCGGCCCGGAAAAGGCCTGGCACACGCTGAACAGCTCTTGGTACTGATATTCCACATGTAAAGTCAGTCATGTCTCCTGCCCTGAGGTCGTTGGGTGCAGGTAAGGTGAAATGATGTCAAACTTGGAACTCACCACCTGCTCATCGATCCACTGCAGTTTGGTGACAAACTTGTCATGGAACTGGAAACGATTGGATTAGCAATTGGCTCCAAGAAGACATACGTTAATAAACCCGGGAGAGTAGGCTGGCTGGGTAAAGCCAAGTAAGTACATACAATCTTGAAGTGCACCGGAGGCCCTCCAAAGGAAGTGAAGCCGAGATACCACGTCTCGCGGGCCGTGTTCCAGAGCCGCGGCGTCACGTTCCAGTTGGACACGGCATCCCAAGCCCAAGCGCTGGGTGAGCAACGCTGTTTAATTCCCATGGTCGATGCTGAGTCGAAATGTGCCCAAGTACGGGTGGTCTTTCAGAGGCAGAGCCGTCTGGGGCCTCTTGTAAGTCGCCGGAAAAGTCGTCCAAAATGGCAGTTAAGTCTACTTGCCAAACTTTTTGATGGGAGAGAAGTCGATGTGACTAACGTCGTTCAAGTCGCCAGCTCCAGCGACCTTTATGACTGACAACCCCTTTCAACTGTTCTTGCATTGTGAATCTCAAGGTTTGCTCGATATTCGGTAGCGCGGATGGTGGCGTTCGGCGAGCTTGAAAGGGAAAGGGGCGTCAACGGCGTTTCCCGCGCCAAGGTCTTGGGTTCGTGTCAGTGGCATCTCTGGTACGCAGGCTCGAACACGTGGAGCTGGCGACACCTCAGCTCATTTCGACTTGACATGTTTGGTGTGTGTTGCAGTTTGGGGCGGTTTGGCAGCAGCTAACAGCCAAGTCTACCGCTCGCCATAACGAGCGACTCGAAAACGTCCTGGGCTTGATCCGAGGAGATGAAAGAGGGGCATTGGGAATGATGGGAGGAGAGTAGAGAGGGCGATGAAGGAGTGGCTTTCTTCAAGCAGACAGAGAAGGCGAGATAGCTAGGTACCCATTCTCATTCAACCGGAATAAGTGCTGGTTCAGCACCCTCAGCTTCAACCGTATAAGCCTTCCACCCTGCCTTGGGAAGATCAATGGTGCTGTCCTCTGCCAGAAACTTCATAAACACGCCATGCGTGACCACGACGATGTCCCTCTTCGTCTCAGGCACGCCATCCTCCGCCAGTCGATTGGCCAATTCCTGCAGTTTCCGCCTCACGGTTTTGGCGCGTGCAGCGACGGCTTCGTCATCAGCCGCGTACGGGCCCTCCTTGACATACCAGTGATCCTCAAGAGAGCGTTGAAACCCGACACCCAAATGCCCGAACCTCTCCCCGAGAGTCGCTAGGTCGGAGCCGGTATCACAAGGAAGGTCGCTGCGCTCCTGCAGATCCGGATCGAGAACAAGTTCAACGCCGTCCTCGATAATGGCGCCGAAAGCGGCCAGGGTGGTCTGGATGGCGCGCGTCATTGGCGAGGCGAGAACGACAGCAGCGGATGAAAGGGCAGGAAATGAGGTGGCGAGGGCTGATGCTTGTGTCAATCCAAGGTCGGTAAGTTCGGGGTCGCGAATGTTGAAGTCTTTGGTAACATTGTGTACCGATTCGGCGTGGCGGACGAGATAAATGGTCGACGGCATATTTGCTCTTGTGCTTCTTCTAAATCCTCTCTGTTGTTCGGGAACAGGAACAGGAAAGTGCAAGGCGGGGATTCGCCGGGGACTGCCTTCCAAGTTATTTCAATACATTTCAAGTTGGATGCACTGAAAACGGGCGGTGGTTGAAAGCGAGGCTATAATGCTATTATTTACCACCTAGGTACCTAGTTGCGACATTAAGCCACGCAAGCACGTCAACGGTCCCAACGTCGCTAAAGGGTACGACATCCGGCCGTCTCCTCCCGACGGCCATCACACCGCCATCCCCATTACGACGCGGTCACCTAGAGTAACGACCGGCCACCGCATCCCGCTTAGAAAGCTGAAAAAAGTTGAAGACGGCCTTGAAATTGTAGCTGACTCCAGGAATCCAGGTAGCTTCGCCCGTACTCGAAATACCTAGGTAACACGCAGCCCAAGGCCACCACTCACAAGTTTAGGTACTCACAACTCCAAGGTCGCACCAGCAACACCCACGACGGCCGCCTTAACGTTTGCAGATCCGAGCAGCGTATATTCGTATGGCACTTCCGTCAGCGTGCCAGCCGGTGCCTCATTTGTGCCAGTGCCCAAATCAACATCTCTCACGACGGCATACCCGCCCTTTGCGATGACGCAGTCCTTTGAGTCCTCGAATACGCACGACTCAACGAGCAGCTGAGCACCAACGCGCGTACGGATCCCATCTTCCACTTGGTTCCAATAGTTATTGAAAAGATGGCCAGTGCCGATACGGTAACTGGGGCCACGGCTGTAGAGGTTGAAGAAGTGGTTGTTGGCGTACGTCACATGCAGGCGGCCAGTATCTTCGGCCTGGTTGTTGTCGGAGTGGCCGACTAGAGAGCCCTTCCAGTGGTCGTGCATGTAAGTGTTGGAGATGGTTACGAAGTCCTGTTCCGATGTAAGTTTCCATTCTCGACTGGCAACACACTCCTTGGTCCACTCACCGAGGCTCTAGTAACGTCGAGGAGTCCGTCATAAAAGTCTTTGTCATGGTCTCTGTCGTTGCTCAAGTCTAGATGGTCGATCCAAACGTTCGTCGAGTACTTGATTGTAATCATGTCTTCGAACGTCGCTTCGACTTTCTGGTGCACTGTGTTGCGGATGATGACGTTGGTCGCATTTATAACCGAGAGGCCAACGCCAACGATTGCTGCGACCTGTCAGCTATAATACGGCGAGGGCATGATGGATGATTCTCACTGCCGCCGCGACCTATGATCGATTTGTTGCTTCCAACAAACACTTTCTTTGCCCCAGAAATGGTACCCGAGACGACGACAATGCGAGGATCGTTCCCGGCAACCGCGCTTTCTAGGTCCGCAAGGGTTGACACGATGACCGTCTCCCCACCTTTGCCTCCGGAAGTACTGCGCGTCGTCAACAACGTGTTCTTTGAATGGGGATGTTGCTATCTTACCCGGCGCCCAGAGTACAGTAGCCGACCGTACAAACATCATCCAAGGATGCGGCAGCCACAGAGCCCAGATGGCTAGCTAAGCACGAGAGAACTACCAGTAGGCTGCGCATTGTTTTTTCGGGAGCCTGTGCTGAGTTGGTGACTTCAATGGTGTGGTATACTCGGCTTCACCAAGCACAACAGGGGACTTATAAGCATTCTTACCAGTACCGTCCATGTCTTCTCTTCTTGTTTTGCCCATACAGAGAATGGTTCTTCCGGATGCCAAGTAGGTATCGCTGCAAATCTCAGTGGCATGTCCGTTGTGGTGTTGGTGTCGCTGTGGTGTCATTGGCGGAGCAACTCGACCGGTACGAGTAGTGTCGGAGGAAGTCAGGTCCGGAGTCCCACCTCGATTTTCGCTCAAATCAACGCAAAGCAGAGGGCTCCAAGCTCCCCTGGCTGCCGGGGGTGCCACCCCGAGTGGGGCTCCGGGTCCGGTTCCCCTGACTGACCGACCTCCTACGTACAGGAGGCAGGTATTCAATCCAGATTTGAGGGAGGAATCGGCGGAATCTCCTCCACCTTGCTTCTAAACCATAAGCAGATTCTTCCTCCAGACGAAGACGTGGCTCAGTCTGTAGCGGATTCGTTGTCACTTGCCACAAGCGTCCTCGCCGACACTCATGTCTGCTCTCCCATCGACCCGTGACATCACTCGTCTGCGACTCAACCGCAGTCTCCAGATCGGGCTAATCCGTATACTCGGTATCAGATGACGCGCCGTAAGAAAAACATTGCCCACTGACGCAACGCCGTCCGAGGCATACGCAGCGTCCTCAGACATATTTCAACCATCCCCGCTCCCATCCCTGAAATCTCCGCACTTTCGCGCCTGCGCGTGCCCAGCCTGCTTAATCCAAAACGGATGCGCTCCCAACTCGCCGGGGACCTGTAACCAGCTCCACTTGTTGTCCTTTAATAGCAGGTCGCCATGAATTGCCCTGGCCGACCGCGACACGCTCCCGGAAACGCACCCCGCCGGGAAGCCGACCGTCCCGAGCCCGCCAGGAACTGGCTCGGAGACACACTCAGCACGGGCAGTTCGGCCCCGGCAGGTTTTCGGCTCCCCGAACAGGGCTGCGCGGGAGGAGGTACCGGAGGACCAGTCGGCGGTGGGGTTTGTAGTTGGGGCGGATACGGAGCCGGGGGATGTTGAGGTTTCTGAATGTGCCGTGGATGATGAGTGAGGCGGTACTGGACGTGCACTGGTGTCCTTGTGATATGCGGCTACCCTCTCGTGCCCGTTCGGGATTATTGCAGATCGGTAGGTGTACCATGTTAGGACCTGCTCTATATGTGATTACATGCCCGTACGTAGCCACGGGGACGCAGCGTAACCACCAACTCTAGCACCTGAAGAGTCAACTGACATTGCTGTCACCATGGTAAGAACCTTGTCAATAGCTTGCAAGTCTCCCGCCGGATTTTCTCCTTCTTCAAGCACAAATTGTTGTTGGCCGTCGGGTGTCAACCCACTACTGCCATAGAGGTACATTCAACGCGGTTATGAGCCCGTCCCAGTTCATTTCTCCCAGCAACTGTCAAACGTCTCTAGAGTTTACAGGACCATCGTCGTCGAAGTCGTAATCGTCATTGTCAAAGTCGTCGTAGCCCAACCTATCCCGTGCTCTTGCTTCCATCATTGCGTTGTCGAACTCGTCGTCTACGGGGAACATATCTCGTGCTCTTGCCTCCATCATTGCGTTGTCGAACTCGTCGTCTACGGGCAACATATCTTGTGCTCTTGCCTCCATCAGCTCGTCCTCCAGCTGGTCTTCCGTCTCCAACACGTTCCTGCCCAACCCCGAGCCCCAAGGCCCCAACTTCTTCTTGTCCGACTGCGGCATGTACGCAGGCCCGCAGGCTTCGACCACACGACGCGCGCTCTCCTCCATCGCCTTCCCCATCCACTCGCTGGTAATGCGCTTGGCGTAGAGGTTACGGAGCGCGGGCAGGTACATGACGTCGTTGACGCAGTACTGCATCGTCTTGGCATCGAGAGGGCGGCGGCTGAAAATGTCGTTGGCCATCAGGGCCTGGACCTCCTTCTTGGTCTTGAGCCAGCGATGAAGCTCCGTGAACTTCAGGCGCAGGTCATTCTCGATGCATCTGCCAAGCCCGTGGAGGCAGGTCTTGTCTGCGACGCGGGAGGCATTCTCGAGCAGCTGCACGTCTGTGACGCCCGCGAGCCGGACCTGGTGGTGCGCCCAGAGGGCATCCGCGTCGTTGCGTACGTCCCAGAGGCGTTTGGGAGTGTCGGGATCCTCGAGGATGGCCTTGAGGGTCTTTCCGCTGGCGCCGGGGGTGCTGAAGGCGGAGTTACCGAGGGTTTGCACGTCGATAATCCATGTTGTTCGTGCGGGGTGGACGAGCACGGTCAGGAGGGAGAGGGTTCCGTTGCGGCTGAGACTTTTGCCCTCGAGATCCAGGTAGAAAGTGCTCGAAGGAGGTATCGAGGAGAGGAAAGCCTGGATATCTGGAAGGGAGGAGATCAAGGTTGGTGACGACGAAGGAGTAGCCGTAGTAGCCATGCCTGACTTGAAGGAATGCGTTTCGCCGATGATCAAATGGTTTGGTATTGCGGTTTGTTTTGGGTCGACCATCGGTGACCAGATTAAGTGTTTGCGACCCCGCGCCATCTGGCACCTGGTCAGTGAGGGTCATCGTCACACAGATGACGCACGGCGTCCTACATTGTGCCCCGCCAATTAGAAGGCGCTTCTTCGACGCCCAAGGGATGCCGGTAGTGGTCCTCGGCAGGCTACATGTACCGGCAACGGGATCATCAATCATTGGAAGCCTCCCGGTTGTTGCAACTCCAGCACTTGAACAAACCGGTCTCAATTTGACACAGAAAGTTGTGATAGGTGGTAGGTAGGAAAAGAGACAAGAAATAGGGAAATAATTATACTACGCCCGAGAGCCCTCTCACTTATTCCTTACCACCTTGGGCGGGAGATCCTTGAAGACTCCCTTGACGAGCAACGCCCTTGACGAGCAACGGACTGCGTAATACATTCTCCCAGTCGTGCACCGCGAGGGTGTTCTCCCTATTCTCCATCACCACATCGTACCCGCGCTTCCACACCTCCTTTTCGTACCCGCCAACCGCGCGAGCCAGCTCCTGCCGGGTATGGCCCTTCATGGCGCGGAGGCGCGTCTGCAGCTCAGTCACGTCGGCAACGGCGTTGCCGAGACCTTGGCCACGATCTGTATATGGAACCATGGAAGTCAGTAACACGGGTTTTGCTCACCGTGTAGTACTACCTACCTAGTGAAGCCTAGGTAGGGAGCAACTTACGAAAGGTCATGGCATGCGCAGCATCGCCTGCCACAGTAACGCGCCCTCCTCTATTGTCCCAAGGCCTCGTGGGCCAGTAGGTCATCTGACTGCTGTACCAGGACCTTGTCTCCGGTGGAACATCTTGGACCATGGCATTGAAGGGGTACACCAGCGATTTGGTGAGAGCTTCCACCTTCTCGAGGAGGAAGACACGATCGTTTGCGAGCCTTACATGGTCTTCGGTCTCGTCGTAGTTCCAGGTGATGAGAAGCATGAAGGTCCAATCTTCGGGGGCTTCAGCAGTGCAGTCATGGATCGCTGCGAATACGAAAACATTGTCGGGGCCCACGGCCATGCTGTATATGGGGTGGATGTTCCTCAAGCTCAACGCCGTCTCCCGCGTAAGCTTTGCCACAGTTCCGAACGAGGAGACGGGCACTTTCTGCAGCGCAGCATCCTCGGGCGAGAGTTGGAAGAGCCAGGCTCGGGTCGGGCTGTGGGCGCCCTCGGCACCGATAAGCAAGGTTCCATTTTCCGCAGTGCCATCTTTGAACCCTGCCGTGATACCGCCCTCGGTTACAGTTATTGTATCCAAGCTTTTGCCGTACTGAAGACGTCAGGATGGCTAGGCCGGGTCTCGAAGGCGGGGCTGGGGCCACTTACCCGCACGTCCAATCCCTTCTTGATCATATCTACAAACGCTCTTCTCTTGAGGCGGATGGCATAGGGGGCAGGAATTGGCTGGAGTATTTCTCCCGTCACACCGTGGTAGACAGGCAATACAGATTCTGCATGGCGCCGGTAAGACGGATCGGTTTGAACGGTATCAAGGAGAAGATTTAGCTCGGGGGTGAGGCATTCCTCGATGCGGGACTGTGCCCAGTAGACACCAAAACTCCAGTCTCGTGCCCGGGCCGCGGTGCTCTCATCCTTCTCGAAGACGGTAGCAGAAATCCCCGCCTAGGGTTGTCAATTGTCAGTACTGCGGAAAACGTTGCCTAGGTAGTAGCCATCGACGTGGTTTCTCTTTCTTGCCTTCTTGAAGATTTGGCCAAGTAAGAGGCCAGCCGGACCTAGTATGCACGAGTTAACCTGGGGCCCCCCACCCCGGAGGAATATCGAAATTCTGTCCCCGTGTTTCCAGTCCAGACCGAGGCACTGGGCAGATAGGTACCTACTCACCTCCACCGATAATCAGCACCCTCAACGGCTCCATAATGCTCAGAAAACAAATCTTAGTAGATTGTACCTAGACACAAAAAGCGATCGATGTATCGATGGACAAATCCCCGAACATCCCATGAAGCGGTACAGTTCGGAAAGAAGATGGGGTTGGCCAAACCTGACTCGGGATTGTCTGCGCAATGAGGGGCGAGGGGAAGGGTCCGGGCGCGTAGAAATAGAACTCAGAAATTCCCTCCTACCGGAAGCATCGGGGCGCTGACCCTACTATACCCGGATGTTTTACTTCATTTTCGTTTTTGGGGTGGCACAACCAGCGGCATTCGTCGCTTTTGGTAACGGGGGTGTGTATGAGACAGTATGATCCCAGTGCCGCGGTGCGGACTTGATCGGCGGCATCGGCCCCGTCGCGACAGAAGTGCTATCTGCTGACGCCATAATTACGGAGTATATCGGGCCCTTGGCGATTATACGTTGTAGTGGTACAGGTAAACTGGTTGAGGTTGCTAGGCTTCATCGTCCAGCACGCAGTGCGCATCAACCGACAAGGACGGGTCTACGGCTCTGGAAAACGTCCCTGTTCACTCGGGATAAGCAAGCAGGGGTCAGGGTGACTCACGTGATGCGCCAGGCAGCCCTCTGCGCGCAGTGCAGGAAGTCCTCGCCCAAGGCAGATAACTCGGGTCCTTATCCATCATCTGCGGTCGAAAATCATCCGAGAATAGTCCCGACTCCCAGTCTCTCGCGATGCCTCCCTCAGACGATCCAGAAATCAAGGAAATAAGCCAGCGTATGGCTCATCTCGATGCAATGCTCCAGATACATAACTCGGGTCCGCAAGTCAAGCCCTTGTGGTTCGAGTATCGAGATCTCAGAGACCGACGCAAGGTGCTCGAAGACGAAGCCAAGTTGGTAGCCAACCCCAAAGTGGGACAGACACCGGCCCCAAAACCCAGCTCTGTTTCAGATGGCGTCACGAATGGCGAGCCTGAACCCGTCGATAGTCGAGGTATGCTCAGCATTAAATGACTTAGGTTGTAAATTTGGCTGAGATAATTATGAATAGGTGTACAGCCTGAGGGGACAACACAGCCTGGGAAGATCGTGAGGTTTCAATTACCTAATAGTTCGGACCCGCTCGACCAAGGTGTATCGGATTCAAAAGTCCCCGAAGTCGATCCTGAAGTCCGGGACACCACCCGAGTACTGAAGGATATAGTGTGTTGGCAGCCATCCAATAAGAAAAGTTAGGGGTGACCAAAGTTTCAAGGCCAGTTTCACCTGCACAGCACAGGGGAGGGGATGTCTTAGGTACCTAGGTACCGAGGTAGGATAGCCGACGTAGAGGAGGGTCTGGTTTTAAGGAAACGCCTAAAAGCCACCTACCAAATACTATCAAGGGCGTAACTATTCCAAATCGAGACATGCTATAGCTTCTTTTCACGGATATACTTGACCTACACACCCCTCCCACCGGACGCTCCTGCTGGGATTTTCATCCAGGCATTCTTTACACTAGCGCCCACGGGCTCGCTACAACATAACCTCAGTAATCCCACCAGGACTTGTGAGACATGGTAACCCTAACCACAACCCGGGCATGAATGGTATCATGGGCTGTCCGACACTTCCCGACCAGCTCTTTGTCGGCCCCGCTCAAAGTCAGGCAACACCCACTTCACCATCCATTCCGACTTCAACACCTCATCAGCCGTCGGCCGTTCCTCCGGCCGGAACGCCAGCATCTTCCGCATCAAGTCCACAATAGCCGCCGTCTCCTCCTCACCAAAGACCCCCACCTCAGCCCGCTTCCGCCTATACTTCTGAACAAACTCCTCAAACGCGTCCTCCAGCGCAGGCCGCACCTCCTTCCGCCCTTGCGGACGCTTGTCCTCACCAAAGAACCGCCCCCTCCCCTCCCAACGCTCCCACCAACCCAACGGCATGCCACCATACCCCAAAACATCCACCTGCTGCGCGGTAACCTCATCCGCCGTCGTGAACTCATTGCTAAAAATCGCCTTCATGCCGACAATTTCCCACATGGTGATGGCGAGACCCCAAACGTCGGCGGGATAGGAGAGGGGCGCGTCCGGCTCAAACCGGGCCTCGGGCGGCCGCGACCCCAGCGGTGTGTGGCAGTCTCTGCCGGGACGGGGCTCCGAGGCCGGGGCGTGGGCTTCGCCGAAATCGCTGAGGAGGATTTGCGTGTCGGTGCCGAGAGAGAATTCGTGCGCGCGTTTGTCGGCGGCGAGGTTGAGTGGGGCGACGGCGGTGGGGGGGATGTTGGGTGGGAGGGGGTTGCCGTCGCGTCGGGTGATGGGGATGGTCTCGGGTTTGCCGTGCTCGTCGTAGAACTGCGCGATCGAGAGCTGGTTTGGTTGGCGTGGAAGGCGGGCGAGGATGTTTCCGAGGTGGATGTCTGTATGCGTGTAGCATGGGATTAGGTTCAGTGGCGGATTAGGAAGTCTTCGTAGCAACGTACCTCCATGGGCGTAACCCCGTGCGTGTAAATAGGCGACGGCGAGGGCAACGCCACCACACAATGCCCGCGCCACGTCGATCTGGAAGAGTTGGCTGTATGAAGCCGTCCGCAGGTCACATTGCGCCAGCGCCATGGTATAACAAGGGTGCGTCCCGTTTGGGCCTTTCACCTCGAACTCGTCCAAGGGCACCGGGATGGAAGAGTGGCCGAGAGACGCCGGTGGAGGAACTGGCAGTGGCGTGGCAAGGTCGCGCAGAATTGCAGTTTCCCGTGGTGGCGATTTGACGATGCCAACTTTGACGGCGACGTAACAGCCGAGCTTGGTGTCTTGCGCAAGCCAAACTGTGGAATAACCGCCGAAGCCAAGCTTGTCTACCACGCGGTACCTCGCACGTAGAACGTCTCCGATCGTGACGGGATGGTATCCACCGGGTATATAGTATTCGAGATATTCAACATCACTGATTGGGTTATAGGCTGGCCGTTGGAATTCCTTGTCGTGCCCCTTGGTCGACGTGGTCGTCGAGAAGGCACGCCCGCTTCCCACATGAGGATAGCGTGTCCGGGGGTGGAGCACTGTGACAAAACAACTTGGGAGGCGCCATATGGCTCTTGTAGAGGGACTTATCAGCGAAGGGGCACGCATGATGGCAGGGGTTCTGCTGGGCTCTGCCTTCACCCGGTTGCCCTCCGATGTTGCGACTTGCGGCACTTGCCGCCTCGTGAAGTGCTGGGTTAGGCGAAAATTCGTCAACCGGGGTTGAAACCCATGGCACGTGCTTCTATGGCTCTAAAGCTGCGTGTTTAATCTGTAGGATGGCGAGAATCTGTTCTTGTGTCTTTATTCTATTTTTGACAGCCTCCTTATTGAATCTCTCCTTCTAGACCGATTTACATCATCAAATGGGAATGGCAAACTTGATTAACAAGCAAGCATCGATGTGTTTCAGCAAGATCCCCCCTCACCATGGGCGGTGTGATCAGACGTCAAACAGAAATAAGCCAGGCCGAATACCAGTGACGTTGAATGAGAACATGGAGAGAGTGGCAAACTCTTTGAAGGCATCGGGTGGGAAGAGCCACATGCCAACGGCCGTGCAGGGTAGCCTCTCCATCAGCTCCAACGTCTCAGTAGCCTCGGGAGACGTGTAGGCATATTTCGGAAACATGCCGGGCCCGCCAGACATGCTTGTAAGCTTCTCGCGGGTCGTCGCCCAATTCTCCGCCTCGTCTTTCAGATGGTGTGCGAGGTCGTCCCGTGTCCACTCCTCCCCTTCTTCTTTCTTCACCCCGAGGTCTATAGCGGTTCCATCGGCCCTCCGCATTATCATGGATGGGGGCCAGTCATGAGTAGGGCAGATGTAGAAGCGGAATCCGTCGTCATGGTTCTCTCGGGCAGTTCGCTGTTCTTGTGTAATGCCAAAGGCGGATTCGAGCCGCCGCCAGCCTTGGGAGATCTCCCGGGGGTCATCGCTTAGAGGAAGCTGGAAGAGGTCCAGCTCCAGGCCTGGTCGCGGGTCCGCTTCAAACCAATGGAAGCCGCTAGCCGCGTGGCCTCGTCGACGGAGGGGGAATGTTTGGGCGAAGTGGAAGCGCCAGTTCTTGGCCAGAGACAAACCCATCCCCCTTGTACGGCACCGAAAGCCGATAACGAAGAAAAGAGAACGGAGTTTGCATCGAAGGATATCCCCAAACGACGCCGCTGCAGTTGGGTGAAGGGTTGCTGGGGTCAAGTGTGCCTGTGTCGGGTCGAACATGTAATCTAGATACGCTCGGTCCAACGCGAGGTGGGCAATCCTACATCATACGAGTTAAAAACCAAGTCTAGTAAGCAGATGCAGGCAAACACAACAAAAGAATAACGGGTATATATACCCTTGGTCCTTGTAGTCGTAAGCCCTGGCGTCATGTAAAAGGTCAACAAGCAGCGGTGCAAATCCTCGGTAAGGACCGCTTTCGGGTTCCCGGGGTCGGACGTATACGACGTCGTAGTCCGGATTAAGGTAGAGTACCTGTTCCCTGCGCTGCCGTCCAGGGAAGGGTAGATGAATGTGGTAGAAGCTGAGCACGGCCCCCCTGGCCTCTCGGTTTACTTGGAGGAGCAAACTGAAGGGTGGCGCAAAGGATGGTCCGCAGCCATGGATATTGAAGGTGTACCGCCGGCCGCTGACTATTCGACCGAGATGGTTGCGGTCAGTGTAACAGTGGGAGTCTCCGTCGGCGGGGCAAATATCGAGCTCGATCATGCGGTGCCGTTGGAGATGGGCCTTCCAGATGTACAGCCGTATTTCGGCGGGGAGGCGGGAGAAAAGCGGCCATGCGGAAAAGGAAGGGACTGGAGATGTGGCCTCGAGGTGACTGAGATGTACATCGTTGAAGAGCATGTGCATCCGGCTATCTCCCATCACCTTATCCGCAGCGTCTGTCGAAGTTCCGTGGTTCATCGTTGAGATTAGGTCGAGATCAGGTTAAAGCCCAGGCGAAGCGAAGGGGGGAAAATTCCCGAAGGACGGGAAGGAGAGTGGGGAAGATGTACCCGGTGGTCAGGTGATCTTAGCTCAACTCCACCTCTCCGCAGGAGAGGTGGCGCCAATATTCCCGGACATCGCAAAATACCCGGACAGGCGCGTCCTGAACAACGCATCGATTTTATACTGTAAAACGCGTAGACTATAAGATAACCTCCCATTCCTAACCCTATTTCTACTGCAATTTGACTACTTTTTTATCGAAATATCTCTTAATACCTAATATAACGAATCCCCAAGTGTATGGGCTGCCAGATAGCTCCTTACAGTATAAAACCGCTATTATCGTACCTATAGTATATACCTCTAAACCGATATAATCTTTAAGAAGCTAACTATCCGCTATACCGCTACGATCTTCAGAATCGGTAAAATATAGATCGGATCGAATCTGAAGTTGCTAAAAGAGACTGGTCTTCCTGTAATAAGTACCGTGAATGCCGGGCGGCCGCGTTCACTGTATAACGATAAAGATATAGCCCTTGAAGTATATATATACTGGCTTATTTGATCTGGATCTATTACTGCCTATAATTTAATTAAAGATACTATAAACTAACTATATATATACTATTAACTACCCTATCCCCCTATTAGCTGGTACTGGTAGTGTGACGAACCTGTCTCTGGACCCGTCCTGTTAGGGTTCAGTATCGGTCGAAGGTATTCTCTCAAGGGTGCTTAGGTTCGGTGCAGCCAAAGGGTGCACAACAAAGACTTGTCTCAACAGTAGGCTCTCGAGCTTGTAGCGAACTGTAGTTGTGATTGCTAACTGGAGAACTCCCAGAGCTCTCCAGAACGAGTGACTATATACTATCTAGGTCCGTAGGTACCTTCGTACCTATGCCTCCTGGATCGTCTTATCCTCAAGACGATCCATCCTGGATCGTCTTATCTATTCCACGATCCCATGGATCGTGAATTCTCCCACACGATCCGCTTCTTATTGGCTGACGCTCCCATCCTTGACGATTGGCTCGGGGCGTCCCGCGCCCCGCTTCCGTGCGTCTGGCACAGTGATCATGACACGATGCCCCTCCTCCGTGCCTTTCGACCCGAAAGGCCCCAACAACCTTTCTGCTTAAGTAGCGCCAGTCAGCCCATCCCTGATGTGCGTGGTTCCCTGTCCTTCTTTCTGTCCTCGCCTTACTGCCGCGATGATGCTGACAAGATGTCGAACCGCGTAAGCAAAACGAAACCCAAACCCTCTACGCCTCATCCCAAAACTATTAAACGTGACGAGTTGCTAGCGCGTATCTTGCGCCTAGGAGTCATTATGCACAAGCCTTGTTCTCGGTGCGAGGAGTTCGGTATTGAGTGCAAGGTGTCCTCCGACGATTCTTTTTCTTGTTACGAATGCACTCGTCGACACGAACCGTTTTGTGATGCCTTGGGTGTAACAGCCCAAATGTTTCAGCGTATCGTGGCTCAACATGATCAAGTTGAGTCGGATCTGGAGCAGGCGGAGGCTCTGGCGGAGGCAGCCAACGCCAAAGTGCGTCGTCTCCGAAATCTGAAAAGAACGTGGCTGGTGAAGATGCAGCGCGCCATTGCTCGGGGGCTCGATTCCATCGAGGAGCTGGAGAAACTGGAGCGCAAGGAGGCGGAGGAGGCGGCGGCAAAAGCAGCTGCCGGTCCCCCGTCGGCAGACCCTTCTTCCGTCGGGCTCCCTCACGACCCTGCGTGGCTTTCAAGGTTCGTTTTTCTTGTTCCCCCCCGTTGTTGGTTGCTGACGATTGACTTAGTTCCTCTGGCGACCCTTCCTCCGGGTTCGATTGGTCCTTGGGTGACCCTCTTGCTGGGGTCGACCTGTCCGTGGGGTTCCCGTTGGTCGATCCGGGTTCCTCTGGTGGAACTCCTGAAGTTTCTCGGGGCAGTTGAGATTGGTAGCTGGTTGCCATGAATTGTCTTCTGGGCCGAAGTCCAGCCATTTGACCAAATACTCCAACCGTCCTTTCGTGATGCGTGAATCTAGGACTTCCTCAACGTCCCACTCTTCCTCTTCGTCTTCTGCCTCGGCGTCCTTGTCGAGTCGTGCGCCCTTGGGCGCTGGTTCCAGAAGTGAGATGTGGAAAACGTTGGTCCGTAGTCGCATTGTCGAGGGTAACGCGAGAGCGTAATTGTTCTCCGAAATCTTTTTGTCGATCTTGAACGGTCCGACTTTGCGAAAGTCGAGCTTCCTGCTTGGTCGCTTCGTGCGAAGATTTCGAGAAATGAGGTAGACTTTGCCCCCCTCCTCTAGGCGAGGTCCCTCGAGCCTGTTTCTGTCGTAGAACTTCTTCATCCGTGTTCGTACGAATTCGAGTTCTTCCTTGAGCATCGCGTGCAGCGAGCTCATTTTGTCGGCTTTGACTGCCGCTCTGGGCACCGAAACTTCGGGCCCTTGTCGCAAATCTGCTTCGTAGCCGAAATTCGCGAAGAATGGTGTGACCCTGGTGGTCTCCGTGACGGTGGTGTTGTAGGCGAGTTGCGCTGTCGGCAGCAGCTCGACCCAGTCATCCTGCTGGAAATTGACGTACAACCGTAGGTATTGTTCGACGACCTGGTTGAGTCGTTCCGTCTGTCCGTCCGTCTGTGGGTGGTAAGCGGTTGAGAGCTTACTTTTCGTACCCAGTCTCGTCATCAGAGCCTGCCAAAACTTTGATGCGAACTTGGTGTCTCTGTCTGTGATCCATTCCTCCGGCCATCCGTGGACCGAGGTGATGTTGCGGTAGATCACATCTGCAAGTTGTTCTGCCGACCATGTTTCCTTGTAAGGGAGGAAGTAGCTCCATTTGGTGAGTCTGTCCACCATCGTGAGGATGCTGTCGTATTCCACGCCCGTTACTGAGTCCTTGGATATCGGCAGCTTGGTGATGAAGTCCATCGTCACCGAGTTCCATGGTCGTTCTGCAACTGGCAATGGCTGTAGTAGCCCGTACGGCTTGTGTCGTCCTGGCTTGCTCCGCTTGCAGAGGTCGCATTCCGCCCGGACCTCTTCTGCCGTCTGCTTGATTCCTGGGAAGTCGTAGTTCTGCTTGACTTTTGCAATTGTTTTGCTGATTCCCATGTGTCCTCCGAGTCTTGACTCGTGGATCTTTCGAATGAGCTCCTTTTGGTCACTAAGCCTGACGTAGGCCTTGTCGTGGTACCAGAGTCTCGTTCTTTCAAGTCGCAATCCCGCGATCTTGGATTCTGGCTCTTCTTGCCATGCATCGCGCTCGTCGTCCGCGATGGTTCCTTGGAAATCTTGTTCCAAGCGTTGTTCCCTGAAGGCCGCACAGCATTCTACAAACGGTTGCAGAGGCCTAGCTTCGGGATCTTCCGACTGTTGCTGAAGTGCTGCGATCTCGTAGTCTTCAGTCGGTTGGGAAGCGTGCCGTAGCGATCCGTCTGTCTGTTGATGTAGCAATGGTGGTGAGGCTTCAGACGTGTTGTCGTGGTGATCCGCTCTCCTACTCAAGGCATCCGCTCGTGCGTTTTCTGAGCCTTTCTTGTAGTGGATCGTGAAGTTGAATTCGGACAGAAATTCTGCCCACCGAGTTTGTCGTCCGTTCAGCACCTTGGTGGTGGTGAAGTACCGTAAGTTCTTGTGGTCCGTGTACACCTGGACTTCGTGTGTCGTGCCGCTGAGGTATGGTCTCCATTCCTGGAATGCTTCAATGATTGCGAGAAGCTCCTTGTCGTGGATCGGGTAGTTAAGCCTTGGCCCTTCGAGTTTCTTGGAGAAGAACGCAACTGGATGAAGCTTGCCGTCCTTGTCCCTCTGACCAAGTTGTCCTCCGATCGCGAAGTCCGAAGCATCAGCCTCGACTTCGAAAGGTGTGCTTGGATCAGGCAGCATGAGCACCGGGTCGGCGATGATCGCATCGCGGATCCGCTGGAAAGCCTGCTCGTGCTCCCGCTTCCACTGGAATGTGGCATCCTTTTTGGTAAGTTCGTGCAGAGGTCTCGCGAAGTCGCCGAAATTCTTGATGAACATTCTGACGAAGTTGGCGAATCCGATAAATCCTCTGACCTCCGTGGCGTTCGTCGGTGTCGGCCACGTCTTAACAGCTTCCAGTTTCTCGGGTTCGATCTTGACCCATCCCGGGGAGATTTCGTAACCCAGAAACACTGTTTTCTTGACATGAAACTCGCTCTTGTCCTTGTTGACTGACAATTTGTGCTCGTGCAGTGCGTCCAGCACCTGCCGCACGTGTCTCTTGTGTTCTTCGAGTGTTTTGGAGTAGATGAGAATGTCATCCAAGTAACAGACTGCAAATTTATCGAGGCAATGTCGAATTGCGTGGTCGATAGCGGCTTGAAATGTCGCTGGTGCGTTGGTCAACCCGAACGGCATGACGCGGTACTCGTAGTGCCCGTAGGGTGTCCGAAAAGCCGTCTTCCATTCGTCTCCTTCCTTGATGCGGATGTGGGCGTACGCTGTCGGAAGGTCGAGACGCGTGAAGTATTGTGCCCCTGACAGCTGGTCTCGAAGCCTTGAGATCAGTGGCAGTGGGTAGCGGTTCTTCACCGTTTCGCCGTTCAACTGTCGGTAGTCCACACACATCCTGAGTTTCCCATCCTTCTTTGGAACGAAGAGGACTGGGTAGCCCGCTGGAGATGTCGATGGTCTGATGTGTCCTATCTCGAGGTTCTTTTCGAGATAGCTCCTCAACTCTGCATCTTGCTTCTCGTTGGTGTGGTACACCTTGAAAAACTTCAACTGGGCTCCTTCCTTGAGTTTGATCTCGTGATCCCAAGGTCCGTGGTCTGGTAGCCCTGCAAGATGTTTTGCCGTGAACGCCGGGTGCCCCTTGTAGTCGTCTGGGATCTGCCCCGTCTTTGCGCTCTTCGCCGTACCTTCGTAGTACGCGAACTTGTTGTTCCCAGGCTCGATGCTTGCTGCTTCGAGTTCCCTGACTTCCTCTGCTGCCAGCTCGATGCTTGCCGCTTCGAGCTGATTGACCCATTGTTCGTGTTTGAGCATTCCGTGCTCGTCGACTGAGACGACGGCGATGGTTCGTTCCTCCCGTGTCTGCTTCTTTCGTCGTGTGCCGCTTCTTCCGGACTCCAGAGTGCGTGGTTCTGCACTGGCTGCTTCCTGCGGTGGGCCCGTAGAGGGGGTTCGTTCTGACCCGCTGCTCTCCCGTGGCTCCTGTTCTGCGCGTTCTCCCATCGAGTTGGTCGGATGCTCCCGCTGTTCCCGCGGTCGCAGATGGCCATCTCCCTTCCAACTGATGTCTGGGTCGTAATCCTCATGCCATGGGCGTCCGAGAATCATGTCTTTCTCTGGTCCCATGTTCACGATGTCAAATACCACTTGGGTGGTTTTTCCCTCCACCTCGATGTCGAGTGGTTCTGTTTCTCGTCGTACCCATTGCGTGTCGAATGGTCCTTTGACGACGTGTGGTTGCTTCTTGATCCTCCATGGGATTCTGAGTTGATTCACAAATGCGGGCGAGATGAGATCCATCTGCGCTCCTCCATCCACTAACGCGAGGGCTTCGATCTTCCCCCATCGCGCTGTGATCCAGAGCCTGTTGTCTGGCTTGGTGCTTCGTACAGCAGCTACTTCGTGTTCGTCTGCTGGGAGGTCGTTGTAAGGCTTCTGCTTGCGCCAGTTCTTCCTGTACTGCGCAGCCTGTCTTCGTTGTTGTGGAGTTAAAGATTTCCGGGCCCCTCGGAGGGCCCTGAGCCGTTTCCCAAGCTCTCGTGGTGTTTCAAGGCGTCCCTGTCCGCACCTTGGCTTGCGGCGTCAATCGTCTGGTGTTCTTGGAGCCATTGGGCCGCCCATGCCTCAACTGGGCGCCTCTCGTTCCTTCGGGACGCTCTCGTCCTCTGGTGTGGCTTCCTCTGGGATTGCTGTTCCATGTATCCCCAGATTTTCTCGTCGGCGTGTGGTAGGCAGTCTGCGCTTCGGCATTCGTTGACTCCTACGCCCGCCATACAGCGTCGGGGCCAGGCTGCCTTGGGTTTAACCCTCAGCCTGCCCTCGTGAGTGCGTTGGGTGTCCCACAACATGCCTGCGGGAGCGTCGCCGCTGTCGTATACCCATCTGATGGGTAGGGGTTGCATTCCTTTTTCTTCCCTCGTGGGCCAGAAACTGTTGCGAAATTTGTCCTGGAAGTGGTACCGACATTCGTGCGCGATGCACTGGAACCAGGGCAGGTAGATGTGACTTTCTTTTCGTGGGTTCACCCGCTCGTGGTCTTCTGGCAACAACTGGAATCCCTCCGTGTTGTTCTCGCCCCGGAAACCCCACCATTCAAGGTCGGAGGTTTGTCGCCCGGTGCGCACGATGTGCTGATGTCGAGCCCAGTATTCTTCCCAGTTCTGTTGTTTCCTTCCTTTCGCCGCATTCTGCTCCTGTGCGTAGTCAAAAAGTTGCTCGGGATATCGCACTCCGTTTTCGTATTCCTCCGCCTCTTCGGTGGGTCCATCCCACGGTGTGTGATGCGGAAGTGCCTGGCGGATGTCGTCCTGCAAGGCCTGTGCCTCTCTTAATGTCTTTTCGACGTGATCCCCGGCCCTGTTGTTGGCCTCGGTGATCTCTTGGACTCGTTCTCTGGCGAAATCGAGTTCCGCGCAAAGTTGTCCATACTGGTCGTTCCTTGCTTGGAGAAGCTGCTCGAGTTCTTCTTTCTCTCTCGACAACTCCTCGATCCTTTGCCGTTGGCTTAGGACCCTCTGCTGTAGGAAGGTGAGGTTCGGGCTGACTCCTCCTTCACCCTCGTGGGTTCGCCATTGCCCGTCCTCTTGCTGAACCAGGGTGATGCCCCAGTCCTCAGCGACTTGTCGGATGTACCGCGGGGGAGCCAGTTCTCCCTCGTCATCCGTTTCGATGAAAGCGTGATGGGCGGTGTCATTTCCCTCCTGGTGGTTGCTGCTCCTCAAGTCTTCTTGATCCGAGTCGGTGAGTTCATCGTCCTGCTCGATGACTCGGTCAATGTCGATTTCGAGGTCGTCCTGCGTGTAGCTGGCGGCTGCGACCTCCAGAAACCGGGTTCTTCTTCCGACCGTGTCTTGGTCGATGGTGGCAGCTTCCTTCCCTGGAACCGGTCTCCACTCTTTCTTGCTGCGGCAGTCACGTTTGAAGTGACCCTTCCTCCCGCAGTTGTAACAGGTGATGCCTGATTTGTCCTTGGCACCATCTCTCTTTCCTGCCCACTGTGCCTGGGCAGCGCTGACGTCCATGGGTCCCGAGTGCGTGCCGTATGACGTGCTCTGGTGCTGGCGTTTCTTTTTGTCGTTGGGCTTGTGGTAGCCTGCGGATCGCTGTACCTCGCTGCCCTTCTTCTGTTGTTTGCGGGCGAACTGTCGGTCGTCAATCTTGACAGCCATGGCGATGTACTCGTCGAGTGTGTCGGGTCGGCTCTCCTTGTAGAGCTCGTCCTTGACCTCCTCCTTCAGCCCTCCGTAGAACAGGTGCATCAGCCCCTCGTCGTCTATCTCTGCCTTCATGGAGTCTTGTCGGAAAATCGTGGCGTAGGCGGTGGCTGACCTAGTCTGCTTCAGCCGTCCTAGCCGTTCCTGGGCGTGCAGCTTCTCGTCCTTGTCACCGAACACCTTCTGAATCTCACTCTCGAACTCGGAGTAGTTCTCGAAGACTTTTTTGGTGAAGGGTTTGTGGATTGCTCCGCCGAGGAAATCACTCAGTGTTCCCGTAAACCACTTGAGGGCCTTGTCCTTGAGTCGGGTGGCGGCGTATCTGGTCTTGGATTCCTCAGTGGCGAACTGGTGCGAGTTGTGGTCGAGATAGTTCCGCATCTCCGTGATCCAACCTGGCAAGGCTTCCTGGTCGCCCCCGTACTTCTCGGGTTGCTCCAATTTGACCTTTGTCTTGGCCGGGTCCTTGGTGTGGACCTCGGTCGCCGCAAGTCGGGCTGCCAATGCCGCGTTGCTGGCCTTGGTCTTCGCAAGCTCTTCTTCAGTTTCATCGAGTCGTTCGGTGACTCTCTGAAGCGCGGCCGTGATCTGGCCCGGCGTCGGTTGAGTTGCCATGTCGTTTTACCTTCGAGCCTGAACTGTAACAGATCAAAGGGAGTTAGCAACGTGTGACGAACCTGTCTCTGGACCCGTCCTGTTAGGGTTCAGTATCGGTCGAAGGTATTCTCTCAAGGGTGCTTAGGTTCGGTGCAGCCAAAGGGTGCACAACAAAGACTTGTCTCAACAGTAGGCTCTCGAGCTTGTAGCGAACTGTAGTTGTGATTGCTAACTGGAGAACTCCCAGAGCTCTCCAGAACGAGTGACTATATACTATCTAGGTCCGTAGGTACCTTCGTACCTATGCCTCCTGGATCGTCTTATCCTCAAGACGATCCATCCTGGATCGTCTTATCTATTCCACGATCCCATGGATCGTGAATTCTCCCACACGATCCGCTTCTTATTGGCTGACGCTCCCATCCTTGACGATTGGCTCGGGGCGTCCCGCGCCCCGCTTCCGTGCGTCTGGCACAGTGATCATGACAGGTAGGTATGTTGGAAATAAAACTACCCCTAGTATAAAGGGACTTATAGTAAACCTATTAAAGTAGTATATCTATTAGCTGAATAATAAATTAAAGATATTAACCTCTTTTATAATAAGCTAGTAAATATAGTTAAGATATATAATATTATAGGTTCTAGTTATTAGAATACCGATGAAATGGGTTGTATATTAGCGATACTAAGTAGGAAGATTAAGGTCTTAGTTATTAAAACTAATAAGAAGAAAGTAGTAAGTTACCCTCTTAAAATAGATAGTTCCCCCTTTAAAATAAACTAAATAGCTACTTACTATAGTAATTTACTAGCTAGAGATCCCAAACCTCTATAATAGAGAGTTGATAACCCTAATCGGTATAGGTAGTACCTTTAAGGGTTATATCCCTATATATAATATCTTTAAGTAGTGGCCTATAGAGGATTGGGACGTTGATAATCTTAACGAGGATATGCGGTTTGTAGTGTTAGAGACTATATTTAATAATTCCGAGATTATATTTAATTGGATCCGCTACTTTAATAAATACTCCTTTAATATATATACCGAGTTTAAGAGGTACTATCTTATAATAGAGGAGTAGTTCGGTTATAACAAATACTATAATAACTTTCAGCTTAATATCTCCTTTATTAATACTAATAAAGTTACCCCTAATAATATAGTATAGCAACGAACTTATATAGAGGAGCGGATTTATCGTTTATTAATATTAGATAATTTCTTAGGGTATTATAACCTTAAACTATATAAATATTACCTCTAGTTTAATATTATCCTTATCTTCCTACTATCTTATTCTTCCTACTTTATATAACCGATAGATATCGGAGTTTTTCGCTATCTTAAAGATATATATTAAATATATCTTTATCGCTATATTCAACTTAGAGATCTTATATTTATATAGATATAGTTTATTTAAGGGTTCTAGTAGGTTTAGGTAGTAGGCTTTATAATAAGGAATATTATAGCTAGGTTCGAGAAGTCTAGTATCTACCTAGTATAATATAAGATTATTATCGAATAGATATACTAGAAGGCTATTGTGACGAACCTGTCTCTGGACCCGTCCTGTTAGGGTTCAGTATCGGTCGAAGGTATTCTCTCAAGGGTGCTTAGGTTCGGTGCAGCCAAAGGGTGCACAACAAAGACTTGTCTCAACAGTAGGCTCTCGAGCTTGTAGCGAACTGTAGTTGTGATTGCTAACTGGAGAACTCCCAGAGCTCTCCAGAACGAGTGACTATATACTATCTAATTCCTGAGCTCTAGACAGCTCTCGAGAGCCCTCTAGAGCTCGCCGCTCTTGTGTGACGAACCTGTCTCTGGACCCGTCCTGTTAGGGTTCAGTATCGGTCGAAGGTATTCTCTCAAGGGTGCTTAGGTTCGGTGCAGCCAAAAGGTGCACAACAAAGACTTGTCTCAACAGTAGGCTCTCGATCTTGTAGCGAACTGTAGTTGTGATTGCTAACTGGAGAACTCCCAGAGCTCTCCAGAACGAGTGACTATATACTATCTAAGTCCATAGGTACCTTCGTACTTTTCCCTAGGAACATAGGGAACGGTAGCCGTTCCCTTCGTTCCTTATGGCACCTGAGGAACGGTAGTCGTTCCCTCCGTTCCTCTGCTGATTGGCCGGAGGCCCATTCTTAATGATTGGCTTGGGGCGCTTCCCGCGCAGCCCCCACATAGCCCTGCATGCGACCATGACCGTGACACGATGCCCCTCCTCCAGGTCTTGCGTCCCGAAAGACTTGCCAACCTCCCCATCCCTTAAGTAGCGCCAACAGCCCGAATCCCAGGTGGGTACTCTTCTTCCTTTACCCCCTTACCCTGCTGATCATCATGGGGAATCGCGTGGAGAAACCCACCAGGTCGTTGACCGCTGAAAAGAAAGCTGAACAACGCGACGCCCTTCTTGAAGCCATCCTCCGAAACGCCATCACCATGAAGCGTTCCTGTTCCTTCTGTGAATCTCGGGGTTACACGTGCAAGGCGTCTCCCTCCGACTCCGCGAGTTGTTATGAGTGCGTCTCTCACCATGAGCCTCACTGTGACGCTCAAGGCGTTACTCTGCAGCAACTGCGTCGTATCACTAGCCAGTACGATAAGTTGGACGCTGAAATGGAAGAAGCCGAGCGCCAACGGGCTGAACTGGACGCGAAGATAAATCGTCTTCGTCTCTCGAAGAAAAGGTGGTCTGAGAAGATGTCTCGTGCCTTATCCCGTGGTGTCACTACCATCGAGGATTTGGAAGAACTGGAGCGGCAGGAAACAGAAGAGTCGAAGCGACGAGAGGCTGAGAATGCTGCTGCTCAGTCAACAGTGGAGCCTGTTCCTGAGGAGGCTTTGTCCGACCCTTCCTGGGTTCCGAGGTTCGTGTTTGCCGTGTTGCGTGGCGTTGGTTCCTAACCGTTGCTTAGTGCTTCCTTCGCCGACTTCCCTGCCGACTTCGACTGGTCCTTGACGCCTCCTTTGGTCGATCCGGGTTCCTCTGGTGGAACTCCTGGAGTTTCTCGGGGCAGTTGAGATTCGTAGCTGGTTGCCATGAATTGTCTTCTGGACCAAAGTCCAGCCACTTGACCAAATACTCCAACTGTCCTTTCATGATGCGTGAGTCTAGGACTTCCTCAACGTCCCATTCCTCCTCTTCATCTTCTGCCTCGGCGTCCTTGTCGAGTCGTGCGCCCTTGGGCGCTGGTTCCAGAAGCGAGATGTGGAAAACGTTGGTCCGTAGTCGCATTGTCGAGGGTAACGCGAGTGCGTAATTGTTCTCCGAAATCTTTTTGTCGATTTTGAACGGCCCGATCTTGCGGAAGTCGAGCTTCCTGCTTGGTCGTTTTGTGCGAAGATTTCGAGAAATGAGGTAAACTTTGCCCCCCTCTTCTAGGCGAGGTCCCTCGAGCCTGTTTCTGTCGTAGAACTTCTTCATCCTGGTTCGTACGAACTCGAGTTCCTCCTTGAGCATCGCGTGCAGCGAGCTCATCTTGTCGGCTTTGACTGCCGCTCTGGGCACCGAAACCTCGGGCCCTTGTCGCAAATCTGCTTCGTAGCCGTAATTCGCGAAGAATGGCGTGACCTTCGTGGTCTCCGTGACGGTGGTGTTGTAGGCGAGTTGTGCCGTTGGCAACAGCTCGACCCAGTCATCCTGCTGGAAATTGACGTACAACCGTAGGTATTGCTCGACGACCTGGTTGAGTCGTTCCGTCTGTCCATCCGTCTGTGGGTGGTAAGCGGTTGAAAGCTTACTCTTCGTACCCAATCTTGTCATCAGAGCCTGCCAAAATTTTGATGCGAACTTGGTGTCCCTGTCTGTGATCCATTCCTCCGGCCATCCGTGGACCGAGGTGATGTTGCGGTAGATCACATCTGCGAGTTGTTCTGCCGACCATGTTTCCTTGTAAGGGAGGAAGTAGCTCCATTTGGTGAGTCTGTCCACCATTGTGAGGATGCTGTCGTATTCCACTCCCGTTACTGAGTCCTGGGAGACTGGTAGTTTGGTGACGAAGTCCATCGTCACCGAACTCCATGGTCGTTCTGCGACTGGCAATGGTTGCAACAGCCCATATGGTTTGTGTCGTCCTGGTTTGCTTCGTCCGCAGCGGTCGCACTCTGCTAGGACTGCTTCTGTCGCCTGTTTGATTCCTGGGAAGTCGTAGTTCTGCTTGACTTTCGCAATTGTCTTGCCAATTCCCATGTGTCCTCCGAGTCTTGACTCGTGGATCTTTCGAATGAGCTCCTTTTGGTCACCAAGCCTGACGTAGGCCTTGTCGTGGTACCAGAGTCTCGTCCCTTCAAGTCGCAACCCTGCGATCTTGGATTCTGGCTCTTCCTGCCATGCATCGCGCTTGTCGTCCGCGATGATTCCCTGGAAGTCTCGTTCCAGTCTCTGTTCTCTGAAGGCCGCACAGCATTCTACAAACGGTTGCAGAGGCCTGGCTTCGGGATCTTCCGACTGTTGCTGAAGTGCTGCGATCTCGTAGTCTTCAGTCGGTTGGGAAGCGTGCCGTAGCGATCCGTCTGTCTGTTGATGTAGCAATGGTGGTGAGGCTTCAGACGCGTTGTCGTGGTGATCCGCTCTCCTACTCAAGGCATCCGCTCGTGCGTTTTCTGAGCCTTTCTTGTAGTGGATCGTGAAGTTGAACTCGGACAGAAATTCTGCCCACCGAGTTTGTCGTCCGTTCAGCACCTTCGTGGTGGTGAAGTATCGTAAGTTCTTGTGGTCCGTGTACACCTGAACTTCGTGTGTCGTGCCGCTGAGGTATGGTCTCCATTCCTGGAATGCTTCAATGATTGCGAGAAGCTCCTTGTCGTGGATCGGGTAATTGAGCCTTGGTCCTTCGAGTTTCTTGGAGAAGAACGCAACTGGATGAAGCTTGCCGTCCTTGTCCCTCTGACCAAGTTGTCCTCCGATCGCGAAGTCCGAAGCATCAGCCTCGACTTCGAAAGGCGTGCTTGGATCGGGCAGCATGAGCACCGGGTCGGCGATGATGGCATCGCGGATCCGCTGGAAAGCCTGCTCGTGCTCCCGCTTCCACTGGAATGTGGCATCCTTCTTGGTAAGTTCGTGTAGAGGTCTCGCGATATCGCCAAAGTTCTTGATGAACATCCTGACAAAGTTGGCGAATCCGATAAACCCCCTAACCTCTGTGGCGTTTGTTGGTGTCGGCCACGTCCTGACAGCTTCCAGTTTCTCGGGTTCGATCTTGACCCATCCTGGAGAGATCTCGTAACCCAGAAACACTGTCTTCTTGACATGAAACTCGCTCTTGTCCTTGTTGACTGACAACTTGTGCTCGTGCAGTGCATTCAGCACCTGCTGCACATGTTTCTTGTGTTCTTCGAGTGTCTTGGAGTAGATGAGAATGTCATCCAAATAACAGACTGCAAATTTATCGAGGCAATGTCGAATTGCGTGGTCGATAGCGGCTTGAAACGTCGCTGGTGCGTTGGTCAACCCGAACGGCATGACGAGGTACTCGTAGTGCCCATAGGGTGTCCGAAAGGCCGTTTTCCATTCATCTCCTTCCTTGATGCGGATGTGGGCGTACGCTGTCGGAAGGTCGAGACGCGTGAAGTATTGTGCCCCTGACAGTTGATCTCGAAGCCTCGAGATCAGTGGCAGTGGGTAGCGGTTCTTCACCGTTTCGCCGTTCAACTGTCGGTAGTCCACACACATCCTGAGTTTCCCATCCTTCTTTGGAACGAAGAGGACTGGGTAGCCCGCTGGAGATGTCGATGGTCTGATGTGTCCTATCTCGAGGTTCTTTTCGAGATAGCTCCTCAACTCTGCATCTTGCTTCTCGTTGGTGTGGTACACCTTGAAAAATTTCAACTGGGCGCCTTCCTTGAGTTTGATCTCGTGATCCCAAGGTCCGTGGTCTGGTAGCCCTGCAAGATGTTTTGCCGTGAACGCCGGGTGTCCCTTGTAATCGTCTGGAATCTGTCCCGTTTTCGCGTTCTTCGCCGTACCTTCGTAGTACGCGAACTTGCTGTTTCCAGGCTCGATGCTTGCTGCTTCGAGTTCCCTGACTTCTTCTGCTGCCAGCTCGATGTTTGCCGCTTCGAGCTGATTGACCCATTGTTCGTGTTTGAGCATTCCGTGCTCGTCGACTGAGACGACGGCGATGGTTCGTTCCTCCCGTGTCTGCTTCTTTCGTCGTGTGCCGCTTCTTCCGGACTCCAGAGTGCGTGGTTCTGCACTGGCTGCTTCCTGCGGTGGGCCCGTAGAGGGGGTTTGTTCTGACCCGCTACTCTCCCGTGGCTCCTGTTCTGCGCGTTCTCCCATCGAGTTGGTCGGATGCTCCCGCTGTTCCCGCGGTCGCAGATGGCCATCTCCCTTCCAACTGATGTCTGGGTCGTAATCCTCATGCCATGGGCGTCCGAGAATCATGTCTTTCTTCGGTCCCATGTTCACGATGTCGAACACCACTTGGGTGGTTTTTCCTTCCACCTCAATGTCGAGTGGTTCTGTCTCTCGTCGTACCCATTGTGTGTCGAATGGTCCCTTGACGACGTGTGGTTGCTTCTTGATCCTCCATGGGATTCTGAGTTGATTCACAAATGCGGGCGAGATGAGATCCATCTGCGCTCCTCCATCCACTAACGCGAGGGCTTCGATCTTCCCCCATCGCGCTGTGATCCAGAGCCTGTTGTCTGGCTTGGTGCTTCGTACAGCAGCTACTTCGTGTTCGTCTGCTGGGAGGTCGTTGTAAGGCTTCTGCTTGCGCCAGTTCTTCCTGTACTGCGCAGCCTGTCTTCGTTGTTGTGGAGTTAAAGATTTCCGGGCCCCTCGGAGGGCCCTGAGCCGTTTCCCAAGCTCTCGTGGTGTTTCAAGGCGTCCCTGTCCGCACCTTGGCTTGCGGCGTCAATCGTCTGGTGTTCTTGGAGCCATTGGGCCGCCCATGCCTCAACTGGGCGCCTCTCGTTCCTTCGGGACGCTCTCGTCCTCTGGTGTGGCTTCCTCTGGGATTGCTGTTCCATGTATCCCCAGATTTTCTCGTCGGCGTGTGGTAGGCAGTCTGCGCTTCGGCATTCGTTGACTCCTACGCCCGCCATACAGCGTCGGGGCCAGGCTGCCTTGGGTCTAACCCTCAGCCTGCCCTCGTGAGTGCGTTGGGTGTCCCACAACATGCCTGCGGGAGCGTCGCCGCTGTCGTATACCCATCTGATGGGTAGGGGTTGCATTCCTTTTTCTTCCCTCGTGGGCCAGAAACTGTTGCGAAATTTGTCCTGGAAGTGGTACCGACATTCGTGCGCGATGCACTGGAACCAGGGCAGGTAGATGTGACTTTCTTTTCGTGGGTTCACCCGCTCGTGGTCTTCTGGCAACAACTGGAATCCCTCCGTGTTGTTCTCGCCCCGGAAACCCCACCATTCAAGGTCGGAGGTTTGTCGCCCGGTGCGCACGATGTGCTGATGTCGAGTCCAGTATTCTTCCCAGTTCTGTTGTTTCCTTCCTTTCGCCGCATTCTGCTCCTGTGCGTAGTCGAAAAGTTGCTCGGGATATCGCACTCCGTTTTCGTATTCCTCCGCCTCTTCGGTGGGTCCATCCCACGGTGTGTGATGCGGAAGTGCCTGGCGGATGTCGTCCTGCAAGGCCTGTGCCTCTCTTAATGTCTTTTCGACGTGATCCCCGGCCCTGTTGTTGGCCTCGGTGATCTCTTGGACTCGTTCTCTGGCGAAATCGAGTTCCGCGCAAAGTTGTCCATACTGGTCGTTCCTTGCTTGGAGAAGCTGCTCGAGTTCTTCTTTCTCTCTCGACAACTCCTCGATCCTTTGCCGTTGGCTTAGGACCCTCTGCTGTAGGAAGGTGAGGTTCGGGCTGACTCCTCCTTCACCCTCGTGGGTTCGCCATTGCCCGTCCTCTTGCTGAACCAGGGTGATGCCCCAGTCCTCAGCGACTTGTCGGATGTACCGCGGGGGAGCCAGTTCTCCCTCGTCATCCGTTTCGATGAAAGCGTGATGGGCGGTGTCATTTCCCTCCTGGTGGTTGCTGCTCCTCAAGTCTTCTTGATCCGAGTCGGTGAGTTCATCGTCCTGCTCGATGACTCGGTCAATGTCGATTTCGAGGTCGTCCTGCGTGTAGCTGGCGGCTGCGACCTCCAGAAACCGGGTTCTTCTTCCGACCGTGTCTTGGTCGATGGTGGCAGCTTCCTTCCCTGGAACCGGTCTCCACTCTTTCTTGCTGCGGCAGTCACGTTTGAAGTGACCCTTCCTTCCGCAGTTGTAACAGGTGATGCCTGATTTGTCCTTGGCACCATCTCTCTTTCCTGCCCACTGTGCCTGGGCAGCGCTGACGTCCATGGGTCCCGAGTGCGTGCCGTATGACGTGCTCTGGTGCTGGCGTTTCTTTTTGTCGTTGGGCTTGTGGTAGCCTGGGGATCGCTGAATCTCGCTGCCCTTCTTCTGTTGTTTGCGGGCGAACTGTCGGTCGTCAATCTTGACAGCCATGGCGATGTACTCGTCGAGCGTGTCGGGTCGGCTCTCCTTGTAGAGCTCGTCCTTGACCTCCTCCTTCAGCCCTCCGTAGAACAGGTGCATCAGCCCCTCGTCGTCTATCTCTGCCTTCATGGAGTCTTGTCGGAAAATCGTGGCGTAGGCGGTGGCTGACCTAGTCTGCTTCAGCCGTCCTAGCCGTTCCTGGGCGTGCAACTTCTCGTCCTTGTCGCCGAACACCTTCTGAATCTCGTTCTCGAACTCGGAGTAGTTCTCGAAGACCTTTTTGGTGAAGGGTTTGTGGATTGCTCCGCCGAGGAAATCACTCAGTGTTCCCGTGAACCACTTGAGTGCCTTGTCCTTGAGTCGGGTGGCGGCGTATCTGGTCTTGGACTCCTCGGTGGCGAATTGGTGCGAGTTGTGGTCGAGGTAGTTCCGCATCGCCGTGATCCAACCTGGCAAGGCTTCCTGGTCGCCCCCGTACTTCTCGGGTTGCTCCAATTTGACCTTCGTCTTGGCCGGGTCCTTGGTGTGGACCTCGGTCGCCGCAAGTCGGGCTGCCAATGCCGCGTTGCTGGCCTTGGTCTTCGCAAGCTCTTCTTCAGTTTCGTCGAGTCGTTCGGTGACTCTCTGAAGCGCGGCCGTGATCTGGCCCGGCGTCGGTTGAGTTGCCATGTCGTTTTACCTTCGAGCCTGAACTGTAACAGATCAAAGGGAGTTAGCAACGTGTGACGAACCTGTCTCTGGACCCGTCCTGTTAGGGTTCAGTATCGGTCGAAGGTATTCTCTCAAGGGTGCTTAGGTTCGGTGCAGCCAAAAGGTGCACAACAAAGACTTGTCTCAACAGTAGGCTCTCGATCTTGTAGCGAACTGTAGTTGTGATTGCTAACTGGAGAACTCCCAGAGCTCTCCAGAACGAGTGACTATATACTATCTAAGTCCATAGGTACCTTCGTACTTTTCCCTAGGAACATAGGGAACGGTAGCCGTTCCCTTCGTTCCTTATGGCACCTGAGGAACGGTAGTCGTTCCCTCCGTTCCTCTGCTGATTGGCCGGAGGCCCATTCTTAATGATTGGCTTGGGGCGCTTCCCGCGCAGCCCCCACATAGCCCTGCATGCGACCATGACCGTGACATCTTGATAGCTCTCGAGAGCCCATGAGAGCAGCTCCTGACTGGCCGCCCCCTTTCCTGGCTCCCGGGTGTTCCATAGAGCACCCTGTGATTGGTTCGTTAAACGACTGGCTCGGGGCGTCCCGCGCCTCGGGGGTCCCACTTGTGGGCATATTCGTGACACGATGCCCCCCCTCCAGGGTCGACGTCCCGTCGTCCATGTTCCCAGCCTTCTTCTGAAATAGTGCCAACAACCCCAGTCCAATCTGGTTGGTAATTCCTCCTCTCCTCCCCACTTCCGTCCTTTCATCATGACTGACAGTGTAAAGAAACGAAAGCGCGGAAGTGGAACGAGTACTGAACGCCGCGTCCGTCTCGCCAACACCACTTCCTCCTTCCTAATGCCCAAGTGTTCTTATTGTCTCGAGAAGGGGCTGGACTGCAGTGTCTCCGGCACTTCCAAGCGCTGTGGTCCCTGCAACCTTTTCAACCGTCCGTCCTGCGACGTCTGGGGAATTGATCCGGGTGCTTGTACGTGTGTTCCTTGTCGCCGATTTCTGGTTTCTGACCATCTTCCAGTTCGAGCGTTTGTGGCGGAGAAAAGTAAACTGGACCTTGAAGAGGAGGAGACGCTAGCCAAGTTGTTGCGTCTGCGCAAGCAGAAGCGTGCCTTGGAGGAGCGCGTGCAGAAAGCCGTCTCTCGCGAACTGCGGGACATTTCGGAGGTGGCGCAGGAAGAGGCATCCTCCAGTTCGGGCCCTCCGTCCTCCGCCGACGTTCCACCCGTTAGCTCCTCGGGCGCCGATTCTTCTTTGTTTGATCCTGCTTGGGTTCAGGGGTTTGTCCTACCCTGACCTCCTTCCGTCCCTGCCGCTGACTTGCTTAGTTCTTCCGACGACCTTTTCCTTGCCGGAGTTGACCTTTCGGCGGGGCCCTTCTTGGTCGGTCCGGGTTCCTCTGGTGGAACTCCTGAAGCTTCTCGGGGCAGTTGAGATTTGTAGCTGGTTGCCATGAATTGTCTTCTGGGCCGAAATCCAACCATTTGACCAAATACTCCAACTGTCCTTCCGTGATGCGTGAATCTAGGACTTCCTCAACGTCCCATTCCTCCTCTTCGTCTTCTGCCTCGACGTCCTTGCCGAGTCGTGCGTTTTTGGGCGCTGGTTCCAGAAGCGAGATGTGGAAAACGTTGGTCCGTAGTCGCATTGTTGAGGGTAACGCGAGTGCGTAATTGTTCTCCGAAATTCTTTTGTCGATTTTGAACGGTCCAATTTTGCGGAAATCGAGCTTCCTGCTTGGTCGTTTTGTGCGAAGATTTCGAGAAATGAGATAAACTTTATCCCCCTCCTCCAGGCGAGGTCCCTCGAGCCTGGTTCTGTCGTAGAACTTTTTCATGCGTGCTCGCACGAATTCGAGTTCTTCCTTGAGCATCGCGTGTAGCGAGCTCATTTTGTCGGCTTTGACTGCCGCTCTGGGCACCGAGACTTCGGGCCCTTGTCGCAAATCTGCTTCGTAGCCGTAATTCGCGAAGAATGGCGTGACCTTCGTGGTCTCCGTGACGGTGGTGTTGTAGGCGAGTTGTGCCGTTGGCAACAGCTCGACCCAATCGTCCTGCTGGAAGTTGACGTACAACCGTAGGTATTGTTCAACGATCTGGTTGAGTCGTTCCGTCTGTCCGTCCGTTTGTGGGTGATAAGCAGTCGAAAGCTTACTCTTCGTACCCAGCTTCGTCATCAGAGCTTGCCAAAACTTTGATGCGAACTTCGTGTCTCTGTCTGTGATCCATTCCTCCGGCCATCCGTGGACCGAGGTGATGTTGCGATAGATCACGTCCGCGAGTTGTTCTGCTGACCATGTCTCCTTGTAAGGGAGGAAGTAACTCCACTTGGTGAGTCTGTCCACCATTGTGAGGATGCTGTCGTATTCCACTCCCGTTACTGAGTCCTTGGAGACTGGCAGTTTGGTGATGAAGTCCATCGTCACCGAACTCCATGGTCGTTCTGCGACTGGCAATGGTTGCAACAGCCCATATGGCTTGTGTCGTCCTGGTTTGCTTCGTCCGCAGCGGTCGCATTCTGCTAGGACTGCTTCTGTCGCCTGTTTGATTCCTGGGAAGTCGTAGTTCTGCTTGACTTTTGCAATTGTTTTGCTGATTCCCATGTGTCCTCCGAGTCTCGACTCGTGGATCTTTCGAATGAGCTCCTTTTGGTCACCAAGCCTGACGTAGGCCTTGTCGTGGTACCAGAGTCTCGTTTCATCAAGTCGCAATCCCGCGATCTTGGATTCTGGCTCTTCTTGCCATGCATCGCGTTCGTCGTCCGCGATGATTCCTTGGAAGTCTCGTTCCAATCTTTGTTCTCTGAAGGCAGCGCAACATTCTACAAACGGTTGCAGAGGCCTGGCTTCGGGATCTTCCGACTGTTGCTGAAGTGCTGCGATCTCGTAGTCTTCAGTCGGTTGGGAAGCGTGCCGTAGCGATCCGTCTGTCTGTTGATGTAGCAATGGTGGTGAGGCTTCAGACGTGTTGTCGTGATGATCCGCTCTCCTACTCAAGGCGTCCGCTCGTGCGTTCTCTGAGCCTTTCTTGTAGTGGATCGTGAAGTTAAATTCGGACAGAAATTCTGCCCACCGAGTTTGTCGTCCGTTCAACACCTTGGTGGTGGTGAAGTACCGTAAGTTCTTGTGGTCCGTGTACACCTGGACTTCGTGTGTCGTGCCGCTGAGGTATGGTCTCCATTCCTGAAATGCTTCGATGATTGCGAGAAGCTCCTTGTCGTGGATCGGGTAGTTGAGCCTTGGTCCTTCGAGTTTCTTTGAGAAGAACGCAACTGGATGAAGCTTGCCGTCCTTGTCCCTCTGACCAAGTTGTCCTCCGATCGCGAAGTCCGAAGCATCAGCCTCGACTTCGAAAGGCGTGCTTGGATCGGGCAGCATGAGCACCGGGTCGGCGATGATCGCATCGCGGATCCGCTGGAAAGCCTGCTCGTGCTCCCGCTTCCACTGGAATGTGGCATCCTTTTTGGTAAGTTCGTGCAGAGGTCTCGCGAAGTCGCCGAAATTCTTGATGAACATTCTGACGAAGTTGGCGAATCCGATAAATCCTCTGACCTCCGTGGCGTTCGTCGGTGTCGGCCACGTCTTAACAGCTTCCAGTTTCTCGGGTTCGATCTTGACCCATCCCGGGGAGATTTCGTAACCCAGAAACACTGTTTTCTTGACATGAAACTCGCTCTTGTCCTTGTTGACTGACAATTTGTGCTCGTGCAGTGCGTCCAGCACCTGCCGCACGTGTCTCTTGTGTTCTTCGAGTGTTTTGGAGTAGATGAGAATGTCATCCAAGTAACAGACTGCAAATTTATCGAGGCAATGTCGAATTGCGTGGTCGATAGCGGCTTGAAATGTCGCTGGTGCGTTGGTCAACCCGAACGGCATGACGCGGTACTCGTAGTGCCCGTAGGGTGTCCGAAAAGCCGTCTTCCATTCGTCTCCTTCCTTGATGCGGATGTGGGCGTACGCTGTCGGAAGGTCGAGACGCGTGAAGTATTGTGCCCCTGACAGCTGGTCTCGAAGCCTTGAGATCAGTGGCAGTGGGTAGCGGTTCTTCACCGTTTCGCCGTTCAACTGTCGGTAGTCCACACACATCCTGAGTTTCCCATCCTTCTTTGGAACGAAGAGGACTGGGTAGCCCGCTGGAGATGTCGATGGTCTGATGTGTCCTATCTCGAGGTTCTTTTCGAGATAGCTCCTCAACTCTGCATCTTGCTTCTCGTTGGTGTGGTACACCTTGAAAAACTTCAACTGGGCTCCTTCCTTGAGTTTGATCTCGTGATCCCAAGGTCCGTGGTCTGGTAGCCCTGCAAGATGTTTTGCCGTGAACGCCGGGTGCCCCTTGTAGTCGTCTGGGATCTGCCCCGTCTTTGCGTTCTTCGCTGTACCCTCGTAGTACGCGAACTTGTTGTTCCCAGGCTCGATGCTCGCTGCTTCGAGTTCCCTGACTTCTTCTGCTGCCAGCTCGATGCTTGCCGCTTCGAGCTGATTGACCCATTGTTCGTGTTTGAGCATTCCGTGCTCGTCGACTGAGACGACGGCGATGGTTCGTTCCTCCCGTGCCTGCTTCTTTCGTCGTGTGCCGCTTCTTCCGGACTCCAGAGTGCGTGGTTCTGCACTGGCTGCTTCCTGCGGTGGGCCCGTAGAGGGGGTTCGTTCTGACCCGCTGCTCTCCCGTGGCTCCTGTTCTGCGCGTTCTCCCATCGAGTTGGTCGGATGCTCCCGCTGTTCCCGCGGTCGCAGATGGCCATCTCCCTTCCAACTGATGTCTGGGTCGTAATCCTCATGCCATGGGCGTCCGAGAATCATGTCTTTCTCTGGTCCCATGTTCACGATGTCAAATACCACTTGGGTGGTTTTTCCCTCCACCTCGATGTCGAGTGGTTCTGTTTCTCGTCGTACCCATTGCGTGTCGAATGGTCCTTTGACGACGTGTGGTTGCTTCTTGATCCTCCATGGGATTCTGAGTTGATTCACAAATGCGGGCGAGATGAGATCCATCTGCGCTCCTCCATCCACTAACGCGAGGGCTTCGATCTTCCCCCATCGCGCTGTGATCCAGAGCCTGTTGTCTGGCTTGGTGCTTCGTACAGCAGCTACTTCGTGTTCGTCTGCTGGGAGGTCGTTGTAAGGCTTCTGCTTGCGCCAGTTCTTCCTGTACTGCGCAGCCTGTCTTCGTTGTTGTGGAGTTAAAGATTTCCGGGCCCCTCGGAGGGCCCTGAGCCGTTTCCCAAGCTCTCGTGGTGTTTCAAGGCGTCCCTGTCCGCACCTTGGCTTGCGGCGTCAATCGTCTGGTGTTCTTGGAGCCATTGGGCCGCCCATGCCTCAACTGGGCGCCTCTCGTTCCTTCGGGACGCTCTCGTCCTCTGGTGTGGCTTCCTCTGGGATTGCTGTTCCATGTATCCCCAGATTTTCTCGTCGGCGTGTGGTAGGCAGTCTGCGCTTCGGCATTCGTTGACTCCTACGCCCGCCATACAGCGTCGGGGCCAGACTGCCTTGGGTTTAACCCTCAGCCTGCCCTCGTGAGTGCGTTGGGTGTCCCACAACATGCCTGCGGGAGCGTCGCCGCTGTCGTATACCCATCTGATGGGCAGGGGTTGCATTCCCTTTTCTTCTCTTGTGGGCCAGAAACTGTTGCGAAATTTGTCCTGGAAGTGGTACCGACATTCGTGCGTGATGCACTGGAACCAGGGCAGGTAGATGTGACTTTCTTTTCGTGGGTCCACCCGCTCGTGGTCTTCTGATAACAACTGGAATCCCTCCGTGTTGTTCTCGCCCCGAAAACCCCACCATTCAAGGTCGGAGGTCTGTCGTCCGGCGCGCACGATGTGCTGATGTCGCGTCCAGTATTCTTCCCAGTTCTGCTGTTTTCTTCCTTTCGCCGCATTCTGTTCCTGCGCGTAGTCGAAAAGTTGCTCGGGGTATCGTACTCCGTTTTCGTATTCCTCCGCCTCTTCGGTGGGTCCATCCCACGGTGTGTGATGCGGAAGTGCCTGGCGGATGTCGTCCTGCAAGGCCTGTGCCTCTCTTAATGTCTTTTCGACGTGATCCCCGGCCCTGTTGTTGGCCTCGGTGATCTCTTGGACTCGTTCTCTGGCGAAATCGAGTTCCGCGCAAAGTTGTCCATACTGGTCGTTCCTTGCTTGGAGAAGCTGCTCGAGTTCTTCTTTCTCTCTCGACAACTCCTCGATCCTTTGCCGTTGGCTTAGGACCCTCTGCTGTAGGAAGGTGAGGTTCGGGCTGACTCCTCCTTCACCCTCGTGGGTTCGCCATTGCCCGTCCTCTTGCTGAACCAGGGTGATGCCCCAGTCCTCAGCGACTTGTCGGATGTACCGCGGGGGAGCCAGTTCTCCCTCGTCATCCGTTTCGATGAAAGCATGGTGGGCGGTGTCGTTTCCCTCCTGGTGGTTGCTGCTCATCAAGTCTCCTTGATCCGAGTCGGTAAGTTCATCGTCCTGCTCGATGACTCGGTCAATGTCGATTTCGAGGTCGTCCTGCGTGTAGCTGGCGGCTGCGACCTCCAAAAATCGGGTTCTTCTTCCGACCGTGTCTTGGTCGATGGTGGCGGCTTCCTTCCCTGGAACCGGTCTCCACTCTTTCTTGCTGCGGCAGTCACGTTTGAAGTGACCCTTCTTGCCGCAACTGTAGCAAGTGATGCCTGATTTGTCCTTGGCACCATCTCTCTTTCCTGCCCATTGTGCTTGGGCAGCGCTGACGTCCATGGGTCCCGAGTGAGTGCCGTATGACGTGCTCTGGTGCTGGCGTTTCTTTTTGTCGTTGGGCTTGTGGTAGCCTGCGGATCGCTGAATCTCGCTGCCCTTCTTTTGTTGTTTGCGGGCGAACTGTCGGTCGTCAATCTTGACAGCCATGGCGATGTACTCGTCGAGTGTGTCGGGTCGGCTCTCCTTGTAGAGCTCGTCCTTGACCTCCTCCTTCAGCCCTCCGTAGAACAGGTGCATCAGCCCCTCGTCGTCTATCTCTGCCTTCATGGAGTCTTGTCGGAAAATCGTGGCGTAGGCGGTGGCTGACCTAGTCTGCTTCAGCCGTCCTAGCCGTTCCTGGGCGTGCAGCTTCTCGTCCTTGTCACCGAACACCTTCTGAATCTCACTCTCGAACTCGGAGTAGTTCTCGAAGACTTTTTTGGTGAAGGGTTTGTGGATTGCTCCGCCGAGGAAATCACTCAGTGTTCCCGTGAACCACTTGAGGGCCTTGTCCTTGAGTCGGGTGGCGGCGTATCTGGTCTTGGATTCCTCAGTGGCGAACTGGTGCGAGTTGTGGTCGAGATAGTTCCGCATCTCCGTGATCCAACCTGGCAAGGCTTCCTGGTCGCCCCCGTACTTCTCGGGTTGCTCCAATTTGACCTTTGTCTTGGCCGGGTCCTTGGTGTGGACCTCGGTCGCCGCAAGTCGGGCTGCCAATGCCGCGTTGCTGGCCTTGGTCTTCGCAAGCTCTTCTTCAGTTTCATCGAGTCGTTCGGTGACTCTCTGAAGCGCGGCCGTGATCTGGCCCGGCGTCGGTTGAGTTGCCATGTCGTTTTACCTTCGAGCCTGAACTGTAACAGATCAAAGGGAGTTAGCAACGTGTGACGAACCTGTCTCTGGACCCGTCCTGTTAGGGTTCAGTATCGGTCGAAGGTATTCTCTCAAGGGTGCTTAGGTTCGGTGCAGCCAAAGGGTGCACAACAAAGACTTGTCTCAACAGTAGGCTCTCGAGCTTGTAGCGAACTGTAGTTGTGATTGCTAACTGGAGAACTCCCAGAGCTCTCCAGAACGAGTGACTATATACTGTCTAATTTCTGGGTGCTTAGTCTGCTCAGTTGCTGAGCACACTGAGCACACTGCTCACCCTGCTCAGTTGCTGAGCACACTGAGCACACTGCTCACCCTGCTCAGTCGCTGAGCGCACTGAGCACACTGCTCATTGGTTATGTTAATGATTGGTCCGGGGCGCCCCGCGCCCCACTCCTGTGCTTCCAGCTCAGTGGTCGTGACACTACTCTTTCTTACTATAGTAGTTACATTTAAAGTAACCTTTCTTACTATAATTATAGTAAGTAATACCTAATTTATCCTTAGTATTATCTCTCTTTCCTATCTATTATACCTAGGTAATACTAATATCTATAGGTTCTAAGTAAATACTATATAATATACTCTAATACTAATATTTCTTTTTATTATTAGACTTATAGTAGTCTATAGATTACTAAGTCTTACTACCCTTCTTCTATTATTTATAAGTAAACTATTAGTTATTAATCTTAATAGCTATAGTAATATATTTGTTAAGTATATTAGATCGGCTCTCCTTATAGAGCTTATCCTTAACCTCCTCCTTTAATCCTCTATAGAATAGATATATTAGCCCCTTATTATCTATCTCTACCTTTATAGAGTTTTATTGGAAAATTATAGTATAGGTAGTAGCTAATCTAATCTACTTTAGCTATTCTAGCTAGTCCTAGATATATAACTTTTCGTCCTTATTATTAAATACCTTCTAAATCTTATTCTCAAACTTAGAATAGTTCTTAAAGACCTTTTTAGTAAAGGGTTTATAGATTACTCTATTAAAGAAGTTACTTAGTATTCCTATAAACTATTTAAAGGCCTTATCCTTAAGTTAAATAGCGATATATCTAATTTTAGATTCCTTAGTAGTAAACTAGTATAAGTTATAATTAAGATAGTTCTATATTTCTATAATCTAACCTAATAAAGCTTCTTAATTACCTTTATACTTTTTAGATTATTCCAATTTAACCTTTATCTTAGCTAGATCCTTAATATAGACCTTAGTTACTATAAATCGGGCTTCTAATATTATATTATTAATCTTAGTCTTTATAAACTACTCTTTAATATCTATAAACTTCTTTTCAACCTTATTAAACTAGTTAGTAACTCTCCTAAATATAGCTATAATCTAAGCCTATATAGGCTAAATTACTATATTATTTTACCTTTAAACCTAAACTATAATAGATTAAAGAGAGTTAGTAATATATAATAAACCTATCCCTAAACCTATTCTATTAAAGTTTAATATCGATTAAAGATAATCTTTTAAAGGTACTTAGGTTCAGTATAGCTAAAGAGTATATAATAAAGACTTATCTCAATAGTAGGCTCTTAAACTTATAGTAAACTATAGTTATAATTACTAATTAAAGAACTTCTAGAACTCTCTAGAACGAGTAACTATATACTGTATAGATCCCTAGGTACCTCTGTACCTAGATCGAAGAATATTCTTATAATCCTACAATCTGTCCTAGATCATTAGATCGCTTCTCGATCTAATGATCTACTCCTGATTGGTCACCCCCGGATCGCATCTAAAGCTTACAATCTAGTTCCTATTAGAGAAGGCCCTTCCTTACTAATTGGCTCGGGGCACTGCCAGCATACCCCGCCGGGTTGTCTATATATAACTATATCTGTAATACTAGCTTTATTAATAGTAAACTTCTCTAGATGATTGTATATGATCTTGCCTTTGTAGATAGTAAGAGTAATATTGTAGAAGTATTTATATATAGGTAAACTAAAGAGAGGGGTATATTGCTTTTTAATATAGGAGATACCCTACTTTGTATAATACTAATATTAATTATTAGATAATATCTCTAGATAGCTAATTAAACTCTCTTTAATAGCTGTCACGAATATGCCCACAAGTGGGACCCCCGAGGCGCGGGACGCCCCGAGCCAGTCGTTTAACGAACCAATCACAGGGTGCTCTATGGAACACCCGGGAGCCAGGAAAGGGGGCGGCCAGTCAGGAGCTGCTCTCATGGGCTCTCGAGAGCTATCAAGAGCGGCGAGCTCTAGAGGGCTCTCGAGAGCTGTCTAGAGCTCAGGAATTAGATAGTATATAGTCACTCGTTCTGGAGAGCTCTGGGAGTTCTCCAGTTAGCAATCACAACTACAGTTCGCTACAAGCTCGAGAGCCTACTGTTGAGACAAGTCTTTGTTGTGCACCCTTTGGCTGCACCGAACCTAAGCACCCTTGAGAGAATACCTTCGACCGATACTGAACCCTAACAGGACGGGTCCAGAGACAGGTTCGTCACACGTTGCTAACTCCCTTTGATCTGTTACAGTTCAGGCTCGAAGGTAAAACGACATGGCAACTCAACCGACGCCGGGCCAGATCACGGCCGCACTTCAGAGAGTCACCGAACGACTCGATGAAACTGAAGAAGAGCTTGCGAAGACCAAGGCCAGCAACGCGGCATTGGCAGCCCGACTTGCGGCGACCGAGGTCCACACCAAGGACCCGGCCAAGACGAAGGTCAAACTGGAGCAACCCGAGAAGTACGGGGGCGACCAGGAAGCCTTGCCAGGTTGGATCACGGCGATGCGGAACTACCTCGACCACAACTCGCACCAGTTCGCCACCGAGGAGTCCAAGACCAGATACGCCGCCACCCGACTCAAGGACAAGGCACTCAAGTGGTTCACGGGAACACTGAGTGATTTCCTCGGCGGAGCAATCCACAAACCCTTCACCAAAAAGGTCTTCGAGAACTACTCCGAGTTCGAGAGTGAGATTCAGAAGGTGTTCGGTGACAAGGACGAGAAGTTACACGCCCAGGAACGGCTAGGACGGCTGAAGCAGACTAGGTCAGCCACCGCCTACGCCACGATTTTCCGACAAGACTCCATGAAGGCAGAGATAGACGACGAGGGGCTGATGCACCTGTTCTACGGAGGACTGAAGGAGGAGGTCAAGGACGAGCTCTACAAGGAGAGCCGACCTGACACGCTCGACGAGTACATCGCCATGGCTGTCAAAATTGACGACCGACAGTTCGCCCGCAAACAACAGAAGAAGGGCAGCGAGATTCAGCGATCCGCAGGCTACCACAAGCCCAACGACAAAAAGAAACGCCAGCACCAGAGCACGTCATACGGCACGCACTCGGGACCCATGGACGTCAGCGCTGCCCAGGCACAATGGGCAGGAAAGAGAGATGGTGCCAAGGACAAATCAGGCATCACTTGTTACAATTGCGGCAGGAAGGGTCACTTCAAACGTGACTGCCGCAGCAAGAAAGAGTGGAGACCGGTTCCAGGGAAGGAAGCCGCCACCATCGACCAAGACACGGTCGGAAGAAGAACCCGATTTCTGGAGGTCGCAGCCGCCAGCTACACGCAGGACGACCTCGAAATCGACATTGACCGAGTCATCGAGCAGGACGATGAACTCACCGACTCGGATCAAGAAGACTTGATGAGCAGCAACCACCAGGAGGGAAATGACACCGCCCATCACGCTTTCATCGAAACGGATGACGAGGGAGAACTGGCTCCCCCGCGGCACATCCGACAAGTCGCTGAGGACTGGGGCATCACCCTGGTTCAGCAAGAGGACGGGCAATGGCGAACCCACGAGGGTGAAGGAGGAGTCAGCCCGAACCTCATTTTTCTGCAACAGAAGGTCCTAAGCCAACGGCAAAGGATCGAGGAGTTGTCAAGAGAGAAAGAAGAACTCGAGCAACTTCTCCAGAGAAGGAACGACCAGTACGGACGACTTTGCGCGGAACTCGATTTCGCCAGGGAACGAGTCCAAGAGATCACCGAGGCCAACAACAGGGCCGGGGATCACGTCGAAAAGACATTAAGAGAGGCACAGGCCTTGCAGGACGACATCCGCCAGGCACTTCCGCACCACACACCGTGGGATGGACCCACCGAAGAGGCGGAAGGATACGAAAACGGAGTACGATACCCCGAGCAACTTTTCGACTACGCACAGGAACAGAATGCGGCGAAAGGAAGAAAACAGCAGAGCTGGGAAGAATACTGGACGCGACATCAGCACATCGTGCGCGCCGGACGACAAACCTCCGACCTTGAATGGTGGGGTTTTCGGGGCGAGAACAACACGGAGGGATTCCAGTTGTTATCAGAAGACCACGAGCGGGTGGACCCACGAAAAGAAAGTCACATCTACCTGCCCTGGTTCCAGTGCATCACGCACGAATGTCGGTACCACTTCCAGGACAAATTTCGCAACAGTTTCTGGCCCACAAGAGAAGAAAAGGGAATGCAACCCCTGCCCATCAGATGGGTATACGACAGCGGCGACGCTCCCGCAGGCATGTTGTGGGACACCCAACGCACTCACGAGGGCAGGCTGAGGGTTAAACCCAAGGCAGCCTGGCCCCGACGCTGTATGGCGGGCGTAGGAGTCAACGAATGCCGAAGCGCAGACTGCCTACCACACGCCGACGAGAAAATCTGGGGATACATGGAACAGCAATCCCAGAGGAAGCCACACCAGAGGACGAGAGCGTCCCGAAGGAACGAGAGGCGCCCAGTTGAGGCATGGGCGGCCCAATGGCTCCAAGAACACCAGACGATTGACGCCGCAAGCCAAGGTGCGGACAGGGACGCCTTGAAACACCACGAGAGCTTGGGAAACGGCTCAGGGCCCTCCGAGGGGCCCGGAAACCGCTAACTCCACAGCAACGGAGACAGGCTGCGCAGTACAGGAAGAACTGGCGCAAGCAGAAGCCTTACAACGACCTCCCAGCAGACGAACACGAAGTAGCTGCTGTACGAAGCACCAAGCCAGACAACAGGCTCTGGATCACAGCGCGATGGGGGAAGATCGAAGCCCTCGCGTTAGTGGATGGAGGAGCGCAGATGGATCTCATCTCGCCCGCATTTGTGAATCAACTCAGAATCCCATGGAGGATCAAGAAACAACCACACGTCGTCAAGGGACCATTCGACACGCAATGGGTACGACGAGAAACAGAACCACTCGACATTGAGGTGGAAGGGAAAACCACCCAAGTGGTGTTCGACATCGTGAACATGGGGCCGAAGAAAGACATGATTCTCGGGCGCCCATGGCATGAGGATTACGACCCAGACATCAGTTGGAAGGGAGATGGCCATCTGCGACCGCGGGAACAGCGGGAGCATCCGACCAACTCGATGGGAGAACGCGCAGAACAGGAGCCACGGGAGAGCAGCGGGTCAGAACGAACCCCCTCTACGGGCCCACCGCAGGAAGCAGCCAGTGCAGAACCACGCACTCTGGAGTCCGGAAGAAGCGGCACACGACGAAAGAAGCAGGCACGGGAGGAACGAACCATCGCCGTCGTCTCAGTCGACGAGCACGGAATGCTCAAACACGAACAATGGGTCAATCAGCTCGAAGCGGCAAGCATCGAGCTGGCAGCAGAAGAAGTCAGGGAACTCGAAGCAGCGAGCATCGAGCCTGGGAACAACAAGTTCGCGTACTACGAGGGTACAGCGAAGAACGCAAAGACGGGGCAGATCCCAGACGACTACAAGGGGCACCCGGCGTTCACGGCAAAACATCTTGCAGGGCTACCAGACCACGGACCTTGGGATCACGAGATCAAACTCAAGGAAGGAGCCCAGTTGAAGTTTTTCAAGGTGTACCACACCAACGAGAAGCAAGATGCAGAGTTGAGGAGTTATCTCGAAAAGAATCTCGAGATAGGACACATCAGACCATCGACATCTCCAGCAGGCTACCCAGTCCTCTTCGTTCCAAAGAAAGATGGGAAGCTCAGGATGTGTGTGGACTACCGACAGTTGAACAACGAGACGGTGAAGAACCGATACCCGCTGCCACTGATTTCGAGGCTTCGAGATCAGCTGTCAGGAGCACAACACTTCACACGACTCGACCTTCCAACAGCGTACGCCCACATCCGCATCAAGGAAGGAGACGAATGGAAGACGGCTTTTCGGACACCCTACGGGCACTACGAGTACCTCGTCATGCCGTTCGGGTTGACCAACGCACCAGCGACATTTCAAGCCGCTATCGACCACGCAATTCGACATTGCCTCGATAAATTTGCAGTCTGTTACTTGGATGACATTCTCATCTACTCCAAAACACTCGAAGAACACAAGAGACACGTGCGGCAGGTGCTGGACGCACTGCACGAGCACAAATTGTCAGTCAACAAGGACAAGAGCGAGTTTCATGTCAAGAAAACAGTGTTTCTGGGTTACGAAATCTCCCCGGGATGGGTCAAGATCGAACCCGAGAAACTGGAAGCTGTCAAGACGTGGCCGACACCGACGAACGCCACGGAGGTCAGAGGATTTATCGGATTCGCCAACTTCGTCAGAATGTTCATCAAGAATTTTGGCGACTTCGCGAGACCTCTGCACGAACTTACCAAAAAGGATGCCACATTCCAGTGGAAGCAGGAGCACGAGCAGGCTTTCCAGCGGATCCGCGATGCGATCATCGCCGACCCGGTGCTCATGCTGCCTGATCCAAGCACACCTTTCGAAGTCGAGGCTGATGCTTCGGACTTCGCGATCGGAGGACAACTTGGTCAGAGGGACAAGGACGGCAAGCTTCACCCAGTTGCGTTCTTCTCCAAGAAACTCGAAGGACCAAGGCTTAACTACCCGATCCACGACAAGGAGCTTCTCGCAATCATCGAAGCATTTCAGGAATGGAGACCATACCTCAGCGGCACGACACACGAAGTCCAGGTGTACACGGACCACAAGAACTTACGATACTTCACCACCACCAAGGTGCTGAACGGACGACAGACTCGATGGGCAGAATTTCTGTCCGAATTCAACTTCACGATCCACTACAAGAAAGGCTCAGAGAACGCACGAGCGGACGCCTTGAGTAGGAGAGCGGATCACCACGACAACACATCTGAAGTCTCACCACCATTGCTATATCAGCAGACAGACGGATCCCTACGGCACGCTTCCCAACCGACTGAAGACTACGAGATCGCAGCGCTTCAGCAGCAGTCGGAAGATCCTGAAGGCAGGCCTCTGCAACCGTTTGTAGAATGTTGTGCGACTTTCAGGGAACAAAGATTGGAACGAGACTTCCAAGGAATCATCGCGGACGACGAGCGCGATGCATGGCAAGAAGAGCCAGAATCCAAAATCGCGGGATTGCGACTTGAAGGAACGAGACTCTGGTACCACGACAAGGCCTACGTCAGGCTTGGTGACCAAAAGGAGCTCATTCGAAAGATCCACGAGTCGAGACTCGGAGGACACATGGGAATCGGCAAGACAATCGCGAAAGTCAAGCAGAACTACGACTTCCCAGGAATCAAACAGGCGACAGAAGCAGTCCTAGCAGAGTGCGACCGCTGCGGACGAAGCAAACCAGGACGACACAAGCCATATGGGCTGTTGCAACCATTGCCAGTCGCAGAACGACCATGGAGTTCGGTGACGATGGACTTCATCACCAAACTACCAGTCTCCCAGGACTCAGTAACGGGAGTGGAATACGACAGCATCCTCACAATGGTGGACAGACTCACCAAGTGGAGTTACTTCCTCCCTTACAAGGAGACATGGTCAGCAGAACAACTCGCAGACGTGATCTATCGCAACATCACCTCGGTCCACGGATGGCCGGAGGAATGGATCACGGACAGAGACACGAAGTTCGCATCAAAGTTTTGGCAAGCTCTGATGACGAAGCTGGGTACGAAGAGTAAGCTTTCGACTGCTTATCACCCACAAACGGACGGACAGACGGAACGACTCAACCAGATCGTTGAACAATACCTACGGTTGTACGTCAACTTCCAGCAGGATGATTGGGTCGAGCTGTTGCCAACGGCACAACTCGCCTACAACACCACCGTCACGGAGACCACCAAGGTCACGCCATTCTTCGCGAATTACGGCTACGAAGCAGATTTGCGACAAGGGCCCGAAGTTTCGGTGCCCAGAGCGGCAGTCAAAGCCGACAAAATGAGCTCGCTGCACGCGATGCTCAAGGAAGAACTCGAATTCGTACGAACACGGATGAAGAAGTTCTACGACAGAAACAGGCTCGAGGGACCTCGCCTAGAGGAGGGGGGCAAAGTCTACCTCATTTCTCGAAATCTTCGCACGAAGCGACCAAGCAGGAAGCTCGACTTTCGCAAAGTCGGACCGTTCAAGATCGACAAAAAGATTTCGGAGAACAATTACGCTCTCGCGTTACCCTCGACAATGCGACTACGGACCAACGTTTTCCACATCTCACTTCTGGAACCAGCGCCCAAGGGCGCACGACTCGACAAGGACGCCGAGGCAGAAGACGAAGAGGAGGAATGGGACGTTGAGGAAGTCCTAGATTCACGCATCACGAAAGGACAGTTGGAGTATTTGGTCAAATGGCTGGACTTTGGCCCAGAAGACAATTCATGGCAACCAGCTACAAATCTCAACTGCCCCGAGAAACTTCAGGAGTTCCACCAGAGGAACCCGGATCGACCAAGGGAAACCCCGCAGACAAGTCGACCCCAGCGAGGAAGGGGTCGTCCGAAAAGAAACTAGCATAGTCAGCACGAGGACGAGAAGAAGCAGGAGAGAGAGGGGGCACACCTTTGACCCCAGGAAGGACCCAGGGGAGAAGCGACAACGGCACTCGAAGACGGCTGCGCGACGGCAGCCTCGCGGCGCTCTTGCTCCTCCAGCACCCTCCCCTCCTGGTCAAACATCCGGCGTGCCTGATCCTCCAAGGACTGGTGTTGACGGCGCAAGCGGTCAACCCGCGCGAGGGCGGCGCCTAGGGCCTGATCGGCCTCTTGACGCTCCTTGTCCAGTTGACGTTTCTGCAGGACCAAGCGTTGGAAGGCGGAACTATCGTAACCGAAGGAGTCACAATTGTTATTGTGCACCTTGGCGCATGCGGTGCAGACGTCGTCCTCAGGAGGCACGCGGCAATCAGGAATGTTCTTTTCTTTGCAACGAGAACAACGGGCCATTTCAACGGCAAACTCGTCTCGGGCGGATGCGCGATCGCGGCGGCGATCAGTACTGGATTTCTGCGATCGTTTCTTTCGCACACGGTTAGGAGGCATGATGGGTAGAGGCGCAGAAAGAAGGGAGACACCCACCCCAGGACGAAGGGAGGAGGACTAGCCGGCTCCTTATGACAAAAACCACGGAAGGGAATAAGGTCGTCGGGACGTCGACCGCGGAGGAGGGGCATCGTGTCACGGATTAGGCCCAACGCGGTCTTGGCCTGCGGGATGCGGGACGTCCCGGCCAATCATTTAAGGGTCCAACGGCCAATCGTTGCGACAAGTGAAAGCGCTCCCGACGCTCCCTCTCGAGGAAGGGAGCACGGGGAGCACTCGCCGCACTCACTGCTCACGACGCTCCCATCGCTCCTCGGGAGCATAGGGAGCAGAGGGATCAACACGTTAGATAGCAGTATATAGTCACTCGTTCTGGAGAGCTCTGGGAGTTCTCCAGTTAGCAATCACAACTACAGTTCGCTACAAGCTCGAGAGCCTACTGTTGAGACAAGTCTTTGTTGTGCACCCTTTGGCTGCACCGAACCTAAGCACCCTTGAGAGAATACCTTCGACCGATACTGAACCCTAACAGGACGGGTCCAGAGACAGGTTCGTCACAGGATACTGTAAATCGAATAGAAGATAGTTAACTTTATTTATATTATAGATAAATTCTTTAAAGATCTTTATTTATACCTACTAACTACCCTATATAAATATCTTATTTTCGTTAAGATATTTCTATACTTTATATTTAGCTTTAAAGGTTTTAATTATATCTTTAATAATACCGTTAATAGCCTTTAAACTATCTCCCTTAAAGGTATTTATATACTCTTAATCTCAGACCTCTTATATATAGCAAATCTTCTTAATACTAATACTTATCATTATATCTCCCGATAGCTTAACAGTATACCCCCAGTTCTTCTTAGAAGAGAGGGTAGTAAGGCAGCTAGCTATAACAAACCTATCTCTAGACCCATCCTATTAGGGTTTAGTATCAGTTAAAGGTAATCTTTCAAGGGTACTTAGGTTCGGTATAGCTAAAGGGTATACAATAAAGACTTATCTTAATAGTAGACTCTCGAGCTTATAGCAAACTATAGTTATAATTACTAACTAGAGAACTCCTAGAGCTCTCTAGAACGAGTAACTATATACTGTATAGATCCCTAGGTATCTCCGTACCTAGATCGAAGAATATTCTTATAATCCTATAATCCATTCTAGATTATTAGATCACTTCTCGATCTAATAATCTACTCCTAATTGGTTACCCCTAGATTACGTTTAAAGCTTATAATCTAGTTTCTATTAGAGGAGGCCCTTCCTTACTAATTAGCTTAGGGTACTGCTAGTATATCCTATTAGGTTATTTATATATAACTATATCTATAATATAATACCCTTTCTCTATATCTTCTATTCTAGAAGATTTACTAACCTTCCTATTTTTAAATAGTATTAATAATCTATTTCTAGATATATAGCTCCTTCTCTCTTTCTATTATATATATTGGCTAATATTATATTATTTTATATAATAAAAATAATACTGAAATCTATTACCTCTTACTCTAAAACTATTAATTATAATTAGCTTCTAACGGTAATATTTAACTCTTCTATTCTAGTAAAGTATCCTTACTCTTATTATAAGAACTATAAATTCCCTTATAAAGCCTCCCCTTCTAACTTAAGCTAATACCTTAAATATATTACTTATAATTAGTTACTGTGACGAACCTGTCTCTGGACCCGTCCTGTTAGGGTTCAGTATCGGTCGAAGGTATTCTCTCAAGGGTGCTTAGGTTCGGTGCAGCCAAAGGGTGCACAACAAAGACTTGTCTCAACAGTAGGCTCTCGAGCTTGTAGCGAACTGTAGTTGTGATTGCTAACTGGAGAACTCCCAGAGCTCTCCAGAACGAGTGACTATATACTGCTATCTAACGTGTTGATCCCTCTGCTCCCTATGCTCCCGAGGAGCGATGGGAGCGTCGTGAGCAGTGAGTGCGGCGAGTGCTCCCCGTGCTCCCTTCCTCGAGAGGGAGCGTCGGGAGCGCTTTCACTTGTCGCAACGATTGGCCGTTGGACCCTTAAATGATTGGCCGGGACGTCCCGCATCCCGCAGGCCAAGACCGCGTTGGGCCTAATCCGTGACATATCCTCCTCTATAGCTTAAGCTAGAAGTATTAAGATAGTTTATTAATATAGATAGTAAAGTACCTAAGATTCTAAAGTTAATGGTAAGGCTGTTATTAGAGCTTATACTACTACTGCTAGAAGTATATAGAATATAGCTTAGTAACGGTATAGTTATATTGCTATTATCTAACAAAGACAATAGTAATAGCAATAATAATAATCTCGAAGTCCAATAGTCGCTATTATAAATATAGGGCAAAAGAAAGGTACCAGTAACTGTTATCCTTAATATACTATAAAGGTTTAATATAAAGAAGAAGCAGTACCTCAATACTATAGCTAAGAACAATTAGGAGGGTAGTAACAATAGAGATAGTATCCTTTCTAATACTAGCGATATAGTTAATCTAACTAATACTAGCGATAGTAAAGGCGGTGATACTAGCGATACCGGCAAATCTGTTCAGGGGAGCTAGGAGGTCGAATCTGAGGGGGAGGATAACCTACTTTTTGAATAAAAACAAGCTCTCAGATCTCAATTTTTATTACATTTTTAAACGTTTCAGAGCCTTCTAAACAATTCTATCAATTTTCAATAAAATCGAGTAAAGATTCGTTATATAGTGGTTAATCAAGATAGTCAATTTAGTATAGGAAGATACAATTATACTAAGATTTCTATGGGGGTTTGTCCGGGTATTTTGCGATGTCCGGGAATATTGGCGCCACCTCTCCGCAGGAGAGGTGGAGTTGAGCTAAGATCACCTGACCACCGGGTAACGAGGTATTTCTGCCAAACTGCAACATCATTTCCATGCATAAATTCTGCACGTCTTTCGGGCCGCAGAATGCCCGCATTTGGAGCGAGAGTGTTCAGACATGGTGTAACGGGGCAAAACAGACACGAAAACGACGAACCCGCCCGCCCCGCTGAACGTGGCCCGGCAGATTACCGTAGCGGGAAAATGCAGGGGGCAACAACCGTAGATTGCAAAACAACGGTTGTTCTTTAAATAATGGTTGCTCCCACAACTACGGTTGCGACATCGCCCCGCAAATTCTACCGTTCTAATTGGTCAAATTCGCAGCCAACTCCCTGGTGGCCCTTTGATGCAAGGTCTCCCGCAACGCAAACAAACCAAATATGAAGGCTTTCATTTGGCCCAGAGTTGGCCAAATTTGACTTGTTTGAATTTATTTGCCTTGGGTCAAATCAAATCCCATATATAACCCTAACCCCCACAACCCCCTCTCGATCTTCCTGACTTACAGCCATCAGATCTATCAATCCATCCGAGTCAAAACGCAGTCAAATTAAACGATCTTACAATCTGCTGAATCGCTCAAAAACGCAATAAAATTCAGATCTTTCAAATCGTGTTTTTTTCTGACTACGCAATTGTAAACTGGCTGGCTGGTTGGCTGGTAAAAGTGGCGATGCGACTGTCGTCTGTAAACGGAGGCTCAATCCACCTGTTGTGGGCGCCTCTGGGCGCCCAGCGGTTACACAGGGTAGGGTTGGATGTGGCTGTTGTGGCGGTTGGGGGCGTTTTGCAGAGCATTTTGTAGGGCATTTTTCCTCTACACAGCTTGGCAAATCTATCAAATCAAGCAACGCAAATCGAACAAGTTATTTGGCTAAATTAGAGGTCGATTTGCGTTGATTTGCGTTGAATTTGTTTGATTGCGTTGTTGAGATTTGCGTTGCGGGAGACCTTGCTCTGATGACCCTGTTGGCATCGCCTGGCCCTGTGGGCTTTATATCTCTGGCCTTCCAGCGACTGGCAACACCACCAGATTGGCCATCAGGGAGGCCACCAGCTCCTCCAAGCCTGCCACTAGTTACAGCACCGGGCAGCAGCACTAGAAATAGTAGCAGCGGCAGCAGCGCCCCACGCAAGTCTTCGAATACGCGACGCTCTTAAGGCGAAACATCTCGACCTTTCGATTGGTGTCTCACGCCTGCGCAGCATGACGTGTTGGAGAGAGACGGGACGGGTGGGGGTTGAAGGGCAGGGAAGATTGTCATTGGGAGATGGCGCTGGATTCGCCGTTAGCGTTGGGATTTGTTAGCGGGCGTTGGGTTGGGCTTTGGCAAAGAAACCGGATCTGCTGGTCGGATCGGTGAGAGGGACGAGGGATTGGTGTAGGGGCGCGGGGGAATAGCGAACTCTGCTGGTCAGAGACTGGGGAAGATGAGAGGGGGTTGTTGGGGGGTTCTGTGTGGACGTTCTACGATAGGTACCTACCTAGGTCAGGTAGGTACCTTAACCTATGTTGGCAGGTAGACCGTAGAGGGAAAATACATAAACTTGGCTGGCCCAATGTTTTAACAGTCGCAAGCACCATGACATGACTGCCATTGAGCCGGGAGCTATAATTACTACCTACCTACCTAGCTACCTGACCTTCTGCATTGTCCCAAGTTGCTTTTGGCTACATACCTACCTTACTTAATTGGACGGCGTAGGAGCGTGTCACCCACCTAGGTACCTGCCTTTGCCGCATAAGGATCAACAGAATTGATCTCTTCAGATTCAATCCCTCCAATTCAGCACAGCTTTGTTCAGCCCCGCCAATGTTCTCTTCCAACGAACCCCGACGCGCGAATCGGCAGATGCCCCTTGTACTTCCATAATCCCCCTGTTTTCGGAACAGAACAGAAAACCCATGCCAGCTCGCCCTTTGTTCATTCGACTCGAATTCCTACTTGAAACCGCGACGCCCCTCCCGCCTTCTCTCTTCCGCTGAGTGTAATCCCCCCCTCGCTTGGCAACAAGCGTCCCTGTAACCCACATAGTGCCGCAACCAAGCAAGACAAAGTAAATCAGAGGTATATAAGCAACTTGAAGCATCCAACACAATGGCGCCGAAACGAGCGCCATCCGGCACCCGCAGCAGGCCGAAAACTCCGGCCTTTACCAACCCTGCCCGCGTCGAAAAGGCTTACAAAAAAAAGTCCACCAACGCGCAGCCGCGGCGCCCCAAGTCGCCCACCACAATGACAGCCGTGGCGAGTGCGGCCTCCAGCCCACACTGCTCCCTTTGCGTCTCCTCTCCCGATCCTCCCACCGAATCCTGTGCCGTCACTGCCACGGAGCCGGCTATTAGCAAACCGGCGACCTTCCACCGCCCGACAACAGACCCCGCCAGCACGAAGCTGGCGGTCAAGTCATGGCAAGATGAATGGGCGGAAGACTTTGACCCGCCGCCCGAGCATTGCGACAAGTCGGTGCGGCCGGACTACCAGTTCGAGCGGAAGCTGCTGGCTTGGGTCCGCGAGCTCCAGCAGCAGCTCGCTGCGGTGACGGCGGAGCGGGACGCGGCGCTGGCCCGGCTGGGACGGGTGGCAGCATCTAGTTAGTGATGGTTGGTGGCTGACTCGCGTCCCAGAGTCGGGGATATGACTGCTAAGGTCAGTCAGTGGAGGGTGTGGTGTTATACCTGGCAATCGCAATAGGAGAAACACTAGGCCTGACCGCTGGTGACACCGCCGACGGTGACACCCTTGAGGGCGGTGTTGAGGGGGATGATGGATCCGGACAGAAAACAACGAAAGAGGAAGCGAGAACCAGAGCTTTCTTTCCAAGCTTGGGTCAGGTGCCTAATTATTAACCTTATCATGCGGTCGATGTTGGTCAGAGAGAACTCTGATTCAGAATATAATTACTAGTTCCTTGTTTTACCATGTTACAGTTTCTTCAGTGTAAAAATGTGAGTCTCGGCAGTGGGGCGTTCTATTTTCCCTCTGTCATTCTTGCTCAACACAAACGAATGACGAGAGGCCCGTTCAAAAAAAGGAACAAAACCGTGCGCAGTTGGGTTGCCAACTGCATCGGCGCCTCCTTTGGGCAGTTGTCTTACATACAAGTAGTGCTGAACCGTGTGAGACATGGGATTATTTGGAGATAATAAACCGCAATCCACGTTTCCTCGGCTCACCTGAGCTGAGTGCACAACCTTTCCTCGCCCATGACGCACACCGTGTGTTTTTTGGCTTTCGTTTCCTTTTCTGCGCGGCTCCTTCGACCCCTGCCTCAGGGCCTTCTTCAAGCCACTGGGCCAATCATGGAGACGTGCACCGACCGACACACAAGGACGCGCGAGAAGGTGCCAGCAACTCACCTTGGCTTACGGTAACACAGGCGCGCCGCATGCTGGATGTTAGAACTTAGCGATATATCAGGAAGCCGTCATGGTCAAAAAAAGAATATCTGACTGGAACAAGCAGGGCGAGGTATCACTGCGACCTCTCAACACCAGACAGTGACACACTCGGACGAAAGTGCTCTGACAGTTTGTTCAGGGTCTGAGTTTGCCCCACTTCCACTGAGTGGCTTGTGCTAGTGGATGATTGGGTTGTTCGAGGTGGCGTTCCTTGCTGCGCCTGTTTTTGCAGAAAACTCCCAGGAGCCCACGACTGCCTTTCCTTTCAGAAATAAAAGGGCCCTCACTCAAGCACCTTTTTCGAGGTGGAGTGCGTTGCACTTTTGCAACACCCCCCCCCCCCCGGCGGCAGTCAATGCTTCCGATTCGACCCCCGGTTTTGAAGGCCCTCACCTTCCCAACATCCCTCTCCCCTGCTTTCACCTCCCTCGTCTACTATCCTCGTATGATAGAGCGACGCCGCGTCCCCGCTTATCCCAAGGCCACCGGTACTCCTCGTTTCGTCGCAGCGGTCCGGCTTGACGTGTTAAACCCCTGCCACTCCCAAGTCCTGGCCGACCTGGCCTCCTTTGTACAACACATCGTGACCTGCAGCTCCTCGCCGCCTCCCACCCATCGTCCATCTCGAACTTTCATGGGGCTGCGATGGGCTTAAGAGACTGAGATTCTTACCCAATGGATGCTTGCCTAACGGGCCTTGATCACCACCAACGAATCGTCTTCGCCCCAGGGGGTGGGAAAAAGGTCTGAGTCCCCCACCCACCACCGTGATGGGTCCCCGGCAATCCCATGTGGGAGGAGTATGCATGCTGGATCATCGATGCTTTTTATCAACGCCCCGAACATCCCGTTGGCTGATCAGAGCGGTGTCGGGTGGGTCATTCTCAAACGGTCGACGGCTTGCCTAGCCTCGTCTATAAAGAGGGTCAAGTCGCTCCTCTTCTTTCCCTCGTCCTCCGCATCTCTTCTCCTGCCATAAGCTGCCACATCAGACGCCGCGGCAACTTCTCTATCATCATCATCACTTGTTAAACATGTGTGAGTTGTCCCTATGTTGGTGCTAGTGCTGTTAGTATCCTCTTGAGCTGGACCAGTTTCGTCAGGCTAATAAACTTCGGTGGATATCCTCAGCCGGTGAATTCGAAGCCGCCAGTGCCGAAGGCCTCATGCGAGGAATGGGATCATGGGCCGAAGCAGCACTAGGTGTATGGGTCGAGACAGCTCCCGGCATTACAGTCGGGCCCGTGATCATCCCCATCGCCCTTATATCTTGTAAGTGTCTGTCGCCCACACCTTGCCGACATGATCATATTGACCCCTATTAGCCCGGGCAATGCTCAACCCCGAAACAAGCACGGAGGGGCTTCCGGTGTATTGCCCTGCTGGGTCCCCGGCTCGGGCGTACTGCAGACTCGGATATGGTTGGGGTAACAACTGGCACTGGCTTTAAGCGGCCGATGACGTTCATGTCAACGGAGTCGGCACGGTCACGTTTGGGAGCCCGCCTGAGCAAGCCGAGCTACACTGAGGATGCCCGACAGAGACTCATGATGGAGTGTTGTGGAGTGGACAGGACATTTGTGTGATAGTAAACTGGTAGTGAAGACCAGGTGACAGCTTTATTAAACTTAAATGTTCCTCCCAACACCCACTGGTTTTCTTCGGGTCATAAGGCCGCACAAAGTTGGTACTTTCTCGGCATGAGTAGGGCGTACTTGTCTTTGTTCTGGCGTCCAACTGAGAATACTGCCAAGCCTCAGAGCGAGTTTGGGGAGCACCTCGGCAGGGGCGAAAGGCAGTCATCCTTCTGAGCCGGCGTACTTCGGAGTCCCACCCAATCCCTTGCCGCTCGGGGCCCGGAGAGAACAATCCACCAGGAGCATGGATTATTTGCACACCCGCCCGGATGCTTCCCCCCCCCCGGTTGCGATATGCGGCCCCGTTCCTCGTCTCGCTCTGTGTGAGATTCAAGCAGCAGAGTTTACTCTTGCTCTTGGCAGCGCCAGCAGCGATAGGATTCCCTGGCCGCCGATTTCATGGTTCCACTAACGCACACTTTTTGGCGTCGAGCATATATGTGGTGCTAACAACCGTGTTACCGACCGGTACGTCCCCTAATCCGCCCACCTCCGAGCAACATGAAGCTGTTGATGCACCAACCACCCAAATATAATCGACCGGTTGGAGGGTAGGAAACCATGCCGTTTTGCAGAATGAAAGTTAGCAATGATTAATAGCCGAGTTAACCCCCTAGTACATGGTTGGACGGGACGCACCCCGATGTCCGCCGCTCTGTAAGAATACCTATGGACGCACCTCATCCAATGATTCAATTACCACGCCAACCCCCTCCCTTCCTCTCGCTCACGAGCCCGATCGTCCCAACGAGACTTCACGGAGACGTATCCAAGCCAGCCGCGCCCTGTTTGTTGGTATCCGCTGTCCGCCCTGAGGGTTAAGGCCCGCGAACTTCCACTTTTCCAACTATCGGCACGCTGTCAAACCTCCAAAAAGGGGTTGCACCAATATGAGGCCGTCCAGGAAACGGCGTTAAAGGAGCGTTTCTCAAACTGAACGAGTGGCCAAGAGCGGAGGGTTGACACATTTGAACGTCATCAGGGGAGAGCCAAGCACGGTAGCTGGCCGTTGAGATAACGGGGTTCTTCCAGTTAGCTGTAATCATTCTCTGTTTCATAGCCGTCCTATCTGAATCTCCAGACGATACCATTCCACCCCAGCCACTCGTGGGTTGCCCCGTGCCTGGTCGCACAATAAGTCTGCGTGACCCGGTTGTTTCTTGATCCACATGATCTTTCCCGCGCCTGCGCCGGGCGAGATCACCTGCAGTCACACGAATGTAACTTAGAGTCGGCCCCCATCACATTTTCATCCCTCACCCGTAACAGGATAGTAGCCGTCAACTCCGTGTTTTTCGACCGCTTGAGTGTGTAGGAATTGTGAGACGGCGGCCCTTTTGATGGCAACTCGAGTGGGAAGGGAGGTACCAGAAGCATGACAGGCATCGACACCAGATTGTCGATGCACGCCAAGTCATCTCAAGTTTTGTTTTGATGTTCTATTTTGGACATGTTTATTAGTAAACAGGCCTTGTGACGCGCCCCGGGCTTCTGCCCGGCGTCACATCAGCATTGTGTTGATACCTCGATAGGTCGACTTTCTCTTATCCTATTTCATGGTATTAATGAGGATAACATTAAATATTACCAGTTAATAACTCACTAGAGTTCACAAAGGCCTACATAACCACGCAGTTCCCATGTTATCCCCACCTGATGGTATCCACGAGAAGGAGCTCCGTCTTCAGTCCTCTATCAAGCGAAAGTTTGAAGATGCAACAGCAAAATATAGGAGCCGACAGGCCGATGTACCGTAATGTAAACAAGACATGTTGGAGGACGAAGTTCCCACGCGGCCCTAGCGATATTCCGGATCGCCAGCCCGGATACAGCAACAGCCCGTCCTGGACGACAGAAAGCTCATCATCAGTCCACTAGCCCATCCTTCTCGCTATCTTAGTTGTGACCCGCACCTTGACCCGTTTTCGTTATTACGTGGAGGCGAGAGCTAAGTAGGAGCAGGACCAAACCCGCTGAGCTCCATACCGTACCTTTCCAAGTTATTTGAGACCCCAAACCATACCGTCGGGTCTTTTGACCTTTGTGGGCGATGACACCCAGTTTTGTCAGCCCGCGAATCCCGACCGCTTGGATTCCGCTCGTATTAGCAATCACCGCCCAACGTAATGTAAGAAAAGGCGCCCTGTCGCCATGTGGCGCAATTTTCCATGGATCGACATGCATGTCAGCCGGAGGACGGTCCGGATGGGGCTCCGGTCTCACCGCTGAAGAGCTGGACCATAAATAAACAGTAAATACCCGCCCACAAATTTTCGGTCCACGACTTTTTGTCTGACACTCTAGTGAACATCAACTTGAATTGGCAGTGTAGCTCCTAACTCCTAGCCAGCATGATACGCCTCTCCTCCCTTCTCGCCACCGTGGTCGGCTTATCCATACCCATCGGATCTCACGCCGCGGTTGCCCAGGCACCTCATCAGCAGGAAGTCCGGACTTCGCCCGAGCATAACCAGTCCTCCCACCACGCAACCCCAATCCACAAGCGGACGGCCCAAGAAGTGATTGCACAGCTCAACCTCATCCCCAACGTCGAGAAGGGGTACTACGTGGAGACCTTCCGAGACACGGACAACGTCACGGAAAGCCGCTCCATCAGCACCGCGATCTACTACCTCCTCGAGGGGCACGAGGGCCACTCCCACTGGCACCGGGTCGACGCGGTCGAGGTGTGGCACTACTACGCCGGGGCGCCCCTGACGCTCTCGCTTTCTCACGATGACGGGTCGCCGGTGCGGGAGGTGAAGCTGGGGCCGGATGTGTTTGCCGGGCAGCAACCGCAGCTGGCCATCGGGAAGTGGGAGTGGCAACGGGCGAGGAGTTGGGGGGACTGGACGCTTGTTGGGACTACTGGTAAGTTTTGAGTTCGGAGTTTTTGTTTCGTTTGGAATATCATCGTGTTCCTGGACGCTAACGTTGACCACTTGCAGTCGCGCCGGGCTTTGATCCTAGCGGGTTTGAGTTGGCTGAGCCTGACTGGATGCCAAACGGAGCCTAGGGAACTTAAACGGACAGAAACCAGCCGGTTCGCGAGATAGATTTGAGACATTTGCTAGTTCTGTTCCGCGATAGACAGCCAGAAGACCACATAATAAAGGAATCTGGAAGGGCCAGCGATGGATCTTCCAGTCTCCATGAGTACCCGGACTTTTGTTCGGTTCTGGCCACAACGACGGTGATACACCAACCCCGACCCCCCTCTCACCTCAAAAAGCAGCCCCCATCAACCCGCCCATCATCATCCCCCCCATCAGCGGCATCATCAACGGTGTGCCAAACCCACCCCCAAACCCCCTCCCCGGCACCCTCCTATACTCCACCCCAGGCCGATCCCACCTGCCCCCGGCAAACCTTCCACACCCATACCCACCATACCCCATGCCATACATGTCCCCCTCAGGCCTCAAATACCTCCCCGCCGGCCCCGGCCTTCGCCCATCCGCCCCGTCATACACAACCTCACTCAGATACGGACTCAACCTCCGCACGCCCGTCACCCCGGGGAAGGTATGCCCCGGCGGCTCCAGATACAGGTGCGCGCGGTTCTCGTCGCGCCCCAGCAGCTGCGGCCGGCCCGTGCGCATCGCCTCGTGCATCGCCCGCCGCAGCAGCCGGTGCTGCCGGTACAGCTCGTGCTCGGCCGCCGCGCGGCGGCTGCGCTCTGCCGCGCGCTGCTCGTGGGTGGTGCCCGTGATCCGGTCTTTGAGCTTGCGGCCTAGGCTGCGCTTGGTGCTGGTGCTGGAGGCGTCGGAGTCGCCGTCGGTTTCCTCGGCGGCGATGTCGGCTGCGCTGGGGCGGCGGGGTGGGCCCGAGTGGGTAGCGCGGACTTGCTCGCGCTCGCTGGGGGGAGGGAGTCCAGGTAGGTGTCGTCGTCGTAGGGGTGGTGCCAGATGGAGCGTGGGGGGGAGGCCATGGTGTCGACGAAGAATTGGTGCTGGGTGTCAGGGTCGAACTCGCGCACCCAGCCTGCGGGGAGTGGGCGTAGCTCGTCTTCCATGCTACGGCGGGCAGGGAGGGGGATGCCGTTGCGCGTTTCTTGGGGGAGGGATTCTGGGCCGCCGTGGACGGCTTGCTCGTATGATGGGGGAGGTTCTGATGTTGTTGCCATGTTGACTGATGTTGTGATGTATTGCTTAGCTGTTATGTTGAGAATCGGATCGTTGGGAGGATTAAGGGTCGACGAGTATATCGAGGATGTTTAAGCTCAGTTCCATTCGTGGGTTGATGTTCAATCTAAGTTGCGGGACATACGTCATCCAAATGTCATACGATAGGACTTCATTATGTATCAGCTGCGGTGGCGACATGCAGCCCGCATCGGGAAACTTTATTTGTCCTCAATCCTCAACGTTGGTTGAGCCCCGCTGTTTCTCATTCACCCTTTTTAGAACGGCTATGCTAGAAAGAACCCCGGATGCTCCTCGTATAAAAATTAAATCGTTGCCGTCGTAAAGTCGTCACTCATTTCATGACCTTCATAACCCACCCCGAATGGGAGCCCACCAAGCCACCAGCTCTATACAACGTCAGATAAAAGCCCGTGAAACCTCTCTCTACCACCCGCTCTCATCGTCCGTATCACTACCATAATAACCGCCCGATTCGCCAGGATACAACCTCCTATCCCTTTCCCCATCCCTCACCGTCAACACCCTCTCCCACCTGACCCCCCTCCTCCCCGCCTCCCTCAAGTCTCTCTCCCTCATAGCCTCCCTCTCCCTCTCCCTCTCTCTCAACTCCCACTCCATCTCCAGCTCCCTCTCCCTCTCCCTCCGTATCTCCTCCCTCTCCCTCCCCAAATCCCTCTCCAAGTCCTGCCTCATATACCGCCTCACCGACGACCCCAGCACATTATCCCTCCCCGTCGGGTCATACCCACCCCCACCCCCACCGGTACTCATCCCCGGCCACGTCCCAACCAAATACTCACAATCCACACAATACCCCGCCACAACCAACTCCCGCCGACGCAGACAGCCCTCGCAGATCGCAACAACAGGCATCCCCATCCCCGCCGGCGGCATCATCGGCGGCGGCGGCGGACGACTCATACTAGCAGTCCTCGGCCGGCGCGGCGGGCGTGGCCGGGCGGCGCGCCGCTCGTCGAGGTCGGACGACTCCGGCGACGGGATGATGACGGGTGCCCTGCCGACCCTGCCGGGAGGAGGCGGGCCGGGGGAGGGGGAGCGTGGCGGGCGGGGCGCGCGGAGGATGGAGCGCGGGAAGGGGGGTTGGCCGCCCGGCGGGTGTGGTGCGGGGCCGGAAGAGGAGGAAGGGGGCCCGCCGCGGCGGGAGGCGGGCGTGGGGGGTGCGGGGGTGTAGGGGTTGGCGGGGTAGGTGATGGTGTTGCGGCGGGTGGCGCCGATGTTGCTGGGGGGTCCCGGGGCGGTGGAGCTGTTGCTGTTGCTGCTGAGGCTGGAGATGGGGACGGCGCAGGTGTGGGCGAAGGGGTTGGGGCAGGTGCAGTCCGGGTGGATCGACACCGGGCCGTAGTTGAAGTTGATGTGCACCGGGCGCTCGGGGTAGTCGTCGATGATGTCGTTGACCATGCGCACGTCGGTGGTGGCGACAAGGCCGCCGCCGCGGTCGCGGTCACGGTCTCGTTGGCGGTCGACCCGGCGGACCTCACGGGATATGTCCCGGTCTCGTTCTCGGCTGGCTTCGCGGTCACGGCGCTGGCGTGAACGGTTGATGCTTTCGGGGCTGCGGATGTGCGCTAGTGGGCGTGGACGGCGGACGCTGTCCATCCACTCAGGGGCGTAGCGGGCCATGTTTGTTTACTGTGTAGTTTTGCGGGCCGAGTTACCCTACTCTGGGACCAAGCAGTCTTTGCCAAGTGCGTGCCCCTCAAATCCTGGCCCTGAAAGCCCAAAGATGCCGAGTTGGTGTTGGATGAAGTTGATCGCTGAGACGTCGTTGACGCCGTTCCCCCTCAACAACGGGGAAGGCCACGGGTTGTGTTAAGGACGACACAAAAGGCGGAAATAAAAGTTTTAAATTGTTCGGCGACGTGTAAAACTCATGCACACAGCCCAGCGGGGCATCAAATCACCCTCTCACGCTCCTGACGCGCTGCAGCAGAGCCTTGTATTTGCCCAACCCGAGCCTGGTGCAACCGCTTGGCACACAAGTTGCAAAAGATGGCAGCGTTCGGGGTGCTCAACCCTGTTTAGATCCACTCGCCGGCATCAACAGGGCTCTCGATAGGCTGAAGAGGTTGGCGAGCTGCAGGCAGACACATGGTAAGACAGTCCATGAGTCCCAACGGCATGAGACGGCTGAGCGAAGCACACGAGTGTGGTATGTTGAACAAGTTGGCTGAGAGATTTACTGTGAAACTGGGCCTCGTGATGCCCATCTTCCACAAATCCTTGCATAGTACGGGCCTACGGGGGCATCGGAGGTCGCGAGTTGAGACAGAATCCCCACGTCAAGCCAGAAAATCCGGCTGGTGTTCGGAAAGTAAGCAGCTCGTTGTTCAGTGCGGAGTATGTACCGCAAAAATTACCAAGAGACCTGCTGCAACCCTTGACCGTGGCGTCGGACTCGGGGAGTGGACCGTGGCACGCATCCGTCCACGACCCCCGTCAACAACCATCGGGGTACCACTTTTCAAGGCCACCAGTTCACATCCGATCTTCCTCTTGCTCCCAGAACTGAAAGCACAGCACACTCCAAAACTCCAACGCAGTCACCCAAAAACCCTCCAAACGCCCACCCCGAAACCATGCCTCCAGCACCTCCACCTCCACCCCCTCCTCCTCCACCTCCACCTCTAAACCCCCCAGCGAACCCCCACCACAACACCAACACCACCACCGCCACACAAACAACCCCTCCCCCACCACCAACCCTCCCCCCAGCCCCACCCAACACAACCCTCGTCTCCCTGCTCATCTACAACGGCCACCCCTTCGCCGACCACTGGGAATACTTTGTCGCCTCCCCGTCACGCGCCACACAGGGCACAATAATCCAGGCGGCGGGGGATGTGAGGAATGGGTTCTGGCTGGAGGTGAAGCGGGGGTGGGATTTGGAGGGGGAGATGGGGCTGGCTGCTGGGGGGAGGGGACCCTGTAAGAGGGTGGGGTTGGCGTGGGTTGGGTTGGAGTATTTTGGGGAGGGGGTTGTTGAGGAGGGTGTGGTGGGAGACGGGGTCAGAGATGGAGATGGGGATGGGAATGGGGATGGGAATGGGGATCGGGTTGGGGTAAAGGGGGTGTTTGAGGGTGGGAGGGATGGGGAGGTGGTGGTGGAGGGTGTGGCGAGGTGTGAGTTTGAGAGGATGTTGTTCAAGGTCCCGGCGCCGGAAAAGACGTTGAGGACGGTGGATAGAGATGGGGGACAGGTACGTTTCGGAGGGGTTGCCCTTCATCATGCATATGGCTGACTTGTGCAGAACGAGAAACGGACAAAGATCACGCAGCGAAACTGCCAGACGTGGGTGGTCGAGTCCGCGGAGCAGTTGGTGAGAGAGGGCATCTTTGACCAGAAGGTGGTGGACTACCTGCGGGCGACCAGCATCATGACACCATCTTGACCAGAAAATGGACTGGGATTTGTACTTGTGTTTGTTGCTAGCAGTGTTTACTCCCCTGTTCCTTCCCCCTCCCCTAAAGCCGTGCCTTTGCCCGCTCCAGCTCGGCCACAACCTCCCCATACCGGTCATACGCATCCTTCTCCGTGTCGAAATTGAGCAGCCACTGCTCCCGCACCAAGTGGATCATCTCGGGGTTCTTCCACACCTTATTCCAATCCGCTTTGTGCCACCGCTCCCTCGTCTGCGGACCCATGGCCTGCGCGCGGTGTACCCTCTCATACCTCAACTTCTCGTATGCCCGCAGCGCCCTGGGAATGTCCTTGTCCCCGCTCAGCTCCAAGCACGTCGCCAGTGCCACTCCATCCTCGATCGACTGGCTTGCACCCTGGATAGAGGTCGGTAGGAAGGGGTGTGCTGCATCGCCTATCAAGCAAATCCGAGCCTTTGGTGAAATGAACGTCGGGAGGGGATCGCGGTAGACGAGTTTGTGGTCGATGAGCCGTCCGTCGGGGGTTGACTTGACAAGTTCGTGCACCACAGGGCACCACCCTTCCAGGTACTTGAGCGCCTCTTCCGGCTTACCCGGAAACTGCCAGCTCTCCTCGATGTTCCCATCGTCAATATGTGTAAACACCCAGTTCACCTCGGTCCCGTTCTTGATGCTCGACGCCAGGAAGTGGATATCCGGTCCGATAAACCCCATGTGCGAATCCCCGTCGGTCACCAAGTGCCGGATCACCGGGTTGTCCCGGATGCGGTCGGCGGGGAACCAGGCTCTGTAAACAGCATAACCCGACGACTTGGGGTTCTCGTCGAAGCCCAGCACAATCTTTCTCCCGCGCGACCGCACCCCTTCGGCAGCGATGACCACGTCGGCCGAGAAACGCTCCCCGTTCACCACCACGCCCGCTTGCGGAGGGTAGTCGGTCTCAAAGTAATCCTCCACCCGCGACCCGAGCCGGATATCGATCCCTCTCGCAACGGCATGCCGATAGATGATGCTATGCAGCTGACCCCGGTGGCCGTTGATCCGTCGCCCCCAAGCCTTCTCGTGGGCAAATGACTGGCGGGTCACGAACTTGCCCTCGTGGTGGTACAAGTCGAGCCAGGTGGTCTGGCGGGCGATGGCCTCCATAGCGTCAACCACCCCCGGCCAGCGCTCAAATGCCCGCGAACCATTGGGGTCGAAGCTGATGATGTCGCCGATGCGCGTGATTTCGTCAATATCGTCAACCTTCTCGAATAGCGTCACCGAGTGCCCCTTGCGGTCGCACTCGATGGCTGCCGACAGCCCAGCGAAGCCCGCGCCGACGATGATCACCTTGATGCCGGACGGCGGAAGGCGCGGAAATGTATTCGCCATTTTCTAAACGTTTCCCTTTTCCTCAACTTGGGCGATTGAAGGGGCGGGCCTTGTGCAAGATTGGGGAGGCCGAAGAGTGGAATGTGGATGATCACGGATGAAGAAGGGTTGCGATCCTGGCTTCCTCACGAACTGGCCACCTCGGCACGGTGCTTGTTTTAACCCCGACGGCAATTGACCTCTCACGGTGCTCGATCGAGCATGGCTGACGCTCGGCAGGTCGTACCGTCGTCCTGGGTTGTTGGTTCAGACCATCTCCCACCAATCGCCGCTTAGGCTGAACTGCCGACCCCCGCCTTGTCCGGGGTACGTGGACATGGAAGAGTGTTGTCTCCCATCCTCATCCTGGGGGTGTCCCATCCCGTGATCAACGGTTGCTCCAAGCACGAGGAACCAACAGCGGAGCGATCAGATCGTCCACAAACCCCTGGCCTCACCGCCAACTTCAACCAAGTGACCAGCAACATCCCAGTGACGAGCAACCGGGCCGTAGGGCTAATTCCCATTCACAGAAATCTACGAACGGAGAACGAGTTTCCCAAGGAATATTTGTACTGCAACTAACAAGCTAGATGCAAAGGGCAACTATGTACACGAAGACCCCCTAATACCCCCAAGCCCCTGAACCCCTGAACCCGATCCTCATCAACCGTGCCGGAATCTGGGACCTTGTCCTCTTCAACGAGCCTCTACGCTCCCACAGTTTACAGGCACTGAGAGTACCACTGGTTGGAGGCCTGGCAGGTCGAGCCGCTCTGGCAGCAGCTCGGGCCTTGCCAGCCCTGGCCACCACACTGTCCCCATTTGGCAGCGCACTGGAAGGAAGTCAGTTAGCAAGAGAGTTATGGAATATTGGGAGAGGAGAGAGAAGGGAAGGGGCTCATCAACGTACGCTGCCGCCGCCGCCGCCGCCGCCGCCGCCGCCGTTGTCACCACCGCCATTGTCACCACCACCGTTGTCACCGCCGCCGTTGTCGCCGCCGCCGCCACCGCTGGACGAACCGCCGACGTTGATGGTAGCCGAGCCGCTAGAGAAGTAACCCTCGGTGGCGACGATCTGGTAGTCGTGGGAGCCGAGGCGGAGCCCGGACTGGGCCCAGGCGTTGAAGTGGGCTTGCATGTTGACGCTGCCGCTGCTGCGCTTGTTGGTGCGGACCGACCAGAACTGGTCGAAGGTGCTGGTGCCCTCGATCGACGGCTTGTTGACGCGTTGCGTCTTGTAGACGTTGTAGGTCGAGCCGTCGGTGGTGACGCTGCCCAGGCGCTGGGCCCCGGTCGAGGGGTCGTAGGTGCCGAAGTTCTCGACGACGTAGTACTCGATGAGCGGGTTGCGGGTCCACCCGTAGACGGCAAGGTACGAGTTGCCGTTAGGGTTGTATATGCCCGTGTAGTTGATGGTCCTGGAGGTGTTGTTAGTCATGTCCAAGGTCGAGTCATGTCTGAACTACAAGTAGCTTCAACATACCGAGCAGTACCCGGGTTCCAGCCCTTGCCGCCGACCCAGTTGCCGTTGCCAGACCACCTCGCGCTGTACTGACCGCCAGCCTCGTTGGTGTACTGAACGCTGCCGGCACCATCGGTCCAGAAAGAGTAGTAGTAACCGTCGTGGGTACCAGTCTTGCTGCTGGTTAACGTCTGGCGCTTGTGCAGGCCGGGCAGCTCGCCGGGGGCGGCGACTGCCACGACAGCCGCTGTGGCCGCGAGGAAGAGAGAAGAAAAGGTAACCATTGTGGCGACTCGGTGCTCGAGTAAGCTCTAGGTTGGCGAGTGGTGAACGGGGTGGTGAGCTGGTCCCGGTGTTGGGAGGGGACGATCGAGGAAGTTATATACACACTTGCACCATACTCAGCTGCATCTGGCTCGGAGCATATGCCCTCGACACTTTCCCCAGTCGCTATTCTTAGCTAACTTCTGGACTTGTTGATGCCGCCCCCCGATCCGGGCTGGGGTACGCTAGCCCTGAAGTGATCGATTATCCCCTGTCTGCTCCATCACAATGCCCGGTTCCCGCCCCCTGCGTGTCATGCAACGCACCCCGCCCTTGGCATCACCTGGGATGCCCTCGCGGCGTCTTGCTGATCCGGGTGTGTCCGAAGCCTTAAAGTTAAGATGATGGAGTTGTTGAGACAATCATGCCCCGAAAGAAACCTATGCTGCTACCCTAGGTACTGTAGATCTAACGAGGGCCATTTTGGGTTTACACAGTATCCCTCGTCCAGGTCGTCCAAGGCATGGGCCTGCTTCCAGCAGCAATGAACTATGGCAGCCCAAAGCCTCTTGCCAAAGCGAACCAAACCCCACTACTCAGCTCAGGGCGCGATCATGGGGTAACGGCTTGTCCAGGGATAAGCCTCCGAGCCAAGGTATCTTGCTGTCCTCCGATGCAACAATAGAAAGATGGAAATGGTCAGGGGCCGCAAACTTCACCTTCTTGAGAGGAGCATCCGACCAAAAGCATGCTGCACCCAGTCCACATGAGCCGCACGTCCCGCAAACAACACTCTTCGTGACCCAGAAACCCGGTCAGGCATTGATGAAGGGGGCTCAGCAAATGAGAAAGGGGCAACAAGCCTCATGGAAACGTGACGCCAGCCCGGGAGGTGGGTGGGTGGGACCTTCTAGAAAGATACCGGCAAAAATGGCCGAGGAATTGCAGGCATTGACTGCCGATTCAACCGCCGGCTAAACGACGCCTGGTACGACCCCCAAGGGCCGGGACCGTTGGGCGGCTCACAGTCCAGGGTCCTTCTGGCTGGGTTCTTGGGCTTTGCGACGCCTGGTTGGTTCCGCGAGGACTTCACACTTGCTGAATCAGGGAAGTACGGCTCTTCGACCCCGAGAATTACTTCCGAAAGAAAGGCAACGGGGGGAACGGAAGGTCACAACGCCACCACGTCCGCCACCCCAGGCCTTGCCGTTGCCTCGTTGTGGCGACGGACTGGACCGAGGGAAGACGATAGGATGTTGTACTCTCAGGGTCCAGAGACAGGCACTGACGAACAAACCCTCTCCACGACTGATGTATCCTCACGGAATGGATTACATACCATCATACCAGGAGGCCGTTCTGAATACAGCCCACGGTGGGTACGCCATCCGAGCTCTGATCCGGGGAAGATCCAACTCCCACAGCATGTTCAGATGTTTAAAGTTTACATGTTCGGGGACTTTGAGACCATGCGTCCAAGCACTGTCACATTCGGCTCCTGTTATTGCTTAACCGCCACCGCCAGTCTCCCTTCCTTCTCAATGCCACTCAAGTGACTTCGCCAAACTTTAGCCAGAATTCATTCGTGCAGCAATCGGGACTCGGAGTCGCATCGCCAACTCATCAGGTTACCTTACAAAGAAACAGGCTGATATCACCAACCTCCATTCAACATGGTGCCCCGATCAAGTCTATTCCGGGGAGCGGCCGGTTCTAGCCGGTGTCGCTTCCCCGGAAACTTGATCCAAGGCCCCTGACACCGTCTCACTTCCATCAAAAGACTCATCAATGGGCCGCCGAGCCGCACAATCGAGATGCATGCACCAGAGGCTCCGAGGCAGGTAAGGTACTCTACCGACAGTTTCTTCTCTAATAATGTTACAGAGCAGCAGGCTGTCGGCTGTGGCTAGTCGAATAACAGGGTCATTGGGGCGCTTGTGCGTTCTCAACGTGCAACGTTCCTCCACATAATACCAGAAGATGAGCCTGCCGCCTTGGTATTGCTTATACTCTATCCACTACATGTATGTAACACATAGCCGAGTTGTTACTTCACCCTCTACTAAACGTTCAACCCGCCTTTCTGCCTGTGCCTACCGCCCCCGCGGACCTTGCCGGCTTCCCTAAACACCCATGTTGGCTTAACCATCGCTATAGTGGTTGTTGCGATATACGACAATCAAGATCATGGAATAGAGTCTAACATCCCATGCCGTGTTAGAAGTATGGTAATGTCTGTATCATCGGAGGCTTCAGTATCCCCAATTCAAGACAATATGGATAGAGAGAGTTTAGCAACGGGAAAACAAAGGAGTGACGAGTTAGACGGAAATGCCTGAGCAAAGCTTTGTATTGCCTTCTTTTTTTGTCCCTTTTCTTGTCCTATTCCTTTGAGGAAATATTGGTGCTTTGTGAATTGTGAGGACCCTGGACTCGCGAATCACAAGCACCTATACTACCTACGTAGTAGTATCGCAATGGGAATAGAGGTTGATCTAAAAGCCTCCAGTCACGCGACGCTTAGCACCTTCTAAACTAAAGCCCCATATATCCGCCGTGGGTAGACAGCACGGTATAGTTAACTTCCATGGCGGACTCACACATCAACAATGGCAAATCACTGAAGTTAACTATGGCTCAGCCTGAAGGCTCTTGTCCCTTGACGCTTTACCAACCTTGTGAACAATGCCGTGTTCTTTATTCGGGGTCCACTCGTTAGGTATTTTCACATGAGAACTTTGTCTGGACCGTTTCAGCTTTGCTCGAGAACATATTAACTTCCACATTTAAGAGTGCTCCTGTCACCGTTGCAACCACAAAGCGCACAGTCTCGGGTCGAAAACGACACAACTTGAAGCTTCGAATCCCAGGCACGGTACACACAAAATAGGTAGTTGGAAGAATTCCGAGCCCCCAGAGACAGCGGCCTCAGTAAATCGCCAATACTCCGGCCACTATCATTTCTCAGTTTGCTGACGAGGAATACACCAGCCAGTCAGCGACCAACACTCAATTGCCAAAACCTCAACTCCCTCGATACACGCGGCAGGCATCCGAGACCCTCGACCCCGAAGTGGGCTTACAACGAGATACACCCTCTCGGTCTCTCCCGTCGTCAAGCGACAAAGGTCCACGGAATCATATACATCACACAAGACAACACCGCAAGCGACCATGGCTCCCGACAACATCCACTTTCTCGCCGTGTGCCGTTATATCACCTCGGTGTTCTTCTGCGTCTTAGCATTAGCGGCCATCAAGATCTCGTACACGGTCCTCAGGCACGTCACGCTCGTGCTGCCCGACTTCGTCAGCGTCGTGCAGACCAAGGTCTGGACGTCCTTCCCCAGCATCCCGCCGCGCGTACACGTCGTCGTTTTCATTGTCTGCGTCCTGGTCGACCCCCCGTTGTTTCTTGTGTACATTACGTGCATCATCTTCCTGCCGTTGTGGCTGGCGGCCATTCGCATCTCGTACGCGGTCGCTAGGCATGTCATCATCCGCCTCCCGGCTTTCGTCGAGGTTGTAAAGGCGGCTTTTTGGGGTTCCTTCACTGGGATATCAGTGTGGTTGCATGTTCTAGTTTTGTTGTTTTGCTACGGGTTCGAGGTGGAGGAAGCGGCCCGGCGTCAGTCCTTTTGGTACTACCTTTCCTACTAGAACATTGTTGTATTTCTATTGGTGTGGATATAAAAGGGGGGATTGGACGACCTCGGTAATTAGCTTCCACTAGGCGGAACCTAGTATGGGCAATGGTTGCTTGGGATTGAAGGTGCTTGGGATTGAAGGCAATGGATTGTAAATAATAGAAAAACACCACATACGATAGTACCCTCCCTGTGCCTAGCGCGCAGGTTACCGGCTTCCATAGAGTCATGTACTTGGCTACCGTTATCGTGGTTCTGAGACCAGCAGTGAAGATCATGTAACTGATTCGAACACTCCCTTGTCGGGCGATCATCCGTCATATGTGTGGGGGGGGGTGTTAGACTGAAGCCGATGTGGACGGGAGGTTGAAAAGTTGCAAATAAAGAAATGCCTAGTAAAGAAAGGGCCTGATGAAAACGGTTCCCCTTACTCTACTTTCTTCTTCCTCGTCTTCCCCGTTGTTTCTTTGTGGCGAATCTGCCCCTTTGTATATACATTAGGAGGGACGAGCGGAACACTGTGTTCCGTGTTTGGGAGGGCGGCTTTGCTTGTCAACTACAACTATGTCAGATATCGTCATTATACTAGACACGGTCTGGAAGCCTGCAATAACGTGGCGCCCACTATCTCCGAAACGAAACGCTTGGGGGTGTATCCAGGGCTACCAGTACCGTCAAGTCAACTTCCAAGGGATAGCCAGAGATGAATAAAAGAAAATGTCATTTACGGCGATGATGGCCCAGCCTCAAAAGACCTTGTATTTGAACGCTATAGTTTTACTCCGACCTTCGTGGACAATAATAATAACACTCTTTATTCCCCTCGGTACTTCGAGGCGATGTTGTCTGGACCGTTTTGACTCGCCCCTAGCACCTCGTTTCTATTCTATATTTAGGATGGCCGTGGTACCCTTTCATCTACAGAGAGCACAGTCTCTTGTTTAAATTGCTATAGCTCGGCGTTTTGGAACTCTAGCATGCCGCCGGAATAGTTGAAAACGTGCTACACAGGCCACATAACCAGTAAGCGCCTTGGTCATAATTATTCTCTACCTTGCTGACCGGATAGCCACGGACTAGCTACCAACCAACGGCCAGCTTTAAAGCCCTCAGACGCTCAAATAAACGCTGTACGCTTCCAAAGCCCGTACGACTGCGAACCCAGCCCAGAACGGATCACGCCCTCTCCCACGGCCTCCCTTATCACCAATCGACGGGAATCATGCACCGCGTCACGTACATGACACGAGGCAAGACCGTAAAGCGACACCGCGAAGAAACAATGTCCCACAAAGGCCTCCTCCTTACTGGCCTATCCACTTATACCGCCTTGGTGCTCTGGTTAGGCGTTCTAATAGCCGCCGGCCAAATCTCGTACGCCGTCATCGGACACCTCACCCGCTTCCTGCCCACCGCCGTCACCGTTATACGGACGACCATTTCACCAAATTCCATCGTCATCTACTTCGGGATATGCGGGATCTTGTGCCTGTTCTTGACGCTCTTCGGCCTTTTACGCCCTTCTGAATGCGTGTACTTTATATTCGGATTTGTTGTACCGCTGTGCTGGGCGTCGATGCTGACGATCCTGTACGTTTTTGTTTCCCACATCGTCGAGTCTCTCCCGGCTTTCGTCCAGCTTGTGCAAGGGGCGATTTTGGGTTCCTTCGCTGGCATTATTTCACCAGGGCTGCATGCTGTTTTGTTCCTGGGTAGCTACGGATTCGCGATCCACGAAGCGGAGATGGCCCGGCGTCAGAAACCCTGGTACTACATATTGTAGCAAGAAGCTCCTACTGGGCGGAGTTCGGCGGTGGTTGTTTGGGTTGATTCTGGGTTGTAAATAAAATAAATCGAAGTATTCCTGACATATCCACTACATCTATTATGAAATAATGGCACCAGGTAAGCGTATTCATCACTTTACCAACACGCTCAACCCCTAGATGCCCCTGTGTTCCCTCACGAACCACGTAAAGCCGGCCATTTTTGTGGCTCCGCGCCATTTCCAACTAAAGCATTGTTTTTTAGGCTGCCTCACGATGTAGGGCAAAGGGGAATGGAGCGGTTCCATTGGTGGGGTGTTGATTTTGATACACTGAGACTGTTAATTAGAAATAAATCAAGAACTACAGATGAGGCCTTGGTGGGAAGGCGTGCCTGCACTGTAATAGTGCAAACCTGAAAGTCCATTGGGTGGCCGGAAGCCGCTCTACGTGCTGTCTGTCTATGCTGTCCTGTATCATCCTGCTAGAAGTAATGCGTCCAGGTCCAAAGGTCATGACGGAAAAGGAAAGAGGAAAAGGGTATCACAGCAAACGCCATTCTTGTCCGTCTATGGGGTGACGCCAACCCCGAACAGTCGAAGCACGGTTCAGTACCACGCCGACTTCTTCCCCGCCTCGATGCTGTCCACGATGGTGCACTTTTCCGTCTGGCACACCTTCCTCCTGTCTAGTCGCTTCGCCTTGGGCCCGAGCGGCCCCGCAACGTAGTGATACTCGCCAAACAAACGCCATTGTCGCGGGTCACTCAGGGGGTAGATGTCATCCCCCCATGGTCCTTTAAAATGGAACCACGAAGTCTGCAGATCTGGGTTCGAGGCTGCAGGTGCGAGACTGGTCTGGTCCTGGATTGTCGAGTTCCGCTCCTCGTCCCTGTTGACTTCATAGTCGTACCAGTAGGCATAGTTATTCAGCGAAGGATCCCAGAGCGGGCCCTTGTCGGTGATGTCCTTGAGCATCTTGAACGGCAGGACATACGGGTGCATCCCTGGCGACGCATACATGGCGTGGCTACCGACAGCCGAGTAAATGACGGGCCGTGCCGGCTTGCCATCCTTCTGCGATCGCTTCTCGAGAGCCTTCCAAAGATACGCCTTGCCGCCCGCATGCTCGCTGAGGAACATGGCCCGTGGGGTGCCATGCTGGAAGCGCACCATGCAGTGCTCCCAGTCGCCGACGTGGTTCCCGAAGCGGATATTGAGCACCGTCTGACCGAGATTGTAGCTGTAAAAGAAAAACCAGAACGCATCGACGATACCGGCTCCCTTGTCAACGAGCACAAGGACGGCCGGTGCCTTCGAGTAGCCGCTAAGGCCGGGCTTGTTGGCCTCGGTATCCTTTGGACCAGTCCACACAATCGGGCGTTGAGCTTCGGATACGGACTGCCTCCGGCGAAGGCCCTTGTGTCTGTGGGATGACATCCTGGGCGGGACTATGCGATGCGGGGGGTGGTCTCTGTCGACGTCTTTCCAGGAAGAATCGTCGTCGGGCCGCCGCGGGGGGTCTTGTGCGCCGTCATCCCCGTCATTGCCGTCTGAACCATCGTCTTCGAAAGGTGCCGGAATGGAAAATCGGCTATGGAGCCACTCCGGCCTCGACTCCACATCATCCTCGCTCGTGGCGAAGACTGTTCCGTTCAGCGCGTTGAGATGCTCCATGTTCCCAGGATCCAAAGGTTCGGTTGTGTTGACCAACGAACCCCTCAGGTACGGTTTCATGTGGCGGACATGTTCGGCGATGTCGGACGGCCAGAAGTGTTCTTCCGAGTAGAGATGCACCAGTGGTGCATGGTCGATCACATAGTCAGGCACCGCTTCGAGGATACGTGCACCGCCGGTGCTGTGCGCGCGGGGCCCGCGCCTCGAGTCTTTCTCCGCCGGAGCCGTCTCCCAGTCACTGAGCCCAACCTTCGTCCCAAACACCCAATATGTGCTCAATCCGAGGGCCAGCGACTTAAGCTCGTCCAATGTCGAAGGCCCGTCGTCCGTGAGCGAAGGCGCATCCCATCGTATGTGTTGTATGCCACAGAGTCCCAGCCAGCGGCATGCCTGGCGATCGACCCAGCTCGGCGACGTATCAACCCAGTTTTTATCTCGTTCGCGCTCTTCCGCATCGGGCGGTGTCGGGTTCAGGACCCGTGGTAGGAGCCAGAGCACGAAAACTAGGGCGGCGAGGAAGACGGTGGCGATCGTTACCCTGCGAGCGCTGTACGCTATGAGGGACATTTCGTGGCGGCGCGTGGGCCACGTAGGCGCGCGATTATCGGTGTGGGGTTCGAAGAATGGCGTTGCGAGGTGGTGTTTCTTCAACGGTTTTTGGCCTCGGGGACCGGGAAGGTCGGATGGAATGTGATCGGCGGTGAGGGAACAAAGCAAGTCGAGATTTGAGAGTGGAGCGGTCACCCGCTGCTGGTCGGGATGGTTGGGCGGGAGAGTAGCATCCGTTGTCGAGAGGAAGGAAGGAAAGCGGTTTCGAAGGCTCGAGGAAAAACGAAGCGCAGGATAATTGAAAGTCGAGATCGTCAAGTGGGATGCAGGGAATCGCTGGAACTGGGCTCGGCGTTGCAGTGTTGGCAGTGGGTGGTGCTGTCAGGAACGCAGGGGAGGGGCGATTGTGCATGTGCATGCGTCAGCTTAACTAGCAGTAGCAGTACTTATTTATTGCCGAAGGAGTGCGCTGAGCAAAGGTATCAGTACTCAAGTCTTGTCTCAGCGCAACATTTGCCCCACCACTCTCACCGGCTTTTGGAACAAATGACAGGTTCCACAACGCCCCCGTGGCTCCGAAACCCGGAGTTGCCGGTGTGCCAGACACCGGACGGTTCTGCATGTTTGTACGGGTTAAGTATAGCCTCGGGGATGGCCTCGCGGCCTGTGTGACTTTAAGCACCCTCTCGATTCTGGTCATCAGAAATGTCGTCCCAGTGCATTGGTGTTGGAGTCGAAGCACTCGTTCGGTCCATCCTGTGTCCAAACCGCGATATCGCCCCGCTGTCTCGTCGAATAAGCGCAGCGCGCCTCGCCCTCTTTGGCCAACCCCGTCTCCCTCCTATCCTCGGGACGTAGTTCCGCTCCGGTGATCTCAGTCCGAGTATCCTTTCCTCCCGTCTCTTGTCGCGCCATCTCACATTCCTTGCATAGTCCTGTCGTAGCTTTTTCCGGCGGCGCTCCTCTTCCTCATCTTCCACCATGAGCTTGTTCTGCCTCGTCTCCAGCGGCTGGACTGTGACCTCGTCCGTCTCGCCGCGTTTCCGTTTTATGGCAATCAAGTCCTCGAGGAAATGGGCTTGCGGTTGTCGTTGGCCGCTCTTGTCGCCGCCGATGTGGACATAAATGCCCCCGTTTCGCTTGTATCGCTCGGGGATATCCTCCTCGGAATAACCAAAGCCCAAAAATACACCTTCCGACATCATGCCCCGCTCTTTTGGCGCCAATGTTGCCTCCTGGAAGTTGATCCTCGTCGCACTCGCCGCGAGCAGATCCATGTTCTGGGGGAGGTGACGGAGGGCTGGGAGTGGCGTCGGGTCATCGTGAGGGGTGAAAATCATCTCGGTGCCGATGTTTTCGCACCATGAGCCGCGGAACACATGATTGCGGTATGAAACGATCGGCTCTTTTGAGTGCAGCTCGAGGACTTGGATTTGCTCCGCTGGCCTGTGGCTTTTTTGGCTCTCCGTTTGCCCCTTTTTCTCGGTTGATTGCGCAAGTAAAGGGTCGATCGGAGGGTCTGTCTGAGTTTGCGGCTGTGGGACGCCAACCGTGTCGATATCTACTTCTTCGCGCTCCGGGGGCTCTTCGTCGTCGGCATCTTTGTCGTCGAGGAGATCTGGGTTCGAGGTTTGGGGTTCCGGCGCGTTGAAGAGAGGGTTGTACCACACCCTGTATCCGGTTCGCGTAGTGTGGGCGACGTCGTCGGTTCTGCGCTCGAGGAAGTCGCGGACCGAAAGATCAAGGGTAAGGTAGTAAGTCTGCTCTGTGAGTGAGCGTTTACGAGAAACCCCACAGTATTGCGACGCATACCTCTGTTTCCGTCGTTGAGTATTCGTACTCCCACCCGTCGTCGTCGTCGGGCAAGACATTCGGCTGACCTCGGCCGTGGGACCCCATTGCGAATAGATTTCAGATTTTGTCGTTAATGTATTCGCCGTTATTATTCGCGATGTATTGAGTAGTGGGTAACGGTCTGGAGCGGGAATGCGACTTCTCGGTGCTGGATTGAGTTGACCGGAATAAACAGCGACAGAGCGAATCAACGCCAAAGAGCTGACGGTCCCTGGGCGATCAATGGGAAATCTTAGCGGTCGCTCAAGGCAGAACCGGGACCCCTGCGTAGGAGTTCCACATGGCGGGGTAATTGCGATTGACGGACCCTGCCCCGCCATTGAACTGCCCTGACGGAATATTATTTCTGGGCTAACAGCCATCCGTCCCATTGACTCACTCCCAAGTTCAATCCCACAGTCAGTCACTAACCACCAGACGGCCGTGGACAAGCACCCCGAAGATGCCCAAAGTCCACCTCCTCGATTATGTCGCCGGAAACGTGCGCAGCCTCGTCAATGCCATCGAGAAGGTTGGTTACGAGGTAGAATGGATCCGATCACCGGAGGACGTCAAGAATGCTGAGGTACGGACGAGCAATTACTGCGACAGAATGCGCCGAGAAGCTGACTTCTTGTTTCCTAGAAACTCATTCTCCCCGGTGTCGGTCACTTTGGCCACTGCCTGTCCCAACTTTCCTCGGCCGGCTACCTCCCCGCCCTCCGCGCCCACGCCGACGCCGGGAAACCGTTCATGGGAATCTGCGTCGGACTGCAAGCCCTCTTCTCCACATCCGCCGAAGATCCCGACTGCCCAGGTCTCCGCGTCATCCCGGGGGCACTGGACCGGTTTGACGACTCTGTGAAGGCGGTCCCGCACATCGGGTGGAACAACGCCTCATGCCCCACAAACCCTACACTCTATGGCCTGCGCCCCGACTCCAAGTACTACTACGTTCACTCATACAAATACCCGTACAATAAAGGGGAGCTGGAAGCGCTCGGCTGGGCGGTTGCCACTGGTACATATGGGAATGAAACGTTCGTTGGGGCCGTGGCCAAGGGGAATGTGTTTGCGACGCAGTTCCACCCCGAGAAGAGTGGTGTCGCGGGGCTGAGGGTTCTTCGTGCCTTTTTGGATGGGTCAGGCGCGAAGGCTCTCGCGGACAACCCGCTCACAGGAGTCGATGCCGGCGTGGACGAGATGATTGCGAACGAGGGCTTGACTCGGCGTGTGATTGCCTGCTTGGATGTGCGGACAAACGACCAGGGTGATCTGGTGGTGACCAAGGGGGACCAATACGACGTACGGGAGAAGTCTGACGACCGATCGGTACGGAACCTGGGCAAGCCGGTGGAGATGGCGAAGAAGTATTACGAGCAGGGGGCAGATGAGGTCACTTTCTTGAACATCACCTCCTTCCGGGACTGCCCAGTTGCCGATCTGCCAATGTTGGAGATTCTGAGGAGGACATCAGAAACGGTGTTCGTGCCCCTGACGATCGGCGGTGGCATCCGGGACACGGTGGATGTAGATGGGACAAAGGTGTCAGCTCTAGAGATCGCGACAATGTACTTCAAGAGCGGAGCGGACAAGGTGTCAATTGGGAGTGACGCCGTGATCGCTGCCGAGGAGTATTATCGGGGTGGAAAGGCTTTATACGGCAACACTGCCATCGAGCAAATCAGCAAGGCCTACGGCAACCAAGCCGTCGTCGTGAGCGTGGACCCAAAGCGGGTGTATGTTCCCAAAGAGGATGCCACACGCCACGCCACCGTCAAGACCAAGTCCCCAGGTCCGAAGGGAGAGGGATACTGCTGGTACGCGTGCACGATAAAGGGTGGACGAGAGACCAGGGATCTTGATGTCGTGGAGCTTACCCAGGCCGTCGAGGCTATGGGCGCAGGGGAGATCCTGCTCAACTGCATCGACAAGGATGGCACGAACAGCGGGTTCGACCTGGAGCTGATCTCACAAGTTAAGCAGGCCATCAGGATACCGGTCATTGCCAGCAGCGGGGCGGGCAACCCAGGCCACTTCTTTGAAGTCTTCCAGGAGACACCCACTGACGCTGCTTTGGGGGCTGGCATGTTCCACAGGGGCGAGTACACGGTGCAGCAGGTAAAAGACCACCTCGGTGAGAAGGGATTGGCGGTGAGGAAATTTGAGGGCGAGTTGTGAGGCCACCAACAGCCAAGCGCAAAACATGCAATTTTTTGGGTATAGACAGCTATAGTCGGTTCGAATTTTGTACATACATACTTGACTCGCTGACGTGAACGGAACGTGCACCGATTTCATGATGCTTCCAAGGAAGTGACTGGCCCAGCATCAAACTAAGAAAGAGAAAAACGTCCCGGGAACAAACGCAAAAAGATAATGACCGCTACCAAAGCCGCTGATGCAATCTCCGGAAAAAACTTTCGCCATACCCTTCCGTTGCCTAAACCTCCATACCCATGAACAGCCATCGGTTGCTCACAACGTCGAACCCGGGCGACCAGAAGTCAAGCGTGGTGAGCGAGAAACCGGCCCACTGCAGGCCCTTAGTCAATCCCTTCGTTTCCTCCGCGGGTATCGACCGCTCGATGCAGATGACCATGTGCGAGCAAGCAAGCGGCCCCTCGGCGAGCTCAATGAGAGCGACGAGTCTGTCAAATATGTTAGCATATCCACGGGAACTACAAAAAGGGAGAGGAGGGAGAGAACGTACGCCTGCTTCAAATCGCGAGTGATGGCGTGTGCATCGAAGAAAACGAAGAGCGACTTGGTTTCCCGGCCGGCATCTTCGGCGACGAAGCCGCGGAAGCTGGAGCCGCCGGCGTAGTCCCAAATCTCCAGCCAGCCGAGGACCCCGCCAGGGGCACCGAAGCCCCGACCGCCCATCATGGTTTCATCCGCGATAGGGAAATCGGCGGGGGGCGTCAGCTGGCCGTAGTGCCCGACGGCCTGAGCACGGCCGTCGTTCCGGGTGGCGTTGTTGCTGATGCGGCTGCTGTAACTGCCGTTGTTGTCGTTGTAATAGTAGTTGTCGTTATTATGAACACTGGCCAGGCCCGAGCCCTGCAGCGCCACGTTCCTCTCACCCAGAAGCATGGCGCGCAGTGTCTCGCAAAAGAACCTCTCACATTCTTCCCTGATGCGCAGTGTTGCCCCCCCTCGGCGGCGATGCCAGGCACTACTCGTGGTGTCGGTAGTAGTGCCCGAGCCGTGACGACCGACGCTGTGCCCGCGCGTTGATGATGACCTCGCCTTGGGGGTCAGCGCGAGCTGGTTGGTCGACGTGAGGGCCGCGAGAGGGGGGCTTGATGGCGGCGATGGAAGTCCCGTCGAAGGGACCTCAGGAATACCACTCGGCCCCTGTGAGCCCCGTAGTGCAGTAGTGGAGGCCCTTCAACGAGGCCGTGGACGAGTCCACAACGTAGCAGCTGGCGAGGATATTGGCCTGGCGGGCAATGTCCTCGCCATAATTACTACTATGGTTCGATTTCGGTGATTTCATGGGCGCCATTGTTGCTGGATGCCAGGGTGCTGATTGGGAAATCGGGTATTGGAATCGGGTTCGGGTCAATTCGACCGATCGTCGATGGCAAGCGTTATCGATTGAGTATTTCGAGGTGGTGGAAATAGCAGGTTGATGATAAGTTGGTTGTTGGTGTGCAAGCTTGGAGAAGTCGGTGGCAAGGATTCTGGGCTTTTATGGGTTGGGCAGACAAAACAGAGTTCAGTTAACTTTTCTGAGGGAAATCCAGCAGCCACAGCAAAAGTGGAAGTCTTGGCGTTGGAGTGCGCATCACGTGGTGTGAAAAGCGGGGCGGTGGCTAACCTGCAACCAACCAACGCACTTTGCCGCACACGTTTTCGGAGACTTGGCGGATCAACGGCACGAAATTCAACGGCTCAGCAAACCATTGCTTGAAACCAACATTGTCGGATTTGCGCGGCAACAACCGGATTTTTTATTTTATTTTTCATGTTGAACCACCTAGAAGCCGACCAAACAGTGTGAGAAAAGGGAGAAGGGGACGGGGCTAGACGTCCAATCAAGAATGAGATCCAGCAGCTCAACCCGAACCTCGCCTCTGTCAGTCAGTTTGGGCTCACATATTCTGGCTGAGAGGAGGACTTTCCTCTCAGTTCCATGTTACACCGACTCGCTTGCTACCGTCGAGGAGGAAGCCAAGACGTCAATGCTCTTGTGCGGCGGTATCCATGTTTCGGGCCGCAGTGGGTCGAGGCGCCCAACGCTCAGCGTGTTGCCCCACTGTTGGCGACGTCTTGCATCTCCGCGAATATCAGCGAACACAGGGTTCAAAGTGGTCGACTCTTCTGCGGTTAACGGTTCACCATTTCGATTGTGATTGAGACGGCGTTCGGCATTGGGCTCGGAGTCGGACACCGGCCGGCAGTTGGAACAGGGATCGATTGGCCCCACTCTGCAGGGAGAACGGACAATGCGGGGAGTGTCAGGTGGTCGAGCCCCGTTACCAAACCATGCTATTGCGTCAACACTTTCCTAGGACTGACGGTAAATAAAGCTCGCACGGCGCTCTTTGGTCCAATGAACTCCGAGGGGTTTCGAGGCCGTCTGGGCCGTCTTCCAACCAAATCCGGTCCTGTGTGCCAGCTCTGTTGTCAGGCGACTGATTCCGAAATGCCGAAGTGAGCCCAAGTTTATTGGTCGTGTGAATGAGAGACATCAACATTCCGGACATCCCGCGAGGAGGCAATAACACTTACCTTTAAACCATCGCTTGACTACCTAGCTGGTTAATACTAGAACAGTATCTTTTCGCCCCTCGCTGTTCCATATCAACGCCACAGCTCTATCAACGCCACAGCTTTTGAGCCAAGCCGAGTCCTGACAAAACCACCCATCAACAACAGCAGCATAAGTCAACCAAAGCCATGTCTTCCCGACGGACCAGCGGGCCAGCGCCCGCACCACCAACCACCAAATCCCTTGCCTTCCCACGTTATCTCCTTCCTTCCTTGCGCATTCCCTTCTCTCGGCGCCGCATCTCCGAACCAGCAGTCCAACCCAGCTCAGATCCCCCATCCCCGACAAGCAGCACCAGCAGCAGCTCCGCGGTCCCGTCTCTCTCCACCTCCCCAACCTCACCCACTACCCCCAGCACTCACCGCCTCTCCCGCGCCCGCCCAGACACACTCCGATGCAAGAACTGCGCGACCGACTTGGCCTTCCAGACACAGATTGTCAGCAAATGCTTCCACGGCCGGCACGGGCGCGCCTACCTGGTGGCACCAGCACCACGGACGTCCCCCGAACAGACCGGCCAGACCAGCTCCCCAGCACCCACCACCACCACCACCACCAACTCCCCACAACCCCCCACCTCCCCCCTCCCACCCTACGCCGACGACCACCACAACAACGCCAACGACAAAGTCGGCCCCGGCCCCAACCTGATCAACATCCGCTTCGGCGCGCCCGAGGGCCGCCGGCTGATGACGGGGTACCACGTGGTCGCCGACGCGCTGTGCGCGGTGTGCGGGGCGACGGTGGGGTGGAAGTACGTGGCCGCGGAGCAGGCGGCGCAGGCGTACAAGGTGGACTGTTTCATCCTGGAGACGAGGCGGGTGGTGGGGTGTCGCGGGTGGGAGGATGCGGATGTGGATGGGGATGGTGGTGATGGTGATGGTGCGGTGGATGGGCAATCCGCCGGGGTGGGGGCTGGGTTGGCGCTGGATGGGCGGCTGCTGGGGGCAGGGGGTGAGGCGGTGGGTACGGAGGGTTGGGGTGCGGATTGGAGGGGCAAGCGGGACGAGGAGCTGGAGGCGGTCGTGTTTGACTCGGAGGATGAGGATGAGTGCGAGGATATGTTTGCTGGAGTGTGGGATGCTAGTATTGTGGCGTGGCGGCGGAGGAGTAAGGCTGGTAGGGTTTGAGGGGTGGGATAGGTTTGGGCCTTTCTTTTGATCTTGGATCCGCATTGGTTTTCCTACATTCTTCCCTTTTTTTCATGGTTTAGGACTGGCGTTTGGGACACGAACCGACAGCATCAGATTGGGTCGCGGAACGGAGAGATGACATCGATACCCCCGGGATGGCAGGTAAACGGGGTCAGTCCATGGCAATGGGCCAAGGATAGGAATCATGACATGTCAATAACGTCTTAATACTCTTACTCACAGTGCACTAAAGGGATGATGGCTTGAGCTTTTTGCTTTCTCAAAATGTTGCCCGTAGCAGCTATGGAACTAAAACCTCATATTACATGCTGGGAAATGAGAAAGCCTTTATCCACAGCAGAACCCCTCAGAAACTGCCCCCTCGCTCCGCGCCAGACAGCTTAGTTAATAGGCTCCTCGGCCACATAGTGCAGGTAGGCACCCAGAAGCTTGATGCCCTCGATGTAGTTCCGCTTGTCTAGCTTCTCGTTGATCGAGTGGGCGCCATCCGTGGAGCTGCCCATGGGCAGGAGGAGCACGTTCTTGCCCGTCGCTTGCTCAAAGGTCAAGGTCACTGGGATGCTGCCACCTTCGCGGGTGAAGTCGGGCTTGACACCCCAGACACGCTCGGTCGCCTTGGCCGCGGCCGCGAAGTTCCAGTGGTTGGGGCTGGCAACCCACCAGTTACCGGTGTGCTGAGGCCATACCTTCAAGGTGTTCTTGGAGCCGAGCTTCTTGAAAACGCCCTCGACGTAACGGCACACCAAATCGTTGGTCTTGTCGACCTCCATGTTGGGTACCGTCCGAATCGAAAACTTGCCGGTGACCTTGGCGGGGATGACCGTCTTAGCGCCAGGGGCCGAGAAGGCACCCTCGATGCCGTGGAGCGAAAGCGAGGGGTTCCGCCACCGAGCCATGAGCGTACGCTTCTTGTCTTCAAAGATGGTCGTCGTGCTGCCGAGCGAGGCATGGAGAGTCTCCATAGTGAAAGCGATGTTGTCATAAAGACCCTCCTCCTCCGCCGTCACGGGGGCGACCTGCTCGACAATGCCTGGGATCAGGATCTTGCCGTCAGTATCAACTAGCGAACCCATGACGCGCACCAAATCCGTCATAGGTTCCTGAGCGGTGCCACCAAAGACACCGCTGTGGAGGTCGGCACCGGGGCCCGAAACCTCGATGCTGTAGTAGTTGCACCCACGCAGCCCGTAGGTCAGGCACGGCTTCTCGGTGCCGAGCCAGTAGTTGTCGCTGATGCAAACGGCATCGGCATCGGCAAAGTACTTCTTGCCCTCGGCGTTGATGAGGTCGTCCAAGCCGTCCGACCCGTACTCCTCCATACCCTCGAAGCACATGAGCAGGTTCACAGGGAACTCGATGCCAGCAGCCTTGTGGGCGTCGATGGCGTTAAGCCAGCCCAGCACGGGGCCCTTGTCGTCGGTCGAACCACGGCCGCACATGCGCCCATCCTCCTGGACTACCAGGTCAAACGGCTCCGTGTCCCACCCGTCGCTCTTCTCGGCCGGCTGAACATCATAGTGGCCATAAACGAGAATAGTCCGCTTGTTCTTGTCGTTGCCGTACCGGGCGAGCACGACAGGGGGCAGGTCGAGGTCGGTGCCCTCTTGCTTTCCTAACTCGCGAAGCTCAGCAGACGCGCCGAGCTTGGTCAATTGGTCGGCCAGCCAGTGGCCCATGCGGACGACATCGGGGCGGCGAGCAGCTTCGGACGAGATGGAGGGGATGGCGACGGCCTCGCGCAGACGCTCGATGAAGGCGCCGGACAGGGCGTCCACCTTCTGGAAATATCCGTCGAGTTGGGGTGCCATTTTGCGGGCTTGGTGGGCGCGGGTTGCCTCGGTGATGTACGAACGCGAGTTTCTTGTTGACCTCGAGGCTAGGGGGGGCTGTGGGCGGGTCCGTTGGAAACGACCTCGTGGTGATGGGAAATAGGCGGTGCTGATGTTGCGGTAGGGGACACAACAGGGAGAAGACCGTCTCAACAAGTAACCAAGGGGTTTACTTGAAGTAATCAAGTTTGGTGGGGAGAAGAGGGAAGTGCGGGGCATTGCGATGGAAGGCGGCGCGTGGAGGGGCACCTCAGCTTAGGTCTCCCTCACAGGAAGGTGCATGTCCAGACCTCAAAACTGCCGTGGATCCCCGATTCCAGAGCTCTGCAGCGCCCCACTCTCGCGATGGAGCTTGTCCCTGCAAATGCTGTCTTTGTTTATGGTTGAGTATTAACTTGACCATTAACCCCCGACATATACACATCTACGGTTAAAATATTACATCACGAAATGTTTTATTGGCTCTAATTTGTCCTCGTTAGAACGCCTCTTGTCAAGAGTGCTGTCTTGACCATATCGAAGCTCAGGGTTAGGGCTTCCCTATGTGTGGGGGGACGGAGCGAACTGACGGCTAGGAGCGGCTTTCGATGCGTGCGCGGGTATCCGAGGCTTCCGTTCAACATTTTCAACAACCCACAAGCACAAAGTTGAGAAGAAATGTTTCAAGAATCTTCGTTCATCGATTCCGTTTTATCAAACCCGCAACAGCTAATAATAGCCGATGGCATAGACGACGCATTGTGCCAAGAAGCAAAATGGTAGCTATTCCAAGTTCAGAGGCCGACAATTGTGGCCTGAAACAACGCTGTCGGCATTTGTTGACAACACCATTGGCCCGAAAACTCACCTCCTCACGATAAGCGCCCACCGCGCCACAGCAGCCGCCAGGTAGTGAGACCAGACGCATCGTGACGGGAAACCACTTTGTCTGCTTGGCTGGCCTAGGCTGATATGCCACGCTAGCATGCTGCATGGATCGATCACAAAACAATCCGGGCCGTTCCCGGCGCTTGACGCCACAACACGCCCTGTCCAAGTCATGGCAAAGTCTCACATTTCCCATGTTGAGAATCCGGAACAAAGGGGCGGTGGGTTTGGTAGTGCCGATCCCATCCCTTGGGACCGGAGAATGGATTCCCGGTGATTCGGGGTTCCAGCCCAAGGAGAGAAACAAAACAGGGTGTGTTTGGCCATAGGGTCCCACGGTGTGATATACGGTCACTTCCCGCCAGTCCTAAGCCCGGCTACCATGGCCCAACTTATGGGACCTAGCACAGCAGCTGTTGATCGCTCTTCTCAGCCGCAAGCTCGGGTAGTTACTGCGCCTATTTCTACCTTTAAACAGCTGCTCCGTCACCGCCACAGCTCGATCCCCGCCCCAGGTTTTAATTGTCTCCTCAATGGCAGCCTCGACAACATCGGCAACGATGACTCGGCAGGCTTACGATTTGCCTCTAAGAAACTATGTTGCTTCTCCCGGTGTCGAAAGTTCATCCACGGCCGCAACGCAATCAACGACCAGTGTTCCAGCCCCGTTCCCCGGAGCTTTGTCTTCCATCGTTCTTGGGGGTGATGTCGACAAACCACGCAACCGGGCTCAGTCCCGGTCGAGCACCAGAAACAAGAGTAGCGCTGGGATCAGTAGCACGGCGCGAAGCAATACTCCAACACCCCGGGGATCGCCCTCAGAAAGCAGGCTAGAATTACTCCAACGCAGAGACCTCAGCCCAACCACTCACGCACTCGATAAAGTCCACAGGTATCTCTACTCCATGGCTCCGCCTCGTCCCATGGAAGAACTAGCCAAGGAGAATCGCAGCCTACACCAGCGCATTGCTGCTCTACAACGGACCGAGACCGATTTACTCGACGAAAACCAGAAGCTCGCTCACAGGCTGTCCTTGATCCAAAAGCGGCATGATAGTCAGCAGCGAGGATGGAAGGAGGAGCTGGTTACAAAAGGGAATGAATTCGAAGCCCGCATCAAGAATCTTGAGCATCAACTTTCCCAAAAGGAGGAGGAGCTCTCACAAATCGAATTTGGTCGGGCCGCGGAAACGACCTTGAGCGACACTGATATTACCTCCTGGTTTGCAACAAAGGAGGACACCTGGCGCCAGTGGGCGCACGATTTTGCCCATCCGGATCCCAACAGGGTCCGGCCCGGTCTCCATCCTCTGCACTTGCGTGAGCTTTGTGAGGGTGTCAAGACTTTCGTCCAGCTCACAGATAATGGGGAACTCCCGGAAGAGCTCCTAGCTACCCCCGACGACGGTGTCCGACCCGCTCGAGCTCTTCTCCATGGGATGCTAACAGACTTCATCGTCTCGGAAACGCTCGAATCGCCATTTTGGGTGTTCGACGTCATCTCTACTGACACCTTGGAACTAGAAAGTCCCATTGTTCCGCGCCTCAACTCCATGTCGCCAATCGGGTTTCGGATGGATCTTGCCATGTGGAATTTCAACATTGCTCCGCCGCGTCAGGCTAGGTCTCCCCGACCGGTCCCAGTCGTTGACCGCCTCGCGGGGCCCCAGGATGCGCGGAAACCGCCCCGGCTAGTCACGTCAACGCAACCCCCGAGTGCCTTCACGGGTCCAGTACTAGGGCTTTCTGGCCGAAATCTGCCGTCACGGCAAGCAATGGAAGGTCTATATCAGCTATTGTCGGACCGTACGTTTTGTCTAAACCTCACTTTTCCCCGGCGGGGCGGACCTTTTGCTAACATGGAATCCAAACGCTCTTAGTCCCTAGAGGAGGCCGCAACGCAAATTCATGGCGCGCTTCTGTTATGAAAAGTTTCTGTGACGGTGGAATGAGCACCGAAGTCGATGGCTTCCTGTTAACCGAGAGTTCCCACGCTCCGGCCCAGGCCAGGATCAAGTACGCTGGACAACTCAAAGACAGGTTCCTCAGAGGCCCCGCTCGATTCCTACTTCAAGACCAGGAAGCAACTGGGATAGAAAAGCTGGAACACAGTCTGGCGCAGGAAATCGATGCGGCTCTGCGCTTCTCATGCCAGCTGTGGTGCCGCCAAGATACTCCTCTCGTTCGCGGCCTCCATGATCTTTCGGACGGGGTTTTCAATTCCAATAGCAACGACATACACCTGTATCAAACCCAACCGACTGCTCACGCCAAACGAGTTATCCAAGGGGCTCTCGGGACTGAGCCACCCGCCTACCACGATGGTCACCCGGTGATCATGGTTCTCCAGCCGAGCATTGGCGTCAGCACGATCACCGACGCCAAAGAACCAGCCAAAGACGCAAAGTCCAACTCAAGGGTGTGGGCCAAAGCTACTGTTCTGGTGGCAACGCCGAAAGTTCCTGCGCAAGAGCCGCCCCCTGCAGGTGTACAGCCGCCCGCATCCCCGGACGCCGTTTTTGTCACGGTCGAACCCCCTATTCCTCCAGCATCTCCCTCCGGCTCGTCGAGCGTTGCTGGGGAGTCGTCGAATCTGATCCTGCCGAGCATAGCCTTCGAAAATACGCCGCGACCTTTGAAACAATCGCCACCTCTCCCGCTACCGCTTGCTGGCTGAAATACCGACCTCACGAGGAGACCACGCATCACCCACGTTATACGGAGCAGTTACCTTGCTGTGGACTCTGGAATCAGACACTCACAAGACGACAATCTTGAAACGGGAAACCATGGCGTCGTTGAGAGGATAAAAGTCTCCTTCCAACGGCGCACAGTTGACGGAGGGGAGTTCGCCCGTTTGACCCGGAGTTCATTTCACTACCCCGCGTTTCATTTGATTCCGGCAGTTGGTTTTGTATAAAGTGTTAAGAGGATAATGAGTAGATTGATTGCAAATCCGGCGTTCATGGCAGCATCTCGGAGGTATTTTGACGTCACCGTCATGCAATGTTGTTGCTGCCTGGTATGTCTGCATGGGGGTTGAACACTGATGAGGGCTTTTGAGCTGAGTGCGACCTTGCTCGGTGTCTCTATTTCGGACCGATCACCGAGCTTATTACACCTTGCTCGGCCTGGCGCAACCCCCCTAGCTCCGGACGTCACATTAAGCTTCCGGGGACTTTAATGTGCTCTCATGCTCTTTCCATGTGATTACTCGCGCTGGTACATCGAGCAATACGAACATACCATAAAGAACCCACTATCATCAACAGGGAAGCTGAAGATCTCCCGGTGCAAATCCATTGCATATCACTGCTGCTTCGGTCTTTTCAATTAGGCAACGCTCGCTTCTCACTTCGCGAACAGGAACTGGGATGCCACCTTCTCTAAGCACATTGTATCATGCGACGCATCACTGCCCAAGACACAAGAAAGCTCACCGGGCCGCCTCTTGGGGGGCCGTTCAGGCAGCACAAGCCGGCCAGTCATGCTGAATTTGGCAGCTGGTAGGATTCCTTCAGGCCAGCCAACCAGAGCATGAGAAGGCACAGCTGCAAAGACACGCGCCAGCAGATCCTGGTACGAGACAGGAACGCAGCGAACCATCCCCCCTCTCTGTGGTGGTGTCGGAGATTTGACGAGTGACATGATCGGTCGGAGCTAAGGGGGAGGGGCCAACTCAAGATGTAACTCGACCGTTACTTGATCCGGAAGGCCACCAGATAAGAGCCGGCAAATGACCCATGCGGGACGGGACAGGCGGCCAAGCGAAGCTGGCAGTGGGGGTCTGGGGAACACAGGCCCGAAAGGTCCCCTTGAACACCGCCTCGATCCAGGAACGATGCTCCAAGGGGGTTCGCGCCCGGTCGACGCCGCGTTTACACAGTACCTCGGCCAGAGAGGATTGACCGTTGACGTGCCACACCGATTTCTCATGGTTCTCTGCATTGCCGGTTGGCTAACCTGGTTCCGGGGACGGATTGGACGATTAAGGTTGGATCACATTTCTTGGTATGACTACCCAATTCGAAAGAGGCTCAAGTGAAGAAAGCGCCATCTGCTTCATCGAGGCTCCGAGGGTAGCTTCGAAGCTTTCCTCCTAACCTCCTATGTCCATATGTCCTCGCCTAGGATACCACCTGCCGACCTGGATCTCGCCCATGCTTCCCCAAGAAACCGCCTCGACCAACCACCAACTTCCCCCGAGTCCCCGCGTGAGTGATCGGCACTTCCTCTTCCCGCCATGTCCAATGCTCCACTGGTCCCCCACTTGGTTGCCAGCGACGTCCGGTTGCCGATCGATTGTGGGCCAATGCGATGGCGCCATTCCCCGTCTCGGCTGGCGATGTTACATTTGAGATATGGCGTGCATAGTTAGCAAGGCTTTTGCCCCAGATCCTGCAATGCCGGTCTCGGTCGTGGCTGTTTGACAAGGCATCCTGCGTTGCCCCAAAAGCCCAATATCGCCGAGTCAAAGTCCCTAATAGAGATCGGCTTGCTCGAATTGGGGCGCGATGTCTCAGAGCCCGTTCTAGAAGAGGGTTGGGGGGCGGTTCTGGAAAAGCAGTATCCGCCGTCCACAACGGCGCAGCGAGGATGAGGACTGCCCTGTATTTCTCTCCCTGGAACACTGAATTCCAGGTATGTCCTTCGTCCATAGGTCTTGTTCCATGCAGCCGAGGCTCTACCCGCGTCCTTGGAAAGAATTGCCAAGCCCCTTTTCCCAGACCAGCGTCCCGTGGCAACCATCACAAGCGCCCAAACGCCTTGCTGCGCGGCGCATACCTCGGTATGCTCCTTTAATCAGATCTGGTTCTCCAATGGACGTGCTTCTCCTGCCTCAGTTGGCCCAAGTGGCTGTGCCTGCATTCTCACAGTACGGAGTCGGCCGCCCCATACCCCCCCAGGCACATGCCAGATCGGACACCCCCGACATCTCGTTCCAGAGATCGCCACGGCCGCCTTAAACCCGTTACGTTAGGTAGCCATCCTTGCTGGGTGTTTGCGGCTGTTTGCAAATACTTGGCGCATCCGACGTGCGGCGTTGCTAGTCCTCGAAAGACAGGTCTGCCCCTGAACCCTTGATCACAGGCACTTGATAAAAAACGGGAGCACCCGCCCGTGTGCGTGGGACCCAGTCGAGGCCGGATTAGAAGCCGAACCGGGAAGGTGTCTCCTTTTTGGCCTGCCGTTTTGCCCGGCATTGCCAATAGGGGTGCCGACGGCCCCCAGATGTCGAGGACTATCACATCCACGAGGCCGGGCCGCCGCCTGCCGTAACCCGGCCCAAGTCCGACCTTGGCCAAACCGTGGCGGCCCCTCCCCTGGATCGAAAGGGGCAGGTCATCCCATCAGCATGCAGAACGACGGTGTTTGGGGGCGCAGGCACACGAGATTCATGCGAGATGGAAACAAGATAAATAACACGGCTCCCCCTCAACCATGGAGTCCGGTCTCATCACCAAGGTCAACACTTCATCCAAAACCCCATCTCCGGTTCAGATCTCATCAAGATGCATTTCTCCGTCGCTCTCCTGGCGCTTCTGCCCGCTGCTCTCGCGGCCCCCGCCGCCGAGCCCATCCAAAAGCGCGCCCCCATCGTCGCGGCCAGGGCCGGCCGGATCGTCCCTAACAAGTACCTCATCAAGCTGAGGGATGGTGTCAGCGACGACGCCCTCGAGGCCGCCATTGGCAAGCTTGGCAAGGCCAAGGCGGACCACGTCTACCGCGGCAAGAAGTTCAGGGGCTTCGCTGGCGAGCTCGAGGCTGCCATTCTGGACGAGATCCGCCTTCTCCCCGAGGTGAGTTGTACTCCCCAGGGACGACGGCGACCACCCCCTTTTCTGACCCCCACTCCTATAGGTCGAGTACGTCGAGGAGGACGCTATCTTCACCATCAACGAGTACGTCTCTCAGAGCCGCGCCCCTTGGGGTATCGCCCGCATCTCGCAGCAGGGCCCGGGCTCCTCCACCTACGTCTACGACAGCAGCGCTGGTGAGGGCACTTGCTCTTACGTGGTCGACACCGGTATCGACACCGACCACTCGGTATGGTTCCCGAGCTCTTAAACCGTGCACGCATCATACTAACCCCCGACTAGGACTTTGAGGGCCGTGCTACCTTCGCCGGCAACTTTGTCGACAGCGACGACACGGACGGAAACGGCCACGGCACCCACGTTGCCGGTACCATCGGCTCCTCCACCTATGGTGTTGCTAAGAAGACCAGCCTCTTCGCCGTCAAGGTTCTCGATTCCGAGGGCTCCGGCAGCACGTCCGGTGTCGTTGCCGGCATCGAATTCGTTGCCTCTGACGCCGCCAAGCGCAGCTGCCCCAACGGCGTTGTCGCCAACATGTCCCTTGGCGGTGGCTACTCGGCCTCTATCAACCGCGCCGCGGCCGCTCTCGTCGACGCTGGTGTCTTCCTCGCCGTCGCCGCCGGCAACGACAACGCCAACGCTGCCAACTACTCGCCCGCCTCTGAGTCATCTGTCTGCACCGTTGGTGCCACCGACAGCCGCGACCGCAAGGCCAGCTACTCCAACTACGGCAGCGTCGTCGACATCCTCGCCCCCGGCAGCGACATCCTGAGCACCTGGATCGGCGGCCGCACCGTGAGTCCCCCCCACGCCCCTTGGGGGTAAACCAAAGCCCAGAGAGACAAAGAAACCATGCTAACACACGAGCTCAGAACACCATCTCCGGCACCTCGATGGCCTCCCCCCACATTGCCGGCCTCGGCGCCTACCTCCTGGCCCTCGAGGGCTCCAAGTCCCCCGCTGAGCTCTGCAACTACATCAAGACCTCTGCCATCTCGGGCGCCATCAGCGGCTTCCCCAGCGGCACCACCGACCGCCTCGCCTTCAACGGCAACCCGTCGGCCTAAATCCCGATACTGGGATGAGAGACACTACCTACCTAGGTGCCTAGGTACCTACCTAATACCAAACCGGGATTGGGGGCAGTCAGGGAGGGGCTGCAGGATGATGTGATGGCCTTGGAGAGACGGACCTTTGGGAAGGGTACCGTATGACTGTGGAGACGGAGGGAAAAGGGCGCGCCTGGGAGGAAAGGCTTTCTTGTTTAAAGTTTTATGACTGTATTTACGAGATAATTCGGTTGGCCAGCCATTGTCTTATTTTGTAGATGAAGGGAATGACATCCATTTCGTCTGCAAACCACCAATCAGCCAATAGTGATGCGTAGACACCTGGAGTGCATTAACATAGGAAGCATAGGTGGGTACCTAGGTAGTCTGGAGAATTGGAAATAGGCGCAAAGCTAGATCCAGTGTAGAAGAGAAACATATCAAACTACCTAAGGGAGTGTGTACCAGGCCCACCTATCTCCGCCCTTGCCGGTGTAGATGAGACTATTAATGGATACGTATTACCTCCTAAACGCCCCATTGTTATGTACCCTACAACCGTGCTTTTACCTTTTTCGGCCTTGTTTCTCCGCTACGTACCTACCTAACTAAACACCAACATATCTCACATTGGTCACATATCGTAACTCTATATTGTATTACCAAACTTTCTGGATACAACTCAAGGTTTCTATTCCGATACCCTGCTTCCTCGATCGTCAGGTCAGTACATGGTCATGGATGGGCGTGGATGGATCGCGGTAATGAATCATCATGGAGTTCACTCGCAGTTTATACAACGGTGGTTGCAGCTTCAAACCGCATTTCTCGCCACGTATAGGCCGTTTACTGCACGTGCGGTTTCGGGGTTAACAATGCTTGTTGGTGGTTTCTGTTGCCAGTTGTTGGTTCCGTCCGATGGCGGTTATCTGCCACGCTGCGTCCATGTCCGTGATTCGTTCGCTTTCTGCACGGAGGCCTACAGGTTTGTGACACCGACCACCGACCTCGCCAGTCCCCCTCCACCATTCTGTGCAACTCCTCGCTCTTTTTATTCTAAAACAAATCCCCATCCCTGATCGGTCCTCACCTCAACATCGCCTCCAACTATCCCCAGTGAGCAACAACAACAACGATGGACCTCGCAACTTCACTCCTCAACTGCCTCTGCGGCTGCGAACGCAACCTCCAACCCAACCACCACCACAACCACCACCACACCCACAACAACTACAGCCCAATAATCACCGAGAAACAACCCACCATCGAACCCCCTCCCACTCCCTCCCACCCCACCAAACACGCCACCCAAATCCTCACCATCCTCCTGCACGCCCCCTCCCCCGGCCCCGACGCCACCCTCACCCCGCTCATCACCGCCGAAGTCTCGGCCGCCGACTGGACCTCCTACCTGGCCGAGCGGGTGCTGCACGGCATCGAAGCAGCGCTGAAGGGGGACCACGCGACGTGGGGCGAAGCGATCCGCGAAGCGTACGCACACGCGCGGGAGCTGGCGCGGGCCGAGCTGGCCCAGCTGTGGGAGTACGTTCGGGAGCACCCCGTCGAGGTCGCCGCCGAGGTGCTACTGACGGTCATGGCGCTGGGGGTGCTGGCGCGGCTGGTGCCTGGGCTGGTGCGCGTGTTGGGGTTTGCGCGGCTCGGGCCGGTTGAGGGTGAGTACTTCCCTGGTGGCCTACGTATGATTTTGTTCGTTTTGCTGACCGAGTGTGTGATGGGTTAGGTTCGTTCGCGGCGTGGTGGCAGCGGTTGTATGGAGGATACGTGCCGAAGGGATCGTTTTGGTCGTTTTTGCAGCGCATGGGTATGACTTGGGACTGAGTTGGCAGGGGTCGGGTGCGGATAGTTGCTATCAGTTGGGGGCGAAGTGGGTTAACCACTAAGGTACAACAGGGAGGCCGCGTCCCTTGTGCTTACCGGTGCTGAGTTCTCCGCGGATGGATGCCGGTAGGGTTGTTTTTAAGTGTCCTTTGAAGCGGTCAGCTATCAAAAGTGTCATGGTACTGTTCGTTGTCCCGGCCTTGAAGTTAAACGCGTGCCGTTCCCCAGCAAGCAAAGGAATGTCCCAGGCAGTGGCTCCCAATTCAAGCCTCACAATTCAAGGGTAATGTCATAGTATTGCGCAATCCTGTTTCATAACTCCCTTGCTGTCGGCTTTCTTACAGTGAAGGTGGTGCCGTCACTTTGCCATCCATGTGTTTTTCCGTGGCATATCTCGCCTGGAAGTTGAACAAGACGAAGAAGACATTAGCGGCAGGGAATCAGTGGCAAGCGGTGGCCGCATACCCGCCCACGGCACCATCCAGCGCCTATTACCAGGACCCGCTTCAAAAACACGAGTTACAGGAAGATCAGGCAACTCAAGAGTTGCAAGGCCAACATTATTTCGTCGATGGGGACGGAAACCGAGCCGAGCTATCCGCCACGCCCTCGTTCCACTCTCCGGAATCTCCTATTGTTCATCACGGGGGTGTGGGGCGGTAATCGCAATGGCATTCACAATATATAGTTGACTTTCCTGTACCTACCTAGATATTGAACGCGAGTTCAGTAATATAAGGTCTTTGATCGAAATCATCCAAAGTGTTGGACTCGTGACTCGTTTGCCTTCAGACGCCCATGCTTGTGATGTCTGTGCTACAATCTGTGGATCATCAGAAGGGCTTCAAAAGCCCTGCCAGCAAACAAAGCCGCTCGTACCTGGTGAGGTTCTTCATGTCTTGTTCTGAGTATGGTGTCTTTGTTCAACACCTTGACCTCTCTGTATCACGAAACGTCATAACCTTAAAGTGGTATTTAGGGTGTTTATTGCTCCTCAATTGTGAAGGTTCAGTTTCGGTTTCAGTTCGTTGGACGCAAGTAATATGTCCCCAACAGAGGATCTACACACTCTCTCATCTCTTACTCAGTCACTCATACCGTTTAAACTGGCCATTTCACGGTGGGAAAGATGGTGAAGGGCGGCCCAAGATACCGCGATGAGATTCTGAAGGTAGGTAGTCTCCCAGTATCCATATCGAACGCCTAACGCTGACAGTATGCCAAATAGATGATGTTCGTGGCTGGGGAGACCAAGCAACCCGCGGCGGAGACAACCACCATAGTCGAGAACATTGTCCGGGACCAAACAATGCACATGGTAAGAGAAAATATGACCCGGGGTGATGAAGTAATGCCGCAGTAACTAACCTCGTCATGAAGCTGGTTGTAGCAGGAGAACTCGCGGCCAGCCGTGGGCAAACAAGGTTCACGACGAACGACATCATTTTCCAGGTGCGGAACGATGCTGGACGTCTTGCCAGGCTCCGCAACCACATGCAGTGGAAGCAAATTCGAAAGCGGGCGAAAGTCAAGGACGACGAGGCCGTGGATGACCTCGACCTCGACGACGTAGATGACATAATAGACGACGAAAATGGGGACGGCGATGCCGAGACAGCCGAAGAAGCCCACGCCAATGCCGATCCTTCCAAGCCCCAGCCAAAGAAGGACGGCAAAGGAGTCATGGATAGTGGTCCCGAAATCTCCATCCCGCCTCTTCCCTGGTCGATACTGTCCATGTTCCCCCACACGGAGGGCATCCCGTCTCTAGCGGCTCTCGATAACGACGAGGGGACCGGGGGAGAGAACTCAAGCCCTCTTCCTGGCAGCACCACCAATCGCTGGCTTCTCGCCCGCCTCATGAAGAACGACGAACGCACACGGGCCATGACAGCGGAAGAGTACAGCGCCTGGTCGGATTGCAGGTCAGCGTCCTTCACCTACCGGAAGAAGAAGACGTTCCGGGAATGGTGTGGTCTGGGGGTCATTGCGGACCACAGGGCCAAGGATGATGTGCTGGAAATCCTGGGGTTCTTGACCAGCGAGTGGGTGCAGACGCTCACGGAGCGGGCATTGGAAGTCCAACGGCAAGAGAAAACCATCGAGTCCGCGAGCGCGGTCGGAAGGGTGGGGTTGAAGAGGAAGTTGAACGAGGGACCGTTTACACTGAGGAATGACGAAGTCTGTCAGCCAGAGGGGGGTGCTGGCGGCGAATCAACATCAAGAGGCCCAATCCAAACACATCATGTGAGACGGGCGTACGGCATACTCCAGACTCCACCGAAGAAGTACACAACGATGATGAACGGGGTGCAATTAAGGCAGAGGAAGAGAATGAGGTTATTCTGAGGCCGAGACATAGGAAGTTCGAGTTTTCCATCTCCTCAAAGAATACAAGCTAGACGTAGATCGGAGTTCTATTCTATGAACGTGCCTTCTAACTCGCTCTACAAACTCGGTCTGTATAAATGTCATAACCGCCAAATGGCCCATGTCATGCTGCCCGCACATTACCCCTATTACTCCCTTGAAAACAAAACCCCAAACGCCATTTGTCCTCATTAATCAATCCTCGTTGACACGGAACAGCGCCAACGACATAGCATCAGCCAAGAACGAGTCATTCGGCTTCCTAACACTCAGCAACCTCGTCAAGCCACCATCCCCCCTGCTCGGCGGTGAGGAGCCCGGCGTCGACGGAATGGACCGTGGGTTCCTCTCATCGCCGCTGCTCATGTAATCCTCGCCATCACTCAAATACGAGTAGTTTAGGCTCCCGTCCGCCCCAGCCGTCGGCACAGTTAGCGTGCGCGAGTGGCTAAACCGTCGGGGGCGCTCGGGTCCAACAACATGGGGAGGAATGGCGGCCGCGCCCGGAGTCAGTCCGGACTGAGACGAGCGCCTGGTCGCGTTGGTCGCGTTGCTCCGCCGGAGCGAGCCCGGAGACGGGGACAGAGATCGGTTCCTTGCAACCCCGTTGAGGCTGAGGGTCTCCATTTGAGTGACGGGTGCGATGGGGGGCACCTGGGGGACGGGGCCAGCAAAAGCCGGTGGTGGCGTCTCTGGCCTGGGGCTCTCGCTGCGGGGGGCGAGAGGCGACTTGGACCGGAACCGGGGTGCCTCGAATCTCGCGTTGGAGGCGGATGTCGATCGCCCCCGGCCACGGGCTGAGTCTTTGCTCTTCTCATCTCTCACCAGGCTCCAAAGGTTCTGGAGCCACTTGCGCTTCTCTTCGGGGCGCATGGAGCGGATGGGCAAGACCTCGGCGCCGGCCATCTCGCGGGTAGGCCACGGGAAGCTAACGGCCATTTCTCGCAGAGTTAGGCTATTGAGTTGGCGCAGGATGATACGGATCTGGGCCTCGATGTTGGATTCGTGCGGGAAATACCAATCGTCACGGAGCTCTAGACGGTCGCAAATCTGTGTCATTGCACCCACCAACCTGTGAACATGTTAGTTGATGTTTTATTCCGTTCGTAGCTCGATAGGGGGACTCACCATTCGATAGCAACTTCGTCTGGCACAGCTTGTGCCTTCTTCAACAGCCAACCCAGCATCTCGGGTGACCCGGACTGGTTCAAGATTGGGATGCTGCGCTTGTCGTGCTCACGGCCCTGCAACTTCATGATGAAGTCGTTGTACTCCTTCATAGCGCTGATCTGGAGACCCGCAAACTTGCCACTCTTGAGGGCGTGGCAGATCTCGTCACCCAGGGCAAGACCGGCCTTGATACCGCTGTTCAGGCCACGGCCGGGCCAAAAGTGCACAGTCATGGCGGCGTCACCGGCCACAGCCACAAGAGCGTGCGGGCGAGCAACAAAGCGAGAGTCCTCGAGGGGCAGGGGCTGCACACCCTCCCGCACTGCCTGGACCACGATGGGGATGCGTACCAAGTTGATAACCTCCTCTTCCTTGAAACCAAACAGCTTCAGCCCGTCCTCGATGGACTTCCAGAGGGGCGAATTCCGATCCTCGGATGGCGCAAAGACGCGACCGGGTTCGAACCCTGGCGGGATACTACCATCGGGGCGACGGAAACAAGCCGGGCTGCCAAAGTGGATAGGCTTCCCATCGACTCCGACCATCTTATCCCACTCCTCCTCGGTCAGCTGCATGTTGAGGTAGCCCTTCCCGTCAAAGTCGCTGGCATTCAGCAGGTAGCGCGTCTGACCGAGAGTCAAGAACATGTTGAGCGGCTGTGTCCAGGGCAGGCCGCCCTTGGAACCACGGTCAAACGCTAGGCCGAGCGCGTAGCTCTTCCCGCGCTCCTTTTCATAGCCGCGGAAGTAGTTCCTGCGCACCCACGACGCGGCGCCATCGGTGCCGAGCAGCACATGGAAGTCGCCGCACTTGCCGGCGGCCAGCTCCTCCCTGGTGACGCCCTCGGCGTGCAGGTGAATGAGGCCGTGGAACTCGTCGGTCTGGCAGCGGCTCAGCAGGCGGTCCTCGACCTTGCGGATCTGGATGTTGGCCGAGCCGGGCCACACGCGCTCCGGGTGGCCCTCGAACAGGGCCTCGAAGGAGCGGGCGCTGAGCAGGGTGGTGACGGAGTCCTGCAGGGTGACGACCTGGTCGCGGCGGCGCGCGGTGGGCGGGTAGTCGACGGTGCCCGTCTCGGTGACGACCCAGCGGCGCTCCCAGACGTGGACTTCGACCTTGCCCTGGCCCTTTTCGGCGAGCGAGATGGCCGAGGCCAGGCCGGTGGGCCCGCCGCCGACGATGCACACGCGGAGGCGGCCGGACGGGTACGGGTAGCGGACCATCTCGCCCGGTGGGGCGGGCTCGACGTCGCGGTGTAGGGTTGGGTCGAAGAAGAAGTCGAGCACGGCCCGGGACCGGTCGGTGAAGCCGCTCTGGGGGACGCGGGCCTTGATCAGCATGAAGCGGACTGCCTGCAGCAGCGGGGTGGCGGCGAAGTCGGCGTGGCGGTTGCCGTAGATGCGCATCTGGATGGCCCACGCGATCCCGGGGACGGTGCGGTTGGTCTCGTCGCCCACGATGGCGCGCAACTCGGCCGCCTTGGCCTGCCCGTCGATGACCATGACGGCCATGCGCAGAAGGAAGATGCGCGCCCGCTCCAACTCGGTTCGGTTGACCTCTAGCCCGCCCCATGCTTCCTCGTATACTTTGGGAAAGCAGATGGTATCTAGGGAGTTGCTGAGGTCGGGGGTTGCCGGGGTGGCTGCCACCGTCGGCATGGGGGGTGATGTCGCCGGGGGTCCCTTGTCGCTGTGCCGGCGAAACCCGCGGAAGGCCCCGGATACGGAGCGCTTCTCGCTGCTCGGCATTATGGTGGTTTTGGGTGACTTTTGTTTCTTCAGAGGTGCGAAGAACGGCACGCCCCGCGGCTCAGGAGGGGAGCCTGATGGAGGAGATCCTGTTTTCTGGGGGTCTGGTGACCCAGTCAGTGACTTGGGAGACAGCCTGCTGGGCATGTTGAGGAGGGTAAGGAAACAACAAAAGAACAGATGGAAAAAATGTTGGTCGTTTCTAGTCAAACTGGGTCTAGAAGGCCCAAAGCTCGAAGAGTAGGAACATGAAACAGGAAACAGGGGACGGGATGAGGTGTCCCAAAATAAAGAACACGAGGACGAACCCAGCAAGGCGACTCACTTTTTATCAATAATCAATAAACACTTAAACACGTGTTACCGCTGCCTAACGTGGGCTGTGACTCCTGTGAGCCGTCGGCGTTTGGAGCCAAGATGATCGTGTGAGTGGTGAAGGCAGTGTGATTGGCGTGCGGCTGGAGCCTGCGGTGGGAGATCTCGAGTCAAATGTATGTAAGGAAGTGGGAAAGGTGGCTTGGGTTCTAGAATGGTGGGACGGGAGTTCTTGACATCGATAACATGGTCCATGCAGCTTTTCTGTTCTTCTGCCCCGGTCGTGAAACCGGGAGGGTAAGGGGTTCGGCTTGTGGTTTCACAGCGGCCAAAAGCCGGGGAACCGTTGGTTGGCGGGAGTCCCGCCGGAGCGGCTCTGGGATGAGCCGTTGATAGAAACACATGCGGCCTGTCCCAAGACCCCTGAAATAGCGGCTATTTTGGGCTTGGTTTGGACACACGAGAGATGGCTGCAGTGCCCGTGATTCGTGCATCCTCCGTTCCCAGGACGTGCATATCTCACCTGCAGCCCTGCCCTTCTCCACGGCTTCCACATGGCACTACTGGATGCACAGTATGTATGACTGACCAGTAAAATTGTGGCGGTGCCGTAGACAGGCAGCCGGGATCAAGTTCCGTATTTGGGCAATATCTTGTGACTTGTTGTGGCTATCCCCTGGGCAGTGCCCTCGAGTCACTTGGCACGAGGAGGCTTGACTGACCTTGGCAAATAAAGAACAGACCAAACCCGTATTCTGTGCTCACCAGTCCTCACAACTCACGAATTCCAGATTATGTCAGGCAGGACCAGCAAGGCTTGGTTGAGGTTGAGGATCGAGGATCATCCACCCGCCTTCCAATCCGAGGTTCGCTAGTTCCCATCCACGAACCGACGCCTTACACGCTCAAAGGAACGAGTGTCCAGGAGCTCGACGAGGGCCAAGAAGACCGATCTCACTCGGCAATAACAGAGTTGCATGGACTATTACTGGAAGAACCACAAATACAACCCTGACAAAATAAGGCGATGTGGGACGGCGGCGGAGGCCACTACGATTTGACTGCGTACGGATAAAAAGAGAGGATTTTCATCCCATCAATCTCACGTTAGACACGCACCTGCATACCAAGTCCACACTATGCACCCAATCGATATTGGACGAGGGCTCTTCTGACTGTTCTTCGTTTCCATGAACATGCGGATACAGCTCTGTTCTAGATAAACCCGGCAGCTCGGCATTGTGACCGACGTGTCTCTCCCTGAGAAGCCCTGAGAGCCTGGCCCCTGAACCGTCCGAACGCTGTCAAACTCCCTCCCCCCCCACCCATCCAAGCGGTCCTTTCCCAATCGCTGCACTCGTGCCATGCTTTTAGGCTCCACCATCTGGTCCCATCTCTGCTGACAGCTCCCCCTCCTTTAGCAACCGGCCGTCTTAACATCGTACACCGTTGTGCAGCCAATCTTGTTGCACGAGTCGGGGTCGCTGCACGGGAAGGATACCGTGGCGGTGGGCAGCGCCCCGTCGCATCCGCACGGCCGTGTCACCACCTCAGTGGTGGTGCACTGCGGCACGAAGCAGGATCGGCAGGCGGTCGCGGTACGGGTCAAGGTCGGGCAGGTCACGCACGGCTTGGTGACGGTGCTCGTCACGCTGACCGTGTCGGTCGTGGTCTTGACGCTGGTGCTCACGACCGTTGACGTGATGGTCGTCTCGCTGATGTAGCTCTCCGTCTTGGTCAGGGTCTCCGTCTCCGTCTCTGTTTCCGTTTCCGTGGCCGTCACCGTGATGGTGGGGAGTCCCGGCCGGCCCGTCCGGATGGTGGACGGCTGGAGAGTGACTTGGCCAAGCACGGAGCTGTCACCAAAGGCCCTGTTAGCCCCTGCTTATGTATGCGCATGTCTTGCCTGTGAATGGGCCAGGCCGCGAGGGGAAATGAAGTCATACCTGGCCAGGGTGAGGGCGATGACAACTTGCGACAGCATCTTGAAGAGTTCGGATTGTGTTTCTGACGGTGGCGGGTAATAGGCACAGAGTCAAAGACGGCTGGCAGTAGGCAATGATGCTTGATCTTCAGCGGGAGGTTGATTCGGCTCTCATCGGGGCGAGGATATCGCGGAACTCCGAGGTCTTTTATCCTCCCCCAGACCCAGAGTCCCCTATCCCCGACTACCCCGGATTTACCAACTCCAGTCAGCCTTTCGGCGGCGACCTTGGCATTCGTGTCCAAGTGCCACTCTGTATATTGAGTTATCTATCACGGAGCATCTGCATTTGGGCGTGCGACCCCCAGCTGAACCGAAACCGCTCTTCAGGATCGATAGTCCAGGATTATTGAGGGGCTTCCGCTTGTCCTGGTTCCTGGGACCATGCAGAGTTTGGGCATGCCTTTCCGGTCCAGATCGCAATTCGATTTCAAGGGAAACCAATGGCATGTTGCTATCTTCAGTCTTCTACATGATGCAGGGTTATTTAGGTCGCAGCGACCCCTTGAATGGCGTACCATTCAATTTGGCGGGTGAATTGAACTCGTCCAGTTCCCCGGAACTTACTCTTTAATTAATCAACAACAGGCTATAAATATCGTCGGACATGCCAACGCTAACCCATCCACGGTTCAGCCACGGAAGGGCCCGACAAACTCTTCCCGTGTTATGAGCTTGGCGCAGAAGAAGAAGGACGACCGGGAAACTCGGTCAGGGCGTGCGTGCTCTTCGGCATCTTCAACGGGCTTGGACCAGCAGTTTGCATTCTCAGATCAATAATTGTGTCGCTGACACATTCCTGACTTCACCGCAGCCTCCCGAAAAGGTTCACCAGCCGATTATGTACCGTCATGGGGATGAAAACAACCACCGAACTCCGGTCTACCCCCTGAGCCCCCATCGCCGTTGTATCTGCCGAACGCCACCCCCCTCCTTCTGATTGTCCATGTCCACTCTTGCCAGTCAGCGGCTTCTCCCAGTCCACGTCGAACCAGTCATTGTCACAAGATCCCGTCTGGGCTTGTTGTAGTAATAGACCCTTCTGGACGACCCTGTTGTGTTGTATGTCCTTCGTGATCTATTTTCGCTAGTCCGAGTGCGACTCTCCCTCCCTGACGCTTTGGTACCATGGACCAACATGCGCAGCATTGGTACCGATGCCGCCATGATGGTGACAGCAGCTTCGGCGCTGCCCCAAATAACCAACGTCACCCCATCGTCTGGTACCCGGTTAGCCTGCCCGAGCATACGCTTCAGTGGGAAGGATACGAAAGTTGCACTCACGGGGGAAATCCCGCCCTCCGAGCTCGGGGAGAGAGGAGCATTTGATGAACGCCGACGCGGCGGCACTGTTGTTGACGAAGTTAGGAAAATGCGGGTTTGTCTTCGGGACCGAAGTTGCTTACAACACGCCCATGCTCATTGCCAACGCAACACCAATCTTCTCCTTGGTGTGCATGTGAAGACTCATGATAATCCCCCACGGGATGATGGCAAGGACCAGGTCCATAACCCCAGAGTATGCTGCAATATGATATCGATTCATTAGTGTCCTCTTCCGCCATGCAAAATAGGGGCCAAAAGTCTAGGTACTCACCGCTGGTGAAGACATTGTACGTTATCAGGACATTGGGGCTCCAGCAGGTCCCCCTGATGAACGGATGCCATGCCTTCTCCAATGGCGTGCATCCCACCCAAAATAACATGGCAGTGGTGCCCAGGAGCAGGTTCATGGACACCAAGGCGAACCAGATAAAGACTCGCGTTTTGCCGTGAATCCCGTCCGAGATCATCAATAGCGTGATGCCGAAAGAAGTCTTGCTCCACGCTGCGGCACAAATTGTTAAAGTAATAGTGACTTGCCCAACCAGGTACATGTCGTTCAGATTCTGAAAGTGTATCTGCCACACATGCTTGCCATATCCTAGGTTAATGGCTATGTTGTTGCAAATTGCGCTACCGAGTAAAGCCAGCTAAGCCCAGCATCAAACAGTCAGCCTTTTCGCTTCTCAATACCAAAGACTCAGGGGCGCCCACCCAAGCTGCTATGAGGAAGCAGTCGTCAGCATGCAGCGTCCGATGTCTAACGATCTTGCAGTACAGGCGCAAGAGCAGGAACACAAACCCCGCCCCTAGAAGCAACCATACTGAAATTCTCGTTGTTGGTCCGAGGTCATCAAGCCGTGCTTCTCCATGGAAGAAGCCAGGAAACGTAGCATTTGCTGCTCCTTGGCCGTTATTCAGGTCATTGGATAATGATCCCGTAGGAAAGGAGGAGTTCATGGTGGTTTCCTCCTAAGATCGTATATCCGAACATCAGTATGTCAAGCTTGGTGTAATATGCCAATTGAATATTTAAGAAATTGCCTGGTTAAGGGGTTCTTCCCAGCATAGACTTGCGTAACGGGCGACGAGGGAGTAATGGCAGAGTCGTCTCTGGCGTGCTGCAAGGCCGAACACAAGTCAATCCCAACTGCGACAACACGAGGCCTTAAATGGGCATGAAATACCCCGATAAAGAGCCCGGCAATTGGGAGGGCGTCAAAAAGATACGCGTCGATCCGGGAGTACCTGAAACGCCTCTACCCGTTCGGGTACTTGATCCAACCCGGGAGCAAGTGCCATGAACGAACGCCAGGAATAGAAAGCAATGCCGAAGGGTACACAACAAGGGCTTTACACGCAGTGAGAGTCAGCTTGACAGCGTCTGTGATTGTGAAACGGGCTGTTGAGTATTGGAATTGGCCAACGAAGGCCCTGAGACCTCAGGTGGAACAGGGCCAAACCCGCGCCCGGATTCCCATGACCCTAAAAGAAGGTTCTGAGCGAGATCGAGCGTTCGAGTGTGCACTGACACTGACCCTTTAACGATCACATGGCGGCGGAATGCCAGAGCCGGTCAGGATCACCGACATGCATCAGGTATGGTAGGTCGATCATACAGACCGGGCACAGCTAATGGTGTCTGTTCAGAAAACAGCAATTGGCACTGGACTATCATTATTTCAAGCGTCTAAGGCCGGAGATGAACCAAATATACTACAAAAGTCAATGCTTATCCTACTTCAAAGCAGCCCGATTACAATTTAACGGCGCCTTGTTCAAGTGCCTTCCAGTCCGTTAGACGGAACGGGACATATGTCCCCCCCTTCAACCAAAACAAGGCATCGTCTTCGGCCTTGGAGGGGTCAACACCTTGCTGGCGCAAGACATGCTTCTGCTGTTTGTTCGTTCCCGTCGTCTGCGCGCCCACCTCCTTGACCAGGCGTACAAACAATGGTACCGCATACCGCGGCAACTTCTCCCTTGCATGCGAAGCCAAACTAGCCAGCACCCGTGCGTTAGCCTGTGGGGTGTCCAACACAATTGCCACACACCCCGCTCGGCCGTCGTGATGCGGCAGCTGCACGCCATAGACGTTGGCTTCTTGGACAGCGGGATGCAAGCCCAGAACCTGGGCAACTTCGGCGGTGGAGACGTTCTCGCTTTTCCAACGGAACGTGTCGCCGATACGGTCGTGGAAGTAGACTCGCCCATCGCTGTCCCATCGGAGTACATCGCCTGAGCGGAACCTGGATATTCTATTAGCCACACCATACCCTAAAGACGCTGAGAAGGGTTCTCACCAAGCATCCCCTTTCTTGAACACATCACGCATGATCTTGGCATTCGTCGCCTCTGTATTTCCATAATACCCCTGGAACCTTTTTTTGATGTCGTCCGCAGGCAACCCGACAATGAACTCACCAGCTTCGCCAGTTTTGGCGCGTTTGCAGAAACCCGTCTTGGGATCTCGCCATGGAAGCTCAGTCTCATTGTCCACCTCAACGAGCGTCGTCCGCAGGCTGGATAAAGCCCCTGAAACGAGACCGAACCGGCCAATGGCTCCCTTTGCAAAGGAGTTACGGGAGGGGTTCCAAAGGCCGGCGGCGCCTTCGGTAGCAGCATAAATTTCATAGATGGTCTGCAGCAGAACGTTAGCCTGCCATCCAAGTTCTCCACACAGAGCAAGTGACGACTTACATCAATGCCGAACCGCTCCTTGAATCGATCCCACACGTCTGGGCGGAGACCGTTGCCCATGGCCGCGCGTACGCAGTGCTTCTTGTCGAGATTCTCGCCCGTGACCGGGTCGATTTCAGGGGGCGCAACCGTCAGATAACGACACGTTTCACCCACGTACTGGATGACGGTCGACTTCGTCTCACGCACCTCCTTCCAGAAGGTCTTGGTGGAAAAGCGACGACCGATGGCGGCGGTGGCCCTAAGAAACAGCGCGCTACACACCGCGAGACAAGAGCCGGCGCTGTGGTAAAGAGGCATACACTGTGCGTCGGGGTCAGATACCATCCCGTCTCGTGCCAGTCCCAGACAACCATACCGTATAAAACACATCGCTCGGCGTTGAGCCCGTTCCCTTTGCCGACATATTGGCGGCCATATAGACCTTCGCCCACGAAATCACGGCGGGCTTCGGCATACCCGTCGTCCCAGACGTGTAAATCAACATGGCCATATCGGTCGGCTCCTTTTCCGTCCTCTCGGCATCCGGATACCGCACCGGCTCCTGCCTCTGCGCTTCCGCTTCGAGCTCGGGCGTGAACACGGCAAACTCCATACCGGAGAGCTCCCGGCGGACCTCGTCCGACACACTCTCAGCGACGCGCGGATCGACAAGCGCCAACCTGGCCGTCGACTCCCGGAGACAGTGCGCCAGCGCGGTGCCCTGCAGGTGGTGGTTGATAAACGCGGGCTTCGCACCGATAGCCCACAGGGCAAACCACAGAAAAACAAACGTCTCAGAATTCTGGTAGTCAAGAGCGACGACATCGCCGGCTCGCACGCCGCGGCGCTCGCGCAGCCAGGCACCATAGCGCAGGACCGTGTCGTACGCCTCGGCGTAGGTGACGGCGCGGCCCTCGAAGAGGACGAACGGTTTGGCGGCCGTCGCCTTGTCGCCGCGCGCCTGCGCCTCGAGCACGTAGAAGACGTTGAGCCTGCCGGCGCGCCCCGCGCGGAAGAGGCCAAACAGGGCGGAGCCGAAGATGCGGAAGAAGAGCAGGTCGTGCGCCAGCGAGAAGCGCGCGTTGAGGTAGGCGGCCCCGGCGAGGGCGCCGGCGGCGGCGGCTGCGGCGGGGACGGGGACCATGATGCGTGTTAGCCAGCCTCCTGCTAGGTAGTTAAGGTTACCTTTGGGGGCTCTTCGAAAGTCCAAGTGAAATAAATGTTCAGGGACTGGCTGGTCTAAGGATGGATTGTCATGAAGACTTATTCAAGCTCTCTCACATCGTCCCGTGAATGGTGGAAGAGCCGTGATGTTGTCTCAGCCCTGCAAGGGTAAATTCCGCATTAGGAAACAATTGGATGTTGCCGTTGTCTCGGCGAGTTGGGGAATGAGGGGAAGGGAAAGATACCGAGGCACAAGAAACGACCGAAGCAGGGGTAATTTGTGCAGGTTACCCAACCCTTGTCCTCCTCCTTCGTCCTGACAACCAACACAATGCTTAAACGGTGGACACGCTACTGTACCCCGGAATTTGCAGATGCAGGTCCTCGTAAAACGTCTGGCCGGGGAAGTTTGTTGTGAGTGACATTATCGAGGCCCACAATGTCCCAGCTTTGTTGCTGTGCATTTTATGGATGAGACCGACTGAGTTCGAGATTGGCCGGTCTTGGGGGGGGGGGCTACCTACTGCAGCGGGGTCCTGTAGGGGGTCACAGCGCTTGTTGGACGCTATAAGCTCTGAGCCAAAAACTTTGACTAAACCCACCACTATAATTGCGCTGCAAACAAGCATTAGCCACATCAACAAGCGTTATCAGCGAAACAAGTATTATCGCCCGTAAGTTCTGGGCAACCTGCTATAACTGCTTCGTTTTAATGCCCGGTCTAGTGGCCAACCTCGGTAAATATATATCGACCTGTATAGAAGGAAATCAATTTATTGCTATAGTACTGTATATCCGCTATCTACTAAATATTCTGCTATATAATTCTGCTATATAATTCTACTATATAATCGCTTCTGCTATATAGTTATATACCTATTTTATAATTATATACCTATTAATTATATACCTATTAAATAATTATATATCTATTAAGTAATTATATATTTATTAATTATATATCTATTAATTATATATCTATTCTATATATATTATAATGTTTAGCGATATAATCTATTATCTAATAGTAGGATCTATATAGTGGATTAACCCTTAGTACTTGTTAGTAAATCGGCTATATAGAATATAGAATAAGGAATATACTAGCCTCTAGATATTAGTTAAAGGGTATATATATCCTAATCTACCTATAATATACCAATACCCTTAACCCGGACTATATATAGATATACCGGGCTAATCGCTATTATATCAATAATAATAACCTTATTATAAAGCTCTTCTATAACCTTTAAATCTAGGAGCTTATACTATATTAAAGTCCGTTTCACTAGTATTAAGATAATGAAAATATACCGGCCGTTTATATTATTAAGTATAAAGGTATAGTCTATTCGGCCGAACTTAATACCCTCTCGCTTAAATTAAATATAGTTGCTAGTTCTGAATATAAAGTAGTTGTTCGAATCTCTATAAGTATTAGTATATTAGTTAGGTTACTAGGTACTAAAGTTATAGGGTAGAATATAGGTAACTTTATAACTAGACCGGGATAGCGATAGTATATTAACCGAGATTAAGGAACTTCGCTACTAAGTAAAGGATATCGCTATACTATAGGGAGTACTAAGAAACGAGCGGAAAGCTTAATACTAAAGGATTTTATTAATATACTATTCAGTACCTACTACTATACTAATAGGCCGAACAGATACCTTCTTAGAAAGGGTAAAGGAAATTATAAAAGGGGTATATTATAAGTAAAGTTAGTAAGGAGTTATATAAATAGCTGTAGTTGCTACTTATATTAGAATTAAGCTATATATCTAATATATTATTAAGATATCTATAATTAAGTATTTGGGTATCGATTTTAGTAGTAAATATAGCAATATATATTGCTCGAGTTTAATATATAAAATTTCAACAGTATATCAGTATATATAGGTGAAAAGCGGTTGCTTTAATCGCTAATTAATAAGCGAAAATATATCTCGAAAATCGTAATATAAATGAATAAACTGGTCGAGAAATTGATAATCGAATATCCGAGAGACTGGATCGCCGGTATTTCGGCTGGTACAATTATAGCTTTCTAGCTTCGAACTTCCTCCCCTACTTACTTAAACAGGCTTATCGGCGGACATACTGTAATTCAACTGCTAAGAGCTGGAATGGCTCTAGTCCAATACTTACCGGGATAGAGTCTTAGATCTCCAGCTCGTTATTATAGCTGTTAATCGGGATAAATAGATCCCTAGCCGGCCTACTTAGAGCGAGTATATAGGAGTTGCTATAATAGAATAGAAAAGGAGCGATAATATATAAGATATAGGTATTATATATATCTATTAGTAAATCCGAACTTCCTATACTATTAAATTACCTTATTCTCAAAGAATATTAGATATTATACCAGCCTACTATAATTATATTTATATACGAGCTTTATATATATATACTATATCGAAGTTATTATTATATCTTCTAAATAATAAGGAAGCTAACTACTATTATTAGCTAGATATAGAATAGTAAGCTCATTTAATAGAACCTAATTAATTATAAATGGTTAAAGGTGGGTTTTATCTGCTGACTGGTCGATATCAATCTTATAGTCTATATTTAAAGCTTTAAGTTCATTCTAGTTAATATAAGATAAAATACAGTTAAAGAGGCTAGGACACTACTAGTAAAGGTTAATTATCTCCTTAGTAAGCTCTGGATTATCGTACTTAAATATATTATATAATAGTAGATAGATCGTTTCTTAGAAGTTAACTTTTATTAGGAGGACCTTTTTAATATTTAAGTAATTGGTTTTATATACCTATATCTTAAAATAACTGTCTATTATTAGTTTACTAAATAACTATCCTAGTACCGATTATTACTTCCTATTAACTTACTAGTATAGGTTCTTATCTATTAGAGTATTACAATTAACGGGCAGTATATACTCTTCTATAAAGGCCGGAAAATGAATGCCTCTATAAATATTCGGCTATAGAGTATTATTTATATACTATAAAGATCAACCGGACTCTATATTATCGGTATTATCTATAATAGTTTCAATAGGTAGTAGGCTAGGTATTCTAGCAGCAGATATACCAGTACCTAAGCTAAAGGAAGTAACTACTATAAAGATATATAATTGGTTAAAGAGAAACCATATAGAGTAGATAATCTAGTCTATATTCCTTCGGTCCTCTAGCAATATATAACTTCCTATAAGGACGGTGGTTGACTTTACAATTATAGCTGTTGTTTCAATGACTATATTAACTAGGTTTCTATTAGTAACTTTTTCAGCTTCTTTAAAGAAGCGGGGTTTAATATAACTTAGCTTAAGCTAGCTAAGCAACAATATAGGGATAATCACAACCTATTAGGTGTAATTGGACATCTTATAGCTAGCTAGATAATAGATCGGTAATATTAATTGTAACTAGCCTAGGGGGAATAGGTATAAGCAAAGCTAGATAGTATACTCTATTTATACTAACTTAGTAAGAATACTGTCCTAGAGTAGGAAGTATATAAGGTTACTGAAACCATTATATTCCGAGTATATAGTATTAACCGGCCTTGAAAGAATTAGGTTAAATGTTAGGGAAATTTTATATAGGGCTGGTAACTGTTCGGCTATACTCTATTGCAAATAGTACTACTTATATTCCGAAGCGTTTCTTAAGTTAGCTTCAAACATCTTCTATATCTCTAACATTTAGATATAAAGTCGGCTGTTAATAGTAATATCGAATTTAATTATAATATCCGGGTTACCAGCTTTCTAGCCTAATAATACAAAGTAGTACCGATAGAACTTATATACCTAGAGGCCCTTAAAGCCGGAATTCTCAGCCTATTACAGTATATCGCTAATATAATATATTAGAAACGTACAAAGTTAGACCTATTCCCTATTAATTTCTATTATTATTCCAGTATCAAGGATGTTTATAGTCTTTAGCACTTTAATAATATCGTTGAAGTTGGATATATATAGCCTTTAATAGTATTAGTATAGCTAGGGGATATATATTAGAATATAAGGCTAACCCGAAAATAATAGGGAAAATACTTCCTAGCTATATCCTCTCCTTCTCTAATAGACCGGCCGGTATAAAGTAGAAACCTAGCAATATATAGTATAAATTACTGAATATACCGAAGCTGTCGATAAAGTTAAGGTATAGAAAAGAAATTATATAAAGATTTCCTTTACATTACTAATCCCAATTATACTCGAAGTGTTTATACCCCTACTACTCGAGTTCCAGTTCGGTATAAATAGAGTATATATAGTAGATTAGAATAACCGCCTCCCCTATAATCATTCGATATATAAAATAGTATTTATCGGCTAGTCGATTATATTAGAAGGCCGGTAAGTTATATTTAGGAAAGGGGCCTAGTACAGTTTTATTACCTCATTACTATAGTAGCTTCTAACTAGGGTTATAGTATTCTTCCTTAAAGTACCGGTCGATATAAACTTGAAGGTGCGAATATACTCTACTCTCGGTAATATAAACGGGTTCAACTAATAGAATCAGCTCGGTAGAAGTTTATAGTAGTATTAGATCTACCGAGAGTAAGGCCGGCATATATAGTCGATATACTTCCTAGATCTACAAGCAAAGCTCGTTATAGTTATTGCTCATATATAGCTACTACCAGCGGTCAAGTCCGATATAATAAACCCAGCTAATATAGATATTAACGATGTTATCGCTATTATTAAGAATATTATTATAGCTTAAGTAGTAGTTAGGTTGAAAATACCGATAATATACCTAGTTAGAAGGGAAGATAGCTAGCCCTTTCACCCTATCAATAATAATATATATAAAATAACCGGAAGTAGTACAGATAGAGGAAAGCTAGGCATACAATTTTATTGAGATTTAGGTGGGTGAGGCCCTATAGTATACGTACTGACAGGGCTTACAATGCACTTTAAGGAAGTAATGTATAGTACTATTGCTTAGCTACTAGCAGTAATTACAGGGTCTAGGCCCTATAACAGTAGTTAATTTAGTAGGTAGACTACTATTGTTTTGGGAATGCCTCTGTATTTGCTATCTTAACTACTAGAGTTGGATTTACTACTTCCTTCTTATATACCTACCGACCGGGGTGTAGTGCCGAATTCGGCCTAGCAGTCTTAGTGGTAAAAAGCTGAATCCTGTAAAACTTATTTATATAGGTTTGACTAAAAATGGGCTTACCTGCTCGTAGCCGTACCCAGAAGTGCCCGGACCTACTTATACTACTACTTTAAAAACCGGTATAGGGTAAGCCGGTTAGGGCTAAGCGGTATAGGGTAGGCTACTTGGGAGCCAACTACCGGTATAGGGTAGGTCGCTTAGGATGCTAAGAGGTGTAGGGTAGGCCGGTTGGGAATAACCGGGTGCAGGGTAGCTCGATTCGGGAGAAACCAGCACTTTGTGAAAAGAAGAACCAACCTTCTTCAAACTAAGATAACTAGCCACCCAGTAATCGTACCGCTACAACCAAAATACCAGTATATAGCTACAGGCTATACAAATTCAATTACAGTACTGTAGAGCCCCCCAGATGGCCACAGCACTAGTAATCTGAACTCTAGGGTTCAATAAATTTAAATAGTTTATAAAGTTCGTTAATAAAGAGCCCTAGACTAGAATATACCTTCTAGCCGATATCTAATATAACTAGGTTCTTAAAAAGGGTAGGAGGGTCGAAGAAGGTAAGTCTTATAGTAACGGTAGGCAAATCAGGGTTATCGGGGTTCGGGTTATTACCGGCTTTAACAGCCTTACCTTTCAACTTCTCCAGCTAGGCTTTCGCTCTATCGGCTACCTATACTACCTCTTAAGCTTCGATACTATCCTTACCCTTATTACAGGCAACCCTATTAGCTGTTCTAACTGTAGAAGCTGCTTCAGTCCTAGCCTCGTTTTATATACGAAAAGCCTCTATATATCGATACTTGTCCGGCTTAAGCATTATAGGTAGGGTTAGGAGTTTTAGGATATTAAGTAGGATATTAGCCTCATATATATTCATTATCGGCATCCGGTTCTATATTTAATTACAAAGTATAAATAATTATTATAGTAGGTTCTGGATTATCGGTAGGAGATAGCTATCCTTATCCTAAATTAGGAATAGTATTTCGTAAAGAGTAGCCTAATCTTAGCGGCTTAAACCTATAAGGTCGGTGAATATAGCTAAGGCTTTCTCAAAGCTTAATATATTAATAGACTTATTCTAGTAGGTTAGGATAAGGATAGATATATTATTACTGTTAGGGCCCTTACTATTAGGCCCCCTTAGGGTAATTATATCTAGTATAGTAACCCTATCTAATATTATAAACTCGAAGGTATTGGAGTTATCGAATAGAAGCAATGTTTCGGGTTAACTACTAACCTAAATATATTCTTTATAATTACCAGTACCGAATATATTGTCTAGATTAAGTATAGAATTATATATAGTATAAGCAGTTATATTATTAGTACCACTATAACGGAGGATATTAGTATTAACGATAGCTATATATATTATATTAGCATTTGTTATTTACCCTACTTTAAACTATAATAACGAGAATTAATATAATATATAAGAGGAGAAAGATAACCTAAATCAATTAGGATTATAGATATTAGAAACTTATACTTATCTTTATCCAGTTTACTCTTAGATATTAGTAATAGATTATCCACATCATCTACATTATCTATAGGATTATCGTCGCTAGGTTCATCGTACTCAATCCCTTACATTATAGTATTAGGGTCGGCTACTAGGGGTATTTCAATATTATTATCCACTTTAGAAGAAGTATAGCTATCGTTATCGCCTATCAATACATCGTTAAATTTAGCGGCTATAGGAGCAATATCGCGTACGGTCGGTTCGTTATCGTTCTTCAGCCAGATAGTAAGTGATTATTGTAATAAATGTTCCTTTTAACCAATCGGCTAAAGCTTCCTCAATCGAAGCCCTTTCGGCAGCCCCTATTAGTCTGGCTCTATCTTCGTTATTAATTATATCGAGGAAAACTATAAGTATAGCATATATTTAATATAACTTAATCTTAAAGAAAATAATTATAAGGAAGAAGGGGAACTGGAGTAAGGAGAGTACTTCGAAATTTAGGCTATATATTAGTAGGTTAAACGTATAGGTAGTAAAGGACCGCTCTTTCCTTAAACTCTAGTAAAATCGCAACTCTATACTGACGTATATTTCTATCCAATTTCGAAGCCAGTAATATATACGTTATAAGAGTTTTCAGCCCTATATAAATAAGAATTTACTGAATTTATTTTATTATAGTTACCTCTTCTTCCTAACTTAACTTTCCCACTAAACACCTATAACTACAACCAACTATAATTATCGTAGCATATTACAGTACATTATATACCTATAACTGTAATACCATTATAGAAGAGGCCGATAATCTAGGCTAATAGGTATAGTCTGGCCTGCCGTAGCCCTTATATATAGCAACCGGTATAGCTAGAAGCTCCTAGGTACTGTATAGTAGATAGCCGGCTCAAGTATAGGTATATCTTTACAATCGGTCAGCTAACGATATCGCGATATTCCCTATTCTATATTACTATAAATAGCAGCTAACTTCTACTAGGTATCTAATATTAGTACTCCTTTAGCCTTAGCGATCCGCAATATTATACCGATTAGCTTTATACCTATATTGGGCCAGGTCTAAGGCTAGTAGACTCCTGCTATTAATCCCCAGACCCTAGGTAATATACTTGCTACAAGCTCCTCTAAGAAAACTAAAGGTAGTTTAACAATTAAGGGTTCTTCGAAGAAGGTTAGTATACCGCTCAATAATATCTACCCCGATATCTTTCTCCCGATTATATAGGAGAGCTATAAGAATATTATCGATATAGATACCTATATTATCTATAGCTTCTAAGTTAACTAGAACCTACCGTTCTATAAAGTATAGATAAAGATAAAGAACTAGATTAAATATATAGTATAATAGACTCTCTTTATCTTCAGCTATAACAAACTTAACGGTATAATTGTTACCTAATACTACCTAGATATTGATAATACTACCAATATATTCTCTATACTCTTAATATATTGTCACGGATTAGGCCCAACGCGGTCTTGGCCTGCGGGATGCGGGACGTCCCGGCCAATCATTTAAGGGTCCAACGGCCAATCGTTGCGACACGTGAAAGCGCTCCCGACGCTCCCTCTCGAGGAAGGGAGCACGGGGAGCACTCGCCGCACTCACTGCTCACGACGCTCCCATCGCTCCTCGGGAGCATAGGGAGCAGAGGGATCAACACGTTAGATAGCAGTATATAGTCACTCGTTCTGGAGAGCTCTGGGAGTTCTCCAGTTAGCAATCACAACTACAGTTCGCTACAAGCTCGAGAGCCTACTGTTGAGACAAGTCTTTGTTGTGCACCCTTTGGCTGCACCGAACCTAAGCACCCTTGAGAGAATACCTTCGACCGATACTGAACCCTAACAGGACGGGTCCAGAGACAGGTTCGTCACACGTTGCTAACTCCCTTTGATCTGTTACAGTTCAGGCTCGAAGGTAAAACGACATGGCAACTCAACCGACGCCGGGCCAGATCACGGCCGCGCTTCAGAGAGTCACCGAACGACTCGATGAAACTGAAGAAGAGCTTGCGAAGACCAAGGCCAGCAACGCGGCATTGGCAGCCCGACTTGCGGCGACCGAGGTCCACACCAAGGACCCGGCCAAGACAAAGGTCAAATTGGAGCAACCCGAGAAGTACGGGGGCGACCAGGAAGCCTTGCCAGGTTGGATCACGGAGATGCGGAACTATCTCGACCACAACTCGCACCAGTTCGCCACTGAGGAATCCAAGACCAGATACGCCGCCACCCGACTCAAGGACAAGGCCCTCAAGTGGTTCACGGGAACACTGAGTGATTTCCTCGGCGGAGCAATCCACAAACCCTTCACCAAAAAAGTCTTCGAGAACTACTCCGAGTTCGAGAGTGAGATTCAGAAGGTGTTCGGTGACAAGGACGAGAAGTTACACGCCCAGGAACGGCTAGGACGGCTGAAGCAGACTAGGTCAGCCACCGCCTACGCCACGATTTTCCGACAAGACTCCATGAAGGCAGAAATAGACGACGAGGGGCTGATGCACCTGTTCTACGGAGGGCTGAAGGAGGAGGTCAAGGACGAGCTCTACAAGGAGAGCCGACCCGACACACTCGACGAGTACATCGCCATGGCTGTCAAGATTGACGACCGACAGTTCGCCCGCAAACAACAGAAGAAGGGCAGCGAGGTTCAGCGATCCGCAGGCTACCACAAGCCCAACGACAAAAAGAAACGCCAGCACCAGAGCACGTCATACGGCACGCACTCGGGACCCATGGACGTCAGCGCTGCCCAGGCACAGTGGGCAGGAAAGAGAGATGGTGCCAAGGACAAATCAGGCATCACCTGTTACAACTGCGGGAGGAAGGGTCACTTCAAACGTGACTGCCGCAGCAAGAAAGAGTGGAGACCGGTTCCAGGGAAGGAAGCTGCCACCATCGACCAAGACACGGTCGGAAGAAGAACCCGGTTTCTGGAGGTCGCAGCCGCCAGCTACACGCAGGACGACCTCGAAATCGACATTGACCGAGTCATCGAGCAGGACGATGAACTCACCGACTCGGATCAAGAAGACTTGATGAGCAGCAACCACCAGGAGGGAAACGACACCGCCCACCATGCTTTCATCGAAACGGATGACGAGGGAGAACTGGCTCCCCCGCGGCACATCCGACAAGTCGCTGAGGACTGGGGCATCACCCTGGTTCAGCAAGAGGACGGGCAATGGCGAACCCACGAGGGTGAAGGAGGAGTCAGCCCGAACCTCATTTTTCTGCAACAGAAGGTCCTAAGCCAACGGCAAAGGATCGAGGAGTTGTCAAGAGAGAAAGAAGAACTCGAGCAACTTCTCCAGAGAAGGAACGACCAGTACGGACGACTTTGCGCGGAACTCGATTTCGCCAGGGAACGAGTCCAAGAGATCACCGAGGCCAACAACAGGGCCGGGGATCACGTCGAAAAGACATTAAGAGAGGCACAGGCCTTGCAGGACGACATCCGCCAGGCACTTCCGCACCACACACCGTGGGATGGACCCACCGAAGAGGCGGAAGGATACGAAAACGGAGTACGATACCCCGAGCAACTTTTCGACTACGCACAGGAACAGAATGCGGCGAAAGGAAGAAAACAGCAGAGCTGGGAAGAATACTGGACGCGACATCAGCACATCGTGCGCGCCGGACGACAAACCTCCGACCTTGAATGGTGGGGTTTTCGGGGCGAGAACAACACGGAGGGATTCCAGTTGTTATCAGAAGACCACGAGCGGGTGGACCCACGAAAAGAAAGTCACATCTACCTGCCCTGGTTCCAGTGCATCACGCACGAATGTCGGTACCACTTCCAGGACAAATTTCGCAACAGTTTCTGGCCCACAAGAGAAGAAAAGGGAATGCAACCCCTGCCCATCAGATGGGTATACGACAGCGGCGACGCTCCCGCAGGCATGTTGTGGGACACCCAACGCACTCACGAGGGCAGGCTGAGGGTTAAACCCAAGGCAGCCTGGCCCCGACGCTGTATGGCGGGCGTAGGAGTCAACGAATGCCGAAGCGCAGACTGCCTACCACACGCCGACGAGAAAATCTGGGGATACATGGAACAGCAATCCCAGAGGAAGCCACACCAGAGGACGAGAGCGTCCCGAAGGAACGAGAGGCGCCCAGTTGAGGCATGGGCGGCCCAATGGCTCCAAGAACACCAGACGATTGACGCCGCAAGCCAAGGTGCGGACAGGGACGCCTTGAAACACCACGAGAGCTTGGGAAACGGCTCAGGGCCCTCCGAGGGGCCCGGAAACCGCTAACTCCACAACAACGAAGACAGGCTGCGCAGTACAGGAAGAACTGGCGCAAGCAGAAGCCTTACAACGACCTCCCAGCAGACGAACACGAAGTAGCTGCTGTACGAAGCACCAAGCCAGACAACAGGCTCTGGATCACAGCGCGATGGGGGAAGATCGAAGCCCTCGCGTTAGTGGATGGAGGAGCGCAGATGGATCTCATCTCGCCCGCATTTGTGAATCAACTCAGAATCCCATGGAGGATCAAGAAGCAACCACACGTCGTCAAGGGACCATTCGACACACAATGGGTACGACGAGAGACAGAACCACTCGACATTGAGGTGGAAGGAAAAACCACCCAAGTGGTGTTCGACATCGTGAACATGGGACCGAAGAAAGACATGATTCTCGGACGCCCATGGCATGAGGATTACGACCCAGACATCAGTTGGAAGGGAGATGGCCATCTGCGACCGCGGGAACAGCGGGAGCATCCGACCAACTCGATGGGAGAACGCGCAGAACAGGAGCCACGGGAGAGCAGCGGGTCAGAACGAACCCCCTCTACGGGCCCACCGCAGGAAGCAGCCAGTGCAGAACCACGCACTCTGGAGTCCGGAAGAAGCGGCACACGACGAAAGAAGCAGGCACGGGAGGAACGAACCATCGCCGTCGTCTCAGTCGACGAGCACGGAATGCTCAAACACGAACAATGGGTCAATCAGCTCGAAGCGGCAAGCATCGAGCTGGCAGCAGAAGAAGTCAGGGAACTCGAAGCAGCGAGCATCGAGCCTGGGAACAACAAGTTCGCGTACTACGAGGGTACAGCGAAGAACGCAAAGACGGGGCAGATCCCAGACGACTACAAGGGGCACCCGGCGTTCACGGCAAAACATCTTGCAGGGCTACCAGACCACGGACCTTGGGATCACGAGATCAAACTCAAGGAAGGAGCCCAGTTGAAGTTTTTCAAGGTGTACCACACCAACGAGAAGCAAGATGCAGAGTTGAGGAGTTATCTCGAAAAGAATCTCGAGATAGGACACATCAGACCATCGACATCTCCAGCAGGCTACCCAGTCCTCTTCGTTCCAAAGAAAGATGGGAAGCTCAGGATGTGTGTGGACTACCGACAGTTGAACAACGAGACGGTGAAGAACCGATACCCGCTGCCACTGATTTCGAGGCTTCGAGATCAGCTGTCAGGAGCACAACACTTCACACGACTCGACCTTCCAACAGCGTACGCCCACATCCGCATCAAGGAAGGAGACGAATGGAAGACGGCTTTTCGGACACCCTACGGGCACTACGAGTACCTCGTCATGCCGTTCGGGTTGACCGACGCACCAGCGACATTTCAAGCCGCTATCGACCACGCAATTCGACATTGCCTCGATAAATTTGCAGTCTGTTACTTGGATGACATTCTCATCTACTCCAAAACACTCGAAGAACACAAGAGACACGTGCGGCAGGTGCTGGACGCACTGCACGAGCACAAATTGTCAGTCAACAAGGACAAGAGCGAGTTTCATGTCAAGAAAACAGTGTTTCTGGGTTACGAAATCTCCCCGGGATGGGTCAAGATCGAACCCGAGAAACTGGAAGCTGTCAAGACGTGGCCGACACCGACGAACGCCACGGAGGTCAGAGGATTTATCGGATTCGCCAACTTCGTCAGAATGTTCATCAAGAATTTTGGCGACTTCGCGAGACCTCTGCACGAACTTACCAAAAAGGATGCCACATTCCAGTGGAAGCAGGAGCACGAGCAGGCTTTCCAGCGGATCCGCGATGCGATCATCGCCGACCCGGTGCTCATGCTGCCTGATCCAAGCACACCTTTCGAAGTCGAGGCTGATGCTTCGGACTTCGCGATCGGAGGACAACTTGGTCAGAGGGACAAGGACGGCAAGCTTCACCCAGTTGCGTTCTTCTCCAAGAAACTCGAAGGACCAAGGCTTAACTACCCGATCCACGACAAGGAGCTTCTCGCAATCATCGAAGCATTTCAGGAATGGAGACCATACCTCAGCGGCACGACACACGAAGTCCAGGTGTACACGGACCACAAGAACTTACGGTACTTCACCACCACCAAGGTGCTGAACGGACGACAAACTCGGTGGGCAGAATTTCTGTCCGAATTCAACTTCACGATCCACTACAAGAAAGGCTCAGAAAACGCACGAGCGGATGCCTTGAGTAGGAGAGCGGATCACCACGACAACACGTCTGAAGCCTCACCACCATTGCTACATCAACAGACAGACGGATCGCTACGGCACGCTTCCCAACCGACTGAAGACTGCGAGATCGCAGCACTTCAGCAGCAGTCGGAAGATCCCGAAGCCAGGCCTCTGCAACCGTTTGTAGAATGCTGTGCGGCCTTCAGAGAACAAAGATTGGAACAAGACTTCCAAGGAATCATCGCGGACGACGAACGCGATGCATGGCAAGAAGAGCCAGAATCCAAGATCGCGGGATTGCGACTTGAAGGAACGAGACTCTGGTACCACGACAAGGCCTATGTCAGGCTGGGTGACCAAAAGGAGCTCATTCGAAAGATCCACGAGTCGAGACTCGGAGGACACATGGGAATCAGCAAGACAATTGCGAAAGTCAAGCAGAACTACGACTTCCCAGGAATCAAGCAGACGGCAGAAGAGGTCCGGGCGGAATGCGACCTCTGCAAGCGGAGCAAGCCAGGACGACACAAGCCGTACGGGCTACTACAGCCATTGCCAGTTGCAGAACGACCATGGAGTTCGGTGACGATGGACTTCATCACCAAACTACCAGCCTCCAAGGACTCAGTAACGGGAGTAGAATACGACAGCATCCTCACGATGGTGGACAGACTCACCAAGTGGAGTTACTTCCTCCCTTACAAGGAGACATGGTCAGCAGAACAACTCGCAGATGTGATCTACCGCAACATCACCTCGGTCCACGGCTGGCCGGAGGAATGGATCACGGACAGAGACACCAAGTTCGCATCAAAGTTTTGGCAGGCTCTGATGACGAGACTGGGTACGAAAAGTAAGCTCTCAACCGCTTACCACCCACAGACGGACGGACAGACGGAACGACTCAACCAGGTCGTCGAACAATACCTACGGTTGTACGTCAATTTCCAGCAGGATGACTGGGTCGAGCTGCTGCCGACAGCGCAACTCGCCTACAACACCACCGTCACGGAGACCACCAGGGTCACACCATTCTTCGCGAATTTCGGCTACGAAGCAGATTTGCGACAAGGGCCCGAAGTTTCGGTGCCCAGAGCGGCAGTCAAAGCCGACAAAATGAGCTCGCTGCACGCGATGCTCAAGGAAGAACTCGAATTCGTACGAACACGGATGAAGAAGTTCTACGACAGAAACAGGCTCGAGGGACCTCGCCTAGAGGAGGGGGGCAAAGTCTACCTCATTTCTCGAAATCTTCGCACGAAGCGACCAAGCAGGAAGCTCGACTTTCGCAAAGTCGGACCGTTCAAGATCGACAAAAAGATTTCGGAGAACAATTACGCTCTCGCGTTACCCTCGACAATGCGACTACGGACCAACGTTTTCCACATCTCACTTCTGGAACCAGCGCCCAAGGGCGCACGACTCGACAAGGACGCCGAGGCAGAAGACGAAGAGGAGGAATGGGACGTTGAGGAAGTCCTAGATTCACGCATCACGAAAGGACAGTTGGAGTATTTGGTCAAATGGCTGGACTTTGGCCCAGAAGACAATTCATGGCAACCAGCTACAAATCTCAACTGCCCCGAGAAACTTCAGGAGTTCCACCAGAGGAACCCGGATCGACCAAGGGAAACCCCGCAGACAAGTCGACCCCAGCGAGGAAGGGGTCGTCCGAAAAGAAACTAGCATAGTCAGCACGAGGACGAGAAGAAGCAGGAGAGAGAGGGGGCACACCTTTGACCCCAGGAAGGACCCAGGGGAGAAGCGACAACGGCACTCGAAGACGGCTGCGCGACGGCAGCCTCGCGGCGCTCTTGCTCCTCCAGCACCCTCCCCTCCTGGTCAAACATCCGGCGTGCCTGATCCTCCAAGGACTGGTGTTGACGGCGCAAGCGGTCAACCCGCGCGAGGGCGGCGCCTAGGGCCTGATCGGCCTCTTGACGCTCCTTGTCCAGTTGACGTTTCTGCAGGACCAAGCGTTGGAAGGCGGAACTATCGTAACCGAAGGAGTCACAATTGTTATTGTGCACCTTGGCGCATGCGGTGCAGACGTCGTCCTCAGGAGGCACGCGGCAATCAGGAATGTTCTTTTCTTTGCAACGAGAACAACGGGCCATTTCAACGGCAAACTCGTCTCGGGCGGATGCGCGATCGCGGCGGCGATCAGTACTGGATTTCTGCGATCGTTTCTTTCGCACACGGTTAGGAGGCATGATGGGTAGAGGCGCAGAAAGAAGGGAGACACCCACCCCAGGACGAAGGGAGGAGGACTAGCCGGCTCCTTATGACAAGAACCACGGAAGGGAATAAGGTCGTCGGGACGTCGACCGCGGAGGAGGGGCATCGTGTCACGGATTAGGCCCAACGCGGTCTTGGCCTGCGGGATGCGGGACGTCCCGGCCAATCATTTAAGGGTCCAACGGCCAATCGTTGCGACACGTGAAAGCGCTCCCGACGCTCCCTCTCGAGGAAGGGAGCACGGGGAGCACTCGCCGCACTCACTGCTCACGACGCTCCCATCGCTCCTCGGGAGCATAGGGAGCAGAGGGATCAACACGTTAGATAGCAGTATATAGTCACTCGTTCTGGAGAGCTCTGGGAGTTCTCCAGTTAGCAATCACAACTACAGTTCGCTACAAGCTCGAGAGCCTACTGTTGAGACAAGTCTTTGTTGTGCACCCTTTGGCTGCACCGAACCTAAGCACCCTTGAGAGAATACCTTCGACCGATACTGAACCCTAACAGGACGGGTCCAGAGACAGGTTCGTCACATATATATATAGCAGACCTTTACTATCTAAAAGTATACCCTCTTATATATCAATATATATACCTTTATATATAGTTAGCTATAAGACTTCGGTAAAACGAACTTCCGTTTCAACCCTCAGATCTAGATCCCGGACTATATTCCTAGCTAAAGGTACTAAATCATCTTACCTTAGCATATCGAACATACTCGGACATAGATCTATACTTGGATCGACAAGCATATATTCCGCTAGGTATTTAAGCCGTTTTTATAGATTATCGATTGGAACCAGACCTTTAATAACCGATAGAAGAAGCTATTCTACTTCTTAAAGGTTATATTTACAACTATATTTAAGGAGATTAGTATAGTAGTTATCTCTAAATTGATTATAAATAAAGGTAAAGAGTAGAAGCTGAAGAGGAACGATGAATAGCTTAAAGACAAGACCTAACAGTATATTATAGATAGGGTATTCGAAGGCCTATCTACATTTAACCGCTTTAAGTATATTAAGTTAAAGCATTTAATATAGCTTAAGCCCAGTATTAACAATATCGAGGAATAGGAGTATACTATAAGTATTATAATATAGTAATTGCTTTAGGAGTATATTATTACCGGCTCCCTCTCTCTATCTAACTCTAAGCCTAATAAAGATAATAACGAGCTAGTTCGGAAGATAATATAGCTACCCCCTCAATATAATGTTTAATATAGAAGACCCTACCAAAAGAATTAGCCTACCGCCTTCCCGATTTCAGTGGTTCTGCTTGGCAGAAAAAGGCCCATAGCCACTATGTCACGGATATGGCCGCATGCAGCCGGCCGGCGGGGTATGATGGCAGTAACCCCGGACCAATCACCCGACGAGGCACTCAGCCAGTAAGAAGCGAGAGCCATGGTGCTCAATGTGCTCAGAGCCAAGACTCGTGAGCACCATGAGCACCAGGTGCTCAATGTGCTCAGAGCCAAGACTCGTGAGCATAATGAGCAACAGGATTAGATAGTATATAGTCACTCGTTCTGGAGAGCTCTGGGAGTTCTCCAGTTAGCAATCACAACTACAGTTCGCTACAAGCTCGAGAGCCTACTGTTGAGACAAGTCTTTGTTGTGCACCCTTTGGCTGCACCGAACCTAAGCACCCTTGAGAGAATACCTTCGACCGATACTGAACCCTAACAGGACGGGTCCAGAGACAGGTTCGTCACACACTAACAGTTTAACAGGCGGTAAGCCAGTTCTTTTAGTAGCATTATCTATATACTATACTAACCTCTATAACCGGCGAGGTTGCCCGTATATTTAGCATCTCTAGTATAGGTATATTTAGTATATTAGCCGCTCCTTTTACCGGTTATAGTATACCAATAGGATAGGATAGCTAGAGCGTTTCTAGTTAAGGTATATTACCTACTATCACTAGTAGTAGTATAGCATCCACCTCGATCAATATTCCTATTAATCTATAGCTTACTGCTAATATTATCGAGTTCAGTAGCTATAAAAGCTCCCTCCTATTTCGGTCCCTACAGACTACCTAGATCCTATAGCTATATTTAAGCCTAGCATCCATCGAACAGCCATTATTACAGGTAGTAGCTATAAAGTATTATTATAGAACTCCCGAGCTAGAAACCGCCAAATACTAGGTTGCTAAGATAGAGATAGATAATCTCTATAGTACTAGCCCTCCATCTAAACTTATACTTACTTATTATCCAAACCCGTCGGTTAGCCCAACATACCCTATAACTCCTATATATAATATGACTGGCCCTTATATTGATATTATACCGGCCTAAACCTTAGCATTTACTATACCTGGTATAGCTACTACTATATAGACCGGTATTACTAGCCTAGCTCTGATACCTACTTAGTATAGCGCTTCTTCGGTACAACCCCCTATACAACCTATTAACAGGCCGCTTAGTTACTCTCTTATCCCTACCTACATTACAAATATTCTAGCGCCTATTCTCCTACCCAGTATATTTAGTAGGCCCTATAGTACTACTCTCGCAGCTACTACTATTACTACTACCGATGCTGCCGGTACCGATACTACCGGTACTATAGCTGCTATTTAGAATACTAACAGCGAGGCTACTAGTACTAAGGTAATAGTTGGTATATCTACTATATCTACTAGAGTATTATCTTATATATTAACTCGGTTATAAACCTACTAAGATATTTCAGGGTCTAATACTGCTTATACTAGCTATAGCTAACCTATATTGTATAGTATAATATATAGTAGTAATTATTCTACTTATATCTATACTTATAGTAGTAGCTATAGTTATAGTCTAGCTAGCTAAAGCGATAGTACCGATAATAATAATATATATACTATATAGAGTAGCTATACTATAACCTAGCTCTTTTATATATAGTCTTCTATCGATCTTAATAACTCTATCTATTATATAATACCCCCCCCCCGGTAGTAGCAATAAGTATAACACTAATAATAGCTATAATAATAGCTCTATCAGTCTACTTAAGCTCTATACAGAGTATATAAGCTGGTATTATACCGGCTACTACTAATAGTAGCTATAACTTATAAGCTAACAGTAGATAATCTATAGGGGATCTTAGACATTCTATAATATAGGGTTAGGTATCTAGATAAGTAAAAACTAGTTATAGAGGAACAATACAATTATTATAATAGTATATATTTATAGATAGATCAGCACCTCAATTAATCCCAATTCTATATACCTTTTTTACCTTTACTATAGTTGAGTAACGCTCGGTGGTTACAATACAGGGCGGTAAGATGTAGTGCCTATACCGCAGTGATGTTGCGATTTACAGCGGCGTAACCACTGAAGTTGAGACTACCGAATTTTAGACCAATTAAAATAGCCAATTATATAGGGCATCGTTCAATCGTTGTACGGGCGATAATGCTTGTTTTTATCCCAATACTTATTTCATCTGATAATGCTTATTGATGTTGTCCCAACGCTAATAACCGCTGTGGCCCCCCACATTTTCCCACTACGGTATTCTCTCCGTTGACTCGGGAAGAAACTCGGTGGGTTTGGCGATACTAAAACATCTCAACAACGATAAACAGGCCCCAAGGTTCTAAAGAACACATCTAGTCTCTGTTAACACTGCTGATGTTATTCAAGGGGCGTGGGGTGCATGCTGTCTGAGACCATGTTGACATCACCAAAACGGTTGTCAAGACAGTTTCAATTCAAAAGCAGATAGTGACATTACTAGCATTAGACTGATCCCCCTTGATCCGATCCGATATACCCACAACGCCCTAACACAGATACTCATGCTCACACGGATCGTCTGGCACTACGGTGATGGTAATAACCTGCGGCGACTTTGTCGTAGTCGTCTTGGGGGTTAGATACGTAATGAAGGTGGTCACGACGGTTGGGCCGGCGGTGACGGTGGTCAAGGTCCGGATGGTGGCTGTCGGCTGGCCCCCGTCGTCCTCTTCGATGGAAACACACTGCGAGTACCAGATGCTGCGAGCAAGGAAAGGCCGTGACGTTAACCATTCGTGTTCTCGTTCCCTGATTAAGGAAATAGAAATAAAGCGCAACAGCCAGAGGGCAGAAGGTCCTAGAAGAAAGAAAAGAAAAAAGGGGGACTTACTTTCCGTCAAACTTGCAGTATGCCCCGGGCGGACATTGCGTCGGCCCTGTGTACGTCTGCCCGCCGCCTATCAATCTTGGTTAGAACATACTCTCTTTGACCTCGAAACTGTACCATATTCTCTCTTACATTGACCGTAGAGTGACTGGACTGCTGACGGCGGGGCAACAGGTGTGGGGGTTGGACGCCGTGTGAATCTTTGGGCGACTGTCGCCTCCACCAGGAGACACGAGAGCAAGAGTGACTTGAGCATGGCGGGAGTGGATGGATGGTGTCGTAGAGGAGTGATTGAGAATAGAGACGGAGAACACTGGGATGGACGGTTTTATAGACAACGAGCCCCTGCCCATCCCCGGAACCCAGGCCAACACCGAAGCCCAGACCCGGACAAGCAGATACCCAAGATCCGGGTTCCCGTGTTGGAGTATATTAAGTTCCCACCAAGGAGGGAAACGTGGGATGTGGTTCATATGGCTCGCTACCGCAACATTGGACGAGGAGTGCTCTGGCCCGCCAGACATTATCTCAGGGACTCGATACAGAAGACGAAACGCTTTTAAGGTTCCCTGAAAGAGAGGACAGCGGGTCCGCCCATTGACATTTGAGTTTGAAGATTTGTTCAAAGCGCGCGCATCTATCAAAAACAACCTAGTATGTCTCTGTCTAGGGCCTGTCACTGATAGCCGTAGTCTTTCTTCGAGGGGATGGCCGGCCACGGACATGGGATAAATGCCCTCAGCCAAGCCTTCGATTACACAGAACCTGCGTGAAGCTGGCTGCTAGATGCATGGGAAGAGTATAAACTATGGTGCAGTCCGACTCCAAACCATATCAAGCCGCTGCTATTTTGGGCAGCTGGCTCGGGGGGTAAGGCGATGGGGTAGTTCCGGATGATAGAGTGCAGACGAACCGCGGCCGGAACAGCGGATAAAGGGCGAGTGCAGTGGACCGTGAGATTCCCGCGATGCCTTGCCGATGAAAAGAGGATGATTGGCCATGGGGGCGAATGGGATGGAGTGTATAGTGAATTAAAGTGAAGGTAATAAGAGGTGCAGACACACAAGCTACGCTTATGCTTCAGTATTCTACCCTGGTCGAATGTATCCAATGCCCAAAAGCATACGCCACGCTTTACAGTGAAGCTCCGCGATGTTCCTCGACCTCACAGAACGCCTTGAAGGTGATGAACTCATCCTCATCGGTTGAAGACTCCGATTCAAGTACGCACTCAGCGCTCGCGCCCACAAAGAAGACATATCCTTCCTTGACCTCCTGCACAGTCGGGCCAACCGAGATCTTGCCCTTGCCGGCAGTGCAGATAATGATGCTCGGGCCATCCAGTGGATCAAACGTGGCCTTGGACCCGTTTCCCCTAAGGGTTGAGCGCACCACGCTGAACTCCTCGATTGGGGGGTCATAGAGGGTGACTTCGGATCCGGAACTGTAAGCAGTCCGGTTTAGGGTGGCATACGGGTAGTCGCATGGCTCCATCTTTTGCTCGTCGATGGGTGCGTAGCTGTAGGTTAGCATGCTCACGAGGGTGTCGACATCCTTGAATTTGGGGGTCAAGCCCGCCCGGACTACGTTGTCGCTGCTCGCCATGCATTCGATGATGTCGCCGCTGACATAGGCGTGAATGTCGTCGGCTTGGAGGAATAGGGCCTCTCCTGGCTGTAACGTGACAAAATTGAGGAAGAAGAGAACGAAAAGGCCATAGTCGGCCCCGAACTGGCCATGGAGTCGGTTCACCAGCTCGGCAAGAGTTGACCCGGAAGTGGCAGCAACACCGCCGCCAGCGAAGTCAGTGCCGGCACCCGCTGCGGACTCGACGAGGATTTTCGCAGCAGCAGCCATGTCGGTTTCTGACGAAGACATGAGCGCGCCAAAGGCCTTCTGTAAAGCCTTCTTGTTCCGTTCCACGGCCTCTTTCGATTCATCGCCCTTTGTGCTCTTGACTACCTCGGCGAATTCCTTGGCCGTGTCCTCGCCCACAAGCTGTCGCAGCGCGGGGACCGACCCTAGGAAATGGGTTATCTCGTCCAATGGGCGGAAGCCGCAGAACCCTTCGAAGGGGGTGATGGCGATGGCCATCTCAGGCTTGTGGTTGTCATCGGGGTAGTTTTTGGGGTCTTTCGCGTGAAGCTTCTCCGCCAGTTTCTTGTTGGGGTGCGCCTGGATTGACAGGGCCTTGTTGACGGAGAGTACCTTGAAAAGGAAAGGAACCTTGTTGTCGTAGCGGGCGGCGACGGACGAGGCGAGGAGCGCCTTGTTGTCTTGGACGAGGTCGAGGAGGGTGCGGCCGGTGGTTACATCTTTAGACGGGTTGGAGGGATGGGTGCCCATCCATAACTGAAAGCCGCTGTCGTCAGCTGGGGGTTCCTAAGAACGTAGGTAAAGCAGACGAACGTGCCTCGGCATATGGCTTGTCATCCTGAATCGCGAAGTCGGTCGAGGGCGTCGCCGCAGCGAAACGGGCGACTGCAGACGAATTGCCCTTCTTCCCCCACTCGTACGAGTTGGCCCCGCATTGCAGGCGGATGAGGGGAACTTGCATCGTCGGGAGTTGAACTGGAGCTTCACTAGTTTGGCTGTCTTGACTTTTGTGGTCAGGTACTTAATGAGAAGCCGGGAATGGAGACTTTGTGATCTAGGGGGGTTGTGTTTTCTGGGAGCTCCATTCAACCCCTCGCCTTCAAGTTTACGTCACAGGCAGCGCGGGGTTTGGATGGAATGCGATTTCGAAATGATACTGTGTTTGGTCCAATATTACACGGTAAATCTCGCATTGGCACAGTGTCAAAATGCCAAGATGCAACCCCTGGTAGCTTCCCCGAACAGGTGCTGGAAATACAGGAGCTTTTGAATCTCAGGCCCCCTGGGGCCGTCCAACACGGCGAAACGCGCCGCAGACAGGCGCGCAGGCAGGCCGGTAGGCTCCCGACGGTGGTTGGCGAAAGCCCAGAAACATAAATACCTTACTCTCATCAACCAGAGCTGAGGGTGCCGCCTTTTATCAATCATCTCAATCCCCACATCCAGTTCCGTTGCGAGCGGTTATTTTAATCACCTTTTTTCATCCTAACTGACCCGTTGAAGGAACTCGCATTGGCGCGACAACCTGAGATCAGCACTTGCGCTGTGACATCCCGGGGAACCGCAGCGGCGGCAACCGACACAGTAAGGCGACGAATACTTCGTATTATCCATACCTACCTTACTGCGTAGTGTAGTTATCCAAACCAGGCTCCCAGGGATCTCTTTGTGTGCCCCGCTGGCACGGGGGTAAATACCTACCTCACGAATACCGGCGTACAGAATACGTTGAGGGAAACCCAGCTGCCAAGTACCTTACCGTGACGACACGCGACGGAACCCACTGGATTCACACTCCTCGCGTCCATCATGTCTTCACGCAACCGCAACTCACGGGGGCCAAACCGCAACAGTGGCAACGCCCAGGGGGAAGAGGCCCATCTGTGGAGCCAGGTTAAGGAGGACATTCGGGCCATGGTTGACGACCTCAACGCAAGCAACGACTCGATCCGTGCCGTGGCAGCACAGGATAACTACATGGTCAAAAACAAGGACGGCGTTGACATCACCGTCGAGGAACAGAAGCTCGACAGCCTGCTGCGGAGCGGCGTTAAGGGGTCCGATTTGTCCAAGCAGCAGATCGATGCGCTGATCGAGCGTGTCACGGTCTTGAGAGCACTGGTCAAGGCTAGGGAAGACGCAGAGGCACAGGCAGCCGGGCCATCGGGCTCGTCCGGCCGGGAGAGGTCAGGAGGCTTGTTATCCGCCTCGGCCAGGTCCGCGTCAGCACGAGGGGTTAGTGCGCGTGACAAAGAGCGGGAACGGGATCGGGACCGCGACAGAGACCGTGATCGCGACCCTGGTCGCGACCGTGACCATGGTTCATTGTACGATTTTGATGGCTCCGGGGACTCACCCATGCCGTCACCGGTGGGAAGGAAACTGGGAGGAAGCGCCGGCGCGGGAAGCGACCGCTCGGCAAATCGGGATAGCGTTCCCCCACGCGGCGGGGACCGTGATACACCAGGGAAGTCGGATAGTGTCCCCCCCGAGTCTGGTGGCCTTGCCGCCACAGCGGCGCAACGGGCCAAGATCTCCTTCTTCAAGGGTCAGGACGTGGTGTTCAAGCCCAAACCAACGACGACAACCGACACCACGGAATGGATGTTGGGTAAGGTGCAACAGGTTCTCGGCGAGGGCAAGTCACGACGGTATAAAGTCCAGGACGCCGACCCCGACTTGCCCCCGGACCAACGCGTCGAGTATCGTACAAGCGCCAGCAGCATGATTCCAATCCCGGCTTCGGGCGCGGAACTCGCGGATCTCGACAAAGGCAAAACAGTGCTCGCACTCTATCCTGACAGTACCACATTCTACAAGGCCGAGGTGATGGGCACAGATGCTGCCACGCACAAGGTCAGCCTGCGCTTCGAGGGCGAGGAGAATAATGTCACACTGCAGCTGGTCGATAGGCGGTTTGTGGTCGAGTACAGGAATTAGGGGCCGTTTTGGGGGGTGTTTTGGCTGGCGGGAGCGTGTGAATAGATTCAAGGACAGCGATATCGAACTCCAAAAACGTTCCATTTCTCCAAGATCAGAGTCCTTCGTCAAGCGGGCCGTGACTCCACGGAAGGAAGGGACTCCATGATACCGTGGGCACAGGCCACCATCGGCAGAAGCTCGTGTTTTGATTGGCCTGGAAGTCAGGGGTAATCTATTACAGCTCCACCAAGCTTGGGGTGCAGGGTTTCGGACCATGCAGAAGCCATCGTTCCCTGTTAGGGGAGAGAAAACGCGGCTCCCGCGTCCACAACACCACCATTTGGATCTGCATCACGGTGTTCCCGAGACATCAGCCAAACTCAAAATTTTCCCATCTTGATTCTCGGTTGCTGGTTTGTTTGTTCCCGCCCAACTCCGTGCAATCGACCCACAAACTTTTCTGACTGCAAGGTATGTTGCACTAATCTCCAGTTTACCGTTTCATTTCCGGGGTCGGGGCTATCCATCTTTACCGCTCTGCTCTACCTTGATTGTCAGCCACGCTGCCCATGCTGATACGCTTTCGCTTCAGGCAGCCCCATCTCTCTCGACTTTCACAACTTTGCATCGTTCAGCGACGCACCCACACGCCTGCGTGTCACGAATCACCCCACGACTTCCTCCCGACCCCATTCGCATCAACCGTCTTCTCTTCGTAGAACCGGTTTCACACCAACCCATAAACACGAACACCGCTAGAGTCCGCTAGATTACTTCCTCGGACCAAGATGGGCGCCTCACTGTCCATTTCGAGCCTCTTCGGCAAACTCTTCGGGTCCAAGGAAGTGCGCATTCTGATGCTCGGTCTCGACGCCGCTGGCAAGACCACCATCCTCTACAAGCTCAAGCTCAACCAGACGATGACCACCATTCCGACCGTCGGATTCAACGTCGAGACTTTTACGTACAGGAACATCAAGTTCAACATGTGGGACGTCGGTGGACAGGACAAGATTCGCCCACTGTGGAGGCATTACTACAGCGGTGAGCACGCTCGAGTGGGAAGCGAGGGCTGGCCGGACGCTGACAAGCATGGCAGGCACACAGGGTCTCGTATTCGTGGTGGACTCGTCAGACCACAACCGGATCGATGAGGCCAAGACCGAATTGCACCGCATCCTGAACGACCTGGAAATGTCCGACTGCCTCTTGCTGGTGTTTGCGAACAAGCAGGATATCAAAGGCGGTATGTCTCACCCTAGGGAACTGCCCCAAACTCCGACCACTAACATTCTTGGATAATAGCTATGGACCCGCAAACAATCACTACAAAACTCGAACTCTCCAAGCTCAAGGAGCGGCCGTGGTTCGTCCAGCCAGCCATCGCCACCGAGGGCGAGGGCCTGACGGAGGGCTTCGGTTGGCTGTCGGACAACATCAAGAAGACGCCCAAGTACGGCGGCGGTGGGAAATGAGCGGTCTGCTCTCCAACCGCACGTGGTTGAACGGCCCATTCCGCTCGCCTCCCCTGCCGCGACACTACAGAGCACCGGCACGATGGGGGCTGCGAACGACCCATCTCCTCCGACCTCTCCCAAACAAAGCAACACAACGACGACCCAAGAGCTTAGAAACGGCACTCCTCCCCGACGAATACAAGCGCAGATGGCGAATGGCAGCGGCATCTCGACGACGCCGGCTCGCCCGACGGAGCAACTCTCGTTAATTTGGCCCCGAATTTTCCCAACGGGCTGCACCCCCCAGCCATAATTTTATGTCCTGCCACGTCCCTACTGGCCCGCCACGTCTCTGCACACCACACCTCAGCCGCGCGGTTTTCCCTATGTTCTGTCACGTCCACTTTAACGACCTCTTTATATCTTAATGCACGGGGCGCGGGCGCTGCACCCGGCGCCCCGTTTTTGTCTTCATCTGTTCACCATAGCCGGAGGAACACTGTCTATACCCAGGAGCGAGGAGGAGGGAGGGAGGATTGGCAGCGTCGGAGTTTGAGAACGTCGGGAAATGAACACAGTCTGAAAGAGTAGGCGCGCGCGCCCGTGATTGTTTTGTGTGTGATTACGGTACATTAATGTGAACATTTGACTCCCCCTACTCCTTCCTGATGGCTACCTATCGTATCCCCTCCCAACGTAACACGCTCAATGCTGTAGCGTTGGAACCAGACCGTAACCTTAAGAATCCAAGTTGTTGTATTTCTAACGCCAAACAGCATGCACCCTTTGCTTGTCTCACGCCGCCCAAATGCCAAATTTAAAACGCCGCGCAAACACTCCCGGCACACCATAAGAGTCCAACCCAATGCCGCCGCTGCTACCCCTCCTTCACGCGCTTCCCCGGACGGAGCGAGTCGTCCGGCAGGCCGCTGCGCTTGGTGCCCGGCAGGGAGCTGGTGCGGATGTCGTTGTCGTCCTGGCTGACGCGGCGGTGCGGGTACTCGGTCTTGAGGCCCTCGAAGCAGTTGGCGCTGACGGGGTCGCCCGTGCTGAAGAAGGGGTGCTGCAGCGCCGCCGCCGCCGTCAGCCGCCGCTCCGGGTCGTACTCGAGCAAGCCCGCGAGCAGCTTGTACCCCTCCGCCCCGAGGCTCGCCAGCGGGCTCGTGCCCGACCCCGGCCCGGACCCGCCCGTCTGCTGGTTGATGGTGTTGTAGTACCACTTCTCGAGGTGGCTCACCGCGGCGTTGGCCGCCGCCGCCTGGCGCTGCGATTGGTAGTGGTGGCCGTGGTGGTGCCCGCCGTGGTGGATGGGCGGCTGGAGAGTCGAGAGCTGGCTGTACTCGGTGGTGCTGGTCAGCAGCGGCCAGCGCTCCTTGGTTGGCAGGCCCATGATGTCGACAATCTTCTGCATCTGGTTTCGCTGGAACGGCACCGTCTTCTTGCTGTCCATCTTGGCTTCCTCGCCCTTGAAGATGGGCCGCAGCGAGAGCAGCTCGGCAAAGATGCATCCCACAGCCCACATGTCGATAGCCGGTGTGTAGTGCCGGCTGCCGAGGAGCAGCTCGGGGGCGCGGTACCATATTGTGACGACCACCTTATCGCCGCCGTAGAGACTGTGGAGAGGTTTGTAGGAGAGCCGGGCGAGCCCGAGATCGCCGATCTTAACCTCGCCGCCCGAGGTGACCATGATGTTGGCCGGTTTGAGGTCGCGGTGCAGCACCCAGTTGGTGTGGAGGTATTGGCAGCCGTTGAGCAGCTGGAACATGATGCTCTTGATGGTGCTCGGGGGTATCGGATGGCGGGGCTGTTGGGTGTGGTGGTGGATGATCTGTAGCAGGTCGTGCTCCGCATACTCAAAGACCATGAAGATGCACTTGTCCTCGAGGATGATTTCGACCAGCCGGATCACGTTGCCGTGGTTGAGCTCGGAGCACAGCGCCATCTCCCGGACGGCCGACTGCGAGATGCCCGTGTACGACGCTTGCTCCCCTTCCTTATCGGGCTTGAACTTCTTGATGGCGAACTCGCCCGGCTGGCCGTGGCGGCCGAGGGCCTTGTAGACGCGGCCATAGGTGCCGCTGCTAATGAAGCCGATGACCTTGTACCTGTCTGTCACCCGGACCTTGCTCTGGTAGCCCATGGATCCGGTCCCACGGCCCGTCGGGTCTGTGGCGACGAGTTAGCTCTCACGCCGCGGGTTGACATGTTGGGGTCGGCTCCTGATCAAAGACGTATCAAAGACGGAACAAGCGTGTGATGACTGACAAGGCCTCGGCTGCTGGTAGCTGACTTCAGCCCTCTGGCGTTTGGCCTGGTTCATGGCGGCGGCGGCGTCAGGGCCTGGTCCGAGCCCGCCGAGGAAGGGGAAGATGGGAAATGGGCCGGCAGGTGCGTAGTAATGGTTGTGCATCAGGCCCGATGAGCTGGACAAGCTAGACGAGACCCCTGGCCAGGAGTGATCGACGCCATATGTCTTGGCATCTCGGTGTCCGGTTGGATGGTAGTGGTTGTCCATGATGAAGGGTCCAAGAAGGAGGAGACCCGATCAAGAGCACCGCATGTTGCGGCATCGAGGGATGTGGAATAAAAGCCCGAAAGGACTTCGGAGTTGGGTCCCCCAAAAAGGCGAGAACACCGAGTAAGTCAGAAACTTGACAAAGCTCGGGCTCTTCGGGTAGCCACAGCCCCGTTACAAACGGGGGGGGAATGGGGTTGGTTTGGATGGGGGGGGGTTGAACGAGACACAAGGGACGGGAAAACAGATGAAGATGGAACCCATGGGATCCCATGATGAACATCCACATTACCTTCAAACGCAGCCTGCACGCTCCTCTTCAACGTTTGTGTTCGGGCAGCGGAGACCGACCCCGGGCCGGTAGCTGTGGAGGGAGGATTTGTGAGGCTCATTTGATGCTGGGGGCGCGAGGAGTGGGTTGGACACCAGGGGACAGGCCCGGAGGCCAAACGCGACTGGACCCAGGAAGGGGCAAGATTACCGAATGAGGCGAGTCAGCAGAAGGCGGAAATGGATATGCCCAAGTGCGGGCAAGTGCGGGCAAGTGCGGAGAAGTCGGGGGACATGAGATGGATCACGTAGCGAAATTGCCGGCGTTGCCGTGTGCTGCCCTCATTGCTGCCCAAACCGAGAAAGGAACCGCGCAGACCTAGGTTGGATTGGGGGGAGTGTGTGATAGTGGATGGATACTGGCTCACATCGGGGTTGTTGATGCGAATGAGACATCCATGGAAGGAGGGTTCGGATGTTTTGCGCAGGGGTGGGGCTTTCATGGGTCCTTCGGTGCTTGGCGGTCGAAGGACAATTCATCTTAACAGCTTGGGGCTGGTTTGACTTGAACATATGTTAGACGAGGGAGTTCCCCAAATTGGCTTCCCAATGTTGCCCCCCTTGAGATTCGGAGAGCAAATCGAGAAACAGCCCTCGCTCTAAGCTCGGCACTTGGGAGTGAAAAGCAATGAACGAAAGACCGAGTGGCACCGTCAATCAATCACGGCGAGAATGCACGAGCTCGGCGCGGCATCATCAACACGCCCGTCTTTTCGTCGTCTAAAAGTGCAACGCTTTGCTCCCCCGAACCAGCCTATCTGGGACCCAGCTTCTCGAGAACTCTGGGACCCTGCTCCTCCCATTCTTGCTTCGAAATCCACATGCTCTCCTTGTCTGCCATGATGTTGGCCAGCACCGCACCGCCGAGGAACACCATGTGCCGTCTCCGCGGCGGATCTTCTATCCTGACCTTGAACTTGTTCAGCCGTTCCGGGTTTCCTCCCAGCACCCTAGTGAGCCACAGCTGCTTGATCTCCTTCTCCAAACGTGACGGTAGGCCCGGGTACATGCTGCTACCGCCCGAGAGGACGATGGCCTTGAAGAGGGAAGAACGAACATCGACATCGGCGGACTGAATGGTGTTGAAGAGGAACTCGGCGATGCCGGGTTGGTCGCAGTCGACAAGGTGCGGCTGGAACAGGCACTCGGGGGCCTCGAACCGTTCCGACCCCACGCGAATGACCCGCCCGTCGGGCAACGTGTAGCTCTCCACCAGGACCGTCGTGTCCTCGCTTAACCGCTTGTCCAGCTCCAAGTCGTAGGAAACATAGCAAAGCTTCTCCTTGATCTGGCGCACCGTCTCGAAATCGGCCGTTCGGTTCAGCGCGTATCCCCTGCGCAGCAGGAGTGCGATGAGGTTGCGCGTGACATCGCGACCGGCCACGTCGAGGCGGCGCGTGAGGTGGTTTAGGACGACGGATTCGTAAACGGGAACGATATGCGTCACGCCGTCACCGGAGTCAACAACCACACCGGAACTAAGACCTGAGTGAAAGGCAATAGGGTTAGTTCGGCTCTCCAGTGGCAAGATTTCCACAACACAGCAGGCTCCAGCGCTCGGAGTCCGGGGTTCGCACCTTGGGCATACAGAGCCAGGACAGCCTGGATAGCAACGTAAACCCCGCCAAACTGGTACCGCTCAAACATGACCTCGCACATCTGCTCGCGGTTCTTTAGAGGGTTGAGGGGCGGCTCGGTCAGGAGGATCTTGCGGCCGCGTGGGTCGACCTTCATTTTCTCGTAGAAGGTGTAGTCCCACAGGTGCTGCATGTCGTCCCACTTCTTGACGATGCCGTTTTCCATCGGATAGCTGACTTGGAGCATGGTGCGTGCGGCGGCGGCCTCGTCTCCGCACATGATGTCCTTGATCACCATGTCGCTCCCCCCCTTCTCTTCGGTACGGAGGATCGGGCGGCCGACGATAGACGGGTATTGAAACTCGGGGAAGTTTTGGGCAGCATAGCCGACCTTAAGAAAGCCGGTGCCGCCATCGAGAACTAGAAAAGAGACGGCGACGTTAGCTCTAGTCGGGTCTGATATGATGCTTGCCCTGCTGGGCGCCACGATGCGGTCACTGCGCTAGCTAGGTACGTGGAATTGGCAGATCGCTCTTACCTATGGGGGGTGGGTTCGCCATTGTCAACCCGCACAGCAGCTACTGGAGGTAAAATGGACAGTCGGACAGCGAAAGGGTTGCGACCGGCGAGCCGCTAGTTGTCGACAGCAAGCTAAGGCGTGGTGATGTCCCGGGTTGAGGTGATGGTGGGGTTGCGGCGGGCAGCACCTCCTGGAACCCTGGCAGCCGCCTGTCACAGTGCGTCAGCAACGTTGTGGCTGGGGATGGCAGGGGACTGTAGGACCCACGTGATACCCCGCAGAGCAACCATGGCACAAGTGGGGTTTCCATGAAGCAACTCCAGCATCAGTGAGGCTCTGAGAGTCAACATTGCTCAAAGTTACAAAAACTAGACCATTTTATTATTGAACCCAACCATCAGACCGGCACAATGACTACCAACCTCGTGAGACGAACGACCAGAATCTTAGTCCTAAACCCCAACTCATCCAAGGCCATGACGCATGGCCTGGAGCAGGGTATCAGAGAGATGGAGCTATCCCAAGTATGCAATTTGTAATTATCTTCAGGGAGGAAGAGAGGAACAAGGTACCTACCTACCTAGATGGCTAACCTGGTCAGTCCACCGAAGTACACACTTACACCGCACCTAAGGAGAGCCCAGCAAGCATCAATGACGGCGACGATGTGCAAGATAGCGCCCGAGTCGTATCCCAGGACTTGGAATCCACAGGGCTACTCAAACATTACGACGCAGTGCTGGTGGCTTGTTTCAGCGTCCATCCACTAGTTGGTATGTTGGCCGACAGGGACGGCGAATTCGGCAAGCTCGCGGTGACGGGTATCTTTGAGGCCAGCATCTTGACGTGCCTGTCATTACTGCGGCCGGGGAAGAAATGGGGTATCGTGACGACAGGTAAATTCTGGGAGGAGCATTTGAGACAAGGGCTAAACAGCTTCTGGGGAACCCAGTCCGATGTCCCCAATACCAAGTTTGCCGGGGTTGAGACGACAGGCTTGAACGCCGGCGATTTCCACGGCGGTGTTGATCCCGAAGTTGTGCGAAAGAAGTTGATGGCGGCCACCACGAGGCTCCTGAAAAGCGGCGATGTGGAGTGCGTTGTCATGGGCTGTGCGGGCATGGCCGGGTTGGAAGAAATTATCCGATTTGTGGCCGCTGACGAGTATGGCCCGGAGAAAGCCAACGAACTCCTGGTTGTTGACGGCGTGAGGGGCGGCATTGGGTTGTTAGAGCAAATGGTCCGCAGCAAGCGCGCGTTTCGGAAAACATAATGAGTATTAAGAAGCAGGAAACGCATGTACAGGTATAACGAGCCCATCCCGCTGCCATCATTTTCAGTCGGTGCGTCTTGTCCGGCCCCAAACCTCATCGGCATCCCTCTTCCCCTTCGTCTCAGGCACGCTTTTCCCAATAAAGGCCGCACACAGAAGGGCGAAACCTGCAAAGATGAAGTAAGCCCATCCGGCACCACCCAGGGCATCGTTCAAAGCTTGATTGACGATGGGGAACAGGTATGCAACGATGAAGGTCGCAATGTAGTTCGCTCCCAGTGCCCAAGACTGCGTAGCGCCAACAGCTTCAGGACCGACCAGCTCCGAGGCCATGATGAACGGCACGGGCCCAAGACCAATCGCGAAGAAAGCAACAAATAGGAGAACTGCAACTGCCGACATAATCTTCAATCCAAACCTGATAGAGAGGGCGAGGGCTAAGGAGCTCGAGCCTTGGCCGATGACGGAGATCAAAAGACAAGTCTTGCGGCCGAGCCGGTCCGGGAGCGGAGACGCGGCCATGGTCGTACCCAGGTTGATAACCGAGATCATGATGGTCAGGAGCGCCGAGCTCACCGGGAGGAGGTCGTTAAGAAGCGAAACAGAGTACATGATGATGGAGTTGATGCCGCACAGCTGTTGGGCGAACATGATACCCACCACGGCAATAATCGCCGGCCGATACAACGGGTCACGTACGACTTGCACAAAGCCCAGGTGCGCCTTCGGTGACCGTGAACCGGGGGATGACGGCGACAGTAGCCCGGCGCCAGCCTCGACCGACTCCGCCTCCTCCGCGGCCAGCAACCGCTCTCGTTCATCAGGCGGTTTTCCGTCACCCGCCCCCCAGGCCTCCACTTCCTCGTCGATATTGTTGTTCTTGCCCCGAATTCGCTGCAGCGTGCGGCGGGCACGGCCAACGTCACCCTTCACATTCGCCGTCCAGGACGGGCTTTCGGGAACAATCAACAGGCCGAGGGCTTGCGCAACCGCAACGATAACACCGGTGCCGAAGATCCACCGCCAGGCACTGTCGTGACTCATGAAGTAGCCCAAGGTCTGGGTAAACAGGATACCGACGTTGATGCTGATCTGGGTGAAGGCGCCGAAAAAGCCACGCTTCGTAGGCGGAGCCACCTCACTGATGTACAGCGGCACGATAACCGTGCTAGCGCCGGCACCGATTCCTGTGAGGAAACGGGCGATTATCATGACGGGAACCGACGCGGCGAATGTCTCGATGGTCGATCCGAGGAGGTAGAACACGGCCGTCGCCTGCATCGAGAGCCAGCGGCCACGGCGCGATGTAAATGGGCCAGCAGCCAGCGCCCCGACAAGGCCACCGACTGTGAATACGGCCGAGATGGCGGCGAAGGACGCCGCGGTCATGGGGATACAGTCGGCAGGTGCGGTTGAGCTCGTGCTAGAGCTGGAAACGAGTGACATCAGATTCTCTCTGAGCGACACCGTGACGGACTTCGTTTGGCAAGTGATGACATCTTGGGGTGCGTTTAGTTCGGCCTGCCGACATAGGAAGGCACAACGTTAGCGAAACCGGCCAAATTCCAGCTAGAGAATGGAGGTTCCGGGTTGGTGTCTGTCTCTCACCAAGTGGTAGCCAAACTGGAGCGGGCCGAGGGTGGCGACCGCCACGAGCAGCACCATGTACGGCGTGACATCCCCAAGCGCCGAAGCCATTGCAAACAAAGCTTTAATTATTCTGCTAAATAAGTCGCTAATTGACACGCATGGTGGAATTTGGGTTGATGGCGGGAGCTTCGCATTAATCGAGATGTAAAGGAAAGCAGCTTGTTGCGGCGGTCGGAAGGTGCCCAGACCGGATTGGCGGGGAGCTGAGCTCCAGGCGGCAATCGCGGGCCTGGAACGTTGTTGGTTGGTTTCCAAGCTGGGTGTGGGTGGGCTTGGCTTTGGCGCCACGAGAGAGGAAGTCCATTACCTATCTATTTTATCATGATGCATCTAAGCGTTCGCCTTCTCGCGGTCGCTTAACATCCACATCACCCTAGAAAGTATCTTGCTTGTAACCCCCGGCAAGTGCCTTTTTGACCGCCGCTGCAAGGGAGTCGAGTTCCTCGAGGTGAGACGCAACGACGTCGTTATCATTCTGGGCATACAAGGTGCCTCCCTCAGCCCAGATCCGCCGCAGCGTGACAAGCGTCGCTCGGGGATTTCCCTCCTCCCATAACTTGGCTTCGGCCTTTCTGATCTCGTCGAGTGGTGTCAGGGTGGCCCCCCATTTGCCGCCGGTTTGTTGTTCATACTCGGCCAGGACATCGGTGGGTGTGACGACGAAACTCTGCACTTTGAGTGCCTTGCCGATAGACGCATCGGGCGATTTCAGGGTGGCGGCCACGAACTTGCCAACACTACCAGTTCAGTGAGCTTGCATGTTGTCACCATGCGTCCAGGACGACTTACTCCGGCATTGTGCAAAACCCGACCTTTCCGTTGCCATCCTCGATCAAGTGCGCATGCTTCTTCCCAGGGACAAACCCGCCGGCGAATTCAAGACCAGGGGCGGCGTCCACCCACATATCGAAGTAAGGACCAGTCACCACGTACGTGACCTTGACCCGCTTCAGGTTCTCGCGGATATACTTGCGCACTTGCAGCTTGAGCTGATGAGTGGGCTCGTTTGGGCTCTTCTCGTTGTGCTCGATGTCGGTGCCAAACTCGGATGGGAGGAACCACTGGACAGTCTCCGAGGCCTCGGCCAGCCTGAGGAGGTTGATCTGGTGCTGGAGGCCGCCTCTGCCTACCGCCGAGATGACAGTGTCAATGCCATTGTACGCGGCTTTGACATCATCCTCGGACGTGAGGTCGCCAACAATGATCTGGAGACCCTCCGACTTCCACTTGTCCAGCTGCTGGGCCTTCTCTTTGGCGCTGTTGGGCGATGTGAAGAGGGACAGCTGTTGGAAGGCGGATTTGTTGCGGAGGAGGGCTGTCGTAATGTAGCGCCCGATGGTTCCCGTGCCACCAAAAATGAGGATCTTGGATGCTGTGAAAGAGGACATTGTTGCTCAACTCCAGATTGTGTCAACCTTTCGGGTACGAATTGTGGTGTTGATTTCCGGCAGGCACTTTACCAACCTGGAAGTTGACACGGTTTCGATCACTACTATTAGGAGACGACAATGGATGGTGCCTTAGTAGATCTACCCAGGTTTTGTTTCCAGGCGTTAAAAATGTTTGAGGGAGCTGCGATGGTCAAATACCACAAAGCTGCCTCGATTTCCAACTTCCGCAACTCATCGCGCAATGCTGCCCCTCACTCATCAAGACCCCGCCTTGTTTGCAGCTCAAGGGCGCGCATATCACCGGCTTCCATCCATCCCGGGCAAGGGCGCGATCCACTCGGCTGATTATTTTCTTCGTGCACTCCAAATTGTATTCCCCATGGGTATGGCTTCATACCCCCCGCGTGCTTACGTTGTTACGGTACCTGCTCTGGATTTCCTCGAAGAACACTTTCCCCAGGGAACTGTAAACAAGGTCACGAGCAAGGAGTGTCGTTACGACGACCGCCTTCCCCAGTCAGCGTGGGGATTCCTTCAGCAGCACAACAGGCCATTCCCAAAAGGACGCTTAACCGGCGAAACCGGAGATAATGAGTTAACTCATGATAATGTTCTGCGACAACACGAAGGTCGTCATCTCGAGTGTCAAGTTTGCGAGGCAGGCTTGTATGTGGTACCTCCCGTCTGTACCTGACGGTCCTGGTGAAGAGTGGAGAACAACCCCACTGCTCTTCTCCAGCTACGCACTTCTCATTGGCCAATTTAAAGCTCGTCGCGGCAGGCATCCCAGACAATTTTTTTGCGACCAACACTGGAAGAAATTCGAGAACTGCAAATTGACCACCCCACGATTCCCCCATTCCAGGCAACAATCCGCCGCCCATCATGTCTGAAACTGCTGGTGGAAGTTCGCAAGATGCAATAGTCACCAGCGGTCATAAGCTCGACAAGAAGCACAAACGAACAAAGTCTGACCACAAGAAGAAGCGGGCGCGAGACGAAGACGATGCTGCGGTAGTCGAAGAAACCCCGAGGGAGTCGAAAAAGAGCAGGAGTGCAGATGCCGAGGACCGATCAGCGCAACCCGAACGCGCCGAAGCTTCTGTCGATGAGCTATCCAAGAAGAAGAAGAAGAAGAAGCAGAGCAACCATGAGGAGGGCGCGGAGGGGCGAGATGGGGTAATAGGGGCGGACGAGCCGAGAAAGGAGCGCAAGAAGTCAAAGAAGCGCGCAAAGGATGTTGACCAGCCTGAGCCGGAGCCGATGGATGTCGACCTTCCCGACGCGGCCCCGGGGGAGGCGCCTGCCGGCGGAGACAGGAAACGCAAGGAGAAGAAGTCCAAGAAACAAGCGCTCAACGGAGCGGACGAGACGATGGACGAGTCGCCCGAAGCCGGTGCCGGGAGCCAAGAAAAAAAGAAGCGGAAGAGCAAAGCCATCTCGGAAGACATGCAGGCCACGCAAGACTCGACCGCCGGAGTGTCGTCGGACTCTGATTTCCCCTTTTTCACCCAGACCATCTCGCTCTACGTCCCGTTCTTCCCCGTCGGTTTCGACAAGCCTCTCACCAACGTCGCCGCGCAACATCTCGACCCGCTCTTGAACCACTACTCTCCCCTCCTCCGCGGCGTCCTCCTTAGCTACTCGAACCTCAACCTCTCAGATAGGCCGGCCAAGGCCAGCGTCACACACCCACCAACAGACGAAACGCCTGCACTTCTGCACTCGATCGACGAGTACGCCGTCGGTTTCGGCTGGTTAACATTTGACGCCCAACTGTTCGTCCCTTCTCGGGGCAAATGGATGGAGGGCGTGGTACAACTCCAGAGCGAAGGGCACATTGGCGTGGTCTGTTGGAGTAAATTCAACGCTAGCATCGAGGCGAAACGTTTGCCGAAGAGCTGGAAATGGGTGGATTTGGCCAAGGGCGGCGCACGGCCGAACGCTTTCCCGCTATCCGACGAGAATGAGGGCGAGCAGGGGGTTCAAGAAGCCGAAGATGTTCTCGACGGCGAGGAGCTGCAAGTCGTGGAGCAGATCCACACCACGGGCTACTGGGTCAACGGGGAAGGCAAAAAAGTGAGCGGCAAACTGCGGTTCCGCATCAAAAACTTTGACGTCGGCCTGGCGGGCGACTACGGTTACCTCAGCATTGAGGGCACTTGCCTCGACGACGACGACGAGCGGGCTCTCGCGGGTCAGGAACGCAACATGGAGAAGGCGCGGCGCGCGAAGCAGAACCCCGGCGGCCTCCTGCGGCCCTTGTCGAGGCGGGTCCCCGAGTTCAGCATGACCAAGTTTGGGCGGGAGGACCAGGAAGAGGACGACGGGCAACGGGCTGTCCTGTACAAGGGTAGCCGGCCTGGCACGCCCGATGACTAGGTGTGGTCTGGCCTGACACGCCAATTTTCCTCCCCGCCTTCTTCCGCACGCAGCTTGGCGCGGAGCCCCGGGTTTTGTTGATTTGCTTGAGGCGTCTAAATGGGTTGGAGTTTGGGCGGCGCATGGTCAGGAGCCAGTAGGACGACAGGTGTAGGAGATCCCGCGACTCACACGTCGATACGGAACCAAGACGGTTGTCCTAGGGAAAGGGCTGGATAACTGGGCGACCTCCTGCTCGAGTTGAAAATAATGTGGCTGTTTTCACTGTCGTTCATGCTTCCAATTGTGTTGTGGGAGACGATAATTTGCCAATCAACAGGAACTGAATGACAGGCGCTGTAGGGCGGTTGCAAACAGCCATGCAGCGCTGTCCACGAACCCGTCTCCCCCAGAGTAAACCCTCCGATGATTTCTCGCGGCGGCACTGCCTGCTTGAACGCGGCCCATCATCGCGGCCTCCCTCGCCCAACTTCAATCACGCCATCCCATCGTATGCAGCCTGGCTATCACACGCTGGTTCCCGGGGTGCCGACCTGCAAACCTCGGTCTTCCATTTTCCGCATGTGTTTTTCCCGCGGCCGAGTACCAGCATCACCTCCAGGTCCGACAAATACAAACGGGCCTCAAAGTCTCGAAAGTGCTGGCAATCACACAACTGCTGCTAGTGTAGAGTGGTCGTGGCCAAAAGGCCGACCACCCGGCCCGGGTCAACTACGAACATCGCGAGCTGATTGCTTGGTCATCTGAGCCATCACCATAACGATCACGGGTCCGTAATGCGAGTAGGTTATGCAAATGCTCTGCTAAACTTCTGCGGTGGCGTGAATGTTGCCTTCACTCCAACCTAACCCGCGTTGCCTTGAGTTCATGCTTTCGCCGCCTGGTCGAGAATGGGGCCGGCGCCTGGTCTGTCGGCCGGCTCAACCCCGTCATCCCCGGGCCCGCCACCGGCCGACCACCAGCCCAGACCGTGATACGACCAAGCAGTTAGTGACGCTTGGTTCCGAGCGGTTGAGTATGACTTCGGCGTGACATGGCAGGTCATGCAGATAAATACGACTGTCCTCCAACGGTTTACCTCCCCTTTCTCTCTTCACCCTGCAGCAACAGCCTGTTACTCGGCTTTCGCTAGACAATTTACACACACGAACTGCTCTGTCTTCCTCCCCACACCAGCATCAACAACCTCTCCACAAACTCGTCTTCAAACTTCAAACACTACACAAAGACATGGAGGCTGTCCGCGCAATGCTGGAGTGCATGGCCCGCCGACGGGGGAGACAGGAAGGGTACACGGAGCTCATCTACGACGACAAGACGGCGGAGCTGTACTCGGACAACGAGCCGTACCAGCAGCACGACGCCATGAGCTACTACAACGGTGACACCAGCCCGGACCCCATCACAGACTACGAGTACGACGAGAAGGCCGGCTACCGGGACGCGTACCGGGACACCGACCGCGACACGCGCCGGGTCGAGGACGTGGCGCGCGAGGTGGCGGCGCTGCTGTGGCGGGCCGGGTGGAACGACGACGCGCTCCAGAGCGACATCTCGGACGTGGTCGGGGACCGGCGCTGGAACCGCAAGATGGTGGAGGCGTGCCTGGACGACGTCATCGAGTACGTCGAGCAGGGCCGGTTCGAGATGGGCGACGCCATGTGCGCGGCGCTCGACCGGGCCACCGACGTCGCCGACGACGAGTTCGCCTTCCCCCGGCGCCACCCGCAGTCGCTCGACGGCTTCATCGCCATCGTCTCGGTCGGCGTGCTCGCCGAGCTCCAGGGCGCGTGGGTGCTCGAGCTGCTCGGGTTCGGCGAGGTGCGCGGGAAGGAGGAGCCCAACGGGACCGGGGAGGTCGCCATGCTCACGTCGGACAAGATTGTCTACTCGTCCAAGCCTCGGTCGAACTCGTTTGCCGCTTGGTGGATGAGAGAGTATGACGCGTACATCCCGACTGACTCGGTCTACACGTTTCTGAACAGGATGGAGATGGTGGAGTTTGAGGAATGAACCAGGGGTCAAGGCCCTCAACAACAACTTTCTTCTTCAGCTCGTTCCATGGTACATTTGGGAGTTAGGGTGGAGTTCGGGAGTCAAGGTAAACAGCAGAGCCGCCACAGGCAACCAGATTGTCCCGCATGCTTGGGCGGAGGGCCTGCTGAGTGATGAGGTGACGATCGGATATTGGCGTTGGGAGGACAGTGAGGGATGGATGGGTGTACGATAAGCGCAGGAATGATGGTCAATGACAGTAAACGGAGCAACAGATCGAAGTCACCAAGTAAATCCTTGACGTGATCATTTGCCTCTTGAGCTTTGTACAGCATGTTGTGTTACCATTCCGGGGAGGATTAGCTCCGGGCTACCGGGGAGCCGGGTACTCGCGGCGCTGGATGGCAATGTGGCTCCGTTCTGGGAGTGGATGGACTCGTTTGTTTCTCTGGATTCTCGATGACAACCTTGATGTTTGACTGTTTGACCGTTTGAGCGTCATGATCCGCCCGATGCCAAGCAGTGTGCTGGCGGGGAGAAATCTCGATCCCCGATCTCTGATACGTACCTCTGCCGTTCAGCGTCATGGGCACGTCCAACCCCTGAATTCATGGCAAGCACGGGTTGGTTGCATTGGCCGAGACATTCCACTCGGCCCTCTTCCGAAGAGAACAATGTTGTTCCGAAACGCTCAGCGTCCACCGAAAAGTTCTCGTGGGAAAAGGGAATTTAGCGGATGCAATCGGAATTGGCCAGACATGGTCATCAGATCAGTCCACCACTTCCACCAACACCCATTTCAGGAGGAGGGGCGCACCATGTCGTACGTGTCAGGCTTGAATTGCTGAGCTCCACCGGCTTTAATGGTCTGGCCCAGCCTTTGCCTTGGCGAGTGGCCCGCACCGTTGTATTCTTCGCTCTTGTGCGTCTCGACCGGGCGTCGATTGGAGGCGCCGTCTGCATCTCACCATCGTCTGCACTCCCCAATAAGTTAGTACCAATGCGGTTGCAAGGGAAGCTTGCCATGAGAATTCCAGGGAACAATCCCGGTCCCTATCGAAATAACGGGAGGGGCAAGGACCCACCACGAATTACCGGCGGCAATGGCCTGTCTTTGTCGCTTCAGAGGTACCTCCGTCTCATCAGCCCCCTTCCAGCTGAAATGAGGATACCCAAGGCCAATATTGTGTCAAAGCTGGGGGTGAACTACTGCTTGCTTGATATGGACAGCTTCGTGCCCAAGCCGCCCTCAAACTCAGTTGACTCCCTCGTGAACTATCCTCGGCAGGACGGAAAACAAAGGACGGGATTCCAATGTCGACTCGGTCTCCGAAGTAGTGTACCTACAGCGATCAACAACCAAACAGCGGCTCGGGGTCAGTTCCCGGCTGCCGTCCCCACCATTCCGGCTTCTTTGCCTACGAGAACTGCCAAAGGGAGTTCAAGTGACGACAATCTGACGATCACGAACCTTTCGGAGCGCCATTGACCGCAGAATAAAGAGCCGCAACGTTTAGTCGAGACGCTGGCCCAATTATTCAGAAACAAACTTCCCCACCGCCCTTCGACTCGGCCTTCGACTCTCTGTCCGAAGTATCCCTCGTCTGATATCCTTATCTTTCGACACTTCCGCCCCTCGACGCTGACGGGCACGGATTTGGGGCAATACATGAGCAAACACTGCTCGACGCCCAAGAACGCACCCCTGTGTTGCCAACTTCAACTTTCCACCTCTTTTTGGCCCATTCTCACGCAATCTCCCGAACCCAGACCCGGACAGCCGCATCAGGTCCCGTCCATCTCGCCTTCTCACCTGCCCAGTGCATCCAGTCCCGGCGAAGGTTACCGTTTGCGAGCAACGATAGCTATCATCATCACCACCCCGAACCCCCGCTTTCCAATGATTCGACTGTCCGCCCTGTTGAGCCCGAAACAACACACACTTGGAAGCCTCTACCACAGTCTACGACCAGGAACATGAACCTGCGCACCATGAACGTGGCCAACCAACTCTCAATGGACACACTCCTCGAACCACCCACGGGGTCGGTGCGTCCCTACCCGCACCCGCACCCGCACCACTGCACCGACCTCGCGCTGCAGAAGTACCTCCTCCTGCACGAGCAGCACGAATCACTGCGCCAGCACCTCGACGAGCTGCGGCCGCCGACCCGCCAGAACTCGCTCTACACGCCCGTGTCGCCGAGCCCGGCGAGCTCCCCGACGCGCCGCTCCCTCTCGCCCGACACGGCGCGGCGCCAGCCGCCCCAACACAGCTTCTCGCTGCCCACGCGCAAGGGCTCCTACCCCAGCAGCAGCAGCAGTAGCGGCAGCCAACACCACGACCACCGCCACCATAACCTCGAGGACGGTTCGTCGCCGCTGGCCGAGGTGGCGGTGGAGGAGGCCAAGCTGTGCGGCGTGACCGAGGGCATGAAGCGGGCGCTGACCGAGCTGCTCAACTGCGAGCCGGTGCGCGGCGACATGGCCTTCCGCACGTGGGTCCAGTGCCGGCTCATGGACACGGAGCGGGAGCTGCGGAGCGGCAGGCGGCGCCGGAGCGCCCCCTCGTGCCCGTGATCTAGACCCGGATCCTTCCTCGCCGGTGTCGGGCCGAACCAAAATGGCTCATCGGCCGAAGTGGAGGGCGAGGTCAACCCGGCTTGCGCTTCGCCGGTGGGCACCCTCCTTCCAAGGTTACCTTACCTACGCTTTTGTTTCGTTTTTTTTGTCGGTGGGCCTCCTTCGGGTCGGTTCGGACCCATGGAAGAAGGGAAGAAGACTGGTCCGTCTTCACATTCTCTTTTTCTGTTTTCGCTTCTCCTGGATATCATATTACGGGTCTTTGTAATTAGCCCTTGGAACTTGTGGCATTTGGTTTGGAGTTTTGGAGGTTTCTGTCATGTCTGCATTTCGCTTTTTCAGGGAAGAAGCTCGCGGTCTCGCGACAGACTTTGGGTTTAACATTCAAGGGGTGTTTGGGCTGGCAAGCACAGCCAGAACATGAAAATTAAGGTGTGGGTCGGGCTATGATTTCGATCAACGAAGAATCCAAAATCCAATGGGTCCGAGTTGAGTTTTGAGAGCCCAAAACGCGCATGTGTGCAATTCATCAATGGAACTCGAGGCGGCAGACTGGGCAGCTGTTCACAGTTGGCCCGGCTCGGCACCTCGGAGCGTAACCCTAACCCGGCAGCCCGCAATTCTGTTCTCGAGTTCCCGTGCAGGGCTGGGTTTTCGCGGCAGGCAAGAGAACTTCCGTGAGCTGTTGTGGGTCTCTTTGCATGCGATGTGATGCGCGTGGTCTCTCCCACTCACCCCGACGCCGCGATCCTGCTATCTTCGGCAGTTCCTCCGCGAAGCCATATTATGCAACAGATTTGATATCCAGCGCGGTCCTCAACATGTCGGTCCTCCTTGAAACCAGCGCGGGCGACGTCGTGATCGACCTGCTAGTCGACTACGCGCCCAAGATGTGTGAAAAGTAAGACCGATCCAGCTTCATTCCAATGTACGAACCGCGCCCTGGAGCTATTCCGCTGACGAATTCCTCGGAACAGCTTCCTTAAGCTTTGCAAAGTCAAATACTACAACTTCTCTCCGATCCACTCCGTTCAGAAGTCTTTCTCCTTCCAGACTGGAGACCCTCTCGGTCCAATGGCTGCCCAGTCCGACGGTGGCACATCGATATGGGGCCTGCTCTCCGACAATGCGGTCGACCGGACCTTCACTGCCCTTTTCCACCCGAAGCTGAAACATCTCGAGCGAGGCACCGTCAGCATGGCGACAGCGCCCCACCCATCCGACCCAGATCAACGCCTGGCCGGTTCCCAATTCATCGTGACACTGGGGGACAACACAGATTATCTGAACGGCAAGGCCGCCATATTTGGGAAAGTGGTGGAGGGTTTCGACGTCTTGGAGAAGATAAACGACGCCATCATCGACGAACGCGGGCATCCCCTGGTCGACATACGCATCAAGCACACCGTAGTTCTCGATGACCCCTACCCTGACCCTCCCGGGTTACGGGAACCCTCCAGCTCGCCGGCTCCAACGAAAGCACAACTTGCGACGGTGCGCATCGCCGAGGACGAGGAACTACTGGACGAGGAGGCCAATGAGGAAGCAGCTGCCGAAGCCGAGAAGAGGAGGAAAGAACGCGAAGCCGCCGCCCAGGCACTGACACTCGAAATGATGGGCGACCTGCCTTTCGCTGAGGTCAAACCCCCGGAAAACGTCCTCTTCGTTTGCAAACTGAACCCGGTCACGACGGACGACGACCTGGAGCTGATTTTTAGTCGCTTCGGCAAGATCCTAAGCTGCGAAGTGATTCGGGACCAGAAAACGGGAGATAGCTTACAGTATGCATTTATTGAGTTTGAGGATCAGAAGAGCTGCGAGGATGCGTATTCCAAGATGGACTCCGTCCTGATTGACGACCGCCGAATCCACGTCGACTTCAGCCAGAGCGTGAGTCGCCTGAGCGAGGTCTGGCGCAACGACACAAACACAAAGCGGAAGAGCGCCGCGCGAAGAGGCGGTGGCGGCTGGGGTGGCGTCAAGGAATTGGAAAAACGCCGGCAATACCGGAACCAGGACGTCGAGCCCGAAGACGACAGGGGCTACCGAATGGTCCACGGGATGGAGGACATTCGCGGCCGTCATGGGAGGGATGAAGATATCCCTAGAGGCGGGCCGAGCAAGGAGGCTACTGATCGAGGTGAGGGAGCCAACCGGCGGGCGGAGCGTTCCCCAGAACGGTACGGCGATGAGTATAGGCCTGGACCTGTTGACAGGAAACGTGATACGGAACGGCGCAGCCGCAGCCCCAGGAGAGATCGCTACAGGGATCACGGCCATGACCGACCGGCGCCTGCTGGGCGACGCAGGGACGATAGGGAATGGTCCCGCCGAGATCGACGAGACCCCGATCGTGATCGAGGCAGCGGGAAGGACAGGGACAGGTACCGAGGGCGTGATGATTACGGGGGCAGATGAGCGACTGGCTGCTGTCCCCTGCCCGCATTATGCAGCGGAATATCGTGCGTCTTCTCATCAGGGTCTGGGTCGTGCAAACAACCCCTGTTGGCCATCAGTATGACCTGATGTGACCCGTACCTTCTTGGTTAGTTTCCCTCGTCATCCCGGGTCCCCATTTGATCTGACCAAGGAAGACGTGTCAACTTTTTGTTACAGCTTCGTTGCGTGGCTTGTATGTGGGTGAGGATGACTCCTTTGACGCGAGGCCCGTGTCATTCGCAGCTGTCTCAATGGCGAGCCCCGTTTGCGACCCCTTCCCCACGAGGCGCCAGTCATGTCCGCAGGACGGCCAGCAAGGCCACGACGGCGGAGCTCATGGCGGCGGAAACAGAGCTCTTCCCGTGGACGGCATCTTCCGGGACACCTACGCCCGAATGCAGTCGCCTCTGACAAACGCAATACCTTGCCATGTTTGGCTATGCGTATCAACACGGTATACGAGGCTAATTTATCTACGTGGCGGGCTGGAGCCGTGAGTGGGCAAGGCATTTCGCTTTTTGGCCCCCGAGCCGGGCCATCGCAGCCAGACAGCGACCCCCAAGACCACAACCAGACAACGACCCCCACGTTGTATCACCGAGCAAGCGAGATTCCGATACCTCATATTTCTCATACCACATGGGACACGTGTTTCAAACGGATTCTTACACGGCCATAGCCTATGGCACTCGGGTTCGGGCCGCATCGTCCTGTCATGGTGGCTGTCAACTTGACCCGACCGGAATCTTTGTGCCAGCACCCGATCGGCGTCCATCCGTAGGCCCAGGGGCCGGAGGTTCACCTCCGGTGCCTCCTCGTCAAGCAACTTGTCGCGTCGTCTACAGCCGTGCTCCCTCAATCTCGCGAGCATGAGCTTTCAAACGCCCGGATTCATACATGCTTGGCAATCTAGCCTAGACAGGGGTTTCGGCGTTTGACTTCACCCCATGGCCAAAGCCAACGGCCTCAGCATCAGCATCCCCGCCACCCCCCGTTGTCTCCGGTTGTCTTCCATCTAGCGACGGGTTCTGCTCCAAGGGCGTGTCGGGGTGGCTGGCTGACGGGATGCTGGCGAGATCCACGGCGGGCCGTCTGCTTGCGCCCACACGAAAGTGGTAGTGGCGGTCCCCGGACCACAAGATGTGCCGCAGTACGCTACCGTCGGTTGCCGCCGCCACCGTGCGGTGTCTGTACCTACCTGTACTCTCAGGTACCCTCTCACTTCGCATATCACACTCTTTGTCTAACCCCCGCCAAGGCCCCATCTGTGTCTCAAACGCCGCGACGTATGCGTTCACCATCATGGGGTTAGCCTGAGTTAGCTGATCCGGAAACCGGAAACCCGACGTAAACGAGTCAAGCACCCAAGTGGCCTGTTTTTTGTCCAATTCGATTGTTGGCCATTGGTAACCGGCCATCTCCTATTGATAGGTCTGCCACGCACTGTAGCCTGCCTGTCTACGGTCTCGGCCCGGCGCCGCGGGGGGCTCTGCAAGATGTGGCCCAATCCCGATCCCGGCCCTTGCGCATGTACCACGAGGCTGGCTCCTCAAACACGTCCTTTCCCACCCAGTTTCGCTAAGAGAGAAGCCGTGCGTAAAGAGCCCGCTCACCTGCCTCTCGCGGAGGCTTGTGTCACCACGTTACCCAGCTGATGGATCTGGCCCGCGGTCTTTGGGCCCCATCCTGGCTCTCGCTGTTCATTGTGCGGAAATTTCGGGGTTTGCAGCAGTTTGAGGAAACACGCCGTATGTTCCAGGACCGGCGCTCGCTATATCGGACAGATCTGCAAACCCAGACCCGGCTCGTTCTTCGAAATCCGTCGGGTAAACATTGGGGTTGTTGCTGTTAGAGGACGCGATAGCTAGGGGCACAACGACTAACATGTGGGCAACGATAAACCATTGTCCGCCTCCCCTGAGCACAACGTGAGCACGGCAGCAGTTTGATTGGGCTAGAACCAATTCTTGTCTCCCCTCTTTCCGCAATAGAGACATTTCGGCGTCCCGTCGGGGGGCTGCAGCCTCAGTGGCAACCGAGACTTGACAGCATGCTCGTCATGGATTAGTTCTGCGACTATCCGATCACGGGGTTGTCTCCAAATCTTCCGCGTCTTCACAGCAGTGTACTTTCTTGGTACGGTGTCTCGGCTCGCCCTGAGCCTTTCGCTTCCGCTGCCATGTGCGCTTGTTGCCGTCACCGCCTGTCCGTCATCAAGGAGGCTCTGGCGGAGGGCCCCGGTTTTGATCTGCGCCCAAGAGGCCAGCCAGTCGGTAGTTCGCCACACAACGTCCAGACGAGCAGGCCGGCAGAGAGGCCTGTGCCACATCGGCTCCGACGCACCCAGGCTCAAAGATTGTCGCCGGTTGACGCCGAAATATGGCGGCCCCGAAGAAACTGCAGTCTTGCCCTGCCGGCCACCACTGCCGCCATGATTGGCACGAATCAACGGGCGGCAATCTTGAAAATTGCGTCTCTTTTAAGTTTAGCTCTTGCCCTGCCAAGGACAAGACATGTTTCCTCCTCGACCGCACGAGGGGGGTAAAATCACGCAGGTTAGTGTGACTTATGAAGACCCCATGGCCGACGCCCTCGGCGCGCTTTGCCCTTGTTCTTCACGGGACCGAGAGGGCACCAGCAATTTTTCGGGCAGAGCCTGGCACCGGTCCGATATCAGGATCGGAAGGTCACCGTAGCACGGCAATAAAAACTTGTGTCACTCACCAAACACAATATATCCGCAGCGTACGAAAATCTTGACTTTGTGCACGACTTGACCATGAGGATGACCTGCAGCCTGCAAGAGTATGTCGAATGCACCTATCATGCAATAAAAACTCCCCGTTTGCAAACCGGAACGTTCTCCGCGGTCCCAATCTTTGCCAAATCGGATGACATCCCCCACGGGGAAGCGGGAACCAGGGGATGCAGCAAAAGATCGCTCGGATTTCGATTATGGAACGACGGGAGCAGATTTCTCGCATAAGCGGGCAGGGTTCTCGCCAGCCCCCTTCGCTCCTGTGGAGACCACAACGTGCTGGGCTTCTCGCATGGCTTGACGAAGTTGCCGTGCTTGCGAGCTCCCTGCTGCTGGGGCAAGTGGCTGAAACGCAAGGCCCCGATTCGCCCGGGCCCGGAATCTGTTGTCGAGTCTACCATGCACATCCACGGATACACCACAGGCCGGCGCTGTGTCCGATCGATTCCTTCCCCTTGGGACCCAGTGGCGCCTGCGCGCTTGTCTGCTCCCGGCTCGTGTGCTTTTTTCAGGGGCACACTCCGGTCATAAACATGAGAACTCCTGTTGGTCATAAAAGCTTTGCATAAAGTACCAGCGCAAGCAAACTGAAGGTGCCAACATGATATGTGACCAACCACCACCTATGGATGACCGTCGTTGCGTTTGATATATCGGCTGCATCAGTCAGCAAGCCAGGCGAGCGAGGAACTGCGTTCCGTACTGTACCATCCCTACATATACAGTATCAGTGCCCCCATGGACCATGGCCTGTCCCTGTCCTGTAGTGTCTCCCAGCCTCCCCGAGTACAAAGGTACTCCGAATGAAACGGATCACCGAATCATCCCGTCTTTAGCGGTACTTTAGGATAAGCTCTGGTTGACCAGGCTCGCCCGGGTTTCGTCTTCGGCCGCGCGACCTCGAAAACAGTCAGGCCGGGCGCGGGAGCACTCTAATGGCTATCGCCGCATTCCTGCTTGAAATCTACTCACTCTCTTTTGTCTTGGGCGAGCTAGTTCCGTTTCATCCTGCGGGTCTCGCTCACCAACAGCTTTGTGGGCGCATGAGGGTCCGTCCGTGGGACGTTCCTTGTTGCCGCTGTCACACGTTCGCGCGCAATATCTCGTGGCACAGGCCATGGTCCGGCTGAACCGATGTGCCCAGATGCGCTGTCCGTTGGCTAAAATGAAGGTCCTACTTGCTACTAAGGTAGACTGTGCATGACTGCGTTACTTTGGTTCTTTTGTGATGGATGCATGATGTGCTAATCTTACCAAGTCAAGAAAGTGATGAAGACGGATCAGCCAGTTGTCTCGCAACTTTACATTTACCAACCACTAGCAATGATGTTTGCTCGAGGCCGGTTTGGTACCCCAACTTCATGTGGTGGCTTCTGCCGCGACCATGCCTCTCAACTCCAAACTGCTATATCACCCTTCTAGCCCACGTTGTTCCTCTAACCGCCGGGTGATGACTTGAGGAGGACCCAGTGAACCCGGTCAGTGGGACTGTAACAAGTCCAGGGAATGGTAACGTAAGGCAAACAATAGTACTAGAAAGCCTGACACTGGTACTGAAGTTATTTTCCCTTCCTACAGGAGAAGCTAGAACCGCGAAGTTGGCTTCGACCTTTTTCGTTCAAACTCGGCACTCATAAGACAAAATATTCACCGTCCAAGCACACACGTTTTCTGTTTATACCAGCAAAGCTTGTGGGGTCAATGATAGCCAGCCACAGTGTTGTTATTTTGCCAGTACCAACACTTGCAGCAACACGCCGGAGGGGCGTGAGGGGCGTGAGGGGGGTGAAGGGGGTATGTCTATATGCAGATACCCGACAAGCCCCTTCTGCAACCGTCATAAGCCTAGACCATGGGGTTAGACGCGCATGAGATAGAGTCCCCACTACGACTCTCCGCTGCACTGGCGTGTAACTACCCCCGTACTTTGGATGGGGTGAAAACGAAGGCCGATCGTGGGCCAACAGAGGTCGTACAGGCATGCACCTGCTGCTATCAGTTTGGACACCAGGAAAAGAAAGTTAAGTTCAAAATGCTGAGGCAAACAGACCACATTTGGCCTGGCCCCACTGGTCAATGCCAACAAGAACGCAGTGATAGTAACACGGCCCCTTATATCACCAGAACACTTGCATCCCAGCGTGTCTCTTTCTCGTCTCTACTCCTCCGATTGTCAGATTCCGGGTTTCGCTAGCCCTGGCCTTGGGGAATTCATCAAGACACCACCTGAACTCACACGATCCAGCGGGGCCGTCGCTAGTCGCTAGTTACTAGTTTCGATTCTTGTGTTGAGGCTGATTCCTTGGTTCACCTTGCATTTTGTGTTTCGTTTTTACGCTATCCACATCCGGGGACACTGTCAACAGCCTGACACCCACTGAATCAATCAATAATTACAGACGAGACATCCCGAAAGACCCCCCACCGGCACATCGACAACGGGAGGACGCCACTGACCAAGTCTTACCTTTGTTTGTTCACCTCTGTTTCTACGGCTCAGGTATGTCTCATACGTTTTCGTTTTGATGGCGTCAACGAGTGCGCCATCTCGCCCCGACGGCCATGGTACGGCATCTTCTCGGCCGGGTAGTGCAAGACCGGGAGAGGGGCGAGTGTGCGGGGGTACAAGGCGCCGGGGGAGGTGTTGGAGGTGCCAGATCCTGCCTGCTATGTTGTATATGTCGCTCATGTGCTCGATCAGGTCTGCTGGTGTCAGCTCCGAACGCCGGTACACCTTGCAAACACCCTCGACCAGGCCCTCTCACGACCCAATCGAAGTCGTTTGCCTCCAACCTTGGGCTTTCACGAGTTGGGACCACCAATATCATCCGACTTTTGTTCCTCCGCCGGCTCTGCCGCCCCGGTGATTTTACCAGTCCTCTAGTCTGCAGCAGGCGCCGGGTCGCCACCCCTCCGACACCCTCAACTCCGAGTCTCCGATTCTCGTCGCGGCCGATCCAGAGCCAAGAGCAAGGCTCAGATCAAACCGAGCCCGGGGATAGTAGCAGCCGAAAACGGTACACGCATAACGCTCCAGGAACGGAGAGAGAAAAGAGGCAAGGAAGAACTGGGACACGCCCGTCAACAGTTGCGCAATGGTGTCCCAGGCTTGTTACAGCACCCACGGCGGGGGACGATATAGCCGCCAGTACCCGCTGTATTTCTCCTCGCCCACGGAGCGGCGCTTCCCATTGTCCTCGCACGACACGCGGGAAATCAGTATGGTGGATCACTTGGATTCTGAGTCGGCGCCTCAGAGGAAACGCATTGCAGTGGCAGTAAGCCCCACCCCTCTCCTCACCCTCTTGCGTTCCCTCTTCATGTTATTCTACATGTCGACTGTCTTCCTCATTTGCTTTCTCATGCTCGGTCCTATGACCCATCGGGACTGGTCAACGCCCCGGCCCGGATCACTTCAGCTGACCCAGTTGCTTTCTCTCCAGTGCGGCCGCTGCCGAAAACGAAAGATCCGATGCAGTGGTGATCCCGGCCAAGGTCATCCATGCTCCAACTGCAAGAACGCAGGGGTGGAATCTTGTCAGTTTTTACGGGTATGGTCTCTCATTGTGGATTTCCAGTGTGCCTTTCCTCCCAGCAACATGTTGGGTCATGTCCTGGTTGCTAACTTCTAACTCGCCCGCGGCAGGTGTCATCTCGAGAAGCACCCCTGCGACACGAGAACGGGGAATTCGTGTATAGTGTTGGGGATGCTCGGGCTTACGCCAGCCGAACCCCCGTGAGCCATGGGCTCCCATACCCGCACGATTTGCCAACCCTAAACTCGGGCGATACCATGGGCTCGTACCGCGGTCCCGGGTCGGCGTACCCCTACACGCCGGCGAGCAAAGCCTATTATCCTGCCATGCACGCATACGGCGCTCCTTACCCCGATGACTTTGAGTTTGGACTCGGTGTGCCATCTCCGTCGGTCGTGAACGCGGAGTCTGTCGGCATGATGCCTGGCCAATGGAGCTCGGGCGGCCCGCGGGCCAAAGCACCTACGTTCGGCAGCATGTACATGGACTCGGAGGGGGCTTATGGTGGTTACGGCGGCTCGAGCTTGCTACATCGGCCATCACACTCGGTTGCCTCGGACTCTCCCAACTTTTCCTTTTCAGGTGTTGCAGCATCACTGCCGCTGTCTAGCACACCAGGCCCGGACCGGTTGCTCCCCAACCCCACCGGACGTTCCTCTACCTTACCTTATCCGGGCCCCCTCAAGCCGTCGATACCCACTTCCACTCTCGCTGCGAGCACACTCGCCGACGTAGCTACGGCTGCCAGCTACGCGGGCGGTTTCGAGACGAACGGCCTCTCGTTCTCTTCTGCCACCAGCAGCAGCCTCTCGAGTCACCCATCGTCCTCGTCCCGCTCCAACTCGGATAGTTACTCCGGGCAGGAGAGCATCTTCAACGAGCAGGATCGCAGTCTTCAGAGCCAGGGTTCAGCGTTCGACATGGGTGGTTACACGGCGTCCCCTCGGCGTAGCTCTGGGGTCGGTGGCTCGGGGAACAACCAGGCGCAGGCCTACGTCCCCAGCGAGAGCGCCCATGGGGCCGCGGCCCATCATCAGGCCTCTCAGCACCACCTGTCCTCGACCTACGTGAGCGATTCTTCCTCGAGTCCGATTGCGCACCGCCATGGCCAAGCTCTGGCGTCAGGGAGCGGCAGCACTGGTCACGCCACCCACACAGATGACCGGCAGGTTGCTGTGGCCACCCGCCATTGACATTGGCTGGTGCTATGCAGCGTGCCGGGCCCGAAGGTCGGCGGTCCTGTCGCCAGAAGCTCCGAGTTGGCCGACCCCTGAATTGAACGGACGTTACACGATCCCAACCCTGGCCACCCTCCGCCCGCATGCTCGAGTCAACAGGCTGCTGCTGCATGCCATCGGTCGTGGTTTGGCGACATGTCCCTCGCTGCGTTGGGGCCTCAGCTAGCGTTAAGCCACCGCTGATCCCATGCACAGTTGACGTGACACAGCGGGAGAAGAAGCACCTGGCAACACCCAACACGAGTTTTCCAGGCGCAATGGATGTTGGCCTACCCCCGCCGGCGGCAAGAGTTCCCGGACTGCGTGGCGTGGGGGACGCTGCTGTCAAGATATTGCTTGACCAACGGATTTGGCCAACCGCTTTCCTTGTTTTCAATCTTTGCTAACCATAGACGTTCCCTTCTCGTGTGGCCCGGGTCGGCAGGGTTTTACTAGTGTGCATGCATGTTTACGGGATCGAACTATTGCGGCGTTTCCGGTTCCGGGTGCTCTGGGTTTACCTTTTTTTTTTTCTTTTCTTCTCCTTTTACTTAATCTAGCCCCTCAAACGCCGTCCTCCAGCACTCCCGGGCCCCGAGAGTTGACGGAAATTCACCCTGGTGAAAGTTCGAGAGGGTGGGGTGATATGTGGGAACGGCTCTTTGACTGGCACGGCCAGCTCCCACGCCATGCGTTGATCTTTCCCTTGTCATGTGGTGTTTTCATGGTTGGTTGTTGTTGGTTCGCGAGCTGGTCACCTTGACCAAGGGTGGTTTGCCACGAACAGACGGAGTTAGAAAAGTTAGGGGTCGGTTGCATGCTTTAAAACTGTTGCTCGGGTTATGAAGTGTGCCAAGTAGAAAGAAAAGAAAGATGTCATTTGTGATAATACCACATCAGCAGTCCCTCATCCCATCGGCTCACCGAGCCTGACCCCCGTGTCGTTCTACATCATTCAGCCCTGTGTAAGATGGTCCATCGCAACTGGCCTGTGAGCTGCGGAACGAGCAAAGGTCCACCACGTCATGGGTGCATTATTGGACATCAAGATGAAGGTTCACGAACAGAACTGAGATTCGAATCTTGACAGGCTGCGTCTGGGAACGAACCCCCACAAAGGAATAAATGGCTTGGCACTCCATCTGCGCACGACACTCAAAATGCGATAGATCTCAGGCTCCAACTCGCGACCCTTCTCCGCCCTTGATAGACAACCACTCAGCTCAAGGCAGGGTGGGTTTGGCGATGTCTTTGACAAGCACCCAAATTCACTCGCAGGTCTCCCGCTTTTGCTGGCAGAACCTGCAGGTGGATCCGGCCCCTGTCTTCCCGCACCCCGAGTTGCTTCGTGAGGAGGAAGTGCAGGAAACCATCTACAAGCGGGTTTTTAGCCATGAGGTTCCCCTGCGTCCGCCGCCGCGGTACCGGGTCAAAATATTGAAAGAGTTGATGACGAGGGTCGAGTCTTCGATTCAAGATTGGGAACGGCATGTGAGTGCTGACCTGCTGCTGCGGTCGTCCCGGGTCCGTCCTTCGGGAATCGAGTCCCTCCGTTGACAGTGATATCAGGGAATCTCGGACAACCTCACCTCTGCTCTGTCGCATCTGCTTTCACAACCCTTACCGTCCGAGACCGACGCCGCCCAGCAAAGAGATTATGTGACTTATCACCTCTCGCCTCTTCAAGTCTCGCCAGTCGCGCTCGACCCTCCGCACATTACTCTCCTCGAGTCCCGCTCACTCATCTCGGCCTCCGGCACCACCGGTTTGCGCACTTGGGAAGCGGCCCTGCATCTCGGCCAATATCTCTGTGCCGACCCCTCTGCCGTCAAGAGCAGACGAGTTCTCGAGCTGGGGACTGGAACGGGTTACCTCGCGGTGTTGTGCGCCAAGTACCTGGGGTCTGACCATGTTATCGCATCCGACGGATCGGACGAGGTTGTCGACCACTTGACTGATAGCTTCTTTCTCAACGGACTGCAAGGGTCATCTGAGATCACAGCAATGCAGTTGAGCTGGGGACACGCCCTGGTGGGCACTGAAGTGGATGGCGGAGAACTGGATACGGTCCTAGGCGCCGACATCACCTACGATGTGAGCGTGATTCCGGCTCTTGTTGCAACTCTGGAGGATTTGACAAGGCTTTTCCCGGCACTGTCTGTCCTGATCGCCGCGACGGAACGGAACAGAGCGACCTTTGAGGGTTTCTTGGATGTCTGCGGGAAACGCGGTTTTACCGTCACACACGAGTCGTTCCCAGTCCCGCCAAGAAGCGAGCAAAATGGTCCATTTTACAGCGATACGACTCCCATACACATATGCAAACTGAAAAAATGATACCAGCGTCTGGTTAATAGGATACGAGCTTGTGATCATCGTGATGGATGCTGTCAAGGAAAAGTGGACCCAAAGAGGACCGACGGAACGCAGGAAGGAGGGTGGGGCATTTTGACTTCTCTAAGTTGCAGCCTGGGGATTTAGGCTACAATTCGAATTAGGGCTCGCGCACAATTCACCCAACCGGACCGGATTTTTTTGAGCTCCACCCTGGCGCAGCGCCTGCACCCCGACCGACCCTGCAAAAATCACCACCAAAGCGAAAATCCCACTTGGAACCTCTCGGATCTCGAGATCGTGGAAGCATCGCCAACATCGACAGCCATCAAACCGCCAAGATGGCCGACTCCGACTCCCCGGTCACGCTGCGCACGCGCAAGTTCATCCGCAACCCTCTCCTCGGCCGCAAGCAGATGGTCGTGTGAGTTTCCCCCCGTTTCCCGCCCTGCCCGCGCTCCCGAAAACCCCTCCCATCCTTAGCACGACGCGCGACAGGCCGTTGCTGCGATGGACCGACTTGCGAAAATTGAACGCCATCGACCGAATCAATGGGGATTTTATGGTTCACGAAATTGTTGGTTGATGGAAACGGTGCGCTGACGGTTGGCTCTTCTTCACAGTGACATCCTCCACCCCAACCGCGCCAACATCTCGAAGGAGGAGCTGCGCGACAAGCTTGCCGGCATGTACAAGGCCCAGAAGGACCAGGTCAACGTTTTCGGCCTCCGCACCCAGTTCGGTGGCGGCAAGACCACCGGCTTCGCCCTCGTTTACGACTCCCCGGAGGCGATGAAGAAGTTCGAGCCTCACTTCAGGCTGGTTCGCGTCGGCATGGCCACCAAGATCGAGAAGGCGAGCAGGCAACAGCGTACGTTTCACCTCCCCGCATCCTCGGCGCTTCAAAAATCGATGGCCGAGGAACATTCGGCTGGTTGGACCTGGCGATGGCTGACAATTCCTCCCCCCTACAGGCAAGCAGCGCAAGAACCGGCAGAAGACTCTGCGGGGTACGGCCAAGGTCAAGGGCCCCAAGGCGAAGAAGGAGAAATGAGCGACTGGCATTTCCTTTTGGCGTCCTCTGTTATACCGGGTACCTTGGCGGGTGGGACAATGGCTATGGCTTTGTGCATTACCCTGGACTGCTTGTTGCATTCGGCCAATATGATGCCGTGAGCATGCAACTAGAATCCATAATGGAGGCGTGAGGGGCTCAATGATTCTGGCAAGACCAATAGCATTCAATACAGGGCGTCGTCGGTTACCAAGCCAAAGTCCCGTTCAGCCGTGATGGAAGAGGACGGGTCGCGTTCTGGCGCGGTAGTGATGGGGGTTCCTCAAACCACGCACAATATTCGGACACAGAAACCTCGGGCTCTAGCAAGTTCAACCGACCGCGTCGAAATGGTAACAACTCTGCTGGCCGTTTGCCACCGCCGGCTCCCGGGCTCCCCCCCAACACCCCGTCAATTCCCACCACACCAACGACGGACCAGGCCACAATGCGAGTGACACAGCTGCTCCTTCGGGCCACGCGAATTATTCCAAAACACTGGCACTCGCCAGCTCGACCGATACTTTCGGATTTCAGAAGGGCAGGGCGCCTCTCATCCGGCTTCTCTCCCTTCGGCCACTGTGGCCCCCTTCGACGGCTTGATGCATGCGGCCGTCGTTAATGCTGCGTGATCTCGAGAGACCCTGTGGCAGGGAGGCGGTCCTAGGCTTTTGCTTCCCTCGTTAATTATGCATTTTTCCCTTCGCAGCCTGGTGGCCTGTGGCAACATGTGAGTGTGCTAGAGAGGGCAGACCATTTCCTTTGTTACCCATATGACAGTCCAACCCAGACTTAAAGCGTAATCCCGTGAGATGATCGGGCCTAATTTTGCTGCCCGAGGACGCGGGCGGATGTTACAGTGCATTGATGTTCTCTTGAACAAGAACGGTTCAGTAAACCAAGCTTTAGGCTTTGGTTGGAACAACTAGAATCAACCGATAATTATAATGAGGCCGCCTTTTTGGACCGTAGGCGACGGTCCCTGCCGACCGTACCACGTGATTCCCCCTTTACATAACCCCAACCCTGCCGTACACCTCCCCTTTTCGCAGTAAGATTGATCAATTCAATTAAACCCAATCCACAACATATTGAAAAGATATTAATCTAGGAGAGACTAGAATCTCAAGAACGTAATTGAATGGATCTATTAAGGCCTGTTTTTTCCAGTTCTTTTACTCTCGCCCTCGTCGATACCGATACAGTGTAAATAGACCAGGGTTAGGGTTACCCTCGAACACGAGGACTTATAAGTACGGAGCGATAACCGTTGCTCCCGGAGCGATTTAACGATGGCTATACCAATAGGCTAAACAGGCCGAATAAGCCGAGAAAGCTGAATCCAACTATATTTTTGAAGAAATCGAGAAAGCTCAAATACGTACATGCAGATGCGCCGACATGCGCGGATTGAATTGATAATGGAATGGGCGCATCGCAGGGTTGGGGTTATATATGGTGGTAGTCACGTGGTACGGTCGGCAGGGCCCGTCGCCTACGGTCCAAAAAGGCGGCCTCATTATAATTACAACGGGATAAAGTACAATTTCTCAACCCTAAACCATACCCGATAAGACCTTCTTCTTCGCCCGCAACAGAGAACTCAACGCTGCAGTTGTCCGCTTATCCGTATTTTGTTTCGACTGCGAAGACGTAAACCTCTTGGGCGCCGTGTCTTGCGCTGGCGCGGATGCTGGCGGCACGCTCACACCACGGCGAGCGCGCGGCTTCTTAACCCAACCCGAGCCCCTGGGCATGCTGGTCTCCTTGTACGTCTCATCGATGCTGTCCTCGGCGTAATGCTCTTCAATCTCGGGCTCCGGGCTGCTAGTGAGGAGCGACACAACCTGAGATCCCTGGGGGACAGCGAACGGCAAGCTGCTCGCACCTCCGGTCATACTGGAGTTGGCACGAGCGAAGTGGTCGGGGCTGAGTGGCGCATATTCGTGCTTGATGCGCGGGCCGGGGGACGCCTTCGATGGTTTCTGCTTCTGGTTCCCCTTTTTCGGTGTCGGCTTTTCGATGGGTTTCTCGACCAGCCTCTTGGCAAGTTTAGACGGAGCGTCCGCAGTGTTGTTTTCGGAGGGCTCGGAATTATCCTCATACTCAAACTCTCGCGCAACACTGGGCTTCCGGGCCATTGGGGTGGACATGACGGCGTGTTTGGTGGGCGCATTGGACCCGATGGTCGAGGCGGATGTCCACATGTCGCTTAGAGACGGGACGGAGGAGTCAGATAAGTCCGCGTCCGAAGTATTTCCGTCGTCATGCTCTGCCTCCTCCCTCGTCATGTTCTGTTCGTCATCCGTGCGGCCTATTGTTGAACGGGACAATGTAGCGGGACCGTCAAGATCTTGGAGCGAGTCGTGGCCCAAGTCGATACTGAAGTCGGGATCTAACTGCCTCCCGCTGTGAAGGCTGCCTGTTTCCGAAGGGGGGATGTTTAGTGTAGGATATGCAACCTGTCTTCCGTCGGGGGGCTCCGGGGTGGGATCTGAGAAGCCATAGAACGGCTGAAGTCGGACTGGCTGGGAATCGGAGTTATTTGATGTCAACTGGGAGGGGAGTTGAGGACTGGCACGGCCATGTACCTCCGAGACCTCGGACGCGATGAGAGCTGCGTCATGAACCATTTCTTCCAGCTGGTGTGATGGGCTACTTAAATCCAAACCCGCGTTATTCGTGATGTCGGTGACAGTGGGATCCACATCCTTCCGAAAACCAGCATCGTTAATCATGAGGCTGATTTCGTGCCGACGGTCCTCTGGAATAGAAGTGACGATAGGTTCCTGAAGAACTGGAGTCTCGGATACCATACTCTGACCGGCATCACATTGGGCGGTGATGCCCGCCTGTCCAGCATGGATCCCGTTCCTCTCCGCTTCCGCTTCTTCGGAAGTCGCGGATACTTCGGGGGCCTCGAGGTTGGTGACTTGGACCGCATCACGAGCTTCAAAAGTTCGCTCGGAATTAGGTAGCTGGTTGAGGGGGGACGTGGTGACGACTGCTTCGGGCGTGGACGGGAGAATGCGTGGCTCAATCATATCCGCAATATCCAAGGTCCGGTATCCTTGTTCAGCGGCGGCGTCACCCTCATCATCCATGTCAGGCAGTTCGAACTTGTCATACACTCGGTTCCCGTCGTCATCATAGACCTTTTCGTTGTGATCAAGATTTCGGTCGCGCTTCGCAAGTCGGACTTCCAGCGTGTTGCTGTCCAGAACATTCACCACGATGCCGGTGAGGGAGGATACTTGAGGCTGCCAGTTGGTGGCTTTGGAGAGGAGCCATTGTTTCCATGTCACAACCATCCCTGCGAGAGCCTCGCCGGCGTTGAGGATTGGTAGCGTTGAAAGATCCTCAGGAAGGGGCGGCATGTCCTCGTCGTCGGCCTCTGGGGACGGTGCTTGTTCTCCCACCGGTTCTTGGGGCTGTTCGAGTTGTTCATCGTCATAGTTGAGGACCACGTCGTCAAAGCTAGTCGTATCACCGTAAGTAGCGTATGACTCGCCATCGCCGTGGCCAGTATCATATGCCGATGAGTCCCTTCCACGCCTTCTTTTTATGTTGGACTGGCTATCCTCATCACGGAAGTCTTCCTGGTCCCGTTGTTTCCTTTTCGACCGACCGCCCCGCTTGTTCTTATCCCCGTGGAAATACTGCTGTTGGGGGTCCCATCGTTGGATGAACGGAAATGGTGGTTCGCTCAACTCGACTCCGTCCTGGCAACACTCCACCGCGCGGTAAATGATCCGGTCTCGCCATGCGTCCGGTCGATCTTGCACTGGGAGTTCGTCTTCCGACTGTCGAACTGCGTGTTGATTTTGGAACGTTCGCTTTGGATTATCACTAGCCGGTTGCTCCACAGTCGAGGTTTCGGCGGCGAGCGGCTGTGGGGAGTTCTTGGTTGACTTTTCTTGCACCATACCGAGTCTCCGAAGCAGTGCTGCCTTCTTCGCGGCGACTGGCCCATCGAGATTTTGCGAGCCTGGTGCGGGCACGGCTTCGAACTCCGTGGGACACGATGGCAACGCACCCTCGGCGGCGGCGTTCTGCGCAGCACGAGCAGCTCTCCTCCGCGCATTCCGTTTCTGAGTTGCGTTTGTCCCTTGCCCCGGCGGCACTGGCTTTTGGGTTGCCGAAGAGACTGCTTTCTCTCCTGAGCGTGCTTTGCTGGACTGCGGTGTCTCGATAAAGGCGTCTTCCAAGGTAGATGATTGCATGTTGGCGATGGCCTGATGCGGTGCCGTGCGAGATCTTGTCTTGCCATCCGCGGCGCTGTCAAAGGAGTCATCATCGCTGGAAGAGTCCGAGCCCGAGTAATCGCTCTCGCTGCTGCTCGCAGGATCAGGGTCGGGGTTGTTGGCAGGATTGTAGTTGGCGCCGTCGCTGTCACTGCCGCTGTCGTCGCTACTGGCGCTGCGATCACTACCACTATCATCGCTGTCGGCGCTGTTATCACTGCCGCTATCGTCGCTGTCATCACTGTCGGCGCTGCTGTCATCACTATCACTCCCCTGCGCCTCACTCTCGCTCTCGCTATCGTTGTCGTCACCTGGCACAGGCGACTTCCGGTGAGCCGGGTCGTTTGCGCCCATTAACCCTTTGGGTGCCCTCGAGGATGCAACTTCGGGACCACTGTCGCTCTCACTCTCACTACCGCTCTCGCTGCCACTCTCGCTGTCGTCCTCACTGTCGCTCTCGCTGTCGCCCTCGCTCTCATCCTGGTTGTCGTCCGCGATTCCTCCCCCTTCGCGGGAGGCGCGGGATGATGTTTGACTGGGGCGAGCTTCGTCGTCAAACTTCGTGTGCACTGGGACCTTCACGGCGTGACCAGATTTTCGCATAGCCTCGACCATTTGGGCCGAGGCGGTACCTGCAAGGATGGAACCACCGGGGAACCCGTGTTGGTCGTAGTGCTTGACCATCGAAGCCACCGATTCTGCCTCGCTGTCATCGGGTGAATCGTCTGCGGTAATGCCTTTGGACGTAGAGGGAATCTGGGTGGAAGCGGTGGTGGGCATGGCACCCCCCAACCTATGCGATTGATGCCGAGTTTCTAGCCTGTTGGCTGCTGATTCCAGGTCACCCCCATGTTGAGATAAAGCCCTCTCGCAAGACTCGAATCGAGCGGTTGGGAAGTCAGCTCGAAGTGCTGATATCTTGTCAAGTGTCTGTAGATCGAGTCCTGCTGCCGGTTCTGGGGCGAAAGGGTGGGAGTGTCTCGTCTTATTCGGAAATTTACCCGTTTCGGGATTCTCGCCATGTGGTTGCTCGTTATCCGCTTGTAGATCCCGAAGCTCATTCTCCAAATCAGAGTCGCCAATATTATCCTCTGCGCCCAAATCTCCCTCCTCATCGGTCTCGTCGTCTAGGAAATCATCGTCCTCGTCCTCGTCTTCTTCGTCCCCGTTTGACCCGTCGCCTTGTAATTCGTTGAACCTGACATGGAGATGACCTCGCCGGCTAGCTGTTCCATTTTCGCCATGCTCGGTAAGGAGCAACCTGGGTTCTGCAGTTTCGCCTTCTTCATCTTCGTAGGTGATTCTTCGGCGTTTAAGAGGTGGAATGTCGACGGTGGGCCGGTCTCTCGGAGTCTTGAGGCGCGGGCGGCCAAAGGCTATGCCGTCAATGAGATGTTTGCCGTCCGCCGAGATCTGGTCTCGACCAGCCAACCGACGTTTCCGCCTGTCTCCGGTGTCTAGTGATCGAATGCTGCCGCGCGGAAAAGGTTAGCGTTGGTGTCAGAGACAGGCGCGACCCGCTGCGTGGGCGGGAGACTCACAAGACTTCCTCGTCGTTTTTTAGAATGACGGAAACCCGCTGAAAGTGGAGGCAGTCGAAACTGTGGCCGCTGGAATCGCGGAGCTCAACAGCGTAATCTTCGAGGCCCCAGTCATTGCTCTCGAGGGGGATGATTTCGTTAATTTGCTCTAGTAGATGGGCGATAGTCGGGTCGGCGTCTAACTGCACTGCGAAAACTATCCGAACCTCGGGCAGGGCGTGTCGCCGGACGACCAGCCGTAGGCGAAGGGTGTTGTCGTCGCGCATGTTTGAAATGTCTAGGGAACCGCGCGGACTTTGTGGGGGCGACCGGGCTTGAGTTCTGGGGGCTATGCCGGGCGACGCTCTAAGTTCTGCACCATAAATGCGGGAAATGAGCCAAGTCGCGCTTCGTCCTGGAAGATATTAATGAAAAGCGCCTTGTCGCGATGGAACTTTCTGGGCAGTGGTCGGCGGCTTGAGAGCACCTGGATCCTTATCGGGCTGCTTATCGGAGCAGATGCATGAGCAACCCCCCCTAACCCTGGGGTTTGTGGCATTTAAAATGAGACTTGGGTCTCCGACTAGATAAACGGCCACAATAACACGCCGGTTCTATGCAAGAAGTATCTACTATGGAATTACAAATGTATTACAAGGGCATTGTCGTGTCGGTAGATCCTTAGCGCGGCAAATTTGCCATATCTAGCATGTGGCCCATCTTCTCGATCTGAGACAAGGTTACGAAGTCAGTTTCGGGAAACAAGGCTGTCGGGGAGCGGGCACCATACCTTGGTCTTCAGATAGCCCTCGACCTCGGGCGCCCTAAAGCCACCCCTCCCTTTCCAGGAGAGCGGCACCATGGCGACTCTTTCCTTGACAACGATCTCGCGATGAGGGCCTTCGACGGCGCGGACCTTGTCCGGGTTGTTGGTTAAAAGTCGGACTTCGCTCTGCCCGAGGTCGCGCAACATGGACGTCGCCAGGCCGTAACTGCGGGCGTCGGCCGGATGGCGCAGGAGGAGGTTCGCTTCGACCGTGTCGGACCCCAAATCCTGGAGGTTGTATGCTTTGAGCTTCTCTCCCAATCCAATCCCGCGGCCCTCTTGCCTCAAGTAGATGATGATGCCCCCCGCCTGGTTGGTGGGCAGAGACATCAACCTTGCCGCCTCGTCGAGTTGCTCCCCGCAATCGCAGCGTGCTGACCACACCGTCTCTCCGGTGTAGCACTCGCTGTGTATCCTGACCAACGGTGGTCCCTGTGTTAACTCCGACGCGGCGCGTTGACTCTCGGGCGTGGATGCCTCGAGTCCGCTTGTGGTCCTGCCCGGGAATAGACGACCGGTGTAAGCCCCTCGTACAAGGCGATCCATCTCGGTTTCCCCGTCCCTTACGGCATCCAAAGACTTGCTGCGAATGTTGCCACCAAACACAATGGCCAGGTGCTCTTTGCTGTCTACATTGTTCGTGTAGAGATGCAGAAACATCTCAGCCCCGGTGGTTGTCGGTATCCGCGCGCGCACTATGCACTCGACCTCTGGTAGCGTCTCGAGCAGTCGCGGTTGCTTGGTTCCGCATCCGCCTGTGGGAATTGAGCTGTCGACCGGGATGCTGCGTGGTTCGCGCGCGGCTGCAGCGGCAGCATGGCTCGGTGTGGCTGTTCCTGGCGTTGAAGGTGGTGTAAATGCCGGCGAGAGGAGCGAGTCGGGTGGCGGTTGTGTTAATGGCAACGATGCTTGCGCGGGCGTCTTATCGTCGCCATCCTCGACCGGCGCAGAAACTGGGTCGTCCGCGGAGAGCGAAAAGTCCGCCTGTTCGATGTCTCCGTCGTTGTGCGACGAAAGGTGTGCGTCCGGCCGCGGCGAGTAAAATGGCGGCAGCCGGGTTCCGTCCGACCGTTGCTGTCCCGACGCGGAGCCTGGCATTATGGAAGCGTTGCAATGTGGATGTCGACCTTCGACTCGGCGTAATCTGGGGTTCGGGCCGCGGGTCAGGTTCGGAGGTCTGCGCACAAGGGTCGTCTCGGGGGAGCGCGAATAATCGTATTATGGTCGCATTGAGTTCAAAGAGAGAAGTTTGGAAACCTATTGCATTTCTTCGGCGGCTGGATCGAAAGTTGGCACGATTCTCTGAGGCGGAAAGGCGGGCATGAGGGTCTCAGCATTTGGCATGCGTTAGTCAGATCCTCGGTTTCTGATGTGATCCCGCCGCCCCGCGAGGGTTGTTTCTGGGGAACCCGAACCCCACCTGCCCCGCATTCTGTCTTGCCTCCTCCCGGACGCCGAGGAAGAACTTGGTTCTTGAATTCTTCTTCCCAGGTTCAATCCACCACAACCAGAATTGAGTGTTGCACGGAAAAGGACAACAACGACGACGACGACGACGGCCCGAGTTACTCCGTACTGCGATGCAGACTGTCATCCCCTGGTCAATGTTGAACCGGGTAGGAGGGACGCTGACAAATTAAGAACAAATTTAATTGACTGTAGGACATGCCGCTACCCGGTTGCGTGCTTCCGCAAGTTTGGTGCCGATTGATTGCGAGAAGCCCCAGGGGACGGGGTGGATGGGTGGCTTCACAATTGGCCCGATGCCCAGATCTTGGGATGCAATGGTGTTGACTCCCTTGGAGGTTCACAGTGGTTCACTCACCCTCTCTGGCCCTAATTGAGACAGGGCAGGGGGCAAACTTCACGCGGGAGTATTTGCGTATTGCCCCTTTGGGACAGTGGAAATGCGGATCTTCGGCTCACAATCCGGAGCCGCACCTTCGACCAAGGGCTTAGCCTACCAACAGACCGTGTCGTCCCGGGCGGGTCCTCACCTGTCGACCTCCAGGCCGCCGAGGCGCGATCTCCTTCCAGACTGACGGCTCATGCCGTGTCGTGTCGGCTAGGTATGGGAACCTTGGCCTACGGAGTCAGCAACTCGACGCGGCCCATCCCACCCCGCGAACGGAAGGTAAGCCACCGGCCTGGGAGCGCTACTAGGTAGTATGGCTCGTAGTATAAGAGTGCAGCTGGCAGAGTAGTTGCAACTTGAAGGGATCGCCGCATTTCCACCTTCACTGAGTCGAGCTACCTTCTCTACTCTTGCACGCCGCGCCGTGTCATCTTCTCATACACCATGCGCCCCTCGTGTTTACTCGCGGCCCTGGCCACCGGTGGTCTTGTGTCCGCCGCACCCAGCCCCAAGCCGGCTACCGCGCCGGCAGATGGCGACGTGAACCCGTTCAAGGGCAAGACGCCGTTCGTCAACCCGGCATGGGCTGCCAAGTTGGACCAGACCTTGCGGTCGTTCCTGTGGAAGGGCGATGTCATCAACTCATTCAAGACGTACAAGGTCCAGAACACCGGTTCGTTCGTCTGGGTTTCTAAGCGTGCCGACCTTTCCAACATCGACGACGCCATTGCCGCTGCCCGCAAGGCGCACAAGAGGACAGGCAAAAAGCAGATTGTTGGCTTGGTGCTATACAACCTTCCGGACCGCGACTGCAGTGCCGGCGAAAGTGCTGGCGAGCTCCATAGCGACGAGAATGGCCTCGAGCTGTACAAGAATGAGTTCATCAAGCCTTATGCCGAGAAGGTCGCGGCCGCCAAGGACCTTGACTTCGCCATCGTCCTCGAGCCCGACTCCTTGGCCAACTTGGTCACCAACATGGGCGTTGAGCTCTGTGCCAACGCCGCCCCCGTCTACCGCGAAGGTATTGCCCATGCCATTGCTGAACTCCAGCACCCCAATGTCCACCTCTACATCGATGCTGCCCACGGTGGCTGGCTTGGCTGGGACGACAACCTGCCCCTGGCCGCCAAGGTCTTTTCCGAGGTGGTCAAACTGGCCGGCGAGGGCAAGAAGATCCGTGGCTTCGTCACCAATGTGTCCAACTACAACCCTTTCAACGCCGTCGTGCGGGAGAACTACACCGAGTGGAGCAACTCATGGGATGAGTCCCATTACGCCACGTCGCTCGCCCCGCATCTTGAAGCCGAGGGCCTGCCCGCCCACTTCATCGTTGACCAGGGCCGCGTCGCCCTACCCGGGGCCCGGGAGGAGTGGTGAGTACCTAGATACCCATCATATCCCGAAATCATTATAATGCTAACAATATATGCCAGGGGCGAGTGGTGCAATGTCGAGCCCGCCGGCTTTGGCCCAGCACCGACCACCAACACCAACAACACCGTCGTCGATGCCCTTGTCTGGGTCAAGCCCGGAGGCGAGAGTGATGGCGAGTGTGGCATGGCCGGTGCCACAAGGGCGGGAGAATGGTTTGACGAGTATGCCCAGATGCTCGTCAAGAACGCGGATCGATCGGTTTACAAGTTGTTTTAAGCACCTTTCAATGACAACATAGCGTTAGACGTGTAATAAATTAGCTCAGTGGCTATCTCAGACTCATCAATACCTGGCGAATACAACTATCGGCTAATAGTATAAAATCTCAACGAGACGTAGGTAATATGTGATATGTGTCATCAGTTCGTAAAGCTCACGCAATGGGTCAATCCACCCAAACCAACCACGGTGTATATATATCCCGTCATTTTCCCTTTTTCACTTCTTGATCATCCTTTGGTGGAAACTTCAGCTTTGCTTCCGCACTTGGTCCCCATCCGCCGTATCCTTCAGCAGCCGCCATGCCACCCAGACCCGCCGCTGGTCCCATCGCGAGCTTGCCGGCGGCCTGGTTTCCTGCAACGCCCGGGCGGTCCTTGGCCCAAGTTTGAAGTTCATCCTTGGTCTTCCCCGTGTACTTCAACAAGTCCGCGTCGGGGATCTGAACATTGCGCCCGCGCTTGGCGTCGACATACCGCTGGTAGAGTGACTTCTTTTTCGCTTTCGGTTGCACTTCAGGGGGTGTTTCGGGCGTCGGTGTGGTGGTTTCTGGGTGCACCAAGGGCTCGGCGGGGCTAGCATTCTCCTTTGGCATGATGAAGCTGGCGTGGTGTATGTCCGTCGCAATTAGAATGGTTCCCGGAAAGGGGTTCTTTAGGGGACGATGCGAATCGTGTGATGCTCTTGACTACAATAAAAGTGATGGAATCTGGAATAAAGTCAAAACGAGCTACGTGAAGGGTAAACATTGGGCAAAGAACCCAGAAGCTTGCATTCTGGCTAGAATGAGAAAAGGAGACGTTGTTGGGGTCACCGGTTACCTAACCCCTCTCTGATAAGGAGGCCTCGCTGGGCGCACCTGCTCGGAGTGGCTGGGGCTGAATCAAGGGTGGAAGGTTAGACGATCCTACGCCCACTACCTACGTCAGAACCGGGAAGAAGGGATGTCAGGCTCTTGTGGGTTGCTCAGCCCCAGAGCGGCTCGGCAAATCCTTGATGAACGGGCAATGAGACGCCGTTGACACCACCCAACACGTCTTCTGCCATGGCATATGCAGGCCGCGCCTGCGAGCCCACTGATTGTCACGTAACATGTCGGCTAGGTACCAAAAGTCAGGGGCAAGTCGCAAGTCCCGAAAGACTTTGTCAAGACTCCTCTGGCCACGAATTGGCTGATTCCTTGCTATCATACTAAGGCGTAGAGCTGCTGCTCCCACATGTTTGGGGGGAGCACAAGTGGTGTCGGTGGAGCTGGACTGACAAGAATACGCTCAATCCCAACCTGGATCAGGTAGATAGTCTGGCATTTGAGGCTTTCCTTGGGCCTACGACTGCGGGACATCGCCGTTATCTTTGCTTGTACGTTCCACATGCAGGTGTTTATCAAGGAATTGGAAGCTCTTTTGGGCTAACAATTTCCACGCGCCAACTTTGGCCGTCAGCCCGCCTTGCCCGACTTCTTTCGGAATCCACATCTCTTTCCGTTCCTCTGGTACCTGGGACAGGGCGTTATAAATGACCACTGTGCTCTCGTCCGGAGAAGCATAGACCGAACTTGATGCTCCGGTAAGCAAGACAGGGCAACGAATCCGGTCCGTGATCTTGCCTTGGCCGTCAGGTGCAACGTCGAGGTCAAAGGACTGGCAGCGGCGTAGCATGTCACCAGGTGTTGAGGCCCCCATAATGGCCATGCTCATGCCCATTTCCCATTGTGTTGGAAAGTGAGCCACCGCTTGCAGGTATATCAAGGCATTGAAGGCTTGGTCTGGCAGCCATCCCGAGGTCCACATTGTTGCAAGCCACGCTGGCATGCGTTTCAAAGCAAGGCGCCATAATCCATAGAATGGATCAACAGCGACACACGCTTTGATGCGGGCATCGATGGACGAGCGGAGGGCAAAATATCCACCTAACGATACGCCCACGACGGCAATGCGGCCCGCGTCAAGACCCAACTCCGGATTGCCAGCTATCAGGTGCTGGAGGTAATCCAGTACCCTGCTTGAGACCGCCTCGAAATCGGGGCGCATGGCGGTTTTGCCTTTCTTCAGCATCAATCCCTGTCCAGGACCCTCGAACGTCAGGACAGCATACCCGAGGCTAACGCCGGCAGAGGCTGTAACGAAGTAAAGTTCTTCTTGCGTCGAGTCCGCCCCTCCGCAGCTAACGATGATGGGGGTGCGCTTCAGTCCATTGCCACGCATCCTCCTAGAAGCAGCAGGTAGGTACAGATAGGCTGGCATCGTGACGTCGTCCTGGTACGGGATTTCGAGGACCATGACTCGGCTGTCCATGTATGGGATGGCCTCCCGGAACAACGTGATGGATCTTTCTGCAGTCCGAAGAAAGCGTTCATCCGGTCCCGACCACGGAAACATGTAGCTCGATGCCCTGGCATAATTCGATGCCCTCAAAAACGCGCCTCTAGCGGCGTCGACGTAGCCGCTGTAGACTGCTTCCCGGGCGATCGTTTCGGCTCGCTGAGACTGCTCGTGCCAGGCTGTGTACCAGGTCTCCGGGTCGTGTTGTCCAACCTTGCCCATGGCCTCGAGAAACTCGGCGATCTCGCATCCCTCTGCACTCGTGCTGCTAAGTATACGGGTCGCTTCAAAGTTATAGAAGTTGCTTTTGAAAAGCCGAAACATGATGACCAGTTCGCGTTGCTGAGCTGGGATGGTGTTGTGAAGTGCAAACGGGAAGTTTTCAAGTGGTGAGGAGATGTTCGGTCTCAAACTGCGTTAGGAGAATACTACAAGCTTGACGACGCCCACTCCTAACTGGAGCCTGATATGAGACCGCAGTCATACGTGGAACAACTAGTAGGGTTCGGAAATTGGAATCTCTTCCGGGTTGACAAAGGCCGAGTTTCGGGGACGTGGGTTCGGCGAAACACATCTGCTCTGTCGCACAATAAGGTCGTACGAAACCGGAATGCAGGTCTCGAGTCCGGATAGCCCGGGGGAACCATACATTGCGATTCCCCTCCCCCCCCCATTCCGTAATACAAATGTCGAGTCCGTCTCGGAGACTTCAAGTCTCGGGGGATCCTTTGTGTTCATTTGTCTCGGACATTCGGCGCTGCCGATAGTCCCCGACTAGTTCGGATGGATCTAAAGCATAGTCCAGTCGCAAGAAACTCGAGTCTTAGCTGACTTCTGGCCCGAAGCGTATTGTACTTATTGGGCTCCGTCAAAGCATGTGCCTAGGGGTTTGAGGTGACACCCGGTAACTTAACACGATTCACAGGACTTTATTTTCACATACTTCGTATTATTGGAATCTGGGTAGGCACACACGAGCCCATAATGAGTGCACCGGCGGGCACAACCATACACGATCTTAATGGATCGTGGGTCATAGTAGGTAGAAACTTTGTAGTCCACAAAAGTATCGATGTTAGGGGTATAGAACTAATTGCTTTTCGATAGAACAAAGAACTGTCAGATGACATGGACCAAGCCCTGGTCATGGAAGGGGTTCCCTGGTGCGTGCATGCTCCCTAGGCGCGTGAATACTAGTAACGCAGATCTAACATGACGAGTTACGTGGAGGCTCATGCGCAAGGTTGCGTCTTGGGCGACAATCACGTATAAAAATACACACATAAAGGATGGTAACGGATGCACCGTCCTTACCGTTGCGAAAAGCGCAACGGGGGGCATCCCGGGAGAGACACAAGTACATACGCTTGACGGCGTTGAGCATGTGTACGAATCCATTTTGTTTGGTAATCGGCGCGTGGAGACGCGCTGGCTTGACCTCAGGAGTAAGGATCCCATTTCTGGTGTCGTTAGGAGGGAGGATCTCGACCCGTATCTGAGTCAAGATTTGTTGGACCAGGAAGCCGGGGACTCGCCGGGGCATATATGGGCCGCCGTGACAAACGAGAGGTCTGGGATGAGAGGGGAGCAGGTCTGGGGCTTTGAGCTTATTGCTGGAAAGCGCTACCATGTCAACAGGATGGTCCTCAGGAAGGGTGAGGAACGCGTCGCCCTGAGGATTGTATTTGACTGGGCGGGTAATCAATGATTTAGATATGTGAGAAGGCATTAAGTATACTTCAGGTTGTCCAATCCGTGCCTAGGTACTACATATAAACTTCCATGGTTCAGTCATACTTATGGGGTGGGTGGATGGGTTCATGGATTTGGTTGCCCCTACGACTACATGTGGCGAGACATACTGGGTCCTGTAGCAGGCTCGGTCCAAGTCATCGAGCCGAGGTATTCTCATCAACTACCTAGGTACACAGACATTGATTTAGCCAGCATGTCTTTGAGCCTCGATAGATTCAGCGACACCCGAGATGCAATGGAGAATATTAAGCGTGTCAGGTTATTGCCTAATTACCTAAGGTAGGTAAGGTAGGTACCTTAGGTATCAATAATTGTTAGACCAATGCCTATTCCTGACGGCTTCCCATTCAAGTGAAGAATCGGCCAGCCAAGCGTGATGTTCTAATATATCGCGTTCAGAGTGAAAGAAATACGTTCCTTACTGAGTGGGAAAGTTAAACCCCCTTCGAGTCCTTGATATAGGACTGAAAAACAATGTCAGAATCCGACGCGTCAACCGCAGCCAAATATGCCGCCACCAGTACATTCATCCCCTCGGATACGGCCATGGCAACCCATTTTCCCAGCGGAACCGTTTGGTACTCGGCCCCTCCCTCCGCCTCCAGATGCTCCTTCAGTCCCTCGATGGGAACTACAACATCCCCACTGTGATGTAAGAACTTTACACCACCACTAGGCACCACATCTTCCTCCCCGCGGCGAACCACAGTGTCCACAACTCCACTAGCCACTGTCTCGACTCGCACAAAGTCCACCGCGCCTTTCCAGTGTGCCGAAACCGGGACCGCTCTCAGCCTGTTGGAAAATCGGAGCATGGATGACATGACGTCCGTCTCGCCCACCCCGGCGCCCGTGACGCTGCTCGGCCGATGTACCCACACCCTAAGTCCAAGCCGGGCCGCCGCGCGCTCTAGGAATGCTTCGCTGGCCCACTTGCTCGCGACGTAGTGATCCTGCCAGTTCGCCGGAGGAGGATGCGCAGCGACCGTTTGTTCCCCAAATATGTCCTGGGGGACAGCTGGTAGTTCTCCTTGTTTGCTTGAACCATCCGCAACCGGTTTGGAAAGCAAGCGCCCGGTCCCAACCGTGGAGATGTAGTGAAAGTCGAGGCCGTGCTTCAAAGCGAGACTCGCGAAGACTTTTGTCGAGCCGACGTTCGCTCTGCGGAGCGTAGCATATGACTTGAGAAAGGATACGTCTGCACCACAGTGGATCAGGGCGTGCGCAGACAAAAAAGGTCGGTCGTCCAGATCGTCTAGTGAGGAGAGATCACCCTTGTAAACGGAAACTTTCGGACATGACTCCAAGTCGGCAAGCCTTGAAGGCTCGCGGACTGCGATGCAGTGCACATGAGAGATATCAGGGGATCCAATGAGTTGAACAAGCAGCTCGCGGCCGATGAGGCCAGTTGCACCTGTTAGAATGACGACCATCCCACTGTCTCTGGCTTTGACGGTGGCTTCTTGGGCTGGAACTGCGTCGATCAAGTCCTTGGTTAAGGCGGTCTCTTCTTCCCAGTCGATCGGCGCATCGGCGCTGGTGACAGACGCGTCGTGGACAGCGGCAGCCATAGCGCCCAGAGTACTGGCTTCGAAAAGAGACATTATGGTCAGTTTTACACCGAACTCGTGGTGGATGAGATGTTGTAGTTTGACGAGCAGCATCGAGTTGCCCCCGACATGGAAGAAGTCAGTGTCTCTGCCCACTTTGTAGAGAGAGTGGACATCTTTCGGGATGACTTTTCCCCAGACCCTATGGAGCTGGAGTTCCCTCTCTCCAAGCTCGGGGGTCACGATCAGCGGTTGCCGTATGCCGATGGTTTCTGCCTGGATCGACATCCTCTGTACCGCCTGTCTGTCTAGTTTGCCATGAGGGGTTAGGGGCATCGAAGGAATGGGTATGATGACCGCGGGATGCATGTACTGCGGTAGAGGGAGAGATGTTGCTAATCGATGCAGAAAATCCTTGCGGTCTTGATCTGGCACCGTGCAGTCTGCTCGGAACACCGCGTGAGCAACCAAGGTTGGCTGTGCGCCCCGTGCCGTAACACATACGCTCCCCAACCCGCCGTGAGAGTTGAGAAGGATCAGCTGTTCGATATCCTGCATCTCCACGCGGATTCCGCGGAGCTTGATTTGGGAATCCCCGTCGATACGACCCAAGATCTCCAGCTCCCCATTTGCTAGCATTCGGCCTCTGTCTCCGGTTCGGTACATTCTTGCCAGCCCGTTTTCTTTGGCGTTAGTATTCGGCGAGATATGGTCGGGAAGGAACTTCTCGTTTGCAAGGTCGTCATCGTTCAGATATCCAAGGGCGACACCAAGTCCACCAATCACGACTTCGCCCGGGACCCCGGGGCCGACGGGTTGGACGAAGTCGTCCAGGATATAGACGGAGCGGTTGGGCATCGTTTGACCGACAGTAACCACCCCATTGAGTGGGTTTGCGAGGTCTATCTCGACTTGGTTGCTCGACACAGTGACCTCTGAAGGGGCATACATGTTCCACAGGTGGAGGTCGGGCAGCTGCAGTTTTCTAAAGTCGTCAACTAGTTTTGACGAGCAGTGCTCGCCGCCCGTCGCGGCAATTCGCCACGACTTGCATTGCGTGAGCTTGGGAAAACCATATTGAATCCAGCTCAGATACTCGGATGGCGTAGCACCCGTGCAGGTAACACCCTCCTCAGCCATTAGCGTGGTGATAGCGATGGGATCCCCGCGCATGGCCCGCGGCACGACGACCAGCGTGCCACCATATGCGAGGGCCGCGAAGCACTGCCAGGTTGCGAAATCGAACCCCAGTGCGCTATGCTGGAGTACCACTTCAGGCCCACGAATATTGCACGTGTGTTCCATCAGGTTTGGGAATCCGTCGTGGGAAAGTATCACGCCCTTGGGGACCCCTGTTGAACCACTGGTAAAGAAGGCTATGGCAGGGTCTTTCGCTTGGGCCATGATGGGAACGTCGTGTCGCTGATGCTCAAAGGAAAGGGAAGCGATCGTTCGAGAGACATTCATGGTCTGAGGAGGCCCGTCTTGGACCGCTGCTAATCCGGCCGGCTGGGATAGTGTCGCGTCATGGAAGAGGACCATGGCCGGTTTCGCGGCCTCAACCATGGCCGCCAACCGCGCCGGGGGTATCCCGACGTCAAGGGGAACAAATGTGCCACCGATGCGCATGACAGCCAAGGCGGAGCAAATCCAGTCGAGACCCGGTTCCAGAAATGCAGCTACCCGCGCTCCTTTGGTCACGTTGGCGGCGAGCAACGTTGTTGCGATGGCCATTGTTCGGTTTCCAAACTGCTGGAAGCTCCATACTCGCCCTGTGAGCGGCTCTCTGACGGCGATGGTGTCGGGATGCCGTCGGATAACGTCGTCAACCCGGTGAACAATGGTTTCCGGCCACTCAGAAGCGATGGGAGGACCTGTAGAACGATGCAAGTCAGCCGAGGGTGGTGGGGATAAATCATACTCGAAGCGGCATCCTTCGTACCTTGACCGAGCTTTATAGCCTTCTCCACGCTCTCTGGTGTGAAGACGGGTGCTGCGTCCAGTCTTGACGCAGGTTCCAAGGCGAAGTAGTCGAGTAAGTGGACATATATATCCGCAAACAAGCTAGCGTCTTGCTCGGAGTACAGAGAGCTTTGGGTCAGGAGCGTGAGACGGGGCCCGCTGTGCGGGTCGTCCATAATATCCAGCGTGATGTCGTAGGCCGTTCGGCCCATGCTGTATTCCTCGGTCTGGCCCTCCACGTCTCCCATGGTCCGCTGTGCAGCCACCCCGGCCCGGTAGTTGATGAAGGCTTGGAATATGGGGCTGTGCAGTGTCGACCTTGCAATCTTGAGGCTGTCCAATACGAGGTCGAACGGCGCACGCGAATGTGCCATGGCCGCGTACGCAGTGCGGCGGGTGTCCTTCAGAGTCTCTTGGAAGCTCTGCCCCTTGGAAAGGCGAAACCTCAACGCTAAGAGGTTCAAGTACATACCGATGCTCGTGGCTAGGTCGCCCTCGAAGCGGTTGGCGTCTGCAGTCCCAATGCAGAAGTCGCTCACGTTGAGCAGGCGGAACAAGGTGGCTTGGAACACAGCCAGGTAAAAGTGGAATTGTGAGACCTTTTGTCGCCGGCATAGGTCGTGAATTCTGCCGGATAACTCGGTGTCGATCCTGCGATCCACGCGATTGTGGTCGTATTTGTGCATCGCCAGCCGCGCTTTGACTGACGCGTACGGAAGAAGGGGAAGCGTGGGTGGCATATCACTTAGCTCCCGCTTCCAGTATGTGATGTCGCTATCCATATTTCCCAGCTGTACATCAAGTTGTTGTTGCAAGGCGTAGGCAGGGTATTGGTAAGGTTCAGAACGGAGAGGTGTGCCAGTGTACAACTTTCCCATATCGGCCAGCAAGACTTCCATGCTTGCACCGTCCATGTTGACGTGATGATACCCAAAGATGAGGAAGTGATCTCGCGGACCTAGGGCCAAGAGAACTATTCGCATGGACTCGCCTCGTTCGATCGTAAAGACGTAGTTCTTCATTGCTTCCACGGCCTGCGAAACGTCGTGAGTGTCCCTTATTTGCTTCCTCTCAATGCGGAGAAGCGATTTCTTGAGGATGCCTTGCACCGGGATCTGTTGTCCCTCCTGGACAACAAAGGCTGTTCTGAGAGCTTCGTGGCGCTGACCTAGGACATGAACTGCCGCTTCCAACCTTGTCACTTGCAAAGGGCCGTGAAGCCGAACCGAAAGCGTGACGTTGAAGGTTGTCTGGTCCTCGATATACTGTCTCAGAAACCAGAATCGAGACTGTCCGAGTGTCATGGGTGCCGTTTTTTCAAGGTCCAAATCCTGGGCACGGGTTGGTTGTGTCATTAGACTCAAGGGGCCGGACCTGTCTAGTCCGGGGTTTGTGTTCCTTCCAGGCTTGTCAGTGTCATTTACCATGGGCGCTGGGCTTGGTTCCTGCTCAGGAGGAGGAGTGCTCTTGCGAGATGTTGACGTACGGTCGTCAACATCTTCGCTCTGCGATGGACCGGATGTCGTCGAGATGTCGGAACTTCGGGTGAAGGGGGCGGTGACCGGCAATTTGAGGTCAATATCGTGTATCTTCTCCTTAACGTCAATGCTCGAATCTTGTCCGATGTTTGGAGTTAGGGTGGCCGGTAGCTTCTCAGCAGCACAGGTGATGAGTTCTGCAACTGTAGCTCCTCCCAGGATCATGAGGACGGGCACGTCAACTTCCATCTCCTTTTGGAACCATGAGCGAATTTCGACAGCGACAAGGGAGTCAATACCCGTCTCCTCAGCGTTGGCTGTGAGGAAGTTGGAACGGTCGTCGTCGCTTTGTAGCTGTATCTGGAGCATGACCTGCAGCTTTTGCACGAAGGTGTCGGTGATGACTGTAATAGCTTCCTCGACGCTTCTTACTTCGAGTAACCTCGGTTTAACAGCAGCCATGGACCCGCCCAGTGTCCTCTTTGCTTCGGCGTTTGTGCTACCACGCGTAATGCAGTGGGAAAACCGCGGGTTATCCGTCCATGGGACCGACACTTCCTCGTCGACATTAACCACGCGCACGCTCGTGACGATCTCGGGGTTGCGGCTGGAATCCGGGCGGCTAGCCAGGATGGCCTCGGCGACGCACTGATGGAAAGCACGTTCGTCCATTTGGTCAAACCCTGCGCGGCGAACGATTGAAAATAAAGCTTCACCGGACATGCTCCGGCTCGACTCGCGAGACACATACCCTACACCCATGACGGCTCCTAGGTGTAGAACCGAGGCGGCTAGACCGCTCCGCTGGCGCTCAAAGGTCTTGGCCGTCATATACATGTTGGAGGCGCTGTAGTTGGCCTGTCCTCGATTTCCGACGGCAGAGGCGAGCGAAGAGAAGAAGACAAAGAAGTCAAGGGTGTTCTCTCGGAACAGGCGGTCGAGGTGGATGGTCCCAAGAACTTTAGGGCGTAGGACCTTGGTCATGGCCTCGAATGACATCTCCGAGAACGGGCCATCCTCGAGCACCATTGCGCCATGCATGACTCCTGCAATGGGTGGGAATGAGCGGCGTATGTTACCGACGAGCTCTTCAACCGCGGTTTCGTCGGTAATGTCGCTAACCACCGTATTAGCACGCAGTTTGACCCTGACAACACAAAGGGGACCTACTTAGCAAACACCTCAACACGCATACCCCTTTTGTGGCACTCATCCAGCCACTTGGTGTCGATATTAGGATGACGACTCGTCAAAACTACGTTTTTTGCACCATGGGATCCCATCCAGTCAACCACGGAGCGTCCCAGGTCGCCCGTCAAGCCAAACAAAACATAACATTTGCTTTCATCGAGTTGGATCATGCTATCGACTGACTGTAGTTTGACGGGAACCTCATCCTCTGACTTCCAGTTCAAGACCGTGGGGGTGGACGGATCCGGTATATCAGCTGACGGTGTCTTGACCAGCGCGCCTGGCGACAACGAGTGGACGCGTAGATGTTTCAGTTGCTGCGCATGACGGGAAACCGCTTGCTGAAGGATCTCGGACAAGACGGGTGACAAGACTGACGGCATTGCCAGGGGCGGTCCCAGCGTTGCGAGGGTGATGTGCCGACACGTTGGAGGCATGCATGATGCCACGAGCGAGCCAATTCCGGCCCCTTCGGAATTATTGGAGTAGTCAAGGAATAGGGAGATATCAGGGGGAAGAGATGCACGAACGGCTCGCCTTGAAGTAGTTAAAGACAATGCTACCACACTCTCGCTGGGAAGGTCCGGAAGATCGCCTGCAGCTGGGACAGTAAAGACCACGTTCGTGTTTCTTTCCGCTGCCTGATCAAACAGCCGCAATGCTAGGTCCGCGGGTGGCTCGTTTACAACCAAGCTCCCCGCCGTTGGCATGAAAAGGGCGATTTGGCTGCATCTTGCCTCAATGGTCAACAGGGCGAGGAGTCGCTCTTGAGCGTCCGAGCCTGTTCCGTTTTGTGCACCGCCCCAGCGAACCAGGTGTTCTTGTTGAACAGTGACACAAGAGCCATTCGTACGCGAGAATCCCAAAACCCAAGCGTCGGCGTGCGGGTCCAGTCCAACAATACCATGCATGCCTTGTACAACGGGCAGCAAAGTGGATGCCGTGACGGAAATCCGGACCTGGCCGGCGTCAAGATGGAGATGGTGTTCAGGCGGTGCCTGGTGGAAAGTGTAGCCTCGAGCCTGATTGGGCCTGGCAAGAATCAGGGGGCACTCGGAGGCACTTTTGGCCTGTACGATGGATCGTTTCGACGCATTGTATCGGTCGTTTGCAGGTTGCATCGGTAGCATTCTCGGGATTTTGATACAACCTCCCTCCTCGAACATTTCTTGCTCTGTTGTGTAGAGCACGCCGCGAACAGAAGTTTCGTTCCGTGTGAATCGGAGACGGAGCAGCGTTTCTGCCACCAACCTCGCGTCGGGTTTCTGTGAATAGTCGAGGTCGAGAAATTGGATGCAGATACCAGGGCTTTCCATGACTACCGACCGGCCAAGTCCTAAGCTCATGTTCATATACGGTTCATCGGCACGCGCACCTTGTGTCACCCAGAGAATCGTCCGTTGATAGTCCGCCATATTCTGTATGGCTCGCATGGATTCATCCGTGAGGTCGGAGAAGATGGGCCGGTCTAGTTCAGCCAGATTCAGGACCAAGGCCGTGGGGGAGATACTAGTCGCAATGGCGACTTCCTCTAGTGTCAGGAAGCGAGTGGTCTGGAACTCAAATTGCTGGGTTAGACCCATGATTGTGTCGATCAGTAACACCGTCGTTAGGCTTTGCCCGCCAATAATTACCAGGTCCCCCTTATCGGTCGAGGCAGCGTTGGACTCGCGGGCGTGCATAAGTGGTTGTCGAATCACACTCACGCGTTCGTCGACGGCCTGAGATACGATGACGGATGCGGGTCGGGGAAGAATGTCGACCTCGGGTGTTATAGTGTCGATTCCCGAGAACCCGGCTCCCAGGAGGAGCTGGTGCCATTTGGCCGAGGTCACACAAGGCGAGTACTCCCGACCATCATCCCGGCCAAGCCACCAACCCGGCAAGCCACTCATGGTAAAACCGGTACGGACAACGTCGTTGCTGATGAGCTCGATGAGAAGGAGGTACCCGCCGGGCTTGAGTAACCGACGAGTCTCTTGCAGCGTCTTGTCAAGGTTTTTGGTTGCGTGCAAGACCAGGGAGCCGATAACAACATCGTACGAGTGTTCCTGGTAACCTTGGTCGGCCACGTCCTTCTCGATATCGAGAGTTTTGAACACCATCTTGTCGGCTACGTGGGAAAAGATTTCCTGCGCTTTCTCCATGAATGCGGCAGAGATGTCGGTAAATGTATACGACGAAAAAGCGCGTCCAATCTCCGCCATGATGGATTTTGTCGCACCGCCGGTCCCGGCCCCAATCTCGAGGATATCCATGTGCGGGTAGCGGTGAACGATCTGTGCCACAGCACGGGACAAGAACCCGGTAGTTTCGCAAAGCCCCAATGCTTCGACGTAGTACCGGTTCGCCAGGTTATCCTGAAACATGTGCTCCTGAATTTGAGTCTCTTCCCGGACCACGGCCGCGAGGTTCTCGCCGACTGTACACATGAGCTTGACATCGATGCTGGCGGGGTATTTGTCCACGATGTATGAGATCTGATCCCAAGTATCGTCAAGCCACCGATCGCTAGCATAGCGCTGTCGCCCATCTGCGGTCTGGCGGAGCACATGTTCGAACCAGCTAAACATAGCCTCGTGATGCCACTTCAAGCCGCGGCGCTGACTTGGCGGCACGTCGTGGACAACCTTCTTCATATAGTACAAGGACAGTCTCTCCAGGTTTGTAGCAAGCTCATAGTCGGTCGGGGTAGCCCGGCTGTTGGCTGCGAGGGCACCGTCCGGCATGCTCACTCCCCAGACCTGCTCCATGAATAGTGTTCTGTCCGCCTCACTGGTCCGCTCAGCTAGGGGCATCACTTGGAGACCTTGCAGTTGGATGAGCGGTGTTTGTCCGTCGCGACCGTAGACATCAACATCTCCACCGATAATGTTCGTGGTCAAGGGGTTTTTTGTCAAGAAGGATTCGAGAGGAAGTTGGACCCCTTGGACTAGATCTTGTCTGCAGAGCGATGTGTTGATTGATAGACTGTCCAGACCCGTGGGTAGGTGCAGCTGATCGAGGCTCTTGTCACCAGGATAGCAGTAGGCGAGGAAGATTGCTTGCAAGGCCGCGTCTAGCAGGGCCGGGTGCAGCAACACGGCGTCGGAGGCCGATTCATGGCCGGGAACGCGAACGTACGCAGAACCGTAATTGATCTTCCGTTTCAGACCTGAGAGCGCCCGGAAATCGTCATAATACTCGTAGCCGAGTTCCTCAAGGGCCGAATAAAAAGAATCCTCCGGCACTTCGGCGGTGTCTGACGGCCCAGGAAGTCGCTGCGGAAACGGATGACGGGGCGTACATGTGTCCTCGCCAACATCACTCGTGCACAACGTGACCAATAGCCGACCAGTTGCTAGGCGCGAAAGCAGATCGGCCTCAACGCCGATGGCAGCGTGGAACGTGAAATTTGCTGTGATGTGATGGAGCCCTCGCTTATCGATGTCAGAGAGGACGAAGACCGTCTCGACCCCGGTTTGCTCGTTGATGCCATCAAAAGCTAGTGCCTTGCCCAGCTTGAAGTTTTCAATTTCAATCGTGTTTATAACCCGACCTTCTGCAAGAAAGGGGCATGATTCGATGGCAGTAGAAAGATATGCGGCAGCCGGGTACACCATCTGGCCCTGGAGCTGATGGCCACTGATCCATCGAAGCTCGCTTGGGCGGATAATGTTCCGCCAACGCATCTCATCGCCCACGCCATCTGGCACCCTCTTGCCGAGGAGGGGATTGAAGAGATCCTTACGGTTGCGGGTGGCACGAGAAATTCGAGAATCGTGCCAGAACACCCTATCGTGGTCCCATTTGTACGTCGGAAGGTTGGGAACGACGCGCCTCAGTGACGCGGATTGCCCTGTTGCAAGAGTCTCGTACTTGAGGAAATCAACAACGGGCGTCGTGAACCGGCTCCAGACGGACCCGAGCGTGACAGACAATGCTCCAATATCTTCTGTGCCACGGTGTAGGGTGCCGGTGTAAAGTGGCGGGATAAGTTGTTCTCCTTCATACAAGACTGCGAGTGTTTCGGTTGCAGGCCCTTTCAGAGCTGGGTGAGCGCCCACCTCAATGGCCATGTTGAAAGGCGCTTCCTGGCCCATCTTGACAGCTGCCTCAAGAGCCTGGGCAAAAAGGACTGGCCGCAGCATGTTGTCTTTCCAGTACTCTCCTTTGAGGGACTGTAGCTGTGCTGTAACCCCCATCGACGCGCCAGCGTGCACGCTTGAATACCAAGCGCAGTTGTTGGATGGCGGTCGGGGCTCGATCTTGCAATTGTCGAGTGCTTGTTGGTATGGTATCGAACAGGCTGCCATGTGGTGGGAGTGATATGCTTTGTCGACTTTGAGGACTCGAGCGAACTTCTTTTCATCTCCAAGGACCGCCTTCGCCTCCTCGATGGCGTCAGCGTCGCCAGAAAGCGTAGCGCTAGACGGGGAGTTACAAGCAGCCACAGATAACCGGCCAACAAATTCGTCCAAGCTGCATAGCTCTCTGGCGTCTTCGAGCGAAGTCCCGACGGCCATCATGCGCCCTTCTGTTTTAACATATCGCTGAACACACCAGCCGCGATAGTAGGCGATCTTAATCGCTTCCGCGGCGTTAATCATACCTGCAGCGTATGCTGCGGCTATCTCTCCCGAGGAGTGGCCGACAACGGCTGCAAACTCGACCCCGGCGGCACGAAGCAGGTCTACCAGCACAATTTGAATGGCAGTGCACAATGGTTGGGCGATGAGTGCTTCATCAAGTCGTGAGGATTGTGCATCTGCGAGGAGTTCGTGGGTCAGAGACCAGGAGGGCTGATCTGCTACGGGAAGGTCGTACAGAGAGCTCTCCAAAGCATGGATGCGATCACGGACAAAGGTCGATCCTTGTATGAGACTCTTTCCCATGGATGCCCACTGAGCACCTTGGCCCGTAAACACGCCTAAGATTCGGGGACGCGCCGTCACCGGTCTGGCGCCGATGCTAATGCCGGGCTCGCCCCTATCTTGCCGACGAGAATGGACGAGCTCCAGATGGTCCGTGATAGAGGAGGCAAGGTGTTGTGGTGAGGAGGAGGCGGGGAACGCCACTCTCACCCCTAATGCGGATCGTCTTGCGTGTAGGGTGTGGGAAAGGTCAGCTGGCGATAAGTCCGGTCGCTCGCCCAACAGCACGGCGTATGCTTGCAGCATCTCCTCGAGTGCCGTTTCGGACGCTGCGGAAAAAACAAATGGGGCAAACGTGGCGAGATGCTTGGTATTTTTGATAGGATCCTTGACTATGCCAACCGCGGGCTCGTAACTTTCAAGGATGATATGGGCGTTGGCACCCCCGAAACCAAAGCTGTTGACGCTCGCCCGGCGGACTTGGTTCACTCCCGGCCACGGTTTTGCTCGAGTGGCGATCTCCAGTCCGTTGTAGAAGGGGGCCACTGCGGGACTTAGCCGTTCAAACAGCATGTTGGGCGGGATCGTGCTGTGCTGAACGGCTAACGAAGCTTTCAGTAGCCCGGCGAGGCCAGCTGTGCCCTCGGTGTGGCCAATGGCGGTCTTGATTGAGCCGACATAGAGGCTGCTAGCTTGAGCTTGGGCGGGTGGCCTGGCTTCGTTGTTGCTGAATCCGAAGAACGCATGGCTGATGCCTTCGGCTTCCTGCCTATCAGTCAGTCGAAGGGGAACTCAGGGATGATAGAAAGCGGATGGGACCTACGCGGCAATCCCCTGCCTCGGTACCGGTGCCATGGGCTTCGAAGAACTGGCAGCGTTCCTCTTCTTTCGTCGGGTCCAGCCCGGCCTTTCTGTATGTTCTGGTGATCAGATCAGCCTGGGCCAACTCGTTGGGCATAGTGAGCCCTTTGGTGCGCCCATCGGAATTGATGCCAGACTCGCGGATGACGGATTCGATGTGGTCACCATCTCGAATGGCATCGGAAAGACGCTTCAGAACAACACATGCAACCCCTTCACCTCTCGCATAACCGTCTGCCGCAGCATCCCACATCCTGGATCGACCAGTGGGAGAGAGCATCTTGAGCTTAGACTCGCCGATGTACAGCTCCGGACCGAGGATGATGTTTGACCCCGCCGCGACAGCGAGGTCCGAGTCCCCGCTCCGGAGCAGCTGCACAGCTTGGTGAACAGCAACCAGACTAGACGAGCATGCCGTATCGATCGTCATCGAGGGTCCATGCCAGTCGAAGAAGTATGAGATGCGATTGGAAATGAGGCTCCTGGCCGTCCCCGTCGCCATATATACGGGCATAGTGTCTATATCTCGGCGGACATGCTCCATAAAGTCATCGCACATAACGCCGACATAGACACCGGTTTGGGATTTAGCGAGGGCTTCGATTGATTGGCCAGCAGCTTCCAATGACTCGTACACAACTTCGAGGAGGATCCGATGCTGGGGGTCAACCGAGTGAGCTTCGACCGGTTTGATGTTGAAGAAACCCGCATCGAACAGCCGTGGATCTTCTTGTAGAAAGTAACTTTGAGTAACATTGCCCGTGCCATGATGTGTACCGTCTGGGTGGAAAAATGCGTCTGCGTTGAAGCGACTAGTTGGAACCTTGGAGAGGAGGTCCTTGGGCTCGCGGAGGAAATCCCAGAGCTTGGATGGGTTGTCGAGGGAGCCAGGGAATCGACAGGCACTCCCGACGATGGCGATGAGCTCATTGCTAGACCGCTTTACTTGAACCATTGCGGTAGACTTCCTTCTAGGAAAGGCTCAAAAGAAGCTCGTCGACTGATGCGAGGTAGCAGATTCCGTTGAGAGAATCTAGCTTTGGCGAGCGTTCAAAACCGCATGACTGGGGTCAGTGGGCACCTGCTGTATAGTTGGCACTTGCCTGTGTTTTGGTGCCTATAACTACCTCGGTAGTAAATCTGTATGTCTCGCCCCATTCACGATATTCGCCCAGCCCCGTGGATTCTGAAACCGCACGGTGGTTACACAAAAAAGGTCTCGTTGCACCACCGAGCCGGAGGGTTCGGTTCGGGCCTCGGTGCTCGGGGTGGTCAACGGCGACCTGTGGCTTTATTCAGCGAGACATACGAGGCTCTGGAAGCCGAAAGAAGGGCAGCGGATAACTAAACGAAAGAAGACGAATGCAGGGACGAACGTTGAGTTGATGGCGTGCGCAGGCAAAGTGGATGGATTGCAAAGCTTGTCTACCTGAGTACCTAGGTAGGTATTTGTATTAACATCCAATTGTCCACTCGTAGAGAATGATCATGGCATTAGTTTAATACTTTAGATAATTAAATCATCGGACGCCTCTAGCAGAATCCCTGCCGACACCCCAAACTGAGTGATACTTTAACTTTCAGATTGGTATTATTTCGCAGTCGTAAACTTGTGGTACTGGTTGGGGTAGTCAATAGTATCATGGGTGGTGGGAGTAGTACTATTCCGGCCGGTATCAAAATATGAATGATACAAAGTTTGTCACGACGTTTTTCCATCTTCCAAGAGTGCTAAAACTGTAAATGAGCCAAATTTGCCACTTCTCTACCCTCTCCGGTAGTAGAACCTGTTCAGAGAAACCCTTCCCTTGGTAGCGCTCATCCGTACCCAACTCCCCACCCTGCACGTTAGTGACAAAGCCAGTCCCGCCTTTTCCGCCTGAGAAGCCCATTTCAAACATCTTGGTTTCGTGGCCATGGTGGAAACGCCAGGTCTTCCCGGTGGTGGCAGACACGAACTCGAGGACCCGCCCTGTTGAGCTGTCGGCCAGGCGGCCGCTCACATTTCCAGTGAAGTCGGGCCTGAACAGGACATGGTCAGCCGTTCGAGATATATCGCCAACCTGTGTCGCCACGAGGAGTTGGCCGTCCTTGAAGAGCTGAGCTGACAGGTACGAAACCCAATTGTCCAGTTTCGAGTACAACTGGAAATATGACACCGTGTAAGGGCCGAGGTACCCGCGGACAACGTGCCAACCGTGGCAGATATTGAGCCAGCCGTCCTCGGCCCATATACGCGTGTGGGCACCGTGGCCCGCAATTCTCATGCTTTTGCCCCCCATTTGGACTTGAGCAACCATCCTCCCGCCGGAGATGGGCTGGTTGAAGTAGAACCCTGGTCCTAGCCTAACGGCCGCGTGTTGCTGATCTTGAGTCCCTTCTTTCGGAGGCCAGAGCGCCCCATTTGCTAGAACCGGCGGGGTGAGCGAGTCTAGTGTAATGACCCCCTTTCCACGCCTGCTCTCCCACCACAGCTTGGCCGAGCGCAAGTCTTTTGACACTTTGAAACCGTACAGGTGGTCAGAGCTGTTCCATAGACCCCTGACGGAGTCTGCACAGCTGATGATAGTTGACTGCTGAGTGTACTGCATTTCCTCGATGCGTGTGCCATCCTCCAGTGTCACGTAGAGCTCGATGCGCAAGTTCCCTTGCCCGAAGAAGGGGAACGAAGGATCCCGGCAGAAGCCCATCATAAAGCTGCCCTTTCCGGACGCGGCCACACCGTCAAATTCCCACTGATCCCATGTTGTAGAGTTAATTGCCGCCAATTTAGGAATTTCTGGGTGTTCAGTCGCGGAAAGGGACGGTGTAATTGGTCCCTCAACCTGATCGAATGCACTCAGGTGGCTGATAACGCATGATGAGTCTTCTCGGTCCGGGTCGCTGAATTGGTGTTGCCATTGCCCGGAAAATAAGTTATTAGTCAAGAGTTGTTGGCTCAAGTCAGAGGTGCCCACGGCCAGTGGCAGAAACTTGAACACCGACAAAAACGTCCACGAGACGTGCATCCTGAAAACCGGATAACGTTCAAAGTCGAGATGGGTACAGGGTGTTTGCTTTGGTCAAGTGGCCTCAAATCAACATACGGTGGTTCCAAGGTAGAAGAAGCCTCCGTCCCCTGAGATTTTGGCTAGCTCGCTTCATGGGAGTATAATTCGGTGAGTTCCAACGTATGTCAAGGAGCCGATCGGGCCTTTCGGAAACTTGTCTGTCGGAGACCCATAGCGGCCGGAGACCGGCCGGAGACCGGCCGGCCAATTATCAAAGTTATTGTTACACGCGGCCCCGAGCCGACGCAGCCGGTTCTGAATCCACTAACGTGTCGTGTCGGGACGTAATTATCACCCTGAACATAAGTGATGCGGGCCGTTCGTATATATTGGTTTTGTACAAAGCTGCAAATAGTGTACGAAAAAAAACGTAAGCCAGAAATACTCTCAACTTTTCCTATTGCTTGTTACTGGGCTGAACTGTAAGGATCAGGTTTTAAATTTTGAGTTGTTTTGTCGCATTACTTGCAAACCCCCGTCGCACCATGACTGTTGAACTCGCCTTCGTCCGAAAAGTTTGCATCCAATCGCCAATACCAGGGATTATTGAGATCACTCCGACACGATGTTTTGGACTAAGATCGCTTTGATGGGGCCTATGAATATCCGTACAGTCTCGAGTTGATAGCGTGATGTGCGTGGTTCAAGAAGTTGGAAAGGTACCTACCTACGTTTGGAAGGGCGGAGTCAAGCTGCGTAAGTTCCATTGCGTTGAACAGCACAAGTGGGCTGCAAGGTGTTCCCGCCGGACTAGGGAGAGTAAAAGGAGGGACGAGATCAGGTCGGAGATTAGGTAGGTAGTTTATACTCCGACAAATCCGGTCTTTTATGAGATTCCCTGAACAAGCTTCCCCTACCTGGGTTCATCCGCGCAAAAGCTTCTGCACACTTTTTATGTTTTCCCGGAGCAACAACAAAACTGATTTCCCCGTCATCACGGCCCCTGGTCTGCCCCGGGTCTCGTGATCGACCTCGCCCATGACCAAGTGCAGAAGCTCTGATACGTTTCGGTCGCTGAAGATTCCTGCAAACGACGTGCTTCGCGCAGAGATACGGCACTCGGCTGGAAGTCCCATCAGCGACTCGACACTCTCGAACTGATGTTCGATGATCTCGATTAGGATCTTGATGTAAAGGCCACTAGGCATGGAAGGCAGACCAGCTATTCGAAATTCGGGCCGAGGCTGGCATTCACCCATGGTATCGCCGGTTACCTTACCAAGGAACTCGGCCATGCGATAGAACATCGCGTTGAACAGTTGGACCAGCTGGAGATAGGTGGAGATGACGAGTAAATACGTGGCCATACTGAGCGGACATATGGCGGGGCAGGTGCCGGGGGTAGCCACAGAGATGCCCGAATCCGAGATCGACCATGTGTCGGAGGGTTCGCCGTGAGGCGAGAGAGACTTGAGAATCGCGACAAACGAGGTTGTGGTCTGGACAGCTTTGGCGACAGGGTTGTCCGCGGAGGAGCTTAGCTCGGCAAAGCATAGATGAGGCATCAGTGGCGATGGTTTCGAGGGGCACGAGTCCATCTTTGCGAGTTGCTGACCGAGGTCCTCGTTCAGGCGGGAGAGCGAGATTAATGTATGAGGGGCGCTCATCTGTACGGCATCCACAGGCGGAACAGCGTCGCCAGCCGCCCCGTCGTGTTGCAAGCCACAAAGAACCATGTCATTAGCTAGAGCTGATCTGTTGGCCCTGTGAATTGAGCTGCCATGTCGGTCCTCGTCGAGCCCTAAGTTGAAACTTGGGGCTCCATCCTGCGCACTGCGGCTGGCAGGCAACGAGGCTGTGAGGTCGTCGTTCGCGACAAGCACACCGAAGAGATGATCCAACCCATCAAATGTTGCTTCGGTTATTTGTGGGGGGCTGACATGCGCATGTCTTGTATCTAGCATGGGGTCGGGATGACCATACTCGTTCGTCGTGTCGATTGTAGCGTGTGGCGGCCACTCTAGAGCCTCTGGGGTTTGAACTATCGTCGATTTTGATCCATATGGGCGTTGTTGTTCGAGTGCTGACGGCAGCAAAGACGTATCCGAATTACACTGGGATCGCGGTGGGCGGCCACGACTGGTCGTGAGACCTGGGACTGCAGTAGATGCCGGGTTTGTACGTGGCCGGCCAAGAGGCCGGGCACCGCTTGTGACACAGAGGGCACTTGCGCGTTGGCATCGGGCGCAAGGCTCCTGGCTGTTGTTGTCGACCCGGGGACACCGCAGCTTCTGGTCGCGGCAGCGATCACAGGCAAATCTTTTCTGTATTCCGTGACAGCTCATGGCAGGCGACCAAGAGTTTTGAGATGCTGGTTAGGCTTCCTAGGTAGTGTTAGAAACCACGGGAAGTTGGGTTTCAATCTAGATTTTGATTCATGGTGCCTGTAGGACCAGGCGCAGTTGCTCGGAGTCCGAGTCCTGCCACGCTGTATCACATCCGGAACCTTCATGCTGGGGTCATGTAGGTAATGGAGGTTGACGAACATGATGCCAAGCAATAAAAAGAAGAGAATTAGGAGGCCCCCACCCCTCGGCACAATCCGTAGCACGGGGAAGAGAAGATTATGACCAACACTTCAAACTACTCGGTGTTGGAGTTTGCCTTGGTTCCTGTACGGGCCTTCCCGATCTCGGGACGGGACTCGGATAGGCAAAATTGCGGTTCGAAGTCCTGAAACCAAATAGTTAACACAGCCTGGCTCAGGGGGTTGTATTACTCGTACCGTAGTCGTTGGTCTTTGAAGACGGAGGAGCCTTTTGTCTTAGTCCCGTTTCTGACGTAATAGAGGTACCTACATGTACATACCGTAGCTACATGTAGGTAACCTCTCCGCCCGCAGCAACGCTCCGCTACCACACTCGAACTACCGAGCTACGAACAAGCCAAACAAAACTTGTGTTTTCATTGTACCCATGGTTATTGATATGACTACCTGGCTTTCCGGGAGCCAACGCCCATTTTGAACAAGATACTCTATCCAAACCTAGGATTGGATGCTCCCATTGTCCTAAATCCCTCCAAAGACCAGCAGGCTTTGGATATCGGCTCCGCCAAAACCATGCCGGCGTAATAGTTCCCGGCCACGATGAACAGGGAATTCTGCCACCACCATGATGCTGACGTCCTGGGGAACAATGCCAACTTCACCTAACAGCCGGAGGACAGCACACAACGTCCGCCCGGTAGCAAGGACATCATCCACCACCATGACTGTCGCGCCTCTACGGACCACATCTCGGTCCATCTCGATCCTGTCTTTTGACCCATTGGATCCTGCGGACGATATATGTGAGGGAGACTTGGCGACAGTGACGGTAGGTGGCGGGAGCTTGCCACCTTCGCGAATCAGCGCTAGGGGTACGTTGGTTTGTGAGGCCAACGCCGATGCGTAGACGAAGCCACCAGCCTCGCAACACACCACCGCATCGATTTCGGCCCAATTACCAGCGAAGTGCCTTATCAGTAGCGACGTGCATAGTGCCAGGCCACCTGGCCGTTGACAGATGTCGAGGACATGGCGGAATGAAATGCCTGTGCGTGGGAACTCGGGTACCGGGCGGACCATGGTAGCCAGGCGTTGCAGGTCCCCATGTAGGAAGGGAAGTAGCTGGTGTTCGGCGAACAGTTTTGCCGCCTCATCTCCGGACGTGTCATTGTCGAAGCTAAGATTGGGACGGCTCTCCAAGGTCTCCGAACCTGACTCGCCGTTGTCGTTGTTTTTGCGATCCCCGTTTTTCTTGTTGCCACAAACACCGTCACCGTCGACGTACACTTGACGAGCCCGTCGTGCCTCTTCTTTAGCTTTCACGCAAACTTCGAGCAGCCTGGTATCGGGTACCAAATGCGACAAGGCCGCGACTGGGGCCTCATCTCTCATCCCCGTGATGAACAGTGCATCCACATCTGTGGAGTTGTAGACTACGTCCAGGAAGTGCTCCTGCGGTAGTCGGGGACGTTGCCGCACCTGGTCCTGGAAGTAAGACGTGAGAGCCGGGCGGTGTTGCTCTTTGTAGGCGCGGTCCCGGAACAAGCGGTCCACGTCGGCACCAGTAGCGGCGGCGTATTCACGCTTGGTGGCTTCGCTAATGCTGACCGTACGTGCCCGAAACTTGCCATTGGTGAAGGCAGAAACCCAAACGTCGGCGCAATAGTCCTTGCCGGCGCCGCTCTCGCCGGTGACGAGGACAATGAGTTTCGCTTCCATCGGCGCTCTTGGGAGCGGGCAAGCATACGTTAGGACGCTGCGAGGGTCCAACTCGTGTTTCAGGCGGGCTAGGCGTGGGAGATTTGGACCAAACGCTTTCGCCGCCAGAGCGGTGTCCCTTGGGTCCGGTCCGAGGTCGGCGCTGTACGCCCCGGTGCTTACGGGCAGCAGCTTGCTGACGACCTCATAAACCCAGCGGATGGCAGCGAGAGCTGTGTCTGTTCCGTCTTCATCCCGGGGCCAGACGCCGGTTACCACACAGGCGAAGTGCCAGTCTCGGCACCCAAAGGCGGTAGAGTTCGGTGCCACGTCGTTAACTGCTCCGCCGCCTTGTAGCAAATGGAGATAGCAAAGTGGCGTGGGGCGGGTCTCGACAGCCGCGACCAAGAGGTCGGCGACGTTGGCTCGTCCGATGTCTTTGAGCAACAAACTTCGCTTGAAGGAGGACGTCTTGCCGCCGCCATGCCCGCCATGCATTCCCGACATGTACATCTCGGTGTCGAACACACCGACGCAGTCGACGGTCTTGGAGCTTGATGGTGGCCCGAAAGCTTCAGAGATGGTGGTAGGGGTGGCTGTTTCGAGATCGGACGTTGGCGCCAATGTTTCGAACATGGTCACGCCGAGACATAACTCGCCGCCGTTCCAATACAGATATGCATCCGCAGAACAGTTCCGAGGGACTTCTCTGGCGACCGATTTGTCAAAGATGGTCAGTTTGTGCCGCGCCTCAAGACCATCGCGTAACGGCGTGACCCAGTTCCGGACTGAGTATGTCGGAGCCGGATAAGCCTTGAAAGTCACGCTGACCACGATGCCGAAGTTTGTCCCGGCGCCCTTGATGGCCCATAATAAGTTCGTCTCATCCAGACACACGGCACCAGCGGGCCGATGCTCGCTTGCGACGTAGCCAACGCTGATGATCTCCCCAGACTCGACGCTGACCACGACGGCACCAACGATGGCATCGCACGCCAGCCCGTATTGTCTCGCCAGATGCCCAATACCGCCTTGTAGCCACAGCCCCGCGCCCACACTTGGGCGTGCTCCCAAGGGCACGGTGAGGCCAGCCGCCATAGCGCTACGGACGACGTCACCCGTCTTGCAGCCAGCCTCGGCGTGTATTAGGGGCCCAAAGTCGGGATGATCTCCGTCCTTGACGATGTGTACTTGGTCGAAGGCACCCATGTCGACTGCGACGACATTGGACCAAAGGCAGTGACCGCTGTGACCCCCACCAATGACGGTTAAGCCGACGTTGCGTTTCAACGCCCATCGGACGCACTCCTGCACGTGTCCGATCTCTGTGGGCTTTAGGACCGCGGCAGGGCGGCGCAGGCGCGCCTCCCTATTCTTGATCGTGTTGCCGCCGGTTGCCAACGGTACCTCCGCCGTCAACTTTGGCAATGCAGTTGCGTGTCGGGTGAAAGTCGCCACAACCTCGGGCGCGGCGAACAGGAGATGGTCTGGATACGCTGCCTCACGGCGACCCAACGTGCGGCACACTTCGCGCCATTTGGCTCGGACAGCCTCGTCCTGCGTGCCAAAACCCGCGACGAAAGGGGTGAACGAATCCAGTGTCTTATCGTCAAGTGGCGCGCCAACAACGCCATCGGGGAAACACGCCGTTTTATGGGGCACTAGGCCATCCAGATCCAGGCTTTCGCGATGGAAAACGACCACCAATGCGTCGTGTGGTTGCTCAACAAGCATCTCCAGCGCCTGCTCGATGAAGCTGCGTTTGGGATTCATGCCGTACATGCTGTGGCAGAAAAGAATGACATCGAACCTTTCGCCGCCGTCCTGGATCTTGTCCCCCAAAACGAACGGAGCTTGGTGAATGCCAGGCGGGCTTTCCAAACAGGGGAGTAAGGACTCTGCGTCAGAGCCAGATTGGAGCTCTTCTTCCAACCTCGTCGCAAACAAGCCGTTGGGCTCCAGGGCCGTGTATTTCTTGATCTTGCGCCTGAGCTGATCAGGTAGGTAGCCAAGGACCGTTTTCGGGCCTGGACCGATTTCCAGGACCGAAACATGGAGACGAGCTTCGAAGAGGGGAGACAGCAGATGAGAGAGATGCGGGACAATGAAGTCCTGGTAGGTTTTCCACCCCGGGCCCTGTATGAAGAGATCAAAGCTGGCGCTATACTGAGCTTCGGACAACGGCTGCTTTGAAGTGGCCATTGCCGTGGCGCCTTGCGTCAGGGCGCGCTTCAGCGAGTCGATAGTGGCCATTTGAGTTGTCTTGGGTGTATGAAATGCTGCGATGGTGTGGATAGTCACGGAGAGTTCCCAGAATGTGTCCTTAAGTGGCTAAGACAAATTGAGAACAAGAAAGGGAAATGGTCGGGGGTTGGGGGAGAGTTGGCAGTGTTCCCAACTCGTCCTTACGACCCCGCGGCCGGAACGCCTAAGGGTCACAGGACTACGTACGGCACGATGCTAAAAGTGTTGCCGGTCGGGCCGGCGAACTTGGTGACACAATATTTGTCGGTAGTTGGCCTCATTGCGCCCGAGATGAGTCATGGGATGGCATGATATGGATTGGTGCCTATATTGAGGCCCACGAGGGTCATTGCTCTTTAATGTCCGACGCGATGCTGGCTCCCGAGCAAACATCGCGGCCGCCCGCGGTGGCACACCTCAGATGTTGCGGCATTTACGCCCTCCAGCGAAGAGGCCCGGACCCAAAACGCCCGGTTACCCTGATGCTGTCCGGGTCAGGTTCCAAAACTACAGCCGAAAACTCGACAAGACCCAGGGTCTCAACCTAAACCCTACAGCACAGTGATCTAGCGAAATTGCGGGAAGAAATGGCGAAGAGGAAGTCCAAGGCTCAAAAGGGGGACGTCGATGGCAAGACTGCCAAAGAACCCGAGGGTGAGCTGGAATCCCAGTGCCTAAGCAAGGCGCCGGGGCCGAACGGAATTAGGACCGGATCGCCTATTCCAATGATGGATTCAGATGGGTTGAGTCGACCAGGTACGTCTGTCTCATTGCGCCTTGCTCATTCTCCTAAACCGTGGAGTAACCCTCTCTCAGGCATCGGGACCCGAGCAAGACTTGAAGAGTCTTCTGAGGAAGCTGCGAAGCGTCTCGATAAGCTGCGAGATGCAGTGAGGACCATGCTCGAATGCGTAGGCGAGGATCCCGACCGACTAGGAGTCCTCAACACTCCCGAACGATACGCCAAGGCAATGATGTTCTTGACCAAAGGATATGGGCAGAACGTCCAGGACATTGTCAACAACGCCATCTTCCACGAGAACCACCACGAGATGGTGGTTGTCAAGGACATTGAGATCTTTAGCATTTGCGAGCACCACATGTTGCCGTTCATCGGGAAGATGCACATTGGCTACATCCCCTACCACTCTGTCATTGGGATCTCAAAGCTGGCTCGGATCGCCGAGTTGTTTAGCCGGCGGTTACAGATCCAAGAGAGGCTGACCAAGGAGGTCGCAAACACCGTCATGGAAGTGCTTCAACCACAGGGCGTGGCTGTGGTTATGGAATCGTCTCATCTATGTATGGTGATGCGGGGCGTGGGGAAGTCGACGGCGACGACCCTCACTAGCTGCATGCTGGGCTGTTTTGAGGCAAATGAGAAGACGAGGAATGAGTTTCTCAACTTGGTTGGCATCAACAAATGACGATAGAGCCGGAGACGCATTGCATTAGAGGTGGTTGGGGTTTAGGTTAGGTACTCGAAGACACGTGGTAAAATGGCTCATTGCATCCAGTTGCCTCACCTCGCCTTGCCTTGCCGTGATGAAGTGTGAAGCACGCTGCGTTTCACCGTGTTGAGTATGTACAACTGTGTCCACTGCGTTTCAATGTCTCAATTGTGTGCGAAGACAAGAATAGGCTTAAAAACATCAACCAAACATGCCAGGGCCTGACCCGGGTCTCTCTCGGGCTTGAGCCCATGTCCCCATCATCTGATGCTCACGACGCTACAAAAAATGCACCAAGCCAGAGAGAACCAACGCCCAAACACCAACCGTCTTCACCGAGTCCGCCCCAACGCGACCCGCCGTGTTGAACTGCCAACCGGTAATCCTGGACTCGGTGATGTTCCGTCCGTTAATGCGCAAGCAGCTCGAAGTCGCCTCCTTGACCGCGTCGTTGGCCGTCCCGTTGTCGAAGTACGACGCCGGCACTTCGCACCACAACCAGCAATCCTTGACGACCTGAACAGGGTTGGGATCGCAGCAAGCGACCATAGCCGGGTCCCGTTTGTCCCATTCAGGGACGATCATGAGGTTGATATCATGGGGGACCGGTAAGCCGGCTATGTCGGGGATCGCGGCGTTTGGGCATGTCGGTGGGTAAGTCGCCATGTCGGGCGAAGTAGCGGAGATATCGGAAGATGTTTTGGTCGCGATGGTCAGCCGCGAGTGCCCGATGGTATACGAGACGGGAATGGGAGGCAGGTCCAAGTCTCTTCGGGTGCTATTGTGCGGCGCTAAGAGTCGTGGTTGAAGGTCTGGCAATTTTTTGTGTGCTTGTTGTTTCTTCGAGAAACGTTTGGCAAAAAGATGCTCGCAGTAATGATTCAGTTGGGTTTTCTTTGTTTATGGGCAGTTTGGCGTGTGAAGTCGCGGTCACGTTGGAGTTGTAGCCGTCGAGGTGCGCGGCTGAGCACCAACCACATCCAATGTTTCTTCCACTGGGCGGAGACTCCCGATGAGGAACTCAACCTGACCCCACTGCTTGCGAGACGTGGAGACTTCTCGGGGCTCCATCATGATCGCTCGCCGACTTTCCGGTATTATTATTGAAAGCGAAGGAGGCACCTATTGCCTCCCGAGGTGCAGAGGGAGACATACATCCTCAATTTACCTTATTAGTCCAAGAAGACAATCCACAGCAATGCGGCGAGCCATTATTTCAGGCAGAAGCGACAGATATTATCTCGCCAAGAGACCGAAGACGGATAGGTCGGCACGGAGGGAATCCTGAACGATGTGCGGCCGTTCCAAGTTCTTTGCCGTTGCATCCAATTCCCTTGTCACATTTCGCCGACCTGTTAGCTGGAACTTTCGGTGAAGCGGTCAATCAGCGGAGAGTCGCAGTCATCACAACGATTACACAGTAAACTTAACCCTAAATAGTACTCATGTCTTAAAAGGTCGAAGCAGAGGTAAGCTATCTGTTTCTTGTAGCAATCTACGAAAACCAAAGAAGGATAATGAAAAAAAAAAAAAAAAAAAAAAAAATGCCAAAGAAAAGAAAACGACCCCCTGTTTGTCACCCATGGCGTCTATGCACCCCAAGTAACCCAAGCGATGGGATTCCCTAGCCTGCACATGGGCTGTCAATGATTTTGGCCAGTTCAAATCCGAAGAATGACACCAGCTTTGTAGCCATCGCAAGCCCCCCGCCGCAAAGCGCATCATCACCGCTCACCGCCACGCTAACATCTCGACCCTGACGAACGATGACATTGAAGAATAGCTGATGTGGGCACAAGTGGCCCGTCTCGAGCTCTTCAATGGTAGAGACCGTGGATGACGACGGCCTGGTGACGGTGAAGTAATCCGAAGAAAGAGGCTCCCCGAGCATATACCTGCCGAGTACCACTTTCGTTGAGGTTTTGACACCCTCATCATTGACCGCTGGGGTATCGTCTTCGGAGTTGAGGATGTTGAGGTAGGAATTAAACCTGGGGCAAAACCTTTGCAGACCGTCTGACTGCGCGAATTTGCCGAGCTGTGCTAAATGGTCTTGCACAAAGTCCAGTAGACGCTCCTCCGCTGAAGTGGACGAAGACCCGGAGCGTTGGGTACTGCTATCCAAATCTATGCAAAACGGTGTCACGGTCAGAGTCGGCACGCTCGCCGCAGTCAAGTCGAGTGTCTGCGCCCCGTCGACCGAGGAAAGCGACCGCGAAGCATGGTTTAGGCCGAATGTGGGTCGAGAGCGCCCCGTGAAATGTCCCAGCGTTTTTGCGTAGGCAAGCACGATGGCGGCAGAGATACGTGCACTGCTCTTGGTCTGCCAAAGCGCGCCGAGGGTGCTCTCTGGGACGGCGGTAGAATAGCTGGCTTTGAAGCGCGAGCCTAGCGGAGACTTGTCATGTGTGGATGCCGATCCATCACTCTCACGCAAGACTGTATCTTGGGCGTGTGACAGATGATGTTTCCAATACAGGTCCTCGGCATCGGGCTGCCTGAAATCTCTGATCTGTTGGACCACGTCTTCCAGGAGCGCACGAGGTTCCTGGACCTTGCCAAAGGCCAGAAGCTCATTGAGATCCTTCACAACCATCTTGATACTCCATGCGTCGTACAGCGCGTGATGGACTCGGAGCACAACTGCCTGCCCGTCCAAAGCATCCAGGAACGAAAAGCTAGCCGGCGGGATCCTCAAGTCAGATGACCTTGTATTTCCCTCTTCAACGTGCTCGTCAATCAATGTTTGGATGGGCTTCGACTGGTCTTGGAGAGCCGAGAATCGGCCTTTTCCTGCCCATTGCTCGCCCAAGGTAACTTGGACCACTCCTGTTGCTTTGCCTGCCCATACGAACGTGGTCCGGAGAGCTCCATGAACTCGGCAGAGCTCAGCCCAGGCGTTCGCCACCTTTTGCGTGTCGAGGGAGCCGTCAACCACTCGGTACACCCATGGAGGTTCGAAAAACCTCTTCCCGCTGTGCAGCCATTGCTCCAAGTGCGCCCGCTGGCCCGGTAAGACCGGCACGATAGACTTGACTTCGCTCTTTGGTAGCCCGAGCTTATTGGCCACCAAGTCCTTCACCTCTTCACCCTCGGCTAACAACTTGTGTCTCGGTTCCTGTACCGCGATTCCCCGAGTCGAGGTGGCATTCTTGACGATGTCATGAATGCTGGCGCCTCTGGTGATCTCAAAGACGCTCACAGCGATGCCCATCTGCTTCCGCAAGAGCATTGACAAACGAATGGCTAGGATTGAGTCGAGGCCCACGTTGACCAGCCTCGTGTTGTAGCCGATGTCCCTGCCTCTCTGCCTTGTGCCAAGCACTGTCTTGGCCAGTTCCAAAACAGCATCGGCTATTGGATTTGGGCCGTCTCTCTCAGAATGGTGAACCCTCTCCCCTGCGGCTCTCTTCACAGCCAGGTGCCTCTTTCCTACCATGTTCATCTGGCTGATGCTGAGTGCCGGATCTGATACTTCGCATGCGAGGACCCATCTCAGGGCTGCTTCCAGTCGACTCCCCAGAGTTTCCACCTCCTTTTCGGACATCTTAGCTCTCAGTTTTCCGTGAAGGGCGTTGTTCTTGATCTGGAAGCTGACGATCACGGGGGTATCGTCATACGCTGGCCCACCGTCGGACTCTTCCTCCCGGCTCTGGGTGTCAGTCCGAGTAGTCCTGAATAACGATGGTGTCGAGCCGTCATCTTCGGCGCTTGCGGAGGCAATAACACCATCAAACACGAACAAACTTTGGAACAGAGTGGGAGGCATGTTTTCTCCGTCCCGACTTGACGATCTCCACAACGCCTGGATCTTTCTCAGGGACCCCATTGCGACCGCGCCCCTCGCCTCGTCGCTGAGTTCCTGCACCCGGCCTAGGGCCTCTGCAGCGCTGATGGCGATCCCTTGGTCCGCCAATTTGACCCGCATGGGCACTGTGTTGATTGTAGGACCAACGACAGCGTCACCGGTAACACCAGCGCCAGCGCTAGACCCGCTATTAGTCGAGATGACCTCGCCGTAGACGACATCCCCTTGCCCGTAGACAGACTCGCAGAGTACTTTCACCCAGGCTAGCTGAAGTGCCGCCTTGGTCGTCACGCTGAGTGACCTGCATCTTGCTTGGAGAAGCGACAACTCTTGTTCGCTCAAGACGAAATGGAAGGCAGGTGATGCCTGAAGAGAGTTACCCGGGAGTTCGAGTGGCGTATAGCTGTACTCCTGGACCAAGGCGGTCCAGAATGCCACCGAAGCCCTCTGTGCCAAGGCTACTGTTCTTGCAAAGGGCCTGAACAGATGATGTTGGACAACCTCTCGGCTCCCGATGTTGTCATGGTCTCGGAGACGCTTGGAGTAGTTCTCGCCCAGGATGCGCCACACCTCCTGAATCGACGTCGCGTCGTACAAAGCATGGTGAATCCTCAGCCGTACCCTGCCAGGAGAATCCGACTTCACCACTTCCCAATTGACAAGATCGCTTTGTTCAGTAGGGGACACAACACCAACCCATGGTGCCTCGTCATCCTGGGTGAAAATAAAGCGCGTCCTCAATATCTCACATGCCTGGACTGTATCCCTGACAGCGGCAAAAAACTTGTCGAGGTTGGGAGTGTCCGCTGCGAGGGCGTCTTGAGAGAGCCGGGTGGTGTGGACGTATGTGTAAGCCTTGTCTGCAATGGCTAGCGACGCACTGAGCATGCTTTCCTGAAGTGGTGTCGCAGCGAACATGAGGTCCTTGGCTAGTCTCTGCAGGGTCTTGTCGTACACGTCCTCATCGTTCATGTCATTATCGGCTTTGTCGTCTCTGGCCCTGGAATGCTTTCTTGCGTTGCCTTTGGCATTGGTACTGTTCCTGGTCTTTATCTCCTGGACAAGCTTTGCAGTGCCTTGGATCGTTCGAGCTTTGATGACTGCGTCAGGGGCGAGCCAGATGTTCTCCAACTTGTTGATGAGCTTGACGAATGGAATGATCGTGATTGAATCGAGGCCCAGCTGGTACAGTGAAGTCGTCTTCCCATTGTCCGGTATGTCAGAGGGTTTCAGACGGAGTAGGCGGGAAGCGGCTGTCTGCACGCATGCCAGAGCCTCTTGAAATCCCTCATCTTTCAATCCTAGTTCTGGCTCGGGGTCGACTGTGGCTTGATGGCCATTGAGAACGACGGAATCTTTTGAGGCATCCCAGTGCTGGACTGGCAAGAAACGCGCAACTCGTGCGTTCTTGTCCGCAGAATTATACACGACCTCCTCAAACAAGCGGCCAACATCATCTAGCTGAGACTCGGTCAGGGACCCAGCTGACGAAAGTGCCAGGTCGATCCTGCCATCTGCGTGCAAGTCGACGTCGATAGCCAACGCCATGTCGCTCTTGCTCTGGGTACGTAGAGCAGTCATGCGCCCAGGTTCTGGCTCGCCGCCATTCTTCATCTCATCAGCAGGGATAATGTTGATGCTGAGCAGACTGTCAAATAGCCTCTCTTCGGATCCAGCCCAGCGTTGTACCTGCTCCACAGTGGCGAACGGCGATGTTCCCCGACAGGTATCGGCGTGGTCTCCATGAACTCGCTGGGCAAGCTCGGGTAATCCCTCGTCCACTCCTCGGAAGCTGAGCGTCTGGACGAGGGTGTTGAGGCATGGCCCAATAAAACCTTCTGTGCCGTCGACGACATGGGCTAGTAGAGGCCGGAGTGACATGACGAAGCCGTAGACGACTGATCTTTGTCGAGTAAGTTGAGCCAGACAGAGTGCGGTCGCTAGTTGGAAAGCAGTAGAGACTGAAATCGGCACATCAGATTGCTGCAACGGTGCCCGCAGCCTGTCCTTGAGCTGGGTGGCCGTGTAGGCAAGACGGCGAGTCGAGCGAACCATGGTGCCATCGTTGTTGCTGTTGTCGTTCTCCGCCCCAACACGGCACCGCCGCACACCATTTAACCTCGCTTGCCACAGGCGTCTCGTAGATTCCAATGGTGCACCCGAGAGGTAACAGTGACCGGAAATGTTTGTCAACACACCGAGACTCTTGTTGTAAGAAGCATCGAGTGGGTCTTGTCCGTCGTAGGCCTGCTCGAACCTTTTTCTGAGCATATCGATAGCCGCACCATCGAACAAGGCATGATGTATCTTCAATGAGATGAGAGTCCTGCCAGATTCGTCCGTCTCTTGAATCTGCAGTCGGATCGGCGATCGTATGCTCATCTGAGCCACTATGCCTGCCGTGTTTTCTTCGCTGTTGAATGGCGAGGGAGGCGACCGGAGGACGACTTGGAAGATTTGGCCATCGTGCTCTCGTTGAACGAAACATGTTCTCAGTGTGGCCTCGGATGCGATAACTGCCTCGGCCGCCATCTTCCATCTGCCGACATCCGTACCGCGAGCAAGATGGTAGTGGAATTGCGCCACATATGGAACGTCGACTAGTGCTTCGTTACCATCACCAGCGCTCTTGGTCCTCAGCCACCACGATAGGGACCGAGCCACAAGGGCGGACTGTAGCGGAAGGCATGGTAGGACGGCTTCGATCTCCGACTCGCTGAGATGGACGGGAAGTGAGCCGAGATCTGACGCACTGAACGCCTCGACCTCTCGTGCCATGTCTGTCATCTGTTGATGGGGCCATGTGGATGCGGACGCGCTGTTCGTCGAGGCACTGTTGTCCATGTAACGGTCGGCCAATCGAGCTATGGACCGTACTGTGCACGATGAGGATAGTATGTCGGCCATGCTGACCCTGGAAAACCCTCGTCTTCTCAAGAGCGACACCAGAGGAACAGCCGAGAGACTGTCGATACCCAAGCGGTGAATACTACTTGTCGCTGCAGCGAGGTGTATTTGGCTGCCCATGGCCTCCTGTACAGCCATGACGACGGCCGACTCTTCGGCATCCAAAACATGTCCTTGACCAGTAGTAGACGCAGGATCGACTCCAACTTCTTGACCTTTTTGGGCGGCGAAGAAGTCATTTGCGATCTTGGCCAGGAGCTTAGTATCGACTTTTCCCGACGCGGCCAGGTAGGGGATGTTTGAGACCGACAGCATTGTGGGCACCATGAATGCTGGGAGCCCAGTCTCGCATTTCTGATCGATCCTCTCCAGCAACGTCACCCAAGCCTCGTCTTGATCCTGGAGCAGCTCAACCTCGTCGTTGATTGCCGCCTTGGGGGAATTCCCTGCTCTAGGGGCCACAAAGCCGAAGAGCTGCTGCTGCTGATTCGACTTGCCATCGTCATTGGAGACGACGACGGCGGCAAAGTCCAGGTCGCCCTCGCCGGCCGCAGCTTCTTTCAGGAAATGCACAACCTCATCGAGCTCGAGCCTCTGACCCCGAATTTTGGTCTGCTGGTCCGCTCTTCCCAAGAACTCCAATGTTCCATCGTGCATCATTCTCATCATGTCGCCCGTTCTGTACATTCTCATGTGGCCGCCTCCCAGCAGTAAGGTCGTCTGGAAGCTCTTGGCGTTCTCGATAGGTCTGTCTAGATAGCCCATGGAAACTTGCGGGCCGGCGATGCAGAGCTCGCCGGGCTGTCCTCTTCTGGCAACGACTTGTTCATCTCCAGTGCCAGGGCACAGTAGTAGAGCCTCGAGACCCCGGAATGGCAAACCAAGATTGCGAGCGTTGGAGTGGGCGTTCACGGCATGCCCTAGGCAACCAATGGTCACTTCTGTCGGCCCGTAGAAGTTAAAAAGAACAGCTCCTGCATCGTGCCGTCCTTGTTGTTGATTCTCTTGGCCAACGGGGTCGCGTGTCTTCGTCCATGTATTCAGAAGCTCGCTCGACGCCTTTTCTCCACCGGTCGTCACCACCCTGACCGAGGGCATCTCTTCGGGCCGCAGTCCCAGTTGCGTGAGCACGGAGGGGACGGAGCCGAAATGTGTGATGCCCAGCTGATTGATGACCCGCTGCAGGCTGCCGAGCATGGCTGTACGATCCCTACCGATGACGACGCGGTAGCCTAAATGCCAGGGTACAAAGAGCTGCGTGAGGTGAGGATCGAAGGCCCGGGATGTGAGGTTGAGATACTTTCCGGTACCCCCTAATACAGCTGTGCCGGGCGAGGACTCGATGATGCGGGTGCTGAAGGAGGTAACGAAGTGGCAAAGATTACTGCTGGACACGCGGACGCCCTTGGGACGACCCGTTGAACCCGATGTATAGAGAAGATAGCCACCGTCGCCACTTTCGGGCCGCCTCTGGAGGCACACGGGCCAAGACAACATCACATCGATATCATCGTCCCCATTCGGGATCAGCAAAGCCGGCGGATCGCTGTCGAGGTTCATGTCCAGGTCTCTAGCCAGCTCCTCCGTGGTGATGATGAGCTTTGCCTTGGCGTCCCGGATCAGGAGCTGTTTCCGAGCTGGGGGCAGGTCCTCGTCCACGGGAAGGTACACGTAGCCAGCGCGGAAGATGGCCAAGGTCGCTGCGAAGGACTTGATGTCCCTGCTCATATACAAAGCAACAACATCATCCGGCTGTAGATGGACCTGGTGTGATGCTAGGCTCGAGGCGATGGCATTGGCGAGCTTGTTCAGCTGGGCGTACGTGATTGTCTTGGTGGTTATTTCGTCGCAGTCGTCTTCATCAGACTGTTCGAGAGCGAGTTCTTCGACGGCGATCCAGTCTGGGTGCTCTGACGCATGCAGGGAGACCATTTCTGTTGGGTCGACTACGCCAATATTTTCACCGGTACTAGCCGCCCCGCTGATAGATATCAAATTCCGGTCCATTCTATTCGGAAGCAGATGGAGAGGCAGCTGGGGTGACTCCAGCATGGCCCTGGCCTGGTCGATAATTTGGTCCAGCATTAATTCGAGCTGCGCCTGAGAGATGCGGCTCCCATCGCCGGTAAGCTCCATGGCACCCTCGAGCTCAAAGACATTCAAGGCGAGTGGATGTTCCACATTAAGCGACAGTGCCTGCTCTGTCCCCCGGAACATTTGTTGGGCGGTATTGCTTTCGGCATCGTTGACACTCTCTGGAGCTGGATGGTAAACGAAGAAACCTGGAAAAGGAGCGTTGCTGCTTTCGCTGCCGTGGTTGAGGATTTTTTTGATATCCACGGGGTGCAGGTTATGCATGGTCCGGGAGAGGCTTGAGGAGTCACGAGTCATGTTACTCCAGAGCTCCTCAGCCGAAAGGGCATCGGCGCGAACAATTACGGGAAGAGTGGCCATTGCAGGACCCATGACCCGAGCGAGGTCCGGGTGTAGAATCCTCTGCGAGACGGTCTGACCCAGTACGACGGCCTTGAGCTCCAGGTATGACGCGAGAACGCACCCGAACGCGGACTGGAACAAGGTCGGGAAGTCGGGTGATTTGTGCGCAGATGCAGAGGGGAAGAAGATAGGAGGGATCGGCTTCCTCGCTAGGAGAATCCTCTGCGGTTGCTTCTGCCGGGATTGTGTCAGGTCGGGGAATGGGGCGTTCAAGGCGCCCACTGTTTCCCTAGCGCCAGATAGACGGCTATCCCACAAGGAGGCGGCCTCGTCCCTCTCCAGAGTGGTGGGCAGCAGACCCAACTCCATGCCCCTGGCGAGTGGTACCGCCCCATCATCGTCATCGTCATCCCAGCCTTGCCTCTGGTAGAGCTTTGCAACGGTGTTGAGGAGCATTTCCGACGACACACTGTCATATAGCGCGTGATGCATGCTCAGCATCACCTTGCTATTTCTCTCGTTGAACGTCACGGACCAAGGGGGCTGAATTGTTGTCGTTGGTGCCAGTTCCATTTGCAGCTTCTCAGCCCACCTGGCCAGATCTTGGTCTTCGTCACCAGATAGCCAAGCCCAACGAACCGTTGGCTCGCCGCGAACCAGCTGAAGAATGGTGGACCGGATTCCTTGCTGTCGGGCCCATGCGACACTGCCGCCATGCTCCTCTGTGTGTTCCACGTCGAGCTGTGTCAGGGGAACGAAGATGGTCCGAAGTATATCGAACTTCCTAGCAGCCTCTGTCCAAACGTACTTTAAACGGTGACCATCAATCGTGCCCAGGTGGCTCAAGTCAAAGACACGATGTGCCCAGTACGCCCGGGGCTCGAGCATCGTCTCTGCAACGAGTGATTCTTGAATTGGAGTCGCCGGCACCACGTACAATGTATCATGTGGCCTCATGTCGCCGCGGACTGTCTTCGTCAGAGCGTTTTTGATGGAAACCAGCCATGTTGTCCCTGCAGCCGGTTCCGACGATGCCGTGCCGTTAAGTAGTGAGAGTTCAGTCTTTTGACGCGGCAGCTTACGGAGAACGACCTCGACCAGCTCGCCGAGAGATTGGCACCGGATGAGGTCGATAACCCCGACCGCGCACCGCAGTCGCCGCTTCAGCGACCACGCCAGCTTGGTGACCTGTAGAGAGCTGAAGCCAAGGCCGGCCAGGCTATCCCCCGGGGATAAGGGCTCGGTTGCCATCTTGAAGTCGTCGGCGACGATGCGGAGCACAGAAAACTGGTCCTCGGTCCATTGTAGTTTCGTTTGATGACCATCGCCTGCGGATTGCTCGCAGCTGCCCTCTCTTCCAGCCAAAACGTTCAGATCCGAGCTCTGGTAGATTGCCTGCAGGGCTTTGCGATCGACCTTGTTGGACGCGGTCCTCGGCATCGTCGTGTCCAGCACAACCACGTGTCCGGGGACCATATACATAGGTAGCAGGTCCCTGGCCTTCTGGAATACCTGTCCCCTTATCATCCCGGCGTCAACACCGGCTTTTTTGACAGAGACAAACGTGACGACAACTTTGTTGCTGCTGTCCGTGACTGCCCCTGGGCGGGGGAGATGTAGTGTCTCAACATGCTCGACGGCCGCATGATCGTCCTTGACACTCGCACACGCGGCGCTAATTTCACTCAGCTCGATGCGAATGCCGGTGATTTTGACCAAGTCGTCGTTGCGGCCGAGAAACTCGAAGCCGTGGTCGTTGAGACGCGCCACATCTCCCGTTAGGTAGATGCGCTCATCGATGCCGGCGACTCCCTGGATGAAAGCCTTGGCCGTTTTAGTCTTGTTGCTGAGATAACCCTTGGCTACCTGCGCGCCACCCAGGGCCAGCTCGCCGATACCGTACCGCGGGACGAGCTCCCAGCGCTTCTGCTTGGTTTGCGGTACCTCAACTTCGCGGACAACGTAAGCTGTGCAGTGGGCCAGGGGGAAGCCCACGTTGGCAGCCTTGGCCCGATCTCTGCTCCTGCCGTAGAATCGCCTCATCGTGGACACGACCGCATTCTCGGCCGGCCCGTATGTGTTGTACGCGCGGGTGGTGATTTCAGGCGCCGCCCAGGCTTCAGCGACGTTTTCTGTAAGCTTCTCCCCTATGAAGGTCACATACTGCAACGTTGACCCTCTGAGCTCCTCGACATGGATGCTCGCGCCAAACGACGGCGTGAGGTGGGCATGTGTGGGGCTGGACTTCCAGATGAACTCGACAAACGTGCCCAACACCAGTTCTCTTGTGCCGCTGACGACGCTCCCTGCAATGCCCCAGGTGTAAAAGAGGTCCTGGACAAAGACGTCAAAGCTGTAGGCTGACAGCTGCAGTGTTCGCACCTGTCCGGCCTTTTCGTCGTGTTCAACTTGGATCTGCAGGTCTCGCATGGCCTGTGCCGCGGCGTTGTGTTGGATCATGACGCCTTTTGGCTCACCTGTGGTGCCCGAGGTCCACAGCAGGTAGGCCAAATCCTGCCCACTGAGATGGTGGGAGGATAAGACGCCATCGCGGGGAGAAGCTCTTACGGATGACTTCTGATCTGCGTACTTGTCGAGAAGAATGACGCGTACGCCTTCCAGGCTCTGATGTGCAAGGCAGGGCTCGACCAGATGGAGCGACTCCGTGGTTGTCAGCAATACCTTGCTCTGTGTTCTGGCGATCAGTGAGGTCCGTCTTTGCACGGGTGATGTCTCGTCGATAGGACACCAGGCAGAACCCGCTTTCAAGATGGCCAGGATAGCAACGTAAAGCTCGACGCTCCGCTGGAGACAAATGGGGATGACCTCAACGTCCTCTTTGCGCAGGGTGTTTGCCAGACCGTTGGCCCTAGCATCAAGTTCTGCATAGCTCAACTCAATGGGAGGTGAGTCTAGCGAAGAGTAAAAGCTCAAGGCGAGAAGCTCAGGGGTTAAGGCGGCTTGGTCCTCAAACTGGGAATGGAGGAGCTCAAACCGGCCCTGGCTCTGCCGATCGTTTTGTTGTGTGATTTCAGCTGGAGCGGGAATCGTCCCTTCTGTAGACAGCAAGTGCCTGGGTAGACGTGCTGGCAGCCACTGCGCTAGGTCGTCCCGAGATGAATCAACCATGATTTCTATCAGTGCTGCAAGTTGCTTGACGATGAAGGTTGCTGAAAGCTCTGAGAGGGCATCTTCTCTGTACGTGAGCTTGAAGGCCATATTCTCGACCTGCCCGTTGCGGTTGGGGGAATGAGGATTTGTCGGGAAAGCCTCGACAAACACCGAGAAGTCGTAACATATGGCCGGATTCTGGATTTCAGTCCACAGCATAGGAACAGTCTCTTCGGGCGTGGAATCCACCGGAGGGTAAGCTTGCAGGGCCAACGCAGTGTTGTATGGTCGTGTCTTGAAGATGCCAAAGGATGTGTGCTGGTGGCTCTGCGCAAATCTTGACTGAGTTGCGAGACTGCCGACAAGCTCACTGATCGTTTGGGCCTCGGGTAGGACTACCCGGCAGGGCACCACGGAGAAAGTGGGCGCGTGGGCGGGGAGATGATAGCCTGAGATAATGCTGCCAAACACAATGTCTCCCGTGTCTGACTCGGAGAACAAACTCAGGAGAAGGGACCAAGACGCTTGCAAGATTGACAACGGGGACGCGCCCAGAACCCTACTCTTGCCTTCTAGGACTTGCCACGGCAAGTCACTCGCGTATTCGACCATCCCATGGCGGAGGTTTGTGTCGGCGGCAGAGGGGTTGGTATTATCACCGCTTAATGAACCAAAACTCTCAGTCTCCCAGGCTTTTAGCGACTCTCGCCAGAGCTGGTCCGTTTCGGGTTCCACATTCGATGCCCATTCGAACACAACGTCGTAAATGCCCTGCCGCTGGACGGGCTCCAGGCCAGCATACTGCCTAGCCACGTCGCTCATGAGCACCTCGAGTGACGCACCATCGCAAATGCAGTGAGCCATGCTGATGGCCAAAAGCCCAGTTTTAACAGAGGCTGGCCCAGAATCCGAGTCCGGCTCAATAATCTGTATATGGTACAGCGTCTGTAGATCAAGAGATATGCTCTTCTCGGCCAATTCGAGCCATGGCTTCACATCACCAGCGAGTTGACTTGCATTTGATCTCCTATGCACCACCCGGCTCGAGTTGTTGGTGAATCGACGCCATGCCTCGGGCGCCAGGATGACCTGGGCAAAAGGTGACAGAGAATCGTCACATGGAAGGATGGCGCAGCGATAGATGGCCTGTTCGGAGACGACCCTCTCGACGGCTTCTTTTAGCCTCTCAGCAGAGACGTCCGGCCGCAGTTTCAAGACAGAATGGCTGATGTAGTTGCGTCTATCAATAGCGAAACTCACGGCCAATTGGCTTTGCGTGCATGTTGTAGGCAGAACCATCTCGATGTCCGCCGCGTCGACGAGATTGAGTTTGTCGAGTACCTCTGGCACGTATCTGGAGGAAAAGTTGGCGAGTTGGCGTTGGGTGTCGGCTTTTTTGGCTCCTAATTTGGCCGAGACATCAACGTATCGAGCTGAAGGGAAGAAGACAGAGCGGATGGTGGCTTCTGAGTCAAGCAGAAGAGCCAGCGACGGCTGCAGACGCGCATGGCGAGGTTGATAGTCTGTTGATCCGGAATTGGGCCATCGCTTCCGTATGTCCCGCAAAAGTCTCATTGCGCGGAGACTGTCCATACCAGCCTGGGCGAGTGGCGTGGTGGCCGTGACCGTGGCCGTGGTAATGGAGGAGTTACCATCACTTAGGATTCCGGACACGATGTCGGTGAGCTCTTCTTCCAGCTTAGCATCTTCGGGGTCAAATAGGCGTTCGACATGCTCAAAGGTTTTGTGTGGCACAGCTTCTAGTCTCCCCCCCAGACTGTTGTCTTTCAGAGCCTCCTGCACATACGCCGAAGCTGCTTTGCGATCGAGCTTCCCAGAGACAGTCCTCGGGAGAGCGTCGACCTGAAGAATCTTAAAGGGCCTCATGTAGTCTGGCAGGTACCGTTGCGCAATTTCCAGACACCTTTTGTGGGCAAGCTCAAACTCCAAGCCGGCATGTGTCTCAGGTACAACAAGACTCACAACCCTCTCCGAGCCGGTCTCAGACGTCTGGCTTTTCCAAACACAAGACATTGTCTCTCGTACGCCGTCCACTCGGCTCGCCAGCACACTCTCGATCTCGCCCAGCTCCACGCGTCTCCCGCTCAGCTTGACCTGATCGTCGGACATTCTGCCCAGGAACTCGACCATAGGTTCGCCGCGGGGGCCCCATACAACCCTGGCTCGGTCGCCGGTCTTGTACGCTCTGCCCCATTCCGCATCGTCGAGAAAGGCGGCCGCTGTCTCATCGGAACGATTCAGATAGCCCGCTCTGCTCACCTGCGGGCCGATAATGACGAGCTCTCCTACGGCCCCCATTGGAACGGGCTCCAAGTTTGCCGTCTGGGCTTGACTCTGAACCCTCTCGTCGACGATGAGGCAGCCGCATGTTGCAAGAGGCGTTCCTAAAACGGAACCTCGCTGCGCTGCCGGGACATGGGCCTGGGCGATGCAATAAATGGCCGTTTCTGTCGGGCCGTATCCATTGTAGATACCGCTGGGTTTATGCCCAAGATCGCCGTGATTTGCGGTGGGGTTGTAACGAGCGAAGTCCTGCAGCAGGCGCGTATTCAGCGTCTCGCCACCGACCATCAGAGCGCGTATCGATGACGGGTCCAGCAGGCTGGCAAAGCTCGGGGTAATATTGGTCATGTCGGCCTCCATGACCCTGACGACCTTGTCAATGTCTTGTAAGGTGCACTCGCGCGGAGCACAGCACAGCGTTGAACCGGTGCTGAGCGTCCAGAAGATTTCAAAGAGGGAAATGTCGAAGGTCGGCGCCGCGCCTTGATACCATCTGATGGGCTTGCTGGATGATGATGTTGGCGGGACAAGTCGGTAGTGGGCGCTCAAGGCGGAGATGGTACATGCCGCGGAAATGTGACTGATAGCTACGCCTTTCGGCATGCCAGTGGTTCCTGACGTGTATAGAATGTAGGCCGTATCAGTCTCGGCGATGGTTAATGATGATCGCACTGGCTGCCTCTCCGCTCTTGTGTCGCATGCTGCCAGATACGGAGCCACGTTGATCGTGGCAGTAAGGGTAGACTGTGGCGACGACAACTGGGAGTCCCGCTGCGATGATGTGGCCACGAGGAGAGCAGCTGGCCTCAGATCTGCTATCAGCGCCTCCTGTCTCTCCCTGGGGGCGTCCACCGGAATGGGACAAAAGGCCATGCCGGCCTTCAGAACAGCTAGGTAGCTGGTATAGAGCTCGGGGCAAGGCCCCATCAGCACACCGACAGCCTTGACAGACTGCTGTGACCGTGATTGTGGTTGCGCGCAGGTGCGAACTAGTTCAGCCGCCAGCGCGTTGGCGGCATTTTCGACGTTCTGGTATGTATACTGGATCCGCTTGCCGCTTTCGAGGTCGGAAAGGAAGTCCACGGCTGTTCTGTCGGGGGTTTCCGCCACACGTTGCTCGAACCACCGGTGAAGCAGCGCCGGCCCATCTCCATCACTCCCAGACTCCTCATCGCGCTGGCTGTCTGAGCAGATTGGCTCCCTGGGAAACAAAGCGAGGGGCCTTTGCTTAGGTGGAAAGTTGAGCACAGAAGGCTGCGTCCATCGAGTGGCTTCACTTCGGCCTTGCTGTAGACCGAGAATAAGGTCGTCTAGCATCTGACCCAGAGCCTCGAGAGCAGCGGTAGGCACGGCATTGGCCTGCGCGGTCAGCCGTACCTGTCTCGTTGCCGCATCCACATGAAGTTGCAATGCCTGGATTGGGTGTTAGCCACATGAACCGCGACACCTTGTGGCTTTGCACGGTGGCCCGCTGGCTTCCTCATATTGACGCACCTTTCCCTCGCCAATCGAAAAGTCCGTTGGGATGTCATGACGATCCAGATGTTCAATGAAGCCAACGACTCCCTCCTCGTCCTTGTCCCCGTCTTCGGGGACTGGACCGGCGGAACGAGCCAATATAAAACCACCGCGTTCGGCGTCTTGGATACAGTACGCCTCGCCAGGTTCCAGGATCACCAGCCGGGCGACAAGCTTGACAAATGCTTTGATGACTGTATCCCTATCAGGTTTGAGTTCAAGGGGGCTCGACCAGTGTAGCAATTGAACGCCGTCTTGAAGATAGCCTTGTACTCCCAGCCGTGGTACTGCCAGCTCCTGATTCAAAGGCTGTTGAAGGGAATGCAGCGGGCGGAGTTGCGTGATGGGTGGCCGTAGCTTCGGCGCTGTGTCCTCCATGTTGTCGTGAACTCACTGGACAGCTGGGTATTGTCTTGGCTCCGGGTCACCACAGTTCTTTCGGTATACCCAAGGTACCTTGTATGAATCTTGAGAGGGAGGCGTGACTGTCAGCTAAAATGGGTTATATTCCAGGTTGCTGGGACGTATGTACCCTATTCGGCCCCTACAGCCACATGCCTCCCGCTATCGCTCCGGCAGTGGGACAGACAAAACACTCCACCGGCCCCAGAGGTGTGTGCGTATAATTAGACTCCATTTAGTCCCCATCTCACACGCTCTCAGCGAAACCTCGGAGAAATGTGAGGGATTTTCTCGTTCACAACCCACCCGCTCATCCGCGGCTTACCCCCCTTATGTGCATATGTCAAGTATGTGAGGTGACCATTACAGAACCGACCGAGAATAGCCGCAACCTCAGACAGCAGAGCCACGCCCAAATTACCACAAACCCGCTGTCAAAGATGCAACCATCCCTCCCCCCTCGAGTCTCGCTTCGCCCACCGGGGTTCTTGTTTTCCCCCCGGCTCCGTTACGTGCCCCCTCCCGCGTCCCCCCGCCCATTACGTACAAAAGCAGAACAAAAGCGGAGTCGGTAAGGCCTGCCCCTGCATTATCTGATCATCTTGATCATCCAGCAAAGCTTGGGCGGGCTGGGTCGGTCCATGCCCCGCCCTGCGTTCGCTCCGAGTCTGCCAAGAGTGGTCTACAATCAGATGATCGGATAAGATTATTCGTGTTTGATGTCCCCTTTCAGCCCACCCGGGTACCTGAAGTGGACTCAGTGAAGAGCGGGTGGTGCCGCCGCTGTGCAAAATGGCAAATTGCTGCTAAACCATATTGTAACTATCTTACAGTGTTGCATTGACCTAATACAAGAGGAGTATCACCGCTTCCAGAATTTGAGGTATCCATCAAAGTGTGTTCTATCTTCCTGTCTATACGAAATGTGCCTCCTGAAAGAAGCGATCCCGTTGAAGGGCGAAGAGAGTCGCCGTCTTGTGCGGCAAGTGGAAGCGCTTCTTCTTCTCCTGCGGAAGGTACTTGTTCTGAATATGAACGTGAGCCAGGTCGAACTGCGGCTCTGCAATCACTTGCTTGGTTCGAGGCTCTCGGAGAAAGCAGCAGTGCTTGATGGACGTTGCCACGGCTTGGTACCTCTTGCCGCCCCGGAAATGCTCCTCGCCCACCAGGATGTGTGAGTTTTGGTCGTGCTCGCCCACCACAATGCCGCAGTTGGAGCCGAAGAAGCACGCCGCGTTATCTTCTTTGACCCACCCCAGCTCCGTGTACCCGGCCAGCTCGCCGTCCCACTCAAACAAACACGACATGCTGTGCGGGTCTGCCAGCTGCCCCGCCAGGTACTCTCGGTGGTGCTCGTCCGGCCCGCGCTCCTTCCACGCGGCGTTGACGCGGTCCGAATTCTGCCACCGTTTGTACGCCTCGAAGTGTGCCGGATTCTCGGCGTCCATGTGTAGGATCCGGAGCTGCTGCCCGAGCTCGACGATAAATCGAGAGTAGATGGCCGTGCCGGGCTTGGGCTTGGGCGGCCGCACTGGGTGGACAGTGCAGACGTTGCCCTTGCGCGTAAACCCCAGCTGGCTAGGGAAAACACCCAGCGTCCCGTTAAAGCCCGGGAAGCTGGTCACTTCAGGCCGGGCACGGAGCCAATGCTGTGAGTCTGGGGCCCCGGCGCCCTGCCAGAACGCTTCACGGGAGACCCAGTAAATGCTATCTTCCGCTTCTGATGTCTTTGCGCTAGTCGAGAATGGCGATAACACTCCCAGGCCGGTGCATCGCAAGTACTCGCCCACCCGTTCGCTGTCCACCGAGACAGCAATCACGTCCTCTTCTCGGTGGTCAGGATGCAGCCACAAGGCATACACCGAGGCCCATGCCAGCGCGAGGTCATGATGCTGCTTGTCAGAACCAAAAGGCGAGCTAGAGCTAACCACATCCAAGCCCAGAAGCTGGAGTCGGATGACGTCGCCGAACTGCGCAATGTCGTCGTTGACCATGGGTAGGGAGAGCCTGGCCTGCGTTCCAAGATTCGTCCACCGAGCCAGCGCTGCGCTACCAGATCCGACGACATAGTCCTTGCCGGGGCCATCATTTGTGCAAGCGATCCACACTTCCGTCTCGCCGTCCGGTAGTTTGAAGCGTGTCATGCTTTCCATGCTCAGCGGAATTTCGTCGTCGGGCGGCGTATCAATACCGAGAAAACGACCCATTTTTGATGAGGATGGATTACCTCTACTTGGATCAGTTTCCAGTCAACGATACCCAAGTTCTACGTAGAAATAATCCAACGAAAAGCTTATGGTTAGATGAGGAATGCGCTTACATAGGTGTGTCGATCCCGCGCTTGTTGTCAGATCACAGATGAAGGTGGCTTCGGAAAAAGTCAAAGATTTGATGTCAACGTAGTGAGAATAATTGGGGCGACAAAGTATGTAACAAAAACGGTGTAACTTGGTAGACTTGCTATCACGTTCTGCCAGCTGTCTCGTCGTCAGGGATCCTAAATATAACGCTCAACTCAAAGAACGGAATGGTGGGTAGGGTGACGAGGATCCCGTTTTGTTAAATGCATGTAACAAAAACCACCCATCTCTTACACAGTACCTAAGTATGTTGTCCAAACAGGCCTCACTCAAGGCACCCAGACGTCGTACTGGTTACCTAACAGGGAAGATTGTCAGGAGATCGCGCTCGCGTCGTTAGTCTTCATTGAGGAAGACGAGCTGCGCATCATCAAGCGGGAAAAAATAAAAAATAAAAATTTACAGCCAAGGCAATTTGAGAATCTTTTCGCGTTGCATTCGGATGTGTGGGGCGTCAAGGATCGTGGTTGGTATTGAGTGGTCGGGGAAAGCGGAAATGCCTTCAGTGGAACGGCGATGACTCGAGCAGACAGATAATCAGATCATCTGATTGCTGATCCACCACCTTGGCAGCTAAGAGCCGAGGGCCAAGATCCAGGAGAAGCTTGGTCAGAACATGGGTGAAGTCCCACAACGGAAAAGGAAGCGCAGATCACGATCTTGGCCCGGAGACAATTGCCGCACCGAACGCGGGAGGTCCGTCATCGGAAGGATTTTCAGCCTCGCCAAAAGCCCAAGGATTGGTGTTTCTTTCGTCCAGTGGGATGGACGGATGTGCGAGGCAATCCTCTGGCCGAGATACCCACGGGAAGAATCCCAAAACACGTGCCTCTGGTTCCATACCAACTTGACATTCCTCGAACAGCAACAGGACCCGACTCCCAATTCGCCCGTGACGACAGCCAGTGTAAGCCACCAACATGGCGAGTCCTGGCGGGGAATCCTTCCCTCCCCGGAAATGGTACAGAAGAGTGCCGTTCGTATCCACGAAACCGATCAAGAAGCGACTGGCGGTACGGAACGTGAATTCGACTTCGGGCCCGGTCGACGTGGGGAATGAGAGTGGTGGTGTCACTGCGACTGGGGAGAAACTTACGTTGCCAGAGTCCACAGCGAACTGGCTGTCCATCTTGACGTTCGCCTGGCTGAGTCCGGTGATAGGGACGGGCTACACCAGACCTCTTCAAGTCGACGATCTGTACAGCATGCCGAGCACCAGGCTGGTGGAGGGCCATGCGGATCGACTCGAAAGGTTCTGGTCGGAGAGCCTGGAGAAAAATAGGAATCGAGTGGCTTCGTCCGGGCTCATGGCATGGAGGCCTTTCTGGGCGAGGCGCACAACCGACGCTACAGTCTTGACCCTTGCTCTCAACCGTGTCTGCTTCCAGTGGTTCTGGATAGGGGGTCTGTTCAAGCTGAGCGGGGACTTGTCACAAATACTCTCGCCACTGCTCATTAGGTTCCTCATCAACACACTGTCCGACCCGTCCCAGCAAGCCCTGCGCGCAGGCTTCGGCTACGCTGCGGGCCTGTTCTTGCTGCTCGTCTTCTCCGTCACGTCCAACGTCCACGGCTTCTACCGGTCGTATACGACTGGTATCCTCTTGAGAGGCGCCCTCATGCATGCCATTTATCGCAGGGTGACTGTGCAGCTCACCGAGAAGGCCAAGCTGAAACACGGCCTCGGTACTGGCAAGCTGATGAGTTTGATGAGTGCGGACGTGACGCGCGTCGACTTCTGCTGCGGCTTCTTCCACGCCGCATGGACTAGTATCCTCCAGATACTCCTTTGCTTTGCCCTGACGGCATGGTCGCTGGGCTACAGCGCCCTGCCTGGGTTCGGCTTGCTGGCGCTGCTGTATCCCCTGCAGACCTTCATGGTACGACGGTTACTGCGTCTGCGCCGGGCCAGCATGCCCTTTACCGACGCCCGGGTTAAGGCCGTGGTGGAGGCCGTGTCGACTATCCGGCTCGTCAAGGCCAACGCGTACGAGAAGAGCGTGCTCGAAAAGATCCGAAATCTGAGGTCGGACGAGGTCGTCTACATCCGCAAGAGGATGCTTCTCAGGGCTCTCAACACCGCCGTTTCGTACACTGCTCCCACTCTGGCCGCCGTGGCCAGCATCGTCTGCTATGGAGCGACGAACGAGAACGGCATGGACGCCGGTGTCGTCTTCTCCGCCCTAGCCTTTTTCCTGCTGCTTAGGACGCCGTTGCAGGCCCTGCCTACTGCGCTTTCCGCCATCGCTGATGCTCGCGCAGCACTCGAGCGCTTAGCAGTCTTTATGCTTGCATCGGACGCGGGGCCTGCCGGTAATGCTGAACTACACCCAGAGCCTGGCATGAATACAGGCGATGAGTCTTCAGATGACGTGGTAGTTCGGATCGAGGATGCTACCTTTGCCTATCACGATGACGTTGAGCTGATGACTGACGACGTCAACGCTGAAGCCCAGGAATTGAAGATGCCGCACCCAACCGTATCTCAAAGCAAGGTGTCTGCGAGCCAGAGCCAGAGACTGTACCTCGATTCTCTCGTGGTGAAGAGGAACAAACTCGTCTGCATCGTGGGACCCGTGGCATCGGGTAAATCGTCGGTGTTTAGGGCGCTGTTGGGAGACATGCAACTTGTTCAAGCACGCTCATGCCGTCTGGACCACGGGAACTCGTTGTCCTCATCCCGGCTCGCATTTGCCCCGCAGACAGCCTGGCTGCTCAGCGAGACCGTGCGGGAGAATATCGTTTTCGGCAGGGCGCTGGATCTGGCATGGTACGACGAGGTGCTCACCCGGTGCTGTTTGCACCCGGACTTGGAGCGGCTGCCTGAGGGTGATATGACGGTCGTTGGCGAGCTGGGAGTGTCCTTGTCAGGTGGCCAGAAGCAGCGCATCAGTCTCGCCCGGGCCATCTACGGCAAGAGCCCACTGCTCTTTCTCGACGACTGCTTCTCCGCCCTGGACGCTCATGTCGGTGCTCACGTCTTTGACATGGTCGTCAACCGAGCGCGGAGTAACAAGGAGGCCACGGTTGTGCTGGTGACACATTCGATGGTTTTCGCTAGGCAGGCGGATCACCTTGTCTATATGGAGAACGGCCGCATTGTGGAACAGGGCTCCTACGACAGTCTGGCTGGCGGTGGGGGTCCCTTTTCCCTCTTTGTGGGGTCCTCATCAGGAGCAGACTTGGACTCGGAATCAACTCGTCATAGTAGCGACGTTCCGCAACCCCAACATCCAGAGGATAACGCAAAGGAGGTGCAAAAGCAGGACCAGGATCAAGGGATCGTCGCCCAAAAGTCAGAGGGGAAGCGAGAGGACCGAGGCAAAGAGATCATGCAGAAAGAAGAGAGACTTGTTGGTTCTGTCAGTGGCAAGACTTACGCCCGCTACGTGCAGATGGGCAACGCCCGGCTTACCGTGCCGCTCTTCATCACGGCCATCATCACATACCAGGGAACGAGCATTGTCTCGCCACTATGGCTGAGCTGGTGGCAAGACAACAAATACACATCCATCTCGGAGGACGCATACATGGGAGGCTACGCGGCGTTTGGTATCGGGCAGTCAGTCGGCCTGTTCTGCATGAGCGCAACCTTTGCCTTGTTCTGCTTCTGGTGCTCGAACAGGCTTCACCACGCAGCCATATCGAAGGTGCTGCACGCGCCCGTGGCATTCTTTGACACCACGCCGCAAGGTCGCATCACGCACCGGTTCAGCAAGGACGTCGACGCCGTGGACAACGTGGTGGGCGAGACACTGCGGCTTTTCATCTCGACAGCCGTGCAGGTCATGGGAACCATCATTGTGGTAACCATCGTGGTACCGGCGTTTGTAGCCATCGCTGCTGCTCTTCTCCTCGTTTACATCTGGACTGGGATCTACTACAGGCCCTCCTCACGCGAGCTGCGCCGCCTGAACAATCTGCTCCGCAGCCGCATCTACGAACACTTTGGCGAATCCATGTCCGGCCTGCCCACCCTCAAAGCCTTCGGCGCCGTGTCGCGCTTCGTCGATGACAACGCCCGCAATATCAACGCCGAGACTGCCGCTTATTGGCTATCCGTGGGGTGTCAGCGCTGGCTCAATCTCCGTTTGGACCTCTGCGGGTCGATGCTCGTCTTCGCCACGGCACTGCTCGTCGTGGGACTCCGAGACACCATCAACCCATCGTCCGGGGGTGTGGTCCTGTCGTACGTCGTCACGGCGCAGGCCGTGTTTGGAAACATGATTCGCCAGAGCGCCGAGATCGAGAACAACATGAACTCGGTCGAAAGGATGCTTCACTATGCCTACAACATCGAACAGGAACCTGCACACGAGGTCGACAGCGTGGACAAAACGCTCAGGGCCAGTGGATGGCCGCGGGCTGGTCGTGTGCAGTTTGAATCACTGACGCTCAGCCATCGTCCCGGCCTGAAACCGGCACTCAGTGACGTAACGCTAGACATAAAGCCTGGTGAAAAGGTCGGTGTTGTCGGGCGTACTGGCGCTGGGAAGACTACGTGTAAGCACCCAATCCAGTCACTTCTTCCGAACCCCCCAGACTCCATTTTCGTCATGCATTAGCTCACCATGTATCAGTGATATCCGCCCTGCTGAGGGTGATAGAACCCACAAACGGCAAAATCTTTATTGACGGAGTCGATATTCACACGATTGGTTTGCATTTGCTGCGGTCAAGCTTGTCTGTCATCAGCCAAGACGCCGTCCTCCTCGCCGGAACCATCCGGTACAACTTGGACCCGTTTCAGCAGTATGATGACGGCTGGCTGCACCAGTGTTTGCGAAGAGTTGGACTTGCCGGTAGCCAACCAGACACTGATGCAACAAGTTCAAGTGGGCAAGACAACGAAATCGGGGCTGGTTCATGCGAATTAGAGAAGAGCCAGGACTTCGAGCCCAACAGCGGCAGCAGGGGCCTGACGTTAGACTCGGAAGTCAAGGAGGGCGGCGCCAATCTCTCCAATGGCCAACGCTCTTTGATATCCATCGCCCGTGCCCTTGTGAGGCGGTCCAGGATCCTCATCCTAGATGAGGCCACGGCGTCCATCGATGGAAGGGCTGACGCGGAGATTCAGGTGATGTTGAACGAGGTGGTCGGGGACGCTACAGTTCTGACCGTCGCTCATCGACTGGATACTATCGTTGCCACATGTGAAAAAGTTGTTGTGATGGACAATGGCCGGGTCGCCGAATTCGGTTCCATATCAGACCTCTACTCCAGGCCGGACAGTCTATTCCGGGCGCTCTGCGAGGCTTCCAAAACCACTGTTGGGGGGGCAAAATGTTAGCACAGCAGCGATGACCAGTATGAACCTACTGATCCAGAACCCCCTTAACTGAGCTGATGTAATTAAACGGATCAGCCCGGGCGGCAGATTATCTCAGTACCTAATATTAATAACTAGTTCAGCCACGACAGCACCTTGCTTTTTTTCTCGTTCCAACTTGACGCCAAAAGGAATGGTGCAGGTTGCAGCAGTCACAGGTTGCTTGGCTGTCAGCCCGCTGGTCTGCGTCTAGCGGCCTAGCGTATGTCCGGGCTTTTCAACTTTCAGTGCTTTGCAATGATTTCGCGCAAAGGTGCAAGCTGCAATCCGTCGGTGGCTTCCGGTTCGTGAACCAATGGTGGCTTGCTCCCGCGGCGGTTTTTGGCACACCGAGAATTGGGTCGTCAAAAGCCGATGTCGGCGGGCAACCCTGGACAAGACTTTTTATCAGATTCTGCGCAACATGCAGTGTAACATCGCATGGCGTGTTGCCAAGTGTGGGGGGGCGGGAGGACGAGAGGGGGGGGGGGGGGGGGTGTGTGGGTTGCAGAGCGTCCTTCGTAATGGCCGCCAGCCACCTTGGTTTGGGGTGCTCGTTCAGCACCAACAACAATTTACCTAACGTTCACACCGTCGTAAAAATAGGAGCCCTGGCCGGGCTCGGGCGGATATTGGTTACTAAAAAGGAAAGAAGGAAAGATAAGCAAATGAATATACAAGGGCCACTGCAACCCCACCACTGCTCCCACGTGTCGGTCGTTTTGCACTTTGACCTTGCACCATCCTTCGTGTCCCGAGTCTGGTTTCACACAACTCCGGCATCTGAGTCCATGCAACTTTAATTGCCACGCTTCCATTCGGCCCTCCGTTCCTCCATTCCTCCATTCGGTCTTTATTATTATCAGGCGCGTACTCCGAAACCGCCCGACCCAAGGCGACATGTCGACGCCGACTGCAGCCTCTCACGCTGGCCAGCCGAACCGGGAAACCAACAATGACGATCTTGTACCATCCTCGTCCCGGAGGAGCCACGAAACGGTTGATGGCATCGGAGAGGCGGATGACCACTCCAAGACTGTTCTTTCGCGGCGAGACTCGGTCCCCATAGGCTCTGGTGTCGATGCCATCACCGCAGATGGGGGCCACACTGAGATCGGCGTCAGCAGGGTCGAGGCCTTCAACAAAGTCCTGTACCAGTCGGGCAAATCTGGCAAGATCTTGCTGTGGCTGCTGGGCGTCTCCATCGGCCTGACCATGTTTGCTTATGCCCTCGACCAGGGCATCACCTACAGCATCTTCACCACCATGGCCAGTTCCACGTTCGGGCAGCACAGCTCGCTCGCCGCCGTCAGTACGGCCAGCCAGATCATCCGAGCTATCAGCAAGCCTTTCATCGGCAAGCTGGCTGACATCACCTCGCGTCCCACTACCTACGTCGTCATCCTCGTCTTCTACGTCGTCGGCTTCGCCGTCGCGGCCAGCGCGAGCACCTTTGCGGCCTACACCGTGGGAATCTGCTTCACCTCTGTCGGCAAATCCGGACTCGACCTGTTGAGCGACATCATCGTTGGTGATTTGACACCGCTCCAGTGGCGAGGCTTTTTCGGTGCCGCCCTGTCTATTCCCTTCGTCATCACCGTGCCCGTCAACGGGTTTATTGCTGAGGCCTTTGTTGACAACTGGCGCTGGGGTTTGGGCATGTTTGCTATCCTCGTGCCTGTCCTGCTCCTGCCGGCCATCTTCACGTTGTATTCGATGCAGCGGCGAGGAGAGAAAATGGGCATGGTCACGATGGCCGCTTCAAAGCGCCTGAGGACCGGGGAGGGTGTGGAGGCCTCTGAGGAGCCGACGAACTCGAAGGGTTCCGCCTCCTGGATCAAATCCCTTTACCAGGGCCTGGTAGACATTGACATCATCGGCCTCGTCATCCTCGGTATATCCTTTTCACTCATCCTGCTGCCCTTCACCCTCGCAGAGGACGCTGATGGCGGTTGGGCTAACGGGAGCGTGATTGCCATGCTCGTCGTCGGCTTCGTCCTGCTCGCTGTCTTTGTGCTTTTCGAAGTGTACCTTGCCTCGAAGCCGCTCATGACGAAACGCATCATCAAGAACCGCACCTTCCTCGCTTCGGTCACCATCTACGCCTTCAACCAGATGGCCTCGGCAACCCGAAACACCTACATGTCCTCGTACGTTTACATTATCAAAGAGTGGACGACTTACGAGTGGACCATCTTCTTGGGTATTACAACCATGGGACTCAGCCTGATGGGGCCCATCGTCGGTCTCATCCAGAGAAAAACACACCGCTACAAGTCCATGATGGTCTTTGGCGCTGCGGCGAGACTGATCAGCTACGGCCTACTGGTACAAAGCAACGGCAACATGATACAAGACACGGCCCGTTTGATTGTTGCGCAGCTGATCTACTGTCTGGGTTCCTTCAATGTTGTCGGCGCCCGCGTAGGCAGTCAGGCCTCGGTGCCACATGAGGACATGGCCTCGATCATCGCTCTGCTCACGCTGTGGTCCACCTTGGGCTCATCCATCGGCAGTGCCGTCTCGTCGGCCATCTGGACGAATGAAATGCTCAATCAAATGCGCCAGGAGATGCCCGGGGTTGACGAGGCGACCATCTTGAAGCTCTACGGAAATATCAGGACGCTCCGTACAACTTACGACTTCACCGATCCCATCAGGCAGGGTGCAATCCGCGCGTATGCTTTTGTCAACGGCCACATCGCCATTACCGCCCTCATCATGGCTGCTGTACCGCTATTCGCCACCTTCTTCATGCCTGACTTCTACCTGGGCACTCAGCAGAACGCTGTCACCAACTTGGGTCTCGACGGCGAGAGGGTCGATGTACCGGAACGGCCTGCTGAGGATCGGGCGAGGGTCGAAGCGAGGTCAAGGCCGTTTTATCGGAGGCTGCTCGATGCCTACTACAGAGACCGTGTGTAGGCAACGTCACATTATAGGTGTTAGTCTGGCTGAGCAGTGTTGAAAGTTTGGGATGAAATAAACTTGATGTTCATCCGCTTGTTATCTCGCCGGAAATACATAGTAGCCGCTGGTAGTTAGGTAGGTAGTTATATGTACTTACATTATATTAATGTTTTTGTCTTGGTATTCTACACACCCACGAGACGCGGTTTGGCTCGAGTGCGTCGTACTCAAGTGCCTCGAGAAAAGCTTGATCTGCCCCTATTATCTAACGCTCCCCACCACACGTTCGCAGCTTTTAACTCATGCTAATAAACGCGAGGACTTAAACTCAAAGGCTATAGTTTCATCCCAAAGGACTGAAAGTACAACTTGTTTCGTTACTTGGGCTAACTATGCTTGTCGTTTCTCATTTGGGATGCGGCATGCTTGGAGATGTCCGGCGCTGCGAGGCATTTGGAGTTTGAGGGCCGCTGGCGATAGACGGGTGACGTACGAGAGCAAACCTAGGTAGACAGTTACTTGGCTGGCGACCTTGGAACTTGAATATACACAGCAACGTCTATAATCACTGTCAAGAATAGGCCTTTCGCGTTCCGACTTCATGTGATTAGCCGTGCCCGGTTGAAGCTTGGTAAGAGGATACCAAATTTATGTACCTGCTCGACTGGATACATTTACCAGTCAACCCCCCCTCGCCTTCCTTCCTCTTACCCCCTACCTCCTTACCGGGTCAGCGAGTGGCATGAGGCCTTGGGAGGGCGCAAACCTGACGACGGGTAAGTTGTTGAAATGCGACCATCGATACCTAGGTCTGTAAATTGGATGAGTCTAAACCCAAACCCGGAGCGGCAGTGTTCGATTCCGCTTTGCGATCGGCATTGGCACATGGTTAGTCAGGTTCCGTACCTATTTAGCCAGGGTATCATCCTGACCTCACTTCTCCCTCTTCCCCTCTCAACCTCCACGGCCGGGCACCCCGTCCAACATTGCCACCACTACAAAATGCCGTCCCTAACACGCTTTGGTCTCGTGGCCCTGGCCTCTTCTCACAGCATTTATGCCTCACCGCTTGTCCCTCTTGAGACAACGCAAACAGTGAGTCGGATCGACGACCGATCGTTCGACGAAGCAGGCTTCATCCACCTTGTCGACTGCCACCCATTAGAAGAGGCACCAACGAACTCGACACAGAGCTGGATGTCACTCGTAATTGTACGCAAGTTCTCAGTCGGCCTTCCTCCGCTAAAGCACACACATACATCCCAAATAAGAAATTCACCGAACTGAACGTTAATCTTATACGCCTATCCCGTGCAGTACTGCCCTGACGGCACCGACTGCAACAACATTGACCACTTCCCCGAAGCGCAAGACATCTGTGCCATGAAGACGAGCGACATAGCGCTTGATTACCACAAATGGGAGAACAGCGACTGGCAGCACTGTTACTTTGCCGAAAGGGGGGTATTCAGTTGGGCGATTAGCAGGTTTGCGCGGCTGTTTCCGCCTGCTACAGAGGTTGGGTGAGTGTTTTTTCCCCTTCCTCTTCTGTCGTCTTTTTCTTTGTCGCTGGGACCCTGGATGGTGTTACTTTTTCGTTCCCATCCCTTCCTCCCTTTCCTCTTTTTCACGTTTAGAAGTACGGACAAATTAGGCATGCGAAACTAATGACGCATGTCTAGAATAGGTGAGGATGTCGACTCTCAGGGATTTGCTGCCTTTCGAGGCGATGAATTGCAGGGGGCCGGGCCGGCGACGCACAATTGCTCCAGGGTGTATTACTTTGCCCCTGACTGAAGTTAGGGTAGGTAGGTACCTACCGAGTTAGGCAGCGCGGTTAGTTGCTACACCACCATTGGGAAAGGGATTCTTAGTCGCTGTTTGTAAGAGCATGATGCATCTGAAGGGTTCGTTGGGGGGGCCATACTGTTGAAGGCTTCTCGCATAGCATGGAAGACAGCAGGTGCCGCTGAACTGGAGCAGGCCGGAGGGGGGTGTTAAGGGTGCTGACTATGTATTTTGAGGCAACTGACCTCGCTACACAGTGTCTTTCTATTCATTGCCGTACTATGATATATCATTGCTCTCCCAAGTTGACCTAACTTTAACAACACCGCCCGCGGTGCCTGAAACCACCTCCTTTTCTCTCGTAGCGTTCCTGGATGGGAGGCAAATTCTTGTGGCCAAGCGTCTGGTTCTTTTCAAGGCCGTCTGGGTGTCGCTGCACGTGGCATCTCAGACCTTATATTCGCACTTTCCGTGCCGCCTTACCCAAGGTTGTCAGTCTAGGCACGTGATTAAGAGGGAAGGAGAGGAGGAACCTGCTTGGTTAGCCCCGGACTTGGCTCGGGCGACGATGCGTCTCCGCCCACCGGCCTCGGCTGCGTTTGAGGCTTCGTGACATGTGCTGCATGTGCGGGCGCCATGGGGAGGTTGTTTGATACGGCCAAGATAGAGGAGATGACCTACTTATAAGCATCCGCGAAAAGGAGGACTGCCTGGTATATTTGTCAACTCAGTGAATGGCCCGGAATGGGAAGCCGCAGAGAGCATAGCATATAGCACTTACCTACCTATGCTACGGTCTTTACATGTATATATTGTTTGATCTCGGCGATTCTCTGTAGGTTACCGCTTTGCTTGAACGTCTCGGCAACAGAGACAAGGCCTCGGAAAGCCGAATAACTAGAGCTTCGGTGTCGGGAACATGGCTCAAAGAAGTCTTTTTACGCTTTCCGCTGGAACGGCTCTTCGTCTACTTGCTTTGTCTGGTACAGTCTGTGACGTTTGGGAAGAGAATGACAGGAACCACATTATAGTGAAGTGGTGATACCTCACAAACACACACACCACCCACACTCGGCACCTGCTACACCCGTTGTGATGCCAATGTAGCATAAAGGAGGAGATGGCTCAAGGAATACCTAATTTTCGATCCTACAGATCCTACGATCGTAGTGGCGATGCGCCTTCGCGAGTGGCCCTCTGGTCAGAGGACCGCGGTCGCAGTTCCCGCGGCAGACATAAGGGTCACTTCTGCAAGTGTGGGGAAAGGAAATGAAATTGCTTGCCCTCTTGACCCCTGAGAGGCCTGGAGCCTTTCACTAAATGCAAGGACGCGCAAGGCGGAAGAACACAACGAAGAAACAAAAGTCGAAAACCCACGCCCCCTGGTCACCGAGAGGCTGACGCCCCAGTTCAATGGTTTTCTCGAACTTGGCATTCTCCGCCGGCTTGGTGTTCGACTGCGCGCCTCCTCTATCCCCGTTTGAAGAATTGAGTTCTGTTGGTTGTGCCTCTAGGCCTGCGAAAAGGATGTCACCGCCGGGGGCACTTGATTGCGGCCAACTCTCATTTGCTGGTTGCTGGTATTGACACTATTAACTGATTTGACAAGTTAAGGGTGCCTAGCCTTGGTCTACTAGCCAAAGGCAATCCAATCTGCGCCAACAGTGTAGAGAATACTATCTGCCCATGCATCACCATGCCAATTAAATCCTTTATCATCGATCTTATCGGCAGAGACCTTGACACGGAAATTACGCGAGTTGTCCATGTCAAGCTCATTGAGTGCGATAAACACCTTGGGCTCAGTGCGGTCGAACGGGATGTCAAACTTCACACGACCACCATTTGCAAGGCGCGGGGGGAACCACTTGCGGTGGGCGCTCGAGCTAACGGTGCCGCTGGCAACGCCTGGATGGTTTCTAGGGCAGGCTACCCAGGCCGCCGACGCGCTGTAGACAACTGTATTGTCCCACGACTCGATAACAACGTCAAACCCAGAGGTCGTTACGTTGCGCGCTGCAGCGCGGATCCGCCCTACATCACAATGTCAGCCGGATAGTTTCCTGTATATAGAGGGTTTGAGGGTACAGCTTAGAGACATTTCGACACCATGGTTACGTACAATTGAAGTCCTTGCTCAAGTCCAGAGCGTTCAACCAAACCGTCACATTGGGCGCCTCGGCATACTTGCCAGGCGGGAAGTCAACATGTTGCATGTCACGCCGGAAATTGCCTTCGGCGCTGGGCTGCCGGTCCTCAAAGGAGCGGTTGTCGGTCGTGTCGAACTGGCCCACTGCCACTCTGGTAAGTAAAAGCACGAAATAAAAACAAACGAAGAAAGGTCTGGACAGTTTGCAAAACCTCGTACCTTCGAAGTTGACCTCGCTCCTAGCAAACTCGAGCCACGTGGCCGCAGCGTTATACAGCTCCGTATCTGCCCAGGCGTCCAGGTTGAGCGTAAAACTCTTGTTGCTCCGCTGGCTCTGGGATAGCGTGTGTACGCGAACGCGGATGTTGGCCGTCTTAGCTGCGTCGAGCAAGGTGAGGCCGAGTATAATCCGCGGCGGCAGGGGATAGGGCGGGTCGAACTCAATGATCTTTGAGTTGAGCGCTAGGGGTGGGTAAGGCTGGCGGATGTCGGGGCTCACGCTCAGACGGCCGGTGTTACGCGTTCGGAACGGGTAGGCTTTGCGAATGAAGCTGATGTCGGTCTCGGACAGCGCCAGGTTTTCGTTGATGCCGCGCCCATCCTTGGTCCACTCGGGCGGGATCATGTAGCACATGATCGAGGAGGGATCGAAGGCGGAGTGCATTGTGGCATCGAGCTCCTTGCCAAAGATTTGGGTGCGCGTCTTGTCCTCGTCCCAATGGTATAGTCTCTTCGCATCGGCGATCACCTTCTCCTCATCCCAATGGATGTCGGCGGCTAGGCTCTGGTGCTCGTGGACGCACCCAAGTGCGTGGCCAAACTCGTGCAGGACTACGCGGCAGATTTCGTCGTCCCGACTGTTGTCGTTAAGGGAACCGAGGTTCATTGTGGGTTTGTTCGGGTCCAGGACAAACTTGGTTGCCGAAGTTCCGACGTGGGACCAGTTAGAGTTGTCCATATTCTTCCAGTTAAAGGCCACACGGATTGGGGCGTCACCATCGTTGACGAAGACGAAGTCAATGTTGGCGTGTCTTTCCCACTCTTTGGCATACTGGCGGACCGTGTCCTGGAGGGCGGCGGAGCCGTTGAGAAACCGGACCCTAAGTCTTTCGCCGTCTCCCCAGAACAACTTGGGATTGAGAGCGAGGTCCAGAGGGGCCCCTTCTCCTCTAGTTAAGTTGCTCAGGACAGCATCCCGGCTCTGTAGGAGGCCTACGAAGTCGGCAGTACAGTAGTATGGAATTTTATCGGTCATTGTTAATGGATACGAAGAAGGGGAAGTGCACAAGTTAGTTATGGTAGGATATGAGTGTATCGGAATTTCAAAAAGAAGGGGCACAGTATTTTACCTACTGTTTTAATCAAAGGGAGACCAGATTCCCATAAAAGTCACTCGCTAATATACCGAAAATCGGAGACCCTTAATTATTACCCAATTTTACTCCATATTAAACACTCGCCACCACTTAAGATCAGGTATAGCTCCGAGCTTAGGCTAGGCGAGACAACACACAGAGCTCCTACCTCTTCTAGCCTGCTACATGTAGATAGAGATTTGATATGTGTTCCCCGTTTCTTCTGTTCCACTTCCTCCGGCTGGAGAAATGGAAACAGCGGCCGCAGAGAATTTGGCAACGCACCAGCCGCCATTAATAGCTCTGAGGGGGAAACATGCAGCTCTCCTACCTTCCCGGTCTTGCTGTATGTGGAGGGAGATGTGACACATGTCCCCTCCTTCTCTTGTATTCCACTCCCTCTGGCTGGAGAAATGGAAACAGCAGTTGCGAGGAATTTGACAGCGCGGTAGCCGCCATCCACGCCCCAACCGCCATCAACGCCAATCTAAGATACATGCCGCTCGATGAAAAAGAGGAGCGGCTGACGTATGAGGAAGGATCGGCCATGAGTTGTCTAGCTGAGCAGCAGGATCATTCCCAATGAAGATTCTAGTGCGTATATATGTCTACCCGCTCAAGGAGTAATGGTCGCCAGTAACTCGTACCCTCACTCGTACTTCAGGACACATTCGTAATTAGGTATCTCACTCTACAGGCCGATAACCGGAACCAGGACTTTGCTCGGCTTCAATATCGGGAAGCGCGGCACAGGATGCCTCCAGACACATTTATAAAGGGTACAGCATTCCCGTTTCTTAAGCAGCAGAATTCAATCCCATCAAGCTCTCCCATCAAGCTCTCCCATCAAGCTCTCTTTTCCTATTCCCATCCTACACACTTACCTTATGCCTCTTTCCAGCTTAGAACCCGTCTTCGGAAGAAAATAGCTGAGACCAACCTCGGTAGGTCTCCGGGTCCAGTTACTCCGGGATTGTACTTGTACTTACAGAACGACATTTAGGCACTGTTATCAGGCTCTCTCCGGGAGATGATGGAACCTGGACCGCCAGCCAAATCGAGGTCGCCCGCAACCTACCGCCCAGTAACACTCCGGGCCATATTCCGTTCGAATAGGGGTTTGGCCCCGTCAAGGTAACTACCTAACCTGGTCCTTCTTTCTAACAAGGGATCGGAGCATCGCTTACAGTTACTAAACAGGTTTCAAGCTACATCGATACATCTAACTTCGGCCTTGGTGTTAGCGTCAGCGTCGTAGGAATCAACCTCGGTACCGTGTATGGAAATCTGAAGGAAGGTGTCGGTATCAACGTCGACCTCTTTGTTGCCTCAGGGGCGATCAAGTTCTACCTGAAGAACGGGAACGAGCTTTAGGTTCATCTCGATCTCAAGATCAAGTTTGACAGCCACTTCGATAGGGACTACAAAATCATCTCGTTCTAAGCGTCCGTATAGGGGAAGTAATCGACATTAGGTTTCGAGTTATTTGTTTTCTTAATTCGTTCGTTACTAAGCTAGCCAGCCTACCTATTACTTCAAAGAAACTATTATACATACATACCAAGCGAATTACATATGCGAGTGACAATACTTGATGCCCAATCACACACAACAACTCGCTTAACCAAGTGGAAAAGAAGCTCTTAGGTCGATCGCCGTAACTTAGCATCTCCTAGAGCTCAGGCTCTCCACCTCGATACAGGAGTGGCACAGCAAATGCCCATTTTTATTTTCCAACCCGATGCTCAACCTAAGGGGTTATATAGGAGGACCAACCACGATAGCTGCCTTGGTAGGTATTAGTCGGATCGTCAATTCAGGAAGCCCGACAGGTAACTTCCGCTCAAGCACACATTAACTCCCAGCTTGGTTTTCGTCGTAACATTGCCCTTGGATGCGGGCTGCAGGCCCACATCCTGCGGAGACGGATCGATTAGCTCCATTCCTATAGGTTCCATTATCCCTCATTCTACAACACCTTCATTGGGTAGTAGCTCAGCTGTAAAGGGGCAGGGCGCTAGGTTAGATACGGCAGTCTAGACCTAATTGCGTATCAGATAGGTAGGTGCCTGAGATTAATCAGCACACAAGAAGCATGTCAATTCCTAACCTCGGCTTCATTACAGAGATGCTAAAGCATAGTACTTATCCGTAGCCGGCCGGTGTAAAGTCCGTCGGTGTGGAGGCCAATTATATCCCTTCCGTTTCCGTATGTTAATTTCAATGTACTACTGGGTTCTACTCCGGTCGACTTGCGCGGGATGGATGCGGCTGGCGGAAAGGCCCGCGGGTGATCCCACCTCGAGTCCTACCGCGAATCCTACCGCGGTTCCCGCGATCAACCACTACAGGTACAGCCGATCGACCACCCAGTGCCGGCCTCTACTGCATTCGGATGAAGGGACATGCCGATGGTTATCACAGACCCATTTTTTAGGTGCGCGTTAGTTATAATTATTGTAGAAGCTTCGTTCGAAATAGTAAAACAACGCTATTGTAAAGAGCGCCCTAATAACTCGGTGCTGGTATATATAGACCGCATCAGGTATACCCAGCCAAGCAAGCTGGTCATTAACGGCATAATGTAAACGCTGTAGTTGAATGCCTCTATGCCGGTTCTTGTAAAAGCAGTTACTAGATTTCTTCGAGGTGCCGTTAAATACGATAACCTAGTCCGGCTGCCGTTTAACACACATAACCGACCAGATCCCCTAGTGCTGGTAGAACAGAAATGTCTTCTTAACTTGCGGCACAGGGAAGGCTTCGAGGTTGAAACCTGTCACGGATATGGCCGCATGCAGCCGGCCGGCGGGGTATGATGGCAGTAACCCCGGACCAATCACCCGACGAGGCACTCAGCCAGTAAGAAGCGAGAGCCATGGTGCTCAATGTGCTCAGAGCCAAGACTCGTGAGCATAATGAGCAACAGGATTAGATAGTATATAGTCACTCGTTCTGGAGAGCTCTGGGAGTTCTCCAGTTAGCAATCACAACTACAGTTCGCTACAAGCTCGAGAGCCTACTGTTGAGACAAGTCTTTGTTGTGCACCCTTTGGCTGCACCGAACCTAAGCACCCTTGAGAGAATACCTTCGACCGATACTGAACCCTAACAGGACGGGTCCAGAGACAGGTTCGTCACACGTTGCTAACTCCCTTTGATCTGTTACAGTTCAGGCTCGAAGGTAAAACGACATGGCAACTCAACCGACGCCGGGCCAGATCACGGCCGCGCTTCAGAGAGTCACCGAACGACTCGATGAAACTGAAGAAGAGCTTGCGAAGACCAAGGCCAGCAACGCGGCATTGGCAGCCCGACTTGCGGCGACCGAGGTCCACACCAAGGACCCGGCCAAGACAAAGGTCAAATTGGAGCAACCCGAGAAGTACGGGGGCGACCAGGAAGCCTTGCCAGGTTGGATCACGGAGATGCGGAACTATCTCGACCACAACTCGCACCAGTTCGCCACTGAGGAATCCAAGACCAGATACGCCGCCACCCGACTCAAGGACAAGGCCCTCAAGTGGTTCACGGGAACACTGAGTGATTTCCTCGGCGGAGCAATCCACAAACCCTTCACCAAAAAAGTCTTCGAGAACTACTCCGAGTTCGAGAGTGAGATTCAGAAGGTGTTCGGTGACAAGGACGAGAAGCTGCACGCCCAGGAACGGCTAGGACGGCTGAAGCAGACTAGGTCAGCCACCGCCTACGCCACGATTTTCCGACAAGACTCCATGAAGGCAGAGATAGACGACGAGGGGCTGATGCACCTGTTCTACGGAGGGCTGAAGGAGGAGGTCAAGGACGAGCTCTACAAGGAGAGCCGACCCGACACACTCGACGAGTACATCGCCATGGCTGTCAAGATTGACGACCGACAGTTCGCCCGCAAACAACAGAAGAAGGGCAGCGAGGTACAGCGATCCGCAGGCTACCACAAGCCCAACGACAAAAAGAAACGCCAGCACCAGAGCACGTCATACGGCACGCACTCGGGACCCATGGACGTCAGCGCTGCCCAGGCACAGTGGGCAGGAAAGAGAGATGGTGCCAAGGACAAATCAGGCATCACCTGTTACAACTGCGGGAGGAAGGGTCACTTCAAACGTGACTGCCGCAGCAAGAAAGAGTGGAGACCGGTTCCAGGGAAGGAAGCTGCCACCATCGACCAAGACACGGTCGGAAGAAGAACCCGGTTTCTGGAGGTCGCAGCCGCCAGCTACACGCAGGACGACCTCGAAATCGACATTGACCGAGTCATCGAGCAGGACGATGAACTCACCGACTCGGATCAAGAAGACTTGAGGAGCAGCAACCACCAGGAGGGAAATGACACCGCCCATCACGCTTTCATCGAAACGGATGACGAGGGAGAACTGGCTCCCCCGCGGTACATCCGACAAGTCGCTGAGGACTGGGGCATCACCCTGGTTCAGCAAGAGGACGGGCAATGGCGAACCCACGAGGGTGAAGGAGGAGTCAGCCCGAACCTCACCTTCCTACAGCAGAGGGTCCTAAGCCAACGGCAAAGGATCGAGGAGTTGTCGAGAGAGAAAGAAGAACTCGAGCAGCTTCTCCAAGCAAGGAACGACCAGTATGGACAACTTTGCGCGGAACTCGATTTCGCCAGAGAACGAGTCCAAGAGATCACCGAGGCCAACAACAGGGCCGGGGATCACGTCGAAAAGACATTAAGAGAGGCACAGGCCTTGCAGGACGACATCCGCCAGGCACTTCCGCATCACACACCGTGGGATGGACCCACCGAAGAGGCGGAGGAATACGAAAACGGAGTGCGATATCCCGAGCAACTTTTTGACTACGCACAGGAGCAGAATGCGGCGAAAGGAAGGAAACAACAGAACTGGGAAGAATACTGGGCTCGACATCAGCACATCGTGCGCACCGGGCGACAAACCTCCGACCTTGAATGGTGGGGTTTCCGGGGCGAGAACAACACGGAGGGATTCCAGTTGTTGCCAGAAGACCACGAGCGGGTGAACCCACGAAAAGAAAGTCACATCTACCTGCCCTGGTTCCAGTGCATCGCGCACGAATGTCGGTACCACTTCCAGGACAAATTTCGCAACAGTTTCTGGCCCACGAGGGAAGAAAAAGGAATGCAACCCCTACCCATCAGATGGGTATACGACAGCGGCGACGCTCCCGCAGGCATGTTGTGGGACACCCAACGCACTCACGAGGGCAGGCTGAGGGTTAAACCCAAGGCAGCCTGGCCCCGACGCTGTATGGCGGGCGTAGGAGTCAACGAATGCCGAAGCGCAGACTGCCTACCACACGCCGACGAGAAAATCTGGGGATACATGGAACAGCAATCCCAGAGGAAGCCACACCAGAGGACGAGAGCGTCCCGAAGGAACGAGAGGCGCCCAGTTGAGGCATGGGCGGCCCAATGGCTCCAAGAACACCAGACGATTGACGCCGCAAGCCAAGGTGCGGACAGGGACGCCTTGAAACACCACGAGAGCTTGGGAAACGGCTCAGGGCCCTCCGAGGGGCCCGGAAATCTTTAACTCCACAACAACGAAGACAGGCTGCGCAGTACAGGAAGAACTGGCGCAAGCAGAAGCCTTACAACGACCTCCCAGCAGACGAACACGAAGTAGCTGCTGTACGAAGCACCAAGCCAGACAACAGGCTCTGGATCACAGCGCGATGGGGGAAGATCGAAGCCCTCGCGTTAGTGGATGGAGGAGCGCAGATGGATCTCATCTCGCCCGCATTTGTGAATCAACTCAGAATCCCATGGAGGATCAAGAAGCAACCACACGTCGTCAAAGGACCATTCGACACGCAATGGGTACGACGAGAAACAGAACCACTCGACATCGAGGTGGAGGGAAAAACCACCCAAGTGGTATTTGACATCGTGAACATGGGACCAGAGAAAGACATGATTCTCGGACGCCCATGGCATGAGGATTACGACCCAGACATCAGTTGGAAGGGAGATGGCCATCTGCGACCGCGGGAACAGCGGGAGCATCCGACCAACTCGATGGGAGAACGCGCAGAACAGGAGCCACGGGAGAGCAGCGGGTCAGAACGAACCCCCTCTACGGGCCCACCGCAGGAAGCAGCCAGTGCAGAACCACGCACTCTGGAGTCCGGAAGAAGCGGCACACGACGAAAGAAGCAGACACGGGAGGAACGAACCATCGCCGTCGTCTCAGTCGACGAGCACGGAATGCTCAAACACGAACAATGGGTCAATCAGCTCGAAGCGGCAAGCATCGAGCTGGCAGCAGAGGAAGTCAGGGAACTCGAAGCAGCAAGCATCGAGCCTGGGAACAACAAGTTCGCGTACTACGAAGGTACGGCGAAGAGCGCAAAGACGGGGCAGATCCCAGACGACTACAAGGGGCACCCGGCGTTCACGGCAAAACATCTTGCAGGGCTACCAGACCACGGACCTTGGGATCACGAGATCAAACTCAAGGAAGGAGCCCAGTTGAAGTTTTTCAAGGTGTACCACACCAACGAGAAGCAAGATGCAGAGTTGAGGAGCTATCTCGAAAAGAACCTCGAGATAGGACACATCAGACCATCGACATCTCCAGCGGGCTACCCAGTCCTCTTCGTTCCAAAGAAGGATGGGAAACTCAGGATGTGTGTGGACTACCGACAGTTGAACGGCGAAACGGTGAAGAACCGCTACCCACTGCCACTGATCTCAAGGCTTCGAGACCAGCTGTCAGGGGCACAATACTTCACGCGTCTCGACCTTCCGACAGCGTACGCCCACATCCGCATCAAGGAAGGAGACGAATGGAAGACGGCTTTTCGGACACCCTACGGGCACTACGAGTACCGCGTCATGCCGTTCGGGTTGACCAACGCACCAGCGACATTTCAAGCCGCTATCGACCACGCAATTCGACATTGCCTCGATAAATTTGCAGTCTGTTACTTGGATGACATTCTCATCTACTCCAAAACACTCGAAGAACACAAGAGACACGTGCGGCAGGTGCTGGACGCACTGCACGAGCACAAATTGTCAGTCAACAAGGACAAGAGCGAGTTTCATGTCAAGAAAACAGTGTTTCTGGGTTACGAAATCTCCCCGGGATGGGTCAAGATCGAACCCGAGAAACTGGAAGCTGTTAAGACGTGGCCGACACCGACGAACGCCACGGAGGTCAGAGGATTTATCGGATTCGCCAACTTCGTCAGAATGTTCATCAAGAATTTTGGCGACTTCGCGAGACCTCTGCACGAACTTACCAAAAAGGATGCCACATTCCAGTGGAAGCAGGAGCACGAGCAGGCTTTCCAGCGGATCCGCGATGCGATCATCGCCGACCCGGTGCTCATGCTGCCTGATCCAAGCACACCTTTCGAAGTCGAGGCTGATGCTTCGGACTTCGCGATCGGAGGACAACTTGGTCAGAGGGACAAGGACGGCAAGCTTCACCCAGTTGCGTTCTTCTCCAAGAAACTCGAAGGACCAAGGCTTAACTACCCGATCCACGACAAGGAGCTTCTCGCAATCATCGAAGCATTTCAGGAATGGAGACCATACCTCAGCGGCACGACACACGAAGTCCAGGTGTACACGGACCACAAGAACTTACGGTACTTCACCACCACCAAGGTGCTGAACGGACGACAAACTCGGTGGGCAGAATTTCTGTCCGAATTCAACTTCACGATCCACTACAAGAAAGGCTCAGAAAACGCACGAGCGGATGCCTTGAGTAGGAGAGCGGATCACCACGACAACACGTCTGAAGCCTCACCACCATTGCTACATCAACAGACAGACGGATCGCTACGGCACGCTTCCCAACCGACTGAAGACTGCGAGATCGCAGCACTTCAGCAGCAGTCGGAAGATCCCGAAGCCAGGCCTCTGCAACCGTTTGTAGAATGCTGTGCGGCCTTCAGAGAACAAAGATTGGAACAAGACTTCCAAGGAATCATCGCGGACGACGAACGCGATGCATGGCAAGAAGAGCCAGAATCCAAGATCGCGGGATTGCGACTTGAAGGAACGAGACTCTGGTACCACGACAAGGCCTATGTCAGGCTGGGTGACCAAAAGGAGCTCATTCGAAAGATCCACGAGTCGAGACTCGGAGGACACATGGGAATCAGCAAGACAATTGCGAAAGTCAAGCAGAACTACGACTTCCCAGGAATCAAGCAGACGGCAGAAGAGGTCCGGGCGGAATGCGACCTCTGCAAGCGGAGCAAGCCAGGACGACACAAGCCGTACGGGCTACTACAGCCATTGCCAGTTGCAGAACGACCATGGAGTTCGGTGACGATGGACTTCATCACCAAACTACCAGCCTCCAAGGACTCAGTAACGGGAGTAGAATACGACAGCATCCTCACGATGGTGGACAGACTCACCAAGTGGAGTTACTTCCTCCCTTACAAGGAGACATGGTCAGCAGAACAACTCGCAGATGTGATCTACCGCAACATCACCTCAGTCCACGGATGGCCGGAGGAATGGATCACGGACAGAGACACAAAGTTCGCATCAAAGTTTTGGCAAGCTTTGATGACGAAGCTGGGTACGAAGAGTAAGCTTTCGACCGCTTACCACCCACAAACGGACGGACAGACGGAACGACTCAACCAGGTTGTCGAACAATACCTACGGTTGTATGTCAACTTCCAGCAGGACGATTGGGTCGAGCTGCTGCCAACGGCACAACTCGCCTACAACACCACCGTCACGGAAACCACAAAGGTTACGCCATTCTTCGCGAATTACGGCTACGAAGCAGATTTGCGACAAGGGCCCGAAGTCTTGGTGCCCAGAGCAGCAGTCAAAGCCGACAAAATGAGCTCGCTGCACGCGATGCTCAAGGAAGAACTCGAATTCGTACGAACAAGGATGAAGAAGTTCTACGACAGAACCAGGCTCGAGGGACCTCGCCTGGAGGAGGGGGATAAAGTTTACCTCGTCTCTCGAAACCTTCGCACAAAACGACCAAGCAGGAAGCTCGACTTCCGCAAGATCGGACCGTTCAAGATCGACAAAAAGATTTCGGAGAACAATTACGCACTCGCGTTACCCTCGACAATGCGACTACGGACCAACGTTTTCCACATCTCACTTCTGGAACCAGCGCCCAAGAACGTACGACTCGGCAGGGACGTCGAGGCAGAAGATGAAGAGGAGGAATGGGACGTTGAGGAAGTCCTAGACTCACGCATCACGAAAGGACAGTTGGAATACTTGGTCAAATGGCTAGACTTTGGCCCAGAAGACAATTCATGGCAACCAGCTACGAATCTCAACTGCCCCGAGAAACTTCAGGAGTTCCACCAGAGGAACCCGGACCGACCAAAGGAAACCCCACGGACAGATCGACCCCGGCGAGGAAGGGGTCGTCCGAAGAAAAACTAGCACGATCAGCAGGGACCCAGGAATAAGGGGAGGCGGGACAGGGACGCACCCCTGGGCCCAGGAGGGATCGAAAGGAAAGGCACCAGCAGAACCCGACGAGGTCGGTTGCGCGACAGCGGCCTCTTGACGTTCCTGCTCTGCCAGAACTTCCCCCTCCTGCTCAAACATCGCCAGGGCCTTTTTGTCCAGGGCAAGGCGCTGGGCGCGGAGGCGCTCCGCCGTCGCTAAGGCAGCCACGAGCGCCTGATTCGCAGAACGAATCGCTTCGTTGGCCTCCGCCTCTTCGGCGTCCAGACGGCGTTTCCGCTCAACCAAAATACGGACCGCAGAATCGTCGTAACCAAAGGAATCGCACGACGCATTCCCAACACGAGAACAAGAGACGCAGGTATCGTCCCCGGGAGGGACACGACAATCAGGAATTTGCTTTTCTTTGCAACGGGTGCAGCGCACCATCTTAAGGGCCACAGCACTGAGAATGTCGGCCCGAGTACGACGGCGATCGGTGCTGGACTTCTGAAAACGATTCTTGCGCACACGGTTAGGGGGCATGATTGTCGATGACGGAAGGAAGAAGCGATGCACTTACCAAGAAATTTTAGGGCTGTTGGCTCTACTTCAAGGAAGTTGGCAAAGGGAACAAGTCGTCGGGGCGTCGACCTCAGGGGAGGGGCATCGTGTCACGGATATGGCCGCATGCAGCCGGCCGGCGGGGTATGATGGCAGTAACCCCGGACCAATCACCCGACGAGGCACTCAGCCAGTAAGAAGCGAGAGCCATGGTGCTCAATGTGCTCAGAGCCAAGACTCGTGAGCACCATGAGCACCAGGTGCTCAATGTGCTCAGAGCCAAGACTCGTGAGCATAATGAGCAACAGGATTAGATAGTATATAGTCACTCGTTCTGGAGAGCTCTGGGAGTTCTCCAGTTAGCAATCACAACTACAGTTCGCTACAAGCTCGAGAGCCTACTGTTGAGACAAGTCTTTGTTGTGCACCCTTTGGCTGCACCGAACCTAAGCACCCTTGAGAGAATACCTTCGACCGATACTGAACCCTAACAGGACGGGTCCAGAGACAGGTTCGTCACAAAACCTAGGGAACTATCCTGTCGCCTATAACCGCAACGCAGGAGATTGTTTCTTAAGTTACAAATATAAAAAGGGCAACGCAGGGGATTCTCCACCCCCTACTCTATAATTAATGCCCTACCCCACCCCCTGCTCTATAATTAATACTCTACCCCACCCCCTACTCTATAATTATTGCCCTACCCTACCCCCTACTCTATAATTAATCCCCTACACTATATAACCTTAACCCGAAGCCGAGGATACTCGTATCTACAGCGTACTCCCCTATACTTAAAATCAACGGCTCGAGGATACAAGCATCTACAATATACTCTACTATATATTAAATACTAAGCTAAGGATACTCGTATCTATATGTGACGAACCTGTCTCTGGACCCGTCCTGTTAGGGTTCAGTATCGGTCGAAGGTATTCTCTCAAGGGTGCTTAGGTTCGGTGCAGCCAAAGGGTGCACAACAAAGATTTGTCTCAACAGTAGGCTCTCGAGCTTGTAGCGAACTGTAGTTGTGATTGCTAACTGGAGAACTCCCAGAGCTCTCCAGAACGAGTGACTATATACTATCTAAGTCCATAGGTACCTTCGTACTTTTCCTGGGAACATAGGGAACGGTAGCCGTTCCCTTCGTTCCTTATGGCACCTGAGGAACGGTAGTCGTTCCCTCCGTTCCTCTGCTGATTGGCCGGAGGCCCATTCTTAATGATTGGCTTGGGGCGCTTCCCGCGCAGCCCCCACATAGCCCTGCATGCGACCATGACCGTGACACGATGCCCCTCCTCCAGGTCTTGCGTCCCGAAAGACTTGCCAACCTCCCCATCCCTTAAGTAGCGCCAACAGCCCGAATCCCAGGTGGGTACTCTTCTTCCTTTACCCCCTTACCCTGCTGATCATCATGGGGAATCGCGTGGAGAAACCCACCAGGTCGTTGACCGCTGAAAAGAAAGCTGAACAACGCGACGCCCTTCTTGAAGCCATCCTCCGAAACGCCATCACCATGAAGCGTTCCTGTTCCTTCTGTGAATCTCGGGGTTACACGTGCAAGGCGTCTCCCTCCGACTCCGCGAGTTGTTATGAGTGCGTCTCTCACCATGAGCCTCACTGTGACGCTCAAGGCGTTACTCTGCAGCAACTGCGTCGTATCACTAGCCAGTACGACAAGTTGGACGCTGAAATGGAAGAAGCCGAGCGCCAACGGGCTGAACTGGACGCGAAGATAAATCGTCTTCGTCTCTCGAAGAAAAGGTGGTCTGAGAAGATGTCTCGTGCCTTATCCCGTGGTGTCACTACCATCGAGGATTTGGAAGAACTGGAGCGGCAGGAAACAGAAGAGTCGAAGCGACGAGAGGCTGAGAATGCTGCTGCTCAGTCAACAGTGGAGCCTGTTCCTGAGGAGGCTTTGTCCGACCCTTCCTGGGTTCCGAGGTTCGTGTTTGCCGTGTTGCGTGGCGTTGGTTCCTAACCGTTGCTTAGTGCTTCCTTCGCCGACTTCCCTGCCGACTTCGACTGGTCCTTGACGCCTCCTTTGGTCGATCCGGGTTCCTCTGGTGGAACTCCTGGAGTTTCTCGGGGCAGTTGAGATTCGTAGCTGGTTGCCATGAATTGTCTTCTGGACCAAAGTCCAGCCACTTGACCAAATACTCCAACTGTCCTTTCATGATGCGTGAGTCTAGGACTTCCTCAACGTCCCATTCCTCCTCTTCATCTTCTGCCTCGGCGTCCTTGTCGAGTCGTGCGCCCTTGGGCGCTGGTTCCAGAAGCGAGATGTGGAAAACGTTGGTCCGTAGTCGCATTGTCGAGGGTAACGCGAGTGCGTAATTGTTCTCCGAAATCTTTTTGTCGATTTTGAACGGCCCGATTTTGCGGAAGTCGAGCTTCCTGCTTGGTCGTTTTGTGCGAAGATTTCGAGAAATGAGGTAAACTTTGCCCCCCTCTTCTAGGCGAGGTCCCTCGAGCCTGTTTCTGTCGTAGAACTTCTTCATCCTGGTTCGTACGAACTCGAGTTCCTCCTTGAGCATCGCGTGCAGCGAGCTCATCTTGTCGGCTTTGACTGCCGCTCTGGGCACCGAAACCTCGGGCCCTTGTCGCAAATCTGCTTCGTAGCCGTAATTCGCGAAGAATGGCGTGACCTTCGTGGTCTCCGTGACGGTGGTGTTGTAGGCGAGTTGTGCCGTTGGCAACAGCTCGACCCAGTCATCCTGCTGGAAATTGACGTACAACCGTAGGTATTGCTCGACGACCTGGTTGAGTCGTTCCGTCTGTCCATCCGTCTGTGGGTGGTAAGCGGTTGAAAGCTTACTCTTCGTACCCAATCTTGTCATCAGAGCCTGCCAAAATTTTGATGCGAACTTGGTGTCCCTGTCTGTGATCCATTCCTCCGGCCATCCGTGGACCGAGGTGATGTTGCGGTAGATCACATCTGCGAGTTGTTCTGCCGACCATGTTTCCTTGTAAGGGAGGAAGTAGCTCCATTTGGTGAGTCTGTCCACCATTGTGAGGATGCTGTCGTATTCCACTCCCGTTACTGAGTCCTGGGAGACTGGTAGTTTGGTGACGAAGTCCATCGTCACCGAACTCCATGGTCGTTCTGCGACTGGCAATGGTTGCAACAGCCCATATGGTTTGTGTCGTCCTGGTTTGCTTCGTCCGCAGCGGTCGCACTCTGCTAGGACTGCTTCTGTCGCCTGTTTGATTCCTGGGAAGTCGTAGTTCTGCTTGACTTTCGCGATTGTCTTGCCGATTCCCATGTGTCCCCCGAGTCTTGACTCGTGGATCTTCTGAATGAGCTCCTTTTGGTCACCAAGCCTGACGTAGGCCTTGTCGTGGTACCAGAGCCTCGTCCCTTCAAGTCGCAACCCTGCGATCTTGGATTCTGGCTCTTCCTGCCATGCATCGCGCTTGTCGTCCGCGATGATTCCCTGGAAGTCTCGTTCCAGTCTCTGTTCTCTGAAGGTCGCACAGCATTCTACAAACGGTTGCAGAGGCCTGGCTTCGGGATCTTCCGACTGTTGCTGAAGTGCTGCGATCTCGTAGTCTTCAGTCGGTTGGGAAGCGTGCCGTAGCGATCCGTCTGTCTGTTGATGTAGCAATGGTGGTGAGACTTCGGATGTGTTGTCGTGGTGATCCGCTCTCCTACTCAAGGCGTCCGCTCGTGCGTTCTCTGAGCCTTTCTTGTAGTGGATCGTGAAGTTGAATTCGGACAGAAATTCTGCCCATCGAGTCTGTCGTCCGTTCAGCACCTTGGTGGTGGTGAAGTATCGTAAGTTCTTGTGGTCCGTGTACACCTGGACTTCGTGTGTCGTGCCGCTGAGGTATGGTCTCCATTCCTGAAATGCTTCGATGATTGCGAGAAGCTCCTTGTCGTGGATCGGGTAGTTAAGCCTTGGTCCTTCGAGTTTCTTGGAGCAGAACGCAACTGGGTGAAGCTTGCCGTCCTTGTCCCTCTGACCAAGTTGTCCTCCGATCGCGAAGTCCGAAGCATCAGCCTCGACTTCGAAAGGTGTGCTTGGATCAGGCAGCATGAGCACCGGGTCGGCGATGATCGCATCGCGGATCCGCTGGAAAGCTTGCTCGTGCTCCTGCTTCCACTGGAATGTGGCATCCTTCTTCGTGAGTTCGTGTAGGGGTCTCGCGATGTTGCCAAAGTTCTTGATGAACATCCTGACAAAGTTGGCGAATCCGATGAATCCTCTGACCTCTGTGGCGTTCGTCGGTGTTGGCCACGTCCTGACAGCTTCCAGTTTCTCGGGTTCGATCTTGACCCATCCTGGGGAGATCTCGTAACCCAGAAATACTGTCTTTTTGACATGAAACTCGCTCTTGTCTTTGTTGACTGACAACTTGTGCTCGTGCAGTGCATCCAGCACCTGCCGCACGTGTTTTTTGTGCTCTTCGAGTGTCTTGGAGTAGATGAGAATGTCATCCAGGTAACAGACTGCAAATTTATCGAGGCAATGTCGTATTGCGTGGTCGATAGCGGCTTGAAATGTCGCTGGTGCGTTGGTCAACCCAAACGGCATGACGAGGTACTCGTAGTGCCCGTAGGGTGTCCGAAAAGCCGTCTTCCATTCGTCTCCTTCCTTGATGCGGATGTGGGCGTACGCTGTCGGAAGGTCGAGACGCGTGAAGTATTGTGCCCCTGACAGCTGGTCTCGAAGCCTTGAGATCAGTGGCAGTGGGTAGCGGTTCTTCACCGTTTCGCCGTTCAACTGTCGGTAGTCCACACACATCCTGAGTTTCCCATCCTTCTTTGGAACGAAGAGGACTGGGTAGCCCGCTGGAGATGTCGATGGTCTGATGTGTCCTATCTCGAGGTTCTTTTCGAGATAGCTCCTCAACTCTGCATCTTGCTTCTCGTTGGTGTGGTACACCTTGAAAAACTTCAACTGGGCTCCTTCCTTGAGTTTGATCTCGTGATCCCAAGGTCCGTGGTCTGGTAGCCCTGCAAGATGTTTTGCCGTGAACGCCGGGTGCCCCTTGTAGTCGTCTGGGATCTGCCCCGTCTTTGCGTTCTTCGCTGTACCCTCGTAGTACGCGAACTTGTTGTTCCCAGGCTCGATGCTCGCTGCTTCGAGTTCCCTGACTTCTTCTGCTGCCAGCTCGATGCTTGCCGCTTCGAGCTGATTGACCCATTGTTCGTGTTTGAGCATTCCGTGCTCGTCGACTGAGACGACGGCGATGGTTCGTTCCTCCCGTGTCTGCTTCTTTCGTCGTGTGCCGCTTCTTCCGGACTCCAGAGTGCGTGGTTCTGCACTGGCTGCTTCCTGCGGTGGGCCCGTAGAGGGGGTTCGTTCTGACCCGCTGCTCTCCCGTGGCTCCTGTTCTGCGCGTTCTCCCATCGAGTTGGTCGGATGCTCCCGCTGTTCCCGCGGTCGCAGATGGCCATCTCCCTTCCAACTGATGTCTGGGTCGTAATCCTCATGCCATGGGCGTCCGAGAATCATGTCTTTCTCTGGTCCCATGTTCACGATGTCAAATACCACTTGGGTGGTTTTTCCCTCCACCTCGATGTCGAGTGGTTCTGTTTCTCGTCGTACCCATTGCGTGTCGAATGGTCCTTTGACGACGTGTGGTTGCTTCTTGATCCTCCATGGGATTCTGAGTTGATTCACAAATGCGGGCGAGATGAGATCCATCTGCGCTCCTCCATCCACTAACGCGAGGGCTTCGATCTTCCCCCATCGCGCTGTGATCCAGAGCCTGTTGTCTGGCTTGGTGCTTCGTACAGCAGCTACTTCGTGTTCGTCTGCTGGGAGGTCGTTGTAAGGCTTCTGCTTGCGCCAGTTCTTCCTGTACTGCGCAGCCTGTCTTCGTTGTTGTGGAGTTAAAGATTTCCGGGCCCCTCGGAGGGCCCTGAGCCGTTTCCCAAGCTCTCGTGGTGTTTCAAGGCGTCCCTGTCCGCACCTTGGCTTGCGGCGTCAATCGTCTGGTGTTCTTGGAGCCATTGGGCCGCCCATGCCTCAACTGGGCGCCTCTCGTTCCTTCGGGACGCTCTCGTCCTCTGGTGTGGCTTCCTCTGGGATTGCTGTTCCATGTATCCCCAGATTTTCTCGTCGGCGTGTGGTAGGCAGTCTGCGCTTCGGCATTCGTTGACTCCTACGCCCGCCATACAGCGTCGGGGCCAGGCTGCCTTGGGTTTAACCCTCAGCCTGCCCTCGTGAGTGCGTTGGGTGTCCCACAACATGCCTGCGGGAGCGTCGCCGCTGTCGTATACCCATCTGATGGGTAGGGGTTGCATTCCTTTTTCTTCCCTCGTGGGCCAGAAACTGTTGCGAAATTTGTCCTGGAAGTGGTACCGACATTCGTGCGCGATGCACTGGAACCAGGGCAGGTAGATGTGACTCTCTTTTCGTGGGTCCACCCGCTCGTGGTCCTCTGGCAACAATTGGAACCCTTCCGTGTTGTTCTCGCCCCGGAAACCCCACCATTCGAGGTCGGCGGTTTGTCGTCCGGTGCGCACGATGTGCTGATGTCGAGTCCAGTATTCCTCCCAGCTCTGCTGTTTCCTTCCTTTCGCCGCATTCTGTTCCTGTGCGTAGTCGAAAAGTTGCTCGGGGTACCGCACTCCGTTCTCGCGTTCTTCCACCTCTTCGGTGGGTCCATCCCACGGTGCGTGGTGCGGAAGCGCCTGGCGGATGTCGTCCTGCAAGGCCTGTGCCTCTCTTAATGTCTTTTCGACGTGATCCCCGGCCCTGTTGTTGGCCTCGGTGATCTCTTGGACTCGTTCTCTGGCGAAATCGAGTTCCGCGCAAAGTTGTCCGTACTGGTCGTTTCTTCTCTGGAGAAGCTGCTCGAGTTCTTCTTTTTCTCTCGACAACTCCTCGATCCTTTGCCGTTGGCTTAGGACCTTCTGTTGCAGAAAAATGAGGTTCGGGCTGACTCCTCCTTCACCCTCGTGGGTTCGCCATTGCCCGTCCTCTTGCTGAACCAGGGTGATGCCCCAGTCCTCAGCGACTTGTCGGATGTACCGCGGGGGAGCCAGTTCTCCCTCGTCATCCGTTTCGATGAAAGCATGGTGGGCGGTGTCGTTTCCCTCCTGGTGGTTGCTGCTCATCAAGTCTTCTTGATCCGAGTCGGTGAGTTCATCGTCCTGCTCGATGACTCGGTCAATGTCGATTTCGAGGTCGTCCTGCGTGTAGCTGGCGGCTGCGACCTCCAGAAATCGGGTTCTTCTTCCGACCGTGTCTTGGTCGATGGTGGCGGCTTCCTTCCCTGGAACCGGTCTCCACTCTTTCTTGCTGCGGCAGTCACGTTTGAAGTGACCCTTCCTCCCGCAGTTGTAACAGGTGATGCCTGATTTGTCCTTGGCACCATCTCTCTTTCCTGCCCACTGTGCCTGGGCAGCGCTGACGTCCATGGGTCCCGAGTGCGTGCCGTACGCCGTGCTCTGGTGCTGGCGTTTCTTTTTGTCGTTGGGCTTGTGGTAGCCTGCGGATCGCTGAGTCTCGCTGCCCTTCTTCTGTTGTTTGCGGGCGAACTGTCGGTCGTCAATCTTGACAGCCATGGCGATGTACTCGTCGAGCGTGTCAGGTCGGCTCTCCTTGTAGAGCTCGTCCTTGACCTCCTCCTTCAGTCCTCCGTAGAACAGGTGCATCAGCCCCTCGTCGTCTATCTCTGCCTTCATGGAGTCTTGTCGGAAAATCGTGGCGTAGGCGGTGGCTGACCTAGTCTGCTTCAGCCGTCCTAGCCGTTCCTGGGCGTGCAACTTCTCGTCCTTGTCACCGAACACCTTCTGAATCTCACTCTCGAACTCGGAGTAGTTCTCGAAGACCTTTTTGGTGAAGGGTTTGTGGATTGCTCCGCCGAGGAAATCACTCAGTGTTCCCGTGAACCACTTGAGTGCCTTGTCCTTGAGTCGGGTGGCGGCGTATCTGGTCTTGGATTCCTCGGTGGCGAATTGGTGCGAGTTGTGGTCGAGGTAGTTCCGCATCGCCGTGATCCAACCTGGCAAGGCTTCCTGATCGCCCCCGTACTTCTCGGGTTGCTCCAATTTGACCTTCGTCTTGGCCGGGTCCTTGGTGTGGACCTCGGTCGCCGCAAGTCGGGCTGCCAATGCCGCGTTGCTGGCCTTGGTCTTCGCAAGCTCTTCTTCAGTTTCATCGAGTCGTTCGGTGACTCTCTGAAGCGCGGCCGTGATCTGGCCCGGCGTCGGTTGAGTTGCCATGTCGTTTTACCTTCGAGCCTGAACTGTAACAGATCAAAGGGAGTTAGCAACGTGTGACGAACCTGTCTCTGGACCCGTCCTGTTAGGGTTCAGTATCGGTCGAAGGTATTCTCTCAAGGGTGCTTAGGTTCGGTGCAGCCAAAGGGTGCACAACAAAGATTTGTCTCAACAGTAGGCTCTCGAGCTTGTAGCGAACTGTAGTTGTGATTGCTAACTGGAGAACTCCCAGAGCTCTCCAGAACGAGTGACTATATACTATCTAAGTCCATAGGTACCTTCGTACTTTTCCTGGGAACATAGGGAACGGTAGCCGTTCCCTTCGTTCCTTATGGCACCTGAGGAACGGTAGTCGTTCCCTCCGTTCCTCTGCTGATTGGCCGGAGGCCCATTCTTAATGATTGGCTTGGGGCGCTTCCCGCGCAGCCCCCACATAGCCCTGCATGCGACCATGACCGTGACATATACTATATATTCCTATATTTAAAA